>NC_139998.1:0-2575000 GCF_964263955.1 Coregonus lavaretus | reverse complement strand
GAACGTTTTGAACATCTTGAAGAATAATCTGCCCTTAAATGGCCATGTACTCTTATAATCTCCACCCGGCACAGCCAGAAGAGGACTGGCCACCCCTCAGAGCCTGGTTCCTCTCTAGGTTTCTTCCTAGGTTCCTGCCTTTCTAGGGAGTTTTTCCTAGCCACTGTGCTTCTACATATGCATTGCTTGCTGTTTGGGGTTTTAGGCTGGGTTTCTGTATAGCACTTTGTGACATCTGCTGATGTAAAAATGGCTTTATAAATAAATTGAAGCATGTGACAAAGCCACTCCTGCGTTGTCTTGGCTGTGTGCTTAGGGTCGTTGTCCTGTTGGAAGGTGAACCTTCGCCCCAGTCTGAGGTCCTGAGCACTCTGGAGCAGGTTTTCATCAAGGATCTATCTGTACTTTGCTCCGTTCATCTTTCCCTCGATCCTGACTAGTCTCCCAGTCGCTGCCGCTGAAAAACATCCCCACATCATGATGCTTCACCGTAGGGATGGTGCCAGGTTTCCTCCAGACGTGACGTTTGGCATTCAGGCCAAACAGTTCAATCCTGGTTTCGTCAGACCAGAGAATCTTGTTTCTCATGGTCTGAGAGTCGTTAGGTGCCTTTTGGCAAACTCCAAGCGGGCTGTCATGTGCCTTTTACTGAGGAGTGGCTTCTGTCTGGCCACTCTACCATAAAGGCCTGATTGGTGGAGTGATGCAGAGATGGTTGTCTTTCTGGAAGGTTCTCCCATCTCCACAGAGGAACTCTAGAGCTCTGTCAGAGTGACCATCTGGTTTTTGGTCACCTCCCTGACCAAAGCCCTTCTCCCCCGATTGCGCAGTTTGGCCGGGCGGCCAACTCTTGGTGGTTCCAAACTTCTTCCATTTAAGAATGATGGAGGCCACTGTGTTCTTGGGGACCTTCAATGTTGCAGAAATGTTTTGGTACCCTTCCCCAGATCTGTGCCTGAACACAATCCTGTCTCTGAGCTCTACAGACAATTCCTTCTACCTCATGGCTTGGTTTTTGCTCTGACATGCACTGTCAACTGTGGGACCTTATATACACTGTAAATCCTTATTATTATTACTCAAAAGTTTTGTGGAAACCCGCTGCACTAGTATACTAGAGTACAGTTACTTACAACGTTAGAGCTGGCTTTACTCAAACTATAAGTGTCACATGATTCCAAATGGGCCTCAATTTAAAGTTGATTAAACACAAGGTTTTAGTAAGTAGAGAAATCTTGTACTCAACATAGTTTGCTAAATGAAGTAGATTAGTAGTTCAACACACATTTAAATAATTTGTGTCCACTAATGGTAATTTCAGAGTTACATAAACAAAATAGTTTGAGCTAAATCTACTAAAACATTGGGAGTCTGGGCAACATGTTGAAGTATATAAGTACAGAATACTTAAAAGATGTCTGTCCATTAACTTGCTTTTAATCCCTAGAATAACTTTAGTTGTAAAGTTCTGTTTGTACTCAAAACATTAAAGCTATGGCACTTAACTTGGTTCTATTGTGTCACTGTGAATTAAATTGTTTAAGCATCCAAACTGTAACCTTTGCGCAACTTACTTACAATTCCAAGTAAAATTACTATATTGTATATGTTAATATCACTTGATAACTTAAATCATTCACTGTAATTAATGACTTTAGTTACTCTATTCTTTGGAGTGTATTCAACAAATACCGAATCAACATGTTGAAGTTCGCATACAACTTTTATTGAGTAAATTAAACATAAAACAGTAAAAAAAATTGTATGACCTGTAGTCCTGTGTAACTTTATATATTTTTGTTAGGTAACTCAAATAATTTGCGGAAACCAGCTGCACTTCAGAATCAGTCAACTACTCTTAAAATCCAAGTTCTTTCATTCAGTCAACTACTCTAAAGCAAGTTAGCTTAACAAAAGTTTTTTCGTAAAAAATAAAATGACATTTTCTTAAACACTGCGTCTTCAGAAGCTCAAATCTCTAATTACATGAATGCACAAAACATGATTCATCTATTTTAGGCTCCATCAATAGATGAATGCCAATTATGTACAGCATGACTCATTTGAACATATGCTATAACCTTTAAAAGACTCAGATAACAAAACCCCATCTTTCAATCAATTCAATACTGTGTAACATTGCAACATTCCCCATCAACAATTTAACTATTAAAACATAAGCACAGTATAATGACCCTTCTCCAATTAACACTTTCAACTGATGTGGTAGCTTCCATTCAATTAAAAGCTGTGCTGAAGGATATAACATCAAAATAACGAGGTAGTGATGTGCCGACATCCATTTCACAGTCTAACAACTTGACTACATTTAACTGTTTAAGATGAAGATTAATGTTGAGAATTTAAAAGTCTTCCTCCATGACAATTTTCACTACATTATGTTTACAAAACAAAGTTATACTTGCAGACTATAACATGTACTTATGCACGCAATGTTTCGGTCCTAAACCTTCATTCCTGACTAAGGTGTAGGGCCGAATCATTAAACGGACAAATAAACGTTCTAAATGCAAGTAGACAGTGTGTGCGAACATTGTTTCCCCAACTTTCTTAAATGTACCGGTCCACAACACTACACAGGTATGCAAAAGACCTCTCCTTACAACTCCATGAAGATTCCAATTTGTAAGTCGCTCTGGATAAGAGCGTCTGCTAAATTTCTCACATGATGACATCAGCAATGTGAGATTTGTGGCCAATGCTTCTAAAGCTTCCTATATACAGTGGGGGAAAAAAGTATTTAGTCAGCCACCAATTGTGCAAGTTCTCCCACTTAAAAAGATGAGAGAGGCCTGTAATTTTCATCATAGGTACACGTCAACTATGACAGACAAGTATTTGGTCAAAAACAAAAGTTTCTCAATACTTTGTTATATACCCTTTGTTGGCAATGACACAGGTCAAACGTTTTCTGTAAGTCTTTTCACACACTGTTGCTGGTATTTTGGCCCATTCCTCCATGCAGATCTCTTCTAGAGCAGTGATGTTTTGGGGCTGTCGTTGGGCAACACAGACTTTCAACTCCCTCCAAAGATTTTCTATGGGGTTGAGATCTGGAGACTGGCTAGGCCACTTCAGGACCTTGAAATGCTTCTTACGAAACCACTCCTTCGTTGCCCGGGCGGTGTGTTTGGGATCATTGTCATGCTGAAAGACCCAGCCACGTTTCATCTTCAATGCCCTTGCTGATGGAAGGAGGTTTTCACTCAAAATCTCACGATACATGGCCCCATTCATTCTTTCCTTTACACGGATCAGTCGTCCTGGTCCCTTTGCAGAAAAACAGCCCCAAAGCATGATGTTTCCACCCCCATGCTTCACAGTAGGTATGGTGTTCTTTGGATGCAACTCAGCATTCTTTGTCCTCCAAACACGACGAGTTGAGTTTTTACCAAAAAGTTCTATTTTGGTTTCATCTGACCATATGACATTCTCCCAATCCTCTTCTGGATCATACAAATGCACTCTAGCAAACTTCAGACGCGCCTGGACATGTACTGGCTTAAGCAGGGGGACACGTCTGGCACTGCAGTATTTGTGTCCCTAGCGGCGTAGTGTGTTACTGATGGTAGGCTTTGTTACTTTGGTCCCAGCTCTCTGCAGGTCATTCACTAGGTCCCCCCGTGTGGTTCTGGGATTTTTGCTCACCGTTCTTGTAATCATTTTGACCCCACGGGGTGAGATCTTGTGTGGAGCCCCAGATCGAGGGAGATTATCAGTGGTCTTGTATGTCTTCCATTTCCTAATAATTGCTCCCACAGTTGATTTCTTCAAACCAAGCTGCTCACCTATTGCAGATTCAGTCTTCCCAGCCTGGTGCAGGTCTACAATTTTGTTTCTGGTGTCCTTTGACAGCTCTTTGGTCTTGGCCATAGTGGAGTTTGGAGTGTGACTGTTTGAGGTTGTGGACAGGTGTCTTTTATACTGATAACAAGTTCAAACAGGTGCCATTAATACAGGTAACGAGTGGAGGACAGAGGAGCCTCTTAAAGAAGAAGTTACAGGTCTGTGAGAGCCAGAAATCTTGCTTGTTTGTAGGTGACCAAATACTTATTTTCCACCATAATTTGCAAATAAATTCATAAAAAATCCTACAATGTGATTTTCTGGAGAAAAAATTTCTCAATTTGTCTGTCATAGTTGACGTGTACCTATGATGAAAATTACAGGCCTCTCTCATCTTTTTAAGTGGGAGAACTTGCACAATTGGTGGCTGACTAAATACTTTTTTCCCCTACTGTACAAGGATTTAGGCTGAGGCCAACAACTTCATCACTGATTTGTAAGGTAACTTCACAATGCCAATGTTCAGTTTTCCCAAACAGTAACACTTTCAATTAAACTCTACACCAACTGAAGTCAAGTTAGTCTTGTATCTCTGTACATGTTAAGACTCAATAAATTAAAGGCCAATAGTATTGCATGACTTTCTCATTTGTGTGACCGGTTTGACTAAAGGCACAGATCAATTCAAATGCAGGCAGACATTTTAGTTGGCATTTGCTTACAAAACATTTAGTCGTCTTCAGTTTATTTTATTTGATCTTTATAGGATAACGTAACTATTTACAATTGTTTAGCACCATAAATGTTTTTTGTATTTTACAGTTGGTTTTTCAAAGCAAGGACCTTTGGCTTCATTCTGTCTCCATCCAAGTGTAATACCCTTGCTAAAACCAAGTATAGAGTTTATTTGTTATAATTCATTGGTATTAGATTTAAAAGGTGATCGAATAGCTCCTGATTTGTAATGTCATTAATGCATTTATTTTGAAGCAATGTTTAAATAAATGTACAAGTGAATAGGTTGGTTTACTTTTAAGTTTCCCACGTATCTCGTTAAAGTTTTGACCAATGAGGTAACTTGTTAAGTTGTGGCCAATGGGAGAGTGGACTGGTTGCTGGGAAAGAAAAGAGAGGGAAAGGTTGAAAGAAGGGAGAGGAGAAACGTTAGTGGGGTTGGTGAAGGAAAAACAACCAAAGGAAACGATAAAGAGAGAACAAAACCATACCTACAGAGTTTGTTGAAGGGAAATCCTGATTTTATTTCTATAAGAGAGTGTTATTATTTCGTTAAGAAAGACCTAGTGGAGACTGAAGCTGCCGTCGCATTGTGGAGACATTCGACATCCTAGAAGTTAGCCTAGCATCGTGCGAGACTTGGAGAGAATTGCTTGTGACGAGTTCGGGTTTCCAACAGATGTCTGTTGCTGCTACCGAGTACTGGCTGCATTGATAGCTGTGTTCGCTGTGGATCTTGTGAGGACACCTGCACGGAACTACTATATTTTGCTGAGGCATTATCTACAAGTAGTGAGTAACTACAAATGTGGGGTGGACTTCGGGACTTTATGTATGTCGTCATTTTTTTTTAGCTCCAACGCGCGCCCAGGGTTTAAGCAAGCTTGCAAATAATTTGGACATGGGTTGTGGAAAAATCTTTGGGGTTTATTATTTTTATTTATTTTGATGTGATACATTGAAAATGTAATTAATATACACTGCTCAAAAAAATAAAGGGAACACTTAAACAACACAATGTAACTCCAAGTCAATCACACTTCTGTGAAATCAAACTGTCCACTTAGGAAGCAACACTGATTGACAATACATTTCACATGCTGTTGTGCAAATGGAATAGACAACAGGTGGAAATTATAGGCAATTAGCAAGACACCCCCAATAAAGGACTGGTTTTGCAGGTGGTGACCACAGACCTCTTCTCAGTTCCTATGCTTCCTGGCTGATGTTTTGGTCACTTTTGAATGCTGGCGGTACTTTCACTCTAGTGGTAGCATGAGACGGAGTCTACAACCCACACAAGTGGCTCAGGTAGTGCAGCTCATCCAGGATGGCACATCAATGCGAGCTGTGGCAAGAAGGTTTGCTGTGTCTGTCAGCGTAGTGTCCAGAGCATGGAGGCGCTACCAGGAGACAGGCCAGTACATCAGGAGACGTGGAGGAGGCCGTAGGAGGGCAACAACCCAGCAGCAGGACTGCTACCTCCGCCTTTGTGCAAGGAGGAGCAGGAGGAGCACTGCCAGAGCCCTGCAAAATGACCTCCAGCAGGCCACAAATGTGCATGTGTCTGCTCTAACGGTCAGAAACAGATGAACGTGGTACCTTCAGGCATTTGGAAATTGCTCCCAAGGATGAACCAAACATGTGGAGGTCTACAATTTTTTTTCTCTGAGGTCTTGGCTGATTTCTTTTGATTTTCCCATGATGTCAAGCAAAGAGGCACTGAGTTTGAAGGTAGGCCTTGAAATACATCCACAGGTACACTCCAAATGACTCAAATGATGTAAATTAGCCTATCAGAAGCTTCTAAAGCCATGACATCATTTTCTGGAATTTTCCAAGCTGTTTAAAGGCACAGTCAACTTCTGACCCACTGGAATTGTGATACAGTGAATTATAAGTGAAATAATCTGTCTGTAAACAATTGTTGGAAAAATTACTTGTGTCATGTACAAAGTAGATGTCCTAACCGACTTGCCAAAACTATAGTTTGTTAACAAGAAATTTGTGGAGTGGTTGAAAAACTAGTTTTAATGACTCCAACCTAAGTGTATGTAAACTTCCGACTTCAACTGTACATTGTGGAATGTTTTGCACCATCTATGGTGTACTCAATTGGCTTCACCACAGGGAACTTTCTATTATAATAAGTATTCCTTCTTTTTGCTGTTGACAAAGGTCCATCTTTTGAAGTACAACTGTGAAGAGCGTCATTGTCTACTATGCCATTCACAATTTTATTGATGACATCAGTGCTCACATTACAATTATGTTTCTCTAGAATTTGCGAGACTGTTTGTTTCATTAGTGGTTCATATAGTAAGAGCAGTTGATCCAAATTCACTAGCATTTCTTGAGTTGCACTTTGTGACACATGAAGAAGTGATTGTAATTTTAACAGCAGGTTTTGCTGCAGCTGCTCTTTAAGAGAAGGTATGCTATCCCGCGCATTTGATTCATCATCCTTGGAGCTACCTGCAACATCTGTAATTTTGCTTTGAGAAAAATAATCTTGGGACTCGCTTGCTTGTCTCACAATGCCAATTTTGAAATCAGTAGAGCTTAAAGAGGAATGGTTTCTTGACATATGTGAGGTGAATGTTGAGAAAACATTTGTTTTGAATGTGCAGTCTCTAACTGGACACTGACCCATTTCATGATTCTTCACATCAATGTGAAAAAAGCTCTCTCTCATCAAATGGTTGTGTAAAAGCACAAATTGGGCAGTGGAACGCCAAATGTGTCTTGACAGCTGAACATGTATGCATCGGTGCATGGAGTCTTGACAAATGAATTTTTAGAGAATTCAAAGAGCCAAAGGTGCAGATGCAGGTTTCATACAAACATGGCAAAGGACTAATTCTGGAGTGTTGACTATGTATTAAACGGTAGTGTTTGAGAAGATTTCCTTGGGAATGGTAGGAAAAACAGCAGAGTTTACAATTTCACTGTATGTTTGGTTGATGGATTTCTGCAAAAGTGGAAACAATTTAAGTTATATGCACATAACTCAGACTACTGTTTGGATATATTATTGCACTCAGGGCCTACCAACAAATGTTAACATTATTTTCTGGAGCGTTTTTCCCGATTCATCCAAACCATCCACTTTCACCGTGTAATTCAGACATTTCACGAACCTAAGATTGATGGATTTTAAAATAGTTTTAATTAATCAGCAGGGGTGACTGAACAGCAGCAAGAAATTGAAACTACTCTAGTACGCCTTTAACTATGAGGTTAGCATGTTTTGACTTGATTTATTGTAGAGCTTAAAGAATGGGGATGTATACTGTTCTGGCTATTGGATTTTTCGTTAACTAAATCATCATATAAACTTATATTAAGCCTTTTGTTATTGGGCCAAAATTATCTTGACAACTTACCTTTCTCTACAAGGTCTATGGCAAAGGTGAAATGCTGCACAGTTGTCCCAAGGTCTGCAAGAACAGGCAAGGGCAACATTAGCAAGCAAGCAGGCTTAACATTAACTCTCAAAGGCAATGCGTTTGGCATTTGAGACATTAGCCAAACAACCATTTACATTGTCCCCATAGCTCTGTGGACAAGTAATGCATTTGACATAAACGTACTCCTCCAGAGGTGTATCTGTTCTGCAAACTAACGTTAGCTAGGCTAGCTAATTGTTGAGGCAGACTGCCAACCAGTTAAAACATTTTTAAAAATACGAACGTCACAGCAGATGGATTTTAACATCAAATTGTCGTTGTTAACGTTACACATGCATTGATCCGTCAGTTGGTTGATCTGTAGCTAGCTTCCCATTAGTCATGCTTGCTAAAGCTAGCCACAGAGTTTTCACAATGTTCCGCAACGAACATTATAACAATCATATATAATATATCACGCTTAGCATAGCTTTCTTTTAATAAAAAATTATTTATCATTCGGGTAATTCTGTATTTAGCTAGGCTAGGTCATGAAAGCCAGCAGCACTTCTCTTTAAATTAATTGGCTAACAGGAACTGCTGATAAGTTAACCGACTTCATCTAATGTTAACGTCATCTACGTCGTCAGGCTCCGGAAATTTCCTCCCTAAGTTAAATAATGAGACTACATTAGATTTCCGTGCTCACAATTGGCTCCCTAATGCAATGTAGCTTTAAATGATATATACCTGTGTGTGAGGTAGACTACTGCACATGCACTTGGATAAAGTGTGGTATGATCATAGAGAAGACGTTGCCTTTGGCCGATGAGCAGGCTTCAGTTTAAAAGAATACATCCTTCCAGATGCCCGCCCAAAATTTCAAATTAACCAGCTTTTTTATGACATGCAGTTAACTCTTTAGAGGTTATATCACTTGAACATAAACATTACTCTTAATTCAGGGCTTCATACAACACCCCTTTTACTACAATTTCACCCCAAACCAATTGTATGTACACTGCAGGTGGGGTTTGGAAAATGGTAGAAAATAAATAAATAAAATAATAAATAGGGGGAGTGCCCACACTGACCAAGGAAATTGACCAAATATGTAAATTAGAATGTAACAAACCATTTCATCATTCGTCTTCAGAATGGCAGAAAGCCGAAGTCCAAATCTCCTCATTTGTCCCTGCACCTCCCGGGATAAAGCCAGCAAGCGTTCAGTGTGATGGTCTAGTGCAGCAAAGAACGATCGCTGCAGGTTCTGATTAGTTATGCGATGAAACTCAGCACATATCTGTAGATTAAATATTGTTTTTAAAGACACATTCGTTTTCTGTACTTAAAATGATTATACATTACCAGGCTCTTACTGAATGACAATAACTCAATTACAGCCAAGTCTTTGTCGGTCTTCTTCATCTCAAGAGCAATATCGGTCCTTAGCTTTTCCAGATCTGCTTCAACTTTTGATTGATCGAACTGTGAGAGGTTGACTGGGCCACAGTAAACAGTGTGTTTTAGTGGTGGTTCTGGATACCCTTGATTTCCCTCTCTCAGTAACAATTCAAGATCATGTGAAAAGGTTGTCACTTCAAAGTTGTCACTTGGTTGTCCTGGATGCTGTGAAGTTGGTAAGTGTGGATAACTCAATGACACCCCAGAGCTAGTCATGGCATCCTCCAATTTCAAAAGCTTAATTCTGCCCCTGTTTGGCAGATCATTTACATTTACATTTAAGTCATTTAGCAGACGCTCTTATCCAGAGCGACTTACAGTTAGTTAATACATTTATTTTTTTCATACTGGCCCCCCGTGGGAATCGAACCCACAACCCTGGCGTTGCAAACGCCATGCTCTATCAACTGAGCTACATCCCTGCCGGCCATTCCCTCCCCTACCCTGGACAACGCTGGGCCAATTGTGCGCCGCCCATGAGTCTCCCGGTCGCGGCCGGCTGCGACAGAGCCTGGATTCGAACCAGGATCTCTAGTGGCACAGTTAGCACTGCTATGCGGCGCCTTAGACCACTGCAGGTCAGCTTGCAAAACTGTGAATCAGACTGTGAGTTTTGAAATTGAATGTCGTTGGTGTAAGGAATGTCAAATTGCTGCCTCAGTAAAATGATAAGTTGGTCAACCGAGGCTGGACGTTCTGGTAGTATCATCCTTTCAATTCCACCTTCCTCCAAGATCACTCTAAGTTTGAAGGGAGATGATGCCATATCTATTTTTTGCAAAACCAGAGAGAACATAATAACAATTACGTTAAGACGACTGATGTCAAGCCTGTAATTTAATAAGTAGTAATGGAATTAATATGCATATGCTTGAATCAAGCATATCCATAACATGTGAATGTGAAGCTGTTTGAGTGATGTCCATGGCCACAAGCAACAAAAAGTATGGTGCCACCACATTGGAGGTAGGCACAAACTTAGAATTCAATTCCATTAAACAGAATGGCATACATAAAGTATAGGTTACACAAAACACATGCAGTTTTCTTTAACTGGCTAGCTACCTTTACTGTGGGGCAGCAGGTTAGCTGTATCTAGCTAGCCTGAACCTCGCATATCACATTCGCATATATCAAACATGCAAACATGCAGTACAGCAAGTTAGCTTTCTACGTACCATTAGAACAAAAACGTCTCCGGTCCCGTGAGTTGTCGTTTTACTAGCAGTGGCAACATAATCATAAATGAGCAAGTACAATGGAAGTAATCGCGACGCGGCAGGCGAACCGTGAAAATTCTTAGCAGGAAGCAAGTAACGTTAGCTAACGATCATCTAGCCGCTGCATGGCATGACATATCTAGGCTGGGAATTTCGCCATGAAATTATATGTAAACAAAATTCTGTCAATTTCCAAGTAAAAAAATATTACTTAAATTAGGCAAAAAAAATTTGCAAAGTCAGCTGGACGAAAACCTGTAAGTAATATTAGATAAATAAGTTGTAAGTTGAAGACACACAATATTTAAAATTGAAGTCAACACAAAAATAAAGTAATGTAATACTGGAAATGTTTTTGTACACACCCATTGCAATTTTTATGTTCACCTGACATGGATTTAAAAATCAACAAAGTAGCCTATTTTAATATTTGAGTGCTACATAAGTACTTAAATTAGCAAGGTGATAATACTTTTATTCACAAAGTCAGCTGAACAAATATATACAATTCTTCTGTTTTATGCACTTACACAACTAAGCTACTGTCACTTAAAATTAATATGTTACAAGTACTTGAAAGTGTGTAATTGTTTAGGTCAACTTAAAAATGTAAAGTTCACATGACTTCTCATCAAGTTGTGTGTCAGTACCACTTAAAGTGTTTGAGTGTGTGAAACATTTGGAAATATGTAAGTTCAGTCTACTCAATATATTTGTGCTAGTAAAGCATAACGGTTTACAGTGTAAACAGGTGTGTGCCTTTCCAAATCATGTCCAATCACTATAATTTACCACAGGTGGACTCAATCAAGTTGTAGAAACATCTAAAGGATGATCAATGGAAACAGGATGCACCTGAGCTCAATTTTCGAGTATCATAGCAAAGGGTATGAATACTTATGTAAATAAGGTATTTCTGTTTTTAAAAAATATATAAATGTGCAAAAATTTCTAAAAACCTGTTTTCACTTTGTCATAATGGGGTATTGTGTGTAGATTGCTGAGGTTTCTTAAAAAAAAAATCAATTTTAGAATAAGGCTGTAACGTAACAAAATGTGAAAAAGTCAAGGGGTCTGAATACTTTCCGAAGGCACTGTATGTCTATTCCTCATGAAGCCAGATTGGGTCTCCGCTATAATTGAGTCCAATACTGCTTTCATTCTTTTTGCAAATATAGAGGCTAATATTTTGTAGTCATTGTTGAGCAGACAGATTGCACGCCAATTATCAAGGAGAAGCAAGTCTTTCTTGGGTTTAGGAATTAATGTAATCAGACCCTGAGTCAAACTGGGAGGGAGAGCATTATTTGCGATGCTTTCAGAAAAGACCTCCAACAGAAAAGGGGCTAACTGTTGAGAAAAGGTTTTGTAAAACTCAGCAGATATACAGTAGCTTGTGAAAGTATTCACCCATGCCTACCACTTTGAAGATACAAAATATTTTTTCTTGTGAAACAAACAAGAAATAATACAAAAAAAAAAGAAAACTTGAGCCTGCATAACTATTCATTCTGACCAGTTTCCCAGTCCCTGCCGATGAAAAACATCCCCACAGCATGATGCTGCCAACACCATGCTTCACTGTGGGGATGGTGTTCTCGGGGTGATGAGAAGTGTTGGGTTTGCGCCAGACATAGCGTTTTCCATGATGGCCAAAAAGCTCAATTTTAGTCTCATCTGACCAGAGTACCTTCTTCCATATGTTTGGGGAGTCTCCCACATGGCTTATTTTCTGGCCACTCTTCCGTAAAGCCGAGCTCTGTGGAGTGTACGGCTTAAAGTGGTCCTATGGACAGATACTCCAATCTCCACTGTGGAGCTTTGCAGCTCCTTCAGGGTTATCTTTGGTTTCTTTGTTGCCTCTCTGATTAATGCCGTCCTTGCCTGGTCCGTGTGTTTTGGTGGGCGGCCCTCTCTTGGCAGGTTTGTTGTGGTGCCATATGCTTTCAATGTTTTAATAATGGATTTAATGGTGCTCTGTGGGATGTTCAAAGTTCAGATAATTTTTATAACCCAACCCTGATCTGTACTTCTCCACAACTTTGTCCCTGACCTGTTTGGAGAGCTCCTTGGTCTTCATGGTGCTGCTTGCTTGGTGGTGCCCCTTGCTTAGTGGTGTTGCAGACTCTGGGGCCTTTCAGAACAGGTGTGTATATACACTGAGATCATGTGACACTTAGATTGCACACAGGTGGACTATTTAAAATTATGTGAATTCTGAAGGTAATTGGTTGCACCAGATCTTATTTAGGGGCTTCATAGCAAAGGGGATGAATACATATGCACGCACCACTTTTTTGTTATTTATTTTAGCGAATTTTTTGAAACAAGTTATTTTTTAAATTTCACTTCACCAATTTGGACTATTTTGTGTATGTCCATTACATGAAATCCAAATAAAAATCTATTTAAATTACAGGTTGTAAATCAACAAAATAGGAAAAACGCCAAGGGGAATTAATACTTTAGCAAGGCACTGCACAATCAGTCCCAGGAGACATTCTTTTTAAGATGTTCAATATAATAAATGATCTCTTAGAACTATATACATTCCTGTAGAAGTTGCAACTAAAGATGGAGATTAATTTGGGATCATGTGATGAGACCATTAGTATTTAATTGTTGAATGGTATTATTTTTTGAGTGGTATTTTTGTAACGTAAAAAAATAATTTATTCCTAGAACAGAGAGAGGCTCCCTCTGTTTTCAGTTTATACATATCATCCAAATTGTGTTGTAGATCAAACAGAACAGATTTGTCCTCCTCTGAAAGACTTTCAACAGGCTTTTGAACAAGAGGTGATCTTTGTGATTACACTGTCTTCTTCAGCTCTCCTGGTCTTGGCAAGAATACTCCCATATTTTCTGAAATATTTTCCAACCTCATATTTAAAAAACTCTCAGTTATTACTGTATGAATTGTCATTCATAGCTTTGTTCCAGAAGTGTAATTAAATTGTTTTTTATCTCCATCTTGACCAACTCATGTTTTAATATAGAGCTATTAAGCTTCCAATAGGATGCTCTGCCAAGGCCATTATCAGAGATAAAAAGTTGAATGTCAATATAAATAGCTCTATGATCAGTAAGGGGAGTGGCAAGGATGTTAACAGAAATACCCTGTTTATCAAAACATTTCTACACCAACCAAAAATATATGCATGATTGTCTGGAGCGTGCCTTAGTACTCCAAGTGAAAGATTTGTCATTAGGAAACTTTACTCTCCAAATATCTATAATATCAAACCTTTCCATAAACTGCCTCAAACTTGTATTCATAGAAGTGGACTGTCCCGGAGGCCATCTATCAATTAAATTATTCTGATAAATATTAAAATTCCCACGTACTATAAGTAAAGCATTAGGGAACTTGGTTAGCCAATGGAGAATACACTTTTCCAAACATTCAAGTAACTGATCATTTTCAAGTTTGGAATTGTACCCATAAATGTTGGTAATAATAATAATAATGATATTGTTACAGTTGATAACAAGACAAAGAAAGTGACCAAAACAGTCACAGTCTGAGTGCAAAATACTTCCATTGAAATTATTCTTTAGAGTAAAAACTCCAGCAGAACGTTCAGAACCATGAGAGAGCCATAAATCATTTCACCACTGAGATCTCCAGAAGTTGACATAGGTATAAATTTAATGAGACTCTTGAAAAAAACATACATATTTTTTAAGCTGTTTGGCAAATAAAAATAAGGCTTTGTGCTTTACATTATTTCTTAACCCCCTAGCATTGAGTGAAACTATAGACAATGACAAAGTGGAATATAGAACAGAAAGTACTACGAGCTAAACAACAATCGCAAATCGAGAAACCAGAGCTGCACACAATATAGATTTAAATGATTGAGTGAGAATAGTTTAAGCATAACAAAGATAACTGCCAGCCCAAGAAACAACAAAAGAGCTCCTCACTGCCTATACGAGGTAGAAATAGCAAAAGTGAGATATATATATTTTTTAAATATATACATATCCATTACTCCAGTAGTCCTGTGCAGTTAGAACGAAAGTTAAATCACCTTAGAGCTGCGAGTGAGATCTGCTCACATCAGAGGTAGCTATCTAGGTAGCCTTTGTTGGCACAGTCTTTGACAGTCCTCAAGGAGGAAGGCTGATTTCGGATCCGTTGATGAAAGCGCACCCTCTGATGAAGTAAGCCGCTTTCCCTGCTTTTTCCACAGCTGACCACAGTTTCTCTCTCACTTCTCTGTCTGCTTTTGAGAGGTCTTCAGCAAACCGCAGGTTGTTGTCACGTAGGAATGTAGATCTCTTTGCTGCTTTCCAAGTGGCATCCCTGTAGATCCGTGATGTGAACTGGAGAATGACACCTCTGGGCTTGGAGTCATTCTGCCTTCTCGTGCCGAGGCAATGTACAGTGTGGACAACATCTGCTAGCTTAGCCTTCTCCTCAGGTAGGACAGCTTGGCAGACTTTGATGGTCTCTTGCTGCACGTTCTCCCCATCTGCCTCGGGAACTCCATACAGTCGCAGATTCCACCGTCTGGAGTAGCTTTCGAGTTCTGCGACATAATCTTTCCCTCCTCTTTTTCTACCCACTTTTCGATGTGTGCGACCTTCTTCTTGACATCCTTGATTTCCATGCATGTAAAGTAAACCGTTTTTTTTTAAGCCCTCGATTTTCATTGCATTGTCGCCGACCATTTTCTCTATGGCATCGGACCTTGTATTGATGTGTCTGGAAAGAGTGCCGATAACATAATTATTGGCAGCGGCATCAAGGCCCAGTTCAAACATGCCTTTCTTGGAAGCTGGAGGTTTGCTTGGGGTTATAGGCAAAGAAGAAAAATCCTCACCTGACACCATAAGTGTCATAGAGTCTGTCAGGCCAGTATAGTTGTGGCAGTTGTCAATCAAAGCATTTGCCTCCTGTATAACAACATTGGATGAAGCCTGAACATTGCTAGCTGAGGAGGTAGCCATTAGATTTCTCTTTGTATTTTTCAAAATGTCAAAGCGCGCTGACTATCTTAAATCATCAATGACCTGGTGTTTTTAGCAAGCAACATTAATTTGGTAGTTCAAAATAATACACTTTTCACTATCTTTCAAAAGTTGGTATGCAGAGCTCGGTAGGAAGTGTGTGCACAAGCTGCCTCTTGGAGCCCCCCACTCGCCTTCCGAACGTTCTATTCCCACCCCATTGTTCTGCGTTACAATGCTAGCTCCGCTGTTGATAGCAATGGGATCTACAGTGAGGGAAAAAAGTATTTGATCCTGCAGCGCCCGCAAGGTCCCCCTGCTCAAGAAAGCACATATACAGGCCCGTCTGAAGTTTGCGAATGAACATCTGAATGATTCAGAGGAGAACTGGGTGAAAGTGTTGTGGTCAGATGAGACCAAAATCAAGCTCTTTGGCATCAACTCAACTCGCCGTTTTTGGAGGAGGAGGAATGCTGCCTATGACCCCAAGAACACCATCCCCACTGTCAAACATGGATGTGGAAACATTATGCTTTGGGGGTGTTTTTCTGCTAAGGGGACAGGACAACTTCACTGCATCAAAGGGACGATGGACGGGGCCATGTACCGTCAAATCTTGGGTGAGAACCTCCTTCCCTCAGCCAGGGCATTGAAAATGGGTCGTGGATGGGTATTCCAGCATGACAATGACCCAAAACACACGGCCAAGGCAACAAAGGAGTGGCTCAAGAAGAAGCACATTAAGGTCCTGGAGTGGCCTAGCCAGTCTCCAGACCTTAATCCCATAGAAAATCTGTGGAGGGAGCTGAAGGTTCGAGTTGCCAAACGTCAGCCTCGAAACCTTAATGACTTGGAGAAGATCTGCAAAGAGGAGTGGAACAAAATCCCTCCTGAGATGTGTGCAAACCTGGTGGCCAACTACAAGAAACTTCTGACCTCTGTGATTGCCATAAAGGGTTTTGCCACCAAGTACTAAGTCATGTTTTGCAGAGGGGTCAAATACATATTTCCCTCATTAAAATGCAAATCAATTTATAACATTTTTGACATGCGTTTTTCTGGATTTTTTTGTTGTTCTTCTGTCTCTCACTGTTCAAATAAACCTACCATTAAAATTATAGACTGATCATTTCTTTGTCAGTGGGCAAACTTACAAAATCAGCAGGGGATCAAATACTTTTTTCCCCTCACTGTACCTGCGTAAACCTTGTTTTTACAACTCAGGTTACTTGATATTAACAAGGTTACGGCTACTTGATGAGATACACTGAGTGTACAAAACATTAGGAACACCTTCCTAATATTGAGTTGTATCCCCTTTTGCCTTCAGAACAGCCACAATTCATCCGGACATGGACTCTACAATGTGTCGAAAGCATTCCACAGGGATTCCCATGTTGACTCCAATGCTTCCCACAGTTGTGTCAAGTTGGCTGGATGTCCTTTGGGTGGTGGACCATTCTTGATACAGTGCCTTCAGAAAGCATTCATACCCCTTGACTTATTTCACATTTTGTTGTGTTACATCCTGAATTCAAAATGGATTAAATCGATTGTTTTTCTCTCACCAATCTACACACAATACCCCATAATGACAAAGTGAAAACATGTTTAGACATCTTTACAAATTTATTGAAATTGAAATACAGAAATGTACCATTTACATAAGTATTTACACCCCTGAGTTAATACATGTTAAAATCACCTTTGGCAGCGATTAGAGTTGTGAGTCTTTCTGGGTAAGTCTCGAAGACCTTTGCACACCTGGATTGTACAATATTTGCACATTGTTATTAAAAAAATTATTCAAGCTCTGTCAAGTTTGTTGTTGATCATTGGTAGACAGACATTTTCAAGTCTTGCCATAGGTTTCCAAGCCGATTTAAGTCTAAACTGTAACTAGGCCAATCAGGAACATTCAATGTCGTCTTGGTAAGTAATTCCAGTGTACAGTTATGGTCAAAAGCTTTGAGAATGACACAAGTATTGGTCTTCACAAAGTTTGCTGCTTCAGTGTTATGAGATATTTTTGTCAGATGGTACTATGGTAAACTGAAGTACAATTACAAGCATTCCATAAGTGTCAAAGGCTTTTATTGACAATTACATGAAGTTTATGCAAAGAGTCAATATTTGCAGTGTTGACCCTTCTTTTTCAAGACATCTGCAATCCGCCCTGGCATGCTGTCAATTAACTTCTGGGCCACATCCTGACTGATGGCAGCCCATTCTTGCATAATCAATGCTTGGAGTTTGTCAGAATTTGTGGGTTTTTGTTTGTCCACCCGCCTCTTGAGGATCGACCACAAGTTCTCAATGGGATTAAGGTCTGGGGAGTTTCCTGGCCATGGACCCAAAATGTTGATGTTTTGTTCCCCGAGCAACTTATTTATCACTTTTGCCTTATTGCAAGGTGCTCCATCATGCAGGAAAAGGCATTGGTCGTCACCAAACTGTTCTTGGATGGTTGGGAGAAGTTGCTCTCGGAGGATGTGTTGGTACCATTCTTTATTCATGGCTGTGTTCTTAGGCAAAATTGTGAGTGAGCCCACTCCCTTGGCTGAGAAGCAACCCCACACATGAATGGTCTCAGGATGCTTTACTGTTGAAATGACACAGGACAGATGGTAGCGCTCACCTTGTCTTCTCCGGACAAGGTGTTTTCCGGATGCCCCAAACAATCGGAAAGGGGATCCATCAGAGAAAATGACTTTACCCCAGTCCTCAGCAGTCCAATCCCTGTACCTTTTGCAGAATATCAGTCTGTCCCTGCTGTTTTTCCTGGAGAGAAGTGGCTTCTTTGCTGCCCTTCTTGACACCAGGCCATCCTCCAAAAGTCTTCGCCTCACTGTGCTTGCAGATGCACTCGCACCTGCCTGCTGCCATTCCTGAGCAAGCTCTGCACTGGTGGTGCCCCGATCCCGCAGCTGAATCAACTTTAGGAGACGGTCCTGGCGCTTGCTGGATTTTCTTGGGCGCCCTGACGCCTTCTTCACAACAATTGAACCTCTCTCCTTGATGTTCTTGATGACCTGATAAATGGTTGATTTAGGTGCAATCTTACTAGCAGCAATATCCTTGCCTGTGAAGCCCTTTTTGTGCAAAGCAATGATGACGGCACGTGTTTCCTTGCAGGTAAACATGGTTAACAGAGGAAGAACAATGATTTCAAGCACCACCCTCCTTTTAAAGCTTCCAGTCTGTTATTCTAACTCAATCAGCATGACAGAGTGATCTCCAGCCTTGTCCTCGTCAACACTTTCACCTGTGTTAACGAGAGAATCACTGACATGATGTCAGCTGGTCCTTTTGTGGCAGGGCTGAAATGCAGTGAAACTGTTTTTTGGGGGGGATTAAGTTCATTTTCATGGCAAAGAGGGACTTTGCAATTAATTACAATTCATCTGATCACTCCCCATGACATTCTGGAGTATATGCAAATTGCCATCATCAAAACTGAGGCAGCAGACTTTGTGAAAATGTGTATTTGTGTCATTCTCAAAACTGAATATATGAGGAGTGGTACTCAGTGATGTGTTGTGTTGGATTTGCCCCAAACATAACGCTTTGTATTCAGGACATAAAGTTTATTTCTTTGCAATTTTTTTTGCTGTTTTACTTTAGTGCCTTATTGCAAACAGGATGCATGTTTGGGAATATTTTTTGTTCTGTAGAGGCTTCCTTTTCTCAATGTTGTTGATCCATCCTCAGTTTTCTCCTATCACAGCCATTAAGCTCTGTAACTGTTTTAAAGTCACCATTGGCCTCATGGTGAAACCCCTGAGCGGTTTCCTTCCTCTCCGGCAAGTGGGTTAGGAAGGACGCCTGTATCTTTGTAGTGACTGGGTGTATTGATACACCATCCAAAGTGTTTTAATAACTTCACCATGCTCAAAGGGATATTCAATGTTTACCCCTCTACCAATAGGTGCCCTTCTTTGCAAAGCATTGGATAACCCCCTGTTCTTTGTGGTTGAATCTGTTTGAAATTCACTGCTCGACTGAGGGACCTTACAGATAATTGTATGTGTGGGGTAGAGATGAGGTAGTCATTCATAAATCATGTTAAACACTATTGCACACAGAGTGAGTCCATGCAACTTACAGTATTATGTGACTTGTTACTTCTGAACTTATTTAGGCTTGCCATAACAAAGGGGTTGAATACTTATTCACTCAAGAAACTTCAGATTTTCATTAATTTGTAAAAATATCTAAAAACATAATTCCACTTTGACATTATGGGGTATTGTGTGTAGGCCAGGTGACACAAAATCTCAATTTGATATATTTGAAATTCAGGCTGTAACACAACAACATTTTGAAAAAGTTTGGGTGTGAATACTTTCTGAAGGCACTGGACACTGGTCATGGTTAACAACAATATATTTTTCAGAAAAAGGTGTAGAACCTCATCAAAACGCTGGTCCCTGTTTTATTTTTCAAGTTGTGGCCAATTTAAACTGCCAGAATACATTTTGGGGGGAATAAATACGCTTTTTTAATTTGTAAAAATGTGTTGTTTCTAAATGTCTGCTGGGTAATTTGATATGCTTCGACATCTGTTCATTTGTAAGTATCAAATTGAGCATATGCTGCGCAGGTTCACTGAGTTGCAAACCACATGAATGGGTCTAGCTGTAGATCTAACGCAGTTGCTATCTCAGATTATGAGCCCAGCGAGTGTAACGACAGAGGTATGTAGTACCCTCAGATGGCCACAGCAACTCGCAAGAGAGCTATAAACCCATACTTTTTTTCGACAGAAAAACCCTAACCCTAAACCCTTGGTCAATCACTTAAAAAAGTTAGACCTAACCCCTATTTTAGCCCTAACCCTGAACAAACAGTAACCCTAATTCTAAAGTAGGGTAGCCTACAACACTTTTAGAAACTATTTGAGTAATAATGTTATGTTAGTAAATACTATTATAGTACTAAATAACATTTACATGTAAGTGTTTGCTGGTATTTTAATTATTTTTTATGTTATGGTATTTATTATTGCAAGGCAGAACACTAATAAACAAGCCACATTTCATAAAATTTTTTATAAATGTTTTGTAGCCTAATCTCTTGAATTAATAAGAAAATATACTTTATTGCTCAGCTGCCTCTTCAATGTCTCTTTATAGTCTGCTGTGAATGAATAACGGAATGAATAAATAAAATGTAAATATGAGTCGCCTGCACACACTTGACTCATGAAACTTACCTCATGAATTCGAATCTTGCATGCAGCAAGCTTGATTTTTAATTTTGTTAGCCTTTTTTTACATGTGATTTTTCAGGCAATAGCATGCCATTTCAATGGTTATTGATATATCTAGTGAAATATGTAAATTAGATAGATCAGCACTCTATACTAACTGTAAGTCGCTCTGGATAAGAGCGTCTGCTAAATGACTACAATGTAAAATGTAAATGTAAAATATTGTCAGTAGCAAGAGTTTGGAAATCTGGTTTCCACTAGATAGCACAGCCACAATGTCAATCTCAAGGAAACGTCAGAAAATGTAATTTGTGTCGTGCTGCCATCTTATGGTATAATTGAGAATTGCAGTACCTGGTTGATGAATTTGACAATGTGTTAACTAGGAAAATACTTTTTCTTAAACAGAGGTGACTGAATTAAGGTTCAGGATTATTGATAATCGTTATTGAAATAGTAATCAAGTATAATTTCAAATCAGCATAAAACAGGTAATAATAAACATGAATCATCATTATATGCATTCACAGTAATCTGTTAATACTTTTTTTTTTTTACCATTTCTGTAGCTGTGTAATTTCTCAAATATAACACACAGACACATACAATGGAAATTAGCCCTTTATTATTAATGATTCAGCTCTTAAAAGAGCCTTTGGTTTTGCCAAAGAAAATTATGTTTAAGATTGTTGCGCTAGTGAATGTAATCACAAGAACAACAAGTATTTGGTGCATTTTAATATAGCCCACACTAGAGGCAGACATTCAAAACAATGTACAAAGATCAGATAAACATAATATATACTGTACACTAAGTATACAAACATTAAGAGCACCAGCTCCTTCCATGACAGACTGAATCCAGGTGAAAGCTATGATCACTTATTGATGACCAGGTGAATCCAGGTGAAAGCTATGATCCCTTATTGAGGTCACTAGTTCAATCCACTTCTGTCTATTATGCCAAATACTGTATCTAAAAATGTACACTACCGTTCAAAAGTTCGGGGTCACTTAGAAATGTCCTTGTTTTTGAAAGAAAATCAATTTTTTTGTCCATTAAAATAACATCAAATTGATCAGAAATACAGTGTAGACATTGTTAATGTTGTAAATGGCTATTGTAGCTGGATATATGTTAGCACAGCTGAAAACTGTTGTGCTGATTAAATAAGCAATAAAACTGGCCTTCTTGAGACACATCTCAGACTGCCCATCTTAATCTTTTATTTTTATTGGCCAGTCTGAGATATGGCTTTTTCTTTGCAACTCTACCAAGAAGGTCAGCATCCCGGAGTCGCCTCTTCACTGTTGATGTTGAGACTGGTGTTTTGCAGGTACTATTTAATGAATCTGCCAGTTTAGGATCTGTGAGGCGCCTGTTTCTCAAACTAGACACTCTAATGTATTTGTCCTCTTCCTCAGTCGTGCACCGGGGCCTCCCACTCCTCTTTCTATTCTGGTTAGAGCCAGTTTGTGCTGTTCTGTGAAGGGAGTAGTACACAGCATTGTACGAGATCTTCAGTTTCTTGGCAATTTCTCGTATGGAATAGCCTTCATTTCTCAGAACAAGAATAGACTGACGAGTTTCAGAAGAAAGTTATTTGTTTTTGGCCATTTTGAGCCTGCAATTGCTTATTTAAATCAGCACAACAGTTTTCAGCTGTGCTAACATAATTGCAAAAGGGTTTTCTAATGCTCAATTAGCCTTTTAAAATGATAAACTTGGATTAGCAAACACAACGTGCCATTGGAACACAGGACTGATGGTTGCTGATAATGGGCCTCTGTACGCCTATGTAGATATTCCATTAAAAATCTGCCGTTTCCAGCTAAAATAACCATTTACAACATTAACAATGTCTACACTGTATTTCTGATCAATTTGATGTTATTTTAATGGACAAAAAAATTGCTTTCCTTTCGAAAACTAGGACATTTAAGTGACCCCAAACTTTTGAATGGTAGTGTATATATAAGATGTGTCCGTGGCAGATTGCTAAACTGTATTCTATATGGATAATATTAATTTAGGTAGGGTAGGCTACTTCATTTTTGCAGGGCAAAACCGGAGAAAATTAAACAAGCGCTTTCTGGTCACTAATCTGGATATGTGAGCCCGCCTTGATTCTGAAGCATAGATTAGACGTTTTTGAAACAAGAATTTGGTGCAATGCTGTAGGCCTATGGTAGTGACCAGATCGAATAAGCAAAGGTATACATATAAAATACAAATGGTAGCCTATATGTAGCCTTTTAAAATACTGTAAATTCAGGAGTATACATTTGCATAATTGCATAATAAGTTGCATGGACTTATTCCGTGTTCAATAATAGTGATTAACATGATTTTTGAATAACTAACCCATCTTTGTACTCCACACATACAATTATCTGTAAGGTCCCTCAATCGAGTTGTGAATTTCAAGGACAGATTCAACCCCAAAGACCAGGGAGGTTTTTCAATGCCTCGCAAAGAAGGGCACCGATTGGTAGATGTGTAAAAATAGTCCCCTGTAGCTCAGTTGGTAGAGCATGGCGCTTGCAACGCCAGGGTTGTGGGTTTGTTTCCCACGGGGGGCCAGTATGAAAATGTATGTACTCACTAACTGTAAGACGCTCTGGATAAGATGACTAAAATGTAAATGTAAATGTAAAAAAATAACTGCTGACGCTGAATATCCCTTTGAGCATGGTGAAGTTATTATTTATACTTTGGAATTCACCATGGGGCCAACGGTTAATAATTATACTCAGGGATTTCACCATGAGGCCAATGGTGATTTTAAAACAGTTAGAGTTGTGATATGAGAAAACTGAGCATGGATCAACAACATTGTAGTTACTCCAATATAGTAACCTAATTGACAGAGTGAAAAGAAGGAAGCCTGTTCAGAATAAAAATATTCCAAAACATGCATCCTGTTTGCAATTAGGCACTTAAAGGAAAATTCCACCTAAATACTGGTATTTGTTTCATAACTTGTCAGCAATCAAGTCTTCAAGATATGTAACTTTAAAAATACAGAAATCATTCCTGTATATAATGCATCATATGATGCAAAATAGATCAAGATGGCGCTGACAGACATGGCAGCTCTGCTTCTAGCTCCAAAGCAACTTTGCAGTATTTTGTTTTTGTGTGTGTTATTTCTTACATTATTAGCCCAGAATTTTTTTTTGTGTTATTACATACAGCCGGAAATAACTTTTGGATATCAGAGTGGCGGTCACTCACCAGCATTACAACCAGGAATACGATTTTCCCGAATTGGATCCTTTGTTCGTACCCCCCAGGGCAATTAAACTTATTACAGAGTCTGCTCCAAGACGCCGGCGGTGGAGAAGTGGTATTCGGAGTGGACTTCTAGTCCGACTCAGGAGGCGGGCACACCATCCACCACTTCCGAGTATATTACTCGCTAATGTTCAGTCTCTGGACAATAAAGTAGACGAGCTCAGGGCGAGAATTTCCTTCCAGAGAGACATCAGGGACTGTAACATACTCTGTTTCACGGAATCATGGCTCTCTCGGGATATACTGTCCCCGTCCATACAGCCAGCTGGGTTCTCAGTTCATCGCGCAGACAGGAATAAAGAAATCTCCGGGAAGAAGAAAGGCAGGGGTGTATGTTTCATGATTACCTACTCATGGTGTCATTGTGATAACATAAAAAAACTGAAGTCCTTTTGTTCACCCGACCTAGAATACCTCACAATCAAATGCCGACTGTATTACCTCCCAAGAGAATTATCTTCGGTTATAGTCACTGCCGTGTATATTACCCCTCAAGCCGATACCACAACGACCCTCAAGGAACTACATTGGACGTTATGCAAACTGGAAACCACATATCCTGAGGCCGCATTTATTGTAGCTGGGGATTTTAACAAAGCAAATATGAGGAAAACGCTACTGAAGTTCTATCAACACATTGACTGTAGTACTCGCTTAAGAAAAACACTAGACCACTGCTACTCACCTTTTTGAGATGCCTACAAGGCCTTTCACCGCCCTCCCTTCGGCAAATCAGATCACCACTCCATTTTGATCCTCCCGTCCTATAGGCAGAAACTCAAACAGGAAGTACCCGTGCTAAGGTCTATTCAACGCTGGTCTGACCAATCGGAATCCACGCTTCAAGATTGTTTTGATCACACGGACTGGGATATGTTCCGGGTAGCCTCTGAGAATAACACTGACGTTTACACGGACACAGTGACTGAATTCATCAGGAAGTGTATAGGGGATGTTGTTCCCACGGTGACTATTAAAACCTACCCAAACCAGAAACCGTGGATAGATGGCAGCATTCGCGCAAAACTGAAAGCGCGAACCACCACATTTAACCATGGCAAGGTGACTGGGAATATGGTCGAATACAAACAGTGCAGTTATTCCCTCCGTAAGGCAATCAAACAGGCAAAACGTCACAATTCAACGGCTCAGACATGAGATGTATGTGGCAGGGTCTACAGACAATCAAGGATTACAAAGGGAAAACCAGCTACTTCGCGGACACCGACGTCTTGCTCCCAGACAAGCTATACACCTTCTTCGCCCGCTTTGAGAATAACACAGTGCCACCAACGCGGCCCGCTCCCAAGGACTGTGGGCTCTCGTTCTCCGTGAGTAAGCATTTAAGCATGTTAACCCTCGCAAGGCTGCCGGCCCAGATGGCATCCCTAGCCGCGTCCTCAAAGCATGCGCAGACCAGCTGGCTGGAGTGTTTACAGACATATTCAATCTCTCCCTATCCCAGTCTGCCATCCCCACTAGCTTCAAGATGTCCACCATTGTTCCTGTACCCAATAAAGCAAAGGTAACTGAACTAAATGACTATCGCCCGAAGCATTCACTTCTGTCATCATGAAGTGCTTTGAGAGGCTAGTTAAGGATCATATCACCTCTACCTTACCTGACACCCTAGACCCACTTCAATTTGCTTATTGCCCCAACAGATCCACAGATGATGCAATCACCATCGCACTGCACACTGCCCTATCCCATCTGGACAAGAGAAACATCTACATCAGAAGGCTGTTCATTGACTATAGCTCAGCATTCAACATCATAGTACCCTCCAAGCTCATCATTAAGCTCGGGGCCCTGGGTCTTAACCCCGCCCTGTGCAACTGGGTCCTGGACTTCCTGACCGGCTGCCCCCAGGTGGTGAAGGTAGGAAACAACACCTCCACTTCGATGACCCTCAACACAGGGACCCCACAAGGGTGCCTGCTCAGCCCCCTCCTGTACTCCCTATTCGCCCATGACTGCGTGGCCATGCACGCCTCCAACTCAATCATCAAGTTTGCAGACGATACAACAGTAGTAGGCCTGATTAACATCAATGACGAGACAGCTGACAGGGAGGAGGTGAGGGCCCTGGGAGTGTGGTGCCAGGAAAATAACTTCTCACTCAACGTCAACAAAACAGCTGATCGTGGACTTCAGGAAATAGCAGAGGGAGCACGCCCCTATCCACAGAACCGCAGTGGAGAAGGTGGAAAGCTTCAAGTTCCTCTGCGTACACATCACTGACAATCTGAAATGGTCCACCCACACAGACAGTGTGGTGAAGAAGGCGCAACAGCGCCTCTTCAATCTCAGGAGGCTGAAGAAATGTGGCTTAGCACCTAAAACCCTCAAACTTTTACAGATGCACAATTGAGAGCATCCTGACGGGCTGTATCACCGCCTGGTACGGCAACTGCACTGCCCGAAACCACAGGGCTCTCCAGAGGGTGGTGCAGTCTGCCCAACGCATCACCGGGGGCACACTGCCTGCCCTCCAGGACACCTACAGCACCCGATGTCACAGGAAGGCCAAAAATACCATCAAGGACATCAACCACCCAAGCCACTGCCTGTTCATCCCGCAATCATCCAGAAGGCCAGGTCAGTACAGGTGCATCAAAGCTGGGACCGAGAGACTGAAAAGCTTCTATCTCAAGGCCATCAGACTGTGAAATAGCCATCACTAGCTGGCTTCCACCCGGCTACTCAACCCTGCACCTTAGAGGCTGCTGCCCTATATACATAGACATGGAATCACTGGCCACTTTAATACTGGAACAGTAGTCACTTTAATAATGTTTACATACTGCTTTACTCATCTCATATGTATTGTGGCAGACCAGGGGGTTTGGTCAAGATGTTGACACAGATCAGACAAGGACAGAATTGTATTAGCTCGGTTTCAAGAATAGGTCTCCTCCAGGAGACCTCTTCTGGGATACCGTCTTCTGGCCTCCGGGGTCTTGCTGTATCCTGTGGGGAACAAAACCGAGCTCCCTCCGTTATCGCTGGTACTGCGCACGACTGTACGGGAGTAACCTCTCTTCCCCAGTCCCCACTCCTGCGCGCTGCCCTTCTGGCAGCTTTATGGGACTCGTCCAGCTGGTGAGCAATCAGACCCTTGATTACTCACCATCCACAATCAGCCCCAATTAGTCCTGGCCTGAGAGCCCGTCGAGACCTGGTACGTCCAGCAGAGGGAGCCATCGCCGCGTGATGTAGACTCCGTCTGTCACCAGGCCTCGACGAGTCTCCCTCTGGTGGCTAACCTGCTGTACACCACAATATATACTGTATTCTACTCTACTGTATTTTAGTCAATGCCACTCCGACATTGCTCGTCCTAATATTTACATATTTCTTAATTCCATTCTTTTACTTTTAGATGTGTGTATTGTTGTGAATTGTTAGATACTACTGCACTGTTGGAGCTAGGAACACAAGCGTTTCACTACACCCGCAACAACATCTGCTAAATATGCGTATGTGACCAATATAATTGGATTTCATTTGTCATCGGCATGGCCTAGGAAATGTTTGGGGATACAAATAAACGGAATACAGCTACATTATAAGCACAGGCAAAATCTTAGAGGAAACCCTGGTTCAGTCTGGTTTCCAACAGACACTGGGAGACTAATTCACCTTTCAGCAGGACAATAACCTAAAACACAAGGCCAAATCTACACTGGAGTTGCTTACCAAGACAACATTGAATGTTCCTGAGTGGTCTAGTTACAGTTTTGAACAGTGAGAGACAGAATAACAACAAAAATATCCAGAAAAACACATGTCAAAAATGTTATAAATTGATTTGCATTTTAATGAGGGAAATAAGTATTTGAACCCTTTTTTCCCTTATCTGCTTGAAAATCTATGGCAAGACATGAAAATGGCTGTCTAACAATGATCAAGAATCAGCTTGACAAAACTTCAAGAATAATGGGCAAATATTGTACAATCCAGTTGTGAAATGCTCTTAGACACTTACCCTAATCGCCGCCAAAGGTGCTTGTACAAAGTATTGATTTAGGGGTGTGAATACTTATGTAAATTAGATATTTCTGTATTTCATTTTCAATAAATTAGCACAAGAAAACAACATCAAAACTATGAAATAACACATACGGAATCATGTAGTAAACAAAAAAGTGTTAAACAAATCAAAATATATTTTATATTTGAGATTCATCAAATAGCCACCCTTTTCCCTTGATGACAGCTTTGCACACTCTTGGCATTCTCTCAACCAACTTCATGAGGTAGTCACCTGGAATGCATTTCAATTAACAGGTGTGCCTTCTTAAAAGTTAATTTGTGGAATTTCTTTCCTTCTTAATGCATTTGAGCCAATCAGTTGTGTTGTGACAAGGTAGGGGTGGTATACAGAAGATAGCCCTATTTGGCAAAAGACCAAGTCCATATTATGGCAAGAACAGCTCAAATAAGCAAAGAGAAACGACAGTCCATCATTACTTTAAGACCTGAAGGTCAGTCAATACGGAACATTTCAAGAACTTTGAAAGTTTCTTCAAGTGCAGTCGCAAAAACCATCAAGCGCTATGATGAAACTGGCTCTCATGAGGACCACCACAGGAATGGAAGACCCAGAGTTACCTCTGCTGCAGATGATAAGTTCATTAGAGTTACCAGCCTCAGAAATTGCAGCCCAAATAAATGCTTCACAGAGTTCAAGTCACAGACAGGGGCGGTGTGTTCATTAGGGCGATATGGGCGACGCACTGCCAAACGGGAAAAGGAAGGGATTTTTTTTCTAATCAATTATATCACGGCAACAGTAGTTATCAGTGTTCTAATCTAGACGTCTGATCTGCCACTAAATGTCCAATCAGGCTAAAGTCGTGCTTCAAATGGCCCCGCCCGTTTTGGGGCGATTTCAGTCAGGTTGAAAATCGCCCCAGAAGTCTCTCATAGACTCTCATGTAAAATATTTTTTTTTTCAAATATCAGAGCTTTCAATACAATCTCTATGGGTTCCGGGAGGGCTTGCACTTACGCGCTTTCGTCATACGTAACATAACCATGAACATAACTAAGAAAAGAGCGGGTTGCAACGTCAATCAATTCACGTACTCCTGTCAAGATGGCTAGCATTCAGTGCAACTCGATTGTCTCTTTAAAAGAAGTTCCTTTTTGTCGGCGAACAAATCAAGATAAATTGGCAACGAAACAATTAGGACCTCCCAGACCAAATTTAATAATTCAACAGGTTTCTACTAAAGGGGGAAAGTCCTACACCCGAGGATTTTCCAAAAATTGGTACGAACGAAAAACCTGGCTAGCAGGCTGCGATGTAGCTAATGCAGTCTTCTGCTACCCCTGCTTACTCTTTCACCCTGAAGGCGGCACGGCAGACAGCACCGCTTGGACAGCGACTGGTGTAACGGACATGCACCATCTTTCAGAAAAGATTAAGAAACATGAGCTGTCAAAGACCCACACGGATAGCTGTTTGAGATTGTCTGCTTTGGGGAGAGTGAACATTGCCACTCAACTGGATGAGGGATACAGGCTAGCTGTCCGCCGCCACAACGATGAGGTTAGCAAGAACCGCCACATCCTCAGCCGGCTAATCCAGTGTGTGAAGTTTTGCGGAGTGTTTGAGTTAGCTTTGCGAGGCAAAGATGAAACTGAGGGCTCCACCAACCCTGGTATTTTTCTTGGACTTGTCAACTTTGTGGCACAATTAGATGAGGTGTTTGATGACCATCTTAAAAATGCTAAAGTTTAAGGGTACATCAAAGACCATTCAAAACGAGCTACTGGAGTGTATGCTAGCGGTCATGAGGGAACATATTGTGGAGGAGGTGAAGTCGGCGAACTTCGTAGCTATCCAAGCTGACGAGACCACGGACGTTTCTACACAGACACAGCTGGTGCTTGTGCTGAGGTACATAGATAGCAACCACAAAGTGCAGGAGCGCTTTTTTGAGTTCCTTCCCATCTCGGAATCAACCTCAGTCTCAATCGCCAGTGTGCTTTTGGAGAGACTGAATGGTCTTTTTGCCGACGACGAGAAAGTCAAACTCATTGCGCAAGCTTACGATGGACGGGTTCATTGGGTTCATTTGACCAGCCCACCGTGAGAGAGGCATCTGGCTACGTGAGGATGCTACATGATGAAGATTTAATTTTTTTCCTGCGGCTTTTTTCACAAAATCATGCCCCACGTCGACATTCTGTACCAGAAGCTACAGAAGAAGGACATCGATGCTGTCTTCATCAAACGTGCCCTCGACAGCTTCACAAGCAGTGTGCAGGCCATAAGGTAAGATTAAACAATATCATTCGATCTTTCTCAAAGCAGAGCTTTATTTGAAAATGTATGCATGAAAGGAGACTGCATTTGTGTTTGAAATTACATTATTCTCATTATATATGGCCAGTGGTGTAATCTAGCTTATTTTATATACTATGTGTACTGTACAGTGGTGCTCATAAGTGTATGAACACATTCTAAAGTTGACTAAAAAGAGGAATCAAAAAATCAAAAAATCATCTTTTGAAAATTGATACAGTGCACTGGTACTGTACCAGGTTCTCATGAGCTACAACCTCCAGGAGACGTTCTCTGAGACTGTGACTCTGTTGAACATCCTCATAACTACTCCCATGACAACAGCTGAAGCTGAGAGATGTTTCTCAACTTTGACACGAGTTAAGACATTCCTGCAAAATTCAATGGGCCAGGAACGTCTGAATGCACTGGCCATGCTTTCCATGGAGAGGGAACTAGTCCTCAGCATGCCTGATTTTCAATGAGAAAGTCATTGACCGCTTTGCTGCATTGAAAGAGAGAAGAGAACAGTTTCAGTACAAGTAATGTAGCCTCTCTCTCTCTTTGTCCCTCCCTGTCTGTCTCTTTAACACACACACGCCCAAATGTTGTTTAAAATAGTTATTTTTCATTTAAAAAAAAGTTTAAAAAAAAAAAACATCTGTTCATGTTCATTTTTACAAATCTATACAATTGGCCAGAATATGGTTGTTCATATTTACAAATCTATACAATTGGCCAGAATATGGTTGTTCATTTTTACAAAGCCATACAGATAGCTGTGTTTACCTTTTCTAGAAATTATTTTCAAATTCTGTTTTCAGGCAAAATGTCTATCACTGTTCATTTTCACAAATATATACAAGAGGGCAGAATATGGAAGTCTATAAAAATGTATTATTACCAATAACTTGCATCAATGTTTTCAGTAGCCTCTATCAAAAGCTCCTGCTTGCTTGTTGTGAATTATGCTCAGGTGCACATATTTCCAATTCAACCATGAGGCCTTTTTGAAGCAAGTAATGTGTATATCAGTATTGACTTATATGCTGCCCCTGTCTTCATGTTGTTGCTGGACATATCTTTTTTAAAATGTGTGTAGGTCACCTAAATCATCAGAAAAATTGCCCCCCCTGAGAATTTTTTCAGGAGCCGCCACTGGTCACAGACACATCTCAACGTCAACTGTTCAGAGGGAACTGTGTGAATCAGGCCTTAATGGGGCAATTGCTGCAAAGAAACCACTACTGAAGGACACCAATAATAAGAAGAGATCTGCTTGGCCAAGAAACACGAGCAATGGACATTAGACCGGTGGAAATGTGTCCTTTGGTCTGGAGTCCAAATTTGAGATTTTTGGTTCCAACTGCCGTGTCTTTGTGAGACGCGGTGTGGGTGAACGGATGATCTCCGCATGTATAGTTCCCACCGTAAAGCATGGAGGAGGAGGTGTTATGGTGTGGGGGTGCTTTGCTGGTGACACAGTCTGTGATTTATTAAGAATTCAAGGCACACTTAACCAGCCTGGCTACCACAGCATTCTGCAGCGATACGCGATCCCAACTGGTTTGGGCTTAGTGGGACTAACATTTGTTTTTCAACAGGACAACATTTTACATTTACATTTTAGTCATTTAGCAGACGCTCTTAACCAGAGAGACTTACAGTTAGTGAGTGCATACATTTTCATACTGGGGACAACGACCCAACACACCTCCAGGCTGTGTAAGGACTATTTTACCAAGAAGGAGAGTGATGGAATGCTGCATCAGATGACCTGGCCTCCACAATCCCCCGACCTCAACCAAATTGAGATGGTTTGGGACGAGTCGGACGGCAGGGTGAAGGAAAAGCAGCCAGGTGAAGCTGGTTGAGAGAATGCCAAGAGTGTGCAAAGCTGTCATCAAGGCAAAGGGTGGCTATTTGAAGAATCTCAAATCTCAAATATATTTTGATTTGTTTAACACTTTTTTGGTTACTACATGATTCCATATGTGTTATTTCATAGTTTTGATGTCTTCACTATTATTTTACAATGTAGAAAATAATAAAAAATAAAGAAAAACCCTTGAATGAGTAGGTGTGTCCAAACTTTTGACTGGTACTGTACATATTTAATCCATTTTGAATTCAGGCTGTAACACAATTTTTGTATATATAAGTTGAGGGTTATGAATACTTTCTGAAGGCACTATACCTGCAGGCTTTATGTAAAGTGTAACAGAATATTGAACTCAAAAGTTATCTGTTTACTTCTATTGTATGTGTGGCTCAGAACAATTAAAAGTTGAACCAAACTGTATCCTGAACCAAATTCAATGGGACATTAACGACATCCAGCGTGATATTTTCTAGAATCCTTAGTTGCTACATCCATTTTTGGACATAACTTATGAACTAATGAATGCCTCATGAGCTTAGTTCAACTGTCGTACCCCATCAGAACCCAAAATATAAGCGTGTTTTACAACAATGTTTGTAAACAAAGTAAATCTAAACACTGTATCGCCTATAATTTGTATATCATGGATGGTCAGTCGTTGCATCCATAGCTCTGTCTATGAATTTGAGAGTGGTTACATTTCTCCCGGGCCCGTCCCTCAGCTTTTTACCAAAACAAAAGTGGGGTGTTGCTTTGTTATTGTTTCACCTGTCGATTATAGCTTTAAGTTAGTTGTGGTCTTCTGTGGCTCAGTTGGTAAAGCATTTTGCTTACAATGCCAGGATTATAGGTTTGATTCCTGCTGGGGCCACCCATACCAAAACGTATGCATGTACAACTGTAAGTCACTTTCGATAGAACAGAAGCATCTGCTAAATGGCATATATTATTATTAGTTAAGTGGTTTAATTGTTTAGAACACAAAATGCACATTAGCTAATTTACTTTACATGCAGTTTTACAATCATTCGTTTTTAGTTAATAGTGAGCCATTCAATTACAACTGTATTATTTTGGAGAGCCTTGATGCATGCATTGTAACAAATGGAAATGTGTTTCTTGAATGAGGTACAGTTTGCTTTTATTCAAAGGTCATCACCTGCTCTTGGAATCTTCTGGGCGTGTTCAAAAAGGCAATTAGCAATGGTGAGTAATTATTTGCCCAATTCAAACCAATCAATTAGACACAGCATTATCCCTACAACCACATAGTCCATGATGGTGAAAATAATTTGAACACTTGACTAGCAATTTGTAGCCTCATTAATTCACCATTCAATGTTTTTATTTACTAAACAGGTGACACTAAGTCAAGTGGAGTATGTCCTAATGACCCCTTATAAGTCTATTGAAAGAGAATGTCCTTTGTTTTACTCTCCATAATACTCTAATGGTCAGTAAACGCAGCAGTCCAATTGTTTGGGATTGTGGCTCCCTGAGATTTTCATTTTAGGTTAATGACAAATTAGATTTCAGGGTGCACAGAATTATTTTACGGTCCAGAGACAATAATGACCAAAGGGATGTTTTAAAGTTTGATTATTGTAGACTTAAGCATCCAGGGGGTAGCCCGAACAGGCCTCGAACCTGGGTCCTCACAGCTATCAGACCAATACATTAGCCATTACAAGAAGAGGTTCAAACCTTTTGATTCAATTTGTACACTACCCATTCCTTCGGAAAGCACGTCCCTGCACTTCACTCTCACAGGTCCGTCAGACCCTCAAGCCCATACCAATGGGGCACACTTTCAATGGCCTCACCAGGTTGCACTTATAAAACAAATATAGCAAATTCAGGGAGTATCCCGACCAGGACTTGAACTGGGACTCTGCAACTGTCAGTCAAACACCTCATTAATTACACCAACAAGCTCAAAACCTTTTGCATAAATTACAGTTGTATAGGTCTTTTAACTCATGCAGGGACAAACAAATCGAATTACCTGCATGAGAGGATATAAAAGAGATGTATGTTTTATCAGTTTGTTTTTACTGTAACTTGTAAGTCCAGGGTAGCATACTTAGCCTACAGTGGTGGAAAAAGTACCAAATTGTCATACTTGAGTAAAAGTAAAGATACCTTAATAGAAAATTACTCAAGTAAAAGTGAAAGTCACCCAGTAAAATCCTACTTGAGTAAAAGTCTAAAAGTATTTGGTTTTAAATATACTTAAGTATCAAAAGTAAATGTAATTGCTAAAATATACTTAAGTATCAAAAGTAAAAGTATAAATAATTTATAATTACTTATATTAAGCAAACCAGGCAGCACAATTTTAGTTTTTATTTATTTATCGATAGCCAGGGGGACACTCCAACACATAATTTACAAACCAAGCATTTGTGTTTAGTGAGTCTGCCAGATCAGAGGCAGTAGGGGTGACCAGGGTTGTACTCTTGATAAGTGTGTGAATTGGACCATATTCCTGTGCTGCTAAGCATTCAAAATGTAAGGAGTACTTTTGGGTGTCAGGTCAAATGTATGGAGTAAAAAGTACACTATTTTCTTAAGGACTGCAGTGAAGTAAGTAAAAGTTGTCAAAAATATAAATAGTAAAGTACAGATACCACAAAAAACTACTTAAGTAGTACTTTAGAGTATTTTTACTTAAGTACTTTACACCACTGTTAGCCTGTTATCCACTATGTCTTGAATCATAAACCTGTGTATTGTATAGGCCTATTATGGAATCCATCAGTTTTTGTAACATCAGTATTATTATTTACAAGTTACATTACAATTATCTTTAATAATAATAATGTCGTTCTATAATACTTCATAAATATAGATTGACATATCATAAACAACTACTTTGACATTATAATAAAAACATGGCGCACTTGTAAAGTGCCGCAGGCCCACGCCTCACATCCACAGCCAGCCATCACCAGAAATCATGTACAGTGCAGCGGTTCTGCATAAATGTTTGATACTTGACATGACCGTTTTATTATGTCGAGCGCCCCTTCAATACTAAAAATGAATGCAGATTGGCTGGCTAGTAAAATATATGAAAGTAAGTGGTGCTTTTTCATCTATCGACAGTGAGGCGCAGGATATGGGCCGTGGCAAGTCTAAGCAGCAACAAATTGCTCCGCGTATTTCTTTGCGCCGAGTGCTAGGTTTGCATTAGATAGTACAGCTACAAAGTCACAATTGGCTATATCGTACAATTTCATGAAACATAAATTAGCTTTTTGATCGTAATTTAAGGTTAGGGTTAGGCATAGTGTATGGTTAAGGTTAGGTTTAAAATCACATTTTAAGAAGAAAACTTGTAGAAATAGGCGGGGTTTATGACTTTGTGACTGTGGTAACTAGTGACGACCCGAGTGCTACTTCTCTCCAGATGAGTTTCACCGAGTTTACATCCGGGTTTTTTCCCTAGGCAATGGAAGCCGTAGTACCCCTGTTCCTTAGGCAAAGTGAAATAAATTCGCCGCACCATGACAAAAAATAGTTCGCTTTTCAAACACATTTTCGTTTCACCTTGCGACGACCCTCGACTCAAAATGTATAATTAACCATATACTATTAATTAATTAATCGATTTGGGGTACAACGGCTACAATTGTCACCTTTTAGAAATAGTTGTTCTACCCCCTTCTTCTCACTCCTCATGAGCGCATGGATAACTGTTGTGCTCAGGCTGTGGTGAATGAGATTGAAGAAGAGTTCTTGTTTTGTATCTCAGTTTCTCTCTTTATGGACAAATTGAATTTAAACAAATTAACAAATACTACGGAGATCTCAGACTAATCAATGGAGGGTATTTGAATATTCACATCATAATTGTATCAGTGATTCGGTAGAGAGTATTGGGTTGTTTGTAAATATTTATTTAATTAATTTCTGAGGAGAGGAGGACTGCTGCTGTTCATGTGAGTGGAGGGTAAGTACACATAGGGATTTTTATTATTATTATAAGTTTCATTTTCATTGTTTAGAAACTTTGGTTGTTTTCACATGCTTTTGATCACTATACCCGCAATTCATCGTGTGTTAGACTAGGCAGGACGATACCGTTTTTGTTCATAGCTATTTCTTATTATAGGAGTTGGATGATATTCTCTAGCTCAGTGGTTCCCAACCTTTTTCGGTTACTGTACACAACTGAATTTTGCTCTGCCCGGAGTACCCCTTCATGTGCATTTTTACCAGTAGGCCTATGGTCTCATGAGTCTTCTCAAGTATCCCCGGGGGTCATGTACCCCTGGTTGGGAACACTAGTCTAGCTAGCGAAGTGCACTGCTATTGGAGGGCAGTGGACATAGCTAGCTAGAAGGGGCCGATTCTAACTTGTAATCACCAAAGCGTGCCTATTTGTGATAATTTAGTGAAATTATTTTTGAAGCCACCCCCAAAATATTGTTCTTACTGTTATGTTACTGGTGTTTTATTTTATAATAACTTACCTAGATTGACAGCTAGCTTGTTTGCTACAGTTAGCGGTGACAGTTTTGTGGTTTATGTAGCTAGCGAGCTGGCTACCGCTAACTAGTTAGCTAACTAGTTTAGAGCTAGCTTGCTCTCTAGTGACTGGATGCTGTGAAAACTCACCCTGTGTTTGCCGGTTATTTCAGCTTGCGAGGCTAGCTAACCTCGTTAGTTGTAGTTGACGAGGATGTGAAGGTATATCAATTGTAGTGATATCTTGTTTTAAACCGTGAAATTTAACTGAAGTCTGACTCCTTCCCATTAACTAGCAAATAACCTAATGTTTATATCTAGCTTGTATCTAGCTTGCACCAACTATGTAACAACAGTTTAGCTTGCTACCTGGCTAACAAACGCGAATTAAACGTGTGTGCGCGCGCCTGCTCTGCGCAACATGGCTATTTGTGCTCTTGTAAATGAAAGTTAAACACTTATTTCGTTCATGCTGAAATAGTATGGATTTTCAGACAGAATAAGACAATGCATCTGGTAGTATGCCATTGTGCAAAGGAGGGCCAAATAGTGCTAAATATGAGTTGAGGCCCTTATGTTATGAAAACGAATCAATATTTATGCTCATGGAGTAATTTTGCTGCACGCTAGCCAGCAGATCCCAACCGGCTTGCTTACAGCTGCACTAGCGTCAGACAGCATTCCTGTGGCAATTAAGACAGAGGAGCCTGCTCGAGATATGGCTCAGAAAACGTACCTCAATCCAGGGATACGAAATGCATTGTACTCCGAATTGTCCCATTATCCCAACTGTTACACCGAGAAGATTGAACGACTGCTAATTTTTATGGAACGCTGTCCTTTTCTTCCTCATGCTAGGTAGCAGAAGCCACAGCAGCCATTTTGAAATGGCATTGTCAGCCAATCAGCTCATTTGTTGTTCAACATGAAGTGCCATTCCATAACGGCTGCTGTGGCTATACTGCTAACTAGCATGAGGACCAAAACGGCAGTTTACTTGAACGACTACTAGTTTTTAATCTTCTAGGTGTAAAAGTTGGGATAATGGGACAATTCGGCATACAACGCATTTCAACAATTTCCTAATATTCTTTACACTTTTTTTTTTCTGGCCTCTATTGATTTAGTTACCCTAATTATGGCCATCCTACAAGGGTAAAAACTCCAATAACTTCTGAATGAATTATGATCGAGACATGAGGTTTGGGTCATTTGTTTTCTTAGAGGATTATCTACACAATTAACATATTAATTTATCCATAGACAGGTTAGCTGACAACATCACAAAAACGATGCACACGCTTCAATGGGACAGAAGTCCGTATGTTGTTGTGATTCTGGATGGCCAGATGGCTAGCAACAATGACGAGAAGCTGCGGGGAATCATACGTGGCAAATTTCAGCTAGTTAGGGGTTCAAGCAGAGACGCTGGTGAAACCCTATTGTATTTGATGGCTAATATTATTAGGGGTTCAAGCCAGCAAAGCTGTGTGACACTCTGTATTTGTTGGCATTGATTATTATTATTTTCTTTCTTCTGCCGGTTAGTGAAGAAATTATAATTCCCCTGAGATGGTAAGGCTTAGGAGGTTGCAACCTTGCATGTTGGTAAAAGGCCAAGGTCCACACCCTCTCATGCAATGCAATGCTAATTGGCCACATGGTGGCGCTATAACAAGCGATTAAAAATGCTAACTCTGAAAGCTCACGCCCCTCACCCCGTTTGAGCTAGAGTCCAGAAATTCTACACTACCAAATATTGTGGTGAGAGGAAGCCCAGTGGCCGGCAGTGGGAGAAGATGGAGCAAGTTGGATTTTGACCCACGTTCTGCACATTTTCTCATTGATGAAACATTTGATCTCAATACAGTTTTCTGTTTCCAAAATTAGAATCTGTTACGAACATAGTGAACTAAGTTTTGTAGACTTTACCCTTTGCCAAAGTTTTAAAAAATGGCGATGTTTAGGAGTGAAAGGGCGAATTGAGTTATTGCACACGCGCACCTAGGTGTTCCCTAATGGAAATATGCAAATGCATGCTAGAATGCACCAATAGGCTCTCCCTAGCTCGTGCTTGGCTCTACCCACCTCCTTGCTTGTTCTGCCCACTAGGAGGCATTTGCTCCCATTGGAAACAACAGGCTGTGTTCTATCTTGGGTTAGTTATAGAAATCTTTGCCCGTACTGTCCACCATGATGGATTTTCCGCCATTTTGAATTTTGTGAAAAACACTTAACGCTACTCTGGCACCGAATGATCAATCTGCAAAAAACTTGAAACATGTAATCTATGGACCAAGATCTCACATGTTTAGTATCTCAAACAACATGGCCGCTACTGACCAATGAACATTCAGAACAGCGTGATCTGGCACATAAATGCATATAACTCCGACACGGATATTCGTATTGTAAGAAAACTTGGTACACGTGTTCCAAACACTGTCAAGACTCAACATATCGAAGTACATTCAGATCAACCACACGGTGGCGCTATAACGGGCACATGTTTATCTCTTGATCTGTTTGACTCAGTGATGAAATTGCCACACATGCTCAGGGAAATGAGTCTAGATAACCAATAAAGGATGTACAATTTGGCTGCATGGTGGCGCTGTTGGACAGGAAAAATCATTAATGCAAGCTCATTGGCATTAGAGGCCATATTGTTTGAGTAAGAGTGTTGGAAAATATTGTTTGAAGATGGGCATCTATAGATGTTATATGCCAAATTTGGTCCCGATCGGTCCAGCGGTTCTGTAGAAGAATATGTTTTGAAGTAATAAACAGTAGGCTTGGGCGGTATACCGTATACCGGGGTGTTTGGAAATAGCCACAGGATGGCTTTTCAATACCGTTTAAACTTTCTTTTGAAGTTTTTCTTTTTCAAACATTTCTATATTTGTAGCTACTTTTTAAGTAAATACCTGCAGCCAACTTGTGCAATATGTTAGGAGATAAAGCAGATTGTGTTCATCATTTCACCTGTCACATTATTTTACATTATGAAGCTTATCATAGTTCCCCAGAACAGTTGAGCCAGTCACGTGTTTGTTTGTAAATAGCACAACTGGAGAAAGTGGGAGCAGGTGAGTCCAGCTGTGTATTGACAGGGGTCGCGTTTTATTTTGAAAGTCAACAAGTGTTTGTTTGCTTCAATAGAGTGATCAGGGGCGTGCAACTGTAGTTTTCCTACACAGAAAATACATTAGTGCAACAACACATTCAGCAGAAAATAGCTTCATGTTAATCAGAAGACAACAGAAGTTCAATGCTATTTGGCTGGCAGCCACACAAGTAAATGAGCTTACAATAAAAAAGCAAGGTCTTTTTTTTCCAAAAACGATGCATGGCCATCATATTTCTAATGTTTATCATATAATGTAGCAAGCTACATTTCCTAATGTTTTGCTTAAAGTTAATCTCACATTTTACCGGAGAAAATAGGCTGGCTACACTGAGAAAAGTACCAGAGAGAAGTAGCTACACATCAGTCAGAGTGCTGTCTGCTGATACAATGCCCATTTAGTGAATTCTCATCAGAGTGGAGAAGCGCAACTGAAGCACAAAATTAGTCTGATGCCGAGCAGAAATTACAATAAGCATTTTAGATCTGCGTTTACAAAACACAGCAAGAGATTTCTTATGCGTTTTATATTTATTCCTGAGTGAAAATGAAAGAATTCTGCGTTAATGCAACCTCTAAGTTTAACTTGCTAGTTATTTAAATGAGTTACTGAATTAATAAGGTGATGGGGCACCTGTGTAAGCTTTCAATAAACATTGGAGACGAAATATAGTTGACATATTGTCAACAATCTAAGCCAACCCCGTCTGTTTTGCCTCATAGTTGCGCACGTGTCGGTTTTGTTGGTAAACAACCAACCCATCTATAGGTCATTATCTAGAAAACGTCACAATAGGGTGCATCGTGTTCGATTTGCCTGCTGGGGGGCAAGGAGACCCCAGCTCCGCTAAAACCATTGACAACTGCGTACTGTTTTCAAAGGATTGTTAAATAAATGTTAACTAGTTTGTTGTAATGTCATCACCTCCTTGAAGAGCATACTCAGACCTACACATTTTTGATTATTCCATGCAAATAAATTGCACACATTTAGCTCTCATCAGAGTTATACAGCAAGTAACTACATGCTTTTCATGATTTACATATACATTTACATTTTAGTCATTTAGCAGACGCTCTTATCCAGAGCGACTTACAGTTAGTGAATACATATATATTTTTTTGTAATACTGGTCCCCCGTGGGAATCGAACCCACAACCCTGGCGTTGCAAACGCCATTCTCTATCAACTGAGCTACATCCCTGCCGGCCATTCCCTCCCCTACCCTGGACAACGCTAGGCCAATTGTGCGCCGCCCATGAGTCTCCCGGTCGTGGCCGGCTGCGACAGAACCTGGATTTGAACCAGGATCTCTAGTGGCACAGCTAGCACTGCGATGCAGTGCCTTAGACCACTGCGCCACTCAGGAGACAGTAAACATCAATTTATTGATTGGCGCTAAATGTGGAATAATCGGAAATGTGTAGTTCTGACTATGCTCTTCAAGAGGTGATGATATTAAAACCAAATAGTTATAACATTTATTTAACAATCCCTTGAAAACGGCACGTAGTTGTCAATGGTTTTAGCGGAGCTTAGGAGTGTGGGTGTCATTGCCCCCCTGCAGCCAAATCGAACGCTCTGCACCGTATTGTGACGTTTTATTGATCTACCTATAAGTCAAATGATGCGTTTTTCATTGGACACCCTACCAAATCCTTTGTCTTCACAGAGCTGAACAAAAGTGGATTGTCCCTTTTATATGTGTGGATGTATGTAGGCCTAGGCCTGTGTGTGTCAGTGTATTTAGATCAATCCTCTATGCCAGCGTTTCCCAAACTCGGTCCTGGGGCCCTCCCTGGGTGCATGTTTTGGTTTTTGCCCTAGCACTATCCAGCTGATTTCAAATAATTAAAGCTTGATGATGACTTGTTTATTTGAATCAGCTATGTAGTGCTAAGGCAAAAAACTAAACGTGCCCCAGGACCGAGTTTGGGAAATGCTGCTCTATGCTGCTGTAGTTCTGTGTGTCAACTCGGCAGGTTAATACTGAACCGCATGCCGTTACTCTGATATAGGCTACCTGCTTAAATGGTCTCTAAAGCTATCCTTTTTGAACAATTTGAACTTCAGATTACCTCAATCGGCTGAAAGTGATTTATATAATCATCATACAGTGGGGAAAAAAAGTATTTAGTCAGCCACCAATTGTGCAAGTTCTCCCACTTAAAAAGATGAGAGAGGCCTGTAATTTTCATCATAGGTACACGTCAACAATGACAGACAAAATGAGAAAAAAAATCCAGAAAATCACATTGTAGGATTTTTAATGAATTTATTTGCAAATTATGGTGGAAAATACGTTTTTGGTCAATAACAAAAGTTTCTCAATACTTTGTTATTTACCCTTTGTTGGCAATGACACAGGTCAAACGTTTTCTGTAAGTCTTCACAAGGTTTTCACACACTGTTGCTGGTATTTTGGCCCATTCCTCCATGCAGATCTCCTCTAGAGCAGTGACGTTTTGGGGCTGTCGCTGGGCAACACAGACTTTCAACTCCCTCCAAAGATGTTCTATGGGGTTGAGATCTGGAGACTGGCTAGACCACTCCAGGACCTTGAAATGCTTCTTACGAAGCCACTCCTTCGTTGCCCGGGCGGTGTGTTTGGGATCATTGTCATGCTGAAAGACCCAGCCACGTTTCATCTTCAATGCCCTTGCTGATGGAAGGAGGTTTTCACTCAAAATCTCACGATACATGGCCCCATTCATTCTTTCCTTTACACGGATCAGTCGTCCTGGTCCCTTTGCAGAAAAACAGCCCCAAAGCATGATGTTTCCACCCCCATGCTTCACAGTAGGTATGGTGTTCTTTGGATGCAACTCAGCATTCTTTGTCCTCCAAACACGACGAATTGAGTTTTTACCAAAAAGTTCTATTTTGGTTTCATCTGACCATATGACATTCTCCCAATCCTCTTCTGGATCATCCAAATGCACTCTAGCAAACTTCAGACGGGCCTGGACATGTACTGGCTTAAGCAGGGGGACACGTCTGGCACTGCAGGATTTGAGTCCCTGGCGGCGTAGTGTGTTACTGATGGTAGGCTTTGTTACTTTGGTCCCAGCTCTCTGCAGGTCATTCACTAGGTCCCCCCCGTGTGGTTCTGGGATTTTTGCTCACCGTTCTTGTGATCATTTTGACCCCACGGGGTGAGATCTTGCGTGGAGCCCCAGATCGAGGGAGATTATCAGTGGTCTTGTATGTCTTCCATTTCCTAATAATTGCTCCCACGGTTGATTTCTTCAAACCAAGCTGCTTACCTATTGCAGATTCAGTCTTCCCAGCCTGGTGCAGGTCTACAATTGTGTTTCTGGTGTCCTTTGACAGCTCTTTGGTCTTGGCCATAGTGGAGTTTGGAGTTATTTTCCACCATAATTTGCAAATAAATTTATAAAAAATCCTACAATGTGATTTTCTGGATTTTTTTTTCTCAATTTGTCTGTCATAGTTGACGTGTACCTATGATGAAAATTACAGGCCTCTCTCATCTTTTTAAGTGGGAGAACTTGCACAATTGGTGGCTGACTAAACTTTTTCCCCCCCTCTAATTATACTGAACAAAAATAAACGCAACATGTAAGGTGTTGGTCCCATGTTTCATGAGCTGAAATAAAAGTTCCCTGAAATTTTCCATACGCACAGAAGGCTTATTTCTCTAACATTTTGTTCACAAATATGTTTACATCCCTGTTAGTGAGCATTTCTCATTTGCCAAGATAATCCATCCCCCTGACAGGTGTGGCATATCAAGAAGCGGAATAAACAGAATGATCATTACACAGGTGCACCTTGTGCTGAGGACAATAAAAGGTCACTCTAAAATGTGCAGTTTTGTCACACAACACAATGCCACAGATGTCTCAAGTTGAGAGAGCGTGCAATTGGCATGCTGACTGCAGGAATGTCCACCAGAGCTGTTGCCAGAGAATATAATGTTCATTTCTCTACCATAAGCCTCCTCCAACGTCATTTTAGAGAATTTGGCAGTAGGTCCAACCGGCATCACAACCGCAGACCACGTGTAACGACGCCAGCCCAGGACCTCCACATCCGGCTTCTTCACCTGCGGGATCATCTGAGACCAGCCACCTGGACAGCTGATGAAACTGAGGAGTATTTTTGTCTGTAATAAAGCCCTTTTGTGGGGAAGCCCTTTCTGATTGGCTGGGCCTGGCTCCCCAGTGGGTGGGTCTATGCCCTCCCAGGCCCACCCATGGCTGCATCCCTGCCCAGTCATGTGAAATCCATATATTAGGGCCTAATGAATTTATTTCAATTGACTGATTTTCTTATGAACTGTAACTCAGTAAAATCGCTAATTGTTTCATGTTGCGTTTTTATATTTTTGTTAAGTGTATATAAACCAAGTAATGTAAAAAAAAAAAAAAAATCTATGTCACTCTTCTGTTCTGCTGCTGGTCTGTAGGCCGGCTTCATACTGTAGAATGGCCATTAGAATTTTTATGAAGTGTATGATGATGACACATACACTCTTACTGTACAGCTCTTCTAGCTGCATAGAATCAACCTAAAATATTTTGTAATGTACAGTAACTGTAGCCCACCTAATGAACTAGGTGAGATTTCCTGATTACGTTTCACACTTGTAGGTTTCAAAAGTTTCAAACCAATCTGTGTCATTAGGAAGTATGGGTACTGGATTGTATGGGTGGTTTAGATCAGAAGTAGGGAAACTGAAAGTGGCCATGGGATAGTATTGCGACCCACTGCTACCTATATACTGTTATATCTACTATTACTGTCTGTTATGACCAGAACCATACATGAAAATTCATGTTTGGTCAAACCACATTTAGTTACGAATTATCCTGCAGGTTATCCACCCATGTTTAACATGACCGACATTACAAGTGAACTTGGCTCGGTTGCTCTGGTAGTTTTCCAACGTTGGGGTGACTTAGCCATTCTGAATGCACAATTTGTAGTGGTGGGGAGTCTCATGTAGGCCTAATGGGCTCTGCTTCTACTGTCTTGCAGGGAGTTTGAGAGAGTGGAGACCAGTTACACTGCCAGGTGTGAGTCCTGCAACAGCTCCTGTTGTAATTGTGCTTTTGGCTCGCAGCCTTGGCCCAGAAATCAATCAGACTGGACGGCTGTAACATTGCCTCAGGCAGACTCGCTGGTTTCCCGGTTTTCACTGTTTATTTATTGTTGTCCCACGGAACCAGCCAAATTGATGCTTTTGTGAGCTTTTAGTCAGTGCCCTGCGAATGTAATTTCCAAGTTGTTTTATTTACTCTTGTGCCTGCTATGAACAAAAATTCAAATTCAGTAGAAGACAGAATTGTTGGTTGTCTTTGATGTTGCACGTTGCTCAATGAAAAAAGGCATTCGTGTGGGATTCAAAGTGCTGTCCCATGGAAAGTAATACTATGGGCCTTTGAAACAATGAGCTTACGCAGATTCATATCATAATTGCAGTTAGGCTTGGGCGGTATACCGTATATACCCAGGGGTCGCATTAGCTTTCAGAAGTCAGCATTTTCAAAACATAAGACCATCATACAATCTGCATTTTTAAACCATTTCACCTGCGTTTTATATTGAAAGTCGACAATTTTTTTTGTTCCAATGGAGTGATCAGGGGCATGCAACTATAGTTTTACTTCACACAAAATACATTAGTGCGACACAGAAAATAGCTTCATTTTCATCAGATAACAACAGAAGTGCAACGCTATTTGGCTAGCAGCCACACATACATAAATTGGCTTACAATGAAAAGGACGATGCATGGCCATCATATTTCTAATGTTTATCATAAAAAGAATGTAGCCAGCTACATTTCCTAATGTTTTACTTGAAGTTAATCTCGCATTTTACTGGAGAAAATTAGCTACACATCAGTCAGAGCACTGTGTGCTGATAGAAAGACTAGAGCAAAGATTTCTCATCCGAGTGGAGAAGTGCTTAAATTAGTCTGAAGCTGAGCAGAAATTACAATGAGAAGCATTTCAGATCTGCTTTTACAAAACGCAGCAAGATATTTCTTATGCCTTTTGTCTGTGACCGGTGAAATGAAGAACACGATCTGCTTTATCTCCTAACATATTGCACAAGTTGACTGCAGGTATTCACTTAAAAAGTAGCTACAAATGTTCAAATTTATAAAATAAAAAACGTCAAAGTAATAGTTTCAACAGTATTGAAAAATCATCCTGTGGCTATTTCCAATTCTGTTAACTATTTCTTTGAAGTTTTTATATTTGTAGCTACTTTTTAAGTAAATACCTGCAGTTAACATGTGCAATACGTTAATAGATAAAGCAGATCACGTTCATAATTTCATCCCTCACATTATTTTTCATTATGAAGCATACCGGTAGTCCCCAGTCACATGGTGTTTGTTTACAAGTACACAAACGAGGAGAGACCGGAGCCTTGTGAGTCACTCACTGTTGTGCAGCATGCGCGAGGTCATCTAATTACAGTATGGAATTCACAACTAAATGTTTGCCAGCTAGATACACTATATATACAAAAGTATGTGGACACCCTTTAAAATGTGTGGATTTGGCTATTTCAGCCAGACCCGTTGCTGACAGGTGTATAGAATCGAGCACACAGCCATGCAATCTCCATAGACAAACAGTGGCAGTAGAATGGCCTTACTGAAGAGCTCTGTGACTTTCAACGTGGCACCGTCATAGGATGCCACCTTTCCAACAAGTCAGTTCATCAAATTTCTGCCCTGCTAGAGCTGCCCCGGTCAACTGTATGTGCTGTTATTGTGAAGTGGAAACGTCCAGGAGCAACAACGGCTCAGCCGCGAAGTGGTAGGCCACACAAGCTCACAGAATCGGACCGCCGAGTGCTGTAGTGCGTAAAAATCGTCTGTCCTCAGTTGCAACACTCACTACCGAGTTCCAAACTGCCTCTGGAAACAACGTCATCAAAAGAACTGTTCGTCGGAGCATCATGAAATGGGTTTCCATGGCCAAGCAGCCGCACACAAGCCTAAAATCACCATGCGCAATGCCAAGCGTCGGCTGAAGTGGTGTAAAGCTCGCTGCCATTGGACTCTATAGCAGTGGAAACACGTTCTCTGGAGTGATGAATCACGCTTCACCATCTGGCAGTCCGATGGAAGAATCTGGGTTTGACGGATGCCAGGAGAACGCTACCTGCCCAAATGCCTAGTGCCAACTGTAAAGTTTGGTGGAGGAGGAATAATGGTCTGGGGCTGTTTTTCATGGTTCGGGCTAGGCCCCTTAGTTCCAGTGAAGGGAAATCTTAACGCTACAGCATACAATGACATTCTAGACGATTCTGTGCTTCCAACTTTGTGGCAACAGTTTGGGAAAGGCCCTTTCCTGTTTCAGCATGACAATGCTCCTGTGCACAAAGCGAGGTCCATACAGAAATGGTTTGTTGAGATCGGTGTGGAAGAACTTTACTGGCCTGGGTAGAGCCCTGACCTCAACCCCATCGAACAACTTTGGGATGAATTGGAACACCGACTGCGAGCTTGGCCTAATCGCCCAACATCAGTGCCTGACCTCACTAATGCTCTTGTGGCTGAATGGAAGCAAGTCCCTGCAGCAATGTTCCAACATCTAGTGGAAAGCCTTCCCAGAAAAGTGGAGGCTGTTATAGCAGCAAAGGGGGGAACAACTCCATATTAATGCCCATGATTTTGGAATGAGATGTCCACATACCTTTGGTCATGTAGTGTATCTTATACTATTAAGTTAACTGTCTAAAATGTGCTTTTGGTTTGCTAACTTAGTAGTTATCTAGCTGGTTAGCATCTTCCAAAATCAAGCTTCTCTTGGTAACCGCAGAGAATCCCCTCCTTGATCAAGAGCCTTGCTGTCTAATATTTGTTTTGTGTGTGCTGCAAACTGTGAGTAGCATTTTTTTGTTACTTGTATAACATTTTGAGCTGGGATGTCTGTCCTGCAAATAGTTTTTCAGAGGACGTATAAAATGTTTGCTATGAGCTCGTTAGCATTTAGCTAGCATTCGCTATAGGATTTTACACGTACTTGTTAGCATTGCTAACCTTCGGATTAGATGCTCAGTGGGGTTTGAAAATTGCGCCCCCTGTGTTCAGTGCCGGTATTACCAAATAGCACAAGGTCGGTATGAAGGTATGACAATCTGGATACTGCCCAAACCTGATTACAGTCCCTTTAGATCTGTCAGGGGGGCAGTTGGAGTCAGGGTCAGAGTAGCAGTGAACACAGGTCATAGGCCTTGTATCAGATTTGCTCACCTCCTGCGTCCTCCGTCCTCTCTTTCTTCCTATTGAAAAATGGTCAAAGTTAATCGAGGAAAGTGAACGTGGATGGAAATGTGCTTGCTTGAAATGAGACGGTCCTTCTCCGTTCGCGCGTTGTTAGGTAAATGACGTTTACAGGGGTGGATCCCAAAAGAAATGTGTAAAGTGATAAAAACAAATTAATTTAGTTGTGCAAGACATTTTATAGATAAAACAATAAATAGCATATTGTTTTTAAACGTGTGCATGTTTTTCTCTTCTGACAAAACAAAAGCTGATTCAAAGGGGGTGTGGCTGATTTCAAAACTCATCCACGGTAGGATACACATGAGTATCCTCGATGAAATGTGGCTATCGAGGAGGGGAGGGCACTTTGACATGATCCTAGATGGCGTAGTAGTGCGGTTGTGTATTCTGTTGTGTCCTCGTGTAAATAACCATTTTGTTTTGTTTTTTCGTATATATTTCTCTATCTCACTTTCCATCCTTTAACTAAATATACTTTCCTGCAACCTGCCTCACCCAATGTGGAACGGATTCTATTATTTCTTTTTTTTAAATTAAGAACCTACGGCTGAAACTAGCCAGCTAACTAGCTATTAGCCACCGTTAGCGGTGCCTCCTGCTCGCCTGTGCTGTAGCAGCCTACGAACTGCTCCCGGACTTACTTATTGCTGTTCACTGGACCTTATGATCACTCAGCTACAGAGCTAATGCCTGCTGGACTGTTCTTTTACACGGTACCCCATCCTGTTTAGCCTCAGCCCAAACTTTCGTCGCCATTACCAGTTGTTGTCTTAGCCCTCTCGAATAACACCTGTGATTGCGTTATGCCTCTCTCCCATGTCAATATGCCTAGCCTATTGCTGTTTGGGTTAGTTCTTATTATACAATTTCACTGTAGAGCCCCAAGTTCAGCTCAACCAGCCTCAGAGAGCTCCTTTGTCCCACCCCCCATACACGCGGAGACCAGCTCATTCGGTACCTCCAGTGATGCTATCTCTTTCATAGTTACCCAATGCTTAGGTGTACCTCCACTGTACTCATATCCTTCCATATCCTTGTCTGTACATAATGCCCTGAATCTATTCTACAACGCCCGGAAATCTGCCCCTTTTTATTCTCTGTACCCAACGCACTAGAAGACCATCTCTTAAATCATTTAGCCGTATCCTTATTCTATTCCTCCTCTGTTCCTCTGGTGATGTAGATGTTAACCCAGGCCCTGTAGCACCCAGTATCACTCCTACCCCCCAGGCGCTACCATTTGTTGACTTCTGTAACCGTAAAAGCCTTGGTTTCTTGCATGTTAACATCAGAAGCCTCCTCCCCAAGTTTGAGTTATTCACTGCGTTAGCACACTCTGCCAACCCTGATGTTCTGAATCTTGGCTTATGAAGGCCACCAAAAATTAAGACATTTCCATCCCGAACTACAACATTTTCCATCTAGATAGAACTGCCAAAGGGGGTGGAGTTGCAATCTACTGTAGAGAGAGCCTGCAGAGCTCTATCATACTATCCAGGTCTGTGCCCAAACAGTTTGAGCTTCTACTTCTAAAAATCCACCTTTCCAGAAATAAGTCTCTCACTGTTGCCGTTTGCTACAGACCCCCCTCAGCCCCCAGTTGTGCCCTGGACACCATATGTGAATTGCTTGCCCCCCATCTATCCTCAGAGTTCGTACTGCTTGGTGACCTAAACTGGGATATGCTTAACACCCCGGCCGTGCTACAATCTAAACTAGATGCCCTCAATCTCACACAAATTATCAAGGAACCTACCAGGTACAACCCTAAATCCGTAAACATGGGCACCCTCACAGATATCATCCTGACTAATTTATCATCTAAATACACCTCCGCTGTCTTCAACCAGGATCTCAGCGATCACTGCCTCATTGCCTGCGTCCGTAATGGGTCCGCGGTCAAACGACCATCACTGTCAAATGCTCCCTAAAACACTTCAGCGGGCAGGCCTATCTAATTGACCTGGCCTGGGTATCCTGGATGGATATTGACCTCATTCCGTCAGTAGAGGATGCCTGGTTGTTCTTCAAAAGTGCTTTCCTCTCCATCTTAAATAAGCATGCCCCATTCAAAAAATTCAGAACTAAGAACAGATATAGCCCCTGGTTCACCCCAGACTTGACTGCCCTTGACCAGCACAAAAACATCCTGTGGCGTACTGCATTAGCATCGAACAGCCCCTGCGATATGCAACTTTTCAGGGAAGTCAGGAACCAATATACACAATCAGTTAGGAAAGCAAAGGCTAGCTTTTTCAAACAGAAATGTGCATCCTGTAGCACTAACTCCAAAAAGTTCTGGGACACTGTAAAGTCCATGGAGAATAAGAGCACCTCCTCCCAGCTACCCACTGCACTGAGGCTAGGAAACACTGTCACCACCGATAAATCTACGATAATCGAGAATTTCAATAAGCATTTTGCTACGGCTGGCCATGCTTTCCACCTGGCTACCCCTACCCCGGCCACCAGCTCTGCACCCTCCGCTGCAACTTGCCCATGGCCCCCCCGCTTCTCCTTCACCCAATTTCAGATAGCTGATGTCCTGAACGCGCTGTTAAATCTGGACCCTACAAATCAGCTGGGCTAGACAATCTGGACCCTTTCTTTCTAAAATTAGCCGCCGAAATTATCGCAACACCTATTACTAGCCTGTTCAACCTCTTTCGTATCGTCTGAGATCCCCAGAGATTGGAAAGCTGCCGCGGTCATCCCCCTCTTCAAAGGGGTGACACTCTAGATCCAAACTGTTACAGACCTATATCCATCCTGCCCTGCCTTTTGAAAGTATTTGAAAGCCAAGTTAACAAACAGATCACCGACCATTTCGAATCCCACCGTACCGAGCTGGTCATGGGTGCACCTCAGCCACGCTCAAGGTCCTAAACGGTATAATAACCGCGATCGATAAAAGACAGTACTGTGCAGCTGTCTTCATCGACCTGGCCAAGGCTTTTGACTCTGTCAATCACCGCATTCTTATTGGCAGACTAAATAGCCTTGGTTTCTCCAATGACTGCCTCGCCTGGTTCACCAACTACTTTTCAGATAGAGTTCAATGTGTCAAATCGGAGGGCCTGTTGTCTGGACCTCTGGCAGTCTCTATGGGGGTGCCACAGTGTTCAATTCTCGGGACGACTCTATTCTCTGTGTATATCAATGATGTCACTCTTGCTGCTGGTGACTCTCAGATCCACCTCTACGCAGACAACACCATTGTGTATACATCTGGCCCTTCACTGGACACTGTGTTAACAAACCTCCAAACGAGCTTCAATGCCATACAACACTCCTTCCGTGGCCTCCAACTGCACTTAAACGCTAGTAAAGCTAAATGCATGCTCTTCAATCAAACGCTGCTTGCACCCGCCGCCCGACTAGAATCACTACTCTCGGCGGGTCTGACTTAGAATATGTGGACAACTACAAATACCTAGGTGTCTGGTTAGACTGTAAACTCTCCTTCCAGACTCACATTAAGCATCTCCAATCCAAAGTTAAATCTAGAATCGGCTTCCTATTTCGCAACAAAGCCTCCTTCACTCATGCTGCTAAACATGCCCTCGTAAAACTGACTATCCTACCGATCCTTGACTTTGGCGATGTCATTTACAAATTAGCCTCCAACACTCTACTCAGCAAATTGGATGTAGTCTATCACAGTGCCATCCGTTTTGTCTCCAAAGCCCCATATACTACCCACAATTGTGACCTGTACGCTCTCGTTGGCTGGCCCTCACTACATATTCGTCGCCAAACCCACTGGCTCCAGGTCATCTGTAAATCACTGCTAGGCAAATCCCTGCCTTATCTTAGCTCATTGGTCACCATAGCAACACCCACCCGTAGTATGCGCTCCAGCAGGTATATCTCACTGGTCATCCCCAAAGCCAACACCTCCTTTGGCCGCCATTCCTTCCAGTTCTCTGCTGCAAATGACTGGAACGAACTGCAAAAATTTCCGAAGCTGGAGACACTTATCTCCCTCACTAACTTTAAGCATCAGTTGTCAGAGCAGCTTACCGATCACTGCACCTGTACACAGCCCATCTGTAATTAGCCCACCCAACTACCTCATCCTATTTGCACATCATCTTCTGCACATCTATCACTCCAGTGTTAGTGCAAAATAATTACAATTTAGTATTATGGCCTTACCTCCATAACATACTACATTTGCACACACTGTATATAGATTTTCTATTGTGTTATTGACTGTACGTTTTGTTTATTCCATATGTAACTCTGTGTTGTTTTTATCGCACTGCTTTGCTTTATCTTGGCCAGGTCGCAGTTGTAAATGAGAACTTGTTCTCAACTGGCTTACCTGGTTAAATAAAGGTGAAATACATTTTTACAAAATGGTTTGCCTGCTAACGAATTGAAACACTCCTTGACCATTTATCGGTTTCCGGGTCACAGAGGAGAGAAGACGGAGGACAGTCTTTTGCCCAATCGAGAGAACCCCATAGGCTACCCTCTTTGTCAGGGTCGTGTTCATTAGGCACCAAACGGGGGGAAATGGACTGCAACAGGGGAGGGACTTCTTGGACTTAAGAAATGCTCATTTTTGTTTTCTGTTCCGAAACGTTTGAAGACGTGTGCCCTAAGAGAAATAACCAATTTAGTTTTGTTACTGAAAGGTGAATTGTTTCTTACGGTTGGAGTAAAGGTCAGTTACCGTGGTTTCTTTTTTGCGTACAGCGGCTCTTTAATGCTTCAATTGGATGGTATTCAACCTGGAGACGGTGTGAAGGTAAGAGCTGGAGTTAATTAGCACATTCCTTCACTATTTTTACCATTCACAAGGTTACAACATTCAGCCTTTTGTACGTCCAAGGCTTTGTTGATAAATATCCTAAAAGACTCAAACAAAAAGTTAATAGCTGTTGTTTCAGGCCGTTTGACTCATAACCTTGCTTTTTTGCCAGGATGTACAATGCATTCGGAAAGTATTCAGACCACTTGACTTTTTCCACATTTTGTTACGTTACAGCCTTATTCTAAAATTGATTACATTGTTGTTTTTTCCTCATCAATCTACACACAATACCCCATAATGGCAAAGCAAAAACAGGTTTTTATAAAAAATATTTACATAAGTATTCAGACCCTTTACTCAGTACCTTTGGCAGCGATTACAGCCTTGAGTCTTCTTGGGTATGACGCTACAAGCTTGGCACACCTGTATTTGGGGAGTTTCTCCCATTCTTCTCTGCAGATCCTCTCAAGCTCTGTCAGGTTGGAGGGGGAGCATCGCTGCACAGCTATTTTCAGGTCTCTCCAGAGATGTTTGATCAGGTTAAAGTCCGGGCTCTGGCTGGGCCATTCAAGGACATTCAGAGACTTGTCCTGAAGCCACTCCTGCGTTGTCTTGGCTGTGTGCTTAGGCTCGTTGTCCTGTTGGAAGGTGAACCTTCGCCCCGGTCAGGTCCTGAGCACTCTGGAGCAGGTTTTCATCAAGGATCTCTCTGTACTTTTCTCCGTTCATCTTTCACTCGATCCTGACTAGTCTCCCAGTCCCTGCCGCTGAAAAACATCCCCACAGCATGATGCTGCCACCACCATGCTTCACCGTAGGGATGGTGCCAGTTTTCCTCCAGACGTGACGCTTGGCATTCAGGCCAAAGAGTTCAATCTTGGTTTCATCAGACCAGAGAATCTTGTTTCTCATTGTCTGAGAGTCCTTTAGGTGCCTTTTGGCAAACTCCAAGCGGGCTGTCATGTGCCTTTTACTGAGGAGTGGCTTCCGTCTGGCCACTCTACCATAAAGGCCTGATTGGTGAAGCGCTGCAGAGATGGTTGTCCTTCTGGAAGGTTCTCCCATCTCCACAGAGGATCTCTGGAGCTCTGTCAGTGACCATTGGGTTGTTGGTCACCTCCCTGACCAAGGCCCTTCTCCCCCGATTGCTCAGTTTGGCCGGGCGGCCAGCTCTAGGAAGAGTCTTGGTGGTTCCAAACTTCTTCCATTTAAAAATGATGGAGGCCACTGTGTTCTTGGGGACCTTCAATGCATGCTGACATTTGTTGGTACCCTTCCCCAGATCTGTGCCTCAACATGATCCTGTCTCGGAGCTCTACGGACAATTTTTTCGACCTCATGGCTTGGTTATTACTCTGAAATGCACTGTCAACTGTGGAACCTTTATATAGACAAGTGTTTGCCTTTCCAAATCAAACCAAATCAAATGTTATTTGTCACATACACGTGTTTAGCAGATGTTATAGCGGGTGTAGCGAAATGCTTGTGCTTCTTGCTCCGACAGTGCAGTAATATCTAACAATTTCCCAACATGTACCCAATACACACAAAACTAGTAAGGAATGGGATTTAAGAATGTATACATATATGGACAAGCAACGACAGAGCGGCATGGACTATGGTACAGTAGAATATTATAGAATGCAGTATATACATACAGTGGGGAAAAAAGTTTTTAGTCAGCCACCAATTGTGCAAGTTCTCCCACTTAAAAAGATGAGAGGCCTGTAATTTTCATCATAGGTACACGTCAACTATGACAGACAAAATGAGATTTTTTTTCTCCAGAAAATCACATTGTAGGATTTTTTATGAATTTATTTGCAAATTATGGTGGAAAATAAGTATTTGGTCAATAACAAAAGTTTCTCAATACTTTGTTATATACCCTTTGTTGGCAATGACACAGGTCAAACGTTTTCTGTAAGTCTTCACAAGGTTTTCACACACTGTTGCTGGTATTTTGGCCCATTCCTCCATGCAGATCTCCTCTAGAGCAGTGATGTTTTGGGGCTGTCGCTGGGCAACACGGACTTTCAACTCCCTCCAAAGATTTTCTATGGGGTTGAGATCTGGAGACTGGCTAGGCCACTCCAGGACCTTGAAATGCTTCTTACGAAGCCACTCCTTCGTTGCCCGGGCGGTGTGTTTGGGATCATTGTCATGCTGAAAGACCCAGCCACGTTTCATCTTCAATGCCCTTGCTGATGGAAGGAGGTTTTCACTCAAAATCTCACGATACATGGCCCCATTCATTCTTTCCTTTACACGGATCAGTCGTCCTGGTCCCTTTGCAGAAAAACAGCCCCAAAGCATGATGTTTCCACCCCCATGCTTCACAGTAGGTATGGTGTTCTTTGGATGCAACTCAGCATTCTTTGTCCTCCAAACACGACGAGTTGACTTTTTACCAAAAGGTTATATTTTGGTTTCATCTGACCATATGACATTCTCCCAATCCTCTTCTGGATCATCCAAATGCACTCTAGCAAACTTCAGACGGGCCTGGACATGTACTGGCTTAAGCAGGGGGACACGTCTGGCACTGCAGGATTTGAGTCCCTGGCGGCGTAGTGTGTTACTGATGGTAGGCTTTGTTACTTTGGTCCCAGCTCTCTGCAGGTCATTCACTAGGTCCCCCCGTGTGGTTCTGGGATTTTTGCTCACCGTTCTTGTGATCATTTTGACCCCACGGGGTGAGATCTTGCGTGGAGCCCCAGATCGAGGGAGATTATCAGTGGTCTTGTATGTCTTCCATTTCCTAATAATTGCTCCCACAGTTGATTTCTTCAAACCAAGCTGCTTACCTATTGCAGATTCAGTCTTCTCAGCCTGGTGCAGGTCTACAATTTTGTTTCTGGTGTCCTTTGACAGCTCTTTGGTCTTGGCCATAATGGAGTTTGGAGTGTGACTGTTTGAGGTTGTGGACAGGTGTATTTTATACTGATAACAAGTTCAAACAGGTGCCATTAATACAGGTAATGAGTGGACAACAGAGGAGCCTCTTAAAGAAGTTACAGGTCTGTGAGAGCCAGAAATCTTGCTTGTTTGTAGGTGACCAAATACTTATTTTCCACCATAATTTGCAAATAAATTCATAAAGTTTTTAAGTGGGAGAACTTGCACAATTGGTGGCTGACTAAATACTTTTTTTCCCCACTGTATGAGATGAGTAGTGCAAGATATGTAAACATTATTAAAGTGACTAGTGTTCCATTTCTTAAAGTGGCCAGTGATTTCAATAGGCAGCAGCAGCCTCTAATGTGCTAGTGATGGCTATTTAACAGTCTGATTGCCTTGAGATAGAAGCTGTTTTTCATTCTCTCGGTCCCAGCTTTGATGCACCTGTACTGACCTCGCTTTCTGGATGATAGCGGGGTGAACAGGCAGTGGCTCGGGTGGTTGATGTCCTTGATGATCTTTTTGGCCTTCCTGTGACATCGGATGTTGTATGTGTCTTGGAGGTCGGGTAGTTTGCCCCCGGTAATGCGTTCGGCAGACCGCACCACCCTCCAATCAATTATGTTTACCACAGGTGGACTCCAATCAAGTTGTAGAAACATCTCAAGGATGATCAATGGAAACAGGATTCACCTGAGCTCAATTTTGAGTCTCCTAGCAAAGGTCTGAATACTTAAGTAAATAAGGTATTTCTGTGTTTTTTTTGTAAATTAATGTAAAAAAAAAAATTAACGGTTTTTCCTTTGTCATTATGGGGTATTGTGTGTAGATTGAGGAAAATAATTAATAATTCAATCAATTTTATAATAAGGCTGTAACATAACAAAATGTGGAAAAAGGGAAGGGGTCTGAATACTTTCCGAATGCACTTTATTCCCTTCAGGTCTTATGTGATGTACTGTACTCAATGGACATAATTCTTTAACATGCAGACTGTAGAGTATAAAACCAAGCCATGCTTATCACCTCCTGAATATTATGTTCCGAATTGGATGGGGACAGTGTAATTGTTTGAACTCCGCATATTGACAACAAAATGGTTGCCATCATGGATTGTTTGACAGAGCATTGGAAATGTTGAATATTCTCTGGTTGCTATGACTGCAAGCTTGAATCCACTGATTCAACTGTGATAATTAAAGTTTATTAAAATTAAATGTTTTTCCCCATTCTTCTCTGTACACAGGCTGAAAGTTCCCCCGGACTGACTGGCACACTGACTGGCTCAATGATGGAATTACAAACGTTACAGGAGGCCCTGAAAGTGGAAATACAAGTCCATCAGGTAGGAGGAAAACATCCCTAGGTGTTCCGTTGTTTTGTTCTGTTCATCCGCTCAGTGTTCAGGCTCTTTGTTACGCCTGCAAATGATGACAAAGTACTCTAATCAACTGGGCTAACTGTCAAAAGTTCAGTCACAGCTATTATGACGAGTGCTATCAAATAAAGTAAAAATGTATTTTTAGCAGGTGTTATGGTGGGTGCAGCGAAATTCTTATGTTCCTATTAATCAATGCAGTAAATGTCCAACAAGCACACAATAATGAAAAATAAAAAATGATACAAATGTTGTACAGCATTAGATATATAAATAGTATGTAAACATTATTAAAGTGACCAGTGTTCAATGACAATGTACATAGGGCAGCAGTCCCTAAGGTGCAGGGTAGAGTAGCCGGCTAGTTTTGTCTGTTTAACAGTCTGATGGCCTAGGGATAGAAGCTGTTTATGTACTGTCTTCGCCTTCTAGATGGTAGTGGGGTGAACAGTCCTTGATGATCTTCTTGACCTTCCTGTGACACCGGGTGCTGTAGATGTCCTGGAGGGCAGGCAGTGTGCCCCCGATGGTGCGTTGGGCAGCCCTGCGGTTGCAGACGGAGCAATTGCTGTACTAGGTGGTGATACAGCCCAACAGTTCTGTAGAACTGGGCCAAGCCACATTTCTTCAGCCTCCTGAACTTGGAGGCGCTGTTGCTCCTTCTTCACCACACTTTGTGTGAATGGACCATTTCAAGTCTTCAGTGATGTGCACGCAGAGGAACTTGAAGCTTTTGACCCTCTCCACTGCGGCCCCGTCTATGTGGATGGGGGCGTGCTCTCTCTGCTGTCTCCTGTAGTCCACAATCAGATCCTTTGTTTTGTTGACGATGAGGGTGAGGTTATTTTCCTGGCACCACTCCGCCAAGGCACTCACCTCATCCCTGTAGGCTGTCTCGTCGTTGTTTGTAATCAGGCCTTCCACTGTTGCGTCGTCAGCAAACTTGATGACTTGAGTTGGAGATGTGCGTGGCCACGCAGTCATGGGTGAACAGGGAGTACTGAGCGCTCACCCTTGTGGGCCCCCGTGTTGAGGATCAGCGTGGCGAAGGTATTGTTGTCTACCTTCACCAACTGGGGTCTGCCCGTCGGGAAGTCCAGGACCCAGTTGGACAGGGAGGTGTTCAGACCCAGGGCCCTGAGCTTAGTAATGAGCTTGGAGGGCACTATGGTGTTGAAGGCTGAGCTGTAGTCAATGAACAGCATTCTTACATAGGTATTCCTCTTGTCCAAGTGGGAATAGGGCAGTGTGCAGTGCAATGGCGATTGCGTCGTCCGTGAATCTGTGGGGGCGGTATGCAAATTGTAGTGGGTCTAGGGTGTAGGGTATGGTGGAGATTATATGATTCTTAACTATCCTCTCAAAGCACTTCATGATGACAGGAGTGAGTGCTACGAGGCGATAGTCATTTAGTTTGGTTACCTTTGCTTTCTTGTGTACAGGAACGATGGTGGACGTCTTGAAGCAAGTGGGGACAACAGAATGGAATAGTGAGAAATTGCCAACTGGTCTGGGCAAGCTCTGAGGACACTGCTTGGGATGCAGTCTGGGCCGGCAGCCTTGCGAGGGTTAACTTGCTTAAATGTCTTACTTGCTTCGGCCACGGAGATTAGGAGTATACAGTCCTCGTGAGCGGAGGGGGTCCACATCGGCGGCTCGGTGTTGTTTTCCTCGAAGCGGCGAAGCAGGTGTTTAGCTTGTCTGGAAGCGAGGCGTGGTGTCCACGACGTGGCTGGCTTTCCCGTTATAATCCATGATTGTCTGGAGTCGCTGCCACATGCGTCTCGTCTGAGCTGTTGAATTACGACTCCACTTTGTCTCTGTACTGACGTTCTGCCTCTTTGATTGCCTTACGGAGGTCATAGTTGGTCTGTTTGTAAAAGTCAATTTTCCCAGTCACTTTGCAGTGGTTTGCATTTTTAGTTTTGCGCGAATGCTACAATCTATCCATGGTTTCTGAAATGGTTACCTTTTCATCATCACAGTAGGATCAACTTCCGCTATGCACTTCCTGATGAACCCAGTCACCGAGTCAGTGTACAGTGAGGGAAACAAGTATTTGATCCCCTGCTGATTTTGTACGTTTGCCCACTGACAAAGAAATTATCAGTCTATAATTTTAATGGAAGGTTTATTTGAACAGTGAGAGACAGAATAACAACAAAAAAATCCAGAAAAACGCATGTCAAAAATGTTATAAATTGATTTGCATTTTATTGAGGGAAATAAGTATTTGACCCCCTCTCAATCAGAAAGATTTCTGGGTCCCAGGTGTCTTTATACAGGTAACGAGCAGAGATTAGGAGCACACTCATAAAGGGAGTGCCCCTTAATCAGTTTGTTACCTGTATAAAAGACACCTGTCCACAGAAGCAATCAATCAATCAGATTCCAAACTCTCCACCATGGCCAAGACCAAAGAGCTCTCCAAGGATGTCAGGGACAAGATTGTAGACCTACACAAGGTTGGAATGGGCTACAAGACCATCGCCAAGCAGCTTGGTGAGAAGGGGACAACAGTTGGTGCGATTATTCGCAAATGGAAGAAACACAAAATAACTGTCAATCTCCCTCGGCCTGGGGCTCCATGCAAGATCTCACCTCGTGGAGTTGCAATAATCATGAGAACGGTGAGGAATCAGCCCAGAACTACACAGGAGGATCTTGTCAATGATCTCAAGGCAGCTGGGACCATAGTCACCAAGAAAACAATTGGTAACACACTACGCCGTGAAGGACTGAAATCCTGCAGCGCCCGCAATGTCCCCCTGCTCAAGAAAGCACATATACAGGCCTGTCTGAAGTTTGCCAATGAACATCTGAATGATTCAGAGGAGAACTGGGTGAAAGTGTTGTGGTCAGATGAGACCAAAATGGAGCTCTTTGGCATCAACTCAACTCGCCGTGTTTGGAGGAGGAGGAATGCTGCCTATGACCCCAAGAACACCATCCCCACTGTCAAACATGGAGGTGGAAACATTATGCTTTGGGGGTGTTTTTCTGCTAAGGGGACAGGGCAACTTCACCGCATCAAAGGGACGATGGACGGGGCCTGAAGGTTCGAGTTGCCAAACGTCAGCCTCGAAACCTTAATGACTTGGAGAAGATCTGCAAAGAGGAGTGGGACAAAATCCCTCCTGAGATGTGTGCAAACCTGGTGGCCAACTAAAAGAAACATCTGACCTCTGTGATTGCCAACAAGGGTTTTGCCACCAAGTACTAAGTCATGTTTTGCAGAGGGGTCAAATACTTATTTCCCTCATTAAAATGCAAATCAATTTATAACATTTTTGACATGTTTTTCTGGATTTATTTGTTGTTATTCTGTCTCTCACTGTTCAAATTAACCTACCATTAAAATTATAGACTGATCATATCTTTGTCAGTGGGCAAACGTACAAAATCAGCAGGGGATCAAATACTTTTTTCCCTCACTGTATAAGTTTGAGAAGATCCACTGAAGACCATTGCATTATGGGGCGAATCCTAACTTCCACTTACAGTGCATTCGGGAAAGTATTCATACTCCTTCACTTTCTCCACATTTTGTTATGTTACAGCCTTATTCTAAAATGTATTAAATAAAAATAAATCCTCATCAATCTACACATAATGACAAAGCGAAAACAGGTTTTTAGATTTTTTTTGCAAATGTATTAAAAATAAAAAAGCGATACCTTATTTACATAATTATTCAGACCCTTTGCTATGAGATTCGAAATTGAGCTCAGGTGCATCCTGTTTCCATTGATCATCATTGATGTTTCTACAACTTGATTGGCGTCCACCTGTGGTAAATTCAATTGATTGGACATGATTTGGAAAGGCACACACCTGTCTATATAAGGTCCCACAGTTGACCGTGCATGTCAGAGTATGTAAAATGTATGGATATGTAATTTATATGTAAGAAGTCACATTTCAGTATTTATAAAGTCATCCTAATCAAATATTCAAATTATATAATAATCATATACTATAATTATGAAAATATGAAGGGTTGTATATGCTATTCAGTGTTAACCTCCCGAGTGGCGCAGTGGTCTAAGGCACTGCATCGCAGTGCTAACTGTGCCACTAGAGATCCTGGTTCGAATCCAGGCTCTGTCGTAGCCGGCCGCGACCGGGAGACATGGGGCGGCGCACAATTGGCCCAGCGTCGTCCAAGGTAGGGGAGGGTTTGGCCGGCAGAGATGGCGTTTGCAATGCCAGGGTTGTGGGTTCGATTCCCATGGGGGGCCGGTATGATTTAAAAAAAAATATATATATATTAATGTATGCACTCACTAACTGTAAGTCGCTCTGGATAAGAGCGTCTGCTAAATGACTAAAATGTAAATGTTATGCTGAGACTGAATGACGGCCACTGTCACAATTAGGTATGGGACAGGTGCACTGGATTCAATACAGTTTAATGTTTTGCCTTTAGGTGTCACTGTCTACAGGCTGTAGTAGAGTCTTGTGTAATGTCCCTGAATAAATTTGTTATCCTACCCACATTTATCCTTATCTTTTTCTTCTACAGAACCTGGTCACCCAGATGAAACAGGACCCACAGGTAAAGACAATTTAGGTTAATAATTGTTTGGTTTTGTTTGTTTTCAGTAGACTGATGGTGCCGATAGATGGCGCCGATAGACATTGCAGCTCTGTTTCTAGCTCCTAAGCAACTTTGCACTATTGAACAAAAAAAAACATGTTATTTCTTACATTATTAGCCCAGAACGTTTTTTTGCGTTATTACATACAGCCGGAAATAACTTTTGGATATCAGAGCGGCGGTAACTCGCCAGCATTCCGACCAGAAATACGACTTTCCCGAATTGGATCCTTTGTTCGTACCCCCTAGGGCAATTGAACTTATCCCCAAGGCTGCTCCAAGACGCCGCCGGCAGAGAAGAGGTATTCGGAATGAACTTCTATTCCGACTCATAATGCGAGCCCACCATCCACCGCTTCCGATTATATTACTTGCTAATGTTCATTTCCTGGACAATAAAGTAGACAAGCTCAGGGCGAGGATCTCCTTCCAGAGAGACATCAGGGACTGTAACATACTCTGTTTCACGGAATCATGGCTCTCTCCGGATATACTGTCCCCATCCATACAGCAGCTGGGTTCTCAGTACATAGTGCAGATAAGATTAAAGAACTCTCTGGGAAGAAGAAAGGCGGAGGTGTATGTTTCATGATTAACCTTTTCACACGTACCAACAAACGGGTGTGATCATTCTACAGTGGTCCCTGCAGCGTACGCTTAAACCGGTGTGATTAGAACGCTTATTTAGAACGTCCAGTTTTGATTGACGCAACAGTCAGCATTTGAGCCAGCCACACTGTTTTTTCACAAACATTTTGCACAAACACAGTCCTTACAAAGTTATGTCCTGAATGTGACCAGTTTATTTTTGGATGCAATGTTCAGACATTCACAGAAGTAGCGACAGCATACGCAATCATCCAAACCGGAAAATGTAGGCTACATTAGTCCTAGCGCTAACTGAGGAAAGATTGACGTAACACAAGCAGTCATATTTAGAGAACTCTCGGCTGATAAAAACCACAATATGAATTAGCTAATAGCAATTACTATTTATAAGTCATCACATCACGGGTGAGCTCAACATTGATCGAAATAATTGAGTAAAACACTTTCTAGAAATCGAAAGTAATCCGGCGATGGGTAGTTTGTGCGCGCCACCATGTTTGTTTTTCCACGTCAACCAAAGATAATAAGAGGAGACGATGAGTTTGTTCTGTTTGCAGTATGCATGTTGAAGGGGGTGTGTCATCTACAATCATTCACTTTCCTTCATTCTCTTCCGGAAGTTTACTTGAAAGATGAGTGAACCATTCCTTCACCTCATTTATAACATCTTTGGTCTGACAGTACTTGAAAACGTGAATAAAACTGTAAATACATTATGCTCCATACATACATACAGTGGGGCAAAAATGTATTTAGTCAGCCACCAATTGTGCAAGTTCTCCCACTTAAAAAGATGAGAGAGGCCTGTAATTTTCATCATAGGTACACGTCAACTATGACAGACAAAATGAGAAAAAAAATCCAGAAAATCACATTGTAGGATTTTTAATGAATTTATTTGCAAATTATGGTGGAAAATAAGTATTTGGTCACCTACGAACAAGCAAGATTTCTGGCTCTCACAGACCTGTAACTTCTTCTTTTAGAGGCTCCTCTGTCCTCCACTCGTTACCTGTATTAATGGCACCTGTTTGAACTTGTTATCAGTATAAAAGACACCTGTCCACAACCTCAAACAGTCACACTCCAAACTCCACTATGGCCAAGACCGAAGAGCTGTCAAAGGACACCAGAAACAAAATTGTAGACCTGCACCAGGCTGGGAAGACTGAATCTGCAATAGGTAAGCAGCTTGGTTTGAAGAAATCAACTGTGGGAGCAATTATTAGGAAATGGAAGACATACAAGACCACTGATAATCTCCCTCGATCTGGGGCTCCACGCAAGATCTCACCCCGTGGGGTCAAAATGATCACAAGAACGGTGAGCAAAAATCCCAGAACCACACAGGGGGACCTAGTGAATGACCTGCAGAGAGCTGGGACCAAAGTAACAAAGCCTACCATCAGTAACACACTACGCCGCCAGGGACTCAAATTCTGCAGTTCCAGACGTGTCCCCCTGCTTAAGCCAGTACATGTCCAGGCCCGTCTGAAGTTTGCTAGAGTGCATTTGGATGATCCAGAAGAGGATTGGGAGAATGTCATATGGTCAGATGAAACCAAAATATAACTTTTTGGTAAAAACTCAACTCGTCGTGTTTGGAGGACAAAGAATGCTGAGTTGCATCCAAAGAACACCATACCTACTGTGAAGCATGGGGGTGGAAACATCATGCTTTGGGGCTGTTTTTCTGCAAAGGGACCAGGACGACTGATCCGTGTAAAGGAAAGAATGAATGGGGCCATGTATCGTGAGATTTTGAGTGAAAACCTCCTTCCATCAGCAAGGGCATTGAAGATGAAACGTGGCTGGGTCTTTCAGCATGACAATGATCACAAACACACCACCCGGGCAACGAAGGAGTGGCTTCGTAAGAAGCATTTCAAGGTCCTGGAGTGGCCTAGCCAGTCTCCAGATCTCAACCCCATAGAAAATCTTTGGAGGGAGTTGAAAGTCCGTGTTGCCCAGCGACAGCCCCAAAACATCACTGCTCTAGAGGAGATCTGCATGGAGGAATGGGCCAAAATACCAGCAACAGTGTGTGAAAACCTTGTGAAGACTTACAGAAAACGTTTGACCGGTGTCATTGCCAACAAAGGGTATATAACAAAGTATTGAGAAACTTTTGTTATTGACCAAATACTTATTTTCCACCATAATTTGCAAATACATTCATTAAAAATCCTACAATGTGATTTTCTGGATTTTTTTTTCTCAATTTGTCTGTCATAGTTGACGTGTACCTATGATGAAAATTACAGGCCTCTCTCATCTTTTTAAGTGGGAGAACTTGCACAATTGGTGGCTGACTAAATACTTTTTTTCCCCACTGTACATACATACTTTATGCTACAGTAGAAACGACTATACGATATACAGAAAATAAGGCACTTTGATAGGATTGCACACATGTCCAAAGTTATTATTTGTAAGGAAAACAACAATGCAAGCGCCAGCCAGTAAATGTGCGTGCAAGACTGCGCAAATATCTGCATACTTTTTTTTTTTTAGGGGTAGATCAGCTTTAATATTGCAGATAGATTGTAACGTCCATCAATGTAATTGTCTGCATCACATCCAATCCCCCATATGTTTTTTTTCTTGCAAATATATATACACTACCATTCAAAAGTTTGGGGTCACTTGAAATGTCCTTGTTTTCGAAAGAAAATCAATTTTTTTGTCCATTAAAATAACATCAAAAATACAATGTAGACATTGTTAATGTTGTAAATGGCAATTGTAGCTGCAAATGGCTGATGTTTAATGGAATATCTACGTAGGCGTACAGAAGCCCATGATCAGCAACCATCAGTCCTGTGTTCCAATGGCACGTTGTGTTTGCTAATCCAAGTTTATCATTTTAAAAGGCTAATTGAGCATTAGAAAACCCTTTTGCAATTATGTTAGCAGAGCTGAAAACTGTTGTGCTGATTAAAGAAGCAATAAAACGGGCCTTCTTGAGACTTGTTGAGTATCTGGAGCATCAGCAATTGTGGGTTCGATTACAGGATCAAAATGGCCAGAAACAAATAACTTTCTTCTGAAACTCGTCAGTCTAGTCTTGATCTGAGAAATGAAGGCTATTCCATGTGAGAAATTGCCAAAAAACTGAAGATCTCGTACAACGCTGTGGACTACTCCCTTCACAGAACAGCGCAAACTGGCTCTAACCAGAATAGAAAGAGGAGTGGGAGGCCCCGGTGCACAACTGAGCAAGAGGACAAATACATTAGAGTGTCTAGTTTGAGAAACAGGCGCCTCACAGGTCCTCAACTGGCAGCTTCATTAAATAGTACCTGCAAAACACCAGTCTCAACGTCAAAGGTGAAGAGGCGACTCCGGGATGCTGACCTAGGCAGAGTTGCAAAGAAAAAGCCATATCTCAGACTGGCCAATAAAAATAAAATATTAATATGGGCAAAAGAACACAGACACTGGACAGAGGAAGTGTTATGGACAGACAAATCGAAGTTTGAGGTGTTCGGATCACAAAGACGAACATTTGTGAGACGCAGACCAAGTGAAAAGCTGCTGGAGGAGTGCTTGATGCCATCTGTCAAGCATGTTGGAGGCAATGTGGCATGTTGGAGGCAATGTGATGGTCTGGGGGTGCTTTGGTGGTGGTATAGTGGGAGATTTGTACAGGGTAAAAGGGATCTTGAAGAAGGAAGGCTATCACTCCATTTTGCACGCCATGCCATACCCTGTGGACAGCGCTTGATTGGAGCCAATTTCCTCCTACAATTGGACAATGACCCAAAGCACAGCTTCAAACTACGCAATAACTATTTAGGGAAGAAGCAGTGAGCTGGTATTCTGTCTATAATGGAGTGGCCAGCACAGTCACCGGATCTCAACCTTACTGAGCTGTTGTGGGAGCATCTTGACTGTATGGTACGTAAGAAGTGTCCATCAAGCCAATCCAACTTGTGGGAGGTGCTTCAGGAAGCATAAGGTGAAATCTCTTCAGAATACCTCAACAAATTGACAACTAGAATGCCAAAGGTCTGCAAGGCTATAATTGCTGCAAATGGAGGATTCTTTGACGAAATCAAAGTTTGAAGGACACAATTATATATTTCAATTAAAAATCATTATTTCTAACCTTGTCAATGACTACATTTCCTATTAATTATGCTATATTTCCTATTCAAACTCATTTCATGTGTGTTTTCATGGAAAACAAGGACATTTGTAAGTGACCCCAAACTTTTGTGTGTATATATACAGTTGAAGTCGGAAGTTTACATACACTTAGTCATTAAAACTTGTTTTTCAACCACTCCACAAATTTCTTGTTAACGAACTATCGTTTTGGCAAGTCGGTTAGGACATCTACTTTGTGCATGACACAAGTAATTTTTCCAACAATTGTTTACAGACAGATTATTTCACTTTATAATTCACTGTATCACAATTCCAGTGGGTCACAAGTTTACATACACTAAGTTGACTGTGCCTTTAAACAGCTTGGAAAATTCCAGAAAATTATGTCATGGCTTTAGAAGCTTCTGATAGGCTAATTGACATTATTTGAGTCAATTGGAGGTATGTATATATGTGTGTGTGTGTGTGTGTGTGTGTATATATATATATATATATATATGTGTGTGTGTGTGTATGTATGTATATATATATATATATATATATATATGTGTATATATATATATTTATATATATATAATATATATATATATATATATAAATATATATATATATATATATATATATATATATAAATATATATATATATATATGTGTGTATATATATATGTGTGTGTGTGTGTACAGTATCTCACAAAAGTGAGTACACCTCTCACATTTTTGTAAATATTTGAGTATATCTTTTCATGTGACAACACTGAAGAAATGACACTTTGCTACAATGTAAAGTAGAGTGTACAGCTTGTATAAAAAAGTAAATTTGCTGTCCCCTCAAAATAACACAACACACAGCCATTAATGTCTAAACCGCTGGCAACAAAAGTGAGTACACCCCTAAGTGAAAATGTCCAAATTGGCCCAAAGTGTCAATTTTGTGTGGCCACCATCATTTTCCAGCACTGCCTTAACCCTCTTGGGCATGTAGTTCACCAGAGCTTCGCAGGTTGCCACTGGAGTCCTCTTCCACTCCTTCTTGACGACATCACAGAGCTGGTGGATGTTAGAGACCTTGCACTCCTCCACCTTCCGTTTGAGGATGCCCCACAGATGCTCAATAATGTTTAGGTCTGGAGACATGCTTGGCCAGTCCATCACCTTTACCCTCAGCTTCTTTAGCAAGGCAGTGGTCGTCTTGGAGGTGTGTTTGGGGTCGTTATCATGTTGGAATACTGCCCTGCGGCCCAGTCTCCGAAGGGAGGGGATCATGCTCTGCTTCAGTATGTCACAGTACATGTTGGCATTCATGGTTCCCTCAATTAACTGTAGCTCCCCAGTGCCGGCAGCACTCGTGCAGACCATGACACTCCCACCACCATGCTTGACTGTAGGCAAGACACAATTGTCTTTTTACTCCTCACCTGGTTGCCGCCACACACGCTTGACACCATCTGAACCAAATAAGTTTATCTTGGTCTCATCAGACCACAGGACATCCATGTCCTTAGTCTGCTTGTCTTCAGCAAACTGTTTGCGGGCTTTCTTGTGCATCATCTTTAGAAGAGGCTTCCTTCTGGGACGACAGCCATGCAGACCAATTTGATGCAGTGTGCGGCGTATGGTCTGAGCACTGACAGGCTGACCCCCCACCCCTTCAACCTCTGCAGCAATGCTGGCAGCACTCGTACGTCTATTTCCCAAAGACAACCTCTGGATATGACGCTGAGCACGTGCACTCAACCTCTTTGGTCGACCATGGCGAGGCCTGTTCTGAGTGGAACCTCTCCTGTTAAACCGCTGTATGATCTTGGCCACCGTGCTGCAGCTCAGTTTCAGGGTCTTGGCAATCTTCTTATAGCCCAGGCCATCTTTATGTAGAACAACAATTCTTTTTTTCAGATCCTCAGAGTTCTTTGCCATGAGGTGCTATGTTGAACTTCCAGTGACCAGTATAAGGGAGAGTATATACACTCACATATATACACACATATATATGTGTATATATATATGTATGTGTGTGTGTATATATATATATATATATATATATATATATATATATATATATATATATATATATATATATATATATATATAGTGGGGGAAAAAAGTATTTAGTCAGCCACCAATTGTGCAAGTTCTCCCACTTAAAAAGATGAGAGGCCTGTAATTTTCATCATAGGTACACGTCAACTATGACAGACAAAATGAGAAAAGAAAATCCAGAAAATCACATTGTAGGATTTTTGATGAATTTATTTGCAAATTATGGTGCAAAATAAGTATTTGGTCAATAACAAAAGTTTCTCAATACTTTGTTATATACCCTTTGTTGGCAATGACACAGGTCAAACGTTTTCTGTAAGTCTTCACAAGGTTTTCACACACTGTTGCTGGTATTTTGGCCCATTCCTCCATGCAGATCTCCTCTAGAGCAGTGATGTTTTGGGGCTGTCGCTGGGCAACACGGACTTTCAACTCCCTCCAAAGATTTTCTATGGGGTTGAGATCTGGAGACTGGCTAGGCCACTCCAGGACCTTGAAATGCTTCTTACGAAGCCACTCCTTCGTTGCCCGGGCGGTGTGTTTGGGATCATTGTCATGCTGAAAGACCCAGCCACGTTTCATCTTCAATGCCCTTGCTGATGGAAGGAGGTTTTCACTCAAAATCTCACGATACATGGCCCCATTCATTCTTTCCTTTACACGGCCATGGTGGAGAGTTTGGAATCTGATTGATTGATTGCTTCTGTGGACAGGTGTCTTTTATACAGGTAACAAGCTGAGATTAGAAGCACTCCCTTTAAGAGTGTGCTCCTAATCTCAGCTCGTTACCTGTATAAAAGACACCTGGGAGCCAGAAATCTTTCTGGTTGAGAGGGGGTCAAATACTTATTTACCTCATTAAAATGCAAATCAATTTATAACATTTTTGACATGCGTTTTTCTGGATTTTTTTGTTGTTATTCTGTCTCTCACTGTTCAAATAAACCTACCATTAAAATTATAGACTGATCATTTCTTTGTCAGTGGGCAAACGTACAAAATCAGCACGGGATCAAATACTTTTTTCCCTCACTGTATATATACTTAACACATTTTTGGTTACTACATGATTCCATATGTTATTTCATAGTTTTGATGTCTTCACTATTATTCTACATTGTAAAAAATAGTACAAATAAATAAAAACCCTTGAATGAGTAGGTGTTATATAGTAGTGTATATATTTACACACACACACACAGTATTTATACTCCGGGACTCCGACAATGCTCGTCCTAAATTATATTTCTTAATTCCATTATTGTACTTTTAGATTTGTTTGTATTGTTGTGAATTGTTACATATTACTACACTGTTGGAGCTAGGAAGACAAGCATTTCGCTACACCCGCAATAGCATCTGCTAAACACGTGTAGGCGACCAATAAAATTTGATTCTAAATGTTTCCACAAAATTTTAAGAGACTCAAGCTCCAAATGGCGTTTTGACACCTGGATAGTTTGATAAAATAATTTTTCTTACTGATTCAGTTCATTTGGAGATGTATGTGAATGTGAAACATCAGGATGGGAGACAAAGATATTCCAATTTGAAATAAAGTTGTTTTGGTTAAATTAACCAAACTGCTTTTTCAAGTGAACCTGGATGTAAATTATTGGAACTTGGTATGAAATTGCCCTAAAAAGAGCTGTGCCTTCCTTTGCAGAATGCTGATCTGAAGAAGCAGCTCCACGAACTTCAGGCAAAGATCACAGCGCTTAGCGAGAAGCAGGTATTTCAGGACACTATGCTGACACAACACAAGGCTATCCCAGGTTGCTCTATATGAGAGCAAACACACCAATACTTATGTGCATTTGAAACACAGGATGTTTACAAATAAAATGTGTAACTTGTTGGTCATTTTAGACAGACTCATTTGTTTCTTTAAACATTATATTCGAAGATACACACAAATGAATCATGTATGTTTAAATGTTAACAGTTTCTTGTGAGGCTTTTTAAATTTGAATGAGTAATTTGTCACTCCCTCTGTGCAGAGCCGTGTACATGTGCAAGTGAACACGGAATAGACACACACACATACTGTTTACACGTCTAATGTCTTTTGATGGATGCTTTGAGGCAGAATTGAAAGCACATTATTATTATTTTTTATGTGCATTCTCTTCCCAACGTGCTCTCTCTGTCAGCATTATTCTGCCCACTGTGAGACTCACCCAGTGTGACTTCGACAACGACTTGTTTTCCTGCTGCTTTCTCTAGCCTGTCAAGGGAGCTGACTAATCAATGTGGTTTGTGACACACCGACTGTGATCATGTTCTCTGGAACAAATCAAAGAACCTGGGATATATTCCAAGATATTGAGTGGTGGCTCTTTTGGTTAAAGGGATACTTCGGGATCTACTTCCCCAGAGTCAGATTAACTTGTGGATACCAGTTTTATGTCTCTGTGTCCAGTATGAAGGAAGTTAAGAGGTAGTTGCACTAACTGGTGTTAGCGCAATGGCTGGAAGTCTATCAGATACCCATACACTTCCAGCCATTATGCTAACGCTAGTTAGCATTGGCTTGCAGAATTACCGCTAACGTCCTTCCTATTGGACACAGACATAAAAATGATATCCACGAGTTCTTCTGACTCTGGGGAAGTAGATAAAGGATCTAATTGCCAAAATCACAAAGTATCCCTTTAAAGATGTGTTTAGTGTAGGGCTGTACCTGAAAAAAAAGAAGGTATATTGGTCGACCGAAATCGAAGGTGTATTTTTCCGTATATAGCCACACCCTATGTGTTTTAATAAAATCAACTATATGCATTGTGCTTGTTTGATGCTTTAAGCACACTGTTTGATGAAATAAGACACAAATGATTCAAGAAGGAGCCAGAGATCAAGATAACCAGAATAAAAAAAATCCTAACCTGACCCGGCCATCCTCCTGCTCCTGCTGGCTTTCTGCCGTTACACTCCTGAAGTTGCCGGTAATAAGCTACACGAGTAGTCGGCAACCTTTTCTCATGTGGAATGCCAATTTATCTTACCATTTCTACCGATCTGCGTGCCAGTTATGGTTTTTATATGCACATTTTCATGGAACAGTTTAATTTATAATGACGTCTTCGTATCTCAAAATCATTGTCATGTGGTTAATCAAAATTCTATCAAAATCTAAATGAAAATGATTCAAACCTAAAAACTCACTTCAATTGCCATTGCCATCTATGTAAAAATATCTTACATGAAGCCAACAAATAAAAACATTGCAGCCTGCAGGCAGAAAATATCCTGATAAAAATAAATATCCTAGAAATCACATTGGCTACGCATGGCCTGTCTGCAACGAACTTGAAATATTGTATCAACTTGTGTCTGGCCAGAAGCTGGAGCTAGCAAACTTGCAACATTGTGTAAAACATTCTGGGCCCTCAATTCACTGTGCCAGTGAGCTCAGGACAGACACAGCTGTAGGCTATTTGTGCAAGGGATGAGGTCATCAGGTATTTTATGATGTTTCCACTGGATAAGAGCATTACATTTTTCCCTTTCACGCTGAGTGGTTATCAAAAGGGAGTGAGCTGGAAATATTTTTCAAATACATTGAGGAACTATTGTCATTGTCAATGCATGTAAAAACAGACTTTGTTTGCTTGCTGTTTGAGGTGAAGAAAACGTTACTTTGAGAAGCTCCACAGTGGTGGTGCGTTAAGCCAATCAGAAATACTATCAGATCCCCAAATGGGCACATTTACAGTGCCTTCGGAAAGTATTCAAACCCCTTGACTTTTTCCACATTTTGTTACGTTACAGCCTTATTCTAAAATGGATTAAATAAAATCCTCAGCAATCTACACACAATACCCCATAATGACGAAGCTAAAACAGGTTTTCAGAATTTTTTGCAAATGTATTACAAATAAAAAAACAGAAGTACCTTATTTACATAAGTATTCAGACCCTTTCCTATGAGACTCGAAATTGAGCTCCGGTGTATCCTGTTTCCATTGATCATCCTTCAGATATTTCTACAGCTTGATTGGAGTCCACCTGTGGTAAATTCAATTGATTGGACATGATTTGGAAAGGCACACAGGTCCCACAGTTGACAGTGTATGTCAGAGAAAAAACCAAGCCATGAGGTTGAAGGAATTGTCCGTAGAGATCCGAGGTTGTGTCGAGGCACAGATATGGGGAAGGGAACCAAAACATTTCTGCAGCATTGAAGGTCCCCAAGAACACAGTGGCCTCCATCATTCTGAAATGGAAGAAGTTTGGAACCACCAAAACTCTTCCTAGAGCTGGCCGCCCGGCCAAACAGAGCAATCAGGGGAGAAGGGCCTAAGTCAGGGAGGTGACCAAGAACCAGATGGTCACTCTGACAGAGCTGTAGAGTTCCTCTGTGGAGATGAGAGAACCTTCCAGAAGGACAACCATCTCTGCAGCACTCCACCAAACAGGCCTTTATGGTAGAGTGGCAAGACTGAAGCCACTCCTCAGTAAAAGGCACATGACAGCCTGCTTGGAGATTGCCAAAAGGCCAGACCATGAAAAAACAAGATTCTCTGGTCTGATGAAACCAAGATTGAACTCTTTTGGCCTGAATGCCAAGTGTACTTATTTCATACTTGCCTGTTCCTCTGCTCCACAGTCTCTACCCCTCCTCAGAGCAGGTCTAATTCCCTGTCGGGAAGATCATTTCGTGTCAGTGTAGTAGCGGAATTAGCTATTGAAATGACTTGGCATTGCTGCGGATGCTAATTTGGTATTTTGCTGTTGTGAAAACTGCAGTTGTTGTCAAAGCGAAAGGTCAGAGCCCCCGGCCTCGAATTTAAGTCACAAAAGTCGGTTTGATCTTAAAGCCAAGGAACCATCGTCAAATTTCGGTGTTCTCAACATGAATTAATCGACTGTTTCAACGTGGAACAAGGAAAGTGATTGATTTGACGTCCAATTGTTAGCAAATGTTAATATAAGAGACTTTTGTGTAGTTACCATAATACGTTGTGAATCACTGGTGGGGTCATGGCTAAAAAAGGCTACAGAACATTTTAAAGGGAACAGTGACACTAAACTCAATTGGAGTTTTATTTGATGTGCTTTCCTTCATCTAGTTCCACCTCCCTTCATCCCCTCTTCTCTCCCCATCCTCTACACCCCTCCCTCTCTTGCCCTCTTCTCATTCCCCATGCTCTTCACTGCTCCTTTCCCCTCTTTGACTCCCCCTCTTTCTCTCCCCCTCTTCCTTCTGTCCTCCAGAAAAAGGTGGTGGAGCAGCTGAGGAAGGACCTGCTGGTGAAACAGGAGCCAGAGGTGACGGTGCATGTGCCGGCTGCAGACAAACACGTCCTCCAGATCCCCTCCTCCGCCACTCTGCAGGCCCTGCAGCAGACCACACACACCCAGGCCCTGCAGCAGACCACACACACCCAGGCCCTGCAGCAGGTAGCCACACAAGTCCACAGACACTGTCGACCTTAGCTCAACTCAGCTGCTTGTTATGTTGCACAAAGGCTTGTTGTGTCATAACTTTGCAGTAGCCTACAAAAAGTTTACAAAATACCTGAAACTTTCCTAGGTTTTTCAGAAATCCCATTTGGATGATTCCCAGTTGGATAACTTATTCTCTCCTGCTTATTCCCTGCTGATTCAAGGAATCCTCCAACCGGGATTTCAGGAAAACCTGGGCAGTTTGGGAAAGTTTCTGGAATTTTGCAACCCTAGCCTGCCCTGACAAGCCCCAAACCTGTCAGTGTTCACAATCTTATACTACTATAATGATAGAGAGTGAAGAATCGCGCTAAGAAAAGGGAAGACTCCCTCCATCCTCCGGGGAATGGTTTAATAAAGGTAGCCCTAGTAGTGAGTCACTATGCTTCACATTAGTTCATATTTGTTGGATCTAGCATTATTATACTCCCTTTTTCGACCCCATCTCATTTCTCTCCTATGTCTCTCTGCATTCTGATTTATCAACTATTTAGTTATTTTTTATTTCCTCCTCTCGCTGTCAGAAGACGCTGGCAGTCACCCCAGTCATCACCACTAAGACTCTACCTTTAGTGCTGAAAGCTGCCACTCCCACAATGCCTGCCTCTATCGTGGCGCAGCGCGACGCCACAGTCACTGCCATCAGCCACACCTCCAAGCCCGGCGTCATCAACTCCGACAACTCCAACTCCCAGAACACACCTGTCAACTTCCAGGTGGCCAGCAAGTTGACCAATCAGGGTTCAGAGTCCGTGCGACTGGTGTCAAAGAATCCAGTTGTGGTAAGGGGCATTCACTTCCTGGACATTGTACAGTACTATCATTGTCATCCTTTGTAGTTCAACTCTTTCAAACTCTTTCTCTTGTAACTGGTGGCAGTTTGGGGTCTTTCAAATTAAGCAGTAAATATTCAACCAGTTTCTTTCTGTTTTACAAAGTCTCTTTAGAGTAAAGTGGGTTGAACATGTTTTCTGTGTAGATGTGTATGGAAATATGCATGGTCAATTGAGAATGCCTCTTAATGAGGAGGTGCTTTGAGGCAGTGGTGGCACAAAATCATCTTTCTCTCTGTAAAACTACCTGCGGAATTGAAATATTTTTTCAGCTCTAACTGTTGTCTACAGCTCCAGTAGAGAGAATACACTATTTGCTGTGGTTTTGTCTCCGGTGCAGGCCACCACTACCCCCACCTCAACACAGCCAATCAAAGTTCCACAGTTTGTCCTTCCTCCTAGAATGACGCCTAGACCCACATTTCATCCACAGGTGCGTGTGTCCCAGTAAGACCTGCCCCCTAACCCCCACCAATCCAATCCAATCCAATGTGTGAGTGGACACGAGGCATTTCACTCAATAGTCACTAGAGGGCGACAGTGTACACAAGGACACGAACCCAGTGCAGTCACAGTCTTTGCTCCATGGCTCCAAGCTATTGTTTGCATTGTGCTGCTTTGTGCATACCCTTTCCTCTAGTCTTCTTCTGTTTTCAGAATGATGTGTGCTCATGTTGTTGCTTTTGTCTGTGTTAATACCTTCCTTTGCAGCTGTTGTGTCTTTATGGTGAAAACTCTTGTTGTCCAGGAGCTTCTGAATGTTTTGTTTTGGCTGTCAGTGTGATAACCTGTTTTTAACCCTGGGTATGAACGTGTGATTTAATGCCCTGCTATTGAGGTGTGTAATGCCACTGGGAGCTCAGGGTCCCTCAACACTGGGCTCATTCTTACAGTTATACTATAGGCATTGCAGTCCACAGTAAGTCCATCCAACCAGGGGGTTGAACAAAAACATGAGGCGGGCTATGGTGTATTGAGGAAAGAACAAGGAGGCTCTACTCAAACAAGCCATGTCGACTCATGCAAAACATTTCTGCTTGTATGTTGTTGTTTTTTCTCACAACAACAAAAGGACATGACAAATACAGAGTAATATACAAATAATATAAAACCAAACAACGATAACAGACACACCAAAAATAAGAATAATAACAGCAGTGCCCTTTACCACATTATAAACTGACTTCAGATACATTAATTTCACCTTTTAAGGTCCATTTGACCAAGCAATGAAGGGGCCCCAAGTATATTCAAAGTGGTCTAGTTTACCCAGAAGCGAGTAAGAAACGCTCTCATAGCTATCCAGCTGTGCCATGGTACTGGCTCATTCATCAAAGGGAGGGGGATAATTTTCCTTTCAGTGCCTTAAGCGTAAATGCTTAGCTGTTGTGATGGCCAGGATAAGCCATCTCTTTTCAAAGGAAGTGAAAATATAGTCCTCAAGTTCAGTTGTTGAGCCCAACATACAGTGCTGTGAAAAAGAATTTGCCCCCTTTCTAATTTTCTCTACTTTTGCATATTTGTGATACTGAATGTTATCAGATCTTCAACCAAAACCTAATATTAGATAAAGGGAACATAAGTGAACAAATAACACAACAATTGCATATTTATTTCATAAACAAAGTTATGCAACACCCAATTCCCCTGTGTGAAAAAGTAATTGCCCCCTTACACTCAATAACTGGTTGTGCCACCTTTAGCTGCAATGACTCCAACCAAATGCTTCCTGTAGTTGTTGATCAGTCTCTCACGTCGCTGTGGAGGAATTTTGGCCCACTCTTCCATGCAGAACTGCTTTAACTCAGTGACGTGTGGGTTTTCAAGCATGAACTGCTCGATGTTTTTACTGTGGAATGCAGAGTTTGGTTTTCGCCAGACAAAATGGGACCCATCTCGTCCAAAACGTTGACTCAAGTTTGCCAAAAAGCACCTGGATGATCATCAAGACTCTTGGAAGAATGTTCTATGGACAGATGATTCAAAAGTATAACTTTTTGGACGACATGGTTCCAGTAATGCCTGGCGAAAACCAAACACTGCATTCCACAGTAAGAACATCATGCCAAAGGTCAAGCATGGTGGTGGTGGTGGTGTGATGGTTTGGGGATGCTTTGCTGCCTCAGGACCTTGACGACTTGCCTTAATAGAAGGAACCATGAATTCTGCTCTGTATCAGAGAATTCTACAGGAGAATGTCAGACCATCCGTCTGTGAGCTGAAGCTGAAGTGCAGCTGGGTCATGCAGCAAGACAATGATCCAAAACACACAATCAAGTCTACATGAAAATTGCTAAAAAGCAACAAATTGGAAGTTTTGGAATGGCCTAGTCAAAGTCCAGACCTAATCCCAATTGAGATGTTGTGGCAGGACTTGAAACAAGCAGTTCATGCTTGAAAACCCACACGTCACTGAGTTAAAGCAGTTCTGCATGGAAGAGTGGGCCAAAATTCCTCCACAGCGACGTGAGAGACTGATCAACAACTACAGGAAGCATTTGGTTGGAGTCATTGCAGCTAAAGGTGGCACAACCAGTTATTGAGTGTAAGGGGGCAATTACTTTTTCACACAGGGGAATTGGGTGTTGCATAACTTTGTTTATGAAATAAATATGCAATTGTTGTGTTATTTGTTCACTTATGTTCCCTTTATCTAATATTAGGTTTTGGTTGAAGATCTGATAACATTCAGTATCACAAATATGCAAAAGTAGAGAAAATTAGAAAGGGGGCAAATACTTTTTCACAGCACTGTATACAGTTTGACAGTGATCGGGAACTGTGTCTTAATAACATCAAACACAACTTGTTGGATATTATTCCACCAATCTCTTAGCGCTGGACATGACCAGACTATATGTGTAATAGAGGCATTTTCACCTTTACATCTCCAACATCTGTCTTCTGGTATTAACTTAAACTTATATAACCTTTGTGGAGTCCAGTGCCGTCTATGTATTATTTTCAATTGAATACATTTATTTTCCATTTCTTTATACGTAGTATTCAAATTAGACACATGATATCCACTCTTCATGGGCTAGATCTAGAGCCAATGCTTTTGCCCAGTTGTACTTTAACCTTATTTAAAGGGTCAGACAATTGCTCCTGCAGCAGATGATACATTAATGGCTTGTTTAGTATTTCTTCAATCGGGCTAGCTATGGGACAGGTAAGGGGGCTTCCCAACCATATTGACAAAGAACTTCGTAGCTGGAGGTGTCTCCAAAGTGTATTCTGTGGCAGCTTATATTTCTCAGAAATTTGGGCAAAGCTTAACAATAGCTTAGAATGCTCATCAAATAGATTCAACAGATAATTGATTCCTACTTGTTGCCACTGTACCCAAAAATAGGTTTTACTTCCAATTAGGATACTCTTATTGTGCCACAGAGGGGCCTGAGGCGATTTTATAAAGGTCCCAGCGTCCAGCTCTATGTATCTTACCCCACAAGGTTCTGGTGTTTGTAACAGTGGGGTGATCCTTCAATTGTGGCCTTACTGTGCCAAAGATTCCAAGCCAGGGCGAGACTCCCCCACAGGCCTTAGACTCCATCTGGTACCAGCCTGGTTTAGCCCCTCCCTTCCAATATGGCAACCACATACTGATGTGTTTGACATTGATAGCCCACTCTCGTTTTTAAAAGTAAGGGTTTTTTATTCTCTCCAACAATATCCCTGTGGCTGGGTGTTATTAGAATACCAAGGTATTTGATACCCTAAGGGGACCATCTACATTTCCATTGGTTGAAGAGCGTGGATGGGCAGAAGCCAGATAAAGGAAGAGCCTCAGATTTATCTCAGTTAATATGATAACCAGATAATGTAAATTCCTCAACAGTTTGTAGTAAAGCAGGGACAGATATCTCAGGTTGAGACAAGAAAAGTAACATGTCACCTGCATAAAAGCATAAGCTTATGCTGAATGTTGCCCGCCATAACTCCATAAATAAGTGGGTGACCTCTGTTTCTTGGCCAGGGGTTCCAAAGCTAGCATAAATAGACTAGGGCTTAAAGGGCATCATTGTCTTGTACTTCTCTGTAACTGGAAAGGGTTGGATATGAGACCATTCGTTAAAACGCAGGCATAAGGAGTGTCAGAAAGTTTTTTATCCAATTCACAAAGTTCTCCCCAAAGCCAAATATTGTAAGAGATTCAAAAAGGTAGCCCCATTCCACACAATCAAAGGGTTTGGCAGCATCTAATGACAAAGCAGTTGTTGGAGTGCTTGAGTCCTGGACAGCACGCTGTATGTTGAGCAGCCTTCTAAGATTATCTGAGCTGTAACGGTGGGGGATAAAGCCATTCTGATCCAGGTTAATGATACTACCAATGACCTTAGATCATCTTTTTGAAAGCACCTTTTCTAAGGTCTTTTCATCATTATTAATAAGAGAAATAGGCTGATATCCACTCGGATCAAATGGATCTTTTCCCTTTTTTTGGATAAGATAGATGATTGCTGTGTGCATGGAAGAGGGTAAAGATCCAACTTTATATGTGTCATTATATACCTCTAGCAAAATTGGAGTAATAATTGCCTCAAACTTTTTATAAAAGTCAGAAGGGAGGCCATCTAACCCAGGAGACTTGTTAGAAGGCGTAATCTTGATAACCTGAGAGATCTCCTCAACCCTAAGTGGTGCATCTAAATCATATCTATCCTTATCTGAGAGTTGTGGTAAATTCAGGTCTGCAAAAAAGCTATCCAACTTTTGTTTGTCCAGTATACCCTGAGATTTGTAAAGAGTGTTGCCTCTGAACTCCTCATTTATCGGCTCCGAAGAGGTAGAAATTGCACCATTTTGCAACCGAATGCCAGCCATATGGTTCCTACAGTTTTGCTGCTGGGGGGGAATAAAGAATAGTCCCTCCTATCAGGGTTCATAAACCTCCAGTTATATTTTAAGCCTAGGTCCCTAGCTAGTAGTCTTATTGCAGCTGCTGATTTACTCTCCACCCTATTTCTAGGCCGAGACCTGTCAAAGGCCTGTTTAAAACCGCCTGCCGATAATATTGGATGTCACCCAGTTCTAAGAGTTTTTGAAAATAATTGTGCCTCTCTGCATTGGGTGCATATACAGTATATTGCGAAGAACAACAGAAGTTTCGATCAAGAGCCCGCAAACTATGACATAACGACCATATGAGTCAGTTATCACTTTAGTTTCAGTTAAGTTCTCACGGCCTTATGTATGTACCCGGGCTAGAGAAAGCCTTTCCCACCCAAGAGTATTTTAGTGTTTATGATTCCTTTTTATTCAAATGTATCTCCTGTACAAAAGCTATATCCACCTTTAGAAGACTTGAGATATGCTACCGTTTTTCTTTTTCTTGATTAACCCCTTTTAAGGTTCCAGCTATACAGTATAAAGAAAAACAAACCAAAGAAAAAACATTGAAATGGTATGTATATCTAACAGTAGAACTAAGTAGACTCCCAGCCAAACCTAATGAGCTGGGGAGAAACAACACATACCAAGACATAGATGGGATTTATTAACTTGAGTCACCAGAACTCGACCCACCGTCAACCCGACAGCAGTATACAACTGTAATACCCTTTTGGGACATAGTTCGCTTACATTTTTTTAAGGCTGTCAGTCACACGCTATGGCTAGAGTGCTTTGTCGCCGCTGACTGGCAAACCATAGCATTGCATTGATTTCACACTTAATCTTAAAATCAAGCCAATCAGAGAAAATAAGATTGGAAAAGTTCTAAACTGAAGGTCATTCAAAAAATACATAAGCCTACTGGTAAGAAACAGTTCAGTCAAATCCAGCCCTAGAGCTCAGTCTAATCATAGCAATGCAAAGTCTAAGGCACTTATCAGACAGACCTTGATAGTCCTCCATCCAATAGAATTCTGGATTCAACGGTCCTCCCTGGCAGATCTTCTCTGGATGAAGGCTGATGCTTCATCCAGAGTCAAACTTGTGATCTTGGCTCCGTTGAGTTTGATCTCCAGTGTAGCAGGAAAACGCAGAATGAACTCAATCCCCCGCGATTTTAGATCCGTTTTGACCTGTTTGAATGCCATCCTCCGGTCGTTAACTCGTTTAGAATTGTTTTCTACCATCTCGGGAACACCCAAGATTTGTTATCCAAATTATCAACATGGTCCTGGATTTCGTCTAGCTGACCTTTCGTTGAGACAGCGCCATTCTCCAACACGGGTGGTCAGCGAATAAATGGTCCCTTCTATTTCCTACATTGTGGTCTTGATTTCTGATGTGTCTTGTTCAATATTTTGGGTGGACAAACGAATTGATCTGATTTCGGAGGCAAGAAAGGTCAGAGTGGGCTCGCAAGTTGCAGTGGCTGGTGTAGCTGGCCTATCTGGCCTGTAGGCAGCCTCCATTTTCTTGCTAAGCTTGGACGGTTGTGTCTGCAGTGAATCCCAGTTAGACATTTGTTAATTTTGGTTGTAACAAAAATCTGCCTTTCACTTGTATAGTATGCCTCCATCTACAGTGATATCTCAGAGCACCACATTGGAATTACCTTTCCCTGGTCAGTCTCTTTTACACACATTTGTGAAGACCCCTAAGCTCCAATATGACACCTGATGAATGATTGGCTAACCTCTGACCCCTATCCTCCCGACTCAGGTCCGGGCGAAGCCCAACAACGTGCCCATCGCCCCAGCGCCCCCTCCGCCCATGATGGCGGCGCTCCAGCTGCTCCAGCGGGGCCCGGTGATGCTGACCACCAAGCTGAGCCCCTCCTTGCTGCCCTCCAGCGCCGGGCCCATCCACCAGGTGCGCATCGTCAATGGCCAGCCCTGCGCTGCCAAGAGCGGCCAGCCCACGGGCACATTGACGGGTATTGTCATCACGGCCCCGGCATCGGTGCAGACACTGCAGATCAGCGGCCTCGCCTCCGACACCAAGGTCAGCACCACGGTTTGGGTGGGAGGTTACGATACCATAATTGTATTGTCAATTGTCATGGAAATTAATTTTGTGAGGTCAGAGTATAGTTTGTGGATGGGAAAGTGACTTGTTCCCTTTTCAGAATGTAAGTCATTCTACACGTATAACTCTGTTACTTTAGTCATTCGTGTTTTAAGAGCTTTATTTTCCTCCCACTGTTTCCAGACTGTTAAAGCTCGGGGGGGATTGGGACAGAAGATGTTGGTGAGCAGGACCCCTCCTCTGTCTCCAGCACCCAGGCTAAAGCGAGAGGACAATCCTCAGGTACACTGGAGATGGAGCTTATGCTTCATTCCGAACTTCGGGTCTAACCTGCATAACAAATACGTACCTCTTTTTTAAATGTCAGCCTACTGATAGAACCTCAAAGTCCTTCACAGAAGATGTTCTGTAACGGGAGGCAGGCTTTGCCAAAGATGCAGTATAAACATATCAAGTAAATTATAGATACAGTATACACTACATGACAAAGTATATGGTCACCTGCTCGTCGAACATCTCATTCCAACAAAATCATGGGCATTAATATGGAGTTGGTCCCCACTTTGATGCTAAAACAACATCCACTCTTCTGGGAAGGCTTTCCACTAGATGTTGGAACATTGCTGCGGGGACTTGCTTCCATTCACCCACAAGAGCATTAATGAGGTTGGGCACTGATGTTGGGCGATTAGGCCTGGCTCGCAGTCGGTGTTCCAATTCATCCCAAAGGTGTTCGATGAGGTTGAGGTCAGGGCTCTGTGCAGGCCAGTCAAGTTCTTCCACACTGATCTCGACAAACCATTTCTGTATGGAGCTTTACACCACTCCAGCTAACACATTGCGCATGGTGATCTTAGGCTTGTGTGTGGCTGCTCGGCCATGGAAACCCATTTCATGAAGCCCTCGACGAACAGTTCTTGTGCTGACGTTGCTTCCAGTGGCAGTTTGGAACTCAGTAGTGAGTGTTGCAACCGTGGACAGACTATTTTTATGTGCTTCAGCACTCAGCGGTCCCATTCTGTGAGCTTGTGTGGCCTACCATTTCGTTGCTGAGCCATTGTTGCTCCTAGACTTTTCCACTTCACAATAATATCACTTACAGTTGACCGAGGCAGCTCTAGCAGGGCAGAAATTTGACAAACTGACTTGTTGGAAAGGTGTCATCCTATGACGGTGCCACGTTGATAGTCACTGATCTCTTCAGTAAGGCCATTCTACTGCCAATGTTTGTCTATAAAGATTGCATGGCTGTGTGCTCGATTTTATACACCCGTCAGCAACGGGTGTTGCTTAAATAGGCGAATCCACTAATTTAAAGGTTTTACCACATATTTTTGTGTATATATATAGTGTATATGTTCATGTTACAAATTCTCCTCACACAGGGCACCATTTATGGAGGGGATTGTCCTAATACCCTTTTATTGTTTGCCCCCAGAAACTTGCCTTCATGGTGTCCCTCGGACTTGTCACCCATGACCATTTGGAAGGTAAGCACTGCCAGTTTGGTCTGAAGTAAATTCCAGTTGCTACATTCTCACCCGCATTCCCTAGGAGTGTATACTGCAATGCCTGTATTAATATACTACTCTGTGGTTATAGAAATTCAGAGCAAGAGGCAGGAGCGTAAGCGAAGAACAACGGCGAATCCGGTGTACAGTGGAGCTGTGTTTGAGCCTGAGGTATGGACTTACACTGCTGTTCTTCTACTTATCAAAAATTTTTGATAGTGTAACCCACACATTGCTACAACAGCCGATACACAATATGTTTCTTATTAAGTTGGATACCAGTGCACATGCTTTTTAAAATGTGAGCATAATACGCACCATTTTCAATGTGAATATCTGAATAAATGGAGTCAGAGTTAGGATCTGGCCCTGTGTAGCATATGAAAAGCAAACAGGTTTTCTTTTTGAGTGAGCAACATGATAAACTTGCAGTCAAATCACAGCTGGATTTATTCTCCCACATACGTGTTCCTATCCACGCCGTGCAGAGGAAGAAGAGTGCAGTGACCTACCTAAACACTCCGCTCCACCAGGGCACCAGGAAGAGAGGTCAGTATCCACTCAACAACTGCACATACACCTTCTCCAATGCCCAGGATATATACAGGTAACTGCCAAAATAAAGGAAATGCCAATATAACGTGTCTCAATAGCCTCCTTTGGCCGCCATTCCTTCCAGTTCTCTGCTGCCAATGACTGGAACGAACTGCAACAATCTCTGAAGCTCTACATCTCCCTCACTAACTTTAAGCATCAGTTGTCAGAGCAGCTTACCGATCACTGCACCTGTACACAGCCCATCTGTAATTAGCCCACCCAACTACCTCATCCCCATATTGTTATTTATTTTGCTCATTTGCACCCCAGTATCTCTATTTGCACATCATCTTCTGCACATCTATCACTCCAGTGTTAATACTAAATTGTAATTATTTTGCACTATGGCCTATTTATTGCCTTACCTCCATAACTTACTACATTTGCACACACTGTATATGTATTTTCTATTGTGTTTTTGACTGTACGTTTTGTTTATCCCATATGTAACTCTGTGTTGTTCTTTTTATCGCACTGCTTTGCTTTATCTTGGCCAGGTCGCAGTTATAAATGAGAACTTGTTCTCAACTGGCTTACCTGGTTAAATAAAGGTTAAAAAATCATTTAAAAAACAAGCCGCCAGAACAACAAAGCACCTTGGCATAGATTCTACAAGTGTCTGGAGCTCTATTGGAGGGATGCGACACCATTCTTCCACAAGAAATTCCATCATTTGGTGTTTTGTTGATGGTGGTGGAAAACGCTGCCTCAGGTGCCGCTCCAGAATCTCCTATAAGTATTCAATCGGTCCCACTGTTCCTCGTGAAACATCAGCAAGTTGAGCAGTCTTTGACACTGAAGCTCCTGCCAAATGTGTCTCAACAATCACCCCTCTTTCAATGTCACTGGGATCTCTTCTTCTAGCCATGGTAGCCAAAATAATGGGCAACTGGGCCTGCCCAGCATTTTTATACATGACCCTAAGCATGGTGGGATGTTAATTGCTTAATTAACTCAGGAACCACACCTTTGTGGAAGCATCTGCTTATTTTGTATCCCTCATTTACTCAAGTGTTTCCTTTATTTTGGCAGTTCCCTGTACATGTCTTTATAGATTCCTGAGCTGGCCTTTATTTGATGCTTGTATGTTGTAATCTATTCAATGTATGAAATGCTGTGAATGTCTGTCACACACACACACACACACCACCCAACTTTTCTGCTGATCCCTCTTTGCTTGCTGGCTGAATCCTGCACAGGGACACTTAAGCATGAAACACACGAGAATCTCACTGCCGAAAGACTGCCAATGGGTACTTATCACAGTGAGAGGCCGTTCCTTCTCTTGCTAGAACAAAAGTGGTACCTGCTGCGTGCCGACCCAGTAGCGATGAACATGCCATTTCCACTTGTAGAATTGCAATGCTCGTCAGTGGCCAACAACTTGACTTTGAGCTAATCAGAGCGAATGAACCCCCACGTGGGGTAGCCAACAGGAGCCTCAACAAAAAGGAAAAGAGTGCACAGATACAATGCACACAACATTAAATACTTCCTTCAAGCAAGCTAACCACTGTAGCTAGTATTGACATTATACAGTGCATTCGGAAAGTATTCAGACCCCTTCCCCTTTTCCACATTTTGTTCTAAGATGGGTTAAATAAAAAATGTCCTCATCAATCTACACACAATACCCCATAATGACAAAGCAATAACAGGTTATGAAAAAAAAAAAGAAGGTGTGTATGTGTATATACAGTGAGGGAAAAAAGTATTTGATCCCCTGCTGATTTTGTACGTTTGCCCACTGACAAAGACATGATCAGTCTATAATTTGTATGGTAGGTTTATTTGAACCGTGAGAGACAGAATAACAACAACAACAATCCAGAAAAACGCATTTCAAAAATGTTATAAATTGATTTGCATTTTAATGAGGGAAATAAGTATTTGACCCACTCTCAATCAGAAAGATTTCTGGCTCCCAGGTGTCTTTTATACAGCTAACGAGCTGAGATTAGGAGCACACTCTTAAAGGGAGTGCTCCTAATCTCAGCTTGTTACCTGTATAAAAGACACCTGTCCACAGAAGCAATCAATCAATCAGATTCCAAACTCTCCACCATGGCCAAGACCAAAGAGCTCTCCAAGGATGTCAGGTACAAGATTGTAGACCTACACAAGGCTAGAATGGGCTACAAGACCATCGCCAAGCAGCTTGGTGAGAAGGTGACAACAGTTGGTGCGATTATTCGCAATTGGAAGAAACACAAAATAACTGTCCATCTCCCTTGGCCTGGGGCTCCATGCAAGATCTCACCTTGTGGAGTTGCAATGATCATGAGAACGGTGAGGAATCAGCCCAGAACTACACGGGAGGATCTTGTCAATGATCTCAAGGCAGCTGGGATCATAGTCACCAAGAAAACAATTGGTAACACACTATGCCGTGAAGGACTGAAATCCTGCAGCGCCCGCAAGGTCCCCTTGCTCAAGAAAGCACATATACAGGCCCGTCTGAAGTTTGCCAATGAACATCTGAATGATTCAGAGGAGAACTGGGTGAAAGTGTTGTGGTCAGATGAGACAAATTGAGCTCGTTGGCATCAACTCAACTCGCCGTGTTTGGAGGAGGAGGAATGCTGCCTATGACCCCAAGAACACCATCCCCACCGTCAAACATGGAGGTGGAAACATTATGCTTTGGGGGTGTTTTTCTTCTAAGCGGACAGGGCAACTTCACCGCATCAAAGGGACAATGGACGGGGTCATGAACCATCAAATCTTGGGTGAGAATCTCCTTCCCTCAGCCAGGGCGTTGAAAATGGGTCGTGGATGGGTATTCCAGCATGACAATGACCCAAAACACACGGCCATGGCAACAAAGGAGTGGCTCAAGAAGAAGCACGTTAAGGTCCTGGAGTGGCCTAGCCAGTCTCCAGACCTTAATCCCATAGAAAATCTGTGGAGGGAGCTGAAGGTTCGAGTTGCCAAACGTCAGCCTCAACCTTAATGACTTGGAGAAGATCTGCAAAGAGGAGTGGGACAAAATCCCTCCTGAAATGTGTGCAAACCTGGTGGCCAACTACAAGAAACGTCTGACCTCTGTGATTGCCAACAAGGGTTTTGCCACCAAGTACTAAGTCATGTTTTGCAGAGGGGTCAAATACTTATTTCCCTCATTAAAATGCTAATCAATTTATAACATTTTTGACATGCGTTTTTCTGGATTTTTTTGTTGTTATTCTGTCTCTCACTGTTAAAATAAACCTACCATTCAAATTATAGACTGATCATATCTTTGTCAGTGGGCAAACATACAAAATCAGCAGGGGATCAAATACTTTTTTCCCTCACTGTAGCTGTGTGTGTGTCCCTTTCTGAGAGACTGCTATGCTGACCTTGAAGACTTGATTATAAATTACAGCATTTTCTTCATCCCTATCTGTAGAAATTCCTTGACTTTTTCCAATTATCATTTGTGAAAACCGGAAGGTTTTGGATAAAGGGATAATAGTTCATGTCAAAATGTAACTTTGTCAGATGTTTTCATACCTCAAAGTGGAGCGGAGTCAATTTGTTGATCTGAGCAGTAGGAAATCTGGAGGCCTCAACCATAATTGAATGGAAAAGATTTGGAACCATTCAATTGCACTTACACGCCATGTTTTTCTGTATGAAAGCATCTGACAAACTGTGATTTCACTTTGAACAGTCCCTTTGAGGTTGATTGTAGCGTGTTGACTGTGATTTTCCCTCTATCCAGCCAGCATATCGCACTGCTTCTTCTTTTGAACCCCGCTTGCATGTAGCTTCTGACTCTTAAGGTTATTACAAGCTTCACTCCGTTGATCTACGTGGGTGTGTGCACGTGGGTGAAATACATGGCTGTGGCGGTCATAAAATTTTGTCAGCAGGTTATTGTTATGCAAAAGACTGCCGGTCTCATGGTAATTGACCATTAATTAACATAAACATGTTTAGCTTCCCACGGACTCCGCATACATGCCGACGACGCACGCCTTTGGAACATCTACATTAAAAAAAGAAAAGTCAATTTAATATACACCATCACAATAAATCCATTATTTATTTTAGGCAGGTTCAGAAGAACAGAATATGAGTTGGCCTACTGTATGTTATCTGGCTATGCGCCATGCCATAGGCTTTAGGCTTGTTCATTTAGCAGACAAGATATGCTTGTAAGTCCCGTGCCATTAATTTATATTATGATTTTATAGTAAAAAATAATATAATTGAACTTAGCTGAATAAAATAAAGGATATTTTCCCCATTCAGGAGCGAGTGCGCATATGAAGTGAGCGTAAACGTGATCATTTCAAACGGGTCCTAAATCCTAGATTTGGAGTTATTTGGCAACTTTAGTTGGGAATGATACAAACCTTAGAATGTCTTACGAATCAAAACATATGTGGGCTGCATGGTGCGACTATAGGCTATTGATGATTTGAGAAAGTCGTTCCTTGCCTCAGGCTGCATGCTGTTCTCTCAAGTGATCATATTTTCACCCATCAGACTATTCTCAATTTAATCTTGTCTTTACTAATATGTCAAATTAGTTTCTATTTAGAATGGCCCATTATCAAATGGGCAGGAACATGGGCAGGGGGGAAAAGATATGTAATCCTTATGCACTCAAATAGCTTTTTCAATCATGCCTGGTAGGCGACTCCATTTATTTCACTCCACCCATCAACCACTGTTGCGCGACAGGTGATATTCCGCCCAACTCTGTATGACATGGGCTCTCCAACCCTGTTCCTGCAGTTACCCTTGCTTAATTTGAGAAACCAAGTGACATCAGTTCGGGAACATCGATAGTAACATGTTTTTACAATGAAACACATTTCATTAAACTGTTGACAGCACCTCTCTCTGCGCGCTCGAGAAAGGAATGAAGGCGAGAGGGGAGGAGATGGAAATGCACGGTGGTGAGATATTCTGTAGCTAAAGGTAATGTGTCAGCCTATTAATTATGAAAATATAAAAAATGCCCTATTACTAGGCTATTCAAAATCAAATATAAATTCTCTATAATTGTAGGCTAACTCTGTAAGCCGCCCTGCAAAATCAATGAACCAACAGCATACGTTCTCTCCCAGACTCATGGATAAAAAGTTTGGAGTGTAGCATAAGGTAACCAGTCCATCCAGTATGCATAATAATACAGTCCACACTCAAAGGTGATTACTAGAATTTGTTTACATTTTGGAGTATAGCCTAGACCATGGGTCCAACCTTTTCTAGCATGAGAGCTACTATTTAAAATAATTACATGTCGCGAGCTAAAAAAATTTAATATATAGATTTCAAAGTCTAGCTTTCTTCTCTTCTACTCTCCCATGCACCTTTTTTTCGGGTCCTTAGTGTACAAGAGAAAGTAGTGCACTATGTTTTCTGTCAATATACCTGGTAAAATAATGGTTAATAAACAACTCCAAGGGGTCCCTATAACATTTGTAATTATTTTCCCCAAATTCTGTTATATTTTCCAAAATTATGTTCAATTTTTTCACTCTTAAAATTACAATTGTTCATAGAGAACCAATGAAATTGAATGTTCTGAGTCCATGTCAATGCTTAAATCACATCGGAAGACCAATTTTTTGGTGGTGTAATTCCCCTTTAATTGTGCATCTGGCCCTTTAATTGGGCGTCTAGCGATGGTTCTGTACTGCTCATGTCATGGCAAAGTTAGCAAAAAACTAATAATATATAAACAAATGATATACTGTACTTACTCATGATATACTTCTGCCAGGTAAGCCTACTTTGCAGTTAACATTTAAATCAGAAGGTTTTGGGGAAAGTATTTATGTCAACCCACAAGTTGGTTATCACATCAACTGGCTACACACTGAGTGATAAACAAATGAACGCACCACACAGACCGACACAGGAAATATTGCTGGAAATTAATTGGCAGATATTGTCTTAGGTTTGATTTTTTTAAGCCAATAGTGGCTAACCAGGGGTGGGATAATGTCAATGTTGCGTTGATTAGATAGTAGCTGGGAGCTTGCAGTGCATGATACTGTTTTGATGATAAGTGTTTGACATCAATGCAAATGGTTTCGAAAATCACATCAGAGTGGTTAGAGGGACAATAGAGCCCTGAATACCAGGCCATTAGCGACCTGATGGTTATTAGCAAGTTGGGTACTACCAAGCATGTCCAGAGTGCATAAGAACGATCACATGGAATTTTACTGCGTCATGACTCATGACTGCCGGTGTGGCGCCCTTACAAAAAATTATTGCAGTTTTTAAACTGCAGTAAAAGTGCAGTAACTGCAGTCGACTCTGGTATTTTGGACACAGTAATTGCAGAATAAGTGCAGTGTACTGCACTGTACTGTAACTGCAGTTACACTGCATAAGTACTGTAGTAAAAAAAAAGTTCTTTTGGACGCAGTATTTGCAGCATACTGCAGTCAGACTGCATTGTACTGCAGTTATAATGCACTCTGATTGCGATCTTTTTTCGTAAGGGCGGTAATACGGTCACCGCAACAGCCCTATTGGAGTGGGATTTTTGGAGTAGCGGACACCTTTTGGTAACATGAAATCCTCGCCGGTCCCACTTCCACTGGCTAAAAACATAGCAAGCTAGCAAGCTTTTTTAGCTTCCCACATCTCCATGTGAAGTAATCAGATTTATTATAAAAAAATATGCCCTGGCAAATGTTTGCTTTCTTGCCGGTGTAACCTAAAACATTGTCCCAGTTTGATATGCTACTTGTGTATTCATTCCCTTATCATTTACAAATAGTAGGTCATCATGTTTTGGTAATGGAGAAAAAAGCACATGGCTAGCTAGTTGGCTACAGCAGGTTCTACTATTTCACAATAGCCTGTAATCACTAGTTATTACTTCTAAACAGAATACCTTTTTGAGTGGATTCTTGTTTGTTTTACTGTTTGAACAGTCGCTGAAATTGTATTGGGTTATCGATGCAAAATAGGCTACTTTGATGAATAGCCTATAGATCAGATCAAGGAACCAAGCGACAACACTACCCCTATGACTTCGGAAGGAATGATATGGCGTGTCTCAATTTTCAGGTAGTTAAAAAGTATGTTGAATGCCAGAGCGTTTTACAAGGAGCAGCCCCTTTTGTTACAAAAGGACATGGCAACACTCAGAATCTTGCGTCTGCGTAGAGCTCGTAGTAAGTTTTAGTGCACTAACTCCGCTCTCTGTGCTTCTCCTAATCCTCCACCCTCAACTCAACACCCTCCCTTTTTCCTTTTTCACATTAGCCAACGAGGACCCACTGTCAAAGGTATGTCGGACAGACAGTTTATTTATTTGTTTCCTTCCCACCTCCATCTTTTTTGTTTTTTGTTTTTCGTCTGTCTCATTTCACCCAGGTCGCCCTCCCAAATACAGCAGTGTTCCGGAGCTGGGCAGCCACACCCCGACCTCCCCCTCCAGCTGTCTCACTGCCTTCCCGGCCCCCGAGTGGCCCAACACAGAGGGGAGCTTCCCCTTCCATGTCCACCCCCACAACACTCTCCCCCTGCCCAGCCCCAGCTCTGGGGATGTAAGTAGCAGCTGGAGAGAGCACAGCAGCCTGGACTTTCTGGGGCTCTATCCCAACTTACTGACCTCACCTACTCTCGCCCCTCCCTTTTTATATTGGTGGTATTGTCCACAGGTTGTTACAAATACTTTAGTGAAGTTGAGATGTCCCAGTACCTCACGTCTAAAGACCTAGACAAGTACAGACACGTGTTTATTGATTTACTCCCTACTGTCTGATCCTTCATCTTTTATTTCCATTTTTGATGCAGTCTTACAAAGTGAACAGTACCCCTCGCCTCAATTTCAGTACCCCTCTCCCCCTACTCTAAAAGAAATGATGCTGTCTGTGTCAAATTGTTACTTGACCTATTTTTTTAAAAAGTAGGATCAGTTAGTTTAGATCTTCTTTTAAATGCCATTAAAAACATACTGCAGTATTAAAGCAGTTGATTTACATACGTTAAACTATATTTTTAAATAGGAAATGCAGAATGTTATCCACAATGGCTTTTAGAATGGGCTTTACCCATTTCGGTGTTGGAATTACACACATGATTTACTTAAGTGTTATCTTTAAAACAACACAGAGACCGTAATATGATTGGATAATCCTCAAATCAACACACATGGCCCTTCTGCCCTGCCTCTGCACACCTGATTGGTCAGGCCTAGACAGGCAGTGAAACTGATTGGTGCAATTCATCCTGACAGGGAGACATCCATGAGGATTTCTGCACTGTGTGCAGACGCAGTGGACAGTTGCTCATGTGTGACACATGCTCACGTGTCTATCACCTGGACTGCCTGGACCCACCCCTGAAAACCATTCCTAAAGGCATGTGGATCTGTCCCAAATGTCAAGAGCAGGTAAACGCAGCACCGACAATCGGGGGGCTTGGCCCAGCAGTCCAGTGGTTGAATAGTATAGATCTGAGAATTTGGTTACTGTTTCAAAGTGGATCATCTATTGACATAGTTTCCCCTCAGGCTTTCATCAGCTAGCCCTTATTTATAGACGACAACATTACGATATGACTGTTCCTTCCTTTGTAAGCTTCAACATGTTTCAGTATTGTTTTAAGTAATTCTTTCCCATTCATTTTGTTAGTGGGGGATGGCATCTTACACTCCCATCCGATTCATTTTGTTTGTTCTTCTTGACATCACCAAAGGGTGACCACAGCAATGTTCTCTTCCACATCTAGGTAATGTCGTGACTTTGCAATCACAATACAACAAAGCTGTGCTCTTCTCTCCAGATATTGAAAAAAGAAGATGCAATTCAATGGCCAGGAACATTGGCTATTGTTCATTCCTACATCGCCTATAAAGAAGGTAGGAATAGCACACTAAAGACCTTGTGCCTCGACAAACATCAAATGTGTGGGCTGAAGCGGTGGTAGATGGAAGAGTTCCTTCACTGGTATCTCAAACAACCAGATTGCTTTAAAGTCTCACTGTTCTCTGTGTGTTGTTTCTGTTTTCTAAAAGCTAAAGAAGAGGAGAAACAAAAGCTAATGAAGTGGAGTGCTGAGCTGAAACTGGAGCGAGAACAGTTGGAACAAGGGGTCAAACAACTCAGTAACTCCATAACGGTAAGCTCCATAGTAACAGCAAAGCATCTTCATAAGCGAGTTGTTTCCAGATGGGTGTACTGGAATAGATGGAAGTATTTGATCTTGAATAATAGTGTGACTTAGGTAATTCACATAACTACCCCTATTGCTTACCTGGCTCTGATGCTCTCTTAGCTTATGTCAGAGATACTTATGGCTGACATTACATTTTCATAGAAACGCATCCAAAGATAAGTATGCACACTGTTAACAAAGCTAGCTATGCTGGCTTGCTAGCTACATAGCAAAATGTTAGCTACATAGCAAAATGTTCGCTAATCAATAAAATCTTACAGTTTGCGGTTACCTTGCTATACTAATACTTTAGCTCATTTATAAAAACGATACATTGATAAAAACATCACTAGTAGTGCTATAATTAGAGAGAGTTCAATATTTGGCAGAGCTATCTAGCTTGCTATCTGGCTTGTTAGCAAGCAAATGTGTATCTGTCAGGAACCAACATAATATATATAGCAGACGCTTTTATCCAAAGCGACTCAGTCATGCGTGCATACATTTTACGTATGGGTGGCCCTGGGAATCGAAGATATACAGTTGAAGCCGGAAGTTTACATACAATTAGGTTGGAGTCATTAAAACTCGTTTTTCAACCACTCCACAAATTTCTTGTTAACAAACTATTGTTTTGGCGAGTTGGTTAGGACATCTACTTTGTGCATGACACAAGTAATTTTTCCAACAATTGTTTACAGACAGATTATTTCACTTATAATGCACTGTATCACAATTCCAGTGGGTCAGAAGTTTACATACACTAAGTTGACTGTGCCTTTAAACAGCTTGAAGCTTCTGATGGCTTTAGAAGCTTCTGATAGGCTAATTGACATAATTTGAGTCAATTGGAGGTGTACCTCTGGATGTATTTCAAGGCCTACCTTCAAACTCAGTGCCTCTTTGCTTGACATCATGGGAAAATCAAAAGAAATCAGCCAAGACCTCAGAAAAAAATGTAGACCTCCACAAGTCTGGTTCATCCTTGGGAGCAATTTCCAAACGCCTGGAGGTACCACGTTCATCTGTACAAACAATAGTACGCAAGTATAAACACCATGGGACCACGCAGCCGTCATACCGCTCAGGAAGGAGACGCGTTCTGTCTCCTAGAGATGAACGTACTTTGGTGCGAAAAGTGCAAATCAATCCCAGAACAACAGCAAAGGACCTTGTGAAGATGCTGGAGGAAACAGGTACAAAAGTATCTATATCCACAGTAAAACGAGTCATATATCAACATAACCTGAAAGGCCGCTCAGCAAGGAAGAAGCCACTGATCCAAAACCGCCATAAAAAAGCCAGACTACGGTTTGCAACTGCACATGGGGACAAAGATCGTAGTGTTTGGAGAAATGTCCTCTGGTCTGATGAAACAAAAATAGAACTGTTTGGCCAAAATGACCATCGTTATGTTTGGAGGAAAAATGGGGTGGCTTGCAAGCCAAAAAACACCATCCCAACCGTGAAGCACAGGGGTGGCAGCATCATGCTGTAGGGGTGCTTTGCTGCAGGTGGGACTGGTGCACTTCACAAAATAGATGGCATCATGAGGAAGGAAAATTATGTGGATATATTGAAGCAGCACCTCAAGACATCAGTCAGAAAGTTAAAGCTTGGTCGCAAATGGGTCTTCCAAATGGACAATGACCCCAAGCATACTTCCAAAGTTGTGGCAAAATGGCTTAAGGACAACAAAGTCAAGGTATTGGAGTGGCCAACACAAAGCCTTGACCTCAATTCTATAGAAAATTTGTGGGCAGAACTGAAAAAGCGTGTGCGAGCAAGGAGGCCTACAAACCTGATTCAGTTACACCAGCTCTGTCAGGAGGAATGGGCAAAAATTCACCCAACTTATTGTGGGAAGCTTGTGGAAGGCTACCCGAAACGTTTGACCCAAGTTAAACAATTTAAAGGCAATGCTACCAAATACTAATTGAGTGTATGTAAACTTCTGATCCACTGGGAATGTGATGAAAGAAATAAAAGCTGAAATAAATCTACTATTATTCTGACATTTCACATTCTTAAAATAAAGTGGTGATCCTAACTGATCTAAAACAGGGAATTTTTACTAGGATTAAATGTCAGGTATTGTAAAAAACTGATTTTAAATGTATTTGGCTAAGGTGTATGTAAACTTCCGACTTTAACTGTAGCTAAGACTAGTTTCTGGGAGTCTTAATCTGACTGGAAAGTATTTGTGTAACCATTTGACACCAGATGAGGTGCAGTGATGTAAAATATAAAAAAGGATGGTCTAAATATACCCCACAAGCCATTCATGTATTTTGAAACTGTTATTTTTAAAGGTAGACTCAGCGAAATGACGTTGTCATGAGCAGCACCGCAGATATTGCGATAAACGAGATGCAATACTTTGCTCTCACACAGTCACACACAGTATCTGTGCACGTGCACAGGTTCGCTTCATGCTGTTACAGCGTGGTAGCCACAGGACCAGAACAGTGGATAAGTTGAACCTCGCGCTTCAACGCTTTTAGTTGTTGCAGAAATTGACCCACTATGCTGTTTACTTTCTGCGTCTATGTCATATCGCTGAGTCTACCTTTTAAGTCACTTAATTTGTTGGATTAATTTAAGTGACTTAATTTATTATGTCCATTATTCTGAAATGCCCAACCCTGTTTCCTCCTCTCTAAATAGAAATGCATGGAGACCAAAAACACCATCATGTCTCGACAGAACGAAATGCAAGTTTCGTTGGAGAAGGTCAAACACCTGGTCCGCCTCATTCAGGCTTTCAATTTCAGTCAAACCGTGGAGACCGAGGGTACATGTCCCTTCACAGAGGACATCGGGGCCAAGGATGCAATTGTCCCAGCTGAAAATGCATTAGACGCCATCAACACCGAGGCTGTAGCAGAAGTCAATATCCTGTCTGTGGATGGGGTGAAGGCCGAGGTCACAGCACTGAACAGCACCAATGTTGAAGCCGGGAAGGAGGAGATGGTTGTAGCTCATGTTGCCACAGAGAAGGTAGCAGGAGTCAGTGCTGAGGCTGCAGTTGACATCTGCGCTGAGCCGGCTGCCGAGGTCAGCACCGTGACTGCAGTGGACAGCAGTGTTGAACCTGTGGCTGAGGTCAATAACGCTGAGGAAGTGACTGAAGCCACCGCAGTAGTCGTTGCAGAGGACTCTACAGTGGCCACAACCAACGGCACCACTGACCTTGTGTGGACTGACACGAGCATGGACGAGAGCTGTACTAACAACACTAACACCAACCCTGAGAACAAGGTCACAACCACTAACAGCACAGAGGAGCTGATAGAAGAGGAACAGGAAGAGAACACAAACATTGACAACAGCAGCACCAACAACAGCAAAACCTCAGAACCTTCCCTCAAATCTTTTCCCGCTCTTCTCAACAGTTTGGACAATAAAGAGTAACGCTCCGTCTCTTGGATTGAAAACCCCCCCAACATAATAAAAAAGACTTTTTGCTTTCACCTTTGAAAGGTGCCTGAAGTTGCCAATCTATATACATACTTGTTTCCAATGTATTGTCAGACTGTGTAAATAGAAGATCTACAGCCCGTCTGAGATTGCTCTTGGATGCTGTAGGTTATTATACCCCAAACATGGGTGAAAGGGTGGCATGTATACCAGTGTCATGCCAATTTAAGGATAGAAAAGAACAGTAGTAATGGTAAAAGTAAGCTCATTTGTAACATCACACCAGTGTGTGCCTGCAACAGTTGCCCTCAGAACTCTCATGGGGGTTGTTTCTTAGGTTATCTTCTGTTCCTGGGATGCAGGTTAGAGATGTCTAAAGTTAGCGTGCTGAACAGAGACCATGTTTGTCCGGCATTAACTGAGAGCAAAATAAAACCAAAAGATAAGCAAAAGAGCTGAGGGACAGGGCTTTGAAAAAGTGTCAGTATTTGTTAACAGTGGGGAAACATTGAGGTGTTTGATCGTCATTGAAAATCAAACAGGTAAAACAGGAGAGCCTTCAGTTAGCTCAATACCTTCCTCCCCTTTCCCCATTCTCACTCTTACATGACCAATAACTATGGACCCATTTACACAAAACCTCAGGCAAAAAAAAGAAAGAAAGTAAAGCAACATCCACGTGCTTTGGAAGTATGAGGCAGACTGCTTATAGAGCTGGCTTGTTAGGGCCTTGCTGAGGAAGACCCAGGTAACAAAGATGGTCATCTCAAGAGAGAGTGGAGTCACATCACACATGGTAGCTTAAAGTTTTAAAATGGTGTAGATCCAGTGCAGTGGTTGAGTTTAATTTGTGAGTCAGTGTGTCAACTGTGAGCACTAAATGTGAAATTGCAATATTATTGCATTGTCAAAAACAAACACGCAAAAATATATCTGCGGTGTGTTTCTTTTATAGGATAAGGTATTCATTCAGGTCTTCCTAGTCTTAAAAAATAAGTGCATTTCTGTTGCATAAAACAGTTGTTTGTTAATAAATGTTTTTAACTGGCATAGTTTATGCATTTAATTATCTTTTAAAAGAGGTGACCTTTGCATATTAAGAAATGTACGTTTTTGTTTAATTCTGAACTGCCAAAATGCTATTGTATCCAAATATAGCAGGGACATGTCCACTAAATGTATGGAAAGACAAAGTATGAAATGTATTATTCAATACAATCTCTGGAATTGGCGATCCCTTCAACAATCTCATCAAAATATATTTATTTCCTGGAAACTGGAGGGTTTGTTGTATCAGTCCATTTTGGTGGTAATAAGGAAAATACAACACATCCTGAGATTAAAGCACAAGCTTGTTGCATAACAAATACGTGCTGAAAAGCTTTTTTGTACGTTATATATGGAACAAAACAGATTATGCATTTAGTTTGTTGTCATGTAATTAAGTCCCAACAAAATATTTTTGTATGACCCAACTTATCTTTGAGGGTGAGACTTAGGCCTTGTCCAGGAGAAATGTTCCCTCTCTCCTACCGCTTGAATATGCTTGGATAACAGAACCGACCAACGAACCTATCCCTAAATTCTCAATAGATTTGTGCTTCCTCTGTTATTTTTTTTGTAATGCTCCATCAACATATTTGTCTAATGTTTTATAATTTGTGGGGCCAGTACCCAGGTTTTTCCCACTTTTCGACCAAGTCGATCATGAGTTTCACCAGACTGTTCATAAACTTTTGGGGTTGGGACCATTCAGAAGATCTGTGAAGGATCTTTTTAGAGCGAGCCTCAGGTCTTCTCAATTGAAATTATTTTATTAAATTTTTTATGCTATGCTGTTGCATTATATGGAGTGCACAGAGGGCAACTTAGAGTGGGGTCCGAAATGATTGACACCCTTGATAAAGATGAGCTGAAATGACTGTATAAAATAAATAATTCAAATACTGAGCTATATTGTATGCTCAACAAAATGGGGAAAGGATATTATTTTATACTAATACAAGAGAAAGATTTTGTTTTAACAAGTACATTTCTTTTCTCAAAGGTAGGGATCAAAATTATTGACACCCCTATTTTCAATACCTTTTAATACCTCACCTTGCGAGGATAACGGCACTGAGCCTTTTTCTAAACTGTTTTATGAGTTGGAGAACACATTTGGAGGGATCTTAGACCATTCCTCCATACAGAATCCTTCCAGACACCCCTGTGGCAACCAGGTTTTTGGCTCAAATGTCCTTATACTGGGTAAAGTTCATGATGCCGTTGACCTTAACAAGCGCCCCAGGACCTGTGGAAGCAAAATAGCCGCATAACATCAAAGAGTTTTATTTTATAGTAGGTATAGGGGTCTTTTCTGCTCATGCATTCTAATTTTAACGCCAAACCCACCACTGTTGTGTGTGGCCAAAGAGCTATATTTTCATATCTTTACCCAGTACCGGGACATTTTAGCCAAAAACCTGGTTGCCTCTGCCAGGAGGCTGAAACTTGGCCACAAGTGGATCTTCCAGCAAGACAATAACCCCTAGCACACTCCTGAATTTATTGGCCACAAAATCAACATTTTGCAATGGCCATCTCAGTCTCCATTGAAAACCTGTGATTTGAACTGAAGAGGGCAGTCCATAAGCGCAGACAAAGGATATCAAGGATCTGGAAGGATTCTGTATTGAGTCTAAGATCCCTCCCAATGTATTCTCCAACTAAAACATTGTAGAAAACAGGCTCAGTGCCGTTATCCTCACAAGATGAGGTATTGAAAGGTATTGAAAACAGGGGTGTCAATCATTTAGATCCCTACCTTTTTTGAGAGAAAAAAAGTATTACTTGTTAAACAAAATCTCTTTCACTGAGAAATTGTATTAGTATGAAATAATAGAATTTCCCCAAAAAAATGTAGCATACATTATAGCTCAGGATTTGAAGAACCTATTTTATACAGTCATTTTTGCTCATCTTTATCAAGGGTGTCAATAATTTTGGACCCCGCTGTACATCATGTTTACTTCAATCCATGACCAATCAACATATCTTTGGAGAATGTTTGCTGTTTAAATAACAGGGTCTTTAAATAATAATAAAAAAAGATACAGTACCAGTCAAAAGTTTGGACACACCTACTCATTCCAGGGTTTTTCCTTATTTTGTACTATTTTCTACATTCTACATGAAATAATACATAATGTAGTAACCAAAACAGTGTTAAACAAATCAAAATATATTTTATATTTAAGATTCTTCAAAGTAGCCACCCTTTGCCTTGATGACAGCTTTGCACACGCTTGACATTCTCTCAACCAGCTTCATGAGGTAGTCACCTGGAATGCATTTCAATTAACAGGTGTGCCTTGTTAAGTTAATTTGTGGAATTTCTTTCCTTCTTAATGCGTTTGAGCCAATCAGTTGTGTTAGTGACAAGGTAGGGGTGGTATACAGAAGATAGCCCTATTTAGTAAAAGACCAAGTCCATATTATGGCAAGAACAGCTCAAATAAGCAAAGCGAAACGACAGTCTATAATTTCAAGAACTTTGAACGTTTTTTCTGGCTCTCATGAGGACCGCCACTGGAAAGGAAGACCCAGAGTTACCTCTGCTGCAGAGGATAAGTTCATTAGAGTTAACTGCACCATAGATTGCAGCCCAAATAAATGCTTCACAGAGTTCAAGTAACAGACACATCTCAACATCAACTGTTCAGAGGAGACTGCGTGAATCAGGCCTTCATGGTCGAATTGCTGCAAAGAAACCACTACTAAAGGACACCAATAAGAAGAAGAGACTTGCTTGGGCCAAGAAACACGAGCAATGGACATTAGACCGGTGGATATCTGTCCTTTGGTCTGAGGAGTCCAAATTGGAGATTTTTGGTTCCAACCGCCGTGTCTTTGTGAGACGCAGAGTAGGTGAACAGATTATCTCTGCATGTGTGGTTCCCACCGCGAAACATGGAGGAGGAGGTATGATGGTGTGGGGGTGCTTTGCTGGTGACACTGTCCGTGATTTATTTAGAATTCAAGGAACACTTAACCAGCATGGCTACCACAGCATTCTGCAGCGATACACCATCCCATCTGGTTTGCGCTTAGTGGGACTATCATTTGTTTTTCAACTGGACAATGACCCAAAAACACACCTCCAGGCTGTGTAAGGGCTATTTGACCAAGGAGAGTGATGGAGTGCTGCATCAGATGACCTGGCCTCCGCAATCACCGACCTCAACCCAATTGAGATGGTTTGGGATGAGTTGGACCGCAGAGTGAAGGAAACGCAGCCAACAAGTGCTCAGCATGTGGGAACTCCTTCAAGAATATTGGAAAAGCATTCCAGGTGAAGCTGGTTGAGAGAATGCCAAGAGTGTGTGAAGCTGTCATCAAGGCAAAGGGTGGCTACTTTGAAGAATCTCAAATATAAAATATATTATGATTTGTTTAACACTTTTTTGGTTACTACAAGATTCCATGTGTTATTTGATAGTTTTGATGTCTTCACTATTATTCTACAATGTAGAAAATAGTAAAAATAAAGAAACCCTGGAATGAGTAGGTGTGTCCAAACTTTTGACTGGTACTCTATATAACATTCAAGGGACTACATTTTCTTAACATTGCAGTTTTTTATAGTTAGCTATATAAAAAATAAAATCTAGATTTTCTCCTCTCATGATGAATGCGACGTTGTTATACAGATTCAGTTCTGCCATTTTCTTAACCCATCTTAATGTGCAAGGAAAATGGATAGTTTGACGAAGAGATGCAATCAACTGCAATGGCTATGCTGTCTTGTACTTCCTCATAGATTTAATAAAAGGGGTTCTTTGCCTTCTGAGTCTTACACGGTACTCGTAAGGACATATCTACATCAAGACAGTACAGCATTGATTTCCTGTGTCCCTTGAATACAACAAAATATTCAGACATTGTCTTTGTAAAGCCTGAACTTATGTTACAGAGCAACTTGATCTTTCCCCTTTTTAGGTACCTCGAGTGCCTTTCTTCCAACAGCATATTTTGTCTCTTGACTTGCACTGTGACTTGTATTATTACCTTACTACACAGACACACTGGTCTATCTCTTGTCCTATGTTATCCACATGTGATTTTATATCCACCCACAAAACTCAAGAATCTTCAGAAAATATATGTATCTGAAATATAGAGCACAATTGAATCCGCATAATGAATAAAATAGACTAATACTTCGGGCTTTAAGTTAAGTATGTGAAGTTGACTTTTTTTCATTCTATTGGATATGTTGTTTTTTACAAGTAGTCTGTATAGCAGCTGCCTTAAATGTATTTTTTGTCCTTTTAAAGGTGAATTCAATTTATTGTGGTTTCTTCATAGATGTACACCACTCAGTAGTTTGTTCAAATGTCACAGGAACTGGTACGATATTTGTGAAGAATTATTCACAAACTCTTGAACATGTGTGACTGTTAGAATGTTTTTTTGTGATGCACTTTTGGTTTAATTCCCAGACTAAAATATGTGATGTGATGTGATGTGATGTGATGTGTGTGTGTGTGTGTGTGTGTGTGTGTGTGTGTGTGTGTGTGTGTGTGTGTGTGTGTGTGTGTGTGTGTGTGTGCGTGTGTATATAATATGAAATAGAAATCTGGGTTATATCTTCTTACCCTGAATTTACCTCCCTATTGTTGAGATTCTACAGAGGCATTTTGTGACAGTCTAGTCTCCTCAGCATTAAAACTCAGTCAGGACAGTGCCAGTGATCATTATTTGTCCTCTTTTTGTTCCCTCCTTGTGCAACGTTTTTCTTTTTCTTTTCTCACCCATTCTTTTGTCTCTGTCTTGCCGTAAGTTTGATAATATCAGGTCATATGAATTGAGCCTTGGCCTGTGTGCGTTTGAACAAATTAAACAGCACCCTGATTGGATAGACTTCTTGAAGGCCCAGTGCAGTCAAAAACGTGATTTTCCTGTGTTTTATATATTTTTCCACAGTATGAGGTTGGAATAATACTGTGGAATTGTGAAAATGATAATGCCATTTTAGTGTAAGAGCTGTTTGAAAAGACAGTCTGAAACTTCAGCCTGTTTTGGTGGGATGGAGTTTTGGCCTGCCTGGTGACATTACATTTACATTTACGTCATTTAGCAGACGCTCTTATCCAGAGCGACTTACAAATAGGCATCACTAGGCGGTGAAGTTAATAGACAATAAGAAAGTTTCAAACCTCTCTGCCAATAACAGCTAGTTTTCAGTTTTCCCCTCCCCACTCAGACCACTCCCAGACAGTCCTAGCAAAATTATTGCTTGAGAAATTGCTCTTTGCTAAGAAGCTATGTTTGTTTTCTATTAAAATGTTCAGAAATAAATAATCACAGTAAGGTACTTAATTGTTACCCAGAAATGATTTGACATTGAGAACTGCTGCATTGGACCTTTTTTTAAAGGGCCAATCAGCAGTTGAAACAATAACAAAGCGTTTCCCAGCCACTGTTTCAGTAAAAAGCTGAGGGATGGGGCTGGAGAAATGTAACCACTCTAAAATTAATAGACAGAGCTATGGATGCCAAGACTGACCATCCATTATATCAAAATTGTAGTTTTAATGTTTTGAGGCTTTATAGTGTTTACATTTACATTGTTTACAAACATTGGAGTAAAAACAAGTTTATTTTGGGTTCTGATGGGGAACAACAGTTGAACTAAGCTCATGAGGCATTTACTTTATAAGTTATATTCTTCAAGAATCAATGGGTACATATCATTAATTTATAACTCCAGAAATGGATGTAGCAACTTCTGATCGCCCGTTTAAACCCCCTTAGCCTTCACATCAGTCCATCAGACAGCATGCCTTCTTATGCAAGTTTTTTTTATACAAATGTTTGTCAAACTTTTTTCTAATGCTTTTTATGTGAAATTAGTCACTTCTTTTTCCATTCTGGCAACACGATGCCATAACTATAGTATACAGTAGATGGACATCTCAGTATAAGAAAATTGAAGCTTTGCTTACAAATAAACACCATTTGATGTGGCATCTCTGGCAATACTGATATATTTACGCAATAAGGCCCGAGGGGTTGTGGTATATGGTCAATATACCACGGCTAAGGACTGTTTTTTTACGCATGACGCAACGCAGAGTGCCTGGATACAGCCCTTAGCCGTGGTATATTGGCCATATACCATAAACCCCTGAGGTGCCTTATTGCTATTATAAACTGGTTACCAACGTAATTAGAACAGTAAAAAAATATTTTTTTTGTCATACCCGTGGCATACAGTCTGATATACCACGGCTTTCAGACAATCAGCATTCAGGACTCACACAACCCGGTTTAGAATTGGAATTATCTAATGGCAGAGGATTTTAACGCCATGAACTGTGACGTTTCTGTACAATTGGACCATTATTTGTATTCAGTTTCTGCCTTCGCTAATGCACCATGCCTAATGTTATTGTTACTTTGGGACAGTGAGTGCAAAATTAAGTGCATTGTCCTGTACATTTTTTAAAATAAAAAATAATAATTTAAAGTACTGAGCTCTAAAACCAATATACCAAAATAATATAGCAAATGTGCATTTATATTTGGAAGTCTTTATGCATTTTAATAAATATCAGCCTCAAAAACTGTTAATTTCTGCTTCAGTACTGTGTGTAAGTTCACAGATGTGAAGGAAAAAGCATCCGAGACTCACTCAGGTGTATGTTATTGGGCTAGAGGGTTTTACAGTGAAAGTAGTATATTTTATGCATTACAATGGCATTTCCAGTTCATTCCAGAGTGAATCTAGAGTAGCTCACTTATACATTCTCACCAGTGCATTATATTCTGTCAATGGCTTTTTAATATAGTCTGGATTTTTTGTTATTATGCTATACCAAGTCATGATTGTGGCCTTCTAGTATTGTTGATGCATTTCATCATCTATAATACTCATAATTCATATATGTTGTGACTTCCCTTTTGTTGACACCTTGAGCGTCTTACCTCATCCACTGTAAATTCAATTGGAGGAGTTTCTTCTTTAAGAGTGCAAAAAAGTATCATTAAAAATCAAAATAAACTACATTTGGTGAAAGATGATGCATTGTAGCGATACGAATTAAAGGTTCACCTGGTGTGCTGAATTGTGTAAATTGTTAATTACACAACTGAATATTTGTAAAATGTTTGTATATTTCATAATTTTAAAAGGAGTGTTTATTTTTTGACTTCTCTTCTGTTACAGATCTGTCTTTTGTTTGTTTGCCTGACATTGTGAGTGATCCGGTGTGTTTCTTACCTCCTGTATTGAGCCTCTTCTGTGATTTTAATTATTTGTATGCAGTGTTTAGAAATACTGTTGGGAATATGGGAAGCAGTTGATATTAGGAGCATTTGATCAATTTGTATTTATTTATTTTATCATTTTGTTAATAAATAGTCAAAAGCAACCTGCCTTGTCATTTGAAGTGTGTTTAGGTTGGTGGGAGGGGGAGTAGTCAATATCATATTTTCTTCAGAATTGCATTTCTATTTTGTTCTATAATTTAACTATTTAGTTTAACTAATTAGTTGTATTGAACTTTAATTTACTTTCACGCTTAAATTATGCAATTGTCCATGAGAACTGATGAGGTCTGTTTTGATTGTGTACCTTTTTCCAATTATTTCAGCCATAAATTGATTTCATCAATATTTTTTTAGGACATAATTGAGGACAGTTTCTCACTCTACCCTGCCTTAATTTAAAACTTAATTTACTTTTTGCGTGGAATAATTCCATAGGTTAGTTTCTGAGCATTCTGTCTCCAGGTTGTTTCTCTCGCGCCCACACAGCACCTCTTAGTAATGCGCGTTGCACAGAAGGTGAAAAATTGTTCACTCATATGTTTTTGTACTGCGTCTTTCATCTCTGAACTCAAGTAGCTTTCTTCCGTTTTCCATGTCATTTCCTGTAATAAAAAGATGGTGGTCAAAGCCGAGAGAATCGGCTGACTCATAACAATTATTTCAAATGGATAAACTTTGCATTGCCGTGGACTAGTGAAATCAAAGAGTGGCCGTGCGTCAACGACGGGGATCACAGAGTCTTGAGTGGGGGACGGTAGATAAAGTGCTCATCGCAGACCCTCCGAAGCCCTGCAGATTCTATAGAAGGTGAGTCTTATTATTAGCCAATGTGGCCAATGAAAATGGCTTCCGAAAGCGTTAGGCAAATTGCCAAATGCCTTCAATCGGGAATCCAGGAAATATCTGGAAATAGCGCAGCGCACGACATAGTATGACTATCACAGTATGATTATGCTGCTGTGCTTTTCGTTGTTATTGTGTAGGAATAGAAAACTTCGGCGATCAATGTACATTTGTTTTTTAAGTATCATTATTTGTAGACCCGTCTACTGACAAAGCTTGAGCCCCCTTTGAGAGCGGCAGTTTTGATGACCAATCAGCACTGTCGATTCGCTGCCGCAATATTTTGGAATTCGGGATTTGTGGTTTCTCGCGGTCACTTCGAACGTTTGATCTCCAGAGATTGCTCCTTGGTTACATTGTAACATCTCCGAATGCAAACCCTGCATGAGACGTTATAATGTAAACACATGCTTGCTTGGTCTATAATTCTTATTGCCTTTTGTGAGTGCAGCTTGCCTTATGTAAAACTTTGAAAATAACTTTTTTGGGGGGACAGAATTAGCAGAGACTTTTTGTGAAAATAGTCAACAAGATATTTTCATTATTTTCAAAGGTGCCCTTTCTATCTGTAACTGGTCATAATAACAGCCTACTTTGAGTTGAAAGCAGTGTTGTAGATCACCTTGTTTTTCCGTGTTATTTGCAGATTAATGATGTGGGACTGAACTTGCACTCAGTAGGCCCACCCCCTCCTTCCCTCCACAATGGCAGCATCATCTGCCTATCAAACCGAGCCTTCCTCAGAAGCCAGGCCCAACAGCAGCGCCAGGTAGACTGATGCTGGCCGATTCCAGTGTTATGGACATTACATTTGCATGCAAAATCACAACTTTAATGTCTCACAGAATGGACAAACAAAATATAAATGACATTTTTTATGTGCACCCCTTGGAATTACAAGAAAGAGGACTTCTAAATATTAGCATGTTGGAGAAATAAAGCAAATAAGATGGATGTTACATGAAATGAACAAGCTTTTTGGGGGTAGCTATTTCGAAGGAAAGGCTTGGCTGAACACAGAAACAATCATTTTGAAAACATGGTCATTTCCATGATTACTTTAGAGAGGAAAGATAACTGTTATAGTTGCTACAGCCTCCGGTATGGATGTTACAGAGTCTGAAATAGACATTCAAATCATGATCAAATTCATGATAAAAAATCTATCATAACACATTTGTTGTCATTTGTAATGTTTTTATAAGGTCAGCAGAAGGCATAATACTTTAGGATTGCATAATTACAGGTAGCCTGAATAGTATACAAGCCAGTCACCACACCCTCACATTACTTTTTCCCCCCTTCATTTTATATATATCAAAATTAACCTTTACTAGTTGAATCTATTACAACTACTCAGCACCAGGTGGGGCCGCATCCACAACAACCCAGCATGTGGATTATTCTTCTACTTTGGGGTACCAGGGAGTTGCAGCGCCGTGGACATCGCTGCATATGTCATATGGAGTACAGGAAGCATGTTTTGCCTGTATTGAGCAGAATATACAGTCTTCACATTATGCAACAGAAGACCAGATCCCAGGCTTCCTCCTGTCAGGGGAGCCCTCTCCAGCAGGTTGCAGTGGAGAACATGCAATGGTCATATGGAGGACAGCCGCAAGAAGTTGTTTCTTCAGCCCCGGAACCGTTGCCAGGTGTGTCTGTGACCATCGGGTGTGACTATATTGCCTTTCCAGCCCAGGCACCGTTGTCATGCACGGCTGTGACTGAGAACGGGCAGGGTCACGTCATGTCCTCGGCTCCCGCTGGTCCTCAGGAGTTGCCTGCTAAAAGACTGAGCCCACACCAGATGTCATTTCCGATTCCCATCTATTCCTCACCGCCACCAGATCACCAGCCAGCGCTACCTGGCGAGCCGTCGCCAGCGACAGAGTCCCTTTCTGCCTCTGACTCTCTGCCTGTCCCTGCACTAGCGGACCCTCCAGCAGCACCGGACCGGTCTGCTGTTACTTCTGATCATCGGCCCAACTCCAGTCCTGGTCGTGCTGCCACTGCTCTCAACCCCTGACGTGACTGTGGGGGACAAACCAGACCTCGGTTGGGGAGCCGACGCCGCCAGGCCTCCTCTCCTCTGCTGGGGCAGGGTTTCTAATAGGAAAATGTACCGGCAAGATTTTAATTTACCTGAGATTTTGAGAAATGTACATCCATATGCATTGGGTGCGTAACGCATTAGGGCGTCCTCTCACCGTGCTCAAAATCACATTTCGATTATTGCAATGAATCTTAACAGAATAGAAATTAGCCTGTACAGTTGTAATAAAATGAAGTAGAACGATGTTCTTATACCAACATGGTTTTATTGAAAAGCAAAACATTGCCGTTTCGTCTTCTTCCCTGTTATAAATCATAAATGAATAAAATGTAATATCTTAGCAAAAGTCTGTTAGTTTGTAAGTCTTAGGTCAGAACATGGATAGCTATTTCGAAGGAAAGCTTGGCTGAACACAAAAACGATAATTTTGAAAAGATGGTCATTTCCATGATTACTTTTGAGAGGAAAAACAACCGTTATGGTGGCTACAGCCTCCATTATGGATGTTACAGAGTCTGAAATAGACATTCAAATCATGTACTACTGAATAAGCTCAACTGAAATGCACCATTTGCGCATGATACACATCATTACTCTCTACTCTAGTCTATCAATCTATTCCAAATCTTAATACTATACATGACACTGGGGCGGCATATGTTGATCTTGCCTAGGGCTGCAGCAGAACTGCTAGGACCAGGCCTGACGAACACAATCATTTGCCTTTACTTTGAGCAGACCTTGGCCTGCTCAAAGTGAGCCGCTGCTTTTGGGAAGTCAAATCTGTCCAACTCCTTGTAGCAGCTTGCGATGCGCATCAGTCTCGTTACTTTGTCCTCGAGGGCGCGATCTTGAGGCCGTCTTTCATCTGTTTTGGTGAACAGCGGGCACACTGGAAACGGGGATGAAGTCCCTTATGAGGACCTTTTTGTGTCTTTTACGTGAGTAAAAATAGAAACACACACACACACAACTCTTAATTTCCAAGCAGCTTGAGGATTTGTTAGTCGATGAAGTATATTAATAATATACCTGGGGCGGCAGGTAGCTTAGTGGTTAAGTCGCTCTGGATAAGAGCGTCTGCTAAATGACTAAAATGTAGAAAATGTATATTTGCCTTTGAATTTGGAGCACATCGACTGGTATTTCCATCAATGAATAAAAAGCATTATTTTGCAATGGATATTTTTTTTCTCCCGGACAATTTGGCCGGCAACAATTTTATTTATCAGCTTTTCATTTTTTGGATCGGCCAAAAGCCGGCATTTATTGGCTAACGGAAACCTGATCTCTGCTGATGGGGCCTGGCCTGCCTCAGTTGGGGTGCCGCCGCCATTCGGCCTGCTCGCCTCCCCGGCCCTGGACACGGGGGGCCAGCCTGGGGACTCGCCTCTGTGAGGGAGCCCCTACCGCGCTACCTGCATGCACACCTTAAGCCCCCTGGCTGCACCTGACCTGCAGCTGATGGAGTGGCTGCATGGGGTAACTACACATGGTGGCGGGGACCAACACTACTGACATTCCGGCAGGGGAATTCTGCACATATTTAGGGGTGGCTGTTACAGAATTCCCCTGCCGAGGGCGCTGTGGGTCTAATATCCAGCATGTGTGGTGGTGTTTATATCTGGCTGGTGCCGTGTAGTCTATCTTCTTCTCACGTGAGAGATATCGATCACCCCCGGCTCGTGGCTTCAGCCAATCAGACTCTCCCCATGAACCCCACACTCTGTCCATGCACTGATCACGCATTCCCTGATTGGTCAGATGCTCATAGCTAGCCCTGCACTGGTCAGACAGTTCCATTGCATGCTCCCGCAAGGGTATAAATATTGCCCTGAGCCTGACTCTGTTATCGTGGGTAGAATTATGTGCATGAGATGCGTGAACACAAAGTAAGTTGTAGTTGTTGTTTAACTTGGCTTTGTATGCCTCTAAAAGTATTCATAATATAATTCAGCAATAAGGCCAGAGGGGGTGTGGTATATGGTCTCCCGAGTGGCGCAGTGCCACTAGAGATCCTGGTTCGAATCCAGGCTCTGTCGTAGCCGGCCATGACCGGGAGACCCCTGGGGCGGCGCACAATTGGCCCAGCGTCATCCAGGGTAGGGGAGGGAATGGCCGGCAGGGATGTAGCTCAGTTGGTAGTGGGTTCTATTCCCACGGGGGGCCAGTATGAAAAATAAAATAATGTATGCACTCACTAACTGTAAGTTGCTCTGGATAAGGGCGTCTGCTAAATGACAAAAAAAAAAAAATGGCACGACACAGCCCTTAGCCGTGGTATATTGGCCATATATCACAAACCCCTGAGGTGCCTTATTGCTATTATAAACTGGTTACCAATGTAATTAGAGCAGTAAAAATAAATGTTTTGTCATACCCATGGTATACGGTCTGATATACCACGGCTTTCAGCCAATTAGCATTCAGGGCTCGAACCACCCAGTTTATAACAATTATTATACAACGGGTGGGTCTAATCCTGAATGCTGATTACTTAAAACAGCATTCCAGACGGTGTCTGTTCTACAAATTACCACCGGCTAAATCTATTATGTTAAAATGCCTATTTACTCGGTTCCATCTGACTGCGCAATCCACTTTCTCATCAGCCCAGCCAGGCAATTTATAAACTTGATTTCCACTATAAAAAGCATTTGGACATTATCTCACATTTGTATAAACCTTGTGGTCTATCTCTCTGACATTTGCAACGTTGTTTCAATATTCAAATTTGATCTCCTGCTGTCCTATAGTAATGAACGTGTCGGGAGTCAGGTGAGACAGGCAGGCAGCTTTTCTCAGCCAGTCAAAATCATGAATCAGTTGGCATAATTTTTATGGATATATTCAAAGAAATGTCAATTGAACAAAACGTAAAACGAAACAAAGTGCAGTTAGTTTGCAGTCTTTCCAGCTTCAGTTTGAAGTGATTGTGTTAGCTATTTTGTTGTCTAGCTCCACTGAACAACAGTGACCTGACGAGAGAGCACATTTTCTATGCCAGGTGAAATCGCGCCTCATTAGCTCATTGTTATGGATGCCTCCAAATAAATGTCACTAGAAAACAGCTTAAACAAATGCAAATGAAGCTACTGGCTACACTGTTTGACGTGACTGTAAGTTAGCCGTAGTTGGCTAGCTAGCAAGCAAGGGATAAGAATGTTGCCAGCCAGTATGGCAATGGAACAAAAATACTGAACGACTGGGTCGCGTCTCTGGCAACCGAACCAATAGAACAAACGACCAGTCGGCTTGGGTAGCAACCCTAGATTTGTGTTGGGACTACATCTTGTGGAAGGATGAAATAGTATGAATAAAGTCATCTAAATAACGTTTTAATGAAAATATGTCAATCATTATTTGACATATGCTGTCTCCTTTACTTGTAGCTCTGCTTTAGGTACCCTACTGTCATGTAAATACAGTACTTTCTTACACTGCTGTTTTTTATTCCATGTTAGCTAACATACTAGTCATTATCCTACATTATAACACTTCTATTCTGTTAAAAATGTGTACATCACCAATTTGTAAGTCACTCTGGATAAGAGCGTCTGCGAAATGACGTAAATGTAAAAATGCTTATTCGATACAGTCCTTGTTATCGGGTATTGCTGTGTAATATCCTACTGTTTAATTGCTGCAGTGTATTATCATATAGAGTCCTTCATATTGTGCTATTGTAGTTCTATGCCATTACATGAATGAGCTATAACCATGTCCATTCACTTCTCTGCTCTATCCATTGGAGCCTGTATGTGAATATTCATTATTCCTTTATCTGTACCTTTCAGAACCATCCTTATGTGCATCCCCATGTTCATCTTCTTTAGTGTGTTTAATAAAGTTCCTATGTTTTAACTCTTGGGATGCTTTATTACCCTCTAACCGGGGGCGATGTCAGTGAGTCACAAACCCGTAAAATACGTAGGGCTCTCTTTCACTGCCAATCCACTTTTCTGGACACTGGATGAAGTCTGTATATTTTGGGGGGTTTTCAATTTGGAGAAAAATAACACTACAGGACTATTCACAGATTGTTCACTTCTCATTTTTCTATCTAAATAAACAGTATTGCCATGTATGATAAATGCATTTCATCATATATTTTCCAACAGAATCTTAGCTAGAACAAGATATCAACAATTGCTTCAGTAAAAGTCTGAAGAATACAGCCCCAGAACAAGCACACAGTGTGGTGAATGCACAAGCTTCTGAAGCTAAGATATGATACATCAATATCCATCACATCCACAACCGTTATGGATGTTACAAATATCATCATGCTAAAAAAGGACACTGACAATGAAAAGAGAGAAGCCAATTATTTACCATATAAAACCTTGATGAAAGTTAGCTTTACAGCGTAAGTTTCAAGATGATCTGATTCCAAAAATCGTTATGTATGTTACATTGTCTGTCCCAGTCACCCCCTTATCTTTACAAGACTGTAGAACACACAAACAAAACTCAAAACACTTGGTCTGTATTGCTTCAATAACATCTAATCTCACAACTAATACTGGGGGACAGCAAAATGGTCAACATTCATGCAATTTCCTATTTAAACTTTTCAAATAAAGCCTGAACTCCAACATATAGACTATTATTAAGGATAATTATGAACTATTTGGGCATGCTCAGGTTAAACTTCCCACAGAATTGCCCTGCTCCTCACCATTAGGCAGCAAGCAAGTTGACTACTATCCAGTTATGCAGTGTTGCATTGTTCTTTGCATGCAATGTTGAAGAGAAGTGTTTCAAGCCCAGGTAGTGTATCATAATTGATCATGTACTGTATGTGATTTCTTACCACAGCCTAATCAAAGACGAGTGTGAGTCTGTGGAACCAAGCAATAAACTCAAGGTTGATCACAAGCACGGTGCCAATGAGAGCCACCAAATAGTAGACTTCTGGTGTAAGTATCACCATCTTTCCAACAATTTTCATGCTGAACATTGATGTGTACTCCCATCAAAAACTGACCAATGTCCAATTTGTTTCTACAGTCTGTGAGGAGTGCAAGGAGTATTTCTTGGAGGAATGCCCCACCCATGGTCCTCCAGTCTTTGTGCCAGACACATCAGTGGCACTGGGGGTGCCCAACCGGGCTGCCCTCACGGTGCCCTCTGGAATAGAGATCGTCCAGGAGGAGGAGGTGGATGTGTGCTGCATAGATGCGGGCATCCCCAAGGGGGCGCTCTTTGGCCCATATCAGGGGGAGCTGGTGTCTAAAGACTATTCCGCAGGGTTTTTCTCCTGGATGGTGAGTTGAGCATTATCCCACTCTCCATGGTGCAGGGACTTTTCCTGAACTATTAATAAATAAGTATTTCATTATTTGTCAACATTTATAAGCATTTATAATGGCTTATTTATTAATTATAAATGTGTTACCAGTGGTCCTAACCCATCTGTTTGTATGTTATACATTTGTAGCCACATCAGTGTGATAAAGGCTTAAAAGGGTCAGGGATCTTTCTCCAGGGAACGTATCTCATCCTTGAGCTGTCATCCGTTTTCTAAACATCACACCATTCTGCAACTGCTGATGTTTTTCATCCTTACTCTCAAATCTCTTAGATCGTCGATGAAAACAACACATACAAATCCATTGATGGCAGTGATGAAACTCAAGCTAACTGGATGAGGTATAATTTAGTAATAATGTTGATCATCAATAAGCCTCTCAGTTTTGAGAATAGAATTGAACAGAAACTGATTAACTTCATCAGCTGTGAATCTTTGACATCAGTGTTGAGCATTCAAAGAATGTGAGAGGACACCCTTAATAAGGTGTGGGAAGATCAGGTATAGTTTAATCTGTTGACTGTATGTGCATTGCTTTAAACATGTTGATGCTACAACCTGTTGTATTAAGACCTTATGCGACTGACAGATATTTATGGATTTTTGTTCTTATATTCCAGGTATATACGGAATTCGTCGGATGAGAATGAGAGGAACCTGACTGCGTTCCAGCATGGAGAGCACATATATTTCCGTGTATGCCGACAGTTGTCGACGGGAGATAAACTCCGTGTGTGGTACAGCGATGACTACATGAGGCGGTTGCACAGTGTCTCGCTGGACAGCATTGACCGCAACCTGGATACAGGTGAGACGCCCCCCTGAAATGTATTTCAATTTGCCTCATGTGGCTGCTCAATATGACTGACTCCATCGCTAGGAAAACTAGTGTTATTTGTGTTCCATTGACTTCTTTTGGAACGATTAAGACGGCCAGTGTTGATCGAGGGAGGTTTCAAATTCAAACACTGCACAATGTTTTTCTACTTTTTCATTGCTATTTGAATCTTGGATGGATGCAAAACCTGTCTGTCAGTGCAATGATTTAATCTGATGCTCAAGCTCAGTTCATTGACCCATTATTTTAACACCCATTGAAAAGTTTGTCTTAAACTACAATACACAATTCAGTTAAATTCAAAGCGCAAATGAAGGCCAGTTAATATCTATATTCCTTTAGCATCCTGGGATGACAACTTCTCCACGTGATGGTTCTATTGCTAAGAGTTTGACTCTTAAGGTAGATTTACTTCTAGCCGACCCGGAAGAGTTAAGTATTGTCGCTTATATGTGAATTGAATTCGGAGCATGTCAGGAGCATTTCGGGAGTGCGTTGGTTGAAATTCTCCCTGAGAATCTGATTGTCTAGTCAGTTCGAGCCAATCACCATAGAGCACGGTGCGTTCCCAATGGTACCCACATGGACTGAAATCGCATGCAGTGATGAATTTGATGAAATCCAGGCAATATCATCATTTTCTTTATCCGGAAAATGTTGTATCTATAAACAGCGCAACGCATCAGATTAGGGGAGACCGGGCTGTGTCATTTTTTACTGGTGTGTATTTCGCAACACCAGTACACCTACAGGCTATCTTATGAGACTCTTTTCAACATTATTAGAAAGACCCAAGGTCTTGAGTTCCCTTTTATCCTTATATCTTATTCCAAAATGGGAGTTATTTCCTATCAAACACACTGTCCACTTGAAATGAAGATATTAATGTAGCATACAATCTTAGAAATAGTCTGTCTATTCATTTTTATATAACCATCCCCAACTGAGCATTAAGGCTAGCAAATTTCCCTATGGCTTGACTTAGCAACTCAGAAATACATTTGCAGTATAGCTCTCCCTTTCCTCTTTTCAACAAACAATTGTTAAAATACTGAACAAAAACAAAAATGCAGCATATAAAGTGTTGGTTTCATGAGCTGAAATAAAACATCCCAGAAATGTTCCATACGCACAACAAGCTTATTTCTCTCACATTTTGTGCACAAATTTGTTTACATCCCTGTTAGTGAGCATGTTTCCTTTGCCAAGATAATCCATCCACCTGACAGGTGTGGCATATCAGGAAGCTGAATAAACAGCAGGATCATTAATTACACAGGTGCACCTTGTGCTGGGGACAATAAAAGGCCACTCTAAAATGTGCAGTTTTGTCACACAACACAATGCCACAGATGTCTCAAGTTTTGAGGGAGCGTACAATTGGCATGCTGACTACAAGAATGTCCACCAGAGTTGTTGCCAGATAATTTTATGTTAATTTCTCTACTATAAGCCGCCATCAACGTCATTTTCAAGAATTTGGCAGTACATCCAACTGGCCTCACAACCACAGACCATGTGTAACCACGCCAGCCCAGGATCTCCACTTCCGGCTTCTTCACCTGCGGGATCGTCTGAGACCAGCCACCCGGACAGCTGATGAAACTATGGGCTTGCACAACTGAAGAATTTCTGCACAAACTGTCAGACACCGTCTCAGCGAAGGTAATCTGCATGGTTGTCGTCCTCACCAGGGTCTTGAACCGACTGCAGATCGGCGTCGTGACCGACTTCAGTGGGCAAATGCTCACCTTCGATGGCCACTGGCACGCTAGAGAAGTGTGGTCTTCATGGATGAATCCCGGTTTCAACTCTACTGGGCAGATGGCAGACAGTGTGTAGGGCGTTGTGTGGGCGAGTGGTTTGCTGATGTCAACGTTGTGAACAGAGTGCCCGTGGTGGTGGGGTTATGGTATGGGCAGGCATAAGCTACGGACAACAAACACAATTGCATTTTATCGATGGCAATTTGAATGCGCAGAGATACCGTGACGAGATCCTGAGGCCCATTGTCGTGCCATTCATCCGCCGCCAACACCTCATGTTTCAGCATGTTGTAAGGATCATGTCTCAAGGATCTGTACACAATTCCCGGAAGCTGAAAATGTCCCAGTTCTTCCATGGCTTGCATACTCACCAGACATGTCACCTATTGAGCATTTTACTTCTTTTTTTTACATTTTCGTCATTTAGCAGACACTCTTATCCAGAGCGACTTACAGTTAGTGAGTGCATACATTTTCATACTGGCCCCCCGTGGGAAACGAACCCACAACCCTGGCGTTGCAAGCACCATGCTCTACCAACTGAGCTACAGGGGACGGATATTTGTTTGGGATGCTCTGGATCGACGTGTACGACAGTGTATTCCAGTTCCCGCCAATATCCAGCAACCTTGCACAGCCATTGAAGAGGAGTGGGACAACATTCCACAGGCCACAATCAACAGCCTGATCAACTATGCGAAGGATATGTCACATCAGATACGGACTGGTTTTCTGATCCACGCCCCAACCTTTATTTTGTGTTGGTATCTGTAACCAACAGATGCATATCTGTATTCCCAGTCATGTGAAATCCATAGATTAGGGCCTAATTAATTTATTTCAATTGACTGATTTCCTTATATGAACTGTAACTCAGTAAAACTTTGTAATTGTTGCGTTTATATTTGTGTTCAGTGTAGATAGCCTAGTCCCATAATTCAAACAATGAAAATACCAAGAGATATTTTCTTTACTTTCACCTCTTATAAAAACACACAAATTCCCCTCACCTCAATGTTTTGAGATATGAATTGAGCAGGTGGATGACCTCTTGCAAAGTAGCCATACATTTTAATCTAACAAGTATTAGGCTAAACAGCACCCTCTAGATTGGGAGGAACAGACTAAGTACTGTGAAAACCAACCTATGAAACACAACAGCCCCGGTCTCCCCTATTCACTGTGCGGTTATTGGCTGTTCAATCTCCTTGATTTATTAGGCTATCATAGATGGATTTAAGGTGAGCATGTTGTGCAATAAACGAATGACTTACATGCATATATGGTTTTGTTTAGGCATTTTAGTTCGTCTGACAAAAGTATACTTGGTCTGGTCTTTGGCGTCCCAATGCAAATAGCGTAGCCGGCAATACACCCCTAACCAATGTTCTGTCTAAACTGCGCGCAGCTCCCCTCGGACTGCCTCGCAGAAGAAATATCAGCCCTCACAGAGAAGCACGAGATTGAACTTCACTCAACTTTCTAGAGTTTTTCCCTTTTAGTTAACACTGTCAACGTTTCGCTCTACTGTGGGAATTGTGCTCGAATCAATGCAATATTAGCCACATTCAATGTATCATACCGGAACAAAACGAACTATGCAAGACTTAGAATGCTAATCAAACTGTGCAAGAGATTTTCTTGTAGGAAAAGCGCATTGGAGTAGGATTCTATTGCATTGACAGACACAACTCAGGCCTGTACTCTACACAGACCGGTGCACCATAACCAATCAGAGCTGCAGTAGGCCTATATGCAAATAGCCATTGCCATATATGGATCTGCCATTGACTTTGAACTGGACTGTGTTTACAGCATGAGCGGTCGTAAGTAGAAGCGCTTGTTTTGCGATCAAAGCTAGAGCTGCATGTAGCCACCTGTGCACGTGTTCATATTCTCTGCTAGTTAGTGAGTTATTATCCCAGTTATAGCTCATTTCTAGTCAACAATGGGGAGGAGTGATTGCTTCCTACAAGAGCACAACATGTGTGCATTTCTAGCCATCTTTGAAAAGCTAGTCAAGTAAAGAGCTTTTTCTATGTCTTAAAGGGGCAGTGTTGTATTTTGTGACAGGCTTGAATAAGCTAAGTAGCCAATAGGCAGAGGTTAGCATAATTAGTCTGATTCTCTGTAATAATGGTATGGGAATAAGAATGAATTTTATTTCGTAAAGTGGTTTCTTGCATCAAACAGAACATTTTGTCTGAAGGACAAGTGGATAAACAGGTTAATGTCAAGCCCTGCATGTTTTTTTCAAAAGTCTCATGGAATGTAGGCCTATATTGAACACCACACATTTGCTGCTACTGTAGGCTGAATGATAGAACGGCTATTTCCATGTTAAAATATTATGGGATGCATTTTTCTTCATAGTTTTTTATGATAGGCCACTCTGGTAGGCCTACATTATGATAAAATAGCCACAGTAGGCTACTTGGCCACTGTTAAAACTGTAACTTAAAGCGTGTACAGCCTCAGTGTTCACTCAGTAAACTCACGCTGGAAGTTGCACAGAATTTTGACAACGTTCACGTTTACGCTCAGCAGACCTGAAATTTGCTCAGTGACAAAAAAAAATCAAGGGAACATTGCTCCTAACCACCCGCGACCAGCGAGTACATAAAACATCCTCCATTCAGGCTGCAAAAGCATCGGTTTCCTCCTTAACTACAGTGGCTTGCGAAAGTATTCACCCCCTTGGCATTTTTCCTATTTTGTTGCCTTACAACCTGGAATTAAAATAGATTTTTGGGGAGTTTGTCACGGATTCTGCCGAGGCTGCTCCTCCTCCTTGCTCGGGCAGGCTTCGGCGTTCGTCGTCCCCGGAGTACTAGCTACTGCCGTTCGATGTTATCGGTGTTTGTTTAGTTTTTTCTGTATTGTTTACACCTATTCGTCATTATGTTTGATTGTTTCTCTTATACAGTGGGGGAAAAAAGTATTTAGTCAGCCACCAATTGTGCAAGTTCTCCCACTTAAAAAGATGAGAGAGGCCTGTAATTTTCATCATAGGTACACGTCAACTATGACAGACAAATTGAGGGGAAAAATCCAGAAAATCACATTGTAGGATTTTTAATGAATTTATTTGCAGATTATGGTGGAAAATAAGTATTTGGTCACCTACAAACAAGCAAGATTTCCGGCTCTCACAGACCTGTAACTTCTTCTTTAAGAGGCTCCTCTGTCCTCCACTCGTTACCTGTATTAATGGCACCTGTTTGAACTTGTTATCAGTATAAAAGACAACTGTCCACAACCTCAAACAGTCACACTCCAAACTCCACTATGGCCAAGACCAAAGAGCTGTCAAAGGACACCAGAAACACAATTGTAGACCTGCACCAGGCTGGGAAGACTGAATCTGCAATAGGTAAGCAGCTTGGTTTGAAGAAATCAACTGTGGGAGCAATTATTAGGAAATGGAAGACATACAAGACCACTGATAATCTCCCTCGATCTGGGGCTCCACGCAAGATCTCACCCCGTGGGGTCAAAATGATCACAAGAACGGTGAGCAAAAACCCCAGAACCATACGGGGGGACCTAGTGAATGACTTGCAGAGAGCTGGGACCAAAGTAACAAAGCCTACCATCAGTAACACACTATGCCGCCAGGGACTCAAATCCTGCAGTGCAAGACGTGTCCACCTGCTTAAGCCAGTACATGTCCAGGCCCGTCTGAAGATTGCTAGAGTGCATTTGGATGATCCAGAAGAGGATTGGGAGAATATCATATGGTCAGATGAAACCAAAATATAACTTTTTGGTAAAAACTCAACTCGTCGTGTTTGGAGGACAAAGAATGCTGAGTTGCATCCAAAGAACACCATACCTACTGTGAAGCATGGGGGTGGAAACATCATACTTTGGGGCTGTTTTTCTGCAAAGGGACCAGGACGACTGATCAGTGTAAAGGAAAGAATGAATGGGGCCATGTATCGTGAGATTTTGAGTGAAAACCTCCTTCCATCAGCAAGGGCATTGAAGATGAAACGTGGCTGGGTCTTTCAGCATGACAATGATCCCAAACACACCGCCCGGGCAACGAAGGAGTGGCTTCGTAAGAAGCATTTCAAGGTCCTGGAGTGGCCTAGCCAGTCTCCAGATCTCAACCCCATAAAAAATCTTTGGAGGGAGTTGAAAGTCCATGTTGCCCAGCGACAGCCCCAAAACATCACTGCTCTAGAGGAGATCTGCATGGAGGAATGGGCCAAAATACCAGCAACAGTGTGTGAAAACCTTGTGAAGACTTACAGAAAACGTTTGACCTGTGTCATTGCCAACAAAGGGTATATAACAAAGTATTGAGTAACTTTTGTTATTGACCAAATACTTGTTTTCCACCATAATTTGCAAATAAATTCATAAAAAATCCTACAATGTGATTTTCTGGATTTTTTTTCTCAATTTGTTTGTCATAGTTGACGTGTACCTATGATGAAAATTACAGGCCTCTCTCATCTTTTTAAGTGGGAGAACTTGCAAAATTGGTGGCTGACCAAGACAAAGGAGATGATTGTGGACTACAGGAAAAAAAAAGAGGACTGAGCACGCCCCCATTCTCATCGACGGGGCTGTAGTGGAACAGGTTGAGAGCTTCAAGTTCCTTGGTGTCCACATCACCAACGAACTATCATGGTCCAAACACACCAAGACAGTCGTGAAGAGGGCACGACAAAGCCTATTCCCCCTCAGGAGACTAAAAAGATTTGGCATGGGTCCTCAGATCCTCAAAAAATTCTACAGCTGCACCATCGAGAGCATCCTGACTGGTTGCATCACCGCCTGGTATGGCAACTGCTTGGCCTCTGACCGCAAGGCACTACAGAGGGTAGTGCGTACGGCCCAGTACATCACTGGGGCAAAGCTCCCTGCCATCCAGGACCTCTATACCAGGCGGTGTCAGAGGAAGGCCCTCAAAATTGTCAAAGACTCCAGCCACCCTAGTCATAGACTGTTCTCTCTGCTACCGCACGGCAAGCGGTACCGGAGTGCCAAGTCTAGGTCCAAAAGACTTCTCAACAGCTTCTACCCCCAAGCCATAAGACTCCTGAACAGCTAATCATGGCTACCCGGACTATTTGCACTGCCCCCCCACCCCATCCTTTTTACGCTGCTGCTACTCTGTTAAGTAAGTATTTATGCATAGTCACTTTAACTCTACCCACATGTACATATTACCTCAACTACCTCAACTAGCCGGTGCCCCCGCACATTGACTCTGCAACGGTACCCCCCTGTATATATAGCCTCCCTAATGTCACTTTATTTTACTGTATATATAGCCTCCCCACTGTCACTTTATTTTACTTCTGCTCTTTTTTTCTCAACACTTTTTTTGTTGTTGTTTTATTCTTACTTTTTTTTGTTTAAAATAAATGCACTGTTGGTTAAGGGCTGTAAGTAAGCATTTCACTGTAATGTCTGCACCTGTTGTATTCGGCGCATGTGACCAATAAAATTTGATTTGATTTGATTTGACTAAATACTTTTTTCCCCCACTGTATTACCCCTGTCTCTCATCAGGACATTGTGTGTGATTGTTTTCCCTTCACGTATGTCATTTTAGTGAGCGGGTTCTTTCCTCCCTGCTTGGAGTTATTTCTGTGTTCTTATGGTCCCTATCGGATTAAAGTACGTGTCCGAGAGTTCTGTGTCCTGCGCCTGACTTCTTCAACCGCATCTCACCGACAGCCGTGACAGAATCACACACCACCAACATGGAGTCAGCAGGAGCGACGGCACCGACCGGATCACTCGAGGAGCGTGTCCTACAACAAGCAGCGATGCTCCAAAATCTTGGTGCCGCTATGGATAACGTTATGAACACTTTGGGACGATGGGAGAGAGGAGGTTTGCCCACACCTCCTCCAACGATACCACCACCATCGGCTACTCCTATCGTCTCACATCCGGAGTCCAGTGGGATTCGGCTCTCGCTCCCGAGGGCTTATGATGGCACTGCAGCCGGGTGTCAGGGTTTCCTGCTCCAGGTGGAACTTTACCTGGCAACCATTCACCCGGCACCCTCGGGATACGAGAGCGTGTCCGCCCTCATCTCCTGTCTGTCCGGCAAGGCACTGGATTGGGCCAACGCAGAGTGGGGAAGGATAGACGCCGCTACTGTGAACTATGCGGTGAGCGTGTATTCCACCTCAGACAGGGGAGGAGGAGCGCGCAGGAATTCGCACTGGACTTCCGGACTCTGGCTGCCAATTCGGGATGGAATGATAGGGCCCTCATCGACCACTACAGGTGTAGCTTAAGAGAGGACGTTCGTCGAGAGTTGGCCTGCAGGGACACCAACCTAAGCTTCGATCAGCTGGTGGACATGTCGATTCGCTTGGATACCCTGTTGGCTACCCGCGGACGTCCGGCGCTGGGGCCGTCCATTCCATCCCCCAGCACCTCCGAGCCGAGCCCTATGGAGCTCGGGGGTGCTGGTAGTAGGGAGGCCAGGAAGGAGGCTGTCCCCTGCAACAACTCTGGCCGCCGAGGACACACGGTGGTTCGGTGTTGGGGAGGGTCTCCTCGGATTCGAGGCAGCAGGCAGCGCACGGATGAGTCATTCCCGGTGAGTAAGGTCCCAACTCACCCAGAGCTCTCTGTTGTTCATATGTGTATCCAAGTTATGTTTCCAGAAGTTTCTTCTTACTCCCAGCATAAGGCGCTAGTCGATTCAGGCGCAGCTGGGAATTTTATCGATCGCCATTTCTCATATAAGTTAGGAATCCCTATATTACCAGTCGATGTGCCCTTCCCTATCCATGCCCTAGATAGCCGGCCTTTGGGGTCGGGATTGATTAGGGAGGTCACAGCGCCACTGAAGATGAAAACGCAGAAGGGTCATGAGGAGACTATACAGTTGTATTTAATTGGGACTTCCCTGGTTAATATCTCATGACCCCAACATTTCATGGCAACAGAGGGCTCTCAAGGGATGGTCTGATCAGTGTGTGGGGCGGTGTGTAGGTGTTTCCGTAGGGGCAACGACGGTGGAGAGTCCGAACCAAATGCCCACAATGCACATTCCTCCTGAGTATGCCGATTTGGCAAGCGCCTTCTGTAAGAAGGCGGCGACTCAATTACCACCTCATCGACAGGGGGATTGTGCGATAGACCTCCAGGTTGGCGCTGCGCTCCCTCGCAGCCATGTGTATCCTCTGTCTCAGGAGGAGACGGCTGCTATGGAAACATACGTCGCCGAATCCTTGAGACAGGGATACATCCGGCCATCCACTTCTCCTGCGTCCTCAAGTTTCTTTTTTGTGAAGAAGAAGGATGGAGGTTTGCGCCCGTGTATTGATTACCATAGTCTCAATCAGATCACTGTTAAATACAGTTATCCTCTCCCTCTTATTGCGAGTATGACGGAGTCATTACACGGAGCGCGCTTCTTCACAAAATTGGATCTCAGGAGCGCTTACAACCTGGTGCGCATTCGGGAAGGAGATGAATGGAAAACAGCATTTAGTACCACCTCGGGTCACTATGAGTACCTCGTCATGCCATACGGTCTAATGAATGCTCCTTCAGTCTTCCAATCATTAGTAGACGAGATTTTCCGGGATTTACATGGACAGGGGGTAGTGGTGTATATTGATGACATTCTGATATACTCCGCTACATGTACCGAGCATGTGTCCCTGGTACGTCGGGTGCTGGGTAGACTGTTGGAGCATGATCTGTATGTGAAGGCAGAGAAATGTCTGTTTTTCCAGGAGTCCATCTCCTTCCTGGGACACCGGTCCAACTACAGTAAAGGAGGTGCAGCGTTTTTTGGGTTTTGCCAATTACTACCGGAGGTTTATCCGGGGTTTTGGACAGGTAGCAGCTCCCATTACCTCCCTGCTAAAGGGGGGCCCGGTGCGTTTGCAGTGGTCGGCTGAGGCGGACAGGGCGTTTAGTCATTTGAAGGACCTGTTCACCTCAGCTCCGGTGCTGGCACATCCGGATCCCTCTTTGGCGTTCCAAGTCGAGGTGGATGCGTCCGAGGCGGGGATCGGTGCTATACTGTCTCAGCGCTCGGGCACGCCTCCAAAACTACGCCCCTGTGCTTTCTATTCTAAGAAGCTCAGTCCGGCGGAACGCAATTATGACGTGGGGGACAGGGAGCTGCTAGCTGTGGTCCAGGCCCTGAAGGCGTGGAGACATTGGCTTGAGGGGGCTAACCACCCTTTTCTCATTCTGACTGACCATCGTAACCTGGAGTACATCCGGGCAGCGAAGAGACTGAACTCTCGTCAGGCTAGGTGGGCCATGTTTCTTGCCCGGTTTGTCTTTAAGATCACGTATATCCCAGGGTCACAGAACGTTAAGGCAGACGCCCTGTCCCGACGATATGACACAGAGGAGAGGTCCATTGAGCCCACTCCCATACTACCAGAGTCTTGTCTCGTGGCACTGTCATGGATACTGTCACGGGGTACTGTCACGGATACTGCCGAGGCTGCTCCTCCTCCTTGCTCGGGCAGGCTTCGGCGTTCGTCGTCCCCGGAGTACTAGCTACTGCCGTTCGATGTTATCGGTGTTTGTTTAGTTTTGTCTGTATTGTTTACACCTGTTCGTCATTATGTTTGATTGTTTCCCTTATATTACCCCTGTCTCTCATCAGGACATTGTGTGTGATTGTTTTCCCTTCACGTATGTCATTTTAGTGAGCGGGTTATTTCCTCCCTGCGTGGAGTTATTTCTGTGTTCTTATGGTCCCTATCGGATTAAAGTACGTGTCCGAGAGTTCTGTGTCTTGCGCCTGACTTCTTCAACCGCATCTCACCGACAGTCGTGACAGAGTTTGTATCATTTGATTTGCACAACATGCCTACCACTTTGAAGATGCAAAATATTTTTTTATGTGAAACAAGAAATAAGACAAAAAAATACGGAACTTGAGCGTGCATAACTATTCACCCCCACAAAGTCAATACTTTGTAGAGCCACCTTTTGCAGCAATTACAACTGCAAGGCTGTTGGGGTATGTCTCATCTAGCCACTGGGATTTTTGCCCATTCTTCAAGGCAAAACTGCTCCAGCTCCTTCAAGTTGGATGGGTTCCGCTGATGTACAGCAATCTTTAAGTCATACCACATATTCTCAATTGGATTGAGGTCTGGGCTTTGATTAGGCCATTCCAGGACATTTAAACCACTTGAGTGTTGCTTTAGCAGTATGCTTAGGGTCATTGTCCTGCTTTAAGGTGAACCTCCATCCCAGTCTCAAATCTCTGGAAGACTAAAACAGGTTTCCCTCAAGAATTTCCCTGTATTTAACGCCATCCATCATTCCTTCAATTCTGACCAGTTTCCCAGTCCCTGCCGATGAAAAACATCCCCACAGCACGATGCTGCCACCACCATGCTTCACTGTGGGGATGGTGTTCTCGGGGTGATGAGAGGTGTTGGGTTTGCGCCAGACATATCGTTTTCCTTGATGGCCAAAAAGCTCAATTTTAGTCTCATCTGACCAGATTACCTTCTTCCATATGTTTGGGGAGTCTCCCACCTGCCTTTTGGCGAACACCAATCGTGTTTGCTTATTTTTTTCTTAAAGCAATGGCTTTTTTCTGGCCACTCTTCTGTAAAGCCCAGCTCTGTGGAGTGTACGGCTTAAAGTTGTCCTATGGACAGATACTCCAATCTCCGCTGTGGGGCTTTGCAGCTCCTTCAGCGTTATCTTTGGTCTCTTTGTTGCCTCTCTGATTAATGTCGTCCTTGCCTGGTCCGTGAGTTTTGGTGGGCGGCCCTCTCTTGGCAGGTTTGTTGTGGTGCCATATTCTTTCAATTTTTTAACAATGGATTTAATGGTGCCCGTGGGATGTTCAAAGTTTCGGATATTTTTTTATAACCCAACCCTGATCTGTTCTTCTCCTCAGCTTTGTCCCTGACCTGTTTGGAGAGCTCCTTGGTCTTCATGGTGCCGCTTGCTTGGTGGTGCCCATTGCTTAGTGGTGTTGCAGACTCTGGGGGCTTTCAGAACAGGTGTATATATACTCAGATCATGTGACACTTAGATTGCACACAGGTGGACTTTATTTAACTAATTATGTGACTTCTGAAGGTAATTGGTTGCACCAGATCTTATTTAGGTGCTTCATAGCAAAGGGGGTGAATACATAGGCACACACCACTTTTCCGTTATTTTTTTTCACTTCACCAATTTGGACTATTTTGTGTATGTTCATTACATGAAATCCAAATAAAAATCAATTTAAATTACAGGTTGTAATGCAACAAAATAGGAAAAACGCCAAGGGGGATGAATACTTTTGCAAGGCACTGTAGCTTTAAAGGCTTGCCCCCTTTGCTATGAAGCACCTAAAAAAGGAAAATATGTGTACTGTCTTCATAAAACACAATTTCCTTCACCATGCTAATGCATTGTGTACAGTGTTATGGACATTCTAACCAATAAGGAGAGACTTTGTTAATTCTTCAAACAATCAATACTTTATTATACGAATTGCAATAAGGAAGCTGGTCGACCCCACACTCTTGAGTGTAAGACCGAGGCTTAAAATCATACAGAGAACACAGGGTCTTGTATAGCAGACCTAAAAATGCTTAGTCATGGCTGGTTCCACCCCTCCCTGGAAGATCAGGCATCATAATCTACCTTGTTTTCTTCCTGTGGCTATGTGTATCGGGTCATAGCGCACAAACAAGTGATAACGTTACTCCTTTCCACTGACAGAATCGTCAAAGGTGATCAAGCCAGCCTCTGTTCACCTCATATCTCCACTCAGCAGTGCCCTTGAAAGATATGAGAAGAACAGGATAGACTGAAGAACTGTGGTCACTCTGAGGCTCTTTGTCTTATGCCGTGTGACCAAGTTTCTCAGAAACCCAGATGGTTGGAAACAATAACAGGTCGGTTCTGTTCCTCAAGCTATTTCTATCTTGAGTCGCAAGTTATCTCTGAGTCGCCCCATGTCCTTGACGATACGCCCAGACCAGCTGCAGAGAGGGGGGAACCATCCTTTCTTAGAAGCACAGAATTGCAAGTTATGAAAATCTCTTTACCAATGTTAAGCATATAGTTGTTAACTATTGATATATAGTAAACAGGGCAGGTAAATACATTAATTTTCCCCCTACAACAGCGTTCAGCCTATCCGGTTGCACCAGTCTGTTGTTTACCCCTGCTGTACACAATGTCCAGAAGTAGCTAGACACCATAACATGGTGGTGGGGAATTGTGTTTTATTAAGACCGTAAGCATATTTTCTCCGTTATTTTTCCGGTGGCCCCCCATTCAATCGAGTTAAGGAGGAAACTGACACCTTTGCAGCCTGGTAGGAGGATGTTAATGTACGAAGAAGTCGACCGGGGGACACGAGTGTATTACCGGCTGGGCTGATTGCGTCGATACCGAAAGGTAATACACAACGTCAGAAAGAGCTATGCCCTCTAGGGGTCTTGTGCGCCGTCTGGACCACCATTCGGGCTGGTCTAAATTGCTATTTGGGCCAAGGGGTGGGGACTTTCCGATGAGTTGGTCCTGGAACAGAACCTGATGGTTGTTGACTGTATATCATTTGAGCTTTAGACTCTTATGTTCATAACAACGTGAAAAATCACTACTGGTTTCAGTCTGTTCTCCAAACAGCCTGTATTTAAAATAATGTATTTGGGCAGGTTCACAAATGAGCAAACACTATCTGTTGTCTCCATGGGTGAAATCATCTGCTGTTTGACTAAATGTAAGTTCTCTAATACAGCCATGAGGTTTACTGTAGCCAATCTCATATTGATGTTTATTTTATATAAATTGGATGCCATGCTCATTTGAATAAATATTTGCGGAAAACGCTACTGTAACTGATGTGTATGCAAAATGATATCAGATAACGAGGGCCAGTCCTGGTCCACAGGTCATGACAAATAAATCAAATCAAATTAGGTACATTTTTATTTGTCATTACTTTCAGGCTTCTCACACAGTGCAATGGCGAGAAAAGTGAACAATCAAAGAAGTGACATAGTAATACTATAAATAATTTAAAAAATAAACACTTAGTACAAAAGAGGCATGCAGATAAAAGAGAATATGATCAAATAAGAGTAAGGTAAAATAAATATGAGTAAATAGTATCATGAACATTGTTTACCCCTGTACATAGTGAGTGGAAAAACAGAATACAATGCAGTAGCAGCATAGAATTATAGAATGAAATGATGAACAGTACAGGAGTTAAGTAAATAGGCTAGGCTATATACTGTATATTTACATTAGTGGTGCAGTAGGGTGACATGGCTATTGCATTGGTTTGGTAGACTAAAGAGATTCCAGTCACTGTACAGAATATTCATGTTTTATTAGTCGTACAGGATACACAAGGTATGCACTGTCCAACACTGTCTCGACAATGCAACAACAATAATTAAATATAAAAATACGTACATAAAGTAAATGGCTCAGTAGAATAGAATATACATTTTTGCAAAAGTATAATACAGGAAGGCACAATTTATAGTACAATATTTACACATACAGTTGAAGTCGGAAGTTTACATACACTTAGGTTGGAGTCATTAAAACTCGTTTTTCAACCACTCCACAAATGTCTTGTTAACAAACTATAGTTTTGGCAAGTCGGTTAGGACAACTACTTTGTGCATGACACAAGTAATTTTTCCAACAATTGTTTACAGACAGATTATTTCACTTATAATTCACTGTATCACAATTCAAGTGGGTCAGAAGTTTACATACACTAAGTTGACTGTGCCTTTAAACAGCTTGGAAAATTCCAGAAAATGATGTCCTGGCTTTAGAAGCTTCTGATAGGCTAATTGACATCATTTGAGTCAATTGGAGGTGTACTGTGGATGTATTTCAAGGCCTACCTTCAAACTTAGTGCCTCTTTGCTTGACATCATGGGAAAATCAAATGAAATCAGCCAAGACCTCAGAAAAAAGTTGACCTCCACAAGTCTGATTCATACTTGGGAGCAATTTCCAAACGCCTGAAGGTACAACGTTCATCTGTACAAACAATAGTACCCAAGTATAAACACCATGGGACCACGCAGCCATCATACCGCTCAGGAAGGAGACGTGTTGTGTCTCATAGAGATGAACGTACTTTGGTGCGTAAAGTGCAAATCAATCCCAGAACAACAGCAAAGGACCTTGTGAAGATGCTGGAGGAAACAGTTACAAAAGTATCTATATCCACAGTAAAATGAGTCCTATATCGACATAACCTGAAAGGCCGCTCAGCAAGGAAGAAGCCACTGCTCCAAAACCACCATAAAAAAGCCAGACTACGGTTTGCAACTGCACATGGGGACAAAGATCATACTTTTTGGAGAAATGTCCTCTGGTCTGATGAAACAAAAATAGAACTGTTTGGCCATGATTACCATCTTTATGTTTGGAGGAAAAGGGGGGAGCTTGCAAGCCGAAGAACACCATCCCAACCGTGAAGCACGGGGGTGGCAGCATCATGCTGTGTGGGTGCTTTGCTGCAGAAGGGACTGGTGCACTTCACCAAATAGATGGCATCATGAGGAAGGAAAATTATGTGGATATATTGAAGCAACACCTCAAGACATCAGTCAGAAAGTTAAAGCTTGGTCGCAAATGGGTCTTCCAAATGGACAATGACCCCAAGCATACTTCCAAAGTTGTGGCAAAATGGCTTAAGGACAATAATGTCAAGGTATTGGAGTGGCCATCACAAAGCCCTGAACTCAATCCTATAGAACATTTGTGGGCAGAACTGAAAAAGTGTGTGTGAGCAAGGAGGCCTACAAACCTGATTCAGTTACACCAGCTCTGTCAGGAGGAATGGGCCAAAATTCACCCAATTTATTGTGGGAATCTCGTGGAAGGCTACCTGAAACATTTGACCCAAGTTAAACAATTTAAAGGCAATGCTACCAAATACTATGAGTGTATGTAAACTTCTGGCCCACTGGGAATGTGATGAAAGAAATAAAAGTCCTCACTGCGGCTCCCTCTCCCCTGCTCGCTGCCTTCTCCCGCCTTCAGGATTTTAGGTAATGAGTGAACTGAATATGGACCCCCTCATCCATGGCATCCTGGGTTGCAGGCTTTCTTCAAATGACTCCTATACATTTACATTTTAGTCATTTAGCAGACGCTCTTATCCAGAGCGACTTACAGGAGCAATTAGGGTTAAGTGCCTTGCTCAAGGGCACAGACAGATTTTTCACCTAGTCGGCTCGGGGATTAGAACCAGCGACCTTTCGGTTACTGGCACAACGCTCTTAACCACTAAGCTATCTGCCGCCTTGTATCCGAACATGCAAGTTTCAGAGTACAGAGGGTGGGTGTAAGAACAGGAGATGTGCACAGCCGTGGTGGACCAGGTACAGAGATATGTTAAAACAACAACTTACACAACCAGAGTAACAGGATTGTACACACCTATTATTTATATTAACCTTAAAGTAATGCTAATACACATTTTTTTTCTATACACAAAGAAAGAACATTGAGTTACATTTTAATTGCACATGGTCTAACACATGAATGTACTTAAAAGTAGTGAAAGCCAGTGTAATAATACATTTGATAATAACAGGTAAGCAAATCAAATAGTATTGTATAATAGCCAAAACTTACTTTGCAGCATGGTCTTCAGAGAAAGGTCCTTGAAACAGGCCTTTCTGCCACAGTCCTGGTTGTGGGAACGGCAAGACCATTGGACAGAATGCAAGGTAGCATCCATCACTCTGTGCACTTCAGGTCCTTGACCCCCTTTATAGCCAGAAATGTAACCTACAAAAGCAAGAGAAGTTTTAGAAATGACACACCATGTTAACATAGTTCCCTCCCCCGCCCCATGTTAGGTGTTAGGTGAACAATAGTTGGGCTAGTCTGTGAACAAGAGACTTGCCCTATCTTCCATAATGGGCTCCGTTTTTCTGTCTGCAATTAAGAGGTTTTGCAGAGTTGGGCTCATAGATAAATGATTTATTCAACATTTCTGTGGAAAAAGAACAACATTTAATATGTAACTTAATAGAACTAAACAACATGCAAATGTCTGGTCTGAGACAGGGAGAAGACATGGGGCCTGTGCGCCATGCTCAAAGTTACCACCCTACGAATTCAACAAACTTTACGTTCCCATGTTTAAGGCTATGCAAATGTTAAAAGAAAACATTGAAAACAAACAATTAGACGAACGATTTGGTTCACAAACAAAACAGAATATTTTAGCATTCGATAGAAAAGCAAGCTTACCTTGGATTTTTACATCCACTCTGGAAATCACATCAACTGCTGTGGTCCCGTCTTTGCCTTTAGTTAACTGAGAGTTACAGAGAGAATTTAACTGACCCTGCTACCCAGCACCCGCCCACTTTCAGCAACAAATAATCAAATTTAAATGTAAATAATACAATACCACCTTTGCCGGTCATTCACACCTCAAGGGACAATGTCCCAACCAGATATTTCACTGGTCTTCTCTTGAGCTGATGTATGCCAAAGAGAATGGTCATAACTACAGTACTGTTTTTATTTACCCAAAGAAACAAGGTTGCAACCCTAGAATTGGTTTCCAATGACGGGTTGAAAACGGCAGATTTGGGCACTGATAAGCGCCTAAATTGGAACGCAGTGGCTGTAGAGTAACATGCTATAAATGATGTCAGAGTGCAGGCTCTGCGCTTCACAGCTTTGTGTGGGTTTTGACTGACAGGCGTTCTGAACTTGAGCACCGCACACAACAAGAAGTTGCCCCCATCCCTCCAGCTAATTGGGCAACGTTTGCAACTTTGTTGTTGTCTGAGTGAGGGAAATTATTTAAATGAAGAGGACTCTATGTATCTTGAAAGATGAGACGTTGAGGATTATAATAAATACCAGTTTGATGTCGTACAAGCAAGTCAAACATCCCAGAGTCCAAATGTGTACTTCACATTTCCATTTCATAAAAGTCATGTCATATACAGTGCCTTCAGGAACGTATTCAGACCCCTTGACTTTTTCCACATTTTGTTACGTTACAGCCTTATTCTAAAATGGATTAAATTGTTTTCCCCCCTCATCAATCTATACACAATACCCCATAATGACAAAGCAAAAAACGTTTTTGATAAATTTTATAAAAATAAACATTATAAAAAACAGAAATATCATATTTACATAAGTATTCAGACCCTTTACTCAGTACTTTGTTGAAGCACCTTTGGCTGCGATTACAGCCTTGAGTCTTCTTGGGTATAACGCTACAAGCTTGGCACACCTGTATTTAGGGAGTTTCTCCCATTCTTCTCTGCAGATCCTCTCAAGCTCTGTCAGGTTGGATGGGGAGAGATGCTGCACAGCTATTTTCAGGTCTCTCCAGAGATGTTCGATCGGGTTCAACTCCGGGCTCTGGCTGGGCCACTCAAGGACATTCAGAGACTTGTCCTGAAGCCACTCCTGCGTTGTCTTGGCTGTGTGCTTAGGGTCATTGTCCTGTTGGAAGGTGAACCTTCACCCCAGTCTAAGGTCCTGAGCGCTCTGGAGCAGGTTTTCATCAAGGATCTCTCTGTACTTTGCTCCGTTCATCTTTGCCTCAATCCTGACTAGTCTCCCAGTCCCTGCCGCTGAAAAACTTCGCTACAGCATGATGCTGCCACCACCATGCTTCACCGTAGGGATGGTGCCAGGTTTCCTCCAGACGTGACGCTTGGCATTCAGGCCAAAGAGTTCAATCTTGGTTTCATCAGACCAGAGAATCTTGTTTCTCATGCTCTGAGAGTCATTAGGTGCCTTTTGTCAAACTCCAAGCGGGCTGTCATGTGCCATTTACTGAGGAGTGGCTTCCGTCTGGCCACTATACCATAAAGGCCTTATTGGTGGAGTGCTGCAGAGATGGTTGTCTTTCTGGAAGGTTCTCCCATCACAGAGGAACTCTAGAGCTCTGTCAGAGTGACCATTGGGTTGTTGGTCACCTCCCTGACCAAGGCCCTTCTCCCCTGATTGCTCAGTTTGGCCAGGCGGCCAGCTCTAGGAAGAGTCTTTGTGGTTCCAAACTTCTTATTTTTTCAGAATGGCAACTGTGTTCTTGGGGACCTTCAATGCTGCAGACATGATTTGGTAGCCTTCCCTAGATCTGTGCCTCGGCACAATCCTGTCTCGGAGCTCTACGGACAATTCCTTCGACCTCATGGCTTGGTTTTTGCTCTGACATGCACTGTCAACTGTGGGACCTTATATAGACAGGTGTGTGCCTTTCCAAATCATGTCCAATCAATTGAATTTACCACAGATGGACATCAATCAAGCTGTATAAACATCTCAAGGATGGTCAATGGAAACAAGATGCACCTGAGCTCAATTTCATGTCGCATAGCAAAGGGTCTGAATACTTATGTAAATAAGGTATCTCAAACGTTTTCTAAAAAACTGTTTTCGCTTTGTCATTATTGGGTATTGTGTGTAGATTGCTGAGGATTTGTATTTATTTAATCAATGTAATACATTTCCTTGTGAACAGGAGTTGGAACCGAAATTATTTTCCAATCGTTTCGTTCTGAACATAACCATACATTTTCTTTGTTCCGTTCCACTTTTCCGACCAGCAAAATTAAGTTCTGAACCGGTTTGAACCCAAAAAAAGTACAGGTTTAAATTCTCAACATGAAATTACTTCACCAATCAGTGCGGATAGAGCAGCTTGCTATGGAGCATGTAAGCGATTTAATATGTACAGGAAAGTCGTTAAGAGCAAATTGTATTGTACCCTAACAGCATGGTTTAATCATAATGAAAGACAAACACACACACTGTGCTGTCAGTCACAGTGTAGGGCGCACAAGATGCAACTGACATTTTGCAGGTGAGGAGAGCACGAGAGAGGATGGAGGAAGCATGCCTTGAAGCGCTGGGCATTTAATGACATGCATTATCTGAATTAGGCCCACAGAATTATACCTACGGAGGAGTGGCTTCTATGGAGGAACTTTGAATGTCTTTGAACTTCCGAGCTGGTTTAACATTGGACCAGAGCAAACGTTAGCTAGCTAGCTAACAAGCTTGTGTGTGCAAAACAGCACTAGAATTAAAAACACGTCTTACCTTTTTTGTAGTTAATAATTCCCATGTGAAACGTGATAACTATAGTATCCTTAACTAGCATTGAAAAAGTGAATCCATTCTTCTCTAATTAAACATCTCTCCCTAATTTCTGGACCACACTTGTAACGTCATCAGTAGGCTACAGTAACCTATGCTTCAGAGGGGAGGGGCAGATAGCCTACACATACACCCACTGGTAAAGAGTTCCAGCTGGCAGGCAGACGCTAGAATACGTTTCTGAGTAACAGTGAGGGCTTTGCATATGTGTTGCGATTTTTGTGGGCCTGGGAAAAAAATGCCCGGAACGTAAAAGACGTTATTAACCGGTTCCCATGCTTTTAAAATAACGGTTCTCTTCCGGAACTGTATAGATCACTTTCGTTTCAGGTTCGGGTTCTGTTCCTTAAATAGTTGTGTTATTTTCCGGTTTTCTGTTCTGTTCCCTGGACCGGTTCCAACCCTTGCTTGTGAACGCCTGACATCGTATTTTATAACTTAGCTAGTCATGTTGGCAATACAACAAGCTTTCAAATTATGCCCACCTGACCCAGATTGTGATTTAAAATGTGCAGTTTTTTGGATTGTGTAAACAACTGTGATTGTAGGGTTGTGTTCCAAACAAAACAACTACAAGTGTGCTTGCTCTAGTTCCTCAACGACACAGCTAGGAGAGCTCAAAAAAGCACCTTATATACTGAACAAAAATATAAACGCAACATGTAACAATTTCAAGGATTTTACTGAGTTACAGTTCATATAAGGTAATCAGTCAATTGAAATAAATTCATTAGGCCCTAATCTATGGATTTCACATGACTGGGAATACAGATATGCATCTGTAGGTCACAGATACCTTGAAAAAAAAGGTAGGGGTGTGGACCAGAAAACCAGTCAGTATCTTGTGTGACCACCATTTGCCTCATGCAGCGTGACATATCTCCTTCACATAGTTGATCAGGCTGTTGATTGTGGCTTGTGGAATGTTGTCCCACTCCTCTTCAATGGCTGTGCGAAGTTGCTGGATATTGGCGGGAACTGGAATACGCTGTCGTACACGTCGATCCAGAGCATCCCAAACATGCTCAATGGGTGACATGTCTGGTGAGTATGCAGGCCCTGGAAGATTTTCAGCTTCCAGGAATTGTGTACAGATCCTTGCGACATGGGGCTGTGCATTATCATGCTAAAACATGAGGTGATGGCGGTGGATGAATGGCACAACAATGGGCCTCAGGATCTTGTCACTGTATCTCTGTGCATTCAAATTGCCATCGATAAAATGTAATTGTGTTCGTTGTCCGTAGCTTATGCCTGCCCATAGCATATCCCCACCGCCACCATGGTGCACTCTGTTCACAACATTGACATCAGCAAACCGCTCACCCACACAACGCCATAGCAACAGCTCTGGTGGACATTTCTGCAGTTAGCATGCCAATTGCTCGCTCCCTCAAAACTTGAGACATCTATGGCAGTGCTGTTATGTGACAAAACTGCACATTTTAGAGTGGCCTTTTATTGTCCCTAGCACAAGGTGCACCTGTGTAATGATCATGCTGTTGAATCAGCTACTTGAAATGCCACACCTGTCAGTTGGATGGATTCTCTTGGCAAAGGAGAAATGCTCACTATATATTTGAGAAGACTTTTGTGCGTATGAAACATTTCTGGCATCTTTTATTTCAGCTCATGAAACATGGGACCAACACGTTACATGTTGCGTTTATATTTTTGGTCAGTTTAGTTGAAGACTCTTCTTTGAGTCATAAAAGTGCATTGAAATTACATAGGAACTGTGCACACTTTGGAGAAGTGTGTGGCCACTTGGAGACACCAGTTAGTCCTCTCATTCAAACCCTTGTAATTTTTTTGTCCTTATGTTGCACCTAACCCTCATTTTCCAGGAATATTATTATCATGTTACTGAATGTATCCAGAGTATTTTCAGATTTCGTGATTAACAAATGCAGCGAAAGGTACAGTACCGTATTTTCCGCACTATAAGGCGCACCGGAGTATAAGCCGCAGCAGCTAAATTGAATGATATTGAATGATGTGTACATATATAAGCCGCACTGGACTATAAGCCGCAGGTGTTTTAATGTTTAATTACCATATGTAAGGGTTCGTGCACAGAGGGGATTGTCGGGAAAGAGATGGATTGTGCATGAAAACTTCCTTTGCACAAACTGTCTCGCTCTCGTAATGTCTCTCGTTCTGTCTCTCGTACCACTCTCGGTTCCACTTTTACTTTTGCGCGCTACCTGTCTCACTCTTTTCCGGCCTCCAGCTTTTCCTGCTGGAGCCCGCCGCTTAAAGGTGGGGGGCGCGGACTGGTCATAGAGCCCATAGAGTTAAAGTTGGTGGACTGTAACCTGTAAAATCCATAGATTTAGGAGGTCTTCTAGTGGCCGTTAGCTGTAAAAATCCATAGATTAGCCGCACCGTTATATAAGCCGCAGGGTCGAAAAATTTGAAAAAAGGCGCGGCTTGTAGTCCGAAAATTACGGTAAATGTTAAAATGCACATAAAATCAACAGTGTAATATTTGGATTCAGTACTGTGTCAGGTGAACTGTTGTGTCCTCACCTTTGGTCTAATAATTTCCCCATAATCTCCAAGCTGTTCCATTTCGATTGCTACTATGCTTATGCATATGCTTTTCATATTTCTTATGTAAGAAACATTTCAATTTAGCCGTATCCATAAAGACCAATTCCCACGAGTGTAAAGGGTTAATGACAGTGGTCAACACTTTTATTCAAATGGGTTAGGCTATGTAGGGATAGTGGTATCTCTTTAACAAATCAAAACACTATTGCTAGAAAGGAACTGTTTATTTTCCCTACAAAATATATTAAATAAAATCAATGACAATGTAGGTTATTAATGGGCATAATTAAAATAGCACCTATAAAATAGCACCAAATGTAACTCTTAAAAAAACACACCAAAAAAAGCTTTCAGCCTTTGGCTGGCCGGAGGGTGGCAGGCTGAATTTGAGATTAGAGAAAGCCCTTGCTTTTGACTTTCAAATGAACTCATGGCTCGGGTGGCTTTTCAGAAGTTTGTAGCAGTCCTCTGAGTGGAGGCAACCTGCAAGAGATGCCAATCACATCATAGGCGGCAAACTCTGCTCACCCGCTGGTGGTAGGACATCATAGCCTCCTGCTTTAGGACGGGGGCAAATAGCGAAAGGCACACTCTCAAATGCTTGCTGGGTTCCTGACCGTCTCACACTATTTAAGTAGCTCCCAATCCCCAAGCCCACGTTTTTAGGATTTCACTCCAATCATGAAAAGTCTTCTGGGACAGCAGAAACGTGGCAAAATCATTGTGGAAATGTGTAGAGTATGTCCTACATAAGGAAAATCAGCACTATCAGGACTTTCTTTGGTTTTATTCATATGTCATTTGATCAGCATTTCATAGCATTCTCTCTAGGGATAAAACGTCCGTTCACTTGTTTAGACCTTTGCCATTTTTTTTATCAGCAAAAGGAAATAACTTTCCTGAGCATTTACCTGCAAAGGTTCTGCAGGTAAGCAAAGTAGGTTCTGCTTGGTGTTTAGTATGTGATATCACATCCATTATCATATTTCTAGTAGATAGCTTTACTTTACACAGGTGTACATTTGCACTTCCACACAGCTAACTCTGCGCTGTTGTATTGCAGGCCTGTTTACTGTTGGGAAATCCGAGGCCCAGGAGGAGACCAAAGGACCCGTGCTCAGGTCAGCTCTGCATGGAAGGCGGAGCTTCAGCAAGCATACCAGCGAGGAGGGGGACGGTCAACCACAGACCAAGAAGAAGAAGATCGACCTGATCTTCAAAGATGTCCTGGAAGCTTCTCTGGAGGCCTCCAAGAGCCAGGAAACTCCCCTGAATAGCACCTTCTACCTGAGGCGGACCAGAGCTCAGCATGTCAGCCACCGCTACAGCCACCCCACGCTCACCTCCCAGAGTGGGGAGTCTTATCTGGCCCAGGAGGAATGCAAAGTGCAAGGTCTGAGTCTCCACCCATCAGAGCACTTAGATGGGAGCTTTGATGTTCGGTGTCTGAAGATGGAGGACTCAGAAGACGAGCCTGGTCAGACTCATGAGGGGCCTTCCACCTCGTTTTGCCTCAACTGTGTGAAGCTTAAGAGGAGGATTCGGGAGCTGGAGGCAGAGGTGTTTCGTCTGAGGGGAGGAGAGCAGGTGGAGGTACCACCCCACCCCGAGCTGGCACCTATAGATGAGCACCAAGGTAGGTCACATAGAGAAACGGAGCATTGTGGCAAGGGTTATTCGGTGAGATTGTTCCTCTGCTTTGTAGCACAACATTTCAGATGTTAAGTTTTCTGTACATTCTATATTCACCTTCAATTAAAATGTGGATGCCCCATATCACAATCCTCATCTTTATCAGTAGAAAAGCATGTTCATTATTTTGGTTAAGCTAACTAAAACTGGATTTTTAAAAAACAACAACAAGTTGAGTTAATTTAATGTTAACACAACAGGGTTTATGTGAAACAAACTGTGTGAAATAATTGTCACAGTGATTACCTGCTTTAGATTTTGCACTGGTGAATGTTTTTTGTGTGTATATTCTAGGGGATTCAAAACATGCTTGCACATGTTTATCTTTTTACTTTGTGTTAAAATCACATTAAATCAATAAAAATTTGATGTGTTCATTTCAGTTGATATTATTACTGTGCACCATTGGTATTTTATAGATTAAAAACAAATATTTAAATGATTAATTTCTGGCTGGATTTTGGAAATCTCAGATATTCTGTGGATTTTGTAGGATATTAGTCTGATCAAATTCCCTTAATAGGATGAAAAGCTTCAATTGTTCTTCAGGTGTTGCGAATGCAAAGACATAGGTCTATTCACATGCAGTATTGCATTGCTGAGGTTGTTTTTTATGATATGAATGTTATATCCCTTTCTTTTCAGCAGCTGAGGCCATGACCCCTATTCCCGTGGTGCTGGATGAGGATGATCAGGATGTGGACTCTGCAGATGAGTTCATCACTGCTGACCTCATGGTGGCTGCTGACGACTCTTCCAAGCTGTTGGCTGGGCCTGGCCGGCGGATACGCCGCTTCAAGCAGGAATGGCTCAAGAAGTTCTGGTTCCTGCGCTACTCGCCAACGCTCAATGAGATGTGGTGTCATGTCTGTCGCCAGTACACCGTCCAGTCCTCACGCACCTCCGCCTTCATCATCGGCTCCAAGCAGTTCAAGATCCACACCATCAAGCTTCACAGCCAAAGCAACCTACATAAGAAGTGCCTGCAGCTATACAAGCTCCGCATGCACCCGGAAAAGACAGAGGAGATGTGTCGTAACATGCTGCTACTGTTTAATGCTACTTACCATCTGGCCCTGGAGGGCCGGCCCTTCTCAGACCTGCAAGCTCTGGCCGAGTTGCTTAAGAAATGTGAGCTCAAGGTAGTCGACCAGTATATGAACGAAAGCGATTGCCAGATCCTCATCCACCATATCGCCAGGGCGCTTAAGGAAGACCTGGCAGAGAGGATACGCCTGTCACCCTTCCTAAGTGTCATCATGGATGGGCAGAGCGAAGACTTGTTGTCAGACACCGTTGCCGTCTATGTGCAGTTCACCACCAGCGAGGGACCCCCTGCCACAGAGTTCCTCTCCCTGCAGAGGCTGAGCGTTGGCAGTGTGGATGGCTACCTCCAGGCCATTGATCGGGCCTTTTCTGTGCTTGGTCTGAGGCTTCAGGACATGCTGGTGGCTGGTCTGGGGGTCGATGGCTCCAACATCTCCTCCAGTTTGAGAGCAAATATGTACATTGCTTTACGGAAGATGCTCCCCTGGATCCTCTGCTTGCCGGTCATGATCCATCGTCCTCACCTGGAGGTGCTGGATGCCATCAGTGGGAAGGAGCTGTCCTGTCTGGAGGACCTGGAGAACAACCTGAAGCAGCTGCTGAGCTTCTACCGGTACTCCCCTCGCATGATGGCCGAGCTCAGGTCTACCGCCCCCACGCTGTCTGAGGAGACGGAGTTCCTGGGAGACATACGAGCCGTCCGCTGGATTATAGGAGAGCCAAATGTCCTGAACGCCCTTATCAAAGATTACTTGGAGGTGGTGGCGCACCTCAAGGATATTAGCAGCCAAACGCAGAGGGCAGATGCAGCAGCCATCGCCTTGACCCTGCTTCAGTTCCTCATGGATTACCAGTCTGTCAAGCTAATATACTTTCTCCTGGATGTCATCGCTGTCCTTTCACGCCTCGCTTTCATCTTCCAGGGGGACTATCTGCTGGTGTCTCAGGTAGATGCCAAGATCGAAGAGGCCATCCATGAGATCGGTCAGCTGGTGGACTGCCCTGGGGAGTACCTGCAAGAGTTTGATGATAATTTCCGCGAAAGCTTCAATGGTGTAGACCAGAAGAACTTACGTGTCGCAGAGTCCAAGTTCCAATCCATCCGCGAAAAGATCTGCCAGAAGAGCCAGGGCATCTTGTCCCAGCGACTCGACATGCACAGCCGCACGGTGGTCAAGGCGTGCCGGGTGTTCGACCTCACCACCTGGCCACGCAACAGGGATGACTTGCGAGCCTTTGGGGAGGAAGAGATCCTGCTCATCTTTGACCACCTTGAAGCGATTCCCTCTGCTGTCCGGGAGGCGTTGCAGGACAGAACTGACGCTCGGGGCAGCCTGCTGGTGGAGTGGAGAGACCTCAAAGCTGACTATTACGGCATGAATGGCTTCAAGGAGGTGGTCAGTCAAATCTCCAGGTTCAAGCAGCGCTTCCCTCTGCTTAACCGCATCCTCCAAGTTGTCAGGGTCCTGCCCACTTCCACCGTCTGCTGTGACAAGGGCCGGGGGTCCCTGCAGAGAGTGCGCAAGAACAACTGCTCAAGGCTGACACTGGACCAGATGAATGACCTACTGACCCTTGCGGTCAACGGGCCACCCATGGCCAATTTCGATGGCAAGCGACCATTGGACAGCTGGTTTGAGGAGAAGTCTGGCAACAGCTTTTCACTCCCAGCCGAAATGCTGAGTAGAATGTTGGCTAATGAACAAAAGTCTGTTCTGCACAGCATGGATGTGAACACAGAGTTATACCCTGATATTTGACTGATGAGGGCCAGGGCTTTACTCATTTACATTGACATTTTAGTCATTTAGCAGACGCTCTTATCCAGAGTGACTTACAGTTAGTGAGTGCATACATTTTCATACTGGCCCCTTTATTCCAAAAGCTAGGGATGTAGCAATTCACCGATACGCATTGGTCCCCGTTTTAAATGTTTAAGATACAAGTGCATCGGTCTGCGGACCCCAAACTGATCCAAATGTAGGCTGAAATCAGAAAATCGATTCAAAGGTTATGAATTGCCGCATATTACATTATTTTTCACAAAAATACCTAATCTTTTGACACAACTGATGCGTCCTCTCCTTCAGTGTCAAACAGCATGTTGACAGTCATTGATCTACAAGACATTTTGCATGCCGAACAACCCAAGGCAATATCAGTAGCCTAGTCAAACTGTGCACTGTGCCGAGTGACAACCTATGTAATTTGCTAGGTTATTATTATCTACGCACTGTTTTTCCGCAATAAAAGTAAGCTACTGGAGACACAACTCTCATCTGGCTATACCTGCTGAACAGGGCTTACAATACATTGTATTTTGATTGTTCAGGTTAACCATCAGCAATAGTTTTGGTAGTTTGGCTTTAAACTATCAGTGTATGTGGTCATTATTAGATATACAGGGTAAAGTTTAACGAGAAATCCAAAGTTGTGCCATTTATTCATCAATCTGCAAAAATGACAAGTTAATTAGTGGGTGATGGTGATTTCAGAACCAAAGTGGTGGGGGGGGGGGGGGACAAAAAACATAGGCTTCATTGCCCCCCCCCCATATAGTGGTAGTGGGGTGGTAGATGCCTAGTCTCCCTTATGGCTCAGCTCAGGTGCCTACATAGTGCATACAACATAGACATACATAATTTACACACACACACACAAAGAAGTCAGCTCAGACAGATCCAGCTCAGAGAGTCCCAGAGAGGCTCATGAGCTCCATAAGCAGCAGATTTTTATTTAGAATGGAAAATGAATGTTTATTCAACAAATGTTAGTGCATTGTATCTCATTGAACTGAATTGCATCAATTCGTTCTCTAATCAAACTGAATCGCACCGACTCGTTTCTAACAAAAACATATCGTTCCTGTATCGTATCAGAGCCCATGTATCTAGATACGTATCGAATCGTCTTGAAAGGGAAAGATGCACATCCCTACCAAAAGGAGGGGGAGGGTGATCTGGGCTATCGTGTGAGTGGCCATAAAAGTGTGCAATGGCCCTGCTGCTAAGATGGCCTGATCAGCATCACTTTAGAAAATGGAAACGGCTAGTAGTATTGTATATTTGTTGAACACACGTTTATGTCAAGCTCAGGAGGCAATGCTGGTCTTAAAAAGCCAGACAGCAAATCAGCAAAGTTGACTTACAGTGAGAACAATTGGTTTGTATGAGTGTGTTGAATTTAAAGTATGTATAACACATAACGCACTTATTTAGCACATGTGCTGATCGCTGGTATCAACTCTGTTGTTAGAGATAACAATTATCATTTAGTGGGGCTATCAATACATTAATTGGGAAATGCCATTAGTTAATAGTTCAAAAGGTAGAAAATAGTAAAAAGAAAGAAAGAAAAACCCTGGAATGAGTAGGTGTGTCCAATCTTTTGACTGGTACTGTATACTGTAAACTACCTCCATGAGGTATGCTATGAAATGAAAACGTTTGTCACAAAAACAAAAATAATCATCATCACACTGTTCACACTGACTCTTAATGATAGGCAGCTGTGTAATTCATAGGGTAGGGGGTTGACAGAACGAGAGAGAGAGAACACTTTGCAACGATCACTTCTTCACAACTGCAATCACAACACCAAAAATGCCCTTTTTGTGTTATCTTGGCAGATCATCTTTTTACCTTTTAATATGAATTATAAACTAAGCTTAGGTCTGGGTATGTAGAGTTTTGCTTATTCTATAAGTGATTGTTGTATTTTTCACCTTATATGTTTCTATTTCCGTGTACTTTATGTTAATGATTGTGAGTAGGCCCACAGCAAATGTGCATGTTAATTAATGAGCAAAAACCAAGAAAAATATGGAGTTCTTGATTCTATTGCATCTAGATTCAAACCGTCATCTATTTCTGTGATTATCCAAACTGAGCTTGTTGTACCAATATTCAAATTCCAAATCAACATTTAGCCTACCATTTGATATTGTAAAATACACAATGTAGTTGTTTAAACAAATTCAGTGGTATCTGTTTGGATGCATTTAACAATGGAAACATATAAACCTGTATGTGAAAGAGTATAAAATGTGTTCATATATCCATATACAGTATATTCATAAGATGTATACATGAAAAATATGAAAATATATAGACCCACTGTAATTGACATTGGAAGAATATATATATTGGGCAAATAATTGTTTAATAAAATATTTTACATGGTATTTGAACTTCTTATTTATTTGTCCATTATAAAGACACTGGCAGTGTCTGAATGCCCATACTTGCGTCCTAAATAGAAGGCTGTTTGAGTGTGTAAAAAAAGAAAGCTTAATAGTATGCGACATTTCGAAAATCGAGTATACTTTAAATGCCCGGATATCATATTCATTTAGGCTTTGACAACAGCTGATCAATTACAGTGGGGAAAAAAGTATTTAGTCAGCCACCAATTGTGCAAGTTCTCCCACTTAAAAAGATGAGAGAGGCCTGTAATTTTCATCATTGGTACACGTCAACTATGACAGACAAAATGAGAAAAAAAAATCCAGAAAATCACATTGTAGGATTTTTTATGAATTTATTTGCAAATTATGGTGGAAAATAAGTATTTGGTCAATAACAAAAGTGTCTCAATACTTTGTTATATACCCTTTGTTGGCAATGACACAGGTCAAACGTTTTCTGTAAGTCTTCACAAGGTTTTCACACAGTGTTGCTGGTATTTTGGCCCATTCCTCCATGCAGATCTCCTCTAGAGCAGTGATGTTTTGGGGCTGTCGCTGGGCAACACAGACTTTCAACTCCCTCCAAAGATTTTCTATGGGGTTGAGATCTGAAGACTGGCTAGGCCACTCCAGGACATTGAAATGCTTCTTACGAAGCCACTCCTTCGTTCCCCGGGCGGTGTGTTTGGGATCATTGTCATGCTGAAAGACCCAGCCACATTTCATCTTCAATGCCCTTGCTGATGGAAGGAGGTTTTCACTCAAAATCTCACGATACATGGCCCCATTCATTCTTTCCTTTACACGGATCAGTCGTCCTGGTCCCTTTGCAGAAAAACAGCCCCAAAGCATGATGTTTCCACCCCCATGCTTCACAGTAGGTATGGTGTTCTTTGGATGCAACTCAGCATTCTTTGTCCTCCAAACACGACGAGTTGAGTTTTTACCAAAATGTTCTATTTTGGTTTCATCTGACCATATGACATTCTCCCAATCCTCTTCTGGATCATCCAAATGCACTCTAGCAAACTTCAGACGGGCCTGGACATGTACTGGCTTTAGCAGGGGGACATGTCTGGCAATGCAGGATTTGAGTCCCTGGCGGCGTAGTGTGTTACTGATGGTAGGCTTTGTTACTTTGGTCCCAGCTCTCTGCAGGTCATTCACTTGGTCCCCCCGTAAGGTTCTGGGATTTTTGCTCACCGTTCTTGTGATCATTTTGACCCCACGGGGTGAGATCTTGCGTGGAGCCCCAGATCGAGGGAGATTATCAGTGGTCTTGTATGTCTTCCATTTCCTAATAATTGCTCCCACAGTTGATTTCTTCAAACCAAGCTGCTTACCTATTGCAGATTCAGTCTTCCCAGCCTGGTGCAGGTCTACAATTTTGTTTCTGGTGTCCTTTGACAGCTCTTTGGTCTTGGCCATAGTGGAGTTTGGAGTGTGACTGTTTGAGGTTGTGGACAGGTGTCTTTTATACTGATAACAAGTTCAAACAGGTGCTATTAATACAGGTAACGAGTGGAGGACAGAGGAGCCTCTTAAAGAAGAAGTTACAGGTCTGTGAGAGCCAGAAATCTTGCTTGTTTGTAGGTGACCAAATACTTATTTTCCACCATAATTTGCTAATAAATTCATTAAAAATCCTACAATGTGATTTTCAGGATTTTTTTTCCCTCATTTTGTCTGTCATAGTTGACGTGTACCTATGATGAAAATTACAGGCCTCTCTCATCTTTTTAAGTGGGAGAACTTGCACAATTGGTGGCTGACTAAATACTTTTTTCCCCCACTGTAGATATGGGGATGCGCTACCGAAATTAACGAATAGCGAGAAATGACGCAATCACACAAGACACATTCTCTGTATGCGAAAATCAAATGTTTAATAGTATGCGACATTTCAAAAATTGCAATGTCCGTATTGTGAGATGCCTAAGACAGCGCTACAGGGAGACAGGACGGACAGCTGATCGTCCTCGCAGTGACAGACCACGTGTAACAACACCTGCACAGAATCGGTACATCCAAACATCACACCTGCAGGACAGGTACAGGATGGCAACAACTGCCCGAGTTACACCACGAACGCACAATCCTTCCATCAGTGCTCAGACTGTCCGCAATAGGCTGAGAGAGGCTGGACTGAGGGCTTGTAGGCCTGTTGTAAGGCAGGTCCTCACCAGACATCACCGGCAACAACGTTGCCTATGGGCACAAACCCACCGTCGCTGGACCAGACAGGACTGGCAAAAAAGTGCTCTTCACTGACGAGTCGCGGTTTTGTCTCACCTGGGGTGATGGTTGGATTCGCGTTTATCGTCGAAGGAATGAGCGTTACACCGAGGCCTGTACTCTGGAGCGGGATCGATTTGGAGGTGGAGGGTCCGTCATGGTCTGGGGCGGTGTGTCACAGCATCATCGGACTGAGCTTTTTGTCATTGCAGGCAATCTCAACGCTGTGCATTACAGGAAGACATCCTCCTCCCTCATGTGGTACCCTTCCTGCAGGCTCATCCTGACATGACCCTCCAGCATGACAATGCTACCAGCCATACTGCTCGTTCTGTGCGTGATTTCCTGCAAGACAGGTATGTCAGTGTTCTGCCATGGCCAGTGAAGATCCCGGATCTCAATCCCATTGAGCACGTCTGGGACCTGTTGGATCGGAGGGTGAGGGCTATGGCCATTCCCCCCAGAAATGTCCGGGAACTTGCAGGTGCCTTGGTGGAAGAGTGGGGTAACATCTCACAGCAAGAATTGGCAAATCTGGTGCAGTCCATGAGGAGGAGATGCACTGCAGTACTTAATGCAGCTGGTGGCCACACCAGATACTGACTGTTACTTTTGATTTTGACCCCCCCTTTGTTCAGGGACACATTATTCAATTTCTGTTAGTCACATGTCTGTGGAACTTGTTCAGTTTATGTCTCAGTTGTTGAATCTTGTCATGTTCAAACAAATATTTACACATGTTAAGTTTGCTGAAAATAAACGCAGTTGACAGTGAGAGGACATTTCTTTTTTTTGCAGAGTTTAGTATGCAGGTTAATTATGTAGTACGCTAGTATGGATATTCGGACATGGCCAGTGTCTTGTACTCAAAGCAAAGCTTTGTCTGGATAGTTTAGGATATGGAGTTTCAAACTCGTGAGATACAAAGCAAGCGGTAACTAAACTAAGCTGAAGTAGTGATTACATTTTTTTTATAAAGAGATTTCATCATTGTAATTTAACAAAATAATGCTCGTCCTACATAAACCCATCATCATGTAGAACAATATACATGCTCACAAGCAAGAGGGCAATCAAGTGATCTTTGTTGAGGCCCATCTATTTACTCATTGTTTAGTAGATCAACTTTTTACTGAGCTTTTCAGGGAAGATAAGTGGCTCTGGGCCAATTAACTTGTTGTCATGACGTCCACTTTGTCTCAAAAGTATGCAGATGGAATGGCTTTATTATATAAGTCATTCTATTCTGTAAGACAAACCATTTGTTACATTAATAACATTAATCATATTAAATTAAGTTTCCTTCAAAGTGAAAATGAAATATTGTCAAAGAAACAAACTGATAGCTATAAATACAATCACATACAACTGTTTACATAAGAGACCCATAGAGAGGTCTGGACTTCTAGATACCTGTATACAGAACGCAGATGGACACTGACACACAGTATGCCTTTTGTAAACACCAGCTGGGCATGCTGAAAAGATGTCTGAATAATCAATGTGTCATCCGCGGTGACTGGTAGTTCCCCATTCGACTTTAGGCAGGCAACGCCAATACACAAACCATTTTAAAAATGTGTTAGGTATAGGTACTGTACTTTGCAGATCACTCCATATTACAGCAAATGTACAGTGGGGAGAACAAGTATTTGATACACTGCTGATTTTGCAGGTTTTCCTACTTACAAAGCATGTAGAGGTCTGTAATTTTTATCATAGGTACACTTCAACTGTGAGAGACGGAATCTAAAACAGAAATCCAGAAAATCACATTGTATGATTTTTAAGTAATTAATTTGCATTTTATTGCATGACATAAGTATTTGATCACCTACCAACCAGTAAGAATTCCGGCTCTCACAGACCTGTTAGTTTTTCTTTAAGAAGCCCTCCTGTTCTCCACTCATTACCTGTATTAACTGCACCTGTTTGACTCATTACCTGTATAAAAGACACCTGTCCACACACTCAATCAAACAGACTCCAACCTCTCCACAATGGCCAAGACCAGAGAGCTGTGTAAGGACATCAGGGATAAAATTGTAGACCTGCACAAGGCTGGGATGGGCTACAGGACAATAGGCAAGCAGCTTGGTGAGAAGGCAACAACTGTTGGCGCAATTATTAGAAAATGGAAGAAGTCGGTCAATCACCCTCGGTCTGGGGCTCCATGCAAGATCTCACCTCGTGGGGCATCAATGATCATGAGGAAGGTGAGGGATCAGCCCAGAACTACACGGCAGGACCTGGTCAATGACCTGAAGAGAGCTGGGACCACAGTCTCAAAGAAAACCATTAGTAACACACTACGCCATCATGGATTAAAATCCTGCAGCGCACGCAAGGTCCCCCTGCTCAAGCCAGCGCATGTCCAGGCCCGTCTGAAGTTTTCCAATGACCATCTGGATGATCCAGAGGAGGAATGGGTGAAGGTCATGTGGTCTGATGAGACAAAAATAGAGCTTTTTGGTCTAAACTCCACTCGCCGTGTTTGGAGGAAGAAGAAGGATGAGTACAACCCCAAGAACACCATCCCAACCGTGAAGCATGGAGGTGGAAACATCATTCTTTGGTGATGCTTTTCTGCAAAGGGGACAGGACGACTGCACGGTATTGAGGGGAGGATGGATGGGGCCATGTATCGCGAGATCTTGGCCAACAACCTCCTTCCCTCAGTAAGAGCATTGAAGATGGGTCGTGGCTGGGTCTTCCAGCATGACAATGACCCGAAACACACAGCCAGGGCAACTAAGGAGTGGCTCCGTAAGAAGCATCTCAAAGGTCCTGGAGTGGCCTAGCCAGTCTCCAGACCTGAACCCAATAGAAAATCTTTGGAGGGAGCTGAAAGTCCGTATTGCCCAGCGACAGCCCCAAAACCTGAAGGATCTGGAGAAGGTCTGTATGGAGGAGTGGGCCAAAATCCCTGCTGCAGTGTGTGCAAACCTGGTCAAGACCTACAGGAAGCGTATGATCTCTGTAATTGCAAACAAAGGTTTCTGTACCAAATATTAAGTTCTGCTTTTCTGATGTATCAAATACTTATGTCATGCAATAAAATGCAAATTAATTACTTAAAAATCATACAATGTGATTTTCTGGATTTTTGTTTTAGATTCCTCTCTCACAGTTGAAGGTGATAAAAATTACAGACCTCTACATGCTTTGTAAGTAGGAAAACCTGCAAAATCGGCAGTGTATCAAATACTTGTTCTCCCCACTGTACATGAAATGTCAATCGCTTGCAGGCTACCTTCTAGACCAGGTTAAACTCCCTATGGAGGTGCAGGGTGAGTTCAGGTACTACTGTTGCCCTAGACTTTGGTGTTAGAGGACGGATGGTGTTCTCAGTGAGCAACACAAGTTTGTAATAATGACACAAGGGACTTGAATTAGTGAAGTTATTTTTTGTATTTTGACAGCTAGGTTTGTTTTCCAGCTGAGGGACAGTACAGTGACCTAGGGTACCCTTTCATAGGCTTAAGGTTGGCCTATATCACTTATGTCTGAAAAGAAGAGTAAGGAAAGTAAAATACAATGTCTTGATTGTGACATGAATAAAATGAACATCAAATTATATTTGTTGTTGTATACTGGGGAGCATGTTTTATTGAAATATTTCAAAAATTGCCATATCCATAGAAAGAATGCCAGAACCAGTCAGACAATTGAACAGTTCACAGAGGGACTGGAGGTGGAACTGAGTTTGAAAGAGACCCTTTGTACTGGACAAAGAAGTCGTCATATTAGATAGTTCAGCATGACCTCTGCCTGTCATTTCATGTTGAACTTGCGGGCGGCATAATGCTAATCAATAGAGTAGGTGTGAGTTGGATTGTGTCCTGGTTAACAACATAATGTAACCTTAGTCTTTATTCCCTTTACTAGCCTTGTGGAGTACAGTGGGGAAAAAAAGTATTTAGTCAGACACCAATTGTGCAAGATCTCCCACTTAAAAAGATGAGAGAGGCCTGTAATTGTCATCATAGGTACACGTCAACTATGACAGACAAATTCAGAAAAAAAAATCCAGAAAATCACATTGTAGGATTTTTAATGAATTTATTAGCAAATTATGGTGGAAAATAAGTATTTGGTCACCTACAAACAAGCAAGATTTCTGTCTCTCACAGACCTGTAACTTCTTCTTTAAGAGGCTCCTCTGTCCTCCACTCGTTACCTGTATTAATGGCACCTGTTTGAACTTGTTATCAGTATAAAAGACACCTGTCCACAACCTCAAACAGTCACACTCCAAACTCCACTATGGCCAAGACCAAAGAGCTGTCAAAGGACACCAGAAACAAAATTGTAGACCTGCACCAGGCTGGGAAGACTGAATCTGCAATAGGTAAGCAGCTTGGTTTGAAGAAATCAACTGTGGGAGCAATTATTAGGAAATGGAAGACATACAAGACCACTGATAATCTCCCTCGATCTGGGGCTCCACGCAAGATCTCACCCCGTGGGGTCAAAATGATCACAAGAACGGTGAGCAAAAATCCCAGAACCACACGGGGGGAACTAGTGAATGACCTGCAGAGAGCTGGGACCAAAGTAACAAAGCCTACCATCAGTAACACACTACGCCGCCAGGGACTCAAATCCTGCAGTGCCAGACGTGTCCCCCTGCTTAAGCCAGTACATGTCCAGGCCCGTCTGAAGTGTGCTAGAGTGCATTTGGATGATCCAGAAGAGGATTGGGAGAATGTCATATGGTCAGATGAAACAAAAATAGAACTTTTTGGTAAAAACTCAACTCGTCGTGTTTGGAGGACAAAGAATGCTGAGTTGCATCCAAAGAACACCATACCTACTGTGAAGCATGGGGGTGGAAACATCATGCTTTGGGGCTGTTTTTCTGCAAAGGGACCAGGACGACTGATCCGTGTAAAGGAAAGAATGAATGGGGCCATGTATCGTGAGATTTTGAGTGAAAAACGCCTTCCATCAGCAAGGGCATTGAAGATGAAACATGGCTGGGTCTTTCAGCATGACAATGATCCCAAACACACCGCCCAGGCAACGAAGGAGTGGCTTCGTAAGAAGCATTTCAAGGTCCTGGAGTGGCCTAGCCAGTCTCCAGATCTCAACCCCATAGAAAATCTTTGGAGCGAGTTGAAAGTCCGTGTTGCCCAGCGACAGCCCCAAAACATCACTGCTCTAGAGGAGATCTGCATGGAGGAATGGGCCAAAATACCAGCAACAGTGTGTGAAAACCTTGTGAAGACTTACAGAAAACGTTTGACCTGTGTCATTGCCAACAAAGGGTATATAACAAAGTATTGAGAAACTTTTGTTATTGACCAAATACTTATTTTCCACCATAATTTGCAAATAAATTCATAAAAAATCCTACAATGTGATTTTCTGGATTTCTTTTTCTCATTTTGTCTGTCATAGTTGACGTGTACCAATGATGAAAATTACAGGCCTCTCTCATCTTTTTAAGTGGGAGAACTTGCACAATTGGTGGCTGACTAAATACTTTTTTCCCCCACTGTATCTGGGAATGATTTACTTTCCATGCTGACTGCTACATGAAGGATACAGGGTGATTGATCTAGTTTGTCTGCAGATTTATCATATTCCTAAAGAATACCGTCTTATATTTAAGGGTTATTACGAAGCAGCAAAAATGAAGCACTCCCATGGACTATGCTTGGTGGTCTGTTTTGGGATACTCGATTTGGGTAAGTGCACTTTGGCTGTAGTGCCTTTAAATTGCTCTGAGGTATGACTACTGTACTTGCTATATCACACCTTTTGGTGAAAGATGAGGAATACTAAACATCACTGTCCTTCATTGTAAGAATATCTTTATTTTGTGACATGTTATACACGGAGTGTACAAAACATTAGGAACACCTTCCTAATATTGAGTTGCACCCCTTTTGCCCTCAGAACAGCCTCAATTTGTCGGGGCATGGACTCTACAAGGTGTGGACTCGAAAGCGTTTCACAAGGATGCTGGCCCATGTTGACTCCAATGCTTCCTACAGTTGTGTCAAGTTGGCTAGATGTCCTTTGGGTAGTGGACCATTCTTGATACACACGGGTAACTTGTGTGAAAAACCCAGCAGCGTTGCAGTTCTTGACACACTCAAACCGGTGTGCCTGGCACCTACTACCATACCCCGTTCAAAGGCACTTAAATATTTTCTTGCACATTCACCCTCTGAATGGTACACATACAGTGGGGGGAAAAAGTATTTAGTCAGCCACCAATTGTGCAAGTTCTCCCACTTAAAAAGATGAGAGAGACCTGTAATTTTCCTCATAGGTACACGTCAACTATGACAGACAAATTCAGAAAAAGAAATCCAGAAAATCACATTGTAGGATTTTTAATGAATTTATTTGCAAATTATGGTGGAAAATAAGTATTTGGTCACCTACAAACAAGCAAGATTTTCATCTCTCACAGACCTGTAACTTCTTCTTTAAGAGGCTCCTCTGTCCTCCACTCGTTACCTGTATTAATGGCACCTGTTTGAACTTGTTATCAGTATAAAAGACACCTGTCCACAACCTCAAACAGTCACACTCCAAACTCCACTATGGCCAAGACCAAAGAGCTGTCAAAGGACACCAGAAACACAATTGTAGACCTGCACCAGGCTGGGAAGACTGAATCTGCAATAGGTAAGCAGCTTGGTTTGAAGAAATCAACTGTGGGAGCAATTATTAGGAAATGGTAGACACACAAGACCACTGATAATCTCCATCGATCTGGGGCTCCACGCAAGATCTCACCCCGTGGGGTCAAAATGATCACAAGAACGGTGAGCAAAAATCCCAGAACCACACGGGAGGACCTAGTGAATGACCTGCAGAGAGCTGGGGCCAAAGTAACAAAGCCTACCATCAGTAACACACTACGCCGCCAGGGACTCAAATTCTGCAGTGCCAGACGTGTCACTCTGCTTAAGCCAGTACATGTCCAGGCCCGTCTGAAGTTTGCTAGAGTGCATTTGGATGATCCTGAAGAGGATTGGGAGAATGTCATATGGTCAGATGAAACCAAAATAGAACTTTTTGGTAAAAACTCAACTCGTCGTGTTTGGAGGACAAAGAATGCTGAGTTGCATCCAAAGAACACCATACCTACTGTGAAGCATGGTGGTGGAAACATCATGCTTTGGGGCTGTTTTTCTGCAAAGGGACCAGGACGACTGATCCGTGTAAAAGAAAGAATGAATGGGGCCATGTATCGTGAGATTTTGAGTGAAAACCTCCTTCCATCAGCAAGGGCATTGAAGATGAAACCTGGCTGGGTCTTTCAGCATGACAGTGATCCCAAACACACCCCGTTCCTGCTCCCCGCACCAAGCCAGTGGTGCGCGTCGCCAGCCCGGCCTGGCCCGTTCCTGCTCCCCGCACCAAGCCTATGGTGCATGTTCCCAGTCCAGCCCGGTCCGTTCCGGCTCCCCGCACCAAGCCAGTGGTGCGCGTCGTCAGCCCGGTCCGGCCTGTTCCTGCCCCTCGCACAAAGCCTGTGGTGCGCGTCGCCATCCGGCCCGGCCTGTTCCTGCCCCTCGCACCAAGCCTGTGGTGCGCGTCGTCAGCCTGTTCCTGCCTGTTCCTGCTCCCCGCACTAAGTTAGTGGTGCGTGTTCCCAGTACGGCCCAACCCGTTCCTGCTCCCCGCACTAAGTTAGTGGTGCGTGTTCCCAGTACGGCCCAACCCGTTCCTGCTCCCCGCACTAAGTTAGTGGTGCGTGTTCCCAGTACGGCCCAACCCGTTCCTGCTCCCCATACTAAGTTAGTGGTGCGTGTTCCCAGTACGGCCCAACCCGTTCCTGCTCCCCGCACTAAGTTAGTGGTGCGTGTTCCCAGTACGGCCCAACCCGTTCCTGCTCCCCGCACCAAGCCTATGGTGCATGTTCCCAGTCCGGCCCGGCCTGTTCCTGCCCCTCGCACCAAGCCTGTGGTGCGTGTCGCCAGCCCGGCCCGGCCTGTTCCTGCCCCTCGCACCAAGCCTGTGGTGCGCGTCGTCAGCCTGTTCCTGCCTGTTCCTGCTCCCCGCACTAAGTTAGTGGTGCGTGTTCCCAGTACGGCCCAACCCGTTCCTGCTCCCCGCACTAAGTTAGTGGTGCGTGTTCCCAGTACGGCCCAACCCGTTCCTGCTCCCCGCACTAAGTTAGTGGTGCGTGTTCCCAGTACGGCCCAACCCGTTCCTGCTCCCCGCACCAAGCCTATGGTGCATGTTCCCAGTCCGGCCCGGCCTGTTCCTGCCCCTCGCACCAAGCCTGTGGTGCGTGTCGCCAGCCCGGCCCGGCCTGTTCCTGCCCCTCGCACCAAGCAAGTGGTGCGCGTCGCCAGCCCGGCCCGGCCTGTTCCTGCCCCTCGCACCAAGCCAGTGGTGCGTGTCGCCAACCCGGCCCGGCCTGTTCCTGCCCCTCGCACCAAGCCTGTGGTGCACGTCGCCAGCCCGGGCCCGGCCTGTTCCTGCCCCTCGCACCAAGCCAGTGGTGCGCGTCGCCAGCCCGGCCCGGCCTGTTCCTGCCCCTCGCACCAGGACAGTGGTGCGCGTCGCCAGCCCGGTCCGGCCTGTTCCTGCTTCCCGCACCAAGCCTGTGGTGCGCGTCGCCAGCCCGGTCAGGCCTGTTCCTGCTCCCCGCACCAAGCCAGTGGTGCGCGTCGTCAGCCCGGTCCGGCCCGTTCCTGCTCCCCGCACCAAGCCAGTGGTGTGCGTCGTCAGCCCGGTTTGGCCCGTCCCTGCTCCCCGCACCAAGCCAGTGGTGCGCGTCGCCAGCCCGGTCCGGCCGGTTCCTGCTCCCCGCACCAAGCCAGTGGTGCGTGTCGTCAGTCCGGCACAGCCCGTGCCTGTTCCACCGGTGCCTGGTCAGGTACCGGTCAGCTGCTCCACACCGGAGCCTAAGCAATCCACTCCACCGATGTCCAGTCCAGCTCCAGCCAGGGGGGCCAGACCAGACCAGGGGCACTACGGGGGAATAGCTAGAGAGTGGTGGTCACGCCCGGAGCCGGATCCGCCTCCGAGGCGGAATGCCCACCCAGCCCCTACCCTCTTGAGTTTGTGTGGCGCGGTCGCAGTCCGCGCTTTTTGGGGGGGGGGGTTACTGTCACGCCCTGGCTCTGGGGACTCTTAAATGTTGAGCCAGGGTGTGTAGTGTCTATGTTTTTTTTTCTATGTGTTTCTTTCTAGATCGTTTATTTCTATGTTGGCCAGGGTGGTTCCCAATTAGAGACAGCTGTGGCTCGTTGTCTCTGATTGGGGCCCATACTTAGGCAGCCTGTTTGCACTTGTCATTTGTGGGATCTTGTTCCGTGTAAGGTTTGTTTTGGTGTTTAACCTTGGACTTCACGTATCGTTTGTTGTTTTGTAATTTTGTGTGTAGTACTCATTAAAGAATGTACGCATATCACGCTGCGCCTTGGTCCGTTGCTTACGACGATCGTGACAGTCATTGCTCGTCCATATATGTATATATTGTTAAATTCCATTCCTTACTTAGATTTGTGTGTATTGGGTATATGTTGTGAAATTGTTAGCTATTACTTGTTAGATATTACTGCACTGTCGGAGCTAGAAGCACAAGCATTTCGCTACACCCGCAATAACTGCTAAACACGTGTACATGACAAATAGAAATTGATTTGATTTGTATGCTTGGCAAAATCTGATTATCCCCCGGATATTGAAATCGGGACATTATCAAGGGCTATCTGCTTTGACAGGCATGACTTACATGTGTGCCTTGGGAGGATGAACTGTAATGTTATCTGAAGAAGAAAATGAAGGAGTGGGGTGGTCAAATGTTCCCGTAAATTGGTTTAGGATTGCCCTAAACTGTTTATTTGCGGGTATCAGGTTGATTTAGGAGGTCTACACACTGGGAAGTTTATTGTAATTTAGATAAAAAATGCATTGAGATACCGATCTGTCATTAACATGCCACTCGCGACGGTAAAACAGGGACAAATGGGGGCCGATGAGAAAAGTTAATCCTGATAATATAAGTAGTACATACTGTCTATATATTTTCCCCTGTCTCTCTTGCTATCTCTCTCAGAATGACCTTCTTGATCCAAACTAGTCAGGTTTCAAGACTGGTCATTCAACTGAGACTGCTCTTCTCTGTGTCACGGAGGCTCTCCGCACTGCTAAAGCTAACTCTCTCTCTGCTCTTGTCCTTCTAGACCTGTCTGCTGCCTTTGATACTGTGAACCATCGGATCCTCCTCTCCACCCTCTCCGAGCTGGGCATCTCCGGCGCGGCTCACTCTTGGATTGTGTCCTACCTGACCGGTCGCTCCTACCAAGTGGCGTGGCGAGAAGCTGTCTCCGCACCACGTGCTCTCACCACTGGTGTCCCCCAGGGCTCAGTTCTAGGCCCTCTCCTATTCTCGCTATACACCAAGTCACTTGGCTCTGTCATATCCTCACATGGCCTCTCCTATCATTGCTACGCTGACGACACACAACTAATCTTCTCCTTTCCCCCTTCTGATAACCAGGTGGCGAATCGCATCTCTGCATGTCTGGCAGACATATCAGTATGGATGACGGATCACCACCTCAAGCTGAACCTCGGCAAGACGGAGCTGCTCTTCCTCCCGGGGAAGGACTGCCCGTTCCATGATCTCGCCATCACGGTTGACAACTCCGTTGTGTCCTCCTCCCAGAGTGCGAAGAGCCTTGGCGTGACCCTGGACAACACCCTGTCGTTCTCCGCTAACATCAAGGCGGTGACCCGATCCTGTAGGTTCATGCTCTACAACATTCGGAGAGTACGACCCTGCCTTACACAGGAAGCGGCACAGGTCCTAATCCAGGCACTTGTCATCTCCCGTCTGGATTACTGCAACTCGCTGTTGGCTGGGCTCCCTGCCTGTGCCATTAAACCCCTACATCTCATCCAGTATGCCGCAGCCCGTCTGGTGTTCAACCTTCCCAAGTTCTCTCACGTCACCCCGCTCCTCCGCACACTCCACTGGCTTCCAGTTGAAGCTCGCATCTGTTACAAGACCATGGTGCTTGCCTATGGAGCTGTGAGGGGAACGGCACCTCCGTACCTTCAGGCTCTGATCAGTCCCTACACCCAAACAAGGGCACTGCGTTCATCCACCTCTGGCCTGCTGGCTCCCCTACCTCTGCGGAAGCATAGTTCCCGCTCAGCCCAGTCAAAACTGTTCGCTGCTCTGGCACCCCAATGGTGGAACAAGCTCCCTCACGACGCCTGGACAGCCGAGTCACTCACCACCTTCCGGAGACATTTGAAACCCCACCTCTTTAAGGAATACCTGGGATAGGATAAAGTAATTATTCTACCCCCCCCCCCCTTTTACTCCAAACCCCCCCACCCAAAAAAAATAAAAACATTAAAAAAAACATAAAAAATAATAAAATAAAAATAAAAACACATTGTAAAGTGGTTATCCCACTGGCTATAAGGTGAATGCACCTATTTGTAAGTCGCGTCTGCTAAATGACATAAATGTAAATGTAAATGTACATTCTAACAGTGTCGGTGTGTGCTAAATTGAGGGTCTTGAATTCGAGTGATAGACTCAACGTGAAGCACTAAGGACTGTCATTCTAAATTTGGGTTGGATAAGTTATCAATTATTTTAATTATGATTCGGAAAGATGAGAGAGAGAGAGCACTGCCCCTAAGCTGTGAGGCGAACACAAAGTGAGAGGAGGGTGCACTGCTCAAATCTATTGAGTCTAGGGAGGGTTTCCTCCCAGGAAACCTTATATTTTCATGTCCTCCGAGAGGGAGGTTATTAGAGAACCTACTAGATGATAGCTTGGGCTAACCATAATGGGGACATTGATAGTAGGGGTTTTGTTTTACGATGTAATCAGAATCCTAATGTTAAAGCGCATCAATACATTTGGCTTGCTGGATGATACAGTACAATTAATTACATACAAGGCTCATAGTCTGTCTTGCTTTGACACCAAAGGATGAGGATGAAGGAGACTGGCATGGAGATTAGCATCCCATTGACATAGAACAGAATGGATGGACGGTTCTTCCCCCAATCTCATTATCATCAAGGGTGGTGTGAAAGTATTAAACATGCATTTCCTCTCTTCCCTGTTCAACTCAATATGTTTTCTAGGTGGTGTGGAACATGAGTGATCATTGTTCCAGATGAGGGATTGTTGGATATTGACTAATTGACTTCAGCATGTTTTAGTATGTTTATAACTATGTAAGTGGACTAGCAGTAGTGACTAATGTGTTATGGGTTAGATGGAATGATTTATGTGCAAATGTATGTGTGGCCGGAGGCAAGGTGTTTGAGATAGAATGTTTGCATAAGAGTGTTAGCTGCAGATTCGAGCAGGACCGATATCAGTGTATTATATGGAGTCCAAAAAGTCACAAGGCGTTAATGTTACAGGAAATTGGGAGAGCGGAATGGAATATGACTGGCGCGTAGATGTGTGTGGCTAATAAATTAAGGAAGTGGGTAATAGAGTGTCTGGGGAACGATACCTCTCTATGTATAGTGATACAGGGGACAGCTCGTAGGAGAGGAAACACAGCTGTGCACAACTTAGAGACTACTATGAAGACACGTTGAACGTCACACACACCCAGATCATGGTGGGAGTAGCAGAGATAGAGTTGATATTTCAGACACTATTGTCAACTTTCAATGAGGGGTATTTAGAAGTATGCATCATGGGCAGTGTTAGTGGTAGCAGGGGTTACCTTGGTAGCATTGTTGGGATATCATCTTCTGAGGGCATTGATGTTGAAACGTATACACAGTGCTGATTTACCTCAGGATGAGGAAAAGTTGACTAAGGTCACCGCATGTGTATATCGGGTGGCCATGGAGGAAGAAGGAGATGGGGAGGGAAGTGAAAATGACCTGGCCTGGGAACACCTCTTGTAACCTGTGGCCTGACCGGGGGAAGACTGGGTGAAAGCATGAGGAGGTTTTTTAGAGCCTTCATTTTTGTGGAACCCAGCAGAAAATTATCCCAAAGGCATAGAGTCAGGCGAAGAGAGAGTGGGAATTGTCATGTTATCAAACTTCGGGGGTTTCTTTACAAACATAATTATGCATAGCTTAACGCATTATTAATACTTGTTATGTTTTGTGTTTCATTTTGCTTTTCAAGTCTTGTGCGATCACTCTCTTAGGAACCCGACTGAGGAAATGGAGGAAGTCAAAAGCACTAGCTGAAATGGAGGAAGTCAAAAGCACTAGCTGAAATGGAGGAAGTCAAAAGCGCTAGCTGAAATGGAGGAAGTCAAAAGCTCCACCTGAAATGTCATTGTCAGTTGTCCGATGAGAAATGGTGTGCGTAGTGTGATTATAGATCAGAGAGGCCCTACGTCTCAGAGGTGTAAATAGACAAATCAACTATGAATGTTAATCATGTTCTATTTTATGTTCATTTATAAGTAATTTCAAAGTTTGTGATGTTGAACAGTATGGAATTACTATTCAAATAGGAGGGAATGTTGGGTTGTAGTTTGAAATACTTGCTACACCAGAAGTTAATAGTTACATGTGTGAGGAATGTATATGGTAGAGTCAATGGAGGTTGGATAAAAAGTATGGGCCTGGGAAGTTACTAAGTAAGATTAGTGAGGAATGTGGGCCGAGGTCTGTTCAGGTCAGATGAAGGGAGAAGGAACAGTTTTATTAAACACATCACTTAACTTCCTCCCTCGCAACAAAGATGTAGTGTTTAGAGCTGCAAGCAGGAGACTGCCTAAAGGAGGGTATAAATACTTGTGCTGGTGGAAACATGTCTTTGTCATTTTCAGCTGTTTGACCCAGTGGGTGAATAAACTTGGTTTGAGCTTTGACTAGTTGTCCGTTAGGTTCTAAATAAGAGTAAAAAATAACACTTGCCATAACAAAAGGATTGAATACTTGACTCAAGGCACTGTATATACAGTGGGGGAAAAAAGTATTTAGTCAGCCACCAATTGTGCAAGTTCTCCCACTTAAAAAGATGAGAGAGGCCTGTAATTTTCATCATAGGTACACGTCAACTATGACAGACAAAATGAGAGAAAAAAATCCAGAAAATCACATTGTAGAATTTTTAATGAATTTATTTGCAAATTATGGTGGAAAATAAGTATTTGGTCAATAACAAAAGTTTCTCAATACTTTGTTATATACCCTTTGTTGGCAATGACACAGGTCAAACGTTTTCTGTAAGTCTTCACAAGGTTTTCATACACTGTTGCTGGTATTTTGGCCCATTCCTCCATGCAGATCTCCTCTAGAGCAGTGATGCTTTGGGGCTGTCGCTGGGCAACACGGACATTCAACTCTCTCCAAATATTTTCTATGGGGTTGAGATCTGGAGACTGGCTAGGCCACTCCAGGACCTTGAAATGCTTCTTACGAAGCCACTCCTTCATTGCCCGGGCGGTGTGTTTGGGATCATTGTCATGCTGAAAGACCCAGCCACGTTTCATCTTCAATGCCCTTGCTGATGGAAGGAGGTTTTCACTCAAAATCTCACGATACATGGCCCCATTCATTCTTTCCTTTACACGGATCAGTCATCTTGGTCCCTTTGCAGAAAAACAGCCCCAAAGCATGATGTTTCCACCCCCATGCTTCACAGTAGGTATGGTGTTCTTTGGATGCAACTCAGCATTCTTTGTCCTCCAAACACGACGAGTTGAGTTTTTACCAAAAAGTTCTATTTTAGTTTCATCTGACCATATGACATTCTCCCAATCCTCTTCTGGATCATCCAAATACACTCTAGCAAACTTCAGACGGGCCTGGACATGTACTGGCTTAAGCAGGGGGACACGTCTGGCACTGCAGGATTTGAGTCCCTGGCGGCGTAGTGTGTTACTGATGGTAGGCTTTGTCACTTTGGTCCTAGCTCTCTGCAGGTCATCACTAGGTCCCCCCGTGTGGTTCTGGGATTTTTGCTCACCGTTCTTGTGATCATTTTGACCCCACGGGGTGAGATCTTGCGTGGAGCCCCAGATCGAGGGAGATTATCAGTGGTCTTGTATGTCTTCCATTTCCTAATAATTGCTCCCACAGTTGATTTCTTCAAACCAAGCTGCTTACCTATTGCAGATTCAGTCTTCCCAGCCTGGTGCAGGTCTACAATTTTGTTTCTGGTGTCCTTTGACAGCTCTTTGGTCTTGGCCATAGTGGAGTTTGGAGTGTGACTGTTTGAGGTTGTGGACAGGTGTAATTTATACTGATAACAAGTTCAAACAGGTGCCATTAATACAGGTAACGAGTGGAGGACAGAGGAGCCTCTTAAAGAAGAAGTTACAGGTCTGTGAGAGCCAGGAATCTTGCTTGTTTGTAGGTGACCAAATACTTATTTTCCACCATAATTTGCAAATAAATTCATTAAAAATCCTACAATGTGATTTTCTGGATTTTTTTTTCTAATTTTGTCTGTCATAGTTGACATGTACCTATGATAAAAATTACAGGCCTCTCTCATCTTTTTAAGTGGGAGAACTTGCAAAGTAGGGCTGAAAAAAAACTTGGTCGACCAAGAGTCGTTTGTTCTTCCGACCAATCAATTGGTTGAAATTGATTTGATTGTGGCAGGCCGAGCTCAGACTTGCTGCGCTGTGTTAACTAGCACTGTGTGACTAGCACTCTCACCTCCCTGCTGCAGCGACCACCACAGAACATCAAAGTGTTTATTCGCGCTGTTCGTGTTGCTTAAGCTGCAACATAATTACAGCCATTTCTGACTGAAAAGTTCTGTCCCTAATTTGTTTAGGAAAAACATTACCTATTCCCTCAACCCTTGCTCTCTTTACATGACACATGTATGCGTTGCATGCACGTGACCAATAGTGTCTGACCTATAGCATATCATAATCACATCAATAAATTGGTTATAACAAACTCCAAACAGCAAAATGGATACAGAGGATGTGACAAATAAACTTGAAACTGAAGAATGTTTACTGGTTGCTCATGAGGTAGGTAACGGGGAAGTCAGTGGAATAAATTTGACTAGTTGTGGAAAATACTGGAGATCAAGAAAAATAACGTAAGGAGCAAGTGTTGCATGCATATTATGTGTTTTGCGGGTACTATTTAATGAAGCTGACAGTTGAGGACCTGTGAGGCGTCTGTTTCTCAAACTAGACACTAATGTATTTGTCCTCTTGCTCAGTTGTGCACCGGGGCCTCCCACTCCTCTTTCTATTCTGGTTAGAGCCAGTTTGCGCTGTTCTGTGAAGGGAGTAGTACACAGCATTGTACAAGATCTTCAGTTTCTTGGCAATTTCTCGCATGTAATAGCCTTCATTTCTCAGAACAAGAATAGACTGACGAGTTTCAGAAGAAAGTTATTGGTTTCTGGCCATTTTGAGCCTGTAATTGAACCCACAATTGCTGATGCTCCAGATACTCAACTAGTCTCAAGAAGGCCAGTTTTATTGCTTCTTTAAATCAGCACAACAGTTTTCAGCTGTGCTAACATAATTGCAAAGGGGTTTTCTAATGATCAATTAGCCTTTTAAAATGATAAACTTGGATTAGCAAACACAACGTGCCATTGGAACACAGTACTGATGGTTGCTGATAATGGGCCTCTGTACGCCTATGTAGATATTCAATATATTTTTTTTTATCAGCCGTTTCCAGCTACAATAGCCATTTACAACATTAACAACGTCTACACTGTATTTCTGATCAATTTGATGTTATTTTAAATGGACAAAAAAAACGATTTTCTTTCGAAAACAAGGACATTTCTAAGTGACCCCAAACTTTTGAACGGTAGTGGATATGGATGATTTATAAAGCCATGCACATTTAATAGTTAGGATATTGATTATAGACCTAATTAAGTTGGGGTTTCCTATCTCCTCACTTTTAGACAATTAAGGCAAGGTCTGTTTACTCGTCTCCTAACTCCACTGCTGCCTCCGCCTCATTGTTCTCAACACCAATATACTGGTTAACTTTGCTATTATGCACATAGCAACATGTTCTTGGCACAGTGATGTTTCAGAAACGCGGACAGCGACCACTATCCAACGCAGGAGAAAGCACATTTGTTATAAAATAATATTATTTTTATTAGTGTTGCAACATTGTTCTTAAGTAATATAACAATATACAACTTCAGCAGCACGTCTTAGAGTGATGACTGTGCCATCCCCTAGGCCTCCACAATATATTAGTCCACTCAGACAGGTGCGAATCACACAGGTGTCTTGTACACCATGATTATATATACAGTACTAGTCAAAAGTTTGGACACACCTATTCATTCAAGGGTTTGTCTTTATTTTTACTATTTTCTACACATATGGAATCATGTAGTAACCAGAAAAGTGTTAACCAAATCAAACTATATTTTAGATTTTAGATTCTTCAAATAGCCACCCTTTGCCTTGATGACAGCTTTGCTCACTCTTGGCATTCTCTCAACCAGCTTCACCTGGAATGCTTTTCCAGCAGTCTTGAAGGAGTTCCCACATATGCTGAGCACTTGTTGGCTGCTTTTCCTTCACTCTGTGGTCCAACTCATCCCAAACCATCTCAATTGGGTTGAGGTCGGGTGATTGTGGAGGCCAGGTCATCTGATGCAGCACTCCATCACTCTCCTTCTTGGTCAAATAGCCCTTACACAGCCTGGAAGTGTGTTTTGGGTCATTGTCCTGTTGAAAAACAAATGACAGTCCCACTAAGCCCAAACCAGATGGGATGGCGTATCGCTGCAGAATGCTGTGGTAGCCATGCTGGTTAAGTCTGAGTCCAAATCTCAAATTTGGACTCAGACCTAAGGACAAATTTCCACCGGTCTAATGTCCATTGCTCGTGTTTCTTGGCCCAAGCAAGTCTCTTATTCTTATTGGTGTCCTTTAGTAGTGGTTTCTTTGCAGCAATTCAACCATGAAGGCCTGATTCAAGCAGTCTCCTCTGAACAGTTGATGTTGAGATGTGTCTGTTACTAGAACTCTGTGAAGCATTTATTTGGGCTACAATTTCTGAGGCTGGTAACTCTAATGAACTTATCCTCTGCAGCAGAGGTAACTCTGGGTCTTCCTTTCCTGTGGCGGTCCTCATGAGAGCCAGTTTCATCATAGCGCTTGATGGTTTTTGCGACTGCACTTGAAGAAACTTTCAAAGTTGTTGAAATTTTCCAGATTGACTGACCTTCATGTCTTAAAGTAATGTAAGTAATGGGACTGTCGTTTCGCTTTGCTTATTTGAGCTGTTCTTGCCATAATATGGACTTGGTCTTTTACCAAATAGGGCTATATTTTGTATACCACCCCTACCTTGTCACAACACAACTGATTGGCTCAAATGTATTAAGAAGGAAAGAAATTCCACAAATTAACTTTTAACAAGGCACACCTGTTAATTGAAATGCATTCCAGGTGACTACCTCATGAAGTTGGTTGAGAGAATGGCAAGAGTGTGCAAAGCTGTCATCAAAGCAAAGGGTGGCTACTTTGAAGAATCTCAAAATAATTTTTATCTATTATTTGTAATTTGCTAAGTTTGCCTTGAAATGAGCAGCAGCAGTAAAGAACCATCTTTAGACAGGCACATTCCTCACTAGCTAGATGCACAATAATTAGTCCAGATGCACAATTAAAGGGGAATTAAACTCAAATCAAAATGTTTTATTCTGATGTGATTTAAGCATTGACATGGACAATTTTGTTGTTTCTCTATGAAAATATATACATTTCTAAAACCATTTTTAAGCAGTGCATAGTGTTTTTAAGTTGAGTTGATTGGTATGAATAGCAGCAAGCAAGTTAGTTACATGATGGAAAAATGTCATTATTTTACGCTGGCTCCAGTTGAACAGGGCAATGGCCCCGTCAAATAATCAGGCAAAATCGGGGAGGGAAGAGCGCCCTTCTCAAATCGAACAGTAATCTGCGTAGCTCGCTCATGTTGTCAAGAAGTTAGCATGGTGCATCGTCCAGAAACATACATATTTTTTCCATAAAATAAATGGATTACGTCACTTTTGTTTTGAGCCGACTTCGGTATCGGACAGAACAGGGCAGGACCGGAAGGCAGCCCGGTTCCAAATCGAATGCAATCAACTTTCAACCGGTGCAAAACACGCCTACACGATAGCCCGGGCAAGATTAATCGAACCCCCTTAATATCTTGTGATGACCATGACATGTCACGTGAAATAATTTAACTAGTTAGCTTCTTAGCTAACGTTCTGACTCATCAACAGCGAATGTGTAGTTAGCAAGCTGCTCATGAGACGAGAGTTAATGCATATCTGTGTAGTTAGTTTACAATCAATGGATTTCACAGGCCCTAGTCAGCTAATTGGATTGTAACCCGGGGACTAACGAGGTATGTCATGATTCATGAATTGTCAGAAATCAACAACAGGCAAACACTCACTGCACCAAGAAAAATATATTCTCCGTCATCACTGTCTTGGTCTACAACTTCTTCAGGCTCTGGTTCCTTATCCTCGGTAAAGGGAGGGGGACTACGCTCTGAACTGCTCGCCATCTTCATTCAATGCACAGATAGAACAAGGAGGCAGATATTTTAGCAGATGTATAAGTGTGAAGCATCCGGTTGGAGTTTCACTCACTACCAAATATGATGATGAGAGGAAGCACAGTGGCCGGCATTGGGAGAAGATGCATGCGCAATGGATTTAGGCCGACATTATGATAATTGTCTCATCGATGAGACATTTGATCTCAATACAGTTTTCTGTTCCCAAAACTAGAATCTGTTACGAACAGAGTGGAGTACATTTTTAAATTTACCCTTTGCCAAAGTTTTAAAATATTGCGTTGTTTAGAAGAAGTGCAAGGGCGAATTGAGTTATTACACACGCGCACTTTACAGAATAGGCGTTCCCTAACGGAAATATGCAAATACATATAGAACGTGCCAATAGGATCTCGTGCTTGGCTCTGCCCCCTCCTTGCTTGTTCTGCCCACTATGACTCGTTTATTTGCGTTGTAAACGACAGGCTTTGGTCTATCTTGGGTTAGTTATAAAAATCTTTGCATATTGTGCGTGTGTGTGTGTGTGTGTGCGTGCTTCTTCATCAGTGGAGTTTAACGGCGGTTGCCATCTAATATCAATTGTGCATTACCGCCACCAACTGGACAGGCGAGTCCGAGTCAAGACCAAGACGAGAACAATGCGAGTCCAATTCAAGACCATGATTGTAATTTTGTCAGATTGCCACCATAATAAGAACTCAAAATGTACAGTATTTCTTTGTCAATATTTCAGGAGAACATATGGATTCTTTAGCTATTCAGAATGGTAAAAATAATGCATGCTGAGGGCAAATAGAGAACCACTAAAAATTATCACTAACCATGGTCCCTAAATAATAGTTAAATAGACTAAATACATTACATTTTCCCCCAATCTCCCCTATGTGAGTGTGTGACTCTCAAACTATTTCCCCCAGTCTCCCCTTCGTGGGGGAGCAAGGAAATTCCTAGGAGCACGACAAGGTTTGACGAATGTTTCAACAAAAGTAAAGGACAGTATTTACGAGTAAAGTAGGATGTTTTTAATCTATAAGAAATATATAAGTCATGAAAGGAATGTGGACATCTGGCCTGGCAAATCAGTTTTCCATATTGTCCGAGACTGAGTCAAGACCTAGTAAAAATATATCCGAGACAAGACCGAGACTGGACTTGAGACTGATCTTGAGTACTACAACACTGCCTGGAGGCACAAGTTATACCACAGTGGGGGCAGAGTCCAGGGTTCACTTTCCTTTCGTTGGAGCCACTGAGTTGCCTCATTGATCCTCAAAGAGGCTTGTGACTTAGAATATTTGGTGTTGCCATGCCTAGCAATCTGCTGTATTTTCTAAATCAAGACAATGGTGTTGGAGTGTAATTATGGCAGGCATATTGGATACCAACATAGTTGAACTACACAAAAATAGTATAGAGTACAAGTCATAAGTACATTACACAAATCTGAAAGATGTCTCGCCATAATGGATTTGGAGTCAAATCTAGGCAAGTATGGGTAACTGCATAAGTGGAGGTTGTCTGAAAGTGGGCATGTCAACAGAAGTGGGAGGATCAACAGCGATAGGCGTTGCACCAGTGCTCTGTTATTGGTTAGACGGTTTTGATTGAGCGTGTTGTTTTTCGTTTCTTAACACGTGTTTATTGGTCAGTTCCCGACCGTGTGAAACAACTCTGGGAGATCTAAAAGGCACTCTATACTTGATGGAGAAGCATACTGTGCCATTTGAATGTGAACAAAACACACAACAAACAACTCACTTATAGCCTAAATATGAAAATACAAGTAATTTTTTCTCAGTTATTAGTCTAGCAGTTTTTCATTTATTACCAATAATAATAATTATAATTACTCTTGTATAATTGGGCAGCAAACAGCCTACCGGTTTTTCATTTACCAATAAATCAGTAACACTTTACCTTAAGTGTACATTAATTAATATGTAACTAAATAGAAATACATGTATTTATAACATACTAGTTACATGCAATTACTATGTAAATACTATGTAATTATACTGTATTAAGGGTTTAGCGCTATAGGTTATTACACAAGTGGAACAAGGATATGTAATTACAAATCAGCTTGTCTGAGTTTATTCCACATGTAATTACTCATGATTTATGGATATGTCATTACAAGATGTCTTGCTCCAAATGTAACTAACATGTTCTGTAATTACACTTTTGCAGTCTCCTGTGTAGCATCACGTTAACAATGCATCCTAATATATAACCTTGTTACATGCAACTACATAAGTCACTACCACCAAAATAAGCTAGGCTACGACTCCCGTCAGCAGTTGTAGCAATGCACACTATCATTAACTACAGTTTCAGTTATCTTATCTCTATATTATTTGGCTTAAAGGATGTATTGCATTCAATGTAAGAGCAATGTATTTACAATGGATATGCACGTAACTATAATGTACCTACCCAGGAGCAAGCAACTTAATGTAAATTGAAACACATAATAGTATAACCTTTGTAAATACTATGTACCTGCCTTTGAAAAGGGATTTAAGGGTTTATTTATGTGGCTTCAAAGGTGTAATGTAAGTTAAATTTTGTTCAAAATAACATAATGTATAATGTTAATGCAGGTGCTCATGAGCAAGCAGCTTCAAGTAAAGTAAAACACAGTAGGGTAAACCTTTGTATTACAATCATTGGGAAAATACACTTACATGTAGAATAAATGTTGTTACAACACCTGTAAGTGTAATTACACTGTACTTTCAATGCAATTACATATTTCACAGAATATATCAAAATGTCAGTTATTACAATGTCGTTATGAAGAAAAGTATCGCAACTACAATGTTTCTACATAGGAACAAGCAATTTAATTTAAAGTGAAACACATCATAATTACTCATGTAATTACTATGTAGTTACTATGTTACAACAATGGCAGACACCCAATACAGTACTTGTAGTTGTGATCAATGGGAATCCATCTCAATCTAGGAAAAACGTTGATACAGCACCTTTAAGTGCAATTACTATGTACTTTCAATATTCTTAAATATTTCATTACATTACATTTTAGTCATTTAGCAGACGCTCTTATCCAGAGCGACCTACAGTTAGTGAGTGCATACATTTTCATACTGCAGGGTATATCAAAAGTGTAGTTATTACAATGTCGTTATAAAGAAAAGTATTGTAAATACAATGTTTCTACGCAGGAACAAGCAACTTAATGTAAAGTGCAACGCATTTTATTTACTCATGTAATTAATATATAATAATGTTTTTGATTGTAGTAGGTGAAGTTCGGTAATACACTTTCTTGAGGGTTGGTGCATAGCCTGTTGATCGGACAGTGATATGTTTGGAAGCAATGGAATCCAGAGTCTCCCGTTTCATGTGATATCAACATGTTTTACGTGGAGTGACCCAAAAAACACTGATAGCAACAAAACATGCTTATAACCCTGTCAAAAGAATGAAACACATTAATTTGCTGTAGGATCGTAGTTCCAAAGACATTGTATTGGTTGATATAAATGAAAAGTTGAGATTCTGTTCTTTTCGGCAAAATAGAGCTTGCAAGGGTTGCGTGCATTTAAAGGGCCAGTATTGACCACTATTTAAATTGACGTGGCAAATTTCCTATAGGGGGTGCATGCTAAGAGTGAAAATCTTACAGCTGATATACTAATCGGATGTCTTTGAAGAGTTGAGCGAGTACTCCTTTCTTATTTTCTTTACCCAACCAGTACATCCACTCAATAAAGTGGAGATGCTTCTTTAAACTTTTTTTGGTCCGATTGCCCCTTAGCCTCCAGACCTGCCCCTTTATTGTCTGCCCCGCTCTTTCAATGTGTTGTGTATGACATCCTGTGTGAGGATCCTCAAAGTTGTTTGTGTGGTTGACTGTCTGGTGATTGTAACCCAGCCTATTCAGAGACCTGACATACGCTCTTCAGCAGTCACTCAGACTGGTGGAACCTCTTCGCACATGTCGTCTGATGATAGGGATTAAGGTTTCCTGTGAACGGTTTTCCACCATTTAAAGAACTGGGCGCCGTCTGTTGTATTTGACCTCCATCATCCCAAACACACAACCCTATCTTCTCTACGTTGACCCCATCCTTCCACGATTGTACTGAAATATAGGAACAAGTGCATATCGTTATTTTGTGACAGGGAGTTGGCCAGTGGTTAGTCACGCCTTGGAATGGCGGGGAATCAGTAAATCCATGGGAACCAGCATAATGTCACTTATGACACAAGCCAAGGTCTGATGGGTGAAGTTGCATAATGTTGAAAGACCTGAAACATGATCCTAGGAAACATCACTGATGATGTGTCCAAAAGCACATGTATTTATCAAATAATTTAGTATATGAAATGGTCAAGCCATCCATTTTTTAAAATCCATATCAGTATATCTACTGAGGAATACTTTAAAAAGGCAACTGATTACCATAAGTTAAATATATCAACAAATTATCTCTCAGTTCCCAAGCCCAGATAATGAATGTTACTACATGAAAATGGATAATGCTATACCTTTCTCTTGTGCAAGAACTTGGATTCATCTATCACCACCAATCTCCGTAGTGAACTTGACGCAATTTGGAAACTCTTCCTCCTCTTATCCTCCTCAGGGCTTTGTTGGAGACCTTCAATAATGAAAGGTAATACAAATGTTAGTGATATGAGAAGACTTGAGTGTCCCAGGGAAGCATGACCATCAACTTCTATAGGAGGGTCATCGAAATCAAATCTCACTTAGGGTCCCAAATTGTCTTAAGCTGACACTGCTTCTGTATCATGGAAGTCATCACAAAATAACTGAATTTGAGTTTGTCTGTTGTTGCTATTTGCACTGTAATGCACTGTAAACATTTTATATTTGATAAAACATTCAGCCTATATTCAGTCAGCAAACAGGCTTTTTAAAATTCAAACAAATTGAGTAATCAAAGTAATAACTGACAGATTGATTATCAAAATAGTTGTTAGTTGCAGCTCTAAAAACAGTACTCAAAACACATTTGTAACAGCTTTTACTTCATTTGCCTGAATAGTGTAGGCTCAGAAGAATAATACATTAGGGCAGCAGCAGTGGTGCAAGCCTCCCCAGTCGTGCCATGCTGCCCTTCCTGGCCTGCCACCACGACAAGTAACCTAAATACCTGTGGGAAACACTGGTCAAGATGGGTGGCAAAGCAAGCTAAATGTTGAAAATCTTGGTGTGCCCCTTTAAGCTGCCCAGTAAATAATGCATTAAATATCCCAAAAGCCTGATTATTAAAAAACACCCTTTTACATACAGTTTATAAGTGAGCAAAAATGTCCTCAGAGTGAATATAAGTAAACAAAGCTGGTGGATTTTTCAGAGTAACATTTGCTCATAATTCTGTGTTGATCGACAACTGTAACAATCACAAACAATCTCACCTTTCTCAGGCTTTTCGTCATTCTTGTCAGGCTCCTTGAGCTCCGTGCAATGCCATCCTCTATCATATCAACAAATCAGATCAATAGTATATGACAATAGAAACATACATCTTTTTTTCATAAATTAAACCCACGATAGGCCCCAGACTCAACCCATTGAGACCCAGCTTTTGGTAACACAACCTTAACTTGCCCTTAAACCACATTCTCTTCAGCCTGAAGAGACCTGCTCGCCATACCTTGCTCCACTTCTGTACTAACCTATGCCACGGAACACTAACTAACATGTAATTACTTAGCAGAGAGCCCCACACTCACCAGCACCTGAAAGAGCATGGACTTTTTGTGGGTGACAGCTATTAACAAACAAAGTGGTCAAAATGATGTATTTTCTGACCTTGGCAGGTCTACCTCTAGCCCAACTATTTAAATCAATGAAGCATGCCATCCCAGTGTAAAAACAAAGCAAAAAAAAGTGTTAGGGAATTTTGGAAGCCCTTTTGGGTAATACAGCCCCTAATTGTGGGGGGGAATAGTTATGCACGTTTTCAGTTTTTTAAATCTTATTTCTTGTTTGTTTCACCCCAGAAAATATTTTGTATCTTCAATGTGGTAGGCATGTTGTGTAAATCAAATGAGACAAACCCCCCAAAAATCAATTTTAATTCCAGGTTGTAAGGCAACAAAATAGGAAAAATGCCAAGGGGGGTGAATACTTTCGCAAGCCACTGTATTGGAGCCCCCGTGCGAGGAGTCTAAGATAGAACTAGGCCTTACTGTTGAATTCAGTCTATAGGACCAATACCGCTGTGCACAGTAGAAGCACGAGCAAGAAACTGTTGAGATGAAGGGACAAGTGGAGAGAACCAGGAAGCTAATGACAAAAGCCGACAAAGAAAAGATGCTGCTAGCCGAGGAGCTGCATTTGAGAACGGATCAATTAAAAGATCTGGCAAACACTTATGACGAAGAACAAGCACAAACTCCCAAACAAATCCGTTTTCTACAAGAACAACTCGATTTTGTCACGCCCTGACTCATGGGACTCTAGTATGTTGAGTCAGGGTGTGGAGTTCTATGTTGTATTTTCTATGTTTACGTTCTAGGTGTTGTAGTTCTATGTTTGGCCGGGTGTGATTCCCAATCAGAGACAGCTGTCGCTCGTTGTCTCTGATTGGGGATCATACTTAGGCAGCCTATTGGCAATCATTAGTTGTGGGATCTTGTTCCGTGAGCAGGCTTGTTTTGTGTTTAGCCTTAGGACTTCACGTTTCATTGGTTTGTTGTTTTGTTAGTGTGTTTATCGGTGAAATAAACATGTACGCATTTCACGCTGTGCCTTGGTCTGACCCGTCCTTCAACGGGGGGGGGGGGTACAATCACTCCAGTTGGAGGATGTGACTTCAGGGACAGGAGCGGAAAAAGATGACTCACCAGGTGGGCGGCTACCACGTACATACCACACCGATGACCACCGCAATAACGATAGCTACAAAGAATGTCCCCAACCAAACAGGCCCCGCAGAGGTCGATCGGGCCGCTACGTTCCTACATCTAACCCTCACAAATGGTCAGGGAACAAGGGTAACAAGCGCAACAAGAGTAACAAAGGGTTCGATGACGACCAAAACGTAACCCAAAGCTCGAATAAGAGATGTACTGCAGTGAAAAAATATTGAGAAAGGGGGAAAAGATAAGTCATCATGACTAGGTGTGAAATTGCCAGAGAATGGGTCCCCCGAAATTAACACCATTTGCGAGGTCGGAAACGTTCACCTTAACCTCACTCAAATCCCAGTCCAGGGCCCGCTCGATCTAGACACAAGCCCATGCTTTGTCTAGAGACCATGACACAGATGTTGCGACACACAAGGTAAGCAGCGTTGCAACAGCTGATTCCTCTCCCATTCCGATAGAGGACCCACTGGGTCACGAAGTACAGCAATCTGTCTTAAAAATCGAAACAGATAACTCACCACTCCGTTCTGCCAAGCCGCTCCAATTTGTTGGCAATATGACAATAAAAAAATGACTCAAACAGGCCATACCTCAAAGCTGTCTTAGAGGACTGTTTGACTTGTGATGCACTGATAGATTCGGGTTAGACTATTTCCCTCAATACTCAAACTTTGCTGGATGAACTCAAAAGGGCAGTGGACCTAGCGAAACGTTGGTTAAAAACGGAACGATGTGACACTAAACTTCAAGGTTTTTACCAAGAGTATCTGTCACGCCCTGGCCAGGAGAGGCCGGTTGTCTTTAGTTGGTTTGGTCAGGGCGTGAGTATCTATGTTAGAATTTCTATGTTTAGGTTCTAGTTTTCCTATTTCTATGTCTGGCCGGGTATGATTCCCAATCAGAGGCAGCTGTCGCTCGTTGTCTCTGATTGGGGATCATACTTAGGTAGCCTATTGCTTACTGTTTATTGTGGGATCTTGTTCCGGTTAGGCTGGTATGTGTATAGCCCTTTGGACTTCATGTTACGTTGTTTCTTGTTTTGGTTTGTATGTTTATTGGGTGAATAAACATGTACGCTTTTCACACTGCACCTTGGTCCGACCCGTCTCTCAACGATCGTGACAGAAGATCCCACCAAACGAGGACCAAGCAGCGTGGCCAGGAGCAGACATCCTGGACATGGGAGGAGATCCTGGATGGTAAGGGATCTTGGACATGGGAGGAGATCCAGGCTGGGATGGATCGCCGACCTTGGGAACAGACAGAGGAAGCCCGGGTAAGAGAGGAGCAACGGCGACACCGACGGCGCTGGCCGAGGAGGAAGCCAGAGAGGCAGCCCAAATATATATATTTTTTTTTGGGAGGGGGGGGGGGGGCTAAAGGGGTGGTCGGGGATTGAGAGAGAAGAGCCCCGAGCACTGCACCCCGGGGAGGGGGGGTTCCAGTTGGAGTCCCTCCATGGAGTCCCTCCATGGGAACAGGAATGGGAACCATTTTACACTGAGGAGTCGGAGGATGACGACGATGATGAGTTTCTGTTCCCTAACTCGTGGGGGCTCCCGGAGGAGTCCTCACTGGAGGAGGATTGGGCGTGGAGAGTAAAGAACTGGTACAGTCGTAGACCTCCAGCGCCAGTTCCCAGTCCGGTAAGGTCAGTGCCTGCTCCCCGCACCAAACCAGTGGTGCGTGCATCCAGTCCGGTGCGGCCCATACCCTGCTCCTCGCACCAAGCCAGTGGTGCGTGTCGCCAGCCCGGTAAGCCCCAATTCTGCTCCCCGCACCAGGCCAGTGGTGCGTGTTCCTAGTCCGGTATGGCCAGTCCCTGCTCCTCGCACCAAACCAGTGGTGCGTGTCACCAGCCCGGTACGCCCCGTACCCGCTCCCCGCACCAGGCCAGTGGTGCGTGTTCCCAGTCCAGCCCGGCCCGTTCCTGCTCCTCGCACCAGACCTGTGGTGCGTGTCTCCAGTCCGGCCCGGCCCGTTCCTGCTCCTCGCACCAGACCTGTGGTGCGTGTCTCCAGTCCGTTCCGGCCCGATCCTGCTCCTCGCACCAGACCAGTGGTGCGTGTCCCCAGTCCGGCCCGTTCCACCGGTGCCTGGTCCAGCAATGGCCAGCTGCTCTAATCCGGAGTCAGAGCAATCCGTTCCACCGGTGCCCAGTCCAGCTCCGGTCAGCGGCTCCACTCCGGAGCCAGAGGAGTCCGCTCCACCGGTGCCCAGTCCAGTTCCGGTGAGCTGCTCCACTCCGGAGCCAGAGTAGTCCGCTCCACCGGTGCCCAGTCTAGCTCCGGTCAGCGGCGCTAATCCGGAGTCAGAGCAGTCCGCTCCACCGGTGTCCAGTCCAGCTCCGGTCAGCGGCTCCACTCCGGAGTCAGAGCAGTCCGCTCCACCGGAGCCCAGTCCAGCTCCGGTCAGCGGCTCCACTCCGGAGTCAGAGCAGTCCGCTCCACCAGGGTCCAGTTCAGCTCCGGTCAGCGGATCCACTCCGGCGCCAGAGCAGTCCGCTCCACCGGGGTCCAGTTCAGCTCCGGTCAGTGGCTCCACTCCTTAGCCAGAGCAGTCCGCTCCACCGGGGTCCAGTTCAGCTCCGGTCAGCGGCTCCACTCCAGACCCAGAAGTCAGCCCCTCTCCAGGGTAGGGGCCTCCCACACCAGGGTCCAGACAGGGCTTGGTGCATCGTGGGAATATTGTGGATCCAGGCCCAGACGTCAGCCCCTCTCCAGGTTCGGGGTCTCCCACACCAGGGTCCAGACAGGGCTTGGTGCATCGTGGGAGGAAGGAGAGGGGAAGCATCGCGCCGAGGTCCAGACCAGACCAGGGGCGCAACGGGGAGAGAGGGAGAGATCGTCACGCCCGGAGCCGGATCCGCTTCCGAGGCTGAATGCCCACCCGGACCCTCCCCTAATGATTCAGGTTGGTGCGGCCGGAGTACGCACCTTTGGGGGTGGGGGGGGGGGGGGGGGCGGGGGTACTGTCACGCCCTGGCCTTGAGAGGTTCTAGTTTTCCTATTTCTATGTCTGGCCGGGTATGATTCCCAATCAGAGGCAGCTGTCGCTCGTTGTCTCTGATTGGGGATCATACTTAGGTAGCCTATTGCTTACTGTGTATTGTGGGATCTTGTTCTGGTTAGGCTGGTATGTGTATAGCCCTTTGGACTTCACGTTACGTTGTTTCTTGTTTTGGTTTGTATGTTTATTGGGTGAATAAACATGTACGCTTTTCACGCTGCACCTTGGTCCGACCCGTCTCTCAACGGTCGTGACAGTATCTTACTAAAACTGAACTTTGGTCTTTGGCGCAGCCAGCTCAACATGCCTTGTCTTTCGACCCTGTGCGAATGGCATCCGGGCCGACTATTCCTGAAGCTTGCAACGTGATAACGGAGTCCGCTGTGGTGATACCGGGAAGAACCACAGAGGTTTCTATAAGACTGAACCTGTCGCCCGGCGCCCGGCTACCGGATGGAAGGCACCACTGCGTTCTTCCAACCCTCGCCACAATTATTCGAATTGGGGCTAAGTATCAATGGTAACCCGCTGTTGGAGCTAAACGCTAGATCCACTTACCTCTTGGTGCAGAATTAGACTCAAGCGGATATCTCCATTCCTTGGCACACTCAGCTAGGAACTTTGATTGATTACTCATTCCATGATTTTGAACTTGTTGTTCCCGTGATTGGGCCTCTTCCTTCCTCCCTAGACCTATGTGGTGAGGAAGGGATGTTTTTTACTTGTCCGTCAAAGGCAATAACTCCTGTATTGCCACTGGACGACACATCAACGTTCAGGATGGATGTCGATTCTGACAACGACCTGTTGATATACTCCATCATCACGGAGGATGATACCGCATCTTCTTCTGCATGTGAAGTACACACTGATGAAATAACAGCTAATGATTCCCCCACCATTCACAAGCCGTCACCACCTGATGAAGACCTGTACAATGCTGCTGAACCATGTCCTGGTTTCCATGCACAGGTACTACAGCTACTCACTGAGGCAGACGCACTTGTCAATGACACTGAAAGACATCAGTTGCGGGACTTATTTTACAAACACAGAGAGATCTGGTTGACAGACTCGCTGGATTCCGGGTTTACGGGTCTGATCAGAACCTACACCCAAACGAGGGCACTACGTTCATCCACCTCTGGCCTGCTAGCCCCCCTACCTCTACGGAACCACAGTTCCCGCTCAGCCCAGTCAAAGCTATTCGCTGCTCTGGCACCCCAATGGTGGAACAAGCTCCCCCACGACGCCAGGACAGCGGAGTCACTGACCACCTTCCGGAGACACTTGAAACCCTACCTCTTTTTGGAATACCTGGAATAGTAAAACAGTAATCCTCTACCCCCCCGCCCCCTCCCCCAGGCCCCCATTTAAAAAAAAAGAAAAAAAAGTGGTTGTCCCACTGGCTATCCTAAGTTGAATGCATCAATTTGTAAGTCGCTCTGGATAAGAGCGTCTGCTAAATGACTTAAATGTAAATGTAAAAGAAATCAATGCTCAGGTAAGACCATGGTCGTTGTGGAACTGGTAAAGGTTGTAACTTACCTGCTGGGAGGTGCCTAGGTGTCTTACTCTGGGTGCACACCGAGCAGGAGGAGACATACACCCTCACGTCCTTAGCCAAGGTAGGCCACCAGTACTTTCCGGTCAGGCAGCGCACTGTACGACCGATACCTGGGTGACCAGAGGTGGGTGACGTGTGTGCCCAGTAGATCAGACGGTCATGGATAAGAGCAGGCACGTACTGCAGCCCAGCTGGACACTGAGCTGGATATGGCTCTGTGCTTAACGCCTGCTCTATATCCACGTCCATCGCCCATACTACCGGCGCCACAATGCAGGAGGCCGGGAGTATGGGGGTGTTGTCTCTGGGCCTCTCCTCTGTGTCATACAGCCGTGACAATGCGTCTGCATTCACGTTCTTCGTACCCGGGATGTATGATAGTTTGAAATCAAACCGGGTGAAGAATAGGGCCCACCTGGCCTGGCGAGGATTTAGCCTCCTCGCTGCCCGGATGTACTCCAGGTTACGGTGGTCCGTCCAGATGAGGAAAGGGTGTTTCGCCCCTTCAAGCCAATGCCTCCACACGGTCAGGGCTCGGACAACAGTCAACAGCTCCCGATCACCAACGTCGTAGTTCTGCTCCGCCGGGCTGAGCTTCTTAGAGAAGAAGGCACAGGGGCGGAGCTTGCGTGGCGTGCCCGAGCGTTGAGAAAGGACAGCGCCTATCCCTACCTCGGATGCATCCACCTCCACTACGAACGGTAGTGATGGATCGGGGTGGGCCAGTACCGGGGCTGAGGTGAACAGACCCCTCAGGTTACTGAATGGCCTGTCAGCCTCAGCAGACCAGCGGAGCCGGGACGGCCCACCCTTCAACAGCGATGTAATGGGAGCTGCGACCTTGCCAAAGCCCCGGATAAACCTCCGATAGTAGTTGGCGAAGCCAAGAACGTGCTGCACCTCCTTAACCGTAGTTGGAGTCGGCCAGTTACGCACGGCTAAAATGCAATCTCCCTCCATCTCCACACCTGAGGTGGTAATGCGGTATCCGAGGAAGGAGACGGACTGCTGGAAAAACAGACACTTTTCTGCCTTGGCATAAAGGTCATTTTCCAATAGTCAGGTCAGTTCTTTGCAAACCAGGGACACCTGCTTGGCGCGCGTAGTGGAATACACCAGAATGTCATCGATGTAGACCACTACACCGCAACCAAGCATGTCCCAAAACACCTTGTTCACAAAGGACTGGAAGACGGATGGAGCATTCATCAAATCGTCTGGCATCACCAGGTATTCATAATGCCCCGTGGTTGTGCTGAATGCTGTCTTCCACTCATCCTCCTCTCGAACACGCACCAGGTTGTACGCAATCCTGAGATCTAATTTGGCGAAGAAGCGCGCCCCATGCATTGACTCGATCACTGAAGGAATGAGGGGGAGAGGATACCTAAATCGTATCGTCTCCTTGTTCAGTGGTCGTTAATCAATGCAAGGGCGCAGACCTCTGTCTTTCTTCTTCACAAAAAATAAACTTCAGGAGGCGGGTGAAGGGGAGGGACATATATACCCCTGGCGCAGGGACTCGGTGATGTATGTTTCCATAGCCTCCGTTTCAGCCTTCTACAGGGGATACACATGACTCCTGGGAGGCACAGCATCTACCCAGAGGTTTATTGCGCAATTCCCCACCCGATGAGGTGGTAACTTGGTTGCCTGCATTTTAGAAAACGCGTGCACCAAATCGAGGTATTCGGGGGGAATGTGCACGGTGGAGGTACAGTCTGGACTTTCCACTGTAGTTAAACCAACGGAAACACCTAGACACCTACCCTGTCACTCTCGCGACCACCCCGCGAGAACCCTCTGCGACCATGAGAAGGTGGGGTTGTGGAGTGCTAACCAAGGGATACCTAATACCACAGGGAAAGCAGGAGACTCAATAATAAAAAATGTGACTTGCTCGCAATGAGTCTCGTGGGTAATCATGGTGACTGGTGCAGTAACTTCCTGAACAAACCCGGACCCTAATGGTCGACTATCAAGTGCTCTGATGGGGAGTGGAATGGATAGGGGAACCAATGAAATGCCTAAACTGTGTGAGAATGCCCTGTCCATAAAGTTCCCAGCAGCGCCTGAATCGACTAGAGCCTTACACTGGGGAACTACAATGTGATCAGGAAAGTAGATGGTAGGGTACAGTGCGCAGCAGAGGGCTCTGAACGAGTGTGGGTGTTCGATACCTGGTGTGATGCGAGAATGCCCTGCCTGTCGCCTCCAGACCCAAAAGAACGCTGACAACAGTGCGGTGTAATGTCCGTTCGTGCCACCAGAGTGACACTGGCGCTGTCATCCTCCGCTCTCTCGGATCGCGGCTCCACCCAGCTCCATCAGCTTGTGATCTGAGTTGGCCGGGATTGGAACAGGCAGACCCCCTCCAGGACGTCCTCTGTCCGCCTGCAGGTTGTCCAAACGGATGGCCATGTCCACCAGTTGCATGTAGGACAACATGGTGTCCCAGTAGGCTAGCTCCCTTCGAACGTCCTCCCGCAGATGGCACCGGAAGTAGTCGATAAGGGCCCGCTCGATCCACCCGGACCCAGCTGCTAGAGTCCGAAACTCCAAGGCGAAGTCCTGCGCAGCCCTCGTCCCCTGCCTCAGGTGGACAAGCCACTCGCCAGCCTCTTGACCCTCGGGCGGGTGATCGAACGCTGCTCCTCCTTCATTCCAGACTGCGTTGGCCCACTCCAGGGCTTTCCCCGAGAGGCAGGAGACGAGGGCGGACATCTTCTCCCGCTCCGATGGGGCTGGGCTGATGCTGGAGAAGTAGAGCTCCAGTTGGAGGAGGAATCCCTGGCAGAGAGCAGATGTCCTGTCGAACTCCCATGTTTGGGATATAAATGGATGGCATCATGAGGAAGGGAAATGATGTGGATATATTGAAGCAACATCTCAAGACATCAGTCAGGAAGTTAAAGCTTGGTCGCAAATGGGTCTTCCAAATGGACAATGACCCCAAGCATACTTCCAAAGTTGTGGCAAAATGGCTTAAGGACAACAAAGTCAAGGTATTGGAGTGGCCATCACAAAGCCCTGGCCTCAAAGCCCTGACCTCAAAAATGTGTGGGCAGAACTGAAAAAGCGTGTGCGAGCAAGGAGGCCTACAAACCTGACTCAGTTACACCAGCTCTGTCAGGAGGAATGGGCCAAAATTCACCCAACCTATTGTGGGAATCTTGTGGAAGGCTACCCGAAACTTTTGACCCAAGTTAAACAATTTAAAGGCAATGCTATCGAATACTAATTGAGTGTATGTAAACTTCTGACACACTGGGAATGTGATGAAAGAAATAGAAGCTGAAATAAATCATTCTCTCTACTATTATTCTGACATTTCACATTCTTAAAATAAAGTGGTGATCGTAACTGACCTAAGACAGGGAATTTTTACTAGGATTAAATGTCAGGAATTGTGAAAAACTGAGTTTAAATGTATTTGGCTAAGGTGTATGTAAACTTCCGACTTCAACTGTAAGTATCTCATAGTACACAATCTCACTCTTCTCCTATTGAGTGGCCATTTTAATGCCAAGCTCCTGTATCCTATCCTATATTGTGAACTACACTACAAAAGAGTTTTAGAACACCTACTCATTCAAGGGTTTTACTTTATTTTTACTATTTTCTACATTGTAGAATAATAGTGACGACATCAAAACTTGATGACAGCTTTGCACACTCTTGGCATTCTCTCAACCAGCTTCATGAGGTAGTCACCTGGAATGCATTTCAATTAACAGCTGTGCCTTCTTAAAAGTTAATTTGTGGAATTTCTTTCCTTCTTAATGCGTTTGAGCCAATCAGTTGTGTTGTGACAAGGTAGGGCTGGTATACAGAAGATAGCCCTATTTGGTAAAATACCAAGTCCATATTATGGCAAGAACAGCTCAAATAAGCAAAGAGAAACGCCAGTCGATCATTACTTTAAGACATGAAGGTCAGTCAATACGGAACATTTCAAGAACTTTGAAAGTTTCTTCAAATGCAGTCACAAAACCATCAAGCGCTATGATGAAACTGGCTCTCATGAGCACCTCCACAGGAATGGAAGACCCAGAGTTACCTCTGCTGCAGAGGATAAGTTCATTAGAGTTACCAGCCTCAGAAATTGCAGCCCAAATAAATGCTTCACAGAGTTCAAGTCACAGACACATCTCAACATCAACTGTTCAGAGGAGACCGTGTGAATCAGGCCTTCATGGTCGAATTGCTGCAAAGAAACCACTACTAAAGGACACCAATAAGAAGAAGAAACTTGCTTGGGCCAAGAAACACGAGCAATGGACATTAGACCGGTGGAAAGTTGTGCTTTGGTTTGTAGTTCAAATTGGAGATTTTTGGTTCCAACCACTATGTCTTTGTGAGACGCTTTGTGGGTGAACGGATGATCTCCACATGTGTATTTCACACCGTAAAGCATGGAGGAGGAGGTGTTATGGTGTGGGGTGCTTTGCTGGTGACACTGTCTGTGATTTATTTAGAATTCAAGGCACACTTAACCAGCATGGCTACAACAGCATTCTGCAGCGATACGCCATCCCATCTGGTTTGGGTTTAGTGGGATTATCATTTGTTTTTCAACAGGACAATGACCCAACACACCTCCAGGCTGTGTAAAGGCTATTTTATCAAGAAGGAGAGTGATGGAGTGCTACATCAGATGACCTGGTCCCCGACCTCAACCCAATTGAGATGGTTTGGGATGAGTCAGACGGCAGAGTGAAGGAAAAGCAGCCAACAAGTGCTCAGCATATATGGGAACTCCTTCAAGACTTTTGGAAAAGCGTTCCAGGTGAAACTGGTTGAGAGAATGCTAAGAGTGTGCAAATCTGTCATCAAGGCAAAGGGTGGCTATTTGAAGAATCTCAAATATCTTTTGATTTGTTTAACACTTTTTTGGTTACTACATGATTCCACATGTGTTATGTCATAGTTTTGATGTCTTCACTATTATTCTACAATGTAGTAAAAATTAAGAAAAACCCTTGAATGAGTAGGTGTTCTAAAACTTTTGACCGGTAGTGTATGCTCCTCATTTTCAACTACTTAGCTTACCACTAAATCAAGCCACTCTGCACTTTCCCTATTACTCTACATGAAACTGTCTCTTTCCTCCCTTCTTCCTCTCTCCTTTCACCCCTTTTTTTTTTGCTATGTTCCCAGTGCACACATTGCATTTCTTTTTCATTTTCAGTCCATCTCTTTGGTCTGCTGCTGTTTGTAAAAGCAGGCCCAACATGTGAGATAGAAGAGAGGTACTATCTTGCCTGGTTAATGAAGCAGAAGAATCGACTGTGTGGAAGGAGAGGCAGCGAGAAGAAAACAGGAACTCCGGGGACTGCTAAAAGCCTGCCTTTGGTGCTCTGTCCTGGGGCCACTCTTGTTCGCAGAACCCTGCTGTCTGCACTGCTCTAGCTGGCTCTGGCCACCACTGACTGACTGAGGAATGGGTGGTGGTTATCACAGCAGGCTGGTGAGGGGAGGACGCTCATAATAATGACTGGAATGAAGTGAATGGAATGGTATCAAACACAAGGAAACCATGTGTTTGATGTGTCAATACCATTCAATTTATTCCATTCCAGCCATTACTATGAGCCCGTTCTCCCCAATTAAGGTGCCACCAACTGCCTGTGGTGGTTATACCCCACCATTTCTCCATCCATCATTTTCTTCTTGAACATCAACTGCTATGTGATTTACAATCTAGGGTTAGGGTAAATTAAATCAACTTGTAAGTTGAATCAACTTGCAATTTGAAATGACATTCCATATTTACGTGATAGTCAGATTGGAAAAGAAACCGCATAACATAAATAATCTTCACTATAAAGTGTACAATAGTTGACATTTTAGTCATTTAGCAGATGCTCTTATCCAGAGCGACTTAGAGGAGCAATTAGGGTTAAGTGCCTTGCTCAAGGGCACATCGACAGATTTTTCAACTAGTCGGCTCAGGGATTAGAACCAGCGACCTTTTGGTTACTGGCACAACACTCTTAACCACTAAGCTACCTGCTGTTTGCTGTATGTACTGAGCGATTAGGGGTCAATACTTGATAAGGTCCTCAGTTTTGTATACACACTATTATAGAAAGCCTGAATCTACATGAGATGTCATGGTACTATACAATTACACTGTGCTTGCTTGTGACTATGATGATGATGATGATGATGATTGCGATGAGGATCAACAATGATCTCTGTCAAGTGCTCACTTCCAAAAGTCCTCTTCTCCACACATAGAATATACCCACCCACCCACTCCAAACAAAATCCCAAGGTAGTATTAGTTTCACATGGATTTCCCACAGTGAAACTGACCATTCAACCCTGTAGCCGTGAATCAAGCTCCATAACCACTACCTCACCCCCCCAGGCCCAGACATCTCTTTAGTGCCCCTCATGGAGCCAGGCCTGGGACAGCGTAGTGTCAACCCTAATATTCTTATCAGGGCCCCTCCTTAAGGGGTAGTGGATGTGCTGAGTGTTAGGGAGCGAGCCCAGTCCTCCTGCTTCCACCAGTTAGAGATAAGGACCTCAGGAACAGACAGGCCCTTTTAAGGAAGTGAGAAGATGAACAGGAGATCATGCTTATCTCCCTCTCTGTCCCAGATCTCCCTGTCCGCTCCCTTGCTCTCCTTTGATTCCTCCCTCTCTTCCCTCTCTCCCACTCATAGAGCCTATTCTTGGTGTGTGAGCCTCGAGATTTTCCATCAGCTGGCTCAGCAATGTGGAGGAATGACGCTACACACTACACACACATGATAGGCTAACACATCACACAAACAAGCAAACAATCACACTCACCAACACAAGTGTATTACTCAGTTTCCCTCTTTCAAACACAAACACCCACGCAAACACACAAACACACGCCATCTGTCTGTCTGTCTGTCTGTCTGTCTGTCTGTCTGTCTGTCTGTCTGTCTGTCTGTCTGTCTGTCTGTCTGTCTGTCTGTCTGTCTGTCTGTCTGTCTGTCTGTCTGTCTGTCTGTCTGTCTGTCTGTCTGTCTGTGTTTCTGTCTGTCTCTCTGTCTGTCAAACATAGAGATGTTCATATTTAAAGTTATGTCAATTCATGTCAGGCAAAATAACCATGTAGCCTTAGCGGACGAGCCTTTCTTGAACACACATTTTTCTTGAACAAACACTCCATGGACCTCAGAGTCGCAGAGCGGGGCGATAGATCAGACTCACAGAGAAACACTACACACAAGTCGCTGTGATGTCATTCCAGAGTTCCTGGCACGTAAACCAAACATAAATGCACTCAGAGCCTCAGAGCACTCTGTTCCCCCTCCTGACTTTGGTCTGAAACACATTCACGCGGAGGTCAGAGAAGAACAATAGCTGGAGGAGATGTGTTCTTTCTTCATCTCCTTGACCGCCTCACTTCCCTACAAGAACTGGAAAACACAAAATAGCTCAGATCGTTCTAAATAGGGTCCAGGCTCATTCATTTAGCTGGGTATCTAATAAAAGCCACAAAGCCATTGGACCACACAGGTTTGTAACCAATTCAATTGGGAGAGAGAGAGAGAGAGCTCTTCTATCCAGATAAGTCTAAACTGACTCAGTAAATCTTTATTCTTGTCATTGTCTCTCTGCTTGGTGTCAGTTGTCAAGGTTTCTGATTGCAGACTTCCAGGGCCCGTAGGAGTGCTGATCTAGGGTCAGTTGTGGCTTTTAGATCCTAATGAATATGAATGGGGGCCTAGATGAATGTATGAATATACATTTTAAGGGGGTGTGGGTTCGTTTTAACAGAGATTTGCCATTGGGATTTACTAAGGGTTAACTCTACTCCTAAATGCTTCTGAAAATAAACAGTGAAGGTGGTTTAGTGGGCCTGCACAGGAAACCATAAAAGGACCTGGTACTGGAGCAATCATGTTTACATAGTTCATTATTCTGAAAGCGTGATTTATTTTCTAGGGGCTGCGAGGCACATTTTAGCTCCTGTGTACATTAATGATAATTACTTATGTGTTTGATTATTACATGCTGTGTGATACACGGTCTATCAATTTCTTTCTCTCTAAATGTTTTGCTCGCACGCACGCACACACACAGGTCACCTTATTGTACAGTAAGTTGCTGTTTACTAAGACCAGAAAACATGTACAGTCTTGTTGTTAGTGTGGTTAAAACACATGGTGGGCTGGTGAATATCCCAGTGACAGACCTTGAGGAGTCACAGAGAACCGCTCACCCTGATCCTGGCAGCCATTGCAGAGAGCGTTAGGCCTGTGCAAAATGCATCTAGTAGATCACCATAAAAGGAGGGGACTCTTCACTGTTCATAAACGAAAGGAACTGCTTCTACCCCCGATGGTTCCGCCTCAAACAACAGTTTGTAGTCACTCTGCTGTGGTACATGTAGCTTCTGTTCTGTTTGACTAGTTGTCTACTCGTCTGTGATTTTACTGTCTGCAATTGGTGTGAGTCAAGGGTGTAGTGTGTGTGTGTGTGTGTGTGTGTGTTTGTGTGTGTTTTGTGAGGGACCACTCAATACAAAATCACCTGAGTATCTATCCATCAAGGCCTAAATAAACCCTCCAAGAAATGTTACTTGAGATAAAATATTTGACAACATATTTGTGCTATCAATCAACAAGCATCTTTTGTAAAATCCTTTGATTATGAGCTGTCAATATACAGGCCTCAGCTAGATATCAGATTGACATATCACATATCACAAAAGTCTAAATAGATATACAACACAAGGGTTTTTTCTTCCTGTTTGGACACTGATACATTTATTATGTTTCATTTCACCACTGTTATCTCTAACAAACACTGCAGTGTGAATGTAAACTAATAGTATATCTGCTACCAAATATAGTGGGGAAAGAGCTAGATTTCTGGACGACAGCATGATCGACACTTACATCTAAATTATTTTACTCATTCATTTTAGTTCATCCAAACCCCGAGAACATCCATGGGAGAGAATGCCGACAAGCCTATGAAAAATGCATTTGTAGCTAGTTCAAAGCTCATGAATTAAGACATTTCTCAAAACCCAGGGAACCTTGAAACCTTTTGGAGGGGTTTGGTGAACAAAATCAGTTTGGATTATGAGAGAATTATTATGAAAGAATCAAAGTACTTGATACTTTCAATGATTAACTCCAGTGTGATTTTTCACTGACATGAAATTCCTATAAAACACATTGAAAATGTTATCGCTGCACTAAAGTATTTCTGATAAAGTGGAAACTGACGAGACAAACCCAAAGACTTCGGCAAGGTTGTAACTGTACCAGCTGTTAATTAATATAAAAAGATATAATCAAAGGAAATAATAGAAAAGGTGTTAGAATGGTGCATCCATCTTGTGGAATGATAGCCACTGGCTTTCAGCCCTTCTTGGGAAGTGCATACTGACAAACAACAGTATTACAGGAGCAACCCAGAAGCCAGATAAAGTAACACATGTGACACGTGAACCCAGAAGCCAGATAAAGTAACATGTGACACGTGAAACACGCTTTTGCCTGACATACTTGGGTCTTCTTGTTCAACTCATTCTTATTAACAAATGTGATGAATTTCATTGTGACACTGTGTTTAGAAAACATGGTATGTGCAGTACCAGATCTTTTTAGCAGTAAAATGTATATATTTTCCTCTCTGTGTGTCAGGGGAAATATGTCCTAGCAGATATAATTAGACGCAGGGCCAATTATGCGCCGCCCCATGGGTCATCTGATGCACCACTCCATCACTCTCCTTCTTGGTAAAATAGCCCTTACACAGCCTGGAGGTGTGTTGGGTCATTGTCCTGTTGAAAAACAAATTATATAGTCCCGCAAAGCCCAAACCAGATGGGATGGCGTATCTCTGCAGAATGCTATGGTAGCCATGCTGGTTAAGTGTGCCTTGAATTCTAAATAAATCACAGACAGTGTCACCAGCAAAGCACCCCCACACCATAACACCTCCTCCTCCATGCTTTACAGTGGGAAATACACATGCGGAGATCATTCGATCACCCACACCGTGTCTCACAAAGACATTGCGGTTGGAACCAAAAATCTCCAATTTGGACTCCAGACCAAAGGACAAATTTCCACTGGTCTAATGTTTCTTGGCCCAAGCAGGTCTCTTCTTCTTATTGGTGTCCTTTAGTAGTGGTTTCTTTGCAGCAATTCGACCATGAAGGCCTGATTCATACAGTCCCCTCTGAACAGTTGATGTTGAGATGTGTCTGTTACTTGAACTCTGTGAAGCATTTATTTGGGCTGCAAGTTCTGAGGCTGGTAATAGGGCTATCTTCAGTATATCCCCCCCCCATGGTTACAACATGATTCCATATGTGTTATTTCATAGTTTTGATATCTTCACTATTATTCTACAATGTCAAAAAATAGTGAAAATAAAGAAAAACCCTTGAATGAGTAGGTGTCTCCAAACCTTTGACTGGTACTGTATATCACAACATTTCCTTTACAACTTTGGGTAGAAAACCAATAACTTTTTCTCATGATGAAAATAAATTGTGTGGTCATCCTCACAATTCAAGCCAGTCCTCCATGAAATAAATTCAGTTTGTCCTTTAATGCCAATCTTCTAAATACAGAAACGATTTCAGAACAATCTGTCATGGCTTGCTGAAATGACATGGAAAGACTCCTAGGTCCTCTTCCAGAGTTTTGGGAGATGTGATACGACAAGGGCCGTTATCTAGAAAACCCTGAGTGGCTGATAGAGCAGAGGCGCTTGGAGACATCTTTATCACAGAGATTTACCCAGTGGGAGGGATGGGTATATGCTTAGCATTGTGCCAGAGGTTGACCTCATGGTCAACAGAGCTGCTGCTGAACCACAATAATTACTGTATAAAAGAAATATTTCAAATACTGAGCAATATTGTATGCTCAAGTTACAGAGGGTCAAAGATCATACCCTCAAGACATGCTAACCTCCCCTTTTATTGGTAATGGTATTCTCTCATGTTTTGGGGGTATGATCTTTGATGATTCCCGATTCATTCAGGATTATCCGTAATCATGGTAGCATCTATATTAATGTAGAATGTTTAGAAACATATTTTATTCTGATATATAATAAAAGTGACTCCAAAATGACACAATACATTATTTACTTCTGGAAAGCCCTCCAGGAATCAAGGAAAGGCTCTGCAAACAGTTGCCTCTGGGGAAATGGTCACTCTTTCATTCCAGTGTTGACTCCAGCGTAGAACATCAGAGGAAACGGAAGTTTCGTCTTTCATCACTTTGGCCTGAATATTAACCAAGATGCCATGCCTCTGCATTTAACAGCTGTGTAGGGGTTTAACATTGACATCCCTGAAACAATACCAAGCATTTAGTTGTACAAGTATTTTCCTGCAACAATGATATCGAATCATAACAGTCTTAGGAGGAGTGAAACCAATGTCATGAATTAAAGATTTTATGCAACATTTGTGTAAAGTTTATGTGTAAAGTTTATCAACTGCAGTAGAATGTGGTTTTGTGTTAATTGAGTAATGTCTCAGGCCGCTTGTGGAATATGGTTATTCCTAACATAAACAGTAACATAAACTATAACATAAACAGCATATCAAACCAAATAGGGAAAATAAGTAATGAATTAACAGAAATAATAACTGAGGAATTGTAACATTCCACAAGTATTATATCATATCACTATACAGATGTGGGATCTTAATTTGATCACTCCTTTGTTGCTGAGAATGTCCCTTGCACAGCAGGAAATGCAAATGTGTAATGTATTCAAGGTTTAGAATGGCTTCTAAAGTATGCACTTTAACATGTCAGACTTGAATGTATCAACCCCTACAAAGAATGTCCAATAATTATAATCCACATAATAATTCACATTTCCTGTTGCTGCAGGATGTTTTTTTTTCTGAGGTCTTTGCTGATTTATTTTGATTTTTCCCATGATGTCAAGCAAAGAGGCACTGAGTTTGAAGGTAGGCTTTGAAATACATCCACAGGTACACCTCCAAATGACTCAAATGATGTTTGAATGAAATTTGTGGAGTAGTTGAAAAACTAGTTTTAATGACTCCAACCTAAGTGTATGTAAACTTCCGACTTCAACTGTACATACACACATATACATACACATATAAATACATACATACATACATAAATATAAATACATATACATACATATCCTTTAAAAAAAATAGTAAACTAGTGAACAACAACGCTTAGGCCTCTACTTCCAGCTTATACATACTATATACATTTTATGGACACAGTCTATTTTACAATAGTTCTATTTTGTTTTATTTTTACTCCTGTCCTTCCTCTACCCTCAACTTATCCTATCTATTACTGATGTCCATCTGGTTTGATTTCTGTTTGCCATATCTTTTAAACTTTGCTCTTTCACAAAAGTTCATAACTTATATACGTTTTACGGACACAGTATGTTTTACATTAGTTATCTTGCTGTTATTAGTTGTTATTAGTCCCAACCTTCAGCTCCATTCAACCCCTCCCATCTATCTGTTAACAGCATCCATATTGGATTTCTATTTGCCATATATTTTTCAACTGTGCTGTAATGTTTCACAAAAGTTCTGAACCTTTCTATTCTCATTGTTTCTCCAGATTGTAAATTGAAAATAAACATTTTTGCTCAAAGTATTATTATATTATTGATCGATTGACTATGACTTTTCAGATCACCCAGTAGTGCTATCTGCAGGGTTAGCTCCAGGTAAATATTGCAATTCTTCAGCCATTCCTGGACCTGTGACCAAAAACAAGCTACAGCAAAATCTGCAGAGCTGGGAAGGTTGTATCCCCCATATAAATAACATTTTATTGGTAGCAAGAATTTTGTATAATAATTTAAATTGAAAAATTCTAAGTTTTGAATCCGGTGTCATTTTGCGTATCAGTTCATAAACACTATGCCATGGAATCGGTACGTCAAAAATCTCGTCACAACTATTTTGCAATCTATATAGGGTTGTTATCCCAGTGACCGGCAGACCACCCCCATCCGCCCGGATCCCTAGGCCCCCCGAGAGCCCAGGACCCATCCTTCGAAAACAGCACACAGTGCCACCCACAGAACAGAAGCAGATCAACCGCTAAAAGTATTTCCAATGCTCTCACCTCAATTTGCTTTATATATAGCTATTAAAAATATACATCTATTCAAATATCTTGTGTACATTAATTTCCATCGTTAACAATTAATATGCTTAATAATGTCGGCAGTTCATTCAAAGGATTGTTACCTATAACCAGGATTGCCATTGCATTGCATTACATTTTTGTCAAGCAATTATTATTTTAGCAAACAAGTTTTGTGATTCATCCTATATTGTTCCTAACATCCTTACCCCCTTGCAACAGATGTGGGATAAATACAGACACACACACACACACACACACACATACTCTTACACATTCAACCCTTTTCTGCCACAATCAACCATAAGCTCAGATGCTCAACGGTTGTTACATTCCAGAGCTTAACTCAAGAAAGAACCTGATTTACGAATGCATATACAGTTACAGCTGTTTGAGAAAGCATGCAAGATTGAGCAATAATTGGCAAAAATGTTAGATTTGATTAACCAATGTCAAGTCCTTGGTGATGGAGATCAGATCCACCCCCTTCCAGTGAAACACACACACACTGGTCCCCCGTTGCGACCATTTTCCCCAGCATCTCTGTGCAGTCAGACATTTGATTATTTTGTGCCACCAGGGCCACAATAATATGCCCCCTCTCTGATTGTCCGAGTGTGACCCCCACCCCATGGGTTACTGCAGCCAGTGTTGCCAGCACTGCCACTAACCTGGGTGGGGGTACCCCACCGGAATCCCCACCGGCTAGGTACAAGGTCGTCAAGGTTCTCATTAGCAGCTTTGAGAATTTCCTTGTATATTATGCTCTCCCATCAGGGGGCTCTGGCTTTGTAGGACCAACTCTGCCAGGCAGGCTCAGAATCCTGAGGGGGCGGTGATGCTCTAGTAGTTCTCTGACCGCATTTATCTTTCTGTTTTGGCTGCATATAGGCAACTTACAGCAGGCCCAACAGATAGGGACTTCTCTTTGGTGTATGGGTTGCTCAGGTGGGTGTCTAGGGTATAGGGTGGGGACTGTTCCATCATGATAGGACAATACAATTTTTTATTAGATGTATACTTTATTATAAAATGTATATCCCTCATCTGTACAAAATTGAAAGCTCTCTCTCACAACCCCTGCTCACAGACTCACATTGGTTTTGGGATATGCAACCATTTCCTTTCTCACTCACTTAACGCCACACATTTCCAAACAAAAAAACACACACCACACCTTCCATCACAATACATCCACACATACCCACATACTGTGCCTTTTATGTCTTCTGTTTGCTGTGTTTTATCTCCACCATGTTGATTGAGTACTTTTGTGTTCCAATTAGTTTTTGAAGATGTATTATTTTGCTAGTTATCCTTTCTTCTAATGCCGTCTTATCCATTTATAAAATACTACAAATGGAAAATTGAATACTAATTATTACATCATTCCCTATCTTGAAAGGTACAGTATAGTTGTACTATGTTTTATTTAACAATTGTTTTATTTTATTGCTTTTCTACTGTATCTATACTTGTTTTATTTTTGCATCCCTACCATGGCTAGTATTGGATGTTCCATTATTCGACTCCTCTATGAGAACTTTGTCATTTTTTGAATAGCCATGGAGTAGTCTTTGTGTCTCGGAACATTTGGTTGTCAATATACTGTTTATCGACTACGAGAGCTTCCCTTTAAATCTATTCTCCTTGAAGATTGGGTACAGAACTTTGCGCAGTTCTGCAATCTCCCTTGGGAACTGATCATTCATGCCTATTTTCGTGCCAGCGAGTCTGTAACCCAGGCTTTTAACCATTACTTTATCCTTAAAGAAAGCAAATTTGGCAACGATTGGACGCTCATATCTCTGTCCTCTTTGTCTGAAACGGTGTACACGTTCGAGTTGGATTTTATCGACAGCATCGAGTGGGATTTGAAGTGCTGTAAGAAAGAATTCCTTCACTACATTTTCGGGAACTTCTCCTTCTCTTTCTTGGATACCCGTAAGTACTATATTTTCTCTCATAGATCTAGTCTATATGTCTAGTAAGGCTTCTCTCAGAAAACTGTCTCAAATTAACATCCTCCTTTATCAATGACTCCCTCCCTCAACTAGCAATGTTTTCACACTAAGATAAAAAATCACTGCAGCAGTTACTTAGGAGTGCTAATATTTTGCATCACTGCCAAGTTTGATAAAAAGTTAGGGAGGGAGAAACGAAAGAGGCACTGGTGTCTATTTATAAGCCTGGCTGTATAAAACAACATTGGGTCAATGATTACAAAATAACCAAATATTTCCAGAGCCTCCCCCGCTCGAGAGTCCGGCCTTTCCCTAATTGTGTTCCCACACAAAGTCAGGAAACGGTCTGCTTGTGAAGACAAGCTAGCTCCACACTTCTGAGAAGAACACTGTTTTATATATCAACGGACAGCCTCCAACGGGGTCTCACACACTAAAACAACAAGGCCTCCCATTTCTCTGATGCCGAAAACATAGGCTAATCTCTCCTTTTAATTAAACATAAACTCTCCGAATAATGTTATTTGACCGCCTGTTTCTGTAACATTCTGTGGCATTCTTCTTTAATTGAGGAACTAGGGCAGTTTACGATGAGCGCTCCGGCTTGCATCAGAGATTGCAGAGATACAGCGGGCCGGGCAGAGCTCTGTGCAGAAATCATCGACACATGAGGGAATTGAGGCAGGGCCAGGGGCCAGCATTGGGGAGAACATGAGATTAGTGGAGGGAGGTAACGCAGGGCAGAAGTTCTCTCTTCTCCCCCCTTTTGGCCGAGCCATTGTTTTGCTCCGTCTCAAGTCCTCCGGATGTCTGGCATTCGTCATCAGAAATGGAGCCTCCCCTTGATTGCTTCATTAGCAGCTAATTCTGCACAATGCAGCATGCAGGGCACAGCCCAGGACAGGGTTAATCACAGGCAAAGAAAATATGGGGCAGCAATTATAACCTCTTAACTGATATGTTAGTCTTTTTTAATAAATAGGGGAGAAAAATGTATTAATATTCTTGGGCAAATTCCTCTTAACATAGTATAGAATTATACAATTAGAGCATTACTTTTTGTGAATAGCATTAAAAACAAATTGCAAAAGATAAAACTTAAATTTAGCTACAGTATTCTTTAAATCTAAGCGCTATTCTTTTTAAGAGGAACACATACACATATTACAAAGGCCTACTCTGCCATCAGAAAGGGGACAATTTAACAATTCAGCACAAAGTAGTTAGTTGTCTAAAATATTAATATCAACATTATAATTATCATTATTATTTACAGTAAATATTCATTTGTTATAATATTGGTAATAGTATTCAATAATATAGGAGAGATGATTATTTTCCCATTTTGGATGAAGCATTTCATCATTTTGTGCAAAAAAAGCTCACAGTAGCCCAATGATTGATTATAATTTTGGCATCATTCAGTAAACATTTGTAGGCCTTATCCCATGTGTAGGCTTTGAAAACACAGTATGAGTGAAATGATAAGCGTTATTCAAGTTTCTACTTGAACCAAGTGATGAAAAGACATGAAATCTCAATAAAACCTGAGTGAAATTTGGACAACAGTTTGGATTGGCCAGGAGGTTTCCCATAGAGACGGGGATGAAGTCGTAGAGGGGGTTGGGCTTTTTTGGACCAGCTGAAAGCTATCAGAAATGATTGCAACTCATTCTCTTTGGATTTTCATGTCATTGATGAGCAAATTGGAAAGCAGAGGACAACTGCGTGGATGCCTCACCTTTACATTTTTACTAGGTCAATTATTTTCCTCCTTATTTCATTTAAACTCAAATGTGCCTGATGTGAGCAAGTGGGAAACAAGAGCACTTATTTTTTCCCTTTCTCTCACCTTCACAGTGCACCCATCCACTATTTCACCTTTAGTTTATTTACTTTTATTTTGTAGTACCTCCTCGGATACTTTTGGCATTCAAGCACGGCTTCACCTGGCCAGCCCTTTCTGAAGTCTCAGGAAACGGCACCAAGATTTCTTCTGCCACTTTAAAGCACTTCAGGGGAAAATCCACCGACAGGGAAAACATAAATTTTTATTATACAAAGAAGCGCAAAAGTGACACAATGAATCTCAAATCTGATTCTGAGCCGAACAACAATGTTGTATCCTTGGAAGAGGAGGTAAGGGGAAGATTAGTCCTTGGTGTTTTGTTAAACACATTTCTATTGAGCGTGTCAGTGGCATTGATTTATTTGTCCAGGTCTGAGGATTCCAAGAAGTTACATTACATGTTAAAACTTCAGACTTTGATGTTTTGCATAGGGTGTAAACTTGTAACGCATGGATCTTCCTTTGTAGCCCAGCTACTTTGCATTCTATATAGTTTGTTCAATTGTAAAAACTTGCCTGCGAGGTCCTGTCTTCATATTCATTATATCCCAGAGTTTGCGGATATCAGGTTCATGCGTCATGGCCATTGGGCATACCTTTGCCCACTATTTTCTAAAGCCTTCCGAGTCGTGTAAATTGTTGTGCCATAATAAAAAGTGAAACTTCTGAAAACAAGACTTCTGTATGCCTGGCATATTGCGATATAAATCCAAATGTTGGTTTAGATAGTAGGCAATGAAGCTACGTTTTTTTTCTTGATTTGCTCAGAACGTACTCTTCACACACTTTAACACAAGCCTGATGTTTATTTATTTTTGATCAGGTCAGTATTGGATAACGATATTATTGAGCAAGTAACCTAAAGCGTGTTGACTTTTAGAATCACATTTGTTTAGGGCTGTCAGTGGATTGACACACCTGTTGTTACCTACCTTTTGGGAAAGGCGTGCACAATAACTCCAAATATTGTCTAAATTGCTTCAATGTGAGTTACAATTTACCCATCTTGTAAAGGCAACAATACTTAAAGGACCAGTGCATCCAAATTCAATGTTTTACTGTGTTTTGTATCATATTGTACAACAGCTGACGAAACTAACACTGTAAAAGTGTGAAAAATTTTTATCAGTATTATTTCCTGTTAGTTGCTGGTTGAAAATACAATCTAAATGGGACCTTCTAATCAGCAGGTTTGCAAGGGCGGAAGTTTCGGCTTTCCATGGTGACATCACCATGCGGTAAATTGGTTAATAGACCAATAAGAAAGAGTTCCAAACCTCCCTGCCAATAACAGCTAGTTTTCAGTATTCTCCTCCCCACACAGACCACGCCCAGACAGTCCTAGCAAAATTCTTGCTTGATCGTTTTTGGCGCCGGAGGGGATGGCTGCCGGTTTATGGACTCTTAACCAACCGTGCTATTTTGTGTGTTTTTTCGCATTGTTTGCAACTTATTTTGTACATAATGTTGCTGCTACCATCTCTTATGACCTAAAATAACTTCTGGACATCAGAACAGCGATTACTCACCTTGAACTGGACGAATAATTGTTATTTTATGAGTCGGACGAGAGGGATTTGCTCCAGACACCCGACAGGGCCCTCATCCCCATCATTCACAGTAGAAAGAAAAGGAGATATCGCGGAATGAGATCGGGGTGCTTGGTAAGGAGCCGGCGACGAGTGGCGAATCTGCCTTTGCCATCGATACTATTGGCCAACTTACAATCGCTTGATAATAAAATGGACGAACTCCAGGCACGAATATCCTACCAACGGGACATAAAAAACTGTAATTTCTAATGTTTCACCGAGTCGTGGCTGAACGATGACATGAATAACATACAGCTGACGGGTTATACACTGTATCGGCAGGATCGAACAGCAGCCTCTAGTAAGACAAGGGGTGGCGGTCTATGTATATTTGTAAACAACAGCTGGTGCACGACATCTAAGGAAGTCTCAAGGTTTTGCTCACCTGAGGTAGAGTCTCTCATGATAAGCTGTAGACCACACTATCTACCAAGAGAGTTTTCATCTATATTCTTCGTAGCTGTCTATTTACCACCACAAACCGATGCTGGCACTAAGACGGCACTCAATGAACTGTATACGGCCATAAGCAAACAGGAAAACGCTCTTCCAGAGGCGGCGCTCCTAGTGGCCGGGGACTTTAATGCAGGGAAACTTACATCCGTTTTACCTCATTTCTACCAGCATGTTAAATGTGCAACCAGAGGGAAAAAAACATTAGACCACCTTTACTCCACACACAGAGACGCGTACAAAGCTCTCCCTCGCCCTCCATTTGGAAAATCTGACCATAATTCTATCCTCCTGATTCCTGCTTACAAGCAAATACTAAAGCAAGAAGCACCAGTGACTCGGTCAATAAAAAAGTGGTCAGATGAAGCAGATGCTAAGCTACAGGACAGTTTTGCTAGCACAGACTGGAATATGTTACGGGATTCTTCCGAGGGCATTGAGAAGTACACCACATCAGTCACTGGCAATAAGTGCATCGATGACGTCATCCCCACAGTCACTGTACGTACATACCCGAGGCAAGTAACACTGAAACATGCATGAGAGCATCAGCTGTTCCAGATGACTGTGTGATCACGCTCTCCGTAGCCGATGTGAGTAAGACCTTTAAACAGGTCAACATTCACAAGGCTGCAGAGCCAGACGGATTACCAGGACGTGTACTCAAACCATGCGCTGACCAACTGGCAAGTGTTTTCACTGACATTTTCAACCTCTCCCTGTCTGAGTCTGTAATACCAACATGTTTCAAGCAGACCACCATAGTCCCTGTGCCCAAGAACACTAAGGTAACCTGCCTAAATGACTACCGACCCGTAGCACTCACGTCTGTAGCCATGAAGTGCTTTGAAAGGCTGGTCATGGCTCACATCAACACTATTATCCCAGAAACCTATGTGAGAATGCTATTCATTGACTACAGCTCAGTGTTCAACATCATAGTGCCCTCAAAACTCATCACTAAGCTAAGGACCCTGGGACTAAACACCTCCCTCTGCAACTGGATCCTGGACTTTCTGACGGGCCGCCCCCAGGTGGTAAGGGTAGGTAACAACACATCCGCCACGCTGATCCGCAACACGTGGGCCCCTCAGGGGTGCGTGCTCAGTCCCCTCCTGTACTCCCTGTTCACTCATGACTGCATGGCCAGGCACGACTCCAACACCATCATTAAGTTTGCCGACGACACAACAGTGGTAGGCCTGATCACCGACAACGACGAGACAGCCTATAGGGAAGTCATCGACCTGGCCTTGTGGGTGCCACGACAACAACCTCTCCCTCAACGTGATCAAGACAAAGGAGATGATTGTGTACTACAGGAAAAAGAAGAGGACCGAGCACGCCCCCATTCTCATCGACGGGGCTGTAGTGGAGCAGGTTGAGAGCTTCAAGTTCCTTGCTGTCCACTTCACCAACAAACTAACATGGTCCAAGCACACCAAGACAGTCGTGAAGAGGGCACGACAAAACCTATTCCGCCTAAGGAGACTGAAAAGATTTGGCATGGGTCCTCAGATCCTCAAAAGGTTCTATAGCTGCACCATCGAGAGCATCCTGACTGGTTGCATCACTGCCTGGAATGGCAACTGCTCGGCCTTCGACCGCAAGGCACTACAGAGGGTACATCACTGGGGCAAAGCTTCCTGCCATTCAGGACCTCTATACCAGGCGGTGTCAGAGGAAGGCACTAAAAATTGTCAAAGACTCCAGCCACCCTAGTCATAGACTGTTCTCTCTGCTACCGCATGGCAAGCGGTACCGGAGCGCCAAGTCTAGGTCCAAGAGGCTTCTAAACAGCTTCTACCCCAAGCCATAAGACTCCTGAACATCTAATCAAATGGCTACCCAGACTATTTGCATTGCCCCCCCACCCCTCTTTTACGCTGCTGCTACTCTCTGTTTATTATCTATGCATAGTCACTTTAATAACTCTGCCTACATGTACATATTACCCCAATTACCTCGACTAACCGGTGCCCCCGCACATTGACTCGGTACCGGTATCCCCTGTATATTGCCTCGCTATTGTTATTTTTACTATAATAATAATAATAATAATAATAATAATAATATGCCATTTAGCAGACGCTTTTATCCAAAGTGACTTACAGTCATGTGTGCAGACATTTTTACGTATGGGTGGTCCCGGGGTTCAAACCCACTACCCTGGCGTTACAAGCGCCATGCTTTACCAATTATTTGTTACTTTTATGTCGTATTATTTTATTTAAATGTTTTGGTGGTATTCTTTCTTAAAACTGCATTGTTGGTTAAGGGCTTGTAAGTAAGCATTTTACTGTATTCAGTGCATGTGACAAATAAAATTTGATTTGGTAAAAAGCAATTTTTGCCTATTTAAATGGAAATCTATTACAGTAAGGTACTTAATTGTCTCTTAATGAGATACAATCTTGTTTACAAACAGTAGGGCTCTGTGTGAATCCCATCGATTTACTCGTCACCTTTGACCTTTGGATCTTTCCAGAAAAAAAGGTTGGATTTCGATATCCTTTGTGGGATGTTCAGTCTTCCCTTCATAATTGAGAGCTTAATTGCTGAATGTTGATTTCCCTACTTCATTTTAAAGCATGAGTTGGCTGCATACTGCATATTTTATGGATTTTCGAGGCTACTGCACTTTTGGGGGAAAAAATATACCCATCGATTCTTGAATAATATAATTTGTGTGCCTCATGAGCTTTAAAATAGTACAACTATTACCCCATGAAAAACTGGACTATAAGTTTTTACTCCATTGTTTGTAAACATTGCCTTAGTAACATTTTATATAAATATATAGCTTCAAAATGACCTCATGGACTATCAGTGCTTGCATCCATAGCTATATCTATGAATTTGAGTAGTTTCTCCAGCCCCATTCCTCAGCTGTATAGCATAAAAGTGGTGCGACTTGTGTTTGGATAAAAATGAATTACAGATGGTGGCTTTAATGTGATATGACAGTAAGGGGGATATATATATATATATATATATCTAGCAGAGGGGGGATCATTTATGGTAAAAAATGTACCATTGTTTAATCAGCTTGTTTACTGCCCGGTCTGGGCCATTGAACGTATAACCTACAGTGATACAACTGCGCTGCTTTGGACCAATGGCAGCTCTGCAGTACAGTGGTATTAAAGTTATAAAAATGTAATGAATTAAAGGTTATTTGTTCATGTTAAAATCAAAATGTACATATTAAGATTGTTTAGATCTGGGGTGGGATGGGCTGCCAGAAATTCTGGCCCAAAAAACTGGGTCCCCAGAAATTCTGGTTAAAAAAATGCCGTCCCTGGTGAAAAAGTTTGAATACCACTGCTCCAGTATTAGGCAGTATAACAATGTTGTTGTTTTCAGCTTGAGTCCAAGCTACCGCTTGTGCTGAAGCTGTTGCAACATTGCTCAAATAAATGTTATAGGCCCTATATGCATTTTGGATCTTTGTGTCAAAAGCCAATGTAGTGACTATAGAATAATTGGATGAATACAACTCTTTATTTTGGTGTGGGTTTCATGTTCTTACTTCAAAGTTAAGACCTACATTTCAGTTCATTATGCTTGTGTTTTAATGGTGAAACAAAGTTCCGTATTCCTGTGATAATGTATTATATCCTCTGACCTGTCCTGAAGAGGTGCTATGAAGTCAGCCAGTGTTACTGCTCTTGTTTGATTGGGCTTACTGTTGTAAATACCTGTAGAGTGGGGGACAATCTCGATAAGGCTTCAGTACCTGTAGTCTACCACGGGCCAATCCCAAATTGACCCCTAGACCTTACGCACTTGTGGAGATCTGGGAGGATTTAACAAGTGTAAGAAATTGTAATAGCTCCACCTGCTAGGTGAAAGTTTCACCATATTGCACATACCAATCACTTGTAAAATGTATTCACAAACCGCAATGAGATCATATGTATTTTACTTTACCACCTCAGCATTACACATTCATGGCTGCGGGAAGATGTTTTGAGTTGGGGTGAGAGAGAAAAAATCCCCTTCATAATAAAGCATTGCATGCATCTATAATCGCATTTGCGTGTTGAGCAGACGCATTTTTACGATTTACACACATGGGGATTTTTTTTTTTAGCAGGGTCTGTGTGTTATTAAACTTTTTTTTATATGACACAACTGACCGAAATGAGTGGCTACTCTGACAGTGACAAAATATGAGCAATACAAACCACATGTTCTTTATTAATGTAAACAATAGCCCAGGTCAATGAAAAGACACAGATTGTACAATATTAGGAGGAATATACAGTATATATTCATTGAATTCTGAGTATACAAAACATTAAGAACACCTGCTTTTTCCATGACATGGATTGACCAGGTGAATCCAGGTGAAAGCTATGATGCCTTATTGATGTCACTTGTTAAATCCACTTCAGTCAGTGTAGATTAAGGGGAGGAGACAGGTTAAAGAAGGATTTTTAAGCCTTGAGACAATTGAGACATGGATTACAGTGAGGGAAAAAAGTATTTGATCCCCTGCTGATTTTGTACGTTTGCCCCCTGACAAAGACATGATCAGTACGGTATATGGCCCCGTCCATCGTCCCTTTGATGCGGTGAAGTTGTCCTGTCCCGTTAGCAGAAAAACACCCCCAAAGCATAATGTTTCCACCTACATGTTTGACGGTGGGGATGGTGTTCTTGGGGTCATAGGCAGCATTCCTCCTCCAAACACGGCGAGTTGAGTTGATGCCAAAGAGCTCGATTTTGGTCTCATCTGACCACAACACTTTCACCCAGTTCTCCTCTGAATCATTCAGATGTTCATTGCCAAACTTCAGACGGGCCTGTATATGTGCTTTCTTGAGCAGGGGGACCTTGCGGGCGCTGCAGGATTTCAGTCCTTCACGGCGTAGGGTGTTACCAATTGTTTTCTTGGTGACTATCAATCAATCAATCAATTTTATTTTATATAGCCCTTCGTACATCAGCTAATATCTCGAAGTGCTGTACAGAAACCCAGCCTAAAACCCCAAACAGCTAGTAATGCAGGTGTAGAAGCACGGTGGCTAGGAAAAACTCCCTAGAAAGGCCAAAACCTAGGAAGAAACCTAGAGAGGAACCAGGCTATGAGGGGTGGCCAGTCCTCTTCTGGCTGTGCCGGGTGGAGGTTATAACAGAACCATGCCAAGATGTTCAAAAATGTTCATAAGTGACAAGCATGGTCAAATAATAATCAGGAATAAATCTCAGTTGGCTTTTCATAGCCGATCATTAAGAGTTGAAAACAGCAGGTCTGGGACAGGTAGGGGTTCCATAACCGCAGGCAGAACAGTTGAAACTGGAATAGCAGCAAGGCCAGGCGGACTGGGGACAGCAAGGAGTCACCACGGCCGGTAGTCCCGACGTATGGTCCTAGGGCTCAGGTCTCTCAGTTGGCTTTTCATAGCCGATCATTAAGAGTTGAAAACAGCAGGTCTGGGACAGGTAGGGGTTTCGTAACCGCAGGCAGAACAGTTGAAACTGGAATAGCAGCAAGGCCAGGCGGACTGGGGACAGCAAGGTGTCAGCATGCCCGGTAGTCCTGACGTATGGTCCTAGGGCTCAGGTTCTCAGAGAGAAAGAGAGAACGAGAGAATTAGAGAGAGCATACTTAAATTCACACAGGACACTGGATAAGACAGGAGAAGTACTCCAGGTATAACCAACTAACCCCAGCCCCCCGACACATAAACTACTGCAGCATAAATACTGGAGGCTGAGACAGGAGCGGTCCGGAGACACTGTGGCCCCATCCGAAGAAACCCCCGGACAGGGCCAAACAGGAAGGATATAACCCCACCCACTCTGCCAAAGCACAGCCCCCGCACCACTAGAGGGATATCCTCAACCACCAACTTACAATCCTGAGACAAGGCCGAGTATAGCCCACAGAGGTCTCCACCACAGCACAAACCAAGGGGGGGCGCCAACCCAGACAGGAAGATCACGTCAGTAACTCAACCCACTCAAGTGACGCACCCCTCCTAGGGACGGCATGAAAGAGCACCATCAAGCCAGTGACTCAGCCCCTGTAACAGGGTTAGAGGCAGAGAACCCCAGTGGAGAGAGGGGAACCGGCCTGGCAGAGACAGCAAGGGCTGTTCGTTGCTCCAGAGCCTTTCCGTTCACCTTCACACTCCTGGGCCAGACTACACTCAATCATATGACCTACTGAAGAGATAAGTCTTCAGTAAAGACTTAAAGGTTGAGACCGAGTCTGCGTCTCTCACATGGGTAGGCAGACTGTTCCATAAAAATGGAGATCTATAGGAGAAAGCCCTGCCTCCCGCTGTTTGCTTAGAAATTCTAGGGACAATTAGGAGGCCTGCGTCTTGTGACCGTAGCGTACGTATTGGTATGTACGGCAGGACCAACTCGGAAAGATAGGTAGGAGCAAGCCCATGTAACGCTTTATAGGTTAACAGTAAAACCTTGAAATCAGCCCTTGCCTTAACAGGAAGCCAGTGTAGGGAAGCTAGCACTGGAGTAATATGATCAAATTTCTTGGTTCTAGTCAGGATTCTAGCAGCCGTATTTAGCACTAACTGAAGTTTATTTAGTGCTTTATCCGGGTAGCCGGAAAGTAGAGCATTGCAGTAGTCTAACCTAGAAGTAACAAATGCATGGACTATGGTCCCAGCTGCTTTGAGATCATTGACAAGATCCTCCCGTGTAGTTCTGGGCTGATTCCTCACCGTTCTCATGATCATTGCAACTCCACGAGGTGAGATCTTGCATGGCGCCCCAGGCCGAGGGAGATTGACAGTTATTTTGTGTTTCTTCCATTTGCGAATAATCGCACCAACTGTTGTCACCTTCTCACCAAGCTGATTGGCGATGGTCTTGTAGCCCATTCCAGCCTTGTGTAGGTCTACAATCTTGTCCCTGACATCCTTGGAGAGCTCTTTGGTCTTGGCCGTGGTGGAGAGTTTGGAATCTGATTGATTGATTGCTTCTGTGGACAGGTGACTTTTATACAGGTAACAAGCTGAGATTAGGAGCACTCCCCTTATTTCCCTCATTAAAATTCAAATCAATTGATAACATTTTTGACATGCATTTTTCTGGATTTTTTTGTTGTTATTCTGTCTCTCACTGTTCAAATAAACCTACCATTAACATTATAGACTGATCATTTATTTGTCAGTGGGCAAATGTACAAAATCAGCAGGGGATCAAATACTTTTTTCCCTCACTGTATGAATGTGTGCCATTCAGAGGGTGAATGGGCAAGACAAAATATTCAAGTGCCTTTGAACAGGGTATGGTAGTAGAGGGCAAAAAGGGGGGCGTAACTCAATATTAGGAAGGTGTTCCTAATGTTTGGTATACTCATTGTTTATTTCATTGAATTAAAACAAATGTTGGAGAATAGGCCTGTAGTGAAAAGCCTACAAGGGGAATGTCCTCCATATGGACAAGTTTTAATATTGTATGGACAAAGATGAGGAACGTTGGCACTACCAAATTTAACATGGTATATAAAGTAGGCCTGTTGTAAAATAAACATTATTAGCCTATAATTGCTGTCATTTGTTGGGTAAGGTAGGCACTAGCATTTCTTGGTAATTGCTGCAATATAGCCTATTCAAAACTTTTGTGAATGTTTAAACCAGTTCGCAGGTGTTAAGTTTCATTCTGTTGAGCCATTTTCTTTGGCCAAATTAAGTTCCAACTGTAATGTTGTGTTTGCCGTGATTATACAACGGGTGGGTCTAATCCTGAATGCTGATTGGTTAAAAACACATTCCAGCTGGTGTCTATTCCACAAGTTACCACCGGCTAAATCTATGACATTAAAATGCCTATTTACTCTGTTCCATCTGACTGCGTAATCCACTGTCTCATCAGCCCAGCCAGGCAACTTATAAACTTGATCTCCATTATAAAAGCATCTAGACATTATCTCACATTTCTTTTAGACTAACATTTAGTTTTCAACAGCGGAGATTTGTATAAACCTTGCTATATGTCTCTCCGACATTTGCAACATTGTTTCAATATTCAAATTCGATCTCCTGCTGTCCCATAGTAATGAACGTGTTGGGACGAGACAGACAGGCAGGCAGCTAGTTTGCAGTCTTTCCAACTTCAGTTTGAAGTGATTTTGTCACTGTAGCTGTGTTGTTGGCTAGCTCCTCTGAATTACAGTGTCCTGATGAGTGAGCACATTTTCTATGCCAGGCAAAATTGCGCCTCATTAGCTCATTGTTATGGATGTATCCAAGTAAATGTCACTAGAAAACAGCTTAAGCAAATGCAGCTACTTTGCTGTTATTCTTTTTAACGTGACTGTAAGTTAGCCATAGTTGTCTAGCTAGCAAGCAAGGGATAAGAATGTTGCCAGCCAGTATGGCAATGGAACATTTAGAACGAACGACTGTATCTGTCCATAGATACAGAACAAATAGACTGAAAGACTGGGTCACGTCTCTGGTAACTGAACCTATAGAATGAACGACCAGCCGGTTTGGGTAGCAACTCTAGATTAGTGTCGGGACTATATCTTGTGGAAGGATGAAATGGTATGAATAGATTTATCAAAATAAAGTTTTTAATGAAAATATGTCAATCATTATTTGAATATGTTGGTAACCCGTTGTATAAAAGTGATAATGCCCTTGAAGGCGGTGTTTGGATTTCGTCTCGGGCCTAACAACACCCATGCCAATATATCCTTCAAACAACAGCTTCTCGGGCATTATCACTTAAATAATATCCTGCTCGTATTTTCCCTATAAACAATGGCTTGTGCGATGATGCAGCTCTCTACTGCTCTCTCATCATGTCAAACCACCGTTCTCCATTCCCCATGTGCGGCAATTTAAAAAATGTAAATGTCTAAACTCCATTACTGCTTTTGCATTAACATTGAGTGCACCATTTGTTTGTACTGCTAACGGCAATACAGACTCAAGGATTATTTCATTTGTTTATAAAATAATGTGCTTTATTTTACGAGTTTCATGAATTACAATACCTGTTTGTTTGAGAGCTCTGTCGGTGTCGGGCGCGCAGTGTTTCTAGAACGCACGCCCATCCCCCCTCCCTGCATATTGCGCAATTTGTCATTGCATTGGTTAGTTCCCCCTCTGATTAATTATTATATTTCTGAAACTATTAATTGTATTGCTTAGCCAGTAACTGGAGCAATTTTGGTGTGTTTAGTGTGTCGAAGTCTGTCTATTTGATTTCCTTTCATTGTCTATTCCCGCTCCCCCTCTCTGGTGCTCGACATCGCCGGTTTACTAACCACCGGTCCTGGCAACCCATCATTACGCACATCTGGCAACCCTCATTACGCACCCCTGGCAACCCTCATTACGCACCCCTGCGACTCATGAGGCACACCTGGACTCCATCACTACCCTGATTACTCCCCCTTTATCTAGCACTCCCTAGCATCACTCTTCAGGTAGTATTGTTTATGTTTTCCTTGTTAGACGCGTCTCTTGTTTTGTATTCGTTCCATGTTCTTTTTCATTAAACTCACACTGCACTTGCTTCCAGACTCCCTGTGTCTACGTAACAGAATACTACCTCAAAAATATGGAAGCAGCAGAAGAGAGACATACCTATACACCAGACGGTCCGCGAACAGGGACACCTACTCCACCAACACCACGATCAGCTGGCGCAACTGTGTGCGACTATGGATGAGGTCCTCCACCACCTCGACAACACTCGAGAGGATTCACTTTCAAATAGCAGAGGGCCCTCTACCACAAGCCCTCTAAACTACTTCCCCTTCCCGTGCCTCAGCGGCCTTGGTCACATCTGTCCATAGACTTTGTCCCTGATCTCCCCTCCTCTGGTTTCACCACCATTTTGGTGGTTGTGGACAGATTCTCTCAATCCTGCCGTTTTATCCCCCTCTCTGGTCTCCCTACCACTCTCCAGGTCGCTGAGGCACTGTTCCAGCAGGTCTTCCAGCACTATGGCCTTCCGGAGGACATCGTCTCCGACCGTGGCCCCCAATTCACGTCACGGGTATGGAAAGCCTTCATGGAGAAGCTGTGGGTCAATGTCAGCGTTACTTCTGGGTACCGGCCTCAGTCTAATGGGCAGGTGGAAAGGATGGAGCTGGGGAGGTTCCTGAGGAGTCACTGCCAGGACCGGCAAGGGGAGTGGGCCCGATTCCTTCCCTGGACGGAGTATGCCCAGAATTCATTGCGTCACTCCTTCACCGGGCTGACTCCCTTCCAGTGTGTTCTAGGTTGTCAGCCGGCCTTGGCTCCATGAACCCCAAGCCAGACCGAAGCTCCTGCAGTGGATGAGTGGTTCAGGCGCACAGAAGAAGTTTGGAACGATGCCCACATGAGGCTCCAGCGCACCATCCGCCGCCAGAAGGAGCAGGTGGATCGCCACCGCAGTGGGGCTCCTGTGATCCATCCTGGGGATCGCATCTGGCTCTCCACCAGGAACCTCCCACTCCACCTGCCCTGTAAGAAGCTGAGTCCCCGGTTTGTGGGGCCGTTCAAGGTTCTCCGGAGGGTCAACGAGGTGACATATAGATTACAGCTCCCCACTAACTACCGAGTCTCCCTCAGGCCGGTGGTTCCTGGTCTCTGGCTGAGGCCGTCCCCCACGACACCCCTCCGCCTCCCCTGGACGTCGAGGGAGGTCCCGCCTATACCGTCGTATCCCTTCTGGTCTCCCAACGTCGTGGGGGTCGGCTCCAGTACCTGGTGGGGTGGCCTGGATGGGGTACGGTCCAGAGGAGTGGTGTTTTCCGTTGGACGACATTCTGTCATGTCTACTCCCCCTCTCCGGCGCTCAGCGTTGGCAGTTTACTAACCACCGGTCCTGGCAACCCACCATTACGCACACCTGGCAACTCTCATTACGCACACCTGCGCCTCATGAGGCACACCTGGACACAAGCACTACCCTGATTACTCCCCCTTTATCCAGCACTCCCTAGCGTCACTCTTCAGGTAGAATTGGTTATGTTTTCCTTGTTAGACGCTTCTCTTGTTTTGTATTCATTCCATGTTCTTTTTCATTAAACTCACGCTGCACTTGCTTCCAGACTCCCTGTGTCTACGTTAGTCTAAAACAATGATCAATTGATGCGCCTGTTGAAAGTGCGCATTGGTATGGTTTCCCCTAAATTGGGTGCTCTTGATACTGTGGGTATATACAGTATATGCCCATTCTTTGTCATAATCTGTAGAGCTGTCTGAGGTAACATGTGTTACTTAGTTCTCCAACAAATTCGCAGAGTTTTTCTATAGCCTGTTACATGCTTTATAAGCGGCCTTCCTTTTGTAGCTATTTGGTTGCTTCTTTTTGCTACTGATTTTATTGTTTTGCTGTTTGTCATTTTTGTCCATTTGTTCGACAACTTACCTGAACGTTATTTTTTGGATTCATTCCGTGCAATTTCTGGAACTATTCACCTGCACTATTTTCACTGGAGTGCAGTGTAAATAAAAACCGTAATTTTGCACCATATTTGTATCTCTGGCTGCTCTCTTATGCGCTCGAACTCTCCTAAGTTAGACTGCTGGGTCCCATTATATCTCGAGGGGGACCGAGTTTGGGAAACCCTGCTCTACCTGACTCTGACAGTTGAACTTGAGGTGAGGAAGAATGTTTTAGGCCTATCAGAGTTACTCGTATAATCTAACAATATAATGCTCATCTTTATTTAAAAAAAATCTGAGATGTATGAATTTGCCTCCTTCTGTATGCCAATCTGACAAGGATGTCGTAGGAAAGATTGTTTTAGGAATGTAAAAGGCGGCGAAGGGTGGAGAACGTCCTCTCCGAGAAGACAGGGACACCGTTTGATAAGGGTTTCTTCTCTGAAGAGACCTCTCGTTTGTGGGTGAAGTTGGGCCAGAGTTGAAGCAACCTGGATAGACGTAATCCCATGAATCTGGATGAAAAGGTTACGTATTTGATCCCAGTCATGGACATTGTTTTTGGGGGGGCGTTTTAACCCTATCCCAAACCTTAACCATTCGTAATGAGTGCCTAAACTCAAACCTTAATTTGACGCTTGGAAAAATTGAACGATACAGAGCAGGAGCAACAAAAACATGAAATTTGATGTTTGGAGCAACTTTGGAGAACGTGGATGAACGTTTAACGCTGCAGTGAGACAGAGCTTGTTGGTCAAAGGACTGTGCATCCAGTTGAGTTGTGTTTCCTAGTCCTTCCTGGTCGAATCTTCTCTCCACTTCTGATTACACCAGATCCACTGCGTAAAATAATTTGCAAATCCACCTGAGTTCTCCTGCTTCGGGTGTCACGACTTTGGTCTCCATTGTGTGGCGATAGAGGGCTGCGGTTCTGCGCATTCTAGCAGGCACGTTGTCTGTGGGCATTTTGAGGCGGATTTGGGTAGCACATGCCATCACGTTGGTCATAATGGAATCATTCTGAATTAATATTTGAATCAGGCTGTCATTGTTATCATTTTTGTTATACTCTTTTTTATCAAGAAACAGCTTCTATCTAAACAGTCACCACAAGCCGGCCTCTGCCCAGAACCCTGCCCTGAACTTAGTCACTGTTACTAGCCGGCTACACCCGGTACTCTACCCTGCACCTTAGAGACTGCTGCCCTATGTACATAGTCATTGAACACTGGTCACTTTTTAATAATGTTTATATACTTTTTTACCCACTTTGTATGTCTATACTGTATTCTAGTCATGGCTCATTCTATATAACTAGTGCAGTACACACCTTTTCTATTAATATACTGTCCGTACTGTCTATACACACCATCATATATATATTTCTATTTTGGACTCTGACATTGCTCGTTCTGATATTTCCTAATTTCTTAATTTTTTACTTTATGGATTATGTGTGTATTGCTAGGTATTGGAGCTAGAAACAAAAGCATTTAGCTGCACCTGCGATAACATCTGCAAATCTGTGTATGTAACCAATAAACTTTGATTTGACCTCATATTGGGCGAAACAAATACATTTTAAAGGACATTCTTGACTGACTAACTACGGTCTATATAAACTAACCAGTCTTCTCTCACATTTGAATAAAATTGGGTTTTAATGCCCTACTATCTTAACCTAATTGGACCTTTTTAGTAGCATGCATCTCAAAGTCTGCATTTTTTCGTTTCAAGGTACGAACACTTTTTGTCAGCGGCCTTCCTGTTGACATCAAGCCAAGGGAACTCTACCTACTCTTCAGACCATTCAAGGTAGACCATCATCTCTTATTGTCAAGAAATGTCAGTGAACGATTTGTTTAGTGTATCTTTTTTTCCTAATGCACCTTATTGACATGCTCAATAAGTGTCCATCTTGTCAAGCTTGGTGTTCATATTGTACTACCTTCTTGCTATTTCTATGGTGACTTACAAGCCGTTTTTGGGTTTGACTTGCATTTGCAGGGTTATGAAGGGTCCCTCATCAAGTTGACATCAAAGCAGGTGAGATTATGTCCATATCCAAGGTATGAGAGGTACAAGGTAAGTCAGGATGGTCAGGATGCTTGCAGTTGTTTGTACATATCGTAGACTTGCCATTTCAGACCTTTAAAATTATGTTTTACTCTAAATATTATATTTTTTCTTTGGTTATTACTTAATTACTACGACTAACAGACTAAGGTTGTTTGAATATAGAAATGTAACAGAGTATACCCTTTAGCCAACCTAAGGGCCATCTGTCTTACCCTTTACTGTCTCTGATGCTCTGTTCTCTCTCTCTCTCTCTCTCTCTTCCAGCCTGTCGGGTTTGTTTCCTTTGACAACCGGACCGGCGCGGAAGCAGCGAAAAACGCATTAAACGTAAGCAGCCATCCAGCCGTCAGTAGGCGGACGTGGGGGCTACAACTTAATTATTAGTCCTTTTCAACCTCTACATAAGAACTGAATGTTGAACGTGACCTCAATATGCAAGATTGTTGGGTCCCAACTGCCCACTAAGGAAGACGACTCAATTGTCTACTTATCATAATGCAGTTGAAATGCGACAGGATGGCTGTTTTGCTGTGATATATTTGACCTCTATGGTTCAACTAATGTAGTCAGGTCAACCCGAAAGCCCTCCCTTTCCATATTGTTCAGAAGCGCTACACACCCCTCCCACTCTCCCCATGCGCTTTCTTCATGGGGCTCTAGTGAAGGGTTACCATGGTACAGTGGGTTTACCCGCATGCATGTGAGCACATACTAGAGAGCACTTTGCACCTCTTCGCAGAGTATAGTCCCTCCACCCACCTCCACCGTCCCCTCAACTCCCCTTACGGTGTTCCCCGTCTCTCCCTAGGGGATCCGTTTTGACCCCGAGAGTCCCCAGACCCTGCGCTTAGAATTCGCTAAAGCCAACACGAAGATGGCAAAGAGTAAGCTGATGGCCACACCGAACCCCACAAATATCCACCCAGCTCTAGGAGCACACTTCATTGCACGGGACCCATGTAAGTGTATGGCTGCACCCTAGAAACACTCACCACGCGCACATAGGTTAACCCTTTCCCGTCCTCTCTTTCCCCCTCCATTTTTCTTTCTTGCTTTCCCTTTCCTTCTAGAATATACCCTACAGACAATGTTGAATCAACTAATTCCCCTCTACACCTCAAGTAGATTTTTTTCTGTTCTGTTGCTTTCTTCAGTTCCCTGTAGTTTGTCTAGGCTGGTCAGGCACAACTATGTAGTGCACAATGTTCCACTTCCAATTAAATTCAACACGATTGCCGGACCCAGGACTTACAGAGGGGTCCTCGTCGGCACTGATTGGTCTGCAGCTCCAGGGTTTTTAATCAAACAAACACAAACACACATGCATCTGCACTTTGCTCCCCCAAAAACACTGTGAAATCCACACTTGAAACAATATCGGTTCCTGTCCTTCATGACGGGTCCCCACTAATCGAGAAGTAAGGCACAGGGATAGGAGCCACTTCAGAGTAGCGGGACATGGACCCTGTTTTTGAATATTTGACAAGTACATCCTTCTGCCCTTCTTCATGGATCACTGATCTAACATATTTGCACAGGTGTAAGCAATTGGGTGGTGAACTTGATTTCATGCATCATATTCTGTTAAATCACTAATCCGGAGGGAAAGTGACATTTTCCAACTTTTTAAACATGACTGTAGTCCTGGGGCATGTTTAATAGGCATCAAAAGGGAGAACATGCTTTAAAATGGTGAGATACTACCTGAAATTGTCCTTTTAATTTCCAAAACATTTTTGATACCCTGTGGCCTAGTGAACATGACCCCCCTCCCCAACTCAGAGCAGTAGACATTACATTTGACCCATATCCAACCACCCTTTGTGTCTTTTAACATTGTCCATGTGTATGTTGATGACTTTTGTCCGGTCTCTGTACATTGTGTATTGCTGGTGCTTGTGGCATTAAATTCATTTCCCAAGTTGAGATCAATAAAGTAGAAGTACTTCTACTACTACTGTACTATGAGTATGTATTTGAGCATATCATTTTTCATATAGATGACCTGACAGCACTGATCCCGGCCTCTCCCGAAGCGTGGGCACCTTACCCCCTGTACACCACAGAGCTGGCCCCCGGGCTCCCCCACGCCGCCTTCACCTACCCGGCCGCTGCCGCCGCAGCCCTCCATGCCCAGGTGAGGGACCAACCGGTGGGTCTGCCGCCTCTTCAGCCTCTCTCTCACTCTCTCTCACTCACTCACCATGCCTTGCTCCCAGTATAGCATATGATCACAAACCAAGCAGGAACATGCATGGATACACAACGCACAACGTACATCAGGATTGGGATCAATCACAATAAAAATATTATCCTAAATTGATTGTACCTGATTGAAATGGAACTACAATCATTTGAAAGGCTGGTCATGGCTCACATCAACACCATCATCCCAGAAACCCTAGACCCACTCCAATTTGCACACCGCCCCAACAGATCCACAGATGATGCAATCTCTATTGCACTCCACACTGCCCTTTCCCACCTGGACAAGAGGAACACCTACGTGAGAATGCTATTCATTGACTATAGCTCAGCGTTCAACACCATAGTGCCCTCAAAGCTCATCACTAAGCTAAAGACCCTGGGACTAAACACCGCCCTCTGCAACTGGAACCTGGACTTCCTGACGGGCCGCCCCCAGGTGGTAAGGGTAGGTAACAACACATCTGCCACACTGATCCTCAACACGGGGGCCCCTCAGGGGTGCGTGCTCAGTCCCCTCCTGTACTCCCTGTTCACCCATGACTGCATGGCCAGGCACGACTCCAACACCATCATTAAGTTTGCCGACGACACAACAGTGGTAGGCCTGATCACTGACAACAATGAGACAGCCTATAGGGAGGAGGTCAGACACCTGGCTGTGTGGTGCCAGGATAACAACCTCTCACTCAATGTGATCAAGACAAAGGAGATGAATGTGGACTACAGGGAAAAAAAAGAGGACTGAGCATGCCCCCATTCTCATCGATGGGGCTGTAGTGGAACAGGTTGAGAGCTTCAAGTTCCTTGGTGTCCAAATCACCAACAAACTATCATGGTCCAAACACACCAAGGCAGTTGTGAAGAGGGCACGACAAAGCCTATTCCCCCTCAGGAGACTGAAAAGATTTGGCATGGGTCCTCAGATCCTCAAAAATATCTACAGCTGCACCATCGAGAGCATCCTGACTGGTTGCATCACTGCCTGTTATGGCAACTCCTCAGCCTCCAACCGCAAGGCACTACAGAGGGTAGTGCGTACGGCCCAGTACATCACTGGGGCCAAGCTTCCTGCGATCCAGGACCTCTATACCAGGCGGTGTCAGAGGAAGGCCCTCAAAATTGTCAAACACTCCAGCCACCCTAGTCATTGACTGTTCTCTCTGCTACCGCACGGCAAGCGGTACCGGAGCGCCAAGTCTAGGTCAAAAAGGCTTCTTAACAGCTTCTACCCCAAAGCAATAAGACTCCTGAACAGCTAATCATGGCTACCCGGACTATTTGCATTGTCCACCCCACCCCCCACCCCACCCCCTCTTTTACGCTGCTGCTACTCTATGTTCATTTTCTATGCATAGTCACTTTAACTCTACCCACATGTACATATTACCTCAATTGCCTCGACTGGCCTTATTTTTCTTAAAACTGCAATGTTGGTTAAGGGCTTGTAAGTAAGCATTTCACTGTAATGTCTGAACCTGTTGTATTCGGCGCATGTGGCAAATCACCAGTAGTGTGCTTATACATCCTTAAAGATGCACAACCTGACACTATCAGTCAGCATTACAAAGGGGATCCATTCTGTGTGCATGTGTGGGGCTTGGTGCCAAGCCAACAGACATGCCTGCCTTGCATACTGTCAGAAACCACAGCAATGGCGTAAAATATGTGTCCAACCACCGTCCACTTCACTCCTATTGTAAAATTCCTCAAAATTGTGTGTGGGAATCGTTGCTAAGAGATCACAACAGAGAGAAGCTGTTTTTAATTGGCTCTCAGGTTGGATTATGCATTGGTCAGGTGCCCATAAAGTCCAGTTAAACGCTAGCCAAGCCTCCACTGTTTTTGCTGTTTTTATAACCTCTTAAAACGAGTATCGATCAAGGACAGTCTTGACAGCACTGCTCAGTTAGAGCTTTGTTTTATTCACAATTAACTCTGACCCTATGAGACATGGAGTTATGGGAGATCTCATTAAATACAGGGTGTTGTCTCACATTGTTTCTGGTGTATTTGTATTTATTAAGGATCCCCATCAGCGGCTGCCCATCTGATGCTTGAAATGAAGTTGCTTTCAAGGCCTCTGGATATGCATCTTGAGGCATTTATCAGGCTTTGTCTCAAGTAAAATATTATGCATTCTATCATATTTTCTATTTTTCTTATAGTATAAGAATGTGGCCCTATAAGAATGTGGCCCATCACTCTGGTGACTAGCGTGGTATGACTGTAAATGTTTAATGCTGTTCATTCTAAACCTTTAATCGGCTGTGACTGGTTGTCCTGAGAACCAACCCTCTGGGCAGACCAATCCACAGGCTGGCTCTGGCATTCATGCGAGTTGCCATGGCAATAACTCAATGTGTGCTAAAGGTCAAAGAGGTAAAGGGGTTGACCGTGTTCTGCCTCCCAGCACAAACACTACATGGTATTTGGACACCCACTCGTCGAACATCTCATTCCAAAATCATGGGCATTAATATGGTTTTGGTCCCCTAGCTGTTATAACAGCCTCCACTCTTCTGGGAAGGATTTCCACTAGATGTTGGAACATTGCTGCGGGGACTTGCTTCCATTTAGCCAAAAGAGCATTAGTGAGATCGGGCACTGATGTTGGGCGATTAGGCCTGGCTTGTAGTCAGCGATCCAATTCGTTCCAAAGATGTTCGATGGGGATGAGGTCAGGGCTCTGTGCAGGCCAGTATCTCGACAAACCATTTCTGTATTGACCTTGCTTTGTGCACGGGGGCATTGTCATGCTGAAACAGGAAAGGGCCTTCCCCAAACGGTTGCCACAAAGTTGGAAGCACAGAATCATCTAGAATGTCATTGTATGTTGTAGTGTTAAGATTTCCCTTCACTTGAACTAAGGGGCCTAGCCCGAACCATGAAAAACAGCCCAAGACCATTATTCCTCCTACACCAAACTTTACAGTTGGCACTATGCATTCAGGCAATTAGCGTTCTCCTGGCATCCACCAAACCCAGATTCGTCCGTCGGACTGCCAGATGGTGAAGCGTGATTCATCACTCCAGAGAACGTATTTCCACTGCTCCAGAGTCCAATGGCGGCGAGTTTTACACCACTCCAGCTGACACTTGGAATTGTGTGCGGCTGCTCAGCCATCGAAACCCATTTCATGAAGCTCCTGACGAACAGTTCTTGTGCTGACGTTGCTTCCAGATGCAGTTTGGAACTCTGTAGTGAGTGTTGCAACAGAGGACACACCATTTTTACGCGCTATGCGCTTGTGTGGCCTACCTCTTCGCGGCTGAGCCATTGTTGCTCCTAGACTTTTCCTCTTCACAATAACAGCACTTACATTTGACCGGGGCAGCTCTAGCAGGGCAGAAATTTGACAAACTGACATTGGAAAGGTGGCATCCTATGACGGTACCACGTTGAAAGTCACTGAGGTCTTCAGTACGGGCCATTTTACTTCCAATGGTGGTCTATGGAGATTGCATGGCTGTGTGCTCGATTTTATACACCTGTTAACCTACTCTACTGTGCTGTACTGCAGGGCTACAGTGTACCTGAAGTCTCGGGTATGTTGATGTGTTACTGTAGTTGTTCCCTTTGTTATTCGATATATTCTGGTTAAGGGAATTAAGTTGTCTTTTCTCACTCACATATTCAATCCCAGTTTTTCCATGGCATTGTTCCATGGCATTGTTGACTTGTTGGTGATGCAAATGCTTGAGGTTTTCACCAACTATTTCCTTAATAGTTGTAGTATTCACACCAATTGGAAACCTTCCTGGAAACCACAGTATATCATGTCGATGGCTGAATGCTCACACTCCTTGTGGTTGCAAAAGAGACTTCATGGTTAATGTGCAGTCAAATCTCACTAACTGCTAACAGTACAGTTCCAGAGAGATGAATGTGGGGATCCATACATCAGTCACTCCCCTCAAGGGTCATAGGTAATCATATAGTCTGAGGGAGGTCAACGGCCCTTTTATGTCACGTGCAGCACCTGCAGAGCTAAGCCCCCAAATTCCACAAGTTGATTTACAAGATGGTGTGCCTTGCTGTATTTTCGCAGTAGTCAAAAACCTTGGTCCTGGAGAACTATATGGGTTTTCGTAAGGTTTTTGTTCCAGCCAAGCACCAAAACACCCGGGTCAGCCAAATTGTATCTGTGCCGCAGTGGAGGCTGCTGAGGGGAGGACGGCTCATAATAATGGCTGGAATGGAGTAAATTGAATGGCATCAAACACATGGAAACCATGTGTTTGATGTATTTTATTCCATTCCACCTATTCCACTCCAGCCATTACCACGAGCCCGTCCTCCCCAATTATGGTGCCATCAACCTCCTGTGCTGTGCCCGTATCACAACGTGTCTCAGAATAGGAGTGATGATCTAGGACCAGGTCCCTCTTATTCATTTTGATTTAAAAGACAAAACTGATTGTAGATCAGCAGTTTTTAGTGCTGGCTTAAACAAAAGCCTGCACACCCTGTAGCTCTGTTTACTCTAGTAAAACCACTCTAGTAAAACCACATCCCTTACTGTGGCTAGGTATTGGGTGAAGTTGCACCTGGATGCTGATCTTGGGTTAATTTTGCATTTGCCCTACTAATAGTTAAGTCTATTTCCCAAGCCCTGCGGGGCCCAAGGAATGTGGGGCATTCTGGCTAGACGTGTTCCGGGGGAAAGAATAGAATGCAACACCACCACAGGGTATGGAAGTGCCAAATGCATTGTCCAGTGTTCTCCTCCCTGTGCCCTTGGCTGGAACATAAAGGTCTGATGTGTGAGGACAGGAAAACGACTAATGGCTATGTGGTGAAAGATATTGAAATTGGGTCTGAATACAGTAGCTTTCCTGTATAGCTCAGTGGTCTGTAGAGTATACTGACACTAATGCTGTCTACGTGTGGAGTTGCATGTTCAATGTTTATTGTCAGTGAAAGTATAGCCAAACTTTTTTAAACCATTGTTTAAACTTGGAGATCCACCAGAATGGATCCCCCTGTTTTTAGGCTCAAAGTAGCACAATACTTTGTGGCTACTCTGAAACAATTAAATGCCTGTAAAGCTTATGAAGTAATATTCGCATAATCAAGCATTTGGTATCTTTGAAAGTCATTTACTGTCTAACTGGGAAGGTGACAAGCAGAATACTAGGCCAGTATGTCACCTGGGTGGTGTTCATTAGGCATCAAATGGAAGAAAACTGACAGAAACAGGGAGGGACTACCTTTTTCAATAAGAAACACTCAACACTGAACATGACCCAAGCATGGGCTTTTCTGCTGGAGTGCCCTCTCTGTTTGCTTTGTATTCCCCAGATGCGTTGGTACCCATCCGCGTCTGAAACTTCACAACCAGGATGGAAATCCCGTCAGTTCTGAAAAGTGTTTAGTAAGTATGCCACACCCCAAGAAGCCTAGCTAACCATGTTTGCATCTGAAACCCTATTACTTATATATTGCACTGCTTTAGACTATGGCCTACATAGGGCTCTGTCAAAATTTGTGCACAATAGAGAATGTGGTGCCCTTTCAGACTCAGCCCATGACATTATTTCCTGAGCTTTCACGTGATGCCTTCAGTTGGCTAATTTGTATGGACTTGCAAAACAATTAATGGTTATGTTTTAATCCATTAACTCTTGCTCTCCCCAGATGCCATTCAGTACCTGAAAGTTTTTCCCTCTGAGCAGAGTAAAGGTATTCTGAACTCAACAATTTAATTTAAATCTGGTTTATTTAATGGACATTAAGGTGCATTACCGATGTTGCTTTCCTCACAGAAAAATGGAGAGGAGGATATTGAGACCATGGAAACATCTTACATACTACAATCTAAAGCTGAGGCCTCCCCACGGCTGACCTTTTGACCTTTGACATTACAGCCTCTGCACTTATTTATTTAAACTGTGTGCAAGCCGACTTCACTCGAAGTGGACCTAACTCTATGCTGAAGAAAACGATCTAGCTGCTCTCCTAGGTGTGGGAGGGAGGGTGGGCGAGACTTGAGAAAATCAATCAATCGATATGCATGTTGAGGTATCCGGCATGAATTAGAATGCAAAACAAAAAGTTGAGTCCTCGTTTCATAGCGCTTGTGTTGTCATAATAGCGAAAGGTCTTGGTGGACACCTAACGTATGTTTTCATAATTTTTTGTCTCGCTTCTGTGAAGATTACCCTGGTTTGAGTTGCTTACCATGTTACCTGTGAAGTAGTCTTGTTACTTTTTTAGTCATTTTATTTTCTCTCATTTTCTGCTGTTTTTTTGTTGTTGTTCGGAATGGATAGTGTATGCACTGGGCTTTCTTTTCCTTCCTCTCTGATCTGTAAACCTGTCCAAGATGGCTGAAGCTGTCTGTAACCTCTAACTTTTGAATGCATCCTCTAATTACCCAGTTTTGCCAAAATATCTGTCTGTTCAGAGTATATTTAAACACAAAAAAAAGTGAGTACATGTATTTTTGTACATTTTGTAATAATGAATATTTATGCATGTTTGTGCAATTAAATAAGTCATCTGTATAAATTGATGTTTAGTCTGCCCTTGTGCTTTTATTTGGTGTTATTTTTGATGGCTGTTAAATTCTGTCTATAATATCCTTTTTGAAGTGTATATATTATTATTTTTGGGGCTTGGTGTTAAATACTGAACTATTCTGACAGTGGCAGTCAGAACTGCTAGTGTACATGGATACTAATATGAGATTGCTGTAAAACAAAATGTAAAACTGGTTAATAAACAGATTGATCTGAAGCCGTGTATTTTTTAACACTACAAGGGACTGTGATGATGGAACTATGGTTAAATGTTACCTCTGAAAACTGAATGATAGAACATGATGGATCTTAGCATAAATTAACACTTTGACTTTGGCGCTTTTGGTGGCCCCCAAGATGTCCTTGGATTGTATTTCTTTCCATCCAGCCTTTTTTATAATGCATGCCAAAACTGACTAGGAGCGGTTGTAGTGCTCTGGACCTCCCAGTGAAGATGTACATGAACTAAAGTGTACAACTAAATGTTTGTTCTGATAAACATATGTATTCAAATCCAGTTTTGTTGCCATAAATCAAGTCTTTGGAAGTTCTTAATTCTGTTAAAATTCAAGAATAGTGTCATCTTCTTATTTTTCAGTCACTTAGGTTGGACCAACCTGTATTGTGATTTTCCACTTTGTTCGTGTGCAATAGAAAATTGAAATATGGGGATTGTGCTGGTTTGACTGAACCATTCAAGCGCATGTTGGTATTTTTGGGGATTTTCATGTGCTGCGTTACCTGAGAGAAATCCTGCTTCTATCTCCTCATGCCAAATTAGACAAGTATCCCATTACCCTTTTCATTTAAAAAAGGTTTATTTTGTCTGCTTTGCACAGTTTCCAAAGTCAAATCTCAAGATGTTGTTCCAACATGGACCTCCATTTGACTGTGAAAGCTCATCCTCTTAATAATTTATCTCTTCTACATCTGTGTAGTGTAAAGAAATACTGTAGCACACAAGCTATATTTTACAGTATTAAAGCCCCACGGTGGAAGCTCCCTTTGGAGAGTGAAGTCTGAGGTGGCGCCATCACCATATCTCACAAAGCTATTCCTATACCTGTGCTGTAAGATCTGTGCGCTCATTGGGTAGGGTTTTGGAGCTGAAATAAAACCATGCCGTGTGTGGACAGTTCCGTTCAAAAGTGTTCATCCCCCTTGGCGTTTTTCCTATTTTGTTGCATTACAACCTGTAATTTAAATTGATTTTTATTTGGATTTCATGTAATGGATATACACAAAATAGTCCAAATTGGTGAAGTGAAATGAAAAAAATGACTTGTTTCAAAATATTCTAAAAAAATAAATAACGAAAAAGTGGTGCGTGCATATGTATTCACCCCCTTTGCTATGAAGCCCCTAAATAAGATCTGGTGCAACCAATTACCTTCAAAAGTCACATAATTAGTTAAATAAAGTCCACCTGTGTACAATCTGTGTCACATGATCTGTCACATGATCTCAGTATATATACACCTTTTCTGAAAGGCCCCAGAGTCTGCAACACCACTAAGCAAGGGGCTTTGAACATCCCACGGAGCACCATTAAATCCATTATTAAAAAATTGAAAGAATATGGCACCACAACAAACTTGCCAAGAGAGGGCCGCCCACCAAAACTCACGGACCAGGCAAGGAGGGCATCAGAGAGGCAACAAAGAGACCAAAGATAACCCTGAAGGAGCTGCAAAGCTCCACAGCGGAGATTGGAGTATCTGTCCATAGGACCACTTTAAGCCGTACACTCCACAGAGCTGGGCTTTACGAAAGAGTGGCCAGAAAAAAGCCATTACTTAAAGAAAAAAATAAGCAAACACGTTTGGTGTTCGCCAAAAGCCATGTGGGAGACTCTGAAGGTACTCTGGTCAGATGAGACTAAAATTGAGCTTTCTGGTCATCAAGGAAAACGCTATGTCTGGCGCAAACCCAACACCTCTCATCACCCCGAGAACACCATCCTCACAGTGAAGCATGGTGGTGGCAGCATCATGCTGTGGGGATGTTTTTCATCAGCAGGGACTGGGAAACTGCTCAGAATTCTTGAGAGAAACCTGTTTCAGTCTTCCAGAGACTTGAGATTTGAGACTGGGACGGAGGTTCACCTTCCAGCAGGACAATGACCCTAAGCATACTGCTAAAGTAACACTCGAGTGGTTTAAGGGGAAACATTTAAATATCTTGGAATGGCCAAGTCAAAGCCCAGACCTCAATCCAATTGATTGGTGGTATGACTTAAAGATTGCTGTACACCAGCGGAACCCATCCAACTTGTAGGTGCCGGAGCAGTTTTGCCTTGAAGAATGGGCAAAATCCCAGTGGCTAGATGTGCCAAGCTTATAGAGACATAGTCCAAGAGACTTGCAGCTGTAATTGCTGCAAAAGGGGGGGGGGGGGGGGGGGTGAATAGTTATGCATGCTCAAGTGTTCTGTTTTTTTGTCTTATTTCTTGTTTGTTTCACAATAAAAAATATTTTGCATCTTCAAAGTGGTAGGCATGTTGTGTAAATCAAATGATACAAACACCCAAAAAAATCCAATTTAATTCCAGGTTGTAGGGCATCAAAATAGGAAAAATGCCAAGGGCTGGGATCAATTCGAATTGAAGGAAGTCAATTCAGGAAGTAATAAATAAATAAATGTATAGCTTCTACTCAGTTTATTGAGAAGTCATTGAAAATAGATGCAGTTTTTTCAAATGTTTAATTGTTGTTTAAGTTTACTTCCTGAATTGACTGCCTTCAATTCGAATTGACCCCAGCCTTGGTATTATGACATAGAACTTTGGGAAGCGATGAGGATAGATGGGTAAGGATATAACGTTTGCATAACCTTCACAGTGACCCACTAGCTCAGCCATCTGGCTTTTCTCCACCATACATTTTAGTGTTGACATCACTCTGCAGCTGACTTAAGTCTAGGGCCTTCTTGTTGTTTTCCTATGGCATTACATTTGTGTACACAGTATCTCTGACATAGTAGATGTAGAGTAGAGTAGATGGTTCATAATTTATATGTCATGTGATACATAAGGCAGATTTTACATGCACGTTAAAGCTGTTTTATTTTACTGGGAATTCATGGACTAATTATGTGGTACACCTCTATAACCACAAGAGGGCCATACAGGGAGTTTACCAAACGACAACATTGCACTGAATCTTTGCATTCTCTTCCTTTCAAGGGACTGCTCCTCCTTCATGGTTACTGGTGGCCTACACAACACGTAATGACAAAATTGTCACCACAACCAGGGTTAACCCAGATGAATGACTCAACCAGTAATAGTGTAATAGTTACACATCCCCCATTGTTTGCGTATGAATGGTTTGTCCCGTACTGTTTGAAGGTCTGATTGGTTCACTGTGAGGTTCTGTGGAGCGGAGCAGCCCATAGACGGGTATGCAACTATGGGGCAAAACAGATGGGTTTGGCTTAGATTGTTGACAACATGTAAGCTACATTTCGTCTCCAATGTTTATTGAAAACATCAATAAATGTGAGAAGAGAGCCATTTGAACGTAAAATTCATTTTTTGGCAGAAATGCCTTCTGGAACGTGAACTTTCATGTGCCTTAATAACAAACTTGTATGCCATCTGTAAATACGAATAAAATTGTTAAATTACTAGCCTAGTTGGTTTAGCCACAGAAAAAGACAGCAACCTTCCCGCTAGCCATGATTGGCTGAGATAATGAGTGGGCTGGACATGCCGAGAGATGAGTTCGGATTGGTCTGCCATGTTGCATGCTTCTGTCTATTTGAGCTGGTCAGTATGTGTAGGTAATCCTGTCTAATGCGGCTTTTAAAAAATATATATTGCATAGTAGAACTGCATAAGTGTTGCTCTCAATTTTCTGGAGGACCGAGTTTTGAAATCAGTGGAATTAGAGTATGATAGCTAAGGAGATGGAGAAAACACCTGTCTTCGGATTACATCTTCAAACTAAGGGCAACCATGGCATCTGTGACAGAGAGTGAGAAGCGTCCGTCCATGTATACGGGTAAAATAGTCTAGCTAGCTACAATTTCATATATTACATGTTTCTAATTTAGTCAGAAAGTGGTTTTCATTTCAAGTTAAAGTGAACTGTTAGCTAGCTAGCTAACATTAGCTGGCTGGCTCGCTAGCTAACGTTACGTGTATGATCTGTGTAGTAATATTATTCGTATCTCAGAGCCATTTGCTTTCCTAGTTATAGCCTAATGTTAGCTAGCTAACATTGGACCTGGTTGGTTAGCTACCTGCAGATTCATGCAGGGTAGTAATGTCATGAGTTGGGATTATGGTTAATTGTTTAGCTAGCTAGCTAGCTAGCTAGTTACATACAGTGGGGAGAACAAGTATTTGATACACTGCCGATTTTGCAAGTTTTCCTACAAAGCATGTAGAGGTCTGTAATTTTTATCATAGGTACACTTCAACTGTGAGAGACGGAATCTAAAAGAAAAATCCAGAAAATCACATTGTATGATTTTTAAGTAATTAATTTGCATTTTATTGCATGACATAAGTATTTGATCACCTACCAACCAGTAAGAATTCCGGCTATCACAGACCTGTTAATTTTTCTTTAAGAAGCCCTCCTGTTCTCCACTCATTACCTGTATTAACTGCACCTGTTTGAACTCATTACCTGTATAAAAGACACTTGTCCACACACTCAATCAAACAGACTCCAACCTCTCCACAATGGCCAAGATCAGAGATCTGTGTAAGGACATCAGGGATAAAATTGTAGACCTGCACAAGGCTGGGATGGGCTACAGGACAATAGGCAAGCAGCTTGGTGAGAAGGCAACAACTGTTGACGCAATTATTAGAAAATGGAAGAAGTTCAAGATGACGGTCAATCACCCTCGGTCTGGGGCTCCATGCAAGATCTCACCTCGTGGGGCATCAATGATCATGAGGAAGGTGAGGGATCAGCCCAGAACTACAAGGCAGGACCTGGTCAATGACCTGAAGAGAGCTGGGACCACAGTCTCAAAGAAAACCATTAGTAACACACTACGCCGTCATGGATTAAAATCCTGCAGCGCACGCAAGGTCCCCCTGCTCAAGCCAGCGCATGTCCAGGCCCGTCTGAAGTTTGCCAATGACCATCTGGATGATCTAGAGGAGGAATGGGAGAAGGTCATGTGGTCTGATGAGACAAAAATAGAGCTTTTTGGTCTAAACTCCACTCGCCGTGTTTGGAGGAAGAAGAAGGATGAGTACAACCCCAAGAACACCATCCCAACCGTGAAGGATGGAGGTGGAAACATCATTCTTTGGGGATGCTTTTCTGAAAAGGGGACAGGACGACTGCACCGTATTGAGGGGAGGATGGATGGGGCCATGTATCGCAAGATCGTGGCAAACAACCTCCTTCCCTCAGTAAGAGCATTGAAGATGGGTCGTGGCTGGATCTTCCAGCATGACAACGACCCGAAACACACAGCCAGGGCAACTAAGGAGTGGCTCCTTAAGAAGCATCTCAAGGTCCTGGAGTGGCCTAGCCAGTCTACAGACCTGAACCCAATAGAAAATCTTTGGAGGGAGCTGAAAGTCCGTATTGCCCAGAGACAGCCCCAAAACCTGAAGGATCTGGAGAAGGTCTGTATGGAGGATTGGGCCAAAATCCCTGCTGCAGTGTGTGCAAACCTGGTCAAGACCTACAGGAAACGTATGATCTCTGTAATTGCAATCAAAGGTTTCTGTACCAAATATTAAGTTCTGCTTTTCTGATGTATCAAATACTTATGTCATGCAATAAAATGCAAATTAATTACTTAAAAATCATACAATGTGATTTTCTGGATTTTTGTTTTGGATTCCGTCTCTCACAGTTGAAGTGTACCTATGATAAAAATTACAGACCTCTACATGCTTTGTAAGTAGGAAAACCTGCAAAATCGGCAGTGTATCAAATACTTGTTCTCCCCACTGTATCTTAACAAATACTCCACTATGCAAGTAACCTTTTCAATAGAATGTTAATGATGTCACTGCAAAAACTGCTGATAGCTGGTACATTTGCATAATAACTGATGAATTTACAAACGCTCAACACCTGTTGAATATGGCTGGTGTCAGTAAATGTTGGCAAAAAAGAGTAAATTCTTTCCAGAAGCACAGATGCCGTCACCAACGCTCTGGATAACATAAAAACAGCCTAACCAGCTCTGCTAGGGCGAGTAAAATGGTCAGTGAGCTGTTCTCTCATTTGTGTCTGGAAGTAGCTAGCAAGCTAGCCAACGTTAGTCAGTTAGCTTGGGTGCTTGACTGCTGTTGTTAGGACAGAACACTCGGATCAACCCTTAAAGAAATGGGTGGGGTTAAACTTAAGAGGGTGTGAACGATGCTGAATGGGTGTAGACAAATATGGGCTCTCCAGTACTAGTACCAAAACATTCAAAGGCCATTTTCTCAAAAGTGAGGTTACAAGTTTATCAACTTTCAAAGCAGAATTACTTTCCCATTGTTCCTCAACTGTAGTGCATGATATACCATTTTCTAGCTCTGAGTCTCTACTTTTATCCAATGTAAAAAACACAATTTCAGATTTTGCTACATAAGACCGAATTGAGCCGGTTGGTCACAAATTTGCACATTGAGTGCTTGTCTCTCAGTTGTTTGTTAGCTAGAGTTGACGTCAGAAGTTTACATACACTTAGGTTGGAGTCATCATTTCAACCACTCCACAAATGTCTTGTTAACAAACTATGGTTTTGGCAAGTCGGTTAGGACATCTACTTTGTGCATGACACAAGTAATTTTTCCAACAATTGTTTAAAGACAGATTATTTCACTTATAATTCACTGTATCACAATTCAAGTGGGTCAGAAGTTTACATACACTAAGTTGACTGTGCCTTTAAACAGCTTGGAGAATTCCAGGAAATGATGTCATGGCTTTAGAAGCTTCTGATAGGCTAATTGACATCATTTGAGTAAATTGGAGGTGTACCTGTGGTGTATTTCAAGGCCTACCTTCAAACAGTGCCTCTTTGCTTGACATCATGGGAAAATCAAAAGAAATCAGCCAAGACCTCAGAAAAAAATTTGTAGACCTCCACAAGTCTGGTTCATCCTTGGGAGCAATTTCCAAATGCCTGAAGGTACCACGTTCATCTGTACAAACAATAGTACGCAAGTATATACACCATGGGACCATGCAGCCGTCATACCGCTCAGGAAGGAGGTTCTGTCTACTAGAGATTAACGTACTTTGGTGCTAAAAGTGCAAATCAATCCCAGAACAACAGCAAAGGACCGTGTGAAGATGCTGGAGGAAACAGGTACAAAAGTATCTATATCCACAGTAAAACAAGTCCTATATCGACATAACCTGAAAGGCCGCTCAGCAAGGAAGAAGCCACTGCTCCAAAACCACCATAAAAAAGCCAGACTACGGTTTGCAACTGCACATGGGGACAAAGATCACACTTTTTGGAGAAATGTCCTCTGGTCTGATGAAACAAAAATAGACCTGTTTGGCCATAATCACCATTGTTATGTTTGGAGGAAAAAGGGGGTTGCTTGCAAGCCGAAGAACACCATCCCAACCGTGAAGCACAGGGGTGGCAGCATCATGTTGTGGGGGTGCTTTGCTGCAGGAGGGACTGGTGCACTTCACAAAATAGATGGCATCATGAGGAAGGAAAATTATGTGGATATATTGAAGCAACATCTCAAGACATCAGTCAGGAAGTTAAAGCTTTGTCGCAAATGGGTCTTCCAAATGGACAATGACCCCAAGCATACTTCCAAAGTTGTGGCAAAATGGCTTAAGGACAACAAAGTAAAGGTATTGGAGTGGCCATCACAAAGCCCTGACCTCAATCCTATAGAACATTTGTGGTCAGAACTGAAAAAGCGTGTGCGGTCAAGGAGGCCTACAAACCTAACTCAGTTACACCAGCTCTGTCAGGAGGAATTGGCCAAAATTCACCCAACTTATTGTGGGAAGCTTGTGGAAGGCTACCCGAAACGTTTGACCCAAGTTAAACTATTTAAAGGCAATGCTACCAAAAACGAATTGAGTGTATGTAAACTTCTGACCCACTGGGAATGTGATGAAAGAAATAAAAGCTGAAATAAATCATTCTCTCTACTATTATTCTGACATTTCACATTCTTAAAATAAAGTGGTGATCCTAACTGACCTAAGACAGGGAATTTTAACTTGGATTATATGTCAGGAATTGTGAAAAACTGAGTTTAAATGTATTTGGCTAAGGTGTATGTAAACTTCCGACTTCAACTGTATGTACTAGGCGGTGTCAGAGGAAGGCCCAACATTTTTTCCAGTCACCCAAGTCATAGACTGTTCTCTCTGCTACCGCACGGCAAGCGGTACCGGAGCACGAAGTCTATTACCAAAAGGATCCTTAACAACTTGTACCCCAAGCCATAAGACTGCTGAACAATTAATCAAATGGCCACCCGAACTATTTACATTTGTTCAGTTTGCGTTAGGCCAAGGTGTCTGTAATAGAATATACTTGGCAAAAATTATTTTACACATTAATAAATGCCTTTCTATATAATCTGAAACCTTTTAAACAATGGTGGAGGGGTAGAAATGGTGGCACAGTGGTTTCAAAACAGCGCCCCCTGTCAGTCAACTAGTGTTTATATTGTCCCGTGTAGCTCAGTTGGTAGAGCATGGCGCTTGCAACGCAAGGGTTGTGGGTTTGTTTCCCACGGGGGACCAGAATGAAAAAAAAATATGCACTCACTAACTGTAAGTCGCTCTGGATAAGAGCGTCTGCTAAATGACTAAAATGTAAATGTAAAATGTACATACACAATGCATATGTAAGCATTTGTAGGCCAATTTTGAATCTGTAAAATGACTACATTACCCATAATGCTCATTGACTGAAATTCTATTTCTATTGTGTAAAGCAGGCCAGTCATTTTTGCAGCTAAATTATCTCACTGAAGCCAGTTGCATAGAGATTTTTATGTTCACACAAGGTGACACCTATGGATTCAAAATGTGTAGCCTAATTATTTACATCCCCCCACCCCCCAAACAAAAATAATTTAGGTGAGGGGAATTCCACTTTCACATATTTTCAAGCTTTTATTTAGACAGATTATAAATTACAAGGGGATACAAAGGTAGAGGGGAGAAAATTGTAAGGGTCAAATCAGGGATTGAACCTGGGTCTCTGATAGGGAGTCGATATGTGTAGTGAACAGGGAGAGTTACCACTCAGCCAATTATGCCCAGTTACATATGCAACCAAATTACTTTTCAATATTGCACACATAGGGTGGCATCTTTTGCGAGCAAGTGGCAGTGCGGAAATGAGCCCAGGAAATGATTCAAACGCCGGCCCAGGAACCAGTCCCTATACACAGTGTGGCCCTTCAGCTATCCAAGACCACAGCTAAGACTACCACTACACCACTGCACCACCAGAAGACCAGAGAGGCCCAGGAAATTATTAATGGTGCTCCTGAAACTGCTCCCCAAACACACTGTGGAGCAGAAACTGCTCCCCAAACACACTGTGGACCAGAAACCAGAACTGCTCCCCAAACACACCGTTAAGCAGGCACTGGAACCGCTCCACAAACACACTGTTAAGCAGGCACTGGAACCGCTCCACAAACACACTATGAACCAGAAACTGCTCCCCAAACACACTGTGGAACAGAAACTGGAACCGTTCCCCAAACACACTGTGGACCAGGACCCGCTACCCAAACACACTGTGGAACAGAAACTGGAACCACTCCCCAAACACACTGTGGACCATGAAACTGGAACCGCTCCCCAAACACTCTAGCCTCGTTTCTCTTGGCACTTAAAATTAGGGCCAAATTCGAGCTGGCTCGGGGGAAACCTGAGTGACTATGTATGTTGTATAAGAATGAAACTGTATAAAAGGAGAGCGCCGAGTCAGGATGGGCAGTTGCTTCATGGACCAGCTCGGCTTGTTACTTTGTAAAAAAGTCTATACTGAATTCACAAGTTCCAGTGTCTGAGAGATATCTTTGATATGTATTTCCACGACAACATGAAGCAAGAAAAAAATTAGTCTGACTTCTGATTGAAAAGTTGCCCACTCACATCTCATATGTTGCCTGACTACAACATTTGTATTGATACGTTAATAAATACATACTGTGTTCATTTTTGCATCTAATCTATGGATTTCACATGACTGGGCAGGGTGCAGCCATGGGGTGGGCCTGAGAGGGTATAGGCCCACCCACTTGGGAGCCAGGCCCACCCAACCAGAATTAGTTTTTCCCAACAAAGGGCTTTGTTACAGACAGAAATACTCCTTAGTTTCATCAGCTGTCCAGGTGGCTGGGTCTCAGACGATCCCACAGGTGAAGAAGCCGGATGTGGAGATCCTGGTCTGGCATGGTTACACGTGATCTGCGGTTGTGAGGCCGGTTGGACGTACTGCCAAATTCTCTAAGGTGGCTTATGGTAGAGAAATGAACATTAAATTATCTGGCTACAGCTCTGGTGGACATTCTTGGCAAAGGAGATTATCTTGGCAAGAGAGAAAGGCCCACTAACAGGGATTTAAACAAATATGTGCACCAAATTTGAGAGGAATATGCTTTTTGTGCGTATGGAAAATGTCTGGGATCTTTTATTTCAGCTCATGAAACATGGGACCAACACTTTACATGTTGTGTTTATTTTTTTGTTCAGTAATAGTTATGTTGTTTCGTCTGTATTAGTCAAAGGTAATGCAGTAGCATGGGAATGTACATTTTTATGCGTTCGCCACACTCTCATCCTCACAAGAACGTACTCAACAGAACATCCTCGGAGTGTGGAGCACGGTAGTATGCATATTAAGAAACACCCAGTGACAGCACAGCACCCATGTGGGGGAGGGTTCATGAAATCCAATGAAATGTTGGACCATTCTAGCCGTTTCTGGTCATCTGAAATTCTCCAGACCCCCAAGGGAGGCGTGAAAACAACGTGATTTGGAGGTATGTCTATACGAGACTACTATGCAACCAGCAATGCAACGTTACTGAATGCTGACATGTTTAGCTCTGTCTGGGTTTGTCGCTGCTAGTTAACTTTGTACACGTAGCTACTATAGTAGTTTAGTTACCACTTTAACTGTCTGGATCCTTCATTTATTTTGCCCTCCACAAGGTCAGTAGTTGAGGTCAGTAGTTGTGTGGTTGTGGTTAGTAGTTGTGGCCAGTAGTTGTCTTCAGTACTGTAGTTGTGTTGTGATTAATTTTGTGGTTGTGGTCAGTAGTGGTGTTGTTGTGGCCAGTAATTGTGGTCAGTAGTTGTGCTCAGTACTTGCGTGGTCAGTAGTTGTGTGGTTGTGCTCAGTAATTGTGTTCAGTAGTTGTGTTCAGTAGTTGTTTGGTCAGTATGTGTATTGTTCAGTAGTTGTGTGGTTGTGGTCAGTTGGTTAGGTCAGTAGTTGTGTGGTCAGTAGTTGTGGTCAGTAGATTAGTGTTTGTGATCAGTAGTGGTTAGTAGTTGTGGTTCAGTAGTTGTGCTCAGTAGTTGTGTGGTCAGTAGTTGTGTGGTTGTGGTCAGTAGTTTTGGCCAGGTGGTTGTGGTCAGTAGTTGTGGTGGTCAGTAGTTGTGGTGGTCAGTAGTTATGGTGATTAGATACACTACATGACCAAAAATATGTGGACACCTGCTCGTCGAACATCTCATTCCAAAATCATTGGTATTAAAATGGAGTTGGTCCTCCTTTTGCTGCTATAACAGCCTCCACTCTTCTGGGAAGGTTGTCCACTAGATGATCGAACATTGCTACGGGGACTTGCTTTCATGCAGCCACAAGAGCATTAGTGAGGTCAGGCACTGGTATTGGGCGATTAGGCCTGGCTCACAGTCGGCGTTGGGTTGAGGACAGGGCTCTGTGCAGGTCATTCAAGTTCTTCCACACCGATCCCGTCAAACCATTTCTATATGGACCTCACTTTGTGCATGGGGGTATTGTCATGCTGAAACCGGAATGGGCCTTCTCAAAATTGTTGCCACAAAATTGGAAGCACAGTATTTTGTTAGAATGTCATTGCTGTAGCGTAAAGATTTCACTTCACTGGAACAAAGGAGCCCGAACCATGAAAAACAGCCCCAGACCATTATTCCTCCTACACCAAGCTTGGGACTGTGCATTCAGGCAGGTATCTTTCCCCTGGCATCTGCCAAACCCAGATTTGTCCATCGGACTGACAGATGAAGTGAAGAGTGATTCATAGCTGAGGTCAGTAGTTGTGTGGTTATGGTTAGTAATTGTGGTCAGTAGTTGTGTGGTTGTGGTCAGTAGTTGTCTGGTTACCATTTTTGTGGTTGTGGTCAGTATTTTTGTGGTCACTATTTGTGTGGTTGTGGTCTGTATTTGAGGTCAGAAGTTGTTTGGTTGTGGTTACTAGTTGTGGTCAGGAGTTGTGTTCAGCAGTTATGGTCAGTAGTTGTGGTCAGTAGTTGTGTTGTGATCAGTAGTTGGGTGGTAAGTAGTTGTGTTTGTGTTCAGTAGTTCTGTGGTTTTGGTCAGTAGTTGTGTGGTTCAGTAGTTGTGTGGTTAATATTTTTGTGGTTGTGGTCAGTAATAATATAATAATAATATGCCATTTAGCAGACACTTTCATCCAAAGCGACTTACAGTCATGCGTGCATAATTTTTTTTGTGTGTATGGGTGGTCCCGGGGATCGAACCCACTACCTTGGCGTTACAAGCGCCGTGCTCTACCAGCTGAGCTACAGAGGACCACAGTAGTTGTGAGTTTGTGGTCAGTAGTTGAGGTCAGTAGTTGAGTGGTTGTGGTTAGTAGTTGTTGTCAGGAGTTGTGGTCAGTAGTAGTTCCCAGTAGTTATGGTCAGTAGATATGGTCAGTAGTTAGTTGTGTGGTCAGTAGTTGTGTGGTCAGTAGTGGCGGTCAGTAGTTTTGACTTTGTGGTCAGTAGTTGTGGTCAGTAGGTTAGGTCAGTAGTTATGGTCAGTAGTTGTTTTGTTGTGATCAGTAGTTGTGTTTAGTAGTTGTGGTCAGTAATTTTGTGGTCAATAATTGTGGTTCAGTAGATGTGGTCAGTAGTTGTTTGGTTGTGGTCATTATTGTAACAGTAGTTGTGGTCAGTAATTGTGGCCAGGTGGATGTGGTCAGTAGTTGGGTGGTTGCAGTCCTAAATTGTGGTCAATAGTTATGGTCAGTTATTGTGACCTGTGGTTGTGGCCTTGCGGTTGTGGTCAGTTGTTTTGTTCAGTAGTTGTGTGTTCAGTAGTTGTGTGGTTGTGGTCAGTTGTTGTGTGATTGTGGTCAGTAGTGGTCAGTAGTTTATGTAAGTAGGTGTGTGGTTCAGTAGTTGTGGTCAGTAGGTTAGGTCAGTAGCTGTGTGGTCAGTAGTTGTGTGATTGTGATCAGTAGTATTGGTTAGTTGTTGTGGTCAGTAGTGGTCAGTAGCTTTGTTGTCATTAGATGTGGTTTCAAGTTGTGTGGTCATTCGTTGTGTGGTTGTGGTCAGTAGTTGTGTTGTTGTGGTCAGTGGTTGTGGTCAGTAATTGTGGTCAGTAGTTGTTGCCAGGTGGTTATGGTCAGTAGTTGTTGTGGTCAGTAGTTTTGGTGACTAGATGTGTGGTCAATATTTATTTTGTCAGAAGTTATATTGTTGTGGTCAGTAGTTGTGTAGTTGTCATCAGACGTTGTGTGGTTGTGGTCAGAAGTTGTGGTCAATAGTTGAGTGGTCAGTAGTTGTGTGGTTGTGGTTAGTATTTGTGCAGTTGTGGTCAGTAATTGTGGTCAGTAGTTGTGGTCAGTAATTGTAGTCAGTATTTGTGGCCTTGTTGTTGTGGTCAGTAGTTGTGGTGGTTAGTGGTTATGGTGATTAGATGTGTGGTCAGTAGTTGTGTGGTCAGATGTTATGTGGTTGTGGTCAGTAGTTGTGTGGTTGTGGTCAGTAGTTGTGGTCAGTAGTTGTGTGGTCAGTAATAGTGTGGTTGTGGTTAGTAGTTGTGTGGTTGTGGTCAATAGTTGTTGTCAGTAGTTGTGGTCAGTACTTGTGTGGTCAGTAATAGTGTGGTTGTGGTTAGTAGTTGTGTGGTTGTGGTCAGTAGGTTAGGTCAGTAGTTGTGTGGTCTGTAGTTGTGGTCAGTAGCTGTGTGGTTGTGATCAGTAGTTGTGGTTATAGTTTTGGTCAGTAGTTGTCAGAAAGTTTATAGTCAGTAGGTGTGGTTCAGAAGTTGTGGTCAGTAGTTATGGTTATTAGATGTGTGGTGATTAGATGTGTGTATTTGTTGTTATTAGATGTGTGTTTAGAAGTGGTGTGATTGTGGTCAGTAGTTATGTGGTCAGTATTTATGGTCAGTATTATTGTCTTTGTGGTCAGTAGTTGTGGTCAGTTGTTGTGGTCTGTAGTGGTCAGTAGTTTTAGTAAGTAGATTTGTGGATCAGTAGTTGTGGTCAGTAGCTGTATATTTGTGGTCAGTAGGTTAGGTTAGTAGTTGTGTGGTCAGTGGTTGTGTGGTTGGGATCAGTAGTATTGGTTAGTAGTTGTGTTCAGTAGTTTTGTTGTCATTAGATGTGGTTTCTAGTTGTGTGGTCAGTCGTTGTGTGGTTGTGGTCAGTAGTTGTGTGGTTGTGGTCAGTAATTGTGGTCAGTAGTTGTGGTCAGTAATTACGGTCAGTAGTTGTTGCCAGGTGGTTATGTTCAATAGTTGTGGTCAGTAGTTTATGTAAGTAGGTGTGTGGTTCAGTAGTAGTGGTCAGTATCTGTGTAGTTGTAGTCAGTAGGTTAGGTCAGTAGCTGTGTGGTCAGTAGTTGTGTAATTGTGATCAGTAGTATTGGTTAGTTGTTGTGGTCAGTAGTGGTCAGTAGCTTTGTTGTCATTAGATGTGGTTTCTAGTTGTGTGGTCAGTCGTTGTGTGGTTGTGGTCAGTAGTTGTGTTGTTGTGGTCAGTATTTATGGTCAGTATTATTGTCTTTGTGGTCAGTAGTTGTGGTCAGTTGTTGTGGTCAGTAGTGGTCAGTGGTTTTAGTAAGTAGGTTTGTGCTTGTGGTCAGTAGTTGTGTGGTTGTGGTCAGTAATAGTGGTCAGTAGTTGTGGTCAGTAATTACGGTCAGTAGTTGTTGCCAGGTGGTTATGTTCAATAGTTGTGGTCAGTAGTTTTGGTGACTAGATGTGTGGTCAGTAGTTATGGGGTCAGAGGTTGTGTGGTTGTGGTCAGTAGTTGTGTGGTAGTGGTCACTAGATGTGGTCAGCAGTTGTATGCAGACATTGTGTGGTTGTGGTCAGTAGCTGTGGTCAGTAGTTGTTTGGTTGTGGTCCGTAGTTATGTGGTTAAGTAGTTGTGTTCAGTAGTTTTGTGTCAGTCGTTTTAGTAAGTAGGTATATGGTCAGAAGTTGTATGGTTGTTTGCAGATGTTGTGTGGTAGTGGTTAGTAGTTGTGGTCACTAGATGTGGTCTGCAGTTGTGTGGTTGTGGTCAGACATTATGTGGTTGTGGTCAGTAGTTGTGGTCAGTAGTTTTGTGGTCAGTCGTTTTAGTAAGTAGGTATATGGTTAAGTCGTTGTGGTTAGTAATTGTGGTCAGTAGTTATGTGTTCCTTAGTTGTGGTTCAGTAGTTGTGTGGTCAGTAGTTGTGTGGTTGTGGTCCATAATTGTAGTCAGTATTTGTGGCCTTGTTGTTGTGGTCAGTAGTTGTGGTGGTTAGTGGTTATGGTGATTAGATGTGTGGTCAGTAGTTTTGTGGTCAGATGTTATGTGGTTGTGGTTAGTAGTTGTGTGGTTGTGGTCAACAGTTGTGGTCAGTAGTTGTGGTCAGTAGTTGTGTGGTTATGGTCAGTAGGTTAGGTCAGTAGTTGTGTGGTCTGTAGTTGTGGTCAGTAGCTGTGTGGTTGTGATCAGTGGTTGTGGTTATTCGTTTTGGTCAGTAGTTGTCAGAAGTTTTATAGTTAGTAGGTGTGGTTCAGAAGTTGTGGTCAGTAGTTTTGTGGTTGTGGTCCTGCACAACCGCACCCTAATACCCGGAAAAAACCTAGAGAAGAGACTCCAGATAATCTATTATGGGGACAACGACATACAACACCGATAAGTGAGGAGAATATTAAATACATGATTAATGCCCTGTAGTATCTAAACAATTTATGACTTTGCTGACGTCTGCAAATGGTGTCTTAGAGGACGTTGACTCAGCTTGAGGAAGCATCTGGAGAGCATTTCTATAGGGGCACCCTAAAACAGAGGAAGTCTGTTATGTGGAGTCCTGGGATTGGTCTGTAGGGGAAAACACCCATATCAGGTTACATAGGATATATATACTATGGTTTGGGACAAAGGAGGGGAGAACAACATATTAAGAGATTGGGCCGTTGTTCTCCAGATGTCTGCAGAAGTCTGTAAATTGGCGCTGAGATCTTCAATGTAATCAATAATTATAATCGAGGACAGTGTCAGCGGATTTCTTGTTCTCACAGCATCTCAGCATAGTTCTCGACACTACATTAATGGCGACGAGGATGCCCACCCAGGGACGCTACAGCCCCACAATTGCAATCGCATGTCACCAAATAATATCCCTATAAACCCAATTTTAAAACCAGGCAGTAAGAAATATCGATTTACACAGGATTTCAGGAAAATTAACGAGGCCATAATACCGATATCACCGATTGTGCCAGATGTTAATTCGATATTAACGGCATTGCCTGCTAATTCTAAATGGTATACTGTTGTTGATTTATGCTCTGCCTATTTCTCCATCCCTGTACACGAAAACACACAGCCTTTGTTTGCTTTTACATTTCGAAGGGAACAATATATTTGCCGTTGTCTACCAATGGGATTTATTGATTCAGCAGCAGTCTATAGTTCAGCTGTAAATAGGCATTTGGCTCAATTGTCTCTCCCATGCAATTCCACGCTTTTACAGTACATTGATCACATACTAGTGGCTTCTATAAGCGAGGACGAGTGTGTTCAGGATTCAATAGCACTACTCACGTATTTGGCTAATGGGGGTCACAGAGCGTCCCTCACCAAGCTACAGTTTTGTAAGGAGGCTGTCAATTATCTGTGTTACATACTGCGAAATGGATGCCGATTTTTGTCACCGGACAGGGTGAAAGCGATCAAAGACATTGACAGGCCAAGAAATAAGACGAACTTGTGAATTATTGCAGACATTGGTTGGCTGAATACGCAGTGTATGATTCGATACTGCGCAGAGCAACGAAGAAGGATGCTACTGAGGATATTCTGTGGACTGATGAAATGAAACACTCTTTTCGTCACATCAAGTATCTTTTATGCAATTCTCTGGCACTGGGTTTACCGGATTACAATCGAACATACCATCTAATGTGACCGACGATGGATGTGTTGTGTCAGCTGTTCTAGCTCAAATGCATGGGGAAGGCATGCGACCAGTTGCGTATTATAGTAAGATGTTACCATTAATGGTTAAAGGTATGGCACCATGTTTGAGGGCGGTGGCTGCTGATGCATTAATGGTAGAGAAATCCCAAACTATTGTGTTAGTGCATTCAATTATATTACACACCTCACACACAGTGCATATAATTTTGCTGAATATGACAACACAACACATGACAAGCCAGAGGCGTAGCAATTACGAACATATTTTGACTGGAACTCAAAATGTGACTATTTCTACTGCAACACATATGAACCCGGCTTTAAATCTAAAAGCATTATTACATGGGGTTGAGCATGACCAAGATAATGAAGATCTCACTCATGATTGTATGGAAGTCATTAATTCCACATCTAGCGTGAGGGCTGATTTACAACAGAAGGCATTAGAGAATAATGATCTGGTTTTATATTGTGACGGTTCAGCGATGAGACCAGATGATAGAACTATATTATCAGGATTTTCAGTCGTGGATAATGAAGTAAAATGCATTGAAGCATATAAAATACCAGTGTCATCAGCTCAGGCTGCGGAATTAGTTGCATTAACTAGGGCATGTATTTATGCGGCGAATAAAACAGTCACAATATACACTGGTTCTAAATATATTTTTCAGTGGCACATGATTTTAGTAAAATCTGGGAAAATAGAGGTTTTGTGATGACTGCAGAGAAACATATTCAGCATGCCGATTTAGTTAAGTTTAATTATTACGCATATTAATTGATAATGATGGAAAATAAGATATGCAAGATATTTGAATAGATATATATTTTTAAATAGTTATATATAGAGGTGACAGCATTGGAAATGCTTTTGGCGGTTTATCTGCTTCTGTTTTGAGCGTGGCACTGTGTGCTGTTTTTGATGGATGGGTCCTGGCCTCTCGGGGCCCTTAGGGATCCGGAGGGATGTGGGTGGGATGCCGATCACTGGGATGACTTGGAATGGGGAGGGGCTTTAGCGGGGGAATTAGTGGAGAACAATTGAAGGGATACTTAGTAACAATGCAAATATCATGGTACAGCTACAGTGGGGAAAAAAAGTATTTAGTCAGCCACCAATTGTGCAAGTTCTCCCACTTAAAAAGATGAGAGAGGCCTGTACTTTTCATCATAGGTACACGTCAACTATGACAGACAAATTGAGAGAAAAAAATCCAGAAAGTCACATTGTAGGATTTTTAATGAATTTATTTGCAAATTATGGTGGAAAATAAGTATTTGGTCAATAACAAAAGTTTCTCAATACTTTGTTATATACCCTTTGTTGGCAATGACACAGGTCAAACGTTTTCTGTAAGTCTTCACAAGGTTTCCACACACTGTTGCTGGTATTTGGGCCCATTCCTCCATGCAGATCTCCTCTAGAGCAGTGATGTTTTGGGGCTGTCGCTGGGCAACACGGACTTTCAACTCCCTCCAAAGATTTTCTATGGGGTTGAGATCTGGAGACTGGCTAGGCCACTCCAGGACCTTGAAATGCTTCTTACGAAGCCACTCCTTCATTGCCCGGGCGGTGTGTTTGGGATCATTGTCATGCTGAAAGACCCAGCCACGTTTCATCTTCAATGCCCTTGCTGATGGAAGGAGGTTTTCACTCAAAATCTCACGATACATGGCCCCATTCATTCTTTCCTTTACACGGATCAGTCGTCCTGGTCCCTTTGCAGAAAAACAGCCCCAAAGCATGATGTTTCCACCCCCATGCTTCACAGTAGGTATGGTGTTCTTTGGATACAACTCAGCATTCTTTGTCCTCCAAACACAACGAGTTGAGTTTTTACCAAAAAGTTCTATTTTGGTTTCATCTGACCATATGACATTCTCCCAAACCTCTTCTGGATCATCCAAATGCACTCTAGCAAACTTCAGACGGGCCTGGACATCTACTGGCTTAAGCAGGGGGACACGTCTGGCACTGCAGGATTTGAGTCCCTGGCAGCGTAGTGTGTTACTGATGGTAGGCTTTGTTACTTTGGTCCCAGCTCTCTGCAGGTCATTCACTAGGTCCCCCCGTGTGGTTCTGGGATTTTTGCTCACCATTCTTGTGATCATTTTGACCCCACGGGGTGAGATCTTGCGTGGAGCCCCAGATCGAGGGAGATTATCAGTGGTCTTGTATGTCTTCCATTTCCTAATAATTGCTCCCACAGTTGATTTCTTCAAACCAAGCTGCTTACCTATTGCAGATTCAGTCTTCCCAGCCTGGTGCAGGTCTACAATTTTGTTTCTGGTGTCCTTTGACAGCTCTTTGGTCTTGGCCATAGTGGAGTTTGGAGTGTGACTGTTTGAGGTTGTGGACAGGTGTCTTTTATACTGATAACAAGTTCAAACAGGTGCCATTAATACAGGTAACGAGTGGAGGACAGAGGAGCCTCTTAAACAAGAAGTTACAGGTCTGTGAGTGCCAGAAATCTTGCTTGTTTGTAGGAGACCAAATACTTATTTTCCACCATAATTTGAAAATAAATTCATTAAAAAGCCTACAATGTGATTTTCTGGATTTTTTTCCTCAATTTGTCTGTCATAGTTGACGTGTACCTATGATGAAAATTACAGGCCTCTCTCAACTTTTTAAGTGGGAGAACTTGCACAATTGGTGGCTGACTAACTGCTCAAAAAAATAAAGGGAACACTAAAATAACACATCCTAGATCTGAATGAATGAAATAATCTTATTAAATACATATTTTCTTTACATAGTTGAATGTGCTGACAACAAAATCACACAAAAATTATCAATGGAAATCAAATGTATCAATCCATGGAGGTCTGGATTTGGAGTCACCCTCAAAATTAGTTGAAAACCACACTACAGGCTGATCCAACTTTGATGTAATGTCCTTAAAACAAGTCAAAATGAGACTCAGTAGTGTGTGTGGCCTCCACGTGCCTGTATGACCTCCCTACAATGCCTGGGCATGCTCCTGATGAGGTGGCGGATGGTCTCCTGAGGGATCGCCTCCCAGACCTGGACTAAAGCATCCGCCAACTCCTGGACAGTCTGTGGTGCAACGTGGCGTTGGTGGATGGAGCGAGATATGATGTCCCAGTTGTGCTCAATTGGATTCAGGTCTGGGGAACGGGCGGTCCATAGCATCAATGCCTTCCTCTTGCAGGAACTGCTGACACACTCCAGCCACATGAGGTCTAGCATTGTCTTGCATTAGGAGGAACCCAGGGCCAACCGCACCAGAATATGGTCTCACAAGGGGTCTGAGGATCTCATCTCGGTACCTAATGGCAGTCAGGCTACCTCTGGCGAGCACATGGAGGGCTGTGCGGCCCCCCAAAGAAATGCCACCCCACACCATGACTGACCCACCGCCAAACCGGTCATGCTGGAGGATGTTGCAGGCAGCAGAACGTTCCATGGCGTCTCCAGACTCTGTCATGTCTGTCACATGTGCTCAGTGTGAACCTGCTTTCATCTGTGAAGAGCACAGGGCGCCAGTGACGAATTTGCCAATCTTGGTGTTCTCTGGCAAATGCCAAACGTCCTGCACAGTGTTGGGCTGTAAGCACAACCCCCACCTGTGGATGTCGGGCCCTCATACCACCCTCATAGAGTCTGTTTCTGACCGTTTGAGCAGACACATGCACATTTGTGGCCTGCTGGAGGTCATTTTGCAGGGCTCTGGAGGTGCTCCTCCTGCTCCTCCTTGCACAAAGGAGTAGGTAGCAGTCCTGCTGCTGGGTTGTTGCCCTCCTACGGCCTCCTCCACGTCTCCTGATGTACTGGCCTGTCTCCTGGTAGCGCCTCCATGCTCTGGACACTACGCTGACAGACACAGCAAACCTTCTTGCCACAGCTCGCATTGATGTGCCATCCTGGATGAGCTGCACTACCTGAGCCACTTGTGTGGGTTGTAGACTCCGTCTCATGCTGCCACTAGAGTGAAAGCACCGCCAGCATTCAAAAATGAACCAAAACATCAGCCAGGAAGCATAGGAACTGAGAAGTGGTCTGTGGTCACCACCTGCTCAACCAGTCCTTTATTGGGGGTGTCTTGCTAATTGCCTATAATTTCTACCTGTTGTCTATTCCATTTGCACAACAGCATGTGACATTTATTGTCAATAAGTGTTGCTTCCTAAGTGGACAGTTTGCTTTCACAGAAGTGTAATTGACTTGGAGTTACATTGTGTTTAAGTGTTCCCTTTATTTTTTTGAGCAGTGTATAAACATGTGGGATTGGAAGTGATGCAGACAATTACATTGATGGAAGTAACAATCTATCTGCAATATTAAGCTGATCTACCCCCCCCAAATTATTTTTTTTATAATAAATGAGTTTAATTGAGGCAATGATGTTACCAGCTAACATTGCTATTGTGAAATGTAAAGGTCATTCTAGGGAAGATTCTGAGATTCAGATAAATATGCTCCCGAGTGGTGCAGCGGTCTAAGGCACTGCATCTCAGTGCTTGAGGCATCACTACAGACCCCCTGGTTCGATTCCAGGCTGTATCACAACCGGCCGTGATTGGGAGTCCCATAGGGCGGCGCACAATTGGCCCAGCGTCGTCCGGGTTTGTCTGGTGTAGTCTGTCATTGTAAATAAGAATTTGTTCTTAACTGACTTGCCTGGTTAAATAAAAAATAAATAAAAAGTATGCAGCTTTGAATGGATCTTTTCCACCATGGATGGAAAGGGAACTGGTATCTGTACAACTAACTGGTCAAGCGGATCCTCCGTTCACTTGTGACAATTTACGGTCTTTTCAGAATCAAGCGACTGAATATGAATTAAGATTATGGAAATTAAGTGTTGTAAGAAGGAGGATGTAGGGTTGTGGAAATTTACTGATGATAGAATTGCGTTACCAAAGTGGGCTTATGATTCTGTTATATCCTATGTTCATGAAGTAACACATGTAGGGTGCAAGGGCGTGACAGCTTATATAAATAAGGTGTTTTTTATGATAGGTTTGGAAAAACCAGTTAGACAATTTATCCAAAGATGTTTAATTTGTGCTAGATCTGATCCATGCCTCAATCCACCTAAAAGGGAACATTTACCAAAGCCGGAGGGTCCATTTCAGCAATTACAAATTGATTTTACGCATATGCCGAAGTGTAGGTGGTATTCATATCTTCTGGTAATTGTTGATAGATTTTCTAAATGGATAGAAGCTTTTGCGACAAGAAAAGAGAACGCTCAAACAGTAGTGAAGTGTTTAATGGAACACGTTATTCCTAGGTTCAGAATTCCTATTGGTATTGATTCAGATAATGGCACGCTTTTTACGTCCAGAATAACGAGACAGTTATCCGCAGTGTTGGGGATTAATTGGACATTTCACATTCCTTATAATCCACAGAGTTCTGCTCAAATTGAGAGGACAAATAGGATGATTAAGGATAAGATTATGAAAATACAACTATCGAGAGGGATGAATTGGTTTGAAGCCTTACCTTTAGTACTCTTATCCATAAGAGCAATGCCTAATGCGTGTACTGGATTGTCTCCTCATGAAGTATTAATGGCTAGACCTTTTCCTCTAGGTGCGTTGATGAAAGAGTATCCTGTGGGGGATATAACACAGCTACAGGAATTGCAACAAAATTATGTTCAACATTTGTTTTCTTTTGTTTCCAAATATTCTCAACAGGTAATTGATTCCCTTCCCTCAGCCAGGAGATGATGTACTGGTACGAAGTTTAAAACCTGTGGTTATTCAAGGAGAGCCTCGTTATGGATGTCCAACGCAGGTTCTTCTGGTAACATGTACAGCGGTTAAGGTCGGAGGTCAACCACAGTGGATACATGCATCCAGGCTTAAGGTTGCACCGACGAGGCAAACACCAACTGCGGAGTAGTTGGGAGGGAATGACATGGAGAGGACATATGTCTAGGATTCGATCTTCATTATAGTGTTATATTATTCTTATAATCATTATCAATTCTTTTTTTTTAAAATTATTATTCTTTTTTTTATTATACAAAGGTGTTGGAGGTGTGAAAGGAGGGACTGTCTTGAGGGGTCATGGAGAGAACCAGGACGAGATGCCAGCTCCTGGGAAGGATGAGTGGAGATATTGGATCAGTAACATTTATCATTGATTGATAATTCTAACCTAAGGGAGAAGCAGGTTGTTAGCGATGCCAATTATAGAGAATATGACATTGATAATGAAAGTTTGAAGCATGAGTATAGGACAACAACTATAGGCATGAGAATCAGTGACCATGACCAACAGCATGGCCGTCCCCGTATTGGATACCAAGGAAAGTGGTATTTGGGGGTATAGACGCTCCAATTACATGGCCAGCGACTTTACCTTAGGATGTGAATGCTGAGTTAGTAGAGAAGGAGGAAGCTGTTATCTATGAGAATATTGATTTGCAAAATTTTATTCACCCTATAGCGTCTAATTTGTGGTACAAAACACTTAAGCAGAAAGTTAGAAAATTCACTCAAAATTCATGTTATGTGTGTTCACTAATTCCTAAATCAACTGAGGATTTATTTCCTTATTGGGCGGTGCCACTTCAGGGGTCAGACGGATTGCCAACTTTATGCATTCTTGCTTACCTGTCAGTAATGCTGTAGGTGGGTGTAGTGGTGGAATCAAGCGCAGGACACCGACGTATAGTCCAAAAGACTTTAGTGAAATTTCCAACAAGGAAAAATAGAACAAACTTGCCCGAAGGCGAAACTACGCACGTAGGCGACAAAACAAAAGGCGCACTACACAGGTGCGTAAAACGCTCCAACACAGTGGAGTAAAGCTCAACCGAGCGAATAAGTAATTCCTACAAGCAAACACACGACAGAAATAAATCAATCACACACAACACTAGACAAACACAAGAGAAACTTATAGGACACTAATTACACTAAACGATAACAGGTGTCACAACAAACAGACAAAAGCAAACGAACATAGAAACATGCAACGGTGGCAGCTAGTATTCCGGAGACAACGAACGCCGAAGCCTGCCCGAGCAAGGAAGAGAGGCAGCCTCGGCCGAAACCGTGACATTACCAGTATGTATTAAACACTCATCCTTCGTTGGGAGTAAAATCAGTCAGACCGATAATTTTGCCAAATAACATTTACATAGGCAAAACTAATAACATGATAATCAAGAATGATGGTATTCTTCATAAGATGTCTCAATATATTATTTATTCTTACATTTCTGTAAGACAGGAGAATGGGATAGATATGCATAAGGTTCATTCAACCAGCTTCTCGATTCCGGAGCATTTTCCATCTGTTACTGGATGTCCCATTTTCTATAATAGACATGTAATCCAAGTACCTAGTGATTTATCAATGGTACACACATAGTATCAGCTATGATAAATGCATCTTCGGTATTGGATGTGTGTGTAAAGGGACGACAGAGGGAGGAGTTTTTAGTAAGGGACATTGGGTTTTTGAGATCGTCTCAATGTCTCATGATGTTTGAGGATAGGGGAGAGGGCTATCGCATTTTGAAACTGGGAACCCTACCGATTCCAGTTTTTTTTGTGTGTTGTGGTAATAATATATGGACTAATCTTCCTCCACTATTCAGGGGAATATGTGGAGTGTGTACTTTAAACGATCTTCTCTATGTGGTTCAGCCTGTTGAATTTGTCAATAAAAACATTACAGGACGATTTAGAAGGGAGACTTAAAAAATGATGGGTTATGTACATTTAAGGAATTCAGATCCAATTGATTTGGCTACTAGATACTATGCAATACCTCTAGATTTTAAAATATTTACACATACTCAGTTAGTTTTTAAGACTATTTTTGGGAATACGGAATTACAATATTCCAACCATTATCTCATAACATTGACGCGTCTTGATGTAGCTAGAGTGGCTAATGCAACCATCATGGGTTTTCAAGCAATTTGGTCTGAAATGGCACTCATTAGACAATATGCAATTGATAATCGCATAGCATTGGATGCTATTACAGCTGCTCAAGGGTGTGTGTGTGTGATTGTAGGAGGAGATACAGTTGAAGTCAGAAGTTTACATACACCTAAGCCAAATACATTTAAACTCAGTTTTTCACAATTCCTGACATTTAATCCTAGTAAAAATTCCCTGTCATAGGTCAGTTAGGATCACCACTTTATTTTAAGAATGTGAAATGTCAGAATAATAGTAGAGAGAATGATTTATTCAAGCTTTTATTTCCTTCATCACATTCCCAGTGGGTCAGAAGTTTACATACACTCAATTAGTATTTGGTAGCATTGCCTTTAAATTGTTTAACTTGGGTCTAACGTTTCAGGAAGCCTTCCACAAGCTTCCTACAATAAGTTGGGTGAATTTTGGCCATTTTCCCTTGACAGAGCTGGTGTAACTGAGTCAGATTTGTAGGCCTCCTTGATCGCACACGCTTTATCAGTTCTGTCCACAAATGTTGTATAGGATTGAGGTCAGGGCTTTGTAATGAGGGACTGTCTTGTGCTAGCTGGCTGTGGCGTCTTATGACGAGGTGCCCGGACGTTTTTCACGGAATAATACTGCACCTAGTTAGCTAGCTGAATACACTAAGTTAGTCTATTCCTAGAAAACATTGAACCGCTGTAGTTTACAACAATTATAGTTGCTGAGGTGGAAGTTGGGAGAGTTATATTTGGGAGTTGTGGTGAGGGAGGCCCCGCTCTCTCCTTTCCCAGATGTTTAGTTCATTTCATTCCGATCTCCTCTGCATTATTGTAGCCATCTGCTGCAGCCTGTCAACTATGCCGCTGCCTATCCCTGTTCTCTCTTCTCCGCACAGGCTACACAAACGCATCACACCGCGTGGCTGCTGCCTCTCTAACCTGGTGGTCCCTGCACGCACGACCCACGTGGAGTTCCAGGTCTCAGGCAGCCTCTGGAACTGCCGTTCTGCTGCCAACAAGGCAGAGTTCATCTCAGCCTATGCTACCCTCCAGTCCCTCGACTTCTTGGCGCTGACGGAAACATGGATTACCACTGAAAACACTGCTACTCCTGCTGCTCTCTCCTCGTCTGACCATGTGTTCTCGCATACCCCGAGAGCATCTGGTCAGCGGGGTGGTGGCACAGGAATCCTCATCTCTCCCAAGTGGACATTCTCCATTTTTCCCCTGACCCATCTGTCTATCTCCTCATTTGAATTCCATGCTGTCACAGTCACTAGCCCATTTAAGCTTAATATCCTTGTCATCTATCGCCCTCCAGGTTCCCTTGGAGAGTTCATCAATGAGCTTGACGCCTTGATAAGTTCCTTTCCTGAGGATGGCTCACCCCTCACAGTTCTGGGGGATTTCAACCTCCCTATGTCTACATTTGACTCATTTCTCTCTGCCTCCTTCTTTCCACTCCTCTCCTCTTTTGACCTCACCCTCTCACCGTCCCCCCCTACTCACAAGGCAGGCAATACGCTTGACCTCATCTTCACTAGATGCTGTTCTTCTACTAATCTCACTGCAACTCCCCTCCAAGTCTCCGACCACTACTTTGTATCCTTTTCTCTCTCCCTCTCCTCCAACACTACTCACTCTGCCCCTACACAGATGTTATGCGCCGTCGCAACCTTCGCTCTATCTCTCCCGCTACTCTCTCCTCTTCCATCCTATCATCTCTTCCCTCTGCTCAATCCTTCTCCCTCCAATCTCCTGATTCTGCCTCCTCAACCCTCCTCTCCTCCCTTTCTGCATCCTTTGACTCTCTATGTCCACTATCCTCCCGGCCGGCTCGGTCCTCCCCTCCAGCTCCGTGGCTTGATGACTCATTGCGAGCTCACAGAACAGGGCTCCGGGCAGCCGAGCGGAAATGGAAGAAAACTAGACTCCCTGCGGACCTGGCATTTTTTCACTCCCTCCTCTCTACATTCTCTTCATCTGTTTCTGCTGCTAAGGCCACTTTCTACCACTCTAAATTCCAAGCATCCGCCTCTAACCCTAGGAAGCTCTTTGCCACATTCTCCTCCCTGCTGAATCCCCCCCCCCCCCCCTCCTCCCTCTCTGTGGATGACTTCGTCAACCATTTTGAAAAGAAGGTTGACGACATCCGATCCTCGTTTGTTAAGTCAAATGACACTGCGGGTCCTGCTCACACTGCCCTACCCTATGCTTTGACTTCTTTCTCCCCTCTCTCTCCAGATAAAATCTTGCGACTTGTGACGGCAGGCCGCCCAACAACCTGCCCGCTTGACCCTATCCCCTCCTCTCTTCTCCAGACCATCTCCGGTGACCTTCTCCCTTACCTCACCTCGCTGATCAACTCATCCTTGACCGCTGGCTATGTCCCTTCCGTCTTCAAGAGAGCGAGAGTTGCACCCCTTCTCAAAAAACCAACACTCGATCCCTCTGATGTCAACAACTACAGACCAGTATCCCTTCTTTCTTTTCTCTCCAAAACTATTGAGCGTGCCGTCTTTAGCCAACTCTCTTGCTATCTCTCTCAGAATGACCTTCTTGATCCAAACCAGTCAGATTTCAAGACTGGTCATTCAACTGAGACTGCTCTTCTCTGTGTCACGGAGGCTCTCCGCACTGCTAAAGCTAACTCTCTCTCCTCTGCTCTTGTCCTTCTAGACCTGTCTGCTGCCTTTGATACTGTGAACCATCAGATCCTCCTCTCCACCCTCTCCGAGCTGGGCATCTCCGGCGCGGCTCACTCTTGGACTGCGTCCTACCTGACCGGTCGCTCCTACCAAGTGTCGTGGCGAGAAGCTGTCTCCGCACCACGTGCTCTCACCACTGGTGTCCCCCAGGGCTCAGTTCTAGGCCCTCTCCTATTCTCGCTATACACCAAGTCACTTGGCACTGTCATATCCTCACATGGCCTCTCCTATCATTGCTACGCTGACGACACACAACTAATCTTCTCCTTTCCCCCTTCTGATAACCAGGTGGCGAATCGCATTTCTGCATGTCTGGCAGACATATCAGTATGGATGACGGATCACCACCTCAAGCTGAACCTCGGCAAGACGGAGCTGCTCTTCCTCCCGGGGAAGGACTGCCCGTTCCATGATCTCGCCATCACGGTTGACAACTCTGTTGTGTCCTCCTCCCAGAGTGCGAAGAGCCTTGGCGTGACCCTGGACAACACCCTGTCGTTCTCCGCTAACATCAAGGCGGTGACCCGATCCTGTAGGTTCATGCTCTACAACATTCGGAGAGTACGACCCTGCCTTACACAGGAAGCGGTACAGGTCCTAATCCAGGCACTTGTCATCTCCCGTCTGGATTACTGCAACTCGCTGTTGGCTGGGCTCCCTGCCTGTGCCATTAAACCCCTACAACTCATCCAGAATGCCGCAGCCCGTCTGGTGTTCAACCTTCCCAAGTTCTCTCACGTCACCCCGCTCCTCCGCACACTCCACTGGCTTCCAGTTGAAGCTTGCATCTGCTACAAGACCATGGTGCTTGCCTACGGAGCTGTGAGTGGAACGGCACCTCCGTACCTTCAGGCTCTGATCAGTCCCTACACCCAAACGAGGGCACTGCGTTCATCCACCTCTGGCCTGCTGGCTCCCCTACCTCTGCGGAAGCATAGTTCCCGCTCAGCCCAGTCAAAACTGTTCGCTGCTCTGGCACCCCAATGGTGGAATAAGCTCCCTCACGACGCCAGGACAGCGGAGTCACTCACCACCTTCCGGAGACATTTGAAACCCCACCTCTTTAAGGAATACCTGGGATAGGATAAAGTAATCCTTCTACCCCCACCCCCCCCTTTACTCCAACCCCCCCCCCCCCAAAAAAAATAAAAAATAAAATAAAAAAATAAAAAAAATTGTAAAGTAGTTATCCCACTGGCTATAAGGTCAATGCACCTATTTGTAAGTCGCTCTGGATAAGAGCGTCTGCTAAATGACGTAAATGTAAATGTAAATGTAAATGTAATGGCCACTCCAATACCTTTACTTTGTTGTCCACAACTTTGGAAGTATGCTTGGGGTCATTGTCCATTTGGAAGACCCATTTGCGACAAAGCTTTAACTTCCTGACTGATGTCTTGAGTTGCTTCAATATATCCACATAATTTTCCTTCCTCATGATGCCATCTATTTTGTGAAGTGCACCAGTCCCTCCTGCAGCAAAGCACCCCCACAACATGATGCTGCCACCCCTGTGCTTCACGGTTGGGATGGTGTTCTTCGGCTTGCAAGCAACCCCCTTTTTCCTCCAAACATAACAATGGTGATTATGGCCAAACAGGTCTATTTTTGTTTCATCAGACCAGAGGACATTTCTCCAAAAAGTGTGATCTTTGTCCCCATGTGCAGTTGCAAACCGTAGTCTGGCTTTTTTATGGCGGTTTTGGAGCAGTGGCTTCTTCCTTGCTGAGCGGCCTTTCAGGTTATGTCGAAATAGGACTTGTTTTACTGTGGATATAAATACTTTTGTACCTGTTTCCTCCAGCATCTTCACAAGGTCCTTTGCTGTTGTTCTGGGATTGATTTGCATTTTTCGCACCAAAGTACGTTCATCTCTAGGAGACAGAACACGTCTCCTTCCTGAGTGGTATGACGGCTGTGTGGTCCCATGGTGTTTATACTTGCGTACTATTGTTTGTACAGATGAACGTGGTACCTTCGGGCGTTTGGAAATTGCTCCCAAGGATGAACCAGACTTGTGGAGGTCTACCATTTTTCATCTGAGGTCTTGGCTGATTTCTTCTTGATTTTCCCATGATGTCAAGCAAAGAGGCACTGAGTTTGAAGGTAGGCCTTGAAATACATCCACAGGTACACCTTCAATTGACTCAAATGATGTCAATTAGCCTATCAGAAGCTTCTAAAGCCATGACATCATTTTCTGGAATTTTCCAAGCTGTTTAAAGGCACAGTCAACTTAGTGTATGTAAACTTTTGACCCACTGGAATTGTGATACAGTGAATTATAAGTGAAATAATCTGTCTGTAAACAATTGTTGGAAAAATTACTTGTGTCATGCACAAAGTAGATGTCCTAACCGACTTGCCAAAACTATAGTTTGTTACCAAGACATTTGTGGAGTGGTTGGAAAACGAGTTTTAATGACTCCAACCTAAGTGTATGTAAACTTCCGACTTCAACTGTACATGTTGCACATACTTACCATTAGATTCAGAAGTTCTTGGGAATTTAACTAAAGCTATGGGAAATATTAGAGTAATACAAAAGAAAAGAAATGGGGGATTGATGTAACGTCTTTTCATAGTGTTGTGGGAGCAAAGATACATTTGTTAGATTGGTAACTCTTGGTGCCACAGAGTCTGAATGCCAAGGATTCCAGTATGTCGAGGGAACTTACTGGTGTCTTAGAATGATTGATAGATGGAATAGACTGACGTGGGTACAAGCTGATACCATCAGGGTGGGGAGTGACCATGATTATTGTCAGATGTTGTTGAAGAAACGTGTAACATGAAGTATATAAACTGAGAGATTTCCTTTTTCCGGAGGCAACACATGTGCCGTTTGTTATGTGAACCCGGTACCGTAATCAATTAAATACTTTGCATCAACTCTCTATTTAATTGTTTAAGTATATTCTTGCATCCTGAATTACTTGATACCAGAGAAACTCATCATAACATTTTGTCAGTTGTTGTTTGGTCAGTAGTTATGGTGATTATATACACTACATTACCAAAAGTATTTGGACACCTGCTCTTCAAACATCTCATTCCAAAATCATGGCAATTAATATGGAGTTGGTCCCCCTTTTGCTGCTATAACAGCCTCCGCTCTTCTGGGAAGGCTTTCCACTAGATGTTCGAACATTGCTGTGGGGACTTCATTTAATGCCCCAATAGAGCATTAGTGAGGTTGGGCACTGATATTGGGCGATTAGGCCTGGCTCGCAGTCGGCGTTCCAATGCATCCCAAAGGTGCTTGATTGTGTTGAGGGCAGGGCTCTGTGCAGGCCAGTCAAGTTCTTCCACACCGATCTCGACAAACCATTTCTGTATGGACCTCATTTTGTGCATGGGGGCATTGTCATGCTGAAAAGTATTTTTCCTACACCAAACTGTACAGTAGGGACTATGCATTCGGGCAGGTATCTTTTCCCTATCATCTGCCAAACCCAGATTCGTCCGTCGGACTGACAGATGAAGTGAAGAGTGATTCATAGTTGAGGTCAGTAGTTGTGTGGTTATGTTTCAAAAACATACCCACAGCATGATGCTGCCACCACCATGATTCACTGTGGGGATGGTGTTCTCGGGGTGATGAGAGGTGTTGGGTTTGCGCCAGACATAGCGTTTTCCTTGATGGCCAAAAAGCTCAATTTTAGTCTCATCTGACCAGAGTACCTTCTTCCATATGTTTGGAGAGTCTCCCACATGGATTTTGGCGAACACCAAACGTGTTTGCTTATTTTTATCTTTAAGCAATGGCTTTTATCTGGCCACTCTTCTGTAAAGCCCAGCTCTGTGGAGTGTACGGCTTAAAGTGGTCCTATGGACAGATACTCCAATCTCCGCTGTGGAGCTTTGCAGCTCCTTCAGGGTTATCTTTGGTCTCTTTGTTGCCTCTCTGATTAATGCCCTCCTTGCCTGGTCTGTGAGCTTTGGTGGGCGGCCCTCTCTTGGCAGGTTTGTTGTGGTGCCATATTCTTTCCATTTAAAAAAAAATGATTTAATGGTGCTCCGTGGGATTTTCAAAGTTTCTGATATTGTTTTATAACCCAACCCTGATCTGTACTTCTCCACAACTTTGTCCTTGACCTGTTTGGAGAGCTCCTTGGTCTTCATGGTGCCGCTTGCTTGGTGGTGCCCCTTGCTTAGTGGTGTTGCAGACTCTGGGGCCTTTCAGAACAGGTGTATATATACTGAGGTCATGTGACAGATCATGTGACACTTATTTAACTAATTATGTGACTTCTGAAGGTAATTGGTTGCACCAGATCTTATTTATGGGCTTCATAGCAAAGGGGGTGAATACATATGCACTCACCACTTTACCGTTATTTATTTATTATAGTTTTTTGAAATAAATTATTTTTTTCATTTCACTTCACCAATCTGGACTATTTTGTGTATGTCCATTACATGAAATCAAATAAAAATCCATTTAAATTACAGGTTGTAATGAAACAAAATAGGGAAAATGCCAAGGGGGATGAATACTTTTGCAAGGCACTGTAAGTTAATTGACCAATAACCAAGAGTTTGCCCTTTCTGCTAATAACAGTTCGTTTTCAGGTTACACATCCCTCCAATTAGGCCCCTCTCTCAGACCACTACCAGAAAGTCCTACCTAAATTGCTTGAGAAAAAATATTCTGAGAAGCTATTTTTGTATATTTTGTACCATTTTAATTGAAAACAATCACAGTAAGGTACTTAATTGTTACCCCGAAATGATTTGATATTGAGAAATATATAAGAGTGTGGAAATGTATATAAAACACAGGAAAATCACGTCTTTGAATGCACTGCCCCTTTAAAGGAACAGATGTATGCCATTGTTGCCTTAAAGGAATGATTGTGTAGCCACACAGAAGAGGGCATATCTCTGAAGAGATATGGCGGATGGATAATAAGCAGCACACCAGAAAAGAGTTGAGTCGGTCAGTTAACTTTTTCTTGTTCCGCTATGAAGATAAACAGCTAAGGAAACTGCTAACACATTTTTGGCCATAAGCCTTTGACAGAGTGTGCCCATGTCTTTGACTGTATCATTGTTCTTATATTTTCATGTTGAGAATGGGGGAACCATCCCAATTTGCTGTAGGATAGGATGTCTTGTGCCAGACACATAGAAATGTACACGAAGGCAACATTCTTGTTTTCCAGTAGATGGAGTTCTTTCACCATCTAAGTTATCTACCGGTGTACGTTATGTTGGAACATGAAGGTACAACACAGACCAGAAGTTTTTCATTGAGAAGCTGTATTGCCCATAGAAATAATCCCATTATGCCAATAGTGTAAAGTGGTCAAAATAAGTAGTATGTGGTGAGATTGCAAGGTATGTGGTGTCAAAGTAAATTATTATTTGTTATTATGTGTGTGAATGCCGATGTAAGTACCTCTGCACTCTTTCTGTTTAATACCAAGGTTGATTTAGCACAGTTTGCTTGAAATCACATGATGCAAACAGAGTTAGCTTGCTTGGAGTGTACTAAAGGTTGTTGGACATGTCCTTTTACATGAGTACCTGGCTGGGTCCGACGACACCTAATGGCTTCCTTTCCTCGTCTCCTCACTTTCCTGACCACTGATGGATACAAGGACTGGATCACTTCCATTCAATTGCTCTCACAGGCCAGTGGTCATGGAGATCAAATGAGACACAAAGAGAAAGCCACTCAAGGTTATTGGGACGTATGGGTCACACTTGCTTCCAGTGCAGGTGTGTACGTGACTAAGATCTGATGGGGTGGCTGGGGCTGAGGGGACCTCCCACTGGGACTGAGCTCAGTCTGACTGGCCAGAGAGCCCTGGGTGGTCCACCACGACTGGCACAGATCCGATGAGGCCGGACAGGTGAAAGACAAACCCAGTACCCCACATCTCTTTGTTCCCCCCCTGACCCAGTTAGCGGTTAGCGGTTAGCGCTCGTAGCGCCGGGGCCCTGACGAGGAGCCGGTCTGACACATGACCACAGAATCCCCGTCTTCCACCGGCAGAGGTCATGAGTTCAGTTCAAAAGGAAAGCAGGAGAGGGGGTTGTTTTTTTCCCAAACAACTTCTGCATGATTACACCTCAGAGTGTACGCTCCCCAACTTCCAACAGCGTTTGAACGGCCTCTAATGGTGGCCCGGCTTATACAATGCTTGACTCTCAGAGCTGGCTGTTGTTGGAACTATAGATTATGTATTCTCTCCGAAACAAGAGGCTCTACACCATAAAAGCTGCCAATTAACTCACTGATTGGTGAACATGTAGAACGCTGTTCAGTATTCCAGTATGTCATGGGACAACATGTTTTTTGTCGTCTGGACCACAGGAGGTTGGTGGCACCTTAATTGGCAAGGACGGGCTCATGGTAATGGCTGGAGCGGAATGGGTGGAATGGTATCAAACACATGGTTTGATGCCATTCCATTCGCTCCGTTCCAGCCATTCAAATGAGCTTTCCTCCCCTCAGCAGCCTCCACTGTTCTGGACATGGGGGCAGATTCCCTTTCATTCATGCTCAGTGCAGTGCACTAGGCAGCCGGGACACAGTGCTCCCGGTACCACAAAAAGTCACCTTTGAACAGAAAGTCCCATTCACTCTATTTTCATTGTTGCGACAGTGTTCTTCTCACCGCTGCAGAGTGAGTATTCTCTTCCCATTCTACCTGGGGGATACTCCAGATCTGAACTGTAATGAGGGCTTTCCGTGCTGTGTTTTTTTTTTTTTGTGCTCTGTCATGGCTGCCAAGTTTAGATGTCCGGTTGGACTGATTTGTCTTGATGATGCGAATGAGGCCCCCCCTGGCTCAATCCACAGCAAAGGGATTAGTCTGGCACTTTTGTATAACCACTGCAGCGTTCTGTAGTAGTCACTCTCAAGCACTCTACCAAATTGTACAGCAACATTTTTGGCCACTAATTATAGCAAACAAAGTACTTTTTTATTAATTGGCAAATCTGATTCAGTCATGGCGTAGATGTGGTGCATAGGCTACAATTGTATGGACTGCCTCATGTTGTGTAGTAATTTTATGATATCCCTGCACTAGGAGCAGTACTAGCAAGGTTTTTTGATGCGCTGTGCCCTACTGAATACAACCTGGCCCTCTGAGCTCAGACGTCTCCAATTACCTCATTGAAAACCTCCGTTCATAGTTAGTTACTTTACATTGGAGGTTCAAATGAGGACATTCAGGATTTCATGGTTCATCCCTTTTAAACACATCTTATCCAGCATTTTCTTTCTCACTTGGATACCATGTGCTTGCAGCCTCATTCTCTTGTGAGCCTTCTGTCTTCAACTCTGTCGTCAAAGACATTAATGTGAACGAAGTGTGAACTTACACACAGATTCCTAGGAAAAACATCCTAAATATTTAAAAAGTCTTAACTTTACACTTTCATCAACTGCAGTGTTTTGTTTGGAAATGTCCTACTACTTGGACACTAGTGTTGGACTGCAAGTATCTCTCAGATCTCTGAATATGTCTGAATGCTCTCTGAGAACTGTTTACTTGGAGTTTAGCGTTGCTCAATATAGCACAGGGTGAAAGTCATTAGGGACATCTGAGGCTCAAAGCACTCTGGGTATTTTGATGTGACAGCACTCCCACACTTGAATGAACTTGACCTTTTTCACCCTCCCTCAGTCGTACTATTTTCGTAGTTTCATCTGTTAACACTTAAGACATGACTCTACCGTTGTGCTGTATAATTTGTGTAATACATTCTATACATTAGTTTATACTGGGTTAAGCATACATTTTCGTTAACTGCAATTTCGTTAATGTTCCAACATTCCCTCCATCTTTTTTTTTATACCTTTGTTTTTATTGAAGAACACACAAAGAATGGTTTAAATAAAACAATAACAACAACATCAAAATTAAATAAAAGGGTCTGGCAGGTACAGCACATATCATACGTTCATCAGATTAGTTATGGTAACATAATATTTGATTTAGAAAATGTTCAAGTACGAAACCCATTTTTTCCAGTACTCCTGGCCTCTCTCCTCATGAGTTGTTAAAGCAAAGGTCATACGCTCCAAATAAAGTCTATCTATTGTGTCACGGTGGGAGGGTCTTTTTGTAGCCATTTCCTAGTTCAACCATGTTTCATCAGTTATTTCAATGTTAAGTTCCTCCTTCCATTTCTGTTTAATATAGTTTGTAGAGTGTTTCTTTGTGGATTGAATACCCAAGTAAAGATTTGAAATAGTTTTTTGGATACTCCAAGTTGTATGCGTTAGTGAATACTTCGATCAATGTCTTAGGTCCCCGAGGGTCAATCACTTATTTATTTTAAAAAGTAGTGTCGAACCTGTAGGTACCTATACAAATCTTGTTTATCCAAGCCATGTATAGTTTTTTTTTTTTTAGGGGGTAGATCAGCTTTAATATTTCAGATAGATTGTAACTTCCATCAATGTAATTGTCTGCATCACTTCCAATCCCCCATATGTTTTTTTCCCGTAAATATATATATATATATATATATATATATATATATATATATATATACAGCTCTGGAAAAAATTAAGAGACCACTGCAAATCAGTTTCTCTGGTTTTACTATTTACAGTGGGGAAAAAAAGTATTTAGTCAGCCACCAATTGTGCAAGTTCTCCCACTTAAAAAGATGAGAGAGGCCTGTAATTTTCATCATAGGTACACGTCAACTATGACAGATAAATTGAGAGAAAAAAAATCCAGAAAATCACATTGTAGGATTTTTAATGAATTTATTTGCATATTATGATGGAATATAAGTATTTGGTCACCTACAAACAAGCAAGATTTCTGGCTCTCACAGCCCTGTAACTTCTTCTTTAAGAGGCTCCTCTGTCCTCCACTCGTTACCTGTATTAATGGCACCTGTTTGAACTTGTTATCAGTATAAAAGACACCTGTCCACAACCTCAAACAGTCACACTCCAAACTCCACTATGGCCAAGACCAAAGAGCTGTCAAAGGAAACCAGAAACAAAATTGTAGACCTGCACCAGGCTGGGAAGACTGAATCTGCAATAGGTAAGCAGCTTGGTTTGAAGAAATCAACTGTGGGAGCAATTATTAGGAAATGGAAGACATACAAGACCACTGATAATCTCCCTCGATCTGGGGCTCCACGCAAGATCTCACCCCGTGGGGTCAAAATGATCACAAGAATGGTGAGCAAAAATCCCAGAACCACACGGGGGGACCTAGTGAATGACCTGCAGAGAGCTGGGACCAAAGTAACAAAGCCTACCATCAGTAACACACTACGCTGCCAGGGACTCAAAAGGAAGGAAAGAATGAATGGGGCCATGTATCGTGAGATTTTGAGTGAAAACCTCCTTCCATCAGCAAGGGCATTGAAGATGAAACGTGGCTGGGTCTTTCAGCATGACAATGATCCCAAACACACCGCCCGGGCAACGAAGGAGTGGCTTCGTAAGAAGTTTTTCAAGGTCCTGGAGTGGCCTAGCCAGTCTCCAGATCTCAACCCCATAGAAAATCTTTGGAGGGAGTTGAAAGTCCGTGTTGCCCAGCGACAGCCCCAAAACATCACTGCTCTAGAGGAGATCTGCATGGAGGAATGGGCCCAAATACCAGCAACAGTGTGTGAAAACCTTGTGAAGACTTACAGAAAACTTTTGACCTGTGTCATTGCCAACAAAGGGTATATAACAAAGTATTGAGAAACTTTTGTTATTGACCAAATACTTATTTCCCACCATAATATGCAAATAAATTCATAAAAAATCCTACAATGTGATTTTCTGGAAAATATTCTCTCATTTTGTTTGTCATAGTTGACGTGTACCTATGATGAAAATTACAGGCCTCTCTCATCTTTTTAAGTGAGAGAACTTGCACAATTGGTGGCTGACTAAATACTTTTTTCCCCCACTGTATAGGTATGTGTTTGGGTAAAAATAAAATGTGTGTTTTACTCTATAAACTACTGACAACATTTCTCCCAAATTCCCAAAAAATATATTGTCATTTAGAGCATTTATTTGCAGAAAATGACAACTGGTCAAAATAACAAAAAAGATGCAGTGTTGTCAGACCTCGAATAATGCAAAGAAAATAAGTTCATGTTCATTTTTAAACAACACAATACTAATGTTTTAACTTAGGAAGAGTTCAGAAATCAATATTTTGTGGAATAACCCTGATTTTCCATCACAGCTTTCATGCGTCTTGGCATGCTCTCCACCAGTCTCTCACATTGACGTTGGGTGAATTTATGCCACTCAAGCAGCTCGGCTTTGTTTGATGGCTTTTGACCATCCATCTTCCTCTTGATCACATTCCAGAAGTTTTGAATGGGGTTCAGGTCTGGAGATTGGGCTGGCCATGACAGGGTCTTGATCTGGTGGTCCTCCATCCACACCTTGATTGACCTGGCTGTGTGGCATGGCACATTGTCCTGCTGGAAAAACCAATCCTCAGAGTTGGGGAACAATGTCAGAGCAAAAGGAAGCAAGTTTTCTTCCAGGACAACCTTGTACGTAGCTTGATTCATGCGTCCTTCACAAAGACAAATCTGCCCGATTCCAGCCTTGCTGAAGCACCTCCAGATCATCACCGATCCTCCACCAAATTTCACAGTGGGTGCGAGACACTGTGGCTTGTAGGCCTCTCCAAGTCTCTGTCTAACCATTAGACAACCAGGTGTTGGGCAAAGCTGAAAATTGGACTCATCAGAGAAGATTACCGTACTCCAGTCCTCTACGGTCCAATCCTTATGGTCTTTTGCAAACCTCAGCCTGGCTCTTCTTTGCTTCTCATTGATGAAGGGCTTTTTTCTAGCTTTGCACGACTTCAGCCCTGCCCCTAGGAGCCTGTTTCGAACCGTCCTCGCCGTGCACTTCACCCCAGCTGCCGTTTGCCATTCTTTTTGTAGGTCACTTGATGTCATCCTATGGTTGTTGAGTGACATTCAAATGAGTTGGCGGTCATCCCGGTCAGTAGAGAGTCGTTTTCGTCCTCTGCCGGTCTGTAGCTTTGTTGTCTCCAATGTCTGCTGCTTGACCTTGTTCTTATGGACCGCCGTCTTTGACATTTTAAGGATGGAAGCAACCTGACGCTCACTGTATCCCCCTGCTAGTAAAGCCAGAATTGAACACTTTCTTTTCCTCACTCAACTTTCCTTTTCAACTCTTTTGGTATGGTCAATAGTTATTCTTTGATTAATATTACTTTTGAGGTACTATTAGCACTGTTTTTGCCATCCAGCGGGTCCTATTGCAAGAGGATAGTGATGACCACAGCAGTGGTTTTTATACTTTTCCTCGTTAAAAAAGATTTGGTTCATGTGATCACCTAATCAGTACCTAATTCAGTAGAATGAGGTGTGCCTGTGTTGGAATTCAACAGACACTGGAATGGAATGGCTGTCATACATGTAGAGATGCTGATTTAAGAAACATTTGCAGTGGTCTCTTAATTTTTCCACAGCTGTATATACATTTTATGGACACAGTCAAATTCTACAATAATTATATTTTGTTTGTTTTTACTCCTGAACTTCCTCCGATCATTTTCATGATGTCCATCAGGTTTGCTTCTATATGCCATATTTTTCTAACTGTGCTCTTTCACAAAAGCTCCCAACCTATAACCTATATACTTATTATGGACACAGTATGCTTTACATTAGTTATCTTGTTGTTATTAGTCCCATCCTTCAGCTCCATTCGACCCCTCCCATCACTCTCTTAACACCATCCATATTGGATTTCTATTTGCCATATATTTTTTAACTGTACTGTGATGTTTTACAAAAGTTCTGAACCTTTCTATTCTCATTGTTTCTACAGATCGTAAATTGAAAATAAACATTTTTGCTAAAAGTATTATTATATTATTGATCGATTGACTATGACTTTTCAGATCACCCAGTAGTGCTATCTGCAGGGTTAGCTCCAGGTAAATATTGCAATCCTTTAGCCATTCCTGGTCCTGTGTCCAAAAACAAGCTACAAATGGACAGTACCAAAACAAATGATCTAATGATTCTGTCTCTTCGCAGCAAAATCTGCAGAGCTGGGAAGATTGTATCCCCCATATAAATAACATTCTATTGGTAGCAAGAATTTTATATAATCATTTACATAAAAGCACCTTTGGTGCTTAAATTAAACTGGTATACTTCTTTATTTATCACAATTTTCTTTAACCAACTATATTATTTAATGCAAGGCCGACAGACAAGTTCCTTACTTTTTCCCCCTTCCACTTTCCTTTTTTCAATTTTTGCGGTAATGCTGCAATTATTTGGTTGTAATTTTGGGTAGAGCAGACATTTCCATATGTTTTTGTTAGCTGCATGTGCGACATAACTCCACCAGTCCTACCGATAATATCATTTATGAAGATTATATATTTTCTAAACATTTTGCCCCCCAAAATGTGTTTTATCAATTAGTATATTTGAGTTTAACCACAATATTTGTTCTGTAGTTTCTGGAGGATTAAATTGAAATTGCAACCAACTTTCTATGGCTTGTTTTAGAAATTGTGATATTTGGGAGATTATTTCCTTTTCAAATAACTGAAAGTGAGAGGTTGTAATCTGAATAAAGGGAAAAAGGCCATTCTTGAACATTGGGTGAGACAACCTTACTAATTTGCTATTCAAGCCATGTTTTTTACTTAGGTCCTGGAAGTTCTCTAGATCCCCATTCCTTATAACTGTACAAAATGATGTGATGCCTTTTTGCGTCCACTGTTTAAATCTGCTATCCTGAATTGCAGGAATGAAGCTGGGGTCATATGCGGGCCAGCTCAGTAGTTTGACCTCTCTGTCTAAATGAATTTGCTTAACTACCCTAAACCATGTCTTAAGAGAGAAATTAATCCACTGATTTTGTATATTTCTATTACCATGTCCTTATTACCCAAAACTGACTGTATGGGTATCTCTGTCAAAGTAGTCTCGATGTCTTTCCATTTGGATTCGTATTCTGAATTGCACCAACACACCAGAGGTCTCATTTGGGCTGACATAAATAATATTTTAGGTTTGGTAAGGCCATACCCCCACTGTTTTTTGGTAATTGTAAAGTTGTATATTTAATTATTGGCCTCTTACTGTTCCAGATAAACCTTGATATCCGTTTATTGCATTCCCTAAACTGTTTAGGTGGGATTTCTATGGGCAGTGATTGGAACAAATACAGTAACCTCGGCCGGATATTCATTTTGATTGTTTCAATTCTACTACTAAGATCCAAAGGAAGTGAATTCCACCTGTCCAGGTCATCATATATTTTCTTGTTGATGTGAACGTAATTCATGTCATAGAGTTTGGGTGTATCTTTTGGTAGATTTACTCCAAGATATTTAATGGATGAAGAGGTCCACTGGAAGTTATACCTACTCTTCAGCTCTTGCTGTGGGGTTTAATTATGTACTAGGGCTTGGGTCTTGTGTACGTTAAGCACACCCTGAATATGTTCCAAATGTTTGTAAAACATCCATCAATCTAGGTACACTTGAACCTGGGTCTTTAAGGAATAAGAGAACATCATCAGCATACATGCATATCTTATGTTCACTGCCTCTTATTGTTATTCCCTCTAAAGATGGGTCCTGTCTTATTGCCAATGCTAACGGCTCGATGTACAAGGAGAAGAGAATGGGTGAAAGATTACAGCCTCGTCTTGCCCCTCGTTCTAAACTTTTCGTTCGTGACAAATGTCCATTCATCTTTATTCTGGCAGTCGGACATGAATACAGTGTTTTGATGCACTGTATCACTTCTTTGTTGAAACCAAATCTATCCATAACTTTGAATAGAAATTGATCCAAGTATTCACTAACTTATCCTGAGTGATGTGGTCCATGACATGTAGTTTTCTCCTTATGTTCTCCTGTGTCTGTCTATTTCGTATGAAACCTGTTTTATCCCGTCAATAAATTCTGAGATTATGTCCTCCATTCTTTTGGCTATTATTGATGCATATAGTTTATAATCCATGTTAAGACTTGTGATAGGTCTATAGGAACTGCATTCCTTCTTATCTTTACCCTCTTTTGGAATTACAGATATTATGGCTTCTCTCCATTATGGTGGAAGATCTCCCCCCTCCCGCAAAGTCCAGTTAAAACAGGCCTGAAGTACAGGTGTTAGTTGTTCTCTGAAGGCTTTGAACCATTCTGGAAGCCATCAGTGCCTGGAAATTTGTTTGCTTTTAGATTAGATATTGCATTATTAATTTCTTCAGTGGTTATTTCTGAAGTAAGTCTATCATTTTGCTCTGTCCCAATTGAGGGGAGATCAAGTTAGTTAATAAAAATGCTCTATTGTCTGTGCATCTGCCTTCTCTGGTTGCTTGTACAGATTTGTATAGTATGATTCAAAGGCATTCTATATTTCATCCAATTTGTATGTAATCTTCTTTGTTTTGTGGTCTTTTATTTTGAAAATTGTATTTTGTTTTCTGAGTCTCCATGCTAGTCATTTTGTTGCCTTTGAGCCTGCTTCATAATATTGTTGTTTCAGGAACCTGAGCTTTTTCTCTACTCACTATAAATCTGGTAAATTTCCTGTTTTACCTTTTTCTTGAGAGATGATGTGGCTATGATCTTCCCTCTAATAACTGCCTTAGCTGCATCCCACAATGTAGCAGGAGATTCTTCCCCGTTATCATTATTCTCCAGATAGATGTTCAATTCTGTCTTTTATTGATTCCTTGAATGCTGAATTATTCAGCATGCTTGTATTAAGCCTCTATAGAGTATTTATTGGTTTGCTATCAAGGTATAGAGTTAGGTAAACTCCATTATGTTCTGATAAGTCGCTCTGCCCGATCCTACAATCCTTAAGCCTGTGCCTATCTGCACTGTACATGAAAAAGTAATCTAACTTGGAGTATTCAGTGTGGTGGGCTGAGTAAAAAGTATATTCCTTATCTGACATGTGGATGGTCAAAAGCCTTTTTGGCATCAACAACCATTTTTGATCAATCTATATCCTGTTTTCTAGCGTAATGTATTAAACTGAAACATGTTCCTGTATTTGTAATTGTTTCTATTTTTAATAAACCCTGTTTGATTGGTATGCATCAAGTCTGGTATCAAGTCTTCTATTGCTTATGAGCTTTGTTATAATTCTATTGTCACACTTTATTTAACTTATGGGTCTGTAATCAGCAGGGGACTGTCCAGATTTTCCTGGTTTTAATATAACTTAAATAACTGTTTGATACACAGAACTAGGAAGCACTGAATTGAGTGATGTGTGTTGTCATTTGTGTGAATACTTTGTCCCAAAATGTTAAATAGAGTTCTATGGGAAAGCCATCCATTCCTGGTGCTTTTCTCCGCGCTAATGTTTTAACAGTGTCTAATATTTATTTTTGGTTGATCTATGCTTTCAGTGATTTTTTTTTCTGCTGATAATTGCTTCAGGGTGGTTGAGTCTAAGAAGGCTTTAGGATCAGTCCCACTGTTGTTTTATTTGGATTTATATAGATTTTCATAGAAGCTTTTAAAATGGTCATTAATCACGTTGTTTCTATTTAACGCATTTGTATCTTTATCTTTTAAAATTGTAACTGGTTTGGCGTGTATTCATTTTATGAGGGCTGCGAGATGTTTACCAGGTTTATATGCTGTTAAGAAGTATGCTTTATTTGAGCTTAACCTGTAGTTGTTGGCTCTCTTCAAAAGTAAAAGATCATATTCGTGCTTAAGTTCAGACATTTTATTTTCTTCTTTACCTTTTAAATATTTATATGGTCTTTTTTATTATTTATTTTTCTTTCATTAAAATTTCTAACTCAGATTTAACTTTTGCCGAGTGAGATTATTATTCCCCTAATGTACACCTTAAAAGCATCCAAAATTATATCGGGAGACAGTTTTTCTCTGTCCTCTGTCTACATTTGTAATTGTACATTTGTATTTCGGGTCTTGAAGATGTGCTCTGTTCATTCTCCATATTCTGTCACTAAGTGTATTTTCTGTTGGTGTAATTAAGCATGATACCAGAGAATGATTCGATATCACTATGTCATGTATTTTTGAACCCAGTAAATTGTTGAGAGCCTTTTTGGAAATAAAATTGTAGTCAATCCTCGAATAGCTTTTCTTACTTTGAGAAGAAAAGGAGTATGTGAGAGTGTAATTCAAAGGAGTCAGGCGCAGGAGGGTAAATCACAGAATACAGAGTTTATTCCATAGTACACAGATACGCTGGATAGCGTCAACAGTCCAGTGCGCAAAACAGGCGCACTGGAACAAACTACAGGCACACAGGGAAAATATACCCCGGCAATACAAAGTACAAAGCTCCACCAAGCTACACTCATCTCAAATGAAACAATCACCCACAAGGACAAGGGGGGCAGAGGGAACACTTACTGCATACATGTACTAATGAGGGGAATATGAACCAGGTGTGTGTGTGTGTGTGTGTGTGTGTGTGTGTGTGTGTGTGTGTGTGTGTGTGTGTGTGTGTGTGTGTGTGTAATTGACAAGACAAATGGAATGATGAGATATGGAGCGGCAGAGGCTTGAAGGCCTCCCGAACAAGGAGGGGAGGCAGCTTCGGAGGAAGTTGTGACAGATTAGTCTTTTGTAGGGAATAGTACTCTCCAGGTGCCCTGTAAATTATTTGTAGATAACATTTTTCAGCCTCTTTGGAGGTTCCTGGAATTTGCCTTTTTTTATTGCTACGTCTGTCAATCTTATCAAATGTATGATTTAGGTTGCCTGCTAAAATAATAGTTCCTGTCTGGATTTGATCTAATATAGCTTGAATTCTATCTAAAAACAACAATTTTGGCCCTGGTGGGATATACTGTACAATGAAATCAATGTGTATTTTTCACCATGTAAGGTACAATTCAACATTAGAAAACGGCCTTCTTGGTCCGTGTGCTGGGATATACAGTAAGGGAATTCTTATGTATCAGGATGCCGACACCTCTGCTGTTACTACAGTAAGTGGCAGCATAGGCCTCTCCAACTCGGCTCCTCTTTAAAAATAAAATTTCTCATTTTCTGAAAAGTAACTCTTGCAGGAAAACCACATCTGCTGACAATCTCTTTAAGTGTTCAAGAACCATATGCTTTTTTTCCCCCATCATGGAGCCTGTGCACATTCCATGTAATACATTTGATTATTTTGGTCTTTACCTTGTCTGTTCCATCTATCATTGAAGAACCAGATAAAACATTTTAGCAGGCATGTAATATGAGCGGCGGTGGGCATTCCATGAAAAGGGAGAGTAATAGTATGAATACATAGTTATTGTATACATTACATACAGCTCCTTTGTAAAGTATTCAGATCCCTTGACTTTTTCCACATTTTGTTACATTACAGCCTTATTCTAAAATGGATTAAATAAAATCCTCAGCAATCTAAACACAATACCCCATAATGACAAAGCGAAAACAGGTTTTTAGACATTTTAGCAAAAAACAGAAATACCTTATTTATATAAGTATTCACACCCTTTCCTATTAGACTCGTCCCCACAGTGACCGTACGTACATACCCCAACCAGAAGCCATGGATTACAGGCAACATCCGCACTGAGCTATAGGGTAGAGCTTCCGCTTTCAAGGAGTGGGACTCTAACCTGGACGCTTATAAGAAATCCCGCTATGCCCTCCAACGTACCATCAAACAGGCAATGAGTCAATACAGGACTAAGATTGAATCCTACTACACCGGCTCCGACGCTCGTCGGATGAACCAAGGCTCGCAAACTATTACAGACTACAAAGGGAAGCACAGCCGCGAGCTGCCCAGTGACACAAGCCTACCAGACGAGCTAAATCACTTCTATGCTCGCTTCGAGGCAAGCAACACTGAAGCATGCATGAGAGCATCAGCTGTTCTGGATGACTATGTGATCACTCTCTCCGTAGCCGATGTGAGTAAGACTTTTAAGCAGGTCAACATTCACAAGGCTGCAGGGCCAGATGGATTACCAGGACGTGTACTCCGAGCATGCGCTGATCAACTGGCAAGTGTCTTCACTGACATTTTCAACATGTCCCTGACTGAGTCTGTAATATCAAAATGTTTCAAGGAGACCACCATAGTCCCTGTGCCCCAGAACACTAAGATAACCTGCCTAAATGACTACCGACCCGTTGCACTCACGTCTGTAGAAATTAAGTGTTTGAAAGACTGGTCATGGCTCACATCAACACCATCATCCCAGAAACCCTAGACCCACTCCAATTTGCATATCACCCCAACAGATCCACAGATGATGCAATCTCTATTGCACTCCACACTGCCCTTTCCCACCTGGACAAAAGGAACACCTACGTGAGAAGGCTATTCATTGACTACAGGTCAGCGTTCAACACCATAGTTCCCTCAAAGCTCATCACTAAACTAAGGACCCTGGGACTAAACACCTCCCTCTGCAACTGGATCCTGGACTTCCTGACGGGCCGCCCCCAGGTGGTAAGGGTAGGTAACAACACATCTGCCACGCTGATCCTCAACACGGGGCCCCTCAGGGGTGCGTGCTCAGTCCCCTCCTGTACTCCCTTTTCACCCTTGACTGCATGGCCAGGCACGACTCTAACACCATCATTAAGTTTGCCGATGACACAACAGTGGTAGGCCTGATCACTGACAACGATGAGCCTATAGGGAGGAGGTCAGAGACCTGGCCGTGTAGTGCCAGGATAACAACCTCTCCCTCTACGTGAACAAGACAAAAGAGATGATTGCGGACTACAGGACTGAGCACGCCCCCATTCTCATCAACGGGGCTGTAGTGGAACAGGTGGAGAGCTTCAAGTTCCTTGGTGTCCACATCACCAACAAACTATCATGGTCCAAACACACCAAGACAGTCGAAGAGGGCACGACAAGGGTAGACTGAAAATATTTGGCATGGGTCCTCAGATCCTCAAAGTTCTACAGCTGCACCATTGAGAGCATCCTGACTGGTTGCATCACCGCCTGGTATTGCAACTGCTCGGCCTTCGACTGCAAGGCACTACAGAGGGTAGTGCGTATGGCCCAGTACATCACTGGGGCCAAGCTTCCTGCCATCCAGGACCTCTATACCAGGCGGTGTCAGAGGAAGGCCTTAAAAATTATCAAAGACTCCAGCCACCCTAGTCATAGACTGTTCTCTCTGCTACCGCACGGCAAGCGCCAAGTCTAGGTCCAAAAGGCTTCTTAACAGCTTCTAACCCCAAGCCATAAGACTCCTGTCAGCTAATCATGGCTACCTGGACTATTTGCGTTGTCCCCCCAACCCCACCCCACTCCCTCTTTTACGCTGCTGCTACTCTGTTTATTATCCAGGCATAGTCACTTTAACTTTACCCACAAGTACATATTACCTCGACTAACCGGTGGCCCCGCACATTGACTCTGTACCGGTACCCCCTGTATATACAGTGGCTTGCGAAAGTATTCACAACCCTTTTTTATTTTATTTTATTTTCGGGGGGTAGATCAGCTTTAATATTGCAGATAGATTGTAACTTCCATGAATGTAATTGTCTTCATCACTTCCAATCCCCCATATGTTGTTTTTGTCTCGCATATATACATATATACATATATACATATATGTTTCCCTTTATTACTTTCCAACCCAACCACCCTTTCCCTAATTGGAGTAAACTAGTGAACAACAATGATTAGGCCTCTAATTCCAGTTTATACATACTATATACATTTTATGGACACAGTCAATTTGACAATAAATCTATTTTGTTTGTTTTTACTCCAGAACTTCCTCAACCTCTCTGATCATTTTCATGATGTCCATCCCATTTGCTTCTAAATGCCATATCTTTCACAAGAGCTCTCAACCTATATCCGATATACAGTGGGGAGAACAAGTATTTGATACACTGTCGATTTTGCAGGTTTTCCTACTTACAAAGCATATAGAGGTCTGTAATTTTTATCATAGGTACACTTCAACTGTGAGAGACAGAATCTAAAACAAAAATCCAGAAAATCACATTGTATGATTTTTGAGTAATGAATTTGCATTTTATTGCATGACATAAGTATTTGATCACCTACCAACCAGTAAGAATTCCGGCTCTCACAGACCTGTTAGTTTTTTTTAAGAAGCCCTCCTGTTCTCCACTCATTACCTGTATTAATTGCACCTGTTTGAACGCGTTACCTGTATAAAAGACACCTGTCCACACACTCAATCAAACAGACTCCAACCTCTCCACAATGGCCAAGAACAGAGAGCTGTGTAAGGACATAAAATTGTAGACCTGCACAAGGCTGGGATGGGCTACAGGACAATAGGCAAGCAGCTTGGTGAGAAGGCAACAACTGTTGGCGCAATTATTAGAAAATGGAAGAAGTTCAAGATGACGGTCAATCACCCTCAGTCTGGGGCTCCATGCAAGATCTCACCTCGTGGGGCATCAATGATCATGAGGAAGGTGAGGGATCAGCCCAGAACTACACGGCAGGACCTGGTCAATGACCTGAAGAGAGCTGGGACCACAGTCTCAAAGAAAACCATTAGTAACACACTACGCCGTCATAGATAAAAATCCTGCAGCGCACGCAAGGTCCCCCTGCTCAAGCCAGCGCATGTCCAGGCCCGTCTGAAGTTTGCAAATGACCATCTGGATAATCCAGAGGAGGAATGGGAGAAGGTCATGTGGTCTGATGAGACAAAAATAGAGCTTTTTGGTCTAAACGCCACTTGCCGTGTTTGGAGGAAGAAGAAGGTTGAGTACAACCCCAAGAACACCATCCCAATCGTGAAGCATGGAGGTGGAAACATCATTCTTTGTGTATGCTTTTCTGCAAAGGGGACAGGACGACTGCACCGTATTGAGGGGAGGATGGATGGGGCCATGTATCGCGAGATCTTGGCCAACAACCTCCTTCCCTCAGTAAGAGCATTGACGATGGGTCGTGGCTGGGTCTTCCAGCATGACAACGACCCGAAACACACAGCATAGGCAAGACCATAAGGAAATAGGTAAACTGGGATAATACTAAAGAGTTAATCAGGGTGATTTTTCCACAAATAGGCAGGTATTTACCTTTCCATGGTAGCAAGATCTTATCTATTTTTGCTAACTTTCTATTAAAATGTATTGGAGTGAGATCATTTATTTCATTTGGGATATGTATTCCGAGTTTGTCCACATCACCATCAGACCATTTTATTGGTAAACTACATGGTAATGTAAACATTTTACTTTTTAGTAATCCAATATGTAATATAGTACATTTATCATAATTTGGTTGTAATCCAGAGAGGTTAGAAAATGTATTTAGATCCTCTTTGAGGCTGTGGAGGGATTCAAGTTGTGGATTTAAAAGATATAACATGAATCATCAGCGTACAATGACACCTTTGTTTTTATGCCCTGGATTTCGAATCCCGTGATATTGTTGGATCTGATTTTAATAGCTAACATCTCGATAGCCATAATAAATAGATATGCCGATAGTGGACAACCTTTTTTTTCACTCCTCTTGACAGTTTAAAACTTTCTGAGAAATAAACATTATTTACTATTTTACACCTAGGGTTAATATACACGAATTTAACCCAATTTATAAGAGATTCTCCAAAATTGAAATGCCAGGACCCATCCATCGAAAACAGCACACAGTGCCACGCACAAAACAGAAGCAGGTCAACCGCCAAAAACAGAGCATGGAGGCGCTAACAGGAGATGGGCCAGTACATCAGGAGACGTGGAGGAGGCCGTAGGAGGGCAACAACCCAGCAGCAGGACCGCTACCTCCGCCTTTGTGCAAGGAGGAGCAGGAGGAGCACTGCCAGAGCCCTGCAACATGACCTCCAGCAGGCCACAAATGTGCATGTGTCTGCTCAAACGGTCAGAAACAGACTCCATGAGGGTGGTATGAGTGCCCGACGTCCACAGGTGGGGGTTGTGCTTACAGCCCAACACTGTGCAGGACGTTTGGCATTTGCCAGAGAACACCAAGATTGGCAAATTCGCCACTGGCGCCCTGTGCTCTTCACAGATGAAAGCAGGTTCACACTGAGCACATGTGACAGACGTGACAGAGTCTGGAGACGCCGTGGAGAACGTTCTGCTGCCTGCAACATCCTCCAGCATGACCAGTTTGGCGGTGGGTCAGTCATGGTGTGGGGTGGCATTTCTTTGGGGGGCCGCACAGCCCTCTATGTGCTCGCCAGAGGTAGCCTGACTGCCATTAGGTACCGAGATGAGATCTTCAGACCCCTTGTGAGACCATATGCTGGTGCGGTTGGCCCTGGGTTCCTCCTAATGCAAGACAATGCTAGACCTCGTGGCTGGAGTGTGTCAGCAGTTCCTGCAAGAGGAAGGCATTGATGCTATGGACTGGCCCGCCTGTTCCCCAGACCTGAATCCAATTGAGCACATCTGGGACATCATGTCTCGCTCCATCCACCAACGCCACGTTGCACCACAGTCTGTCCAGGAGTTGGCGGATGCTTTAGTCCAGGTCTGGGAGGAGATCCCTCAGGAGACCATCCGCCACCTCATCAGGAGCATACCCAGGCGTTGTAGGGAGGTCATACAGGCACGTGGATGCCACACACACTACTGAGCCTCATTTTGACTTGTTTTAAGGACATTACATCAAAGTTGGATCAGCCTGTAGTGTGGTTTTCCACTTTAATTTTGAGGGTGACTCCAAATCCAGACCTCCATGGGTTGATAAATTTGATTTCCATTGATAATTTTTTTGTGATTTTGTTGTCAGCACATTCACTATGTAAAGAAAAAAGTATTTAATAAGATTATTTCATTCATTCAGATCTAGGATGTGTTGTTTAAGTGTTCCCTTAATTTTTTTGAGCAGTGTATATATAACTATTTACAAATATATATCTCTTCAAATATCTTGCATATCTTATTTTCCATCAATTAATATGCGTAATAATGTTGGCAGTTCATGCATAGGATTTTAACCTATAACCCGGATTGCCATTGTATTACATTACTTTTTTGACAAGCAATTATTATTTTAGCAAACAAATATTGCGGTTTATTCTATATTCTCCCTAACATCGTTACCCCCTTGCAACAGATGTGGGATAAACACACACGCACATACTCTGACACACTCAACCCCTTTCCTCCACAATCAACCATAAAATCAGATGCTCAATGGTTGTTACATTCCAGAGCACAACTCAAGAAAGGACCTGATTTAGGAATGCATATACAGTTACAGTTTTTTGAGAAAGCATGCAAGATTGAGCAAAAATTTACAACAATTTGAGATTTGATTAATCTATTTAATCTATTTCAAGTCCTAGGTGATGGAGATCAGATCCACCATCTTCCCCTGAGACACAAACACTCTGGTCCCCCGTTGTAACCATTTTTCCCAAGCATCTCCGTGCAGTCAGACCTTTGATTATTTTGTGCCACCAGGGCCACAATAATATGCCCCCTCTCTGATTGTTCGAGTGTGACCCCCTCCCCATGGGTTACTGCAGCCAGTGTTGCCAGCACTGCCACTACCTGGGTGGGTGTACCCAACCGGAATCCCCACTGGCTAGGTACAAGGTCGTCAAGGTTTCTCATTAGCAGCTTTGAGAATTTCCTTGTATATTATGCTCTCCCGTCAGGGGGCTCTGGCTTTGTAGGACCAACCCTGCCAGGCAGGCTCAGAATCTTGAGGGGGCGGTGCTGCTCTAGTAGGTCTCTGACCGCATTTATCTTTCTGTTTCGGCTGCATATAGGCAACTTACAGCAGGGTCATAAAACAGATGGGGACTTCTCTTTGGTGTATGGGTCGCTTAGGTGGGTGTCTAGGATAAAGGGTTGGGGACCGTTCCATCATGATAGGACAATAAAACAATAGATTAGATGTATACTTTGTTTTAAAATATATATCCCTCATCTGCACAAAATTGAAAGCTCTCTCTCTGTCTCTCAAAAACCCTGCTCACAGACACACGTTGGTTCTGGGGTATGCAACCATTTCCTTTCTCATTCACTTAACGCCACCCTTTTCCAAACACAAAAACACCTTCCATCACAATTCATCCACACATACCCACATACTGTGCCTTCCATGTCTTCTGTTTGCTATGTTTTTATCTCCACTATTTTGATTGAGTACTTGTGTTCTAATTAGTTATATTTGAAGATGTATTAATTTGCTTGTTATCTTTTCTTGTAATACCGTCTTATCCCTTTATAAATACTATGAATACTATAAAGGTGTTTTATTATTACAATCCCTACCATGACTAGTATTGGGTGTTCCATTATTCGACTCCTCTATTAGAACTTTCAGAATAGCCATGGAGTGGTCTTTGTGTCTCTGAACATTTGGTTGTCAGTTTATCGACTACGAGAGCAACACGCTTCCCTTTTAATCTATTTTCCTTGAAGATTGTCTGCATACTTGATGTGCGGAACAAATGGGGAAGGGCTCTCCTCGAAGAGAGAAGTTTGTCTGGCTCAGTAAAGCCTCAAACATAAATTGTCCGCAACACTGAAATGGGCTACTTCTATGTGAATTAATGAAGAGGCGGAACACACCTCAATTCAAACTGTTAGAAAATACAACTTGAAATTGACAAGTTGAAACAGCCTATAATTAATTAGCAGGCAGCGTGTGTTAACTGTCCTGTTCCGTAACAATAACATTTTGGAACAGTGAGTGCATTCTGACATCACGTGCATAAAACTACACTCGCTGAGGCAACCGTTAGAGATATTTGGTAGAGATATTTGGAACTCTAATGTGAAAAAGTTAACTACTCATGGTGGGATTGTGGTAATGTACAGGAACTCAAGTCCTTTTGTTCACCCGACCTATAGAAGTCTCTTCGGTTATCGTCACAGTTGTGTATATTCTCCCCCAAGGCGATACCACAACGGCCCTCAAGGAACTACACTGGACTTTGCAAACTGGAAACCGCTTATCCTTTATTTTAACAAAGCAAATCTGAGAAAAACGCTACCGGAGTTCTGTCAACAAATTGCCTGTAGTACTCGCACTTCAAAAACTCTCGACCATTGTCACTCTCCCGTCCGGGATGGTTACAAGGCCCTCCCTTCAACATATCAGATCACGACTTCATTCTGCTCCTTCCTTCCTATAGGCAGAAACTCAAACAGGAAGTACCCGTGCTAAGGTCTATTCAACGCTGGTCTGACCAATCGGAATCCATGCCTCAAGATTGTTTGATCACGCGGACTGGGATATGTTCTGGCTTGCCTCTGTGAATAACATTGATGTATACACACACTGACATGGTAACCGAGTTCATAAGGAAGTGTATAGGGGATGTTGTTCCCACTGTGACGATTAAAACCAACCCAAATCAAAAACTGTGGATAGATGGCAGCATTCGCAAAACTGAAAGCGCAAACCACCGCATTTAACCACTGCAAGGTGACTGAGAATATGGTTGAATACAAACAGTCCAGTTATGCCCTCCATAAGGCAATCAAACAGGCAAAACGTCAGTACAGAGACAAAGTGGAGTCGCAATTCAGCAAGACATATGTGTCAGGGACTCCAGACAATCACGGATTACGAAGGGAAAACCAGCCGCGTTGCAGACACCAACGTCTTGCTCCGGGACAAGCTAAACACCTTCTCAAATCACATTTTATTGGTCACATACACATATTTAGCAGATGTTATTGCGGCTGTAAAGAAATGCTTGTGTTTCTAGCACAACAGTGCAGTAATATCTAACAATACACACAATACACATACATGTAAAAGTAAAAGAATGGAATTAAGAAATGTCGGAGTGGCATAGACTAAAATACAGTAGAATAGAATACAGTGTCGTGACGTACCTTTCATTATTGTGATGACTATTATTTGTCGAATAATTACCTATGTTTAATTGTTAATAGATTAAATTAATCATGTAACAATTAACTCATTAGGAATTTGGGGCACCATGGGAAAAGTTGTTTAACGAGTTACCATTTCCCGAATTAACTCTAAAGATATCTAGATATCTCTTATCATTTAACAGTAATTTATTAATCATTTTCCTCATATCAGTCTCATTCTGAATGTCGTAGGTTCTTTAAGTCTGCACGAACCCGGGTCTTACTGATAATTCCGTACCACACAAATTGATTTAATTATTTATTTACTAACGAATAAAAAATGATAACACAAGATACAAACATATACACGGTATAGGTAGGGATTAGAAACTTAATACAATGAAAACGGGTCCCTAACATACTAACACAATATGACACTTGTTACAAAAGATGCCGAGAGAGAGAGAGAGAGAGAGAGAGAGAGAGAGAGAGAGAGAGAGAGAGAGAGAGAGAGAGAGAGAGAGAGAGAGAGAGAGAGAGAGAGAGAGAGAGAGAGAGAGAGAGAGAGAGAGAGAGAGAGAGAGAGAGAGAGCAAGAGCACTTGGACTCTCTCTCATGGAGTCTCTCGGTCCCAGCTTTGATTCACCTGTACTGACCTGTAATTTAAATGGATTTCTATTTGGATTTAATTTAATGGACATACACAAAATAGTCCAAATAAAATAATTGTTTCAAACTATTCTAAAAATTAAATAACGGAAAAGTGGTGCGTGCATATGTATTCAACCCCTTTTCTATGAAGCCCCTAAATAAGAACTGGTGCAACCAATTTACCTTCAGAAGTCACATAATTAGTTAAATAAAGTCCACCTTTGTGCAATCTAAGTGTCACATGTTCTGTCACATGATCTCAGTGTATATACACTGCTCAAAAAAATTAAGGGAACACTAAAATAACACATCCTAGATCTGAATGAATGAAATAATCTTATTAAATACTTTTTTCTTTACATTTTACTTTACATGTGCTGACAACAAAATCACACAAAAATTATCAATGGAAATCAAATTTATCAACCCATGGAGGTCTGGATTTGGAGTCACACTCAAAATTAAAGTGGAAAACCACACTACAGGCTGATCCAACTTTGATGTAATGTCCTTAAAACAAGTCAAAATGAGGCTCAGTAGTGTGTGTCTGTATGACCTTCCTACAACGCCTGGGCATGCTCCTGATGAGGTGGCGGATGGTCTCCTGAGGGATCTCCTCCCAGACCTGGACTAAAGCATCCGCCAACTCCTGGACAGTCTGTGGTGCAACGTGGCGTTGGTGGATGGAGCGAGACATGATGTCCCAGATGTGCTCAATTGGATTCAGGTCTGGGGAACGGGCGGGCCAGTCCATAGCATCAATGCCTTCCTCTTGCAGGAACTGCTGACACACTCCAGCCACATGAGGTCTAGCATTGTCTTGCATTAGGAGGAACCCAGGGCCAACCGCACCAGCATATGGTCTCACAAGGGGTCTGAGGATCTCATCTCGGTACCTAATGGCAGTCAGGTTACCACTGGCAAGCACATGGAGGGCTGTGCGGCCCCCCAAAGAAATGCCACCCCACACCATGACTGACCCACCGCCAAACCGGTCATGCTGGAGGATGTTGCAGGCAGCAGACGTCTGTCACAACGTCTGTCACATGTGCTCAGTGTGAACCTGCTTTCATCTGTGAAGAGCACAGGGCGCCAGTGGCGAATTTGCCAATCTTGGTGTTCTCTGGCAAATGCCAAACGTCCTGCCCGGTGTTGGGCTGTAAGCACAACCCCCACCTGTGGACGTCGGGCCCTCATACCACCCTCATGGAGTCTGTTTCTGACCGTTTGAGCAGACACATGCACATTTGTGGCCTGCTGGAGGTCATTTTGCAGGACTCTGGCAGTGCTCCTCCTGCTCCTCCTTGCACAAAGGCGGAGGTAGCAGTCCTGCTGCTGGGTTGTTGCCCTCCTACGGCCTCCTCCACATCTCCTGATGTACTGGCCTGTCTCCTGGTAGCGCCTCCATGCTCTGGACACTACGCTGACAGACACAGCAAACCTTCTTGCCACAGATCGCATTGATGTGCCATCCTGGATGAGCTGCACTACCTGAGCCACTTGTGTGGGTTGTAGACTCCGTCTCATGCTACCACTAGAGTGAAAGCACCGCCAGCGTTCAAAAGTGACTAAAACATCAGCCAGGAAGCATAGGAACTGAAAAGTGGTCTGTGGTCACCACCTGCAGAACCACTCCTTTATTGGGGGTGTCTTGCTAATTGCCTATAATTTCCACCTGTTGTCTATTCCATTTGCACAACAGCGTGTAAAATGTATTGTCAATCAGTGTTGCTTCCTAAGTGGACAGTTTGATTTCACAGAAGTGTGATTGACTTGGAGTTACATTGTGTTGTTTAAGTGTTCCCTTTATTTTTTTGAGCAGTGTATATACACACCTGTTCTGAAAGGCCCCAGAGTGCAACACCACTAAGCAAGGGGCACGACCAAGCAAGCGGCACCATGAAGACCAGGGAGATCTCCAAACAGGTCAGGGACAAAGTTGTGGAGAATTACAGATCTGGGTTAGGTTATAAAATAATATCCTAAACTTTGAACATCCCACAGAGCACCATTTTAAATCCATTATTTAAAAAATTGAAAGAATATGGCACCACAACAAACCTGCCAAGAGAGGGCCGCCCACCAAAACTCACGGACCAGGCAAGGAGGGCATTAATCAGAGGCAACAAAGAGACCAAAGATAACCCTGAAGGAGCTGCAAAGCTCCACAGCGGAGATTGGAGTATCTGTCCATACGACCACTTTAAGCCGTACACTCCACAGAGCTGGGCCTTACGGAAGAGTGGCCAGAAAAAAGCCATTGCTTAAAGAAAAAAATAAGCAAAAACGTTTGGTGTTCGCCAAAAGCCATGTGGGAGACTCCCAAAAAATATGAAAGAAGGTACTCTGGTCAGATGAGACTAAAATTGAGCTTTTTGGCCATCAAGAAAAACGATATGTCTGGCGCAAACCCAACACCTCTCATCACCCTGAGAACACCATCCATGTTTTTCCATCGGCAGGGACTGAGAAACTGGTCAGAACTGAAGAAAGGATGGATGGCGCTAAATACAGGGAAAATCTTGAGGGAAACCTGTTTCAGTCTTCCAGAGATTTGAGACTGGGACGGAGGTTCACCTTCCAGCAGGACAATGACCCTAAGCATACTGCTAAAGCAACACTAGAGTGGTTTAAGGGGAAACATTTAAATGTCTTGGAATGGCCTAGTCAAAGCCCAGACTTCAATCCAATTGAGAATCTGTGGTATGACTTAAAGATTGCTGTACACCAGCGAACCCTTCCAACTTGAAGGAGCTGGAGCAGTTTTGCCTTGAAGAATGGGCAAAAATCCCAGTGGCTAGGCATGTTGTGTAAATCAAATGATACAAACCCCCAAAAAATCCATTTTAATTCCAGGTTGTAAGGCAACAAAATAGGAAAAATGCCAAGGAGGGTGAATACTTTTGCAAGCCACTGTACTTATTTAAATGTAATATTTCAGTTTTGTATTTTTAAAACCTGTTTTTGCTTTGTCATTATGGGGTATTGTGTGTAGATTGAGGGGGGAAAAAACTATTTAATAAATTTTAGAATAAGGCTGTAAGTAAAAAGTCAAGGGGTCTGAATAATTTCCGAAGTCACAGAGCGTGTGAGCATGTGGGCTAATCAGAAATTTAACAGAGAACACACAAACGTAAAGCAAAGCACTTTTTTGTACTTTGAGGTGCTATGCCTTTTTTAGGGCTTTTAAGCTCCAACTCCCCTCCTAATGTACAAAAAGTATGTGGGTTATGTCATAGTACATACATTGGAGAAAGACTGCCATTTAAGTATTGTGGTCAGTTTGTATTACTTTGTAAATTAAATTTAAATAAAATATAGTGGCTGGTAGTGGTCTACTTTGGGGGAGTGGGTTCACAGAGAGACTGAAGTGAGATGAGTGGAGGCACCACACATACTTCAGAGAAGTGTCTGATGCCCTCCCAGTCACCCTGTCCCATTCTCTCGGATAGAGCCCCTCTCCACTCTCACCAATAACCACCATTGAATCTCAAAGAAAGAATAATGACTCGACATCCTCTCCTAATCTGTCCAGAACTCGTATTCATTTTACAGCAGGTTTGCAAGTCACATAAATAAATAAAATTACATTGTAGTATAGTTAAATCCTACCCTCTCTCTCTCTCTCTCTCTGTCTCTCTCTCTCTCTCTCTCTCTCTCTCTCTCTCTCTCTCTCTCTCTCTCTCTCTCTCTCTCTCTCTCTCTCTCTCTTGCCCAAGCCAAACCCCTCCCTCTCCATCTCCCCCTCCCTGTTTTCTCCCCCTTTTGCTCCACCCAAGCTGGGCTTGTCCCTACCTCCCTTTCTTTTCACCCAAGCCAAGCTTGTCCCAACCTCCCATCTTTTCCCACCCTCCCTTCCTCCCTCAGACACACTTACACCCAGCCATCCATAGACTTACTCATCCATTCTCATTCATTCCCGCCCAGCATATACCCTATGCATCTACACCCATTCTCTCCCACCCTCCTACACATATTAATATTCACCATCCCTCACTCTTCCCTCACACTCCCATTCATATACACAAACACACATACACACCTACACTCCCACACACACGCACATCCTTAGAACAGTTATTGACGTACAGTTGAAGTCGGAAGTTTACATACACCTTAGCCAAATACATTTAAACTCAGTTTTTCCACAATTCCTGACATTTATTCCTAGTAAAAATTCCCTGTCTTAGGTCAGTGAGGATCACCACTTTATTTTTAGAATGTGAAATGTCTGAATAATAGTCGACAGAATGATTTATTTCAACCTTATTTCTTTCATCACATTCCCAGTGGGTCAGAAGTTTACAAACACTCAATTAGTATTTGGTAGCATTGCCTTTAAATTGTTTAACTTGGGTCAAACGTTTCGGGTAGCCTTCCACAAGCTTCCCACAATAAGTTGGGTGAATTTTGGCCCATTCTTCCTGATAGAGCTGTTGTAACTGAGTCAGGTTTGTAGGTCTCTTGCTCACACCGCTTTTTCAGTTCTGCCCACACATTGTCTATAGGATTGAGGTCAGGGCTTTGTGATGGCCACTCCAATACCTTGACTTTGTTGTCCTTAAGCCATTTTGGAAGTATGCTTGGGGTCATTGTCCATTTGGAAGACCCATTTGCGACCAAGCTTTAACTTCCTGACTGATGTCTTGAGATGTTGCTTCAATATATCCACATAATTTTCCTTCCTCATGATGCCATCTATTTTGTGAAGTGCACCAGTCCCTCCTGCAGCAAAGCACCCCCACAGCATGATGATGCCACCCCCGTGCTTCACGGTTGAGATGGTGTTCTTCGGCTTGCAAGCAACCCCCTTTTTCCTCCAAACATAACGATGGTCATTATGGCCAAACAGTTCTATTTTTGTTTCATCAGACAAGAGGACATTTCTCCAAAAAGTACGATCTTTGTCTCCATGTGCAGTTGCAAACCGTAGTCTGGCTTTTTTATGGCGGTTTTGGAGCAGTGGCTTCTTCCTTGCTGAGCGGCCTTTCAGGTTATGTCGATGTTATGTCGATATAGGACTCGTTTTACTGTGGATATAGATACTTTTGTACCTGTTTCCTCCAGCATCTTCGCAAGGTCCTTTGCTGTTGTTCTGGGATTGATTTGCACTTCTCGCACCAAAGTACATTAATCTCTAGGAGACAGAACGCATCTCCTTCCTGAGCGGTATGACGGCTGCGTTGTCCCATGGTGTTTATACTTGCGTACTATTGTTTGTACAGATGAACGTGGTACCATCAGGTGTTTTGAAATTGCTCCCAAGGATGAACCAGACTTGTGGAGGTCTACAATTTTCTTCTGAGGTCTTGGCTGATTTCTTTTGATTTTCCCATGATGTCAAGCAAATAGGCACTGACTTTTAATGTATATCTTGAAATACATACACAGGTACACCTCCAATTGACTCAAATGATGTCAATTAGCCTATCAAAAGCTTCTAAAGCCATGACATCATTTTCTGGAATTTTCCAAGCTGTTTAAAGGCACAGTCAACTTAGTGTATGTAAACTTCTGACCCACTTGAATTGTGATACAGTGAATTTTAAGTGAAATAATCTGTCTGTAGACAATTGTTGGAAAAATGACTTGTGTCATGCCCAAAGTAGATGTCCTAACCGACTTGCCAAAACTATAGTTTGTTAACAAGACATTTGTGGAGTGGTTGAAAAACTAGTTTTAATGACTCCAACCTAAGTGTAGGTAAACTTCCGACTGCAACTGTACATGCTATATTTCCCCCTTTCAAATGTTGTTTCAGTGTCCATGTAGCCCATTGACATTAGCTACTTCTATCGTTACTTCATAGAGAAAAAACAGTTATTTGGGGAAAGTAACGGTATACACTACCATTCAAAAGTTTGGGGTCACTTAGAAATGTCCTTATTTTCCATGAAAACATACATGAAATGAGTTTGAATAGGAAATAAAGAAAAATGCACAGGAAATTTAGTCATTGACAATGTAAGAAATAATTATTTTTAATAGAAATAATAATTGTGTCCTTCAAACTTTGCTTTCGCCAAAGAATCCTCCATTTTCAGCAATTACAGCCTTGCAGTGTCATGAGCCTCTCACTCCACCGGGTTACCACCTTAATTTTCTTCCACTCTGCTCACCACTCTCTCTACTCAGCCTAACTAGCTCCACCTGTCCCTGCTCTGCTCTGCTCTAATTACTCTGCCAGCTGCGCTGCATTACCCACTACCTCTCCCAGTATTTAAGGCCCTGTCTTTCAGCTCTCCGGTGTCAGATCGTCTGCAAAGCTCACACCCGGAACCTGTTTGCTCGCGCTTCTGGCTCACCCTGGTTTTGTGACCCCGGACCTGCCTGATTTTTGGATACTCTTCTGCCCCAGGAGATCCAGACCTGCTTCTGCTATTACGACTCCTGACTACTCTTCAATCCCGGTAACTCTGACCAGCCTTCTGCCTTGCTACTACGTATTTTGGATTTCCCTTGAACTGTACTGCTGCCTTGTTTCATTCCGCCCTGTTGTGTCTGTGTCTCCCCCCCCCAGGACTTCTGGACCACCCACCACCGGCTTCATAGGACGCATCGCTGCCACTGGGGGGGGCACAGACCCAGCACATTGGACGGGATCCCTGTTACCCCTGGAGCCTTCATTCACTCCCTACTTCCCTTTTCCCTTAAGTTTTAATAAACTTTCTGGTGTGACGCAATTGTGGTCCTCTGGTCGTCTGTCTGAACCGTGACAGTACGATCTGACCATTATGGACTCAGCGCACACTTTCCCCGACATGGAAACCGATGAGCATGAGCAGCATTTCCAGCAGCAGCAACAACAACTCGCCATGATCATTCAACTCCTCACCAACCTTACCCCAGCCAGTCTGCCCACCAGCCCTGCCCCCGAGTTACCTGCCCCGGTCATTGCAGCCGCTGCTCCGGAACCCAAGATTGGAAACCCCGAGCGGTTCAACGGCGATTCAACCCAGGTCCGGCCATTCCTGACTAGCTGCCGACTTCAGTTCTCCTTGCAGCCAAGGACCTTCGCCACGGAGGGGGCTAAAGTTGGGTATGCCATCACTCACCTGACGGGCCGAGCTCGACTCTGGGGAACAGCAGAGTTCGAACGTCAAACCCCCGCATGTGCAACCTTCGACCTGTTTGCTGAGGAGATGCTGAAGGTGTTTGACCTGGATTCACCAACCGCAGAGGCGTCTCGTGAACTGTTCAGTATTCGACAAGGCAGACGTACTGTCGCAGACCATTCCATCGACTTCCGAACCCTGGCTAGACGAAGTTCTTGGAACACACCATCGTTGGTGGACGCGTTCTTCCATAGTTTGGCTGACTATATCAAGGACGAGTTGGTCTCCCATGAACTGCCTTCCACTCTTGATGAAGCCATCGCACTGACTGTCAGGATCGACAGAAGGATACAGACCCGTCGTCGTGAGAGGGGGCGCCAAGGTCCACCTACTACCGGCATTCGGAGAGATCCGACTGGGCTCCTGTCATCTACTGCCACTCACCCAGGTCAGCTTGATCAGTCTGAGCCTATGGAGATTGGGCGAGCCTCTCTCACTCCTGCAGAGCGCCAGCGCCGCTTCACCTCAAACCTCTGCCTCTATTGTGGAGGTGATGGACATCGTGTGGTAACCTGCCCTTTAAAGGGCCGAAGCTCACCGGGCATAGGGGGAGTCCGGTTGAGTTCAATGACCATCCAGTCCTCCGACCGCAAACCCCTGCTGCAAGTTCACCTCCGCCTCTCTGACTCAACTCACACCCTGGCTGCTCTGGTGGATTCTGGCGCCGAAGCCAACATAATGGACATCAAGCTGGCACGCCAACTGGGACTGGAGAACCTCCGTTTGACACCTCCTATTCCTGCCCGGGCACTGGACGGACACTTACTCGGATCGGTCACTCATGTCACGGCCCCGGTCTCGATGGGTCTGTCCGGAAACCATCAAGAAACTATCCAGTTTCACCTGCTCCCCTCTCCAGGCCAACCCCTCATCCTGGGTTACCCATGGCTCCGCCGGCACAACCCTCAGCTCGACTGGGTGACCGGGGTGATCAGGGAGTGGGGAGAGGACTGCCACCGAACCTGCCTGCTTGCTGCCGCACTACCCCCTCGGCCAGTACCTACTAACTCCGCTCCTGACCTCTCCAATGTCCCAGAATGCTACCATGGTCTCAGAGAGGTGTTTAACAAAGCAAGAGCCACATCTCTGCCCCCTCACCGACCGTACGACTGTGCCATCGACCTCCTCCCTGGTACAGCCCCTCCAAAGGGTCGTCTTTATTCGTTGTCTGCTCCTGAAAGAAAGTCCATGGAGGACTACATCAATGGCTCTCTGTCCGCAGGATTAATCCGGTCATCTTCATCTCCTGCTGGTGCTGGCTTCTTCTTTGTGGGGAAGAAGGACGGATCTCTTCGCCCCTGCATCGACTACAGGGGACTCAACGACATCACAGTGAAGAACCGTTACCCTCTGCCTCTGCTCACCTCTGCTTTTGAGTTGCTCCAGGGAGCCACTGTTTTTACCAAGTTGGATCTCAGAAACGCTTACCACCTAGTGCGGATCCGGGAGGGAGATGAATGGAAAACCGCATTCAATACACCAACAGGCCACTACGAGTATCTGGTTATGCCTTTTGGCCTCACCAATGCTCCTGCTGTGTTCCAGGCTCTAGTGAATGATGTACTGCGGGACATGTTAAACAAGTTTGTCTTCGTTTACCTGGATGACATCTTAATCTACTCCAGAAACCTGTCTGAACACACCCGCCATGTCCAGCAAGTCCTTCATCGTCTTCTGGAGAATTCCCTCTACGCCAAGGCAGAGAAATGTGAGTTTCACGTCAAGACAGTGGCCTTCCTGGGGTACATAGTGGCAGAGGGAAGTATCCAAATGGATCCTGCCAAAGTATCAGCAGTCACTTCATGGCCAGTTCCGGAGAACAGAAAGAAGCTGCAACAGTTTCTGGGGTTTGCTAACTTCTATAGAAAGTTTATCCGGAACTACAGTACCGTTGCTGCCCCTCTCACTGCTCTAACCAGCACCAAGCAACCCTTCACCTGGACCCCAGCAGCCGACAAGGCCTTCAGTACCCTCAAGGTGAGGTTCACCTCCGCTCCCATCCTCCAGATGCCTGATGTGGACCGGCAATTCATTGTGGAGGTGGACGCCTCGGATGTGGGAGTTGGTGCTGTGATTTCTCAGTGGGCTGCGGAGGATAGGAAGCTCCATCCCTGTGCCTTTTTCTCACGTCGGTTGTCCCCCTCTGAGTGCAATTACGACATAGGGAACCGTGAGCTGCTGGCTGTGAAGCTTGCCTTGGAGGAGTGGCGTCACTGGCTGGAGGGGTCCACCATTCCATTTCTCGTTTGGACCGATCATAAGAACTTGGAGTACATCCGCACGGCCAAGCGGTTGAACTCCAGGCAGTCCCGCTGGGCCCTGTTCTTCACCAGGTTTAATTTCACTCTGTCATACCGGCCTGGATCACGCAACACCAAGCCAGACGCCCTCTCCCGTCAATTCCAGAAGGATGACACCCCCTCCAAGGACCCTGTGTCGATTCTGCCAAGTCCCTGCATCGTTGCAGCTCTGACCTGGGCTGTTGAGGAACAGGTGCTGGAGGCTCTCCGTAACCAGCCAGGTCCCAGCACTTGCCCAGCTGACCGCCTTTTTGTCCCCGAAGACCTGAGGTCCCAGGTCGTTCAGTGGGGACATGACTCCCGCCTAGCTTGTCACCCTGGCTCCACCCGCACTTACAACCTGCTCGCCCAGAGGTTCTGGTGGCCCTCTCTGAGAAAGGATGTACGGGAATTCGTCCAAGCCTGCCCCATCTGCAACCAACACAAGTCGTCCTGCCAGCCCCCAGCCGGATTGCTGCAGCCCCTGCCTGTGCCCAGACGTCCCTGGTCTCACATCGCCCTTGACTTTGTCACGGGGCTGCCCCCTTCAAGTGGCATGACCGTCATTCTCACCATCGTTGACCGTTTCAGCAAGATGGCACACTTCATTCCCCTCCCCAAGCTCCCAACCGCCAAGGAGACCGCCCAGGTGGTCCTGGAACACGTCTTCCGGATCCACGGACTGCCAAAGGATGTAGTTTCTGACCGTGGTCCACAATTCTCCTCCGCTTTTTGGAAGGAGTTCTGTCACCTGCTGGGAGCCACAGTCAGTCTGACTTCCGGATTCCATCCCCAATCCAATGGGCAGTCAGAGCGGGCTAATCAGGAGCTCGAGAAGGCACTGCGATGCATGACTTCACGCAACCCCCACTCCTGGTCGCAGCAATTGACATGGGTGGAGTACGCACACAATTCTCTGACCTGCTCTGCCATCGGTATGTCCCCTTTCCAATGTGTTTATGGATACCAGCCTCCTCTATTTGCCAGCCAGGAAGAGGAGGTTACTTGCCCATCTGCACTTGCTTTTGCCCGTCGATGTCGCCGCACCTGGTCACAAGCCCGAGCCACACTCCTCAGATCCGTTGCCAGCTACACTACCGGGGCCAACCGTCGGAGAATTCCTGCTCCCACCTACCATGTTGGTCAAAGGGTGTGGTTGTCATCGAAGAACCTGCCACTCAGGGTGGAGTCGCAGAAGCTGGCACCTCGGTTCATTGGCCCATTCCCTATCATAAGAGTGATTAGCCCAACTGCTGTCCGGCTCCAACTGCCTAATTCCCTGAGGGTGCACCCCACTTTCCATGTGTCTAAGATTAAGCCCATCCATGAGAGTCCGCTGGTCCCTGCTGCGCCTTGTCCTCCTCCTCCACGGCTCGTCGATGGTGGTCTGGTTTACACCGTCCGCCGCCTGCTTCGGTCCAGACGGAGGGGTAGGGGTCTCCAGTACCTCATTGACTGGGAGGGCTATGGACCTGAGGAAAGGACCTGGGTGCCAGCTAGTCGGATTGTGGATAGGACTCTCATCACCGCTTTCCACCAACGGCATCCTGATCAACCTGCAATCCGTAGGGGCCGCCCCAGAGGGGTCCCTAACCGTCCTGCCCGCTCGGCTTCCTGTCCTGTGCCTGATCCTGTCTCGGGACCTGTCCCATCTCCCGACCACGGCCCTCCGGCTTCCTCCGAGGATGAGGACGTTCACTCGGACCGTTCGGAGGAGTTCTAGCCCTCCTCCGGCTCCCCTCCTCCCGCCCGGCGTGGTGTTGCTCTTGGGACTTCTGGGGCCGTCCCTTGGGGGGGGGGTTCTGTCATGAGCCTCTCACTCCACCGGGTTACCACCTTAATTTTCTTCCACTCTGCTCACCACTCTCTCTACTCAGCCTAACTAGCTCCACCTGTCCCTGCTCTGCTCTGCTCTAATTACTCTGCCAGCTGCGCTGCATTACCCACTACCTCTCCCAGTATTTAAGGCCCTGTCTTTCAGCTCTCCGGTGTCAGATCGTCTGCAAAGCTCACACCCGGAACCTGTTTGCTCGCGCTTCTGGCTCACCCTGGTTTTGTGACCCCGGACCTGCCTGATTTTTGGATACTCTTCTGCCCCAGGAGATCCAGACCTGCTTCTGCTATTACGACTCCTGACTACTCTTCAATCCCGGTAACTCTGACCAGCCTTCTGCCTTGCTACTACGTATTTTGGATTTCCCTTGAACTGTACTGCTGCCTTGTTTCATTCCGCCCTGTTGTGTCTGTGTCTCCCCCCCCCAGGACTTCTGGACCACCCACCACCGGCTTCATAGGACGCATCGCTGCCACTGGGGGGGGCACAGACCCAGCACATTGGACGGGATCCCTGTTACCCCTGGAGCCTTCATTCACTCCCTACTTCCCTTTTCCCTTAAGTTTTAATAAACTTTCTGGTGTGACGCAATTGTGGTCCTCTGGTCGTCTGTCTGAACCGTGACATGCAGACCTTTGGCATTCTAGTTGTCAATTTGTTGAGGTAATCTGAAGAGATTTCAGATTACCGCGCATGCGCATCCTGAACATTCTGTAAATGTCCATTCTCCTGAATGTCCATTGCCCCAGGTGTACATAATCATCTCTAACCAATTATTTATGCTGCGCAAATGTGTGTGTGTGCGTGTGTGTGTGTGTGGTTATTAAACAACTAATTGACCGATATCGGTTCAATTCCATTTAGTTCGTTTTTTTGTGAGCACAACACACCATTTATCTAGAGAGAAATCAAATCATTCACCAGTGAAATCAAGTCAAGAACTATGTGGGATGCTGGGCTGAAGGGAGTTGTAGTTATCATTAAGTAAATATTCAACCTAGCTCAGCACGGAAACGTGGTAATTAATTACAATGACCATTATCCATTGCACCTGTTGTTCCCGTCTCAGACAAAGATGGATACTTTTTTTACACCTGCTATGTTAGGTTAGATACACACAGACCGCATATACTGCATGAGAGAGGAATGTACACGACATAAAGAGAAGAGAGAGGGATAGAGACAGGTCGTGAAAGTGTGCCTTGTCTACTTTGAAGAACTAGTCAAATGATTTCGTCAGACAGCTCTGCAGCATGCTTAGGCAGGCTAGCCTAGCTAAATAGGATGACTAAAAACAGTACAGTATGAGGAGGACAGAGATAATGTTTTCTGGCTGGCTCGCCTGAGTAGAGATTAGATGATGACTTTAATGAATGAAAAATGATAAGGTCATCAAAGAAAAACGAAGTAATATACACAACTGAAATATTTTCAATGTTTTGGCAGTTGAATGTTCACTATTGTTGGCTTTGGAATCTCCATTAAAAAGCTCTAAAATAATTTTAATGTCATTATTTCATAGTACATTTAATGTAAAATCAAAACCAAAATCGAAAACCGTGATAATTTTTTTCTAATCGAACCGAAACGACCTCAAAGCACTAATCGCTCAGCACTACCAATGTATATTTTGTACAGTTAAGAGTCTTTCATCATGCCACTGAAAAAGTTGAAAGCTGCAATTGCTTTTATGATACCTGAAAATACTGCAGAGTAATTCAAAGCCATTTGCAAATGTTTTTTGTCCATCAGTTCTTGTATCAAACACACAGTATACCATCTTTAAAGGGATAGTTTACTCAGAATACAAACTAACATGGTTTTCCACCTACCTTTTGTTATAGTTGATTTTGTTTCCTTTCGGCACTTATTTTGTTACTGTTAGCATTCTCAGTAACACTTAACATTAAACTGTTCTTGTGCATGTGCAATAAACCTATAATTACTTTTGGAGGAACATTTTATTAGCATGTTGTTACATAATACGTTGGTCATTGCATCTTAATTGCATAGCAATTAACTACTGTACACGAGGAATAGTGACTGTTCCTTATTCCACTTTTATACAACGGGTGGTTCTAATCCTGCATGCTGATTGGTTAAAAGCACATTCCAGCCGGTGTCTATTCTACAAGTTAACGTACAAAATAAGCAGGGGATCAAATACTTTTTCCCTCACTGTAAGTATTCGTACCCTTTACTCAGTACTTTTTTGAAGCACCTTTGGCAGCGATTACAGCCTCAAGTCTTCTTGGGTATGACACTACAAGCTTGGCACACCTGTATTCGGGGAGTTTCTCGCATTCTTCTCTGCAGATCCTCTCAAACTCTGTCAGGTTAGATGGGGAGCGTCGCTGCACAGCTATTTTCAGGTCTCTCCAGAGATAATAGATTGGGTTCAAGTCCGGGCTCTGGCTGGGCCACTCAAGGACATTCAGAGATTTATCCCGAAGCCACTCCTGTGTTGTCTTCGCTGTGTGCTTAGGGTCATTGTCCTGTTGGAAGGTGAACCTTTGGCCAAGTCTGAGGTCCTAAGCACTCTGGAGCAGGTTTTCATCAAGGATCTCTCTGTACTTTGCTCCGTTCATCTTTCCCTCAATCCTGACTAGTCTTCCAGTCCCTGCCACTGAAAAACATCCCCACAGCATGATGCTGCCACCACCATGTTTCACCATAGGGATGGTATTGGCCAGGTGATGAGCGGTGCCTGGTTTCCTCCAGACGTGACGCTTGGCATTCAGGCCAAAGAGTTCAATCTTGCTTTCATCAGACCAGAGAATCTTGTTTCTCATGGTCAGAGTCCTTTAGGTACATTTACATTACATTTACGTCATTTAGCAGACGCTCTTATCCCTATAGCCACTTTACAATAATTTTTGTATTTTGTAATTTTTTAGGGGGGGGTAGAAGGATTACTTTATCCTATCCCAGGTATTCCTTAAAGAGGTGGGGTTTCAAATGTCTCCGGAAGGTGGTGAGCGACTCCGCCGTCCTGGCGCCGTGAGGGAGCTTGTTCCACCATTGGGGTGCCAGAGCAGCGAACAGTTTTGACTGGGCTGAGCGGGAACTATGCTTCCGCAGAGGAAGGGGAGCCAGCAGGCCAGAGGTGGATGAACGCAATGCCCTCGTTTGGGTGTAGGGACTGATCAGAGCCTGAAGGTACGGAGGTGCCGTTCCCCTCACAGCTCCATAGGCAAGCACCATGGTCTTGTAACAGATGCGAGCTTCAACTGGAAGCCAGTGGAGTGTGCGGAGGAGCGGGGTGACGTGAGAGAACTTGGGAAGGTTGAACACCAGACGGGCAGCGGCATTCTGGATGAGTTGTAGGGGTTTAATGGCACAGGCAGGGAGCCCAGCCAACAGCGAGTTGCAGTAATCCAGACGGGAGATGACAAGTGCCTGGATTAGGACCTGTGCCACTTCCTGTGTAAGGCAGGGTCGTACTCTCCGAATGTTGTAGAGCATGAACCTGCAGGATCGGGTCACCGCCTTGATGTTAGCGGAGAACGACAGGGTGTTGTCCAGGGTCACGCCAAGGCTCTTCGCACTCTGGGAGGAGGACACAACGGAGTTGTCAACCGTGATGGCGAGATCATGGAACGGGCAGTCCTTCCCCGAGTACATTTTACATTTACATTTTAGTCATTTAGCAGACGCTCTTATCCAGAGCGACTTACAGTTAGTGAATACATTTTATTTTTATTTTATACTGGCCCCCCGTGGGAATCGAACCCACAACCCTGGCGTTGCAAACGCCATGCTCTATTAACTGAGCTACATCCCTGCCGGCCATTCCCTCCCCTACCCTGGACGACGCTGGGCCAATTTTGCGCCGCCCATGAGTCTCCCGGTCGCGGCCGGCTGCGACAGAGCCTGGATTTGAACCAGGATCTCTAGTGGCACAGTTAGCACTGCGATGCAGTGCCTTAGACCACTGCGCCACTCAGGAGTGAGCAATCGGGGGAGTACCTATTGGCAAACTCCAAGCTGGCTGTAATGTGCCTTTTACTGAGGAGAGGCTTCCATCTGGCCACTCTACCATAAAGGCCTGATTGGTGGAGTGCTGCAGAGATGGTTTTCCTTCTGGAAGGTTCTCCCATCTCCACAGAGGAACTCTGGAGCTCTGTCAGAGTGACCATCGGGTTCTTGGTCACCTCCCTGACCAAGGCCCTTCTCCCCCGATTGCTCAGTTTGGCCAGATGGCTAGTTCTAGGAAGAGTCTCGGTAGTTCCAAACTTCTTCCATTTTAGAATGATGGAGGCCACTGTGTTCTTGGGGACCTTTAATGCTGCAGAAATGTTTTAGTACCCTTCCCCAGATCTGTGCTTCCACACAATCCTGTCTCTGAGCTCTACAGACAATTCCTTCGACCTCATGGCTTGGTTTTTGCTATGACATGCACTGTCAATTGAATTTACCACAGGTGGACTCCAATCAAGTTGTAGAAACATCTCAAGGATGATCAATGGAAACAGGATGCACCTGAGCTCAATGTCGAGTCTCATAGCAAAGGGTCTGTATACTGTGATGTCACGAGAGGCTGTGTCCTGGAGGGACGTTACATCCCCCTGAGGTGGCTGCAAACCCAGACAGCTATGGCTCCATCTGCTGGTATGGTCGGGAACTCCACCCCTCTATGGCCAATCTTCCCACGCAGCTGAAACAAATCAGGAGCTGATGAGCTGAAGGTTTGGGAAGGGAAGAGACACACTGAGGGAGTGTGGGGGGGGGGGGGGTGAAGAAACACAGTCTCCAACCTGGGCTCTCTGGAGGACAAGAGTGCTGCACGTCCACTTCCAGGAGGAATATAAGGATTTGGAGATACTTACCTTTGGGAAATACTCACCTTTGGATATATGCACCTGTGGAAATACGTGAGAGACATTTGGAAGGACTTTTTGCTGGGTTGGCCACTAGCTGCAACGTGGACTACAGTAAGGCTGGGGAAAAGTTATCTGAGCGAGTGAGAATTATGATTTTGGATGTGGAAGAGACATCCCTGAACTGTTAACCCTTAAAGAGCCACAAGAGAACAGAATTTTGTTATATTTTCGTTAATTTCCCAAGACCTATAATAAAATCCTTGTTTTGTTTGAACCTTGTCTCCTTGCACTACTTGAGCAACCCCGCTGAAAGCTGTGTAGCCTCTCGTGACGTCACAGATGGTGGAGAATACGGGCATACTCAAGCGTTAATAGTGCATGTCAGAGGAGGATACCGAAGGTTTGATCACCCAGTTTTCCAAGTTGGCCGTAGGCTCCCCGCCGACTGAAATGGAGGACATATTGAAAGCCCTTGTTGCTGGCCAGCAAGCCCAGATGCAAGCAAACGTGGCTCTCTTGGAGGAGCAAAAGAAAGCCAACCTTCTGAAGGCAGAGGAATTGCAGTTGCAGAGACAGAGGGTTGTCCAAAATACCCGCCCAATAAAGGCAAGTGACTTTATATCTAAGATGGGAGCTACCGATGACATTGAGGCATACCTGCATGCATTTGAGGCCACGGCCACTAGGGAAGCCTGGCCCAAGCAACAGTGGGTTGGTCTGTTAGCCCCCTTTCTAACCGGGGAATCGCTGAATGCTGTCCGGGACCTGGGCCCTGACCAGGTTACTGACTATGATGCCCTGAAGGCTGAGATCCTCAGCAGATATGGACTCACAAAGTTTGGTATGGCCCAGCGCTTTCACAGCTGGACCTTCCAACCAGACCAACCTCCTCGGGCGCAGATGCATGAACTTGTCCGAATCGCAAGGAAATGGCTGGATCCGCAGAGGAATACAGCAGCGGCGGTGGTGGAGGCCGTTGTGGTGGATCGTTACCTACGCGCCCTGCCTTATGAGGCAAAACGGTTCATCAGTCAACAGGCCTTGACCACGGCTGATCTGACCGTGGAAGCTGTGGAAAAGTACCAGGCCACAGCGGAGATGCTGAATGCTTCCCGAAAAGACCCCAGGAGTGCGGCCCCACCACAAATGGGAAGAACCCGTCCAAAGGACCCCAAGGTCTCGAACCCAGCCACGTCAGGACTTATCCCGGCTCCAGGGGGAGCCAGAAACCAGGCGGGTCCAAGAAGAGTACACCAGGAGGGGGAAACTCGACAGTGTTACCGGTGTGGGGAGATGGGACATATCTCCTGGCAGTGTGGGAAACCCGCCGATGAACCTATGCCCACTGCGGAGTCCTCCAGCTCAGCACCCACACACCGTTTTGCCTCGCTCTTGGGAGTCGTAGATGGCGGCCCAGATCGACCCCCCACCTGCCCGGTAACTGTGAATCACCATGATGTGGAGGCCTTACTGGATTCTGGTAGCCGGGCCACCCTGGTGCGTAAGGATTTGGTGGGCCCAACGTGTCTGACCCCGGGGAAAGTCCTCCCAGTTTCCTGTGTCCATGGGGACACCAGAGAATACCCCATTACTGAACTTACAATGACCAGCACACGGGGAACCATACACACGACGGCGGGGGTGGTTGATTCCCTCCCCGTCCCTGTCCTAATTGGACGAGACTGCCCAGCCTTTTACCCACTCTGGAGAGAGTCTCAGGAGAGGATAACCCGAGTACCTCGGAAACGGAGAGGCAAGACTCATCCTGGGAAGGCTCCGGTGCAATCCTCCGAGTTACTCACTCCCGCCCGGGCTCTGATAGGGATGGCAGGTGCCCAGACCGACACCGAGACTGGTCCGGATACGGGAGAAGAGAACGCAGCCCAGGAAAGTGCTCCGTTCTCCAGTGAAGAAGACGTCCCAGGCACCCAAGAGCTTCCCCCTCTCACAGGCCAGTATGGTACGGCTCAATTACAAGATCCTACTCTTGCAAATGCCTTAAGAAATGTGCAGGTATTAGAAGGTGTAGTGTTAGGTGATAAGACAAACCCTACTTACCCCCATTTCGCAGTAAACCGGGGGTTAGTATATCAGATAGTCAAGAAAAATGATGAAGTGCATGAACAGCTCCTCGTGCCACAGCCCTATCGGGCCACAGTACTCAACCTAGCCCACACACACCCGCTAGGGGCCCACTTGGGGGTAGAGAAGACTAAGGAAAGAATCATGCAACGTTTCTTTTGGCCAGGAGTACACAAAGAGATAGAGAACTACTGCCGTAGTTGCCCTGAGTGTCAGCAGGTTGCGCCAAAGCCCACATATAGAAACCCGCTCATTCCCTTGCCCATTATCGAAACTCCTTTTGAGAGGATTGGATTAGACATAGTCGGGCCCTTACCGAAAAGTTCCAGGGGACATCAATACATTCTGGTCATTCTGGACTATGCATCCCGGTACCCGGAGGCCATTCCGCTGAGGAAGGCTACATCCAGACAAATCGCCAAGGAGCTGTTCCGTCTCTCAACTAGTCTGGGAATCCCAAAAGAGATATTGACGGACCAAGGGACTCCATTCATGTCCAGGGTGATGAAAGAACTCTGTGCTTTACTGAAAATCAAACAGCTGAGAACCTCGGTCTACCACCCCCAGACAGATGGCCTAGTCGAACGTTTTAACAAAACACTAAAATCCATGCTGCGGAAAGCGGTAGGGGAAGATGGGCGCAACTGGGATCAGCTGTTACCATACATATTATTTGCGGTGAGAGAGGTACCTCAGTCTTCTACTGGTTTTTCACCCTTTGAGCTCTTGCTTTCCTACAGACCCAGAGGACTGCTCGACATCGCCAAGGAGGCCTGGGAGGAGCAGCCATGCCAACAGCGGACACTGATCGACCATGTCGGGGCTATGAGGGAGAGAATGAAGGCCATCTATCCCATGATGCGGGAACACCTGGAGGCCAGTCAGCGGCAACAGCAAGCCTCCTACAACAGATCTGCTCAACCCAGGGAGTTTAAGCCGGGGGACAGAGTGCTGGTCCTGGTGCCAACCGTTGAGTGTAAATTCCTGGCAACCTGGCAAGGACCATATGAGGTCATTGAACGCATGGGAGAAGTAAACTACAAGGTGAGGCAACCAGATAAAAGAAAAACTGAGCAGATTTATCATGTTAACCTTTTAAAGAAGTGGCACGCCAGAGAGGCGATGTTCAGCTGTCTACCCCCCACAGAGACCAAGGAACCGGCGCGAGAAGAGGTTCAGCTGGGTCCAAATCTGTCCCCACATCAACGACAGATGGCCCTGGAACTCGTGGAGCAGAACCAGGATGTCTTCTCCTCCCTTCCCGGTCACACAGAGGTGGTCCAACATGAGATCCGCACCATGCCTGGCCGAACGGTAAACCAGCGCCCGTACCGCGTGCCAGAGGCTCGTAAAGTGGTTATACAGAAGGAGGTAAGGAAGATGCGGGAGTTGGGAGTAATCGAAGAGTCCCACAGTGCCTGGGCAAGTCCCATCGTACTAGTTCCCAAGCCAGACAGCTCAGTACGATTTTGTAATGACTATCGAAAGTTGAATGAAGTGTCTGAATTTGATGCATACCCAATGCCTCGTGTCGATGATTTAATAGACTCCTTGGGGCATGCTCGTTTCCTAACCACTCTTGATCTCACAAAAGGCTACTGGCAGGTGCCCCTGACCCCGGCGTCCAAGGAGAAGACAGCCTTTGCCACCCCGGAGGGGCTCTACCAGTATACCCGACTTCCGTTTGGTCTCCACGGGGCACCTGCCACGTTCCAACGCCTGATGGATCGAGTCCTTGCGCCCCACAAGAGGTACGCAGCGGCTTATTTGGATGATGTTGTTATACAAAGTCCGGATTGGGCCAGCCACATACCCCGGGTACAAGCGGTGCTGGATTCGCTCAGGGAAGCAGGGCTCACGGCAAACCCGAAGAAGTGCAAGCTGGCCTTCAGTGAGACAAACTACCTGGGGTACACCATTGGGCGGGGGTTGGTCAAACCACAGGAAGCCAAACTGCGGGCCATACAGGACTGGCCGCAGCCCATCACCAAGAAGCAAGTAAGGTCATTTTTGGGCCTCGCTGGCTACTATAGACGCTTTATTGCAGATTTTGCTACCATAGCTGCACCGTTGACGGAGCTGACGACCAAACGCCACTCACGAATGGTGAAGTGGAACCCTGCGGCGGAGGCGGCTTTCCTCAACCTGAAGCGAGCACTCTGCTCCAGTCCGATCCTGGTGGCACCAGACTTCAAGAAGGAATTCATTGTCCAAGCGGATGCTTCGGAGGTGGGTCTGGGTGCTGTCCTCACCCAGGCACATGACGGTGAAGAACATCCCATTCTCTACCTAAGCAGAAAGTTACTTCCAAGAGAGAAGAACTATTCAACGGTGGAGAAAGAATGTCTGGCTGTAGTCTGGGCCCTGGAGTCCCTTCGGTTCTATCTCCTGGGCCGACGTTTCATGGTGGTATCTGATCACGCCCCTCTGCAGTGGATGGCCAAGAACAAGGAATCAAACAGTAGAGTAACCAGATGGTTTTTGAGCTTGCAACCGTTTAACTTTTCTGTTGCCCACAGGGCTGGCAAGCACCACGGCAATGCGGACGCCCTCTCCCGGCGGGATGCCTTCTTCGCTGCCTTTACCCCGACGAGGACGTCGGTCCCGAGGAGGGGGATGTGTGATGTCACGAGAGGCTGTGTCCTGGAGGGACGTTACATCCCCCTGAGGTGGCTGCAAACCCAGACAGCTATGGCTCCATCTGCTGGTATGGTCGGGAACTCCACCCCTCTATGGCCAATCTTCCCACGCAGCTGAAACAAATCAGGAGCTGATGAGCTGAAGGTTTGGGAAGGGAAGAGACACACTGAGGGAGTGTGGGGGGGGGGGGGTGAAGAAACACAGTCTCCAACCTGGGCTCTCTGGAGGACAAGAGTGCTGCACGTCCACTTCCAGGAGGAATATAAGGATTTGGAGATACTTACCTTTGGGAAATACTCACCTTTGGATATATGCACCTGTGGAAATACGTGAGAGACATTTGGAAGGACTTTTTGCTGGGTTGGCCACTAGCTGCAACGTGGACTACAGTAAGGCTGGGGAAAAGTTATCTGAGCGAGTGAGAATTATGATTTTGGATGTGGAAGAGACATCCCTGAACTGTTAACCCTTAAAGAGCCACAAGAGAACAGAATTTTGTTATATTTTCGTTAATTTCCCAAGACCTATAATAAAATCCTTGTTTTGTTTGAACCTTGTCTCCTTGCACTACTTGAGCAACCCCGCTGAAAGCTGTGTAGCCTCTCGTGACGTCACAATACTTAAGGTATTTCTGTTTTTTATTTTTAATACATTTGCAACAATTTCTAAAAACCAGTTTTCGCTTTGTCATTATGGGGTATTTTGTGTAGATTGATGAGTAAAAAATACAATTTTATCAATTTTAGAATAAGGCTGTAACGTAACAAAATGTGGAAAAAGTCAAGGGGTCTGAATGCACTGTATAAACTTAATCTCCACTATAAAAAGCCTCTAAACAGTATCTCACATTTATTTTAGACTAACATTTAGTTTTCAACAGTGGAGAGTTGTATAAACCTTGCTGTCTGTCTCTCCGACATTTGCAACATTGTTTCAATATTTAAATTTGATCTCCAGCTGTCCCATAGTAATGAATGTGTGGGGAGTCGGGACGAGACAGACAGGCAGGCAACATTTCTCAGCCAGTCGAAGTCATGAATCAGCTGGCATCATTTTTATGGATACATAAACAAAGTGCATCTAGTTTGCAGTCTTTCTAGCTTCAGTTTGAGGTGATTGTGTTAGCTGTGTTGATGGCTAGCTCCTCTGAACAACAGTGTCATGACGAGAGAGAGCACATCTTCTATGCCAGGCAAAATCGCGCCTCATTAGCTCATTGTTATGGATGCATCCAAATAAAATATCACTAGAAAATAGCTTAAACAAATACAAATGCAGCTACTGTTGATATTCTGGCTGCACTGTTTGACATGACTGTAAGTTAGCCGTACTTGGATAGCTAGCAAGCAATGGATAAGAATGTTGGCAGCCAGTAAGGCAATGGAACATTACCAATACCATCCCTATGGTGAAACATGGTGGTGGCAGCATCATGCTGTGGGGATGTCTTTCAGCGGCAGGGACTGGGAGACTAGTCAGGATCGAGGCAAAGATGAACGGAGCAAAGTACAGAGAGATCCTTGATGAAAACCTGCTCCAGAGCGCTCAGGACCTCAGACTGGGGCAAAGGTTCACCTTCCAACAGGACAACGACCCTAAGCACACAGCCAAGACAACACAGGAGTGGCTTCGGGACAAGTCTCTGAATGTCCTTGAGTGGCCCAGCCAGAGCCCGGACTTAAACCCAATCAAACATCTCTGGAGAGACCTGAAAATAGCTGTGCAGCAACCCTCCCCATCTAACCTGACAGAGCTTGAGAGGATCTGCAGAGAAGAATGGGAGAAACTCCCCAAATACAGGCGTGCCAAGCTTGTAGCGTCATACCCAAGAAGACTCAAGGCTGTAATCGGTGCCAAAGATGCTTCAACAAAGTACTGAGTAAAGGGTCTGAATAATTATGTAAATGTGATATTTCAGTTTTTTATTTTTTATAAATTAGCAAAAATGTCTAAACCTGTTTTTGCTTTGTCATTACAGGTGTCACGTTCGTCGAAGGAGGAGGACCAAGGCGCAGCGTTGAATGCAAACATACTCTTTTATTCAATGATTACACAAACAAAACAACAAACGATAACGTGACGTCCACGGTCTAACACAAACCACACTGGAACAAGATCCCACAACCACTGTGGGAAAACAGTCTGTCTAAATATGGTTCCCAATCAGAGACAACCAGCAACAGCTGACACTCGTTGCCTCTGATTGGGAACCACTCTGGCCAACATAGAAATACAACTACTAGACAAACAAATGGAAACTCACACCCCGGCTCAACATACAAGTGTCCCCAGAGACAGGGCGTGACAGTACCCTCCCCTAAAGGCGCGGACTCCGACCGCGCCAACAGGGGAGGGACCGGGTGGGCACTCCGCCTTGGCGGCGGATCCGGCTCCGGGCATGATCCCCACTCACTCTCTAACCCCCCAAAGTACCCCTGGTCCGGTCTGGCCCTGCTGACCGGAGCTGAACTGAACACTGTTGGAGCGGATTGCTCTAGCTCCGGCGTGGAGCAGCTGACCGGTACCGGACCAGGCACCGGTGGAACAGGCACGGGCCGTGCCGGACTGACGACGCACACCACTGGCTTGGTGTGGGGAGCAGGAACGGACCGAGCCGGGCTGACGAAGCGCACCACTGACTTGGTGCGGGGAGCAGGAGCGGGCCGGGCCGGCGACGCGCACCATAGGCTTGGTGCGGGGAGCAGGAACGGGCCGGACCGGGCTGGCGACGCGCACCATTGGCATGGTGCGGGGAGCAGGAACAGGCCGGGCCGGGCTGGCGACGCGCACCATTGGCTTGGTGCGGGGAGCAGGAACAGGCCGGGCCGGGCTGGCGACGCGCACCATAGGCTTGGTGCAAGGGACAGGAACAGACCGGACCGTACTGTGGACACACACCACTGGCCCTACGCAGGGATCAGGAACGGGCCGGACCGGACTGGTAACACACCCCAGTACCTCTCGCCGTGCCTCTACACCTTCCTTCCCCTCTTTGACCAGTGGCCCCCGTAACCTGGCGGCCTCCTCTGCCAACCCGCTGGGCCGCTCTACCGCGGTCTCCTGCTGCCCCGTTGTGAGCCCCCCCCTAAAAAATGTCTGGGCTTCTCTCCTACCCGTGGACCAGGTCTCCATACTTTTCGCCAGCCTTTCGCCCTTCTGCTTCCACGTTAAGCCCCTCTCTTCCTCACACGGCTTGACCCAGTCGAGGCGGCGAAGGAGATCCGCTAGAGATCTCCCTGGCGATGGCTCCTGGACACGCTGCTTGGTCCAGTCTTGGTGGGATCTTCTGTCACGTTCGTCGAAGGAGGAGGACCAAGGCGCAGCGTTGAATGCAAACATACTCTTTTATTCAATGATTACACGAACAAAACAACAAACGATAACGTGACGTCCACGGTCTAACACAAACCACACTGGAACAAGATCCCACAACCACTGTGGGAAAACAGTCTGTCTAAATATGGTTCCCAATCAGAGACAACCAGCAACAGCTGACACTCGTTGCCTCTGATTGGGAACCACTCTGGCCAACATAGAAATACAACTACTAGACAAACAAATGGAAACTCACACCCCGGCTCAACATACAAGTGTCCCCAGAGCCAGGGCGTGACAACGGGGTATTGTGTGTCGATTGATGAGGGAAAAAAACTATTTAATCAATTTTAGAATAAGGCTGTAACGTAACAAAATGTGGAAAAAGTAAAGGGGTCTGAATACTTTCCGAATGCACTGTATGTCACACTCATTATGAAACTACCCACTGAGTGTACAAAGCATTAGGAACACCTTCCTAATATTGAGTTACACCCCCCTTTGCCCTCAGAACAGCCTCAATTCGTCTGGGAATGGACTCTACAATGTGTCGGAAGCGTTCCACAGGGATGCTGGCCCATGGTGAATCCAATGCTTCCCACAGTTGTGTCAAGTTGGCTGGATGTCCTTTGGGTGGTGGACCGTTCTTTATACACACGGGAAACTGTTGAGCGTGAAAAACCCAACAGCATTGCAGTTCTTGACACAAACCTGTGCTCCTGGCACCTACTACCATAGCCCCGTTCAAAAGCACTTAAATATTTTGTCTTGCCCATTCACCCTCTGAATGGCACACATACATAATCCATGTCTCAAGGCTTAAAAATCTTTGTTTTTACTTGTCTCCTCCTCTTTATCTACATTGATTGAAGTGGATTTAACTAGTGACATCAACAAGGGATCATAGCTTTCACCTGGATTCATCTGGTCAGTCTATGTCATGGAAAGAGCAGGTGTTCCTAATGTTTTGTATACTCAGTGTATGTGTGTCATTTTTTACCTGCAAAAGTGGTCTAATCTAATGTTGAGGTGATTCCATGTCCCTCATGTATTTAATTCTAGCTATAGGCTAAATTAAGATTCATATCACCAAACCATGTGCTTATGATCATATATTTAGACTAATTCAACTGACTCTTGTAGTTTTTGGTTCTACATCAAATATGATATTCTTAATTTTTTTCAAAAAACGTGCACATATTCAAAATACTTTCAAATATTATTTGTTTTTCTGAGACCTGCATTTGAATATCAAAGACCATTTTTGACTACCTTGAGTATTTGAAAAGTTGGTATGTTCAAATAAACTACAAAATACAACTATTTTCTGGCCAGGTCTGCACCAGTGCAAAGTTTGCGCTTGTTCTTTTCAAGAGGTGGTAAAACACAACAAAAATAACAAAATATTAAATAAAGGTTCAGCGAACAATAAAAAAAGTTAAAGCTGCAATATGTAACTTTTGGGGCGACCCGAACAAATTCACATAGAAAAAGGAACAGGTACAAACTGTACAAGTGCACGGCAAACACTTGGTAAATATGTCTTTTTTTTATGTTCTCTCTCCTCTCTCAGCATTTGAAGTCATTCTGATAATGCATGCTCCAATTAGGCATTTAAAAAAATCTCAGTTCACAAAACCACTGGACCATTTTCAGCAGGGCCCTCGCCACTTCAAAACCCCTTTTGGGCCTGTGAAGAACTAAACTGGGGTGGGCGGTAAGGAATAACTTTTTGGGAAGAGCTGTCCCCCTCTCTAATGTTGGTGACTGAGAACCCACTGTTTGTGGCGTAGCCTAACGTGGAAAAGACTGGTCCTAATGGTCCTAACAACCAACCAGAGCAAAACAACAATTAATTTATTCAGCTGTTTGGACAACCATTTAAGATGCAGCTCGTCATTAAATGAACATCGCAGCGAGCTTGCGCCCCGACCCCGGCTTCCACCGTGCACTGTGATTCACTCAGAGTGAAACTCATTATTTCAGGGGATACCAGGTCAAAAAGCAGGGGCGTTACAGTCGTGTCCTGGCAGCCTTGGTGTTGGACAATAGGAAGTGCCGCAGTGTTACGGCTCGCAGATCGGAATGTTGAAAAGAGAGGCCTTTAATCCCTGGCAGCCGTGTCAAGACATAGACAGATTTGCTTTTGATGTGGTGCCAGTTTTTTCCCCATAGAATGTGGACATGGCTTTCGTTGATGCCAAGGCTTCCACTAGTGAGGGTCCCGAGCAATAGGTTTCCAGTTGAAATTGTGTTGATAACCCAACACAAGGCAAGTGTACTAGCTTTGGTAAACAACACCTGTCGACACTAGTCCTGTGATGTCTATAATTCCAACATGTCACATGTGTCCACAAGAAGTGGTATGTACAATGTTGTTACTAGTAATTACAGCATTACTACATGGGTATAGGGTACAAGTGTTACTTCTCCTTGTGAGGTATTACAATCATCACTCTCGGCTTCACACATCATTAACACAACAACAGTTCCGTCAGTCCATTACTTTCTCCTGCATTTGTTCAATATTTTGGCCTGACAAATACTGTGGTGTGGTTTGAGGGCTGTAAAAACTTTTGGAGACGCAATACCCACACTTATCATCTACCAAATGTTCTTGAGTTCAATTGAGCTCAGCATTGCTGTTTGAGAGTGGGTTGACTCCCCAGAGTCCTCCCACGGTCTGTCACTTCATCCAGTGATAGTGTGGCAGTCCCACACACAAGCCCAAGGGATCCTCCTGCAGAGTGTCTCACATCTGATGCTGCTTAGCTTTGATCCCATTTTCAATTAGCAGCTCCTCTCTTCAATGTTGTCTTATTGCACTGCTCAGTCTGAGCTGAGGTGAATGATCCAGCTTTATGCTTCAATCCAAAATGAATGGAAAAGTGTTTTACTGTTCAGACCAATACACTACACAGATCATAAAGATTTCTCCTTGTGCTCCAGTCATTTAACTGTCTGCTGACAGGCAAAACGCTGATGGGCTTCTCTTACCATGAAAAGTGCACTCCTGCAAATTCACAACTGCCATTAGTCATGCTCGCGACACAGCCTTTTTTAAACACATTTACTGTCTTCGGTTTAGTCTGTCTGATGTTATCTCGTCTCTTCATTCTGTCTTTAATATCATTGCCTGGAGTATCAGGTGAAGATGGTCATCTCGCAGGAGTGTCTGGAAGATGAGGCGGCTCGAGTGACGAATGGTTGCGGTAGTGCCGGAAAGAAAATGGGGCGCGATAGGGTGTTGAGTTTGTCAAACATGTTCTAGCTGTATGCTTAACATTAACCTTTATGTTCAGTGTTAAACCTAGGAAGGTAGCTTAGTGGGTAAGAGCGTTGTGCCAGTAACCGAAAGGTCGCTGGTTCTAATCCCCGAGCCGACTAGGTGAAAAATCTGTCGATGTGACATTAAGCAAGGCACTTAACCCTAATTGCTCCTGTAAGTCGCTCTGGATAAGAGCGTCTGCTAAATGACTAAAAATGTAAAAAATTCAATTTTAAACCAAAAAGCCTCAATATCCATCGAGACTCCAGATATGACACAGTGGCGCAGTGCTAGCTGGGCCACTAGAGATCCTGGTTCAAATCCAGGCTCTGTCGTAGCCGGCCGCGACCGGGAGACCCATGGGGCGGCGCACAATTGGCCCAGGGAAGGGGAGGGAATGGCCGGCAGGATGTAGCTCAGTTGGTAGAGCATGGCGTTTGCAACACCAGGGTTATGGGTTTGATTCCCACGGGGGGCCAGTATAAAAAATAATGTATGCACTCACTAACTGTAAGTCGCTCTGGATAAGAGCGTCTGCTAAATGACTAAAATGTAGGAAAGTCTATATTTAGTAACATATCTATCTGGATACTGTCAAATATCAGTTTGAAAACATACACACACACACACCATTTTTATCCTATTTTTATTCTTGTTTGCAATATTGACATACTCATATCTAACAAACAAAAAGAAGATAGAACTTGTAGATATCGACCAGACACTGAGAATCACAGTTATTGCAGAACTGTAACACACATTACCAGACCACAAATGACCATATTATGGCAAGGTTTTATGAAGACTATGCAGCCAATGCTGCTGGATTACATATGATATACTATATATACTACATGTTTCAGCATGGCAGGGGAATGGGGGGTTAAGGAGTGTTGTAACATATCTGACTGGTTCTATTTTCTGTATTTTCTGCCTTGTCCAGGTTGGCCTTGGAGAAGCGTCATTCTCGTAAGTAAATCCGTGTGCATACCACGTCGTCAGCCCCGAACGTCTAGGGAATACAAACAAACACAGATTCCCATACACAGTCATGCCAGTGACCTCTCAATTCAAACTCACATTATATCTTCAAGAAAAGAAGTCAGCAAAGGTAAAGCTGTAGCATAATCGTGCTTTGGTTTTCTTTCTACTACATTAAACACTGCTTTGCATGGCAGACATTGTAGGTCATGATGGTGATGAGTAAATGTGTCCTCAAAATGCTAACATTGAGGGTTCCTTGTGACCAGCTTTATTCTGTCCCATCATTTTCTTCTTTTGAAGTTAAGTGGGATGGCTGTGCTAATTGTGAGACATACTGCAGCCTTAAACACTGATTTTAATCATAATCAAATAAATGGAGTGTGCATATCTTCTGGAAATGCGCCCCAGTTAAAGCGAGAACTGCCAAGGACAATCAAGCTAATGCAACATGAGTCTGTGTGCTTCCTTAAAATGAATGGTTGAGCCTCTAATCCAGGCCAGACCACTGTTTGTTTGGGCTTTTTCGTGGAATTCCTGCATATATTTTAGTCTCACTAGCTCACCGTCTGACCCATCGTCCAAAAGACGCTGTCTGGGTGTAAATTTGATGATGGATAACAACTATTTTCCTCATGTTGAACTTGGATTCCAGGGTGAGTTTTTAACAGTATATCAATATAATCTTGGTGTGATTCAATGTTCTCAAGTATCAATTTATGCTGCGTTGGTGGTGGCTGCTATGTTGCTTGACTAAAATGCTACACTTTAAAAAGCGTTTAAGGATTCGAAATTCTGGACAGTGTAAACACACCACCTCGAACCCATTAAAACGTTTAAAATCCTTTGAACTTTAAATAAACAAGCTACCTACAGAAGAGAAGTCTGGTTCTGTTGGGATTTAATGGCTAGAGATATTCAGATTAGAGAGTGCTATAGCCTACTGTATAAAACGACAGAACATCTGAATCCCTCCTGTAGTAGCAAGAGATAACCCCTGCACATGATGGGGTTGCGTCATATTATGTGCTGTAGTCCATGAGGACTGAAGTGAGAAGAGTAGAGCCTGTCTCAACAGCAGCCATCCGGATAGAACCACTGCTGTCATACTTCAACTAGATCAATGGGATCCATTAGTGCTGCAAGGCACCGCCACCAGCTGGAGGTCAGACATCCAACGTTACTGGAGCCCAGCTCTGTGAACCAAACATGTAGCCTCGCAAAGCCGCCTGATCCCGCAAGCTTACATTAAACGCTGCACGGATATCATGAATCAGTCTGGTACCAACCAAGTGGCAGCACTCAGGTTTTATCCCTAACCCACTGGAAGAAAATCCATGATCCTTCCTGATCGTCAGTTTTTAATGAGCAATACTCAAACACCAGTATGGTGACTCATCGATAAGGAAGAGCAAGCATGTAAGAAGATGTATTACATTTTATAAAAGGATGAGGTACCTTGTCATTACTAGTGTGTCTGAGCATCTCATTTCCATTTTGTTTGCAGTCATCAGTATTCCATTGGTGCATAATGGTGCATTGGACTGATCCTGAACTCTTCCCATTCTATGTTACTCTTGGGGCTTTAGACTAAACCAGATCCTAATATTGGACTCTGGACAGAATTGATCAAAACCGTATTCACAGGCTTTATGCAGCAGGAGTATCATGATAATGGCAATAGTGTGTTATATACCCCTCTTGTAATCCTTTCGCATCTCTCTGAAAGATGACGTACAGCTCCTCTCTTCAGGAGATGTCCACTCTTATAGTTTAATTTCCTTTATGTGGCATTGGGGAATACAAGCATCTCCAGGGTGGCTGCGTATGGGATTCTTTTAACAAAGTATTTTATAGGGCACAGTGTGTGCTTTTAAATCCCATCTTTATTGTGCAGTAAATGTACAAGCTGCTTTTAGACCATTCCCTCCCTCATGATATATCACTAGTTAGGAGGTCTGTGACTGAAGAGTTGGGACTGCAGACAATTAGGTTTAGAAACATATTCATAGCATCTTATAGATGCAGTGATGGTGTATTATGAAAATGTATAAAGGAATAGCGCACAAGAGTCTTATTATAGTTTCATAATGCTCTATGTATCTATAAGGTGCTATGCCCTTTTTCTAAGGCAATATAACAGTTCCTAAGAATGTCAAGTAAAGTTTGACCAATAATTAATTTATATTCTATGCACATGGATCCATGTCAAAATAGGAGTTTGTTTAAACCTTTTAAATGTAAAGTCCCCATATTTGGGGACCCTATTTGATTTTTAAAAATTCAATTCAGTCTTGTATGAGAATGGCAAAAGCAGGGTGTCTGCGGAAAGCTGCGTATCTTGGCTATTGATCGGTGCCTTCAAATCTTTGGTGTGACTTACTACCATATACAGTGAAGGAAAAAAGTATTTGATCCCCTGCTGATTTTGTATGTTTGCCCACTGACAAAGACATGATCAGTCTATAATTTTAATGGTAGGTTTATTTGAACAGTGAGAGACAGAATAACAACAAAAAAATCCAGAAAAACGCATGTCAAAAATGTTATAAATTGATTTTCATTTTAATGAGGGAAATAAGTATTTGACCCTTCTGTAAAACATGACTTAGTACTTGGTGGCAAAACCCTTGTTGGCAATCACAGAGGTCAGAGGTTTCTTGTAGTTGGCCACCAGGTTTGCACACATCTCAGGAGGAATTTTGTTCAACTCCCCTTTGCAGATCTTCTCCAAGTCATTAAGGTTTCGAGGCTGACATTTGGCAACTCAAACCTTCAGCTCCCTCCACAGATTTTCTATGGGATTAAGGTCGGAGACTGGCTAGGTCACTCCAGGACCTTAATGTGCTTCTTCTTGAGCCACTCCTTTGTTGCCTTGGCCGTGTGTTTTGGGTCATTGTCATGCTGGAATACCCATCCACGACCCATTTTCAATGCCCTGGCTGAGGGAAGGAGGTTCTCACCCAAGATTTGACGGTACATGGCCCCGTCCATCGTCCCTTTGATGCGGTGAAGTTGTCCTGTCCCCTTAGCAGAAAAACACCCCCAAAGCATAATGTTTCCACCTCCATGTTTGACGGTGGGGATGGTGTTCTTGGGGTCATAGGCAGCATTCCTCCTCCTCCAAACACGGCGAGTTTAGTTGATGCCAAAGAGCTCCATTTTGGTCTCATCTGACCACAACACTTTCATCCAGTTCTCCTCTGAATCATTCAGATGTTCATTGGCAAACTTCAGACGGCCCTGTATATGTGTGTTCTTGAGCAGGGGGACCTTGCGGGCGCTGTAGGATTTCAGTCCTTCACGGCGTAGTGTGTTACCAATTGTTTTCTTGGTGACTATGGTCCCAGCTGCCTTGAAATCATTGACAAGATCCTCCCGTGTAGTTCTGCGCTGATTCCTCACCGTTCTCATGATCATTGCAACTCCACGAGGTGAGATCTTGCATGGAGCCTCAGGCCGAGGGAGATTGACAGTTATTTTGTGTTTCTTCCATTTGCGAATAATCGCGCCAACTGTTGTCACCTTCTCACCAAGCTGCTTGGCGATGGTCTTGTAGCCCATTCCAGCCTTGTGTAGGTCTACAATCTTGTCCCTGACATCCTTGGAGAGCTCTTTGGTCTTGGCCATGGTGGAGAGTTTGGAATCTGATTGATTGATTGCTTCTGTGGACAGGTGTCTTTTATACAGGTAACAAACTGAGATTAGGAGCACTCCCTTTAAGAGTGTGCTCCTAATCTCAGCGCCTTACCTGTATAAAAGACACCTGGGAGCCAGAAATCTTTCTGATTGAGAGGGGGTCAAATACTTATTTCCCTCATTAAAATGCAAATAAATGTATAACATTTTTTAAATGCGTTTTTCTGGATTTTGTTGTTGTTATTCTGTCTCTCACTGTTCAAATAAACCTACCATTACAATTATAGACTGATCATGTCTTTGTCAGTGGGCAAACGTACAAAATCAGCAGGGGATCAAATAATTTTTTCCCTCACTGTATGGGCATACGAATTTATAAGGACAGGCTGAGCTGATTACCTCGTTTCAAGATGGCTGCTACCTACATTCCGGTTAGCGTTGTGAAGCATAAACGAAATAAACACGGAATAAGAGTCCCGAAAGCTGGGACTCCACAGATCATGAGGATATCTTATTTGTCTGCCTGTGACCTCCCGTTATTGATCACCAGCCCTGAGAGTCAAAACGTTTATTTTACACAACATTTTCACCAAACATCTTACAAGGTAAGCTTCAATTTGGTCTGTGTTTGAGCTATAGCTACATGGGGTATATCAAATTAATCATTAGGTTGGTAAGAACAACTCTAGCATATTGACAATGTTATCTGATGATGTATGACTTAATGGCAACATAAAATGTCTACCGAGTGACTAGGTTGAAAAAACACTTGGACATCCCCTGTATGTTCCCCGACACCACCACAATGTTTGAGAGAGGTTGGTGTTGTAGAAATGTAGTTTTTATAGTGAACAATAAATGTTAGGCACACCCAGTGTGCAAAAACAGTGCAATTACCACATTCAGACACTTTGGAGAGGTTGAAAGGACACTTGAATGTACCCTGGATTCCCCATAACACCACCACAATGTTTGAGTGAGGTTGATATGGTCGAAATTGTGTTTTTATACTGAACAAATAGCATTTAGGGATTGCAAATATGTAATAGCACTGGAATTATCTAATTTACAGACATATGCCACTTTGGAGAGGTTTAGGGACACTTGGAAACGTCCCGTGACCACACCTGACACTACTTACTAAAACATCTGCCAATTTCTAGTTGTTAGGTCTATCAATCCCATTTTATTTTCTGATATTGTTCACATGTTGTGGAAGCCATCTGATGTGTTTCCAGCTCTAGTCATCAATTATTCACTTATAGCTTGTCAATGAAAATAAAAAAACAAAAGAATGGTCATTTTGTGTGCTTGATCTTGTGTATTCTGAACTATGTAACTCCTACCTTCTGATCATTTCCTCATAATCTCCCAGATGTTTTCTTTCCAAATATACCAAGTTTTTGCATGTCAGAATCATGTAATTACACATGAATAGCAGTTACTTTCGGGTATGTCTATTTAGGCGGAAATCAAAATTTTGCCATTACAGGAAATTGGGTTCAGTGTGTAGAGATTACCACCCTAGTTCAGGCTTTTGGCTGGCGATACTACCATTACTACTACGACTATCAGTAGTATTTACTACTACTACGACTATTACTACTTCGACTACTATTATAGTCCTCGACTCCTCACCAGTATCAGCTCGTCTCCTAGCAGTTCTCTTGTCCAGTATGTCTTGGGCCCGTCTCCATCCACCAGCTTCTGCATGCACACCATCTTGTTCTCCGCTTCCCAGATTGCAAGACTCTGTGGGGCCATAGGAAGATATAGGGGGAGTAGTCAGTAGGCTACAGTATGCAATATAAAGCATCATTGGCAAATGCCTCAGCAACAAAACTGGTAACTTCTCATTTTACACACAGCAACATTTTCCACTTTGGGTGCCCTCGAGTAAATGCTCAAAATTGGACATAAATGTGCTGTCCTCTTTACACGCTAAAACAAAAGAAGCAGTGGTGGAAAAAGTACTAAAATGTCATTCTTGAGTAAAAGTAAAGATACCTTAAGAGAAAATTACTCAAGAAAAAGTAAATGTAATTACTAAAATATACTTAAGTATCAAAAGTAAAAGTATAATCATTTCAAATTCCTTATATTAAGCAAACCAGACGGCACAATTTTCGCGTTTTTTAAATTTACGGATAGCCAGGGGCACACTCCAACACTCAGACATAATTTACAAACAAATAATTTGTGTTTAGTAAGTCCGCAAGTTCATAGGCAGTATGGATGCCCAGGGATGTTCTCTTGATAAGTGTGTGAATTGGACAATTTTTCTGTCCTGCTAAGCATTCAAAATGTAATGAGTACTTTTGGGTGTCAGGGAAAAAGTATGAAGTACTTTTTAGTACATTATTTTCTTTAGGAATGTAGGGAAGTAAAAGTTGTAAAAAAATATTAATAGTAAAGTACAGATACCCCCCCCCAAAATACTTAAGTAGTACTTTAAAGTATTTTTACTTAAGTACTTTACACCACTGAAAAGCAGTAGAAACTATAAGGTGTATGACTACAATATGTACTTATCTATTGGTGTTAATTTCATCAGTCATTATGTACATAGCTGCTTCAATCTATCCGCTCCTTGATACAAATACAAACTTCAGGACCTCTCGCCAAATTCTTGAGACTTTAAGTCTCATCTATGAAGGCCTTTTTTATAGGCAGAAAAAGCACACATTCTAAAAGCCTCTTAGCACCAAAAAGGTAAAATTTTCCCACATTTTGTTACGTTACAGCCTTATTCTAAAATGGATTAAATAAATACAAATCCTCATTAATCTACACACAATAACCCATAATGATAAAGAGAAAAAAGGTTTTTAGATTTTTTTGCAAATGTATTAAAAATAAAAAACAGATACATTATTTACATAAGTATTCAGACCCTTTGCTATGAGACTCGAAATTGAGCTCAGGTGCAGCTAAGCACAGGCAAAATCCTAGAGAAAAACCTGGTTCAGTCTGCTTTCCACCAGACACTGGGTGATAAATTCATCTTTCAGCAGGACAATAACCTAAAACACAAGGACAAATCTACACTGGAGTTGCTTACCAAGAAGACAGTGAATGCTCCTGAGAGGCTGAGTTACAGTTTGGACTTAAATCTACTTGAAAATCTATTGCAAGATCTGAAAATACTTGTCTAGCAATGACCAACAACCAATTTGACAGAGCTTGAGGAATTTTGAAAAGAATAATGGGCAAATCTTGCACAATCCAGGAGTGTAAAGCTCTTAGAGACTTACCCAGAAAGACTCACAGCTGCAGTCACTGCCAAAGTTGCTTCTACAAAGTATTGACTCAGGGGTGTGAATACTTATGTAAATAGGGAAGGTGCTTCTACAAAGTATTGATTCGGGGGTATGAATAGTTATGTAAATGAGATATTTCTGTATTTAATTTTCAAGAAATTTAAATATTCTAAAAATATGTGTTCACTGTCATTATGTGGTATGTAGACTGGTGTGAACAAAAATATATTTAATCCATTTTAAATTCAGGCTGTAGCACAACAACATTTGGAAAAAGTTAAGGGGTATGAATACTTTCTAAAGGCACTGTAGATGCAGTAAGTCATGTCAGAAGCTAGCAGATTCATTACTTACCAACAAGAGCTGCAAATAAAATAAAAAACGACATACATTTTGGAGTTAGCTTTCCTTGCTTTGTCTAACTACTGTATCATGAATCTACCAAATAAGTTGTGTGGGTCCGAATGCAGTATTTATTCAGTTTCATCATAGCACAAACGTTTGTTAGCATGTTTCTCGCACTGGCTTTAACCATGAAGGAAGCAGGCCTGCCAAGGCAACAGTTGCCTAGCAACATGTTCCTCGGAGGGAGACAACTCTTTATAGCGCGGCAAATTCCCATGATCTGTTTCGAACCGAACAGCTAGCGCTATGATTTCCAATGATTCCCCGGTCTGGATGACCTGGAATGATAGAGAAGATTTCTAATGCACACTGGCTTCGTCATCCTTCTCAGGATCATGCCCCGTGCTCTAAATACCTCAACTGGATAGTTTGTCTGTAAATAGAAGGGCAGGCTGTACGTTGATCCTGCTGCTCTGATTGGATAGAGCATTCACTCGCTTCATATTTCACCCGATCGCTTCGCATTGCACTTCTTTCAGTTTTCACACGCAACAACTGTAATTTAGACACTGACCACAGCCACAAAACAACTGAACCACACATCTACTGACCACAACTACTGATCACAACTACTGACGACAACCACAAAACTACTGACCACAACACAACTACTGACCACAACTACTGACCACACATCTAATGAACCACACAACTACTGACCACAACCACACAACTACTTATCAAAACTACTGACCACAACTACTGACCACAACCAGGCTATCCTAACTTCAAATTTGTAAAACTTGTATCAACTATATCTATATTAATTAGCATACCAATCAAAAGTTACAGCTGATTGTCAGGAGTTTAGAGTGACGAAAAGTAGCTAGCTAACGTCAACTAACAGGTATCTCATGTCTCGTCATTGAGCAGCCCAAACTGAGCTGTTGCTATGGATACTTACCGAATGCAGAGGAGCGCATGGGGCAGCGCAGGGAGCGAGGGACAGACAGAGACAATCAGCTATGGATGCTAACGGAGGAAGTTACTAGATTTCTAATTTCAGGTTGAGCAATCGGGCCCGGGTAGGGCATGGTTAGGGCTCGCCCTAAAATGTCATGCCTTTCTGCTTTTCTTTCAAAATTCTGACCACTTTCTCAACAGGTTAGACCAGTGGTCTCCAACCTTTTCTGAGTCAAGATCACTTTTGCTGTCAAAAAACATGACATGAACATTAACCCTTTGACGCGTACAATCACACATTTGTGATCATTGTTGAGTGGTCCCTGCAGCATACCATCGCAAATATGTGATCGGAACAGTAGCAACAGAACGTAGATATGATGCAACAAACGCGTCTAAACAGCATTGTCTGAAAAGCATCTAAACAATGTTTTGTACTGATGGGAAATAAAGGTCTTCACAACTTTATTCCTCAATTTCATATTTTATTGTAAAAGATAAATGCGAACTTCATCATCCAAACATCACACGAAACACATCCACAGCCAAACTCATTCCATAAACCAGTCTAAATAACAGGATGCGCTGACCAATTTTTTTTTTAAAAAAACATAAATTAGCGACCTAACTATTATATTTCAAAACTTCAGCTTTGATAACAAAACAGATCAGTTTGTGTAGAACTTGCGAGGCACAGCTGAACTTAAATGAAATAATTTGCTTTTTTATTTTACTATCGTACCTGCATCTGTCATGGTGCTTTCAAGACAACTGGGAACTCGACGTCAGCGATCTTCAGGTCGGAAAGTCGGAGCTCTAGAAATACGCCCAAGTTTCCGAATTGGAATTCCGAGTTGGATGACAGTTCAAAACTATTTTTCCCAGTCGGATCTTGTTTTTTTCTGATTTCCCAGTTGTCTTGAACCCATCTGATGTCGGAAGTCTGAGATTTACGAGTTCCGAGTTCCCAGTTGTTTTGAACAGCATTAGTCTCAGCGGAGGGAGGGAGCTAGTAACAGAGGGTCCGCCTCTTATGGTCCCTGCTCTCTCCTTCCTTTCCTCCAGTGAGACTGACCAGAGAGAAGGGACACCGTCTTCCACCTGATGGCGAAACTCGAGTCGCACCGCATCTGCCTCATGCACAAATTCATGTTGTTCCTATGACCAGAGAATGTAAAATATTCCTTGAGCTGCATATTATAATAAAAATGCAGGGCTATCGATACACTGGGCAACTCATTCATTGCAGCTGCAGCGTGAGTGGAAGTAGGGAGAAGCGTGTTTTGTGTTTTTTAATAGTGTTGATTAAAAACTGTGTTGACAGTGTGGAATAAAAACTTAAACATCAAGTCACTCATAGAAACAGCAGCTCTTTGTTGTATTCTTTGACAGTTTCTCTCTTGTCATGGTTTTAAAAGTTCTGAAATCTCAAGTAGGTTATTATCAAACTTTGCTGTGGTCGGGGGAATGGAAGCTGTAGGCAAAAGTGATTTGAGCTATCCAATTGGCCAGGGCAGTAGGCACACTTGATTTAGCCACAGATCACCCAGTCAAACCACCGGGTAGACATAGTTAGTCTTTTCAGACAAATGAAATGGTTCAAAATGGGAACACTTTGCCTACCCAGTATGCAGGGCTTCCAAATCAAGTGCACCTACCGCCAACAGCGCAACACGAATGACAAAAAAAGGAGCGCAAGCCTTTTTCATTGGCTTTTCTACAGAAATGTTTGGTGATCGACTAGGAATTCCTTGAAGATCGACCAGATCGACCAGATGGTGACCACTGGGTTAGACAGAAACTTAGTACATAACATCTTCCTCTACTTCACTGCTATTCAAGCTGAAATGGTGATCACTGTTAGCCTAAACAGTTTATTTATTAGATAGAATGGGGGAGCACATAAGACTTTATGCCACACAGCTCACTCCAACCCACTAAACTAACCTACCACTGTTTGTCTACATGTAGTTATCATTTACCGTTAGTACTGGTCTGTAGGCTGCCTTGCACAGTAGTAAACCCCCATCCAGCTGACAGCGCTGATATGCAATTCACTGCTCACCACCCACTAGAACCAAGTAATTTTCTAAAATTTCTTGACTAGAACTTGGAAGTAGGATTGGAGACGACTTTGTTTTGATTTCAAATATTATTTGTATGGAGTAAAGACATACTGACTTCCTCAACACATACACAAATCTCATTCGACCGAAAATGGCCATTCATCCATATTGCATAACTTCCTTTATCTTTGCATTCATCCATTAGGTCTTTCATCCTGTGTCCTTACTTTACTTATCTATCCATTTATTTATATATCCTATTCATTGATCTATCCATCCAGTCATAACTTGCTTTTAACAGCTTTATCATTTGATGAAGAAATACATGTATGGTTGAAGGGAGCTTACTATAGCTAAAACAAAACTTATAAACTTCTTCCACTAGATGCACCATCATATTTCTCTCCCCAAATGATAGCCTAAAACCTTTCTAATTCCTTATGAGTAAAAGTGTAGTAGTCTTAGTGTAGTTATCTGTGATGAAATATGTGAACAAACTGCCCCACAGTCCAAAGTAATAAGGTTGATATAATAGTCTATCAAGGTAATCAGACCAGATATTTTTATATATTTAACTTTTACTATATGTGACCTGTTTTAAAAAAAACTATGCGTATGTCGTACGTCACTACTTCACAGGAGTGGCATTTCAATGTTTTCTTTCAGTGTTTTTTCATCAAAATATGTTTTTTGGAAGAAATGCCTTCTGGAACATGTGAACTTTCATGTGCCTTAATAACAAACTTGTATGCCATTTGTAAATACAAATACAATAGTTAAATAACGAGCCTAGTTGGTTTAGCCATGGAATAATAAAGGAACCTTCCCGCTAGCCATGATTGGCTGAGATAATGGATGGGCTGGACATGCCGAGAGATGAGTTCGGATTGCTCTGCTATGTAGCATGATTCTGTTTATAACATGATCTGCTAAGTATGTGTGGATAATCATGTCTACCGCAGCTTTTTTTTAAAGATATCATGAAGAACTGAAAAAGTTTTGCTACTGCTCAACATTGCTGAATGAAGTTAATAGCGCTATCGACAAAGCTCAGTGGGAAAACGTTGTGATGGACTACTTTCTGGAGGATGATTGTGCCATCCTGACTCTCTCTGACTGAAAATAAATCAGACAATGAGGAAATTGATTTAGGTAAAAACATTTTCATTGAACCAGACATTGTGGTCTTCTGATGACAATGGTGGGGAAGAAACGGTGTCATCGTCACGGAAGAAGTTGACCGAGTTTTGAAATCAGTGGAATGCCCGGTGGAAGCAGAGAGATGATTGCCAAATGCGGAGAGTCCAAAAAGAGAACACAGAAAGAAGGCTGTTGTATAAAACACCTGTCTCCGGATTACATCTTCAAACTAAGGGCAACCATGGCATCCATGACAGAGGGAGAAGCGTTCATCCATGTATACGGGTAAGAGTCTTGCTACATTTTTAGGTATTATACGTTTCTAATTTTGTCAGAAAGTCGTTTTCATTGCAAGTTAAAGCGCACTGTTAGCTAGCTAGCTAACGTTAGTGGGGTTACAAGTTTATCAACTTTCAAAGCAGAATTACTTTCTCATTGTTCCTCTACTGCAGTGTATGATCTACCATTTTCTAGCTCGGAGTCTCTACTTTTGCTACATAGGACCAAATCCAGGTGGTGGGTCACATATTTCACTGCTTCAATGAAGTAAAAAGTTTTACACTTCTTCCACTACCACAAAAAATATTCTAATTGCATATGGTTTCCTCCCACCACAACAGCAGGTCTTCAAATTCAGAAAGCAAAAAAGAAGTTGCAGAACCATTGTTTATTTTAAACACGGACTGCAATATGAGTCGTGCTTGACATGAGAGTTTGGATTTTGGAATGAATGGATATGCAGTAGTGAAATCCAAAACGACACAACCCCACCTTTTCATCTGAACAAATAGTGCAAATTAAAACTCACCAGAAACGGGTGGGCTTGGCGAGCAGAGCATCATCGTCACGATTCTATCTATGCTGGTGATGCGCTCGGAAGCTAGCAAGATTTTAGCGGTCTCTGGCTCTTCAAATTAATGAATCACCGTCATTTATGTTTAGTATCTGCATAGCTAATGCCAACAGAAGCAATTTAGTGCTAGTAGCAACTTGGTGAATGATAAGTCAATGCACCTTTGTGCACACTCAAAAAAGTTTGACTTTTCAACCGCTTACCTTGAAATAAAATGTTACTTGCACTCAGGGGTGCACATTTGGTTTTAGAAGTGGGGGAGACATCACTTTATTATTTAAAAAAATTGTCAGATAAACACTCCAAACAGCTCAGAGGCGTCCGTATGGTCCTAAAGCACACCTTTGCCTAGTTTTGTATCACATTCCAATAAAACTGGGGGGCACAAAATGCAATTTCAGAATGTGGGCCCCCACCCCCCGTCCCCAGTGAAAGTTGCACCCCTGCTTGCACTAATAACCTACTTCACTACTAACCTCCCGAGTGGCAAAGTGGTCTAAGGCACTGCATCGCAGTGCTAGCTGTGCCACTAGAGATCCTGGTTCGAATCCAGGCTCTGTCGTAGCCGGCCGCGACCGGGAGACCCATGGGGCGGCGCACAATTGGCCTAGTGTCGTCCAGGGTAGGGGAGGGAATGGCCGGCAGGTATGTAGCTCAGTTGGTAGAGCATGGCGTTTGCAACGCCAGGGTTGTGGGTTCGTTTCCCATGGGGGGCCAGTATGAAAAATACAAAAAAAAATAATGTATGCACTCACTAACTGTAAGTCGCTCTGGATAAGAGTGTCTACTAAATGACGTAAATGTACTGTAGGTCTAGTGAAATATTTTCAAGGTACAGTATCTTCTTTTGACCACTAGATGTCCTCGGTCATATTCAGATCAGTGGTTCAGAAACATATTAATTGATATGTTTTGAGCATTGTGGGAGTGTTGGTAAATCATACACTGTTAAAAAGAGTTGTGCACATTTATGTACTTCCAAGATGATTAAACACACATTGTGGAATATACAAGAAAATTCCTGTGCCCTAGAGTTTCTTTTTCAAACAAATCAAACAATGTAAGAAGTTTGTCAGTCAACAATGATGAATTAACACATTTGTTTCATTTTTTTATAAACAAGTTAGACAAAAAGAGAGCGAAGTTGAGAGTCTTTGGGGGGAGTTCATGTTTAATTGAATCAGAGGCCTTATGGCCCAACTGATGACTCAGAAGCAACACGCGGAGGAGAGGCAACCATTCCCACATCCTTCACCCTAAAAACCTCCTGTTTTGATTACATTCGTAAACAACAAGCGGAGGTCGTCACACATCTATAACGTTGTGGGGCACCATGAGTTGTTTCTTGCAGATGTTTTGAAACTAAACTGTTTGGCTCTTTGGTTCCTGACAATGTACAGGTAATGGAGCAAGTATTTTACACAAACTATCCATATTGGTCCAACAGACATGGAAGTGGAGTTCAACAGACATGGAAGTGGAGTTCAACAGACATGGAAGTGGAGTTCAACAGACATGGAAGTGGAGTTCAACAGACATGGAAGTGGAGTTAGAATATACACTAAGTGTACAAAACATTAGGAACACCTGCTCTTTCCATTACATAAACTGACTAGGTGAATCCAGTTGAAAGCTATGATCCCTTATTGATGTCACTTGTTAAATCCACTTCAGTTAGTGTAGATGAAGGGGAGGAGACAGGTTAAAGATGTTTAACCCTTGCGACAATAGAGATATGGATTGTGTATGTGTGCATCGACTAGGACCGTGACCTTGATTACCATAAATTCCAAGTCGCTCACATTCTGTATGCACTGAATGTTGCGCCCTTCAAGGTTGTTTTTCACGTACACGAAGTGTAAAAAAATTCGCTTTCACCTGGTCAGTTTATGTTATCGGCCTGGTCTCATAGACTAGACATGACATAGTAAACTTAAATCCAGGACACTCAAATGAGTATGTTATGTTTGGTTACATAAGACAGATAGTTTCTTAAGGCAAAAATGAAAGTAGGCTAGTTGGTCGGGCATATACCATGAATATCTAGCAACCCAAAGGTTGTGAATTTGAATCTCATAACGGACAACTTTAGCATGTTAGGTAATTAGCAACTTTTGTGCTATTTACTACTTTTTAGCTACTTTGCAACTACTTAGCATGTTAGCTAACCCTTCCCCTAACCTTAACCCTTCCCCTAACCTTAACCCTTTAACCTAACATGAAATGGGTGATGGACATCCACAAATTAACCTTTTCACACGTGAGTTCCAACTATCTCTAACGGTCTCCCCAGCGTGAGTTGTTTTATGCACATGATGTCAGATTTTGATGAATGGTGAGCTCACACGTGATGTGATTAAATATAAATAGTAATTGCAATTAGCTAATTCATATTGTGGTTTCTGTCAGCCGAGCGTTCTCTAAATATGACATCTTGTGTTACGTCAATCTTTCCTCAGTTAGCTCTAGGACTGATGTAGCCTACATTTTCCGATTTGGATGATTGTGTATGCTGTCGCTACTTCTGTGAATGTCTGAACATTGCATCCAAAAATAAACTGGTCACATTCAGGACATAACTTTGTAAGGACTGTGTTTGTGCGAAATGTTTCTGTGAAAAAAACCAATGTGGCTAGCTCAAATGCTGACTGTTGCATCAATCGAAACTAGACGTTCTAAATAAGTGTTCTAATCAAACCGGTTTGATCGTACGCTGCAGGGACCACTGTAGAATTATCACACCTGTTTGTTGGTACGTGTGAAAAGGTTAATACATACCAGATGAAACGTAACATATCATACTAAATGGAGTGTCTCGGATTTACTCTTGAACTGTTCAAGCTAAAGACACCAAACTAACTTTCACATGTTGGCTGGTTTTTCCGTGCATTGGCAAGACAGGACAGCTGCCTCCAGTAAGACAAGGGGTGGCGGTCTGTGTCTATTTGTCAATAACGCAAAATCAAATATTAGTGAGTATCTCATGATAAGCTGTAGACCACACTATTCACCAAGAGAGTTTTCATCTATATTTTTCATAGCTGTCTATTTACCACCACAAACTGATGCTGGCACTAAGAACGCACTCAACGAGCTGTATAAAGCCATAAGCAAACAAGAAAATGCTGATTAAGAGGCGGCGCTCCTAGTGGCCGGGGACTTTAATACAGGGAAACTTAAATCTGTTGTACCGTCATGTGCAGCCAGAGGAAAAAAAACTCTACACCACCTTTACTCTACACACAGAGAAACGTACAAAGCTCTCTCTCGCCCTCCATTTGGCAAATTTGACCATAACTCTATCCTCCTGATTCCTGCTTACAAGCAAAAACTAAAGCAGGAAGCACCAGTGAGTCGCTCAATACGGAAGTGGTCAGATGATGCAGATGCTAAGCTACAGGACTGTTTTGCTAGCACAAACTGGAATATGTTCCGGGACTCATCCGATGGCATTGAGGAGTATACCACATCAGTCACCGGCTTCATCAATAAGTGCATCGATGACGTTGTCCCCACAGTGACCGTACGTACATACACCAACCAGACGCCATGGATTAAAGGCAACATCCACACTGAGCTAAAAGGTAGAGCTGCCGCTTTCAAGGAGCTGGACTCTAACCCGGACGCTTATAAGAAATCTCACTATGCCCTCAGACGAACCATCAAACAGGCAAAGCGTAAATACAGGACTAAGATTGAATCCTACTACAACGGCTCCGACACTTGTCGGATGTGGCAGGGCTTGCAAACTATTACGGACTACAAAGGGAAGCCCAGCCGCGAGCTGCCCAGTGACACAAGCCTACCAGACGAGCCAAATGACTTCTATGCGCGCTTTGAGGCAAGCAACACTGAAGCAAGCATGAGAGCACCAGGTGTTCTGGACTACTGTGTGATCACGCTCGCCGTAGCCAATGTGAGTTAGACCTTTAAACAGGTCAACATTCACAAGGCCGCAGATTACCAAGACGTGTACTACGAGCATGCGCTGACCAACTGGCAAGTGTTTTCACTGACATTTTCAACCTGTCCCTGGCCGAGTCTGTAATACCTACATGTTTCAAGCAGACCACCATAGTTCCTGTGCCCAAGAACACCAAGGTAACCTGCCTAAATGACTACCGACCCGTAGCTTTCACGTCTGTAGCCATTAAATGCTTTGAAAGGCTGGTCATGGCTCACATCAAAACCATCATCCAAGAGACCATAGACCCACTCATATTTGCATACCACCCCAACAGATCCACAGATGATGTAATCTGTATTGCAGGCAACACTACCCTTTCCCACCTGGACAAAAGGAACACCTGCATGAGAATGCTGTTCATTGAATATAGCTCAGCGTTCAAAACCATAGTGACCCCAAAGCTCATCACTAAGCTAAGGACCCTGGGACTAAACACCTCCCTCTGCAACTGGATCCTGGACTTCCTGACGGGCCGCCCCCAGGTGGTAAGGGTAGGTAACAACACATCTGCCACGCTGATCCTCAACACGGGGGCCCCTCAGGGGTGCGTGCTTATTCCCCTCCTGTACTCCCTGTTCACCCATGACTGCGTGGTCAAACACGACTCCAACACCATCATTAAGTTTGCCGACGACACAACGGTGGTAGGTCTGATCACAGCAACGATGAGACAGCCTATAGGGAGGAGGTCAGATACCTTGCAGTGTGGTTCCAGGATAACAACCTCTCCCTCAACGTGATCAAGACAAAGGAGATGATTGTGGGCTACAGGAAAAAGAGGACCGAGCACGCCCCCATTCTCATCGTATGTTAACTGCTCGGCTTCCGACCGTAAGGCACTACAGCGGGTAGTGAGTACGGCCCAGTACATCACTGGGGCCAAGCTTCCTGCCATCCAGGACCTCTATACCAGGTGGTGTCAGAGGAAGGCCCTAAAAATTGCCAAAGATTCCATCCACCGTAGTCATAGACTGTTCTCTCTGCTACCGCACGGAAAGCTGTACCGGAGCGCCAAGTCTAGATACAAAAGACTGCTGAACAGCTAATCAAATGGCTACCAGGACTATTTGCATTGACAGGTTTTTAGAAATATGTGAAAATGTATTACAAATAAAAAAAACTGGAATACCTTATTTGCTATGAGACTCGAAATTGAGCTCAGCTGCATCCTGTTTCCATTGATCATTCTTGAGATGTTTCTAAAACTTGATTGGAGTCCACCTGTGGTAAATTCAATTGATTGGACATGATTTGGAAAGGCACACATCTGTCTATATAAGGTCCCACAGTTGACAGTGCATGTCAGAGCAAAAACCAAGCCATGAGGTCGAAGGAATTGTCCGTAGAGCACTGAGACAGGATTGTGTCGAGGCAAAGATCTGGGGAAAGGTACCAAAACATGTTTGCAGCATTGCAGGTCCCCAAGAACACTGTGGCCTCCATCATTCTTAAATGGATGAAGGTTGGAACCACCAAGACTCTTCCTAGAGCTGGTCGCCCTGCCAAACTGAGCAATCAGGGGAGAAGGGCCTTGGTCAGGGAGGTGACCAAGTACCCAATGGTACTCTGACAGCGCTCCAGAGTTCCTCTGTGGAGATGGGAGAACCTTCCAGAAGGACAAACTTATCTGCAGCACTCTACCAATCAGGCCTTTATGGTAGAGTGGCCAGACAGAAGCCACTCCTCAGTAAAAGGCACATGACAGCACGCTTGGAGTTTTCCAAAAGGCACCTAAAGGACAGTCAGACCATGAGAAACAAGATTCTCTGTTCTGATGAAACCAAGATTGAACTCTTTGGCCTGAATGCCAAGCGTCACGTCTTGAGGAAACCTGGCATCATCCCTACGGTGAAGCATGGTGGTGGCAGCATTAGGCTGTGGGGATGTTTTTCAGTGGCAGGGACTGGGAGAATAGTCAGGATCGAGGGAAAGATGAACGGAGCAAAGTACAGAGAGATCCTTGATGAAAAAACTCCAGTGCGCTCAGGACCTCAGACTGGGGCGATGGTTCACCTTCTAACAGGACAACGACCCTAAGCACACAGCCAAGACACCGCAAGAGTGGTTTCGGGACAAGTCTCTGAATTTCCTTGAATTGCCCAGCCAGAGCCCAGACTTTAACCCGATCGAACATCTCTGGAGAGACCTGAAAATCGCTGTGCAGCAACGCTCCACATCCAACCTGACAGAGCTTGAGAGGATCTGCAGAGGAGAATGGGAGAAACTCCCCAAATACAGGTGTACCAAGCTTGTAGCGTCATACCCAAGAAGAGTCAAGGCTGTAATCGCTGACAAAGGTGCTTCAACAAAGTACTGAGTAAACGGTCTGAATTCTTATGTAAATGAAATATTTCAGTTTTTTATTTGTAATTAATTATCAAATATTTCTAATAACCTGTTTTTGCTTTGTCATTATAGGGTATTGATGAGGGAAAAAAACATTTAAATCAATTTTTGAATAAGGCTGTAACATAACAAAATGTGGAAAAAGTCAAGGGTTCTGACAACTTCTGAATGCACTATATAAATGGAAGTAGTTTAGTGCCTAAAAAAAGGGGCCAAATATGTGGAGAAACAAAAATATATACTGATATGTTTTTGTATCTCTCAGATATAGGACAGACATTTTTAAAAAAAACTTTGATTTTCTTGACTATGTTTTTCCATGTACAGTTGAAGTCGGAAGTATACATACACTCAGGTTGGAGTCATTAAAACTTATTTTTCAACCACTCCACACATTTCTTGTTAACAAACTATAGTTTTGGCAAGTCGGTTAGGACATCTACTTTGTGCATGACACAAGTAAATTTTCCAACAATTATTTACAGACAGATTATTTCACTTATAATTCACTGTATCACAATTCCAGTGGGTCAGAATTTTACATACACTAAGTTGACTGTACCTTTAAACAGCTTGGAAAATTCCAGAAAATGATGTCATGGCTTTAGAAGCTTCTGATAGGCTAATTGACACAATTTGAGTCAATTGGAGGTGTACCTGTGGATGTATTCCAAGGCCTACCTTCCAACTCAGTGCCTCATCGCTTGACATCATGGGGAAATCAAAAGAAATCAGCCAAGACCTCAGAAAAAAATGGTAGTCCGCCACAAGTCTGGTTCATCCTTGGAAGGAATTTCCAAACGCCTGAAGGTACTACGTTCATCTGTACAAACAATAGTACGCAAGTACAAACAGCATTGGACCGCGCAGCTGTCATACCGCTCAGGAAGGAGACATGTTCTGTCTCCTAGAGATGAACGTACTTTGGTGCGAAAAGTGCAAATCAATCCTCAGAACAACAGCAAAGGACCTTGTGAAGATGCTGGAGGAAACAGGCGGAAAAGTATCTATATCCACAGTAAAACGAGTCCTATATCGACATAACTTGAAAGGCCGCTCAGCAAGGAAGAAGCCACTGCTCCAAAACCGCCTTAAAAAAGCCAGACTACGGTTTGCAGCTGCACATGGGGACAAAGATCGTACTTTTTGGAGAAATGTCCTCTGGTCTGATGAAACAAAAATATAACTGTTTGGCCATAATGTCCATCGTTATGTTTGGAGGAAAAAGGGGGTTACTTGCAAGCCGAATAACACCATCCCAAACGTGAAGCACGGGGGTGGCATTATCATGCTGTGGGGGTGCTTTGCTGCAGGAGGGACTGGTGCACTTCACAAAATAGATGGCATCATGAGGAAGGAAAATTATGTGGATATATTGAAGCAACATCTCAAGACATCAGTCAGGAAGTTAAAGCTTTGTCGCAAATGGGTCTTTCAAATGTACAATGACCCCAAGCATATTTCCAAAGTTGTGCCAAAATGGCTTAAGGACAACAAAGTCAAGGTATTGGAGTGGCCATCACAAAGCCCTAACCTCAATCCTATAGAAAATGTGTGGGCAGAACTGAAAAAGCGTGTGCAAGCAAGGAGGCCTACAAACCTGACTCAGTTACACCAGCTCTGTCAGGAGGAATGGGCCAAAATTCACCCAACTTATTGTGGGAAGCTTGTGAAAGGCTACCCGAAATGTTTGACACAAGTTAAACAATTTAAAGGCAATGCTACCAAATACTAATTGTGTGTATGTAAACTTCTGACCCACTGGGAATGTGATGAAAGAAATAAAAGCTGAAAGAAATAACTCTCTACTATTATTCTGACATTTCACATTCTTAAAATAAAGTGGTGATCCTAACTGACCTAAGACAGGGAATTTTTACTAGGATTAAATGTCAGGAATTGTGAAAAACTGTGTTTAAATGTATTTGGCTAAAGTGTATGTAAACTTTGGACTTCAATTGTATGAATCTATTATATTATGCGTTTCGATGGGCTAATAGCAGTAAGTCCAAATTCTATGTTTTATCAAATATTTATATTACATTTTTTTGGGTTACCTAAAGGTGTCCTATAACAAAATCAAATAGCTAAATGATGACCATCTTAAAACAATTCCATATGTTAGCTTGTCCTCCATCCACTTTCATGGGATTTCCTCAACATTCTACAGGCTCCATTGTGACATCATGACTCCCAACATTGTATTCACAGTAAACAATGTAACTTTTGACACATCAGCTACTTTGACGACTTTGCCAACAACTTCGACAAAAAGTTAGAAGGTATGACATCTTCGTTTACTTCTCTGCTATTAAAATCTAAAATCAGAACAGAATTATCTGGTAACGATAAAACATTAAAGCTATTTTAGTAACCACATCAACAACATTTTCTGTGAACTTTTAGAAACAACTGCCGTTTTGACCACTTTACCAAGTTAGACAAAAGCTTTGAGCATATGACGTCTTCCTCTACTTCTCAAATCTGAAGTCATAGCTTTTACCAATCAAGAGGTAGAGCTGGTTTAGTAACCTCATCAACTGCTTTCATTAAAGAAAAACTGCCCCTAAAAAACAACTTCTCATTTTGAAAATGGCCTATGAGTCAAGTGTCAAAATTTACTACAAAGTGTAAATAGGATAATTTTGGTCATAAAGTCAGTCTCGTCCAAAACGAAGATTTGCAAGTTCATAGGAAAACATTGTATGTCACGGAATGAAGGGTACTGTAACAGTATCCTTGGCTTGGGTTTATTTCAATCCTTCCCCCATGCCCACAGCTGGCAGCACCCAAGTAATCATACATTCGGAGTGCAGCTGCATACGACCTGATCATAATGCTAATGTTCAATTTGGTTTGACATTCGATATCCCTATGGAGCTAATTAGGGACCATCAGTAAATTACACAATGTACATAGGATAACATTTTAAAAGGTCAATGACTTAAAAACCTCAAACCAACTATAAATTGTAGAAATTCAAATACAAATATTGAAAGCATTTAATATGACAACTAAAAGATGTGAAACATTAAAATATTGTTCCATTTATTGATGGTCCCTAACAACTAGCCCCAGAGATAGGCTATCCAATGTCAAACAAATTTTGCCACGGCCAGCTGAAGCTAATTGGCAAAAAACGTTGGCTAGCACGAGCAAGCGTAGGCGGCTTCAAGACACAAGACCTGGTTAGACTGTTTCAAGTTATTTAGAAGGGTGAATGACTGTAACTGTGTATTGTTTCGGCAGAGCGAATGTACAAACCCTTGCCACATTTGAACACACACAAGAGACACCCACATTAAACCACCCCCCAAGACAATTCTCGTTTGGCTTCAGTCATGGCCGCTGCATTTCTTAAGGACAAAGCCGAATCAGGAAGTCCCTTTACGCTAACTTTGTTGGTGGCACTTCCCTGGTTACCATAGAAACAGTTGGTCTCATTGTGCATTAATCAGGCCATCCAGGAGTTCACAATGTTATTTTGTGATATCTGCGGCCAAAAATGTTTGCTTTAGCGAAATGCGACGCAATTTGCAATGTTTTTTGGGGGGTTTTCATCATGTTCATTTCATATAAAGCAAAACAGTCATATGTGCTAGTATGATTTTAAGCAGAATATGTCTTTATGCTGCCTGCAGCATGATCTATTTTCTTGTGCGCACATATGATTGACAGTTGGTCTGAGCACATATCTGGAGTCGCTGCTGAGCCGTAGGAGCGTGTATCAATCCTTCATTGTGATTCGTTGATTCATAGTGGCCAGCAGTTCAAGCTAAAAATAATAATGATTCAGTCAAAAGAGTTGTTCAAAATTAACTAATCATTCGCGAACTGCACATCACTAGGCCTACCGCAGATTTCCTTTCTATCGCTTCAGTCACGCTGTTGTGGTGGCTGTTCGGACATTCCTTTCACATGCTTTACTGATTCGAAGTGACTTTCTCTTGTGTTCCAGCACAACGTTGCAGAAAGTGCAAAACAATTTGCCCCCACTTTCATGTAAAACATTTGGAAATACAGTAGTTCCGCACGGTCTTTACCTGTCATTTTTGTTGGTAACTGAGATGGATCCTTGTTCATTGTTTTGCCTGTCAGTCGTAATCTGTCAGTCATCAACGATCAGCTTCACACGCTGACGGGGAAAACGTTTGTTGACGTGTGCTTTGATTGGGCTGTTTTCCGCAGTAATGGTGGTCAAAATTGCGAATCCTCTTTTGATAGGACGCTTTTATGTATTAAAATTGCGGTGATTGGTCAAAATTGTGAGCTCTCGCATAATATGCGTGGATTGGTTGATTTTGCATTGACAAAAGCAGTTGCGGAATCTTGGAGGGACTGATTAATAGCCCTGCTAACTCAGTCTGTTTGAAGTGACACAATTATCATTTTCTACAGGTAAGAAGTCACAAACACAATGAAACCAGTACACACACACTCCTTCCATCTTCATAGTTTAAAGGCACTGAACCGATCATCGTCTGTGGCAACTTCAATGAGGAACTGCTGTCCTGGTCGAGCAAGCCCATCTTTTATTAATTATTTTTATAAGAAAGGGTATGCACAGTTGATACAAGCAGCTACCACAGAAAATAATACCTTGCTGGATCCAGTATTCATTTCTCGACCACAAAGTTGCCTCCATTCAGGTGTGCTGCTGTTACAGGCTTTGGTTTTTCCATTTATATTTAGAGGTTGGGCACGTTAACATGTGGGGCGCACGGATTGGTGTCGCCTCGTTAGGCCGTACGTTTTACACCTGTGCTAGTTTGTCATCTTGTTAGTCGGAAGGTGTTTCACCTGTGCTGGCCCAGGCGATATTTAAGAGTGACTGGCCCAGTGCTCCAGTTGTCTTGAGAGATGTGGAGGGTTAACACCTTTAGTTGACTCTCCCAAGTTGATTTATAAAAGAACAATCCTTTAGCAAATCTTACCTGTTTTCGTTTCGCTCTACTTTTTGGTTTGCTTCCTGTCTTTAAGTTTGGTGTGGGTTTTAATTTAGTTTGCCTGTTTTTGGGAAAATTTAGTGGCCGCTCATGCTGGGTGTCTTTTTGGTCCCAGTTGTTGTTGCTAGTCAACTTTCAGTGGACACCCCCATGAGTGGCTTTCAGAACCACTCCTAAAACCCCAACTGTTTCATTTTGGTTGTGGTCAGTGTCTCTTAGTTAGTTCCCCCTTCTTTTTTGAATAACATTATTTGGTTTTCTTGCTGGGGAATGTAACAATACCTCCAAAACCACGACGTTGTCACGTCTCCCTTGAATGTCTGGAGAATATTGTATTGCAAAAACGTTTTGACTGGTCCGCTGGCTTCCAGCGGCAAGATTTTGATTGGATGTTACATTTCAAGAACAGTTCCCCCACACGCCCGTAGAAGGGGTGCCAAAGATTTGTATAACTAACCCTCTGTGGGGGTGCTGTGTTATGTGCTTTGCTGTTTTCCATCCAGGTAGTTGTTGCCTATGCTAGCTTTCAAGTGCTAGTTTTCAAGTTATCAAGTGTGGCCAATAGTCTGCGGTTTTATATTTATTGAAACTGGATTACACTGGTAAAGTCAAACGTCACAACACGTTTCTAAACCACTCCACCATTCATTATTTCCAAAGGGGATTTTACAAACACTTAAAATAAGGGCTGTTTCGTGTAGGCTTACCCTGGCGTGACGTTTTGATAACCATGTAAATCTCTCGGACATGGTGATTTAGCAATTTATTAGACTCTATTTACTCTCAGATTTGAAAATGTTAATTTGCATCAACGTAGTCATCATGCAAGACTACAAATCCCTGCAAGGTCCTGCACGTCATCTCTAGCTGACACCTTTGCTAACAGGTATTGTGTAAATGTAAAACTTGCACAAAACAGTTCACAGAATTGTTAATTGAAAGAGATTTAGCCAATTTATTCATTACTACATTTAGACAACATTAGATAGTTAATCCAGAGATTCTTACCTTTGCCTCGATCCGGCAGTCTCATCCAGATCATCATGGCATTTGTAGTTCTTTATTATAGCCAAATTCGCAGCTAATTAGCATTTCATTTTTTGTGGGTAAATACAGGCAAATATATTTATAAAAGTCACCTTGTCCTGGAGAGATTTACACGGTTATCAAAACGTCACACCAGGGTAAGCCTACACGAAACACAGACCTTATTTTCAGTGTTTCTAATTCCATTTCCCTGTTTGACCGCTAGGTTTTATGGGTGTTATGACTCATACTGTGGTACTCTATAGGCCAACGGCCACTGACATTTGATTTAGTAAATAAAACAAATCAGCCTAAAGGAAAAGCTTCCTTGACTTTTACTAAATGTTTGTATGTTACACTGCTCATTTGTCAGAATTTTGAATGTTGTTGTTTTCCCACATCTATTCCCAACTTAACGCGCCAAGACAATCTGCTGTAGGACGTTGGTACCCACTAATGTGCCTCTCTCTCCTCACTGAATGAATGAGAAATGGATGATAATTGTGCGCCTTACTTCACAAATGAATTTAAATTAGGCCTAACTGAATGATAAGGATGCTGAAGAGGTTGATTTAATTTAGAAAGACTGTAGTAACCTGGTATATTTATGTTAAGTATTATGTTTACCAATAGATGGCAGTATTGACTCAATACGGGGGTTTGCTTTCCGCTATCCGTAGCCATTTTCTATGTCTGCCATATAACCATGCTTGAGAATGCCTCAGGTAGCTGACGCCAGGTGCATTTAGGTAATGTTATTCTAAGTTACAATTAAATACTAAAACATACTTACGTGTCCGGTGTCAGCAATTAAAGAAGCATCCAAGATACTACATATTTGGTGACGAGGATGGGATTGGATGACTGCGTTGGATTTGTTTACCACGAATTCAACGGAGTGTTTGGTGTGCAACGCTGGATGTGAGACTTGAGTGAGCGGTGGAAGATTCTGAAGGATTTATTCCCTGGATTCGGGTAGGACAAATTATTGACTGTGTGGGGAGAGAGAATCAGAAAATATGTATTTGGCAACAATAGGCTCACTACCACCATTTGATTCAAAAAATCAGGAATGGGAGGAGTACTGTGAAATAATGGAACATTTCTTTGCTGCTAGTAAAATAACTGATGCCTCTATACAGAAATCCATACTCATAAGCGTTGTCGCTACACAGACATACAGCTTAATGAGAAACCTGTTGAGCCCGTATAAGCCAGGAGAAAAGTCATTCATAGATCTAGTCAATCTATTAAAAGAGCACTTCACCCCTTGCTGGTGAAACAAAGTCCTTTTGTGGAGACTTCACAGAAGGAGGTCATCCCGGACTGGTGGTCTCAGGAAGTTGAGCCTTGTTGGTCTCAGGTTGTTTGTCCAACTGCAACTCTGGGGAACTTTCCAGTGTCCTGTCTTCCATAGTCATCCTCGTCACCAAAAATATAACTTCAAACCCAGTGAAATAGTGCAACGATTCAAGTTTGATTCACACATGAGAACCTACCGAATCAGTGGGGGAATATGTGGCTGAGTTGAGAACTAGCACTGGACTGTAACTATGGGAATACATTATCGCAAATGCTACGTGATCGGCTGGTGTCTGGGATTAATGATGACTGGATACAAATACGCTTGTTATCAGAACCTAATCTCACGTTTGAAAATGCACTCAAACTGGCCCAGGCCATGGAGTCTACGAATAGAAATGCACTGGATCTGCAGGCAAAGGGCGCAACTGCGTGCCATACAGTAAAAGAGAGCAGCTCTGAGCAAGCTGCATTTCAAAGAAGGGAAAGCTGCGGGGCAGCAGCCAATAGAGACTGTTATCTTTGCAAAGGCAAACGCATCGTTTGACTGTAAATTCAAACATGGAACGTGTTATGCATGTGGGATAATAGGACACATTACGTGGGCGTGCCGCAATAAGAAAAAGCAACGGGTTACCGAAAAGAAAACAGACAGAAGAAAACCGAATACCTCGTGATGCTCTAACTACCTCTTAAATCAAGTAATAGAAAGTGAAAGTGAGTGCGCAGAGGGTGAGCAAGCTTTCTCAATGTACAGCATACAGGGGGCGAATATGAAAAAGGTGAAGCCTTTCATTGTGGAAATGGGAATAAATGGACTCAAGGTACCGTTTGAAATAGACACAGGATGTAGCATCACACTGATGAACAGGTCCCAATTCAATGAGAAGTGGAAAAAAGGTGAAGTGCCTAAACTGAGAGACACCCCCATTAAACTCAAAACATACACCGGGGAGAAAATCACTGTAATTGGAGTTGCTGAGGTTCAAGTGGAATATCAAGGACAAAAGAAAAGTCTGCCTCTCTTAGTAGTAAGCTGGGTCCAGTACCTTCCACTAGGGAGAGGGATGGTTGGAGGAAATAAAATTGAACTGGGATTAAATCAAACATGTCACCACAGAGATATTGACACTGCAGCAGGTGCTTTCAAAGCATGAGTGTGTTTTCAAAGAAGAGCTAGGGACATTAAAATGGGTCAAAGCTACCATTCATGTTGCTGCAGATGCTACTCCCAGATTCTATAGGCCAAGATCAGTTCCATATGCCATGAAGCCTAAAGTGGATGTGGAAATTGACAGACTCTTAGCAGAGGATATAATTATTCCTGTCAAGTTCTCTGAGTGGGCAGCACCAGTTGTTCCCATACTCAAACCTGATGGTTCAATCAGGTTATGTGGTGACTACAAGCTGACTCACTGGAGCAGTACCCGATACCCAAAGTGGAGGATTTTCTTTCAACGTTAACCAGAGGGCAACAGTTCACAACTGGACATGAGTCACGCATATCAGCAAGTGCTAATGGATGAAGCTTCACAGAAGTACCTGACCATAAACACCCACAGAGGGATGTTTACCTATAAATGCTTACCTTTCAGGGTGTCATCCGCACCAGCTATCTTCCAAAGAACCATGGAGGGAGTTCTGCAGGGGATACCCAAGGTAGCGGTTTACCTCAACGACATTCTTCTCACGGGAGTCACGAAGGAGGAGCATCTCAGAAACTTGGGTAAAGTTTTGAGGAGGATGGAAGAGGCCGGTCTCCGGCTGAAGAGGAGCAAGTGTACACTGTTAGCTGATGACGTGCAGTACCTGGGTCACAAGGTGGACGCCAAGGGGTTACACACTGTAAAAGCTCAAGTGAGGGCTGTCGTGGAAGCTCCAGCTCCAACAAGCGTTACAAAGCTGAAAGCCTATCTAGGCTTACTGAACTATTACAATCGCTTCCACCTAACCTCTCTACCCTCTTAGCCCCACTGCATCAACTGTTAAGGAAGGATGTGGCCTGGAAATGGTCAGAAAAAGGAGTTACTGCAATCAGCAGAAGTGCTGGTGCACTACTCAGTAGACAGAGACCTCATCTTATCGTGTGGTCCTCATTGTATGGTGTGGGGGCAGTTCTATCACACCGGATGGAGAATGGCACAGAGAAACCGATCGGGTTCATATCAAGAACAATGTCGCCAGCAGAGAAAAAGTACTTCCAGCTGGACAAGGAAGGACTGGCTGTCATATTCGGAATACAGAGATTCCAGAAGTACTTATATGGGAGAACATTCACTATTATGACCGACCATAAGCCTCTGATCTCTCTGTTCCATGAACAAAAGCCAGTACCACAAATGGTCTCTCCAAGAGTTCAACGTTGGGCTGTGTGGCTCAGTGCCTACGAGTACAGAATAATCTACAAGCCAGGTAGATACCATGGGAACGCTGATGTTCTGAGTAGGCTGCCTGTTCCAGAAATCATCGCTCAGGAAGGAGAAAATGACCAAGTCTTGATGATCGATGTGTTGGATGAGGCACCGGTGAACACCGCACAAATCAGGCAATGGACTTCAAAGGACGTGACGCTATCACAAGTGCATGAATTTATCCTGAAAGGATGGCCTACAGTGACAGAGCCTCAGATCATTCCTTACTACGCTCGTAGCTTGGCCTTGAGTGTTCGAGATGGGTGTGTTCTTTGGGGTTCAAGAGTAGTTATCCCACCACAAGGGCGGAGTATGCTATTGAAGTTGTTGCACCAGTCACATCCAGGTACGTCGAGAATGAAAGGCCTAGCGAGGTCATAGGTCTGGTGGCCAAAGATGGACCAGGATGTCAGAGTAACAGGAAGTCACCCCCCCACCGCGCTATTACATCCATGGGAATGGCCGGAAGAAACCATGGACACGACTACATGTGGACTATGCTGGACCCTTCCTAGGGAAAATGTTCCTTGTGCTGATTGATTCTCATTCAAAGTGGATGGATGTTTACCCCATGAACACGTCAACATCGCACACTACGATTGAGAAGTTGAGACAAAGCTTCAGTGTCATGGGATTGCCTCAAATGTTGGTTAGCGACAATTTAAGTGATAATGTCCGAGAACTCTGTGTTTTGGAGGATATTTTGGCACGGGTGTTGTTAGGCCCAAAGACGAAGTCGAGAGCCGTCAAACCGTGCCGATATATCCTCCAAACACTGGCTTCGAGGGCATTATCACTTTTATACAATGGGTTACCAACAAATTCAAATAATGATTTACATATTTTCATCAAAAAGTTATTTTGATGAATTTATTCATACTATTTCATCCTTCCATGAGATATAGTCCCAACACAAATCTAGGGTTGCTACCCAAGCCGGCTGGTCATTCGTTCTATCGGTTCGGTTGCCAGACACGCGACCCAGTCGTTAAGTCTTTCTGTTCTGTATCTATGGACGCGACCCAGTCGTTCGTACTAAATGTTCTACCATACTGGCTGGCAACGTTCTTATCCCTTGCTTGCTAGCTAGGTCTTGTCAAACAGTGCAGCCAGAATAACAAAGTAGTTGCATTTGCATTTGTTTAAGCTTATATGTCAATAAGGATCACTTTTTGTCGTCTTGATGGACTATCTTCTCTAATGAAGGGAAGGAACTGCGGCTGCAGTCTTTGCACGGCATCTTGGTCTCGCAGAACCCCCTGCAAGTAGCATGCCTTGTGGCAGGTGAGTAATTCTAAAAGTCTGTCTCTATAGCATCCAGAAGGCCCGATTTTGTCAGTCTGTTTGCTGGGTCATTCATACGATCCAGTCCTTTACCATAAAAATACAAAGATACAGTATGAATCTCAAAGTAAATTTTAATGCATTTCGTTTTTTGTGGATGTCCCTGGGTGCTATTCATCAATTTATATGAGAAATATAAGCCATTAAATAATAAAATATAAAAAATAATTCTTAATTATTTTAGAATGCTACTTAAAATATCTCATAAAAAAGTATTTTCATCATTATTGTATTTATTATTATAGTATTTAAGATTTTATGTGTCCCTGATTTCACTTTCCACCCTGTTAGTTTGTAATAATTCCCTTTTATAACAGCCACTTGCCACAATGACATCACATTCAGGAAGTGGCCATTTCTGGGGGTGGGAAAACAACGGTGCAGAACTAAATAAATATAATTTTTCTATGTTTGATGATGTTAGTCTGTTTGTCTCACTCATATATTTCCATGCTGTTAGGCTAAATTATAGTGAAAAATGTATCCCCCAAAAAATACATTTGATGTAGAAGTTAAAATACTTTCAACTATATACCATTTTGCTAACTCAATTTAATTTAGGCTAAACATTTCCACCCTGTTAGATGGATAATCCTAACAGGGTGGAACCGAACAGGGTGGAAATTGCACGTAATAGGATGGACATTTCTATATAAAAGATAGTAAATAAATCACTAATACCAATGTTTATATTATATTTGCATAATATATATGCATTTCAAGGATTTCGCTACACCCGCAATAACATCTGCTAAATATGTGTACGTGACCAATAACATTTGATTTTATATTATATTCTGTTTATTTAGATACAAAACTGCTGCTAATTATATTACAATTACTAATTACAGTTACATATGTATACAGTATATAGTAATTGTAATGAAATGTGTATATATAATTGTAATTATTGTAGTAATTGTAATGCAATTTGCTAGCAACAATATATATAAATAATAATCTATTTCCATGTTGTGTTACAAACTCAGGTTGACAATGTTATTAAAAAAACTAATGTTTTATTACAAATTAAATAAATAGAAAGTGATGTAAAATTATGCACAATATTCATTCTTATTATAGGTGTAATATTGTTCAACCATTTCACATATGTATTGTATTCATTATTGGTGTTCCTTCCACCCTGTTATTGCTTTCCACCCTGTTATGTTATTTTTTTTTATACAGGGTAGATCATCCTCAACATTGCAGATAGACCGTGGCTTCCATCATCTGTTATGATTAATTCCACCCTGTTAGATCTGTATTTCATAATCATAATTTAACAATATCACCAAATGTTATGCATATTTTTGTGGTAACTTGTAGAGATAGAAGGGGTCAATTAAACATGTACAAATGGTGATCAAATTCTATTGTTAATCACTCTTATTTGAAAAAAACATGGTGCAAATAAAGCGCTGGTTCTGAAAATAACACATTTCACTTAATAATCATTGTTTTATAATTATTTGAAGAAAAAAATGAATGTGATAAAATAAGGGACATTTGATGTCTCATAATCTCTCTGTCTTCCCTCTCTCTCTCTCATTGTTAACACTTTCCAATAGTCATGGTCCATGTGTGAACAATCTGCCTATAATTATTAGGATTTAAGTGCCTGAGCTTGACCAATATGTTTTTCTGAAAGTCAAACGTATTTTTTCTGATAGAATACAAACAATGAAAATATATATACCAATGTTTGTGTGTATGGTTGAACACCAGTATCAGCAGATTAAGTGGCCTATTTCAGACCACCAAATATAATATGTCTGTTTACTAGAGTCTGCAGTTTGTTGTTATTGAAATGCACCAGATAAATAAGCGTAGTCGCTGACAAGCAGAGAGTGAGTTCCTTGCAAAAGTATTCATCCCCCTTGGCGTTTTTCCTATTTTGTTGCATTACAACCTGTAATTTAAATTGATTTTTATTTGGATTCCACGTAATGGACATACACAAAATAGTCCAAATTGGTGAAGTGGAATGAAAAAAATAACTAAATAACGGAAAAGTGATGCATGCATATGTATTCACCCCCTTTGCTATGAAGCCCCTAAATAAGATCTGGTGAAACCAATTACCTTCAGAAGTCACATAATTAGTTAAATAAAGGCCACATGTGTGCAATCTAAGTGTCACATGATCTGTTATAACATCTCAGTATATATACACCTGCTCTGAAAGGCCCTAGAGTTTGCAACACCACTAAGCAAGGGGCACCACCAAGCAAGCGGCACCATGAAGACCAAGGAGCTCTCCAAACAGGACAGGGACAAAGTTGTGGGGAAGTACAAATCAGGGTTGGGTTATAAAAAATATCCAAAACTTTGAACATCCCACAGAGCACCATTAAATCCATTATTAAAAAAATGAAAGAATATGGACCAGGCAAGGAGGGCATTAATCAGAGGGGCAACAAAGAGACCAAAGATAACCCTGAAGGAGCTGAAAAGCTCCACAGCGGAGATTGGAGTCTCTGTCCATATGACCACTTTAAGCCATACACTCCACAGAGCTGGGCTTTACGGAAGAGTGGGCAGAAAAAATCCATTGCTTAAAGAAAAAAATAAGCAAACACGTTTGGGGTTCGCCAAAATGCATGTGGGAGACTCCCCAAACATATGGAAGAAGGTACTCTTGTCAGATCAGACAATTTAGCTTTCTGGCCATCAAGGAAAACGCTATGTCTGGCGCAAACCCAACACCTCTCATCACCTCGAGAACACCATCCACAGTGAACCATTGTGGTGGGAGCATCATGCTGTGGGGATGTTTTTCATCGGCAGGGACTGGGAAACTGGTCAGAATTGAAGGAATGATGGATGGCGCTAAATACAGGGAAATTCTTGAGGGAAACCTGTTTCAGTCTTCCAGAGATTTGAGACTGGGAAGGAGGTTCACCTTCCAGCAGGACAATGACCCTAAGCATACTGCTAAAGCAACACTAGAGTGGTTTAAGGGGAAACATTTAAATGTCTTGGAAGGGCCTAGTCAAAGCCCAGACCACAATGCAATTGAGAATCTGTGGTCTGACTTAAAGATTGCTGTACACCAGCGGAACCCATCCAACTTGAAGGAGCTGGAGAAGTTTTGCCTTGAAGAATGGGTGGCTAGATGTGCCAAGCTTATAGAGACTCAAGTTTTCTGTTTTTTTGTCTTATTTCTTGTATGTTTCACAATAACAAATATTTTGCATCTTCAAAGTGGTAGGCATGTTGTGTAAATCAAATGATACGAACCCCCCCAAAATCTATTTTAATTCCAGGTTGTAAGGCAACAAAATAGGAAAAATGCCAAGGGGGTTGAATACTTTCGCAAGCCACTATATACAGTACCAGTCACAAGTTTGGACACACCTACTCATTCAAGGGTTTTTCTTTATTTTTACTATTTTCTACATTGTAGAATAATAGTGAAGACATCACCACCATGAAATAACACATATGGAATCATGTAGTAATCAAAAAAGTGTTAAACAATTCAAAATATATTTTATATTTGAGATTCTTCAAAGTAGCCACCCTTTGCCTTGATGAATGCTTTGCACACTCTTGGCATTCTCTCAACCAGCTTCACCTGGAATGCTTTTCCAACAGTCTTGAAGGAATTCCCACATATGCTGAGCACTTGTTGGCTGCTTTTCCTTCACTTTGCCGTCCGACTCATCCCAAACCATCTCAATTGGGTTGAGGTCGGGGGATTGTGGAGGCCAGGTCATCTGATGCAGTACTCCATCCCTCTCCTTGGTAAAATTGCCCTTACATAGCCTGGAGGTGTGTTAGGTCATTGTCCTGTTGAAATACAAATGATAGTCCCACTAAGCCAAAACGAGATGGGATGGCGTATCACTGCAGAATGCTATGGTAGCCATGCTGGTTAAGTGTGCCTTGAATTTTAAATAAATCACAGACAGCGTCACCAGCAAATCACCCCCACACCATTACACCTTCTCCTCCATGCTTCATGGTGGGAACCACACATGCGGAGATCATTCGTTCACCTACTCTGCATCTCACAGACACTGCGGTTTGAACGAAAAATCTCAAATTTGGACTCCAGACCAAAGGACAAATTTCCACCTGTCTAATGTCCATTGCTCGTGTTTCTTGGCCCAAGCAGGTCTCTTCTTATTATTGGTGTTCTTTAGTAGTGGGCAAACGTACAAAATCAGCAGGGGATCAAATAATTTTTTCCCTCACTGTATGTATGTGTATGTGTATGTGTATGTGTATGTTTGTGTGTATATATATATGTATGTATGTATATATATATATATATATATATATATATATATATATATATATATATACATACATACATACATACATACATACATACATACATACATACATACATACATACATACATACATACATACATACAGTGGGGAGAACAAGTATTTGATAAACTGCCGATTTTGCAGGATTTCCTACTTACAAAGCATGTAGAGGTCTGTAATTTCTTTATCATAGGTACACATAGAGACGGAATCTAAAACAAAAATCCAGAAAATCACATTGTATGATTTTTAAGTAATTCATTTGCATTTTATTGCATGACATAAGTATTTGATCACCTACCAACCAGTAAGAATTCCGGCTCTCACAGACCTGTTCGTTTTTCTTTAAGAAGCCCTCCTGTTCTCCACTCATTACCTGTATTAACTGCACCTGTTTGAACTCGTTACCTGTATAAAAGACACCTGTCCACACACTCAATCAAACAGACTCCAACCTCTCCACAATGGCCAAGACCAGAGAGCTGTGTAAGGACATCAGGGATACAATTGTAGACCTGCACAAGGCTGGGATGGGCTACAGGACAATAGGCAAGCAGCTTGGTGAGAAGGCAACAACTGTTGGCGCAATTATTAGAAAATGGAAGAAGTTCAAGATTACGGTTAATCACCCTCGGTCTGGGGCGCCATGCAAGATCTCACCTCATGGGGCTTCAATGATCATGAGGAAGGTGAGGGATCAGCCCAGAACTACACAGCAGGACCTGGTCAATGACCTGAAGAGAGCTGGGACCACAGTCTCAAAGAAAACCATTAGTAACACACTACGTCGTCATGGATTAAAATCCTACAGCGCACGCAAGGTCCCCCTGCTCAAGCCAGCGCATGTCCAGGCCCATCTGAAGTTTGCCAATGACCATCTGGATGATCCAGAGGAGGAATGGGAGAAGGTCATGTGGTCTGATGAGACAAAAATAGAGCTTTTTGGTCTAAACTCCACTCGCTGTGTTTGGAGGAAGAAGAAGGATGAGTACAACCCCAATAACACCATCCCAACCGTGAAGCATGGAGGTGGAAACATTATTCTTTGGGGATGCTTTTCTGCAAAGGGGACAGGACGACTGCACCATATTGAGGGGAGGATGGATGGGGCCATGTATCGTGAGATCTTGGCCAACAACCTCCTTCCCTCAGTAAGAGCATTGAAGATGGGTCGTGGCTGGGTCTTCCAGCATGACAACGACCCGACACACACAGCCAGGGCAACTAAGGAGTGGCTCCGTAAGAAGCATCTCAAGGTCCTGGAGTGGCCTAGCCATTCTCCAGACCTGAACCCAATAGAAAATCTTTGGAGGGAGCTGAAATTCCGTATTGCCCAGCGACAGCCCCGAAACCTGAAGGATCTGGAGAAGGTCTGTATGGAGGAGTGGGCCAAAATCCCTGCTGCAGTGTATGCAAACCTGGTCAAGACCTACAGGAAACGTATGATCTCTGTAATTGCAAACAAAGGTTTCTGTACCAAATATTAAGTTCTGCTTTTCTGATGTATCAAATACTTATGTTATGTGTTCTTATGTGTTCTCATTTTGTCTGTCATAGTTGACGTGTACCTATGATGAAAATTACAGGCCTCTCTCATCTTTTTAAGTGGGAGAACTTGCACAATTGGTGGCTGACTAAATACTTTTTTCCCCCACTGTACATACAGTGACCCCAAACTTTTGAACGGTAGTGTATATTTTTTCCTAAAGGAAAGGATTTTAGAATATTTGTATAAAAAGCTGTCGCCAATTGGATGGAAACCTAGCTATAGACACCCTAAAGACTGGCAAGAGCTCTAGTCCTGTGTCACTTTGATTATGCCTGCACATCATGGTTCACCAGCAGACTCAAACATCTAAAGAATAAGCTACCAGCCAAACAAGCTTTTAAGAATTTTACTTAAACTCCCCCCCCCCCCATACTCATCTGGAGGTTGAGCATTTGTTTGTCTCTATCTCTGTAATGTGTCTATGTATTTTAAAAAGAATAGGGACCACAATGGCAATAAGTCCCCAACTTTATTGTGCAATCCCGGCCACTTTTTAAAAAATCGTTCTGTATATATGCATTCTTTTTTATATTGAAGTACCCGAAGTCGGTATGCTATGTTTTGGTTGTGTGGTGCATTGGCACAGAAACCCGTTGGTGGAATTTTTTCCCATATATTTTATATAATGATAAATATGGAATCAAAATGTTGAAAATCTGATTTCCCCCTAGCTGATCATTGTCTGCAGCCGGCTCTGATCGTAGTGTAATGAAACAGCCTTTTAGACCGTAGCCCTGCGTGGCATCGACTGTGCCACAAAAGCATGCTGAAGTGGCAAAGTCGATATCCACGTTCATAAACACAGGTACACCAGCGGAACCCATTAATTAACTTACACAGATCACAGCCAATTGCTAATCCAGATAATCAGCCAAATCAGCCAATCGCTGATACATGGCATTATACAAAGTCCTTCAGTTTAAAAGGTATGGTTTTAAAGTACATACATAAACTGCAGTTATTGTTATTTTTGGTTGTAAACATTATTTTGAGTTAATTCTATGAGGGTATTCAATTTATTTTATAGTACAAGGGGAGAGTGCATTTCCCCAATATTTTTAATGTTGGGGAGGGGGGGGTGCATTTCTTTTTTTTATGACACCTTGAGTTGGATCAGCCCCTCCAGTAAATTTCGATCTGTTCCTAACAAACATTCAGTGCTGAGAGAGTCGCCCCACAGGGACAGGAGCTGGATCAAAGTTTAAGTTAAGATTAAAAGTGACCCAAAAGTCATAATGACACAGCGAGAAACTTGAACAAATGTTGCCAACGCTGATGCAATGCTCTTACATTTCAGTCATTTAGCAGACACTCTTATCCAGAGCGACTTACAGTTAGTGAGTGCATACATTATTTTTTTATTTTTCATACAGGCCCCCCGTGGGAATCGAACCCACAACCCTGGCGTTGCAAACACCATGCTCTACCAACTGAGCTACATCCCTGCCGGCCATTCCCTCCCCTACCCTGGACGACGCTGAGCCAATTGTGCGCCGCCCCATGGGTCTCCCGGTCGTGGACAGCTACGACAGAGCCTGGTTCGAACCAGGACCTCTAGTGGCACAGCTAGCACTGCGATGCAGTGCCTTAGACCACTGCGCCACTCGGGAGGTAACTTTTGCAGCAATTACCCCAAGAGACTTGCAGCTGTATGTCTCTATAAGCTTGGCACATCTAGCCACTGGGATTTTTGCCCATTCTTCAAGGCGAAACTGCTCCAGCTCTTTCAAGTTGGATGGGTTCCGCTGGTGTACAGCAATCTTTAAGTCATACCACAGATTCTCAATTGGATTGTGGTCTGGGCTTTGACTAGGCCATTCCAATACATTTAAATGTTTCCCCTTAAACCACTCTAGTGTTGCTTTAGCAGTATGCTTAGGGTCATTGTCCTGCTGGAAGGTGAACCTCCTTCCCAGTCTCAAATCTCTGGAAGACTGAAACAGGTTTCCCTCAAGAATTTCCCTGTATTTAGCGCCATCCATCATTCCTTCAATTCTGACCAGTTTCCTAGTCCCTGCCGATGAAAAACTTCCACACAGCATGATGCTCCCACCACCATACTTCACTGTGGGGATGGTGTTCTCGAGGTGATGAGAGGTGTTGGGTTTGCGCCAGACATAGCGTTTTCCTTGATGGCAAGAAAGCTCAATTTTAGTCTCATCTGACAAGAGAACCTTCTTCCATATGTTTGGGGAGTCTCCCACATGCTTTTTGGCGAACACCAAACGTGTTTGCTTATTTTTTTCTTTAAGCAATGGATTTTTTCTGGCCAGTCTTACATAAAGCCCAGCTCTGTGGAGTGTACGGCTTAAAGTGGTCCTATGGACAGAGACTCCAATCGCCGCTGTGGAGCTTTTCAGCTCCTTCAGGGTTATCTTTGGTGTCTTCGTTGCCTCTGATTAATGCCCTCCTTGCCTGGTCTGTGAGTTTTGGTGGGCGGCCCTCTCTTGGCAGGTTTGTTGTGGTGCCATATTCTTTCAATTTTTTTATAATGGATTTAATGGTGCTCTGTTGGATGTTCAACGTTTTGGATATTTTTTTTAACCTAACCCTGATCTGTACTTCCCCACAACGTTGTCCCTGACCTGTTTGGAGAGCTCCTTGGTCTTCATGGTGCTGCTTGCTTGGTGGTGCCCCTTGCTTAGTGGTGTTGCAGACTCTGGGGCATTTCAGAGTAGGTGTGTATATATACTGAGATGTTATAACAGATCATGTGACACTTAGATTGCACACAGGTGGCCTTTATTTAACTAATTATGTGACTTCTGAAGGTAATTGGTTTCACCAGATCTTATTTAGGGGCTTCATAGCAAAGGGGGTGAATACATGTGCACGCACCACTTTTCCGTTATTTAGTTTTTTGAATTTTTTGAAACAAGTTTTTTTTTCATTCCCCACTTCACCAATTTGGACTATTTTGTGTATGTCCATTACATGAAATCCAAATAAAAATCAATTTAAATTACAGGTTGTAATGCAACAAAATAGGAAAAACACCAAGGGGGCTGAATACATTTGCAAAGCACTGTATATGGAAGAGAAGCTTAGGCCTAACCACAGAAAGATAGAGAGCGATAGAGATATGCCGGTGGCATGCTACGATACCGACATGCATTTCTTTATGTCAGACCAAACCTTCAAACATTTCTAAACTTTATTAGGGTAATATCAAAAGTAAGTCAAGCCATTGTTTATAGGGAAAATTTGAGCAAAAGAGTGAATGTAAACAGGGAAAAAACACAATACCCTCCCCTGTGCCAAATAAAAAAAACACACAACCCTCCCCAAAGCAACAAAAGAAAGTTTGACAACCCTCCCCTATTTTCTCCCTTATTACTTTCACCCTGCTGGCGGAAACAGGACGGCCCCTGTGAGTGAAAAGGGCCCTCCTGATCCCCTCAAATCCCCTGATTAGAGAGCTCTTTTAACCTTGTGCCAGTGTGATGAAGCCCTCGTCTGTGCACCTCGGGTAGATTAGTGTGTAATCCCTTGGGTCCCTGCCACAAGCCCGCCAGGACGCCGTCTAATTGGAGACTGTGCCTACTACGGAGCAGAGTTGAAGCTAACCAAGGAAATATACCTGGGAGATACTTGTATCGAGAAGGACGGTAGCAGAGCCTTTTCAAATCTGCAACTGATCCTCACACCTCACGAACAGCCAAAAAAGTTGATAAGAACTTTAAATTGAAAGGGATGAAGGGGTAGATCAGATGCAACCTGACTGACTGATAGACACATGAGCCATTCCCATAGGCTCTACACATAAATGCCCAGACACAGGCGATGGGGATATGTTCTGAGGCCCAAGATGGCCTAGAAATGGCAGCCAAAGAGATGTCTGGGTCAATCCACCATGCCTGAGGGCACAGACTGTAGGGGCCATTCTGTCTCTTAGGATCCAACAATGAAGCGTAAAATGTCCTGCACAGGCTATGGAACCCAGTGCCAAAATATGATGCTCAAACCAATGAGTTACAGACTTCTGTCAGTCAGTCTAGAAATTGAGTATGACTTTCATACATATCATTACGATACAACGTTGACTATTTGGGTTGGCCTTTATATTGTCCTTTTCACAGAAGTACGATTTGTTTTCTCATAATCTCAGTTAACCCAGAACTACACTGAACATAAATATAAATGCAACATGTAAAGTGTTGGTCCCATATCAAGAAGCTGATTAAACAGCATGATCATTACACAGGTGCATCTTGTGCTGGGGACAATAAAAGGCCACTTTAAAATGTGCAGTTTTGTCACACTACACAATGAGAAAAAAGAAGAAACCCACACTGCTCTTGCTAGTATCACTGCTCTTTATTAAGCTTTACGTATCGGCCTCAAGGCCTTCGAGCTTTCTTATTTTTTCTCATTCAATTGTCACCATGCACCTGTGATGTTAAATAGCCATCGCTAGCACATTAGAGGCTGCTGCTGCCTATTGCAATCACTGGCCACTTTAAGAAATGGAACACTAGTCACTTTAATAATGTTTACATATCTTGCACTACTCATCTCATATGTACAGTGGGGAGAACAAGTATTTGATACACTGCCGATTTTGCAGGTTTTCCTACTTACAAAGCATGTAGAGGTCTGTAATCTTTATCATAGGTACACTTCAACTGTGAGAGACGGAATCTAAAACAAAAATCCAGAAAATCACATTGTATGACTTTTAAGTAATTAATTTGCATTTTATTGCATGACATAAGTATTTGATCACCTACCAACCAGTAAGAATTCCGGCTCTCACAGACCTGTTCGTTTTTCTTTAAGAAGCCCTCCTGTTCTCCACTCATTACCTGTATTAACTGCACCTGTTTGAACTCGTTACCTGTATAAAAGACACCTGTCCACACACTCAATCAAACAGACTCCAACCTCTCCACAATGGTCAAGATCAGAGAGCTGTGTAAGGACATCAGGGATAAAATTGTAGACCTGCACAAGGCTGGGATGGGCTACAGGACAATAGGCAAGCAGCTTGGTGAGAAGGCAACAACTGTTGGCGCAATTATTAGAAAATGGAAGAAGTTCAAGATGACGGTCAATCACCCTCGGTCTGGGGCGCCATGCAAGATCTCACCTCGTGGGGCATCAATGACCATGAGGAAGGTGATGGATCAGCCCAGAACTACACGGCAGGACCTGGTCAATGACCTGAAGAGAGCTGGGACCACAGTCTCAAAGAAAACCATTGGTAACACACTACGGCGTCATGGATTAAAATCCTGCAGCGCACGCAAGGTCCCCCTGCTCAAGCCAGCGCATGTCCAGGCCCGTCTGAAGTTTGCCAATGACCATCTGGATGATCCAGAGGAGAAATGGGAGAAGGTCATGTGGTCTGATGAGACAAAAATAGAGCTTTTTGGTCTAAACTCCACTCGCCGTGTTTGGAGGAAGAAGAAGGATGAGTACAACCCCAAGAACACCATCCCAACCGTGAAGCATGGAGGTGGAAACATCATTCTTTGGGGATGCTTTTCTGCAAAGGGGACAGGACGACTGCACCGTATTGAGGGGAGGATGGATGGGGCCATGTATCGCAAGATCTTGGCCAACAACCTCCTTCCCTCAGTAAGAGCATTGAAGATGGGTCGTGGCTGGGTCTTCCAGCATGACAACGACCCGAAACACACAGCCAGGGCAACTAAGGAGTGGCTCTGTAAGAAGCATCTCAAGGTCCTGGAGTGGCCTAGCCAGTCTCCAGACCTGAACCCAATAGAAAATCTTTGGAGGGAGCTGAAAGTCCGTATTGCCCAGCAACAGCCCCGAAACCTGAAGGATCTGGAGAAGGTCTGTATGGAGGAGTGGGCCAAAATCCCTGCTGCAGTGTGTGCAAACCTGGTCAAGACCTACAGGAAACGTATGATCTCTGTAATTGCAAACAAAGGTTTCTGTACCAAATATTAAGTTCTGCTTTTCTGATATATGAAATACTTATGTCATGCAATAAAATGCAAATTAATTACTTAAAAATCATACAATGTGATTTTCTGGATTATTGTTTTAGATTCCGTCTCTCGCAGTTGAAGTGTACATAAGATAAAAATTACAGACCTCTACATGCTTTGTAAGTAGGAAAACCTGCAAAATCGGCAGTGTATCAAATACTTGTTCTCCCCACTGTATATACTGCATTCTATTCTATAATATTCTTCTGTATCTTAGTCCATGCCGCTCTGTCATTGCTTGTCCATATATGTATATATTCTTAAATCCCATTCCTTACTTTTTTGTGTGTATTGGGTATGTGTTGTGTAATTGTTAGATATTACTGCACTGTCGGAGCTAGAAGCACAAGCATTTCGCTACACCCGCTATAACATCTTCTAAACACGTGTATGTGACAAATACAATTTGATTTGATTTGAAGACAGCTCAGATGTGCGAGTGCCTTTTTACATTTTGAGTCACACTACACAATGACACAGATGTCTCAAGTTTTGAGGGATCATGCAATTGGCATGCTGACTGCAGAAATGTCCACTAGAGCTGTTGCCAGTGAATTACATTTACCATAAGCCGCCTCCAACGTCGTTTTAGAGAATTTGGCAGTACTTCCAACCAACCTCACAACCGCAGAGCACGTGCAACCACGCCAGCCGAGGACCTCCATATCTGGCTTCTTCATCTGCGGGATCGTCTGAGACCAGCTACTCGGACAGCTGATGAAACTCTGGGTTTGCACAACCGAATAATTTCTGCACAAACTGTCAGATACCGTCTCAGGGAAGCTCATCTGTGTGCTCGTCGTTCTCACCAGGGTCTTGACCTGACTGCAGTTTGGCGTTGTAATCTACTTCAGTGGGCAAATGCTCACCTTCGAAGGCCACTGGCACGCTGGAGAAGTGTGCTCTTCACGGATGAATCCTGGTTTCAACTGTATCAAGCAGATGGCAGACGTTGTGTGGGCAAGAGGTTTGCTGATGTCCACGTTCTGAACAGAGTGCCCCATGGTGCGGTTTGCTGATGTCAACGTTGTGAACAGAGTGCCCCATGGTGGCGGTGGGGTTATGGTATGGGCAGGCATACAGACAACAAACACAATTGCATTTTATCGATGGCAATTTGAATGCATAGATATACCGTGATGAGATCCCTATGCCCATTGTCGTGCCATTCATCCGCCACCATCAACTCATGTTGCAGCATGACAATGCAAGGCTCCATGTCACAAGGATCTGTACACAATTCCTGGAAGCTGAAAATGTCCCAGTTCTTCCATGGCCTGCATACTCACCAGACATGTCACCCATTGAGCATGTTTGGGATGCTATGGATCGACATATACGACAGCGTGTTCCAGTTCCCGCCAATATCCATCAACTTTATACATCCATGGAAGAGGAGTGAGACAACATTCCAAAGGCCAAAATCAACAGCCTGATCAACTCTATGCGAAGGAGATGTGTCGCGCTGCATGAGGCAAATGGTGGTCATACCAGAAACTGACTGGTTTTCTGATCAGTCGCCCCACAGGGACAGGAGCTTTTTTTTTCTACTTTTTAAAAAGGTATCTGTGACCAACCAATGCATATCTGTATCCCCAGTCAAGTGAAATCCATAGAAATCTTTGAAATAGTTGCATGTTGCGTTTTATATTTTTGTTCAGTGTAAAATCTTGCCTAATTTGGTCTGATGCTCGATAGTCTGTCCACGAGAGATGCATTTTCACCCAGCAGTTATAAGCAATGATTTTATTGACATAAAATCTCTGTGCGCGATTATGCATTTTTCCTCTTTCCATTTCCAATTATCTTGCCACCAGAATGCATACCACTGCATACCATTTCTCTAGGAATTTTTATGGGATTTTTTTCTGGGATTTAACTGTTATTCTTCAAAAAATTTATGTCAAGGGGAATCAAGTGTCCTAGAGATGCTTTGTTGACTGTTACCAGGTCTTTGTAAAATCACCCCAGTGGCCTGTTCTAAAACTGGTGACATCACTAGCTTGGATCTAACGTACCATACAATATGATTCAAGATCAAATCAAATCAAATCAAATCAAATTGTATTGGTCACATGCGCCGAATACAACAGGTGCAGACATTACAGTGAAATGCTTACTTACAGCCCTTAACCAACAGTGCATTTATTTTAAACAAAAAAAGTAAAAATAAAACAACAACAACAAAAAAAAGTGTTGAGAAAAAAAAGAGCAGAAGTAAAATAAAGTGACAGTAGGGAGGCTATATATACAGGGGGGTACCGTTGCAGAGTCAATGTGCGGGGGCACCGGGGGTAGAGTTAAAGTGACTATGCATAAATACTTAACAGAGTAGCAGCAGCGTAAAAAGGATGGGGTGGGGGGGCAGTGCAAATAGTCCGGGTAGCCATGATTAGCTGTTCAGGAGTCTTATGGCTTGGGGGTAGAAGCTGTTGAGAAGTCTTTTGGACCTAGACTTGGCACTCCGGTACCGCTTGCCGTGCGGTAGCAGAGAGAACAGTCTATGACTAGGGTGGCTGGAGTCTTTGACAATTTTGAGGGCCTTCCTCTGACACCGCCTGGTATAGAGTTCCTGGATGGCAGGAAGCTTTGCCCCAGTGATGTACTGGGCCGTACGCACTACCCTCTGTAGTGCCTTGCGGTCGGAGGCCAAGCAGTTGCCATACCAGGCGGTGATGCAACCAGTCAGGATGCTCTCGATGGTGCAGCTGTATAATTTTTTGAGGATCTGAGGACCCATGCCAAATCTTTTCAGTCTCCTGAGGGGAAATAGGCTTTGTCGTGCCCTCTTCACGACTGTCTTGGTGTGTTTGGACCATGATAGTTCGTTGGTGATGTGGACACCAAGGAACTTGAAGCTCTCAACCTGTTCCACTACAGCCCCGTCGATGAGAATGGGGGCGTGCTCAGTCCTCTTTTTTTTCCTGTAGTCCACAATCATCTCCTTTGTCTTGGTCACGTTGAGGGAGAGGTTGTTGTCCTGGCACCACACGGCCAGATCTCTGACCTCCTCCCTATAGGCTGTCTCATCATTGTCGGTGATCAGGCCTACCACTGTTGTGTCGTCGGCAAACTTAATGATGGTGTTGGAGTCGTGCCTGGCCATGCAGTCATGGGTGAACAGAGAGTACAGGAGGGGACTGAGCACGCACCCCTGAGGGGCCCCCGTGTTGAGGATCAGTGTGGCAGATGTGTTGTTACCTACCCTTACCACCTGGGGGCGGCCCGTCAGGAAGTCCAGGATCCAGTTGCAGAGGGAGGTGTTTAGTCCCAGGATCCTTAGCTTAGTGATGAGCTTAGAGGGCACTATGGTGTTGAATGCTGAGCTGTAGTCAATGAATAGCATTCTCATGTAGGTGTTCCTCTTGTCCAGGTGGGAAAGGGCAGTGTGGAGTGCAATAGAGATTGCATAATCTGTGGATCTGTTGGGGTGTTATGCAAATTGGAGTGGGTCTAGGGTTTCTGGGATAATGCTGTTGATGTGAGCCATGACCAGCCTTTCAAATGACTTCATGGCTACAGACGTCAGTGCTACGGGTCGGTAGTCATTTAGGCAGGTTATCTTAGAGTCCTTGGGCACGGGGACTATGGTGGTCTGCTTGAAACATGTTGGTATTACAGACTCAGTCAGGGACATGTTGAACATGTCAGTGAAGACACTTGCCAGTTGGTCAGCACATGCTCGGAGTACACGTCCTGGTAATCCGTCTGGCCCTGCGGCCTTGTGAATGTTGACCTGCTTAAAAGTCTTACTCACATCGGCTACGGAGAGCGTGATCACATAGTCATCCGGAACAGCTGGTGCTCTCATGCATGCTTCAGTGTTGCTTGCCTCGAAGCGAGCATAGAAGTGGTTTAGCTCGTCTGGTAGGCTTGTGTCACTGGGCAGCTCGCGGCTGTGCTTCCCTTTGTAGTCTGTAATAGTTTTCAAGCCCTGCCACATCCGACGAGCGTCAGAGCCAGTGTAGTACGATTCAATCTTAGACCTGTATTGACTCTTTGCCTGTTTGATGGTTCGTCGGAGGTCATAGCGGGATTTCTTATAAGCGTCCGGGTTAGAGTCCCGTTCCTTGAAAGCGGCAGCTCTACCCTTTAGCTCAGTGCGGATGTTTCATGTAATCCATGGCTTCTGGTTGGGGTATGTACGTACGGTCACTGTGGGGACGACATCATCGATGCACTTATTGATGAAGCCAGTGACTGATGTGGTGTACTCCTCAATGCTGTCTGAAGAATCCCGGAACATGTTCCAGTCTGTGCTTGCAAAACAGTCCTGTAGCTTAGCATCTGCGTCATCTGACCACTTTTTTATTAACCGAGTCACTGGTGCTTCCTGCTTTAGTTTTTGCTTATAAGCAGGAATCAGGAGGATAGAGTTATGGTCAGATTTGCCAAATGGAGGGCGAGGGAGAGCTTTGTATGCGTCTCTGTGTGTGGAGTAAAGGTGGTCTAGAGTTTTTTTCCCTCTGGTTGCACATTTAACATGCTGGTAGAAATTAGGTAGAACGGATTTACGTTTCCCTGCATTAAAGTCCCCGGCTACTAGGAGCGCTGCATCTGGATGAGCGTTTTCCTGTTGATTAATGGCCTTGTACAACTCATTCAGTGCAATCTTAATGCCAGCATTGGTTTGTGGTGGTAAATAGACAGCTATGAAAAATATAGATGAAAACTCTCTTGGTAAATAGTGTGGTCTACAGCTTATCATAAGATACTCTACCTCAGGCGAGCAAAACCTCGAGACTTCCTTAGTATTTGATTTTGTGCACCAGCTGTTGTTTACAAATATACACAGACCGCCACCCCTTGTCTTACCGGAGTCAGCCGTTTTGTCCTGCCGATGTAGCGTATAGCCTGCTAGCTGAATGTTATCATTGTCGTCGTTCAGCCACGACTCGGTGAAACATAATATATTACAGTTTTTAATGTCCCGTTGGTAGGATAACCGTAATCTTAAGTCGTCCACTTTATTTTCAAAAGATTGAACGTTGGCTAATAGGATTGATGGAAGAGGCAGTTTACTCGCTCGCCGTCGGATCCTTACAAGGCACCCCGATCTCCGTCCACGATATCTCCGTCTCTTCCTCACGCGAATGACGGGGATTTGGGCCTTGTCGGGTGTCTGTATGATATCCTTTGCGGCCGCCTCGTTGAAGAAAAAATCTTCGTCCAATACGAGGTGAGTAATCGCTGTCCTGATATCCAGAAGCTTTTTTTGGTTATAAGAGACGATGGCAGAAACATTATGTACAAAATAAATTACAAATAACGCGGAAAAACACACATAATAGTACAATTGGTTAGAGGGCTGTAAAACGGCAGCCATCTTCTTCTTCTGTGATTGCCGGTAAATACTTAAACCTATATTAATCGCATTTAAAATGACTAACTCTAGATGACTAACTCTAAATGACTAACTCCATGTTCTTCAGATGTCTCCTAAATGCAACAGGTTACCTGATGTGACTTGGTTCAAACTGTAGCAGATGGCTTATTATGGCTCTGAGATGCTGAACTCACACTCAAACCACAAAACAAGGAAACTTGCTGGAGACCGAGACAGAAACAAATATTTTTGTATTTGCCATATGCTTGAAGGTGAGTACAAAAAAGTGCAGGTGCTGAATGCAGAAAAGTCTAACAGAAAAGCATACGTGTCAACGTTATACCATCATCAGTGCCTTTTTATTGCCGTGGAAGTCAATATTTTGTAAATGTTCATAATAGCATAAAAACTTATTTCATTCAGAATTTATCATGGTATTGTTATTCGATAGGACAATTAATGTGATTAAAATGAAGTAGAAAAAGCTGTTTTGTGCACTTGAGGTTGAGTTTATTAGTTTCAATTGGTTGGTGGAAAATCAATCTGTAACTAGGGACTGGTGCTGTGCCTTGTATTCGATTAAGAGGGCTGAGTCACAGTGCATATGCGCTGACGTGGCATTGTGACCTGCTCATTCTGAACAACGGCTTGTTTTTCGACCCCAAAGAAAGGAGAGAGGTTGCCATGGCTTTAGGGTTGCTAAGGACTGAGCGGCTCCTTTGGTTCAGATAGCACATCTTGATAGGCCAAATTAAAGTGAATGTCCACTTTACTGTCGACCCTATGTGGAGGCAGCGAGGAGAGTTGGATTACAATCACTATGCTATTGTGTAATAAATATATTTATTGATGTAAGCTAATTTATGTTGGACCCTAGTCTCTTCCCACAGCCACTGTATAGGTGAAGCGCCTTAAGGGGAGCGCCAAGAGTCTTGTAAGCGAGACTACAAGGACCCATGAGCTGTTATGAATGCTTACAAAAAGTATTATAACGCTCTATACAAGAGATTCAACTATTGGTATAAATTAACAGGGCAATTGTTATGGTTGTCCCAAAGCTTATGGTGAAATTGAGAACACATGAGAACAGAAGGGAAGAGAAACACACAGGAAGATACTGGCTATTATTTGATAGCTGTCCTTTTACATCAGTCATTCTACTCTGATCGTGTCCTACAGGTCAGTTACATAACATGAACTAATAAGGATCCTTTCAGGGATCAAGGTAAGGATAATTTCAGGGATCAAGGTAAGGATAATTTCAGGGGGTATGTTTATGCTTTTAATTGCAATAAATTATAAAATGGAGCAACCCAATTGTATTCTGTTGTATTGTTAGCGCTTACCTACACAGTCTTCATGCAACACTATCATATTCAAGGATCTGTGTGAGAGTTCCCCCTATGGGCCAAAGCCTAGCGAGAGGCCCCATCTATCTCATCTGTGTCAGCCCTTTAATCCACTTCCTCAGACGGGAGCATGATACTAGCCAGGACAAACTTATTTCAAGATTTCACTAATGTCATTAAAATCAATGAATCATAGCACATTATTGGGCTCATTCAGTCGTTTTTACCTGATTAAGTAGAATCATGTTGAAAAATAATGTTAAAAGTATCATTTCTATTCTTAACATCAGTTGATACTGTGGCTGCTTCCTGCTGAAGACAAATTGCCCCAATTCCAAATGTACAGTAACTCTCTCTCCCCCCTCCAAACATAGTCAAACATTTTCTGTGTTTGTTTTGGCATACTGATTAAACTCTATGGGTGGTGGTAACCCATACACATATTCCTTAACTGTATTCAGAAATATATTTCAATGAAAATAGTTTCATTCCCACAATTAGCACAATTTATTAGATTGGTTTAATCAGGCGCTGTGATCAGAGTTCTCTGCCTGAAATGTTTTGTATTTACTGTATCATATGTAGTCAAGGAAGCCATTGAACTGAACAAGAAGATTCACTAAGAAAAGTGTTTATGTAACTGAGTAGAAAAATGTATGCATATTATGTGTAACTTGCCAAAATCAGACAAAACTTCTGCATGATTGACTTCATGTCCAATATGGTTGTATTGAAATCTATTTGCATTACACTTACTAAGGGGCAACATGTACCTGTACAGCACTATGGATGATACCCTTTCCACATTACCTTGCATTTCCTGCCGTCCACTGTCTCCTCGTCGAACTCCTGGCCGATGTGGAAGTTGATCTCGGTGGTGCGGACGGTGGTGGAGGTCTTGATGTAGAACTGCTCCCCGTCCTGGCGGATCTCCACATGGGGCTTGGAGGCAGCCGCCCCAGCCACCTTCCTCAGCATGGCGTTCACGCCTGGATTGGCAGAGCACAGACCAGGAAGGGAGACGGGGGCAGATGCCAAAGGGAGTTAGGCCTGATTCAGACAGACAGACACCACCCACCACTTAGATTCGTCTGGACAAGATTTAGCCCAAAACAGTACTCAACTTGACCCTCCCCACCGACCTACCCCTCTCTCACCACACCACCTCTCCCTAACTCTCTCTCACTCTTGGAATCTTTGTGGACTCTCTTCTCTTACTTTTAAATCCATGATAGGCCAACTGAATGAATAGCTTTTCTTCAACAGACACCAATTGAATGTGGTAAACCATAATAGTAGAGCATTGTTCTTCTGGAAAGTGCTCTGTGGTTTCCACAGCCCCTGGTTGTTAGCCAAGAAGCATATATTGCAGCGCATAAATAACGGTATATGGAACTTTGGGTGGAAAGAAAGACAAATAAGACAAATGCTTTGGGCCCTTGGGAGTAGCCTCAATAAATCTGTTGCTAAAAACCTGAGGAGAAATCTGAGGAATTTTGGCACTGCGGTTTGTGAGAGATTAAGTATTTGGCCTGATTGCCACGAGGGAGAAAAAAAAAAACACTTGTTGTGTGACAGGGCCAGATCCGAATTGGGTTTTGGAGAATCTGGGGGCTGGCCATGTAAAGCAGTGACTGAGACGCGTGGCAAACTCCTGGCATGAGGGGAGTGCTTTGGCATGCTGTGTGCCACTCTGCAAGTCTGTCTGGCCACCCCTACGCCCAATGTGTCACCCTTCCTACTCAAGGACAGCCCTGACAGGTCTTGCTGGTCTCTCTCTGCACTGTCCATCTCATCTCACCCTCAAAATGGCCACAGATACAGAATCACTGTTGGATTGTGGGCTATCCAAGTAGTAGGACTCACTCCCAGACTTTCACCCTCTCTGGTTGCCCTCAAACATGCATCGATCATCAAGGGCTTTGGATACTTTCAGCACTTAGCAACTGGCCTACGATCAGTATCCACAGAAGTCCTAACAGTAGTCCTAACCTTAACCATCTATAGAATGCAACCAGCAAGACCACGAAACGAGCCCTGGACCAGGGTATAGCATATGTACACTGACATCACATCAGAGCGCTAAGCTACGCACAGCACTGCATGTTCTTTTTGTGCTGCGATGGTGAGAAAAACGGTATCATGGTCCACAGTGCAGCCCTCCTTCAAGTCAACAGATGATTATAGGAACGTTGATAGAAACAACTGTAGCGGCGTCGGAATCCACATTAGGCTAATGCATGGATCTCAGTTGACCAGCCACTTATGCAAGAGGAAACAAATGATCTGCATGGGCAGATGTGGTTAATGTTGGCACAACTTGACGAAGCGCTGAAAGAATGCATGCAATCTCTCTGAGCCATTTGGTCCTAACCAGGAAGAATGGTCCCTATTGGGTTATAGCTGAACTGTGCTGTGATGGGTTGGCAGACATCTCACTGGGAAAATGTAATCAAAGCTCAGTGGTTCACTGGATCCGTTTGGTGGAGGCTAAGCAAGGTCAGTAAACTTCAATCAACTCAGGTAATTGATTTAAAATTCATGAATGCAAAATAATTGGGCAGTTTTAAAGCCATAGATTGAATTGTAATGTTAACTTAATTAGTACCTGGAAAGACAGTACTATAAAATGTTTCTGTGTACAATTAAAAAAGTTTTCCCACTCAGCAAATTTGTTGACATTGGCTCTCGTGGGGTTAAATACTGTTTAATGGTGCTCACAACTCAAAACCATCCTCTGAGCAACGAGCTAACCAAAACAGCCCCATAGGGAATATTCCTCCCAAAACCACAAAATATGACATGTCCGGTCCTGTTGCTTGAGCGGCACAGTGCTTACAGTCCAGACACCGAGAAACCCAGTCACACAAATGAATGACCTGGTTAAACAATGAACAGCAAGGAATAAAAGCAAGTGAGGGAGAAAAAACACAAGGCAGAACAGGAGAGAATTCCATAGGGCTCTAGAGACCCCCACTGACACTGCTAATGCGTGCCCTACTTAAACGTTAAAGGTCCCAGATGTATTTATGTCAATATCATATAATTTCTCTGGGTAACAATTAAGTTAGTTACTGTGATTGTTTTAAAATGGTCAATAAGAAACAAACATAGCTTCTTAGCAAAGAGCAATTTCTCAAGCAATAATTTAGCTAGGACTGTCTGGGAGTGGTCTGAGTGGGAAGGGTTAAACTGAAAACTAGCTGTTATTGGCAGAGAGGTTTGGAACTCTCTTTCTTATTGACCTATTAACTAATTAGCCGCCTGGTGATGTCACCAGACAGACAAAAACGAAGGTTACGTATGTAACCACGGTTATGTGAGCTATATGGATAACTTCCAATATATCACTCCACGTCGGAGGGATACATCCGAGGTGAGGATTTACAGATTTACTCCCGTGTACACCTGTGTCACGGCTGGGGTCCGCCAATGTGGGTCAGGAGTGTGTCTCTATCTGACAGGACCTGGGTCCTGGTCGTGGCACAAATCAGCCAATCATCCAGGTAATTGAGGATCAACAATCCTCAGGACGTGAGAGGTGCCAGGACAGTGTCCATGCACTTTGTGAAAGTATGGGGTGCCAAGGAGAGGCCGAAGGGAAGAACCATACATTTGTAAGCCGTCCCTTCAAAAGCGAATCGGAGGTACTGCCAATGAGCTGGGTGAACAAGAACATGGAAGTACGCATCCCTCAGGTCCAGCGTCACAAACCACTGGTCCTTGGACACGGCCTGCAACACACTGGCTGGGGAGAGCATGTGGATCCTCCAGTACCTTCAAGTACCCATTGAAGTTGCAGAGGTCCAGAATCAGTCGGCCACCGTGGTGACACGAAGGCCCCTGAAGGACGGGTGGCCGGCACCGGAATTGGAATCGGTACCCCTCGAGCATCACCCAGGGGGACTACACACCCTCCTCCCACTTTGCCCTTTGAGACTGGAAGAAGCGGCCGGGGAAGGTTGTGTCAGGGGTCCTGCCGGGGCCCGCCTCTCCTCTGGCGCCCCGAGTGCCTGGGTCCCCCAGGCACGTCCCTATGGCGGTGACAGTTGACAGGTTGTTGCTTCACTGAACGCTGTGCCCCTCCCCGCTGTCGTCCCTCAGCACGAGGCGATGGGGCAGGAGAGGGAACCCCCCCATCGTTCGGGTGCAGGTGGGTGGCGAACGTCAGCCCTGGGGTGATGGGGAGAGGGGCAAATGTGCTCTGGAGAGCAGCTGGCAGACGGGATTGGGCCAGCCAGAGATTGTGCAGGGAGGTAACCACCTGAGCCATGGCCCGTCCGTTGGCGCAGGCCACATCACTCTGGAGCAGGGAAAGCAGGCGAGATACCTCCATTGCTTCCCGGAGGAGCTCCTCTGTGCCCTCCTGCAGCCGGGGCAACAGAGTCTGCAGGTTGGCCTACAGCAGCATGGCCGCATTGGTAAGAGAGCAGAGGGACCGATATGTGGCTTTCAAGTCCGCATCAAAGACTCTGGGGGTGGGGGTGGTCCCGGCTTCAGTCGCGGGTTCCGCCCTATAATCTCCTGGTCCGGGAGGACCATGGCAGCTATCATGGTGTCCGTGGTCGGGTACTCCCGGAGGCCGAGTGACTCCGCGCCCACACCATAACTCCATGGTCCAGTCTCTGCTGTGAGTCGGAATCACCCTCTGGCAGAGACCCAGCTCTCCTGCAAGGCCTCGTGGACCTCAGCAGAGACTGCAGATGGAGAGTCATCACTGTCCACCAGTTTGATGTCCAGTGCAGTGGCTACCCGAGTGAGTAGGCTCCTCATAGCCTCTCGAGCCGCTGGGGGCGATGAAGCTTGGCTGCCGGCTTCTGACGGTGAACAGTGCCAGCATCGTCCCCCAGGAACAGCCTATCACTGGCCAACAGGGAACAGCTGTCGTCACCACTGAAGCATGCGCCCTCCATTCCAGGTGGTCCCAGCGGTCCGACTCCTGCCTCTTGCCTGCGGTGGCTCCGGCCACGCTTCCTGGGAGGGGTACTGGGCCCAGTAGAGGGACTAACAGCTCGCTGGCGCACCACTCCTGAGGAAGGGAGCTCGTCCCCAGCCTGAGCCTGAACCTGAACCCGAGCCTGGCCGACCCACTCGCACATGGCCTCCAATTGCGCCAGACACAGGCGTTCTGAGAACACCACACAAAACAGGCATCCTGTAGGGCGCTCCACCGTCCTCTCCGCATTGCTCAAACCCAGGCAGTACATACACGAGGTATGCGGATCCCGAGGGGGGATGCCACCATCACACCTGTCACAAAGGGAAGCCATAAGCTCAGCCAAGCCAACAAGGCCACGGAGAGCTTATGTCGTGACCCGCTTGGAGGAATAGGAACCCGGTGAGTGATAAATTATCGGGGTAGACCCGTGTAACCAGGTAATGGATTTGATTTATTAGTTTTTTTGTTTTACGCCAAATGCAATATTACCTAGCCGGTTTAATATCAAAGCAGCAAAAACAGCACCATATGATGGAGTAACTCCATTAAGAAACTCTAAAGTTAATGTCTCAACGTAGTGGAAAGCCCACCACAATACTCTTACACTCTGCAGAGGAAAGAAGAAGAAAAAACCCTGCAGGGTAATTAGCAGAGAAATCGCGCCTATGGCTCGGGGAACAGCATGTTAAAGCTATTCACAACACACACATAGAACAAGCCAGTCGGCAAGTTGTGTAAGGTAAATTACAGTTTGTGCAGCCACCATACTAATGAATGCACACGGAGTCGAAGTGTAACGCTAACGAAACACAAGTACGACAAACCACGGGCGGAAGATACAGAGCTCCATTTTGGTCTCATCTGACCACAACACTTTCACCCAGTTCTCCTCTGAATCATTCAGATGTTCATTGGCAAACTTCAGACGGGCATATATATGTGCTTTCTTGAGCAGGGGGACCTTGCGGGCGCTGAAGGATTTCAGTCCTTCACGGCGTAGTGTGTTACCAATTGTTTTCTTGGTAACTATGATCCCAGCTGCCTTGAGATCTTGAGACAAGATCCTCCCGTGTAGTTCTGGGCTGATTCCACACCGTTCTCATGATCATTGCAACTCCATGAGGTGAGATCTTGCATGGAGCCCCAGGCCGAGGGAGATTGACAGTCCTTTTGTTTTTCTTCCATTTGCGAATAATTGCACCAACTGTTGTCACCTTCTCACCAAGCTGCTTGGCGATGGTCTTGTAGCCCATTCCAGCCTTGTGTAGGTCTACAATCTTGTCCCTGACATCCTTGGAGAGCTCTTTGGTCTTGGCCATGGTGGAGAGTTTGGAATCTGATTGATTGATTGCTGCTGTGGACAGGTGTCTTTTATACAGGTAACAAGCTGAGATTAGGAGCACTCCCTTTAAGAGTGTTCTCCTAATCTCAGCTCGTTACCTGTATAAAAGACACCTGGGAGTCATAAATCTTTCTGATTGAGAGGGGGTCAAATACTTATTTCCCTCATTTGAATAAAAATAAATGTATAACATTTTTGACATGCGTTTTTCTGGATTATTTTGTTGTTATTCTGTCTCTCACTGTTCAAATAAACCTACCATTAAAATTATAGACTGATAATTTCTTTGTCAGTGGGCAAACGTACAAAATCAGCAGGGGATCAAATACTTTTTTTCCCTCACTGTATATATAGGGGTAAATCCTCACCTCGGATGTATCCCTCCGCCGTGGAGGGATACCAATATATTGGAGTGATCCAATATAGTGAAACATAACTCCATCCCACCCCACCAAAACAGGCTGAAATTTCAGGCGGTTTTTCAAACAGCTCTTACACTAAAAGGGCATTATCAAATTTTAACAATTTCACAGTATTATTCCAACCTCATAGTGCGGAAATATATATAAAACACAGGAAAATCACGTTTTCGACTTCACTCTGCTTTTAATTCTTGAATAATGTTGTTCCCATGCACATGCAGCCGGCAGCCGGACCCCGGCTGTAACTATACCATGTCTATTGGTATATCATTGTCTTTCTATATCCAATTTTTCACACATCTTCTGTAGCGGAGGGCTTCCCGTAACAGCTTGCTTTATGCTCTTTCCCTACCCTTTTAGATAAGAGAAGACAATTAGCATACTGTTGGAAGTGAAGCAATCCATGCCCAATGAAAATAAAAGCTTCTTTTAAATAAAAGCTTCTTTTTTTTAATGCACATGATGGATAATGGGCTAAAACTCACGCAGGGATGCACTGGGCAGGCTATTGAAAAAAATAAGAGAGGGATGGAGAGAGAGAGACAAAATGGCAAGAATGGGCTTACCAAGTGCTTTGAGAAGTTCATCAAAATTCTCACTGCTCTTCATTTTCCAGGTGCCTGCAAAGTTGGCCATTTCTGCTGGGGCTGACAGTAAGGTTGTGCCTGCAAAATAACCTGCTCTGCGCTCTGCTCTTCCTATGCCCTCTCTCCCTCTCTCGCTCTCACACACTCCCTCCTCCCTTCCTCTCCTTCTTTGCACTCTTCTCCACGCACAATCTTTGCCTTTCTCAATCTCGCTCTCTTGTCTTCCTTCTGTATCTTCCTTTCTGTGTAGTAGCGTCAATCTCCTCCTTGCCACGAGATAAAGCAAGTGTCTTTCTTCCTCATTTACACAACCTTTTTCTTAGTGTCTTTTACTCCCTCTATCTCACTTCTAGTCCTTCTCTCTGTCTCTCTCTGTCTCTGTTTCTGTCTCTGTCTCTCTCTCTTTAGTGCCGGCTTCGACCTTGTCTCTGCCACTAGTTATAGCAAGTGTATTTTAATCTGACTCACTATAGGTCCCTCCCCCTAGAAGCCCATTATTATCGCACACAATCTGAACACACCAAGCTTGTCATTCCCTAACCTAGACTGGGATTCAGAACCTAGATGATCAACCTTTGCAAGCGTATATGTGTTTTTTAAATTCATGTAAAATATTCATATTTTTTGTATGGTAATCAATTAATTTTGATGGAATGAACATTTTAAAGTAATGTCTGATACTTTCTGTTGGCGATTGTGTATTGTGATGGTAATAGTTTTTGTTCACGGCCCACTTTATATTACTTACATGCTTATGGCAAAATGTTCTGATATGGTTGACCCACTATCATATGGTTTGGAAATAGGAATCCTTTATATCACAAATCGGTCCCCTTATATGAATGCCCATATAACTCTCAGTATTGTAGCCTTTACCTTTTGTGGCACACAGAGTGAACATCAAGTGCATTCTGAGGGCCTCATACAGTAGTTCCTGAAATGGACAAAAAAACATTTTAACTTGAACATCACTTGTTAACGTCTTAGATTTTTGTTTGATGGTATTTTGAAATTGTCATGAGCAAAAGACTTGAGTTTGCGTGCATGCAACAAAAGTACCCCATTAGCCCACCAGAGGGGTCATAGTGAGTCTCATCAGACATTTAAAAAATCACACAAAGGGCTATTTACAAACCTCCAGCACTAGTTGAGTTGATTATAAACAATAAACAAGGTGATTCTCCTTTCTCCTTTTAAAGTTATTGATTGATTTTAGCTGTTCACCATCCAACCTGACAGAGCTTAAAAGGATCTGCAGAGAAGAACGGGAGAAACTCCCCAAATACAGGTGTGCCAAGCTTGTAGCGTCATACCCAAGAAGACTCAAGGCTTTAATCGCTGCCAAAGGTGCTTCAACAAAGTACTGAGTAACGGGTCTGAATACTTATGTAAATGCTATTTTCAGCTTTACATTTTTAATAAATGTGCAAACGTCTAAAAACCTGTTTTTGCTTTGTCATTATGGGGTATTGTGTGTAGATTGATGAGGGGGAAAAAACAATTTAATCAATTTTAGAATAAGGCTGTAATGTAACAATGTGGAAAAAGTCAAGGGGTCTGAATACTTTCCGAATGCACTGTAGGACAGACACTTCAGAACAAACTTCCTTTTTTGGGACTAGGATTTATAGTACATGTACAATTTCAGATGTTTGCATAGGAACTGTGTATTCATGAAAACTCATTGGTTTCTTATAAATGAATGTTTTCTGTAAGGACCCATGCCTGAAGTGTACTGGATGGATCACTTATCAGAATAGACTTCAGAAACAATGACACAATTGAAATACATGTTTAAAACATACCAGATGCTTTGGTTGAGGGGAAAGTAAAGCAAATTAGTTTAGTTTTAGTTGTATTTATTCACACATAAAAAGACAAGTGAAAGACAAACAGTGCAGATAAACCAAGGTAAAACAATATATGCAGGCGAGGTTGGAAACCCAAGAAGGCACGAACATCTTTTGATGCATGTGCATCCAGTGCTTTTATTCACCCACAAGAGGAAAAGACTGGGAAAAGAGGAAAAGCCAAGTACAGCAAAAATTAGAGGGGCATGAAAAACTGTCTTTGTAAACCATTAACATCAGCCACATTAAAAATAATAACCTCTGACGTGAGTACTTCCCTTTTAACGTGTTTCAGTTAATGCAAGATATCAACTCATTATCAACAATCATTTCCCGAGTTGTCTATAATGAGTCATGTGGACATGCCTCCAGTGAGGCAAACAGCAGCACTGAGATCAGTAATGAGGTGAAACAAGCTCTGGAAGTGAAGACCTGAGGCAGAAATGGAAAGAATGTATGCACTTATTTGCTTTCGAGGAGAGAATGTTCCCTGTAAAAACCCATAATTCTGAAGTGTTCTTGATTGAAAGAAACGCTGGTCTGGAAGCAAACACTTATTAGGAGCACAAAGCAACAACGAAACACTTCCTTTCATTAACAATTGCATTTGATTCAGCTTGTGAGCCTTCTGAACTTTGAGGATGATAACCCCAATAAAATGTACATCTGCGCAGTGGACATCTGCACACTAACACGCACATACGGGTGCACACACACTAAATAACTGGATACCCATGTGAGCCGCACTGTTGTGTGTGTTACATAAACCAACCTCCCTGACAGGACTACAAGACTGCTGTGGCATTAAAATGACATTGCAATAAATACCCACATTAAAGAAGTCCTGCAATTATCACACAACATTTACTAGTGCAAAGCACCAACATCAAATGGTAACTGAAGTGCCTCAAGTGCAAAACAGCATTGTGGTTTGTTTTTAATTCGACTCACATTATTAGCAGTTGTGTAGATTTTAGCTGGCCTCTTAGATCAAATTGTTTGTTACCACAGTTTGTTACCACATACTTTGTTTAGGCTACAAGGCTTTCTCTTGTTTTCTAAAAATAACTTATCTGAAAGAACATGCATGTTGAAAAACTTTATTTCTTATTCATGTGTGCATGTCTTTGCTTGAATGCTGGTTTGATATTGAAAACAACTTAATTGCAATTATCTGAGCCTATGACGTTTGCCCCTGACCCTCCTGATGTTGAATAATTCTATGACACAATATGAAATAAAACATTACTATAGTATTGCATTCACTATTTTAAAGATATGATTGAAGTGAAGTATATCAAAGAAATCATGTGCCATGTGCATGAGAAAATGTCATGAATACAACTAGAGTTTAGCTCCATTGTTAAATTTTTTGTTGGTAGACCCACTATGATGATATGCACCTATTAGAAGTATACCTACACTACACAATAAACTTGAATTTAAACTAGGGGATGCAGCTCTACACACCTAGAAACAAGCATTCCAAATGATTTCACCATGATATGGCAGTTTCATATTACTATATTACTAAATATACCATTTACATAAGTATTCAGACCGTTTACTCAGTACTTTGTTGAAGGACCTTTGGCAGCAATTACAGCCTCGAGTCTTCTTGGGTATGACGCTACAAGCTTGGCACACCTGTATTTGGGGAGTTTCTCCCATTCTTCTCTGCAGATCCTCTCAAGCTCTGTCAGGTTGGATGGGGAGCGTTGCTGAACAGCTATTTTCAGGTCTCTCCAGAGATGTTAGATCGGGTTCAAGTCCGGCCTATGCATGCAATACGTTGATTCATTTAGTGCTCAAATTTACGACAGCAGAACTGTGAGGTGTACAATTATTGTTTTAGGAAAGTAGCCTAAAAACCGTATTTAAAAAAGAGTCTATAAAGTTTTGCATAGGCTACACATCGAAACACAAGGAATAGTACTTTTTTAATTTGTTATAGGCTGTTTTTAAGGACACGTAACTGTGGCTCATTTGGCCAATATCCCTTCTTTATTGATGGGGCTGGCTGCGCCAAGTCGAAACTGAATGCATATGGATGTCTCGTAAACCCTGAAATGCTCATATTGTTTATATGCAGATTTGAGAACATTCACATGAAAATCTGTCACCAATTGGACGGAAAGCAATAGCTAAAGACACCCTAAAGACTGTGGTAAAAAAACAAAAACAAAAAAGCTAGTCCGCTAGTCCAGTGTCACTTTGATTTTGCCTGCACATCATGGTTGACCAGATTAGGGTTGAATATTTTCCCGGTCCCGCTTTAAATGATGTTCAGTTCATAAAGGCTTCAGAATGCCTTTATAAGCACTATATAAATGTGTTACAAAGCATCTATAACCATATGTGATGCTTTAAAGGGTTCATAAATGTGGCATAACTGTGTGACATAATCACCAATGTCAAATGTGACATAACCCACTATGTCAAATATGATATAAACATGTGCTTTATATAAAGAGTGACATGTTGTGATGATGGATGGCATACGCTCCCAAGTGAAGTCATGTTAGTCACATTACACCTAATCTCAATCCCAGACACTTCCTCCCAAATGCTCGGAAGGTCTGATGGACCAATGCATCAAACTTGGTCTTCAGTTAGGATAAGGTTTAAAATCAAATGTTAAGAAGATAAAATGTGGAAATGGGCAGGGTTTAGCCATAATTATGACTTTGTGACTGTGTTAACTAGCGACGATGACTCAGGTCACTCCTATAGAATTCTATGGTCACTCCCACTAAGGCCAACTTTGAATGGTTGATATCCCAGGCTTATAATTGATGTGTTGTGTACGCAATAGCCTATGGACGACATTACACCATGAAACACTTACCTTGATGAAAGCCCCCAAAACAAAAGAAATTGAAAGTGTCTTTCTTCCGGAACCAAGTTACATTTTCTTCAGTACACAAACACGCATATGACAAAAACGAGCCAATACCGTGCGGTGCTGGGCCCAGTCAGGTCTTTGACACATTCACCCACTCCCCCGCTGAAAGATGGGCAACAAAATGTTGGCACCATTGTAACATGTTGTAATCAAGCCCTGGTCTCCAGCATGGGAACAGAAGAGGAATACCTGGGGCGGTAGTCTCATGTTGGACTACTCCAAATCATCTTGGTTCTGACACACACACAAGCACAAGCCTTGCAGGTCCATCAACCCATTTAAATACTTCTCAAACTCTACAGTAACCTGTGGATCATGAGATAACCTTCATAAATTAGCAGAATGTTAATAACCTATTTATTTACACTCTATGTAGTATCCTGTAATACTTAGTTCATAACACATCCATAAAGACTGTATGTCGCATGACACTGTACTTAATTTAAAGTCAGACCCCTTTGGTAATTTAAAACACATACATAAAGGCTTAATGATGTAAACACAAAAAAAAGACGTAGGTAATTATCAACAACAGCTAAAACAAATAAACATTAAAGACACATTTAAACCATGCATTTCCTTTTATTCGTACATTTTTAAAACAATACAAATACATTCAGTTTCAAAAAGTCCAGCAATGCAATTACATTGAACATTACACACGGCTGTGAATAGTGTAGCTTGCCCCTGAGCTGGCAGACGAATGGATCTTGCCTCTCTTAGGAAATGCCTTTGTCACACCTTCTGGATAAGGCATTTCTGTGCTGTGCCAGAAACTCTAAATGGGGAGATAATAAACTCCATTCCATTCGTATTATTCTATTATATCCCTCTTTCATTTACAAATCTCATGACGTGACTCTGAGATGTGGCTGTATCTAGGAGGATTTTTATTTAGCTGAGCCTGCTAGTTAGCTAAATTTCAGCTAGCTAGCAATTGCTGTGAAGTCACCAAAATGATTTGAAATAACGATTGAGGTACCTACAGTATGTAAACTAACTCAACTACTACAAACTAATTGAAATTACAATAAATAAAGATTGTTACTTGTTTTTTGCTGTCCAGTGGCACCACAAGTGGGCATTTGATTTGCGAACTCATCACATGATCAGTGTCTCGCCAGCAACACTAAAAAAGTACTTCCGGGTCACGGAATTTCAGAAACGTTAAAAATAAAAGTCCCCCACTTAATAGTGGAAAAGTGTCAATAACCTGTATTTGTTCATGATATATGAAAAATAATTCTATAAACATTAACAAGGATTCATATTTGTTCATATTTAAGTGACATTTGGTCAAATAAATGCTCCCAATGCGATTCACTGTATATGGAATATATATTGGCTTAGAGCAGGAACTATTCTGTGTGTCGCAGTAAAAGTATTGTAAGGAATACACAATAGGGTCTTTAGAATGTATATATGGTGTCATTTCATGGGTCTCTGAATATTACAGAGTGTTGCTGGCCTTTTACTACACCCATTCCATTGGCGGCCACAATGCGAATCACTGTATGTGGAATACATATTGATCACATGCGCTTACTGTGCTACAGAAAACCCGCTAACCAAACAACATTGCAGGGCATGCTCACTGATCTAAATTTCTTAGATTTTTCCCAGATCTCAAAGTCATTCCCTGATGTGGTTTAAACATTGTGGTGAACACACAAATTAATATTTGGTTGTTTTTCTATTAAGAAAGTGTGAAAAAAAATGGGAAAACCAGAAGAAATGGGGGAAATCTGAAACCTGGAAAAAAAACTGAAGTAGGCAAAACATTTAAACTGTTTTTGAAAGGCCCTACCAATGTTTTTTTGCTGTGCATGACTCCACTTTAGAGTGTCTGTCATCCTGCAGCACAGCATTATGGGGAAGATTGAGGTCAGGTCCAATATTGACTATGCACCCAAGAGGGAAAGCAGTTGGGCCGTCCTAGAAATGCTTTACAGTAATATAATATATACAATTTAGCAGACACTTTTATCCAAAGCGACTTAGTCATGCGTGAATACATTTTTACATACAGGTGGTCCGGGGGGTCGAACCCAATATCCTGGCGTTGTAATACTCTACCAAGATGCATCATAGGGTTACAAATTCTTTGTGAAATCTTAATTTAATATGATTTATAAGGCCTTTATTAAGCGGTGCTTATGCCACCCTTTATTATGCACAGGTTTATGTCATATTTGACAGGTGGTTATGTCACACAGTTATGTCACATTTATGAACCCTTTATAAAGCATGACATAAGGTTATAGATGATTAGTAACACATTTATTTAGTGTTTATAAAGGCTTTATGAAGCCTTTATAAGCTGCACTTCATTTAAAAAGTGGGACCATTTTCCCTGTATTTTACAAATGTTCTTTCCCGAGAATAATCACTTTTCTCCCAGGTAACCTGGTGTTTCCCACCAACCCGGACGTGCCAATCTAATGTAAATCATATGTCTTGATTTGATTACAGCTTTGATTGGCATGAAAATTCAAGTCTGATGCTACCTGAGCCTGATGAGCCATACATTCAATACATTTTATAATCACTACATTAAAGACATTTTAACAGGCCAAGCCCAAAAAAGGCCAAATGATTGTGCCATTATCTTTTCTTTTTTTTTTACCAATACATAGCCTATGATAGGCTACCGCACATTACCCACGACAGAAAAACATAAAAGCCCATAGATGTAGCTATGCTCTTTTGGGTAAGTAAATGAAACAAGCTCCAGTAAGCTATATCACGTTTCAGGAGAAGACCCAGATGCAGACAGTGTCGGAGTAACAAAAGTTTATTACAAAAACAGGGGGCAGTCAAACGACAGGTCAAGGGCAGGCAGAGGTCAGTAATCCAGATCAGAGTCCAAAAGGTACAGAACGGCAGGCAGTCTCAGGGTCAGGGCAGGCAGAATGGTCAAAACCCGGAAAACTAGAAAACAGGAACTTGAGAAAGACAGGAGCAAGGGGAAAAACGCTGGTAGGCTTGACGAAACAAAACAAACTGGCAACAGAAAAACAGAGAACACAGGTATAAATACACTGGGGATAATGGGTAATCTGGGCGACACCTGGAGGGGGATGGAGACAATCACAAAGACAGGTGAAACAGATCAGGGTGTGACAAGCTAATCTTTTTGAGTGTGGACTCTATTACTGTATTGTATTATACTGTATTATATGGACTGGAATTACGCACCTCTTTCAAACCATGAACCTGGGAGGGAACATGTGATGCTGGTGCAGGATATGCACCCTAAATATTACAATTACAGGCTAGCAAATTCAATTTAAATTTTGAAATATAATAAACCCTATTTTAAATTTTCATAATTAGTTGTCACGACTTCCTCCGAAGCTGCCTCCTCTCCTTGTTCGGGCAGGCTTCGGCGTTTGTCGTCACAGGTCTTCTAGCCACTGCCGCTCCACATCTCATCATTCCATTTGTTTTGGCTTGTTTATTACACACACCTGGTGTCAATTCCCCTCATCAGTACCTGTATAAGTGTTCCCTCTGGCCCCTTGTCTTTGTGTGTGATTGTTTATTGTGGAGGTTAGTTTAGCTCGGTGGAGCTCTTGTATATTGTATCGCCGGGATATTCACCCGTGTGCCTTGTTGTTTCCAGTGCGCTGTATATTTCCGCACTGGAGTGTTTGACGCATTGCTGCGTACCGCTGTGTCAATGGAATAAACCTGTTATTCTGTGATTTACCCTCCTTCAAATCACAACACCACAGAATCACAAACCCGCCATGGAGTCAGCAGGAGAAGAGCCCATGCCTGGAGTCTTGGCACGGGTCCACAAGCATTCCAGGATGCTAGCCAGCTTGGGAGAAGCAATGGATCGGGTTCTCCAGGTCGTCCAACGCCTGGAGAGGAGAGGACCCGACCCGATGGGACCAGCTGAGTGACCGGATCCGGCCACCCACACTCCAGCACCCCGAGGGATTCGTCTATCCCGACCGAGGGAGTTTGACGGGATGGCTGCCCGCTGCCAGGGATTCCTCCTGCAGCTGGACCTCTACTTCGTGAACATCAGCCCGGCTCCATCGGAGCAGGAGAAGGTGTCCGCCCTCGTCTCCTGCCTCTCGGGGAAAGCCCTGGAGTGGGCCAACGCGGTCTGGAGATTAGGAGGAACCGCATTGGACAATTACGGCATGTTTGCTCGCCTCTTTCGGGCAGTCTTTGACCACCCGCCCAAAGGAAGAGAGGCGGGCGAGCATCTGGTCCAGCTGAGGCAGGGGACGAGGACCGCGCAGAACTTTTCCCTGGAGTTTCGGACCCTAACGGCTGGGTCCGGGTGGAACGAGCGGGCCCTGATCGACAGATTTCGGTGCAGCCTGCGACAGGACGTCCGAAGGGAGCTAGCCTGCCGGTATGCCATGTTAACCTTCGACCAGCTGGTGGACATGGCCATCCGGTTGGACAACCTGCTGGCTGCTAGAGGACGTCCTGGGAGTGGCCTGCCCGTTTCTCCCCCCCCCCCCCCAAACTCAGAGTCCGTTCCGATGGAGTTGGGTTGGGCAGCGATCTGGGAGAATGGAGAAGGACAGCTTCAGTGTCACTCTTGGGGCAGAAGAGGACATTATACTGCACGCTGTCATCAAGGTTCTTCCGGGTCTGGAGGGCGGCAGGCATGGCACTCTCGCATCACCCCAGGTAGCGCAAACCCACACTCAGTCAGAGCCCTCTGCTGCACACTGCACCATACACGTCACCTCCCTGACTACCCCGTAGTTTCCCAGTGCAAGGCGCTGGTTGATTCAGGCGCCGCTGGGAATTTTATGGACAGGTCGTTAGCTCTAAGTCTAGGTATTCCATTCGTTCCCCTATCCATTCTACTGCTCATCAAAACACTTGACAGTCAACCATTAGGGTCAGGGTTCGTTAGGGAAGTTACAGCACCAGTCATGATGGTTACCCAAAGGACCCATAGAGAGCACGTCACATTTTTTATTATTTTGTCCCCCGATTTCCCTATTGTGTTGGGTCTTCCCTGGTTAGCACTACACAACCCCACCTTTTCATGGCTACAGAGGGTTCTCACGGGGTGGTTGCGAGAGTGTCAGGGTAGGTGCCTAGCTGTTTCCGTTGGTGCAACCACGGTGGAAAGTCCAGATACTTCCTCCACCGTAAGCAACCAAAACGCAGGCGACCAAATTACCACCTCATCGGGGCGGGGGGGATTGCGCGATAAACCTACGAGTTGACGCTGTGCCTCCCAGGAGTCATGTATATCCCCTGTCGCAGGCTGAAACGGAGGCGATGGAGACATTCGTCTTCAAGTCCCTGTGTCAGGGGTTCATACGTCCCTCCACTTCGCCCGCCTCCTCAAGTTTCTTTTTTGTGAAGAAGAAAGACGGAGGTCTGCGCCTGTGCATTGATTACCGAGCATTGAACAAGGGGACAATACGTTATAGTTATCCTCTGCCCCTCATCCCATCTGTGATCGAGTCAATGCATGGAGTGTGCTTTTTCACAAAATTAGATCTCCGGAGTGCGTATAACCTGGTGCGTGTCCGAGAGGGGGACGAATGGAAGACAGCATTCAGCACAACCACGGGGCATTACGAATACCTGGTGACACCGTACGGTTTGATGAATGCTCTATCCGTTTTCCAGTCCTTGGTGAACAAGGGGTTTTGTTAACATGCTTGGTCATTGTGTAGTGGTCTACATCGATGACATTCTGGTGTATTCCGCTACGCGCGCCGAGCATGTGTCCCTGGTTCGCAAAGTGCTGGGCCGACTGTTGGAAAATGACCTTTATGCCAAGGCAGAGAAATGTCTGTTTTTCCAGCAGTCCGTCTCCTTCCTCGGATACCGCATTACTGTGGAGATGGAGCTAGATCGCATTTCAGCTGTGCGTAATTGGCAGACTCCAACCACGGTTAAGGAAGTGCAGAGCTTTATTGGCTTTGCCAACTACTATCGGAGGTTTACCCGGGGCTTTGGCAAGGTCACAGCTTCCATCACATCTCTGTTGAAGGGTGGACCATCCCGGCTCTGCTGGTCTGCTGAGGCTTCAGTAACCTGAGGGTTCTGTTTACCTCAGCCCCGGTACTTGCCCGTCCCGATCCATCACTACCATTCGTAGTGGAGGTGGATGCGTCCGAGGTAGGGATAGGCGCTGTCCTGTCTCAACGCTCGGGCACGCAACCCAAGCTCCACCCTTTGCCTTCTTCTCCAAGAAGCTCAGCCCGGCGGAGCAGAACTACGACGTTGGTGATCGGGAGCTGTTGGCTGTAGTCAGAGCCCTGACAGTGTGGAGGCACTGGCTCGAGGGGACGAAACACCCTTTCCTTGTCTGGACGGACCACCGTAACCTGGAGTACAGCCGGGCAGCGAAGAGGCTGAACCCTCGCCAGGCCAGGTGGGCCCTATTCTTCACCCGGTTTGAGTTTACCCTGTCATACATCCCGGGTATGAAGACCGTGAAGGCAGACGCACTGTCACGACTGTACGACACAGAGGAGAGGCCCATAGACAACACCCCCATTCTCCCGGCCTCCGGCATTGTGGCGCCGGTAGTATGGGCGATGGACGCGGACATAGAGCGGGCGGTACGCACAGAGCCTTCTCCACCTCAGTGTCCAGCAGGGCTGCAGTACGTGCCTGCTCTTGTCCGTGACCGTCTGATCTATTGGGCCCACAGGTCTCCCTCCTCTGGTCACCCAGGTATCGGTCGTACAGTGCGCTGCCTGACTGGAAAGTACTGGTTGCCTACCTTGGCTAAGGACTTGAGGGTGTATGTCTCCTCCTGCTTGGTGTGTGCCCAGAGTAAGGCACCTAGGCACCTCCCAGCGGGTAAGTTACAGCCCTTACCAGTTCCACAACGGCCATGGTCCCACCTGTGTATTGACTTTCTAAGTGATCTTCCCCTCTCTCAGGGTAACACCACCATCCTGGTTGTAGTGGACCACTTTTCAAAAGCCTGCCGCCTCCTTCCTCTGCCCGGTCTCCCCATGGCCCTGCAAACGGCGGAGGCCCTGGCACTAAGGGGGCCAGAGGACATAGTGTCTGACCGGGGTCCCAAGTTCACATCCAGGGTCTGGAAGGCATTCATGGAACGTCTGGGGGTCTCGGTCAGCCTGACCTCTGGGTTTCACCCCGAGTCTAATGGGCAGGTGGAACGGGTGAATCAAGATGTGGGTAGGTTCCTGCGGTCCTACTGCCAGGACAGGCCGGGGGAGTGGTCGGTGTTCTTGCCATGGGCCGAATATGCCCTGAGCTCTCTTCGCCACTCCTCCACTAACCTAACTCCCTTTCAATTATTTTTTGTTCACCTTTATTTAACCAGGTAAGCCAGTTGAGAACAAGTTCTCATTTACAACTGCGACCTGGCCAAGATAAAGCAAAGCAGTGCGATAAAAACAACAACACAGAGTTACATATGGAATAAACAAAAACAAAACGTACAGTCAATAACACAATAGAACATCTATATACAGTGTGTGCAAATGTAGTAAGTTATGGAGGTAAGGCAATAAATAGGCCATAGTGCAAAATAATTTCAATTTAGTATTAACACTGGAGTGATAGATGTGCAGAAGATGATGTGCAAATAGAGATACTGGGGTGCAAATGAGCAAAATAAATAACAATGTAAATAACAATATGGGGATGAGGTAGTTGGGTGGGCTAATTACAGATGGGCTGTATACAGGCGCAGTGATCGGTAAGCTGCTCTGACAACTGATGCTTAAAGTTAGTGAGGGAGATAAGAGTCTCCAGCTTCAGTTTTACGAGGGCATGTTTTGCACCATGAGTGAAGGAGGCTTTGTTTGCGAAATAGGAAGCAGATTTTAGATTTAACTTTGGATTGGAGATGCTTAATGTGAGTCTGGAAGGAGAGTTTACAGTCTAACCAGACACCTAGGTATTTGTAGTTGTCCACATACTCTAGGTCAGACCCGCCGAGAGTAGTGATTCTAGTCGGGTGGGCGGGTGCCAGCAGCGTTCGATTGAAGAGCATGCAGTTAGTTTTACTAGTGTTTAAGAGCAAATGAAGACCAAGGAAGGAGTGTTGTATGGCATTGAGAGTCACCAGCAGAAAGAGCGACATCATTGATATACACAGAGAAAAGAGTCGGCCCGAGAATTGAACCCTGTGGCACCCCCATAGAGACTGCCATAGGCCAGACAACAGGCCCTCCGATTTGACACATTGAACTCTTTCTGAGAAGTAGTTGGTGAACCAGGCGAGGCAGTCATTTGAGAAACCAAGGCTATTTAGTATTTGGACACAACACTTGAAGCAATTTTCTTGTTGCAACAACTGCTTGTAGAACTCTTTTTTTTTGTTCCAGACAGGGCAAATAACAAAAAACGGAAATACCTTTTTACATAAGTATTCAGACCCTTTGCTATGAGACTCGAAATTGAGCTCAGGTGCAGGTAGAGTGGCCAGACAGAAGCCACTCCTCAGTAAAAATATTTGTTATTGTGAAACAAACAAGAAATAAGACCAAAAGCATGCATAACTAGCTGCAAGGCTCTTGGGGTATGTCTCTGTAAGCTTGGCACATCTAGCCACTGGGATTTTTCAAGGCAAAACTGCTCCAGCTCCTTCAAGTTGGATGGGTTCCGCTGGTGTACAGCAATCTTTAAGTCATACCACAGATTCTCAATTGGATTGAGGTCTGGGCTTTGACTAGGCCATTCCAAGACATTTAAATGTTTCCACTTAAACCACTTTAGTGTTGCTTTAGCAGTATGCTTAGGGTCATTGTCCTGCTGGAAGGATGAACCTCCGTCCCAGTCTCAAATCTCTGGAAGACTGAAACAGGTTTCCCTCAAGAATTTCCCTATATTTAGCGCCATCCATCATTCCTTCAAATCTGACCAGTTTCCCAGTCCCTGCCGATGAAAAACATCCCCACAGCATGATGCTGCCACCACCATGCTTCACTGTGGGGATGGTGTTCCTGGGGGTATGAGAGGTGTTGGGTTTGCGCCAGACATAGCGTTTTCCTTGATGGAAGAGGCAGATTACCCACTCACTGTCGGATCCTTACAAGGCACCCCGACCTACGTCCCCGATATCTCTGTATCTTTCCCATGCGAATGACGGGGATTTGGGCCTTGTCGGGTGTCTGAAGAAAATCCTTCGCATCCAACTCGTTAAATAAAAAATCTTCGTCCAGTACGAGGTGAGTAATCGCTGTCCTGATATCCAGAAGCTCTTTTCAGTCATAAGAGACAGTCGCAGAAACATTACGTACAAAATAAGTTACAAATAACGCGAAAAAACACACACAATAGCACAATTGGTTGGGAGCCCGTAAAACGGCAGCCATCTCCTACCGCGCCATTCTTCATATGACTGGAGTGATGCTTAGAATTATATTTCCCCTAAATGGCACAAAAAAATGTACCCCTTTTTATTTTACCACTACAGTCTGTTCTTAGGACAAAACAGAAAAAAAAACATATGTAGAAAGTAACATCTGCATCTCGATGTAGTCTACTGTGCTTATGTCTGCGTAATGAGGAAGTAGGGGAAAATTTTTAACGTCTGACTATTTCTGGTCTTGTGATCGATGACAACCAAGCTCGCTGCCCAGACTTACATAATTACAAAGAGGAGATTCTCCTGATTTAAAATGGTGTCCGACTTGAAAAAAATCAAAATATACACATTGTGAGATATTTGGCGAAATTGACAGACATGTCCGTGTAGAATTTCCCCATAGGGAAACAATGGGGCATCCTCAGATTTCCAACAGTAATGTGTAATTTCTGACATTAGAAAGGCTAGCGTTTGATAACAGCAGAGCTCGCTGCCCAACCTTACATCACAACAAAGAGGACATTCTCCTGATTAAAATGGTGTCCAACTTGAAAAAATCTAAATATACACATTCAAATCAAATCAAATTTTATTTGTCACATACACGTGTTTAGCAGATGTTATTGCGGGTGTAGCGAAATGCTTGTGCTTCTAGCTCTGACAGTGCAGTAATATCTAACAAGTAATATCTAACAATTTCACAACATATACCCAATACACACAAATCTAAGTAAGGAATGGAATTAAGTACAGTGGGGAAAACAAGTATTTGATACACTGCCGATTTTGCAGATTTTCCTACTTACAAAGCATGTAGAGGTCTGTAATTTTTATCATAGGTACACTTCAACTGTGAGAGACGGAATTTAAAACAAAAATCCAGAAAATCACATTGTATGATTTTTAAGTAATTCATTTGCATTTTATTGCATGACATAAGTATTTGATATATCAGAAAAGCAGAACTTAATATTTGGTACAGAAACCTTTGTTTGCAATTACAGAGATCATACGTTTCCTGTAGGTCTTGACCAGGTTTGCACACACTGCAGCAGGGATTTTGGCCCACTCCTCCATACAGACCTTCTCCAGATCCTTCAGGTTTCGGGGCTGTCGCTGGGCAATACGGACTTTCAGCTCCCTCCAAAGATTTTCTATTGGTTTCAGGTCTGGAGCCTGGCTAGGCCACTCCAGGACCTTGAGATGCTTCTTAAGGAGCCACTCCTTAGTTGCCCTGGCTGTGTGTTTCGGGTCGTTGTCATGCTGGAAGACCCATCCACGACCCATCTTCAATGATCTTTAATGCGGGAAGGAGGTTGTTGGCCAAGATCTCGCGATACATGGCCCCATCCATCCTCCCCTCAATACGGTGCAGTCGTCCTGTCCCCTTTGCAGAAAAGCATCCCCAAACAATGTTTCCACCTCCATGCTTCACGGTTGGGATGGTGTTCTTGGGGTTGTACTCATCCTTCTTTTTCCTCCAAACACGGCGAGTGGAGTTTAGACCAAAAAGCTCTATTTTTGTCTCATCAGACCACATGACTGTCTCCCATTCCTCCTCTGGATCATCCAGATGGTCATTGGCAAACTTCAGACGGGCCTGGACATGCACTGGCTTGAGCAGGGGGACCTTGCGTGCGCTGCAGGATTTTAATCCATGACGGCGTAGTGTGTTACTAATGGTTTTCTTTGAGACTGTGGTCCCAGCTCTCCTCAGGTCATTGACCAGGTCCTGCCGTGTAGTTCTGGGCTGATCCCTCACCTTCCTCATGATCATTGATGCCCCACGAGGTGAGATCTTGCATGGAGCCCCAGACCGAGGGTGATTGACCGTCATCTTGAACTTCTTCCATTTTCTAATAATTGCGCCAACAGTTGTTGCCTTCTCACCAAGCTGCTTGCCTATTGTCCTGTAGCCCATCCCAGCCTTGTGCAGGTCTACAATTTTATCCCTGATGTCCTTACACAGCTCTCTGCTCTTGGCCATCGTGGAGAGGTTGGAGTCTGTTTGATTGGACAGGTGGTAATGAGTGGAGAACAGGAGGGCTTCTTAAAGAAAAACGAACAGGTCTGTGAGAGCCGGAATTCTTACTGGTTGGTAGGTGATCAAATACTTATGTCATGCAATAAAATGCAAATTAATTACTTAAATATCATACAATGTGATTTTCTGGATATTTTTTTTAGATTCTGTCTCTCGCAGTTGAAGTGTACCTATGATAAAAATTACAGACCTCTACATGCTTTGTAAGTAGGAAAACCTGCAAAATCGGCAGTGTATATCCAGGCTCTGTCGTAGCCGGCCGCGACCGGGAGACCCATGGGGCGGCGCACAATTGGCCCAGCGTCGTCCAGGGTAGGGGAGGGAATGGCCGGCAGGGGATGTAGCTCAGTTGGTAGAGCATGGCGTTTGCAACGCCAGGGTTGTGGGTTCGATAAAATAATGTTTCCCACTGGGGGCCAGTATAAAAAAGAATGTTTTCACTCACTAACTGTAAGTCGCTCTGGATAAGAGCGTCTGCTAAATGACTAAAATGTAAATGTAAAATGTATCAAATACTTGTTCTCCCCACTGTATATATACATATATGGACGAGCAATGACAGAGTGGCATGGACTAAGATACAGTAGAATATTATAGAATACAGTATATACATATGAGATGAGTAATGCAAGATATGTAAACATTATTATAGTGACTAGTTTTCCATTTCTTACAGTGGCCAGTGATTTCTAGTCTATGTCTATAGGCAGCAGCCTCTAATGTGCTAGTGATGGCTATTTAACAGTCTGATGGCCTTGAGACAGAAGCTGTTTTTCAGTCTCTCAGTCCCAAGTTTGATGCACCTGTACTGACCTCGCCTTCTGGATGATAGCGGGGTGAACAGGAAGTGGCTCGGGTGGTTGATGTCCTTGATGATTTGTTTGACCTTCCTGTGACATCGGGTGCTGTAGGTGTCCTGGAGGGCGGGTAGTTTTGAGGACTAGGCCTTGTAAGCATCCCGGAAGTTGGAATAGCAATGTTCGAGTGTTTTACCTACCGAGTACAACAGTCGATATGTTGATAGAACTTCGGCAGCCTAGTCCTCAAATTTGCTTTGTTAAAATCCCCACCTACAATAAATGCAGCCTCAGGATATGTCATTTCCAGTTTGCATAAAGTCCAGTGAAGTTCTTTGAGGGCCGTCGTGGTATCGGCTTGAGGGGGATATAAACTGCCGTGGCTATAACCGAGGAAAATTATCTTGGGAGATAATACGGTCGGCATTTGATTGTGAGGTATTCTAGGTCGGGTGAACAAAAGGACTTGAGTTCCTGTATGTTACTTCAATTACACCATGAGTGTTAGGCTATGGTTCAACCCAGCACTCAGAGAAACAAACACGACTAAGGGAGTGGAAGAAACAAAAATTATTTTAATAAAAGTTCAATTTGTCTTAGTCCAAAAACAACTGAAGAAAAGGAACAGAGTGGGCTAGTCGGCTCCGGAGGAAGGAAAAGGCTGAGGCAGGCAGGCAGGCCGGCAGGCAGGAAGGCAGTCAGGCAGGTTGGGAGGTATGTCTGAACTGAAGACAAAACAAACGACAGGTTAAGGAGAGTAAAGAGCCAGGCTGAAGACAAAGACAATTTAACTCTACTGGTGAGCCAAGTTACCGCTCTGGTAAGAACAACGATCTGGCGCCGGTGGAGAGCCATGCCCAGGAATTAGTAGTGCAGGTTGATGAGAGAATAGGATGCAGCTGCGTAGGCAGGAATCACTGGAAACAACCCGCAGCTGCACAGGAGAGGCAGATCCTGAGCACGCCCCCCGATCCACTCCAGACACACCCACATAATGGGGACAAACACACATACAGATACAACAGACAAAGAGGGGACAAAACAAGGAGGAAGGGAAACAGAAAAGGGAGAGACAAGCTGCCCACATAACAATGAGTCGTTAATCATGAAACACATGCCCTTCTGCTTCCCAGAGAGATATTTATTTCTGTCTGCGCGATGAACTGAGAACCCATCTGGCTGGACCGATTTCGACAGAATATCCAGAGAGAGAGCCATGTTTCCGTGAAACAAAGTATGTTACAGGCCCTGATGTCTCTCTGGAAAGAAACCCTTGCCCTGAGCTCATCAACTTTGTTATCCAAAGACTGAACATTTGCGAGTAATATACTCGGAAGCGGTGGGTGGTGTGCGCGCTTCCTAAGTCGAACCAGCAGAGTTCCTCTCCTCCACCGGCTATGTTTTGGGTCGGCCTCTGGAATCAGTTCAATTGCCCTGGGGAGAGCGAACAAAGGATCTGCTTCGGGAAAGTCATATTCCTGGTCGTAATGCTGGTAGTTCTGGTGAGTTATCGCCGCTCTGATACCCAATAGTTCTTCCCGGATGTATGTAATGATACAAAACATTTTCTGGCTAATAATGTAAAAAATAATTCAGAAAAAACAAAATACCGCAAAGTTTCCTAAGAGCTAGTCGCGAGGCCACCATCTTCGTTGGTGCCATCATTGAAAAATGGTGAGATATTTGGCGAAATAGACAGTAATACCCCTATTTAATATGCCATTTAGCAGACGCTTTTATCCAAAGCAACTTACAGTCATGTGTGCATACATTTTTACGTATGGGTGGTCCTGGGGATCGAACCCACTACCCTGGCGTTACAAGCGCCATGCTCTACCAATTGAGCTACAGAGGACCACATTTCCCCTATAGGAAACAATGGGACGACCTCAGAGTTCCATGAGTAAAAAATATAATGTTGATGTTTTAACTACCAACAATTGATCATAACATACTATGCTACCCACATTTACATAATTAGAAACAATAGAGTATCCTGAATTAAATGGTGTAGAACTTCAAAACATCAAAATACATCCATTTTGAGTTATTTGGAGAAATACAGACATTGCCATTATGTCCTTCTACAATGAATTTGTGAAAATTGACCCAACCCAGTCGACTGCTTTGGAACAGATCACAAAGGAGCATGACTCAAGGAAGCTTCGAGTTACTGCAAGCTCAGCCAAGAAGGTCCCTGTCAGGGAATCCACCAACCCTGGTAAGTTTCTCCAGGAGCATCTGTATCCCAGGTTCCGAGGGAATGCAGCCACACGCTACGGGAAAGATAATGAGCTGATGACCTCCCAGTGGCTGGAAGACTGTGGATACTGAGTGCTGAACTCCAAGGAGCTGTTGGAGATCAAGTGTCCTGTCATGGGGAAAGCCTGTGATGTGAAGGTGGTGGAGGGCACACTCCAACTGCAACCACATGGGCCACGTGGCTTCTACATTCTGCAAATTGGTATGTTTTGCACAGGACTGAGAGAAAGTAAGGTGCTCATCTGGACTCCGTCCCAGCAAGTCGTCATACCTGTTCCCTGTGATGCACAGTTCTGTACAGAGGCTGTCCTGAGGTTGAAGGGCTTCTACTTTACACACATGCTGCCATTTATTGTTGAGGAGCATCAGGCAGGCAGATTTTTTTTTGGCTTTGTTATTTTTTAATATTAATGAGTATGTAAAACAAATAATTTGAGTTGTTAAAGAATGTATTTACATTTATTTAACGTAACTTTTCGACCCTGTAAATGGCATTTGACTGGTCAGTTCATTCAGCATCTTCATGAATGATGTCACCACGCAGGATACACAGGGAAGCACAGTATTTTGTCCAATTTAGATGACAGGTTGATTGGCACTGTCTGTGAGATGATTCTAAACCGCTTGAGCCTTTGAATTACGCGTTCCACATGAACCCTCACGTTAGCTATCCGTCTTGTACATGTGGTGTCTTCCTCTGACAGCTGTGCGCCTCTTTTTGTGAAGGCTGGAATTGTTAATTTGACCTTCCTCTCGTGCAGCAGATCACGGATTGTGAAGCCCCGGTCAGCCATGACCTCATCTCCTGGACAGAGGTACTCCAGGAACCCAGAATCCAATGTTATATACAATACCAGTCAAATTTTGTTTTGTTTTTTTAAACATTTTTTACATTGTAGAATAATAGTGAAGACATCAAAACTATGAAATAACACATATGGAATCATGTAGTAACCAAAAAAGTGTTAAACAAATCTAAATATATTTTATATTTGAGATTCTTCAAATAGCCAGCCTTTGCCTTGATGACAGCTTTGCACACTCTTGGCATTCTCTCAACCAGCTTCATGAGGTAGTCACCTGGAATGCATTTCAATTAACAGGTGTGCCTTCTTAAAAGTTAATTTGTGGAATTTATTTCCTTCTTAATTGGAGCCAATCAGTTGTGTTGTGACAAGGTAGGGGGGTATACAGAAGATAGCCTTATTTGGTAAAACACCAAGTCCATTTTATGGCCAGAACAGCTCAAATAAGCAAAGAGCAACGACAGTCCAGCAATAGTTTAAGACATGAAGGTCAGTTAATACGGAAATTTCAAGAACTTTGAACTTTTCTTCAAGTGCAGTCGCAAAACCATCAAGCGCCATGATAAAACTGGCTCTCATGGGGACCGCCACAGGAATGAAAGACCCAGAGTTACCTCTGCTGCAGAAGATAAGTTAATTAGAGTTACCAGCCTCAGAAATTGCAGCCCAAATAAATGCTTCACTGGGTTTAAGTAACAGACACATCGCAACATCAACTGTTCAGAGGGGACTGTGTGAATCAGGTCTTCATGGTGAAACTGCTGCAAAGAAACCACTACTAAAGGACACCAATAAGAGACCTGCTTGGGCCAAGAAACACGAGCAATGGACATTAGACCGGTGGAAATTTGTCCTTTGGTCTGGAGTCCAAATTTGAGATTTTTGGTTCAAACCGCCGTGTCTTTGTGAGACGCGGTGTGGGTGAACGAATGATCTCTGCATGTGTAGTTCCCGCCGTAAAGAATGGAGGAGGAGATGTTATGGTGTGGGGGTGCTTTGCTGGTGACACTGTTGGTGATTTATTTAGAATTCAAGGCACACTTAACCAGCCTGGCTACCACAGCATTCTGCAGCGATACGCCATCCCATCTGGTTTGGGCTTAGTGGGACTATCATTTGTTTTTCAACAGGACAATGACCCAACACACCTTCAGGCTGTGTAAGGGCTATTTTACCAAGAAGGAGAGTGATGGAGTGCTGCATCAGATGACCTGGCATCCACAATCCCCCGACCTCAACCCAATTGAGATGGTTTGGGATGAGTCGGACGGCAGATCGAAGAAAAAGCAGCCAACAAGTGTGCAGCATATGTGGGAACTCCTTCAAGACTGTTGGAAAGCATTCCAGGTGTAGCTAGTTGAGAGAATGCCAAGAGTGTGCAAAGCTATCATCAAGGCAAGGGGTGGCTATTTGAAGAATCTCATTCATTTTTGGTTAATACATGATTCCATATGTGTTATTTCATAGTTTTGATGTCTTCACTATTATTCTACAATGTAATTTTTTTTTAAAATAAATAAAAACCCTTGAATGAGTAGGTGTGTCCAAACTTTTGACTGGTACTGTATTTGTCGCTACATCTACAGTTGAAGTCGGAAGTTTACATACACTTAGGTTGGAGTCATCAAACTCGTTTTTCAACCACTCCACAAATTTCTTGTTAATAAACTATAGATTTGGCAAGTCGGTGAGGACATCTACTTTGTGCATGACACAAGTATTTTTCCATCAATTGTTTACAGACAGATTATTTCACTTATAATTCACTGTATCACAATTCCAGTGGGTCAGAAGTTTACATACACTAAGTTGACTGTGCCTTTAAACAGCTTGGAAAATTCCAGAAAATGATGTCATGGCATTACAAGCTTCTGATAGGATAATTGACATCATTTGAGTCAATTGGAGGTGTACCTGTGGATGTATTTCAAGGCCTACCTTCAAACTCAGTGCCTCTTTGCTTGACATCATTGGAAAATCAAAAGAAATCAGCCAAGACCTCAGAAAAAAAATTGTAGACCTCCACAAGTCTGGTTCATCCTTGGGAGCAATTTCCAAACTTCTGAAGGTACCACGTTCATCTGTACAAACAATAGTATGCAAGTATAAACACCATGGGACCACACAGCCGTCATACCGCTCAGGAAGGAGTCTCCTAGAGATGAACGTACTTTGGTGCGAAAAGTGCAAATCAATCCCAGAACAACAGCAAAGGACCGTGTGAAGATGCTGGGGGAAACAGGTACAAAAGTATCTACAGTGGGGAAAAAAAGTATTTAGTCAGCCACCAATTGTGCAAGTTCTCCCACTTAAAAAGATGAGAGAGGCCTGTAATTTTCATCATAGGTACACGTCAACTATGACAGACAAAATGAGAAAAGATTTTCCAGAAAATCACATTGTAGGATTCTTTATGAATTTATTTGCAAATTATGGTGGAAAATAAGTATTTGGTCAATAACAAACGTTTCTCAATACTTTGTTATATACCCTTTGTTGGCAATGACACAGGTCAAACGTTTTCTGTAAGTCTTCACAAGGTTTTCACACACTGTTGCTGGTATTTTGGCCCATTCCTCCATGCAGATCTCCTCTAGAGCAGTGATGTTTTGGGGCTGTCGCTGGGCAACACAGACTTTCAACTCCCTCCAAAGATTTTCTATGGGGTTGAGATCTGGAGACTGGCTAGGCCACTCCAGGACCTTCTTACGAAGCCACTCCTTCGTTGCCCGGGCGGTGTGTTTGGGATCATTGTCATGCTGAAAGACCCAGCCACGTTTCATCTTCAATGCCCTTGCTGATGGAAGGAGGTTTTCACTCAAAATCTCACGATACATGGCCCCATTCATTCTTTCCTTTACACGGATCAGTCGTCCTGGTCCCTTTGCAGAAAAACAGCCCCAAAGCATGATGTTTCCACCCCCATGCTGCACAGTAGGTATGGTGTTCTTTGGATGCAACTCCAAACACGACGAGTTGAGTTTTTACCAAAAAGTTATATTTTGGTTTCATCTGACCATATGACATTCTCCCAATCCTCTTCTGGATCATCCAAATGCACTCTAGCAAACTTCAGACGGGCCTGGACATGTACTGGCTTAAGCAGGGGGACACGTCTGGCACTGCAGGATTTGAGTCCCTGGCGGCGTAGTGTGTTGCTGATGGTAGGCTTTGTTACTTTGGTCCTAGCTCTCTGCAGGTCATTCACTAGGTCCCCCCGTGTGGTTCTGGGATTTTTGCTCACCGTTCTTGTGATCATTTTGACCCCACTGGTGAGATCTTGCGTGGAGCCCCAGATCGAGGGAGATTATCAGTGGTCTTGTATGTCTTCCATTTCCTAATAATTGCTCCCACAGTTGATTTCTTCAAACCAAGCTGCTTACCTATTGCAGATTCAGTCTTCCCAGCCTGGTGCAGGTCTACAATTTTGTTTCTGGTGTCCTTTGACAGCTCTTTGGTCTTGGCCATAGTGCAGTTTGGAGTGTGACTGTTTGAGGTTGTGGACAGGTGTCTTTTATACTGATAACAAGTTCAAACAGGTGCCTTTAATACAGGTAACGAGTGGAGGACAGAGGAGCCTCTTAAAGAAGAAGATACAGGTCTGTGAGAGCCAGAAATCTTGCTTGTTTGTAGGTGACCAAATACTTATTTTCCACCATAATTTGCAAATAAATTCATTAAAAATCCTACAATGTGATTTTCTGGAAAAAAAATTCTCATTTTGTCTGTCATAGTTGACGTGTACCTATGATGAAAATTACAGGCCTCTGTCATCTTTTTAAGTGGGAGAACTTGCACAATTGGTGGCTGACTAAATACTTTTTTCCCCCACTGTATATCCACAGTAAAACGAGTCCTATATCGACATAAGCTGAAAGGCCACTCAGCAAGGAAGAAGCCACTGCTCCAAAACCGCCATAAAAAAGCCAGACTACGGTTTGCAACTGCACATGGGGACAACGATCGTACTTTTTGGAGAAATGTCCTCTGGTCTGATGAAACAAAAATAGAACTGTTTGGCCATAATGACCATCATTATGTTTGGAGGAAAAAGGGGGTACTTGCAAGCTGAAGAACACCATCCCAACCGTGAAGCACGGGGGTGGCAGCATCATGCTATGGGGGTGCTTTGCTGCAGCAAGGACTGGTGCACTTCACAAAACAGATGGCAGCATGAGGAAGGACAATTATGTTGATATATTGAAGCAACATCTCAAGACATCAGTCAGGAAGTCAAAGCTTGGTCGCAAATGGGTCTTTCAAATGGACAATGACCCCAAGCATACTTCCAAAGTTGTGGCAAAATGGCTTAAGGACAACAAAGTCAAGGTATTGGAGTGGCCATCACAAAGCCCTGAAAAAGCGTGTGTGAGCAAGGAGGCCTACAAACCTGACTCAGTTACACCAGCTCTGTCAGGAGGAATGGGCCAAAATTCACCCAACTTATTGTGGGAAGCTTGTGGAAGGCTACCCAAAACATTTACATTTTAGTCATTTAGCAGACGCTCTTATCCAGAGCGACATACAGTTAGTGAGTGCATACATTCTTTTTTCATACTGGCCCCCCATGGGAATCAAACCCACAACCCTGGCGTTGCAAACGCCATGCTCTACCAACTGAGCTACATCCCTGCCGGCCATTCCCTCCCCTACCCTGGGCCAATTGTGCGCCACCCCATGGGTCTCCCGGTCATCTACGACAGAGCCTGGATTCGAACCAGGACTCTAGCGGCACAGCTAGCACTGTGATAAAGTACCTTAGACCACTGCGCCACTCGGGATTCACTCAGGAGTCATTTGACCCAAGTTAAACAATTTAAAGGCAATGCTACCAAATACTAATTGAGTGTATGTAAACTTCTGACCCACTGGGAATGTGATGATAGAAATACATCTGAAATAAATAATTATCTCTACTATTATTCTGACATTTCACATTGTTAAAATAAAGTAGTGATCCTAACTGACCTAAAACAGGGAATTTTTACTAGGATTAAATGTCAGGAATTGTGAAAAACTGAGTTTAAATGTTTTTGGCTAAGGTGTATGTGAACTTTCGACTTCAACTGTACTTTCAATCAGTTACAATTTTTAATTTTTCAATGCCTGAGGCACTTTTTCAGTCACGTTCCTAAAGCCGAAGAAACAAACACTTAGCTTCCTGGTGGCAGCATCATGCTGTAGCGGCAGGGACTGGGAGATTAGTCAGGATCGAGGGAAAGATGAACGGAGCAAAGTACAGAGCAAAGTACAGAGAGAGATCGTTGATGAACACTTGCTCCAGAGCGCTCAGGACCTCAGACTGGGGCGAAGATTCACCTTCCAACAAGACAACGACCCTAAGCACACAGCCAAGTCGACGCAGGAGTGGCTTCAGGACAAGTCTCTAAATGTCCTTGAGTGGCCCTGCCAGAGCCTGGACTTGAACCCAATTAAACATCCCTGGAGAGACCTGAAAATAGCTGTGCAGCGACGCTCCCCAGCCAACCTCACAGAGCTTGAGAGGGTCTGCAGAGAAGAATGAGAGAACCTCCCCAAATACAGGTGTGCCAAGCTTGTAGCGTCATACCCAATAAGACTCAAGGCTGTAATCTCTGCCAAAGGTGCTTCAACAAAGTACTGAGTAAAGTGTCTGAATACTTATGTAAATGTAATATTTCCGTTTGTATTTTTATTTTTATAAATTAGCAAACATTTCTAAAAACCTGTTTTTGTTGTCATTATGGGGTATTGTGTGTTGATTGAGGGGGAAAAAACTATTTCATCCATTTTAGAATAAGGCTGTAACAAAATGTGGAAAAATACAAGGGGTCTGAATACTTTCCAAATGCACTGTATATGGTTATATATTTTGATAATCATTATCATTAATGGCATAGCTGACATTAGCTAACTAGCTAGCTAGCAGGCTAACATTAGCCTACCTCAATACAACTCGAATTTGGCTTGGAAATACGCTAACATTTAAAAAGTGTTGTGGAAAATAACTACTATATTTTATTACAAATAAGGTCTTACAGAGTTTTTGTTACATCTAGAAATGACTTTATTAAAGTTTTCAACAAAGCAGTCTGCTGAGTGCCACCCCGTTCTGTTTTCCTCACGTCACATTATATACCATCATCCCCCACTCTTCTAGCTCTAAATCTCTTCAGTTTCCCGCTCTTTATCACTCCACACCCACTTCCGTTGTCCCTGAGGACGGCTGAACTATTACTCCAACCAATCACTCGCTCCCCTGTCTTGCACACACACTCATGTTTAGTTTAAACATGACAAGGCCCTAAATTACACAAACCTCACCCCCTCATGCTGTTATCAATCAAGAAGATACCAAGGAGACAAAGGTCTAGCCCAAACTCTATTCAACCCTGGTGCCACTCCCTTCACTGTGTTTGAAGAGAGACAAAAGCCACAAGCTAGTTTCAGTCTCTCATCAGATAAGACAGCCATGGATTTAAGTAAGAGCAAGCAATTTGACCCTAGGGCAGATTTCCTCTCTACTCCCCCACACACAGAGTGAAATGCCCCAATTAAATTCCTAGCCCAGTAACAAACAATTCTAACTCAATGTTCGTGATTAACCCAGTTCTATTTCCTAATTCATTAAAGAATACACATCAAAAGCAGGCAAATAATTAGTAGGAAAACCTTTTGTCATGATTGTGATGTCACCAGATTGACTTTAGATGGAGTATAACTTTAGCCAGCTAACTAAGATTGAGGGGACCACTGTATTTGTTAACTAGCTAACATTAGCATTTCTAGCTTTTTTTGAAGAGTGTTGCTAGTAACAGTAATGGTAACATTGCGATCCCTCTATGCCATATTATGAGGTTGTCAAATTTACTAAAGTTGTTTCCTACTAATTATTTGCCTACTTTATCAATGTCATCGTATTTCCATGCCACTCTAAGTTAGTGTAATTTAGACAAGTCACATTAGCCTCTGAGGTGCCACCCATGTCTATGATGGTACTAGCTAACTCATGTCTGACTACAAGAGTATACTAACTAGCGGCAACAAACTCAAACCAACCAAGGGCCATAGCAAAACATGTCACAGTTGGCTACATAGTGTAAGGGCGTCACTGGCCTGAATCTAATCCAATCTGGAGCCAGTCAGTCTACATCTGTAATGTATAGAATTATCCTCCAAACGAGATTACATTATTTCTCGAGCTATGTTTATAATTGAGGGATGATGACAATCATTGACCCTGTTTTTCTGTTAGACAAAGTGCACAGTTGGGTGACAGACTGATCCCCTGGTCATGAACGGATGCCGGGACCTACCAGAAGGATAAAAGCTAGGTATCATAACATGTCCAGCAATGTGATTGCAGTGTTTTAGCGACCTCCAAAAATCTTTTAATTTACTGTTCACTTGCTACCGTTGTGACACCTCCTCCATTGTTGCCAGAGTCTCCCTCGACTCCTGTGAAAATGACACGCCATCCTGAAGCCTCCTATAGGTACTGCCTTGATGACACAGACGGCTTCATCAACAACGACAGGTAATGTGTGAAATCTGAAAAGTTGTATTAAAAAATACCCGTCTTGATAAACTAATTCCCCAGCCAAGCAGATACAACTAGTAGGGTCATTTTGGTTGTGAAGTGCATTAGCAAAAAGCTTTGTCCTTTCTTTAGGACAAAATGCAATTTACCACTTGGCTGTCTATTATATCACCCTTTCACAGGCCTCCGAGTCAACACCACCTCATAAGATTGCCTGCTGCAGTTGTTCGAGAGATGTCCAGTTTTCAGCCAAACATATGGAGCATAGAGAATACCAGTAAGGGGGCCCTCATCAGCATCATGCAGACATGCCCTCTCTGTGAGCATTCCTATGAATGGAACAGTCAGCCACGTTGGCAAATATCCAGCCAGCAACCTTCACCTGTCAGCGGCAGCAGCTTTCACAGGTTCATCATTTGTACAAATACAAATTACTTTGATACATTTCATAACCCAGTTGTGAAACATAATTGATGTAAACTGACATTATTTGTCGCTTATTTTCTACTTCTTAGATGCATATAATGTCCAGGACATAACCTAGCCTGGTGGAACCAGCCTGATCGTTGTGTTCACCATTCTATTTCACTTCACATTTTATGATATCTGAAGTGAAATAGAAAGGTGAACGCAGTGATCAGGTTGGTTCCACCAGGCTAATCATAACCACCATTGATAATGTAATCAGTGCTGTTTGTGTGGGACCGAACAGCATCTGAGGGGCCAGGAGCTGATCTACGCTGCAATGCCCATCAATGTGGCTCTGGCAAAGACCTCACCTCCAGCATCACATCTTGCCTGCTCACCAACGGTTGTCGATGGGGAGAACAGCATTAGGTAGGTTTAGTCTGACCTGTTCAAACTTCAACATAGTATATGTTACAGTACAGCACAAATGTTCAGTAATAGCAACACCCTTTTCATTCCATGTGTCACTGATGAACTCTGCCGATTTCTACAGATGGACTGGAGATGCTTTGTCCAGATGGCAGCTTCAGTCGTTTGATGTGGAAACCATCATTGAGTAGGTTTTATCTGAACTATTCAAACTTCAACATAGTACCTGTTTGTGTGTCAGATATTACCTATTGTAACTGCCATTGGTAATAGAACAGAAACATCTATGGAGCCAGCACATGGAGACTTGCAAGATGATGTGATCAAGTCCAGAATGACAGACAGGCTTGATACTGATGTCTCTGAATGGAGAAAGACCTGGCACTCAGCATTGAAATGTTAGACAACTTTTACTTGTATTGTCTTTTTTTATTATTGAATTGAATGGTATCAGTCAATATGGGGAGGGATAAACCCTGTCTATTTTCCACCAAGATCAGGGGACCCTGTTGTATACGGCAGGATTTCCTAAACTCGGTCCTGGCCTGGGGCCCCCCTGGGTACACGTTTTGGTTTTTGCCCTACCCCTACACAGCTGAATCAAATAACCAACTCATTATCAAGCTCAGCTGTGCAGTGCTATGGCAAAAACCTAAACGTGCACCCAGGGGGGGCCCCAGGACCGAGTTTGGGAGACCCTGGTATACAGGACACCACACAGGAAGGTATGACCACTGACATGTTTGCCAAGGTAGCCCCATTACCACCAGACAAAATGCCGATAGGCACAGTATCTGTATCGGCTGGGAATGACAAGTTCACATTGTTATATTAGGAGAACACTGCTTCTATGGTATTATGTAAAGGGTTGTTTATTCTACATGGACCTGTTACTACATGTGAAAGCTATCAAAACACTTAGTTAAGAATATTGTTATGTCTGTAGTCTTATCACTAAACATAAACACGGGACAGCGTGATTCTTGTTGTAAGGGAGAACTTGAACTCAGCTTCAGACCGGGCAACAACACAAAAAGGTTGTGTGGGCAACAGTGCCCTCTTATGGGCAGTATGTATACAAACATACATTCAATACATAACATATCTACATTAAATCAGCAATTGCAGTCTTCTCATATTACTCTGTAGGCTGACCTATTGAGAGGGAGGGGGAGGGGGGGGGGGGGGGGCTGCGGGCAAGGTTCTGAAAGATTGGTGTCTTGGGGGTGGCAAGGACACACCCAAAGAACACCCACGTCAAACCACACCCCAACCCAACTCACGTTTGGCTTCTGTCACGGCCACCATCATTTCTTGAGGAGCAAGCCAAAACTAGGCCAAATCAGTGGGTACAGTTCCCCTTTAAAATGGTCAAAAACAAACAAAAATAGCTTCTTAGCAAAGAGCAATTTCAAGCAAGAATGTTGATAGGACTGTCTGGGAGTGGTCTGGGGGGAGGGGAACTTTTGTTCTATTAACTAATTTACTGCCTCGTGACATCACCAGGCAGGCCAAAACTCCATCTCACCAAAACAGGCTGAAATTTCAGGTGGTCTTTACAAACAGCTCTTACACGAACAGTATTATTCCAACCTCAGTGTGGAAATATATATAAGACACAGGAAATCACATTTTTGACTGCACTGGGCCTTTAAACTCAAATGATTTCTCAGAAAGATGATTTGTCTAGACACAAACCAGATTAAAATATGACAAAAGCACACACAATCCATTAGGAATTTAAAATGTTCATTTAATATGCTGTATACACTGTCTTCCTTTGAAATGTTATTGAACATATCCCAATCTCCTTTGGTTGGAAAACGTAATTGGCAAAACAAATGAATTGGGTCATAAGACAGAACCATTTGAAATGTACACGTGAAGACAAATGTTGGTTTTTCATACAGCATAATTTGATTCAATTGTCCTCAATCGTACTAATAAAAAGTTATAGGTTATAACAGAGTAAATATAATACAATTTAAAGTATATACTTTTAAAGTCTGAATACTTGTAAGAAAAAGTTGTTGAATACAATAGAAAAATAAAATTGGTCACACTGTGTCCTTCATTGAAAGTAATCATTCTAAAATCACTAAGAGTGCACGAGGATGGCAGACTTAAATGAGGCTCCACTACAAGCAAATTCAATATGAATTCAGTAGCAAAGAACACATTATTTTATCCAACGACAAGATATCATGTAATATGATGCAAAGACACTGTACAGCAATGGGAACTGTAATATTATACATGTAATCATGACAAGATGTCATGGTACTACCAGACAAGCCTGAAGGTCAAAGGTCCAATCAACAGTAACAATCAAGTTATGCCTATATCACATGTATAGAATCTCCCATAATTGCAATTTGACCATAAATGCACTTTACCACCACAAGAACTGTAATCTCTTTAAAGCACGACGGGAACAGCCATTTCAAAGTGCTTCAACATGGCTGTGTATAAAAGTATATTCCACTCTACTGAGGTGAGGTCTAAGACTGGGGTCTTAAGGCAGAAGCAGAGTTATGGCCTTCCTACATCATGTTCATCGCAGCATTGGCGGCTCAACAGAAGTACATGACAGTGTCTCACTGAAGAATACGTAACGACTATTGAGCAAAAGCAGCGGCGACCAAACATTTAATGTCATGATCACAAGGTTTTCACAAGAAACGTTTGAACAGCCAATGTGCATAACTTACAATGAAGGCTGTGTTGTGAGGAGGCCAGCCCTTAATTCTTCGATCTGAAGGAAATGCATTGAGATAGCAACATTAACAGCAACTCACAAACATTTTACAGGTGTAGCGTTACTTTAAGTTCAATTTAAGGTCATCTATGCAATTTATCTTCATTGAGGCTTGGATTGGGGGTAGGGTAAAATGAGATAAGTCTGCATGCATATCAGGGGCAACTTCTACATGTAGCCATTAGATTCAATCAGCTCCAGGAGAAGTTAAAGTTAAGAGGAAATGTTCCTCTTGAGTTTTTCAAGAACAATGCAAAATAGGGACGGTGAGCCTATGTGGATATTATTGACAAAATAAAAATACAGAACAAATAATATAGGAAAGTAGACTTGAATGTAGCTAAACGATTTATATTTGGTAGGACATGGGGTTTACATTGCCCAAACTACTAAAACAAATAAATGGTGGTCCATGCATAGGAATATTAAACAATAACTTGAACCGTGACTTCTTGAGGGATACTACAAATCAGTCTTATTGACCAGTAAGAAAATGTGTGCACTTATTAGTCGTTAAATGTGAGAGAGGGAGCAAGCAAGAGAGAGAGACACACTCACACCTCTAACATTATCAAGGCCTTCTCAGAGGTCACTGAACTGGTCACAGAAGTGATAGATTCTTTAAAAAGTATGTTGAGCGCAAAGTTCTTGTCATCGGTTACTGCCAAGTACCTGGATCACACCAGACACCAAAACGGTTGTGTGCAGTATGTCACAACACTAACGACAGACTGGCATAGACACAGAAAGATTGGCCACTTAATGATTAAAAATCTTAATCAGAAGACACAGAACTGACACATTTGTTGCCAGCTTGCTGTGTCTTGTATGTTACTGAGTCTTACTATCTATCTAATATTTTTCATCACAACGTTGGCTTGGTCAGAAGTGATCGAGTCAGAAGGAGGAATGAGTTGGTCTTAGAGGCCTCTTAAAAGGGTCGAATAAGTGATGGCAATCCCTAGAAGCGGGCATGCTGATTGGCTACAAAGTGTCCCCTGGATTCAGATTGGCTAAGACAACACCCAGGGCATCACTGATGGGCTGCGAGAACTACGAGGCGACCCCCTGGCATCACTGATTGGCTGAGAGCAGGCCCTGTCTTTGAGCATGCTCCAGGATGGCGTTGTGGCAGAAGTAGTATTGGTCGGGGGTCTGGATCGTGAAGGCCCTCTGCGTTCTCATCCACCGCACCGTCTGACACACGTTGAGTGTCCCCACGTCCTGCAACTGGGACAGACAAATGTCCAGGGCACAGAAGGTACCTGGGGAGAGGAGAGGGAAGTGGGGAAGATGCAGGAATAACATTAGGTCACTATGGCCTTCATAAATTATAGCCAAGGTGATAGCCATTGAAACAGAATCCCCATTATAGAAATAGGGGTGACACCTTTGACTATCACATCATAGAGATTCTATTTAATTGTGTGCGTTACACATTATTGAGGTGATCTGACCACATAGCTTCTTTTGGGGAATTAACTTCTTTGTTATAAGCATGTACGAGCCTTTATGATGTCTTATTAGCGCCCTGTGGTTTGTGCAATCGTGACATGCCTGGATTTTTTACCTTTATTTAAAGCTTTTTCATCAAACTGTCCCAGCAGATGGTCCAGCTGCATCCTCAGACAATTGCTTTCATTTTTGGTGTAATTCTCATTTCTGGATAAGGCTTAAAATACAGGATAAAATCTTGCTATGTCACATGATTGTGCAAAATACAGGGCCCTAATATAATATGTTTTATGTGTCTTTATTTGGGTCTCAAGGACTGGAGTAGAGTCTAAAGGAGTGGTGGTCATCAGTGAGAATGATTAGTTCACCTGTTCTGCCTATGCCCGCACTGCAGTGAACCACCATGGGGGGTCCCAGGGGGTGGCCGCTCCACTGGGGCCCCATGCCCTTCACCGCCTGCCTCTGCTGCCTCTTGACGGCCCCCAGGAAGTCGATGAGCGTCAAGGCCGAAGTGGGGACGCCGTAGTCGGGCCAGCTCAGGTATTGGAAGTGGGTCACCTGCCTCTGCTCACAATTCTGGTTGGGACGGGACAGACCATGATAATAGTGTTAAATTGTGGTGAACAATCACTGATATGCATTTTTTCTAACATGTTCAAACTTGTTGGAAGTTTTGATGTTAGCCAACATGAACACTAAGAACGTAGTGTTGTGCAGTGAAAATTGTTCCAGCTAAAGTGAACAACCATCCCTATGCAGCTAGCCTATGCTATAGCGAGATAATCTCCGATTTAGGAAAGCATGTGTTCTTCCTTGTGTAAAGGGAGCAGAGGGTCACTTTAGACCTCCAGCTAGCTACTGTACCTCCATGTTGTACAGCTCCAGGGTGGTCTGGTTGTAGTGGGAGTGGTTGTCCACTCTCTGGTTGACCACAGCCATGTGACCGTACACATCCTGGCCACCTTCCTCCAGAGGCCAGTACTGACCACACTTCTTCCGACCGCCCTCGTCCGTCCTGCAACACACAGATTGATTATCTCCTGGAGGGTTATGACGATTTTTCTACAATACAAGAAGTGCCCCATTGTAACATATATGGGTCTGGTTCACAACAGTCTCCACATATCAGCATTTCCAAATGTCAGTGAATCATTTAACAACAATCCTCTACTTCATGCCATGACTTGATATAATTTCAACTCCCACTGGGTAAAAGAAAGCTGTAAGAAAAGTAACTACCTTGTTGTCATGACAACGACTAGCACATTTTGCTCCCAGACCATTCTCCAAAAATCACCATAGGTATTCTCCAGTGGTCCTATGGACAGTAGAGTAGAACAAAGGGAATTATCTGCTTGTTACAAGCCTTATAATAAGACATCAAAGCTCATACACACTTATAAAATGTTATGTTGATGTCTTTATGTATAAAATATTCAACCGACTCAAAATTGTTATTTAGGCGGGACCATCAGGGGGTCATACACAGTGTACAAACCATTATGAACACCTGCTCTTTCCATGACAGACTGACCTGATGAATAGAGGTGAACGCTATGATCCCTTATTGATGTCACTTGTTAAATCCACTTCAATCAGTGTAGATGAAGGGGAGGAGACCGGTTAAAGAAGGATTTTTAAGCCTTGAGACAATTGAAACATGGATTGTGTATGTGTGCCATTCAGAGGGTGAATGGGAAAGACAAAATATTTAAGTGCCTTTGAACGGGGTATGATAGTAGGTGCCAGGCGCACCGGTTTGAGTGTGTCAAGAACTGCAACGGTGCTGGATTTTTCACGCTCAACAGTTTCCTGTGTGTATCAAGAACGGTCCACCACCCAAAGGACATCCAGACAACTTGACACAACTGTGGGAAGCTCAAGTCAACATGGGCCAGCATCCCTGTGGAATGCTTTCGACACCTTGTAGAGTCCATGCCCCTACAAATTGAAGCTGTTCTGAGGGCAAAAGGGGGGGTGCAAATCAATATTAGGAAGGTGTTCTTAATGTTTTGTACACTTAGTGTACATGCTTATGACAAGTCTTTCAATGCATCAAACACATCATAATGCATTATACCTGTCGACTTTAGTGTTACCAAAATACCAATAGTTTGAGAACCAAAGGAACCTCTTACAAATGAATGAATATCCCATCAAAATGACTAGTACAAAAGTCTGATGATCAGTGCAAAAGTCTCTGATGGTGAAACTAGCAGGTGTAATATCATAGACGGCCATTGTTGTACCTTGAGTACCGATGTACGCATTCTTCTGTTTGTAGCCATCCATGAAGCTGGCGTTGATGTAGTCCGATCTCTGTGGGAACAAACAGGCCTTTGTCACAGCGACTGGGAGAATAGGGGTCCTATAACATCAGAGCTGTACAGTAGCAATCCAGATAACATTATAGAGCCTTGTTGTATGAATGGCAAATAAATTGAGCGAATAAAAAGAGGGAGCTATCAAGGCGGTTTTGAGCCGTTTATCAGAGGCCTTTGGTGAGCCTGCTGAGTGTAAAACTAGAGGCATTCTCTCACAAGCACATGAACCAAAGATGTCCTTCGACATTCTACTAGAGGCTGAAAGAGAGCGTTCACAAAGGATGGATAGTCTATTAAATACAAACGTACGGCAATATAGTGCAGTTCTTTTTTTTTTGTCCTCAACAGCCTATTCAAGACTAATACAAAAATGATCATTCATATTTCAAGTTCTAGGAACCACATGTAATGCGCAGGCATATGTGCATTTACAAAGACTGTATGGAACCATATTATGCTGTTGTGAATGCTGACAGCAAGTCTTCTAATGCACATTGTGCTTGATAAAAGGCAATATATGCACAAGTGGTTCCTAGAAAGTGGTACTGATATCTCGTATGTTATGATACTGTACACTTTGTAACTGCATGATGACATTGTCATATGACTTTTGAGAAGTACACACCTCGTTTCTTCTTGTTTTCAGACTAACTCTTGTTTGGTCAAGACACAGGACATCCCCATAGCGATTCCTCTCCTGGTTGTATGCAGTACTGGTGAGATTTTGACAGACATACAATCAACCATTGGTAATTTAAGAATATCATGAACTAGTATCAAGTTACTGCTCCAAGGGACTGGTGCAAAGTTTTGCCACCCAGTTTGACGCTTTCCTTCTTTCCTTGGTAGTTTAATGGATAAACCCACATTCTCTCGTCATTAACCCAGTGAGGGCTCAGGGCCCGTATTCACAAAGGGCCAGAGTAGGATTGCTGGTATATGATCAGTTTAGCCTTTTAGATAATAAAGACAAATATTATAAAATCGATAGGAAGGTTCTGATCCAAGAAAGCTCTGATCAGCTTCTACTCTGAGACGCTTTGTGAATACGGGACCAGAACTCTCTAGGCTTCTCCCCGCGCAGCTCAAAAGCCTGGAAATAGATCAACCCACAGCTAATCCTTTAAAAGTGATTCTGATTATTTACTCACAGGGCACAGTGGAAGGTCCCTGGCGGTTGCTCCTTGCGGATTTCCTCATACTCCAGGTATATGCCAGAGCGCTGGAGCCTACCCAGGTGGGCCATGAGCTCCGGCAGGCACATGGCCTCCAGCCCGGGGGTGTGGACCGACGAGTCCTCCAGGGGGATGCCTACCAGCTCATCAACGGGGTCCACACGGCCGTTCTGCCCAGCCAGGAGCTGCTGGTTCCAGCCATGGGCGTCTAGGGGCAGCAGCCCACCCAGGTGCTCAGGGAGACAGTTCTGGGGGAGGTGTTGGCGGAGGTCGGACATTTTGACCATCTGGACCTGGGAGAGGAGAAGGAGGTAGGAGAGAGTGAGGGCTTCAACTTTCACTGTCAAGTGATTAGATCAGATGTTAAGTCCTTGCTCAGTTAAAAAGAAAACTCAATTAAAACTGGACCACATGTCAAAAGTACAGAATCCTTTTTAGGACATCCTGATTTGTAAGCTGTAGGTTTCAGTCTTGACTTCCAATTGAGGATGCCCTAAAGTGGATTCCATACATTAATAGGGGTTTAGGTTGATTTCATTCCCATTCAATGCGTCACTGGGACAGTCAATGAATCAACGTCAAGGAATCAAACCGCGTGCTTTTCAATTATGCTCCCATGCCCTGTTCAATAAATGGATTCCGATCAATAAATGGATTCCGATCTGATATTGCATTATGGAGCCATTCTACAAATGTCACCTCATCAATGAATAATGTGATTGTGGTGTTAACACCAAGCACTCAATCTCATGACCTCCTCCAGTTCATAAAAAGTCATAGTTAAACGAGATCATCAATGACTAACTCAAATCGTCTTTTCTAGTTCTGGTGAGGAAAATGTAAAATCACTCTCCTACTGCCTTCTTAACTAATCTGCTTTAAGAGATGCATATCTATCAGAGGCACGTGAACGATCTGTTACATCTACTGTTTTTAGTGAAATCTACAGTGACTTGGCCTGCATCTAAAATGGCACCTCATTCCCTATGTAGTGCACTACTTTTGACCAGGGCCCATTGGGGTACAGTGTGGACCGAAATGATTGACACCCTTGATAAAGATGAGCAATAATGACTGTATAAAATAAATAATTATAATTCTGAGCTATATTGTATGCTCAAAATTATATTCTTACAATTGCTCAGAAAGATTTTGTTTAACAAGTAATACATATTATATTCTTATTTACAATATAAGTGACTCCAAAATGACACAATACATTATTTACCATTCAAACTAATAATCTGAAACACAACCAAAGCGAACTGCAAATGCACCCAACAAGTTTGTAGTCACAAGCTTGATGTTGTCATTGCATACTAGGAATATGGGACCAAATACTTAACTTTTGACTACTTTATTTAAAAGAATCTTTAGGGGTGTTAATAATTTTGACCCCTACCTTTTTGAGAAAAAAGTATTAGTATTAAAGAATATAATTTCAAAAATTTTTGGAGCATATAATATAGCTCAGTATTTGAATTATTTATTTTATACAGTGATTATTGCTCATCTTTATCAAGGGTGTCAATCATTTTAGACCCCACTGAATGGGTATAGGATGCGATTTCGGACACAGCCGATGTGATTTATGATCCCAAACGTTAGCTTTCCCTGGGAGGAGTGAGTTCCTGAGTAGAGGTCACCGTGGAGACGCCTTGCACCCATCAATCATCTGACAGCTAAGGAAGTGCCTTGTGTATCAATTACATTGATTTGGGCTCCCGAGTGGCACAGTTGTCTAAGGCACTGCATCTCAGTGCTTGAGGCGTCACTACAGACCCCCTGGTTCGATTCCAGGCTGTATCACAACCGGACGTGATTGGGAGTCCCATAGGGCGGCGCACAATTGGCCCAGCGTCGTCATTGTAAATAAGAATTTGATCTTAACTGATTTGCCTAGTTAAATAAAGGTAAAATAAAATAAAACATTGCAGGGGTGGGCGGCGGTTCACCTTCCAATGTCAGGTGTTATACACTGGAAGGGAGCACAACGATCATCCCCAGGTCCTTACATTGTTGAGATGTTCCCAAACTAGGACAGGGAGTGACAGGGGGTTACTGGTGCAATGTCAGAGAGATATAGGGGTCATGTTTGGCTCTACACTGTGAGGTGACATTACTACAGTCACATATTATTGACAGTTCTTTATAGTTGGAATTAGTGCTTGTTTTTGAAGACACAGTTCTACCCATAGTGAGGATAGTACCATTGCACTCACCCTCTCCCTGAGTTTCTCCTTAAGCAGCAGGCTCAGCAGGTTGTAGGGCACGCGGAACCAGACAGGGGCGCCCACTATCAACACCTTCTTCAGCCTGGCAGGGAAAGCCCCCTGGTGTAGAACAGAGCAGACCTGCAGTTTTGGAACACCGTTTCGCAATCCTGGCCTCTCATTCATAAACATGGAGTGTACATTTTTGTCATCAGTCAACATATTAGCCTGGCGAACAGATATTGATACAATACTAAAATATGCTGCCTCAGTACTTTCTTACCTTGAGTAAGTTGAGAATCTTCTTGCTGAGGTCCAGCTCAAAGTTGGTGTAGTTGGAGCCCGCCATGTCATAAATGAACACCAGGCCGTTTCTTTGAGTTTCAAAGCTGGGGGGAGAGAGAGAAATAAAAAATATGTTGGTAACACTTATGAACATTAAATGGGTATTGCAAGAGGAAATGGTAGAATTATGATTTTTTGGGGAAGGATGGGTTGATCTGTGGCTGTCTGAAGGGTGGAATTGACGAGTGTTGGAACAATTACATACGCAAATATTTTGCATTTCGCTATTTCTGTTTTGTGGTTTGGTTTCATGCTGTGAGCGGTGTGTGTTCTGGTCCTGGTAGTTATGGGTGCGCTCGCTTCCATGCCTTCCCGGGCGTAGGGCGGGGCTTGGTTTTTCCCGCCCTTGGAAAATCCCTTTGGGCTGGGGGCGGGGCCTTGCCGGCATCTCGGGGCGAGCGCACCCACTGACCAGAGCACCCACTAATGGGAGCGGCCATTTGTATTGTCTGTGTATTGCATTGTTGTTTTAAGTAAATAAATAATAGTAAGAAAAAATCTAATAATAAAACTCCCTATGAATTCCCTCTTCATAATGCATTATAGGCATATTTATAATGCCTTATGTGCTATGCGTAATGCATTATAATGCATGACATAGGTGCTAATAGCTGCTCATCAATCGTGGAGTAACAAAGGATTCTAAAATCGCTCATCAGGTCATACAAATTACACACACTTTCACAACACACTGTCACAGTGCAATGCCAACATCCTGTCTCATATTTGGTCCAATTTGTCTGCTGTGTTGTAAAACTAAGCCTGCCTTTTATCCAATGGTCTTGATCAATTAAGACAATTGGTCATTTAGGTAATCTAAGACAATTGGGACAGAGACTGAGTCTCACCTACATAATTGATCAGAACACATAATAGGCTAATACTATAACATATGCATCCCTTTGTTCTCACCTCTCCACAGCCCGGTCCAGTAGGTAGAAGAGAGCCTGCAGGACAACATGGTTGCCTGTCTTGTTGGGGTGGTGGAGCTTGGCTGTGTACAAGGCTATGGAGGCGCCTGATGGGTCTCGCACACTCTGGCAGAACAGAACAGAGACAGGGGTCAGAGTTAGGAGAGATTAGGGTGTGCTTCTTAGCTGCACTGCACTGAAGTCCTGATTCAAATACGATTCTATACAGCACCTGTGGGTGAGAAAAACAAGCAATAGTGCATCACAAATCAAGTCATTTAAACGTAGAAACGTGTTAAAAAGTGACTGCAAGTTTATCATTTGTTATACATTTTGATTTTTCTCCGTTGGCATAGTTGTAAGTGGTATTCTGATAGCGGTGCATACAGTTTACAGTAGGGCTGGGAATTGCAAGTGACCTCACGATACGATATTATCACGATACTTAAGTGCCGATACGATATGCATTGAGATTCTCCCGATTCTATATGTATTGCAACTCGATACTGTGATTTATATTGCGTTACGATGTTCCAAACATATTGCTCACCATATGTCTGCTGCAGAGGGACAACAGAGAGCCATGAGAAAACGAGTTTTGATCAGTCATGGAAATAAAAGTGCTTTAAACAAAAGAAGATGGAGAAAAAGCTATGCAGGTACAGCCAGCTAGCGCAAAAATAATATCCCGATGTGTAACTATAGATTTTTTCCCCCATCACTAGTTTACAGTAGAGCTGCACACAGAAGTTTGACGCAAAACTCTAGTCTAGACTCTAGACTAGTTGCACACTGAATCCAACATGCAATCATCAAATACATGGGACGTCATGGCAGCCTGCAGGTCAAAATATCTCAAATGGGGTCTCCTGGTGTTCAGGTTGACCACAGGGTGGCAAAGTGGACATGACCATGAGAAGCAATGAGAGCTTTGGCCACAGGGAGGCGCCTGGGTTCAGAGTCAGTAGATTTAAAATGGGCGCCGCATCACATCTCTGAAGGAGTGACTTGTGTGAAACAAACTATCAGTAAGAATGCAACATCTCACTAAAGAGGCAACAATTGTGAAAACCAGGGCCCCATTCAATTAAATTAAAACAGGTCACCAGGTTACTGGATTATCAATGAAAGGACATTCTCCACATTTAACACTCACCCCAGCATCCAAAAAGCAGATTGAGTGACTATTATTTTGACTAGGCAATAACTAGGCAATCATAAAAGGCAATAATTCACAGATCAAGGCCCGCATTCGTAAAGTGTCTTAGAGTGGGAGTGCTGAATAAATTAAGTTTGGCCTTTTAGATCATAATGAATAAGATTACATGGACAGGGGGGCCCTGATTCTAGATCAGCACTCCTACTCTGAGATGCTTTATGAATACGGGCCCAGGTCCCCCATGTCCATATCCTTTAATTTATTATGATCTAAAAGGCTAAACTGATCCTATATCAGCACTTTTACACTAGATGCTTTATGAATACGGGCCCTCCTACTGTTATTTGAGGGCAAAATAGCCCTCAAATAATGGGGAGGGAATAGAGGGATCGGTGATAATCAGCTGTCATAGCTCTACCACTGCGGAGGGAGGGACCCTTCACTACCACACCAGTCCCAGACAAAGTACATGGAAAGACCCTGAATTCTAAAGACTACCAACCAACCACAGAATATTCTGATATCTTACACCCTTGCTGAAACTCTACCCAGTTTAACATTATCATTCACAATTCTGAATTACTATAAAATACCATCTCGAATTCAACGTCCAATCCAATTTCTGATACAGGTATTATAAATAGGACAGAGGTAGGCAACTAGATTCAGCCGCAGGCTGATGGTCGGGGGGCCGGAACATAATTATAATAATTTTGAACACTGCAAATTGACCACTATGCCTAAAAATAGATTGTATTTTAAAATAATAATTTCATAACTTGATTACCTTGAGACACGATCATATGTATTTCTTCTATTTGTGGGAATACTTGGGAATAGATTTCCTAAATTAAATGTTTTGCTGAATTCCTGGTGATTTGACAGTTTTTTTATTGTATTTTTTAAACTAAAATCCCACCACCTCCCATAAAACATGTTTATTTTACTAAAACCTTTGGGGGGGTCCGGTTTTGGCTCGCGAGCCACCTGTTGCCGACCCCTGTAATGGGATATGAACCCAAAACGCATAACCAATCTCCACCACAGTCTACAACCCCCACACACACCCACCTACTTTAACTACTACAGCAGAAAGCAGCCTAGTCAGCACGGCTCATACAGCTCCATAAATCTCATAACGCCGTAAAAGAAAAAAAAAGACGGTCCAAGAGCATTTCCTCCGCTGTCCCCCCCATTTTGACACAGAGTGAAATGAAGAGATAGTTAAGATGGTTGTTGTAGGCCTAATGCCACAGAGGGTTGCCAAAAGCTGCCATACGCTCTTGCACACACAAAACACACACCCTATTAAAAACTCACCAGCACAGTGAACTTCCCACTGAGCAGTTCCGAGCGCAGAGGTTCCTCCTGAGGCTGTAGTTTGACGATGCCCTCTTTCAGACGTGTCTCCTGGACACATGTGAAAAGAAGAGTTAAGGGAACATCAGGCCTGTGAAGTCTACAGGCTTTTGTTCCAGTCCAGCACTAACACACTTGATTCAAATGATCCAAATCCACCTAAACAGTCTTCAATGTAGGCCACTACTATCAGTTGAATCAGGTGTGGTAGTGCAGGACCACATTTCCCCATCCCAGACCTAGTGTGTCTCAGAACTTTTCAGTGATTGGCCTTTCCTTCATCTGCATTGGATTTGATTAACGACTGGAAGGATGAAGGTAATATATGGATGAGTCCTACCAGCAAGTGTGCTGTCACCCGTCATGTGATTTAAGGGAAGTTAAGATGAAAGGAAGGAGAAAAGGAAAGGAAACCATTTGAGGAGTTTTTCAGGATGTAACGTATTGCAGAGATACCGTGATAGCCAAGCAGATAAGCTATAAATACCTGTGGGAAGCTGTGAATTGAACCTTGTAGGCTACACTACAGTACTGTATATTTACAAAGAACTACCTGTCCAAGTGACTAGAAAGCCTTTACCTTGATCCGCATGGAGCAGAGCTTAAACTGACTACCATGGCAAACAATTGGATACCATGGGCCCAAGGAAAATGACTTATTACATAACATGCTTAAAATGTATACATTGAACAAAAACACACTACATGACCAAATGTATGTGGAAACCTGCTCGTCGAACACCTCATTCCAAAATCATGGGCATTAATATGGAGTTGTCCCCCTTTGCTGCTATAACAGCCTCCACTCTTCTGGGAAGGCTTTCCACTAGATGTTGGAACATTGCTGCGGGGACTTGCTTCCATTCAGCCACAAGAGCATTAGTTAGGTCGGGCACTGATGTTGGGCGATTAGGCCTGGCTCACAGTCGGTGTTCCAATTCATCCCAAAGTCGTTAGATGGGGTTGAGGTCTGTGCAGGCCAGTCAAGTTCTTCCACACCGATCTCGACAAACCATTTCTGTATGGACCTGTCTTTGTGCACGGGACATTGTCATGCTGATACAGGAAAGGGCCTTCCCCAAACTGTTGCCACAAAGTTGGAAGCACAGAATCGTCTAGAATGTCATTGTATGCTGTAGTGTTAAGATGTCCCTTTACTGGAACTAAGGGGCCTAGCCAGAACCATGAAAAACAGCCCAAGACCATTATTCCTCCTCCACCAAACTTTACAGTTGGCACTTTGCATTCGGGCAGGTAGCGTTCTCCTGGCATGCGCCAAACCCAGATTTGTCCGTCGGACTGCCAGATGGTGAAGCATGATTAATCACTCCAGAGAATGTGTTTCCACTGCTCCAGAGTCCAACGTCGGCGAGCTTTACACCACTCCAGCTGACGCTTGGCATTGCGAATGGTGATCTTAGACTTGTGTGCAGCTGCTCGGCCATGGAAACCCATTTCATGAAGCTCCCGACGAACAGTTATTGTGCTGACATTGCTTCCAGAGGCAGTTTCAAATGAAATCAAATTGTATTTGCCACATGCGCCGAATACAACAGGTGTAGACATTACAGTGAAATGCTTACTTACAAGCCCTTAACCAACAATCCTTTTTTTTTTTATAAAAAAAGTGTTCAGTAAAGAAATAAAAGCAAATAACTAAAGAGCAGCAGTAAAATAAAATAACAGTAGGGAGGCTATATACGGGGGGGGTACCGGTACAGAGTCAATGTGCGGGGGCACCGGCTAGTCGAGGTACTTTAGGTAATATCTACGTGGGTAGAGTTAAAGTGACTATGCATAAATAATAAACAGAGTAACAGCAGCGTAAAAAAGAGGGGGATGGGGTGGGGGTGGGGGGGCAGTGCAAACAGTCCAGGTAGCCATGATTAGCTGTTCAGGAGTCTTATGGCTTGGGGGTAGAAGCTGTTGAGAAGCCTTTTGGACCTAGACTTGGCGCTCCGTTACTGCTTGCCGTGCGGTAGCAGAGAGAACAGTCTATGACTAGGGTGGCAGGAGTCTTTGACAATTTTGAGGGCCTTCCTCTGACACCGCCTGGTATAGATGTCCTGGATGGCAGGAAGCTTAGCCCCAGTGATGTACTGGGCCGTACGCACTACCCTCTGTAGTGCCTTGTGGTCGGAGGCCGAGAAGTTGCCATACCAGGCGGTGATGCAACCAGTCAGGATGCTCTCGAAGGTGCAGCTGTAGTACTTTTTGAAGATCTGAGGACCCATACCAAATCTTTTCTCAAACAGACTCTTTGCCTGTTTGATGGTTCGTCGGAGGGCATAGCGGGATTTCTTATAAACGTCTGGGTTAGAGTCCCGCTCCTTGAAAGCGGCAGAGCCCTTTAGCTCAGTGCGGATGTTGCCTGTAATCCATGGCTTCTGGTTGGGGTATGTACGTACAGTCACTGTGGGGACGACGTCATCGATGCACTTATTGATGAAGCCAGTGACTGATGTGGTATACTCCTCAATGCTATCTGAAGAATCCCGGAACATATTCCAGTCTGTGCTAGCAAAACAGTCCTGTAGCTTAGCATCTGCGTCATCTGACCACTTCTTTATTAACCGAGTCACTGGTGCTTCCTGCTTTAGTTTTTGCTTATAAGCAGGAATCAGGAGGATAGAGTTATGGTCAGATTTGCCAAATGGAGGGCAAGGGAGAGCTTTGTATGCGTCTCTGTGTGTGGAGTAAAGGTGGTCTAGAGTTTTTTTTCCCCCTCTGGTTGCACATTTAACATGCTGGTATAAATTAGTGCATTAAAGTCCCCGCCACTAGGAGCGCTGCCTCTGGATGAGCGTTTTCCTGTTTACTTATACAGTTCATTGAGTGCAATCTTAATGCCAGCATCGGTTTGTGGTGGTAGATAGACAGCTACGAAAAATATAGATGAAAAGTCTCTTGGTAAAAAGTGTGGTCTACAGCTTATGATGAAATACTCTACCTCAGGCGAGCAAAACCTTGAGACGTCCTTAGCATTAGATTTTATGCACGAGCTGTTGTTTACAAATATACAGACAGCCACCCCTTGTCTTACCGGAGTCAGCCGTTCTATCCTGCCGATGTAGCGTATATCCCGCCAGCTGTATGTTGTCCATGTCGTCATTCAGCCACGACTCAGTGAAACATAAGATATTACAGTTTTTAATGTCCCGTTGGTAGGATAACCTTAAATCTTAGGTCGTCCAATTTGATTTCAAATGATTGAACATTGGCTAATAGGATTGATGGAAGAGGCAGTTTACTCGCTCTTCGTCGGATCCTTACAAGGCACCCCGACCTATGTCCACGATATGTCCGTCTCTTTCTCATGCAAATGACGGGGATTTGGGCCTTGTTGGGTGTCTGTAGGATATCCTTCGCATCTGACTCGTTGAATAACAAATCTTCGTCCAATTCGAGGTGAGTAATCGCTGTCCTGATATCCAGAAGCTGTTTTTGGTCATAAGAGATGGTGGCAGAAACATTATGTACATAATAAATTACAAATAACGCAAAAAAACACACATAATAGTACAATTGGTTAGAGGGCTGTAAAATGGCAGCCATCTTCTCCAGTGCCACTTAAAAAAATAAATAAAATACCTTGGACCTCGGTAGTGAGCGTTGCAACCGAGGACAGATGATTTTTACTCTATACGCGCTTCAGCACTCGCGGGTTCTGTTCTGTGAGCTTGTGTGGCCTACCACTTCGCGGCTGAGCCGATGTTGCTTACAATAACAGCACTCAGGGGTGCAACTTTGGTTTTAGATGTGGGGGGGGGGGGGCATAACATATATATTTTTTTATCCAGACGGATAAACACTCCAAAACAGCCTACCCGACCGCTCGGAGACATCAGCATGGTCCTAAAGCACACCGTTGCCTCGTTTTGTATCACATTCCAATGATAAAACTTGGGGGGAAAAAAATGTAATTTCAGAATGTGGGGGGGACATGTTCCCCCACCGTCCCCAGTGAAAGTTGCGCCCCTGACAGCTGACCTGGGAAGCTCTAGCAGGGCAGAAATTTCACAAACTGACCTGTTGGAAATGTGGCATCCTATGACGGTGCCACGATGAAAGTCACTGAGCTCTTCATTAAGGCCATTCTACTGCCAATGTTTGTCTATGGAGATTGCATGGCTGTGTGCTCGATTGTATACACCCGTCAGCAACGGAAATAGCCAAATCCACTAATTTGACAGGGTGTCCACACATATACATATATATATACATATATACATATATATATATATATATAGTGTATAAACACAACATGTAAAGTGTTGGTCCCATGTTTCATGAGCTGAAATAAAAAGATCCATATGCACAAAAAGCTTTTTCTCTCAAATTTGGTGCACCAATTTGTTTATATCCCTGTTAGTGAACATTTCTCCTTTGCCTAGATAAGGGAGGAAGAGGAGGCTTTTCCCCCTCAACATTGAGGAAAAAATAATATATAAAAACAATCCTGAAAAGTTTATTTAAAAATACATTTCAACCATCTTTCTCCCTAACTTTACAAGTTACCAGCCACCACTGGCATGCACACGCACGCACACATACACACACTTACCCTGTAGCTGTGGAAGAGCTCAATGGCTCGGAGCACATCGAACTTGCGCGCCATGAGGAACTTGACGGCCACTTCCCAGGACAGCGGGGTCACTCCATGCTGAGTGGTCCACTTGTTGATTTCCTCCAGAAACTGTTTGGTAGCCTAAAAACACACACACAGATGTGATCACACACCTTGACTGTGTCCCAAATGGCACCCTATTCCCTAGCACACTGATTTTGAATGGCATCCTTTTCCATATATAGTGCAATTCTTTTGAACAGAGTCCTATGGGACTTGGTCAAAAGTAGTGCACTATATAGGGAATATGGTGCCATTTGGGATACAACCTCCAGAGAGATAATAAAAAAGACTAGAAGAAGTGAAAGAAGAAGTTCAACATGATACATCCTATGAGGAAGTGGTGTATGGTGTCCGTATGGCCTTTACCATGAGAGAGCATTTCATTTCATAAAGAGGTAGTACTATGTAGGTTTGTTGTGGAAAGGGTGTTGGAAGGTGGAGAGGTGACAACATGGCTGCATGAAAAAAGTATGATACCAACAGAAACAGAGGTTCTAATTCCACATTTCTGTACTTCCAAGGCTTTAGTTAGCTGGGACTAGCAGTTGAGTAAAAAGTGCTGGGCTATTAATCTAATCAGAACAACTTGGGGCGGCAGGTAGCTTAGTGGTTAAGAGCATTGTGCCAGTAACCGAAAGGTCGCTGGTTCTAATCCCCGAGCCAACTAGGTGAAAAATCTGTCGATGTGCCCTTGAGCAAGGCACTTAACCCTAATTGCTCCTGTAAGTCGCTCTGGATAAGAGCGTCTGCTAAATAATGTAAATGTAAATAAGGCCTGCCTCTATCAAACCTGCCATAAGAAATACACTGAGCTTGTATGCAGAAAACAGACTTGCAGTCCTCCAATCTTGAATAGCTATGGTTAAATTATTGAGATCCAAGATTGCACCATCAGCATCAGTTTCAAGAAATTGTGTGCGTTCTTTAAGGAATGCAAAAATTAAAACAAAAATGGAGGAGCATTTCTGTCTGTAATAATGCACTTTTGTGCGGAAAAACAAATTCTGATTGGCTGGGCCTGGCTCCCCAGTGGGTGGATTAGGGCCTAATGAATTTATTTCAATTGACTGATTTCCTTATATGAACTGTAACTCAGTAAAAACTTTGAAATTAATGCATGTTGCGTTTATATATTTTTGTTCAGTATACAGTGAGGGAAAAAAGTATTTGATCCCCTGCTGATTTTGTACGTTTGCCCACTGACAAAGAAATGATCAGTCTATAATTTTAATGGTAGGTTTATTTGAACAGTGAGAGACAGAATAACAACAACAAAATCCAGAAAAACGCATGTCAAAAATGTTATAAATTGATTTGCATTTTAATGAGGGAAATAAGTATTTGACCCCCTCTCAATCAGAAAGATTTCTGGCTCCCAGGTGTCTTTTATACAGGTAACGAGCTGAGATTAGGAGCACACTCTTAAAGGGAGTGCTCCTAATCTCAGTTTGTTACCTGTATAAAAGACACCTGTCCACAGAAGCAATCAATCAATCAGATTCCAAACTCTACACCATGGCCAAGACCAAAGAGCTCTCCAAGGATGTCAGGGACAAGATTGTAGACCTACACAAGGCTGGAATGGGCTACAAAACCATCGCCAAGCAGTTTGGTGAGAAGGTGACAACAGTTGGTGCGATTATTCGAAAATGGAAGAAACACAAAATAACTGTCAATCTCCCTCGGCCTGGGGCTCCATGCAAGATCTCACCTCGTGGAGTTGCAATGATCATGAGAACGGTGAGGAATCAGCCCAGAACTACATGGGAGGATCTGGTCAATGACCTCAAGGCAGCTGGGACCATAGTCACCAAGAAAACAATTGGTAACACACTACGCCGTGAAGGACTAAAATCCTGCAGCGCCCGCAATGTCCCCCTGCTCAAGAAAGCACATATACATGCCCGTCTGAAGTTTGCCAATGAACATCTGAATGATTCAGAGGAGAACTGGGTGAAAGTGTTGTGGTCAGATGAGACCAAAATGGAGCTCTTTGGCATCAACTCAACGTGTTTGGAGGAGGAGGAATGCTGCCTATGACCCCAAGAACACCATCCCCACCGTCAAACATGGAGGTGGAAACATTATGCTTTGGGGGTGTTTTTCTGCTAAGGGGACAGGACAACTTCACCGCATCAAAGGGACGATGGACGTGAGAACCTCCTTCCCTCAGCCAGGGCATTGAAAATGGGTCGTGGATGGGTATTCCAGCATGACAATGACCCCAAACACACAGCCAAGGCAACAAGGGAGTGGCTCAAGAAGAAGCACATTAAGGTTCTGGAGTGGCCTAGCCAGTCTCCAGACCTTAATCCCATAGAACATCTGTGGAGGGAGCTGAAGGTTCGAGTTGCCAAACGTCAGCCTCAAACCTTAATGACTTGGAGAAGATCTGCAAAGAGGAGTGGAACAAAATCCCTCCTGAGATGTGTGCAAACCTGGTGGCCAACTACAAGAAACGTCTGACCTCTGTGATTGCCAACAAGGGTTTTGCACCAAGTATTAAGTCATGTTTTGCAGAGGGGTCAAATACTTATTTGCCTTATTAAAATGCAAATCAATTTATAAAATTTGACATGCGTTTTTCTGGATTTTTTTGTTGTTATTCTGTCTCTCACTGTTCAAATAAACCTACCATTAAAATTATAGACTGATCATGTCTTTGTCAGTGGGCAAACATACAGTGGGGAAAAAAAGTATTTAGTCAGCCACCAATTGTGCAGGTTCTCCCACTTAAAAAGATGAGAGGCCTGTAATTTTCATCATAGGTACACGTCAACTATGACAGACAAATTGAGATTTTTTTTCCAGAAAATCACATTGTAGGATTTTTTATGAATTTATTTGCAAATTATGGTGGAAAATAAGTATTTGGTCACCTACAAACAAGCAAGATTTCTGGCTCTCACAGACCTGTAACTTCTTCTTTAAGAGGCTCCTCTGTCCTCCACTCGTTACCTGTATTAATGGCACCTGTTTGAACTTGTTATCAGTATAAAAGACACCTGTCCACAACCTCAAACATTCACACTCCAAACTCCACTATGGCCAAGACCAAAGAGCTGTCAAAGGACACCAGAAACAAAATTGTAGACCTGCACCAGGCTGGGAAGACTGAATCTGCAATAGGTAAGCAGCTTGGTTTGAAGAAATCAACTGTGGGAGCAATTATTAGGAAATGGAAGACATACAAGACCACTGATAATCTCCCTAGATCTGGGGCTCCACGCAAGATCTCACCCCGTGGGGTCAAAATGATCACAAGAACGGTGAGCAAAAATCCCAGAACCACAAGGGGGGACCTAGTGAATGACCTGCAGAGAGCTGGGACCAAAGTAACAAAGCCTACCATCAGTAACACACTACGCCGCCAGGGACTCAAATCCTGCAGTGCCAGACGTGTCCCCCTGCTTAAGCCAGTACATGTCCAGGCCCGTCTGAAGTTTGCTAGAGTGCATTTGGATGATCCAGAAGAGGACTGGGAGAATGTCATATGGTCAGATGAAACCAAAATAGAACTGTTTGGTAAGAACTCAACTCATCGTGTTTGGAGGACAAAGAATGCTGAGTTGCATCCAAAGAACACCATACCTACTGTGAAGCATGGGGGTGGAAACATCATGCTTTGGGGCTGTTTTTCTGCAAAGGGACCAGGACGACTGATCCGTGTAAAGGAAAGAATGAATGGGGCCATGTATCGTGAGATTTTGAGTGAAAACCTCCTTCCATCAGCAAGGGCATTGAAGATGAAACGTGGCTGGGTCTTTCAGCATGACAATGATCCCAAACACACCGCCCGGGCAACGAAGGAGTGGCTTCGTAAGAAGCATTTCAAGGTCCTGGAGTGGCCTAGCCAGTCTCCAGATCTCAACCCCATAGAAAATCTTTGGAGGGAGTTGAAAGTCCGTGTTGCCCGGCGACAGCCCCAAAACATCACTGCTCTAGAGGAGATCTGCATGGAGGAATGGGCCAAAATACCAGCAACAGTGTGTGAAAACCTTGTGAAGACTTACAGAAAATGTTTGACCTGTGTCATTGCCAACAAAGGGTATATAACAAAGTATTGAGAAACTTTTGTTATTGACCAAATACTTATTTTCCACCATAATTTGCAAATAAATTCATTAAAAATCCTACAAATGTGATTTTCTGGATTTTTTTTCCTCATTTTGTCTGTCGTAGTTGACGTGTACCTATGATGAAAATTACAGGCCTCTCTCATCTTTTTAAGTGGGAGAACTTGCACAATTGGTGGCTGACTAAATACTTTTTTCCCCCACTGTACAAAATCAGCAGGGGATCAAATACTTTTTTCCCCCTCACTGTAGATTTCATGCACACCCATGTGCACACACACTTTACACAAAAGACAGACCGACACACCCCTTGGCCACTAGGAAGGTTAAGCAAAATTAACTTTAGATAAGTGATTACGGCAGCATCATTTTAGATGAACACTGCCTGGGACAATACGTTTTTTTCTCTTGTGGATTTATCCCCAATCAATTATATAACTATGTACAAAAAATTCCATTTTAGCACTCTGCTCAGTTACCTATGCATTCTTTATGAACTACAAGGTTGAGTACAGATCAACAAAAATGTTTTTCAAAGAGTAAAAAGAAATGTGCATACAGTAGGTCATGTTTTATAGAAGAATGCTATGAAAAATAACATTACCTAGGTGCTAGATTTCAATATTCAGTTATTTCAGAATTACATCCCTATATCTGATAGCTGGGAGGTGATAGGAGACGACCGTCGAGGTGGACCATTAATTTCCTGTCTCTCATATCAAGCCATCTTTCACTCTAGACACCAGGTCTGAAGGAGTTCATTCAAAGCTTCTTCAAACTTCCCCATTATATCCATTCAATAGAATAACTAAATATTTAACCAACACATTTGAACAAAAAATAGTTTCATAACACTATCAGCATTGAAACCTACAGTAGTGTGAAAAGGAACTAGAGAACCCCCAGCTATATTATGTTTCAGCTAGCAAAGAGACCAATCTAAGCGTGCACACCCTCTATGTCCATGTCCTCCCACCAGACATTTTTTTTGGGGGCGAGCCCAGCCAGGCAGCACCAGCGAGTTGTCACAGAAGACAGAGAGGGTAATGAAAGCTCACGCTCAGAGCAAGAGTTCCGCTTCCCCAGCCAGCGAGAGGGATAAGTCAAGTCTGGGGAGTCAGAAGCTCTTCAGGAATACAAAAAGCTACTGATGAGCAGAGCTGAAAAGGACAGGATGCCACTGTCCTCCTCTCGCAAAGCTGTGGCTTTCAAAGACAAACTGGTGCGTGTCAGGGGCTCCAGCACTATTCAAACAGCTAAAAACCGAGGAGGAAGCTAACTTTTAATTTTTTTCTCTCACTGTGTGGCTGCATTGTTGCATTATCACCATGTGTTTGTTTCATTCTCATTCCGATCTTTGTTGTCCTGTGTATCATTCAATTATTTTAACTGGTAAATCAAAGCAAGCATCATATTGGCCCGGTCCTTTAAGACATCTCATGTAAAAAGCATTTCCTCTGGATGCAGGTGGTGTTTAACTAAAGGAGGTGGGCCTATATCTAATATCAGATTATCAGTACATTTAAAAAAGTGCTCTGATTAACATGATACTTTTTTGTTAAAACATTTTTTGTTGCCAATATCGGCCCATAATGTTGGTCAACCTATATATCGGTTTGTCTCTACTCAAAATTCAACCAGGAACCCTGGACTCCCAGAGCAGATGAAGGGATGCTAGTCTTGATGCTATTCAAAGAGCCCAACTACCGGGATTCGATTCCAGCCCACTACAAGTTGTGATGTACAAGTACTACAAGTACATAAAATATTATCTTGTAGACTCACACATACTTTGTGCACATTAACATCCAGCCCATTAATTACAATGTTATTGAGGGACTAGAAACAGGGGTAACACTTTTTTGGATATAAAGATGTACAGATGGTAACACTAACAACAAACTATCTGTCGATAAGCAACTGTTTGCTAAGGCTGGAGTTACAAACTTTCACACAATTTGTTGCACTGGCAGGTTGCAAGTGACATCTCAAGCAACTTTGCTGTTACATGAAGCAACTCAAACACAATTAAAATGGCATGCAACAGCCAATCAAAATGAAGCTGCTTCATCATATTGTTTGAGAGTTCTAAACTCACCCCATCTCATCTGCTGCATTACATTGTGGTTTCAAAAATTATTTGTTTATCCAAACGTTTGGTTATTGTAAGAGTATGGATATAGACAAAATGCAGCCTGTACAATGTAGCTAGCTAGCTAGCTAGCCAAAATTACATTGCAAAGCTAGCTAGCTTGGTCACGGGTTGCGCAGCACTGACAGCTGGGTTGTTGACATGACAACTGGGTCAGAATTCCGAACCTTCGAATGGATCATGTGACAAAAGTATTCGTTTTGATTGGCCGTGGCTTGCAATTAGTTGCACATGATTTTTGGAGTCGACTCCTGTGGTTTGAGTCGAAGGAGTCGACTCTTGCTCGACTGCCAAAACACGCTGAAACGGCTGCGACATTACCTCATTATTACAGAGTCCAAGACTGATTTTGTGTTCTAGAGTGGACTGGCATGAGCATGACGCTTCCCATTTGCTCATCAACTTAACATATAAAAGGCCTATTTTGTTTGAATATAGAAGGTGATGTGTAGGAACTAGAATATTTCTGTGATATTTCTGCTGTGTGCAGCCTTGACAGATCCCATGGGATGATGCAGCGCACTCTACGCTGATAAGCCTATTCTTGGCCAAGTTATATAGCCCTATTTGGACGGGACTAGTATCACTAGAGACGTTGGTTATGTAATTATTATCCAAGCATGTGCGTTATTCCAGAGGACGATTCACACAGAATTAGTTTTTCCAAACTGCCCCCTGAAATTCTTAATTTTTTTCCATTTTATGATGGAGGCCTGAAGGTTTTTATTCTAGTCGTGAAGATATTTCAATGTCATGTCTAGACGATAAATGGGTTACACTGATAACTCGTGCTTGGCTGCCAAATGTAGGCTAGTTGTCCCCATAATATTAAAATTAAGGAAGTGTGATCATAATCGTTATTTTAGCGATCATGGTAGACGTCCTTCCTAATAAAAATGCCCCCATCCTGCTGATTTGAGCTGCTGAAAAGTATTTACACTTGAGATGCGTTTATGGATGAGAAAGTGAACTTGCCATTTCCAAAAAGTTTAGCAGGGATGCCCTGCTTTGCAATCTATTGCCTAGGACATCAACAGCCAGCCAGGGTGTCCATTTAGGCCCAATTTAACTGACGCATTTGGCGATGTTCAACTTCAATTCACTGGCACTATAGCTTAGCCATACTCATTGATATTCTAATCTATACTTGAATCTACGTTGGGTGAAATAAGAGGCATTGCAAGACAAGACATTGCGAGATACAAATTACCAAGATATAGCTTACGCTGACAATTTCCGACTGTCTGTCTGCCCCTCCTCTCTCTCCCTCGCCTGCTTTTTCTTCTTTGGTCTGTTGCATGTAGAATAGTTCAGTTTACTCATTGATAGCCCCTACTTTAGTGAACTTGCGAGATATTGTAAGCAAAGAAATTGCGAGATACAGCATTGCGATAGCCTATACATCTTTTGATTACCGCAAGGTGGCCAACCTGACTACCTATGCCTGCCTGTGCCCCTCCCTCCTCTCTCCCTTGCTCTTTCTTCGCTGTGAAAGACGCAAGAGTTTGTGTTGTCGGAAGTAGCCTACGGAAAATACTCAGTCTCCGCAGTTGGAAAAATACTGAATCATAGGAATCGAGGAGTCGATTCCTAGCGGAAGCTTGACACCCAGAAATGGGAGTCGACAGGCAAAGAGTCGAGGAATCGATTACTTTGGAGTCGACTCCCCACCACTAGCACAAAGTTGGATGCAACCAAGTTGCAGATTAGTTGCATGGGGGTGTTTCACAAAGCAATCAAGAAGTAACTCGGTTGCAAGCACCCAAAGTTGCTTTGTGTAACTCCAGCCTAAGGTTACGGTTAGAATAAGGGTTACATTTAGGATAAGGGTTAAGGTTAGAGTAAGCGCTAGGGTTAGGTTTAGTTGAAATGTTGTTGACATTTATTGAACATCTACTGCACATCTACAAACCATGTACTTGCGACTATCCAAACAAAGTGTTACCGAAACAGGTTTTTGTGTGTGAATAAAGTAGTGAAAAGTAATGTAGTTCAATGTTCATGAATATTCTGGAATAACTTTCTGGTTCACAAAAAACATTGAACCTTCACAGTTCACACTTGAAGCTGTACCAAGAGGAGGACCCATTACTGACTTCAAGATAGTTCACCTGAATTAGAGATGTACCTAGGTGCATGAATTGATTCCTAAAAAGTAGTCTATGGACCCTGAGTCTCACCAACCCAGATTCTGGGCCTGTTTGCTTAGCTACAGTTTATAGCCGTCATGAGGATTAGGTCTAAACAAAGAGTTCTACTTTGAAGGAACATTTCTGGCACAAATTCTGTGAATCAAGACCATACGTGCAAATATTTACATATCTTTGAGGTATTCAGTGTGCACTTCCTCAATGGGGGTTCTGCTGGTTACACATGCCATAATAAAAACAAACATGTCTGTCATTTGTGAGACAGTTTCTTTTCAATGCAAGGTTTCCGCTCTTACAGATCTTGCTCCCTCGGCAGAAAACCAAACATGACTGCTTTCTCTATGAACAGGAGGTCATATCCTTCCCATATGCTTTGCCCAAAGTCTGTTGATTCTCCTTAAAAGCCTAAGATATCAGGCTTGAGGGAGAGAGAGCAGCTATCAGACGTTAGTAGTTAGGTTAATATTAGTCAGGAAATTATCTTTGGCTCAAACGGAGAGGGGAGACTGGCTATGTGCTGTAACAAGGGCCAGAGAGGATCAATATCAAGTGAGTAGACAGAGACTGCACATTTCCACACAAGTCTGAACGAGATACCAGTGACATAGTACATATTATACGATTCCGATTTTTGGGGGGGACAAACCTTTCCGATACCTACACATCTGCCGATATACTGTTTAAAGCAGGGAAATGAAAAAGGGACATCTTTTCCACACTGAGTTCTCAGAAATTGCCATCCAAAAGAGCAATTGTTCAAGAAATATGCTTCAAATGTTGACTTCTTACATTGTGACAATAATGACACATAAGAATGGCTGCAACTGTTCAGATAAGCATGAGATTCCTATTTATTGAATATCCGTTATCGGTGGAATTATCGTCTGCTATCGATATATCTTTAAAAGGCCAATATTGGCAGATAATATTGGTGAAAGGATGTATCGGTTTGGCTCAGCCCAACCCATTCCAATTCTATTCACCCACATTAGAGATCAAAACTAATTTTTTGTTGACACCATTCATGAGTCCTATACATCCATTCAAGCAATAGGAGTACATTTTGGTCTGTATTTGAGCAGCCACCACTGTCTATACAATGCCCAACCCAGTCAGCCACCAAACATTATAAGAGGTCAAGACTTAGGCCTACGCTTTGTTGTGTCTAATGAGACCAGTCGAGCAATGAGTACACTTTGGTCTGTAGGCCTATTTGAGAAGCCACTGTCCATTCACAAAGCTTATATGTGGGCCAGGTCACACCATGGTTAATCAAATTTCAAATCAAAATGTATTTGTCACATACACGTGTTTAGCAGATGTTATAGCGGGTGTAGCGAAATGCTTGTGCTTCTAGCTCCGACAGTGCAGTAATATCTAACAAGTAATATCTAACAATTTCACAACATATACCTAATACACACAAAACTAGTAAGGAATGGAATTTAAGAAAATATGCATATATGGACAAGCAATGACAGAGCGGCATGGACTAAGATACAGCAGAATATTATAGAATAGAATGCAGTATATACATATGAGATGAGTAGTGCAAGATATGTAAACATTATTAAAGTGACTGCAAAGTTTCCTAAGAGCTAGTCGCGAGGCAGCCATCTTCGTCGGCGCCAGTTAGCATCTACATAAAGAAATTCAATTCACAGAGTCACTTCATGCTATATATAAACACACACAATAAGAAAGGGCTTCTTGTAGTTTCTGGAGTACACTCCATTATGTTTGTAACTGGATCCTATCAAACGTTATGATGGTTTATGTAGTCCCCCTGTAGCTCAGTTGGTAGAGCATGGCCAGGGTTGTGGGTTCGTTTCCCACGGGGGGCCAGTATGAAAATGTATGCACTCACTAACTAAGTCGCTCTGGATAAGATCGTCTGCTAAATGACTAAAATGTAAAAAAAAAAAAAAAATTAAACATAAAAGTTATTTTGTACAACGTCAAGCACAACTGTTGTAAGTTTTCCTCTTTTCTCTACAGCAAATTACATCTCCAGTACGTACATTATAAACATTATCATTTTAAGTTAATGATTGGCTCCTGAGTGGCGCAGTGGTCTAAGGCACTGCATCGCAGTGCTAACTGTGCCACTAGAGATCCTGGTTCGAATCCAGGCTCTGTCGCAGCCGGCCGCGACCGGGAGACTCATGGGCGGCGCACAATTGGCCCAGCGTCGTCCACGGTAGGGGAGGGAATGGCCGGCAGGGATGTAGCTCAGTTGATAGAGCATGGCGTTTGCAACACGTTTGCAACGCCAGGGTTGTGGGTTCGATTCCCATGGGGGGCCAGTAAAAAAAAAACTAAAAAATCAACAAAAAAAATTAAAATAACAAAACTGTAAGTCGCTCTGGATAAGAGCGTCTGCTAAATGCCAAAAATGTAAATGTAAATTGGACATTACTTTAAAAAGGTTGAATGTGTAAAAAACATTTCCATGGATTTAATTAATGTAAGAAAAGGTTTTAGAATTGTGTGTGCTACCTCCATTCCCAACCTTTTCTTTTCTTGTACCTCCATTAGTGGTTAATTAAGTTACAAATATTCTCAACATAAGAATGTGAGAAGTTCTAATATATTTGGTTTCTGCAAATACTTTAAAAATCAGGCAGGTCTCCAGTATTTTGTCTACAACAGAAAGATCAAGCTCCTTCGACCTCATGGCTTGGTTTTTGCTCTGACATGCACTGTCAACTGTGGGACCTTATATAGACAGGTGTGTGCCTTTCCAAATCATGTCCAATCAAATGAATTGACCACAGGTGGACTCCAATCAAGTTGTAGAAACATCTCAAGGATGATCAATGGAAACAGGATGCACCTGAGCTCAATTTCGAGGCTCATAGCAAAGGGTCTGAATACTTATTTATATAAGTTGTGTTTATTACATTTGCAAAACATTCTAAAAACCTGTTTTCGTTTTGTCATTATGGGGTATTGTGTGTAGATTGATGAGGAAACATTTTAATTTAATCCATTTTAGAATAAGGCAGTAACGTAACAAAATGTGGCAAAGTCAAGGGGTCTGAATACTTTCCGCACTGCACACACAGCATTCGGAACATATTCAGACCCCTTCACTTTTTCCACGTTGTTACATTACAGCTTTATTCTAAATTGGATTAAATAGTTCTAAATAGTTCTACACAAAATACCCCATAATGACAATGGAAAAAAACAGGTTTGTAGAATTTATTCGACATTTATTCAGTCAATACATGTTAGAATCACCTTTGGGAGTGATTACAGCTGTGAGTCTTCCTGTGTAAGTCTAAGAGATTTCCACACCTGGATTGCACAAAATTTCCCATTATTATTTTCATCTCCCGGTGTCTGTTGGAAAGCAGACAACCAGGTTTCCCTCTAGGATTTTGCCTGTGTTTAACTCCATTCCGTTTATTTTGTATCCTCAAAAACTCCCCAGTCCTTAACGATTACAAGCATCCCATTACATGATGCAGCCATCACTATGCTTGAAAATATGGAGAGTGGTACTCAGTAATGTGTTGTATTGGATGTGTCCCAAACACAACACTTTGTATTTTGGACAAAAAGTGAATTGCTTTGCCACATTTCTTGCTGTATTACTTTAGGGCCCGATCCAGACTTAGGAATTCATGCCTTTCCTACGCACGCTTTTCCTATGCACTTCTCAGTATTTGGTATTCAGACTTAACTTTTTCAGTCACGTAACGTGCTCTACAGGTGTGGCTAACTTGTGCACTCTGAATAAATTTCATGCAACCGCTAAAAACCCTCCCACTTGCTGGCCAACAGATTTTCTCATGGAGTTTCATTCAATGGGGTTTTCAGTACATTTATCTTAAGCCAGCCCTTTAAATACGGTGGTCCGACTCAATAGAATACATAGAGAGAACGGGCCAGAATATAGGGCTCAATTAAAGAAAGCCATCTATGCATATTCGTCTCAGTTTCAACACCAACTGGTAGATTTAAAAATACTTTGATCTTGTAGATTGTTTAGGCTAATTTTAAGCTTAGGAAAGTATGTATGAATAATAAAATAAAATAAAACGGGTTGGAGAGACTTTACGCACAACATTTATTGATGAATAAAAGAATAGTGGTTTGATTCATCCTGAAAGTTGTAATTTAAGTTCAAACCATTAAAAAAAAAAGCGTACAATAGCGGTTGAACAATAATCCTATAAATCTATCCTAATTCTCACTAATCATGGAACTGTATGACAAAGGTCCAGTCTTCGTAAACCGTGCGCCAGGCTCCAGGTTTAACCTGCTATGTGTGGTCTGAGTTCAACAGTGATTCAAATAGACTACATGTCCCAAATGATTGCACAATGTTAGCCTAATATGATCCACTAATGCTAGCAACCCTCAGGAACAACTTACAAGGAAGTGACAGAGGAAAGAACGGGAAACGGAACGCAATGGAATGATGCAAAAATAAATGTATGTGGTATTACTGACAGTGGCTAATATTTAACATACAGTGAGGGAAAAAAGTATTTGATCCCTTGCTGATTTTGTACGTTTGCCCACTGACAAAGAAATTATCAGTCTATCATTTTAATGGTAGGTTTATTTGAACAGTGAGAGACAGAATAACAACAACAAAATCCAGAAAAACACATGTCAAAAATGTTATAAATTGATTTGCATTTTAAATGAGGGAAATAAGTATTTGACCCATCTGCAAAACATAACTTAGTACTTGGTGGCAAAACCCTTGTTGGCAATCACAGAGGTCAGATGTTCTTGTAGTTGGCCACTAGGTTTGCACACATCTCAGGAGGGATTTTGTCCCACTCCTCTTTGCAGATCTTCTCCGAGTCATTATGGTTTCGAGGCTGACATTTGGCAACTCAAACCTTTGGGTCATTGTCATGCTGCAATACCCATCCACGACCCATTTTCAATGCCCTGGCTGAGGGAAGGAGGTTCTCACCCAAGATTTGACGGTACATGGCCCCGTCCATCGTCCCTTTGATGCGGTGAAGTTGTCCTGTCCCCTTAACAGAAAAATACCCCCAAAGCATATTGTTTCCACCTCCATGTTTGACGGTGGGGATGGTGTTCTTGGGGTCATAGGTAGCATTCCTCCTCCTCCAAACACGGCGAGTTGAGTTGATGCCAAATAGCTCGATTTTGAACTCATCTGACCATAACACTTTCACCCAGTTCTCCTCTGAATCATTCAGATGTTCATTGGCAAACTTCAGACGGGCATGTATATGTGCTTTCTTGAGCAGGGGGCCCTTTCTCTGCAGGATTTCAATCCTTCACGGCGTAGTGTGTTACCAATTGTTTCCTTGGTGACTATGGTCCCAGCTGCCTTTAGATCATTGACAAGATCCTCCCATGTAGTTCTGGGCTGATTCCTCACCGTTTTCATGATCATTGCAACTCCACGAGGTGAGATCTTGCATGGAGCCCCAGGCCGAGGGAGATTGACAGTTATTTTGTGTTTCTTCCATTTGCGAATAATCGCACCAACTGTTGTCACCTTCTCACCAAGCTGCTTGGCGATGGTCTTGTAGCCCATTCCAGCCTTGTGTAGGTCTACAATCTTGTCCCTGACATCCTTGGAGAGCTCTTTGGTCTTGGCCATCGTGTAGAGTCTGATTGATTGATTGCTTCTGTGGACAGGTGTCTTTTATACAGGTAACAAGCTGAGATTAGGAGCACTCCCTTTAAAAAAAAAGAGTGTGCTCCTAATCTAAGCTCGTTCGCTGTATAAAAGACACCTGGGAGCGAGAAATCTTTCTGATTGAGAGGGGGTCAAATACTTATTTCCCTCATTAAAATGCAAATCAATTTCTAACATTTTTGACATGCGTTTTTCTGGATTTTTGTTGTTATTCTGTCTCTCACTGTTCAAATAAACCTACCATTAAAATTATAGACTGATAATTTCTTTGTCAGTGGGCAAACGTACAAAATCAGCAGGGGATCAAATACTTTTTTCCCTCACTGTAATACAAATTGTAAAATAAAACTGAGAAAAGCCCGGGCATATAATCAAAACATTCTAAAGCACATACATCAACCTCGGCAGGTTCAGCCCTACAGAAGCCTATAGCTTGGGTCTCCAAATTTCATCCACACAAATTATGAGGGCACACAATAAAAACATCGGAATAACGGCACATCTATTTATATCCTATTTCACTGTGGAAAAGGGGCCGCGATACATGTCCTGTTGATATGATTTTCAGTTTGCTTCCATATGGCTGGTTTCACATGTCTCCAGGGATAATAAGGAAAAATCATCTAAAAAACAATTGCTATGTGTATTTACAATCCCCTTTTCCAAATGGATTACTCATTTACCTAGCTCTTAACAATAGTTCTTATCAATTTATAAATGACAGTGCATGGAGAATGCTGTTATTTCTAATTTAAAAAATATTTTAAAAGTATATTTGCTCCACTTTTTCGGCATGTTTGATCAACCTTATTCATAGTTTCCACGCACGTAAAGGTGGTAGAATGAGGGAATTAAATAATGGTCCGAATATGGCGTATCTGCGGACACACTTCCACCACACCTTCATTTATTCTAGCTCCACCTCAAATGAATCACAGGTGAATAGCATGCATAAGTTCAAGGTCAGAATACGCAGACAGAGAAAAGTGCATAAAAAGTTAATTACATTCTATTGACACAGTCAATTAGGTTAGTATTGTGGAGTAACTACAATGTTGTTGATCCATCCCCATTTATCACAGCCATTAAATACTAACTATTTTAAAAAGTCACCATTGGCCTCATGGTCAAATCCCCTCCGACAACTGAGTTAGGAAAGAAGCCTGTATCTTTGTAGTGACTGGGTGTATTGATACACCATACAAAGTGTAATTATAACTTCACTATGCTCAAAGTGATATTCAATGTCTGCTTTTTAAATTTACCCATCTACCAATAGGTGCCCTTCTTTGAGAGGCATTGGAAAACCTCCCTGGTCTTTGTGGTTGAATCTGTGTATGAAATTCACTGCTCAACTGAGGGACCTTCCAGATAATTGTATGTGTGAGGTACAGAGATGAGGTAGGCATTCAAAAATCAAGTTAAACACTATTATTGCACACAGAGTGAGTCCATGCAACTTATTATGTGACTTGTTCAGCAGATTTTTACTCCTAAAACGTATTTAGGCTTGCCATGAAGGGGTTGAATACTTATTGACTCAAGACATTTCAGCTTTTCATTTGTAATTCATGTGTACAAATTTCAAAACACATTATTCCACTTTAGCATTATAGGGCATTGTGTGGGCCAGTGACAAAATATATGAATTTTAATTCATTTTAAATTCAGGCTGTAACACAACAAAATGTGGAAAAGGTAAAGGGGTGTGAATACTTTCATAATACATAACATTATGACTTGGCCCTGATTGGAAAAAATATATGGCCATATTTATTTAGTGGGAGTGTGACTCCGTTACCACGTGACCTTGACCTGCGATTAGTGCTGAGCCACTTCTCTCGACATTAGCCACATGTGGAAAGTGTTATCCTATTCTGTTCAGTCCAGTCAGTCCCATTTGGCACGGGTTGATACTAAACAGGAAGTCTCATGTGTCATTCTCTCTATCCCCCACTCTCTTTCTTCCTGTGACATTTCCTGGGAGAACACTGCCTGCCCCTCCCCCAACACACACAAATTAACCCCACAACAGCAGCATCACTCCAGTCCTGTGGAAATGCTTTTAACAGCTGCCTGAAAGTGAAGTTCCACCATACTAGCACAGTACCCCAGAGGCCCCCTGCTACAACCGGACACAGCCAAGCTGAGGATCCAATAACCCAGCCTACAAGCCTCCAGCCCTCCACTATGGCTGGGCCCACAGAGGAAATGAAGTGCCCAGATACTCTGACACTCTGTCGACTGACATGTGTGCGCATGGACGGAGTCAGATTTGTTGTTCTAGCAGCGCGCACTATTGTCCATATCGTCAGTGTGTTCAACCTAGAGAGGAAGTACGCCTTGGGTAGTGTATATCCATTAGGGGGCTTGGGGTGCCAGAGTAGCTTACCAAGCAAGAGGGTCTGAGGTCTTGACTGTAGCTAGCGCCGACATTTGAAGTTCCGGATCCGGTGTGATATATGCCCTTTGTTTACAGATACTGTACAGTTGAAGTCGGAAGATTACATACACCTTAGCCAAATACATTTAAACTCAGTTTTTCACAATTCCTGACATTTAATCCTAGTAAAAAATTCCCTGTTTTAGGTCAGTTAGGATCACCACTTTATTTTAAGAATGTGAAATGTCAGAATAATAGTAGAGATAATTATTTATTTCAGCTTTTATTTCTTTCATCACATTCCTAGTGGGTCAGAAGTTTACATACACTCAATTAGTATTTGGTAGCATTGCCTTTAAATTGTTTAACTTGGGTCAAACGTTTCGGGTAGCCTTCCACAAGCTTCCCACAATAAGTTGGGTGAATTTTGGCCCATTCCTCCTGACAGAACTGGTGTAACTGAGTCAGGTTAGTAGGCCTCCTTGCTTGCACACACTTTTTCAGTTCTGCCCACAAATGTTCTATAGGATTGAGGTCAGGGCTTTGTGATGGCCACTCCGATACCTTGACTTTGTTGTCCTTAAGCCATTTTGGCACAACTTTGGAAGTATGCTTGGGGTCATTGTCCATTTGGAAGACCCATTTGCTACCAAGCTTTAACTTCCTGACTGATGTCTTGAGATGTTGCTTCAATATATCCACATCATTTTCCTTCCTCATGATGCCATCTATTTTGTGAAGTGCACCAGTCCCTCCTGCAGCAAAGCACCTCCACAGCATGACGCTGCCACCCCCGTCCTTCACGGTTGGGATGGTGTTCTTCAGTTTGCAAGCTACCCCCTTTTTCCACCAAACATAACGATGGTCATTATGGCCAAACAGTTCTATTTTTGTTTAATCAGACCAGAGGACATTTCTCCAAAAAGTACGATCTTTGTCCCCATGTGCAGTTGCAAACCGTAGTCTGGCTTTTTATGGCGGTTTTGGAGCAGTAGCTTCTTCCTTGCTGAGCGGCCTTTCAGGTTATGTCGATATAGGACTCGTTTTACTATGGATATAGATACTTTTGTACCTGTTTCCTCCAGCATCTTCACAAGGTCCTTTGCTGTTGTTCTGGGATTGATTTGCACTTTTCGAACCTAAGTACGTTCATCTCTAGGAGACAGAACGCGTGTCAGGATTAAATGTCAGGAATTGTGAAAAACAGAGTTTAAATGTATTTGGCTAAGGCGTATGTAAACTTCCGACTTCAACTGTGTGTGTGTAAGTTATATATATATATATATATATAACTATCTGTAGAAAAAATTAAGTGACCACTGCAAATGTCTTAAATCAGCATCTCTATATGTATGACAGCCATTCCATTCCAGTGTCTGTTGAATTCCAACACAGGCACACCTCATTCTACTGAATTAGGTACTGATTAGATGATCACCTGAACTAAATCTTATTTAAACGAGGAAAAATATAAAAACCACTGCTGTGGTCATCACTATCCTCTTGCAATAGGACCATCTGGATGGTAAAGACAGTGCTAATAGTACCTCAAAAGTAATATTAATCAAAGGATAACTATTGACCATGCCAAAAGAGTTGAACAGGAAAGTTGAGTGAGGAAAAGAAGGGTTCAATTCTGGCTTCACTGGCAGAGGAATACAGTGAGCGTCAGGTTACTTAAAATCCTTAAAATTGCAAAGACGGCGGTTCATAAGAACAAGGTCAAGCAGCAGACATTGGGGACAACAAAGCTACAGACCGGCAGAGGGCAAAAACGACTCTCTACTGACCGGGATGACCACCAACTCATTCGAATGTCACTCAACAACCGTAGGATGACATCAAGTGACCTACAAAAAGAATGGCAAACGGCAGCTGGGGTGAAGTGCATGGCGAGGACGGTTCGAAACAGGCTCCTAGGGGCAGGGCTGAAGTCGTGCAAAGCTAGAAAAAAGCCCTTCATCAATGAGAAGCAAAGAATAGCCAGGCTGAGGTTTGCAAAAGACCATAAGGATTGGACCGTAGAGGACTGGATTAAGGTCATCTTCTCTGATGAGTCCAATTTTCAGTTTTGCCCAACACCTGGTCGTCTAATGGTTAGACTGAGACCTGGAGAGGCCTACCATCCACAGTGTCTCGCACCCACTGTGAAATTTGGCGGAGGATCGGTGATGATCTGGGGGTGCTTCAGCAAGGCTGGAATCGGGCAGATTTGTCTTTGTGAAGGACGCATTAATCAAGCCATGTACAAGGTTGTCCTGGAATAAAACTTGCTTCCTTTTGCTCTGACATTGTTCCCCAACTCTGAGGATTGGTTTTTCCAGCAGGACAATGCGCCATGCCACATAGCCAGGTCAATCAAGGTGTGGATGGAGGACCATCAGATCAAGACCCTGTCATGGCCAGCCCAATCTACAGACCTGAACCCCATTGGAAACTTCTGGAATGTGATCAAGAGGAAGATGGATGGTCACAAGCCATCAAACAAAGCAGAGCTGCTTGAATTTTTGCGCCAGGAGTGGCATAAAATCACCCAACATCAATGTGAAAGACTGGTGGAGAGCATGCCAAGACGAATGAAAGCTGTGATTGAAAATCAGGGTTATTCCACCAAATATTGATTTCTGAACTCTTCCTAAGTTAAAACATTAGTATTGTGTTGTTTAAAAATGAACATGAACTTATTTTCTCTGCATTATTCTGAGATCTTTTTTGTAATTTTGACTAGTTGTCATTTTCTGCAAACAAATGCTCTAAATGACAATATTTTTATTTGGAATTTGGGAGAAATGTTGTCAGTAGTTTATAGAATAAAACAAAAATGTTATTTTTACCCAAACACATAGCTATAAATAGTAAAACCAGAGAAACTGATAATTTTGCAGTGGTCTCTTACTTTTTTCCTGAGCTGTGTGTGTGTGTGTGTGTGTGTGTGTATATATATATATATATATATATAAGGATGGGACTAATAACAACTTACAACAAAATAATAACAAGATAACTAATAATGTAAGCATACTGTGGGGAGAACAAGTATTTGATACACTAAAACAAAAATCCAGAAAATCACATTGTATGATTTTTAAGTAATTAATTTGCATTTTATTGCATGACATAAGTATTTGATACATCAGAAAAGCAGAACTTAATATTTTGTACAGAAACCTGTGTTTGCAATTACAGAGATCATACGTTTCCTGTAAGTCTTGACCAGGTTTGCACACACTGCAGCAGGGATTTTGGCCCACTCCTCCATACAGACCTTCTCCAGATCCTTCAGGTTTTGGGGCTGTCGCTGGGCAATATGGACTTTCAGCTCCCTCCAAAGATTTTCTATTGGGTTCAGGTCTGGAGACTGGCTAGGCCACTCCAGGACCTTGAGATGCTTCTTACGGAGCCACTCCTTAGTTGCCCTGGCTGTGTGTTTCGGGTCATTGTCATGCTGGAAGACCCAGCCACGATCCATCTTCAATGCTCTTACTGAGGGAAGGAGGTTGTTGGCCAATATCTCGCGATACATGGCTCCATTCTTCCTCCCCTCAATACGGTGCAGTCGTCCTGTCTCCTTTGCAGAAAATAATCCCCAAAGAATGATGTTTCCACCTCCATGCTTCACGGTTGGGATGGTGTTCTTGGGGTTGTACTCATCATTCTTCTTCCTCCAAACACGGCGAGTGGAGTTTAGACCAAAAAGCTCTATTTTTGTCTCATCAGACCACATGACCTTCTCCCATTCCTCCTCTGGATCATCCAGATGGTCATTGCCAAACTTCAGACGGGCCTGGACATGCGCTGGCTTGAGCAGGGGGACCTTGCGTGCGCTGCAGGATTTTAATCCATGACGGCGTAGTGTGTTACTAATGGTTTTCTTTGAGACTGTGGTCCCAGCTCTCTTCAGGTCATTGACCAGGTCCTGCCGTGTAGTTCTGGGCTGATCCCTCACCTTCCTCATGATCATTGATGCCCCACGAGGTGAGATCTTGCATGGAGCCCCAGACCGAGGGTGATTGACCGTCATCTTGAACTTCTTCCATTTTCTAATAATTGCGCCAACAGTTGTTGCCTTCTCACCAAGCTGCTTGCCTATTGTCCTGTAGCCCATCCCAGCCTTGTGCAGGTCTACAATTTTATCCCTGATGTCCTTACACAGCTCTCTGGTCTTGGCCATTGTGGAGAGGTTGGAGTCTGTTTGATTGAGTGTGTGGACAGGTGTCTTTTATACAGGTAACGAGTTCAAACAGGTGCAGTTAATACAGGTAATGAGTGAAGAACAGGAGGGCTTCTTAAAGAAAAACTAAACAGGTCTGTGAGAGCCGGAAATCTTACTGGTTGGTAGGTGATCAAATACTTATGTCATGCAATTAATTACTTAAAAATCATACAATGTGATTTTCTGGATTTTTTTTAAGATTCCGTCTCTCACAGTTGAAGTGTACCTATGATAAAAATTACAGACCTCTACATGCTTTGTAAGTAAGAAAACCTGCAAAATCGGCAGTGTATCAAATACTTGTTCTCCCCACTGTATATACATACACACTTACACACACACACACACAGTGCCTTGCAAAAGTATGCATCCCCTTTGCGTTTTTCCTATTTTGTTGCATTAAAACCTGTAATTTAAATGGATTTTTATTTGGATTTCATGTAATGGACATTCACAAAATAGTCCAAGTTGGTGAAGTGAAATGAAAAAAATAAATAACGGAAAAGTGGTGCGTGCATATGTATTCACCCCCTTTGCTATGAAGCCCCTAAATAAGATCTGGTGCAACCAATTACCTAAAGAAGTCATATTATTAGTTAAATAAAGTCCACCTGTGTGCAATCTAAGTGTCACATGATCTGTCACATGATCTCAGTATATATACACACACACACACCTGTTCTGAAAGGCCCCAGAGTCTGCAACACCACTAAGCAAGGGGCACCATGAAGACCAAGGAGCTCTCCAAACAGGTCAGGGACAAAGTTGTGGGGAAGTACAGATCAGGGTTGGGTTCTAAAAAAATATCAGAAACTTTGAACATCCCACGGAGCACCAATAAATCCATTATTAAAAAATGGAAAGAATATGGCACCACAACAAACCTGCCAAGAGTTGGCTGCCCACCAAAACTCATGGACAAGGCAAGGAGGGCATTAATCAGAGACCAAAGATAACCCTGAAAGAGCTGCAAAGCTCCACAGTGGAGATTGGAGTATCTGTCCATAGGACCACTTTCAGCCGTACACCCCACAGAGCTGGGCTTTACGGAAGTGTGGTCAGAAAAAAGCCATTGCTTAAAGAAGAAAATAAGCAAACACGTTTGGTGTTCGCCAAAAGCCATGTGGGAGACTCCCCAAACATATGGAAGAAGGTACTCTGGTCAGATTAGACTACAATTGAGCTTTTGGCCATCAAGGAAAACACTATGTCTGGTGCAAAACCAACACCTCATCACCACGAGAACCCCATCCCCACAGTGAAGCATGGTGGTGGCAGCATCATGCTATGGGGATGTTTTTCCATCGGCAGGGATTTGGAAACTGGTCAGAATTGAAGGAATTATGGATGCCGCTAAATACAGGGAAATTCTTGAGAGAAACCGGTTTCAGTCTTCCAGAGATTTGAGACTGGGACGGAGGTTCACCTTCCAGCAGGACAATGACCCTAAGCATACTGCTAAAGCAACACTCGAGTGGTTTAAGGGGAAACATTTAAAATGTATTGGAATGGCCTAGTCAAACCCCAGACCTCAATCCAATTGAGAATCTGTAAGTCATACCAAAGATTGCTGTAGCTGGAGCAGTTTTGCCTTGAAGAATGGGCAAAAACCCCAGTGGCTAGATGTGCCAAGCTTATAGAGACATACCCCAAGAGACTTGCAGCTGTAATTTCTGCAAATGGTGGCTCTACAAAGTATTGACTTTGGGGGGGGTGAATAGTTATGCATGCTCAAGTTCAGTTTGTCTTTTTTCTTGTTTGTTTCACCCCAAAAAATATTTTGCATCTTCAAAATGGTAGGCATGTTGTGCAAATCTAATGATACAAACCCCTAAAAAATAAATTTTTAATTCCAGGTTGTAAGGCAACAAAATAGGAAAAATGCCAATGGGGGTGAATACTTTCGCAAGCCACTGCATGCATGCATACACTAAAAAATATATATTTTTTCATTTATTATTTTCCCCTAACCCTTCCACCCCTCCCATAATTGGAGTAAACTACATTTTTATTTTTGCCTTAATGATGATGATCGGGACCTGTTAGTGGTAGTTTTGTGAACTGTACTGTGATTATTTATTTTTAAAAGTTTTCAGTTTGGGATTTTTTCTAAACATTAACGATCCCAAATTCGTTTAAAAACGTTACACCCCTATTATATGCCTCACAAATGTGATCTGGCATCCCAATAAGAAGATGGGGGCCTATGTCCAAAGCATAGGCTACACAGTTGTTATAGTACACATTTGATAGTCTTCATGTTCCTGTTTAATACTAATGGAAACGCTTATTTTATTCAAAAAGGTTCCTCTGGCCTTGATGACGCCAAGAATATCTACAACTACCGCCACTCAAGAGCCAGAAGAATTTCAGAGAACTGCTTTGGGATCCTTGCTGCAAGATGGAGGTTCCTGGGACGAGCCCTTGAGGTTCCCCCAGAGAAATTGGAAAGTATTGTGAAGGCGTACATGGCCCTCCACAACTACCTTTGCACCACAGACACATCCACCCCACGTTTGTTGACCACGCCACACCCAGTGGGGACCTGTATCCAGGAGAGTGGTGGTACAAGAGGACACCAGCTTCCTGGACCCAAGAAACATGTCGGCAGACAGGGCAACCAGAGTTTCTATAGATGTGTGCAACAACCTCAAGGACTACTTCCTCACACCAGCTGGTTGAGTTTTTCCAGGATGCTGCTATCACGCGTGGCACCCTACCGTTAACGTTCAAATATTGGAGTGTGGTTTGGAAAACGTGCGCACATACAATGCATTCGGAAAGTATTTAGACCCCTTGACTTTTTCCACAGTTTGTTACGTTACAGCCTTATTCTAAAATTGATGAAATTAAACATTTTCCTCATCAATCTACACACAATACCCCATAATGACAAAGCGAAAACAGGTTTTCAGAAAGTTTTGAAAACGTAGAAAAAAATATACCTTATAAGTATTCAGACCCTTGCTATGAGACTCGAAATTGAGCTAAGGTGCATCCTGTTTCCATTGATCATCCTTGAGATGTTTCTACAACTTGATTGGAGTCCACCTGTGGTCAATTCAATTGATTGGACATGATTTGGAAAGGCACACCTGTCTAGATAAGGTCCCACAGTTGAAAGATGAACGGAGCAAAGGACAGAGAGATCCTTGATGAAAACCAGCTCCAGAGTGCTCAGGACCTCAGACTGAGGCGAAGGTTCACCTTCCAACAGGACAACGACCCTAAGCACACAGCCAAGACAACGCAGGAGTGGCTTCGGGACAAGTCTCTGAATGTCCTTGAGTGGCCCAGCCAGAGCCCGGACTTGAACCTGATCGAACATCTCTGGAGAGACCTGAAAATAGCTGTGCAGCGCCGCTCCCCATCCAACCTCACAGAGCTTCAGAGGATCTACAGAGAATAATGGGAAAAACTCCCCAAATACAGGTGTGCCAAACTTGTAGCTTCATATGTAAATGTGATATTTTAGTTTGAATAGATTTGCTAAAATGTCTAAAAACCTTTTTTTTGCTTTCTCATTATGGGGTATTGTGTGTGGACTGATGAGGAAAATAACTATTTAATCAATTTTAGAAAAAGGCTGTAACGTAACAAAATGTGGAAAAGGTCAAGAGGTCTGAAAACTTTCTGAATGCACTGTAAGTTATCTTCCTCTGGGTGATGACTTTGTTAAGTTGTGAGCTACACACTTTTTTGCTGTTTGGATTTTGCATTTTTTCTTATTGACACTTTACAAATCACAATAAAGAGTACAATCACTTCATCCTCGTGTTGTTTTAGTTTGTCAAATTTGTTTTTAGGTTAGATCCTCAAGACATTAACTTAATCTACATGGCCATGTACAACCTTGTGTTATTTGTAGTTGCCTTTCAACATTTCAATGAGGACTTTCCTGGTATGGTATATGGGTGAAAATGACTGCCCAGCCAATAAGGACAGACCCCCAAGACATTAACCTAATCTACATAGCCAATGTACAAAGCAGCAAAGGTTTACTGAGTGACTGATTCAGAACAGTAATATTTTCTGCAATAAGTACAAATAACCAGAAAAAAAATACATATGCAGACCTTTTGCTAGATATTAGTTTTCCAGGTGACGATCACAAGAGGCAATATCACAAGAGGAAAATAGTGCAATGTAAAACACAGGGTGCCAATAAGAAGAGCATTGAGCAATGTTTAAAAAAAGGTGTATTAAGAAGACTGTGCTCTCAAAAGTGTGATTAAAAGGGGAAAATAAGAGATCAAAAGCAAAACCAGTATATTACCCACCACCTTAACATGTGAATGAGAAAATAGTCAGAAGAAAAACAGCCCTTGCTTTTTTTTTTGGGCCAGGTGATGAGCGTGCCGCTTGGCTATCAGGTCAAAGAGTTCAATCTTGGTTTCATCAGACCAGAGAATCTTGTTTCTCTTGGTCTGAGAGTCCTTTAGGTGCCTTTTGGCAAACTCCAAGCGTGCTGTCATGTGCCTTTTACTGAGGAGTGGCTTCCGTCTGGCCACTCTACAGTAAAGGCCTGATTGGTGCAGGGCTGCAGAGACGATTGTCCTTCTGGAAGGTTCTCCCATCTCCACAAAGAAACTACGGAGCTCTGTCAGTGACCATCGGGTTCTTGGTCCCCTCCCTGACCATGGCCCTTCTCCCCCGATTGCTCAGTTTTGCCAGGCGGCCAGCTCTTGGAAGAGTCTTGGTGGTTCCAAACTTCTTCCATTTTAGAATGATGGAGGCCACTGTGTTCTTGGGGACTTTCAATGCTGAGACATGTTTTGGTACCCTTTCCCAGATCTGTGCCTCGACACAATCCTGTCTCGGAGCTCTACGAACAATTCCTTTGACCTCATTGCTTGATTCTTGCTCTGACATGCACTGTCAACTGTGGGACCTTATATAGACAGGTGTGTGCCTTTCCAAATCATGTCCAATCCATTGAATTTACCACAGGTGGACTCCAATCAAGTTGTAGAAACAGCTCAACGATGATCAATGGAAACAGGATGCACCTGAGCTCAATATTTAATACATTTGCAAACATTTCTAAAAACCTGTTTTCACTTTGTCATTATGGGGCATTGTGTGTAGATTGATGAGGATAAAAAATGTAAGAAGATGTGGAAAAATTCAAGGGGTCTGAATACTTTCCGAAAGCACTGTAGGTGTCTTTCTGACGATGTTTCACGTAAACACGAAGCCAAGTCAGTTGTCGGACAATCGGCGGGACACACCGACGGCAGCAACCCCACTCCTCATCTCCTTCATCTTTTTCAGATTGCGAACATACCGGTCCCAAATCGTTCTCCAATTTTCTTTGATATCGGTGTTCACATTTCAGGATCCCCCCTCTAGCTGTTATCGTTTGTGTTCTTGTCCAAATACAACTGCATCGGAGGATTGTAGAGGTTCTCGTAACGCCTCCTCGCACAGACACTCCTAAAAACTGGACAGATACATAATTGCACGTAGCAAATGTCAAAATAAAAGCAACAACCAAAAAATATGAAGCTGGCAAGTAGAATAGCAGTACATCCATTGCTTCCGTGTTCATACCAGAAAGGATACCATAAGGGATTTGATGTAGACACGGGGCGGGTCTTGCAAAACTCACTCAATACTGCCACTCAAGTCTTCGCAAGGAATGATACGGAGAGTCTCCGTTTTCAGGTATCTCAAAAGTACGTTGAATGTCGGAGCGTATTACAAGGAGCCGCCCCTTTTGTGAAGTAAAACGACATTGCACTACGCTCCGAACCTTCCGTCAATGTAGTGTATAAAAATCAGCCCTAACACTCACTGCCTGCTGGCCAGATGAGCCACATGGATGGGGAAAGGGTATTAGGGCCTGGAAAGTGTAAATAGCATCATTACCACCAGGCTGGAAAAAAGTGCTATCAGTCAGCGAGACAGATAGACATCAACTTATTTATTCTCCAAATACCCCTCCCTCCCTCCCTCTCTCACTAGGAAACTCATGTGAAAGAGGTACTACTCCCCCCTCTCTTAAATATCCACAGTTCTTGGTACTGGATTGTTTATGTGTTTGGAACTATCTATCCAGTGTAATTGTAATGAGAGTAACTCACATGTTCATGTACATGTATGTTTGGGATAGCATGAATAGACCTACAATAGGCCCACCAGCTCCTTCCTATGCTGTGGATACATTTATCATATAATATAATAATAATGGACAATAAGCACTCTAGCAATAGATTATTATACAATACCAGTTTCCTGCCTTATATGCCCAGGTTGGAAAAACACAAGAGGCAGTGAGAGCAGCTTGGCATGTGATTAACATCTGTACTAGCCCTTGATGTGGTCCTCTGTAGCTCCACTGGTAGAGCATGGCACAGTTTTGGAAGCATAAGGACCTTATCTTTCATATCAGCGAAAAGTAATTTTCAAAAAACAAAAAGGTTGAATTGATACACACCTTGATTGGGTATGATCAGTGGAGGCTGCTGAGGGGAGGAAGGCACATAATAATGGCTGGAACGGAGCGAATGGAATGGCATCAAACACATGGAAACCATGTGTTTGATGTATTTGATAATATTCCACTAATTCCGCTCCTGCCTTTACCATGACCCCGTTCTCCCCAATTAACGTGCCACCAACCTCCTGTGATAGGTTTAGAGTTAGTGTTCCCACACAGCCATATCTCCACGTTACAGCGCTTCTTTACAGAACACAGACTGAAGACAAGAGGTGACCGACCACCTGTGCTAATTAGCTATCCATTGTGCGCCAAACATCTGTGTGTAAGCATAACTCGGGAAGTGTAGTTTTGTCAGATGGAGGCACCCATAGCTGTATGGATCTGTGCAAAGCTGCTACACTAAGTGTATATTTTTTGGTTTGAAGGATTCTTTCTAGCTGATCAAAGATATGGGCCATACGTTTCGAAAACAATGATTACTGACGTTTCTAAACATAAAAAAAACATCGTCGCGATTGTAGTTCACTTGAGCCAGTCATTGGCAAAGCTAATGGTTGAAAACTGTAGGGAGAAGGCAGAATGCCCTAGAGTTTGAGAGCTATATCTGTACTAGCCATATTGTTGTTTGTGTGGTATGTAAAGGGGGATGTGTGGGCTAGGTGCATGAAAGCAAAAGCAATGCAAATGGATATGGAATGGAAAAATCATTACTTTTTAGATTCTTGCCCTAATACTGATCATTTCTAAGTATATAGCATTTGATAGACACTTGGTCTACATTTGCGGAAATGATTCAATCAAATTACGATTGCATGGTGTGTTTTTCATAAATCAAAATATTACATCAGATTGTTTAAACAATAATCTGATGTAATATTTTGACATTTCCCGTTAGAAGCATCATCAACGTCAAGGTAGGCTACAATGTTTGTGTTCGTGAAGCCTGTCTGTGATTATGATTTAGCAACAATGTAACTATTTAAGAGCATAACTTGCAGTGGTGTAGGCCAACTGCAATGTAACAACTTGACACACAATATCATGAACTCTTACTACGGTATTATCAAATATTGAGCATTCTATTCAAAATTACCTGTTCTTCCTCCGCTGACAAACTGGCTGCCATTCTTCACTCTCGTTCTTCCGATTTTGACACCGTAATCCTTCAATTTAGTTGCCGTTCTCCTTTGAATATGCCCTATTCCTCGTTTCGTAAACCGGTAACGTTTTGGCTAGGTTACTGGCATTTTACCAAGCTGAAATTTGTCTCATATATATAAATGGAAAGCTTTATACTCTTTCTTCGTTTGACTGGCCTGTTTCAGTAGAGTCGAATAAGAAAGTATCTGGAATCTTCCATCAAAATACTCATGCATGAGAGAAAATCGCTGATGTGTCAAATCTTATCGACAACTGAACAAAAGAGTCCTCAACAGCTTGCTTTTTTTCTGTGACGAATCGCTGTTGATAGGATTTAACCCATTTGTCCACTAAAGCCACCCACCTTCGCTTTAGAATCAAGACTAGAGGCATTCCTGTTCTCTGGTTTGCGATCATTTAGCTTTATGTAGGCCTGGTGAGACCTGTGTGAAGCTAGCCACAATAGTGGCATTTGTGGTTCGCCTTCAAAATAATAGTCCCCTAATATTATTTATCATCTTCTTCTTCTTCTTCTTCTTCGAGGTTTAACGGCCTTTGGCATCCAATACATGTTGCATTACCGCCACTACTAGACTGGAGTATAACTCCCTTATACTTTGCTTTAAAACAAACAAAAAGTATAATTATAATAATACTAATATCCTACCACTAACACTACACTCACAAAACATATAAAATAATAATTAATACCACACTCCACTTTCAGCCCAGCAGCCTGAAAGGATGGGACACCGCCACTTAACACACCCTGTAACTCTTCTGATGTCAAGTCTCGCACACCCAAATACCTCTCTGCAGCTCCCACCACAACCTCTATTTTCTGCGACTATCCCTGCAGTACAGTTGATAACCATTGCTATAAATGCCAAAAATCCAATCTTACTGAAACATATATCACTTGTTGGTTTATCGCTCTGCACTGGTACAGATCTACTACTCACACCACTCCTCTCAGGATCCCTCCCCCTTGACCCATCTTCCTCTACTTTCTTCACTGCCTCAGCATATGACAACATCTGCCCTACTTTAACCCTGGAAACCTCAACCTGCCTCTCTCGCATGGGACATTTCTGTTCCCCAGCCCCATGGGCACCCCTATAATTAACACATACCACTACATTCCCCAATTCTACACATTCCTTTGTCTCATGCCCTTCTGCACACTTCTCACACCTAAGAACCTCCCTCCTACACACTGCTGCCACATGCCCATAAGCTTGACACCTGTAACAACGTAATGTATTTGGCACAAAAGCTTGTACAGGATAACTTATTTATCCTAACATCACTTTGTCAGACAAAGATTCAACATCCAAACTCAAAAGAACAGACAATGACTCTTCTATTTCTCCACTCACGCCACCCTGTCTGTGTCGCACCAAACGACGAGCATCACAAACACCGGGAATCTTCCCCTTCAGTTGGTCCACTTTCACATTTACCACTACCCCAGTAATCACTCCTTTCAATGGTGCCCTTTTAATAATAATAATAATAATAATAATAATAATAATAATAATAATATGCCATTTAGCAGACGCTTTTATCCAAAGCGACTTACAGTCATGCGTGCATACATTTTTTGTGTATGGGTGGTCCCGGGATCGAACCCACTACCTTGGCGTTACAAGCGCCGTGCTCTACCAGCTGAGAGCAAAACAATTCACATCTCTTGCCCCCATTCATTTAACACGGAGCGCCTGCTCCCTCTGACCAGCAGAAACACAAACAATTATCACAAGACCACTTCTGGTTACCCTCACCGATTCCACTATACCCAACTCTGTTTTCACCCACCGTGAAACCACAAATGGATCAGCCAAAAGGCAAGGGTCCACTTTTCCCCAAAACTTCACTCCTACTGTCACAGACTCATCTTTATCCTGACCCTCGGTGCAAGCCTCGGGCTCTGAGAACTTCACCACACCTACCACCTCCGATACTTCGACCTCATTCACTTCCATTTCTCCTCCTGTCTTCAGCTCACTCTGCTTACACTTTCTACCATTCTTCTTTAACAAACCATCTCCCTTTTGTCCCGCCATTTTTAACCGACTCAAGCTCACCCTCTACCTCCCTCTCTCTCTGCCTCTCTTTTCCCCTCCAATCCTCCTCCGTATTCCAAGTATATTTCTCCTTATGATAATACTGCACTTCTCTTGTTCTTGCCTTGTCAAGGGACGCCATTTAACCGGCTGTCACAATCTCCGTACAATCAGCACGAACCCCTCAGGATGTAGTGCTCAACAGTGCATCCCACTTGTAAATCAGCTGCTTCGTCTTGATGTATAACTGAATAATTGCATTGGGGGCATACATACATTATATGCACTGTACAGCCTTACCTATGGAGTGTGCACCCATGAAATGTGGTATCAGCCTACTCAGTGACACCCACAGATTAAAATTCCAAAGATTTTGCACAAATATTAGCGCCACAGCTCTTATTGCAGGACTCTGAAACCAATGTGAAATGAGCCACATTAAGCTCACCAGTCAACCAATTGTTGTTAATTAAGTATTGTATTTTATTGATTTTTTAAAGATATATAACAACATTCCAACCTTGTGTAGCATTATCTAGTCCAAATAGGGCATTATTCCACTATTTGTATGTGTCTGGATCAGTTTCAATGGGGTAATTTTATTTTATTTTGAATCCTTATTGTGGCTAGCTTCACACAGGTCCTGGTGAGGCACATTCTCTGCGATATAGTAACTCCACCCTCTGGTGGCCACAATGAAGAACAACAACGAAATTTACACGAACCCCCTTCCTTCATTCATAAAAATGGCACACAGGAAACTCACCATTTTGTTTATCACACACACCTTGATGTGAATTCAATGCATAATTAATAACAGTTAGATGAAACTTAATAACCAATTAGATGAAACCAGCTGATAATGATTTAAACATTGCAATTATCTGCATTTTCAGTGCTGTTTATTAAAAGTGAGTCAACAAATCAAATTGTATTTGTCAAATGCTTTGTACGCAACAAGTGTAGACTAAAAGGGAAATGCTTACTTACGGGTCCTTCCCAACAATGCAGAGAAAGCAATAGAAATAACAGAAACATAGAAACACAAGGAATAAATACACAGTAATGATAACATTTAACATTTAACATTTAAGTCATTTAGCAGATGCTCTTATCCAGAGCGACTTACAAATTGGTGCATTCAACTTAGGATAGCCAGTGGGACAACCACACTTTTGTTTTGTTTTTATGGGGGAGGGGGGGGGGGGGGGGGGGGAGGGGGGAGGTAGAAGGATTACTGTTATACTATTCCAGGTATTCCTTAAAGAGGTAGGGTTTCAAGTGTCTCCGGAAGGTGGTCAGTGACTCCACTGTCCTGGCGTCGTGGGGGAGCTTGTTCCACCATTGGGGTGCCAGAGCAGCGAATAGCGGGAACTGTGCTTCCGTAGAGGTAGGGGGGCTAGCAGGCCTGAGGTGGATGAACGTAGTGCCCTCGTTTGGGTGTAGGGTCTGATCAGAGCCTGAAGGTAAGGAGGTGCCGTTCCCCTCACAGCTCCGTAGGCAAGCACCATGGATTTGTAGTAGATGCAAGCTTCAACTGGAAGCCAGTGGAGTGTGCGGAGGAGCGGGGTGACATGAGAGAACTTGGGAAGGTTGAACACCAGATGGGCTGCAGCGTTCTGGATAAGTTGTAGGGGTTTAATGGCACAGGCAGGTATCCCAGGCAACAGCGAGTTGCAGTAATCCAGACAGGAGATGACAAGTGCCTGGATTTGGACCTGTGCCGCTTTCTGTGTAAGGTAGGGTCGTACTCTGCGAATGTTGTAGAGCATGAACCTGCAGGATCGGGTCACCGCTTTGATGTTAGCGGAGAACGACAGGGTGTTGTCCAGGGATAACTTTGCAAAAGCGGTGCGCCGCTCGGTCATGTTGTCAACAAGGCAGCATGGTGCATTGTCCAGAAACATACATGTCTTTTCCATAAAATATATGTTTGAATTTTCAAACTACTTTTCATTGGGAAGGCAGATAATGTGTCTTTATCAAAAGCAATCACTTTTGCATGTGAATACACATAATCCTACTCATTACTTCTCGTGCTTAATTACGTAACTTTTGTTTTGAATCGACACCGCCGTAGGCTGTGAACGGTCACCTGGCTCACGCTGGGAGGCAGCCTGGTTCCAAAACGAATGCAATCAACTGTCACCCTGTGCAAAACGTCTACCCGGGGGCCAGGGCCAGATTAATCGAATCCCCTCAATGACAAAAAGGTCTCCTCGGCCCCTTCGGGATCCGCCCTTGTCTCACAAACACCGCTCTAGCTTAGCCCCAGTTAATCACACATGCCATCAATGGATGCAGAATAAATAGACGAATCCAATGTACAACCCAGAAGTCTGTAGTTCAAACACACAATGTTTAAACATTTCCAAAACATGCCGCCATTATGGTAAAAAAAAATAAAAAAAAATATATTCCACTCCGTAATTACTTCAATCTTCCATTGCTCCCTCCCCAGGCTCTGGGGCCTGAGAGGGTATCATTGCTCTTGACAGTGCCTCACGTAACTCCTTCCCTGAGAAAAATATTTTAGTCCCAGGAACCGCTCTGCCGCATCCACAATAATGTCCACCTTCTGGACTTTCCCTCCTCTTTAGCCATGCCATTGATCACCATTGCCATAAAAATCACAAAGTTCACCTTCTTTACATGTAACATCCCTGGATCCTGTTGGTGGGAAGCAACTCTGCAGCCTGCATTAAAGGCCTTCCCAACACCATGGAGTCCTCAAGAGTACTTTTCGTTCCCTCCACTCTTTTGACAGCCTCCGCATATAAAATGCTCTGGACGGCCCTGACTTTGGCAATCTCATTCTCTTTCGCCCTTGTCGGGCACTCCAAAAAATGTTCCCTCATCAATCTACACACAATACTCCATAATTTTAAAGCAAAAACAGGTTTTTATACTTTTTTGCTAATTTATAAAAAATAAAAAACGGAAATATCATATTTACATAAGTATTCAGACCCTTTACTCAGTACTTTGTTGAAGCACCTTTGGCAGCGATTACAGCATAGAGTCTTCTTGGGTATGATGCTGAAGCTTGCTCAGTTTGGCCGGGCGGCCAGCTCTAGGAAGAGTATTTTTATACTTTTTTTAGGGGGTAGATCATCTTTAATATTGCAGATCCATGTAATTGTCTGAGTCACTTCAAATCCCCCACATATTTTTTTCCGCAAATATATATATATATATGCATATACATACATACATACATACAGTGGGGAGAACAAGTATTTGATACACTGCCGATTTTGCAGGTTTTCCTACTTACAAAGCATGTAGAGGTCTGTAATTTTTATCATAGGTACACTTCAACTGTGAGAGACGGAATCTAAAACAAAAATCCAGAAAATCACATTGTATGATTTTTAAGTAATTAATTTGCATTTTATTGCATGACATAAGTATTTGATACATCAGAAAAGCAGAACTTAATATTTGGTACAGAAACCTTTGTTTGCAATTACAGAGATCATACGTTTCCTGTAGGTCTTGACCAGGTTTGCACACACTGCAGCAGGGATTTTGGCCCACTCCTCCATACAGACCTTCTCCAGATCCTTCAGGTTTCGGGGCTGTCGCTGGGCAATACGGACTATCAGCTCCCTCCAAAGATTTTCTATTGGGTTCAGGTCTGGAGACTGGCTAGGCCACTCCAGGACCTTGAGATGCTTCTTACGGAGCCACTCCTTAGTTGCCCTGGCTGTGTGTTTCAGGTCGTTGTCATGCTGGAAGACCCAGCCACGACCCATCTTCAATGCTCTTACAGAGGGAAGGAGGTTGTTGGCCAAGATCTCACGATACATGGCCCCATCCATCCTCCCCTCAATACAGTGCAGTCGTCCTGTCCCCTTTGCAGAAAAGCATCCCCAAAGAATGATGTTTCCACCTCCATGCTTCACGGTTGGGATGGTGTTCTTGGGGTTGTACTCATCCTTCTTCTTCCTCCAAACACGGCGAGTGGAGTTTAGACCAAAAAGCTATATTTTTGTCTCATCAGACAACAACATGACCTTCTCCCATTCCTCCTCTGGATCATCCAGATGGTCATTGGCAAACTTCAGACGGGCCTGGACATGCGCTGGCTTGAGCAGGGGGACCTTGCGTGCGCTGCACGATTTTAATCCATGACGGCGTAGTGTGTTACTAATGGTTTTCTTTGAGACTGTGGTCTCAGCTCTCTTCAGGTCATTGACCAGGTCCTGCCGTGTAGTTCTGGGCTGATCCTTCACCTTCCTCATGATTATTGATGCCCCACGACGTGAGATCTTGCATGGAGCCCCAGACCGAGGGTGATTGACCATCATCTTGAACTTCTTCTATTTTCTAATAATTGCGCCAACAGTTGTTGCCTTCTCACCAAGCTGCTTGACTATTGTCCTGTAGCCCATCCCAGCCTTGTGCAGGTCTACAATTTTATCCCTGATGTCCTTACACAGCTCTCTGGTCTTGGCCATTGTGGAGAGGTTGGAGTCTGTTTGATTGAGTGTGTGGACAGGTGTCTTTTATACAGGTAACGAATTCAAACAGGTGCAGTTAATACAGGTAATGAGTGGAGAACAGGAGGGCTTCTTAAAGAAAAACTAACAGGTCTGTGAGAGCCGGAATTATGTCATGCAATAAAATGAAAATTAATTACTTAAAAATCATACAATGTGATTTTTTGGATTTTTGTTTTAGATTCCGTCTATCACAGTTGAAGTGTACGTATGATAAATATTACAGACCTCTACATGCTTTGTAAGTAGGAAAACCTGCAAAATCGGCAGTGTATCAAATACTTGTTCTCCCCACTGTACATACATATAGATACATATACAGTGGGGGAAAAAAGTATTTAGTCAGCCACCAATTGTGCAAGTTCTCCCACTTAAAAAGATGAGAGAGGCCTGTAATTTTCATCATAGGTGCACGTCAACTATGACAGACAAATTGAGGAAAAAAAATCCAGAAAATCACATTGTAGGATTTTTAATGAATTTATTAGCAAATTATGGTGGAAAATAAGTATTTGGTCACTTACAAACAAGCAAGATTTCTAGCTCTCACACACCTGTAACTTCTTCTTTAAGAGGCTCCTCTGTCCTCCACTGGTTACCTGTATTAATGGCACCTGTTTGAACTTGTTATCAGTATAAAAGACACCTGTCCACAACCTCAAACAGTCACATTCCAAACTCCACTATGGCCAAGACCAAAGAGCTGTCAAAGGACACCAGAAACAAAATTGTAGACCTGCACCAGGCTGGGAAGACTGAATCTGCAATAGGTAAGCATCTTGGTTTGAATAAATCAACTGTGGGAGCAATTAGTAGGAAATGGAAGACATACAAGACCACTGATAATCTCCCTCGATCTGGGGCTCCACGCAAGATCTCACCCCGTGGGGTCAAAATGATCACAAGAACGGTGAGCAAAAATCCCAGAACCACACGGGGGACCTAGTGAATGACCTGCAGAGAGCTGGGACCAAAGTAACAAAGCCTACCATCAGTAACACACTACGCCGCCAGGGACTCAAATCCTGCAGTGCTAGACGTGTCCCCCTGCTTAAGACAGTACATGTCCAGGCCCGTCTGAAGTTTGCTAGAGTGCATTTGGATGATCCAGAAGAGGATTGGGAGAATGTCATATGGTCAGATGAAACCAAAATAGAACTTTTTGGTAAAAACTCAACTCGTCGTGTTTGGAGGACAAAGAATGCTGAGTTGCATCCAAAGAACACCATACCTACTATGAAGCATGGGGGTGGAAACATCATGCTTTGGGGCTGTTTTTCTGCAAAGGGACCAGGACGACTGATCCGTGTAAAGGAAAGAATGAATGGGGCCATGTATCGTGAGATTTTGAGTGAAAACCTCCTTCCATCAGTAAGGGCATTGAAGATGAAACGTGGCTGGGTTTTTCAGCATGACAATGATCCCAAACACACCGCCCGGGCAACAAAGGAGTGGCTTCGTAAGAAGCATTTCAAGGTCCTGGAGTGGCCTAGCCAGTCTCCAGATCTCAACCCCATAGAAAATCTTTGGAGGGAGTTGAAAGTCTGTGTTGCCCAGCGACAGCCCCAAAACATCACTGCTCTAGAGGAGATCTGCATGGAGGAATGGGCCAAAATACCAGCAACAGTGTGTGAAAACCTTGTGAAGACTTACAGAAAACGTTTGACCTGTGTCATTGCCAACAAAGGGTATATAACAAAGTATTGAGAAACTTTTGTTATTGAGCAAATACTTATTTTCCACCATCATTTGCAAATAAATTCATTAAAAATCCTTCAATGTGATTTTCTGGATTTTTTTTTCTCAATTTGTCTGTCATAGTTGACGTGTACCTATGAGGAAAATTACAGGCCTCTCTCATCTTTTTAAGTGGGAGAACTTGCACAATTGGTGGCTGACTAAATACTTTTTTTCCCCACTGTACATATCCTTTTTAAAAATATATTTTCCTTTATTACTTTCCAACCCCACTACCCCTCCCCTAATTGGAGTAAACTAGTGAACAACAACGCTTAGTTCTTTACTTCCAGCTTATACATACTATATACATCTTATGGACACAGTCAATTTTACAATAGTTCTATTTTGTTTGTTTTTTACATCTGAACTTCCTCTACCCTCAACCTCTCCGATCATTTTCAAGATGTCCTTCCGGTTTGCTTCTACAGTATATGCCATATCTTTCAAACTGTGCTCTTTCACAAAAGTCCTTAACCTATATACTTATTATGGACACAGTATGTTTTACATTAGTTATCTTGCTGTTATTAGTTGTTATTTGTCCCAACCTTCAGCTCCATTCAACCCCTCCCATCACTCTCTTAACACCATCCATATTGGATTTCTATTTGCCATATTTTTTTCAACTGTACTGTGATGTTTCACAAAAGCTCTGAACGCTTCTATTCTCATTGTTTCTACATATTTTAAATTGAAAATAAACATTTTTGCTAAAAGTATTATTATATTATTGATCGATTGACTAAGACTTTTCAGATCACCCAGTAGTGCGATCTGCAGGGTTAGCTCCAGGTATATATTGCAATCCTTCAGCCATTCCTGGACCTGTGACCAAAAACAAGCTACAAATGGACAGCACCAAAACAAATGATCTAATGATTCTGTCTCTTCGCAGCAAAATCTGCAGAGCTGGGAAGATTGTATCCCCCATAGAGATAACATTCTATTGGTAGCAAGAATTCTGTATAATATATATTTTTAAAATTATAAGTTTTGAATCCGGCGTCGTTTTGCGTATCAGTTCATAAACAATTTGCCATGGAATCGGTACGTCAAAAATCTCTTCCCAACTATATTCCAATCTATATGGGACGGCTGTCAATCCTTTGGTCCTTAAATTAAACTGGTACACTTTTTTATTTATCACAATTTTCTTTAACCAATTATGGTCTTTAATGCAGGGCCGACAGACAAGTTCCTTACTTTTTCCCCCTTTTGCGGTTATGCTGCAATTATTTGGTTGTAATTTTGGGAAGAGTAGACATGTCCATATGTTCTTGTTAGCTGCATGTGCGACATAACTCCACCAGTCCTACCTAGGATATCATTTATGAAGATTATACCTTTATTAAACATTTTTTCAGAAAATAATTGATCAATTAGTATATTTGAGTTTAACCACAATATTTGTTGCATTATATGTTCTGTCATTTCTGGAGGATTAAATTGAAATTGCTGCCAACTTTCTATGGCTTGTTTTAGAAATAGTGATATTTGGGAGATTATTTCCTTTTCAAATAACTGAAAGTGAGAGGTTGTAATCTGAATAAAGGGGAAAATACCATTCTTGAACATGGGGTGAGACAATCTTACTAATTTGCTAGAGAACCTGTTCGTATTTAAGTATAACTTTTGTATGACTGAAGCTTTTAGTGATATGTCTAATGCTTTAATATTTAATAATTTCTGTCCTCCGAATTCATATTCATTATATAAATAGTTTAATTTTGTCTGGCTTGCCGCTCCAAATAAAATGGAATATTGTTTTCTCATATATTTGAAAAAACTGTTCGCTAGGCGTAGGCAAGACCATAAGCAAATAGGTAAACTGGGATAATACTAAAGAGTTAATCAGGGTGATTTTTCCACAAATAGACAGGTATTTACCTTTCCATGGTAGCAAGATCTTATCTATTTTTACTAACTTTCTATTCAAATGTATTGGACTGAGATCATTTATTTATTTTGGGATATGTATACCGAGTATATCCACATCACCATCAAACCATTTTATGGTAAACTACACGGTAATGTAAATATTTTATTTTTTAGTGATCAAATATGTATGAGGCTGTGGAGGGATTCAAGTTGTGGATTTAAAAGAAAACATGAATCATCAGCGTACAATGAAACCTTTGTTTAAATGCCCTGGATTTCTAATCCCTTGATATTATTGTTGGATCTGATTTTATAGCTAGCATTTCGATGGTCATAATAAATAGATATGCCGATAGTGGACAACCTTGTTTTACTCCTCTTGACAGTTTAAAACTTTGGGCGAAATAGCCATTATTTACTATTTTACACCAATGGTTACTATACATGACTTTAACCCATTTTATAAGAGATTCTCCAAAATTGAAATGCTCCAGGCAATTATATATACAGTGGGGGAAAAAAGTATTTAGTCAGCCACCAATTGTGCAAGTTCTCCCACTTAAAAAGATGAGAGGCCTGTAATTTTCATCATAGGTACACGTCAACTATGACAGACAAATTGAGAAAAAAAAATCCAGAAAATCACATTGTAGGATTTTTAATGAATTTATTTGCAAATTATGGTGGAAAATAAGTATTTGGTCACCTACAAACAAGCAAGATTTCTGGCTCTCACAGACCTGTAATTTCTTCTTTAAGAGGCTCCTCTGTCCTCCACTCGTTACCTGTATTAATGGCACCTGTTTGAACTTGTTATCAGTATAAAAGACACCTGTCCACAACCTCAAACAGTCACACTCCAAACTCCACTATGGCCAAGACCAAAGAGCTGTCAAAGGACACCAGAAACAACATTGTAGACCTGCACCAGGCTGGGAAGACTGAATCTGCAATAGGTAAGCATCTTGGTTTGAAGAAATCAACTGTGGGAGCAATTATTAGGAAATGGAAGACATACAAGACCACTGATAATCTCCCTCGATCTGTTGCTCCACGCAAGATCTCACCCCGTGGGGTCAAAATGATCACAAGAACGGTGAGCAAAAATCCCAGAACCACACGGGGGAACCTAGTGAATGACCTGCAGAGAGCTGGGACCAAAGTAACAAAGCCTACCCTCAGTAACACACTACCAGGGACTCAAATCCTGCAGTGCCAGACGTGTCCCCCTGCTTAAGCCAGTACATGTCCAGGCCCGTCTGAAGTTTCCTAGAGTGCATTTGGATGATCCAGAAGAGGATTGGGAGAATGTCATATGGTCAGATGAAACCAAATTAGAACTTTTTGGTAAAAACTCAACTCGTCGTGTTTGGAGGACAAAGAATGCTGAGTTGCATCCAAAGAACACCATACCTACTGTGAAGCATGGGGGTGGAAACATCATGCTTTGGGGCTGTTTTTCTGCAAAGGGACCAGGACGACTGATCCGTGTAAAGGAAAGAATGAATGGGGCCATGTATCGTGAGATTTTGAGTGAAAACCTCCTTCCATCAGCAAGGGCATTGAAGATGAAACGTGGCTGGGTCTTTCAGCATGACAATGATCCCAAACACACCGCCCGGGCAACGAAGGAGTGGCTTCGTAAGAAGCATTTCAAGGTCCTGGAGTGGCCTAGCCAGTCTCCAGATCTCAACCCCATAGAAAATCTTTGGAGGGAGTTGAAAGTCCATGTTGCCCAGCGACAGCCCCAAAACATCACTGCTCTAGAGGAGATCTGCATGGAGGAATGGGCCAAAATACCAGCAACAGTGTGTGAAAACCTTGTGAAGACTTACAGAAAACGTTTGACCTGTGTCATTGCCAATAAAGGGTATATAACAAAATATTGAGAAACTTTTGTTATTGACCAAATACTTATTTTCCACCATAATTTGCAAATAAATTCATTAAAAATCCTACAATGTGATTTTCTGGACTTTTTTTCTCTCATTTTGTCTGTCATAGTGGACGTGTACATATGATGAAAATTACAGGTCTCTCTCATCTTTTTAAGTGGGAGAACTTGCACAATTGGTGGCTGACTAAATACTTTTTTTCCCCACTGTAGTTGCTGCCCATAGCATTGAATGCAAGGGAAGCCAGCGAGCATTTGGCCTCCCTTGATAAAATATAGCCAATCAGAGTTGAGGTAAACTGAGTGAGCTCATCTGTGAATGGTCCTGACGCACCAAAAAGAAGTGTCAAGGGAAGTCAGTTTGAATTTGGCGTCACTCCTATCAAACGCATTGAGAGCATACGTAATTGACAGAAACAACTTGAATAGTTGCATCTCATTGTGTTGTTGTACTCCGGTAGCTAGCTAGCTAAAACTGGCCCTTTCCTAAATTAGCCATGGATGGAGGTAGAGATTTGGACTTGTGGTTTTATTTAATTATCCGTACTGACCAATTACTATAACGGCGATTCTGATCCAACCATTAATTAATACATTGTGCCCTTGGCCTGAGAGGATGGAAGTTCAATATGTAGCTAGATGTAAAGGGCTAATGTTAACTAGCTAACGTTGCCCATGAATGGAAGTTAGGCTAGTGAGCAAGCATTTTAGCCAGGTAGCCTAGGACAACAAAAAAATAAAAGTGTGTACTGTATGATAGAGTGATAGACCGTTTCGTCAACATGAAAGAGAGGAGGATGGCATTGGTGTTTCTCTACAAGTAGGGTGAGTCAACATGTTTCTTCTACTTGCACGAATGCGCACACACGCACACAGAAATCTGAACCATGGACAGCCACATCATATTTTGCTTACGTTGATTGGACTAAATTGTTTTTGGTATCTTTTAGTTGTCACTGTATTAGACTAAGCATAGGTGATTTGATGATGTTGAAATATTGAAGTAAAAATGGTGCTGGAATAGTGGAGGCAGCTCCTGTTTTCTTTGTGACTTGCGTTAACTCTCCCTGGTTCTAAATCATAGTTGTTTAGTGGTCCGAAAACGTCAGAAACATTAACTTGCTTGACCATGCTGTAGGTCATGTAACTGTTTGTTACATGCATTATGCTTGTGGACTTCCCCTGACAGAGGTTGCTCTCCGGTTTTGTGATGAAACAAAATTGTGGTTGAATTTATTCTGCCACTGTGTCTTATTGTCTCAGCCTTTAGGCCTATATATCACTGTCGCAAGGCATATGGACTAACAGATTATAGAGCAAACAACGCAATTATCTCACAACACATAGGTTGTAATATGGCTATTTTTCCTGGCATCCCCAGTGATTTTAACCACGAACTGCTACTACCGTGGTAGCCTCTCTGCTGGAGCAATCCTTGAGTGGAAAGTAAATGGCAGAACTGCAAATACATATAATGCTAATTAGTGATAAAGCCAAATCAACTATCAACACTACTACCAAATACTTTTTATAACTAACCCCTTGTACTTTCAATTTTTCCAAAAGCAATTGTTTTTGCTGTCATTTATGTCAATTGAGTGACCTCTACTGTCGTAATGTGGAACGGAAGATTCTACTGCGTTGCGTGTCTTACAAGTTTGTCTCCAGAATATTGCCAAGGAGAAAGCAAGTCCTTGATGTCATTTATGGCCATATGCTTAATTAATAGGTTGATAACAGATATTTACAGTGAAATATTTGATTAAACAGATTTTATTTCAGGGTATGATGGGAAAAGACATTACAGGCTATCCAAAAGAAAAACTATTCACCCCCCACACCAAATTGAGATGCTGACCAAAAAACAAAGTCATACATTCTGTGTACTTCCAACCATTTAGGGCACGTGTCAAACTCATTCCAAGGAGGGCCGAGTGTCTGCAGGTTTTCGCTCCTCCCTTGTACTTGGTAAACAACTCCCCACACCTGGTTGTCTAGAGCTTAATTGAAAGGAAAAACCAAAAACCTGCAGACACTAGGCCCTCCATGGAATGAGTTTGACACCCCTGATTTAGGCTAAAAGAAAGAACCAAGGTTCAGCATTAGGGCTTCCTCAACCCTCCCTGAAGAAGGTGCTGAAATGTTGGTTCTTTCCATTAAATCTGAGGTGTCAAACTCATTCCATGGAGAGCCTAGTGTCTGCAGGTTTTTGGTTTTTCCTTTCAATTAAGCTCTAGACAACCAGGTGTGGGGAGTTGTTTACCAAGTACAAGGGAGGAGCGAAAACCTGCAGACACTCGGCCCTCCTTGGAATGAGTTTGACACGTGCCCTAAATGGTTGGAAGTACACAGAATGTATGACTTTGTTTTTAAGACTTAGACTTAATCTTAGTGTGTGAGATTAACTTGACACGAGAGACATAAGAACAGTGTGCTGGCGTTACAATAGGATGGTGGCATTGCATACATACAAAATAAAAAGCATTCATGTTAAGTATATTAAGAAAAGTGATATTGTGGCAGTAAGAAGTGAAGGTGGACGTTTTTTCCAGAGGGAAGCAAAAGCCAGAAGCAGGTATGGGGGGAAAGAAATGGAAAAATTCTTCCCTGACCTCTTTTCACAAGATGATCCAGAAAGCTCCTGTAAAATACACAAAAACTAAAGATTACAAGTGTGTGTTCGCGCTTCTTTGAGCTAAGAGTTAGTACTAATAAAGTAACAAGCAGACAGACACCTAAACAGTAAGAAGACAATAAGAAATGTAGGCTCTTTAAGAAAACACAATTATGAAATCATATGTGCAACTACAGCACTGATGAGATTAATTTGACATGAGAGACATAGAACGGTGTGCTGGTATTACAATATGATGGTAGCATTACATTCATGTTAAGTAAATTTTGCTACACCTGCAATTTTGCTAAACCCGCAATAACATCTGCTAAATATGTGTACAGTGCCTTGCGAAAGTATTCACCCCCCTTGTTATTTTTCCTAATTTGTTGCCTTACAACCTGGAATTAGAATGGATTTTTTTGGGGTTTGTATCATTTGATTTACACAACATACCTACCACTTTGAAGATGCAGATTTTTTCTTTTTTGTGAAACAAACAAGAAATAAGAGAAAAAAACAGAACTTGAGCATGCATAACTATTCACCCCCCCAAATTCAATACTTTGTAGAGCCACCTTTTGCAGCAATTACAGCTGCAAGTCTCTTGGGGTATGTCTCTATAAGCTTGGCACATCTAGCCACTGGGATTTTTGCCCATTCTTCAAGGCAATACAGCTCCTTCAAGTTGGATGGGTTCCGCTGGTGTACAGCAATCTTTAAGTCATACCACAGATTCTCAATTGGATTGAGGTCTGGGCTTTGACTAGGCCATTCCAGAACATTTAAATGTTTCCCCTTAAACCACTCAAGTGTTGCTTTAGCAGTATGCTTAGGGTCATTGTCCTACTGGAAGGTGAACCTACATCCCAGTCTCAAATCTCTGGAAGACTGAAACAGGTTTCCCTCCAGAATTTCCCTGTATTTAGCGCCATCCATCATTCCTTCAATTCCGACCAGTTTCTCAGTCCCTGCCGATTGAAAACATCCACACAGCATGATGCTGCCACCACCATGCTTCAACGTGGGGATGGTGTTCTCGGGTGATGAAAGGTTTTCGGTTTGCGCCAGACATAGCGTTTTCCTTGATGGCCAAAAAGCTCAATTTTAGTCTCATCTGACCAGAGTACCTTCTTCCATATGTTTGGGGAGTCTCCCACATGGCTTTTGGCGAACACCAAACGTGTTTGCTTATTTTCTTCTTTAAGCAATGGCTTTTTTTCTGGCCACTCTTCCGTAAAGCCCAGCTCTGTGGATTGTACAGCTTAAAGGGGTCCTATGGACAGATACTCCAATCTCCGCTGTGGAGCTTTGCAGCTCCTTATCTTTGGTCTCTTTGTTGCCTCTCTGATTAATGCCCTCCTTGACTGGTCCGTGAGTTTTGGTGGGCGGCCCTCTCTTGGCATGTTGTGGTGCCATATTCTTTCAATTTTTTAATAATAGATTTAATGGTGCTCCGTGGGATGTTCAAAGTTTTTTATATATTTTTTATAACCCAACCCTGATCTGTACTTCTCCACAACTTTGTCCCTGACCTGTTTGGAGAGCTCATTGGTCTTGTGGTCCTCTGTAGCTCAGCTGGTAGAGCACGGCGCTTGTAACGCCAAGGTAGTGGGTTCGATCCCCGGGACCACCCATACACAAAAATGTATGCACGCACGACTGTAAGTCGCTTTGGATAAAAGCGTCTGCTAAATGGCATATTATTATTATTATTATTATTATTCAAGGTGCCACTTGCTTGGGGGTGCCCTTGCTTAGTGGTGTTGCAGACTCTGGGGCCATTCAGAACAGGTGTATATATACTGAGATCATGTGACAGATCATGTGACATTTAGATTGCACACAGGTGGACTTTATTTAACTAATTATGTGACTTCTGGAGGTAATTGGTTGCACCAAATCTTATTTAGGGGCTTCATAGCAAAGGGGTTGAATAGATATGCATGCACCACTTTTCCGTTTTTTTTTTTTTTTGCATTTCATTTCACCAATTTGGACTATTTTGTGAATGTTCATGACATGAAATCCAAATAAAAATCCATTTAAATTACAGGTAGTAGTGCAACAAAATAGGAAAAATGCCAAAGGGATGAATACTGTATGTGACCAATAAAATGTGATTTGAAGTAAATAAAAAATGTGATTTTATGATAGTAAGATGTGAAGGTGGATGTTTTTTCCAGAGGGAAGCAAAAACCAGCTAAAGAACCCATTGCAAATGTGGGAAAAAAATGGAAAGATTCTTCCCTGACCTGTTTTTTTTTTTAAAGCTCCTGGAAACATGTGTGTGCGTGACCGCAGGTCTGGTGATTATAATGTGATAACGGAACTTGTAAACTACGTGGAGACAATATGTGTGAGGTTACAGCGATGTGGGCTGAGAACAAATCGAAAAGTAACTAATGGAGATTATGATGATTACGGACATAACTACACTTAAAATAAAAGTAATGCAAAAGTACAAATCCCTGCAAGCTCCTGCACGTCATCTCTAGCTGACACCATTGCTAACAGGTATTATGTAAATTTAAAACATGCACACGACAGTTTACAGAATTGTCCATTTAAAGAAATGTAGCCAATTTATTAATAACTTCATTTAGCTAACATTAGATAGTTAATCCAGAGATTATTACCTTTGCCTCGATTCAGCAGTCTCGCCCAGATCATCATGGCATTTGTAGTTCTTTATGTAGTTCTTGTCCATGCAATAAGCAATATGTGGACAAAACCAGTAGATCGATAAGAACACGTATTATAGAACACAAGAGTGCTGTAAGGAGAAATGACCCTAAATCCCCTATTGCAAGTAATTTCTCAGAGGCCGGTCACCTTTTCTCTTCCATATCTTTCTGTGCTATACAGCAGATAAAACGTTCACTTGAATTAAGTATTCTCCAGACAGAGTGCAGTTGGATGCTCTATTTAAAAACTCTCCACCCATCAGGCATGAATGAAGAATTATGAAGAATTGTTATTGAAGTGTGTTCTGTAACTGGTATATTGCTTCTTATTTGTGTTCAATACCCCCATCTAGTGGTGTCTCTAGCTTCCTACTCTTACAATCCTGTGTTATTTATTCTGAGAAAATGTTTAGTCGTGGTCAAAAGTTTTGAGAATGACACAAGTATTGGTCTTCACAAAGTTTGCTGCTTCAGTGTTTTTAGATATTTTTGTCAGATGTTACTATGGTATACTGAAGTATAATTACAAGCATTCCATAAGTGTCAAAGGCTTTTATTGAGAATTACATTAAGTTTATGCAAGAGTCAATATTTGCAGTGTTGACCCTCCTTTTTCAGGACCTCTGCAATCCGCCCTGGCATGCTGTCAATTAACTTCTGGGCCACATCCTGACTGATGGCAGCCCATTCTTGCATAATCAATGCTTGGAGTTTGTCAGAATTTGTGGGTTTTTGTTTGTCCACCCGCCTCTTGAGGATTGACCACAAGTTCTCAATGGGATTAAAGTCTGGGGAGTTTCCTGGCCATGGACCCAAAATGTCGATGTTTTGTTCCCCGAGCCACTTAGTTATCACTTTTGCCTTATGGCAAGGTGCTCCATCATGCTGGAAAAGGCATTGTTCGTCACCAAACTGTTTTTGGATGGTTGAGAGAAGTTGCTCTCTGAGGATGTGTTGGTACCATTCTTTATTCATGGGTGTTCTTAGGCAAAATTGTGAGTGAGCCCACTCCTTGGCTGAGAAGCAAACCCACACATGAATGGTCTCAGGATGCTTTACTGTTGGCATGACACAGGACTGATGGTAGCGCTCACCTTGTCTTCTCCCGACAAGCTTTTTTCCGGATGCCCCAAACAATCGGAAAGGGGATTCATCAGAGAAAATGACTTTACCCCAGTCCTCAGCAGTCCAATCCATGTACCTATTGCAGTATATCAGTCTGTCCCTGATGTTTTTCCTGGAGAGAAGTGGCTTCCTCGTTGCCCTTCTTGACACCAGGCCATCCTCCAAAAGTCTTTGCCTCACTGTGCGTGCAGATGCACTCACACCTGCCTGCTGCCATTCCTGATCAAGCTCTGCACTGGTGGTGCCCCGATCCCGAAGCTGAATCAACTTTAGGAGACGGTCCTGGCGCTTGCTGGACTTTCTTGGGCGCCCTGAAGCCTTCTTCACAACAATTGAACCTCTCTCCTTGAAGTTCTTGATGATCCGATAAATGGTTGATTCATGTGCAGTCTTACTAGCAGCAATATCCTTGCCTGTGAAGCCCTTTTTGTGCAAAGCAATGATGACGGCACGTTTTTCCTTGCAGGTAACCATGGTTAACAGAGGAAGAACAATGATTTCAAGCACCACCCTCCTTTTAAAGCTTCCAGGGATGTAGCTCAGTTGATAGAGCATGGCGTTTGCGACGCCAGGGTTGTGGGTTTGATTCCCACGGGGGGCCAGTATTTAAAAAAAAATGTATTCACTAACTGTAAGTCGCTCTGGATAAGAGCGTCTGCTAAATGACTAAAATGTAAATGTAAATGTTATTCTAACTCAATCAGCATGACAGAGTGATCTCCAGCCTTGTCCTCGTCAACACTGTGTTAACGAGAGAATCACTGACATGATGTCAGCTGGTCCTTTTGTGGCAGGGCTGAAATGCAGTGGACATTTTTTTCTTTTTCATGGCAAAGAGGGACTTTGCAATTAATTTAAATTCATCTGATTACTCTTCATAACATTCTGGAGTATATGCAAATGACCATCATAAAAACTAAGGCAGCAGACTTTTTGAAAATGAATATTTGTATCATTCTCAAAACTTTTGACCACGACTGTATATGTATAAGCAATAATTTATGTTTCTCTGTCCGCTTTTGTATATTTCGTATATAATTTAGATCATGTACTCTATTGTACTAGGTACTGATTCATAGATTTTCTGATGTATTTTGTTGCCCGATCATGTGACATATGCAATTATCATTGAAATGGAAACCAGGTGTGTGTGCTGACAATTTACACTGATGATGGCCTGAGGCCGAAAACGTTTGTGTTTTGTTTTCACCTTTTATTTATGCACTTTCTTGCACTATGATATATTCTTTGGGCACCATGATGTTTCAATAAATGTCTTTATTTTGCATTCAAGCCTCAGTTTTGGATCTATTACTTTTCTATTCAAACAGTGTGCGGGTCTCTATTTCTTCTAGTTCTTTATGATAGCCACATTAGCAGCTAATTAGCGTTACATTTTTTGGGGTAAATACAGGCGAATATGTTGATAAAAGTAACCTTGTCCTAGAGAGATTTACACGGTTATCAAAATAAGCCTACACAAAACACAGCCCTTATTTGAAGTGTTTCTAAAATCCCCTAGGGAAAAATGACTGGTGGAAAAACGATTGGAATCGTTTCCCTGTTTGACTGCTAGGGTTTATGGGTATTATGACTCATACTGTGGAACTCTATATCCATAATCTTTGGCGTGGGGTAGTGTTTGGCCGGAACAAGGAGTTTGGGTGACCAGTCAAGGTTACAAACAGTCATTCTTGCATCATGCGATCAATTATCAGTTCTAAACATTTAATTTCATTCTCTATGATCTATTTTCTTGCGCGAATATGACAGAAAAGTGGTGGTCGGGGCACGTCTCTGGATCTGCTGAGCCGGAGGAGCTTGTATTAATCCTGCTGTAGGACTCCTTGCGGCCAGCACTAGCAGGTAAACGACTAAAATGAACTAGTCACTTGTTTCTTCATGTTAAATGTTTCTCATGCTGGGAGCAGCGTAGAGCTGATTTCTTGCGTTTCAAATAATGGATAAAGGACCTCAATGAAGAAAAAAAAAACGGTCCTCTATTGTCCATACCTAACGTAATGGAAGAAGTTACTTTGCTACAAAACGGATAGTAATAAAATAGCCTATGCTTTGCATTAGTCGCATACCCTTATCATTTGCTAATAATGCTTCATGTTTTTGTTTTTTTTCAAGGCAACGAAGAGCAAGATGCGCAATAACCTGTTTAGGAGGGGAATTGGAGCAAGTTTCTGAAGGAATGTGGATCAAGACCCGAATGCATTAGACTGGGATATCCTTGCTAGTCATCTCTATCGTGTCTGAATGCTTTCTTCCACCCGGGGCACTTTTTCTTTGTGCTGGGAACAAACTATTTCACTTTGTCTTTGTGCTGGGAACAAACTATTTTGATGATGTTGGTGGGATGTACAGCAAATATTGTGTTCGAGGACCACATCACGCAAGGATAACAATGTAAAGATTAATCAGGATTACAACGAATAGACGGATGTTTGGAATTTGTTCTTGGTGAAAACACATTTTCGGAGTTGCGAAGCCCACAAGTTCTATTTGAGTTTCAAGTATCGAAGGTAAAGTTTGGATATCCTCAGTAGAATCAAAGAAAACGTTTAGGCTAAGGGAACATAAGGCTATCAATAGGAATATGGTACTGATGTAGTGGGTAGTGGGTGCATGGCATATGGTATTTAAGCAATATACCAAATTGCAATTGATATTTGCGGTAAGAATTCCAATGGAAATAGCCCATATTCAGTTAATTGTACGTATTCAGGAATTTATCCTCACAACCACTGAAAACCATCTGCAATTAGATTTTACTGCTTTTATATACAGTCCATAGGCCTACTAAAAAGATAGATTCTTGGCAGAGTATAGAAAACAACCCAGGACAGTTGTGTAATCGAGTCGTAAACATACCCAGCTTGATACTGCACTAGCTGTTTTTTAAGAGAGTAGATATAGCACTAAGGTTATTGTCATGTTATATAGTGCATGAGCACATTCGAAATTAATAGTTTGTTTCAGTATTAGTGTAATTTGAGCAGAAGATCATTACATTTATATAACTCTTTTGCTCCTTCTCTTATTGATTTAAACAAGTGTTGGGTGACTAGAGTTGAGATGAGCTGAAATAGTAGGGCTATAGTTAAGCTATTCAGAGATCACCTATTTGCACAACATGTGTTAACACGTTGTGCTCAAGGGTAGCAGGATCACAATGATTTTAGGCAGTGTGCATATGATAGTCAGCTGATTTTTGACGTCATCAGAGAGTCAAAATGTCGATGAAAGGCAAGGCACTCTTCACTTTCCAAAGTGAAAACAAAGAGGAGATCAGCATACAGGAGAATGAGGAACTGGTTATCTTTGACGATAACTCTGTAGATGGCTGGTTACAAGGGGAGAACAGTAAAGGACAGAAAGGTCTCTTCCCAGCCTCTTATGTGGAAGTATTCCGCCCTCGTTCCAACTCCAACCAGACAGACTGCTCCATAAGCCCGGTGGGTTCTCCCGGCAATGACTCCTCATTTTCCCCTTCTGCCGCAAACATGCCCTTTCACATGCAACAGGGTTACTATGACGATGACGATGATGACTGGGATGATTGGGATGACAGTTCCACAGTGGTGGACGATGATGGCCGCAGTGGCACAAATGGACATTCCCATCAGAGCCCCCACTCCAACAACCCCAATGTCCACTATTGTGCCAAACCTTACATGGAGAGGCAGGACAGCATCTCCAGCTCGCGGAAGGGCAGTATGGTGGGCAGGAACTTGAACCGATTCTCCAGCTTTGTCCGCTCAGGGGTGGAAGCGTTTGTGTTGGGCGATGTGCCCATGAACGCTAAGATAGCCGAGTCGTACACCATTGAGATGGGCCCCAAAGGGCCTCAATGGAAAGAGAGCCCCACACCTTTCTCTTGCTCCATCGAGGACCCCACCAAGCAGACCAAGTTCAAAGGCATCAAGACCTACATATCTTACCGGGTGACCCCAAGCCACAATGCGAGGCCTGTGTACCGGCGTTACAAGCACTTTGACTGGTTGTACAACCGTCTACTGCACAAATTCACCATCATCTCCGTACCCCACCTGCCTGAGAAACAGGCAACTGGGCGCTTCGAGGAGGATTTCATCGAGAAGCGCAAGAGGCGGCTGATCCTCTGGATGGACCACATGACCAGCCACCCGGTCCTGTCGCAGTACGAGGGCTTTGAGCACTTCCTCATGTGTGCCGATGACAAGCAGTGGAAGCTGGGCAAACGGCGGGCGGAGAAGGACGAGATGATGGGCGCCAACTTCATGCTTACCTTCCAGATCCCCAACGAGCACCAGGACCTGCAGGATGTGGAGGAACGTGTGGACTCCTTCAAGACCTTCGCCAAGAAAATGGACGACAGCGTCATGCAGCTCACGCACGTGGCCTCGGAACTGGTGCGGAAGCACCTCGGAGGCTTCCGGAAGGAGTTCCAGCGGCTGGGGAACGCTTTCCAGAACGTCAGTCAGGCGTTCATGCTGGACCCTCCCCACTGCTCAGACGCCCTCAACACCGCCATCTCCCACACGGGATGCACTTATGAGAACATTGGGGAAATGTTTGCAGAGCAACCTAATTATGACCTCTTCCACATGCTGGACAAACTGTCACTCTACCAGGGCCTACTCGCCAACTTCCCGGACATTATTCATCTACAGAAAGGTAATGTATTTTCCCCTTATCATGTGCTCATTAGTGTTAGACCTAGAGTCTAATAGCTTGTCCTAGAGATTAATCTTCAACTCATTGCATTGCCTCACTAAGTAAGGCCTATTAGTGTATGTGTTATAAGTAGTATTGTCACGATACCATCATTTTGACTTCGATACCGTCACGAAACATGATACCAAAACGATACCACAACAACAACAATATTAGCCAAAGTCACAGAATGGCACCTGATCGAGACAGAAACTCAGCTACTGCTCTGTTCAATCATTGGGCATCTTTTGAGTTCAATATCGTTACATTTGAATTTCTTTACGTCAACGTTTTTCAGACACTGCCATGTATGCTTTAATGAATCAATTATACAATCATACAATCAATTTGACTTTGTTTTTACCAATCTAACTACATAACAACATAATGTTAATCAATTATTTGAATGGTAAATCTCTATTGATAAACTGGGTATATCAATAGCCTAGGCCTATCCACAATACAGGTGAATACACATTCAATAAGAGTGTGTGCATGCATTGAGGTATTGAGCTTGTTTTGGCTGATTTCATGGGGCTGCAGATGACATACAATTTGTTTCCCTTTCATTTGGGACAAATTTTATTGTACTGATCAACAACATTTGCATAGAAGTAGTCTCTTTAACCAGTAATGATGTCATTCACAAGGCAAGAGGGGGGCAGCCAGTCAGAGCAGTCACTTTGCTGAGGCAATAGATCATCTTTGGGAGAGATGTGCGAGAGAGACCGAACAGGTGAATTAATAACTTTTTTGGTGGCAATCAGCTTTGAAATCAGCATATTTTGCACAAATACTAGGGTAGTGAATTGATTTTAGCTTTAGCTGTCAGCAAGCAAGGAAAGTTAGCCTACAATGCTGGAAGCTACCGGTATTTTTTTTGCATTTTTTTGCATTTTTTTTGCAGTGTTCTAGCCAGTATGGACATTGTTTTGCGAACAGTAATGAACAGTTTCAACATTTCTACATGCCGTGCCACATTATTCAAGTGTGTTAACTTTTGTGCAGCATGAGTTTGGAGCAAACATGATGCAGCCCAGACTCCCAGTGCAGGCTAGCAATGAGTAAGTGGAGCAGGCACGGTGCGGTCTATAACAAGGGGTCGGCTGCGCTGATAGACAGGCTTGATCCGTGAAACACATTTGACAGAAGTAGTATCGAGAAAGTACCGAAGTTTCGGTATACCGTGCAACACTAGTTATAAGTGCTGTAAAACCACAGTTATAAGTAATCATGCATTACCACAACAGCTTGAAATCAATAGGGCAACTCTAACCAAGGACTGAGGTGTCTAAAAATGTGGGACACATGCTGTATCGTGGTACAGAATCCTACAAACGAATTATTTCAGGATGCTGTTGTTAACCACATTGATAGGAGGAAGAATGGAGGGGGAAAAATAAATGTGTCACAGCTGTCAAAATCATTCAACATTCATTGTTAAGATTTTGGGTGAAAAATGCCTGCAGCGGCGCAGGAAGAATCAGCCATATACTCACTCAGAAATCACTCATGGTTCCTTGATTGATGGACTCTGATAGTTCTATCAAACATGTCTTTGAGCTCTATTCTAACGGTATCTCTTAAATGCGACTAGTTTTACTACCCTGTCACTGGTAAATGGAATGATAATTGAAGTACCCCCAAGCCATTCCTTAGCTGCATATACAGTGCCTTCAGAAAGTATTCAAACCCCTTCTTATTCCACATTTTGTTGGGTTACATCCTGAATTTTCTAAATTGATTAAATAGATTTTTTCTCACCCATCTACACACAATCTACACCCCATAATGACAGTGAAAACATGTTTTGAGGAATTTTAGCAAATTTCTTGAAAATGAAATACAGAAATATCCCTGAGTCAATACATATTAGAATCACCTTTGGCAGTGATTACGGCTGTGAGTCTTAATGGGTAAGTCTCTAAGAGCTTTGCACACCTGAATTGTACAATACTTTCACATTATTCTTTTAAAATTCTTCAAGCTCTGTCAAGTTGGTTGTTGATCATTGCTAGACAGACATTTTCAAGTCTTGCCATAGATTTCCAAGCAGATTTAAGTAAAAGATGTGACTAGGCCACTCAGGACCATTCAATGTCGTCTTGGTAAGCAATTCCAGTGTATATTTGGCCTTGTGTTTTAGGTTATTGTCCTGCTGAATGTGTCCCAGTGTCTGTTGGAAAGCAGACTGAACGAAGTTTTCCTCATGGATTTTGCCTGTTCTTGAAAATAGAAAGATGGTACTCAGTGATGTGTTGTGTTGGATTTGCCCCCAACATAACACTTTGTATTCAGGACCTAAAGTTAATTTCTTTGCCACATTTTTTGCAGTTTTACTTTAGTGCCTTATTGCATACAGTTTGAATGTTTTGGAATATTGGTTATTCTGTACAGGCTTCCTTCTTTTCACTCTGTCATTTAGGTTAGTTTTGTGGAGTAACTACAATGTTGTTGATCCATCCTCAGTTTTCTTCTATCACAGCCATTAAGCTCTGTAACTGTTTTCAAGTCACCATTGGCCTCATGGTGAAATCCCTGAGCAGTTTCCTTCCTCTCCGGCAACTAAGTTATGAAGGACACCTGTATCTTTGTAGTGACTGGGTGTATTGATACACCATCCAAAGTGTAATTAATAACTTCACCATGCTCAAAGGGATATTCAATGTCTGCATTTAAAAAAAACAAATCTACCAATAGGTGCCCTTCTTTGCGAGGCATTGGAAAACCTCCCTGGTCTTTGTGGTTGAATCTGTGTTTAAATTGTTGTTGTTTTTATCGCACCGCTTTGCTTTATCTTGGCAAGGTCACAGTTGTAAATGAGAACTTGTTCTCAACTGGCTTACCTGGTTAAATAAATGTTTTTAAAAAAATCACTGCTCGGCTGAGGGACCTTACAGATAATTGTATGTGTGGGGTACAGAGACGAGATAGTCATTCAAAAATCATGTTAAACACTATTATTGTATTATTATAGTCCATGCAACCTATTTTGTGACTTGTTAAGCACATTTTTACTTATTTAGGCTTGCCATAACAAAGGGATTAAATAATTATTGACACAAGACATTTCAGCTTTTTAATTTGTAATGTATTTGTTAACATTTTGAAGAACATAATTCCACTTTTACATTATGGGTTGTTGTATTTAGGCCAGTGACACAACATCTGCCTGGTGTTGTAGCAGCATGGAACAGTTCAAAGGATGCCAGTAGCTTTATACTATACAGTAAGTAAAGGTGATACATATCTATGAAATGATTAATGCGTTCACTAGATGGAAAACTGTCTAGCTTCCAGGATATGTTCACTCTGCTGAGTTCCATGTGCACATTGCATCAGCCTACATATAACGTACATGAATACATTCATGCCTTCAGTGATAGAGATAGCATGTAAAGAAATCAGTCTGGTGGTTAAACACCTTTACACAAACTGACAACCTTGTAATGACAGGGACATGCTACAGCATGTCCCTTAATGGTAGAGTGAGCTGTAAGAAATCCTGTTTTTTGTGTCAATGCAAAAGCTTCCATCTGGGGTGATTTCTTATATGCCCTGCCCCGTACAATCCAGAGGATCATTCATCTCCATTGGATGCATTGAAAAGGATTGATGTGCCTAGTACATGCTTGGGCATAGCTGATGCATTAGCTATAGCAAGCAACTTGGACGTGTCTGTATCTGTCGTCAGGATGATGCAGTATTTAAGACAGTCAAACGACCAGCATACCAAGGACATGCTTCAGTTCTCAAACAACCCACATATCAGGAAGGGGGAGGGGCTTCCAGCAGAGGAAGCCACGTTTCTCTTAGTTATCCATTGTAAATAAGGGCGTTAGTGAATGTTTCAATATTAAGCTGCAATGTGCTTTTCTAAATCACATCTACACCCAACCTTTAATTGTACAGGAATTGAAAGCCATTTGAAAATGTCATAGGCATAGCACAACGTCAGGGACCAAGGGTCTTATTGGTTCAGCTGCAAATATTAGAAATGCAAATATGAGCCTACTCATGTAACATTTGGCTGACTATTGAATGACCTTGGCGCATAGACGTAGATCTACATGTAGTGATAGCATAGTCAAAAGGCAGAATATGTCACAACTGAACTGCAAATTTAATAAATCCACTTCCTCTCAGTTTACTGTACTCTCATTACCTAGCTGAAGGCAAGGCACATGAACACATCATGCGTAAGAACATATGCAGTACCAGACAAAGTTTGGACACACCTACTCATTCAAGGCCTTTTCTTTATTTTTTACTATTTTTTACAATATAGAATAATAGTGATATCAAAACTGTGAAATAACACATATGGAATCATGTAGTAACCAAATTTTTTTTAAACAAATTAAAATATATTTTATATTTGAGATTCTTCAAATAGCCACCCTTTGCCTTGATGACAGCTTTGCACACTATTGGCATTCTCTCAACCAGCTTCACCTGGAATGCTTTCCCAACAGTCTTGAAGGAGTTCCCACATATGCTGAGCACTTGTTGGCTGCTTTTCCTTCACTCTGCCGTCCGACTCATCCCAAACCATCTCAATTGGGTTTAGGTCGGGGGATTGTGGAGGCCAGGTTATCTGATGCTTTACTCCATCACTCTCCTTCTTGGTAAAATAGCCCTTACACAGCCTGGAGGTGTGTTGGGTCATTGTCCTGTTGAAAAACAAATGATAGTCCCACTATCAAGCCCAAACCAGATGGGATGGCGTATTGCTGCAGAATGCTGTGGTAGCCATGCTGGTTAAGTGTGCCTTGAATTCTAAATAAATCACTGACAGTGTCACCAGCAAAGCACCCCCACACCATCACACCTCCTCCGCCATGCTTCATGGTGGGAACCACACATGCAGAGATCATCCATTCACCTACTCTGTGTTTCACAAAGACACAGCGGTTGGAACCAAAAATCTCAAATTTGGACTCCAGACCAAAGGACACATTTCCACCAGTCTAATGTCCATTGCTCGTGTTTCTTGGCCCAAGCAGATCTCTTCTTCTTATTGGTGTCCTTTAGTAGTGGTTTCTTTGCAGCAATTCGACCATGAAGGCCTGATTCACACAGTCCCCTCTGAACAGTTGATGTTGAGATGTGTCTGTTATTTGAACTCTGTGAAGCATTTATTTGGGCTGCAATTTCTGAGGCTGGTAACTCTAATGAACTTATCCTTTGCAGCAGAGGTAACTCTGGGTCTTCCATTCCTGTGGCGGTCCTCATGAGAGCCAGTTTCATCATAGCGCTTGATAGTTTTTGCGACTGCACTTGAAGAAACTTTAAAAGTTCTTGAAATGTTCCGTATTGACTGAAGTAATGATGGACTGTTGTTTCTCTTTGCTTATTTGAGCTGATCTTGCTATAATATGGACTTGGTCTTTTACCAAATAGGGCTATCTTCTGTATACCTACCTTGTCACAACACAACTGATTGTCTCAAACACATTAAGAAGGAAAGAAATTCCACAAATTAACTTTTAAGAAAGCACACCTGTTAATTGAAATGCATTCCAGGTTGAGAGAATGCCATGAGTGTGCAAAGCTTTCATCAAGGCAAAGGGTGGCTATTTGAAAAATCTCAAATATAAAATATTTTGATTTGTTTAACACTTTTTTGGTTACTTCATGATTCCATATGTGTTACTTCATAGTTGGGATGTCTACATTATTATTCTACAATGTAAAACATTTTAAAAATAAAGAAACACCCTTGAATGAGTGGGTGTGTCCAAACTTTTGATCCCTTGACTTTTTCCACATTTTGTTACGTTACAGCCTTATTCAAAAATTGAAAAAATCATTTTTCCCCTCATCAATCTACACACAATACCCCGTGATCACAAAGCAAAAACAGTTTTTTAGACATTGTAGCAAATAAAAATAAAAATTTAAAAAACTGAAATATCACATTTACATAAGTATTCAGACCCTTTACTCAGTACTTTGTTGAAGCACCTTTGGCAGCGATTACATCCTCAAATCTTCTTGGGTGTGACACTGCAAGCTTGGCACACCTGTATTTGGGGAGTTTCTCCCATTCTTCTCTGCAGATATTCTCAACCTCTGTCAGTTTGGATGGGGAGCGTCGTTGCACAGCTATTTTCAGGTCTCTCCAGAGATGTTTAAGTCCGGGCTCTGGCTGGGCCACTCAAGGACATTCAGAGATTTGTCCCGAAGCCACTCCTGCGTTGTCTTGTCTGTGTGCTTAGGGTCGTTGTCCTGTTGAAAGGTGAACCATCGCCCCAGTCTGAGGTCCTGAGCGCACTGGAGTTTTTTCATCAAGGATCTCTCTGTACTTTGCTCCGTTCATCTTTCCCTCGATCCTGACCATTCTCCCAGTCCCTGCCGCTGAAAAATATCCCCACAGCATGACACTGCCACCACCTTGCTTCACCGTAGGGATGGTGGCAGGTTTCCTCCAGACGGGCCGCTTGGCATTCAGGCCAAAGAGTTCAATCTTGGTTTCATCAGACCAGAAAATCTTGTTTCAAGCGTCCAAGCGGGCTGTCATGTGCTTTTTACTGAGGAGTGGCTTCCGTCTGGCCACTCTACCATAAAGGCCTGATTGGTGGAGTGCTGCAGAGATGGTTGTCCTTCTGGAAGGTTCTCCTATGTCCACAGAGGAAGTCTGGAGCTCTGTCAGAGCGACCATCAGGTTCTTGGTCACCTCCCTGACCAAGGCCCTTCTCCCCTGATTGCTCAGTTAGGCCTGGCTGCCAGCTCTAGGAAGGGTCTTGGGGACCTTCAATGTTGCAGACATTTTTTGGTACCCTTCCCCAGATCTGTGCCTCGACACAATCCTGTCTCGGAACTCTACGGACAATTCCTTCGACCTCATGGCATGGTTTTTGCTCTGACATGCACTTTCAACTGTGGGACCTTATATAGACAAGTGTGTGCCTTTCCAAATCATGTCCAGTCAATTGAATTTACCACAGGTGGACTCCAATCAAGTTGTAGAAACATCTCAAGGATGATTAATGGAAACAGGATGCACCTGAGTTCATTTTCGAGTCTCAAAGGGTCTGAGTACTAATGTAAATAAGGTATTTCTGTTTTTTATTTTCAATACATTTGCAAACATTTCTAAAAACTTGTTTTCGATTTGTCATTATGGGGTGTGTAGATTTTGATGAGGATTTTCTTTTTGAATCTATTTTAGAATAAGGCTGTAACGTAACAAAATGTGGAAAACGGGAACGTGTCTGAATACTTTCCGAATGCACTGTATATTCCCAAAGAATATATTTTTGAGGGTTACGTCACTTTTTTTACCAATAACTACAGCCATGTTTTCCATAACATTTTCGGAGTGGCCAGTTCACTTTTGCCTACTTGCAGGTCAGTTGAAGCTTCCCCAGCTGAACCCCGAGAGCTTCCCTCAAACTTACTTGTGTTCCTCTGAAATGGATCCAACTGTGACAACATACCAAACACACACAAAAACGTGGGTTCAACTCTTCCTGTACAGCCCTAACGCCCACTCCCTCACATACAGTAATGAGCACAGTTTGAACTGTGATATTGGTGGATGACTGGATGTGTGAACTCATGGAATATCACTGCAAACTCGGTCTGGGTGTGGTGTGAGCTACATATGGCATTGATAAAGGAGGGCTGGGTACGAGAGGCAAAGAGGGTCTGGATTTAAATCAAATAGCGTGCTGTTTTTCAGGGTGTTTGCCAGATTCAAGTCTGTCTCTATCTCTACCTTTTCTCTCTCTCTCCCCCTGCCCTCTTTCTGTCTCACTCTCTTTCTCTTCTCTCATGTCTATCCCTTTCTCTTTGATGAATACCATCCCACTCAGATATGTACTGTAGGTCTGTCCGGATAGTCGGTCTGGAAACACAACAAAATGTGGAAAAAGTCAAGGGGTATGAACACTTTCTGAAGGCATTGTAGGTCTTTCTGGGTAGTCGGTCTGGATGGTTTCAATTACACAGGAGTAAATCCAGTCTGGTCCCACAGAGGTGCTTTGAGCATTTGCCAAACTGAATCCAATGTTCATCCAATAGACTCTATCGAAAGACTTGAATATGAATACACATTATCACTCAGTGCACTGCAATGGAAGACTGCCCAGAAAACCTGGAACATTCCCAGAACATTAGCTAAGATTCCCATTAAGTTCTAATTAGGATTTTATCTAACATTAGGATGATAACATCCCAAAAACATTCAGAGAATGTTTTAGATAAGATCAATTTATTAATCAAATATGTTTTCGATTAAATATCCTTGGAATGTTCTAATATTCACTCAAATGTTGTGTACAACATCTGTAACAACCACCACAGAACAATCCCCAAAAGTTTGTATGTTTGTGTAAAACATTTGTTAGGTCGCGGCAAATGTTCTCATAACACAAATACTGTCCAGTCGTGGAGATGATTATAGAATGCTTGTATAAACATTCACCTGATGTTACAAGAACGTTCCATTTTGTCTGTTCTTTAAAGGTTCCCAGAATGTTTCATTAGGTTGTGGTAACATTGTGGGGACATGACAAGAGATATGTTCCGAAAACGCAAAATATGCTCAGTTGTGATGGCATTCATACATTAAGTTAGTTTGCACAGGACATTCCCTTAATGTTGTAAGATTTTAATACGTTTTTATGACGTTCATAGCATATTTGTTTTAGGTTGAACATAATAGTCCATTGATGTTCACTCAATATACAAGCGCCCATCCATTTATACGGGTAAGAGAGTCTAGCTAGCTACATTTTCAGATATTACACGTTTCTAATTTTGTCAGAAAGTCGTTTTCATTTCATATTAAATATTATTTTTGTACTTTTTTGTACTGTTGACACAAAACTACCTACATACTTCCATTCATTTGTATGGGTTACCTTCAGACGAGTCCTGTGACCCTTGTTGGGGTCGTAGAGCAAAACGGGGAACACCATCGTGTTTGCGAGAGTCTCCCCTTTCCACAGTGGGGTCATATTAGTTAGGCTAAACCGTTCGGACACTACACATGTTTTCGTGAGAAGACCGATTTTCAGAATGTCTCATGGTCTGACAAACACTGCTGTAACTCGGCCACCTGCCACCGCAGATGCACAGTTAGTTTAAACTGACGGATTTTGACAGGGATTTTTTTATTAAGTTACTTAGATTGAGTCACGGTTGTGTCAATAGACTCTTAAGGATTAGGAATATTCTGTTTATTCATGGAAACAGGGATACCCGTGAGCGGGATATCAAAGGTGCTCAGAAACAGCTTATCCCGAATAAGACCTTAAGCGGGATATCCGGAAAACTGTGCACATGTGGTCAGTGTCTTTTTTCAGCATATAGCCATGGCAGTAGCCATGTATCCAGTAATCAGGAATTCCATGCTTCGTTTTTAGCCTTCTTAGACATAACAAACCCAGGGAAATACTGGTAACTGGGTTATTCAACATCACTTCACCCATCCTCTTTATATGCTGCGCACTTCTGGGCCCATATTTGCAAGGTATCGAAGACTATGAGTGCTGATCTAGGATCACTTTTGCTTTTCAGATCATGAGAAATAAGCCACGAGTCTCAAAGTAAGCGTCTCAAAGGACGTTTTTTAAAGTTGAACATTAAATACATTTTAACAATGTTTTTTTTTTCAAGTTTTTTTTTTTTTACAGTTAGTCTAAATTCTGCATTTCTGACTGGATTTATACATCTGGATTAAATAAAGACATCCTCTCTTTTAGAAGAGTATATCTGAACTTCAGTTTTATTTTGTCCCCTAAGGAAACATGGTTACAGAATATGTGGGATTGAACCTGCAATCTTCAGAACTACAAGCAGATAATTAACCCTCTGTACCACCAGGGGATAGCTGTGGCCTTGTGGTTATGGTCAATCCAACCTGGTCTCTGAGCATTTAGTATTATTCTGTACGTAAATCCGAACACTCCATTTAGTATGAATCAAAATCAAAAGTATTTATAAGCAGATGTAACAAAGTGCTTATACAGAAACCCAGTCTAAAACCCCAAACAGCAAGCAATGCAGACGTAGAAGCACGGTGGCTAGGAAAAACTCCCTATGATATGTTACGTTTCGTATGATATGTATTAATTTGTAGTTGTCCAGCTTTCATTTCGTATGATATGTTACGAATTACAATTTGTATTATATGTTACGAATTTGCAAAATGTACAATATGTTACGAATTTGCTAAACGTATGATATGTTACGAATTCTAGCTAGGCAGCTATCGTTAGCTAGCTGGCTAACCTTATCTAGGCTAGGGGTTAGGCTTAAGGTTATGTTTAGGAGTTATGTTAAAGAGTTAAGGTTAGGGGTTAGGGGAAGGGTTAGCTAACATGCTAAGTAGTTGCAAAGTAGCTAAAAAGTAGTAAGTAGTTGAGAAGCTGCTAATTAGCTAAAATGCTAAAGTTGTCCATGATGAGATTCAAACTCGCAACCTTTGGGTTGCTAGACGTTTGCATTATACGACCAACCAACCACGCTACTTTCATTTTTGTCTTAAGAAAGCATCCTACTATGTAACCATACCAAATGTAACACATCTTACTAATTTGAGTGTCCCGGATTTACTTTTACTATGTTACGTCTAGTCTATGAGACCAGGCTGGTCAATCAGGATACAGGATGCCATCCTCTTCTTATGCTGTGTACTTGTAACACTGTATTTTATGATTTTCTTTCTTCATCACAAGTTGAAAGTCTTATGAAATATGATTTTAGTTGGATAGAGCTTCCTTTAAATAACATATTCATATGCTTCTTAAATACAGACTCAGAACCTTTTCTCAATATTTCAAAATCACATTGTGAAGAAAGAAAATTATAAAATACAGTGTTACAAGTACACAGCATATGAAGAAGAACATTTTATTTTAAGTGTTCTGTGTTCCGTGTCCTGATTGACAATATTTGACTGAAAAACAACCACAAGGCCACAGAAGGTGAATGATCTAGCATGGAAACCAAACATTTCAGGTTGAAACCCCACATGTGCAGATTGCCAACATATATGAAGTGCTAAAACTATTGTTGTGTTTGTATGAATAAATGCATACGTCTCTATATCACCTACAATACAGTTCTCAAATGTGAATTGCCATTATATCAAGAGAGAAACGTTGATGTATTCCAATATGCTTTAAGCAGGGGTATTCAACTCTTACCCTACAAGGTCCGGAGCCTGCTGGTTTTCTGCTCTACCTGGTAATGAATTGCACCCACCTGGAGTCCCAGGTCTTAATCAGTCCCTGATTAGAGGGCAACACTGAAAAAACGCAGTGGAATTGGCTTCGAGGTCCAGAGTTGAGTTTGATGGCATTAAGGAGCTACACATGTGCATACTGAGAATGTAGTGGTAATATTAGTTAAAACTTAAATATAACATTTTCGAAATGTTCTGAGGACCTCATAGACAAGGTAAAATGTATATTGTGTGAACATCAATGGACTATTATGTTAAACCTAAAACAAATATGCTATGAACGTCATAGAAACGGACTTATTTCAATCTTACAATGTTAAGGGAATGTCCTGTGCAACCTAACTTAAACATTGTATGAATGTCGTCAACTGAGTATATTTTGTGTTTTGGGAACCTATTTCTTGTAATTTACCCACACTGTTCCCACAGCCTAATTAAATGTTCTGGGAACCTTTAAAGAACTCATAAAGGCTGTTCTGTCAACATTCTGGCAACATCAAAGGAATGTTTTGTGCACCCTGATACAAACATGATCTGAATGTCAGCACAACTGGACAGAACGTGCAACTTTTAAAGAACATGAAAAATGTGTTCTGGGAATGTTCTTGCGACATCAGGCAAAAAAAAAATTGTACTATAATAACAAATATTGTACATTTACGCTCTTATCCAGAGCGACTTACTGTTAGTGCATACATTATTTTTTATACTGACCCCCCCGTGGGAATCGAACCCACAACCCTGGCATTGCAAACGCCATGCTCTACCAACTGAGCTACATCCCTGCCGGCCATTCCCTCCCCTACCCTGGACCAATTGTGCACCGCCCCATGGGTCTCCCGGTCGCGGCCAGCTACAACAGAGCCTGGATTCGAACCAGGTTCTCTAGTGGCACAGCTAGTACTGCGATGCAGTGCCTTAGACCACTGCGCCACTCGGGAGATTATTGTAGAATCATCCGTACAACTAAACAGTTTTTGTGATTTGGGAACATATGTTTTGTAATGTCCCCACATTATTCTCACCAGACTGTTCCCACAACCTAATGAAACATTCTGGGAACCTTGAACCTTTTCATGCGTTAGTTCCAGATATATCTAACGGTCGCCCCAGCGTGAGTTATTTTAATGCGCTTGTTGTCAGAATGCACTCACTGTTCCAAAATGTGATTGTTACGCAACAGGACTGTTAACCCGCTCTGCCCTCAAACCAAGACACACGCTGCCTGCTAATTACAGTTGAAGTCGGAAGTTTACATACACTTTGGTTGGAGTAATTAAAACTCGTTTTTCAACCACTCCACAAATTTCTTGTTAAAAAACTATAGTTTTGGCAAGTCAGTTAGGACATCTACTTTGTGCATGACGCAAGTCATTTTTCCAACAATTGTTTACAGACAGATTATTTCACTTATAATTCACTGTATCACAATTCCAGTGGGTCAGAAGTTTTACGTACACTAAGTTGACTGTGCCTTTAAACAGCTTCCAGAAAATGATGTCATGGCTTTAGAAGCTTCTGATAGGCTAATTGACATCATTTGAGTCAATTGGAGGTGTACCTGTGGATGTATTTCAAGGCCTACCTTCAAACTCAGTGCTGCTTTGCTTGACATCATGGGAAAATCAAAAGAAATCAGCCAAGACCTCAGAAACATACATTTTGTGATGTACCCACATTATTCTCACCGGACTAATCTCATAACCTAATGAAACATTCTGGGAACCTTTTAAAGAACAGATTAAATGTTTTCTAGGAATGTTCATGCAACATCAGGTGAACATTTATACAAACTTTCTATAATCATCACCACGACTGGACAGTATTTGTGTTATGAGAACATTTGCCGCGACTTAACAAATGTTCTGGGAACCTTCACAAAACCAATTTTGGTTTGCTGGGTGATGTATATAAATAATATAATATGCCATTTAGCAGACGCTTTTATCCAAAGCGACTTACAGTCATGATGACACAATACATGTCCCACCCACATGACATCATAGCTTATCAATGAGCAAGTGTGCAGTTGTGTGGGTGGAGCATCATTATATTTTGTGTTTTCCAATGAGTACTACAGAGTACATGGACTAGCTGTCACTTCCAAGGAGAAAACTATTGCGTCATTTCCGTCTCATAATTCAGTGAGGAGGAAGCAGGGAGGAATGTCGAGAACGTGGAGGATAATGTTGAGCACGCGTGGAGAGAGTTCAGAGTTCTGAAAAAAAGAATTGAGGTCGCAGAGGATCATGTTGAAGAGCTGAGAGATATTTGAGAGCTCAGAGAAAAATGTTGTGTGCCCAGAAGGTGCAATTGAGTGCAATAAATTAAGTGTAGAGCAGGCATCTCCCTGCTCATGGTATACTTGCCTGCACTCTCTTGAAATTCACCTACAGTGCATTCGGAAAGTATTCAGACCCCTTTACCTCTTCCACATTTTGTTATGTTATATGTATGCTTGCACGATATGATCTCTGTGTGCTCGCAAATCTACAATGACGTTACTCAAATATGATTGGCAGCCTTATTGACCAATCATAGCACTGCTTTTTGTTATAATGCCATTGATTGGCTAGCTAAATGGAAGGCGGGACCCATACAACATGATGTTTACATCCCCAGGTTGGTACTTAGCCAGTAGCCACATTGCAACATGGCGGACTGGGAGTCCGTCGCTTCTTCTCAGGTAAGAAAGCTTGCTAGCTAATTCGGCCTAATGCTATTACGTGTTTTTGATTCTCATTTATTTAAAGATCTGTAATGGTAGACTAAGTAATTCCAGTTTAGCTATAAACCTTTTTCTGATGTTATGTCATCACTCAATTTCAAGCTAATGTCGCCCATATAGCTACTGTCACACATTGCATTCACTCTAGCTACTATCCAATCACTGGCATTTTAACAAGAAACAGTGCTATGATTGGTCAGTAAGGCTGGCAATCATATTTGAGTAACATGTCATTGTAGATTTCCGAGCAGACAGATATCACATCGCGCAAGCACAGGTGAATTTCGAGAGAGTGCAGGGAAATGCTGTTCTCGACACTTAATTTTTTGCGCTCAATTCCACTTTCTGGGCACGCAATATTTTTGTCTGAGCTCTTAACTCTCTCTCAGCTCCTCAACACCATCCTCTGCACCCTCAAGATTTTTTTTTTCAACTCTCTCCACCAGCACGCAACATTATTTTCCACGTTCTTGACATGCCCCCCTGCACCTTCGAATTGTGAGACGGAAATGATGTCATAGAAAACCACCTGCTGAGATCTTGAACAAAGATCTGGCTGACCACTGTGGTGTCGGTATCAGACAGAGCTGCTGTCCACACATGGCATAAGATGAAATATGAGGAGCTGGTTCCATGCATGGTAGCCTAGATCTGGTAACACCTGGCTAAAGAGAATACATCAAAATTAATGAATGGTAGGAGATTATGGGCACAAAAACAGCTCTAAAATTGTGAGTTTAAACACACATTGGAACTATGTACATTTCCATCAAAGTGCATGATGGCTTCACATCATGAAAAAAAGTGCTCCCAAATAGCAGTGATAACTCACAAATCTTCACCTCGGGCCAGTCCGCCCTCTCAGACATAGTTTACTTCGCTTCCCCAGTCCACAGTATGCATGCCCAAGGCAGGCCAGTGTGGCTTTGAAGTGAACAAGAGGCCTTCTGTGTCCTATGTGGCGGAACACAGTAAAGTCACATCTATCTATTAGGGTTTTTCTTATAAAGCAAAGGAAATCAAAGAGGTGTGGGCCCGGTTTCTTGGAAGTGTGGATCAAATTACCTCTCCATTTGTTACTTCACCCATGGGAACAAGAGAGCAGGACCCGGAGAGGCACATTTGAACTTGATTGGCGCCACACAGTAAAAAACTGAGTCTCACAACGCACAGCAGGGCAGCACACCAGTGACATTCCAAGTAATTTGCTTATTCCTATTAGCGTTGCACGGTATACCAAAACTTCTGTACTTTTTTTCAATACTAGAACATGAAAAAGGGTTTGGTACTAGATTTCTTAAAACTTTTGGTACTTCTGTCAAATGTGTCTCACGTCATATACAGATTGAGAGGATCGAGTCTGTCTAGTAATTTGTCTGAATATTCTCTAGGGGCGGTAGTAAGCTAGCCAGGCTACTGGCGCTTGCATCTGACACAGCGCAAGCCACGTTTGAGAAGCAAGCGAGAGGAGAGAGAAAATGCAGACAGCACGGCTTCTTCTAACGAAAACATCATACCTCCACGCCCACAGCTTGTTGACAAAACTAGCTCTAGAAGCGAACTTTGAGAATGCATTTTTTGGGTACTTTTTCTCCCCAATTGGTAGTTACAGTCTTGTCCCATTGCTGCAACTCCCGTACGGACTCGGGAGAGGCGAAGGTCGAGAGCCATGCATCTTCCGAAACACAACACTGCCAAGCCACACTGCTTCTTGACACAATGCTCGCTTAACCCGGAAGCCAGCCGCACCAATGTGTCAGAGAAAAAAACATACAACTGGCGACCAAAGTCAGCGTACGTGCGCCCGGCCCGCCACAAGGAGTCGCTAGACCACAATGGGACAGGGACATCCCGGCCGGCAAACCCTCCCCTAACCCGGACGACGCTGGGCCAATTGTGCGCCGCCTCATGGGTCTCCCGGTCACGGCCGGCTGCGACACGGATCGAACCCGGGACTGTAGTGATGCCTCTAAATCAAATAAAATCTAATTTTATTTGTCACATACACGTGTTTAGCAGATGTTATTGCGGGTGTAGCGAAATGCTTGTGCTTCTAGCTCCGACAGTGCAGTAATATCTAACAAGTAATATATAACAATTTCACAACATATACCCAATACACAAAAATCTAGTAAGGAATGGAATTTAAGAATATATACATATATGGACAAGCAATGACAGAGCGGCATGGACTAAGACACAGTAGAATATTATAGAATAGAATACAGTATATACATATGAGATGAGTAGTGCAAGATATGTAAACATTATTAAAGTTACTAGTGTTCCATTTCTTAAAGTGGCCAGTGATTTCAATAGGCAGCAGCAGCCTCTAATGGGCTAGTGATGGCTATTTAACAGTCTGATGGCCTTGAGATAGAAGCTGTTTTTCATTCTCTCGGTCCCAGTTTTGATGCACCTGTACAGACCTCGCCTTCTGGATGATAGCGGGTTGAACAGGCAGTGGCTTGGGTGGTTGATGTCCTTGATTATCTTTTTGGCCTTCCTGTGACATCGGGTGCTGTAGATGTCTTGGAGGGCAGGTAGTTTGCCCCCGGTAATGCGTTCGGCAGACCACACCACCCTCTGGAGAGCCTTGCGGTTGCGGGCGGTGCAGTTGCTGTACCAGGCGGTGATACAGCCCGACAGGATGCTCTCAATTATGAATCTGTAAAAGTTTGTGAGGGTTTTAGGTGCCAAGCCAAATTTCTTCAGCCTCCTGAGGTTGAAGAGGCTCTGTTGCCCCTTCTTCACCACACTGTCTGCGTGGGTGGACCATTTCAGTTTGTCAGTGATGTGTACGCCAAGGAACTTGAAGCTTTCCACCTTCTCCACTGCGGTCCCGTCGATGTGGATAGGGGGGTGCACCCTCTGCTGTTTCCTGAAGTACCGATCATGTCCTTTCTTTTGTTGACGTTGAGTGAGAGGTTATTTTCCTGGCACCACACTCCCAGAGCCCTCACCTCCTCCCTGTAGGCGGTCTCGTCATTGTTGGTTATCAAGCCTACTACTGTTGTTCCGTCTGCAAGGAGAGGCCACAGTCTTGGTAGTGGGCCTCGTCAGTGGCACTGTGTTATCCTCAAAGCGGGCGAAGAAGCTGTTTTAGCTTTTCTGTAAGCGAGACGTCGGTGTTGGCGACGTGGCTGTTTTTCATTTTGTAGTCCGTGATTGTCTGTAGACCCTGCCACATACGTCTCGTGTCTGAGCAGTTGAATTGCGACTCCACTTTGTCTCTATACTGATGTTTTGCCAGTTTAATTGCCTTGCGGAGTAAGTAGCTACACTGTTTGTATTATGCCGTCTTTCCAGTCACTTTGCCATGGTTAAATGGGGTGGTTCCTGCGTTCAGTTTTGCGCGAATACTGCCATCTATCCACGGTTTCTGGTTAGGGTAGGTTTTAATAGTCACAGTGGGCACAACATCACCTATACACTTCCTGATAAACTCTACATTTTTGCAAGCTACCCGGAACATATCCCAGTCCGCGTGATCAAAACAATCTTGAAGCGTGGATTCCGATTAGTCAGACCAGCGTTGAATAGTCCTTAGCACGGGTACTTCCTGTTTGAATTTCTGCATATAGGAAGGGAGGAGCAAAATGGAGTCGTGGTCAGATTTGCCGAAAGGAGGGCAGGGGAGGGCCTTATAACCATTCCGGAAGTTCTAATAGCAATGGTCAAGGATTTTAGCAGCGCGAGTACAACTGTCAATATGTTGATAGAACTTCGGCAGCCTAGTCCTCAAATTTGCTTTGTTAAAATCCCCGGCTACAATAAATGCAGCCTCGGGATATGTGGTTTCCAGTTTGCATAAAGTCCAGTGAAGTTCTTTAAGGGCCGTCGTGGTATCAGCTTGAGAGGGGATATACACGGCCGTGACTATAACTGAAGAAAATTCTCTTGGGAGATAATACAGTCGGCATTTGATTGTGAGATACTCTAGGTTGGGTGAACTAAAGCACTTGAGTTCCTGTACGTTACTACAATTACACCATGAGTCGTTAATCATGAAACACACACCTCAGGTCTGTCATTTTTATCATAGGTACACTTCAACTGTGAGAGACGGAATCTAAAACAAAAATCCAGAAAATCACATTGTATGATTTTTAAGTAATTAACTTGCATGTTATTGCATGACATAAGTATTTGATCACCTACCAACCAGTAAGAATTCCGGCTCTCACAGACCTGTTAGTTTTTCTTTAAGAAGCTCCCCTGTTCTCCACTCATTACCTGTATTAACTGCACCTGTTTGAACTCGTTACCTGTATAAAAGACACCTGTCCACACTCAGTCAAACAGACTCCAACCTCTCCACAATGGCCAAGACCAGAGAGCTGTGTAAGGACATCAGGGATAAAATTGTAGACCTGCACAAGCCTGGGATGGGCTACAGGACAATAGGCAAGCAGCTTGGTGAGAAGGCAACAACTGTTGGCGCAATTATTAGAAAATGGAAGAAGTTCAAGATGACGGTCAATCACACTCGGTCTGGGGCTCCATGCAAGATGTCACCTCGTGGGGCATCAATGATCATGAGGAAGGTGAGGGATCAGCCCAGAACTACACGGCAGGACCTGGTCAATGACCTGAAGAGTGCTGGGACCACAGTCTCAAAGAAAAACATTAGTAACACACCGCCGTCATGGATTAAAATCCTGCAGCGCACGCAAGGTCCCCCTGCTCAAGCCAGCGCATGTCCAGGCCTGTCTGAAGTTTGCCAATGACCATCTGGATGATCCAGAGGAGGAATGGGAGAAGGTCATGTGGTCTGATGAGACAAAAATAGATATTTTTGGTCTAAACTCCACTCGCCGTGTTTGGAGGAAGAAGAAGGATGAGTACAACCCCAAGAACACCATCCCAACCGTGAAGCATGGAGGTGGAAACATCATTCTTTGGGGATGCTTTTCTGCAAAGGGGACAGGACGACTGCACCCTATTGAGGGGAGGATGGATGGTTGGCCAACAACCTCCTTCCCTCAGTAAGAGCATTGAAGATGGGTCGTGGCTGGGTCTTCCAGCATGACAACGACCCAAAACAGACAGCCAGGGCAACTAAGGAGTGGCTTTGCAAGAAGCATCTCAAGGTCCTGGAGTGGCCTAGCCAGTCTCCAGACCTGAACCCAATAGAACATCTTTGGAGGGAGCTAAAAGTTCGTATTGCCCAGCGACAGCCCCGAAACCTGAAGGATCTGGAGAAGGTCTGTATGGAGGAGTGGGCCAAAATCTCTGCTGCAGTGTGTGCAAACCTGGTTAAGACCTACAGGAAACGTATGATCTCTGTAATTGCAAACCAATCAATCAATCAATTTTATTTTATATAGCCCTTCTTACATCAGCTAATATCTCGAAGTGCTGTACAGAAACCCAGCCTAAAACCCCAAACAGCTAGTAATGCAGGTGTAGAAGCACGGTGGCTAGGAAAAACTCCCTAGAAAGGCAAAACCTAGGAAGAAACCTAGAGAGGAACCAGGCTATGAGGGGTGGCCAGTCCTCTTCTGGCTGTGCCGGGTGGAGATTATAACAGAACCATGCCAAGATGTTCAAAAATGTTCATAAGTGACAAGCATGGTCAAATAATAATCAGGAATAAATCTCAGTTGGCTTTTCATAGCCGATCATTAGAGTTTAAAACAGCAGGTCTGGGACAGGTAGGGGTTCCATAACCGCAGGCAGAACAGTTTAAACTGGAATAGCAGCAAGGCCAGGCGGACTGGGGATAGCAAGGAGTCACCACGGCCGGTAGTCCCGACGTATGGTCCTAGGGCTCAGGTCTCTCAGTTGGCTTTTCATAGCCAATCATTTAGAGTTGAAAACAGCAGGTCTGGGACAGGTAGGGGTTTCGTAGCCGCAGGCAGAACAGTTGAAACTGGAATAGCAGCAAGGCCAGGCGGACTGGGGGCAGCAGGGTGTCATCATGCCCGGTAGTCCTGACGTATGGTCCTAGGGCTCAGGTTCTCAGAGAGAAAGAGAGAACGAGAGAAATAGAGAGAGCATACTTAAATTCACACAGGACACTGGATAAGACAGGAGAAGTACTCCAGGTATAACCAACTAACCCCAGCCCCCCGACACATAAACTACTGCAGCATAAATACTGGAGGCTGAGACAGGAGCGGTCCGGAGACACTGTGGCCCCATCCGAAGAAACCCCCGGACAGGGCCAAACAGGAAGGATATAACCCCACCCACTCCGCCAAAGCACAGCCCCCGCACCACTAGAGGGATATCCCCAACCACCAACTTACAATCCTGAGACAAGGCCGAGTATAGCCCACAGAGGTCTCCACCACAGCACAAACCAAGGGGGGGGGGGGCGCCAACCCAGACAGGAAGATCACGTCAGTAACTCAACCCACTCAAGTGACGCACCCCTCCCAGGGACGGCATGAAAGAGCACCAGCAGGCCAGTGACTCAGCCCCTGCAACAGGGTTAGAGGCAGAGAACCCCAGTGGAGAGGGGAACCGGCCTGGCAGAGACAGCAAGGGCTGTTCGTTGCTCCAGCCTTTCCGTTCACCTTCACACTCCTGGGCCAGACTACACTCAATCATATGACCTACTGAAGAGATAAGTCTTCAGTAAAGACTTAAAGGTTGAGACCGAGTCTGCGTCTCTCACATGGGTAGGCAGACTGTTCCATAAAAATGGAGATCTATAGGAGAAAGCCCTGCCTCCCGCTGTTTGCTTAGAAATTCTAGGGACAATTAGGAGGCCTGCGTCTTGTGACCGTAGCGTACGTATTGGTATGTACGGCAGGACCAACTCGGAAAGATAGGTAGGAGCAAGCCCATGTAACGCTTTATAGGTTAACAGTAAAACCTTGAAATCAGCCCTTGCCTTAACAGGAAGCCAGTGTAGGGAAGCTAGCACTGGAGTAATATGATCAAATTTCTTGGTTCTAGTCAGGATTCTAGCAGCCGTATTTAGCACTAACTGAAGTTTATTTAGTGCTTTATCCGGGTAGCCGGAAAATAGAGCATTGCAGTAGTCTAATCTAGAAGTAACAAATGCATGGATTAATTTTTCTGCATCATTTTTGGACAGAAAATTTCTGATTTTTGCAATGTTACGTAGATGGAAAAAAGCTGTCCTTGAAACAGTCTTGATATGTTCGTCAAAAGAGAGATCAGGGTCAAGAGTAACGCCTAGGTCCTTCACAGTTTTATTTGAGACGACTTTACAACCATCAAGATGAATTGTCAGATTTAACAGAAGATCTCTTTGTTTCTTGGGACCTAGAACAAGCATCTCTGTTTTGTCCGAGTTTAAAAGTAAAAAGTTTTCAGCCATCCACTTCCTTATGTCTGAAACACAGGCTTCTAGCGAGGGCAATTTTGGGGCTTCACCATGCTTCATTGAAATGTACAGCTGTGTGTCATCCGCATAGCAGTGAAAGTTAACATTATGTTTTCGAATAACATCCCCAAACAAAGGTTTCTGTACCAAATATTAAGTTCTGCTTTTCTGATGTATCAAATACTTATGTCATGCAATAAAATGCAAATTAATTACTCAAAAATCATACAATGTGATTTTCTGGATTTTTGTTTTAGTTCCGTCTCACAGTTGAAGTGTACCTATGATAAAAATTACAGACCTCTACATGCTTTGTAAGTAGGAAAACCTGCAAAATCGGCAGTGTATCAAATACTTGTTCTCCCCACTGTAGTTTTTCTTTCCTTTTCTCTTTGGTTTGCCCTGGTTATCTTTGTGTATAATTAACTGTAGGCCTATACACACACATTGTTGCCAAAAGAATAATAATGATTAATTATCAGCATAATAAGTAATTAACAGCACCTATATAGCTCTGTCCTAGATCTCCCTCAAACCAATTAACTGAAACTGGGCAGTTTGTTGCATACACACATGCACATCATGTGAACACTGGTTTTGACACAGCTATAATGTATGTGTTATAAAAATAACAATAACAAACAGTACGTTACAATCAATAACGTTTTCCTTAAAAAACGAATGGCCACCTTGGGCCTGCATACCTCTGACCAGGGATGGGATGTCAGGTGTGATGCTAGTGACAGCCAGCCTAAAGTCCTGGTGGACATCGCCTGTTACAGGCTTTTGCTTTTATTGTTACAAGCGTGCTGAAGGCCGTCTCAGACAGGTACGTAGTGCTGAATGGTAGAATAACCCTTGTAGCTGTGTGTTTGGCCAGTCTGGGTGCAACAGCGTGTCCTTTGACAATCCAAAACGTTTTGTATCCGTTCTCGTGGAAATAATTATTTGACACAGAATCGGCTTGTAGGTCAGCAAGCTGATCTTGACAGCTGAGTTATTCCACGTCCTCGAGACTGCAAATGTAAGGGTCCATCACCCACGATTACTTTGATAAGTATTCGTCAACATCGGCAAAACGGTGCCAGGTAAACTAAGACGCAGGCACAGTGCCACCAGACTGTTTTATCAGCAGTGGAAATTGTTGTAGCTCCCCTTTTGACAGTTTTCCAACTCTGTACTCCAGTTTCCGCACAAAGCGTCGAGAGCGTCTTTGCACTGCATGACGTTTGATTCAGGACCCTGCATCCGCTTGTTTGTCTCATTGTAGAGTGAATGTATCCGCTAGGTATGCCGTTTTGATCCAAAACATGTTGTTTATTCATAAAATAGTGATGCTCTGACTGCAGGAAAAACGAGCTGCTAGCTGAAACTGAATGAGTGCGGGTCATTGACGTGCACACTTTTTTTTTGGGGGGGGGGGGGGATTACCACTTTTATGTTTCTCTGCCATTATTGTTATTTTTTAGATTGGCCTTGGCATTGCAAGCATATGATTTTTTATAACATTAGAAAAAGTATTAATTTTACAATTAAATTATAGTGGAACATTTTATGCACGTGTGACCTTAAAGCAAATGAGATCACCCCCCCCCCCCCCCCCGTGAACTCTGGTGCCCCCAGGTTGGGAACCACTGTTCTAATTGATCATCACAGTGAGGTGAGTTTTAAAAGCATTATACGGTTTTGATTATGTGTTTGATGTGATTTTCGATTGCATTTGCACTGATGTCAGAGTGGTTGGAGCAGTGCTTAATTTGAGCTGGATCCTGCCAGAACAGGATCCGGCACCTCTACGTTTTGGACTGTTTTGTTCCGGAACCTATTTGGCCAGATTCGGTACCTCTTGTGGCATTACTGTTTGCAATGTAAAAATTCAAATAAAAGCAATCAAAGTTAATTTGAGTTGCCTGTTCGTTAATTCTCCTGCCCCCACAAACAAATGTAATGTGAAAAAGTAGATTTACAGCCCGGGCCTAATATTCTAAGTTGATTTGGTTTGGGCCGGCCCGGGTTTATGGTTTGTGCAACATTGTAACCTATGTTTGAGACCATCGCGTGGCCGTGGCTGTGGGAGAAGCGCGCCAGTATCTCTCACATAACTAGAATGAGATTCACTTTCTATGATCTCTCTCCCTCTCTGCTCTGATAGACATGAGCCTGCAACTTATAGAATTACTGCTGTCTGTTCAGAAATAAATTAAATCATTCAGAATAGCCTGCTACACCATGAGAAGGCCTATCATTTAGCCACAGAGGATCAATAGCTTATTTTTAAAAACAGCCTAGCTGTGGATTTTAGCCCAATAACAAGGAATAGCCTACAGTGGGGAACGCGCGGCAGATCTGTCAGTGAAAAAACAGCACGCAGACAAAACAGGCCTTTCGCAATATTTCAAATACAATCGGGGGAAACACAGGTTGGAAAGCAATGTCTCCTGCTGAAAAGAGAAGACTCTATCCTGTAGGCTACCAAAATATTTGATCAACTTGTAAATATGGTTTTACAGATGAGAGAGAGAGATAGGCTTTTGGTACGAGCGCATCGACAATCACCAGCGAGTGAGCTGCGCATCATTGGGTGAGTCAGTGAAACTGGAAAGGATTTTTAGGACTATAATTTCTCCCTCATAATGTAGCAGACAATATGTGTCTCCACACACCTAGGCCTAGGCTATTGATGGATTCAAGACAAGGTCGTTTTTATTGATCTCAGATTCCCAGTTTGTCAGTGTCAAAGTAGCCTGCCATTTCGATCATTTCTGCAGTATTAAAAAAGATTATGCTAAAGTCTCCAGTCATGTAAAATGACATAGAATTGCATGAAATGTGTTTATAAAAGGCAAAACATGTCCCCATGTGTGCAACTTCTGTAAAGTGCCCTTACTCTTCTGTTCTATGCCACTACGTAAATGTGATGATATGCAATGCTTTCCTTATTTACAAATTAAGCTCTGGGTTAGTGACAATAGAGCGCTGAGTACCAGGCCATTAGGACTTGATGGCCGCTAGTGAGTTGGCTACTACCAAAGCATGTCCAGAGTGCATAAAAGGAGATTACCGTGACTCAACGGTCAACGTGGAACTTTACTGCGGTCATGACTCGTGACTGCCGGTGTGGCGGTAATACGGTCACTGCAACAGCCCTGCTCTCCATTGCTATTCAATGCAGATCCCGCCTTCATTTCGCTTTGATCAACCTTTTTTGCTTCGTTGTGTGAATCTGGGCCAGCGATAGGCTACTTTGTTTTATAGAGGAGCTCCGGCCCAAATCAAGCACTGGTTATTGTGTTATAACACAGTTCCCCTACTTCCAAAAAGTAATCTGTTGAACACAACTCTTAATGTGCATGTCGTTCGACCAGTTCGATCTGTTGAACACTTTTTTTTTTGTCGGTTTCCCTTGTCTCTGTATACAACGCTTGTTTGCAATCAAGGACCAACATCTGATCAAACACATCTAAAACTAGGAGGACCAAGGAACTCTTCATACAATTAAAATGCCTTTATTGTAGTGGCATGTTCAATAGAACCAAATCCTTGAAACTCAGACACATTTCGGCATGTCTTGTCTAGCATTCGTCAGGGAGTGATACCATGACCATCACAATCGACATTCTGAGGTATTATTAAATTAAACGGGATAGACGTGTAAAGCTTCCTGTAACTAAGTCCCAGGGCAAGAATGGGTGGTTCTCTTTGAAAATGTCTCATTGCTGAAGCTGCATACACAGACTAACAGTATTCCACTTTGCTTCTCTAGTCTGTCGTCAGTGTCAGTCTTTATTTCCCCCTTTATTATCCCAAAGTGGAAATAAACAAGAACAAGCCGGGCACGTGAGACAGTAAAAGTTTGTTGTGTTCACATTCCACACTCGGCATGTACACTCTAGCTATAGGAATGTTATTATCAAAGCCAGAGAGGAGCTGAAAATGATGTTGCAGCCAGCATACTCAGTCCCTTTTCTTCGAACAAGAACTCTGCGGTACAGTGACTGTGTCGCTTTAAGGCAGACAAAGCAAACCTTTTACACATAAATTGCTCTCTGAGATGTGAGTTAGCCTGCCTTTAGAAGTTAGCTGAGGTTGCCTTGGACAAGTGCTGCTAACAATTCATTGTTTCCTACAGTACAATGGAAAAATATAGTGGAAGAGAGAATTATGTGCAGGAGTGTTTAGTCATCTCTGTTGATCTCACCCTCCTCATAGTGATGGTGTGTGTGTGTATGCGTGTGTGTGAGGGTTCTGTTACTGGCGAGCCGACAGATGGAAGGGGTGTGTGTGTTTGCGTGTGTGAATATCTGACCAGTTCACTGCTGCGCTTGGCACGATGTCAGTCCAACACCCAACACCCTCGCCCTTCCCAACCCTTTGACCTCCACTGTCGGCCATCTGCTGTGTACGGGTCACAATCCACATTTGGCAACTGAACAGGCTTGACTAGTCTGGCTGGCTGTTCGCTCCATAGACATTAAAACCAGGTCAGACTACTTCAAAGACAGTAGTGATGCGGTGAACAGGCAGATCTTGTGATTCACAGTCGGAATGATGCCACCCTTGTTTAGCAGCAGACTTGGTTCTTGTGATACAGTGTCACAATTAATAAATGATCAGGTCACTGGGTCGATCCATGTGAGAAGTTATTGCATAGTCATTGTATGGCAGGGCACAGTTACTGCATGGCTGCAGGTGTAACCTATGGGCCATGCTTCAATGGGCTGAGGCTGGATGGATAGAGATGTACTGTAGCTTGATAAATTTCGCCATGGGCTAAAACATGCAGAAATAATTAATTTGTTTTGCCTGATAGACAACCAGAAGACCTAAACTCAGCAAAAAAAGAAACATACCTTTTTCAGGACCCTGTCTTTCAAAGATAATTCGTAAAAATCCAAATAACTTCACAGGTCTTAATTGTAAAGGGTTTAAACACTGTTTCCCATGCTTGTTCAATGAACCATAAACAAATAATGAACCTGCACCTGTGGAATGGTCGTTAAGACACTAACAGCTTACAGACGGTAGGCAAATAAGGTCACAGTTATGAAAACTTAGGACACTAAGGAGGCCTTTCTACTGACTGAACAACACCAAAAGAAAGATGCCCAGGGTCCCTGCTCATCTGCGTGAACGTGCCTTAGGCATGCTGCAAGGAGGCATGAGGACTGCAGATGTGGCCAGGGAAATAAATTACAATGTCTGTACTGTGAGACGCCTAAGACAGCGCTACAGGGAGATAGGATGGACAGCTGATCGTCCTCGCAGTGGCAGACCACGTGTAACAACACCTGTACAGGATCGGTACATCCGAACATCACACCTGCGGGACAGGTACAGGATGGCAAACAACAACTGCCCGAGTTACACCAGGAACGCACAATCCCTCCATCAGTGCTCAGACTGTCTGCAATAGGCTGAGAGAGGCTGGACTTAGGGCTTGTAGGCCTGTTGTAAGGCAGGTCCTCACCAGACATCACCGGCAACAACGTCCCCTATGGGCACAAACCCACCATTGCTGGACCAGACAGGACTGGCAAAAAGTGCTCTTCACTGACGAGTCGGGGTTTTGTCTCACCAGGGGTGATGGTCGGATTTGCGTTTATCTTCGAAGGAATGAGCATTACACGGAGGCCTGTACTCTGGAGCGGGATTGATTTGGAGGTGGAGGTCCGTCATGGTCTGGGGCGGTGTGTCACGGCGTCATCAGACTGAGCTTGTTGTCATTGCAGGCAAACTCAACGCTGTGCGTTACAGGGAAGACATCCTCCTCCCTCATTTTGTACCCTTCCTGCAGGCTCATCCTGACATGACCCTCCAGCATGACAATGCCACCAGCCATACTACTTGTTCTGTGCGTGATTTCCTGCAAGACAGGAATGTCAGTGTTCTGCCATGGCCAGCGAAGAGCCCGGATCTCAATCCCATTGAGCACGTCTGGGACCTGTTGGATCGGAGGGTGAGGGCTAGGGCCATTCCCCCCAGAAGTGTCAGGGAACTTGCAGGTGCCTTGGTGGAAGAGTGGGGTAACATCTCACAGCAAGAACTGGCAAATCTGGTGCAGTCCATGAGGAGGTGATGCACTGCAGTACTTAATGCAGCTGGTGGCCACACCAGATACTGACTGTTACTTTTGATTTTGACCCCGCCTTTGTTCAGGGATACATTATTAAATTTCTGTTAGTCACATGTCTGTGGAACTTGTTCAGTTTATGTCTCAGATGTTGAATCTTGTTATGTTCATATAAATATTTACACATGTTAAGTTAGCTGAAAATAAACGCAGTTGACAGTGAGAGGACGTTTCTTTTTTTGCTGAGTTTAGTTCTGGCCTGCCTAAAATTTGGTAGGTTTGTCCTAAAACCAGAACGCTAAGACTGTGCTGAAATCAGGTTTCTCAGTATGCTCTGTGTTCATTGAAAGGTGTGTAACTAGGGTGTGGACATTTCATCACCCACACACTTACATAAATACACACAAACACAAGCACTTTGCAGCAACATGTTTGGGGAAATGTAACTTTTTATGGACCGGAACTAAACTGTATACGGTACACATACACACATTCACATACACACATACACATACACACATACACACACACACACACACACACACACACACACACACACACACACACACACACACACACACACACACACCTGTTACAGGGACGGATATCTCCTCTCAGATTACATGGTCAGGTCAAAGAGATTGCAGATTGCAGTGTGAGCAGCACTTCAGAATTCCTGCTCATCTCTGGCAGATCTCAAACTGTGCAGTGACACCACAGTGACAATGCAGGACCCTTTGACTTTTTCCACATTTTGTTAAATTACAGCCTTCTCTGCAGATCCTCTCAAGCTCTGTCAGGTTGGATGGGGAGCGTCGCTGCCCAGCTATTTTCAGGTCTCTGCAGAGATGTTCGATCAAGTTCAAGTCCGGGCTCTGGTTGGGCCACTCAAGGACATTCAGAGACTTGTCCCGAAGCCACTCCTGCGTTGTCTTGGCTGTGTGCTTAGGGTCATTGTCCTGTTAGAAGGTGAACCTTCGCTCTTTTCTGAGGTCCTGAGTACTCTGGAGCAGGTTTTCATCAAGGATCTCTCTGTACTTTACTCCGTTCATCTTTCCCTCAATCTTGACTAGTCTCCCAGTCCCTGCCGCTGAAAAACATCCCCACAGCATGATGCTGCCACCACAATGCTTCACCGTAGGGATGGTGCCAGGTTTCCTCCAGACGTGACGCTTGGCATTCAGGCCAAAGAGTTCAATCTTGGTTTCTTCAGACCAGAGAACCTTTAGGTGCATTTTGACAAACTCCAAGCGGGCTGTCATGTGCCTTTTACTGAGGAGTGGCTTCCGCCTGGCCACTCTACCATAAAGGCCTGATTGGTGGAGTGCTGCAGAGATGGTTGTCCTTCTGGAAGGTTCTCCTATCTCCACAGAGGAAATCTGAAGCTCTGTCAGAGTGACCATCGGGTTCTTAATCACCTCCCTGACCATGGCCCTTCTCCCCCGATTGCTCAGTTTTGCCAGGCGGCCAGCTCTTGGAAGAGTCTTGGTGGTTCCAAACTTCTTCCATTTTAGAATGATGGAGGCCACTGTGTTATTGGGGACCTTCAATGCTGCAGAAATGTTTTGGGACCCTTCCCCAGATCTGTGCCTCGACACAATTCTGTCTCGGAGCTCTACAGAGAATTCCTTCGACTTTGTTTTTCCTCTGACGTGCACTGTCAACTGTGGGACCTTATATAGACAGGTGTGTGCCTTTCCAAATCATGTCTAATCAATTGAATTTACCACAGGTGGTCTCCAATTTAAGTTGTAAATACATCTCAAGGATGATCAATGGAAACAGGATGCACCTGAGCTCAATTTGGAGTCTCATAGCAAAGGGTCTGAATACTTATGTAAAAAGGTATTTCAGTTTTTAATTTTGAATGAATTAGCAAACATTTAAAAAAATCAGTTTTTGCTTTGTCATTATGGGGTATTGTGTGTAGATTGATAAGGAAAACATGTAATTTCATCCATTTTAGAATAAGGCTGTAACGTAACAAAACGTGGAAAAAGTCAAGGGGTCTGAATACTTTCGGAATGCACTGTAGTAACCTAACATATCAGGTGTAAAAGAAACGCCTGAAACTAGATCCCCTACATATTCTTTCCATTTCCCCAGAAAACCGGAACATCCGGTTGTTGGGGACTCGGCAGAGGCTATACAGGTAGTAACACCTCTTATGTATCGTAGCTAGCTAACCGCCAACTCTCTCTCTCTCCTCAGGTGCGTTCGCCAAGGTCAAAGAGAGTCAGCGGATGAGCGACGAAGGAAAGATGGACCAGGACGAGGCGGACGGAGTGCGTAAACGCTGCCGGACAGTGGGATTCGCCCTGCAGGCCGAGATGAACCACTTCCACCAGCGCCGCGAGGTTGACTTCAAGGAGATGATGCAGGCCTACCTCAAACAGCAGATCGCATTCTACCTGCGTGTGGGCCAACAGCTGGAGCGTACCCTGCACATGTATGACAACCTGTAGAGGCTGGGCCTGTCATCAGTCCAGACCATATCCTTTTGATCCAAAATGTCTGCCCAGTTCAACAGGGCCTCCTCACGGGTTGCCAAAAAGCCTTGTGGAAACAGAGACATGGCTGTAGCTGGGAAAGTGTATCTCTTTCTTCTCTTTCTTCATGGTGGACCATGATAGTCACACAAACCCTGGCTTGAAAGACGAGAGGGTTTGATGAGGTTGCTGCCTTAGAAAGATGACTTTCTGCTTATTTTGGCCTGAATAGACTCCGACAGAAAGAGGGGATGTACTTGAAGAGGATGCGGAAGCCAGTTTGTGCACTTCACATAATAGTCACTTTCCATGTTGGGTTTCAAAGTCGAAATTGTTGGTTTCAAGGGACTTACACCATTGTATTTTTCATTAATCCACCAATTTTGCTGTTATGACCAAAATGTTTCTTTTTTTGTATACATTAAATCACGAGGCATTTAAGAATTATTTGTAGAGGGTCAAAGATAGGCATGTGTAGCCTTAATGCTTGGACAATTCCGAGTAGACGGTAGAAACTGAACTCCTTTAGTGTAATGTATGTTAGCCATGAATAAGGGCTCGACTGCTCAGGTGTTCAGTGCAAACATGTTACCTTAATGTTTTTTCTTGAGTTAGCTCTCCATACAAGCCAAGTTCCAAGAGGCAGAAGCTGCACTACATAGCTTAAGATAATTCACATAATGTAATTCAATCACTGTTTATTTTTCCTGTGGTCCCTGTATGTGCCTTAAGGAGCCAAGCATTTTAGTGTGATTTACTAAACAAATGTCTTCACCTGCCTCTGTTTTCCATTTGAGGAGAAACAGGCCCTTGGACTCAGTAGTTGAGTTTGCACAGGGGCTTTGTGCCCGTGGACCATGGTGTTGAGTGTGTGCGTGCATGTGATTGTGATTTGCTGGGTTATTGATATATTCCTTGTTCTTTCTGTTGCAAAAAAACATTTGCCCCGCAGTCTTGAAGTTGGAAGTACTTAATGTTACAGTAAGAGGTACTGCATGTTGGTTCCAACCTTAAAAGTAACAACAGGAAATGCCTTTCTCTTGATAAGGACATTTCTGTACTCAGCCAGAAACTCTAAATGGGAAGATGGGAAACTCCTTTCATACATGGATGTATCTACATGAATTTGTATTTAGCTGAGCCAGCTAGCTAGCTATATTTCGACTAGCTAGCAATTGCTGTGAAGTCGACAAAATTATTTGAAACAACAATTGAGGTAGCTACAGTATGTCATCTAACTCAACACTTAACTACTACAAACTCATTTAAATTACAATAAATAAATGTTAACTTACTTGTTTTTTGCTGTCCAGTGGCAGCACAAGTGGGGCATTTCATTTGCGAACTCATCACATGATCAGCGTCTCATCAGCAATACAAAAAAAGTACTTCCGGGTCCCCCAAGTAATAATAGAAAAGTGTCAATAACCGTTCATGATATATGAAAAATAATTGTCTAAACATTAACAATTATTACTATTTGTTCATATTTAAGTGACATTTGCATTACATTTGGGTTTTAAAATATGTTCAAAGGTCAAATAAATGCCCCCAATGCGAATCACTGTATTTGGAATACATATTGGCTTAGAGCAAGAACTATTCTGGGTGCAGCAGTAAAAGTATTGTAGGGAATACTCAGTAGGGTCTGTAGAATGTACAGTTGAAGTCGGAAGATTACATACACTTAGGTTGGAGTCATTAAAACTTGTTTTTCAACCACTCCACAAATTTATTTTTAACAAACTATAGTTTTGGCAAGTCGGTTAGGACATCTACTTTGTGCATGACACAAGTAATTTTTCCAACAATTGTTTACAGTCAGATTATTTCACTTATAGTTCACTGTATCACAATTCCAGTGGGTCAGAAGTTTTACGTACACTAAGTTGACTGTGCCTCTAAACAGCTTGGAAAATTCCAGAAAATGATGTCATGGCTTTAGAAGCTTCTGATAGGCTAATTGACATCATTTGAGTCAAATGGAGGTGTACCTGTGGATGTATTTCAAGGCCTATCTTCAAACTCAGTGCCTCTTTGCTTGACATCATGGGAAAATCAAAAGAAATCAGTCAAGACTTCAGAAAAATTATTGTAGACCTCCACAAGTCTGTTTCATCCTTGGGAGAAATTTCCAAACGCCTGAAGGTACCACGTTCATCTGTACAAACAATAGTACGCAAGTATAAACACCATGGGACCATGCAGCCGTGTCTCCTAGAGATGAACGTACTTTGGTTCGAAAAGTGCAAATCAATCCCAGAACAACAGCAAAGGACCTTGTGAAGATGCTGGAGGAAACAGGTACAAAAGTATCTATATCCACAGTAAAACAAGTCCTATATCGACATAACCTGAAAGACCGCTCAGCAAGGAAGAAGCCTCTGCTCCAAAACCGCCATAAAAAAGCCAGACTAAGGTTTGCAATTGCACATGGGGACAAAGATCATACTTTTTGGAGAAATGTCCTCTGGTCTGATGAAACAAAAATAGAACTGTTTGGACATAATGACCATTGTTATGTTTTGAGGAAAAAGGGGGTCGCTTGCAAGCCGAAGAACACCATCCCAACCGTGAAGCATGGGGTTGGCAGCATCATGCTGTGGGGGTGCTTTGCTGAAGTAGGGACTGGTGCACTTCACAAAATAGATGGCATCATGAGGAAGGAAAATTATGTGGATATATTGAAGCAACATCTCAAGACATCAGTCAGGAAGTTAAAGCTTGGTCACAAATGGTCTTCCAAATGGACAATGACCCCAAGCATACTTCCAAAGTTGTGACAAAATGGCTTAAGGACAACAAAGTCAAGGTATTGGAGTGGCCATCACAAAGCCCTGACCTCAATCCTATAGAACATTTGTGGGCAGAACTGAAAAAGTGTGTGTGAGCAAGGAGGCCTACAAACCTGACTCAGTTACACCAGCTCTGTCAGGAGGAATGGGCCAAAATTTACCCAACTTATTATGGGAAGCTTGTGGAGCTCCTAAAACGTTTGACCCAAGTTAAACAATTTAAAGGCAATGCTACCAAATAATAATTGAGTGCATGTAAACTTTGACACACTGGGAATGTGATGAAAGAAATAAAAGCAAAAATAAATAATTTGCATTCTTTAAATAAATTGGTGATCCTAACTGACCTAAGACAGGGAATTTTTACTAGGATTAAATTTCAGGAATTGTGAAAAACTGAGTTTAAATGTATTTGGCTAAGGTGTATGTAAACTTCGGACTTCAACTCTATATATGGTGTCATTTCATGGGGCTCTGAATAATACGGAGTGTTGCTGGCCTTGTACTCCACCCATTCCATTGGCTGCCTAAAGACATCACATGTATGCTTACTGCACTGCAGAAAAACCCTCTAACCAAACAACAGTGCAGGGCATTCTCACTGAATTAAAGGTAAACTACACAAAAAAATCTACGTTTCTTAGATTTTTCCCAGACCTCAAAAGTCATCCCCTTATGTGGTTTAAGCATTGTTGTGAACACAGAAAATCCCATTTTGATGTTTGTCTTTTTAAAAAGTGTGAAAAGAATGGTGTAAACCAGAAGAAATGGTGTAAATCCGAAACCTGGAAAAACAAAACCAAGAAAGCAGAATTTTGGGAAAAAACAGAAGTAGGCAATAAATATAAACTGATTTTTAAAAGGCCCTACCAACGTTTTTTGCAGTGCATGACTGCACTTTAGAGTGTTTCATCCTGCAGAACAGCATTTTTTGGGAAGTTTAGTTTAGGTCCAATATTGACTATACACCCAAGAGGGAAAGAGGTTGGGCCATCCTAGAAATGTTTTTGTGAAATACAATATAACACATAAGATGTAGCAGATGCTTTTATCCAAAGCGACTTACAGTCATGCGTGAATACATTTTTACGTATGGGTGGTCCCGGGAATCAAGCCCAATATCCTGGCTTTGCAATGCTCTACCAATATGCATGACAGTGTTATAAATGCTTTGTAAAGCTTCAATTCAATATTATTTATAAGGCCTTTATTAAGCGTTGCTTATGCCACCCTTTATAAGCACAGGTTTATGTCATATTTGACATAGTTGGTTATGTCACATTTGACATTGGTGGTTATGTCACACAGTTATGCCACATTTATGAACCCTTTATAAAGCATGACATAAGGTTGTAGATGATTTGTAACACATTTATGTAGTGTTTATAAAGGCTTTATGAAGCCTTTATAAGCTGCACATCATTCAAAGCGGGACTGAGCTATCTTTAGAACTATTATGAACAGAGACACTGCTTCGCAGTGAAAGCATTACCTCAAGAACAGAGGAGTAAATTATCCAATGCAGAGCACTAACTTGTTCACAATTAAGGCTGTGCTTTGAATAGTTACTTGAGGTAACAGTCCTTTCACATGCTTTAATGGGCTTTTCCCAAGTACCGTTAAATAATACAGTACTGCTCAGGGGTTTTATTCTGATCATGTAGTAATGTGGGATATTGAAGTATATGTGTCTAGCACAGACCCCAAAGAGATGCCTTGATCTGCTGCCATGAATTTGGGGGCAGCAGGTAACCTAGCGGTTAAGAGCATTGGGCCAGTAACCGAAAGGTTGCTGGTTTGAATCCCCTAGACGACTAGGTGAAAAAATCTGTTGAAATCCCCTTGAGATCTAATTGCTCCAGGTTTGCTATCAATAATGTCTGATCCCTAGCTGTGTTTTTTTGCATATCCCACTCCCCCTGAGACACCCTCGGAGAGTGGGATATGCAAAAAAAACACATAGCTGGTGTATAGCTGGTGGAAGGACACAGAGTCACACACAGATGATTCTGCCTAAACGAGGATGTGTGAGACTGGGACTGGCATGATGAGACCTATGGTTCTGTTCTATTTTCTAAGAAAAGCCTATTTGGAAATACGCACTGTTTTAGGATTTTGGCACAAGAAATGATGTCACTAAGGGAGGCTCTGAAAGTGTTAATAAAAGTGATCATGCTGATTCTGATTCTGAATGTTTATCTAGCTTTGTTGGTGGAGCAGCTGTTGCCTGGGGGGGGGGGGCTCTCTGGATCCTCCAAAATATATGGTATGAATACACACTATACACACAGTATTAATAAATTCCAACGCCAGGGTTGTGGGTTCGATTCCCAGGGGGGCCAGTATGAAAAAATATATAATGTATGCACTCACTAACTGTAAGTCGCTCTGGATAAGAGCGTCTGCTAAATGACTAAAATGTAAAAATGTAAATTATAAGCTAACAGTCGATTAAATTTATGGTTCATGCATAATTTTCAGATCTATTAGAAGCGATTTAATAGACTAAACAACAATGTCATTGAACCAATTGACTGGCCAGAGATCAGGGCATTCATCAGCAAAGACACAGTGCAAGCTGATAGTATTTTGGACAACCAAATTGATTGATGAAATTGAAGTGTGTCAACTGTATGGTGATTTCCGATTCATAACTTACATTTTACCGGTACTACCAGTAGTAGTAGGCTAACTGATAACACCAAGACGAAATGCGTTTGAAGTGATGATGCGCCTCCGAAAAAAGCTAGCATGACCAGCAAAGTACATCGCTAGTGGCACGCACACACTTCGTGCAGATCAGCAGCTCCACAATGATGTGATCGACTGTCTCCAAGGTGGGGGCTTTTCGTGGCAGCCAGACGAGACAATCGAAGGAGGATGCGGTGAGCAAAGTTGCTGGGCTCGAATCTAGTCAAGCTTGTTCTATTGGATGCTTCTAAATGTGCATGTTATAAACTACATTTTTTATTTTGATGATGAAGGGCTATACTGTATGGCTGGATTTATGTATTTTTTTTCTAATGCTACATTAATTTGGCAGGCCTAACTTGATTGACCCTCTTTCTACAAGGCCTAGTCTATGAGAGGCCTAATCATATTTGTATTAATACTTTGTTAACGCCTATAGGCTATAGAGATGCATTCAGGTAATGAACTCATTATTATACATCAACATTTTAATTTGATTACAATTATTTTATAGTCTACTCTATTACCCTATACATCGCATTAAATTACGCGATTGGATTGTACTTTTTCCAGTGTTACATTCATTTGACCTAATTCGAATGATTGCCCTTTATTAACAATAGCATATTTTTCCTAGAAAGGGTAGTCTATGACCTTTTATATTTGTAATGTCTTAATTTGTTAAATTCATTGTAGCTCAGTTGGTAGAGCATTTAGGGTTGTGGGTTCGTTTCCCACGGGGGGCCAGTATGAAAAATGTATGCACTCACTAACTGTAAGTTGCTCTGGATAAGAGCGTCTGCTAAATGACTAAAATGTAAATGTTAAAGCCTTTTTAGACTATACAATTAGGTAGACTAATGGGGCGGCAGGTAGCTAAGTGGTTAAGAGCGTTGTGCCAGTAACCGAAAGGTCGCTGGTTCTAATCCCCGAGCCGACTAGGTGAAAAATCTGTCGATGTGCCCTTGAGCAAGGCACTTAACCCTAATTGCTCATGTAAGTCGCTCTGGATAAGAGCGTCTGCTAAATGATTAAAATGTAAATGTAAAATGTACATTCATACATTACTTTTTTCCCCCAATAATGTTTTAATATGATAGAATATTGCATTCTATTATACATCCTATGTGAATAATGTTCAATAATCAGGCTGAAATGTAATATTTTTCCTATTATTCATGTCCATATAGCCTGGACATTCGTTACCCGATTGTCAAAAGCACTCTGGTGTATGGACCCCCATCTAGAGAAGTTCAAAGAGAGAGGCTTAGCCATACCAGACAGATTCCTGCAATTACCACAAGGGCTTGAATCCTACAACAGACACCAGGAAACACGACACAAGGCACCAACACTACGTCAAGATCAGCTTCAGGATCATTGCAGTCAGCTCTCTATCTCAATATCCCAGCCCTGGGCACACCGGAATCACTTCACAGGTATTTTAATGAATGTATTGTGCCATTTTTCTATATCAATTAAGTTTGTGGCACACTACTACTCCTTGTAGATTCATGTCAAACATACTGTGTCTGATATTGTAAAATGTCACCATTTATTCAGGAAATGTAAAATGTTTATTTTCAAAAGTAAGTGTAAGCTTTATGTTTTAAACCTCTCAACTAAAACTGCCTGTATTCCTTGTTCACATTAGATCTCAGAGAAGATGTGGTGCGTCTAACAGAGTCCATAGCAGCTTATGCATCCCACTTGGAGAAGGTGAATCAAGCAATGACCAGATGTCACCAACAGCCCACTCCCCTACGTACACCAGAGTCTGATGTTTTATGCTACACTGTGAGAGCATCATGGGGACCGGTCAGCCCCCAGTACAGCACTCTGTTTACAAGCTTTGGAGAAAGTGCCCCAATACTACCCCCTCTTTCTACTGGACTTTGCTCCTGAAGATAGATTCCAGAGAAGGAAATGGACTGACAACTTGAAACTTCCATTGACTTTCACTTGGTACAAGTATGCCTGTGGTAACTACCTAGGCACTCGGACATTGATATGGAAGGTATCCTCACATAGCAATGGTGTTCATGAGACCAGGCAAGCTTCTGTCATCTCCACACTGAGAAAATATATACCAACATACCACACTAGAGCAAATCAAAAAGCATTCCTGAACAAATACGCACATGCTACCAAAGTGAACAGCTACTTCCTGAGAGAAATGTATCTGTTTCTGACAGATGACAAGAGTTTAGCAAACGATGATGAACAGGGCCTACTTGATGAGAGAGTATCCTTGTTCCTCCTTGATGGTGATGACCCAGACCTGATCATGGATTGAAGGAAGCTGAAAGGCAAACCACAATCCTCATTCCAGCCCTTTTGGGATGAAGTACAGAAGTATTTTAATGAATACACAGCTCAGGTCAACGATCGCTGACATGGAGAGTACTTGTACTTACCTTTTGCTATATCAGTTGAGGACTTGTGTGACACAGTGGAAAAGCGGCTTCCACCAGAAACTAAAATCCCATCAATACAGTGGCTAAGACTGCAGTTTACACCCAAGAATCCATGGTCCATGTCTGCTCTCCAGTACACATGAAGGTTTGACCTCAAGTTCATGGTCCAGTCTCGGGTGATAAGAAAGGGACATCAAGACTCAAAGTTTGTTGCAGTACAGTGGAACTACATTAAACAGTTTGCCTGCATGTGGCAGAAGGACTGTGAAATGTTATGTGTGGATGATAAGGCAATCATCCGTGTCGGAGAACCTGGCCAGCCTATAGGGATCTGTAACAGAGGCAGATTTCCAAGCATTGCTCCTGTGAGTGGGCCAGTTCTAGCAGCTGCCGACCATGATTACCACATCAGTGGACTTGTACCATCTGTCATGTTGATCCCAGACATCCCAGCATCTCCATCTAGTTCATTATATGATGGGAAAGTTCAAGTCAATGTCAAGGACAAGGTTTTCCAGCCATCCAGCCCCCTTCGACACACAGTTGAAAATCTCAGCATCCTCAGAGGAGAGAACTACAGTGAAGATGATGTCTCTCTCAACAAGTCAATCTTGATCATTCAATCTGAAGGTGGGCCAGACCACAGAACAACATATACAGTTGAAGTCGGAAGTTTACATACACCTTAGCCAAATACATTTAAACTCAGTTTTTCACAATTCCTGACATTTAATCCTAGTAAAAATTCCCTGTCTTAGGTCAGTTAGGATCACCACTTTATTTTAAGAATGTGAAATGTCAGAATAATAGTAGAGAGAATGATTTATTTCAGCTTTGATTTCTTTCATCACATTCCCAGTGGGTCAGAAGTTTACATACACTCAATTAGTATTGGGTAGCATTGCCTTTAAATTGTTTAACTTGGGTCAAATGTTTCGGGTACCCTTCCACAAGCATCCCACAATAAATTGGATGAATTTTGGCCCATTCCTCCTGACAGAGCTGGTGTAACTGAGTCAGGTTTGTAGGCCCCCTTGCTCGCACACGCTTTTTCAGTTCTGCCCACAAATGTTCTGTAGGATTGAGGTCAGGGCTTTGTGATGGCCACTCCAATACCTTTACTTTGTTGTCCTTAAGCCATTTTGGCACAACTTTGGAAGTATGCTTGGGGTCATTGTCCATTTGGAAGACCCATTTGCGAGCAAGCTTTAACTTCCTGACTGATGTCTTGAGAAATTGCTTCAATATATCCACATAATTTTCCTTCCTCATGATGCCATCTATTTTGTGAAGTGCACCAGTCCCTCCCGCAGCAAAGCACGCCCACAGCATGATGCTGCCACCCCTGTGCTTCACGGTTGGGATGGTGTTGCTTGCAAGCAACCCCCTTTTTCCTCCAAACTTAACGATGGTCATTATGGGTAAACAGTTCTATTTTTGTTTCATCAGACCAGAGGACATTTCTCCAAAAAATACGATCTTTGTCCCCATGTGCAGTTGCATACCGTAGCCTGTCTTTTTTATGGCGGTTTTGGAGCAGTGGCTTCTTCCTTGCTGAGCGGCCTTTCAGGTTATGTCGATATAGGACTTGTTTTACTGTGGATGTAGATACTTTTGTACCTGTTTCCTCCAGCATCTTCACTAGGTCCTTTGCTGTTGTCCTGGGATTGATTTGCACTTTTCGCACCAAAGTACGTTCATCTCTAGGAGACAGAACTCCTTCCTGAGTGGTATGACGGCTGCGTGGTCCCATGGTGTTTATACTTACGTACTATTGATTGTACAGATGAACGTGGTACCTTCAGGCGTTTGGAAATTGCTCCCAAGGATGAACCAGACTTGGCTGATTTCTTTTGATTTTCCCATGACGTCAAGCAAAGAGGCACTGAGTTTGAAGGTAGGCCTTGAAAAACATCCACAGGTACACCTCCAATTGACTCAAATAATGTCAATTAGCCTATCAGAAGCTTCTAAAGCCATGACATCATTTTCTGGAATTTTCCAAGCTGTTTAAAGGCACTGTCAACTTAGTGTATGTAAAGTTCTGACCCACTGGAATAGTGATACAGTGAAATAATCTGTCTGTAAACACTTTTTGGAAAAATTACTTGTGTCATGCACAAAGTAGATGTCCTAACCGACTTGCCAAAACTGTAGTTTGTTAACAAGACATTTGTGGAGGGGTTTAAAAACAATTTTAATGACTCCAACCTCAGTGTATGTAAACTTCCGACTTAAACTGTATGTTTAAAACGAACAACTAATGTGCAAACACAATATTTGTTTTCAGAAATGTCTATGTGGACATCTAAAACTCTGCAAAATCAATGCTGGCTCTAATTATCTCGTGTCTAAGGACATAGCCTGAAGTACAGCTTCAAGGATGAACCACTACACAACACAGGGTGCCCCAATGCAGTTAGCACACATTTGAAAGGAGGAGGACCTGAACTCTCCATATTCTTTACAGACTTGGTGATTGCAGGGAAGTGTGAAAATCTACAGAGTACTCAACAACCAAACGTGTGAATCATATGTAAATAAGATATGTTTGTGTGGGCAACAATAAACTTGCATTCTTTATTTAACATATATAAATAATTTGTGAACTTTTCGAATGGTTTTATAATTATTTACTAAACTACTCTCTTCATGGACATCTATTCTCCTGAAGGTTTTACTTCCAATTTACCTAACCTACAGGAGGGTTGATGTCCAGGAATAGATGTCCATGACTACCCTCGTGTAAATACAATATAAAACAAGTCTGGATGATTACACTGATTTTTTACACTGATACAAGGTTTATTATGGACATTTTACAAGAGTCTCTGTATCCTTCTGAAATGACAACTAAGTAACAAAAATAAGCAATAGCAGTTGTGCAAAAATGCCACAAGACAAATAAGACTAACATTCCTATGAAATACTGAACTGGTAAAGTACTGAAACGCTATTGCCCAGAACTAGTTAAAAAAAGGTGCAGGATTTTTTCAATTCAAGTATTTAGCAGTCTTAAGTCAAATATTGAGTAATATGATTTCAATATTGTGAAACAGGTTAACAGAACTGCAAGTGAAAGATTTTCACCAACCTTCATCTGGGCCTGCCTCTTTTCTGTCAGTTGGGCAGCCCTCTCACGGTCTTCCTCTCCAATTCTTTCTGCAGCCCTACCTCTTCCTCTCCCCCTTCTTCTAACTCCTCTGCCCACGGCAAATGGGGACTGCTGCTGTTCAAAACTGGAATCCTACAGAAAAAAACATGTAAACAACACTGTTAGGAATATATTTTATTGTTTCAGTACATGTTATTTAATGTAGCCGATAATTTATAAGGATTCTCATGCAGAAGATCTCATGCACACTTCTACAATCAATAGGCTATACAACATATTGATAACAAATGTAGCTAATAAAATCACCTCTTGTATAGATACCATATGAAATGCAGTAGTTGTTCTTGATAAAACAATTAATGAATTGAATGAACCAAGTAAAAAATCCAGAAAAATGCATGTCAAAAATGTTATTAATTGATTTGCATTTTAATGAAGGAAATAAGTATTTGACCCCTCTGCAAAACATGACTTTGTACTTAGTGGCAAAACCCTTGTTGGCAATCACAGAGGTCAGACGTTTCTTGTAGTTGGCCACCAGGTTTGCACACATCTCAGGAGGGATTTTGTCCCACTCCTCTTTGCAGATCTTCTCCAAGTCATTAAGGTTTCGAGGCTGACGTTTGGCAACTCGAACCTTCAGCTCCCTCCACAGATGTTCTATGGGAATAAGGTCTGGAGACTGGCTAGACCACTCCAGGACCTTAATGTGCTTCTTCTTGAGCCACTCCTTTGTTGCCTTGGCCGTGTGTTTTAGGTCATTGTCATGCTGGAATACCCATCCACAACCCATTTTCAATGCCCTGGCTGAGGGAAGGAGGTTCTCACCTAAGATTTGACGGTATATGGCCCCGTCCATCGTCCCTTTGATGCTGTGAAGTTGTCCTCTCCCCTTTGCAGAAAAACACACCCAAAGCATAATGTTTCCACCTCCATGTTTGACGGTGGGGATGGTGTTCTTGGGGTCATAGGCAGCATTCCTCCTCCTCCAAACACGGCGAGTTGAGTTGATGTCAAAGAGCTCGATTTTGGTCTCATCTGACCACAACACTTTCACCCAGTTCTCCTCTGAATCATTCAGATGTTCATTGGCAAACTTCAGACGGGCATGTATATGTGCTTTCTTGAGCAGGGGGACCTTGCGGGCGCTGCAGGATTTCAGTCCTTCACGGCGTATTGTGTTACCAATTGTTTCCTTGGTGACTATGGTCCCAGCTGCCTTGAGATCATTGACAAGATCCTCCCATGTAGTTCTGGGCTGATTCCTCACCGTTTTCATGATCATTGCAACTCCACGAGGTTAGATCTTGCATGGAGTCCCAGGCCGAGGGAGATTGACAGTTATTTTTTGTTTCTTCCATTTGCGAATAATCGCACCAATTGTTGTCACCTTCTCACCAAGCTGCTTGGCGATGGTCTTGTAGCCCATTCCAGCCTTGTGTAGGTCTACAATCTTGTCCCTGACATCCTTGGAGAGCACTTTGGTCTTGGCCATGGTGGAGAGTTTGGAATCTGATTGATTGATTGCTTCTGTGGACAGGTGTCTTTTATACAGGTAACAAACTGAGATTAGGAGCACTCCCTTTAAGAGTGTGCTCCTAATCTCAGCTCGTTACCTGTATAAAAGACACCTGATTGAGAGGGGGTCAAATACTTATTGCCTTCATTAAAATGTAAATCAATTGATAACATCTTTTTTTGTTGTTATTCTGTCTCTCACTGTTCAAATAAACCTACCATTAAACTTATAGACTGATCATTTCTTTGTCAGTGGGCAAATGTACAAAATCAGCAGGGGATCAAATACTTTTTTCCCTCACTGTATAAACCTGTTCTGAAAGGCTCCAGAGTCTGCAACACCACTAAGCAAGGGGCACCACCAAGCAAGCGGCACCATGAAGACCAAGGAGCTCTCCAAAAAGGTCAGGGACAAAGTTGCGGAGAAGTACAGATCAGGGTTGGGTTATAAAAAGATATCCGAAAGATTGAACATCCCACGGAGCACCATTAAATCCATTATTAAAAAATTGAAAGAATATGGCACCACAACAAACCTGCCAAGAGAGGGCTGCCCACCAGAACTCACGGACGAGGCAAGGAGGGCATTAATCAGAGAGGTAACAAAGAGACCAAAGATAACCCTGAAGGAGCTGCAAAGCTCCTTAGCGGAGATTGGAGTATCTGTCCATAGGACCACTTTAAGCCGTTTCACTCCACAGAGCTGGGCTTTATGGAAGAGTGGCCAGAAAAAAGTCATTGCTTAAAGAAAACAATAAGCAAACACATTTGGTGTCCGCCAAAAGGCATGTGGGAGACTCCCCAAACATATGGAAGAAGGTACTCTGGTCAGATGAGACAAAAATTGAGCTTTTTGGCCATCAATGAAAACACTATGTCTGGCGCAAACCCAAAACCTCTCATCACCCCGAGAACACCATCCCATGTTTTTCATCGGCAGGGACTGGGAAATTGGTCAGAATTGAAGGAATGATGGCGCTAAATACAGGGAAATTCTTGAGGGAAACCTGTTTCAGTCTTCCAGAGATTTGAGACTGGGACGGAGGTTCACCTTCCAGCAGGACAATGACAATGACCCTAAGCTCAGACCTCAATCCAATTGAGAATCTGTGGTATGACTTAAAGATTGCTGTACACCAGCGGAACCCATCCAACTTGAAGGAGCTGGAGCAGATTTGCCTTGAAGAATGGGCAAAAATTCCAGTGGCTAGATGTGCCAAGCTTATAGAGACATACCCCAAGAGACTTGCAGCTGTAATTGCTGCAAAAGGTGGCTCTACAAAGTATTGACTTTGGGGGGGGGGGGGGGGTGAATAGTTATGCACAATCAAGTTTTCAGTTTTTTTGTCTTATTTCTTGTTTGTTTCACAATAAAAAATATTTTGCATCTTCAAAGTGGTAGGCATGTTGTGTAAATGAAATGATACAAACCCCCGAAAAATCAATTTGAATTCCAACAGAATAGGAAAAATGCCAAGAGGGGTGAATACTTTCGCAAGCCACTGTAACCTATATGTGAAAGTCCAGCAATTGGCTGGGATAGGTAGGGCAGATTTGAGACTGATCTAAGGAATTAATAAGAAAAATACACTTTATTTCTCAGCTGCCTCACCAATGTCTTTATGTGAATTAATAACTTTGAATTGCTAAACATTTCCAATAGATGGCAGCATAAGACAACGAAGCATCAGTTATAGGATATAGCAGCAATATGATTGACATAAAATAGCATGCAACCAAAGACTATATGTCCCATGATTTTTTAAGATGGTCACTCTTTACTTTACAGTTAGCTATATGTCTCGTATCAGGCCTGTGTTTCTTTTGGGTGAGCAAAACAAATTGTGACTAAAGTAGGTATTGAACCCCGACCAAATAATCACTAGTCAAATGCGCTAACCTCAACCCTAGTAGACATGCTTTATAAAAGCATACTCTAAACATATTACATTGGGAGTAAACAGCCTCAGAATAGAAAAGACGAGTGCATCTTCCAGGCCGCCAATAAATTACATCATGCAACCCTCGCGGTTAGAAAATGTACCTCAACATGCCCCTCGAAGAGTGCTCGCTGCCGCTGACGGCACAAGCTTTTGGCGGGGCTTGTTGAGTTGGCTACTTTTGGGAGAAGGCAGAGCAGGTCGATGAATTTGACAATGAATGTACTAGGAAAATACATTTTTGTAGACCAGAGGTGACTGAATGAATGTTCAGGTTTATTGATAATTGTACCTTTATTTAACTAGGCAAGTCAGTTAAGAACAAATTCTTATTTACAATTACGGCCTACACCAGCCAAACCCAGACGACGCTGGGCCAATTGTGCGCCGCCCTATGGGACTCCCAATCACAGCCAGTTGTGATACAGCCTGGAATCAAACCAGGGGGTCTGTAGTGACACCTCAAGCACTGAGATGCAGTGCCTTAGACTGCTGCGCCACTCATTATAGTAATGAAGTATAATTTCTAAACATGAGCATAAAAACTGTTAATAACCATGAATCATTATATTACTTCACAGTAATCTGTTAAATGCTTTTTCATTCCTTCCTCTTGCGTTAGCAGTGTGGAAAGGGACAGAAAAAAGCACACACAGGAGTTTTCCTGTGAGGGGAGTGGTGTATCCAGGGAGAGAACTAAACTAAGCTTCTGAAATTTCATTTGTGGTCTTATGCTGCCTACTATTGGAATTATTTAGCAACTGCAGTAGTACTGAATAAAGTTTATTCTTTCTAAAGTAGTAATTACTCAGAATTGCAAAAAAGAAAATTTTATCACTTACAACCATAAAATACGTTTTATCTCCATCTCTTCATTCAAAGACTCAATCATGGACACTCTTACTGACAGTTGTGGTTGCTTCGCGTGATGTATTGTTGTCTCTACCTTCTTGCCCTTTGTGCTGTTGTCTGTGCCCAATAATGTTTGTACCATGTCTTGTGCTGCTACCATGTTGTGCTGCTGCCATGTTGTGTTGCTACCATGTTGTTTTCATGTTGGGTTGCCACCATGTTGTGTTGCTGCCATGCTATGTTATTGTCTTCGTTCTCTCTTTATGTACATTTTACATTTTTAGTCATTTAGCAGACGCTCTTATCCAGAGCGACTTACAGTTAGTGAGTGCATATATTTTCATACTGGCCCTCCGTGGGAAACGAACCCACTAGCGCCATGCTCTACCAACTGAGCTACTGGGGACCTGTATGTGTGTGTTTAATTTAACCTTTATTTAACTAGGCAAGTCAGTTAAGAACACATTATTATTTACAATGACGGCCTACCAAAAGGCAAAAGGCCTCCTGCGGGGACGGGGGCTGGGATTAAAATAAATACTATATATATATATATATATATATATATATATATATATATATATATATATATATATATATATATATATATATATATATATATATATATATATATGTATGTTCAAACAGTATGTTGCTAGCATACAAAAGCTGACCTCAATTGTTCAGCTTCAAAGATGTCCAGTTCCAGTTATGATATTGGCAAATAATGTTCAATACTGTTTGTGTGTGGTTTCTGAAAAGTACAGAATAAAGAGGAATTATTATTAATTATAAACTGGGTGGTTCGAGCCCTGAATGCTGATTGGCTGACAGCTGTGGTATATCAGACCATATACCATGGGTATGACAAAACATTTATTTTTACTGCTCTAATTATGTTGGTAACCAGTTTATAATAGCAATAAGGCCCCTCTGAAATTTGTGGTATATTGGCCATATACCACATCTCCTTGGGCCTTATTGCTTAATTAGAATACAATATCAGGATATAGCAATAAAACAATAGTACAAAGTAACATAATAACATTGCTATAAAAATAATACATTTCATTGACAAAATCACAAATATGAGTTATATAACAGCAAGAAACAGTAACTGTTGAGCTCCACAAGGGGGCAGGACAGAACAGAGCTATGCTAAACAGTCCAAAAGAAAACAAACCATGGTCATAAGGCCAGGGTAGCTTCAAAAGACAACACAAGCTAATTCTTCTCTGACGCAATTAGCATTGTTTTACAGAGCTAATAGAAGAATGTAGCTAGCTACATAAGCACAATTGAGTATAACACCATAAAGGTTATGAAATTAGTACCTTGCGTGTCCACCGTTATAAGGAATACACACAAATATATTATGCCCCAAAAAACTATTGTCCACAAAAATGAATGTGAATCAAGGAGGAGGCGGAACACACCACAATTCAAATTGTTGTTAGAAAATAAAACTTATTAGAAAATCTTTTGAAATTGACAAGTTGAAACAGCCTATAAATAAAAGCAAGCAGCGTGTCTTGGTATGAGGGCAGTGCGGATTATCTGTCCGGTTGCGTAACAATCACATTTTGGAACAGTGAGCGCATTCTTACATCAAGTGCAAAAAAAACTCACGCTGGGGGCGACCGTTAGAGATATTTGGAACTCACTTGTGAAAAGGTTAAGAGTTTTTAAAAGAAAAAACAAATGCTTTTCTAATTTGGAACCATTAACAGAATCGTTGAGGAATCGGATCGTTAAGTGTTGGCATCAATTAAATCTTATCAATACCAAACCGTAGCATGTGTGTGAGTGCCAGTGAGTGGGAAATGGAGGGATTCAATTCAATGCTTTGATAGCCCTATTGTTTAAGTACCTGAACACAAATCATGTGGGGAAAAAATGACTTGTTTAACAGGTTGTGGCGGGTCGTCGGCGACTCGGCGGGCTGCATGCACCACACAGTCAGGTTCAGCAATCATTATCTTAATATTACATTATTACAATATATTACAATATATTACACATTATCTTCATGTGTAACTGGAAAAGTTTTGTTCTGTAACATATGAATAACTCTCACTTTATGTTTCAGGGGTCAACGTGGACAAGATGTGTGAGTCGGACAACAGTTCAGATTTTTCAAACTCAGACAGCTCCACTGACAGTGAAAATGAAAAATAGAAGATGAAAAATAAGTTTAAAAAAACAACAAGGGACAAAAAAAAGGAAATGGCTAAATGCAGAGGTACAGTGGGGAGAACAAGTATTTGATACACTGCCGATTTTGCAGGTTTTCCTACTTACAAAGCATGTAGAGGTCTGTAATTTCTATCATAGGTACACTTCAACTGTGAGAGATGGAATCTAAAACAAAAATCCAGAAAATCACATTGTATGATTTTTAAGTAATTCATTTGCATTGTATTGCATGACATAAGTATTTGATCACCTACCAACCAGTAAGAATTCCGGCTCTCACAGACCTGTTAGTTTTTCTTTAAGAAGCCCTCCTGTTCTCCACTCATTACCTGTATTAACTGCACCTATTTGAACTCGTTACCTGTATAAAAGACACCTGTCCACACACTCAATCAAACAGACTCCAACCTCTCCACAATGGCCAAGACCAGAGAGCTGTGTAAGGACATCAGATAAAATTGTAGACCTGCACAAGGCTGGGATGGGCTACAGGACAATAGGCAAGCAGCTTGGTGAGAAGGCAACAACTGTTGGCGCAATTATTAGAAAATGGAAGAAGTTCAAGATGACGGTCAATCACCCTCGGTCTGGGGCTCCATGCAAGATCTCACCTCATGGGGCATCAATGATCATGAGGAAGGTTAGGGATCAGCCCAGAACTACACGGCAGGACCTGGTCAATGACCTGAAGAGAGCTGGGACCACAGTCTCAAAGAAAACCATTAGTAACACACTACGCCATCATGGATTAAAATCCTGCAGCGCACGCATGGTCCCCCTGCTCAAGCCAGCGCATGTCCAGGCCCGTCTGAAGTTTTCCAATGACCATCTGGATGATCCAGAGTAAGAATGGGAGAAGGTCATGTGGTCTGATGAGACAAAAATAGGGCTTTTTGGTCTAAACTCCACTCGCCGTGTTTGGAGGAAGAAGAAGGATGAGTACAACCCCAAGAACACCATCCCAACCGTGAAGCATGGAGGTGGAAACATCATTCTTTGGGGATGCTTTTCTGCAAAGGGGACAGGACGACTGCACCGTATTGAGGGGAGGATGGATGGGGCCATGTATCGCGAGATCTTGGCCAACAACCTCCTTCCCTCAGTAAGAGCATTGAAGATGGGTCGTGGCTGGGTCTTCCAGCATGACAACGACCCGAAACACACAGCCAGGGCAACTAAGGAGTGGCTCCGTAAGAAGCATCTCAAGGTCCTGGAGTGGCCTAGCCAGTCTCCAGACCTTAACCCAATAGAACATCTTTGGAGGGAGCTGAAAGTCCGTATTGCCCAGCGACAGCCCCAAAACCTGAAGGATCTGGAGAAGGTCTGTATGGAGGAGTGGGCCAAAATCCCTGCTGCAGTGTGTGCAAACCTGGTCAAGACCTACAGGAAACGTATGATCTCTGTAATTGCAAACAAAGGTTTCTGTACCAAATATTAAGTTCTGCTTTTCTGATGTATCAAATATTTATGTCATGCAATGAAATGCAAATTAATTACTTAAAAATCATACAATGTGATTTTCTGGATTTTTGTTTTAGATTCCGTCTCTCACAGTTGAGGTGTACCTATGATAAAAATTACAGACCTCTACATGCTTTGTAAGTAGGAAAACCTGCAAAATCAGCAGTGTATCAAATACTTGTTCTCCCCACTGTATGTGTCATGACACTGCACAAATTTAGATAATGCATTCATTGAAATCAAAGAACAGTAGACACTAAGTGTTTAAAGGCAAGCTAACACAATCAAGCTGTCATTTGGCATGTATATTAATAGAACACTAATGAAAAAAGTTTCAATTTAAAGTTCTCTCAATACTACCATAGAGTAGAATTTCAACAAAAAAAATCCCACGGAAAATCCCAAGGTCATGTTGGAAAGGCCCGATGATTGTAAGGGGAACACAAGCGGCCAGCTCCCTGTCTCTGTGGTGAGTGATTTTGAAGGAGTCAGGCGCAGGAGGGTAAATCACAGAATGAAAGGGTTTATTCCGAAAACACAGCGGTGTGCAGCAATGCGTCAAACACTCCAGTACGTAAATCAGGCGCACTGGGAAACAGCAAGGCACACGGGTGAAATATCCCGGCGAAACAAAATACAAGGAGCTCCACCAAGCTAAACTAACCTCCACAATAAACAATCACACACAAAGACAAGGGGGCAGAGGGAACACTTATAAAGGTACTGATGAGGGGATATGAAGCAGGTGTGTGTAATAAACAAGACAAAACAAATGGAATGATGAGATGAGGAGCGGCAGTGGCTAGGAAGCGGTGACGATGAACGCCGAAGCCTGCCCGAACAAGGAGAGGAGGCAGCTTCGGAGGAAGTCGTGACAGTACCCCCGTGTGGTTCTGGGATTAATACGGTAATCTGGAGGGAGTAGGAACCTATAGGTAACCTCGTTTATCCTCCTCAGGACATTGAACGGCCCCACAAACCGCGGGCTCAGCTTCCGGCAGGGCAGGCGGAGGGGCAGATTCCAGTTTGAGAGCCAGACCCGATCACCTGGTACAAAGAACGGGGCCTCACTGCGGTGGAGGTCGGCGTTGGCCTTCTGGCGACGCACAGCGCGCTAGAGGTGGACGTGAGCAGAGGTCCACGTCTCCTCCGCGCGCCAAAACCAGTCATCCACCGCAGGAGCTTCGATCTGGCTCTGATGCCATTGTGCCAGAACCGGCTGATAACCTAAAACACATTGAAATGGTGATAGATTAGTGGAGGAGTGGCAGAGAGAGTTCTTGGCATATTCGGCCCATGGCAAGAACACCGACCACTCCCCCGGCCGGTTCTGGCAGTAGGACCACAGGAACCTACCCACATCTTTATTCACCCGTTCCACCTGCCCATTAGACTTGGTGTGAAACCCAGAGGTCAGGCTGACCGAGACCCCCAGAAGTTCCATGAATGCCTTCCAGACCCTGGATGTAAACTGGGGACCCCGGTCAGACACTATGTCCTCTGGCACCCTGTAGTGCCGGAAGACATGAGTAAACAGGGCCTCCGCAGTCTGCAGGGCCGTGGGGAGACCAGGCAGAGGAAGGAGGCGGCAGGATTTAGAAAAGGGTGGTGGTGTTACCCTGAGAGAGGGGAAGATCAGTGAGAAAGTCAATACACAGGTGAGACCATGGCCGTTGTGGAACTGGTAAGGGCTGTAACTTACCCGCTGGGAGGTGCCTAGGTGCCTTACTCTGGGCGCACACCAAGCAGGAGGAGACATACACCCTCATGTCCTTAGCCAAGGTAGGCCACCAGTACTTTCCGGTCAGGCAGCACACTGTACGGCCGATACCTGGGTGACCAGAGGAGGGGGACGTGTGTGTCCAATAGATCAGACGGTCACGGACAAGAGACGGCACGCACCGCAGCCCAGCTGGGCACTGAGGTGGAGATGGCTCTGTGCGTAATGCCCGCTCTATGTCCGCGTCCACACTACCGGCGCCACAATGCAGGAGGCCGGGAGTATGGGGGTGTTGTCTATCGGCCTCTCCTCTGTGTCATACAGCCGTGACAGTGCGTCTGTAGGACAGTGTAAAATCAAACCGGGTGAAGAACAGGGCCCACCTGGCCTGGCGAGGGTTCAGCCTCCTTGCTGCCCGGATGTTCTCCAGGTTACGGTGGTCAGTCCAGACTAGGAAAGGGTGTTTCGCCCCCTCGAGCCAGTGCCTCCACATGGTCAGGGCTCTGACAACCGCCAACAACTCCCGATCACCAACGTCGACTTCTGCTCCACCGGGCTGAGCTTCTTGGAGAAGAAGACATAGGGGTGGAGCTTGGGTGGCGTGCCTGAGCGTTGAGATAGGACAGCGCCTATCATAACCTCGGATGCATCCACCTCCACTATGAACGGTAATGATGGATCAGGATGGGCCAGCACCATGGCTGAGGTGAACAGAGCCCTCAGGTTACTGAAAGCCCTGTCAGCCTCAGCAGACCAGCGGAGCCGGGATGGCCCACCCTTCATCAGAGAGGTGACGGGAGCTGCAACCTTGCCAAAGCCCCGGATAAACATACGATAGTAGTTGGAAAAGCCAATAAAGCGCTGCACCACCTTTACCGTGGTTGGAGTCGGCCAGTCACGCATGGCTGAAATGCGATCTCCCTCCATCTCCACACCTGAGGCGGTAATGCGATATCCGAGGAAGGAGATGGACTGTTGGAAAAACAGACACTTCTCTGCCTTGGCAGAAAGTCATGTTCCAACAGTCGGCCAAGCACTTTACGAACAAGGGACACATGCTCGGTGCGCATAGCGGAATACACCAGAATGTCATTGATATAAACCACTACACCACGACCAAGCATGTCCCGAAACACCTCGTTCACAAAGGACTAGAAGACGGATGGAGCATTCAGCAAACCGTACGGCATCTCCAGGTATTCGTAATGCCCGTGGTTGTGCTGAATGCTGTCTTCCACTCGTCCCCCTCTTCCACTCGTCAAAATATTGTGCAAAGCTGTCATCAAGGCAAGGGGTGGCTATTTGAAGAATCTCAAATCTAAAATATATTTGGATTTTTTTGGTTACTACATGATTCCATATGTGTTATTTCGTAGTTTTGATGTCTTCACTATTATTCTACAATGTAGAAAAAGTAAAAATAAAGAAAAACCCTTGAATGAGTAGGTGTGTCCAAACTTTTGACTGGTACTGTATGTTGCTGTAGGTACTCATGAGCAAGCAGCTTCACGTAAAGTGAAGCACAGTAGGGTAAACCTTTTTATTACAATCATTGGGAAAATAAACTTCAATGTAGAATAAATGTTTTACAGCACCTGTAAGTGTAATTACAATGTACTTTCAATGCAATTACATATTTCACAAGATATATCAAAATGTCAGTTATTACAATGTTGTTATAAAGAAAAGTATCATAGCTACAATGTTTCTACACAGGAACAAGCAATTTAATGTAAAGTGAAACACATGAATTACTCATGTAATTACTATGCAGTTACTATGTTACAACAATGGCAGGCACCCAAAACAGTACTTGTAGTTGTGATCAATGGGAATCCATCTCAATCTGGGAACAATGTTGATACAGCACCTTTAAGTTGAATTACTATGTACTTTCAATATTATTAAACATTTGGCAGGGTATATCACAATTTCAGTTATTACAGTGTCGTTACAAAGAAAATATTTTAACTACAATGTTTCTACACAGGAACAAGCAACTTAATGTAAATTGATACACATTGTGAATTACTCAAGTAATTACTATGTAGTTACTAAGTTACAACGATGGCAGAAACCCAGTACAGTACTTGGGAATCCTTCAGTTAGTGGTTGGCATGTAGATGTTTTTTGCAGTGTTTCCACAATATGCATTCAGGAGCGGCGCGCCAACATTCCAAGATCATTGCCGCCGCTCCTGTCGGATTTTAAAATGTTAATTAATTCTGTGACTTTTGTGGAAAGTGTACAGACAGCTCTCTCCACTGCACATCTGGAGGAAGCGTCAACCACTCACGAGTGTAGCGTGCAAGCGCAGTATCTCATCTTTCACAGTTAGCATGGTGCGGAAGAGATACAGTGGATGGGTGGGGATTGAGAGAGCTGATCAGCTCAAATGAAGGACAGCAAGAGTAGCCAAACAGTTAGGTATAGCTTACTAGCACTAAGTTATAAACTTGAAACAAGCAAACACAAACACTGTTCTCATCTTTTGCTGTCACGATTACCTCAATAGGCGAGTTTATTTGCTACGCTGGCTATCTTAATATATATATGCCGCAGAAAGCAAGCTAGTTAAGCTTTAGCCTTACTCTGACATCAAACTCATTGTAGCAGCTAGCTAACAAAGTAAAGCAAAGCTAGCTTGCGTTCTACGTAAATGATAATACAAACTCTTATTTACACAAAATCTTCATAATCTACATTTGTAAAAGTATTTTACTAAGAAGAGAAAGCAGCCTGCGCATGGCGATGATGGAGAAGCAGAGGTTGGTCAAATAAGGACGACAGGAGGGCTCTTGTAAAAGTTGTAAACATAATGTGTACTTTATTACACAAAATCAAAAGTGTGACTTGCCAAATGTTACCAAAATCTAAGATTAACACACTGTATCCTCAACGGTTCCACATTATCATTATAGATGAAATGGAGCAAGGAGCGATTCCTTGTGCAGTTCACCTAATCTCAGAAAACAGATGAGAACAATATTTGGTTTATTTTTATTTAGAAATTACAGCCAGAACATGCTGTATCCTTAACAGTTAAACATACATGTGTGCAAAATCCCATTTATAAGGGATATGGAGCAGTTCCTTGCGCCTGTTCTCAGAAAAAAGACAACACATTTATTTGTATATATATATTTTTTAAATTACAGCGGGACTGTATTTTACTCTTACTTTCTCTTACATTATCACTATCTAGTGTGTGCGCGCGCACGTGTGTGCATGTGTGTGTGTGCGCGTGTAGGTGTGAATTAGTGTGCATAATCAGTCTTTATTTAAACAGGGAGCAGTTCATTACGCCTCTTCTCTTTTATAGCGTCGCACACCTCTGCTGTTGCATTTTTTGTGATCCTTCTTGCATATTGGTTGAGCGTCTCTTGAGCTGTCAAATGCTGGCTGTGAACGAACGAACTCCGCCACCACTAGCATGATCTCTGCCAGTGGGGCACTCATTGCCACAGTGTTGCGATCCACACCCATTCTGTGGAAAGCAGCGGACATGCTTCCCTTCTTTTTGTAGGTCGCCAGGACATTCTTGTACCTTGTTTTGCTATGTCGTCCGGGGTTTTGGCTGTTAACATATAAAACATAAAGCAATTTATTAATGTACTTGCTGAAATCTGAAAACAGTAGCATTTATTCTAAACATACATATTTATATCTTTCCTTCTGCCATAACCCAAATAAAGCTTAAGCTAGAAAACGAAATCAACTTCAGCATGTACAGAATGATTGAGGATGTTTAATTAGAAAACATGATAACACTTATCCTTAAGTTGATGTTATGTAGTAACTAAATAGTAATGCTCTTAGTAACAACAATGTAGGTAAATAGTAATTGCAATGTAATTAGTGTTTGGTGACATGTTATTACAGGACGCCTCCCTGAGTCCTAACTCCCCATACCTTGTTCCACTTGTGTAATAACCTATGGCTCTAAACAATATTAACATGTAATTACATAGTTGCAATTCCAAAAAAACTACAATGTTGTTAATACAAGAATTGCTATCTAGTAACTAATACTAATACTATGTAGTTACTATTACTACTCAGGTCATTTGTTCATTTTATACTTTAAGCTAAATCAAATATGCCATATTGCTTTTGCCAGCAGGCTTTTGGTCCCAACATTATCTGAGTGTAGAGTAACCTTAATTAAGAAGTTGGAAAACCGAGTGGTAGTAGTAATGTAAATTGCCAGCTGGCTCCACTCGTGCGCAGGCGCCGAATGTGATAACTCAACGTTGGGGCTGTGTTTATATAATGATTTTGTGGTTAACTCTGGTCTGCTCTATCCTATGCAGGTTGAGGAGCAGTCTGCCAACTGTCCGGTTGGTGTGATTTAGCCTTAAAGTGACAACTGCCATGTGCATTATACCTAAAACTTGCCTTAAAGAATGTCAACAAAAGTAACAACGTAGGTCACTTACAGAACCCCTAAGCAGTTGAAATTTCCCAAAACTAAACATTTATTTTAGTGTTTTATTTTTCTACTGCATCTGGACCTTGTTTCAGAACTCTACCAATAATGCACTATTTTATGACAGGACGGTAACCCCAAGCAATGAAAGAACAAGGCAAACTCATGCTAGATAAATGGAGTCTCTAGCTTAAACAATGTGCATGTGCCGATTAAAAGCATATCTCCCATAGAATTACATTCATTAGTAGTTGGGATAGTTGGGTTTTTTAGAGTAGTTGAAGAAAGAAAGAAAGAAAGAAAGACACTCCGCAGCCAGAGCAATTCGCTCCACCGTCGTCGGGTCTAGCTCCAGTCAGCGGTTCCAGTCCAGACCCAGATGTCAGCCCCTCTCAATGTTCGGGGTCTCCCACACCAGGGTCCAGACAGGGCTTGGTACTTCATGGGAGGAAGGAGAGGGGAAGCAGCGCGCCGAGGTCCAGACCAGACCAGGGGCGCAACAGGGAGGCGGAGAGTAAGTGGTCGTCACGCCCTGAGCCGGATCCGCCTCCGAGGCGGAATGCCCACCCGGGGGGGGGGGGGGGGGGGGGGGTACTGTCACGCACTGACTCTGAGGACTCTTATTTGTTGAGTCTGGGTGTGATTTTCCTTGTTGTGTATATTCATTGTGGTTATGTGCTATGTTGGATTTTCTATGTTTTAGATCTAGAATGTGTAGATCTATGTTGGCCGGTGTGGTTCCCAATCAGGGGCAGCTGTCGCTCGTTGTCTCTGATTGGGGACCATACTTATGCAGCTTTTTGGCACTAGTTAGTTGTGGGATCTTGTTCCGTGTGAGGTATGTTTGTGTGCTACCTTGGACTTCACGTTTCGTTTGTTGTTTTTGTTGTGGGTTTATTCGTGTAAATAAACATGTATGCTTATCACGCTGCGCCTTGGTCCTTCTCGTTCGTAAACGATCGTGACATCATGAATGAATGCGTTTGCTTAACTGGGCCCACACCTTTTGGGATGTGAAATTACACCTTCATGACTAGCTGTGTTCATGTCGCATACATGGAGTCATTTTTGCATAATTTGGCGTGAATAAAACCAAGACACTTAGGAAGACTTCTTAAACCCTGTCTGAGGAAACAAGGTCAGAGGAATGATTTAACAGCTAGTAAGGTTTAGAGACACAGCTCTAGAGTCAAATTTGTAGCTATCATCATTATCATCATCTTAAGTACTATCACTGTTATTGTATGTGAAAGTTCTCTGTCCCTTACTTTAAAACAAAACTTTAAAGATGCCATTAAACAATGCAAATAAACTTACCAACAGAGGAGGCAGGACTTGGTACTAGGGAGAGAGTCTGACCCCCTTGTCTTACAGTAAAGGGACAAATAAAGAGAACATTCAGGTTAATGTCAGCCAACAGATGATTGGTTACAGTCATTATCAGTGACTGTCTGTGATATAAGCCACCTTCTCTTCTTTAATGACAAATTGGGTTGGCTTGACAGCAATCATGTTGGCAAAAACCCAGACAGACATGGAAACAGACTACTGACATTATCTTACCATACAACTGGTTAACAGTTTTGCGGAGGAAGACCCTCCTTTCTTCCAAAGCCTCCATCTTATTCTTCATCTTCAGCATCTCAATTTTCATATTTACAGTTTTATGGTCAGAGGGACAAATGGCATTTGTCACAACGTCATAAGATATTCTACAGAACAATTGTTTAAAGATGTCAGTAAACAATGCAAACACACTCACCAACAGATGAGGCAGGACTTGGTGAGTCCTACGCAGGGAGTCTGACCCCCTTGTCCTAAAGGAAGAAACAAATAGAACATTCAGACTAATGTCAGCCAACAGCTGACTTGGTTACAGCAGGGATTCCCAACCACTAGGCTGTGGACAGGCCTGCCCTTTTTATAGTTTATAGCCTGGCTGATGCACAGATCTGTGAAACACACAAACAGGTCAGATAACCATTCTTTCCTCCGGAATATTCAAAACACAAACAATCAAGATGGATTTAGGGCCTACCTAATAACACGTGTAAAACATGGTTGAGCCGTTGGTCTGTATAGGTCGACTTGTGTTCACTGACCCGTAGTTAGTAATGTCCAAACGCAACAGCACTACTTGAGTGCTGAACAGGTCTTTTACATGAACAGCCCTGCATGCTTATTACCCGGGTCTTAGGTTTACTATGAATGGGTCTGACACGGGTTAAACCCACTTCAAATATACAGGGTGAATCCGAACTGAAATATGAACTGAAGCTTACCTATAAAGGTGCTACCTACTAGCTAGCACTTTGCAGTGTCAATATTACAGACGTGTCACATAAACAATATCAAAGAGCCAACAGAGTCTGGTGTTTCGGTCGGGTCAGATAGTTCACTATCTCCCAAAAATAATTGTATTGTTGTTTCTACTGGAACCAAAAATTATGATGAATCAAGCAATACTTACCATCTATGGGAGGTACAGTGGGGAAAAAAAGTATTTAGTCAGCCACCAATTGTGCAAGTTCTCCCACTTAAAAAGATGAGAAAGGCCTGTAATTTTCATCATAGGTACACGTCAACTATGACAGACAAAATGAGATTTTTTTTTCTCCAGAAAATCACATTGTAGGATTTTTAATGAAGTTATTTGCAAATTATGGTGGAAAATAAGTATTTGGTCAATAACAAAAGTTTCTCAATACTTTGTTATATACCCTTTGTTGGCAATGACACAGGTCAAACGTTTTCTGTAAGTCTTCACAAGGTTTTCACACACTGTTGCTGGTATTTTGGCCCATTCCTCCATGCAGATCTCCTCTAGAGCAGTGATGTTTTGGGGCTGTCGCTGGGCAACACGGACTTTCAACTCCCTCCAAAGATTTTCTATGGGGTTGAGATCTGGAGACTGGCTAGGCCACTCCAGGACCTTGAAATGCTTCTTACGAAGCCACTCCTTCATTGCCCGGGCGGTGTGTTTGGGATCATTGTCATGCTGAAAGACCCAGCCACGTTTCATCTTCAATGCCCTTGCTGATGGAAGGAGGTTTTCACTCAAAATCTCACGATACATGGCCCCATTCATTCTTTCCTTTACACGGATCAGTCGTCCTGGTCCCTTTGCAGAAAAACAGCCCCAAAGCATGATGTTTCCACCCCCATGCTTCACAGTAGGTATGGTGTTCTTTGGACTCAACTCAGCATTCTTTGTCCTCCAAACACGACGAGTTGAGTTTTTACCAAAAAGTTCTATTTTGGTTTCATCTGACCGTATGACATTCTCCCAATCCTCTTCTGGATCATCCAAATGCACTCTATCAAACTTCAGACGGGCCTGGACATGTACTGGCTTAAGCAGGGGGACACGTCTGGCACTGCAGGATTTGAGTCCCTGGCGGAGTAGTGTGTTACTGATGGTAGGCTTTGTTACTTTGGTCCCAGCTCTCTGCAGGTCATTCACTAGGTCCCCCCGTGTGGTTCTGGGATTTTTGCTCACCGTTCTTGTGATCATTTTGACCCCACGGGGTGAGCCCCAGATCGAGGGAGATTATCAGTGGTCTTGTATGTCTTCCATTTCCTAATAATTGCTCCCACAGTTGATTTCTTCAAACCAAGCTGCTTACCTATTGCAGATTCAGTCTTCCCAGCCTGGTGCAGGTCTACAATTTTGTTTCTGGTGTCCTTTGACAGCTCTTTGGTCTTGGCCATAGTGGAGTTTGGAGTGTGACTGTTTGAGGTTGTGGACAGGTGTCTTTTATACTGATAACAAGTTCAAACAGGTGCAATTAATACAGGTAACGAGTGGAGGACAGAGGAGCCTCTTAAAGAAGAAGTTACCAGTCTGTGAGAGCCAGAAATCTTGCTTGTTTGTAGGTGACCAAATACTTATTTTCCACCATAATTTGCAAATAAATTCATAAAAAATCCTACAATGTGATTTTCTGGATTTGTTTTTCTCAATTTGTCTGTCATAGTTGACGTGTACCTATGATGAAAATTACAGGCCTCTCTCATCTTTTTAAGTGGGAGAACTTGCACAATTGGTGGCTGACTAAATACTTTTTTCCCCCACTGTATATCATAATCTACAGTAACCACAGTTGGTTCCTGTACCTCTTGCTTAGGGATCTCGACATCTACCACTTTGGTTATGGCATCATCCTCTGCTGCATTGTTTGTAAGTAATTTTTCGTGACGTTCTATGTATTAACAAAGAACACATTTTCAGTGTAAACCAAAGTATTGTTGAAAAATGTGTCATGGACTCCAAAAGGAATCCATTATAAATGTGTGGGACATACAAACATGGTTTTCAGAATCACTAAGGGCCTAGCGAGCTCTCATCTAAAAAGGTACTTAAATGTCCTTTTATATAATTGCAGGTATTCATTCTAGCTATGGTTATTACAAGTGCAACACTGCATAATGCTTCTAAGGCCAATTATATTAATACATCAGGTATTACTGTAGGAATGCATACGTAATTACAGATATATTATCACATAGGAGCTATTACTGTATGTCTACATTGTATATATATGTTTAGTATTAGGCTATTACTTATGTGGAAATTGGTATATCACTTCTTAAGTAAATACAATGTTGGTAACAACTTCTAATGAGCTGGCTAGAGCTATGGCATACAACTAGCTAGCAAGCTAAAGCAGCCTGCTTGTCTAACTAACTACCAGCAAATGGTTGGCCAAGCTAACCTTAGCTGGCACCACACTGACAGTAGACTAGCCTAGCTGGTAACATTATCCTTACTTAGCTTATTAACCCTTTGACGCGTATGATCATGTATTTGTGATCATTGTTGAGTGGTCCCTGCAGCGTACGATCTCAAATATGTGATTGGAACAGTAGCAACAGAACGTATGACGCAATAAACGCGTCTAAACAGTATTGTTGTCTGAACAGCATCTAAATATTTTTTTGTACTGATGGAAAATAAAGGTCATAAACTTTATTCCTCAATTTTACCTTTTATTGTAAAAGATAATACCAACTTCATCATCCAAGCATCACATGGAATACATACACAGCCAAACTCATTCCATAAACCAATCTAAGTGACAGGTTGCGCTGTCAAAAAACTAAACATAAATTAGCGACCTAACAGCTAGACTAGTTTACAATGTACCACATCTCAGGTGAGCACAAGAGACTAATGTAATATTGTTTAGAATATAAATGTGTTTCAGCTAAGCTAACAGTAGCTACATTATTTAGGATGGCAGCCATATTTGTTTATGTTTGACTTCGCGAACTCCCTAATCCCAGAATGCCATTCACTATAAAACACAAATAAACAAAGTCAAAGATGGCTGCGCTCATTGCCTGAAAAATATTAACTTAGTTTAGCCACTTTTCAGCATTTTACAAATCGTTGATGTACTTGATACAGTGTATACAAGAACCGGAGCACATGACTTGAAAAGTCATTTACCGTTTTTGACAAATCACAAAGCAAATAAAATGTTTTCACCTCACAGATCATCACACCAAATACAAGCCTACTGCCTAGCCTAACTGTAGCGTGAAAGCTAAACAGGGATGAAACCATTTTAAGGGGGTTTGTGTGTGTGTGTGGGGGGGGGGGGGTAATTTAATTTGTGGGGGGTTTTCAAGTCCATAGGGGGTAAAATTTGGGGAAGGTATTGTGGGGAGATATGATGCAGGAAATATTACTATGATGGGGGATTTATCAATAAATGGGGGGCAAACACAGGAGAAGTTTATACGCTAAATAAAAATAAAACCCCTGGAAAGGGGGGTCTGAGCTGGCAACCCTGAGGTACCAAAGTTACAATCTGATGCCGCGTTCAAAACAACTGGGAACTGGGAAATCTCCGACTTCAGTGCATTCAAGACAACTGGCAACTCTGGGAAAAAACAAGCTCAGACTGGGAGAAAACGTTTTGAACGGTCATCCAACTCAGAATTCCAACTCGGGAACTCGGGCCTCTTTCTAGAGCTCCGACTTTCGGACCTGAAGATCATTGACGTCATGATTTTACCTAGTATTTTTCCGAGTTCACAATTGTCTTGAAAGCACCATAAGTCAGTTGAGTGAACTATCCCTTGTTATAACATCTTTGGTCTGACAGACACTTACATGACAACCAGAATGCATTGAATAATGTCAACAAACATGTCGCCACACATAGCCAGCAAATAGCTTAGCATTAGCTCATCATAATCAGTACAACATTCAAAAAAGTATTTTAAACACATCATATGTGTCCATTACAATCTATGTAAGAATCGGAATGCATGATTTGTAACCAGTACTTGAAAACATGTGAATAAAACAGTAAATACATTATGATCCTAAGTGGTGCAGTGTTCTAAGGCACTGCATCTCAGTGCTAGAGGCGTCACTACAGACCCTGGTTCGATTCCAGGCTGTATCACAATCCGGCCGTTTTTGGGAGTCCCGTAGGGACAATTGGCCCAGTGTCGTCTGGGTTAGGCCATCATTGTAAATACGTTTTACTGTTTTGAAATCAGTGGAATTAGTGTACGATAGCTAAGGAGATGGAGAAAAAACATAACATCTTCAAACTAACAGCAACCATGGCATCCGTGAGAGAGGGAGAAGCGTCCATCCATGTATACGGGTAAGAGAGTGTAGCTAGCTACAATTTTGTCAGAAAGTCGTTTTCATTTCAAGTTAAAGTATACTGTTAGCTAGCTACCTAACGTTAGCTGGCTGGCTCGCTAGCTAACGTTACGTGTATGATCTGTGTAGTAATATTATTTATATCTCAGAGCCATTTGCTTTTCTAGTTATAGACTAATGTTAGCTAGCTAACATTGAGCCTGGTTGGTTAGCTACCTGCAGATTCATGCAGGGTAGTAACGTCATGAGTTGGGATTATGGTTCATTGTTTAGCTAGCTAGCTACATGTCTTAACAAAAGACTCCACTATGCAAGTAAACATTTCAATAGAATGTTAATGATGTCACTGCGACAACTGTTGATAGACGTAGCTGGTAAATTCACTCTGGCTTTCTACTCCGATTTCAGAGCACTCTTGTCTTGAGTGTGCCAGAGCGCAGAATAACTGACGAATTTATGAAAGCTCAACACCCGGTGAATGTGGCCAGTGTCAGTAAACCTTGGCAAAAAAGCGTAAATTGTTGCCAGCAGCACAGTTGCAGTCACCAACGCTCTGGATAACATAAAAACAGCCTAACCAGCTCTGCTAGGGCGAGTAAAATGGTCAGAGTGAGCTGTTCTCTCATTTGTGTCTGGAAGTAGCTAGCAAGCTAGGTAACGTTAGCCAGTTAGCTTGGGTGCTTGACTGCTGTTGTTAGGACAGAACGCTCGGATCAACCCTTAAAGAGATGGGTGGGGCTAAAGCTTAAGAGGGTGTGAACGATGCTGAATGGGTGTAGACAAAGAAGAGCTCTCCAGTAGGTGTACCAAAACATTCAAGGGCCATTTTCTCAAAAGTGAGGTTACAAGTTTATTTCAAAGCAGAATTACTTTCCCATTGTTCCTCAACTGTAGTGTATGATATACCATTTTCTTGCTCTGAGTCTCTACTTTTATCCAATGTAAAAAAAAAACACAATTTCAAGTATTGCTACATAAGACCGGATCGAGCTGGTCGGTCACATATCTCGTCAGAAAGCATGAAATAATTACACGTTTTTGGCATTTTGATGTTGCCAGAAACGGTCTTCCCTTTATGAAGAGGTGTGCAAAGTTGACCATATTAGTGAATGAAAATGTGTCCCTCACTTATAAAGTAGATATGGGTAGGTATTAAAACATCTCAAACTGTATCACTGTATTCAATTATTCTGTCTCTCTCTTTCTCTATATTTTCTTTTGTCTTAATTTGGTAAAATCTGGAAAGGGAAACCAATCCTCTTAAGATGTAAGAGCCCTTTCTCTCTACCCCAGGCCTTGTTAGCACCATTCTCACCTTGGAGTATATTTAAAAGAATTGTGCTTTCCCCCTCTGAATGTAGCTGAGTAGTCCACCATGAGAGTCTGATGTCATTCCTCTTGGCTATTCTTCCTGTCTAGCTTGTATTTTTTCTGCCTGTCTGCTTCGCTGACTGACAGCTTACCCAGATAGCACATAACATTCTGAGAATCATATGTTTCTTTAAGCTTGGTGAGAGCGTGGTTGTCCTATGGTTATTTTGCATACAACCTTCCCACAACATTCTTGGAATGGTGCAGGATAGTTGCTTGGCTTTGGAACATTCTCAGCACATTTAAGGAACTTGACAAAATAACTTTATTTTCTTGGTATTTCATTACTTCAACAGAACGTTTCCTAAAAGTTCAAACATGGTTACATTAAATTACATTTTCGGTAATGTTCTAGGAACGTTCTCCAACTGGTTTGACATTGGGAATGTTCTCACATTGTTCTGAGAACGTTAAGAAACAACATTCTTCTGTGGGAATTTCAGTACTTTAGCATTAAGTTTCCTCATGGTTCTATTTAAAGTCATGTTCTCAAATTGTTCTTAAACCTTTAAAAGACTTTCCATAAAAAACACTCTGAAAACATTAGCAACATTCAGAGAACATTCTAATAATGTTATTTAAAAACATATACATTCCGTTCTCAGCATCAACAAAACTCTCTATATCCTCTATCTTGTTAAGTGTGTTCACCTGATCTTAATGAGTGCTTGTTTCCTTTGAAATGGGGTCTGTTTGAATAGACAAATATGAACAGCGTTGTTTGAGTAATTTTTTTTATAATGCTAGCTCTATCCTAGTGGTGCAGTGGACTAATTCCATGGATAGATAACAGAAGATTATAGGTTTGAATCTTGCCACAATAAAACAAGAAATGTGTTTGCATGATTAATGCCAAAGCAAATGAATTTCCATGTGTCCAATCTGTGCTTGGAGTTCAAGACAGTTAACCCAAACTAAGCTATTCAAATTCTAATTGAAACATGTTCTCAGTACGTTATTTAATTACCTTAAAATAACCTATAATTTCTGTTCTCAGAACGTTAATAAAAGCTTCCAGGAAAACTTTCAGGGAACAATAGTAAAACTTTCTCAGAACCTCCCTGCAACCTAAAGATGAACATTCCCAGAACAGGCAACATTTTAACTTTAAATTCTCAGAACGTTGAAAAACCTTTCAATTTTACCAGTCAGGAAACGTATGGCTTCGGTCCCAGAACCAATGGGAAACCAAAACTTACGTTCCCACAACTTCCAAGTAACCAAATGTGCTGGCTGGGTAGTGCTCGCTGAGACATGGAGGCCCGGCCGGACTAAATGAAAGAGAGCTTTTTAATCTGGGTGCCCAGGGATTTTCCCTTTCCTCCAGTCCAATTTATTGGCATTCCAGAGCCGACTGCTAGAAAAAGCTGCGAATCCAGAGAGACAAGTTACAAACACACACATACACACACACACACACACACACAGACACACACACACAGAGTGAGAGAGACAGACGTACGCACACGCACACAACACAGGCACAAACAACACAAATATTTGAAACGTTTGACTCAGGCCCATGGTATAAAATACCGGTCCAAAGTTTTAGAACACCTACTCATTCAAGGGTTTTTCTTTATTTTTTACTATTTTCTACATTGTAGAATAATAGTGAAGACATCAAAACTATGAAATAACACATATGGAATCATGTAGTAACTAAAAAATTGTTAAACAAATCAAAATATATTTTATATTTAAGAGTCTTCAAATAGCCACCCTTTGCCTTGACAACAGCTTTGCACACTCTTGGCATTTTCTCAACCAGCTTCACCTGGAATGCTTTTCCAACAGTCTTTAAGGAGTTCCCACATATGCTGAGCACTTGTTGGCTGCTTTTCCTTCACTCTGCCGTCCGACTCATCCCAAACCATCTCAATTTGGTTGAGGTCGAGGGATTGTGGAGGCCAGGTTATCTGATGCAGCACTCCATCACTCTCCTTCTTGGTAAAATAGCCCTTACACAGCCTGGAGGTGTGTTGGGTCATTGTTCTGTTGAAAAACAAATGATAGTCCCACTAAGCCCAAACCAGATAGGATGGCATATCGCTGCAGAATGCTCTGGTAGCCATGCTGGTTAAGTGTGCCTTGAATTCTATATACATCACAAACAGTGTCACCAGCAAAGCACACCCACACCATCACACCTCCTCCTCCATGCTTCACGGTTGGAAATACACATGCAGAGATCATCCGTTCACCCACACCATGTCTCACAAAGACACAGCGGTTGGAACCAAAAATCTCCAATTTGGACTCCAGACCAAAGGACAAATTTCCACCGGTCTAATGTCTATTGCTCGTGTTTCTTGGTCCACGCAAGTCTCTTCTTATTGGTGTCCTTTAGTAGTGTGTTTTTTTGCAGCAATTCGACCATGAAGGCCTGATTCACACAGTCTCCTCTGAACAGTTGATGTTGAGATGTGTCTGTTACTTGAACTCTGTGAAGCATTTATTTGGCCTGCAATTTCTGAGGCTGGTAGCTCTAATCAATTTATCCTCTGCAGTAGAGGTAACTCTGGGTCTTCCATCCTGTGGCGGTCCTCATGAGAGCCAATTTCATCATAGCACTTGATGGTTTTTGCGACTGCACTTGAAGAAACTTCTTGAAATTTCCCATATCGTCTTAAAGTAATGATGGACTGTCATTTCTCTTTGTTTATTTGAACTGTTCTGTTATTTCATAGTTGTGATGTCTTCACTATTATTCTACAATGCAGAATATAGTAAAAATAAAGAAAAACTCTTGAATGAGTAGGTGTTCTAAAACGTTTGACCGGTAGTGTATGTTAGGGATAAACGCCAACGTTCTGTACTTACCTTGGGAATAATGGACGACGCAGCTGGATGAGGCGGTGTGGTACACACGCACACACACAGAGAGAGACAGACGTACGCACACACACACAGGCACACAGACACACACACACAAATATTTGAAACGTTTGACTGAGGCACAGCATCATGCTATGCAATCCCACATACAAAAAATACTATAGTATACTTAAGCAATAAGGCCCGAGGAGGTGTGGTATATGGCCAATCTAACACGGCTAAGTGCTGTTCTTATGCACGACGCAGCGTTCTGTACTTTACCTTGGAAATAATGGACGATGCAGCAGGACGAGGCGGAGCCGAGTCCCTTTGCAGAGTTAATTTTTCCAAGGTAATGTACAGAACGTCTGCGTTTATCACGCTTATTACACAGTTGGCAAAGAAAACAATATGAAAGCCCACATTTACCTGTAGAAATAATTTTTTTCCTTGATATTTTCTGTTTTATAAACTAATTCATACTTTCTCATCTTTTGGTTGAAAGAGACGCTGTTTTCTATTGACATTCATTTGGATACATCCACAACAATAACCTTATAATGCCCGATTTTGCCTGGCATAACTAGAAAAGTTGGACTTTTCATCAGGACACTCGTCAACACTGACTGTTATGAGGAGATCGCATTGCATATCAAACACACAAGGCTAGAAGCTAGCTAAATAGTTTGTTGCTAGCAAACCTGCCAATATGACAACCAAATTCAAAAATATCAGTTGCTGAAAACAGCTGGTCAAACATGAAACACGTGGGAGAGTCATCAGACGCTCCCCAAAAATATTTATCTGCAAAAACAAATCAATGCTAGCTGGACCTGCGTTTACAATGTATCCAATTTCAATTTGTGTAGGTGTTGGTTTAGCTTTCTGTATCTTTGTAGCAAATACGGTCTGCAAGTGTAGGCGCATATTGCGCCATGATTGCAAGGTGACCCGATATATTTTCCAAATGTCCCGATATCTTTTCCAACTGTCCCGTTATCTGGTTTTAATGTCCATTCTAGAATGCCCTTCTAGCCAATCAGAAACAAGTATCAAACAATGCTGTAGTATAAGGTCTGATATACCACGGCTTTCATCCAATCAGCATCCAGGGCTCGAACCACCCGGTTTTAAAAATCGTATAAATACTATAGTATTCACTGTAGTGTTTTTGCGGACTTTAGTCTGCAAAAACACTACAGTGAATACTGTAGGATTTATTGTAGTATTTACAGTTAACTATAGTATAAATACTATAGTAACAAAAAAGTAAATGTATACTATATATATATACAGTGGGGAGAACAAGTATTTGATACATTGACAATTTTGCAGGTTTTCCTACTTACAAAGCATGTAGAGGTCTGTAATTTTTATCATAGGTACACTTCAACTGTGAGAGACGGAATCTAAAACAAAAATCCAGAATATCACATTGTATGATTTTTAAGTAATTAATTTGCATTTTATTGCATGAAATAAGTATTTGATACATCAGAAAAGCAGAACTTAATATTTGGTACAGAAACCTTTGTTTGCAATTTCAGAGATCATACGTTTCCTGTAGGTCTTGACAAGGTTTGCACACACTGCAGCAGGGATTTTGGCCCACTCCTCCATACAGACCTTCTCCAGATCCTTCAGGTTTCGGGGCTGTCGCTGGGCAATACGGACTTTCAGCTCCCTCCAAAGATTTCCTATTGGGTTCAGGTCTGGAGACTGGCTAGGCCACTCCAGGACCTTGAGATGCTTCTTACTGAGCCACTCCTTAGTTGCCCTGGCTGTGTGTTTCGGGTCGTTGTCATGCTGGAAGGCCCAGCCACGACCGATATTCAATGCTCTTACTGAGGGAAGGCCAAGATCTCGCGATACATGGCCCCATCCATCCTCCCCTCAATACGGTGCAGTCGTCCTGTCCCCTTTGCAGAAAAGCATCCCCAAAGAATGATGTTTCCACCTCCATGCTTCACGGTTGGGATGGTGTTCTTGGGGTTGTACTCCTCCTTCTTCTTTCTCCAAACACGGCGAGTGGAGTTTAGACCAAAAAGCTATATTTTTGTCTCATCAGACCACATGACCTTCTCCCATTCCTCCTCTGGATCATCCAGATGGTCATTGTCAAACTTCAGACAGCCTGGACATGCGCTGGCTTGAGCAGGGGGACCTTGCGTGCGCTGCAGGATTTTAATCCATGACGGCGTAGTATGTTACTAATGGTTTTCTTTGAGACTGTGGTCCCAGCTCTCTTCAGGTCATTGACCAGGTCCTACCGTGTAGTTCTGGGCTGATCCCTAACCTTCCTCATGATCATTGATGCCCCACTAGGTGAGTTCTTGCATGGAGCCCCAGACCGAGGGTGATTGACCGTCATCTTGAACTTCTTCCATTTTCTAATAATTGCGGCAACAGTTGTTGCCTTCTCACCAAGCTGCTTGCCTATTGTCCTGTAGCCCATCCCAGCCTTGTGCAGGTCTACAATTGTATCCCTGATGTCCTTACACAGCTCTCTGGTCTTGGCCATTGTGGAGAGGTTGGAGTCTGTTTAATTGAGTGTGTGGATAGGTGTTTTTTATACAGGTAACGAGTTCAAACAGGTGCAGTTAATACAGGTAATGAGTTGAGAACAGGAGGGCTTCTTAAAGAAAAACTAACAGGTCTGTGAGAGCCGGAATTCTTACTGGTTGGTAGGTGATCAAATACTTATGTCATGCAATAAAATGCAAATTCATTACTTAAAAATCATACAATGTGATTTTCTGGATTTTTGTTTTAGATTCCGTCTCTCACAGTTGAAGTGTACCTATGATAAAAATTACAGACCTATACATGCTTTGTAAGTAGGAAAACCTGCAAAATCAGCAGTGTATCAAATACTTGTTCTCCCCACTGTATATATATATATATATATATATATATATATATATATACAGATCTGGAAAAAATTAAGAGACCACTGCAAAAATATATGTTTCTCTGGTTATACTATTTATAGGTATGTGTTTGGGTGAAATTATATAAACTACTGACAACATTTCTCCCAAATTCCAAATAAAAATATTGTCATTTAGAGCATTTATTTGCAGAAAATGACAACTGGTCAAAATAACAAAAAATATGCAGTGTTGTCAGACCTCGAATAATGCAAAGAAAATAAGTTCATTTCATTTTTAAACAACACAATACTAATGTTTTAACTTAGGAAGAGTTCGGAAATCAATATTTGGTGGAATAACCCTGATTTTCAATCACAGCTTTCATGCGTCTTGGCATGCTCTCCACCAGTCTTTCACATTGATGTTGGATGACTGGCGCAAAAATTCAAGCAGCTCGGCTTTGTTTGATGGCTTGTGGCCATCTATCTTCCTCTTGATCACATTCCAGAAGTTTTCAATGGGGTTCAGGTCTGGAGATTGGGCTAGCCATGACAGGGTCTTGATCTGGTGGTCCTCCATCCACACCTTGATTGACTTGGCTGTGTAGCATGGCGCATTGTCCTGCTGGAAAAACCAATCCTCAGAGTTGGGGAACAATGTCAGAGCAAAAGGAAGCAAGTTTTCTTCCAGGACAACCTTGTACATGGCTTGATTCATGCGTCCTTCACAAAGAGAAATCTGCCCGATTCCAGCCTTGCTGAAGCACCCCCAGATCCTCCACCAAATTTCACAGTGGGTGCGAGACACTGTGGCTTGTAGGACACTCCAGGTCTCTGTTGGGAAAGCTGAAAATTGGACTCATCAGAGAAGATGACCTTACTCCAGTCCTCTACGGTCCAATCCTTATGGTCTTTTGCAAACCTCAGCTTGGCTTTTCTTTGCTTCTCATTGATTAAGGGCTTTTTTCTAGCTTTGCACAACTTCAGCCCTGCCCCTAGGAGCCTGTTTCTAACCATCCTCGCCGTGCACTTCACCCCAGCTGCCGTTTGCCATTCTTTTTGTAGGTCACTTGATGTCATCCTACGGTTGTTGAGTGACATTCGAATGAGTTGGCGGTCATCCCGGTCAGTAGAGTCGTTTTCGCCCTCTGCCGGTCTGTAGCTTGACCTTGCTTCAGGTTGCTTGACCTTGTTCTTATGAACCGCCATCTTTGACATTTTAAGGATAGAAGCAACCTGACGCTCACTGTATCCCTCTGTCAGTAAAGCCAGAATTGAACCCTTCTTTTCCTCACTCAAAACTTTCCTTTTCAACTCTTTTGGCATGGTCAATAGTTATTTTTTGATTAATATTACTTTTGAGGTACTATTAGCACTGTTTTTGCAAATAGGCAGTACTCGTTTACAGTAAATGTCTTACTGTGGCTACTGTCAAAAATAAAACCTAAAAGCAAGCCAAATGTCAAGTCTAGCTGAGCTTAGCACTCCTACCCACTCACTTTCAAGAGAATGAGGCGCAGATCTGGCTCATTGTAAAAAACAACAACACTTTTATAGATTTTGGCGATCTTGGTGATCACTGACGTTGTTTGATGCTCTGTCCACTCACCTTAATTTATCAGATTCTTACAATGATTTGAAATGTATATTATTTGATGATTAGAGATATATCCTTATCTGAGATTAAACATGAAAAACAGGAAAAAATATTTGTGCACCAGTATACATATTTGTGACCAAACTCTGACAGCTGTGTTTTAACAATCGAAACAAAAACAGTAACCACCCGCAAGAGAGGAAGTCTATAGCTTCAACCGCTCTCTTTGGCTGGTAGGAACTCAAATTCGCTAATATCAGGAGTCTCCCAAACAGCGACGCAGGTCGCAAGTCCAGTCCCATTATGTCAGCCACTTGTCTTTATCCATCATGACATGAATACGTGGCAAAATTACTTTTCACAGAACACATAAAGTTTACCCTACCTCAGGACTGCTTTACTGATGGCTAAATATTTTAGCCAGCTAACGTTTGCAGCCTGAATCAAATAACTATCCAGCCAGCTAACCTAGTCAGCCAGCCATCTCAGCTAGCGAGCCACATGCATCTTAGCCATTTAACCAGAATGCCAACAGCCAAGATAACAAATCCACCAGGCCCCTCATACCAAATTAACTAAGTTATGTTGCTGAATAACAAATAAACATGGGTGACGTTAGCTAGTTAGCTTAGCTTTAGTTGTGTCCATCTTACTAGTTAAGATGGGCCTTCATGCGATGGGGTGTCCAAAGAAGGAGGGGGGCCGTAGATGTCTGTTTCATTCGTTTGCAGTGGGGAGAATCTGGAGGAATGGGGGGTGATGACTGTGCTCCTTCTCTTGTAGTTGTCCTCAGCTGTAAGGCATGCCTTTGTTTCTTCCACAGTATGGAATTACATTTACATTTACATTTTAGTCATTTAGCAGACGCTCTTATCCAGAGCGACTTACAAATTGGTGCATTCAATTTAGGATAGCCAGTGGGACAACCACCCTGTTTTTATTTTTTAGGGGGGGGATTTCTGTTATACTATTCCAGGTATTCCTTAAAGAGGTAGGGTTTCAAGTGTCTCTGGAAGGTGTTCAGTGACTCCGCCAACCTGGCATCGTGGGGGAGCTTGTTCCACCATTGGGGTGCCAGAGCAGCGAATAGCTTTGACTAGGATGAGCAGGATCTGTGCTTCCGTAGAGGTAGGGGGGCTAGCAGGCCAGAGGTGGATGCACCCTTGTTTGGGTGTAGGGTCTGATTCTTGGAGTGAATTCTTGGAGTGTTCAATTTTTCCTAATCTTCAGTATTGCTGGGTATATCAGGAATGGGCGAAGTCCTCTTGCTGTCATCTGTCATTTGACGTGGTCGAAGGATTTCCTCTTCAGTATGGTTTCGTTGCTGTAGTCTCGGATAAATGCCAGATTGGATCTCCCATGTCTCGGTGGGTTCTCGAGGGCTCTGTTTCCCCGCAGAATATCCACTCGGTCCTCACATCTTAACAGGCAGAATATGAGGGTGCGGGGATGGCTTCGGACATTATTGCCACTGTAGATTCGGTGTGCCCGTTGAATTTCAATCTTCCTCCCTTGTAGCAACGGTATCCATATTGGAAGAAAACCTTTTGGGTCAGAACCCTCTGCGGTTTCTTCCAGGCCCACCAGACATATGTTCAGTCTCCTATCTCTGTCTTCAAGCGACGTCATTTTCTCCCGCAGTTGCTTCACTGCATCTCGGCAGGTGGCTATGTCGTCTGTAGCAGCCCTGGCACTAATCTGCATCTCATCACCGCGCGGCTCCAGAGACTTGCATGTGACAGATTGGCTGGCAATGTCGTTTGAGAGTTTTAAGATAGACGTGTTGGAGCCTTCTACCATATCCTTAAGTGATTTAATATCTCCCGAAAGCAGTTCCTCCAGGGATTCCTTAACTGCTTGTTTGAGCATTGCCTGCATTGATGTTTGTTGTTGATTCAGAGCCTTCAATGTGGCGGAGTTGGATATATCCTCGCTGGTCTTAGTTGGTTCAGTGTCTTTCTTTGTTCGGGACGCTTTTAGGCTTCCCTGTGCCTTAGTTGAGTGTCCTCGGTTGCGTAGGTCCATGTTATTAGGCATTTTGAAGGTTCAGAGGCAAGTTGTCTGGAATTTATTATGGATTTTGGACTTTTGATACTGTACTCAGAACTACACGTGCATCTCTGCCAAAAGGCCACCGGAAATCTGTCACAACACCCTTTCGTAAAGGGGCAATCCGAAGTTGAAACAATAACAAAGTGTTTACCCCACCACTGTTTCGCTTACAGTGCATTTGAAAAGTGTTAAGACCCTAATCAATCTACACACAATACCCAATAATGACAAAGCAAAACAGGTTTTTAGAAATTTTAGCAAATGTATAAAAAATTAAAAGCTGAAATATCACATTTACATAAGTATTCAGACTCTTTACTCAGTACTTTGTTGAATCACCTTTGGCAGCGATTACAGTCTCGAGTCTTCTTGGGTATGATGCTACAAGCTTGGCACACCTGTATTTGGGGAGTTTCTCCCATTCTTCTCTGCAGATACTCTCAAGCTCTGTCCCGAAGCCATTCGTGCGTTGTCTTGGCTGTGTGCTTAGGGTCGTTGTCCTGTTGGAAGGTGAACCTTTGCCCCAGTCTGAGGTCCTGAATGCTCTGGAGCAGGTTTTCATCAAGGATCTCTCTGTTCTTTGCTCCGTTCATCTTTCTGACTAGTCTCCCAGTCCCTGCCACTGAAAATCATCCCCACAGCATGATGCTGCCACCACCATGCTTCACCGTAGGGATGGTGCCAGGTTTCCTCCAGACGTGATGCTTGGCATTCAGGCCAAAGAGTTCAATCTTGGTTTCATCAGACCAGAGAATCTTGTTTCTCATGGTCTGAGAGTGTTTAGGTGCCTTTTGGCAAACTCCAAGCGGGTGGTCATGTACCTTTTACTGAGGAGTGGCTTCCGTCTGGCCACTCTACCATAAAAGCCTGATTGGTGGAGTGCTGCAGAGATGGTTGTCCTTCTGGAAGATTCTCCCATCTCCACAGAGGAACTCTGGAGCTCTGCCAGAGTGACCATCGGGTTCTTGGTCATCTCCCTGACCAAGGCCCTTCTCCCCCGATTGCTCAGTTTGGCCAGGCAGCCAGCTCTAGGAAGAGTCTTGGTGGTTCCAAACTTTTTCCATTTAAGAATGATGGAGGCCACTGTGTTCTTGGGGACCTTCAATGCTGCACAATGCTGTCTCTGAGCTCTACGGACAATTCCTTCGACCTCATGGTTTGGTTTTTGCTCTGTCAACTGTCAACTGTGGGACCTTATATAGACAGGTGTGTGCCTTTCCAAATCATGTCCAATCCATTGAATTTACCACAGGTGGATTCCAATCAAGTTATAGAAACATCTCAAGGATGATCAATGGAAACAGGACATACCTGAGCTCAATTTCGAGTTTCATAGCAAAGGGTCTGAATACTTATGTAAATAAGGTATTTCTGGTTTTTGTTTTATACATTTGCAAAAATTTCTAAAAACCTGTTTTTGCTTTGTCATTATGGGGTATTGTGTGTAGATTGAGGAGGAAATATATTTATTTAATCCATTTTAGAATAAGGCAAACAAAATGTGGAAAAAGTAAAGGGGTCTGAATACTTTCCGAATGCACTGTATGTAGCTGAGGGAAGGGCATGGAAAAATGGAACCACTCTCAAATTCATAGACAGAACTATAGATGCAAGGACTGACAATCCATGATATCCTAATTATAGGTTCAACCATGTTTTGAGGCTATACAGTGTTTGTTTACATTTACTTTGTTTACAAACATTGTAGTAAAACAAGCTTATTTTTGGGGTTCTGATGTGGTATGACATTTGAACTAAGCTTTATAAGTTATATTCTTCAAGAATAAATGGGTACATATCATTAATTTATAAGTCCAAAAATGTATGTAGCAACTGCAGATTCACCCTTTAAATGTAATGTAATCCACATGAGAAAAACAACGGGCTAGCCTTTCGCTAAATGTAACATGCCAATATAGGCTTATCTTGGCTGCTTAGTTTCACACCCACTAACATGGCTGACCTCTATCGGTCTTGCCCCTGTTCTCACTTTAATCCCTCAGCTACCATAGTGTCTGACCTGTTTTGGTCTGCCTCATGAATAATGCATATGACAAGCATTAGGCAGAGTCACACAGCGCTAAGCCACTGTGAAATGCCTGCCAGGGCCACACATTCTTTCAGACACATTTTATTTTCTACGACTGAGTTGCAATGTTTTACACAGACTTCATGCCTCACAGGTGCCAGGAAAAAAGGCCAGTCACATGGCAGGGTAAATAAGAGGTTTATCAATCAAATTCAATCAATCAAATGTATTTATAAAGCTATTTTTAGATCAGCAGATGTCACAAAGTGCTTCTACAGAAACCCAGCCTAAAACCCCAAAGGGCAAGCAATGCAGATTTAGAAGCGCAGTGGCTAGGAAAAACTCCCTAGAAAGGCAGGAACCAGGCTCTGAGGGGTGGCCAGTCTTCTTCTGGCTGTGCCGGTGGAGATTATAAGAGTACATGGTCCAGTGGAGGCTGCTGAGGGGAGGCTGGCTCATAATAAAGGCTGGAATGGAGTCAATGGAGTGGTATCAACCACATGGAAACCACCTTTGATGTGTTTGATACCATTCTATTGACCTCATTCCAGCCATTATTATGAGCCATCCTCCACTCAGCAGCCTCCATTGACATGACCATTAAGGCTAGATCGTTCTTCAAGATGTTCAAATGTTCATAGAAGACCAGCAGGGTCAAATAATAATACCAGTGGTTATAGAGGGTGCAACAGGTCAGCACCTCAGGAGTAAATGTCAGTTGGCGTTTCATAGCCGAGCATTCAGAGGTCGAGACAGCAGGTGCGTTAGAGAGAGAGAGAGAGAGACTCCACTGGCTGCAGCAGAGCTACGGCACAACCTATTTTTTTTCAAAGGCTGATGGGAAATGTGACCAGTGACCGTGTGCTAAGAGGGTGCTTTGATGATATCAGACATTTTACATGCTTTGTCATAGACTGTTGAGGCTTATTCAGGGCCTAGAACCCTTCAAATACCAGGAATTAACAACTTAAAATTAAAAATGTCCAACAAATAATCTGCTGAACAGCATTCTGAACTCAACTTTGGCTGTATATGTACATGAGTGCTTCATAGACAGTCATAGTCACTTTTTTCTCAATTTGGCAACATGACTATCACCATTGACTCGGTGTTGTCTCCTCTTGTTTACAGAGGACCACAGAGGACACAGTCTGTTCTGAATATGTAAGCTATGGAACAGGGTCAAACCAGGTATTTTCTTTATAGGTCACCTCACCAAACGTGCTGAATTATTCTCAGGGTTGTGTTTAAATTACTCGTTCGGTCTCTCATTTTGGGTAACGTCCCCTGTAGGGGTACAGTCTAGGAAGATCCAATCACACAACGTCTGTTGTAGACAGACAGGAGCAACGGCCAGTAGTGGACCACTCCACTTCCCATATACTGTAAGGGGCTGTAGTCTACTCCCATCTTCAGGAAGAAGAGATCAACTACCGACAACATCCTGAGGCTGGCCGAAGATGTACACTGCTCAAAAAAATAAAGGGAACACTAAAATAACACATCCTAGATATGAATGAATGAAATAATCTTATTAAATACTTTTTTCTTTACATAGTTGAATGTGCTGACAACAAAATCACACAAAAATTATCAATGGAAATCAAATTTATCAACCCATGGAGGTCTGGATTTGGAGTCACCCTCAAAATTAAAGTGGAAAACCACACTACAGGCTGATCCAACTTTGATGTAATGTCCTTAAAACAAGTCAAAATGAGGCTCAGTAGTGTGTGTGGCCTCCATGTGCCTGTATGACCTCCCTACAATGCCTGTGCATGCTCCTGATGAGGTGGGGGATGGTCTCCTGAGGGATCTCCTCCCAGACCTGGACTAAAGCATCCGCCAACTCCTGGACAGTCTGTGGTGCAACGTGGCGTTGGTGGATGGAGCGAGACATGATGTCCCAGATGTGCTCAATTGGATTCAGGTCTGGGGAACGGGCGGGCCAGTCCATAGCATCAATGCCTTCCTCTTGCAGGAACTGCTGACACACTCCAGCCGCATGAGGTCTAGCATTGTCTTGCATTAGGAGGAACCCAGGGCCAACCGCACCAGCACATGGTCTCACAAGGGGTCTGGAGATCTCATCTCGGTACCTAATGGCAGTCAGGCTACCTCTGGCGAGCACATGGAGGGCTGTGCGGCCCCCCAAAGAAATGCCACCCCACACCATGACTGACCCACCGCCAAACCGGTCATGCTGGAGGATGATGCAGGCAGCAGAACCTTCTCCACGGCGTCTCCAGACTCTGTCACGTCTGTCACATGTGCTCAGTGTGAACCTACTTTCATCTGTGAAGAGCACAGGGCGCCAGTGGCGGATTTGCCAATCTTGGTGTCCTCTGGCAAATGCCAAACATCCTGCACGGTTTTGGGCTGTAAGCACAACCCCCACCTGTGGACGTCGGGCCCTCATACCACCCTCATGGAGTCTGTTTCTGACCGTTTGAGCAGACACATGCACATTTGTGGCCTGCTGGAGGTCATTTTGCAGGGCTCTGGCAGTGCTCCTCATACTCCTCCTTGCACAAAGGCGGAGGTAGCAGTCCTGCTGCTGGGTTGTTGCCCTCCTACGGCCTCCTACACGTCTCCTGATGTACTGGCCTGTCTCCTGGTAGCGCCTCCATGCTCTGGACCTGGACACTACGCTGACAGACACAGCAAACCTTCTTGCCACAGCTCGCATTGATGTGCCATCCTGGATGAGCTGCACTACCTGAGCCACTTGTGTGGGTTGTAGACTCCGTCTCATGCTACCACTAGAGTGAAAGCACCGCCAGCATTCAAAAGTGACCAAAACATCAGCCAGGAAGCATAGGAACTGAGAAGTGGTCTGTGGTCACCACCTGCAAAACCAGTCCTTTATAGGTGGTGTCTTGCTAATTGCCTATAATTTCCACCTGTTGTCTATTCCATTTGCACAACAGCATGTGAAATGTATTGTCAATCAGTGTTGCTTCCTAAGTGGACAGTTTGATTTCACCGAAGTGTGATTGATTTGGAGTTACATTGTGTTGTTTAAGTGTTACCTTTATTTTTTGGAGCAGTGTACAAAGAGGGTGCAACAAAAAAGAGGTGACGGTGGCTGTCTTCTTAAACATTGAAAAGGAATTTTCGATAAGATGTGGCACAATGGGCTCATCTGTAGGCTATCAGATACAAACCTGAAACTCCCCACTCAGATGGTCAGTCTTTTAAACAGTTTTTAAATCAGCAAAAGATAGCGGTGAGGGTGGGAGAAGCCACATCATTCAGATTCTCTCCAGAGGTGGGAGTACCCCAAGCCTCCACCCTCAGTCCTCTACTATTTTTAATGTACATTTGTGATATTTATTACCCCCACCCAAGAGAGGGACAAGTGGCCCAGTTCGCAGACATTCTCTGGTATTGGGCCTCTTCCAAAACCTTTGCCCATGCTGGAAAAAGCTACAGAAGAGCATAAGAGAGATTAAGAACTGGGCCAATCTGTGGCAGGTCAAGCTCAACCCCCTGAAGACCCAGTGCATCCTCTTCTCCAGGCACCCCAAAAGATCCAAGCAAGTGCACCTTAAACTGAATGGACAGGCACTCCAGACGACCCCAACTGACAAGTTCCTTGGGGTCACATTCCATGAAAACTTGTCCTGTAGTGTCCACATAGAGTGCCTGGAGAAGGAGGGAATGAAGTGCCTGAACCACCTGAGGGTACTCTGCAGAATAAAAGGAGTAGCCATGCCCGGAACAGCTATCAGAGTTTACCAGAGCCAAATCCGGCCACTCTTTGAGTATGTTACACAAGCCTGATGTAACATGGGGAATTCTCATGTCAGAAAACCTCAGACCATTCAAAACCTTGCCATCAAGATGGCATACAGACTCCCCACGTACACAAACACACACATTAACTTTCAGGACTGAGAACAGTAGAGGAGAGGTTGGCTGTTCTGGGGGCGCAGGTTTACCCTCAGGTCGGTGGACAATCCATCTCTGAAGCCCATGATTCGGGAGGAACAAGCTGAAACGCCCAGATTTTTATCCAGCAGCCCCGTCTCCGTGCTTATTAATTATTGAGCATATGTATCACTTTTAAACCACTTTTAAAACCATTTTAGAGTGGATATCTGATGCATTTTTTTGTGATTTTATCCAATCGTACTCCTGCTGATATCTTAACATTTAAGGCCTGGTTTTTAACCCCTGGACCTATTTAAACCATTATACCCGTTTAAACTCACCTCGAGGACGGTGGGGCACTGCAATAGAAGCGGACATTTTAACAACCTAAACGTCGGGTTTACTGCACTGTAAGTTTATTTTTTTATTATTTTATTCACAGAACTCACTGGAAACACAAACAACATCAACAATAACTAGAACCATTCATTCCACTATTAGAAAATCACAAACCACCACTCCCCTCCCAGTATCCTGAAGAACAAGTTTCCATCCCCTACTTTCTATTTTTAATAAAGTTGTCACGATCGTCATAATAAGCGGATCAAGGCGCAGCGTGATAAGCGTACATCTTTAATGAGTACACACACGAACAAAACAATAAACGATACGTGAAGTCCTAGGGTTAAACACAAACCTTACGGATCAAGATCCCACAAAACAAAAATGCCAACAGGCTGCCTAAGTATGGTCCCCAATCAGAGACAACGAGAATCAGCTGCCTCTGATTGGAACCACCCTGGCCAACATAGAAAACACGAACTAGAACAAAACATAGAAAATAACACATATAAACTCCACACCCTGGCTCAACATATAAGAGTCCCCAGAGCCAGGGCGTGACAGTACCCCCCCCCCAAAGGCGCGGACTGCGACCGCGCCAACCAAACACAACAGGGGAGGGGCCGGGTGGGCATTCCGCCTCGGAGGCGGATCCGGCTCCGGGCGTGACCACCACTCTCTCGCTACCCCCCCGTAGCGCCCCTGGTCTGGTCTGGCCCCGCTGGCCGGAGCTGGACTGGACACCGGTGGAGCGGATTGCTCTTGCTCCGGAGTGGAGCAGCTGACGGACCGTGGAACAGGCACGGACCGTGCCGGACTGACGACGCGCACCACTGGCTTGGTGCGGGGAGCAGGGACAGGCCGGACCGGGCTGGCGACGCGCACCACAGGCTTGGTGCGGGGAGCGGGAACGGGCCGGACCGGGCTGCCGACGCGCACCACTGGCTTGGTGCGGGGAGCGGGAACGGGCCGGACCGGGCTGCCGACGCGCACCACTGGCTTGGTGCGGGGAGCGGGAATGGGCCGGACCGGGCTGACGACGCGCACCACTGGCTTGGTGCCGGGAGCAGGAACGGGCCGGACCGGGCTGGCGACGCGCACCACTGGCTTGGTGCGGGGAGCAGGAACGGGCCGAACCGGGCTGGCGACGCGCACCACTGACTTGGTGCGGGGAGCAGGAACGTGCCGAACAGGGCTGGCGACGCGCACCACTGGCTTGGTGCGGGGAGCAGGAACAGGCCGGGCCGGGCTGGCGACGCGCACCACTGGCTTGGTGCGGGGAGCAGGAACGGGCCGAACCGGGCTGGCGACGCGCACCACTGGCTTGGTGCGGGGATCAGGAACGGGCCGGGCTGGCGACGCGCACCACAGGCTTGGTGCGGGGAGCAGGAACAGGTCGGACCGGGCTGGGAACACGCACCATTGGCTTGGTGCGGGGAGCAGGAACAGGCCGGGCTGGACTGGGAACACGCACCATAAGCTTGGTGCGGGGAGCCGGAACGGGCCGGGCTGGACTGGGAACACGCACCATAGGCTTGGTGCGGGGGGCCGGAACGGGCCGGGCCAGACTGTGAAGGTGGACTGAAGGTCTGGAGCGGTGAGCTGACACAACCCGTCCTGGCTGAATGCCTACTTCCACACAATATGTGTGAGGCATCAGCACAGGACGTACAGGGCTGTGCACTCGTACTGGCGCTACAGCACGTGGCATTGGCGCAGGATATACGGGACCGAGGAGGGGTACTGGATGCCACGAGCGTTGAGCCGGCACACTCCGTCCTGGCTGCATGCCCACCTTAGCACGACACGTGCGTGGTGCTAGCACAGGACGTACAGGACTGTGCCGGAACACTCTCGGCACAGTACGTGGCTCCGCATAACACGGAGCCTGCCCTTTTAGCCCCCCAAATTTTTTTTCTTGGGGCTGTCTCTCGGGCTTCCTCCTCGGCCGGTACCCACTGCGTTGCCGCTGCTCCTCTCTGTAGCGCGCCTCCACAGTCTCCTCCCAAGGACAGTGATCCATTCCGGCCTGGATCTCTTCCCAAGTCCAGGATCCCTTCCCGTCCAGGATCTCCTCCCAAGTCCAGGCTGTCTGTTCCTGGACACGCTGCTTGGTCCTCCTTTGGTGGGATCTTCTGTCACGATCGTCATAATAAGCGGACCAAGGCGCAGCGTGATAAGCGTACATCTTTTAATGAGTACACACACGAACAAAACAATAAACGATACGTGAAGTCCTAGGGTTAAACACAAACCTTACGGATCAAGATCCCACAAAACAAAAATGCCAACAGGCTGCCTAAGTATGGTCCCCAATCAGAGACAACGAGAATCAGCTGCCTCTGATTGGGAACCACCCTGGCCAACATAGAAAACACGAACTAGAACACAACATAGAAAATAACACATAGAAACTCCACACCCTGGCTCAACATATAAGAGTCCCCAGAGCCAGGGCGTGACAAAAGTTATTTACCCCTTCCCCCAACCCAAGTCCCCTTACCCTAAACCGGGTTCGTATCCCATTCCCAACCCTTCCCCTTAAACCTTTCCCTAAACCAGGTTCATATCCTCTACCCAATCCCTCCTCTATTTTATTTATTTTTGTTTTACTTTACTTCTTTACATTTTAAATCCATTAAAGTTTGTTTTAATCAAATCAAGTTGAGGAAGAAAAAAGGAGATCTCCACTACCCCCTCCCCCTTGTACCTTGCCAAACCTGACCTTCACCAGACAGATACATGGAGGAGAGGGATAGAAGAGGGCATGAAGCCCTGACATGTCCCTACCAGTCCCATCTTCACTTCTTTCGTCTTCCTCACGGATTCGATTAAGATCCTCTACTCTCCTCAACATCAACTTGAACCTCTGCTTTCCTGCTAAACTCTTCACATGTGACTTCTCGTCAAGAGGATTGAGCTTACAACGGAAGCTACTTCTCAATCTCTGGCTCAGCTAGCGCCGCACAGCTAGCTCTCTCACTACCAGCCCTCTTAGCTACTTAGCTTTATGCTGCTCATTCCCACCAAGTTACATTTACATTTAAGTTGGAAGAAAGGAAAGAGCCTTTTGAGATTCGGAGCATTGACAAAGCACACAACTAGAACTAGCTCCTTCGCTAGGTCTCTTTACCTACCTAGCTTACCAGCGCCCTCACTGGCACGGAAATATATTATCTGTCACAGTCCAGTGGTTGGCAAAGTGTTTTATATAAAATAGGGTTAATCAACACTGCCTAAGCTTCAATATGCTGACAGAGACTGCATATACACCTTCATGTACAGTGCTGCTTGAAAGTATGTGAACCCTACAGGGCTGGTCATTATTTTGCTATAAAATATTAAAATAAACATATACAATCCTTATCTAAACCCCAATTTGTTATAATGACATTCCAAGTAAATGAAAGACACACAAAAAAAAACTATGGGTTCGGTGTCCCGTATACGGGACGGTTGAGCTAACATGCTCTAATGTGATTAGCATGACTGCTGTAAGAAACAGCAAACTTTCTAGGACATAGACATGTCTTATATGGGCAGAATGCTTAAATACTTGTTAATCTAACTGCACTGTCCAATTTAAAGTAGATATTACAGTGAAAAAACAAACATGCTATTGTTTGAGGAGAGTGCACAACAACAAAAAACGTATCACGGCAACTGGTTTGATACATTCACCTCTGAAGGTAAATAATGTACTTACATTCAGTAATTTTACTCAGATTTGTCATCCTAAAGGTCCCAGAGATAAAATGTAGTATAGTTTTGTTCGATAAAATCAATTTTTATATTAAAATGTAGGAACTGGGTTCTACAGTGTGAACCTCTGCTGTCTCTGGCTCCATACCCACCCCGCCCAGCCATCTAGATGTGTGAAAGTTAGTGTATAAGATAATAATCCATCATATATGACATTCCTGGGAGTGTGTAAACTTACATTCTGTATTACCATATCATTTTTGTATGTTCTTTATAGTTATGTACTTGAAAATGTATCAATTGACCAATTCGGCACATTTGGGCAGACTTGATACAAAATAGTCCAGTATTGAAACTTTGCACACACACTGCTGCCGTCTAGTGGCCAGAATCTAAATTGTGCCTATACTGCAAGATGATATTGTGGCATTTCTCTTGCATTTCAAAGATGTTTGTATTTTCTTTTACCAGATATAATGTGTTATATTGTCCTACATTAATTTAACATTTCCACAAACTTCAAAGTGTTTCCTTTCAAATGGTATCGAGAATATGTATATTCTTGCCTCAGGTCCAGGTTAGATTTGTGGAATATCATTTTAGGCGGAAATGGAAAAAAAGGGTCCGATCCTTAAGAGGTTAACAGAAACTCAGATTTGATGTGTGCAAAAATAGCTTGTGGCACCTCCATTAGCAGCGATAACTTGGACTAAACATCTCCTATAGCCAGTAATCAGTCTCTGACATCTGTTTTGAGGGATTTTTTCCCACTCCTCCTTACTTAACTCAGGCAATTGAGTGAGGTTTGAGGGGTGTCTGGCATGAACTGCCCGCTTCAGGTCCTGCCACAGCATCTCGATTGGATTTAGGTCAGGACTTTGACTTTGCCAATCCAAAACACAAATCTTCTTTCTCCATTTGTTTGTAGATTTGCTTGAATGTTTTGGGTCGTTGTCTTGTTGGAAGACCTATTTTCGGCCCAGCTTTAGCTCCTTGACTGATGGCCTGAGTCTGTTCAGAATTCATGGTTCCCTTAATGATGTGGTCATCCAGGTCCAGAGGAGGAAAAGCAGCCCCAGATCTTGAAATTCCCACCACCATGCTTGACTGTTGGGATAAGGTTATTTTGGTGGTAGGCAGTGTTGATTATGACTCATCTGTCCAGAGAATGGACTTCCGTAAACCTTCAGGTTTGTCTAGGTGGTCTCTGACAAAGTTAAGATGGGCAGTTTGGTTCTTTTTTGACAGCAGAGGCTTCTTCCTAGCAACCCTCCCATGAATGGCATTTCGATTCAGTGTTCTTCTTATTGTTGAAACATGCAGTTACCTGAGATACAGCAAGGGAGGTCTGTACATCTCTGGATGGGTTGGCTTTTACCTGATTTATTATTGTTCTTGTGGCTCTTGGGGATATTTTGGAAGGGCGTCCACTTCCAGGCCGAGTTGCTGTCATGTTAAATGCTCTCCATTTGTACATTATTTGCCTCACAGTGGACTGATGGAGCTCAAATCTTTTTTAGATTATTTTATAGCCTTCCCCAGACTGATGTGCTCTCACTACCCTCATCCTGATGTCCTCTGAGATCTCCATTCCTCTTGGCATGGTGTGCTTTGCATTCACCTGGATGGGTAACACCAAACTGACCAGGTTTCTTGTCTCTGTTTATCAGAGTCCTGCCCAAACTCTTTCCTAACGATCTCTCCTTTGATTGGTTGATTTGGTAGCTAATTATTTACCCACCTGATTCTACATACCTACTTGATTTAACCAACGCAACTTGGGGTTCACTTATTTTTGCACCTGCACTAATTCCTTTTTAATTTAGTTGTTCTACTACACACATGATTTCCTCTACACCAACATATGGTATTGGTAAATATAAACCTGTTATATCAGATCAAAAAGACTGGTTCTGATTAAATGAAGATTTCATAGTAAAAACTGACAAAATCTGTAATTGCACAAGCGGTTCACATACTTTCAAGCAGCACTGTATATACACCTTCATGTATTTTTGAGTGAGGTGAGGAAGAGAATAAGGCAACCATTCATTTAGATACATTCCTATTGTGAGGCTATGAGGATGAGGGATGTGGTTGGACTCAAAAGAGGTGAACTGAGCCGCAACCTGGAGCCCATCCAGATGACCTCTTTGTGGGCTCATCCAGGACACACACACACCTAAAGACACACAACTAAAGGAACGTACCGCCGCTCTCTCATACAAACACACACACACACTGATCGGGTCTGAAATTCCAACTCGTCCCTCGGGTCCGGTCCTGTTTGATTGTCATCGGGTCTCTGGTCTATGTAACTACAGCTGATAGATCGGAGTGGACCCGAATGGACCCGACCATGGCTCTGCATAGTCTATAGCATATTCATTTTACGCTAAGAAGGTGAATTTATTGACTTATAGAAAGCCTTCTGATTGTTCTCGGGTCCGTTCGTGTCCGGGTCCCCATTTTAAAACAAATTATCTGATCTTTTCGGGACGGGTCTGATTGTCCTCAGGTCCGTTCATGTCTGGGTCCAACTTTCTGGACCTGTGAAGACCTGTAACACACACACACACATAAACACACCCAGCTCTCAGCCCCCAGAGGCAAGCCTCCTCTGGCATGGTGTGGCAAAATGCACATGGGTGCCACATTAACTGTCCCTTTTTAAAAGCCACTTTCGATAACACAGCCACTCCAATGACACAACGACAAGTTCAAATTCGGCTCCCGTCAGTGTTGCTCCATTAGTGTACCACCACTTGGCTCTGAATCAGTGTGCAGCAGAGCAACTGAGGTGGAACACGGCGGCACTCTGTTGCCTATCCTCCCAGGCAAGACCTTGTTGACATGCTTCCCTACTCTCATGGCTGGTCAGGCAATACTGGCCATACTGGGTCAAGCCTCTTGTCTGTCTTCAGTGTAGCCTGGTTTCTGTACACTTATGGCTAGTCGAGGGATTGACATGTCTCCTTTCTGCATGAGAAAACCCTATGAGCGAATTGACGGCCACAGTTTTAGAGCCACACCTGTAACACTTACACTATATATACAAGAGTATGTGGACATCACATACACTGAAATATATATACACACAAGTATGTGGACACCCCTTCAAATTAGTGGATTAGGCTATTTCAGCCATACCCGTTGCTGACAGGTGTGTAAAATTGAGTACACAGCCATGCAATCTCCATAGACAAACATTGGTAGTAGAATGGCCTTTCTTAAGAGCTCAGTGACTTTCAACGTGACACTGTCATAGGATGCCACCTTTCCAACAAGTCAGTTCATCAAATTTCTGCCATGCTAGAGCTGCCCCGGTCAATTGTAAGTGCTGTTATTGTGAAGTGGAAAGGTCTATGAGCAACAATGGCTCAGCTGCAAAGTGGTAGGCCATACAAGCTCACAGAACGGGATCACAGAGTGCTGAAGTGCGTAGTGCGTAAAAAACGCCTGTCCTTGGTTGCAACACTCACTACCGAGTTCCAAACTGCCTCTGGAAGCAGCGTCAGCACAATAACCGTTCGTCGGGAGCGTCATGAAATGGGTTTCCATGGCCGAGCAGCCGCACACAAGCAAGCCTAAGATCACCATGTGCAATGCCAAGTGTCGGCTGGAGTGGTGTAAAGCTCGCCACCATTGGACTCTGGAGCAGTGAAAACGCGTTCTCTGGAGTGATGAATCACACTTCACCATCAGGCAGTCCGACGGACGATGCCAGAAGAATGCTACCTGCCCCAATGCATTGTGCCAACTGTAAAGTTTGGTGGAAGAGGAATAATGGTCTTGGGCTTTTTGTCATGGTTCGGGCTAGGCCCCTTAATTCCAGTGAATGGAATTCTTAATGTTACAGTATACAATGACATTCTAGATGATTTTGTGCTTCCTACTTTGTGGCAACAGTTTTGGGAAAGCCCTTTCTTGTTTCAGCATGACAATGCCCCTGTGCACAAAGCGAGGTCCATACAGAAATGGTTTGTCAAGATTGGAAATGGTTTGTCAAGAACTTGACTGGCCTGCACAGAGCCCTGACATCAACCCCATCGAACACCTTTGGGATAAATTGGAATGCCGACTGTGAGCCAGGCCTAGTTGCCCAACATCAGTGCCCGACCTCACTAAGTCCCCGCAGCAATGTTCCAACATCTAGTGGAAAGCCTCCCCAGATGAGTGGAGGCTGTTATAGCATCAAAGGGGGGACTAACTCCATATTAATGACCATGATTTTGGAATGAGATGTTCGACAAGCAGGTGTCCACATACTTTTGGTAATGTAGTGTACATTCAACCCATTTCAACACTCAACCCAACGCAGGAGGAATTCACAAATACTGTCTAATGCTAATATTAAACAGTGAATATTAGGTAAGTGGACAAGCACACACACATTTGTGCTTATCACATTGATAAGAACAATATGGGGGCCTGCTGTTTATGCTGAAAAAGGTCAGGGTCTGATTAGCATTGTAAACAGCAGACAAAGACCACAAGGTTATTGTATTCTCCGTACTGTCCACAATACATTTGACCTGTACGAGCGTAAACAGTGCAGCAGGCATCTCCCCTTTTTCCTAATGCACAATTACAGTTTTCAACTTTTATACAGTGGTGTATAAAATATGAATGAAAGAGGCAGGAGGTTGCATATGCCGTCCTTCCTTGCTGTAAAGCTGAACAGTTGTTGAAGTCGGCTGTGGGTGAACCTGAGTCGTACAAATAGCAGCAAACTAATTGTAGGTCGATGATAGCTAGTTGACAGCTTTGTTCGTTTTTTCGCCCACCACTGGATTAATCCCTAATGGAATCTGTGACAGGTCTGTTATTGGGATTGGACTGTTATATTCAGTGGTTTGAAATAAGCTTTCGTCCAGTTCTCAGATTGAACAAGAGGAAAATGGTTCTTATTCCATTGATTCAACAAGGTTACATCTCCAACTGACCATGGTCAATGGAGCATTGCTGAATGGAATTTACAATTGTGTGGTCCACGCTTTTCATCAGCAAGCTCTCAATGTGAAGTAGGTATTGTTCTAAAGAGCTTTCCAGACAAAGGCTCTTCATACTTTTAATTGAATGAATACAAAATAAAACAATTACTCTATTCTTATTTGTTGTAGCAGTGTCATGTTTGCTTTTCATTTCATTTGAGTTCCAGATGGGAATAGATGTTGTCACGTGTACATTTTACCACCAAAACAATATTTTAGTTTTACTTCAATGGTATATTTGCTATCTAGTCAGGAATTAGTGAAGTCCTCCATGTTATGTATCTTAGTACATTGCTTATACTCCAAAAGCTGTATATATGTTAGTACATTGTGTATACTCCAAAATCTGATTAAAACTTTAGACGTGGCCCCCAGGAGTGACAGACCTACAGATGCAAAACTGTAAAAATAAATAAATAAAAGCATTTGTTACAACTGAGGGTTTGAAATCATCACCTGTGATTTACCACTGTATATAACTCTGCCAGGCATTTTCATTTGTGCTGTGTCAGGCCTTCAGCAATACAGTGCCAAAACTCAACAATAATAGGCCCCAGAATAATGATTACTTTGAGTGATGGCATAATGAGGGCTTTTTAATTATGCATAGGTCACTGAGGGTAGCAATATTGTGGATTATTAAAACTGTAGGGTCAGAGGTCAGGCTAATGAGAGGGAGTCAAGGGTGGTTGCATCCACGGCCACGGGAATACTGAAGCCAGCTGACTATAGCAATGGACTGACTGTTTTCACACCAAGGGGCAACACAACAGCGTAAAGAAGCACATCTCAAGTTATGAGTCAGCAGGTTACGTAGGAACAAGAGGTTGGGGAGGACTCACTTAATTAGATATGAGTAAAGCTTATAATAGGCTTGTGAAGTTGGCTTTTCTTCCATTGGTTGTCTGTAGTGTATTGGGAAAAGAATACTGCTAAAATGTTGCTACCTCGATTTCCAATCAACGTTCATGAACAGGGAAGTAAACTGAAAATGAGAAAAATATTCAGAAGCTCTTGGAGGAAAATGGAAGTTGCCATCGTAAAGACGTATTTATTATTGAAACCAACAGGTTTGGGTGCATAGCCTTCATCAAACTGAAAGAGTGATCTGCTAACAAGCCCTTGTCCTTCCTACAGCATTCCACCACTGCTCATCACTATCTAGTTAACAACGTTTTGTGTCTAGCGACCTTGATACATAGGTTTACACTATGCTTCATTTGTTGCTTAAATTACCTCTACCACTTTACTGTTCAATGCAGGTTCATTAACAATACACCTAATGATCCGCTACTTCATACATAAATCCATACCATCATTATACCTGAGGCATGGCACTATAAAGGAACTCAAATGTTACTTGAACCAGAACAATAGACTTGAAAATGTCATGTCGCACACCTCTCCTCTACATCATGGGCTCCCGAGTGGCGCAGCAGTCTAAGGCACTGCATCTCAGTGCTTGAGGCATCACTACAGACCCCCTGGTTCGATTCCAGGCTGTATCACAACCAGCTGTGATTGGGAGTCCCATAGGGCGGCGCACAATTGGTCCGGTGTAGGCCATCATTGTAAATAAGAATTTGTTCTTAACTGACTTGCCTAGTTAAATAAAGGTAAAATAAAAAAATTATCTGTCAGGTATACACTGTTAAAATAAAAATTTTGAAATGATGGGTTAATCCATGGATTTAAGTCAACCTTTTGTATCCCTTGATGTACAACTAATTTTATGTTTTTATCGTCTCATACTCAACATAACTTGGCAGCATTGTAATTTATCTCGTAATCCACAACGTTCAATGGTTCCTTGATAGAAACCATATGCTGTGGTCTCTGCCTGTGTCACTCCCTAGCCACACCCATAGTCTCTTCCTGGATTGAGTGGAGTGATTATGCTGCTTTCATGACAAGTAGGAAACTCTGAAAATACTATTTGTAAACTGGTAGCGAGTTGTGTGCATTCACATGCTTTGAACTAGTTAAGAATGCTGATTGGCAAATGTCAAATACAGTGAGGGAAAAAAAGTATTTGATCCCCTGCTGATTGTGTACGTTTGCCCACTGACAAAGAAATGATCAGTCTATAGTTTTAATGGTAGGTTTATTTTAACAGCGAGAGACAGAATAACAACAAAACAATCCAGATTAACACGTCAAAAATGTTATAAATTGATTTGCATTTTAATGAGGGAAATAAGTATTTTACCCCCTCTCAATCAGAAAGATTTCTGACTCCCAGGTGTCTTTTATACAGGTAACGAGCTGAGATTAGGAGCACACTCTTAAAGTGAGTGCTCCCAATCTCAGCTTGTTTTTTATTTATTAATTTCACCTTTATTTAACCAGGTAAGCCAGTTGAGAACAGGTTCTCATTTACAACTGCGACCTGGCCAAGATAAAGCAAAGTAGTGCAATAAAAACAACACAGAGTTACATATGGGGTAAAAAACATAAAGTCAGAAATACAACAGAAAATATATATACAGTGTGTGCAAATGTAGCAAGTTATGGAGGTAAGGCAATAAAATAGGCTATAGTGCAGAATAATTACAATAGTATTAACACTGGAATGCTAGATGTGCAAGAGATTATGTGCAAATAGAGATACTGGGGTGCAAAAGAGCAAAATAAATAACAATATAGGGATGAGGTAGTTGGGTGGGCTAATTTCAGATGGGCTGTGTACAGGTGCAGTGATCGGTAAGGTGCTCTGACAACTGATGCTTAAAGTTATTGAGGGAGATAAGAGTCTCCAGCTTCAGAGATTTTTGCAATTCGTTCCAGTCATTGGCAGCAGAGAACTGGAAGGAATGGCGGCCAAAGGAGGTGTTGGCTTTGGGAATGACCAGTGAGATATACCTGCTGGAGCGCAGACTATAAGTGGGTGCTGCTATGGTGACCAATGAGCTAAGATAAGGCGGGGATTTGCCTAGCAGTGATTTATAGATGGCCTGGAGCCAGTGGGTTTGACGACGAACATGTAGTGAGGACCAGCCAACAAGAGCGTACAGGTCACAGTGGTGGGGTAGTGTATGGGGCTTTGGAGACAAAACGGATGGCACTGTGATAGACTACATCCAATTTGCTGAGTAGAGTGTTGGAGGCTATTTTGTAAATGACATCGCCGAAGTCAAGGATCGGTAGGATAGTCAGTTTTACGAGGGCATGTTTGGCAGCATGAGTGAAGGAGGCTTTGTTGCGAAATAGGAAGCCGATTCTAGATTTAACTTTGGATTGGAGATTCTTTATGTGAGTCTGGAAGTTGAGTTTACAGTCTAACCAGACACCTAGGTATTTGAAGTTGTCCACATACTCTAGGTCAGACCCGTCGAGAGCGGTGATTCTAGTCGGGTGGGCGGGTGCCAGCAGCGTTCGATTGAAAAGCATGCATTTAGTTTTACTAGTGTTTAAGAGCAGTTGGAGGCTACTGAAGGATTGTTGTATGGCATTGAAGCTCGTTTGGAGGTTTGTTAACACAGTGTCCAATGAAGGGCCAGATGTATACAAAATGGTGTCGTCTGCGTAGAGGTGGATCTGAGAGTCACCAGCAGCAAGAGCGACATCATTGATATACACGGAGAAAAGTGTCGGCCCAAGAATTGAACCCTGTGGCACCCCCATAGAGACTGCCATAGGTCCAGACAACAGGCCCTCCGATTTGACTTGTATAAAAGACACCTGTCCACAGAAGCAATCAATCAATCAGATTCCAAACTCTCCACCATGGCCAAGACCAACGAGCTCTCCAAGGATGTCAGGGACAAGATTGTAGACCTACACAAGGCTGGAATGGGCTACAAGACCATCGCCAAGCAGCTTGGTGAGAAGGTGACAACAGTTGGTGTGACTATTCGCAAATGGAAATAACACAAAATAACTGTCAATCTCCCTCGGCCTGGGGCTCCATGCAAGATCTCACCTCATGGAGTTGCAATTATCATGAGAACGGTGAGGAATCAGCCCAGAACTCCACGGGAGGATCTTGTCAACAATCTCAAGGCAGCTGGGAACATAGTCACCAAGAAAACAATTGGTAACACACTAAGCCGTGAAGGACTGAAATCCTGCAGCGCCCGCAAGGTCCCCCTGCTCAAGAAAGCACATATACAAGGCCGTCTGAAGTTTGCCAATGAACATCTGAATGATTCAGAGGAGAACTGGGTGAAAGTGTTGTGGTCAGATGAGACCAAAATCGAGCTCTTTGGCATCAACTCAACTCGCCATGTTTGGAGGAGGAGGAATGATGCCTATGACCCCAAGAACACCATCCCCACCGTCAAACATGGAGGTGGAAACATTATGCTTTGGGGGTGTTTTTCTGCTAAGGGGACAGGACAACTTCACCGCATCAAAGGGACGATGGACGGGGCCATGTACCGTCAAATCTTGGGTGAGAACCTCCTTCCCTCAGCCAGGGCATTGAAAATGGGTCGTGGATGGGTATTCCAGCATGACAATGAACCAAAACACACGGCCAAGGCAACAAAGGAGTGGCTCAAGAAGCAGCACATTAAGGTCCTGGAGTGGCCTGTCTCTCACTGTTCAAATAAACCTACCATTAAAATTATAGACTGATCATGTCTTTGTCAGTGGGCAAACGTATAAAATCAGCAGGGGATCAAATACTTTTTTCCCTCACTGTAGGTTGCATCAACATTAAACTAAAAGTACAGCTCGTATACAAATTATAGTGTTTAAAAAACATATTAATAGATTTATTTTATGAATAATGTTTGTTTTTTCATTTCACTGCTGAAAATGATTTTATCTAGGTCCTTTCCATAGTAGGTGATGTCAGAGTTCATCATGTGGGAGAAGTCGGAGCTCAGGGATGATAAACGAGTTTCCCACTAGTAATTATGAGTTGGATGGGCGTTCAAGTGAGTCGTATGCTCATATTGACACATTTACGAGATGTCATGAACAGTGTCAGAAAGGTGGGAGCCATCTTTGACTACATTTGTGGTCAGAAGTGTTTGTGACTAGGAAACTGTTTATAGTTTACAAGCTGAGTCTTACTCCATACAAGTGAGAACTTTCAAATACTTGTAAGGGATATTGATTATCAAAATAAGTTTCCTGTTGTGGAAAATTGACTTCTTAGGACAAAAGTGTGGAAGGGTATTTCTATGGCCTACTTATCTATTTGGGTTTTTTCTCTGTGGATGATTTAGATTTTTGCCAATTTTTATATTCCATGCTGGATTTTGTGACTGAACTGAATTGAACATTCCCACTGGGCATAAACTGGTTGAATCAACGTAGTTTCAACGTAATTTGTCAACGTAATTTGTCAACGTATTGTGACGTGGAATCTATGTGGAAAATACATTGAATTTAAAAAAAGTAATCAACTGTTGTTTTGAGGGTGACATTTCAACCACAGGATTATGTCATCATAGTAACCAAATTTCAACATAGACAAACCTTGTATAAAAGATGTTGAATTTGTACCTACCCCCTAGAGTCGATTGAAGCACCTGTGCTTCACACAGTGACATAATTTTGAATATTGAATAGCTCCCTGTGTGTTTATGCTAGAGACATACCACTTCTTGCAGTGGCTGCAGCTCAATCCCCACTTTCTGCCGATATAAAGTTTGCGCCTATTCCATAACATGGGGCTTGTAAAAGCTGTGTTTTTCTACACATGAGAGGATCTGGACTAGAAAATCGTCACGAAATCATCTGTAAACCCCAAACTGTTTGAGCTACATCTAATAAGTCACCACGATCAAAAGATGAGACTCTCTACAACGCACACAAGCTTCAGGGGAGTCATCTGAAGGTAACCCAGTACAGGGCTGTTAAAATTGCACAATGTGCATAGGGGTTAAAAAGTGAGACGTATAATGTGACAAACAAGGGTCAATTTTTTTTACTGAGTTTTCATATTTCTCTCAGATATAGGACCGACATTTAAAAACCTTATTCTTTATGATTTATTTTTTGACAGTTTTGCCATGTACAAATGTGTTATTCAATGTGTTTCCATAGGGTATAGCAGTAAAGGCCAAATTCAATGTTTCATCAAATCATTTAGAAACATTTTTTAATCCTACAGAGGTCCTAGAATTCAAACTCAAATAGATAAATGGTTAATTTTATGACCATCTTAAAACAATTCCATATGTTAACTTAGTAGATATTGCGATCTAAGGACTTAGACCTACATTAAAACAACGTCAGATCTTTAACGTTATATCCACTATCAGAAAAGAAAACAATAGCTATCTCCTACTGGAGAATTGATCTATCTACCGCTACCCTTTGGTCTCCCATCCAGGGTTTTAACCAAGCCCAGCCCTGCTTAGCTATGATATTTGTCACTGACAATTACCAATATGCTATCGTGAGAGTGACTGTTGAGAGGGTGCCACATAAAAACTAAATATATTCACTGTTGCTATCGAAGCCATTCCAAAAGGTAGGTTTAACAGAGCAAATTAACTGTGACCATATTTTATCACTCATATATCATCAATTATGCTATTTAAGCCTACATAGCATTTGCAGTCATCAACAGCTGTTGTTTCAATTAAACCTAGAATTCAACTAAAAATATACAATACAATAGGCCTAGGGTTTCAAGCTCAGGTTGATTTAAAATGTAATGATATTTAGTGATATTGAATTGTGTTTAATTGTCAACACAATCAAATAACAACATTTAAAGGAGATGCATCTTCTGCTTGGTAGGTCCATCTATGCAGCTCACATAGCCTGGCTTTAATTCCAATTTTTCTACAAATTAATAATTGATATGTTGGATTCATGTATCCATCTCAACCAAAAAATTTAAGTGAAAGAATAGGACTAAATAAAATACAACTTTATTTAAAGTGCATTGAAAGTGTGATTTGATTTAGTCCTATTCTTTAACTGATATTTTTGGTTGAGATGTAGACGTTAATCCAACATATAAATTATTAATTTGTAGACAAACTGAAATTAAACCCAAAGTCAGTGGCACAGATGGAACTATCCAAGCATACAGTTGAAGTCGGAGGTTTACATACACTTAGGTTAGAGTCATTAAAAATCGTTTTTCAACCACTCCACAAATGTCTTGTTAACAAACTATAGTTTTGGTTAGTCGGTTAGGAGATCTACTTTGTATATGACACAAGTAATTTTTCCAAAAAATTGTTTACAGACAGATTATTTCACTTATAATTCACTGTATCACAATTCCAGTGGGTAAAAAGTTTACATTCAGTAAGTTGACTGTGCCTTTAAACAGCTTGGAAAATTCCAAAAAATGATGTCATGGCTTTAGAAGCTTCTGATATCTGGCTAATTGACATCATTTGAGTCAATTGGAGTTGTACCTGTGGATGTATTTCAAGGCCTACCTTCAAACTCAGTGCCTCTTTGCTTGACATCATGGGAAAATCAAAAGAAATCAGCCAAGACCTCAGAAAAAAAACTGTAGACCTCCACAAGTCTGGTTCATCCTTGGGAGCAATTTCCAAACGCCTGAAGGTACAACGTTCATCTGTACAAACAATAGTACGCAGGTATAAACACCATGGGACCACGCAGCCATCATACCGCTCAGGAAGGAGACGCGTTCTGTCTCCTAGAGATTAACGTACTTTGGTGCAAAAAGTGCAAATCAATCCCAGAACAACAGCAAAGGACCTTGTGAAGATGCTGTTTGGAGGATATATTGGCACTAACAACACCCGTGCCAATATATCCTCCAAACACCGGTTTCTTGGGCATGATCACTTAATTAATGATGCTGCTGTATGATTTCGCCTGGTCAGAAAAATGGCTGGCTGACATCCGACACGTTAACTGTCTATGGCAAGGGGGAGATCTAATTCTCATTTTGGGGGAGATCGAATTCTCACACACATAAAATAAAACTGCAAACAGAAAGAAATAGTAACGACTCCTTGTAAATAATATTGTGTAGAAATCAGACAAATTAGTTTCGAAGCAACTAAAACATATGAAACATTTGATGTACTTTTTAAAAATATTTTTACATTTAATTTTATTGTTATCTTGTTTGTTGTATACTTGTCTGTATCTTAGAAGACCAGAACCTTAATAATGATCAACATATTTACTTCACAAACACAAATTATACTAGTTGACTGCACAGACACATACAGTGCCTTCAGAAAGTATTCACACCCCTTGACTTTTTCCACTTTGTGTGTTACATCCTGAATTTAAAATTGATTAAGTCGAGATTGTGTGCCACTGATCTACACACAATACCCCATGATGTCAAAGTGGAATTATGTTTTTTGAAATGTTACAAATTAATTAAAAATGAAAAGCTGAAATGTCTTGAATCAATAAGTATTCAACCCCTTTGTTATGGCAAGCCTAAATAAGTTCAGGAGCAAAAAGTTGCTTAACAAGTCACATAATAAGTTGCATGGACTCACTGTGTGCAATAATAGTGTTTAACATTATTTTGTTATGGCTACCTCATCTCTGGACCCCACACATACAATTATCTGTAAAGACCCTCAGTCGAGTAGTGAATTTCAAACACAGATTCAACCACAAAGATGAGGAAGGTTTTTCAAGACGACATTGAATGTTCCTGAGCGGCCCAGTTACAATTTTGACTTAAATCGTCTTGAAAATCTATGGCAAGACTTGAAAATGTCTGTCTAGCAATGATCAACAACCAAATTAACAGAGCTTGAATAATTAAAAAAATAAGAATTTGCAAATATTGTATAATCCATGTGTGCAAAGCTCTTAAAGACTTACCTAGAAAGACTCACAGCTGTAACCGCTGCCAAAGGTGAATCCAACATGTATTGACTCAGGGAGTTGAAAACATATGTAATCAATATATATTAGTGTTTTATTTTTCATTAATATTTTTCACAAATCTTTGAATTCTTCCACTTTGACATTACAGAGTATTTTGTGTAGATCGTTGACAAAAAAAAAGACAAATCAAATGTTATTCCTCCTTGTAACACTACAAAATGTGGAAAAAGTCAAGAGGTGCGAATACTTTCTGAAGGCACTGTAGGACTGACACTTACTCCACAGTGGTTGGGGAAGAGTTATGGGGGCTGGACACGCAGCAACCCAGATCCCGCTGCTGTCGGATATCACACATACTGACTCAAGATAGCTGGGGAATGGGTAGGGGAGCTGGACAATAATAATAATGATGATGCTGATAATATTTCACTACCTCTATGATGAATTGCTGTACTGTAAATGTATGCTTGAAAATAATACAAATATATATATATATAAAAAATATAAAAAACATGCATCTGTGTAAAGGCCCACAAGCGTGCACACACACACACACACACACACACACACACACACACACACCATAATGTAATATTATGGATGTTATACTGGTGAGTTTTGCTAGCACGCATGCACTTGCACACTGCAGTCAGTGCACAACAGAGCCAGAGGCGTTGTTAATGTTAGCTAGCAATATTTTCTTAGCAGTTTGAGTTGTGTCATGTCTGATAGTGAAATGTGGTTAGCTCTTACTTTAGCCTGGACTATGGAGTAGCTAGCTAGCTAGTGTTGCAAAAGCCCATTGCATGCATAGTAAGGTAGGAGCGTGACAATTTGTCTAAAGTTTGGTGTTGGTTTTGAACTGATGTACGTTAGCTAGCTATGTTTTGTGGAAAAATGTAGGACTGGCATTTGGACATGAACTAGCTATCGTTAGCTAGCTTTAGATGTTGTCTAGTTAATGGCTAAAGTTATTTGTGTAACAAACCTTCCATAAACAAATATAGCTAGCTACCTTTCTTTGTCTGTTCGTTAGCTAGCTAGCTAGTTTTCAGCTGACTGGTGCTAGTTACAGACGCTAGCTGCTGGACTTTGTACAATCAAGCTAACATTAGCTATGTAACATTAGCTAGCTAGCTACCTAGCTAATCAAAATATCTGTTTACATTTATTGATTAACCTCAGCTTGAACACCATCACATAGCTAGCTATCTACAGTAGCCTAGGTTTGTTCACATACACTTCTTCTGACTGGCAGCACAGTGCAAGCAGCTGTGTTGTTGCCGAGCAACCAACCCAGTGTTAGAACTCTGAGATTCGGCTGATTTTGTTTTTTTAGCATTGTCTGAAATGCTACTAAAAGGTAGCACATCTTTTAGCATTGTCTGAAATGCTACTAAAAGGTAGCACATCATTGGTTCGTAACGGACAGAAATGAGCACGTGAGAGTGATATATTATACATTTAATAAAAACTGTTACACCTACAAATTTAGTCAATCCAGCATTTTTTAAAATCCAATGGTCACTTTATGGACGCTATAGTCTCGTTTTAATCCGACGTCTATAATTTTTGCTAGGTAGGCTTAAGAAATATTCTTAAAAATCAATTGCCAATGACCCTGATAAAAACTCTGCTATGTGGTTCTCAGTAACAGCCGGACGGCTCATGACGAGAGGCGGGGAGTGTGTTGTGTGCCTCCAATCAAGTTGATTTGCGAATTTTCATCGAGATCAGTGTCATATTGGCTTAGATATGATGAAAGGGAGATTTGAATTTAACACTGAGCTTCAACTAATGCCTATAATAGACGCAACAATAGTAATGTACAGTGTATGTAGTTCCCGCCAATGTCAAAGACAGATTTAAAAGCACACATGTATAATGGGTATGGAAATTGAGTGATATCATCTAGGATTTAGGATTAACTCCCAATTTGTTTTTAATGGGTTTTCTCTGTCACCTTTTTTAGCAACTTAATTAAAAAATGGTATAGATATACGATGTATTTACTTGAGCAGAGGGCTTATGCTCCATGTTTTGGAATATTTATGAATTTACTTCCCAATATGAATTAATGAGATTTCAGAATGCACTTATTATTTACAGGTTTATTATTAGACATCATTGTCAGTGAGCTGAGAAAGAGCTTCATGTGGAAATAATACCAATTAGATGTGGCTTAGCCCTTACACAGTTACATCCATTTTTCAGAGGACAACAAAGCAGGCAATTTAGAGGCAAATTAGTTTTAATTGAGAGCACGATTAATTTTTGAAACCTTGCGGTTTTAAGAGGAGTATTATTTGATGCACAAGGCCAATAGACTGATCAGCCACATGCACACTAACATATTCAGAAGATTTAACTTGCCAACTTTAATTGATTTTATGGAATGACTTGTTTCATAAATGTAAACAGCCCTGTGTCTCTTCCCAGGCAACAACAAGATGTGAATATTCTATGCTCTGTTATTATTCTGCTTCAGTATTCTCATAGCATCAGACATATCACATTGTATTTGTCAGTCTACTGGCTTATGTCTGACAGAAATATATAATTCTGGATGCCATTTCATCAAATCCATGCATAGTTTTACTTTGACCATGTACTTGTTTAGCTTATTTACTTTATATGGGAAGGGTTAAAAGTTGAATGAAAAATGTAATATGGAAAATAAATAATTAATTTAAATGTTTATTCTAGGTCAGTTAATGAGTGTTTGCAAGGCTCCCCATATAGTACATTCTCCATCAATGGAGGCTTACAAAGAGGAAAACTTGACAATAAACAATGCTTTTTTGCCTGCAACTGACACTTTGAGAGTGGCTGGGTATGTCATGGTGATAATGAGAGTGAGAGTGAGGGGGAGGAGGCACAGTGAGGATTTCACATAGCTTCAGATGTTTTGCCATCTCTCCCTCTGCCTCCCTCTCTCACGATTTGCATGTTGTTAGAGTGAGACGACGTTGTGAAAAAGCTTTCTCTCTTTCTCTCACCGTTGATTATAGTCTCCCTAGTTGAATCATCTGGCCTTGAGACACCTTGGGATCTCAACGTCATCTGATCTGATCTGAGGTGGATCTGTCTGGTGAGGAGAATGATGTACAGTACCAGTCAAAAGTTTGGACACACCTACTCATTCCAGGGTTTTTCTTTATTTTTACTATTTTCTACATTGTAGAATAATAGTGAAGACATCAAAACTATGAAATAACACATATGGAATCATGTAATAACCACAAAAGTGTTAAACAAATTAAAATATATTTGAGATTTGAGATTCTTGAAAGTAGCCACCCTTTGCCTTGATGACAGCTTTGCACACTACGTGACCCAGTGGCACTGCTCGGCACCGTGATAAACACTTTCAATTTTCTGTCCCTGTATTCAGCTGGAAAGGACAAGAGAGGCATTGGGAGTCGTTCCTACAGGAAGTTCCCTAGTGCTCCCTGTGCCAGAAAGCGGGCCTGTTGTGAGTTATATCACCAGCATGCTCTACCTACCCCGAGGCCCAATTTATCCAGCTTCCACGCAGGTTCCCTCTCACAATGCCAAGTGAATTGGAGATTAGCGATTGATGTTAGCTTACTGTATATCAGGAAGCGTACGCCAAATGCAGGACCATTCTCCCAGCTTTTTGGGGTGAATTTAAGTCTAAAAGAGAGAAATACTCTCTTTTTGGAGTGTATTTGTGTCTGAGAGACAGATAGAGAAGGCTTGTGCTAATGATTCATCTGATGACACTAGAGAGGCGGTATGAGAGCGGGTGATCAGCATGTTGCCTGTCTGATGCTTTCAAAGCAATACAGCCTTGTTTTTGCATGACTCAAGCCCTTCCCTACAATGGCCTAAGCACAACATCAAATAAAATACAATTTGATTTGTCACATGCGCTGAATACAACCGTGAAATGCTTACTTACAAGCCCTTAACCAACAATGCAGATCAAGAAATAGAGTTAAGAAAATATTTACTAAATAAACAAAAGTCAAAAAATCAAATCAAATCAAAAAGTAACACAATAAAATTACGTAACAATAACGAGTCTATATACAGGGGGTACCGGTACCGAGTCAATGTGCGGGGGTACAGGATAGTCGAGGTAATTTGTAAAGTGACTATGCATAGATAATAAACAGCGAGTAGCAGCAGTGTAAAAACAAAGGGAGGGGGGTTCAATGTAAATAGTCTGTGTGGCCATTTGATTAATTGTTCAGCAGTCTTATGGCTTGGGGGTAGAAGCTGTTAAGGAGCCTTTTGGTCCTAGACTTGGCGCTCTGGTACCGCTTGCCGTGCGGTAGCAGAGAGAACAGTCTATGACTTGGGTGACTGGATTCTTTGACCATTTTTTGGGCCTTCCTCTGACACCACCTAGTATATAGGTCCTGGATGTCAGGAAGCTTGGCCCCAGTGATGTACTGGGCCGTACGCACTACCCTCTAACACCTTACGGTCAGATGCCGAGCAGTTGCCATACCAGGCGGTGATGCAACTGGTCAGAATGCTCTCGATGGTGCAGCTGTAGAACTTTTTGAGGATCTGGGGACCCATGCCAAATCTTTTCAGTCTCCTGAGGGGGAATAGGTTTTGTCGTGCCCTCTTCACAACTGTCTTGATGTGTTTGGACCATGATAGTTTGTTGGTGATGTGGACACCAAGGAACTTGAAACTCTCGACCCGCTACACTTCAGCCCCGTCGATGTTAGTTGGGGCCTGTTCGGCCCTCCTTTAACATAGAATCCCAATCATTATGCTCTAGTTTACATAATGTCAGTCTGTAAATGCTAAATTGTAAGGACAGGCCATAGTCAATATCGACCCACCTGGAGCTTTTTAGCCTCAATATGTTATGCTAAGGCTGAATTGAGGTGCTCTAGCCTTATCAGACTATATCATTCTGGAAGACTGCAGACTCTGTAAGAGCTAGAATCTTAAAAACTTCAACTCGAGTGGCGCAGTGGTCTAAGGCACTGCATCGCAGTGCTAGCTGTGCCACTAGAGATCCTGGTTCGAATCCAGGCTCTGTCGTAGCCGGCCGCGACCGGGAGACCCATGGGGCGGCGCACAATTGGCCCAGGGTAAGGGAGGGAATGGCCGGCAGGGATGTAGCTCAGTTGGTAGAGCATGGCATTTGCAACGCCAGGGTTGTGTGTTCGATTCCAGTATGAAAATAAATAGAAAAAAATATTATATATATTTTTTTTATATATATAAAAACAAAATAAACATGTATGCACTCACTAACTGTAAGTGGCTCTGGATAAGACCGTCTGCTAAATGACTAAAAACGTAAATGTAAAAGAGGAGTGTTCAGTTTGAGTGCTTGCCTTCTAGTCATGTCCAATGGAGAAACTTGGATAACACAAAGTTAAACCTTTTAAATTATTTACTGGTTTTCATAAGCAACAAGTTCAGGTCTAAGACACAATTACAGATGTGGGTTGGCCAAACTAAGCCAAACAATTTGCATAAAGGGAACGAGTGCCCTAAATTCTAAATCTGGTAAAGGTACCAGTGCCCTACATCAACACGAATGTTATCTTTGCCAAAGATTGCATCAAAGATGTTATGTTATGTTTACTATTCAAGAGCTCCTCCTCAAAGGAGTACTTTCAAGTCTGATACAGCTATTTACATTACACACAGTGCACAGTTGTGCTTCATCAAGTCCATCCACTTAGGTGTAGAGAGAGGTAGCCTAACATACTCATTGGATGTGTGAAGGGTTTGCTCATTTTCTGTAACACTGGTTTCTGTGGAATGGGTAAGTGTCACTATGCTGTGCAAGGATTCCTGTAATCAGATTCTGTACACATAAATTGTGTGACTCCAAGTGCTCTAATTCAATTAAAGATCCATATTAACCTCAAACCTGCAAGAACAAACTTCACCAAGGAAAAATTAGTTTCAAATTATAGGGGAATTGAAAGTGAAAACAGAAAAGATAAAGTGAGGTTCTCTACCTTCTTGTTTGGAAGAGATTGATGTTCAATTGAAATAGCGGCACTGCAATCTCATGTTGATTAGTGTGGTCTCTCTCAACAGTGTATTTGCAGTGAGTCATGTATCCAGACAGATTTTGTATTAAACATTGCACTCGTTGACATTAAACACAGATAACATACTTCTACATATATAATACCTCTCACATATGTACACTGTATTCGGAAAGTATTAAGACACAATGAATTTTTCCAATTATGTTACGTTACAGCCTTATTCTAAAATTGATTAAATTGTTGTTGTTTTTCTCATCAATCTGCACACCATACCCCATAATGGCAAAACAAAAACAGGTTTTAAGATTTTTTTGCAAATGTATTAAAAATAAAATGGAAATATACATTTACATAAGTATTCAGACCATTTACTCAGTACTTTGTTGAAGCACCTTTGGCATCGATTACAGCCTTGAGTCATCTTGGGTATGAGGCTACAAGCTTGGCACACGTGTAATTGGGGAGTTTCTCACATTCTTCTCTTCAGATCCTCTCAAGCTCTGTCAGGTTAGATGGGGAGTGTCGATGCATAGCTATTTTCAGGTCTCTCCAGAGATGTTAGATCGGGTTCAAGTCCGGCTTGGCCACTCAAGGACATTCAGAGACTTGTCCCGAAGCCACTCCTGCATTGTCTTGGCTGTGTGCTTAGGATCGTTGTCCTGTTGGAAGGTGAACCTTCGCCCTAGTCTAAGGTTCTGAGCGCTGTGGAGCAGGTTTTCATCAAGGATCTTTCTGTACTTTGCTCCGTTCATCTTTCCCTCGATGCTGACTAGTCTCCCAGTCCCTGCCACTGAAAAACATCCCCACAGCATGATGCTGCCACCACCATGCTACACCGTAGGGATGTTGCCAGGTTTCCTCCAGATGTGTTCAGGCCAAAGAGTTGAATCTTCGTTTCATCAGACCAGAGAACCTTTTGGCAAACTCCAAGTGGGCTGTCATGTGCCTTTTACTGAGGAGTGGCTTCCGTCTGGCCACTCTACCATGAAGGCCCGATTTGGTGGAGTGCTGCAGAGATGGTTGTCCTTATGGAAGGTTCTACCATTTCCACAGAGTAATTCTAGAGCTCTGTCAGAGTGACCATCGGGTTCTTGGTCACCTCCCTGACCAAGGCCCTTCTCCCCCGATTGCTCAGTTTGGCCGGGCGACCAGCTATAGGAAGAGTCTTGGTGGTTTCAAACTTATTCCATTTAAGAATGATGGAGGCCACTGTGTTCTTGGGGACCTTCAATGCTGCAGACTGTTTTGGTACCCTTACCCAGATCTGTGCCTCGACACAATTCTGTCTCGGAGCTCTACGGACAATTCCTTTGACCTCATGGCTTGGTTTTTGATCTGACATTCATTGTCAACTGTGGGACCTTATAAAGACAGGTTATTGCCTTTCCAAATCATGTCCAATCAATTGAATTTACCACAGGTGGACTCCAATCACATTGTAGAAACATCTCAATTGTCACGGTTTCGGCCGAGGCTGCTCCTCCTCCTTGCTCGGGCAGGCTTCGGCGTTCGTCGTCCCCGGAGTACTAGCTGCCACCGTTGTATGTTATCGATGTTTGTTTGGTTTTGTCTTCCTTGTACACCTGTTTCCTTTTGTGTTAATTATGTTCCCTATAAGTGTCTCGTTTTGTGTGTAGTGAGTTGTGTGTAATTGTTCCGCCTGTCCGTAGGTGCTGGTATTTTGCTCTATAGTGTTTAGAGTACAGACGCACTTTTGCGTATTCTGTTGCATTTGGAGTATTTTTGCGCACTGTTGCGTAATCGCTCGCCTCCTTGTTTTGTTGAGGCCCTTTTCTTTTTATTGTCGTGTCTTCTAGTAAAGTCTGTTGGAAGTAGCTTCTGTGTCCTGCGCCTGACTCCTACACCACATCCACATCAGCACCTGACAGAATTACACACCTTTATGGAGTCAGCAGGAGCAGCAGCAGCACCCGAGTCGCTGGAGGATCGCGTCCGCAGTCAAGACGACGGGATCCTTGAACTCGGATCCGCCCTGCAGGACGTGATCAACACTCTGCACCGATGGGAGACCAGAGGAGTGCCCACACCTCCTCCTACCTTACCACCACCATCGGTCAGTCCTCCCATCCCAGCTCCGGAATCCAGTGGGATTCGGCTCTCGCTCCCGAGGGCGTATGATGGTGCCACAGCCGGGTGTCAGGGGTTCCTTCTGCAGGTGGAACTATACCTGGCCACCATACACCCGGCGCCCTCGGGATACGAGAGCGTTTCCGCCCTCATCTCCTGTCTCTCCGGCAAGGTGTTGGAGTGGGCCAACGCCGAATGGAGGGGAATAGACGCCGCCACCATCACCTACGCGGAGTTCTCCCGCCGCTTCAGGGCAGTGTTCGACCATCCACCTGAGGGGAAAGTGGCGGGGGAGCATCTATTCCACCTCCGACAGGGGAAGAGGAGCGCACAGGAGTTCGCCCTGGAATTCCGGACTCTAGCGGCGGATGCGGGGTGGAATGAGCGGGACCTCATCGACCACTATCGATGTGGTCTACGGGAGGACGTTCGTCGAGAGCTGGCCTGCAGGGATACCAACCTATCGTTCGACCAGTTGGTGGACATGTCCATCCGTCTCGACACCCTGCTGGCTACCCGCGGACGTCCCGAGTGGGGGCCGTCCATTCCATCCTCCAGCACCTCTGAGCCGAGCCCTATGGAGCTCGGGGGTGCTGGCGCTAGAGAGAGGAGGAGAGGGAGCCCGAGGGGGGCCGTCCCCTGCACCAACTGTGGCCGTGGAGGGCACACTGCGGCTAGGTGCTGGGGAGGGTCTCCAGGGGGACGGGACAACAGGCCACGCACTGGGGAGTCCTTCCAGGTGAGTAGGCGCCCCACTTACCCAGAGCTCTCTGTTGTGCACTTATGTATACCTGTAAGATTTCCTCAGGTAGCACCTCATTCCCAGCATAAGGCACTAGTAGATTCAGGCGCAGCTGGGAATTTTGTTGATCGGAATTTTTGTGTAATGTTAGGGATCCCCCTCCTTCCTGTTGATGCTCCCTTCCCTGTCCATGCACTAGATAGCCGCCCGTTGGGATCTTGGTTGATTAGAGAGGTCACAGCGCCACTTAGGATGAGTACGCAGGGGGGTCATGAGGAAACGATTCAGTTATATCTGATCGACTCTCCTGCGTATCCTGTGGTGCTGCGGCTTCCCTGGTTGATTACCCATAATCCCTCCATTTCGTGACAACAGAGGGCTCTCAAGGAGTGGTCTGCCCAGTGTGGAGGCGGTCAGGGCATTTGGGAGACTGAAGGACCTGTTTACTTCGGCTCCGGTGCTGGCGCATCCGGACCCCTCTTTACCATTCCAGGTAGAGGTGGACGCGTCAGAGGCCGGTGTAGGGGACGTACTGTCGCAACGGTCCGGCACGCCACCTAAACTCCACCCCTGTGCTTTTTATTCCAAGAAGCTCAGCCCAGCGGAGCGAAATTATGACGTAGGGGACAGGGAGCTGTTAGCCGTGGTACAGGCCCTAAAGGTGTGGAGGCATTGGCTTGAGGGGGCTCAACACCCTTTTCTCATTTTGACTGACCACCGTAACCTGGAGTACATCCGGGCAGCTAGGAGATTGAACCCTCGTCAGGCTCGGTGGAACATGTTTCTAACCCGGTTCGTATTTAAAATAACGTACATCCCTGGGTCCCAGAACGGTAAGGCAGACGCCCTGTCCCGGCGGTATGACACAGAGGAGAGGTCCATTGAGCCCACTCCCATACTGCCGGAGTCTTGTCTGGTGGCACCGGTAGTGTGGGAGGTCGATGCGGAGATCGAGCGGGCGTTGCGTATCGTCCCTAGTCCCCCAGAGTGTCCTGTGGGTCGGGCGTACGTTCCGCTCGAGGTTCGGAATCGGCTGATTTATTGGGCTCATACGTCCCCCTCCTCTGGACATCCAGGTATTGGCCGGACGGTGCACTGCCTTAGCGCTAAGTACTGGTGGCCAACGTTAGCCAGGGATGTGAGGGTTTATGTCTCCTCCTGCTCGGTGTGCGCCCAGTGTAAGGCGCCTAGACACCTGCCCAGGGGGAAGTTACAACCCCTGCCCGTTCCACAACGACCCTGGTCTCACCACTCGGTGGATTTCGTTACAGACCTTCCCCCCTCTCAGGGGAATACCACTATACTGGTCGTTGTGGATCGGTTCTCTAAGGCCTGTCGTCTCCTCCCAATGCCGGGTCTCCCTACTGCCCTACAGACCGCTGAGGCACTGTTCACCCACGTCTTTCGGCACTACGGGGTGCCCGAGGATATAGTGTCTGATCGAGGTCCCCAGTTCACCTCCAGAGTCTGGAGGGCGTTCATGGAGCGCTTGGGGGTCTCGGTGAGCCTTACCTCGGGGTACCACCCAGAGAGCAATGGGCAGGTAGAAAGAGTGAACCAGGATGTGGGTAGGTTTCTGAGATCTTATTGCCAGGGCCGGCCGGAGGAGTGGGCGAGGTATATCCCCTGGGCAGAGATGGCACAGAACTCTCTCCGCCACTCCTCCACCAACCTAAACCCTTTCCAATGTGTGTTAGGGTATCAGCCGGTTCTGGCACCTTGGCATCAGAGCCAGATCGAGGCTCCTGCGGTGGATGAGTGGGTGCGGCGCTCGGAAGAGACGTGGAACGCTGCACAAGTCCATCTGCAGCGGGCCATCCGTCGACAAAAGGCGAGCGCTGATCTCCACCGCAGTGAGGGTCCGGTGTACGCACCTGGAGATCGAGTCTGGCTCTCGACTCGAAACCTGCCCCTCCGCCTGCCCTGCCGGAAGCTGGGTTGGCGGTTTGTGGGGCCATTTAAAGTCCTGAGGAGATTGAACGAGGTGTGTTACAGGTTACAACTGCCTATTGATTATCACATTAACCCCTCGTTCCATGTGTCTCTTCTCAGGCCGGTGGTAGCTGGTCCACTCCAGGACTGTGAGATAAGAGAGACTCCTCCGCCCCCATTGGACATCGAGGGGGCTCCGGTGTACACAGTTCGGTCAATCTTGGATTCGAGACGCCGGATGGGGGGTCTCCAATATCTCGTGGAGTGGGAGGGGTACGGCCCGGAGGAACGGTGCTGGGTGCCGAGGAGGGACATCTTAGACCCATCTCTCCTGACTGAGTTCCACCGTGGTCATCCCACGCGCCCTGCTCCGCGTCCTCCTGGTCGTCCCCGAGGTCGGGGTCGGCGCACAGCTGGAGCCGCGCGTCAAGGGGGGGTACTGTCACGGTTTCGGCCGAGGCTGCTCCTCCTCCTTGCTCGGGCAGGCTTCGGCGTTCGTCGTCCCCGGAGTACTAGCTGCCACCGTTGTATGTTATCGATGTTTGTTTGGTTTTGTCTTCCTTGTACACCTGTTTCCTTTTTGTGTTAATTACAGTGGGGAGAACAAGTATTTGATACACTGCAGATTTTGCAGGTTTTCCTACTTACAAAGTATGTAGAGGTATGTAATTTTTATCATAGGTATACTTCAACTGTGAGAGACGGAATCTAAAACAAAAATCCAGAAAATCACATTGTATGATTTTTAAGTAATTAATTTGCATTGTATTGCATGACATAAGTATTTGATACATCAGAAAAGCTGAACTTAATATTTGGTACAGAAACCTTTGTTTGCAATTACAGAGATCATATGTTTCCTGTAGGTCTTGACCAGGTTTGCACACACTGCAGCAGGGATTTTGGCCCACTCCTCCATACAGACCTTCTCCAGATCCTTCAGGTTTCGGGGCTGTCGCTGGGCAATACGGACTTTCAGCTCCCTCCAAAGATTTTCTATTGGGTTCAGGTCTGGAGACTGGCTAGGCCACTCCAGGACCTTGAGATGCTTCTTACGGAGCCACTCCTTAGTTGCCCTGGCTGTGTGTTTCGGGTCGTTGTACTCATCCTTCTTCTTCCTCCAAACACGGCGAGTGGAGTTTAGACCAAAAAGCCCTATTTTTGTCTCATCAGACCACATGACCATCTCCCATTCCTCCTCTGGATCATCCAGATGGTCATTGACAAACTTCAGACGGGCCTGGACATGCGCTGGCTTGAGCAGAGGGACCTTGCGTGCGCTGCAGGATTTTAATCCATGACGATGTAGTGTGTTACTAATGGTTTTCTTTGAGACTGTGGTCCCAGCTCTCTTCAGGTCATTGACCAGGTCCTGCCGTGTAGTTCTGGGCTGATCCCTCACCTTCCTCATGATCATTGATGCCCCACAAGGTGATTGACCGTCATCGGCTCCAGCTGTGCGCCGACCCCGACCTCGGGGACGACCAGGAGGACGCGGAGCAGGGCGCGTGGGATGACCACGGTGGAGGGTGATTGACCGTCATCTTGAACTTCTTCCATTTTCTAATATTTGTGCCAACAGTTGTTGCCTTCTCACCAAGCTGCTTGCCTATTGTCCTGTAACCCATCCCAGCCTTGTGCAGGTCTACAATTTTATCCCTGATGTCCTTACACAGCTCTCTGGTCTTGGCCATTGTGGAGAGGTTGGAGTCTGTTTGATTGAGTGTGTGGACAGGTGTCTTTTATAGAGGTAGCGAGTTCAAACAGATGCAGTTAATACAGGTAATGAGTGGAGAACAGGAGGGCTTCTTAAAGAAAAACTAACAGGTCTGTGAGAGCCGGAATTCTTACTGGTTGGTAGGTGATCAAATACTTATGTCATGCAATAAAATGTACAATTCATTACTGAAAAATCATACAATGTGATTTTCTGGATTTTTGTTTTAGATTCCGTCTCTCACAGTTGAAGTGTACCTATGATAAAAATTACAGACCTCTACATACTTTGTAAGTAGGAAAACCTGCAAAATTGGCAGTGTATCAAATACTTTTTCTCCCCAATGTATGTGGAAAAATTTTTAAAACCCTGTTTTCGCTTTGTCATTATGGGATATTGTGTGTAGATTGAGGACCATTTTTTATTTAATCAATTTTAGAATAAGGCTGTAACGTAACAAAATGTGGAAAAAGGGAAGTGGCCTGAATACTTTCCGAATGCACTGTATACATTAGCTTCCATACAAACAGAACACATCAGTGTGATATTCTATCTAGGACTACTGCTGACAAACTGTTTGGAAAGCATTGTCCTTGAAATCAAAACATTTAGATTAATTAGTTGGAGGTCAGTATATATTTCAACTGTAGGCAGTTGTTGTTGTTGGATCACATACTGTCACGATCGTCGAACAGAGAGGACCAAGGCGCAGCGTTGCGGGTGAACATATTTAATGACTAGATCACACGATCAAAACAAAGAACGAAACGTGAAGTCCTTAGATACACAAACCAAAAGGAACAAGAAACCACAAAACACAAAGTGCAAGACAAACAGTTAAATATGGCTCCCAATCAGAGACACCCAGCTGACACTCGTTGCCTCTGATTGGGAGTCACTCAGCCCAATATAGAAAATTAAACATAGACTTACACACCCTGGCTCAACATAACATAGTCCCCAGAGCCAGGGCGTGACACATACACTTTATATACAGTGGGGAAAAAATGTATTTAGTCAGCCACCAATTGTGCAAGTTCTCCTACTTAAAAAGATGAGAGAGGCCTGTAATTTTCATCATAGGTACACGTCAACTATGACAGACAAATTGAGATTTTTTTTTCCAGAAAATCACATTGTAGGATTTTTAATGAATTTATTTGCAAATTATGGTGGAAAATAAGTATTTGGTCAATAACAAAAGTTTCTCAATACTTTGTTATATACCCCTTGTTGGCAATGACACAGGTCAAATGTTTTCACAAGGTTTTCACACACTGTTTCTGGTATTTTGGCCCATTCCTCCATGCAGATCTCCTCTAGAGCAGTGATGTTTTGGGGCTATCGCTGGGCAACACGGACTTTCAACTCCCTCCAAAGATGTTCTATGGGGTTGAGATCTGGAGACTGGCTAGGCCACTCCAGGACCTTGAAATGCTTCTTACGAAGCCACTCCTTCGTTGCCCGGGCGGTGTGTTTGGGATCATTGTCATGCTGAAAGACCCAGCCACGTTTCATCTTCAATGCCCTTGCTGATGGAAGGAGGTTTTCACTCAAAATCTCACGATACATGGCCCCATTCATTCTTTCCTTTACACGGATCAGTCGTCCTGGTCCCTTTGCAGAAAAACAGCCACAAAGCATGATGTTTCCACCCCCATGCTTCACAGTAGGTATGGTGTTCTTTGGATGCAACTCAGCATTCTTTGTCCTCCAAACACGACGAGTTGAGTTTTTACCAAAAAGTTCTATTTTGGTTTCATCTGACATTCTCCCAATCCTCTTCTGGATCATCCAAATGCACTCTAGCAAACTTCAGACGGGCCTGAACATGTACTGGCTTAAGCAGGGGGACACGTCTGGCACTGCAAGATTTGAGTCCCTGGCGGCGTAGTGTGTTACTGATGGTAGGCTTTGTTACTTTGGTCCCAGCTCTCTGCAGGTCATTCACTAGGTCCCCCCGTGTGGTTCTGGGATTTTTGCTCACTGTTCTTGTGATCATTTTGACCCCACGGGGTGAGATCTTGCGTGGAGCCCCAGATCGAGGGAGATTATCAGTGGTCTTGTATGTCTTCCATTTCCTAATAATTGCTCCCACAGTTGATTTCTTCAAACCAGGCTGCTTACCTATTGCAGATTCAGTCTTCCCAGCCTGGTGCAGGTCTACAATTTTGTTTCTGGTGTCCTTTGACAGCTCTTTGGTCTTGGCCATAGTGGAGTTTGGAGTGTGACTGTTTGAGGTTGTGGACAGGTGTCTTTTATACTGATAACAAGTTCAAACAGGTGCCATTAATACAGGTAACGAGTGGAGGACAGAGGAGCCACTTAAAGAAGAAGTTAGAGGTCTATGAGAGTCAGAATTCTTGCTTGTTTGTAGGTGACCAAATACTTATTTTCCACCATATTTTGCAAATAAATTCATAAAAAATCCTACAATGTGATTTTCTGGGAAAAGAAATCTCAATTTGTCTGTCATAGTTGACGTGTACCTATGAAGAAAATTACAGGCCTCTCTCATCTTTTTAAGTGGGAGAACTTGCACAATTGGTGGCTGACTAAATACTTTTTTCCCCCACTGTATATATATATATACACAAGTATGTGGACACCCTTTCAAATTAGTGGATTTGGCTATTTCAGCCACTCCCGTTGCTGACATGTGTGTAAAATCGAGCACACAGCCATGCTATCTCCATAGACAAACATTGGCAGTAGAATGGCCTTACTGAAGAACTTAGTGACTTTCAACGTGACTTTCATATTTCTGCCCTCCTTAAGCTGCCCTGGTCAACTGTAAGTGCTGTTATTGTAAAGCAGAAGAAACAATGGCTCAGCCGCGAGGTGGTAGGCTACACAAGCTCACAGAACGGGTCCGCTGCGTGCTAAAGTGTGTAGAGCGTAAAAATGGTCTGTCCTCGGTTGCAACACTCACTACCAAGTTCCAAACTTCCTCTGGAAGCCAGTCAGCACAATAACTGTTTGTCGGGAGATTCATAAAATGGGTTTCCATGGCCGAGCAGCCGCACACAAGCCTAAGATCACCATGGGCATTGCCAAGCGTTGGCTGGAGTGCTGTAAAGCTCGCCGCCGATGGACACTGGAGCTGTGGAAACACGTTCTCTGGAGTAATGAATCACGCTCCACCATCTGGCAGTCCGACGGATGAATCTGGGTTTGGCGGATGCCAGGAGAACGCTACCTGCCCAAATGCATACTTCCAACTGTAAAGTTTGGTGGAGGAGGAATAATGGTCTGGGGCTGTTTTCATGGTTCGGGCTAGGCCCCTTAGTTCCAGTGAAGGGAAATCTTAACGCTACAGCATACGACGTTGTAGACGATTATGTGCTTCTAATTTTGTGGCAACAGTTTGGGGAAGGCCCTTTCCTGTTTCAGCATGACAATGCCCCTGTGCACAAAGTGAAGTCCATATAGAAATGGTTTGTCGAAATCGGTGTGGAAGAATGTGACTGGCCTGCACAGATCCCTGACCTCAACCCCATTGAACACCTTTGGGATGAATTGGTACGCCGACTGCGAGTCAGGCATAATCGCCCAAAATCAGTGCCCTACCTCACTAATGCTCTTGTGGCTGAATGGAAGCAAGTCCCCGCAGCAATGTTCCAACATCTAGTGGAAAGACTTACCAGGAGAGTGGAGGCTGTTATAGTAGCAAAGGGGGGACCAACTCCATATTAATGCCCATGATTTTGGACGATGTTCAACAAGCAGGTGTCCACATACTTTTTGTCATGTAGTGTACTTCTGGGTTCACTCCCATAATCTTTTGAATGGACTTGATGATTAGATCACCAAATTTGTGAAAATATGCTCATTTAAGATATATACACAGTACCAGTGCTAAGTTTGGACAAACCTACTCGTTCAAGGGTTTTTCTTTATTTTTACTATTTTCTACATTGTAGAATAATAGTGAAGACATCCAAACTATGAAATAACACATGGAATCATATAGTAACCAAAAAAGTGTTTTATATTTGAGATTCTTCAAAGTAGCCACCCTTTCCCTTTATGACAGCTTTGCATACTATTGGCATTCTCTCAACCAGCTTCATGAGGAATGCCTTTTTTTAACAGTCTTGAAGGAGTTCCCACATATGCTGAGCACTTGTTGGCTGCTTTTCCTTTACTCTGCGGTCCAACTTATCCCAAACCATCTCAATTGGGTTGAGGTCAAGTGATTGTGGAGGCCAGGTCATCTGATGCAGCATTCCATCACTCTCCTTGGTCAAATAGCTTTTACACAGCCTGCAGGTGTGTTTTGGGTCATTGTCCTGTTGAAAAACAAATGATAGTCCCACTAAGCGCAAACCAGATGGGATGGCGTATCGCTGCAGAATGCTGTGGTAGCCATGCTGGTAAAGTGTGCCTTGAATTCTAAATAAATCACTGACAGTGTCACCAGCAAAGTACCCCCACACCATCGCACCTCATCCTCCATGCTTCACGGTGGGAACCACACATGCGGAGATCATCCGTTCACCTTCTCTGCGTTTCACAAAAAACAAAAATCTCAAATTTGGACTCATCAGACCAAAGGACACATTTTCACCAGTCTAATGTCCATTGCTCGTGTTTCTTGGCCCAAGCAAGTCTCTTCTTATTATTGGTGTCCTTTAGTAGTGGTTTCTTTGCAACAATTCGACCATGAAGGCCTGATTCACGCAGTCTCGTCTGAACAGTTGATGTTGAGATGTGTCTGTTACTTGAACTCTGTGAAGCATTTATTTGGACTGCAATCTGAGGTGCAGTTAACTTTGGGTCTTCCTTTCCTGTGGCGGTCCTCATGAGAGCCAGTTTCATCATAGCGCTTGATGGTTTTTGCGACTGCACTTGAAGAAACTTTCAAAGTTCTGGAAATGTTCCGGATTGACTGACCTTCATGTCTTAAAGTAATGATGGACTGTCAATTCTCTTTGCTTATTTGAGCTGTTCTTGCCATAATATGGACTTGGTCTTTTACCAAATAGGGCTATCTTCTGTATACCACCCCTACCTTGTCACAACACAACTGATTGGCTCAAACGCTATAAGAAGGAAAGAAATTCCACAAATTAACTTTTAACAAGGCACACCTGTAAATTGAAATGCATTCCAGGTGACTACCTCATGAAGCTGGTTGAGAGTTGCCAATAGTGTGCAAAGCTGTCATCAAGGCAAAGGTTTGTTACTTTGAAGAATCTCAAATATAAAATATATTTAGATTCGTTTAACACTTTTTTGGTTACTACATGATTCCATATGTGTTATTTCATAGTTTTGATGTCTTCACTATTATTGTACAATGTAGAAAATAGTAAAAATAAATAAAAACCCTGGAATGAGTAGGTGTCCAAACCTTTGACTGGTACTGTGTATATACAGTGGGGAAAAAAGTATTTAGTCAGCCACCAATTGTGCAAGTTCTCCCACTTAAAAAGATGAGAGAGGAATGTAATTTTCATCATAGGTACACGTCAATTATGACAGACAAATTGAGATTTTTTTCTCTCCAGAAAATCACATTGTAGGATTTTTTATGAATTTATTTGCAAATTAAGGTGGAAAATAAGTATTTGGTCACCTACAAACAAGCAAGATTTCTGGCTCTCACAGACCTGTAACTTCTTCTTTAAGAGGCTCCTCTGTCCTCCACTCGTTACCTGTATTAATGGCACCTGTTTGAACTTGTTATCAGTATAAAAGACACCTGTCCACAACCTCAAACAGTCACACTCCAAACTCCACTATGGCCAAGACCAAAGAGCTGTCAAAGGACACCAAAAACAAAATTGTAGACCTACACCAGGCTGGGAAGACTGAATCTGCAATAGGTAAGCAGCTTGGTTTGAAGAAATCAACTGTGGAAGCAATTATTAGGAATTGGAAGACATACAAGACCACTGATAATCTCCCTCGATCTGGGGCTCCACGCAAGATCTCAACCCGTGGGGCAAAATGATCACAAGAACAGTGAGCAAAAATCCCAGAACCACACGGGTGGACCTAGTGAATGACCTGCAGAGAGCTGGGACCAAAGTAACAAAGCCTACCATCAGTAACACACTACGCCGCCAGGGACTCAAATCCTGCAGTGCCAGACGTGTCCCCCTGCTTAAGCCAGTACATGTCCAGGCCCGTCTGAAGTTTGCTAGAGTGCATTTGGATGATCCAGAAGAGGATTGGGAGAATGTCATATGGTCAGATGAAACCAAAATAGAACTTTTTTTGGTAAAAACTCAACTCGTCGTGTTTGGAGGACAAAGAATGCTGAGTTGCATCCAAAGAACACCATACCTACTGTGAAGCATGGGGGTGGAAACATCATGCTTTGGGGCTGTTTTTCTGCTAAGGGACCAGGACGACTGATCCGTGTAAAGGAAAGAATGAATGGGGCCATGTATCGTGAGATTTTGAGTGAATACCTCCTTCCATCAGCAAGGGCATTGAAGATGAAACATGGCTGGGTCTTTCAGCATGACAATGATCCCAAACACACCGCCCGGGCAACGAAGGAGTGGCTTCGTAAGAAGCATTTCAAGGTCCTGGAGTGGCCTAGCCAGTCTCCAGATCTCAACCCCATAGAAAATCTTTGGAGGGAGTTGAAAGTCTGTGTTGCCCAGCGATAGCCCCAAAACATCACTGCTCTAGAGGAGATCTGCATGGAGGAATGGGCCAAAATATCAGCAACAGTGTGTGAAAACCTTTTGAAGACTTACAGAAAACGTTTGACCTGTGTCATTGCCAACAAAGGGTATATAACAAAGTATTGAGAAACTTTTGTTATTGACCAAATACTTATTTTCCACCATAATTTGCAAATAACTTCATTAACAATCCTACAATGTGATTTTTTGATTTTTTTTTTCTCAATTTGTCTGTCATAGTTGACGTGTACCTATGATGAAAATTACAGGCCTCTCTCATCTTTTTAAGTGGGAGAACATGCACAATTGGTGGCTGACTAAATACTTTTTTTCCCCACTGTATATACAATTATATTTGTGTTTGTGGATGAATTTACTCCTGTTTTTGTGCTGAAGACCATTGCGCTAAACGTTTTTGCCCATTGAAGACCATTTAAAAAAAACACAACTTCAGAAACGTCAAGGCGTATTTAGTCAAAGTAATATAATATGCCATGACAGCATCCCATTTATGAAAACACTCATTGTCTTAGTCTCCTGCTTCCTCAACTCCTCATAGTCTACCCCCATGACTGGCAAGCCTGTTTCAATGTACCATTGGGATTCTGTTGGCAGAGCTCATTGACCAAAATCTCCCTCCCTCTTCAACCCTTTAATAAAAGGACGTAAAGCCTGTGAGAGTAGATTTCTCTCAGGAAGAATACTCTTCTTTAGTCATTAACACACATTACATAATCCAAAAGAGAGTCCCTATCCATCACAGTCCCTGTGTTTGTCACACCATATAATAGTGTAAAAATTGGGGTGTTATTGTGTGACTGAATGGTGCTAAAAGGCTTTGTTACCAGGCAAACAAAATGCTGAAGACCATCAGTTGCATATCAGAAATCACAGGTCTATCAACAGGATAGAGCACTAGTGTGCCTGCTATGGTCTGATGTATATACAGTAACTAAATTTATGACTAATTGAAACAGGAAAGACTAATACTTTCTTACTAATAGAGAACTACAGCCTTTGACTATGTATTACTCTGGTACCTCTTGAGATATAGACTCTGACAGCCTTGTTTCTCTGGAGAGATAAGCAAGTTATAGTACGGGTTTGGTTAGATTAGAGAATTGTATAGGATGACTAGCAATACCAAAAAGATGAAGGAAGGTCTATAAGGCTAAATGTTGGTTGCACTTAGCACATTGCACTTTGGGACTATTAGCTCTGCCATGTCGCCACAGTGGGTCTAGCATCCGGGTCGAAGGACCAACATTGTAAATGGTCCCATATGGAAGTGTCTTATCTAACTACACATTTACTATTACTGGCTTGGATTTAACATATCACTGCCTGGACATTGTTCCATTGTAATTCATGTGGTGATTATGAACATGACATTGAAACAATGTGTTTTTGATTACAGTTAGTGTAGCTCTCCTCTCTATCCCCGACCACTTGGGTGTCAAAAGCCTTTGTTTCATGATGATGTGGTGCGGTGTAATTTCCCAGGCCTCATATCACCTAGAGTCATACTGCAGATCTCACTATGACGTAAGTCGACTCCTTTCCTTGCTTCTTCCTTTTGAAGTGTGATGCAGCAGCTATGACCAGGCAGCTTTGCAACAACTAGGGTAATATTTACAGGTGGATTTTTGAGACCTGCTAAAAATATATCCCTTTTCCCTCCATACAAGGGCTCCCTGGAGGTTTGAGAACGGGAGAGGAGGAGAGGGGTATGGGGAGGCAAGGTCGCGGCTCTCTCTCTCGCTCTACTTTCTCTCACGCTTTCTATTTTCTCTCTCTTTCTCCTCCGCTGACTTTCTTTTTGGCAGATGCCAGTTGAAAACAACAACAGACAGAGCAAAGAACAGTAAATCTGTCTTCAGTTTCCAAAAATGGGCTATCGTGGGAAAGGGTAGCTTTATTTTCATGTTTAGCATATAGCTGTAAGAGACAGGTATTGTTCAAAACAAGCAAATGGAAAAGACAAACTTGTCAAAACAAACTAGAATGCCTTTGGTATAAGCAAGGAAAACAGTCTTCATACAACTAAGCGGGTTGTAACCTGTAATGCCAGCTCAGTGACTAAGTCATTAAGACAGTGGGTTTCCTCTAACACTCCATTATCTTGACGTCTATTTGGAATTAAAATGTATTTGCTTAAATGTTTTTGTTCTGGTAGTTCTGTGGCTTGTTGCTACTGGTCTACTTCTATGGAAATATGATATTTCTATGGTTGTTACAGAGCTGTGTTGACTCGGACTCTACCAGTTGTGACTATGTTGTCAAAAAATCTGTCTTTTGCATAATTCTTCATACTAGCTACAGCAGCAAATGTTAGATAGCTATATTATCTTTTAAACCTTACAAATGTGCAACACTGTAATGAAATTAAGCTTAAGAAATTGTGGACAACAACTTTTAGCACTACCAAGGGACCAGTGACTCGAGTATAAAGGACTCAGACTTGGACTCGAACACTAGGGACTAGGGACTGGACTCGGGGTTTAGTGACTTGACTAAATCACTGCTACAGAGTGTCATGTATGCTAGGTGGAATGATTTATATGTCAACTCCTGATAATTGAAAGGTATGGGCTACTATATGACGAACACTATAATGCTTCTGTATTGTGCAAAGGAATGACTAATTAATTGTTTTGACTCTGACTGAGAGTGGGAACTTTATCAATGGAAAAAGAACTGGGCCATGCGATAATTATTTATTAATCTCTCCTCAGTAAACTAAATCACACAAACTATTGATGGAGTCATCTGTGTCCAGGTTCCCACTATGCTATTCAGAGATCTTTATGTCTAATTGATGTCTGCAATCTGCCTGCAGCTAATTGAAGTCTGTGCAGTCCAGTGCCTATCATGTCTGTGACTTGTCCGATAGGTCTGGTTGCCTGCTGACTGTAGTGCATACGTAAGTAATGTTTATAATTACAATGAAATGGTTATCTACCTGCCATTCACATTAAGGGGATTTATAGTTTTAGGATCTGTAGTTTTCCTTTACGTAGCTGACAGGGTATCCATCGCCGTTTTATGATAGGTTCTAGTCTTTTTATAGAAATTAGGCAATGCTGGGTTTATTGACAAAGGATTATGTCTACTAAGCTATACTGAACAAAAATATAAAACGCAACATGCAACAATTTTTAAGATTTTACTGAGTTACAGTTCATATGAGGAAATCTAAATAAATTAGGTCAATTTAAATAAATTAGGCCAGAATCTGACTCAGAATACAGATAGTCATCTGTTGATCAAAGATACCTTACAAAAAATGGGCCTCACAATGGGCCTCAGGATCTCGCCACGGTATTTCTGTGCATTCAAATAGCCATTGATAAAATGCAATTGTGTTCGTTGCCCGTAGCTTATGCCTGCCCATACCAAAACCCCACCGCCACCATGGGGCACTATGTTCACAACATTGACCCCAGCAAACCGCTCGCCCACAAGACGCCATACACATGGTCTGTGGTTGTGAGGCTGGTTGAACGTTCTGCCGAATTCTCTAAAACGACGTTGGAGGCGGCTTATGGTAGAGAAATTTACATTACATTCTCTGGCAACAGCTCTGGTGGACATTCCTGCAGTCAGCATGCCAATTGCACGCTTCCTCAAAACTGGAGACATCTGTGGCATTGTGTTCTATGACAACACTGCACATTTTAGAGTGGTCTGTTATTGTCCCAAGCACAAGGTGCACCTGTGTAATGATCATGCTGTTTAATCAGCTTCTTGATATGCCACACCTGTCAGGTGGATAGATTATCTTGGCAAAGGAGAAATGCTCACTAACAGGGATGTAAACAAATTTGTGGTCAAAATTTGAGAGAACTGCTTTTTCTGCAGCTCATGAAACATGGGAACAACCAACACTTTACATGTTGAGTTTATATTTTTGTTCAGTGTATATGGAATTGTTTTAAGAAAGTCATACCAAGGATCATATACACTACCGTGTATAGAAATGTTCTTGTTTTCCATGAAAACATACATGAAATGAGTTTGAATAGGAAATATAGCAAAATTAATAGGAAATGTAGTCATTGACAAGGTTAGAAATCATTATTTTTAATAGAAATAATAATTGTGTCCTTCAAACTTTGCTTTCGTCAAAGAATCCTCCATTTGCAGCAATTACAGCCTTGCAGATCTTTGGCATTGTAGTTGTGAATTTGTTGAGGTAATCTGAAGAGATTGATCCTTGGTATGACTTTCTTAAAACAATTCCATATACACTGAACAAAAATATAAACTCAACATGTAAAGTGTTGGTTGTTCCCATGTTTCATGAGCTGCAGGTCAACATTCACAAGGCCGCAGGGCCAGACGGATTATCAGGACGTGTACTCCGAGCATGTGCTGACCAACTGGCAAGTGTCTTCACTGACATTTTCAACATGTCCCTGACTGAGTCTGTAATACCAACATGTTTCAAGCAGACCACCATAGTCCCCGTGCCCAAGAACTCTAAGATAACCTGCCTAAATGACTACCGACCCGTGGCACTGACGTCTGTAGCCATGAAGTGCTTTGAAAGACTGGTCATGGCTCACATCAACAGTATAATCCCAGAAACCCTAGACCCACTCCAATTTGCATACCGCCCCAACAGATTCACAGATGATGCAATCTCTATCGCACTCCACACTGCCCTTTCCCACCTGGACAAGAGGAACACCTACGTGAGAATGCTATTCATTGACTACAGCTCAGCATTCAACACCATAGTGCCCTCAAAGCTCATCACTAAGCTAAGGATCCTGGGACTAAACACCTCCCTCTGCAACTGGATCCTGGACTTCCTGACGGGCCGCCCCCAGGTGGTAAGGGTAGGTAACAACACATCTGCCACACTGATCCTCAACACGGGGGCCCCTCAGGGGTGCGTGCTCAGTCCCCTCCTGTACTCTCTGTTCACCCATGACTGCATGGCCAGGCACGACTCCAACACCATCATTAAGTTTGCCGACGACACAACAGTGGTAGGCCTGATCACCGACAACGATGAGACAGCCTATAGGGAGGAGGTCAGAGATCTGGCCGTGTGGTGCCAGGACAACAACCTCTCCCTCAACGTGACCAAGACAAAGGAGATGATTGTGGACTACAGGAAAAAAAAGAGGACTGAGCACGCCCCCATTCTCATCGACGGGGCTGTAGTGGAACAGGTTGAGAGCTTCAAGTTCCTTGGTGTCCACATCACCAACGAACTATCATGGTCCAAACACACCAAGACAGTCGTGAAGAGGGCACGACAAAGCCTATTCCCCCTCAGGAGACTAAAAAGATTTGGCATGGGTCCTCAGATCCTCAAAAAATTCTACAGCTGCACCATCGAGAGCATCCTGACTGGTTGCATCACCGCCTGGTATGGCAACTGCTTGGCCTCTGACCGCAAGGCACTACAGAGGGTAGTGCGTACGGCCCAGTACATCACAGGGGCAAAGCTCCCTGCCATCCAGGACCTCTATACCAGGCGGTGTCAGAGGAAGGCCCTCAAAATTGTCAAAGACTCCAGTCACCCTAGTCATAGACTGTTCTCTCTGCTACCGCACGGCAAGCGGTACCGGAGTGCCAAGTCTAGGTCCAAAAGACTTCTCAACAGCTTCTACCCCCAAGCCATAAGACTCCTGAACAGCTAATCATGGCTACCCGGACTATTTGCACTGCCCCCCCACCCCATACTTTTTACGCTGCTGCTACTCTGTTAAGTATTTATGCATAGTCACTTTAACTCTACCCACATGTACATATTACCTCAACTACCTCAACTAGCCGGTGCCCCCGCACATTGACTATGCAACGGTACCCCCCTGTATATATAGCCTCCCTACTGTCACTTTATTCTATTGTATATATAGCCTCCCTACTGTCACTTTATTTTTACTTCTGCTCTTTTTTTCTCAACACTTTTTTGTTGTTGTTTTATTCTTACTTTTTTGTTTAAAATAAATGCACTGTTGGTTAAGGGCTGTAAGTAAGCATTTCACTGTAATGTCTGCACCTGTTGTATTCGGCGCATGTGACCAATAAAATTTGATTTGATTTGATTTGATTTGATTTGCTTCCTGAAGCACCTCTCACAAGTTGGATTGGCTTGATGGGCACTTCTTACGGACCATACGGTCAAGCTGCTCCCACAACAGCTCAATAGGGTTGAGATCCGGTGACTGTGCTGGCCACTCCATTATAGACATAATACCAGCTGACTGCTTCTTCCCTAAATAGTTATTGCATAGTTTGGAGCTGTGCTTTGGGTCATTGTCCTTTTGGAGGAGGAAATTGGCTCCAATCAAGCGCCGTCCACAGGGTATGGCATGGCGTTGCAAAATGGAGTGATAGCCTTCTTTCTTCAAGATCCCTTTTACCCTGTACACATCTCCCACTTTACCACCACCAAAGCACCCCCAGACCATCACATTGCCTCCACCATGCTTGACAGATGGCATCAAGCACTCCTCCAGCATATTTTCATTTTAATCTGCGTCTCACAAATGTTCTTCTTTGTGATCCAAACACCTCAAACTGTTTGGATCACAACACCTCGTCTGTCCATAACACTTTTTTCCAATCTTGCTCTGTCCAGTGTCTGTGTTCTTTTGCCCATCTTAATATTTTCTTTTCATTGGCCAGTCTGAGATATGGCTTTTTCTTTGCAACTCTGCCTAGAAGGTCAGCATCCCGGAGTCGCCTCTTCACTGTTGACATTGAGACTGGTGTTTTGCGGGTACTATTTAATGAAGTTGCCAGTTGAGGACCTGTGAGACACTTTAATGTATTTGTCCTCTTGCTCAGTGGTGCACCAGAGCCTCCCACTCCTCTTTCTATTCTGGTTAGAGACAGTTTGCGCTGTTCTGTGAAGGGAGTAGTACACAGCATTGTACGAGATCTTCAGTTTCTTGGCAATTTCTCGCTTGGAATATCCTTCATTTCTCAGAATAAGAATAGACTGACGAGTTTCAGAAGAAAGTTATTTGTTTCTCGCCATTGTGAGCCTGTAATCGAACCCACAATTGCTGATGCTCCAGATACTCAACTAGTCTCAAGAAGGCCAGTTTTTATTGCTTCTTCAATCAGCACAACATTTTTCAGCTGTGCTAACATAATTGCAAAAGGGTTTTCTAATGATCAATTTGGCTTTTAAAATGATACACTTGGATTACCAAACACAACGTGCCATTGGAACACAAGACTGATGGTTGCTGATAATGGGCCTCTGTACGCCTATGTAGATATTCCATAAAAAATCAGCCATTTCCAGCTTCAATAGCCATTTACAACATTAACAATGTATTTCTGATCAATTTGATGTTATTTTAATGGACAAAGAAATTGATTTTCATTCGAAAACAAGGACATTTCTAAGTGACCCCAAACTTTTGAATGGTAGTGTAGCTATTTCATTTGGCATTTTAAGACCCTTTGAAATATATATAAAAACCTTTTTTGATGAAAAATGATTTTTGACCTTACTGCTGTTAGGCCAAACAAACGTGTTGAATAACAGATTCACTACCTGGAACAGAAAATAGTCCCCCCCAAATATCAAAATGAGTTTTTTTCAGAAGTTTCTGTCCTATATCTGAGAGATATGCATTAGTATCTAAACTACACCTCCAGTCTTCTGTTCTGACCCGCTGGGTAATATCTCAATAACCCAGCACCAATAATCCAGCATCAACAACCCAACCTTGCACTTTTTAAAGAGCGACTGCTTTTAAAAAGCAACAAATCCCTTTGAAAATGGCCTATGTGCCATCGATTCAAGTCAGAAACAGTTATTCTATTTGCTCGCTGACATGGGATGAACCTGTCCAAAATTGTAATCAGTGATGTAACTTTTGGAATACCAAAACTCAGTAACATAACCCTTAAGAGGCATTAGAAGAAGACAGAAATGAATATTACCAAATGAATGGCATCTATTGCAGGATAAATCAATGTTAGAGTTTACATAGCTGGCCATAAATGGATGTTGCATGTTACTTTATGGGTTGGTTATGCAGGCTTCTTCTAACCAATTGCTTTTCAAACAAAGTCTGTCAGATTTCCAGTCATTCAAATTAATTACCCCTTGATCATCAAGAATATGACTTGGAAATATAGGTTAGCCAAATTGTTTTACCTGAGCATAACCCAAAAACAAAGGACTTATTGTCCTACTCTGTTGTTTATGATTTTGCTGTCATGGAGGACTGATTGGGCTCATTGCGTCGAGTTGAAAACAGAATGCTTTGATGACATTTACGTAGACACTCTCATCCAGAGCAATTAGGATGAATTACCTTGCTCAAGCGCACATCAACAGATCTTTCACCTAGTCAGCTCTGGGATTTGAACCAGGGACCTTTCGGTTACTGGCCCAACGCTCTTAACCGCTAGGCTACCTGCCATAACTTGTCATAACCTGTTATAATATAGTCAAGACATCCTCTTTTTGACTGATGACTTATATAAGGGCATGTACGTGATAGGCCTATCTGGCTTATATGATTATGATGGTCATAGTGCTTCTTGACAGTGTCATTAAGTGTATTTTCTACAAGTTATTTAAAATATGAGGAAAAAAACATGACTGTAAATAATTAATTATAACAACAACAAAGGATTTAAGAAACAAACTTCCAAACGAAATTTAACTTCTTGGCAGGGAAAAAAAAACTAATTTGAATAAATGTTTTGAAACGTATGTACTGTAGGTGTCATAACCAGCCATAGAATAATGCAATATATGTCACAACAGGTGTAAATATATGGTTCATGACAGTGTTATGACAGGCTATGACAAGTTATTTCAGCTGTTATGACATATTATGACACATTATGACACTGGGTGTCAAGTAAAGTGTTACCAAAATGAATGCCATATGCTGCATTTGCTATAAGCCTATTGTTTATGTTTTTGTTGGTGACACGATATCTCGATTATTTACAGCTGTTTAAGTATACCAAAAGTGTGCAAGTTTCAGCATATGTCCGTTAGGCCTACAGTATGAATTTTATTTTTTATCAGCACAAATTAGATTAAGCAATAAATGCCCCACTTGTGGTTTTCTTAAATGTAACTTGTTTTAGACAGTATGTGTGGAGCACAATACCACGGAGGAGTTTAGAAGGGAGGAACTCCCTTAAACTTTTATTACATAGAACGCATTTTTCACTGGCTGTCCACTGGTAGCAAAAACAATGATTGATAAGCATCTTAAACTTCTTCAATTCAACCATTATTGGGTTAAAATACACATATACATTTGTGAACATCCATCCACAAACACCACAATCCGTAAGGCACAAATAGCTCAATGAAACGCAGCAGTGTGATTCACATCAATGTGCTACAGTGCCTTCAGAATGTTTTCACATTCCTTGCCTTTTTCCATATTCTGTTGTGTTACAGCCTGAATTAAAAATGAATTAAATTGAGATTTTGTGTCACTAGCCTACACACAATATCCAATAATGTCACAATGGAATTATGTTTTTAGAAATGTTCACAAATTGATTAAAAATCTAAAGCTAAAATGTCTTCAGTCTATAAGTATTCAACCCCTTTGTTATGGCAAGGCTGAATAAGTTCAGCAGTAAAAACGTGCTTAACAAGTCACATAATAAATTGCATGGACTCACTCTGTGTGCAATAATAGTGTTAAACATGTTTTTTTTTATGACTACCTCATCTCTGTACCCCACACATACAATTATCTGTAAGGTCCCTCAGTGGAGAAGTGAATTTCAAACACAGATTCAACCACAAAGACCAGCGAGGTTTTCCAATGCCTCTCAACGAAGGGCACCTATTGGTAGATGGGTAAAAATAAAAACAGCAGACATTGAATATCCCTTCGAGCATGGCGAACTTATTAATTACACTTTGGATGGTGCATCAATACACCCAGTTACTGCAAAGATACAGGCGTCCTTCCTAACTCAGTTGCCGGAGAGGAAGGAAACCGCTCAGGGATTTCACCATGAGGCCAATGGTGACTTTAAAACAGTTACATTGTAGTTACTCCAGAAAACTAACCTAAATGACAGAGTGAAAAGAAGGAAGCCTGTACAGGAAAACAAATATTCCAAAATATGCATCCTGTTTGCAATAAGGCACTAAAGTAAAACTGCAAAAAAAAAATTAAAGAATGGCAAATTCACCTTTCAGCAGGACAATAACCTAAAACAGAAGGCCAAGAGTTGCTTACCAAGGCAACATTGAATGTTCCTGAGTGGCATAGTTACAGTTATGACTTAAATCGGCTTGAAAATCGATGGCATGACTTGAAAATGGCTGTCTAGCAATAATCAACAACCAACTTGACAGAGCTTGATTAATGTAATTTTTTTATACAATCCAGGCGTGCATAGCTCTTAGAGACTTACCCAGAAAGACTCACAGCTGTAATGGCTGCCAAAGGTGATTCTTAGATGTATTGACTCAGGGGTATGAATACTTGTAAAATAGATATTTCTGTATTTCATTGCAATATATCTGCAAAAATGTCAAATAAACATGTTTTCACTTTGTCATTATAGGGTATTGTCTATTGATGGGTCATTTATTTTAATTTTTTATCCATTTTGAATTCAGGCTGTAACACAATTATTTTTGGAATTAGTCAATGGGTATGAATACTTTTTGAAGGCACTGTATATGCATATCAATAATAAGGAATTTCCATATCGCCCATAGGCTACAGCACTGCTGTTGTCCTTACCACCAAGCGTTTACTCAAGTTGGATCATCTTTGGATGCCGACAGCAGTCGCACCATTGGAAGACATAGCTTGGGCTGTAGCCTACAAAATCCTATTCCTGCTCTTTTCCTGCAATCCATCAAACACATTAGGTGTGTCATCATAGGGGGAACAAACTTAAACTTGCACCTTTTTTTAATGCAGATTTGAATGTCATTGGGAAAACAGGTGTCACATTTTTTTGTGTAACATCCTTTCTGAATTTAAAAGTAATCCTAGAAGTAATCATCTATTTTTTATTTATTTTAGTTTTTCAAAAGTATCTGTAATCTGATTACAATACTTTTGCTGATAACATAATGGATTACAATTGTAATCTGTGACTCCCCAACCCTGGCTGTATGTTAAAGCCCTCCAAATTGGATTGGAAATCAATTAATCAAACGTTGGACACTAATCCTGTCACCTTCATGTATGAATCTGATTGCGCGCGCTCCCTCCTCACTCAACTACTAGTGTCTTAACTTAGCATGTCCGTAGAGTTTGTGATCTAAAACACAACAGTCATTGTCATAAAGGATGATTGTAAGGATTATTATAGAGATTCCCAGACAGACAGAGAGACAGACAGACAGAAAACAAAGTACTGCTAGTCAGCTCAGATCAAATTAAGAGTAATACAGATATTGATAATACTACTGTTAAAGTAGAACAAAAGTTTTTTTAATTTTCAATTTTTCACATTGTTTTTTCCCTCATGAAAAGATAATCCACACGTTAAAAAAAGTAACAGTTATTTCTACCACTACCAGCTACATCTTGTCTCTCATCCACGTACTAACCAGGACCAACCCTGCTTAGCTTCAGAGGAAAACCAGCAGTGGGATACAGGGTGCAATATTGCTGGAATGAATGTGACAAAACTTGCAACTGGAAAAAAGGCAGTGAAAACAAAGACCAGGGTAACAACCAAAGATAGGGAAAATAACTTTTGGGTTTATGTTTTGGTTTCAATATAAATATTTTTGTTTGCAATACTAAGAATTTTGTTTTGCTTGATATTAATGTCACCAAAAGTAACTTACTCAACTAGAGGATTGCACCATATAATAACACTATTACTCTATTAAAGGTGATTAAAGCAGCAATCCTTAATTGAAACATTAACAATGTGTCCTCCCTGCCACACTTTCGGTAAAAAACTGAGGGATGGGGCTGAAGAAATGCAACCACGCTCAAATCCATAGACTACGCTATGGAAGCAAGGACTGACAATCCATTATATAAAAATTATAGTTTTAACCATGTTTTTAGGCTATACAGTGTTTGTTTGTTTACATTTACTTTGTTTACAATCATTGGAGTAAATGTGGAGTTGTCTTACATGTGAAATGGCAAATGTGGTTTTCACATGTGAATGTTTTTCATGTGAAAAGGTAAATCCACATGTGAAAGTGAGATTTCCACATGTGAAAGTGAGATTTCCACATGTGAAAGTGAGATTTCCACATGTGAAAGTGAGATTTCCACATGTGAAATAGTTTCCATTGAACAAAGCTTTTGTATGAGTCATGCCATATGAAAATGGCTAGCTTGTTCAAATACAATAATGTACAGACTACCAATCCTCTCTCTCTCCACACAAAATAAGTTGGGGAATCCAGGAACAGTGAGTGTCGCTACCTCTCAGCTTCTGATGAATGGAAGCTTGGGTTCTGGGCTGAATTTGCAATTACTTTTCTGTGGCATCTCGGCTTGGGCTACCGCACTAGCTTTTTTGAAGGACATAAAGGTGAACGCAAAAGCTTTTGCCCCCCCGTCTTTGTTGTATGAATCACTGCGTGTGTCCTCTTTTATTCAAGCATTATCTTTCTGTTTCGACCCTGTGCAATGCTCTTTTGATTGGCTATTGAAAAAAGACTGGGCCTGGAACCTTGCTTTTTGTAAGCCCCTATTGTCAAGATTTTGTCTGTCAAGCTGCCTCGGTCTGGTTTGATGTGAATCAGGACTCTCCCCATTGCAATCTTCCCGCTAGGCTTTTGTTCCCCTTGTAGCACATGGCAGTTCTGAGAGGTGCCTCATGCTTACTTCCCGATCAACAAAACAAAGAGGCTCAGAGAGAGGCCTATTACTGAGATGTACGAGCCACCTTATGATTCCTTGGTGGTCTTGGACAAAATAATTGCAGCCTCTTTGATCAGTGGAGAATCGGGGAGTGGGTGCTTTGGCAAAATGCCCAATGCTGTATTAAGGAAGAGTGTGAAGCTGCTCTTTCTTTCACTCTCTCTCCCTGTCTCTCTATCCCTATGTCTCTCTCTCCACAATCACTCTCTCTTTTTGTATTCTAGTTTAATTTACTTGTGATGTATTGAACTGAACAAGTCCTCAGGCCACTTTTATCTCCCTGAGCTAAAAGCTCTGGCGGCTCTAGGGTCAGTAAATGTATCCATCTGCACCCTTTCTCTCTAGTGTTGAGTGGCTGCTTACTAACTTCAGTGGCACTGTGCGTCTCCTTCCACCTTGTTTGCAGGTTGATGTTTATTGTCATTCATCTTGCCTTGGAGGCAGAACTGAGTGATTTCCGCTAGATGGGCCAGCTGCAAAGTAAAAATCGTCTATGTTGTAAAACTTCCTGAAAACAAACATTTGCTTTTTAGTCTTAATTTAAGGTTAGGGTTTGGCATTAGGGTTAGCAGTGTGGTTAAGGTTAGGGTTGGGTTTAAAATCAGATTTTATGACTTTGTACCTATGCCAGCTAGTGACCACTCTGTAGAGCTGCCTCCAGAACAAAATTGATGACGAAAAACTCTGCCTGCACCTTGTTCGCAGATGGGCCCTCAGGTCTGTAACTGTGCACTGAGACTGTGACGATTCAATATGGAGTTTCAAATGGGACTGGAAGTCTTAGACTGTTGTCCGCTGAAAACTGTTATGTTCATTTGTTAAGGTAGCCACTAATTCCTGTTAAGTCGGAGTGAAGATGAGGAATTCAAGTGCAGGGTGTGGAATACTGAGTGAGGGGCACTCAAGAGCAGTGGAGGTACCTTACTCATACTTTACAAAGTGCATACAAATGGAGACTGCTCTCCACAGTCCCATTATCAATCCATGATGGCAGCCAATCAGTCTGTACTTTTGTACGTCTGATCCTTGAGATCTAAGAGTTTTTATGTTTTAATGACCCTGATCCGGTCTACAGAAGCAAACACTTTTGATGTGAATGTAGATGCTGGATATAACAACTATTATTTTTAGATCTCAGTCTCTATTTGACGAAATGTGTTTGTACAAAGATTTCTGATTGAGAAGGCCTTTAAAAAATATATATAAACACTACCAGTCAAAAGTTTGGACACACCTACTCATTCAAGGGTTTTTCTTTATTTTTACTATTTTCTACATTGTAGAATAATAGTGAAGACATCAAAACAATGAAATAACACATGGAATCATGTAGTATCCAAAAAAGTGTTATACAAATCAAAATATATGTTATATTTGAGATTCTTCAAATAGCCCCCCTTTGCCTTGATGACAGCTTTGCACACTCTTGGACATTCAACGAATACCACTAACAAATACACATCGACTTGGATATTCTGTAATGATGTAAGTGATCACTGTGCAATTGCTTGTGTTAGAAATACAAAAATGACCAAAGCCAAACCCCGTTATATTTTTAAAGACATTTTAGACAGTTTGATGAGCAAGCGTTTTTACATGATCTGTACCATAATATTAACAGAGTCAGTCTGATTCCCGATGTTGACACTGCCTGGGACTATTTGTATATGAAATGTGTCCATTTATGATGAGCATGCCCCTGTGAAGAAATGTAGAATCAGTGGAAGGGACAATCCCTGGTTTTCAGATAACTTGGCAGATTTAATTAGAAAGAGAAATGTCACCTCCCGAGTGGCGCAGTGGTCGAAGGCAGTGCTAGAGGCGTCACTACAGACCCGCGTTCGATCCCGGGCTGTGTCTCAGCCGACCAGGAGACCCATAAGGTGGCGCACAATTGGCCCAGCATCGTCCGGTATAGGGGAGGGTTTGGCCGGCCGGGATGTCCTTGCCCCATCGCGCCCTAGTGACTCCTTTGGCGGGACGGGCGCATGCACACTGACTTCGGTCGCCAGTTGTACAGTGTTTCCTCCGACACATTGGTGAGGCTGGCTTCCGGGTTAAGCGGGCAGTGTGTCAAGAAGCAGTGATGCTTGGCAGGGCTGTGTTTTGGCGGACACATGGCTCTAGACCTTCGCCTCTCCCGAGTCCGTACGGGAGTTGCAGCGATGGGACAAGACTGTCACTACCAATTGGGGAGAAAAAGTACCCCCACCAAAAAAAGACATGTCTCTTGGCCTCAAGCTACACATACAAATGCTTCTGTTGACTGGGCCTCCTTCAGAGCACTAAGAAACAAATGAGCAGGATTGATCAGGAAGTCCAAATCAGATTTCTATCTAAATGCAGTCATAGAGAACCTATACAACCCTACCAAGTTCTGGAAGCTAATCAAATCAGTGTCAGGTTCTAAAGTATCCTCTGGCCTTCCTGACAATTTAATGATGGATTATAATGAAGTGAAGGATAAACAAGCACTTTATATATACTGGTTCAGTTTTTGATAATGGTGGGGCCCAGGCCTGTAATGTAAGCTCTGTTACAGTAAACAATGAAATAGGCCCTCATGTGAACCATTTTAACTTTAACTTTCTTATGCTGAGGTCTATAAAGCACTAAAGGCAATAGACACTAAAACGTCTGTAGGTCCAGCCAACCTGGATCCCTACCTTTAAAAGATAGCAGCTGGTGTTATTACTGAACCTGTGGCTCACATTTTCAACTTGAGTCTCTTGACCAATTCCATACCCAGCATTTGGAAATCAGATTATGTCGTCCCACTGCTTAAGAGTGGAGATCCCTCAGATGCCAATAACTATCGTTCTATCTCCAAACTCCCTATCCTGGCCAAAGTCTATGAATCCCTAGTTAACTCACATTAAAAAAACTTCTTAATTGAAAACAACATACTATGTGGGGTTCAGTCTGGCTTTAGATCGGGGCACAGCACCACAACTGCAGCTATGGCAGTGGCAAATGACATCATAAATGCACTTGATAAAAAGCAACATTGTGCTGCTCTGTTTGTTGATTTATCAAAGGCATTTGATTCAGTTGACCATGAATTGATGCTAGACTCAGTAACATTGGTCATACAGTGGGGAAAAAAGTATTTAGTCAGCCACCAATTGTGCAAGTTCTCCCACTTAAAAATATGAGAGAGGCCTGTAATTTTCATCATAGGTACACGTCAACTATGACAGACAAAATGAGAAAAAAAAATCCAGAAAATCACATTGTAGGATTTTTTATGAATTTATTTGCAAATTATTGTGGAAAATAAGTATTTGGTCAATAACAAAAGTTTCTCAATACTTTGTTATATACCCTTTGTTGGCAATGACACAGGTCAAACGTTTTCTGTAAGTCTTTACAAGGTGTTCACACACTGTTGCTGGTATTTTGGCCCATTCCTCCATGCAGATCTCCTCTAGAGCAGTGATGTTTTGGGGCTGTCGCTGGGCAACACGGACTTTCAACTCCCTCCAAAGATTTTCTATGGGGTTGAGATCTGGAGACTGGCTAGGCCACTCCAGGACCTTGAAATGCTTCTTACGAAGCCACTCCTTCGTTGCCCGGGCGGTGTGTTTGGGATCATTGTCATGCTGAAAGACCCAGCCACGTTTCATCTTCAATGCCCTTGCTGATGGAAGGAGGTTTTCACTCAAAATCTCACGATACATGGCCCCATTCATTCTTTCCTTTACACGGATCAGTCGTCCTGGTCCCTTTGCAGAAAAACAGCCCCAAAGCATGATGTTTCCACCCCCATGCTTCACAGTAGGTATGGTGTTCTTTGGATGTAACTCAGCATTCTTTGTCCTCCAAACACGACGAGTTGAGTTTTTACCAAAAAGTTATATTTTGGTTTCATCTGACCATATGACATTCTCCCAATCCTCTTCTGGATCATCCAAATGCACTCTAGCAAACTTCAGACGGGCCTGGACATGTACTGGCTTAAGCAGGGGGACATGTCTGGTACTGCAGGATTTGAGTCCTTGGCGGTGTAGTGTGTTAATGATGGTAGGCTTTGTTACTTTGGTCCCAGCTCTCTGCAGGTCATTCACTAGGTCCCCCCGTGTGGTTCTGGGATTTTTGCTCACCGTTCTTGTGATCATTTTCACCCCACGGGGTGAGATCTTGCGTGGAGCCCCAGATCGAGGGAGATTATCAGTGGTCTTGTATGTCTTCCATTTTCTAATAATTGCTCCCACAGTTGATTTCTTCAAACCAAGCTGCTTACCTATTGCAGATTCAGTCTTCCCAGCCTGGTGCAGGTCTACAATTTTGTTTCTGGTGTCCTTTGACAGCTCTTTGGTCTTGGCCATAGTGGAGTTTGGAGTGTGACTGTTTGAGGTTGTGGACAGTTGTCTTTTATACTGATGACAAGTTCAAACAGGTGCCATTAATACAGGTAATGAGTGGAGGACAGAGGAGCCTCTTAAAGAAGAAGTTACAGGTCTGTGAGAGACAGAAATCTTCTTGTTTGTAGGTGACCAAATACTTATTTTCCACCATAATTTGAAAATAAATTCATTAAAAATCCTACAATGTGATTTTCTGGATTTTTTTTCTCAATTTGTCTGTCATAGTTGACATGTACCTATGATGAAAATTACAGGCCTCTCTCATCTTTTTAAGTGGGAGAACTTGCACAATTTGTGGCTGACTAAATACTTTTTTTCCCCACTGTATATGAATGTGCTCCTTCTCTGGTTCATGCTGTTGAAGAGCTCCAGACTGCTTTTCAGTCACTGTAGGCCTCCCTTTATGTTCTCAAACTGTTCTTGAATGTACAAAAAACAAAATTCATGACCTTTACCAGAGCTCAGCCAGAGAAGGTTAGCATTGTCAAATCTGGTGGCTTATCCATTGAAAAAATGTCATCCTACAAATATCTAGGTATATGGTTGGATGACAAGCTGTCCTTTTGAAGTTCATATGGATAATCTTGTGAGGAAGCTTAAAATTAAATTAAATTAATTTTCATAATAAGGCTTGCTTCCCACTTATGGCTAGAAAGAAGCTTATTCAGGCCACTTTTCTCTCTCTAATTGATTATGGTGACTTGTTATATATGCATGCAGCCTCCTCTGTCTTACAGAGATGACTCTGTTTATCATGCATCGTTGCGCTTTATTACAAATGCCAAGTCACTCACCCACCATAGGACCTTGTACCAAATGGTGGGTTTGACCTCACATTATATGCGCGGAAAGCTAAATTTGTATGTGTTCATCTACAAAGTGCTTTTGGGTAAACTCCCTCTTTACCTGTGTAGTCTGGTCTCCTTCACCACCAGCAGTTACCATACCCGGTCTGCTAGGTGGTTGCTGCTTAAAGTCCCCAGGACATTTACAGTATTAGGCAAGACTGCCTTCTCTTCTTGTGCACCAGAGGCATGGAATAGTCTACAATCTGCGCTTCATCTAGATATGTTAGTACCACTGAATGAATTAAACATTTTGATGGGAGACTCTGTTACAGAGGATTGTAAATGTTTTTTTAGACAGGATCATGTTGTTGAATTGTATTGTTGTATGTTTTAATTCTGTATTGTATTGATTGTTGCTATCTTCTTGGCCAGGTCTCCCTTGAAAAATAGACTCTGGGTCTCAATGGGCTTTTCCTGGTTAAATAAAGGTTAAATAAATAAATTATCATGTGATTTTGTTTGGTGTTATACTGGCCTAGATTTCCATGCTTCTCCTTGCGTAACTCGAAAGCCTGGGGAGAATAGAGGTTTCCAGACATCAGTAAGATGAACAAAATTCAAGAATATAGCATCTTGCTCCATGTTGTAGATATCTGCTGGATATACAGTGCCTTTGGAAAGATCAGATTCCTTTACCACATTTAGTTATAGTAATATTTTATTCTAAAATGTATTAAATAAAGACAATTCCTCAGCAATCCCCAAACAATGCCCCGTAATGACAAAGCAAAAACAGGTTTAGAAATATTTGCTAATTTATAAAAAATATTAAACAGAAATACCTTATTTACATAAGTATTCAGACCCTTTGCTATCAGACTCGAAATTGAGCTCAGGCGCATCCTGTTTCCATTGATCATCCTTGAAATGTTTCTACAACTTGACTGGAGTCCACCTGTGGTAGATTCTATTGATCGGAGATGATTTGGAAAGGCACACACCGGTCTACATAAGGTCTCACAGTTGATAGTGCATTTCAGAGTGTAGTATCTGAACATTTATAGCTTTGGCTGAGGTTTTCATATTGTTGGTTAAATGGACGTTGCTCTGCTGTGCTGAAACATCTGGAAAGAATTACTATAGGGGCCCCCTAAGATGGTGGACATTGGGATATGTGGAGGCCAGGGATTGGTCTATTCAAAATACGCCATCTTATGTTACATAGGATATATACCATGTTTGAACAAAGGGATGAGGAGAGTGATCATATTTGAGATTGGGTTTGTTGCTCTCCAGATTCTGCAGAAATCTGTAAATTGATGCTGAAATCTTGGATATAATAAACCATTATAATCAAGTACAGTGTCAGCGGATTTCTTATCAACACATCACAGCATCGTTGTTCGGCCACCACAAGAGCAAAAACCAAGCCATGAGGTTGAAGGAATTGTCCGTAGAGCTCCGAGACAGGATTGTGTCTAGGCACAGATCTGGAGAAAGGTACCAAAAAATGTCTGCAGCGTTGAAGGTCCCCAAGAACACAATGGCCTCCATCATTCTTACATGGAAGGAGTTTGGAACCACCAAGAATCTTCCTAGAGCTGTCCACCCGGCCAAACTGAGCAATCGTGGGAGAAGGGCCTTGGTCAGGGAGGTGACCAATAACCCGATGGTCACTCTGACAGAGATCTAGAGTTCCTCTGTGGAGATGGGAGAACCTTCCAGAAGGACAACCATCTCTGCAGCACTCCACCAATCAGGCCTTTATGGTAGAGGGGCGAGACGGAAGCCACTCCTCAGTAAAAGGCACATGACAGCCCACTTGGAGTTTGCCAAAAGGCACCTAAAGACTCTCAGACCATGAGAAACAAGATTCTCTGGTCTGATGAAACGAAGATTAAACTCTTTGGCCTGAATGCCAAGCGTCATGTCTGGATGAAACCTGGCACCATCCCTACAGTGATCATGCTGTGGAGATGTTTTTCAGTGGCAGGGACTGGGAGACTAGTCAGGATCGAGGGAAAGATGAACGGAGCAAAGTACAGAGAGGTCCTTGATGAAAACCTGCTCCAGAGCGCTCAGGACCTTAGACTGGGGCGAAGGTTCACCTTCCAACAGGACAATGACCCTAAGCACACAGCCAAAACAACACAGGAGTGGCTTCGGAACAAGTCTCAATGTCCTTGAGTGGCCCAGCCAGAGCTCGGACTTGAACCCGATCGAACATCTCTGGAGAGACCTGAAAATACCTGTGCAGCAACGCTCCCCATCCAGCCTGACAGAGCTTGAGAAGATCTGCAGAGAAGAATGGGAGAAACTCCCCAAATACAGGTGTTCCAAGCTTGTAGCATCATACCCAAGAAGACTCAAGGCTGTAATTGCTGCCAAAGGTGCTTCAACAAGCATCTTTGGCAGCAATTGTACTGAATAAAGGGTCTGAATCCTTATGTAAATGTGATATTTCTGTTTTTGCATTGTCATTATGGGGTATTGTTTCTAGATTGATGAAAAAAAAATAGAATAAGGCTGTAACCTAACAAAACTTAGAAAAAGTAAAGGGGTCTGAATACTTTCGGAAGTTACTGTATTTCTACTAGCTTTGGAGCAATCCTCATAGAATACTCTTTTGAGTATATCAGCAGAGCTTTTCCCTCCCATGTGGTAGTTTACATTTTAAATCGGTCCAAACGATGGATGAGAAAGTCTATCGAGTCATATCAAGTCCATCCTACTACAATGGCTAAACCTGCCCTCTTTGATATGTCAGTCAAGCTTATGGACAGTGCTTATCTTTCTTGGAGAGAAATGGATCAAGGCCTTTTTCTCTCTGTCAGTTGATCCATACGTGACAGCCGAGGATCGTCCTTGTAGTTCATCAGTTGCAAATCACAGATAAGGCTACAGAGAATTCTCCAGAGTGGTTTGCATATAGCTACGTTGATCCTGGAAACTGTGTACATTGTTCATTATTTTGTTAGGGTAGCAACCAGGGGCATCATACATGCCAAAATATCTGAGGGCGGTGGTCAAGAAGTTGGAGAATTTTGAATTTTTCAAACACCTGAAACTCATTTTTTTCTGTAATCTCGAGCCATAATCATTATGCTTAATTCTATGTAAAAAATATCTTAATGCATATCTAAGCATAGATCTTAAGGCTGTCTGTATCCTCCTGCCTGGTGGTTCTTTTTTAAAGAAACTAAATATGCTTCTCTACATCTCTGCTAAAATCTGGGTAAAAGATTGAAAGGAATGTGAGTCTTATTCAGTACATTTAGTTATTGCTTGCTTTTATAAATTCTACCAAACTTGCCAGCAGGCATGCCAGCTAAGATAGTTAGACAAGCTTGCTACTCTAATTTGATTGAGAGCTTGAAATGGCTTCTTGGTAGCTACTTATCCCCCCCCCCCCCCCCCAAAAAAAAGAAAACATATCAAATGTGTACTTTCACATGTGAAATAGCTGTTTGCACATGTTGACCTTAAAATGTCACATTTGAAAACACATTTTCACATGTCTTATATTTAGAGTTCACATGTCAACACCACCTTTTTGCACGTGAGAAAAAAAAACATGTTTTCACCTCATTTGCGGTTTCACATGTTAATAAGGTTTGAAAATAGGATATGGGACATGTGAAAAACAATCATGTGAAAATAAATGTGCAGTTTCACATGTAAGTCAAATCCATATGTGATAATCTCACTTTCACATGTGGAATTGCAAGTTCACATGTGGTGGTCTGTTAAATGACTTAAATGTAAATGTTAAATGAAACAGTGTTATTCTCCTCACATATGAAAAGGTGGTGTTAACATGTTACAGTAGCAATGTTTCCACATGTGACTCATTTCAGGAAACTAGGCGTATGTCGCACGTCACTACTTCAGAAGCGTCCACCCTTGTATACAGTGGCTTCCGAAAGTATTCACCCCCCATGGCATTTTTCCTATTTTGTTGCCTTACAACCTGGAATTAAAATGATTTTGGGGGGGGTTGTATCATTTGATTTACACAACATGCCTACCACTTTGAAGATGCAACATATTTTTTATGACCAGTTTCCCAGTCCCTGCCGATGGTGTTCTCGGGGTGATGAGAGGTGTTGGGTTTGCGCCAGACATAGTGTTTTCCTTGATGGCCAAAAAGTTCAATTTTAGTTCCATCTGACCAGAGTACCTTCTTCCATATGTTTGGGGAGTCTCCCACATGCCTTTTGGCGAACGTGTTTGCTTATTTTTTTCATTAAGCAATGGCTTTTTTCTGGCCACTCTTCTGTAAAGCCCAGCTCTGTGGAGTATACGGCTTAAAGTGGTCCTATGGACAGATACTCCAATCTCTGCTGTGGAGATTTGCAGCTCCTTCAGGGTTATTTTTGGTCTCTTTGTTGCCTCTCTGATTAATGCCCTCCTTGCCTGGTCCGTGAGTTTTGGTGGGCGGTCCTCTCTTGGCAGGTTTCTTGTGGTGCCATATTCTTTCCATTTTTTAATAATGGATTTAATGGTGCTTCATGGGATGTTGAAAGTTTCTGATATTTTTTTATAACCCAACCCTGATCTGTACTTCTCCACAACTTTGTCCCTGACCTGTTTGGAGAGCTCCTTGGTCTTCATGGTGCTGCTTGCTTGATGGTGCCCCTTGCTTAGTGGTGTTGCAGACTCTGGGGCCATTCAGAACAGGTGTATATATACTGAGGTCATGTGACAGATCATGTGACACTTAGATTGAACACAGATGGACTTTATTTAACTAATTATGTGACTTCTGAAGGTAATTGGTTGCACCAGATCTTATTTAGGGGCTTCATAGCAAATGTGGTGAATACATATGCACGCACCACTTTTCCATTATTTATTTTTTAGAATGTTTTGAAACAAGTAATTGTTTTAATTTCACTTCACCAATTTGGACTATTTTGTGTATGTCCATTACATGAATTCCCAATAAAAATCCATTTAAATTACAGGTTGTAATGCATCAAAATAGGAAAAACGCCAAGGGGTTGAATACTTTTTCATGGCACTGTACGGGTAAGATAGTCTAGCTAGCTACATTTTCAGATATTACATGTTTCTAATTTTGTCAGAAAGTCATTTTCATTTAAAATTAAAGTGTACTGTTAGCTAGCTAGCTAACAGTTGGCTGGCTAGTTAGATAACGTTACGTGTATGATCTGTGTAGTAATATTATTCGTATCTCAGAGCCATTTGCATTGCTAGTTATAGCCTAATGTTAGCTAGCTAACATTGAACCTGGTTGGTTAGCTACCTGCAGATTCATGCAGGGTAGTAACGTCATGAGTTGGGATTATGGTTCATTGTTTAGCTAGCTAGTTACATGTCAAACAAAAGACTCCACTATGCAAGTAACTATTTCAATAGAATGTTTATGGTGTCACTGCGACAATTGTCGATAGATGTAGCTGGTAAATTCACTCTGGCTATCCACTCCGATTTCAGAGCACTCTCGTTTGAGTGTGCCAGAGCGTAGAATAACTGACAAATTTACAAACGCTCAACTCCCGTTTAATTTGGCCGGTGTCAGTAAACGTTGGCAAAAAAGCGTAATTAAATTGTTGCCAGCAGCACAGATGCAGTCACCAATGCTCTGGATAACATAAAAACAGCCTAACCAGCTCTACTAGGGCGAGTAAAATGGTCAGTGAGCTGTTCTCTCATTTGTGTCTGGATGTAGCTAGCAAGCTAGCCAACGTTAGCCGGTTGACTTGGGTGCTTGACTGCTGTTGTTAGGTCAGAACGCTCGGATCAACCCTACGCTCCGAGAGAGAAACGCTCTGAATTCACGAACGGACAATCTGTCAACTATCTGAGTTTACGAACTCCCAGAGTACATTCTTGCACTCCATATAAAATGTATGAACACACCCGTAGTGTAAACCAGCCTTTAGTCTTGAAATCTTTGGTTGTTTAGTACATAGCCTCAAAAGATGGGTGGGGATAATACTTAAGAGGGCGTGAACGATGCTGAATGGGTGTAGACAAAGAAGAGTTCTCCAGTAGGTACCAAAACATTCAAGGACCATTTCCTCAAAAGTGAGGTTACAAGTTTATCAACTTTCAAAGCAGAATTACTTTCCCATTGTTCCTCTACTGTAGTGTATGATATAAAATTGTCTAGCTCTGAGTCTCTACTTTTTTATCCAATGTAAAAAAAACACAATTTCTAATTTTGCTACATAAGACCGAATCGAGCCGGTCGGTCACATATGGAAGTGCAAATTCTATAATTCCCTTCTGTAAAAAGGTAACTTAGCCTACCTGAGTATAATAGTTTAAGTGCATTTAAAAATAATAATTTCTTATTTCTGAGCAATCTATTCAATGTTACTGCTGCAGGAGCACGCCTCTCTTCTTCATATGTTGGTCAGTGACCGTAGAAAGAACCCCTGTGAAAAGAACAGAGAAGGTAGCTCTCTGTGTCTCCTTAGTTATCCTTTTTAACATGTTAAAATTAGCGCTGTCAGAGTTAATCAATTAACAAGTAAATACACTGAAAACATCCAAAATACATAATATGTACAGCTAAAAACAACAATGCGATGTCAAAACAAGTTGACTTTGAGGTTAAAGAAAGTGTTTATCAATTTATCAGATTTTGCTAACCTTTACTTTGGACAAAATCAAGAAGTCAATAATATACCTGTAATGCTTTTTGTATAAAAAATCTTAAATTACAGGTCAATTTGAGCAAATTATGAATTTGCGATTAATCGTGATTAATCACAGCAAATCCTACGATAAACTCTATAAAACATTTTAATCGTTTGACAGCCAGGGTTGACAATGTGAAAATGCACATGGGAAAGTGTAGCGGACATGAGTCGGTCATGGTTGCTAATGGTCAAGTGATGACTGAGTCAGTCATGGTTGCTCATGGTCACATGTTAAAGTAGACCTGCCTGCGACTTAACTATTGTTGGACCTCTTGGTCTAAAGGTCAAGACGTTGGCTTCTTCTGTGGGAGACCTGCGTTCTAATCCTGCCAGTTACAAAAGCATGTGTGGAATTTATATCACATGTGAAATGTTGGGAAACCACGTGTCTGAGTCATGTAAAAAATTTACATGTGAAACTTCACACATTTCTGAAAACCAAGTGTCTGACTTGGGAAAATGTATAATCTGAAATGTATTTTAATTTTAAATGTTCTTTTCACATGGGATTTTTTCATGTGTTTTTTGTTGTTGTAAGGGATGAGGTTGGGAGATTGTGAACCTATCTTGGCCAACTTCATAAAATTACTAGGTGGCTAGTAGCATTACAGAGAAACAATAATAATACTGACATTTAATCCTAGTAAAAATTCCCTGTCTTAAGTCAGTTAGGATCACCACTTTATTTTAAGAATGTGAAATGTCAGAATAATAGTAGAGAGAATGATTTATTTAAACTTGTATTTATTTCATCACATTACCAGTGGGTCAGAAGTTTACATACACTCAATTAGTATTTGGTAGCATTGCCTTTAAATTGTTTAACTTGGGTCAAACATTTCGGGTAGCCTTCCACAAGCTTCCAACAATAAGTTGGGTTCAATTTTGGCCCATTCCTGACAGAGCTGGTGTAACTGAGTCAGGTTTGTAGGCATCCTTGCTCGCACACGCCTTTTCAGTTCTGCCCACAAATGTTCTATAGGATTGAGGTCAGGGCTTTGTGATGGCCACTCCAATACCTTGACTTTGTTGTCCTTAAGCCATTTTGCCACAACTTTGGAAGAATGCTTGGGGTCATTGTCCATTTGGAAGCCCCATTTGCGACCAAGCTTTAACTTCCAGACGGATGTCTTGAGATGTTGCTTCAATATATCCACATAATTTTCCTTCCTCATGATGCCATATTTTTTGAAGTGCATCAGTCCCTCCTGCAGCAAAGCACCCCCACAGATTGACGCTGCCACCACCATGCTTCACGGCTGGGATGGTGTTCTTCGGCTTGCAAGTAACCCCCTTTTTCCTCCAAACATAATGATGTCATTATGGCCAAACAGTTCTATTTTTGTTTCATCAGACCAGAGGACATTTCTCCAAAAAGTACGATCTTTGTCCCCATGTGCAGTTGCAAACCGTAGTCAGACTTTTTTATGGCGGTTTTGGAGCAGTGGCTTCTTCCTTGCTGAGCAGCCTTTCAGGTTATGTCGATATAGGACTCGTTTTACTGTGGATATAGATACTTTTGTACCGGTTTCCTCCAGCATCTTCACAAGGTCCTTTGCTGTTGTTCTGGGATTGATTTGCAATTTTCGCACCAAAGTACGTTCATCTCTAGGAGACAGAACGCGTCTCCTTCCTGAGCGGTATGACGGCTGCGTGTTCCCATGGTGTTTATACTTGCGTACTATTGTTTGTACAGATGAACGTGGTACCTTCAGGCATTTTGAAATTGCTCCCAAGGATGAACCAGACTTGTGGAGGTCTACAATATTTTATCTGAGGTCTTGGCTGATTTCTTTTGATTTTCCCATGATGTTAAGCACAGAGGCACTGAGTTTGAAGGTAGGCCTTGAAATACATCCACAGGTACACATCCAATTGACTCAAATGATGTCAATTAGCCTATCAGAAGCTTCTAAAGCCATGACCTCATTTTCTGGAATTTTCCAAGCTGTTTAAAGGCACAGTCAACTTAGTGTATGTAAACTTCTGACCCACTGGAATTGTGATACAGTGAATTATAAGTGAAATAATCTGTCTGTAAACAATTGTTGGAAAAATTACTTGTGTCATGCACAAAGTAGATGTCCTAACCGACTTGCCAAAACTATAGTTTGTTAACAAAAAATGTGTGGAGTGGTTGAAAAACTAGTTTTAATGACTCCAACCTAAGTTTATGTAAACTTCCAACTTCAACTGTATAAAAATAAGTAGCGAAAGGGAGTAGGCACATCGCTGGCTTGACGCTGAAAAAGCGTGTTGTCTCTGATTGGCAGCTGTAGTGTCGCCGGTCAGGAGAAGGGCAGGTGGGCTGCGTGAGGAAAACTGCTTTATCACATGGCCACAGTCACATGTGCTCCAATTTGAATTATTTAAGAGATGGGTAGGTCTAAGGCTTAAGAGGGTGTGAACGATGCTAAATAGGCGTAAACAAAGAGCAGCACTGTAGCTGTTCAATGTGAAAGGTTATCTTTTTTTTATACAACAATAGGCCATTTGATACTGTTAATGTTTTGCCTATTGGGGGAACTTGGTGAGATAATGTTCAGAGAATCCATTTTGGCAATTTGGTGAAAGCTTTCCTTTTCTAAATATATGTTTCCCAAGGATTAATGTAGGGTCTCCAACAGGTCGATCGCGAGCTACCATTAATAGCTCGCCAAACAATTCTGAAAGTCATGTAATTTTCAAGTGTTGCACTGCAAACTGTCATAAACAAATCTCACAAGTATCAGTCACTGCAAGCTCCCATATACTATCAAATCAACACAACATTGATATTATCCCACCCCTGGTTAGCCTTAAAAATCCAAACCTAACACAATATCCAGCAATATTGCCCCTGTCTGTCTGTGTAGTGCACGTGTTTTTCTATCACTCCGTGTTGATGTGATAACCATCTTGTGGGTTGACAGAAATAAAGTCCAACTCAGAAAACATAATTTGGGAAAATATAAAACATAATTTGGGACAAAATCACAGATTTTAGGGCCCCCCTTAGAGTTGTTTATTAACCATTATTTTACCAGGTATATTGACAGAAAACATAGTGCACTACTTTCTCTTGTACACTAAGGACCCCGGGAAGAGTTACAGGGGAGAGGAGAAGAATTTGGCTATTTGAAGTCTTGAAAAAATATGTAGATCACGCCATGTTTATTTTTTAAAAAGTAGCTCTCATGCTAGAAAAGGTTGGAGACCCCTGCTGTAGAGCAAGTGTGAAAATCGCAGAAAAAATGTTTGAATGCCTTTTTCTCCTAAATGGGATTATAAACGTATACACTTTTAAAACAGCATTACTTCCCCATGTATGATATGCCATTTTGAGTCTATACTTTTATCCAATGTAAAAAACACCATTTAACAATTTGGAACATACAGTAAGACCGAAAAGAGATGGGGGAGTCACATATGGACTACTACACAATTGCTTTTTTGCTTTTGCTTTTTTTACTTCCTGTTGATTCTTGCCCCCCTCTTTTTAGACAACAGAATGTATATCCCAGGGAGGACTTGCCCTACAGACTTCAGGACAAGTCTCTGAATGTCCTTGAGTGGCCCAGCCAGAGCCCGGACTTGAACCCGACCGAACATCTCTGGAGAGACCTGAAAATAGCTGTGCAGTGACACTCCCCATCCAACCTGACAGCGCTTGAGAGGATCTGCACAGAAGAATGGGAGAAACTCCCCAAATAGAGGTGTGCCAAGGTTGTAGCATAATACCCAAGAAGACTCGAGGCTGTAATCGCTGCCAAAGGTGCTTCAACAAAGTACTGAGTAAAGGGTCTGAATACTTATGTAAATGTTATATTCAGTTTTTGCTTTGTCATTATGGGCTATTTTGTGTAGATTGATGGGGGGGATTTAATCCATTTTAAAATGAGGCTGTAAAGTAACAATGTCAAGGGGTCTGAATACTTTCCGAATGCACTGTATATAGATGCAGGAGGAGGGGGCTAGGCGGGGTGGGAAACATTTGTATTTGTATTTATTAGGGATCCCCAAGGCAGCATCTACTCTTTCTGGGGTCCAAACATATTAAAGCCCTTACATTACATATAAAATAAAATATAAAACAGTACATCATATAACATTATTACACCACTACATATCTAAAATACAACAATATCACAATATGTTTCTGTACCTTTGTGTGTGTCTCATCACAGTCCCCATTGTTCCATAAAGTGTATTTTTACCTGTTTTTAAAAATCTGATTCTACTGCTTGCATCAGTTACATGATGTGGAATAGAGTTCCATGTACAGTGGGGAAAAAAAGTATTTAGTCAGCCACCAATTGTGCAAGTTCTCCCACTTAAAAAGATGAGAGAGGCCTGTAATTTTCATCATAGGTACACGTCAACTATGACAGACAAAATGAGGAAAAAAAATCCAGAAAATCACATTGTAGGATTTTTTATGAATTTATTTGCAAATTATGGTGGAAAATAAGTATTTGGTCAATAACAAAAGTTTCACAATACTTTGTTATATACCCTTTGTTGGCAATGACACAGGTCAAACGTTTTCTGTAAGTCTTCACAAGGTTTTCACACACTGTTGCTGGTATTTTGGCCCATTCCTCCATGCAGATCTCCTCTAGAGCAGTGATGTTTTGGGGCTGTTGCTGGGCAACACAGACTTTCAACTCCCTCCAAAGATTTTCTATGGGGTTGAGATCTGGAGACTGGCTAGGCCACTCCAGGACCTTGAAATGCTTCTTACGAAGCCACTCCTTCGTTGCCCGGGCGGTGTGTTTGGGATCATTGTCATGCTGAAAGATCCAGCCACGTTTCATCTTCAATGCCCTTGCTGATGGAAGGAGGTTTTCACTCAAAATCTCACGATACATGGCCCCATTCATTCTTTCCTTTACACGGATCAGTCGTCCTGGTCCCTTTGCAGAAAAACAGCCCCGAAGCATGATATTTCCACCCACATGCTTCACAGTAGGTATGGTGTTCTTTGGATGCAACTCAGCATTCTTTGTCCTCCAAACACGACGAGTTGAGTTTTTACCAAAATGTTCTATTTTGGTTTCATCTGACCATATGACATTCTCCCAATCCTCTTCTGGATCATCCAAATGCACTCTAGCAAACTTCAGACGGGCCTGGACATGTACTGGCTTAAGCAGGGGGACACGTCTGGCACTGCAGGATTTGAGTCCCTGGCGGCGTAGTGTGTTACTGATGGTAGGCTTTGTTACTTTGGTCCCAGCTCTCTGCTGGTCATTCACTAGGTCCCCCCGTGTGGTTCTGGGCCAGGTGTCTTTTATACTGATAACAAGTTCAAACAGGTGCCATTAATACAGGTAATGAGTGGAGGACATAGGAGCCTCTTAAAGAAGAAGTTACAGGTCTGTGAGAGACAGAAATCTTGCTTGTTTGTAGGTGACCAAATACTTATTTTCCACCATAATTTGCAAATAAATTCATAAAAAATCCTATAATGTGATTTTCTGGATTTTATTCCTCAATTTGTCTGACATAGTTGACGTGTACCTATGATGAAAATTACAGGCCTCTCTCATATTTTTAAGTGGGAGAACTTGCACAATTGGTGGCTGACTAAATACTTTTTTCCCCACAGTAGTCATGGCTCTATGTAGTACTGTGCGCCTCCCATAGTCTGTTCTGGACTTGGGGACTGTGAAGAGACCTCTGGTGGCATGTTTTTTGGGGTATGCATAGGTGTCCGAGCTGTGTCCTAGTTTTAAGGGCCAGCCGTACTGCCCTGTTCTGCGCCAACTGCAATTTTCCCAAGTCCCTCATTGTGGCACCTGACCACACTACTGAACAGTAGTCTAGGTGCGACAAAACTAGGTCCTGTAGGACCTGCCTTGTTGATAGAGTTGTTAAGAAGAGCTAACGCTTTATTATGGCCAGACTTCTCCCCATCTTAGCTACTGTTGTATCAATATGTTTTGACTATGACAATTTAGGGTTACTCCAAGCAGTTTAGTCACCTCAACTTGTTCAATTTCCACATTATTCATTACGAGATGTTTTGGAAATATTTAGGACTAACATATTCCTTGCTACCCATTCTGAAACTAACTGCATCTCTTTGTTAAGTGTTGCTGTTATTTCAGTTGCTGTAGTAGCTGACGTGTATTGTGTTGAGTCATCCGCATACATAGACACGCTGGCTTTACATTTTAGCAGACGCTCTTATCCAGAGTGACTTACAGTTAGTGAATACATATATATATATTTTATTTTTATTTTTTTATACTGGCCCCCCGTGGGAAACGAACCCACAACCCTGGCGTTGCAAACGCCATGCTCTATCAACTGAGCTACATCCCTGCCGGCCATTCCCTCCCCTACCCTGGACGACGCTGGGCCAATTGTGCGCCGCCCAATTGTGCGCCGCCCATGAGTCTCCTGGTCGCGGCCGGCTGCGACAGAGCCTGGATTCGAACCAGGATCTCTAGTGGCACAGTTAGCACTGTGATGCAGTGCCTTAGACCACTGCGCCACTCAGGAGTACAATCATCAGTCATTTGTGTAAGTGCTGTGCTTGTTGACTGTCCTTCCCTATAAGCGTGCTGAAAGTCTGTTGTCAGTTTGTTTACTGTGAAATAGCATTTTCATCTGGTCAAACACCCTTTTTTCCAGAATTTTACTAAGGGTTGGTAACAGGCTTATTGGTCGGCTATTTGAGCCAGTAAAGGGGGCTTTACTATTCTTGGGTTGTGGAATGACCTTAGCTTCCCTCCAGGCCTGAGGGCACACACTCTCTGGTAGGCTTAAATTGAAGATGTGGCAAATAGGAGTGGCAATATCATCAGCTATTATCCTCAGTAATTTTCCATCCAGCTTGTCAGACCCCGGTGGCTTGTCATTGTTGATAGACAACAATAATTGTTTCACCTCTTCCAAAATTGACTTTACGTAATTCAAAAGTACAATTCTTGTCTTTCATAATTTGGTCAGACATACTTGGATGTGTAGTGTCACCTTTTGTTGCTGGCATGTCATACCTACATTTGCTTATCTTGCCAATGAATAAGTAATTAAAGTAGTTGGCAATATCAGTGGGTTTTGTGATGAATGAGCCATCTGATTCAATGAATGATGGAGCAAAGTTAGCCTTTTTTCCCAAAATTTCATTTAAGGTGCTCCAAAGCTTTTTAATATTATTCTTTATAACATTTATTTTTGTTTCATACTATAGTTTATTTTTATTTTTATTTAGTTTAGTCACATGATTTCTTAATTTGCAGTACTTTGCAATCAGTTGGGCTGCCAGACTTATTTCCCATACCTTTTGCCTCATCCCTCTCAACCATACCATTTTTCAATTCCTCATCAATCCATGGGGATTTAACAATTTTTACAAACATTTTCTTAATGGGTGCGTGCTTATTAGTAACTGGAATACCAGAAGGTGTCAAAGAAACATGGTTTCCGGGTGGGGAGGGAGGATGAGGGCTGGTGGATGGAGACTAAGGGGGTTGGGGGAATGGTTGGGGAGGGGGAGCCTTTTTCGTTTATTTTCTTTGCATACAAAATATTACAAAACTCTTGATACTGTTTTTATATTTATTTGTATACATTTCTCTATTTATTTTTTTATTCTTCTTTCGAGTGGTAGCCCATAGGTACAAGAAAATATATGTGAAAATATGAAATGCAAATATGATAAATGAATATATCTGAATTAATAGGACTGAATGTTATACTTATACCTGTACCTGTAACCCCCTTTTGAAAAAATGACTAACTAAATAAATGTTGGTAAAAAATTAATAAATTGAGGAATATTGGAGGACTGATTTCATAGTAACATTCTTATGAGGTCGGCATTCGCTTGTGCTCATCAAATCAAATCACATTTTATTTGTCACATACACGTGTTTAGCCGATGTTATTGTGGGTGTAGCGAAATGCTTGTGCTTCTAGCTCCGACAGTGCAGTAATATCTAACAAGTAATATCTAACAACTTCACAACATATACCCAATACACACAAATCTAAGTAAGGAATGGAATTAGGAATATATACATATATGGACGAGCAATGACAGAGCAGCATGAACTAAGATACAGTAGAATATTATAGAATACAATAAATACATATGAGATGAGTAATGCAAGATCTGTAAACATTATTAAAGTGACTAGTGTTCCACTTCTTACAGTGACCAGTAATTTCTAGTCAATGTCTATAGGCAGCAGCCTCTAATGTGCTAGTGATCGCTATTTAACAGTCTGATGGCCTTGAGATATAAGCTGTTTTTCAGTCTCTCGGTCCCAGCTTTGATGCACCTGTACTGACCTCGCCTTCTGGATGATAGCGGGGTGAACAGGCAGTGGCTCGGTTGGTTGATGTCCTTGATGATCTTTTTGACATTCCTGTGACATCGGGTGCTGTAGGTGTCCTGGACATCTTACATGTATAGCTTTCAGCGATTCCAAGTCCTGGGGAACACAATTTAAATGAACACTGTAAGTATGTCAGTGCAAACTCCATTCTACATTAGATAAGCCCTTGTTGATTTACAGACAGGCCTCTCTTTACCCAGCATCAGTCCATATAGTGACATTCACTTCTAAGTACAAGGTAGCATTGTATCTCACATTATTGCAGCACTTTTCAATATCCAAAGGTGATAGCTCACACCATCGTGTCCATTTATTTGTGAATTGGAAGCCAGTGCAAACGGCATCAACCACTCATTGGGTTCAATCACTCGAAGCAATGGTGCTCCTGGAGGCTTTAAAGTGATTGAAATCCCTATGTGGGAGGAGGGGGGCTAAGAAAATGTTTGTTTATTTTCCTTGCATACAAAATATTACAAAACGGTTGATACTGTTTGTATGCATTTCTCTGATATGTATTGTTTGCTTGTTCTTTCGAGTGGCAGCGCACAGGTACAAGAAAATATATGTGGAAATATGAAAGTTATTGAAATCCCAATGCCCTTCAGTGCTTGTTATACAGGTTTCTGTTTCCCAAGCCCCAAAACCTTCTGAAATACTGATTATTCTCCGGGTGTTGCTGCACACTACTGCAGCCCAACCCAGACCCCATGAACACTACCGCCAGAAAAAAAGAAAGGGATGAGATTTGATTTGGGGACAGATTAGATGTGTGCTGCAGAATGCCGGGGCCTGCAACATCTTTTACAAGGAGCCCTCGTGTCATCAGGCTATTGTCTGTGTGATGTGAAACGGCCTCGGCCGCCCGGCGATTAATTGTGCCTCACCGATGGAAAAAATAAATTAAAGAGGGCATTGTACAGAGGCCATGAGCTGGATTCCTGCAGGGTTCCGGGGGTCTGGCCTTGGATTATAATAGCTCCTCTTTCCGGCAACACATTTGTCAAGACTGGTGGTGGAGGGAAAGAAAGATTGAAAGACCAGCTCTCCAACAAACAGGAAATGCTGCATCTGACCCTCTCTAACAAAGAAAATGCTGCTACGTTGCCTTGTGACAATGCACATTTTCAGCACTGCTCACACTGCAGAGGTATAGGGCAATGTTAAAGGATCAGTGGTGTGGACAATGGGTGGTCATAACCGGGTGTATGGGAGTGTTTGGGAGATTGAGTTGTCATGCCCTTTCCCCCCTCAATTTGATCCTCTTGTAGGATAGATACAGTACATATTAGAAACTGCTTGTAAACATAGCATTATCTCCAAGACATTCAATATAGACATTGGTGCGCCCTCACAAATGGTAGATGCACTGTGTCTGGGCATGTGCTGCTCTGCCACAAGCTACGTGTGGTGCCCTTATTTTGTTACTGAGGTGAGCAAGTGTAACGGACATCATGCTGCTTGCTTAGCGAGTACAGCTTCCTATTGATTCAGCTCACACCGAGGCTGGAACCCAGGACCTCTGCCTTGCTAGCACATGTGTCCGCCCCCTACACAAGCAGCACCTACAATTCAAACACTGTTGGTGGATAGGGAGGTGTCAGAGGGAGCTCCTCACTCCCCTAAAAAACAACAGTAGCAGCAAAGTATGGTGTGTTATGAGAGAGTCATGTGAATGTACATAGAGGCCAGTGGAGGCTGCTGAGGGGAGAACGGTTCACAACAATGGCTGGAACGGAGTAAATGGAATGGCATCAAACACATGGAAACCATGTGTTTGTTGTATTTGATACCATTCCACCTATTCCGCTCCAGCCATTACCACGAGCCCATCCTCCCCAATTAAGGTGCCACCAAACTCCTGTGATAGAGGTACTGCAGATAGTCCGGATGACTGGGAACTTGCCCCCAGTGATTAACTGTTCCGTCCGCACCACGCATGAACAAGGGAATCTATATTCGGAGAGCCTGTTTCTGTCCTGCCCATGTCTTTGGTGCAGGGCATGGGATGTCCACGCCCTCTTCATCGCAAAACTCCCTGATCTTCTCAAAAACATACGTTTATCTAGTTGTGTCCAGTCCATGTGGTGCTTGTACAGGCAGACCATCTATGGAAGAAAGGACGTCAGCGTTGCGCTGCAGCTGAAACCTGGTCCCGACTGAGTCCGAACGCTCTTTAGCGACAACACCACCAGGCATCGAAGCTGTAAAACAGGAAAATAGACAATAAATAGAGAAGACATTAAAACAATTCAATTCACCTCCCAAGTTTAGATAATTAGAATAACCTAATACAATGCAATGGAAATGATACTCACCTGAAGTGCTGGTACTGCTTGATCTGTGGCAGCGGCCTGAAGTACGGAGTCAGGTGTTGTTGGCAGCCATAGCTTTCCACCAGCACCGTACCATCCTCCAGTCCAACCAGCTGTGGGATGTTGACCCCTGTCATAGTTCTGTCCTTCACAACACCAGCAATCTTTGACAAAGTGTTCACTCTGATCTTTCTGAAACGCTGCTTGATAAGGCCGAAGCACCAGTCGGGGGCAAACTTGGTGTGGCCAGTGATCAGGATGTGGTGGAGGTCCAGACTGTGGTGGCGCTTGTGCATGGTACAGTACTAGCAATACACACATCAATTTAAATACAAAATGCAAGCAGAAAGAAAGAAAAACACGGTCATATAAAACACATTAATCGGTAATAAGGTCCTCAATCAGTATGAACGAGGAAATGTTGCTTACCTGTTTAGAAAAATGTAAGCTGTAATGCAACCTGATGTCTTTGCTTGCTAGTCCAGAGACAACTGAAGGTCTTGACAGGTGGTCTTGCAGTCAGCAACCATCTTCTGGTAGACAGACCGCTCTCTCAGGTGAGTATCAAGCAGAAGATGCTGCTCATGCTTCTTCAGCATGTGCAACCAGAAGAAAAAAAACTCTAGACCACCTTTACTTCACACACAGAGACGCGTACAAAGCTCACCCTCACCCTTCATTTGGCAAATCTGACCATAATTATATCCTCCTGATTCCTGCTTACAAGCAAAAACTCAAGCAGGAAGCACCACTGACTCGCTCAATACAGAAGTGGTCAGATGACACGGATGCTAAGCTACAGGACTGTTTTGCTAGCACAGACTGGAATATGTTCCGGGATTCTTCCGATGGCATTAAGGAGTATACCACATCAGTCACCGGCTTCATCAATAACTGCATCGACGACGTCATCCCCACAGTGACCGTACGTACATATCCTAACCAGAAGCCATGGATTAAAGGCAACATCCGCACTGAGCTAAAGGCTAGAGCTGCCACTTTCAAAGAGTGGAACATTAATCTGGACACTTATACGAAATCCCGCTATGCCCTCCGACGAACCATCAAACAGGCAAAGCGTCACTACAGGACTAAGATTGAATCGTACTGCACCGGCTCTGACACTTGTCAGATGTGGCAGCGCTTGCAAAATATTACGGATTACAAAGGGAAACCCAGGCGCGAACTGACCAGTGACGCGAGCCTACCAAACGAGCTAAATGTATTTTACGCTCGCTTCGAGGCAAACAATAGAGCACCAGCTGTTCCGGACGACTGTGTGATCACTCTCTCCGTAGCCGATGTGAGTGAGACCTTTAAACAGGTCAACTTTCAAAAGGCTGCAGGGCCAGACGGATTACCAGGATGCATGCTCAAAGCATGCACTGACCAACTGGCAAGAGTCTTCACTGACATTTTCAACCTCTCCCTGGCCAAGTCTGTAATACCTACATGTTTCAAGCAGACCACCATAGTCCCTGTGCCCAGGAATGCCAAGGTAACCTGCCTAAATGACAACCGCCCTGTAGCACTCACGTCTGTAGCCATGACGTGCTTTGAAAGGCTGGTCATGGCTCACATCAAAACCACCATCCCAGAAACCCTAGACCCACTCCAATTCGCATACCACCCCAACAGATCCACAGATTACGCAATCTCTATTGCACTCCAAACTCCACACTGCCCTTTCCCACCTGGACTAAAGGAACAACTACGTGAGAATGCTGTTCATTGACTACAGCTCAGCGTTCAATGCCATAAGGCCCTCAAAGCTCATCACTAAGCTAAGGACCCTGAGACTAAACACCTCCCTCTGTAACTGGATCCTGAACTTCCCTAAGGGCCACCACCAGGAGGTAAGGGTAGGCAACAGCACATCTGCCACGCTGATCCTCAACACAGGGGCCTCTCAGGGGTGCGTACTTAGTCCCCTTCTGTACTCCCTGTTCACCCACGACTGCATGGCCACGCACGACTCCAAAACCATCATTAAGTTTGCCGATGACACAACGATGGTAGGCATGATCACCGACAATGACGAGACAGCATATAGGGAGGAGGTCAGAGGCCTGGCAGTGTGGTGCTAGGACAACCTTTCCCTCATCAAGACAAAGGAGCTGATCGTGGACTACAGGAAAAGGAGGGCCGAGTATGCCACCATTCACATCGATGAGGCTGTAGTGGAGCAGGTCAAGATTTTCAAGTTCCTTGGTGTCCACATCACTAACAAACTATCATGATCCAAACACAGCAAGACAGTTGTGAAGAGGGCACGACAGTGCCTATTTCCCCTCAGGAGACTGAAAAGATTTGGTATGGGTCCTCCAGGTTCTACAGCTGCAACATCGAGAGCATCTTGACTGGTTGCATCACCGCTTGATATGGTAACTGTTCAGCATCTGACCGCAAGGCACTACAGAGGGTAGTGCGTAAGGCCCAATACATCACTGGGGCCAACCTTAATGCCATCCAGGACCTCTATACAAGGTGGTGTCAGAGGAAGGCCCTAAAAATGGTAAAAGACTCCAGCCATCGAAGTCATAGACTGTTCTCTCTGCTACCGCATGGTAAGCGGTACTGGAGCACCAAGTCCAGCTCCAAAAGGCTCCTTATCAGCTTCTACCCCCAAGCCATTAAACTGCTAAACAGTTAATCAAATGGCTACCCGGACTATTTGCATTGACCCCCTTTTTTTTTTTTACTGCTGCTACTCGCTGTTTTTATCTATGCATAGTCACTTTACCCCTACCTACAAGTACAGTGTATTTCGGAAAGTATTCAGACCCTATTACTTTTTCCACATTTTGTTATGTTACAGCCTTATTCTAAAATGGATTAAAAAAATAAATAAATTAGCAAACTACACACACTACCCCATAATAATGAAGCAAAAATAGATTTTTATAAATGTTTGCAAATGTATTAATAATAAAGAACTGAAACATCACATTAGTATTCAGACCCTTTACTCAGTACTTTGTTGTGTCACGATCGTCAAGCATAGCGGACCAAGGCGCAGCGTTTGCAAAATACATCTCTTTATTAAGGAAGAGAGAAAAACACGAAACCGAACACTATCCAAAACTAACAAAACAACAAACGACCGTGAAGCTAAATATCGTAAGTGCTCAGACAAGCAACAAACGTTCAACATAGACAATTACCCACAAACATATGATGCCCATGGCTGCCTTAAATATGGCTCCCAATTAGAGACAATAAACCACAGCTGTCTCCAATTGAGAACCAATCTAGGCAGCCATCAACATACAAACACCTAGACAAGACATTACCCCATAAACTTACAAACCCCTAGACAAACCAAAACACATACTACACCATGTCACACCCTGACCTAACTAAAATATAAATGAAACAAAGATAACTAAGGCCAGGATGTGACATAACCCCCCCCTTAAGGTGCGAACTCCGGGCGCACCAGCATAAAGTCTAGGGGAGGGTCTGGGTGGGCGTCTGTCCACGGTGGCGGCTCTGGCACTGGTCGTGGTCCCCACCCCACCATAGTCACTACCCGCTTACGTAGCCTCCTCCAAATGACCACCCTCCAACTTAACCCACCAGGATTAAGGGGCAGCACCGGACTAAGAGGCAGCACCGGACTAAGGGGCAGCACCGGACTAAGGGACAGCACCAGGATAAGGGGCAGCACCGGGCGAAGGGGCAGCACCGGACTCAATGGCGGATCCTGGCTGGACGGCTCTGGCGGATCCTGGCTGGACGGCTCTGGCGGATCCTGGCTGGACGGCTCATGGCTGGCTGACGGATCTGGCTGCTCATGGCTGGCTGACGGATCTGGCTGCTCATGGCTGGCTGACGGATCTGGCTGCTCATGGCTGGCCGACGGATCTGGCTGCTCATGGCTGGCTGACGGATCTGGCTGCTCATGGCTGGCTGACGGATCTGGCTGCTCATGGCTGGCTGACGGATCTGGCTGCTCATGGCTGGCGGAAGGCTCTGGCTGATCCTGTCTGGCGGAAGGTTCTGGCTGATCCTGTCTGGCGGAAGGCTCTGGCTGATCCTGTCTGGCGGAAGGCTCTGGCTGATCCTGTCTGGCGGAAGGCTCTAGCGGCTCCTGTCTGGCGGACGGCTCTAAAGGCTCATGGCAGACGGGCGGCTTAGCAGGCTCAGTACAGACGGGCAGTGCAGGCGCCGTTAGGCAGACGGCAGACTCTGGCCGGCCGAGACGCACATAAGGCCTAGTGCGTGGTGCCGGAACTGGAGGTACCGGGCTGAGGACACGCATCTCAGGTCTAGTGCGGGGAGAAGGAACAGGGCATGCTGGACCCTGGGGACGCACATAAGGCCTAGTGCGTGGTGCCGGAACTGGTGGTCCCGGGCTGAGGACACGCATCTCAGGGCTAGTGCGGGGAGCAGCAACAGGGCATGCTGGACCCTGGGGACGCACATAAGGCCTAGTGCGTGGTGCCGGAACTGGTGGTCCCGGGCTGAGGACACGCATCTCAGGGCTAGTGCGGGGAGCAGCAACAGGCCGGGCCGGGCTGGCGACGCACACCGTAGGCTTCGTACGTGGCGCAGGAACAGGCCGGGCCGGGCTGGCGACGCACACCGTAGGCCTTGTGCGAGAGGCAGGAACAGGTCGGACCGGGCTGGAGACGCGCACCGTCCATTTGGTGCGAGGGGCCGTAACAGGCCGGACCGTACTGGGGACACACACCACTGGCTCTACCCCGGGAACTGGAACGGGCCGGACCGGACTGGCAACACTCCCCAGTACCTCTCGCCGTGCCTCCAAACCTCCTTTCCCTTCTTTAACCAGTAGCCCCCGTAACCTGGTGGCCTTTTGTATTCGCCCCTTCTCTGCCTCCGTCAGCCCCGTCGTCCATGCCCTGTGCCCCCCCCTAAAAAATTATTGGGGGTGCCTCTCGCCTTGCCTCCGTGCTGCCTCCTCATATCGCCTCCTCTCGGCTTTAGCTGCCTCCAGCTCTTCACGAGGGCGGCGAACTTCTCCCGGTTGTGCCCAAGGACCCTTTCCATCCAGTATCTCCTCCCATGTCCATGAATCCTGTGTAGGTGGGTCCTGTTGCCGCTTGACACGCCGCTTGGTCCTAGATTGGTGGGTAATTCTGTCACGATCGTCAAGCATAGCGGACCAAGGCGCAGCGTTTGCAAAATACATCTCTTTATTAAGGAAGAGAGAAAAACACGAAACCGAACACTATCCAAAACTAACAAAACAACAAACGACCGTGAAGCTAAATATCGTAAGTGCTCAGACAAGCAACAAACGTTCAACATAGACAATTACCCACAAACATATGATGCCCATGGCTGCCTTAAATATGGCTCCCAATTAGAGACAATAAACCACAGCTGTCTCCAATTGAGAACCAATCTAGGCAGCCATCAACATACAAACACCTAGACAAGACATTACCCCATAAACTTACAAACCCCTAGACAAACCAAAACACATACTACACCATGTCACACCCTGACCTAACTAAAATATAAATGAAACAAAGATAACTAAGGCCAGGATGTGACATGTTGAAGCATCTTTGGCAGTGATTACAGCCTTGAGTCTTCTTTGGTATGATGCTACAAGCTTGGCACACCTGTATTTGGGGAGTTTCTCCCATTCTTCTCTGCAGATCCTCTCAAGCTCTGTCAGGTTGGATGGGGAGCATCGCTGCACAGCAACTTTCAGGTCTCTACAGAGATGTTCGATCGGGTTCAAGTCCGGGATCTGACTGGGACACATTCAGAGACTTGTTCCGAAGCCACTCCTGCGTTGTCTTGGCTGTGTGCTTAGGGTTGTTGTCCTGTTGGAAGGTGAATCTTCACCCAAGTCTGAGGTCCTGAGCACTCTGGAGCAGGTTTTCCTCAAGGATCTCTCTGAACTTTGAAAAACATCCCCACAGCATGATGCTGCCACCACCATGCTTCACCATAGGGATGGTGCCAGGTTTCCTCCAGACGTGACACTTGGTATTCAGGCCAAAGAGTTCAATCTTGGTTTCTCAGACCAGAGAATCTTGTTTCTCATAATCTGAGAGTCCTTTAAGTGCCTTTTGTCAAACTCCAAGCGGGCTGTCATGTGCCTTTTACTGAAGAGTGGCTTCCGTCTGGCCACTCTACCATAAAGGCCTGATTGGAGGAGTGCTGCAGAGATGGTTGTCCTTCTGGAAGGTGCTCCCATCTCCACAAAGGAACTCTGGAGCTCTGTCAAAGTGACCATCGGGATCTTGGTTACCCCCCTGACCACGGCTCTTGGTGGTTCCAAACTTGGGGACCTTCAATGCTGCAGAAATATTTTGGTACTCTTCCCCAGATCTGTGCCTCAACACAATCCTGTCTTGGAGCTCTACGGACAATTCCTTCGACCTCATGGCTTGATTTTTGCTCTGACATGCGCTGTCAACTGTGGGACCTTATATAGACAGGTGTGTGCCTTTACAAATCATGTCCAATCAATTGAATTTACCACAGGTGGACTCCAATCAAGTTGTAGAAACAACTCAAGGATGACCAATGGAAACAGGATGCACCTGAGTTCAATTTTGAGTCTCATAGCAAAGGGTCTGAATACTTATGTAAATAATGTATTTCTGTTTTTTATTTGTAATACATTTGCAAAAATGTCTAAAAACCTGTTTTCACTTTGTCATTATGGGGTATTGTGTGTAGATTCATGAGGAAAATGTTTTATTTAATCCATTTTAGAATAAGGTTGTAACGTAACAAAATGTGGAAAAAGTCAAGGGGTCTGATTACTTTCCGAATGCACTGTACACATTACCTCAATTACCTCGACTAACCTGTACCCCCGCACATTGACTTAATACCAGTACCCCCTGCATATAGCCTTGTTATTGTTATTTTATTGTGTTACAAAAAAAAATGTGCATTGTTGGTTAAGGACTTGAAGTAGGCATTTCACGGGAAGGTCTACACCTGTTGTATTCGGCAAATGTGACAAACACATTTTGATTTGATTTGATTTTGATTGAACAGCTTCTGCCAGATTGGCAGATCTGAAGACCTGATAGTTGTTCCTCTGTCACTACCAGAGGAAGGGCCCCGTGTAGCTCAGTTGGTAGAGCATGGTGCTTGCAACGCCAGGGTTGCGGGTTCGTTTCCCACGGGGGGCCAGTATGAAAAAAAGTATGAAAATGTATGCACTCACTAACTATAAGAGCGTCTGCTAAATGACTAAAATGTAAAAAATGTATGTCCTGGGCTTAGAGTTTGAGATGTAGGGCAGCAATTTTCTCCACTGATTCCTGATGGAAGACAGCCCGACTGCAAGTACCTCTGGAAAATACACAAATAATGTAAGATCAATAAAATTAGTGTCAATCATGTTGGAGGTAAATTAAATAATCAAAACGTGTTGTTTATGCTTTACATACCAAGTGTTGTCATTGATTCCTTGTAGAGACGCCACACCGCTGATTTTGTCACATGAGATAGCAGCAGCTTTCCACCAAAGTGTTTGTGTCCTGGGTGGCGTCCTGGTAATAGTATTGCATTATCCTCTGCATAGTTGATGATGAAGTTCACAACGTGCTGCAAGTCCTCATGCTTCAGGTGTAACCTGTGCTTGCTTGGGCCGGCTCTCTTTTTGATGGGAGGCATTAGACCTTTCTGCTTGTATGACTGGTGGAGGAGAGTCAGGCTTGTTCTATTGATGCTGAAAGACAAATTCCAGATACAAATATTTTAGTATTATTAGATGAGGCTTACCCAGAAACACTATTCTAAATTGATGGGTCTCTATTGTCTAGACCTGTTCACATGTTCATGAAATACAATAGTTGGCCGTAATCACCCCCAGACACACCTGGCTAAGTGTAGTTGTTTGTTTAGACATGTAAGTTAGTTAGCTAGCTAGCTAAACAATGAACCATAATCTCAACCCATACAGTACTAGCAATACAAACCAATTGTCATAGCTAGCCACCATGCATGAAATGTTGTATGAATCTGCAGGTAGCTAAAGCTAACCAACTAGTTTCGATGTTAGCTAGCTAGCTAACATTAGGCTTTAACTAGCAATGCAAATAGTTTTCTGAGATACAAATTATATTACTACTCAGATCATACACGTAACGTTAGCTAGCAAGCCAGCCAGCTAACGTTAGCTAGCTAGCTAACAATATGCTTTAACTTGCAATGAAAACGACTTTCTGACAAAATTAGAAAGTTCCACTGATTTCAAAACTCGGTCAACTTCTTCCATGACAACAACACTGTTGATCGCCATTTCTTCCCCATCACTGTCATCAGAAGACTACAATGTCTGGTTCAATGAAAATGTTTTTACCTAAATCATGGATTCCCTCATCGTCTGATTCATTTTCAGAGTCAGAGAGAGTCTGCATGGCACGAGTGTCCTCCAGAAAGTAGTCCATAACAACTTTTATCCCACTGATCTTTGTTGATAGTGCCTGCTAAATTCAAAGCAACAATGTTGTTGAGAGCAGTTGCAACATTTTGCCACAAAAAAGCCACGGTAGCAAGGATTATATACACATACTGAGCAGCTCATGTTTATAGACAGAAGGAGGCTACATGGCAGACCAATCCGAACTCATCTCTCGGCATGTCCAGCACATTCATTATCTCAGCCAATCATGGCTAGCGGGAAGGTTCCTGTCTTTTTCCATGGCACATTAAAGTTGACGTGTTCCAAAAGGCATTTCTACCAAAAAACGCATTTTGATTTTTTAAAAATGTTGTATTCAAATGCCTCTCCTGTGAAGTAGTGATGTGCGACACGGGTCACATATTATATGGGTCACAGTCACCTCCTCCAATGGAGACCAGGTAGAAAATGGTAGGGGAGTTGACTATGACAGATAGATGTTTCTGTTGTATAAAAGGTTGGCTTGTAAGATAGGCTACCTTCTCTTGTAAAGGTCAAACCTGTTCTGACCTGCTTAGAATCTGTGTATTTATCAATGCCTTGGAGGTTGGTTGGTATGAGTGCTTTGTGCTGTGGTGCTGTGTATGGCTACCATGGAAGGGCAGTCAGTGGAGTTGCTCATAGTACTGAAAAAACTGCTGCTTGTGTGGGTAAGCCACTGGAACTGTCCATGGTGCTGAAATGACTGTTGCCTGTTTGAGGGCGTGAATGGAGCTGTCTCGGGTGCTGAAATGGCTACTGTCTGTATGGGGAAGTGAGTTGAACTTTGCATGGTGCTAAAATGGCTGCTGTTCAGACATACTACAGTAACATTATGCCCGTGGTCCTCACTGTGCTACAGCTGGGTTCATGCCTTTGATAACATAAATGACAGTTTGCTGTGGTGGCCTCAAGCACTGTACTGAGGATCAAGAGGTTATGGGATACACTGAAAAGTATGGTCTATTTTGCCCTGACAATGGATTGGTGACACATGCTGTGACACATGATTGCTTATCAAGTGAAAATCTTTGCACTTGCATAATGCTAAACCCATGTCAATACTCCACTAACATGTCACTATTAAAAACACCACTGGTAAATTAATAATGGATGTTATGCCATTGTTACCTCTGTTGTTGTTATGTTGTGTTTAGAGCTCAGCATGGGCTCATTCTCCATCATGTTGCCCACTCATCATCACCACTTAATTCATGTAGCTCCTCATGAAAACACATTTGACTACCACTTTTAGTCTGCTTTGTTTCTGCCCTATGTGTCAGTTGACACAATGGGGGATGAGTGAGAGTTCATTCTGCTCAAAATGCTAAGAAAGAAAGAACACATTATATTGATGAAGACGGGGGAAAAAATCCTAGAACTGACTTTATATTTCACTTGACCCTTGCCTCCCAAAGGCTTCTCTCGTGCCAAAGTTGACTGTTTCTCTCTGTCTCCCTCAATGACTATATGTGAATGGACAAAGCCATCGATCTATGTGAAGACACAATAGTGCAACCAAATGAAGTCGGTTAAGATGGCATCTCATGGAGACATAACATGCGCAATTTGAGTGACGTTGCAGGCTAGAACAGTGCTGCCCCCTCTCATTGAGTAACTCAAGTTGAAGGCTACCACTGCTGGCTTCCATTAGCAACTAAATATAACTTTTTCTCTGTGAGTTTTTAAATAATCGGTTCAAGGGCATACATCTGGTATATTAGAAGCAATAATTGGTACCATGATTGTCTTCAAAACATTTTCTGATTGACCACGAAGATTGCAATTTTTCCATTCTCTATAATTGGGGATCCTGTTTTCTGATAACAATGCCTGCAGTACAACGGTCAGCCTTCAACTTTCATGGCTTCAATGAGAGGGGGCAGTCATTCTCCTCTGGTCTCCCTCATCTGGTCTCCCTCCTCTGGTCTCCCAGTTTTCATTTCCCATGTAGCTGCGAGAGCTGTTGACTTGATGGTGCAATTAAAATTTTACTGCAGTGGGCTAAATCAGGATCACACAGAGTGTTTCTTGGTAGTCTTAAACAAATCTACTTTGAAACATGTGTAGCCTCCTGTAGCTCAGTTGGTAGAGCATGGTGCTTGTAATGCCAGGGTTGTGGGTTCGATTCCCACGGGGGGCCAGTATGAAAAATGTATGCACTCACTAACTTTAAGTCGCTCTGGATAAGAGCGTCTGCTAAATGACTTAAATGTAAAATGAAACAAAAGTATACAACTGTACCACGTCAGATATAGAGTTGAAATGTATTTAATTCTAAGCTTGAATCTGAATATTACACTTTCTATACATCACAGACATCTGAAGTATAACAAAACTGTTTGACATAGAAACACTGGATTTTCTGTGGTTTTTTAAAATAATGTTTATTAATTATGAAATTATGAAAAATATTAATAACATTCCACCCATGAGGCCACTAGGTCATTAGACTGCAGGAAAGGGCTTTGTCCAGTCAGTGTATTGCTCTGGAAAGCTGAGGCATGTTTCTCCACTGAGTGGTTGAACACTCCACTGCCTTACAGCACGCAAGCAAATAGCTTTAAAAAACGCCTTGTCCTCAGAGCCAGGGCCTCTTGCCCATGTGTGAAGTGATGTTGATGACATTACTTCAAAAAAAAAATACATTAAAAAGTGAAAGAAATTCTAACAAATATATATATATTTTTTTGCATTCGAAATGTTCACGAGTCAGACACAGGGGTTTCGGACAAGTGTAAAGTTTCACATTCAACATCTTCCCCATTTTTTTTTGGTACATGTTTATTTTTCCACCACATCCGGCTACATCTGGTCTCCCATCCAAGGACCGATCAGGAACAACCCTGCTTAGCTTCAGAGGCAAACCAGTGGAATGCAGGCTGGTATGATGCTGGAATGAATGTGCCAAAACATGCAACTGGAAAAATGGCAGCGAAAGCAAAGGTCAGGTTAACATAACCAAAGATAGGGATCCATTTACAATTCATTTGCTCACATTTAAAAATGATTTCCTTGCAATATTGTTTTTGCCATCAATACTTTGGGGTTCGTGTTTTGCTTTCAATATCATTATTTTTGTTTGCAACACTAAGAATTCTGTTTTCGACTTCAGAAGTTTTGCTTGATATTAATGGCACAAAAGTGACTTACTAACTAGAAGATTGCACAATATAATAACACTATTACTCGATTAAAGGTGTTTAAAGCGACAATCCTTAATTGAAACATTAACAATGTGTCCTCCCTGCCACAGTTTCGCTAAAAAGCTGAGGGATGGGGCTGAAGAAATGCAACCACGCTCAAATCCATAGACTACGCTATGGATGCATGGACTGACCATCCATTATATAAAAATTATAGTTTTAACAATGTTTTTAGGCTATACAGTGTTTGTTTGTTTACATTTACTTTGTTTACAATCATTGGAGTAAATGTGGAGTTTTCTTGCATGTGAAACTGATTTTGATTTTCACGTGATTGAACTTGCAATTCCACATGTGAAAGTGAGATTTCACATATAAAACTGCATATCCGATTCTCTCATGAAATTGTTTTAACATGTGAAACCGCACATTTCACATGTGAGTTGAAAACAAGTTATTCTCCATGTGAAAAGGTGGTGCACCACCCCAACATCAACATATGTGAAAATGGTGCGTTTCTATGTTTAGTAGTAAAAAAGATAGTGGAAGATAAGTGTTTCCAATGACATCCTCAAGCAATTAGTAGACTTTCAGTAGGCAATTAGTAGGCAATGCGTACTCATTACTGGTTAAAATCACACAACACACAGTGATGATTTAATTGGAAACACATCTTCCTCTATTTTTTTTGTACATAACATAGAAATGCGCAATTTTCACATATGTTGATGGTGGTGCTGGAGATTATGAATATGAAGTTTACAATTTTTTACATTTCCCTTTAACACCACCTTTTCACATATGAGGAGAATAACTTATTTTCAACTCACATGTGAAATGTGCGGTTTCACATGTTAAAACATTTTCACGAGAGAATCGGATATGCAGTTTTATATGTGAAATTTTAACTCTAAATTTAATACATGTCAAGATATTGTTTCACATGTGAAATTTAAGATCAACATGTGAAAGCAGCTATTTCACTTGAAAATGCGATTCTCACATGTGAAACTGCAAATTAGACTTTTTATTTTGTAATGGTGGGATGCCTCTGTGGCTAAAGTTGCATTGAGGGGTCCACAGATTACATGCGAGAGGCTGGGTTACGCACAGAGGGGTGGAACAGTATTTTAACACCATGAGACAAGTATATTACAGACATTGAAAATGGTAGCGTGCTCTCAACATGACTCTAAGTCACAAAGGGTGAGGCAATGTTGTAAGGTTGTTACAGTATTATCTGAAAAAGCAAAGGCACTTATTTGCATTATGTGGAATGGCAATGTATAAATTGATCAATGTACAAATAAATAGCATTTAATCCAATTGCAGAGACCAATGAGCAAGTATATTGACCTCCTCTAAGTATTATGGCATAAGCATTTCCAAAATCATGTAAATTCTGAGGAGTCAGATTGTGTGGATTATTTGAGCCATACAGTGCCACCAGGTTCTCAAAAGAGGTACTGCTTTCTTCCCCGGAAAAGGCAGCACTCTTTCTCTGTCTCTCTGTTTCTCAGTCACACACACACACACACACACAGTCTTCACACACAGACATGCATAAACGCACACAGCTAACCGTACTGGGCTGCATCTCATGGCTCTCGTGCAATTTTTTCAGAAACCTTAATGTTAGAGATGCAATTATCTCAATCTCATTTAAATCAGATACACTACATTCATGTTCATGGACTAGTCAACATTTTAAAATATATTTAATCTTTAAGTCTGTGCCTTTCAAGAGGGGGGAAATTGTTTTAAGATGGTCATACCATGGATAATTTTGCTATTTCATTTGGATTTTTAGGGCCCCTGTAGGTATATACTGTATATAAAAAATATGTAAACAAATATTTGATTAAACATTGAATTTGGCCTTACTGCTATTAGCCAATAGAAAATCATTGAATAACATATCCATACATGGCAGAACAGATTATTCATAATCCTTGACCTCTTCCACATTTTCTTGTGTTACAGTCTGAATTCAAAATGGATTAAACAAACAAACAAAATACCACCCATCTACACACAATACCCCATAATTACTCCCTCATCTCTGTACCCCACACATACAATTATCTGTAAGGTCCCTCAGTTGAGCTGTCAGTTTCAAACATAGATTCAACCACAAAGACCAGGGAGGTTTTCCAATGCCTCGCAAAGAAAGGCACCTATTGGTAGATGGGTAAAAATTAAATTGCAGACATTGAATGTCGCTTTGAGCATGGTGAAGTTATTAATTACACTTTGGATGGTGTATCAATACACCCAGTCACTACAAAGATACAGGTGTCCTTCCTAACTCAGTTACAGGAGAGGAAGGAAACCACTCAGGGATTTCACCATGAGGCCAATGGTGACTTTAAAACAGTTACAGAGTTAAATGGCTGTTACAGGAGAAAACTGAGGATGGATCAACAATATTGTATTTACTCCACAATATTAACCTAATTGACAGAGTGAAAAGAAGGAAGCCTGTACAGAATAAAAATATTCCAAAACATGCATCCTGTTTGCAAAAGTTCCAAAAACATGTTTTCACTTTGTCATTATGGGGTACTGTGTGTAGAAGGGTGAGAAAAATAAATCAATTTAATCCATTTTGAATTCAGGCTGTAACAACAAAAAGTGTCAGAAGTCAAGGGATATTAATGAATATATAAGGCTCTATGGGATAAATAGAGATATACTGTATATTTGTCTTTATAATCCCAAATACAGCCTTTTAAATAATGAAAACTGCACTACAAGGTAGTGATTATTTTTGTTTAATCATCCAATCTATGATACACCCTGGTCACTAAAATAAGTGTGTGTGGGATGAATAAATCACGTGAAAATTAATATGCGTCAAATCTGATGATCATACACACATTATCTGTGTACACACATGCGTGAAAACACGCTAGATGTGCATACAGTGGTCCGAACAAGGTGCAACTCTAGAATCAGCTTTGTCCCTCCCTCTACTCTGAAGTGTTGCTACAGACGGCAAACGACATTCGTCTTGAGTCTGGCCTTGCAGATGGCATAAGGAGAGATAACGGTGTTCTTGTGAACAAATGCGTGGGAGTTGTTCTCTTCCCTAGCATCCTTATTTTCCTAGCGGACGATAGAAGTCGCATTGGGAGCCCCTTTCCGACAAAGGGATAGCTGCTTGGCGTAGAGAGGAACCGGTTCGTCGTAGTTAGATAGAGGAACAGGGCAGTTCCACCGGACTATCCATTTGTATTAAATCGCAGGGGCTATCGGAATCTGGGGGATTGTTTTGAATCCTGTCTTTTAAAAGCAATGGACTTGAAATAGTGGGTCTCAATTTGACTCTTTCTTGACTGGGAGTTGCTGTTAGGAGATATGCGTAAGGATGTTTGGAAGCAGCAGTAGTAGGTGAGTATCCCTTTAGGCTAGCCCGCGCCCAATATTGTTGCCATCGGTACCTACCAACCTGATCCATTTAGATAGGAATGGATTGTTCAACATTATTGATGTCTATGGAGGCCAATTAATGAGTGTTACGGACGGTTAAAGGGGAGAGCAGTGCGGGCTCCCGTTTACTTGAGACTGATGCGTTGGTATCAAAATATGTATTGGCCTATCCAAATCGTTACTCATCAGTATACGGTATGTATTTCAAACCATTTAGATGCATAATTGCTTTCGTATTTTTTTTTTTTTTTACACAATGCATTAAAATGTGTGGTCATTGTGAAATATTTCTTATGGACCTGATTATGAAGACTGAATGCAGCTGAATGTTGCAAGTTTCCATGCAAGGATAATACATTGGAATAGACAGTAGGCTATATAAACCAGGCATTTATGTGGGATATTTATGTCCTCTTCCTGTGAATTACCAAATCATTAGTATTTAATTATGTGATTATAATTCAAGTGTAATAACCTCTTCTAGTTTATCTGGTTTAGGCCTACATGTAGATGGGATTAAGCTAATTAAGACTATGACCTATAGACTATAGGAAAAGGGGTACCAGATAGGTACAGTGACTTCAGAAAGTATTCATACCCCTTGACTTATTCCACATTTTGTTGTGTTATATCCTGAATTCAACATTTATTTAATTTTTTATTTTTCACCCATCAATTACAGCTGTGAGTCTTTCTGTGTATGTCTCTAAGAGCTTTCCACACCTGGATTGTGCAACATTTGCCCATTATTATTTTCAGAATTCTTCAAGCTCTGTCAAATTGGTTGTTGATCATAGTTGATCAATGCTAGACAACCATTTTCAGGTCTTGCTATAGATTTTTAAGTAGATTTAAGTCAAAACTGTAACTCGGCCCCACAGGAACATTGACTGTCTTCTTGGTAAGCGACTAAAGTGTAGATTTAGCTTTGTGTTTTATGTCAGCTTTGTGTTGTTTATGTGTATCTTTGTGTTGTCCTGCTGAAAGGTGAATTCATCTCCCAGTGTCTGGTGGAAAGCAGACTGAACCAGGTTTTCCTCTAGGATTTTGCCTGTGATTAGCTCCATTCAGTTTCTTTTTTATCCTTAAAAACTCCCCAGTCCTTAACGATTACTCAGTAATATGTTGAATTGGATTTGCCCCAAACATAACACTTTGTATTCAGGACAAAAAGTGAATTGCTTTGTCAATTTGTTTGCAGTATTTAGTGCCTTGTTGCAAACAGGATGCACGTTTTGGAATGTTTGTATTCTGTTCAGGCTTCCTTCTTTTCACTCTGTCAATTAGGTTAGTATTGTGGAGTAACTACAATGTTGTTGATCGATCCTCAGTTTTCTCCTATCACAGCCATTTAACTCTGTAATTGTTTTAAAGTCACCATTGGCATTATGGTCAAATCCCTAAGCGGTTTCCTTCCTCTCCGGCAATTGAGTTACGAAGGACACCCTGTATCTTTGTAGTGACTGGGTGTATTGATACACCATCCAAAGTGTAATTAATAGCTTCACCATGCTCAAAGGGAGATTCAATGTCTGCTTTTTATTTTTACCCATCTACCAATAGGTGCCCTTCTTTGCGAGGCATTGGAAAACCTCCCTGGTCTTTGTGGTTGAATCTGTGTTTGAAATTCACTGCTCCACTGAGGGACCTTAAATATAATTGTGGGGTACAGAGATGAGCTAGTCATTCAAAAATCATGTTAAACACTATTATTGCACACAGAGTGAGCCCATGCAACTTATTATGTGACTTGTTAAGCAAATCTTTACTCCTGAACTTATTTAGGCTTGCCATATCAAAGGGGTTGAATACTTATTGATTCAAAATATTTCAGCTTTTAATATTTTATCATTTTGTAAACATTTGAAAAACCATAATTCCACTTTGACATTATGGGGTATTGTGTGTATGTCAGTAACAAACAATCTCAATTTAATCCATTTTAAATTTAGACTGTAACACAACAAAATGTGGAAAAAGTCAATGGGTGTGAATACTTTCTGGACAGGTATTTCTCTCTCACGCTCTCACTCTCTCTCTCTTTCTCTCTCTCCCCATTCTCTCTCTCTCTCTCTCTCTCTCTCTCTCTCTCTCTCTCTCTCTCTCTCTCTCTCTCTCTCTCTCTCTCTCTCTCTCTCTCTCTCTCTCTCTCTCTCTCTCTCTCTCTCTCTCTCTCTCTCTCTCTCTCTCTCTCTCTCTCTCTCTCTCTCTCTCTCTCTCTCTCTCTCTCTCTCTCTCTCTCTCTCTCTCTCTCTCTCTCTCTCCGTGCTGCCATGATATTTTGTGTGTGTGTGATCTTTCTGTGTGGCATGTGCGTGTTATTAGTGAGGAGGGCGAGGGATGAGTATATTCAATTTCATCAAAGGTTTCTCACCTTTTCCCATGAAAATTGAGGGATACAACTTAGTCACACTGTGATGCAGATGAGCTTTGTGGTCAATCAAGAGTCTTTGAAATGAGGCAGATGGCCCTCACTAGATGAGCAGCATAACAACCACAAATTGTTCTTATGTTGTTGATTTGGCTGAAATAATGTATTGTGCATCCAAAATCAGTCTAAATGCTGGTACCATAATGTTAGTTGTTTGTTATCCAAGCCCATATCTTGCATATCTAGGCCTACTCTGAGCATAATGCTTTATTGTTCCTTTGTTTTACACTTAGAAAAAAAGGTGCTATCTAGATCCTAAATGGGTTCTTCAGCTGTCCCCATAGGATAACCATTTGAAGAACCCTTTTTGGTTACAGGTGGAACCCTTTGGGTTCCATGTAGAACCCTTTCCACAGAGAGTTCTACATGGAACCCAAAAGGGTTCTGCTTGGAGCCAAAAAGGGTTCTACCTGGAAACAAAAAGGGTTCTCCTTTGGGGACAACCGATGAACCCTTTTGGAACCCTTTTTTCTAAGAGTGTAGCCAACTTGGATTTCAATGTCTGGTCCCCTTTCCTTTCTTCTTAGCTCAAATATAATCCTACTTATACCAGTTTCCTACTGTCATAACTCTATAGATCATATTAATATCATATCATAAGACTGTGCGATGTTGGTGCCCTTCTGACATTCATAAACTGCTTTATTTTAGTCTCTAAATAGCCCAAAGGAGGAGAGGAAGGGGGAGAGCAGTTTTACTGTAGATGGCATCTCGGATAGTGCAGTAGCATCCCTGCTATATGTGATCATGGATGCTTGAACTCAGGAGATGTTGGAGATTGCTTAACATCTGCAAAGGTGTGGCACTGTGTATTCTCATTGTTGGTTCCATAAGAGCTGTTTGTTGTCTGTCTATCTGGGCATTAAATCAAGGTGGCTGCTACTAACAGCAGCTGATAGTAGGCTGTGTTTTCCGCTTTGTCCAATTGCCCTGCCTTCATTATACAAATGAGAGACATTTTACATTTAAATTTTAGTCAATTAGCAGACACTCTTATTCAGAGTGACTTATAATTAGTGCATTCATCTTAAGATAGCTTGGTGAGACAACAACATATCACAATCGCACAATATCAAGTACATTTTCCATCAACAAAGTATTTATCAGCAAAGTCGGGGGGGGGGGGGGGATACTATTGAAAGAGGTAGGGTTTCAGACATTTTCAGAACATGGGCAGGGACTCTGCTGTCTTGCCAGGACAAAAAAGAGCTTTGCCTGCATGGGCTGAGTGGGAGCTGCCCTCCTGTAGGGGTTGGAGGGCTAAGTGATCAGAGGTGGTGGAACTGAGTGCTCGGGTTGGGATGTAGGGTTTGCGCATGGAGGGGTGGAGGGGCAGTTCCCTTTGCTGCTCCATCCCAAGTGGAAAAAAAAAACATTGGGTAACACTTTACCTTCAGTGTACATAAATTAATATGTAACTAAATAGTAATACATGTATTTATAACATACTAGTTACATGCAATTACTATGTAAATACTATGTAATTATACTGTAATAAGGGTTTAGCGGTATAGGTTATTACACAAGTGGAACAAGGATATGTAATTACAAATCAGCTTGTCTGAGTTTATTCTACATGTAATTACTCATGATTTATGTATATGTCATTACAAGATGTCTTGCTCCAAATGTAACTAACATGTTCTGTAATTACACTTTTGCAGTCTCCTGTGTAGCACCATGTTAACAATGCATCCTAATATATAACCTTGTTACATGCAACTACATAAGTCACTACCACCAAAATGAGCTAGGCTAGGACTCCGTCAGCAGTTGTAGCAATGCACACCATATAATTAACTACAGCTTCAGTAATGTTATTTCCATATTATTTGGCTTAAAGGATATACTGAATTAAATGTAAGAGCAATGTATTTACAATGGATATGCATGTAATTATAATGTACCTACCCAGGAGCAAGCAACTTAATGTAAACTGAAACACATAATGGTATAACCTTTGTAAATACTATGTACCTGCCTTTGAAAAGGGACTTCGGGTTCAAAGGTGTAATGTAAGTGACATTTTAGTCATTTAGCAGAAGCTCTTATCCAGAACGACTTACAGTTAGTGAGTGCATAAATTTTTCATACTGGCCCCCCCGTGGGAAACGAACCCACAACCCTGGCGTTGCAAGCGCCATGCTCTACCAACTGAGCTACAGGGGACTACTATGTTATAATGATGTCTGACACACAATACAGTACTTGTAGTTGTGATTAGGGCTGTGGTGGTCACAAAATTTAGTCAGCTGGTGATTGTCAAGCAAATAACTGTCGGTCTCACAGTAATTGACCGTTAATTAAGAAACACATTTAGCATCTCCTGGCTTCCACACATAGCCTACAAGCCACTGATGCAGATCTTTGGAACATCTACATTTTAAAAAGTCTAATAAACCCATGTCATATACACCTTCACAATAAATTCATTATTTATTTTAGACAGGACTAAAGAAGCATGATATGAAGAAAATGTAGCCTGTTTAAGAAGAACAGAATAGCATACTCTGAGTTGTCCTTATGTTAGGTCCTTATGTGGCTATGCCAAATGGCTGTGGGCTACACTAGTTCATTTAGCAGACAAGATTTGCTTAGAATTCCGTGGCATTATTTAATATGATTTTATAGTATGAAGAATACAATTGAACAAAGCTGAATAAAATATAAATATTTTCTCCAAGCGATTGGAGGGAGTGCGCACATGCGGCTATTCTGTGTTGAGTGGTAAACAAAGAAATAGGTACTCCTATGAGCTTAATTTAGAGTTATTCATTTAACTTTAGTTGTTCTACAAACATTGGGCTATATGTTTAGATTTGTAATACATTGTAAGGCTGCATGATGCAACTCTAATGATGATTTGAAAAAAGTCACTTGAAAGGCATGAGCTCTACTTTGCTTTTTGCGCAGGCTGTACACACTTCATTAGTCTCTCATTCACAATTTGACAAGCACATGATAATGCCTCGAATTTCACAGCGGCATCTCCTTTGTGGCCGTAATGCACCCTAAAATAATCCATGCCTTTTGCGGCCAGTGGCCGTTGTGCCCTTGGCCCGGAGTGCTGTGTTGTGCCTTTGGCCCGAGTGCTGCGTGCTCCGAAGCGCCTCTCACTCATATGTGACTCATTACAGGAGCGCCATTTGAATGTAAACTATTTAAAAAATCTAAATGCGTTTTTGGGCAGAAATGCATTCTGGAACATGTGAACTTTCATGTGCCTTAATAACAAACTTGTATGCCATCTGTAAATACGAGTAAAATGTTTAAATTACGAGCCTAGTTGGTTTACCCATGGAAAAAGACAGCAACCTTCCCGCTAGCCATGATTAGCTGAGATAATGAGTGGGCTGGACATGCCGAGAGATGAGTGTGTATTGTTCTTCCATGTCGCATGCGTCTGTCTATAATATGAGCTGGTCAGTATGTGTAGGTAATCCTTTCTAACGGCTTTTTTTGTAAGATATCAAGTAGTAGAACTACATAAGTGTTGCTCTCCACTTTCTGGAGGCCAGAGTTCTTTAAATCAGTGGAATTAGAGTATGATAGCTAAGGAGATGGAGAATATTCTGGCGTTTGATTGCAAATATGCAGATGGACTCGAAAAGAGAACACACAGAAGGCTCCGGATTACATCTTCAAACTAAGAGCAACCATGGCATCCGTGACAGAGAGGGAGAAGCGTCCATCCATGTATACGGGTAAGAGAGTCTAGCTAGTTACATTTTCAGATATTACAAGTTTCTAATTTTATCAGAAAGTCGTTTTCATTTCAAGTTAAAGTGTACTGTTAGCTATTTAGCTAACGTTAGCTGGCTGGCTAGCTAGCTAATATTACATGTATGATCTGTGTAGTAATACTATTCGTATCTCAGAGCCATTTGCATTGCTAGTTATAGCTTAATGTTAGCTAGCTAGCTAACATTGAACCTGGTTGGTTAGCTACTTGCAGATTCATGCAGGGTAGTAACATTATGAGTTGGGATTATGGTTCATTGTTTAGCTAGCTAGCTAGCTACTTCTCTAAACAAAAGACTCCACTATGTAAGTAACTATTTCAATAGAATGTTTATGATGTCACTGTGACAACTGTCGATAGACTTAGCTGGTAAATTATCTCTGGTGATATACTCGTCTGTGTGCCAAAGAGCAGAATAACTGACTAATTTATGAATGCTCAACACCCATTGCATATGGCCGGTGTCAGTAAACATAAAACAGCCTAACCAGCTCTGCTAGGGTGTTGTAAAATGGTCAGACTGAGCTGTTCTCTCATTTCTGTCTGGACGTACACTACCAGAGTGTGAAAAGCTGTCAAAAAGGCAAAGGGTGGCTATTTGAAGAATCTCAAATATAAAATATATTTTGATTTATTTAACACTTTTTTGGTTACTACATGATTCCATATGTGTTATTTCATAGTGTTGATGTCTTCACTATTATTCTAGAATGTAGAAAATAGTAAAAATAAAGAAAACCCCTTGAATGAGTAGGTGTGTCCAAACCTTTGACTGGTATTGTAGCTAGCAAGCTAGCCAACGTTAGCCAGTTAGCTTCGGTGCTTGATTGCTGTTGTTAGGTCAGAATGCTCAGATCAACCCTACTTTTCGGCCAGAGCGTCCAGTGTGCGCTCCGAGAGTGAAACGCTTTGAATTTACAAACGGCCAATCTGACAACGCTCTGAGTTTACGAATGCCCAGAGCACAGATTATATTGACGAACACACCCGTAGTATAAACCAGCCTTTAGTCTTGAAATCTTTGGTTGTTTAGTACACAGCCTCACATGTGAATCCTTAAAGAGATGGGTGGGGCTTAAGCTTAAAAGGGTGTGAACGATGCTGAATGGGGTGTAGACAAAGAAGAGCTCTCCAGTAGGTACCAAAACATTCAAGGGCCATTTTCTCCAAAGTGAGGTTACAAGTTTATCATCTTTCAAAGCAGAATTAATTTCCCATTGTTTCTCAACTGTAGTGTATGATATACAATTTTCTAGCTCAGAGTCCCTACTTTTATCCAATGTTAAAAAGACAATTACAAATTTTGCTACATAAGACCGAGTCGAGCCGGTCGGTCACATATGGCTCTCCATCACGTTATTGGGTCTTTGTCACTGTCACGATCGTCTGAAGGATTGGACCAATGCGCAGCGTTGCGAGTGAACATGATAACTTTAATAATTAAAGCAACCACGAAGAAAACAACAAAATAACGATACGTGAAGTTCTAAACTGAAAATACGACTAACAGCTACAAAGAAACAATAACCCACAAAACAAAGGTGAAAACACACAGAATATATATGGCTCCCAATCAGAGATAACGAGCCGACAGCTGACACTCGTTACCTCCGATTGGGAGTCATTAACCAATCACACTACATACAAACAAAATGAAACTCACCCATCCCCAACACCACCAAATGAAATACACCCAAACACAAGAAAATGAACAACCCTGGCTCAATATAAACGTCCATAGAGCCAGAGTGTTACAGTACCCCCCCCTAAAGGTGCGAACTCCGGGCGCACCAACATCAGGACTAGGGGAGGGTCTGGGTGGGCGTCTGTCCATGGTGGCGGCTCTGGCCCCGGTCGTGATCCCCACCCCACCACAGTCACAACCTGCTTCGGTAGCCTCCTCCCAACGACCACCCTCCACCTAACCCCACCTGGACTAAGGGGCAACCCCGGACTAAGGGGCAGCATCGGCCTAAGGGGCAGCACCGGGATAAGGGGCAGCACCGGGATAAGGGGCAGCACCGGGACAAGGGGCAGCACCGGACTACGGGGCAGTACCGGACTAAAGGGCAGTACAGGACTAAGGGGCAGCACCGGGCTAAGGGGCAGTACCGGACTACGGGGCAGCACCGGGCTAAGGGGCGGCACCGGACTCAGGGGCAGCACCGGACTAAGGGGCAGCACCGGGCTAAAGGGCAGCACCGGCCTAAGGGGCAGCACCGGACTAAGGGGCAGTACCGGACTACGGGGCAGCACCGGGCTAAGGGGCGGCACCGGACTCAGGGGCAGCACCGGACTAAGGGGCAGCACCGGGCTAAGGGGCAGCACCGGGCTAAGGGGCAGTACCTGACTAGATGGTGGATCCTGGCTGGCTGGCTCTGGCGGATCCTGGCGGGACGGCTCTGGTGGATCCTGGCGGAACGGCTCTGGCGGATCCTGGCGGGACGGCTCTGGCGGATCCTGGCTGGACGGCTCTGGCGGATCCTGGCTGGACGGCTCTGGCGGATCCTGGCTGGCTGACGGATCTGGCTGCTCATGGCTGGCTGACGGATCTGGCTGCTCATGGCTGGCTGACGGATCTGGCTGCTCATGGCTGGCTGACGGATCTGGCTGCTCATGGCTGGCTGACGGATCTGGCTGCTCATGGCTGGCTGACGGATCTGGCTGCTCATGGCTGGCTGACGGATCTGGCTGCTCATGGCTGGCTGACGGGTCTGGCTGCTCATGGCTGGCTGACGGGTCTGGCTGCTCATGGCTGGTTGACAGATCTGGCTGCTCATGGCTGGCTGATGGGTCTGGCTGCTCATGGCTGGCTGACGGATCTGGCTGCTCATGGCTGGCTGACGGACCTGGCTGCTCATGGCTGGCTGACGGATCTGGCTGCTCATGGCTGGCTGACGGATCTGGCTGCTCATGGCTGGCTGACGGGTCTGGCTGCTCATGGCTGGCTGACGGGTCTGGCTGCTCATGGCTGGTTGACAGATCTGGCTGCTCATGGCTGGCTGACAGATCTGGCTGCTCATGGCTGGCTGATGGTGCTGGCTGGGAGGCTGGCGGTGGAGGCGGACCCCAGCCTCGGATTGCAGTCATCACCTCCAGCAGGACGGCTCCCATCTGCAGGATCTGCTCTTTCTGGTTCCGAACCTGAGCTTCCAGTCTAGTATGGGCTGCGTCGGCTCCTGCTGATTCCATAGCAGGTGTATGATTCTGTCTGGCGGAAGGCTCTAGCGGCTCCTGTCTGGCGGAAGGCACTAGCGGCTCCGATCTGGCGGACGGCTCTGAAGGCTCATGGCAGACGGGCGGCTTTGCAGGCTCAGTACAGACGGGCGGCTTATGCAGCGCTTGACAGACGGGCAGTTCAGGCGCCGTTGGGCAGACGGCAGACTCTGGCCGACTGGTGACGCACCCCGTAGGATTCGTGCGTGGAGCAGGAACAGGCCGGGCTGGGCTGGCAACGCGCACCTTATCCCTGGTGCGAGTGGCCGGAACAGGCCGAGCCGGGCTGGCGACGCATATCGTGGACCTGGTGCGTGGAGTAGGAACAGACCGGTCCTTACCGGGAACACCCACCACTGGCCTTAACTGGGGATCAAGAACGGACCGGACCAGACTGGGAACACACTTCAGTCTCTCATGCCGTGCCACAACAACTTCCCTCCCTCTACTCGCCAATGGCTCCCGTAATCCGATAGCCTTCTCTCCAGCTCTCCCTGTGGCAGCCTCCTGCTGCCCAGGCGCCCAAGCCATGTGCCCCCCCCCAAAAATTTTTTGGGGAGTAACCACGGGCTTCCAGCCTCGACTCCGCGCTTCCTCTTTCCGTCGCCTCTCCTCTGTCTCGCTCCATGGACGGCGATCCATGCCGTCCAGGATTTCTTCCCACGTCCAGGACCCTTTTCCGTCCAAAAGCTCTTCCCATGTCCAGACCCTCGGCTCCTGTGTAGGTAGGTCCTGTTGCCGCTTGTTACGCTGCTTGGTCCTTTTGGGGTGGGTTATTCTGTCACGATCGTCTGAAGGATTGGACCAATGCGCAGCGTTGCGAGTGAACATGATAACTTTAATAATTAAAGCAACCACGAAGAAAACAACAAAATAACGATACGTGACGTTCTAAACTGAAAATACGACTAACAGCTACAAAGAAACAATAACCCACAAAACAAAGGTGAAAACACACAGAATATATATGGCTCCCAATCAGAGATAACGAGCCGACAGCTGACACTCGTTACCTCCGATTGGGAGTCATTAACCAATCACACTACATACAAACAAAATGAAACTCACCCATCCCCAACACCACCAAATGAAATACACCCAAACACAAGAAAATGAACAACCCTGGCTCAATATAAACGTCCATAGAGCCAGAGTGTTACAGTCACAGGCTACAAGTGAAGACAGACACATCGGGGATGCAACTGCGTGAGTCCTTATCCAATTCCGAGGTGCATGTTGAAGATATTGGAAGAACTGTACACATTTACTTTTCGTCACCCAACAAGATGAGTAGGCCTAACAAACAGCAAAAGCGCTAGTCTATGTCAATCTACTATCCCCCACAGTACAAAAGTCGAGCTTTTCTATTCTGTGAGAGAAATAAATATTCCAAACATAGTCTGGGACAGTTGTGGGATGCAATAGATCCAAATTAATACAACCACTAGCATCAAATAAACATTTTTTAGGCAATGTGGCTGACGCAACAGATCAGAACATATAGCTTAAAATGTTGATAAACTATTAGGCTATTTCTTCATATTATAAGCGCAGCAATGCGCAAATGGCAGTAGGCTATAAATGTGAATGTTCCATTAGCGGGAAAAAAACATTATCAAAAGCAGTGGTGTAAAGTACTTAAGTAAAAATACTTTAAAGTACTACTTAGGTAGTTTTCTTGGGTATCTGTACTTTACTTTACTATTTATATTTTTGAATACTTTTACTTCCTTAAGAAAATAATGTACTTTTTACTCCATACATTTTCTTTGACACCAAGTACTCGTTACATTTTGAAGGCTTAGGAGGACAGGAAAATAGTCAAATTCACGCATTTATCAACCGAACATCCCTGGTCATCCCTACTGCCTCTGATCTGGCGGACTCACTAAACTCACATGCTTCGTTTGTAAATTATGTCTGAGTGTTGGAGTGTGCCCCTTGTTTTCCGTAAAATTTTAAAAACAAGAAAATGGTGCCATCTGGTTTGCTTAATATAAGGAATTTGAAATGATTTATACTTTTACTTTTAATACTTATGTATATTTTAGCAATTACATTTACTTTTGATGCTTAAGTATATTTAAAACCAAATACTTTTAGACTTTTACTCAAGTAGAATTTTACTGGGTGACTTTTACTTTTACTTGAGTCATTTTCTAATACGGTATCTTTACTTTTACTCAAGTATGACAGTTGGGTACTTTTTCCACCACTGATCAAAAGTGACCGCTAATGTGATTATGCATGTAAAGCTTTTATTATAAAGGTGCATTTTTATGGTGAAGATTATTTTCCCCAAACTTGAAACTCACACGCTGCCTATGTATGCCAGTTAGGCTCTAAACCCCTTGTAAAGCAGATTAATGTGTTTAATTTTAAGAAGTTATTTGGTCACTTTAGTTGTGATACAAACCTTATCAAAACATATAGGCCTATGGGCAAGGCTACATGAGATGTGCGACTATGATTCGAAAAAGTCGCAAAGAAAAGGCAGTTTCTTATGCTGGGCATCATTCATGACTCGTGACCGCCGGTGTGTCAGTAATACGGTCACTGCAACAGCCCTAGTTGTGATCAATGGGAATCCATCTCAATCTAGGAAAAACGTTGTTACAGCACCTTTAAGTGTAATTACTATGCACTTTCAATATTATTATATATTTAGCAGGGTATATCACAATGTTAGTTAATACACTGAACTAAAATATAAACGCAACATGCAACAATTTCAAAGATTTTACTGTTACAGAACATTTAATTCTAATTACTATGTACTTTCAATATTATTAAACATTTTGCAGGGTATATCAAAATGTGTTATTACAATGTAATTTTAAAGAAAAATATCAAAGCTACAATGTTTCTACACAGGAACAAGCAACTTAATGTAAAGTGAAATGCATTTTGATTTACTCATGTAATTAATATGTAGTTACTATGTTACAACATGTTTTTGATTGTAGTAGGTGAAGTTTGGTAATACACTTTCTTGAGGGATGGTGCATAGCCTGTTGATCGGACAGTGATATGTTTGGAAGCAATGGAATCCAGAGTCTCCCGTTTCATGTTATATAAAACATATTTACGTGGAGTGATCCAAAAAACACTGATAACAACAAAACATGCTTTTAACCCTGTCGAAAGAATGAAACACATTATTTTACTGTAGTACCGTAGTTCCAAAGACATCGTATTGGTTGATATAAATGAAAAGTTGAGATTATGTTGTTTTTGGCAAAATAGAGCTTGCAGGGGTTGTGTGCATGTAAAGGGCCAGTATTGACTACTATTAAAATTGACGCTGCAAAGTACCCGGCACCAGGTACTCCCGGCTCCTTCTGGCAAGTGTTTTACAAATGCAACCACACTTAAAATTAGTGATGGTTGGATGTTTATATATTTTTTAAATAAAAATCCCAAAATATTTGGAATTGAATGGCCTTCTTGAAGCACTGTGCAACAAACAACTCATATGTAAGTATTCTATTCACATTGAAAGGAAATGGAAAGGTCTCAGGTATAACTTGGATAGTTCATCACTGTAGGCTCTTTTTTGAAAGATAACATTGACCATACTTATGTGACAAACAATGTCTGAATTTACAGCTTGGAATGGTCTTGACCTAACATTTCCTCTAGGGGGTGCATGCTAAGATTGAAAATCTTACAGCTGATAAACTAATCGGATGTCTTTGAAGAGTCGAGAGTACGCTTCTTTCAGTTTGTTTTACCCAACCAGTACATCCACTCAATAAAATTGAGATTCTTCTTTAAACTTTTTTCGGTCCGATTGCCCCGCTCTTTCAATGTGTTGTTTGTGACATCCTGTGTGAGGATCCACAAAGTTGTTTGTGTGGTTGACTGTCTGGTGATTGTAACCCAGCCTATTCAAAGACCTGACATATAGTACGCTCTCCAGCAGTCACTCAGAATGGTGGAACCTCTTCACACATGCCGTCTGATGATAGCGATTAAGGTTGCCTTTGAACGGTTTTCCACCATTTTAAGAACTGTTGTGTTTGACCTCCAACATCCCAAACACCCAACCATGTCTTCTCCACGTAGGCCCCGTCCTTTCACGATTGTACTGAAAGATAGGAACAAGTACATATCGTTATTTTGTGACAGGGAGTTGGCCAGTGGTTAGTCACGCCTTGAAATGGCAGGGGATCAGTAAATCCATGGGAACTAGCATAATGTCACTTATGACACAAGCTAAGGTCTGATGGGTGAAGTTGTATAATGTTGAAAGACCCGAAACATGATCCTAGGAAACATCACTGATGATGTGTCCAAGAGCACTGAGAGATGTATTTATCAAATAATTCAGTATATGACATGGGCAAGTCTATTTTTTGTATCCATATCAGTATATCTACTGAGGAGTACTTTAAAAAGGCAACTGATTACCATAAGTGAAATATATCAACAAATTATCTCTCAGTTCCCATGCCCAGATAATGAATGTTACTACATCCAAATGGATAATGCTATACCTTTCTCTTGTGCGAGAACTTGGATTAATCTATCACCACCAATCTCCGTAGCGAACTTGACCCAATTTGGAAACTCTTCCTCCTCTTATCCTCCTCAGGGCTTTGTTGCACACCTTCAATAATTATAGGTAAGACAAATGTTAGTGATATGAGAAGACATGAGTGTCCCAGGGAAGCATCAACTTCTATGGGAGGGACACCGAAATCAAATCTCACTTAGGGTCCCAAATCTGTCTCATTCTAATGGAAGTTAAATAACTGAGTTTGTCTGTTGTTGCTATTTGCACTGTAATGCACTGTAAACATTAACATTTTTGATAAAACAGTCAGCCTATATTCAGTCAGCAAAACAGGCTTTTTTAAATTCAAACACATTGTGGAATCAAAGTAATCATTGACAGATTGATTATCAAAATAGTTGTTAGTTGCAGCTCTAAAAACAGTAATCAAAGACATTTGTAACAGCTTTTACTTCATTTGCCTGAATAGTGTAGGTGCACAAGAATAATAAATGAGGGCAGCAGCAGTGGTGCAAGCCTCCCCAGTCGCGCCATGCTGCCCTTCCTGGCCTGCCACCACGACAAGTAACCTAAATACCCGTGGGAAACACTGGTCAATATGGGTGGCAAAGCAAGCTAAATGTTGAACATCTTGGTGTGCCCCTTTAAGCTGTCCAGTAAATAATGTATGAAATATCCCAAAAGCCTGATTATTAAAAACACCCTTTTACATACAGTTTGTGAATATATATGTAAACAAAACTGGTGGCTTTTTCAGAGTCAAAATTGCTCATAATTCTGTGTTGATCGACAACTGTAACAATCACAATGCACCTCTCACCTTTCTCAGGCTTTTTGTCATTCTTGTCAGGGTCCTTGAGCTCCTTGCAATGCCATCCTCTATCATATCAACTTGCCTCAAGTGTAGCCCCTGTGCAAATCTGCAATATTGCAACACGGAAATGAAACAAATCAGATCAATAGTATATGACAATAGAAACATACATCTTTTTTTCATAAATTAAACCCACGATAGACCCCAGACTCAACCCACTGAGACTCAGCTTTTGGTAACACAACCTTAACTTGCCCTTAAACCACATTCCCTTCAGCCTGGAGAGACCTGCTCGCCATACCTTGCTCCACTTCTGTACTTATGCTTAATTTTATTGGGGGCTGAAAGAGAATGGACTTTCTGTGGGGGACAGCTATTAACAAACAAAATGGTCAAAATGATGTATTTTCTGACCTTGGCAGCACTACCACTAGCCCAACTATTTAATTATCAATGAAGCATGCCATCCCAGTGTAAAAACAAAACAAAACAAGTATTTTTGGAAGCCCTTTTGGGTAATGCAGCCCCTGATTGTGAACCACTTTTTAAAAATGTAATTATCCAAAACTTTCTTTTTTAGTGTGTCAAATTCATGAACCTACTCATGAAGAAATTACCCAATCCGTAAGTGGAACCCGAGAATGGCAAACATTGAATCCTTCCAGATGGAGCAGAAGGGAGTCTGATGATGCCTCCTCTTGTTTCGACAAATCCTGCAAGGAAACATGCACATTTAACTCAGACACAGCTGTGTGTTTTAGAGACTGACACTAAGTGATAATTGAAATGGAACACAGGCTAAGTAATTCTATTACATTATATTCCATTCTACTATGATTATCAATTAACTTTTTCAGTAGCAGTAGAAATACATCCACATTGTTGGAAATAGGGAACAAAAGCTTTCCAGACAGAGATAAAACATCTTGAGCGGTAGGCTGCAGGCCAAAGGTAGACCACAAGGGTGTGGGTCTCCTAAGCTCTTCACTCGCTCTACACGGGCTCCCATTCCTGAGTGTCCAGAGTTGGAATGCAGCCTGGACACAGAGGAGCGCGAGTCCTTGTAAAGAAAGACTCTAAATCAGATTATAATAGCATTAGCTAGGAGCCTGGCTATAGCTTGGCCATGTATAGCCATTTTCCATGTTTAGCCTGGCTATAGCTTCGCCATGTGTAGCCGAATAGAAACCCACTCAAGTAGTCTGGGTCTAATTTAGATGTCCTTCATAAGCAAATGTAAAGTCACTAGCCTGTACAGCAGCCTAGTTAGATAGCTAGCTAGCAACCTCAGTTAAGAAGCTAACTAAGGTTAACGTTACTAGCTAGGCTAGTCTACTGTCAGTGTGGTGCTAGCTAAGGTTAGCTTAGCCAAACCATTTGCTGGTAGTTAGCTAGACAAGCGAGCTGCTTTAGCTTGCGAAGGAAATAATTGTTATCAGACCTGTTTGTGTGTATCACAGATCTGTGCATCAGCCAGGCTATAAACTATAAAAAGGGCAGGCCTGTCCACAGCCTAGTGGTTGGGAATCCCTGCTGTAACCAATCATCTGTTGGTTGACATTAGTCTGAATGTTCTATTTGTTTCTCCCTTTAGGACAAGGGGGTCAAACTCCCTCCCTAGGACAAATAAGTCCTGCCTCATCTGTTGATCAGTGTGTTTGCAGTGTTTAATGACATCTTTAAACAATTGTTCTGTAGAATATCCTAAAACGTTGTGATGAATGCCCTTTGTTTAAATTTTTGTGTCTGTATCAAGTCCCTCTGATCATACAACTGAAAATATGAAAATTGAGATGCTCAAGATGGAGGCTTTGGAAGAAGAGCGGGACTTCCTCCGCAAAACTGTTAACCAGTTGTATGGTAAGATCAAATCAATTTTTATTTGCCACATGCGCCGAATACAACAGGTGTCGCCATTACAGTGAAATGCGTACTTACAAGCCCTTAACCAACAATTCAGTTTTAGAAAAAAAAGAGCAAATCATTAAAGAGCAGCAGTAAAATAAAATAACAGTAGGGAGGTTATATACAGGAGGTACCGGTACAGAGTCAATGTGCGGGGGCACCGGTTAGTCGAGGTAATTGAGGTAATATGTATGTGAAAGTGACTATGCATAAATAATAAAGTAGCAGCAGCGTAAAAGACGGGGTTGGGGTGGGGTGGGGGGGCAATGCAAATAGTCCTGGGTAGCCATGATTAGCTGTTCAGGAGTCTTATGGCTTGGGGGTAGAAGCTGTTAAGAAGCCTTTAGGACCTAGACTTGGCGCTATGGTACCTTGTGGTAGCAGAGAAAACAGTCTATGGCTAGGGTGGCTGGAGTCTTTGATAATTTTGAGGGCCTTCCTCTGACACCATCTGGTATGGAGGTCCTGGATGGCAGGAAGCTTGGCCCCAGTGATGTACTGGGCCGTACGCACTAACCTCTGTAGTGCCTTGCGGTTGGAGGCCGAGCAGTTGCCATACCAGGCGGTGATGCAACCAGTCAGGATGCTCTCGATGGTGCAGCTGTAGATATTTTTGAGGATCTGAGGACCCATTGTGACACTCTGGCTCCACGGACCTTTATTCTTGAGCCAGGGTTGTTCATGTTCATTTGTTTTGGGTGTATTTCTATGTGGGGGTGTCTAGGTTGTTGTATTTCTATGTTGGGTGATTGTGCGTGTTTGTATTCATTGACTCCCAATCGGAGGTAACGAGTGTCAGCTGTCGGCTCGTTATCTCTGATTGGGAGCCATATTTAAGATGTAGGTTTTCTGGTGTTAGTTGTGGGTTATTGTTTCCATGTTCTATGTTCAGTCTGTGTACTGAGGACGTCACGGATCGTGTTTTGTTTTGTCGTGTGTTTCTTTATTATTAAATAAGTCATGTTCACTCGCTACGCTGCGCATTGGTCTCATCCTTACGACCGTCGTGACAGAATAACCCACCACAAGAGGACCAAGCGGCGTAACAAGCAGGGTGTCCAGGAGCCGACGCCCTTTCCAACTCTAGCGGATATCCACTTCGACTGGGTCAAGCCGCGTGAGGAGGAGAGAGGTTGGACTTGGGAGCAGAGGATGGAGAGTCTGGAGAGTCTGGCGAGGAAGATAGATGCCTGGTCCACGGGGAGGAGAGACCCCCAGAAAATTTTTTGGGGGGGGCTCACGACGTCGGGGCAGAAGGTGTACGGCCCGGAGGAGTGCAAGAGGTTGGCAGATATGGCCGCCAGTACAAGGGGGCTACTGGGTAAAGCAGGGAAGGAAAGTGTTGAGGCACGGCATGAGGTACTGGGGTGTGTAACCAGTTCGGTCCGGCCCGTTCCTAGTCCCGAGGTGCAGCCAGTAGTGTGTGTTCCCCGTACGGTACGGCCTGTTCCGGCCCCTCGCACTAAGTGTACGGTGCGCGTCGCCAGCCCGGTTCAGCCTGTCCCTGCACCACGTAGGATGCCTACGGTGAGCGTCGCCAGCCCAGCCCGGCCTGTTCCTGTGCCACGTAGGAAGCCTACGGTGCGCGTCAGACAGCCAGAGTCTGCCGTCTGCCCAACGGGGCCTGAACTGCCCGTCTGCCCAACGCCGTCTGAACTGTCCGTATGCCAAGCGCCGCAGGAGCTGCCCGTCTGCCATGAGCCTGCAAAGCCGCCCGTCTGCCATGAGCCTACAGAGCCGTCCGCCAGACCGGAGCCGCTAGAGCTCTCCGCCAGACAGGAGCAGCCAGAGCCTTCCGCCAGACAGGATCAGCCAGAGCCTTCCGCCAGACAGGATCAGCCAGAGCCTTCCGCCAGACAGGATCAGCCAGAGCCTTCCGCCAGACAGGATCAGCCAGAGCCTTCCGCCAGACAGGATCAGCCAGAGCCTTCCGCCAGACAGGATCAGCCAGAGCCTTCCGCCAGACAGGATCAGCCAGATCCTTCTGCCAGACAGGATCCGCCAGAGCCAGCCAGCCAGGATCCGCCATTCAGTCCGGTGCTGCCCCTCAGTCAGGTACTGTCCCTTAGTCCGGTGCTGCCCCTTAGTCCGGTGCCGCCCCTTAATCCAGTGGGGTTTAGTTGGGGGGTGGTCATGAGGAAGGGTAGACTAAAGCGGAGAGTGACTAAGGTGGAGTGGGGACCACGACCTGGGCCAGAGCCGCCACCAGGGACAGACGCCCACCCAGACCCTCCCCTAGACTGTATGCTGGTGCGCCCGGAGGTCGCACCTTTAGGGGGGGGTAATGTGACACTCTGGCTCCACGGACCTTTATTCTTGAGCCAGGGTTGTTCATGTTCATTTGTTTTGGGTGTATTTCTATGTGGGGGTGTCTAGGTTGTTGTATTTCTATGTTGGGTGATTGTGCGTGTTTGTATTCATTGACTCCCAATCGGAGGTAACGAGTGTCAGCTGTCGGCTCGTTATCTCTGATTGGGAGCCATATTTAAGATGTAGGTTTTCTGGTGTTAGTTGTGGGTTATTGTTTCCATGTTCTATGTTCAGTCTGTGTACTGAGGACGTCACGGATCGTGTTTTGTTTTGTCGTGTGTTTCTTTATTATTAAATAAGTCATGTTCACTCGCTACGCTGCGCATTGGTCTCATCCTTACGACCGTCGTGACACCCATGCCAAATCTTTTCAGTCTCCTGAGGGGGAATAGGCTTTGTCGTGCCCTCTTCACGACTGGCTTGGTGTGTTTGGACCATGATAGTTTGTTGGTGATGTGGACACCAAGGAACTTGAAGCTCTCAACCTGTTCCACTACAGCTCCGTCAATGAGAATGGGGGCGTGCTCAGTCCTATTTTTTTCCCTGTAGTCCACATTCATCTCCTTTGTCTTGGTCACGTTGAGGGAGAGGTTGTTATCCTGGCACCACACGGCCAGGTCTCTGACTTCCTCCCTATAGGCTGTCTCATCACTGTCGGTGATCAGGACTGCCACTGTTGTGTCGTCGGCAAACTTAATGATGGTGTTGGAGTCATGCCTTGCCATGCAGTCATGGGTGAACAGGGAGTACAGGAGGGGATTGAGCACGCACCCTTACAACCTGGGGGTGGCCCGTCAGGAAGTCCAGGATCCAGTTGCAGAGGGAGGTGTTTAATCCCAGGATCCTTAGCTTAGTGATGAGATTTGAGGGCAGTATGGTGTTGAACGCTGAGCTGTAGTCAATTAATAGCATTCTCACGTAGGTGTTCCTCTTGTCCAGGTGGGAAAGGGCAGTGTGGAGTGCAATAGATATTGCATCATCTGTGGATCTGTTGGGGCGGTATGCAAATTGGAGTGGGTCTAGGGTTTCTGGGATAATGGTGTTGATGTGAGCCATGACCAGCATTTCAAAGCACTTCATGGCTACAGACGTGAGTGCTACAGGTCGGTAGTCATTTAGGCAGATTATCTTAGTGTTCTTGGGCACAGGGACTATGGTGGTCAGCTTGAAACATTTACATTTTACATTTACGTCATTTAGCAGACGCTCTTATCTAGAGCGACTTACAAATTGGTGCATTAACCTCATAGCCAGTGGGATAACCACTTTACAATATGTTTTTTTAAATGTTTTTTCATTTATTTATTTTTTTGGGGGAAGGGGGGTTAGAAGGATTACTTTATTCTATCCCAGGTATTCCTTAAAGAGGTGGGGTTTCAAGTGTCTCCGGAAGGTGGTGAGTGACTCCGCTGTCCTGGCATCGTGAGGGAGCTTGTTCCACCATTGGGGTGCCAGAGCAGCGAACAGTTTTGACTGGGCTGAGCGTGAACTGTGCTTCCACAGAGGTAGGGGGGCCAGCAGGCCAGAGGTGGATGAACGCAATGCCCTCGTTTGGGTGTAGGGACTGATCAGAGCCTGAAGGTACGGAGGTGCCGTTCCCCTCACAGCTCCGTAGGCAAGCACCATGGTCTTGTAGCAGATGCGAGCTTCAACTGGAAGCCAGTGGAGTGTGCGGAGGAGCGGGGTTACGTGAGAGAACTTGGGAAGGTTGAACACCAGACGGGTTGCGGCATTCTGGATGAGTTGTAGGGGTTTAATGGCACAGGCAGGGAGCCCAGCCAACAGCGAGTTGCAGTAATCCAGAAGGGAGATGACAAGTGCCTGGATTAGGACCTGTGCCGCTTCCTGTGTAAGGCAGGGTCGTACTCTCCGAATGTTGTAGAGCATGAACCTACAGGATCGGGTCAGCGCCTTGATGTTAGCGGAGAACGACAGGGTGTTGTCCAGGGTCACACCAAGGCTCTTCGCACTCTGGGAGGAGGACACAACGGAGTTGTCAACCGTGATGGCGAGATCACGGTTGAACAGTCCTTCCCCGGGAGGAAGAGCAGCTCTGTCTTGCCGAGGTTCAGCTTGAGGTGGTGATCCGTCATCCACACTGATATGTCTGCCAGACATGCAGTATTGCGATTCGCCACCTGGTTATCAGAAGGGGGAAATGAGAAGATTAGTTGTGTGTCGTCTGCGTAGCAATGATAGGAGAGGCCATGTGAGGATATGACAGAGCCAAGTGACTTGGTGTATAGCGAGAATAGGAGAGGGCCTAGAACTGAGCCCTGGGGGACACCAGTGGTGAGAGCACGTGGTGCGGAGACAGATTCTCGCCACGCCACTTGGTAGGAGCGACCTGTCAGGTAGGACGCAATCCAAGAGTGAGCCGCGCCGGAGATGCCAAACTCGGAGAGGGTGGAGAGGAGGATCTGATGGTTCACAGTATCAAAGGCAGCAGACAGGTCTAGAAGGACAACAGCAGAGGAGAGAGAGTTAGCTTTAGCAGTGCGGAGAGCCTCCGTGACAAAGAGAAGAGCAGTCTCAGTTGAATGACCAGTCTTGAAACCTGACTGGTTTGGATCAAGAAGGTCATTCTGAGAGAGATAGCAAGAGAGTTGGCTAAAGACGGCACGCTCAAGAGTTTTGGAGAGAAAAGAAAGAAGGGATACTGGTCTGTAGATGTTGACATCGGAGGGATCGAGTGTAAGTTTTTTGAGAAGGGGTGCAACTCTCGCTCTCTTGAAGACGGAAGGGACACAGCCAGCGGTCAAGGATGAGTTGATGAGCGAGGTGAGGTAAGGGAGAAGGTCTCTGGAAATGGTCTGGAGAAGAGAGGAGGGGATAGGGTCAAGCGGGCAGGTTGTTGGGCGGCCGGCCATCACAAATCGCAAGATTTCATCTGAAGAGAGATGGGAGAAAGAAGTCAAAGCATAGGGTAGGGCAGTGTGAGCAGGACCAGCAGTGTCATTTGACTTAACAAATGAGGATCGGATGTCGTCAACCTTCTATTCAAAATGGTTGACAAAGTCATCCACAGAGACGGAGGAGGGGGGGGGGGGGAGGGGGATTCAGCAGGGAGGAGAAGGTGGCAAAGAGCTTCCTAGGGTTAGAGGCAGATGCTTGGAATTTAGAGTGGTAGAAAGTGGCTTTAGCAGAATAAACAGAGGAAGAAAATGTAGAGAGGAGGGAGTGAAAAGATGCCAGGTCCGCAGGGAGTCTAGTTTTCCTCCATTTCCGCTCGGCTGCCCGGAGCCCTGTCCTTTGAGCTCGCAATGAGTCGTCAAGCCACGGAGCAGGAGGGGAGGACCGAGCCGGCCGGGAGGATAGGGGACATAGAGAGTCAAAGGATGCAGAAAGGGAGGAGAGGAGGGTTAAGGAGGCAGAATCAGGAGTTTGGAGGGAGAAGGATTGAGCAGAGGGAAGAGATGATAGGATAGAAGAGGAGAGAGTAGCGGGAGAGAGAGAGCGAAGGTTGCGACGGCGCATTACCATCTGAGTAGGGGCAGAGTGAGTAGTGTTGGAGGAGGGCGAGAGAGAAAACGATACAAAGTAGTTGTCGGAGACTTGGAGGGGAGTTGCAGTGAGATTAGTAGAAGAACAGCATCTAGTAAAGATGAGGTCAAGTGTATTGCCTGCCTTGTGAGTAGGGGGGGACGGTGAGAGGGTGATGTCAAAAGAGGAGAGGAGTGGAAAGGAGGCAGAGAGAAATGAGTCAAAGGTAGACGTAGTTAGGTTAAAGTCACCCAGAACTGTGAGGGGTGAGCCATCCTCAGGAAAGGAACTTATCAAGGCGTCAAGCTCATTGATGAACTCTCCAAGGGAACCTGGAGGGCGATAAATGATAAGGATGTTAAGCTTGAATGGGCTAGTGACTGTGACAGCATGGAATTCAAATGAGGAGATAGACAGATGGGTCAGGGGAAAAAGACAGAATGTCCACTTGGGAGAGATGAGGATTCCTGTGCCACCACCCCGCTGACCAGATGCTCTCGGGGTATGCGAGAACACATGGTCAGACGAGGAGAGAGCAGTAGGAGTAGCAGTGTTTTCAGTGGTAATCCATGTTTCCGTCAGCGCCAAGAAGTCAAGGGACTGGAGGGTCGCATAGGCTGAGATTAACTCTGCCTTGTTGGCCGCAGAACGGCACTTCCAGAGCCTACCGGAGACCTGGAACTCCACGTGGGTCATGCGTGCAGGGACCACCAGGTTAGAGTGGACAGGCTACAGAAAATGGCTACAATAATGCAAAGGAGATCCGAATGACATCTGGAAAAGCGAGAGAGCGGGGCCTCTCTCACTTACGTTTCACTGAAACACCCAAATATAACTCTCCCAACTTCCACCTCAGAAACTATAATTGTTGTAAACTACAGCGGTTCAATGTTTTCTAGGAATAGACTAACTTAGTTTATTCAGCTAGCTAACTTGGTACAGTATTCTTCCGTGAAAACCGTCCAGGGCACCGAATCCTATGATGCCAGACTAGCATGCCAGCCTCCAACAACACGGTTTAGCACCAATACTCGGCCACAACAAACCACCAGTGTGTTAATACGCCAAGCAGATCATTCGTGTCCGTGTCTAACGTTGTGTAAAGTTCTGGGTTAGTGCCGACAGCTTGAGCGAGTCCGTCGTCAACTTATTCAGCCAGTTAGTTAGCTAGAATAGTTAGCATACTAGCTAGCCATTGCTTTCTGCCAACGGAAAAAAAAAACTCCTCCCACGGCACGAACACACAGAGAGAGCCAAGCTAACGTTAACTAGTCACCCATGTCCTGAATTTCCTTGAATGACTCTGGTTACCAGTATGTAAAAACAAAACACAAATGTAGGTTATAACTTACCCCTAGCAGCTACTGTTAGCTAGCCAAGTGCAAAGCTAGCCACTGAATCGTCTCAGCCAGTTCGCGTCTGTTCGCTAGGTCGTTCCAGCTATTGTTTAGTTAGCTATCCAGGTAGCAACAAGCTAGCTACATTTCGAGCACAGTAGCTACTAACTACCTAACGTTAACACTTCAGACAATGAATGGTAGGCAGCTAGCTGGCGTAATTACAGGTACTCTCAAGCATGAAACAACTATCCACAGTTGCTAATATTTACCAGTAGCTACCCGCTAGCTAGTCCAGGTAGTGGGTTAGCTAGCCTCGTGCTTCACCGGGCTCAGACGAATACAATACTTACCTACAATAATTACATACAATAACCTACGATAAATACAATAACCTACGATAACTACCTACAATACCTAACTACAATCTAAATACCCCCAAGCCATAAGACTGCTGAACAATTAATAAAATGGCCACCTGGACATGTTGGTACTCAGTCAGGGACATGTTGAAAATGTCAGTGAAGACACTTGCCAGTTGGTCAGTGTATGCTCGGAGTACACATCCTGGTAATCCGTCTGGCCCTGCAGCCTTGTGAATGTTGACCTGCTTAAAAGTCTTACTCACATCGGCTACAGAGAGCTTGATCACATAGTCATCCGGAACAGCTGATGCTCTCATGCAAGATGATGTCAGTTGTCTGTTTCCATGTCTGTCTGGGTTTTCGCCAACATAATTGCTGTCAAGCCAACCCAATTTGTCATTAAAGAAGAGAAGGTGGCTTATATCACAGACAGTTACTGATAATGACTGTAACCAATCATCTGTAGGACTGTAACCAATCATCCCTTTACTGTAGGACAAGGGGATCAGACTCTCTCCATAGGACCAAGTCCTGCCTCTTCTGTCGTTAAGTTTATTTGCATTGTTTAATGGCATCTTGAAAGTTTTGTTTTGAAGTAAGGGACAGAGAACTTTCACATACAATAACAGTGATAGTACTTAAGATGATGATAATGATGATAGCTACAAGTTCAACTCTAGAGCTGTGTCTCTAAACCTTACTAGCTGTTAAATCATTCCTCTGACCTTGTTTCCTCAGACAGGGTTGAAGAAGTCTTCCCAAGTGTCTTGGTTTTGTTCACGCCAAATTAAGCAAATATGACTCTGTGTATGCGTCATGAACACAGCTAGTCATGAATGTGTAATTTCACATCACATTAGGGGCAGGCCCAGGTACACATGCATTCATGCTGCCTGTGTAGACTACTGCCTGATTGGCTTGGCTGCATTCATGCAGAAAGGAAATTAGGTAATCTTATGGAGGTATTATACTAAGTGTGCTTGCTGAAAGCAAGAACACTAATGTTATTCTGCATACGTATTAATGTGCTTGCTCAAAGCAAGAACACTCTTGTTATTCTGCATACTTAATATTATTATTCCTCTTCCGCCAACTTTCTGTACTCCATATCTGCTTTAAAAACCATTTAAACAAGTATCACCACTTAAACTGTATTCAGTCCAGGGGTACATGCTATTTCCAGCTATGACTTTTCTTCTTGATACTACTTTTACTACAATTTCCTCAATATTCCAAACTGGCTGAGTCTGCTGAGTTCAATCTCTTGTAATTTAAAATTAAAACAGCTCCTGAGTACTTTAACCGTTTGACACGTACCAACAAACGGGTGTGATCATTCTATAGTGGTCCTTGCAGCGTACGATCAAACCTGTGTGATTAGAACGCTTATTTAGGATGTCCAGTTTCGATTGACACAACAGTCAGCGTTTGACCTGGCCAAACAGTTTTTTCACAGAAACATTTTGCACAAACACAGTCCTTACGAAGTTATGTCCTGAATGTGACCAGTATATTTTTGGATGCAATATTTAGACATTCACAGAATTAAGGACAGCATAACACAATCATCCAAACCAGAAAATGTAGGCTACATCAGTCCTAGCGCTGACTGAGGAAAGATTGAGGTAACACAAGCGCATATTTATCTAACTCTCAGCTGACATAAAACACAATATGAATTAGCTAATAGCAATTACCATTTACAATTCATCACATCACGGGTGTGCTCACCATTGATTGAAATAATTGTGCGGGCCACCATGTTGGTTTTTTCGCGTCAACCAAAGATAAGAAGAGGAGACAAGATGAGTTTGGTCTGTTTGGTCTGACAGACATTTACGTGCCACCCAGAATGCATTGGATAATGTCAACAAATAGCTTAGCATTAGCTCATCATAATCAGTACAACCTTCAAAAAAGTATTTTACACACATCATAGGTCCATTTCAATCTATGCAATAATCTATGAAATAATCAGAATGTATTATCAGTCCCCAGTACTTGAAAACATGTGAATAAAACTGTAAATACATTATGCTCCATACATACATCCTGTATGTTGATAGGAACTCACACGTCTAAAGTTATTATTTGTACGGAAAACAACAATGAAGGCAATGCGAGCGCCAGTCAGAAAATGTGCCAGTTCGTGCAAGACTGTGCAAATGTCTGCATACTTGATCTGCGGAAACTCTGGGGAAGTGCTTGGGCTCTCCTCTAAGAGAGAAGTTAAAGCCTCAAACATAAATTGTCCGCAATAGTGAAATGGGCTACTTCTATGTGAATTAATGAGGAGGCGGAACACACCTCAATTCAAACTGTTGTTAGAAAATACTACTTCTTAGAAAATAATTTGAAATTGATAAGTTGAAACATAGCCTATAGTCATTCAGCGCGTGTTAACTGTCCTGTTGCGTACAAATCACATTTTGGAACAGTGAGTGCATTCTAACATCACGTGCATAAAACAACTCACGCTGGGGCGACCTTTAGAGATATTTGGAACTCGCATTTGAAAAGGTAAAGGGCTGCTTAACTCCCACGTTGATACCATTTGTTTTCTTTCTTTCTTTATTTATTTAGCTTTCTCTCTTTCTTTCTTCAACTACCCTAAATACCCCAACTGCCCCAACTACTCTAAAAACCCCAACTATCCCAACTACTAATGAATGCAATGGAAGATATGTTTTTCTAATTTGGAACGATTAACAGAATAGTTGTGGAATCAGATCGTTAAGTATAGGAATCAATGAAATCTTATCAATACCAAACCGTAGCGTGTGTGTGAGTGCCAGTGAGTGGGAAATGGAGGAATTCAATTAAAAGCTTTGATAGCCCTATTGTTTAATTACCTGAACACAAATCATGTGGGGAAAAATGACTTGTTTAACAGGTTTTTCTGGCAGGTCGTCAGCGGGCTGCATGCACCGCACAGTCAGGTTCAGCAATCAATATCTTCATGTGTAACTGGAAAAGGTTTGTTCTGTAATATATGATTAACTCTCACTCTTTATGTTTCAGGGGACAACATTGACAAGATGTGTGTGTCGGACAACAGCTCAGATTTTTCAAGCTCAGACAACTCGTCATCCACTGTCAGTGAAAAAGAAAAAAAGAAGAAAAAGAAAAAGAAGGAAAAAAAGAAGGGACAAAAAAAAGGAAACAGATAAATGCAGAGGGACATGACACTGCACAAATTTAGATAATGCATTCATTGAAATCAAAAAACAGTATACACTTTTTAAGTGTTTAAAGGCAAGCTGACACAATCAAGCTGTCATTTGGCATGTATATTAATGGAACGCTAATTTAAAAAAGTTTCAATTTAAAGTTCTCTCTCAATACTACCATAGAGTAGAAATTCAACCATATTTGCCCACACCCACGGAAAATCCCAAGGTCACGTCGGAAAGGCCCGAAGAGTGTACAGGGAACACAAGCGGCCAGCTCCCTGTCTCTCCCAGCAAAATTACTACGTTTTACCTCATACGTCTTTGAATAGCTGTCAGCTATTTAAACAAAATCATATTATAGTCTGTATACATGTCAATACATACTGTTTATGTCAACACATATTCCTGTTAATTTACTAAAATCAGTTTGAAGTGCAGCTAGCTCACTCCTGCACATCTAGCATGAGTTAGCCTTGTTGCTTGGGTTACCCTCCTGTCATAAAATAGTGCATTATGGGTAGAGTTATGAAACAAGGTCCAGATGCAGTAGAAAAATTGACAATCAAAATTGTACCTTTAAAACCCTTAAATAAATGTTTTCTTTTGGGAAATTTCAACTGCTTAAGGGGTTCTGTAAGTGACCTACGTTGTTACTTTTGTGGATATTCTAGCGTGGAACCTTGTCTTTAAGGGCACATTTTAGGCATTATACAAATAGGCACTTTAAGGCTAAAACGCAGCAACCGGATGGTTGGCTGACTGCTCCTCACCCCGCATAGGATAGGATAGTATTAGTTACTAGATAGTAATACTTTTATTAAAAACATTGTAGTTTTATTGGAATAGCAACTATGTAATTACATGTTAATATTGTTTAGAGCCATAGGTTATTATACAAGTGGAACAAGGTATGGGGAGTTAGGACTCAGGGAGGCGTCCTGTAATAACATGAGTCAAACTGTAACTACATTGCAATTACTATTTACCTACATTGTTGATACTAAGAGTGTTATCATGTTATCTAATTAAACATCCTCAATCATTCTGTATATGCTGACGTTGATTTGTTTTTCTAGCTTAAGCTATATTTGAGTTATGGCAGAAAGAAAGATATAAATAGGTATGTTTAGATTAAATGCTATTGTGTTCAGATGTCAGCAAGCACATTAATAAATTGCTTTATGTTTTAATGTTAACAGCCAAAACCCCGGACGACATAGCAAAAAGGTACAAGAAGGTCCTGGCGACCTACAAAAAGAAGGGAAACATGTTTGCCGTTTTCCACAGCGGGGTGTGGATCGCAACACTGTGGCGATGAGTGTCCCTCTGGCAGAGATCATTCTAGTGGCGCCGGAGTTCGTTCCTTCACAGCCAGCATTTGACAGCTCTAAAGAGACGCTCAACCAAGAAGGATCACCAAAAATGGAACAGCAGAGGTGAGCGACGCTATAAAAGAGAAGAGGCGTAATGAACTGCTCCCTATCAGTTATAAGTTCAAATAAACACTGATTATGCACACTAATTCACACACACACACACACACACACACACACACACACACACACACACACACACACACACACACACTAGGTAGAGATAATGTAAGAGTAAATTCCCTCTGTAAAAAAAAAAAAAAAGATTTTAAGAAATGTGTTAAGGAACTGCTCCATATCCCCTATAAACCTGATTTTGCACACATTTATGTTTAACTGTTAAGGATACAGCATATTCTGGCTGTAAATTCTAAACAAAAATATACAAAATATTGTTGTAATCTGTTTTCTGAAATTAGGTGAACTGCACAAGAAACCGGGCAAGTCACACTTTTGATTTTGCATGTGTAATAAAGTACACATTAACTTTTACAAGAGCCCTCCTGTCCTCCTTATTTGACCAACCTCTGCTTCTCCATCATCACCATGGGCAGGCTGCTTTCTCTTCTTAGTAAAATACTTTTACAAACTCATCTGAAATGTAGATTATGAAGATTATGTGTAAATAGAGTTTGTTTTGTCATTTACGCAGAACGCAAGCTAGCTTTGCTTTACTCTTTAAAGCTAATAAACTCGCTAATTGAGATACAGTGGGGAAAAAAAGTATTTAGTCAGCCACCAATTGTGCAAGTTCTCCCACTTAAAAAGATGAGAGAGGCCTGTAATTTTTATCATAGGTACACTTCAACTATGACAGACAAAATGAGAAAGAAAAATCCAGAAAATCACATTGTAGGATTTTTAATGAATTTATTTGCAAATTATTGTGGAAAATAAGTATTTGGTCACCTACAAACAAGCAAGATTTCTGGCTCTCACAGACCTGTAACTTCTTCTTTAAGAGGCTCCTCTGTCCTCCACTCGTTACCTGTATTAATGGCACCTGTTTGAACTTGTTATCAGTATAAAAGACACCTGTCCACAACCTCAAACAGTCACACTCCAAACTCCACTATGGCCAAGACCAAAGAGCTGTCAAAGGACACCAGAAACAAAATTGTAGACCTGCACCAGGCTGGGAAGACTGAATCTGCAATAGGTAAGCAGCTTGGTTTGAAGAAATCGACTGTGGGAGCAATTATTAGGAAATGGAAGACATACAAGACCACTGATAATCTCCCTCGATCTGGGGCTCCACGCAAGATCTCACCCCGTGGGGTCAAAATGATCACAAGAACGGTGAGCAAAATCCAGACCCACACGGGGGGACCTAGTGAATGACCTGCAGAGAGCTGGGACCAAAGTAACAAAGCCTACCATCAGTAACACACTACGCCGCCAGGGACTCAAATCCTGCAGTGCCAGACGTGTCCCCCTGCTTAAGCCAGTACATGTCCAGGCCAGTCTGAAGTTTGCTAGAGTGCATTTGGATGATCCAGAAGAGGATTGGGAGAATGTCATATGGTCAGATGAAACCAAAACAGAACTTTTTTGGTAAAAACTCAACTCGTTGTGTTTGGAGGACAAAGAATGCTGAGTTGCATCCAAAGAACACCATACGTACTGTGAAGCATGGGGGTGGAAACATCATGCTTTGGGGCTGTTTTTCTGCAAATGGACCAGGACGACTGATCCGTGTAAAGGAAAGAATGAATGGGGCCATGTATCGTGAGATTTTGAGTGAAAACCTCCTTCCATCAGCAAGGGCATTGAAGATGAAACGTGGCTGGGTCTTTCAGCATGACAATGATCCCAAACTCACCGCCCGGGCAACGAAGGAGTGGCTTCGTAAGAAGCATTTCAAGGTCCTGGAGTGACCTAGCCAGTCTCCAGATCTCAACCCCATAGAAAATATTTGGAGGGAGTTGAAAGTCCGTGTTGCCCAGCAACAGCCCCAAAACATCACTGCTCTAGAGGAGATCTGCATGGAGGAATGGGCCAAAATACCAGCAACAGTGTGTGAAAACCTTGTGAAGACTTACAGAAAACGTTTGACCTGTGTCATTGCCAACAAAGGGTGTATAACAAAGTATTGAGAAACTTTTGTTATTGACCAAATACTTTTTTTCCACCATAATTTGCAAATAAATTCATAAAAAATCCTACAATGTGATTTTCTGGATTTTTTTTTCTCATTTTGTCTGTCATAGTTGACGTGTACCTATGATGAAAATTACAGGCCTCTCTCATCTTTTTAAGTGGGAGAACTTGGACAACTGGTGGCTGACTAAATACTTTTTTCCCCCACTGTAATTGTGACAGCAAAAGATGAGAACGGTGTTTGTGTTTGCTTGTTTCAAGTTTATAATTTAAATAAGTGCTAGCAAGCTCTACCTAACTGTTTGGCTACTCTTGCTGTCCTTCATTTGAGCGGATCAGCTCTCTCACTCCCCACCCATCCACTGTATCTCTTCTGCACCATGCTAACTGTGAAAGATGAGATACTGCGCTTGCACGCTACACTCGTGAGTGGTTGACAATTGCTCCAGATGTGCAGTGGAGAGAGCTGTCTGTACACTTTCCACAAAAGATAATCACAGAATGAAATAACATTTTAAAATCCGATAGGTGGCACACCAATGGTGGTTTGCCGCTCCTGAATGCATATAGTGGAAACACTGCAAAAAACATCTACATGTCAACCCCTAACTGAAGGATTCCCAAGTACTGTACTGGTTTTCTGCCATCGTTGTAACATAGTAACTACATAGTAATTACTTGAGTAATTCACGTTTCAATTTACATTAAGTTGCTTGTTCCTGTGTAGAAACATTATAGTTACAATATTTATCTTTGTAACGACACTGTAATAACTGAAATTGTGATATAACCTGCCAAATATTTAATAATATTAGAAGTACATAGTAATTAAACTTAAAGGTGCTGTATTTAGTCTCCTGAGTGGCGCAGTGGTCTAAGGCACTGCATCGCAGTGCTAACTGTGCCACTAGAGATCCTGGTTCGAATCCAGGCTCTGTCGCAGCCGGCCGCGACCGGGAGACTCATGGGCGGCGCACAATTGGCCCAGCGTCGTCCAGGGTAGGGGAGGGAATGGCCGGCAGGGATGTAGCTCAGTTGATAGAGCATGGCGTTTGCAACGCCAGGGTTGTGGGTTTGATTCCCACGGGGGGCCAGTATAAAAAAAATATTTAAAAAATGCGCTCACTAACTGTAAGTCGCTCTGGATAAGAGCGTCTGCTAAATGACTAAAATGTAAAAATGTAAATGTATCAACATTGTTCCCAGATTGAGATGGATTCCCATTGATCAAAACTACAAGTACTGTATTGGGTGCCTGCCATCGTTATAACATAGTAACGACATAGTAATTACATGAGTAATTCATGATGCGTTTCACTTTACATTAAGTTGCTTGTTCCTGTGTAGAAACATTGAAGTTACGATACCTTTCTTTATAACAACATTATAGTAACTGACATTTTGATATATCCTGTGAAATACGTAATTGCTTTGAAATTACGTTGTAATTACACTTACAGGTGCTATAACAAGATTTGTTCTACCTTGAAGTGTATTTTCCCAATGATTTTAATGAAAAGGTTTACCCTACTGTGTTTTACTTTACTTGAAGCAGCTTGCTTATGTGCACCTATATTAACATTATACATTATATTATTTTGAACAACATTTCAGTTACATTACACCTTTGAAGCCAGGGAAATAAACCCAAAATCCCTTTTCAAAGGCAGGTACATAGTATTTACAAAGGTTATACTATTATGTGTTTCACTTTACATTAATTTGCTTGCTCCTGGGTAGGTACATTACAGTTGCATGCATATCCATTGTAAATACATTGCTCTTACATTTAATTCAGTACATCCTCTAAGCCAAATAATATTTAAATAAGATAACTGAAGCTGTAGTTAATGATAGGATGTGCATTGTAACAACAGCTGACGGTGTCCAAGTGTGGCTTATTTTGGTGGTAGTGTTTTATGTAGTTGCATGTAACAAGTTTACATATTAGAATGCATTGTTAACATGATGCTACACAGGAGACTGCAAAAGTGTAATTACAGAACTTGTTAGTTACGTTTGAAGCAAGACATCTTGTAATTACATATGCATAAATCATAACTAATTACACATGCGGAATAACCTCCGACAAGCAGATTTGTAATTACGTTTCCTTGTTCCACTTGTGTAATAATCCACAGTGCATTCGGAAAGTATTCAGAACCCTGGACTTTTTCCACATGTTGTTACGTTACAGCCTTATTCTACAATGGATTAAATTGTTTTCCCCCCCTCATTAATCTACACACATACCCCATAATGAAAAAGCAAAATCAGGTTTTTTGAAATTTTAGCAAAGTTATCATAAATAAAAAGCTGAAATACCATATTTACATAAGTATTCAGACCCTTCACTCAGTACTTTGTTGAAGCACCTTTGGCAGCGATTACAGCCTCGTGTCTACTTGGGTATCATGCTACAAGCTTGGCACACCTATATTTGGGGAGTTTCTCCCATTCTTCTCTGTAGATCTTCTCAAGCTCTGTCAGGTTGGATGGGGAGTGCCACTGCACAGCTATTTTCAGATCTATCCAGAGATGTTTGATCGGGTTCAAGTCCGGGCTCTGGCTGGGCCACTCAAGGACATTCAGAGACTTGTCCCAAAGCCACTCCTGTGTTGTCTTGGCTGTGTGCTTAGGGTCGTTGTCCTGTTGGAAGGTGAACCTTCGCCCCAGTCTGAGGTCCTGAGCGCTCTGGAGCAGGTTTTCATCTAGGATCTCTCTGTACTTTGCTCCATAAATCTTTCCCTTGATCCTGACTAGTCTCCCAGTCCCTACCGCTGAAAAACATCCCGACAGCATGATGCTGCCGCCACCATGCTTCACCATAGGGATGGTGCTAGGTTTCTTTGAGACGTGACGCTTGGCATTCAGGCCAATGAGTTCAGTCTTGGTTTCATCAGACCAGAGAATCTTGTTTCTCATGGTCTGAGAGTCTTTAGATGCCTTTTGTCAAACTCCAAGTGGGCTGTTATGTGCCTTTTTGTGATGAGGTGATTTTAATGAGTCAGGCGCAGGAGGGTAAATCACAGAATAACAGGATTTATTCCGGAATACAGAGTTACGCAATAAGGCATCAAAACAGTCCACTGCGCAAAACAGGCACACTGAAACCAAGAAGGCACACAGGGAAAATAACCCGGTGATACAAAATACAAGGAGCTCCACCGAGCTTCACTAATCTCACAATATACAATCACACACAAAGACAAGGGGGCAGAGGGAACACTTATACAGGTACTGATGAGGGGATATGAACCAGGTGTGTGTAATAAACAAGACAAAACAAATGGAATGATGAGATGAGGAGCGGCAGTGGCTGGAAGGCCAGTGACGACGAATGCCGAAGCCTGCCCGAACAAGGAGAAGAGGCAGCCTCGGAGGAAGTCATGACACTTTTAATGAGGAGTGGCTTCCGTCTGGCCACTTTACCATAAAGCCCTGATTGGTGGAGTGCTGCGGAGATGGTTGTCCTTCTGGAAGATTCTCCCATCTCCACAGAGGAACTCTGGAGCTCCTTCAGAGTGACCTTCGGGTTCTTGGTCACCTCCCTGACCAAGGCCCTTCTCCCCCGATTGCTCAGTTTGGTCGGGTGGCCAGCTCTAGGAAGAGTCTTGGTGGTTCCAAACTTCTTCCATTTAATAATGATGGAGGCCACTGCGTTCTTGGGGACCTTCAATGCTGCAGACATTTTTTGGTGTCCTTCCCCAGATCTGTGCCTCGACACAATCCTGTCTCGGAGCTCTACGGACAATTCCTTCGAGCTTATGTCTTGGTTTTTGCTCTGACATGCACTGTCAACTGTGGGACCTTATATAGACAGGAGTGTGCCTTTCCAAATCATGTCCAATCAATTTAATTTACCACAGGTTGACTCCAATCAAATTGTAGAAACATCTCAAGGATGATCAATGGTAACAGGATGTACCTGAGCTCAATTTCGAGTATCATAGCAAAGGTTCTGAATACTTATGTAAATAAGGTATTTCTGTTTTTATTTTTAATACATTTACCAAATTATCGGGTATTGTGTGTAGATTGAGGAGGACAAATATTCAGACACAAATATTTACTTAATCCATTTTAGAATAAGGCTGTAAAGTAGAAAAATTAGAAAAAAGTAAAAGTGTCTGAATACTTTCCAAATGCACTGAATACCGCTAAACCCGTATTACAGTGTAATTACATAGTATTTACATGTAACTACTATGTTATAAATATATGTATTACTATTTGGTTACATAATAGGGCGGCTGGTAGCTTAGTGGGTAAGAGCGTTGTGCCAGTAACCGAAAGGTCGCTGGTTCCAATCCCCGAGCCGCCTAGGTGAAAAATCAGTCGATGTGCCCTTGAGCAAGGCACTTAACCCTAATTGCTCCTGTAATTCGCTCTGGATAAGAGCGTCTGCTAAATGACAAAAAAAATGTTTTTAAAAACAAAAACAAAATTGTGTACACTTAAGGTAAAGTGATACCGATTCAAATAATATGCTTCAAATTCAAGATGTCTTTTTCTGGTATATCATCCGTAAGGGTTGGTGTGAGGAGTCGCTTTGGATAAAAGCGTCTGCTAAATGACATATTATTATTATTATTATTAGGTGTGACCCAGGTGCAGTGCAGGATAGACAGTAGACAGAGATGGTGAAACAAGGATCTTTACTTGTGGTCCCGAAGCCAGGATACAAAATAATGGACTAAACACGATAAAAGAAAGGTGGAGCAAATATGTCTCCAAAAACAGGCTGACAGCCAAAATACGAAATAGTAACTATGACTGAAATAGTAATGAAACAGGGAGAACACTTCTCGAGTACTTGTACATACTTCTCCGATCAGACACTGATTAGTACTTCTGAACATAGATAAACTAACAGAGAAAACGGAGCAAGGGAACCCAGGGAGGTGAGGGCATAAATACACAGGTGAACAGATAGACACAGGTGACAGCAATAGGATGATGGTTAGTCCAGACTGTGAGTGAGGAGGTGTCTAAGGTTGTCGGAGGATGACACCTAGTGGGTCACTTCGGAACTGCAACCCCCTCCTGTAACAATGTGAGTTCCAAATATCTCTAATGGTCGACCCGGCGTTAGTTTTTTTAATGCGCGTGATATCAGAATGCACTCACTGTTCCAAAATGTCATTGTTACGCAACAGGACAGTTAACCCGCACTGCCCTCAAGCCAAGGCACGCTGCCTGCTAATTATCTATAGGCAGCCCCACATTTTTAGCTAAGAAATATACATATATATACACAGTTGAATTCGGAAGTTTACATACACTTAGGTTGGAGTCATTAAAACTCGTTTTTCAACCACTCCACACATTTCTGGTTAACAATCTATAGATTTGGCAAGTCGCAGAAAATGATGTCATGGCTTTAGAAGCTTCTGATAGGCTAATTGACATAATTTGAGTCAATTGGATGTGTACCTGTGGATGTATTTCAAGGCCTACCTTCAAATTCAGTGCCTCTTTGCTTGACATCATGGGAAAATCAAAAGAAATCAGACCTCAGAAAAATATTGTAGACCTCCACAAGACTGGTTCATCCTTGGGAGCAATTTCCAAACGCCTGAAGGTACCACGTTCATCTGTACAAACAATAATATGCAAGTATAATAACCATGGGACCTCGCAGCTGTCATACCGCTCAGGAAGGAGACGCGTTCTGTCTCCTAGAGATGAACATACTTTGGTGCGAAAAGTGCAAATCAATCCCAGAACAACAGCAAAGAACCTTGTGAAGATGCTGGAGGTAACCGGTACAAAAGTATCTATATCCACAGTAAAATGAGTCCTATAACGACATAACCTGAAAGGCCACTCAGCAAGGAAGATGCCACTGCTCCAAAACCGCCATAAAAAAGCCAGACTACGGTTTGCAACTGCACTTGGGGACAAAGATCACACTTTTTGGAGAAATGTCCTCTGGTCTGATGAAACAAAAATAGAACTGTTTGGCCATGATGACCATCGTTATGTTTGGAGGAAAAAGGGGGTTACTTGCAAGACGAAGAACACCATCCCAACCGTGAAGCACGGGGGTGGCAGCATCATGCTGTGGGGGTGCTTTGCTGCAGGAGGGACTGATGCACTTCACAAAATAGATGGCATCATGAGGAAGGAAAATTATGTGGAGATATTGAAGCAACATCTCAAGACATCAGTCAGGAAGTGAAAGCTTGGTCGCAAATGGGTCTTCCAAATGGACAATGACCCCAAGCATACTTCCAAAGTTGTGGAAAAATGGCTTAAGGACAACAAAGTCAAGTTATTGGAGTGGCCATCACAAAGCCCTGACCTCAATCCTATAGAACATTTGTAAGCAGAACTGAAAAAGCGTGTGCGAGCAAGGATGCCTACAAACCTGACTCAGTTACACCAGCTCTGTCAGGAGGAATGGGCCAAAATTCACCCAACTTATTGTGGGAAGCTTGTGGAAGGCTACCTGAAACGTTTGACCCAAGTTAAACAATTTAAAGGCAATGCTACCAAATACTAATTGAGTGTATGTAAACTTCTTACCCGCTGGGAATGTGATGAAAAAAAGAAAATCTTAAATAAATCATTCTCTCTACTATTATTCTGACATTTCACATTCTTAAAATAAAGTGGTGATCCTTACTGACCTAAAACAGGGAATTTTTACTAGGATTAAATGTCAGTAATTGTGAAAAACTGAGTTTAAATGTATTCAACTGTATATATATATATATATATATATATATATATATATATATATATATATATATATATATATATATATATACACTGTATATACACACTACAGTTCAAAAGTTTGAGGTCACTTAGAAATGTCCTTGTTTTCGATAGAAAGGCTAATTTTCCTTGTCCATTAAAATAACATAAAATTATTCAGAAATACAGTGAAGAAATTGTTAATGTTGTAAATGGCTATTGTAGCTGGAAACTTTTTTTAATGGAATATCTACATAGGTGTACAGAGGCCCATTATCTGCAACCATCAGTCCTGTGTTCTAATGGCATGTTGTGTTTGCTAATCCAAGTTTATCATTTTAAAAGGCTAATTGATCATTAGAAAATAATTTTGCAAATATGTTAGCACAGCTGAAAACTGTGCTGATTACAGAAGCAATAAAACTGGCCTTCTTGAGACTCGATGAGTATCTGGAGCATCAGCAATTGTGGGTTCGATTACATGCTCAAAATGGCCAGAAACAAATAACTTTCTTCTGAAACTCGTCAGTCTATTCTTGTTCTGAGAAATGAAGGCCATTCCATGCGAGAAATTGCCAAGAAACTGAAGATCTCGTACAACACTGTGTACTACTCCCTTCACAGAACAGCGCAAACTGGCTCTAACCAGCATAGAAAGAGGAGTGGGAGGCCCCGGTGCACAACTGAGCAAGAGGACAAATACATTAGAGTGTCTAGTTTGAGAAACAGACACCTCACAGGTCCTCAACTGGCAGCTTCATCTTTCTTTGCAACTCTGCCCAGGTCAGCATCCCGGAGTCGCCTCTTCACTGTTGACGTTGAGACTGGTGTTTTGCGGGTACCTGTGAGGCGTCTGTTTTCTAATGATCAATTAGCCTTTTAAAATGATAAACTTGGATTAGCAAACACAACGTGCCAGGCCTCTGTACGCATATGTAGATATTCCATATAAAATCAGCAGTTTCCAGCTACAATAGCCATTTACAACATTAACAATGTCTACACTGTATTTCTGATCAATTTGATGTTGTTTTAATGGACAAATAAATTGATTTTCTTTCGAAAACACGGACATTTCTAAGTAACCCCAAACTTTTGAACGGTAGTGTACTCTGAGCGTACAAAATATTAGGAACATCTGCTCTTTCCATGACATAGACTGACCAGGTGAAAGCTATGATCCCTTATTGATGTCACCTGTTAAATTCACTTCAATCAGTGTAGATGAAGGGGAGGAGGAGACAGGTTAAAGAAGGATTTTTAAGCCATAAGACATTTCTAAGTGACCCCAAACTTTTGAACAGTAGCGTATATTTATTTTGGGGGGTTTGCCTGTTTTGCATGTTATTTTGCCATTACTACGTGTCACATATAAGTTTGCAAACAATGTAAAAAATTATAATAATCATTAATAAAGCTGCATAAAAATGTGGTCTCTTTTTTGCATTTTTGATAAAGCCAGCTCCAAAATGCAGGCGTTTCAGCCTAGCTTAATGGTTTCTGTGGTGGTGGGGCAGCCAGTGGAAAATACAGAGCGTACGTGTTGGTAATGTTCTCTAGGTGCGCCGTGATTAGCTCAGTGTTCTGTCACTCGTGGGGACAGTCACCGACAAGTCTAAGGGTAGAGCTCGAAAATTCTAGCCCCTTGGGTGCTGCCATAGAGTTACATTAGAAGTGCCCATCCAAGAAGGCTCAAGCTCATTGGCCACAGATAAAATGATGTCAAATCACATTATATCTACAGTAGTTTTGATTGGACTGATCATGTCAACATCAAACTTTCAAAATCTTACCTAGCAGTCATCATCATGAATCAAGTCAACAATCTACTGGCAAATCCTTTTTAATCCTTGTCATATGAAGAGAAATAATTAGAGAAATTAAAGATAAAACGTATCGGTGCTCATCGGCCATTGGACATAAACATTAAACAACAAGTTGGAAATCGCAAATTCAACAATGAGTGGTTTGGAAGGAATCAGTGGCTAACTGCATGCATTGCAAAGCATTCACTAGCCTGCTATTCAGTGGAGTGGCTGTGTGGTGTCAGGGCGTGCTGTAGGTGCAATGGTGGAATCAAACGCAGGACTCAGAACGATATTCCAATCTCTTGTATTACTGCCCATACATAGGCAAAAAGGACAACTTGGCCCGAAGGCGAAAATAACGCACAACGGCGAAAAGAAACAGCGCACTAACAGGTGCGACAAAATGTAACCGCGCACAAACAGGTGCGACCAAATGTAACCGCGCACAAACAGGTGCGATAATACTCCAGCGTAGTGGAGAGAAGCTCAACCGAGCAATACACACAACTGACGGAAAATAATTACACACAACACTAGACAAACACAACGAGAAACTTATAGGACACTAATTACGCCAAAACAGAAACAGGTGTGGAAACAAACAGACAAAAGCAAACGAACATGAAACATACAGCGGTGGCAGCTAGAATTCCGGAGACGACGAACGCCGAAACCTGCCCGAACAAGGGAGAGAGGCAGCCTCGGCCGAAACCATGACAGTACCCCCCCCTTGACGCGCGGCTCCAGACGTGCGCCGACTCCGGCCTCGGGGACGACCAGGAGGACGCGGAGCAGGGCGCGTCGGATGCCCCCGATGGAATTCCGTCAGGAGCGACGGGTCCAAAACGTCTCTCCTCGGCACCCAGCACCGCTCCTCCGGACCGTACCCCTCCCACTCCACTAGATACTGGAGACCCCCCATCCGACGTCTCGAATCCAAGATGGATCTCACGGAGTACGCCGGTGCACCCTCGATGTCCAACGGGGGCGGAGGAGTCTCCAAGATCTCATCTTCTTGGAGTGGGCCCGCTACCACCGGCCTGAGAAGGGACACATGGAACGAGGGGTTAATACACTTATACTCCACAGGTAGCTGTAATCTATAACATACCTCGTTCAACCTTCTCAGGACTTTAAATGGCCCTACAAACCGCCGACCCAGTTTCCGACAGGGCAGGCGGAGGGGCAGGTTTCTGGTAGAGAGCCAGACTCGATCACCAGGTGCGTACACCGGTGCCTCACTGCGGTGGAGATCAGCGCTCGCCTTCTGACGTCGGAGGGCCCGCTGCAGGTGGACGTGTGCAGCGTTCCAAGTCTCCTCCGAGCGCCGCGCCCACTCATCCACCGCAGGAGCCTCGATCTGGCTCTGCTGCCAGGGTGCCAGAACCGGCTGGTAACCTAACACACATTGAAATGGAGTTAGGTTAGTGGAGGAATGGCGTAGGGAATTCTGGGCCATCTCGGCCCAGGGAACGTACCTTGACCACTCCTCCGGCCGGTCCTGGCAGTATGTTCTGAGAAACCTACCCACATCCTGGTTTACGCGTTCCACCTGCCCATTACTCTCTGGGTGGTAACCCGAGGTGAGGCTCACCGAGACCCCCAACCGCTCCATAAATGCTCTCCAGACTCTGGAGGTGAATTGGGGACCCCGATCAGCCACAATGTCCTCGGGTACCCCGTAGTGCCGGAACACATGGGTAAACAGTACCTCGGCAGTTTGTAGGGCAGTAGGAAGACCCGGCATGGGGAGCAAACGACAGGCCTTAGAGAACCGGTCCACAACGACCAGGATGGTAGTATTCCCTTGGGAGAGGGGAAGGTCTGTTATAAAGTCCACTGAGAGGTGGGACCATGGTCGTTGTGGAACGGGCAGGGGTAGCAACTTACCCCTAGGTAGATGTCTAGGCGCCTTACACTGGGCGCACACCGAGCAGGAGGAAACATAAACCCTCACATCCCTTGCCAACGTGGGCCACCAGTACTTGGCACTAAGACAGTGCACTGTCCGGCCGATACCCGGATGTCCAGAGGAGGGTGACGTGTGAGCCCAATAGATCAATCGATCCCGAACCTCGAGCGGAACGTACTTCCGACCCTCCGGGCACTGTGGTGGACTAGGGTCGGTGCGTAACGCCCGCTCGAGTTCAGCATCGACCTCCCACACTACCGGTGCCACCAGACACGACTCAGGCAGTATGGGAGTGGGCTCCACGGACCTCTCCTCCGTGTCATACCGCCGAGACAGCGCATCTGCCTTGCCATTCTGTGACCCAGGGATGTACGTGATCTTAAAAGTAAACCTGGTCAAGAACATACTCCATCTTGCCTGGCGAGGGTTCAGCCTCCTCGCCGCCCGGATGTACTCCAGGTTACGGTGGTCCGTCAAAATGAGGAAAGGGTGTTGAGCCCCCTCAAGCCAGTGCCTCCACACCTTTAGAGCCTGTACCACGGCTAACAGCTCCCTGTCCCCTACGTCATAGTTCCGCTCCGCCGGACTGAGCTTCTTAGAATAAAAAGCACAGGGGCGGAGTTTAGGTGGCGCGCCAGACCGTTGGGAAAGCACGGCTCCTAAACCGGCCTCCGACGCGTCCACCTCTACCTGGAACGGCAAAGAGGGATCCGGATGCGCCAGCACCGGGGCCGAGGTAAACAGGTCCTTCAGCCTCCCAAACGCCCTGTCCACCTCGGCCGACCACTGCAGACGCACCGGACCCCCCTTCAACAGAGACGTGATGGGAGCTGCCACCTGTCCAAAACCCCGGATAAACCTCCTGTAGTAATTTGCAAACCCCAAAACTGCTGCACCTCCTTCACAGTGGTTGGTGTTTGCCAATTACGCACGGCCGACACCCGGTCTACCTCCATCTTCACCCCTGACGCAGACAACTGATAACCCAAAAAGGAGACCGACTCCTGGAAAAACAGACACTTCTCTGCCTTCACATACAGGTCGTGCTCCACCAGCCTCCGCAACACTCTGCGCACCAGGGCCACATGCTCGACACGGGTAGGTGAGTACACTAGAATGTCATCAATGTACACCACCACCCCCTGCCCCTGCATGTCCCTGAAGATCTCATCCACAAATGATTGGAAAACTGACGGAGCGTTCATCAACCCGTATGGCATGACCAGATACTCGTAATGGCCCGAGGTGGTACTAAAGGCTGTTTTCCATTCATCACCCTCCCTGATGCGCACCAAGTTGTACGCGCTCCTGAGATCTAATTTCGTGAAGAAACGCGCCCCATGCAACGACTCAGTCATGGTCGCAATCAGCGAGAGTGGATAACTATACTTCACCGTAATCTGATTGAGACCACGGTAATCGATGCACGGGCGCAAACCACCATCCTTTTTCTTCACGAAAAAGAAACTCGAGGACGCGGGGGAAGTGGAAGGCCGTATGTATCCTTGTCTCAGCGATTCGTCTATGTAAATCTCCATAGCTTTCTTCTCCTCCTGAGACAGAGGATACACATGGCTCCGTGGGAGCGCAGCTCCTGCCTGGAGGTCTATCGCACAATCCCCCTGCCTATGGGGTGGCAACCGCGTCGCCCTCGCCTTACTAAACGCAATAGCCAAATCCCCATACTCAGGTGGAACGTGCAATGCGGGCACCTGGTTTGGACTCTCCACCGAGGTAGCCCCTACGGAAACGCCCAAACATCTACCCACACACTGAGCAGACCACTCCATCAGAGCCCTCTCCTGCCACGAAATAGCTGGGTTATGGGTACTCAACCAGGGCATGCCCAGCACCACCGGATACGCAGGAGAGTCAATCAGGAACAGCTGAATCATCTCCTGATGATCCCCCTGCGCACACATCCTAAGTGGCGCCGTGACCTCCCTGATTAAGCCCGTACCCAACGGACGACTATCTAGGGCGTGAACGGGAAAAGGAACATCAACAGGAATGAGGGGAATCCCTAACGCTAAACAAAACTTTTTCTCAATAAAATTCCCAGCCGCGCCTGAATCTACCAGCGCCTTATGCTGGGAATGAGGTGCTACCTGTGGAAAACGTACAGGCATACAAAAATGGGCAACAGTGAGCTCTGGGTGAGTGGGGCGCCTACTCACCTGGAGGGAATCCCCAGTGCGGGACCTGTCGTCATCTCCCCTAAGAGGCCATCCCCAGCACCTAGCCGCGGTGTGTCCTCCCCGACCACAGTTGGTGCAGTGGATGGACCCCCTAGCCTGCCGACTCCTCCTCTCTCTAGCGCCAGCGCCCCCGAGCTCCATAGGACACGGCTCGGAGGCGCTGGAGGGTGAAATGGGCGGACCCTCCGCAGGACGTCCGCGGGTAGCCAGTAGGTTATCCAGCCTGATGGACATGTCAACCAGCTGGTCGAAAGAGAGGCTGGTGTCCCTACAAGCCAGCTCCCGACGGACGTCCTCTCGTAGGCTACATCTGTATAGATCGATGAGGGCCCGATCATTCCACCCTGCATCTGCCGCTAGAGTACGGAATTCGAGCGCGAATTCCTGGGCACTTCTCCTCCCCTGCCGGAGGAAGACCAGACGCTCCCCCGCCGCTTTCCCCTCCGGGGGATGGTCAAACACCGCCCTGAAGCGGCGGGAGAACTCGTTGTAAGTAATCGTCGTGGCGTCGATCTTCCTCCACTCCGCGTTGGCCCACTCCAACGCTTTTCCGGCCAGGCAGGAGATCAGGGCGGACACGCTCTCATGCCCTGAAGGTGCCGGGTGCACTGTGGCCAGGTATAGCTCCACCTGGAGTAGGAATCCCTGACACCCAGCCGCGGTTCCGTCGTAGGCCCTCGGGAGAGATAGTCGGACTCCTCGAGGTTCCGGCGCTGGAATGGGCGGGCTGGCCGATGGTGCTGGCAGGGCGGGAGGCGGTGGAGGCGGACCCCAGCCTCGGAGGGTGGAAATCACCTCCTGCAGGGCGGTCCCCATCTGCAGGAGCTGATCTTGTTGGTCCCGAACCTGGGCCTCCAGTCTCGTCTGGGCTGCTTCGGCTCCTGCTGATTCCATAGATGGTGTGTAATTCTGTCAGGGCGTGCTGTAGGTGCAATGGTGGAATCAAACGCAGGACTCAGAACGATATTCCAATCTCTTGTATTACTGCCCATACATAGGCAAAAAGGACAACTTGGCCCGAAGGCGAAAATAACGCACAACGGCGAAAAGAAACAGCGCACTAACAGGTGCGACAAAATGTAACCGCGCACAAACAGGTGCGACCAAATGTAACCGCGCACAAACAGGTGCGATAATACTCCAGCGTAGTGGAGAGAAGCTCAACCGAGCAATACACACAACTGACGGAAAATAATTACACACAACACTAGACAAACACAACGAGAAACTTATAGGACACTAATTACGCCAAAACAGAAACAGGTGTGGAAACAAACAGACAAAAGCAAACGAACATGAAACATACAGCGGTGGCAGCTAGAATTCCGGAGACGACGAACGCCGAAACCTGCCCGAACAAGGGAGAGAGGCAGCCTCGGCCGAAACCGTGACATGTGGTCCCAAATCTGGGAATAAGGGTCTCATTTCCAAGCTTAAAATGATAAACATTCAACATTGGCCATGCTGTCAATGAAGCATGATTTGTGGAGCGCTCAAAACAACTGTTAACTCTGAACTGCGAAAACTTGACCACAGTGCGTTCAAGACAACTTGGGAACTTGGGGAAAAAACGAGCTCCGACTGGGAAAATACTTTTTGAATGGTCATCCAACTCGGAATTGTAAATCCGGAACTCGGGCCTCTTTCTAGAGCTACGACCTGAAGATCAATGACGCCATCGTGATTCAATCTTGTTTTTTTCAGAGTTCCCAGTTGTCATGAAAGCACCATAAACCCAAAGAATGCCAGACTTTGATGACAAAATTTGCCCACGAAGGACCGCCGCGCCACCTTCATGTTCAAGTGAGCACAGAACAACAAGGTGAGTCCAAAAATGTATTGTATGCTGCTGCATAAATGATGTAATATGCCAGGGAAATATGTATACTGTAGCTAAGAAAGTAATACTAAGTGTATGTTGTGTAGTAAGCTGTTAGTAGCCCATGTGCCTTACCCTAATAATTTGGTCAATTTTCCACCCTTAATTTCGCCAACTTTTCTGACTTGGTGGTGCTCATGTAGCCTATAACCTGTTTTAGAGAAATGTAATCATTGAATATTGTAAGAGCTTTCATTGTCTGCTTATATGCCTCTTTTATTTATCCTACGGTTCTGACTTGGTGTAAAGGGAGAACACTGTAAGAATGGCCCATGTTATGAATTCTGTCGCTGTACATTTCAAAAGTGCTAAACAAATAGTTATATTGACTATGTCCGTCCTAGCTCACTCATTAATGTCTTAATCGAAATTACGGATTGCCTCTTATCCGCTTGTTGTCCCCTTATGCCATAGTCTGTACATCTCAACTATCATTAGAAACCAAATTTGTTTAAGCAAGTCAGCCATATCAACAATTTTTTTTTAAAGGCAGTAAATGAGGCTGAATGAACTGTTTCGCTGCCAGACAAGGCTCCGCTGATAGCCAGGTGTAGCAGTGGTAAGATGTTGGGACAGCTTTATGTAGGCCCAAACAGTTTGTGGGCACTGTTCGTCACCGTTATAGTGCAATTAATGTATTGTTTAGTGTTGTGTTGTTGGCTTTACTGGCATGCATCCCACCTTGCTGGCATGTATCACCACTGTCTATAAGCCAAGGTTGAACTTGAAGTGTGTTCCGCCTCATTAACTCACAGAAGAAGTAGCCCATTTCACTGTTAGGGACAATTAATGTTTGAGCTTTACTGAGCCGGAAAAACATATATCTTCAAAGAGAGCCCAAGAACTTCCCCAGTGTTTCCCCAGATCAAGTATGAAGACATTGAACATCTCTAGTCAGAACAGTTGACATGGGTGAACCAGGCGCGCTGTGGCATTCTGGATAAGTTGCAGGGGTTTGATGGCACAATTGGGGAGCCCAGCCAACAAAGAGTTGCAGTAGACTAGACGGGAGGTGACAAGTGCCTGGATTAGGACCTGCGCCGCTTCCTGTGTGATGAAAGGTCGTACTCTACAGATGTTGTAAAGCATGAACCTGCAGGAGCTAGCCACTGCTTTGATGTTTGCAGAGAACGACAGGGTGTTGTCCAGGGTCACGCCAAGATTCTATGCACACCGGGGAGTTGTCAACCGTGATGGAGATGTCTTGGATCGGGCAGGCCTTCCCAGGAGTAAGAGTAGCTCAGTTTTGTCAAGGTTGAGTTTGAGATGGTGGGCCGACATTCAAGCTCAGATGTCTGCCAGGCACACAGAAATGCATGTCTCCACCTGGGTGTCAGAAGGCGGGAAGGAGAAAAGTAGTTGAGTGACATCCACATAGCAATGATAGGAGATACCATGTGAGGATATGACAGAGTCGAGTGACTTGGTGTAAAGAGAAACGAGGAGAGGGCCTAGAACCGAGCCTTGGGGCCACCAGTAGTGAGAACATGTGGTGCAGACACATATCCTCTCCAAGCCACCTGGTAGGAGCAATCTGCTAGATAGAATGCAATCCAAGAGTGTGCAGACCCTGAGACACCCAGATGTTACTATGGTATACTGAAGTATAATTACAAGTATTCCATAAGTGTCAAAGGCTTTTATTGACAATTACATTAAGTTTATGCAAAGAGTCAATATTTGCAGTGTTGACCCTTCTTTTTCAAGACCTCTGCAATCCGCCCTGGCATGCTGTCAATTAACTTCTGGGCCACATCCTGACTGATGGCAGCCCATTGTTGCATAATCAATGCTTGGAGTTTGTCAGAATTTGTGGGTTTTTGTTTGTCCACCCGCCTCTTGAGGATCGACCACAAGTTCTCAATGGGATTAAGGTCTGGGGAGTTCCCCGAGCCACTTAGTTATCACTTTTGCCTTATGGCAAGGTGCTCCATCATGCTGGAAAAGGCATTGGTCGTCACCAAACTGTTCTTGGATGGTTGGGAGGAGTTGCTCTCGGAGGATGTGTTGGTACCATTCTTTATTCATGACTGTGTTCTTAGGAAAAATTGTGAGTGAGCCCACTCCCTTGGCTGAGAAGCAACCCCACACATGAATGGTCTCAGGATGCTTTACTGTTGGCATGACACAGGACTGATGGTAGCGCTCATCTTGTCTTCTCCGGACAAGGTGTTTTCCGGATGCCCCACACAATCGGAAAGAGGATTCATCAGAGAAAATGACTTTACCCCAGTCCTCAGCAGTCCAATCCCTGTACATTTTGCAGAATATCAGTCTGTCCCTGATATGTTTCCTGGAGAGAAGTTACTTCTTTGCTGCCATTCTTGACACTAGGCCATCCTCCAAAAGTCTTCGCCTCACTGTGCGTGCAGATACACTCACACCTGCCTGCTGCCATTCCTGAGCAAGCTCTGCACTGGTGGTGCCCCGATCCCGCAGCTGAATCAACTTTAGGAGACGGTCCTGGCGCTTGCTGGACAATCTTGGGCGCCCTGACGCCTTCTTCACAACAATTGTACTTCTCTCCTTAAAGTTCTTGATGATCCGATAAATGGTTGATTTAGGTGCAATCTTACTAGCAGCAATATCCTTGCCTGTGAAGCCCTTTTTGTGCAAAACAATGATGACGGCACGTGTTTCCTTGCAGGTAACCATGGTTAACAGAGGAAGAACAATGATTTCAAGCACCACATTCCTTTTAAAGCTTCCAGTCTGTTATTCTAACTCAATCAGCATGACAGAGTGATCTCCAGCCTTGTCCTCGTCAACACTCTCACCTGTGTTAACGACAGAATCACTGATATGATGGCAGCTGGTACTTTTGTGGCAGGGCTGAAATGCAGTGGAAATGTTTTATTGGGATTAAGTTCATTTTCATGGCAAAGAGGGACTTTGCAATTAATTGCAATTCATCTGATCACTCTTCATTACATTCTGGAGTACAGTGGGGAAAAAAGTATTTAGTCAGCCACCAATTGTGCAAGTTCTCCCACTTAAAAAGACGAGAGAGGCCTGTAATTTTCATCATAGGTACACGTCAACTATGACAGACAAAATTAGAAAAAAAAATCCAGAAAATCACATTGTAGGATTTTTAATGTATTTATTTGCAAATTATTGTGGAAAATAAGTGTTTGGTCAATAACAAAAGTTTCTCAATACTTTTTTATATACCCTTTGTTGGCAATGACACAGGTCAAACGTTTTCTGTAAGTCTTCACAAGGTTTTCACACACTGTTGCTGGTATTTTGGCCCATTCCTCCATGCAGATCTCCTCTAGAGCAGTGATGTTTTGGGGCTGTCGCTGGGCAACACGGACTTTCAACTCCCTCCAAAGATTTTCTATGGGGTTGAGATCTGGAGACTGGCTAGGCCACTCCAGGACCTTGAAATGCTTCTTACGAAGCCACTCCTTTGTTGCCCGGGCGGTGTGTTTGGGATCATTGTCATGCTGAAAGACCCAGCCACGTTTCATCTTCAATGCCCTTGCTGATGGAAGGAGGTTTTCACTCAAAATCTCACGATACATGGCCCCATTCATTCTTTCCTTTACACGGATCAGTCGTCCTGGTCCCTTTGCAGAAAAACAGCCCCAAAGCATGATGTTTCCACTCCCATGCTTCACAGTAGGTATGGTGTTCTTTGGATGCAACTCAGCATTCTTTGTCCTCCAAACACGACGAGTTGGGTTTTTACCAAAAAGTTATATTTTGGTTTCATCTGACCATATGACATTCTCCCAATCCTCTTCTGGATCATCCAAATGCACTCTAGCAAACTTCAGACGGGCCTGGACATGTACTGGCTTAAGCAGGGGGACACGTCTGGCACTGCAGGATTTGAGTCCCTGGCGGCGTAGTGTGTTACTGATGGTAGGCTTTGTTACTTTGGTCCCAGCTCTCTGCAGGTCATTCACTAGGTACCCCCGTGTGGTTCTGGGATTTTTGCTCACCGTTCTTGTGATCATTTTGACCCCACGGGGTGAGATCTTGCGTGGAGCCCCAGATCGAGGGAGATTATTAGTGGTCTTGTATATCTTTCATTTCCTAATAATTGCTCCCACAGTTGATTTCTTCAAACCAAGCTGCTTACCTATTGCATATTCAGTCTTCCCAGCCTGATGCAGGTCTACAATTTTGTTTCTGGTGTCCTTTGACAGCTCTTTGGTCTTGGCCATAGTGGAGTTTGGAGTGTGACTGTTTGAGGTTGTGGACAGGTGTCTTTTATACTGATAACAAGTTCAAACAGGTGCCATTAATACAGGTAACGAGTGGAGGACAGAGGAACCTCTTAAAGAAGAAGTTACAGGTCTGTGAGAGCCAGAAATCTTGCTTGTTTGTAGGTGACCAAATACTTATTTTCCACCATAATTAGCAAATAAATTCATAAAAAATCCTACAATTTGATTTTCTGGATTTTTCTTCTCTCAATTTGTCTGTCATAGTTGACGTGTACCTATGATGAAAATTACAGGCCTCTCTCATCTTTTTAAGTGGGAGAACTTGCACAATTGGTGGCTGACTAAATACTTTTTTCCCCCACTGTATATCTGTATATGGGTCCTCAGTCAGAGATCCGTAAAATATGTTTGGGGGCTTTATGGGGGATTTTTGGGCCAAGATCCACTAAACATAGGCATACACTACCTATCTCAGTTGTTGTAGTTGGTCAAATGGAGTGCATGTTGCCCTATTCAGATTTGAAGACCATGTTGTGGATCTAAAATCTCTGGCTTAATGAGTTTGTGCTTTGCAGCTTTTCAAAAGGTTACGCCAGTATGGTACATTACCTCTTTCTGGCCAAATAAGTTATATTGTCACAGAGGATGGCAAAAATAGAACAGCTTAACCACTAATCTTTAAATAAAATGTGTCACTTCAGCGGTAGGAGCCCTGTTCACTTATTTTCTCTATTTGATCTGCCTAGGTGCCTTAAAATGAAATGACAGTGTCAAGAGAGGAGAAAAAGGGGTTTAATGCTGTAGTTAAAGTTTAAAAAAGGGGGTCTTCTTTCCCTGTTCTTCCAATTTCATCTTGCATAGAGGACAGTTATGACAATAAATACTTTATGGATGATGATGAAGGTATTACAATACAATTTTGGTAGGTTGCAATGAGAGGCTTTGTGGACCACATTATCTATTTTCTATTCATGGATTCCCCAATTTACACTTCATATTTCCCAGACTTACTTTCCATTTTATAACACCAGAGGCACATTATGTTGGGTGAATTAAAAAAATAAACCAAACCGTGGACCTCTGTTTTAACAATATAGTAACACCACTTACAGTGGGGAGAACAAGTATTTGATACACTGCCGATTTTGCAGGTTTCCCTACTTACAAAGCATGTAGAGGTCTGTAATTTTTATCATAGGTACACTTCTACTGTGAGAGATGGAATCTAAAACAAAAATCCAGAAAATCACATTGTATGATTTTTAAGTAATTAATTTGCATTGTATTGCATGACATAGGTATTTGATCACCTACCAACCAGTAAGATTTCCGGCTCTCACAGACCTGTTAGTTTTTCTTTAAGAAGCCCTCCTGTTCTCCACTCATTACCTGTATTAACTGCACCTGTTTGAACTTGTTACCTGTATAAAAGACACCTGTCCACACACTCAATCAAACAGACTCCAACCTCTCCACAGTGGCCAAGACCAGAGAGCTGTGTTAGGACATCGGGGATAAAATTGTAGACCTGCACAAGGCTAGGATGGGCTACAGGACAATAGGCAAGCAGCTTGGTGAGAAGGGAACAACTGTTGGCGCAATTATTAGAAAATGGAAGAAGTTCAAGGTGACGGTCAATCACCCTCGGTCTGGGGCTCCATGCAAGATCTCACCTCGTGGGGCATCAATGATCATGAGGAAGGTGAGGGATCAGCCCAGAACTACACGGCAGGACCTGGTCAATGACCTGAAGAGAGCTGGGACCACAGTCTCAAAGAAAACCATTAGTAACACACTACGCCGTCATGGATTAAAATCCTGCAGCGCACGCAAGGTCCCCCTGCTCAAGCCAGCGCATGTCCAGGCCCGTCTGAAGTTTGCCAATGACCATCTGGATGATCCAGACGAGGAATGGGAGAAGGTCATGTGGTCTGATGAGACAAAAATATAGCTTTTTGGTCTAAACTCGCCGTGTTTGGAGGAAGAAGAAGGATGAGTACAACCCCAAGAACACCATCCCAACCGTGAAGCATGGAGGTGGAAACATCATTCTTTGGGGATGCTTTTCTGCAAAGGGGACAGGACGACTGCACCGTATTGAGGGGAGGATGGATGGGGCCATGTATCGCAAGATTTTGGCCAACAACCTCCTTCCCTCAGTAAGAGCATTGAAGATGGGTCATGGCTGGGTCTTCCAGCATGACAACGACCCCGAAACACACAGCCAGGGCAACTAAGGAGTGGCTCTGTAAGAAGCATCTCAAAGTCCTGGAGTGGCCTAGCCAGTCTCCAGACCTGAACCCAATAGAAAATCTTTGGAGGGAGTTGAAAGTCCGTATTGCCCAGCGACAGCCCGAAACCTGAAGGATCTGGAGAAGGTCTGTATGGAGGAGTGGGCCAAAATCCCTGCTGCAGTGTGTGCAAACCTGGTCAAGACCTACAGGAAACTTATGATCTCTGTAATTGCAAACAAAGGTTTCTGTACCAAATATTGTTCTGCTTTTGTGATGTATCAAATACTTATGTCATGCAATAAAATGCAAATGAATTACTAAAAAATCATACAATGTGATTTTCTGCATTTTTGATTCCGTCTCTCACCGTTGAAGTGTACCTATGATAAAAATTACAGACCTCTACATGATTTGTAAGTAGGAAAACCTGTAAAATCGGCAGTGAATCAAATACTTGTTCTCCCCACTGTATACGTCAGTGTGATAATGGATCACATCTACAGTTCACCGCTCAATCCCATGTAGTACTTTGCTATGTGATGAATTGGAAAGGAAACACCCAGTTTAATCATCTGTGTTGAACCCTAAAAGTTTGTCAGAAAGAACAAAAGGAGAGAAGCTAGTCTGTAAGAAATACATGATAATTGAAATGGACCATTTAGTCATTGGATCCTTGAAAAATGCCAGTGGGCAGTTGAGACGCAGTTGAGACACATTCCAGACATGTCAAGGGAACATGAAGTTTACACACTGGCCTGTAGGGAGTACTCACCCTTTAAGGAGGAAGCATTATGAGCAGCTGTGACAAGTAACAGCCAATTAATGTTGTATGTGGCATTATTGTGGAAATGGAGGAACCAAGTTCAGAAGTGCCTTTTCGTAGTTACTGCCTGAACATATTGTGAAGCCTGAGGTACCAGAAACATCTTAAAATGTCAATAGCCACCAGAAAGGCATGCCTAACGTTCACTTTGACAGTGATATTTCCAGAAGCTGTTCCTTGCCTCATGTACTTTACCATTTGGATTAACGCAAGCAACTTCTTTATGAGCTCAACTTTTTTCTCCCTGTTGCATAAATAGGGAAATGTAGAGAGCATTCTTCCACATTTGATTATAAAATACATGATATATACGACAAATCGGTAACACTTTACATTACGTTGCCCCTATCACTATGTAACTAACACAGTAATAAATGTGTTAACAACATAGTAGTTACATAGGTTTTACTATGCACAGTCAAATTATTTGCTGCTGATAAATAGGCATAACTTAAACTCATCATTACACTATTGTCTTTCTAAATTAAATCTCTTCCCCCTCCTTATCATTCAGTTAGGCCTAATTTCAATTCCATTGTGAAGTAAGGTGCACAATTATCGACCATTCGTCCATTTGTCAATCATTCAGTGAGGAGAGAGACGCGTTAGGGACTGGCTGGGTACCAACGTCTTACAGCACATTGTCTTGGCGGGTTAAGTTGGAAATATGTGTGAAAAATACTTTTCTGTTTGTGATTTCAAACTTCTGACAAATGAGTAGTGTAAAATACAAACATTTAGGAAAAGTCAGGGAAGGAGCATGACATCAGTGGCCGTTGGCCTTTGTCGGTTCTAGTGTTAAAGGTCTTACTCACATTGGCTCTGGAGAGCATGACCACACAGTTGACCAGAACAGCTGGTGCTCTCATGCATACACAATTACTAGCCCTGTGCCACCACCGCAACGACCAGATGCTCTCGGACTGTAAGAGATGACGCAGTCAGATGAACAGAGAGCAGCTGGAGTAACAGTGTTCTCTGGGGAGATCCATGTCTCCGCCAAAAAGTCTAGAGACTGAAGGGCAGCATAGGCTGAGATGAACTCTGTGTTCTTGACCGCAGATCGGCAGTGGGACAAACAGAAAGCAATGCAGATGTAGAAGCATGGTGGCTAGGAAAAACCCCTTAGAAAGGCAGGAACCTAGGAAGAAACCTAGACAGGAACCAGACTCTGAGGAGTGGCCAGTCCTCTTCTGGCTGTGCCAGGTGGAGATTATAATTGTACATGGCCATTAAGATCATGCTTCAAGATGTTCAAACATTCATAGATGATCAGCAGGGTCAAATAATAATCACAGTGGTTGTAGAGTGTGCAACAGGTCAGCAGCTCAGGTGTAAATGTCAGTTGGCTTTTCATAGCCGAGCATTCAGTGGTCGAGTCAGCAGGTGCAGTAGAGCGGGAGAGAGGGAGGGAGTGAGAGAGAGAGGGAGCGAGAGAGGGTCGAAAACAGTAGATGCAGGATATATTCATTCGATGGTAGTGGCACCTTGTAGTTACATGTAACAAGGTCATATTTTGGTTCAAGTTAACATGGTAATCAAAAGGTGACTTTCAAATGTGTAATTACAAAAAATTAGTTACATAGTGGAACAAGAATGTGTAATAATATCAGTAGTTACACATGTGGAACAACCTTCAGCAAGTGAATGTTTAATTACACATTCCTTGTTCCAATTGTGTATTAACTGATTCCGCAACAACCCTATTACCATGTAATTACATAGTAAAACCATGTAACTACAATGTTGTTAACACAATTATTGCTATGTTAGTTACATGATAATAGGTACAACTTAATGTAATGTATGGGGTTTTCAACATTTGCCTCTGCTGTATGCATTTCCAGGAGAACAATCTCTGCCTGTGCACATCCGACATCCTCCACATCCTGCTCCATGTCAAATACATCATTGATGTTAAGTTTATAATCTCAGTCGGCGGTAGGAATAACAGCCTCTCATACAGCACTCCACAGGAGGATGCTCCATCGTAAAAGAGCTGTGGTGGTAGAGCTGTGGTGGTGGTCAAGGGTCAAGGGTTCGGGAGGTGTGATTGTGCTTACTAAGGTCCTCTGTGGTTGTCCGTGGGGGGAAATCAGTATTCAGTGCACAGGGGCTAATCAATGCCTCGGCTGGCGCCCAGCATTGCAGGGAACAAATTCAACTACGACATCCATCATTGGGAGGATGTGATGATTGACATGCGCATCACTCGCCAAACGGGTGGGAGCTGTAAATTACATTAGGAGGGGCAGTTAACGGCCCACCGTGGGGTCTCCGTAGGGTATCCTGCCTCGCTGTCAGCCATTGCAGCTAGCAACGCCTGGGTAGAAGGCTAGAGGTAGAAGCAGCTGAGGTAAGCAGCGCCCGGCGAATGCAGTTCCCTAATTGGATTTGTTTATTTATCTGTGGTAGCCATATTGACATATGCCACTGCAGTAAATGTTACGGAGCTGGGTTCAATATTCATTATGTGTCGACATTTAAATTGGGATACACATACCGTAGCTAAACCACATGCTGTGGAAATGGATATTCAATGTTTGGGGTTTGGGTGGCCCATTTCTGTTTGAAGTAAATTGGACTTTGATGCCTGTGTAAAACAAATGCATAGGCTACTATAAGTGAGCTTTCAATGGTTACTACTAGAACAACACTCCAGTGTGACATGCATTTTTCGATAAGTAGGGGATAAGGGCTAGAGTTGTGTGCTGGCTGACAGAAATAATGGCTGTGAAAATACCCTGTTGAGATACACTTTGTGCAACATTTTAATATGAGTGCTCTTCTCCACACTCTCATCTGCCTCCGGTTTGCTCACCCCTTCGACTGATGAGAAAGACAGAGTGTTGGCAAGACATAAAAAAAAAAGACATTTAGCAGACACTCTTATCCAGAGCAACTTAGAGATGTTTCACCTCAACTGATCAGGGATTTGAATCAGCAACCTTTTGGTTATTGGCCTTACGCTCTTAACTGCTAAGCTACCTGCCACCCATGGAACACTGCACTTTACAATTCTGACTTTAATGACAAACTCAGAGCAGAATTTTCACATTTGTTATTTTTTTCAATTCAAGCACTAAGCATAGTTCACAGTATTGTCAAAGCGAGGAGATTTTTTGAAGGCAACATTGATGAAGGCCTTTTGGTAACCAGCTTTGTATTAATGACAAAGCTTTTGCCGGATATAGAAAATATCTACTGGCTCTTAATGCATACTCTTAAAGCCAATAAATGTTTAACCAGATCTAACATTTATCTAACGTTTTAATGGGTGCCCCTGTTTTCAAAGTAAACACATTTTCAGTAATAATACTAATGAATTACATTCGTAGAGTGCTTTTCAGTTACAGATGTAAATCACAAAGTACTTTACACTGAAAGCAACCATTAAAAGAAAAAACTTTTCATAAAAGGGCTAAAAAACATTAGGCGAGAAATGTAAAGAAAGCTATAGGCCTAGTACTATACAAGGTACACAAAATAATAAAGGAGGATCAAACAAAAGAACTGGAAACTAACGTATAGGATCAACAGACACCACAAATTAGATCACATTAAGCAAAAAGCCAGTTTGAAGAAGTTTTTCCTTGAGCTCAGACTTAAAGGCAGTGGTGGTCTGGGGCATGCAGAGGTGGGGGGGAACTCGCTCCAGAGTTGGGGGCCGAGACAGCAGAATGCTCAGTCAACCATCGTTTTTAGGCTTTGAACATTTGTCTGGAGTGAACGTGAAGACTTTCGAAGAATTTCGGGCTGAGGAGTTCACTGAGGTATTGGAGACCACAGGCATTGATGGTTTTGAAGACTAACAGGAGGATTATGAAGTTGATTCTGAATTGGATGGGTAGCCAGTGGAGAGCGGCTAGAATGGGGGTGATGTGGGCAGACCTCTGCGTGAACCAGTTGAGGACGGTACTGTCGAGACCTATGTGTTCCTTCAATCGACCCAGGAGGATGTTATGGTCAATCGTGTCACAGGCGGCACTGAGGTCAAGTAGAACGAGACTGTTCAGGAGTCCACTGTCAGCTGACATGAGGTCGTTTACCACTCTGACGAGGGCCGTTTCTGTACTGTGGTTAGGCATGAAGCCTGATTGGAAAGTCTCAAAGAGGCCATTCGAGGTCAAATGTGACTGTAGTTGTTTAGCCACAACTTTTTCCGTAACTTTGGAAAAGAAGGGAAGGTAGGAGATTGGTCGATCGTTGGCCGAGGTTGGGTTTTTTCCAGGAGGGGATAACTGCTGATTTGAACTAGGAGGGAACAACGCCTGTTTGGAGGGACTTATTGATCAGTTTGGTTATAAAAGGGCTGAGAGTGGAGGAACATGATTTCAGTAGGGTGGTGGAGATGGGGTCAAGGGCACAGCTTGTGGCTTTAATTTTTTAGATAGTTGACATGTCAGCAGGTGAGGTCAGAGTGAAGCAGCTCATGGAAGGTCGATATGATAGCAGTCAAAAATAGTCAATTACTTTCAGCTCGTGCTTATGTGCGTCTTCACGCAATGGCATCAGTTGGATTTCATTTAGCTGTTGTCCCTTGTCCTAACAGTTGACACAATTTTTGTAATTTTCACTTGCTTGACACACTTTAAAATACCTTTGTTTGGTTGTAGTGTGTAATAGTTTCCGGGTTTTTTTCTAGCCACTCTTCCGTATAGCCCAGCTCTGTGGAGTGTACGGCTTAAAGTGGCCCTATGGACAGATACTCCAATCTCTGCTGTGGAGCTTTGCAGCTCCTTCGGGGTTAACTTTGGTCTCTTTGTTGCCTCTCTGATTAATGCCCTCCTCGCCTGGTCCGTGAGTTTTGGTGGGCGGCCCTCTCTTGGCAGGTTTGTTGTGGTGCCATATTCTTTCCATTTTTTAATAATGGATTTAATGGTGCTCCGTGGGATGTTCAAAGTTTCTGATATTTTTTTATAACCCAACCCTTATCTTTACTTCTCCACAACTTTGTCCCTGACCTGTTTGGAGAGCTCCTTGGTCTTCATGGTGCTGCTTGCTTGGTGGTGCCCCTTGCTTAGTGGTGTTTCAGACTCTGCGGCCTTTCAGAACAGGTGTATATATACTGAGATCATGTGACAGATCATGTGACACTTAGATTGCACACATGTGGACTTTATTTAACTAATTATGTGACTTCTGAAGGTAATTGGTTGCACCAGATCTTATTTAGGGACTTCATAGCAAATGGGGTGATAACATATGCACGCACCCCTTTTCCGTTATATTTTTTATAATTTTTTGAAACAAGTAATTTTTTTTTTTTCACCACCAATTTGGACTATTTTGTGTATGTCCATTACATGAAATCCAAATAAAAATCCATTTAAATTACAGGTTGTAATGCAACAAAATAGGAAAAACGCCAAGGGGGATGAATACTTTTGCAAGGCACTGTACCTAGAGACTATTAGACATCGCGCACCAGAAGTTATTTACAATTAGACACACACCCCCGCCCCTCGTCTTACCAGACGTAGCTGCTCTGTCCTGCCGATACACGGAGAAGCCTGCCAGCTCTATATTATCCGGGTTGTCGTTCAACCACGTCTCTGTGAAACATAAGATATTACCGTTTTTAATGTCCCGTTGGTAGGACAGTCTTAATCGTAGATAGTCCAGTTTTTTTCCCAATGATTGCACATTGGCCAATAATACGGAGGGAAGTGGTGGTTTACCTACTCGTCGGTAAATTCTTACAAGGCACCTCACACTCTTCCCCCTTTTCCTGAAGGGGATTTGGGCCTTGTCTTGACAAAGCAGTATATAATTCACGTCAGACTCATTATATAAAAAATATTTGTCCAGTTCGAGGTGAGTAATCGCTGTTGTGATGTCCAGAAGCTCTTTTCGGTCATAAGAGACGGTAGCAGCAATATTATGTTCAAAATGAGTCACAAACAATGCGAAAAAAATAACTAAATAGCACAGTTGGTTATGAGCCCGTAAAATGGCAGCCATCCCCTCCGGCGCCATTATACAGCCTCTCAGATAATTATAATATATGTTTCAAGCCCATTGTCTCTTCCATTCACTGGATTAATGTGGTTGCTTTTAATCGGTCCGTCAACAGGCACAGCCAGTGCATTCTTGGTCTGCAATAATGTGCCCTTTTCCAATGGAACATGGAACAACGGAATATTTGTCTTTTAGTACTCTAAAAAATATGAATTGGAATACCCCAATGGCCAATGTTCTTAGCCGTTCATGAGAATGTGGCTTTGTGGACTGAGCAAGTCAAGAAAAGCATTTGGGTGTGTTCCCATTGTACATCTCTAAGAAATGTCTGTTTATGTCAATGTCTTGAACAAGAGAAACAATCTGTGCTTTCTTACCAGGCTTCAGTCAGAAAGAGCGGGAAGGTCAAAGGAAGGGATTGAGAGAGAAAAGGAAGGAAGGAGATACAGAGAGAGATTCAAAACAGAGTGATAAAGCTATCAATGTCTAGTGGGAATGTTTAATCGGTGAAAACTCACAGAATAGAGAGGTGTGCCCCTATGAGACTAAACACCAGTGCATCATCTTATTGAGAATGTTGGGTTTCATGTTATTCAATGGGACTGATAAGAAGCCAAGAGGGAGACAGCTCAATAAGATGATGCCATAGTCAGTAAAGCAGCTTGGCAAAGTGGAAATACGTTTTGAGGTCTAGTCTAGAGGGGTTTCTGCCATTTTTAATGAAGAAAATCCAGAAAACGACAGTGTTTCCTTGGAAAATAAGAGCCCTTGCAGAACTATTGAATGTTAAAGCATTCAATGATTGGGCGAGATATTCAAGATTTCATTTTTGGATAGGTTGGTGTAATGCAAGTCGATAGAGAGGAGATGGACCGATGGTTGGTTTCATGATTGTTTTCATTTGTTTTTCCAATTAGTGGAAACACATCAGAATTGTGCTTCCTATGTGTCACACTCTGGTTCTAGGACTTTTTGTGTTTAGTCAGGGTGTGTAGATTTCCGTGTGTGGTGTACTGTGGGTAGTGTCTAGGTGTTCGCGTTCTATGTTTGGTCAGTGACTCCAATCGGAGGTAACGAGTGTCAGCTGTCGGCTCGTTATCTCTGATTGGGAGCCATATTTAAATGTCTGTGTTCACCTTGTGGTTGTGGGTTTTTGTTCTTTATTCAGTCGGTGTAACTGAGGACGTCACGGATCGTGTTTTGTTTTGTCGTGTGTTTCAAAATTAAAATCATCATGTTCACTCCCAACGCTGCGCTTTGGTCATACTTCATTGGCGATCGTGACAGAAAAACCCACCACAACGAGACCAAGCAGCAGTTGGATGACGAGTGGTGGAGCCAGAAGAGCGAAGGTTGGGAGAGGACATTAGAGGCCTGGTCCACGGGGAGGAGAGACCCCCAGAAACTTTTTAGGGGGGGGCTCACGACGTCGGGGCAGCAGGAGTACGGGATTGAGGAGTGCAGAAGGTTGGCAGAGGAGGCCGCCAGGTTAAGGGGGCCACTGGTCACGAAGGGGAAGGAAGGTGTGGAGGCAGGGCGAAAGGTACTGGGGTGTGTTACCAGTCCGGTCCGGCCCGTTCCTGATCCCCGTGGAGGGCCAGGGGTGTGTGTCCCCAGTGCGGTCCTGTCTGTTCCTGCTCCCCGCACCAAGTCTGTGGTGCGTTTCGTCAGCCCTGTCCGGCCCGTGCCTGCTCCCCGCTCCAAGCCAATGATGCGCGTCGCCAGCCCGGCCCGGCCTGTTCCTGCTCCCCGCACCAAGTCTGTGGTGCGTTTCGTCAGCCCTGTCCGGCCCGTGCCTGCTCTCCGCACCAAGGCTGTGGTACGTGTCGCCAGCCCGGTTCGGCCTGTTCCTGCTCCCCGGCTCAAGTCTGTGGTGCGTCTTGTCAGCCCTGTCCGGCCTGGTCCTGCTCAACGCACCGAGCCTACGGGGTGCGTCGTCAGCCCTGTCCAGCCAGAGCCGTCCGCCAGACAGGATCAGCCAGAGCCTTCCGCCAGACAGGATCCGCCAGAGCCGTCCAGCCAGGATCCGCCAGAGCCGTCCAGCCGGGATCCGCCAGAGCCGTCCAGCCGGGATCCGCCAGAGCCTTCCAGCCGGGATCCGCCAGAGCCTTCCAGCCGGGATCCGCCAGAGCCGTCCAGCCGGGATCCGCCAGAGCCGTCCAGCCGGGATCCGCCAGAGCCGTCCAGCCGGGATCCGCCAGAGCCGTCCAGCCGGGATCCGCCAGAGCCGTCCAGCCGGGATCCGCCAGAGCCGTCCAGCCAGGATCCACGCACCAAGCCAGGGGCGCGTGTCGTCAGTCCGGTTCCGGCCAGCGGGGCTAGGCAGGACCAGGGGTACTTTGGGGGGTTGGAGAGGAAGTGGGGAGGAAGCCCGGAGCCGGAGCCGCCGCCGAGGAGGAATGCCCACCCAGCCCTCCCCTGTTTGCTTGTAGTTAGGCGCGGTCGCAGTCCGCGCCTTTGGGGGGGGGTACTGTCACACTCTGGTTCTAGGACTTTTTGTGTTTAGTCAGGGTGTGTAGATTTCCGTGTGTGGTGTACTGTGGGTAGTGTCTAGGTGTTCGCGTTCTATGTTTGGTCAGTGACTCCCAATCGGAGGTAACGAGTGTCAGCTGTCGGCTCGTTATCTCTGATTGGGAGCCATATTTAAATGTCTGTGTTCACCTTGTGGTTGTGGGTTTTTGTTCTTTATTCAGTCGGTGTAACTGAGGACGTCACGGATCGTGTTTTGTTTTGTCGTGTGTTTCAAAATTAAAATCATCATGTTCACTCCCAACGCTGCGCTTTGGTCATACTTCATTGGCGATCGTGACACTATGTAAACGCAGCCATATTTAACTGTAGTACAACTCCATTTATCCATTACAATTTTACCTAAAATGACATGTAATGAAATCGGTAAATTGGGGAAGCCGGTCTTATTCCTAAAAAGGAGCCTAGGAAAGGAATGAATATCCCCCACGAATACAATTTTCCCCAGCATGAGCGTTTGGTAGATTTCATTTCAAATACATAATTCCACTTTTCATTTCATGGAGCCGTCTCCTGATATGTTGTTAATGAGGAGCAAAGCAGTGATAAGGAACGCAGAGTCGGTGCCATTCACCTTGGCTGCTCTGCCAGCTTCAAGTGTTGGTTCTGGGGACAGATGGAAGTTTCGGGCCTTGGAGCAAGCCTGGGCATGCCTTCAGGAACCTGCCTTGTCAAGGAACCTGCTGTTTAATTATTTTGCCTAAATGTATATATGTTTACATGAGGCATATTAAATTGAAACGAATTGAAATAAGAAACTATTTGAAAAAATATTTTATTTAACCTTTATTTAACCAGGTAAGCCAGTTGAGAACAAGTTCTCATTTACAACTGCGACCTGGTCAAGATAAAGCAAAGCAGTGCGATACAAACAACAACACAGAGTTACATATGGGTTAAACAAAACATAAAGTCAAAAATACAACAGAAAATGTATATACAGTGTGTGCGAATGTAGTAAGTTATGGAGGTAAGGCAATAAATAGGCCATAGTGCAAAATAGTTACAATTTCGTATTAACACTGGAATGATAGATGTGCAAAAGATGATGTGCAAATAGAGATACTGGGGTGCAAATTAGCAAATTATATAACAATATGGGGATGAGGTAGTTGGGTGGGCTAATTTCAGAATGGCTGTGTACAGGTGCAGTGATCGGTAAGCTGCTCTGACAACTGATGCTTAAAGTTAGTGAGGGAGATAAGAGTCTCCAGCTTCAGAGATTTTTGCAGTTCGTTCCAGTCATTGGCAGCAGAGAACTGGAAGGAATGGCGGCCAAAGGAGGTGTTGGTTTTGGGGATGACCAGTGAGATATACCTGCTGGAGCGCAGACTACGGGTGGGTGTTGCTATGGTGACCAGTGAGCTAAGATAAGACAGGGATTTGCCTAGCAGTGATTTATAGATGACCTGGAGCCAGTGGGTTTGGCAACGAATATGTAGTGAGGGCCAGCCAACAACAGAGTACAGGTCACAATGGTGGGTAGTATATAGGGCTTTGGTGACAAAACAGATGGCACTGTGATAGACTACATCCAATTTGCTGAGTAGAGTGTTGGAGGCTATTTTGTAAATGACGTCGCCGAAGTCAAGGATCGGTAGGATAGTCAGTTTTACGAGGGCATGTTTGGCAGCATGAGTGAAGGAGGCTTTGTTGTGAAATAGGAAGCCGATTCTAGATCTAACTTTTGATTGGAGATGCTTAATGTAAGTCTGGAAGGAGAGTTTACAGTCTAACCAGACACCTAGGTATTTGTAGTTGTCCACATACTCTAGGTTAGACCCGCAGAGAGTAGTGATTCTACTTGGGTGAGCGGGTGCAAGCAGCGTTCGGTTGAAGAGCATGCAATTAGTTTTACTAGTGTTTAAGAGCAGTAGGAGGCTATGGAAGGAGTGTTGTATGGCGTTGAAGCTCGTTTGGAGGTTTGTTAACACAGTGTCCAATGAAGGGCCAGATGTATACAAAATGGTGTCGTCCGCATAGAGGTGGATCCGAGCGTCACCAGCAGCAAGAGCGACATCATTGATATACACAGAGAATAGAGTCGGCCTGAGAATTGAACCCTGTGGCACCCCCATAGAGATGGCCAGAGGTCCAGACAACAGGCCCTCCGATTTGATACATTGAACTCTATCTGAGAAGTAGTTGGTGAACCAGAGACTATTAGAGAAACCAAGGCTATTTAGTTTGCCAATAAGAATGCGGTGGTTGACAGAGTCGAAAGCCTTGGCCAGGTCGATGAAGACGGCTGCGCAGTACTGTCTTTTATCGAGCGCGTTTATAATATCGTTTAGGACCTTGAGCGTGGCTGAGGTGCACCCATGACCAGTTCAGAAACCGGATTGCATAGCGGAGAAGGTACGGTGGGATTCGAAATGGTCGGTGATCTGTTTGTTAACTTGGCTTTCAAATACTTTCGAAAGGCAGGGCAGGATGGATATAGGTCTGTAACAGTTTGGATCTAGAGTGTCACCCCCTTTGAAGAGGGGGATGACCGCGGAAGCTTTCCATTCTCTGGGGATCTCAGACGTTACGAAAGAGAGGTTGAACAGGCTAGTAATAGGGGTTGCGACAATTTCGGCGGCTAACTTGAGAAAGAAAGGGTCCAGATTGTCTAGCCCAGCTGATTTGTAGGGGTCCAGATTTTTCAGCTCTTTCAGAACATCACTGTCTGAATTTGTGTGAAGGAGAAGCGGGGGGGGCATGGGCAAGTTGCAGCGGAGGGTGCAGAGCTGGTGGCCGGGGTAGTGGTAGCCAGGTGGAAAGCATGGCCAGCCGTGGCAAAATGTTTGTTGAAATTCTCGATTATTGTAGATTTATCGGTGGTGACAGTGTTTCCTAGCCTCAGTGCAGTGGGCAGCTGGGAGGAGGTGCTCTTATTTTCCATGGACTTTACAGTGTCCCGAAACCTTTTGGAGTTAGTGCTACAGGATCCACATTTCTGTTTGAAAAAGCTAGCCTTTGCTTTCCTAACTGATTATGTATATTGGTTCCTGACTTCCCTGAAAAGTTGCATATCGCGGGGGGCTGTTCGATGCTAATGCAGTACGCCACAGGATGTTTTTGTGCTGGTCAAGGGCAGTCAAATCTGAGGAGAACCAGGGGCTATATCTGTTCTTAGTTCTGAATTTTTTTGAATGGGGCATGCTTATTTAAGATTGAGAGGAAAGCACTTTTGAAGAACAACCAGGCATCCTCTGACGGAATGAGGTCAATAGCCATCCAGGATACCCGGGCCAGGTCAATTAGAAAGGCCTGCTCGCTAAAGTGTTTTAGGGAGCGTTTGACAAAGATGAGGGGTGGTCGTTTGACCGCGGACCCATTACGGACGCAGGCAATGAGGCAGTGATCGCTGAGATCCTGGTTGAAGACAGCAGAGGTGTATTTAGAGGGTAAATTTGTCAGGACGATATCTATGAGGGTGCCCATGTTTACAGATTTAGGGTTGTACCTGGTAGGTTCGTTGATAATTTGTGTGAGATTGAGGGCATCTAGTTTAGATTGTAGGTTGGCTGGGGTGTTAAGCATATCCCAGTTTAGGTCACCAATCAGTACGAACTCTGAGGATAGATAGGGGGGCAATCAGTTCACATATGGTGTCCAGGGCACAGCTCGGGCTGAGGGGGGTCTGTAGCAAGTGGCAACAGTGAGAGACTTATTTCTGGAAAGGAGGATTTTTGGACGTAGTTTGTAACCCCACCCCTTTTGGCAGTTCTATCGAGACGGAAAATGTTGTAGTTGGGGATGGACATTTCTGAATTTTTGGTGGCCTTCCTAAGCCAGGATTCAGAAACTGCTAGAACATCAGGGTTGGCGGAGTGTGCTAACGCAGTGAATAACTCAAATTTAGGGAGGAGGCTTCAGATGTTAACGTGCAAGAAACCAAGGCTTTTACGGTTACAAAAGTCAACAAATGATAATGCCTGGGGAGTAGGAGTGATACTGGGGGCTACAGGGCCTGGGTTAACCTCTACATCACCAGAGGAACAGAGGAGGAGTAGAATAAGGATATGGCTAAAGGCTTTAAGTACTGGTCTTCTAGTGCGTTGGATACAGAGAAAAAAAGGGGCAGATTTCCGGGCATTGTAGAATAGATTCAGGGCATTATGTACAGTCAAGGATATGGAAGGATATGAGTACAGTGGAGGTAAACCTAAGCGTTGGGTAACGATGAAAGAGATAGCATCACTAGAGGCACCGATTGAGTCGGTCTCCGCGTGTATGGGGGGTGGGACAAAGGAGCTATCTAAGGCAGGTTGAGGTGGGCTAGGGGATCTACAGTGAAATAGTACAATAAGAAATAACTGAAACAGCAATAAGCAAGGCATATTGACATGGGAGAGAGGCATAAAGCAATCACAGGTGTTATTCGAGAGAGCTAAGACAACAGCTGGTAATGGCGACAAAGTTTGGGCTGAGGCTAAATATAAACATGATGCGGTACCGTATAAAGGAACAGTCCAGCAGGCATCAGCTGTATAGCTGAGTTATCATAAGGTCCGGTGAACAGTAATAGGAGAGTTCGGAGTTAGTTCGGGGGTTGCTACAGCACTGGCGAGGCCACGGCTTGCGTGTGCTAGCGGGCCGGGGCTAGCAGATGGATCTTTGTGGTTGACGTCGTAACGGGAAGCCTGTTGAAACCACATCAGACGATTTCGTCGGCAGACCAGTCGTGTTGGATCGGCGGGGCTCCGTGTCAACACTAGGAGGTCCGTCCGGTTGACAGAGAGGTAGATAGCCGGGAGATGGGCCTGGCTCGAGGCTAGCTCAAGGCTAACTGGTGCTTGCTACGGGCAATGGTAATTAGCCGATGACCACAGCCATTCGATAGCAGCTAGCTAGTTACGATGATCCGACGCTAGGGTGCAGTGATTCCGGTAGAAAATCTGATATGCTCTGGGTCGATAGCACGCTGTGCAGACTGGCCGACAAATTGTCCAGGCTAGAGCTAGTGCTGGCTGGTGGGTAGTGCAGACCACAGACAATGGTGAAGAAGCTAATGGTGGCTAATAGCAAGTAGCTAGCTAGCTGGCTACCACAGCCATTCGGTTGCAGCTAGACTAGTTTCAGCTTAAGATTCTTGATAAAAGTTATAAAGAAATAATAGAATCCTTTCCACGTTGGGTGAGGCGGGTTGCAGGAAAGTATATTTAGTTAAAGAATGAAAAGGAAAATTGAGAAATATATACAAAATAGACAAAAAACTAAAAAACTGTCTACTTACACAAGGACACTACAGAAAACACGTCCGCACTGCTACGCCATCTTGGATTCAATGTAGAATGAAACAAGATGAATGAATGTATTTTAAATCCTTTTTCCAATACATACCATACCTACCTATAGTATGTTACTTCTACAGTATGTTGCTAGAACAAACAGACCACTGCAAGATAACACTATTTCACAGCCCATGAGTCTGCTACTTACCTGCATGGTATTTACATGGATGGTATTAACCCTTTAGACCCCAATAGAATTATAGAATGCTGCTGTAAATTACTGCACGTTTTCAAGGTAAAGCTCATTTTCTCACACATTTCAAAACAGTCAAAGCTCAAAAACAAAGAACAAATGACAGGGAGTGGAGAGTGAAGAGCACAACTTCTTCTTTAATAATGACACCACATTCATGTCAATAGGAATAACACTGATCCTCTCCCTCCTCCTCTCCCTCTTCACTCTCCACTCCCTCCTCTCCACTCTCCTCTCCCTCCACAGCTCTATCCCTCCTATCGCCACAAACTCCTGCCTTCTGCTGCTGAGACATGAGTCTCCACATCACTTCCCTCGCTTTCACTGACCTAGAGGAACAGACTAACAGAGACAGAGAGAGAGAGGAGCAACAAACAGGATACAATTGTGGTCAGGATCATAATCACTCTGTCCCTCACTCACACAGTCTCTTCCTTCCTCTCCTTTTCTCAACCATACACATACTCTTCATAAATCACCTCTTAGGGGTTTCCATAATAAATTGTGTGATAGTTACATGCCTCCCATTCCACCCACACACACAGTATCATCATGATTCTATACAGCACTTTCAATCAATAAAAATTATTTTATGAAGTCCTTAGGCCAGATTGTTTCTCAGTTCATGGTGTGCATATGACAGACTGATGGATAATCAGACAGGATAGGGTACACAAAAATACATTCATAGATGGGTCAGATTATAACCTTAAGAGGCTATTTAGGGTACACACACTTCAAGACCAATGTTCAGATGACCTTTCATAGATGATAAGTCAAAGCATGTGGCACAACGGTTTGCAGACTCAATACATCATCTATTGCTTATTTATTTAGGATGTTGAAAGTAAAAGACTACGAAGATGACACTGCAATTTAGACAAACAGGTTTCGAATCATTATTCATCTATTTCGATGGGCATAGTTAGCTGGTTGTTTTTGTATGGAGGGAGTGAAACGATCAAGTGACAATGTTGCCTCCAACTCTCATTTTCTTGCCTGGTAGACTAACTACAGAGTTCGTCAATGTTAACTGATTAGTTACGAAGTTGGGACAGTTTCCAAATGAATTGCATCGGTAGAAACAGCACAAAACAAGAAACTTGTTAGCTGGCTAATATCACTGCAACTCAATATCAATACCCCAACAGAACAATTAAGTTGTCAAATAATAGGAAAACGAGGCAACATATGCCCTATGAATATCTGTAACTAGCAAACATGACAAACCATGACCTAAGCCAAATTTCTAAGCAGCAAATTGGTAAGCAGTGGGCTGTAAAAAAAGAGTTTCCCCAAGATGTTGCCAATTGTCATCGGTGGAAAATGTCTGTTCTACAGGGATACATGTAGGGATATCAGTAATGGAAGGCTGGTGGCCCTGTAGGCCAGAGTTCCCCCCGGTGAACGTTTCGGTTTTTGCCCTAGCACTATACATCGGATTCAAATAATCAAAGCTTGATGAGTTGTGGAGTGCTAGGGCAAAAACCTAAGAGATACTTAAGAGCTGACAGCCACCATGTTATTTGAGGCAGATTTCGGCGAGGCTGAGCTCTGGCCGGCAGTTGAAGACATGAACAGAGGCAGTTGGTTTACTGATCTAGGAGAGGGTCTTAGCTAGTAAGACCAGAGGCCGAACCGCTGCAGGAGTAGTTGGCACAAATGGCTGAGCTGGCTGGGATGTGGGAGTTAATTGCTAGTAGGGATAAAAGGTGAGAAGCTGCAGGGGAGACAGTCATGGGTCCAGTTGGACCGGAGGTGAAGTGAGGTCATTACTGGCAGAGGGAGCGGGTGAGCCATCGCCTTAGTGTCGAATGGGTGTATTAAGGCAAACGTAGTAACCAGGTCATTGGAGCACAGTGCGGGGATGCATCAGGGACTGTTGGCGTTGGGGCAGACCGAATGCAGGCAGGGTGTAATCGACAACTGAAGTGGTCTCAGGGCCAGTGAGACCTGAGGGGAGAGAGGAGCCAGAGGCTGTTAAGACAGAGCAGGCAAGGTAGCTGGGAGGCCAAAGTGGGCAACTTCAAAACCAGTGGTGGAAAAAGTACCCAATTCTAATACTTGAGTAAAAGTAAAGATACCTTAATAGAAAATGACTCAAGTAAAAGTGAAAGTCACCCAGTAAAATCCTACTTGAGTGAGTCTAAAAGTATTTGGTTTTAAATATATTTAAGTATCAAAAGTAAATGTAATTGCTAAAATATATTTAAGTATCAAAAGTAAAAGTATAAAGCATTTCAAATTCTATATTTTAAGCAAACCAGACGGCACCATTTTCTTTTTTTTTTCTTTTTATTTATGGATAGCCAGGGGCACGCTCCAACACTCAGACATAATTTACAAACAAAGCATGTGTTTAGAGGGTCCGCCAGATCAGACATAGTATTTGTAATTGTATTTATTAGGTATCCCCATTAGCTGCTGCCAATGCAGCAGCTACTATTTCTTGGGTCCAAACACATTAAGGCACTTACATTACATATAAAACAAAAGATAAAACAGTACATCATAAAACATTATTACACCACTACATATCTACAATAAAAAATGTATAATACCACCATACAACAATATTACAATGTGTGTGTAGACTAAGTGTGCTAGCGCTTGTGTGCGTATGAGTGTGTCTGTACCTTTGTGTGTCTCTTCACAGTCCCCGCTGTTCCATAAGGTGTATTTTTACATGTTTAAAAAAAAATCTGATTTTACTGCTTGCATCAGTTGCCTGATGTGGAATAGAGTTCCATGTAGTCATGGCTCTATGTTGTACTGTGCACCTTCCATAGTCTGTTCTGGACTTGGGGGTTGTGAAGAGACCTCTGGTGGCATATCTTGTGGGGTATGCATGGATGTCCGAGCTGTGTGTTAGTAGTTTAAACAGACAGCTCAGTAAATTCAGCTTGTCAACACTTCTTACAAACACAAGTAGTGATGAAGTCAATCTCTCTTCCACTTTGAGCCATCAGAGATTGACATGCATATCATTAATGTTAGCTCCCATTGTACTTTTCAGGGCCAGCCGTGCTGCCCTGTTCTGAGCCAATTATAATTTTCCTAAGTCCCTCTTTGGGGCACCTGACCACACTACTGTACAGTAGTACAGGTGCGACAAAACTAGGGCCTGTAGGACCTGGCATGTTGATAGAGTTGTTAAGAAGGCAGAGCAGCGCTATATTATGGACAGACTTCTCCCCATCTTAGCTACTGTTGTATCAATATGTTTTGACCATAACAATTTACAATCCAGGGTTACTCCAAACAGTTTAGTCACCTCAACTTGCTCAAATTCCACATTATTCATTACAAGATTTAGTTGAGGTTTAGGGTTTAGTGAATGATTTGTCCCAAATACAATGCTTTTAGTTTTGGAAATATTTAGGACTAACTTATTCCTTGCCACCCATTCTGAAACTAACAGCAGCTCTTTGTTAAGTGTTGCAGTCATTTAAGTCGCTGTAGTAGCTGACGTGTATAGTGTTGAGTCATCCGCATACATAGACAAACTGGCTTTACTCAAAGCCAGTGGCATGTCATTAGTAAAGATTGAAAAAAGTAAGGAGCCTAAACAGCTGCCCTGGGGAATTCCTGATTCTTAAGGTAACAGGCTGATTGGTCGGCTATTTGAGCCAGTAAAGTGGGCTTTCCTATTCTTGGGTAGCGGAATGACTTTTTCTTCCCTCCAGGGTTGAGGGCACACAACTTCTAGTAGGCTTATATTGAAGATATGGCAATTAGGAGTGGCAATATCGTCCGTTATTATCCTTAGTAATTTTCCATCCTGGTTGTCAGACCCTGGTGGCTTGTCATTGTTGATAGACAATTTTTTCACCTCTTCCACACTCACTTTACAGAATTCAAAAGTACAATGCTTGTCTTTCATAATTTGGTCAGATATTATTGGATGTGTAGTGTCAGCATTTGTTGCTGGCATGTTATGCCTAAGTTTGCTAATCTTGCCCATGAACAAATCAATAAAGTAGTTGGCAATATCAGTGGGTTTTATGATGAATGAGCCATCTGATTCAATGAATGATGGAGCCGAGTTTGCCTTTCCCCCCCAAAATGTCATTTAAGGTGCTCCAAAGCTTTGTACTGTAATTCTTTATATCATTTTTTTGTTTTAGTGTAGTTTATTTTTATTTTATTTAGTCACATGATTTCTCAATTTGTAGTACATTTGTCAATCGGTTGGGCTGCCAGACTTATTTGCCATACCTTTTGCCTGATCCCCCTCCACCATACAATTTTTCAATTCCTCATAATTCCAAGGGGATTTAACAGTTTTTACACACATTTTCTTAATGGGTGCATGCTTATTAGTAACTAGAATAAGCAATTTCATAAAAAGATGTCAAGTGCAGCATGTGGTTGGTCCTCATTACACACCAGCAAATATATTTTACATCATCAACATAAGAATCACTACACAACCTATTGGATGACCGCTTATACACTATATTAGGCCCAGCCTTTGGAACTCTGGTTTGCATAGATATGACTACTATATTGTGATCACTAAAACCTATGGATTTGGCTACTGCTTTAAAGCAAATTTCGTTCAGAATTAGTAAAGATTTGATCAATACATGTTGATTTCATTCCTGTGCCGTTTGAAACTACCCTGGTAGCTTGACTGACAACCTGAACCAGGTTGCAGGCACTGGTTACAGTTTAAAGCTTTTTCTTGAGAGGGCAGCTTCATGAAAGCCAGTCAATATTTAAATCACCCAGAAAATAAACTTCTGTTGATATCACATACAGTGGGGAGAACAAGTATTTGATACACTGCCGATTTTGCAGGTTTTCCTACTTACAAAGCATGTAGAGGTCTGTAATTTTTTATCATAGGTACACTTCAACTGTGAGAGACGGAATCTAAAACAAAAATCCAGAAAATCACATTGTATGATTTTTAAGTAATTAATTTGCATTTTATTGCATGACATAAGTTTTTGATCACCTACCAACCAGTAAGAATTGCGGCTCTCACAGACCTGTTAGTTTTTCTTTGAGAAGCCCTCCTGTTCTCCACTCATTACCTGTATCAACTGCACCTGTTTGAACTCGTTATCTGTATAAAAGACACCTGTCCACACACTCAATCAAACAGACTCCAACCTCTCCACAATGGCCAAGACCAGAGAGCTGTGTAAGGACATCAGGGATACAATTGTAGACCTGCACAAGGCTGGGATGGGCTACAGGACAATAGGCAAGCAGCTTGGTGAGAAGGCAACAACTGTTGGCGCAATTATTAGAAAATTGAAGAAGTTCAAGATGACGGTCAATCACCCTCGGTCTGGGGCTCCATGCAAGATCTGACCTCGTGGGGCATCATTGATCATGAGGAAGGTGAGGGATCAGCCCAGAACTACACGGCAGGACCTGGTCAATGACCTGAAGAGAGCTGGGACCCCAGTCTAAAAGAAAACCATTAGTAACACACTACGCCGTCATGGATTAAAATCCTGCAACGCACGCAAGGTCCACCTGCTCAAGCCAGCGCATGTCCAGGCCCGTCTGAAGTTTGCCAATGACCATCTGGATGATCCAGACGAGGAATGGGAGAAGGTCATGTGGTCTGATGAGACAAAAATAGAGCTTTTTGGTCTAGACTCCACTCGCTGTGTTTGGAGGAAGAAGAAGGATGAGTACAACCCCAAGTACACCATCCCAACCATGAAGCATGGAGGTGGAAACATCATTCTTTGGGGATGCTTTTCTGCAAAGGGGACAGGACGACTGCACCGTAATGAGGGGAGGATGGATGGGGCCATGTATCGCGAGATCTTGGCCAACAACCTCCTTCCCTCAGTAAGAGCATTGAAGATGGGTCGTGGCTGGGTCTTCCAGCATGACAACGACCCGACACACACAGCCAGGGCAACTAAGGAGTGGCTCCGTAAGAAGCATCTCAAGGTCCTGGAGTGGCCTAGCCAGTCTCCAGACCTGAACCCAATAGAAAATCTTTGGAGGGAGCTGAAAGTCCGTATTGCCCAGCGACAGCCCCGAAACCTGAAGGATCTGGAGAAGGTCTGTATGGAGGAGTGGGCCAAAATCCCTGCTGCAGTGTGTGCAAACCTCGTCAAGACCTACAGGAAACATATGATCTCTGTAATTGCAAACAAAGGTTTCTGTACCAAATTTTAAGTTCTGCTTTTCTGATGTATCAAATACTTATGTCATGCAATAAAATGCAAATTAATTACTTAAAAATCATACAATGTGATTTTCTGGATTTTTGTTTTAGATTCTGTCTCTCACAGTTGAAGTGTACCTATGATAAAAATTACAGACCTCTACATGCTTTGTAAGTAGGAAAACCTGCAAAATCGGCAGTGTATCAAATACTTGTTCTCCCCACTGTACATTATCCAGATACTGCCTGTTAGCACTTGGTGGTCTATAGAAGCTTCCCACAAAGGAATGACTAGGGATCTCTTGATATTGTGAAATAGACAATTGTTCTGTCCTGCTAAGCATTCAAAATGTTAACAAGTACTTTTGGGTGTCAGGGAAAATGTATGGAGTAAAATGTACATACATTTTATTTAGGAATGTAGTTAAGTAAAAGTAGTCAAAAATATAATAAGTAAAGTAAAGTACAGATACCCCAAAAGACGACTTAAGTGGTACTTTACACCACTGTTGAAAACCAGTTGCACCGCCGGCAGAGACAGAGGGGGGTACAGACAGCATTAGGCTGAGAAATAGTCAGTCGCTGGCAGAGGGTAGGTGAGCCAATGCCGGAGAAGCAGTCACAGGTCAAGTGGGGCCGGACAGAAAAGTAGTAGCAAGGCAAGGAAGCCAGAGCAGCTGTTGGCTGCCGGGAGTGCACTGCCGGCGTAGAGTAGACGGGGCAGTGAGAGCGGAGAAGGTGAGGGACGTGTGCCCGTGCCAAGTATTATAGAGGGGGGAGAGTGAAAGCCGGCCTGCTGTGCCGTCAGGGAGCGCTGTAGCTGGAGGGACTTAAGCGGTGTTGGATGACAAGTCATAATCTGAGGCTGGGAGATAAACCAGGTCCAGCGCTGGTTTGGGGGCCTGGGTCGAAGTCTGTGGTGTTGGAATGAATACATTGGAGGCAGCAGGGGATGTTGTCATGGTGGCCCTCGGTGGATGTGGTTCCGGCAGGAGGGGCAGCCATAGTCATCCAACTGGAAAGAGGGAAATGTAGTTTAGTGGGGGCACAAGAAAAATAAGGAAACAATCATGGCTGGAGAGAACCATGCCATTTCTAGAGAAGTCCAGTCTGCAGGATGAGATGTGGCCAATATATGGTGAATTTGCAACAAACTGATACTATGTTTTACATACCATCATGTGGACTGTGGCACATGTGACCCTTGACAAGCTTTAACTAATGGCATAATGAAGAGTGCCAATAAGTTTTTATCAATTACTCTTAACTTGAATGGAAATGAATATTGAATGTATTAAATGAAATGCTGTTCCGGCGATGGTTAAATAGCATTGACTCTAAAGCGATGGTTGGTGGCACGGCCTCATGGGTCCACCGAGGAGTGGGGCATGCGGCTTGCATGTGGCTGGGCGATGCACTGGTGCGTTTGGTGAAGCAGTACTGTGGATAGTCAGGAAATGTGCTCTGGAGAGCATGCTGGGAATAGACCGTGGAGCTGGCCAGCTTGGCAGAGAGGAAACATTGTGAAAGCAGGCAGCTTGCTGGTCCGTGATATGAGAGAAAGGAGGGATATAAAAAGACCCTGAAGACAGCAATTGAAAACAAAATTAAACTAAAGCATGGAACGCCAAGAGCCAACTGATTTCAACAGAGAGGTTGTGAGATGAACTGAATAGATTAGGGAACGAGACATGACGGGCGCGAGCTGCGACAAAAGACTACAATTAACTTGCTGAACAGAACGTGCACGCACTGCAGAACAGAGGACTTCTAGTTTGGTCAGGTTTAAGTAGGGGGGCAATGACGAGTGAAGACAGGTGGGGAGGCTGATTAGCAATGAGTTGCAGCTGATGCTTCTTGAAGAGCTGCATTCAAGGCAACTAGTTATTGTTGCAAACAGGTGTGGAGGGAGGTTTGGCAATTAGTAGCAGCTGGTGCTTGTTGAGTTGCTAGGGAGCTGTGTTGAAGGCAACTAGTTAAAGTGGTTGCATTTAAGTCTGGTTTCTCTCCTGAATTTTTGTTAATTCTTAACACCATTAAAATGATGCCCGGTCAAAGAAAATAAAAGATTGATGACTGTTTGAATGGGAAGTGTTCATTGATCATCCGTTTAGTAATGAGGTTTACTTGTTCGGGATAATAGGCTGTGAGTGAATTATATTGTGCAGATAATGGCTGCCACAACCTTGCCTGGGATAAAAGTAATGCCTCAGTGTTTCTTTGCACCATGCAGCAGGCCTGTGACTATGGTTGTAAGTTTGAAAGTGGCATTGTGGGCCTCTCCTTTTTGGGGTCTGACAGACAATAACAATAGTGCACTCCTATGTGAACCTTTTGCTATGGTTATATTATAATGCATTCTTTAAGACTCAAGACGTGTGACTGCATATTCAAAAGAGCATTGGTTGACTCTGAAAAAGAGCAATTCTGGAGAATGGCAAAAGATTGTATAACGTTAATGTCAAATGATCCATGATCATGGACATTGCATACATACTGAGAGAAGTAAGGTATCTTTAAACATAAGGGCTGCTGACTTGAGTCATCGACTTGCATCCTTGTCCCACCCTTAAAGCAGATGTGTGTCCTATATGGAGTAAGGTCTTTGTGTGATTGTATTGGTTGTAAGGTCAATTATTGCACATACTACAATGCTTACATTTCTTGCTATCTGTAATGAAGAACCAACCTCTTCTGAGTAAGTCGCATATCATGGGTTTGTAAATTGGGTTTGCATACGGTGCATGATGCAATTGCTTATTGGACACTTTTACTTAATGGACAATTAGTTGTATGCAACCTATACAGTGTTTATTTTTCTGAAGTGTGACCAAAATCTATTCTATACCATAGTAGCGACATAACTATACTGAACAAAAATATAAAACGCAACACGCAACCATTTCAATGATTTTGCTGAGTTACAGTTCATATGTGACCGACCGGCTCGATTCGGTCTTATGAAGCAAAATTTGAAATGGTATTTTTTATATTGGATAAAAGTAGAGACTCAGAGCTAGAACATGTTATATCATACACTACAGTTGAGGAACAATGGGAAAGTAATTCTGCTATGAAAGTTGATAAACTTGTAACCTCACTTTTGAGAAAGTTGCCCTTGAATGTTTTGGTACCTACTGGAGTGCTCTTCTTTGTCTACACCCATTCAGCATAGTTCACACCCTTTTAAGCTTTAGCCCCACCCATCTCTTTAAGGATTCACTTGTGAGGCTATGTACTAAACAATCAAAGATTTCAAGACTAAAGGCTGGTTTACACTACGGGTGTGTTCGTGAATTTAATATGGAGTGCCACTGTTGTCTCAGAGCGTTGTCAGATTGTCCGTTCGTAAATTCAGAGCATTACGGTCACAGAGTGTTCAGAGTGCACACCGGATGCTCTGGCCGAGGAGTAGGGTTAATCTGAGCGTTCTGACCTAACAACAGCAGTCAAGCACCGAAGCTAACTGGCTAACGTTGGCTAGCTACTTCCAGACACAAATGGGATAATAGATCACTCTGACCTACCCACTGGGGGTCCAGGCTGACCCACTGGGGAGCCAGGCCCAGCCAATCAGAAGGAGTTTTTCCCCACAAAAGGGCTTTATTACAAACAAAAATACTCCTCAGCAGCCCCCTCCCCCCTCTGATGATCCTGCAGGTGAAGAAGCCAGATGTGGAGGTCCTGGGCTGGTGTGGTTACACGTGGTCTGCGGTTGTAAGGCCGGTTGCACGTACTGCCAAATTCTCTAAAACGACATTGGAGGCGGAGGCGGCTTATGGTAGAGAAATGAACATTCAATTCTCTGGCAACAGCTCTGGTGGACATTCCTGCAGTCAGCATGCCAATTGCACGCTCCCTCAAAACTTGAAACATCTGTGGCATTGTGTTGTGTGACAAAACTGCACATTTTAGAGTGGCCTTTTATTGTCCCTAGCACAAGGTGCACCTGTCTAATGATCATGCTATTTAATCAGCTTATTGATATGCCACACCTGTCAGGTGGATGGATTATCTTGAAAAACTATGAAATGCTCACTAACTAATTTGAGAGAAATGAATATTTTTGTGCGGATGGAACATTTCTGGGAACTTTTATTTCAGCTCATGAAACATGTGACCAGCACTTTATATTTTTGTTCAGTGTGGTTGTCATTTTGCTTGGTTGGTATTGTTGTGAGCCCAATACCTAGACTTTGTTGTATGTGTTGCCACTGAGACAAAAAAGTCATGAAATGCCTGCTTACTGCAAATGTGAAGGGAATGACTAATTACTTGGCCAAGCCTCTGTGGCCCCCACACTTTGAAACAGAATTCTGGAGAGCACCTTAGGGGCATTGTTACCATTACATTTACATTTTAGTCATTTAGCAGACGCTCTTATCCAGAGCAACTTACAGTTAGTGAGTGCATACATTTTCATACTGGCCCCCCGTGGGAAACGAAACCACAACCCTGGCGTTGCAAGCGCCATGCTCTACCAACTGAGCTACCACTCTGAATCCTCCCTGCTGAATAAGCACCGGCAGCGGTGTGTGCATGCTCGGCCTACCGAAGGATCAAACACTCAGACAAGGTCACCGTCCATGTGAAATATGAGGCGAGGTGACCATTGAATCCATTTTTTAAAATGTATCCTTGGCTGTGCAGTTTTCATTTTCGTCGGTTTAGCAGCAAGTGGCACTAAGGAGCTCTGGAGGTCACCTGCTCCTTGGGAAACAGAAGAAGTGACTGAGTGTGGGGATGTTTGCGACTAGTAGTTTGATAGAAAAAGGTTTGAGAGGGAGATTGTTCCGCCCTAAAACAAGTTGGTTCTCAGTGGGGAATGTGGCCTTATTGTACAAACACTGAACTGAGCTGAATGGTATTTCCGAGGTTGTGTTTTTCTATGCGAAAACCAGACCTCCCTCCTGGAACATTCTATGAGACTAAAGTAACTGGAAAAGCCAGTCCCCACAGCTCAGCAGGACTTCAATATTTCATCCGTAATCAAATCATTCTGGTCATCGCTCTTCCTCCCTGCCTCCTGACTTTGAAACTTCAATGTAGGGCAGATGCCACGTTTAATTGACTCGCGTTCACCTCCTTTTTTTGGTCAATTAATGTTTCGATTGGAAGACTGGAGTGTTTTTTTGGGTGATAGCCCTTAATGCTTCGACATACTCTGCTGCTACGCCTTTGAAAAGAATGCACCATAACAATCCGTGGCTAATTCTGATTCTTTCAAAGAGTTTGGGAAGGAGGATAATGAGCTACATCAGACATAATGAGAGAATCATGAGAGTAGAAATCCCACCTCCTCAGTAGGAATGAACTCCCCACTCTCTGAGAAACAATTTGTCAATTAGGACCTGAGGGCTTGGGAGTAATGGAATATAGCTTTCTGCTATAGTCTAGAACAGCCATCATTGGTAGATCTTAACTGTGCACTGGCAGTGTCACCCATTGGAGTGCTATTGTTGCTCTACTGGGAAGACATCAGACAAAGCCCTTTGAGGCCAAGGGTGAAGTTAGACTAGTTTGTGGACTACTCAGTGATTGAAAAGCTCTGAATCCTTACAAATGTGTCAGAAATTTAGTCAGTGTGATGTGCTGTGTATACTAAGGCATTTCAGGTCAGCATGCAAATTCAGGTGCTTAGTGAGATGCAGCAGGACAAACACAGAGCCATAGTGTTCTTTACACATTACTATCCTACTAAGCAATTGGGATAGACTTGTTTTGCTCAGAGCTCCAAAAGCTTCCAGCAAAGAGGTGAAACAGTTTGCCTGTCTTCTATGAAACAGATGTTCACTCAATTCAAAATACTTCCGGGCTAGGCATAAAAACAGAGTTTTCAGCGTTATTGGGCCTCAGTAAAATCTAATCAAATTGTATTTGTCACATACATGTGTTTAGCAGATGTTATAGCGGGTGTAGCGAAATACTTGTGCTTCTAGCTCCGACAGTGCAGTAATATCTAACAAGTAATATCTAACAATTTCACAACATATACCTAATACACACAAAACTGGAATGGAATTTTAGAAAATATACACATATGGACAAGCAATGACAGAGCGGCATGGACGAAGATACAGTAGAATATTATAGAATAGAATACAGTATATACATATGAGATGAGTAGTGCAAGATATGTAAACATTATTAAAGTGACTGTAAACATTATTAAAGTGACTAGTGTTCCATTTCTTAAAGTGGCCAGTGATTTCAATAGGCAGCAGCAACCTCTAATGTGCTAGTGATGTGGAGGTGTTGGGGCTCCGACCTTGCTGGAGTTGAGGTTCAGGTGGGATGTGTGTGTCGACAGGCTGAGTGAGTCGGTGGGGAACAGCTGGCCGCCATTGGAATTCTGAACCTTGTTGCACTGACAGGCTTCTTTCCGCAGGATTAAATCTTTGCAACCTATCTGTTTGGTGTCAACTCAAATCTAAGCCTTGCCATATCATAGGCGGTCAGAGCTGCCCCACCACTTGGCTGAGCGTCACAATGACAAGGGGGTCACCTTTGCCTTGAGATTTAGTCTGAGAAGTGAGTAGACTTAGGAGCCGGCCAAATGCCAGATAGTTTGTCTTAGCTAACAAAGTTAACTACACAAATGCACAATTTCGATAAGAGCTACCAAGAACTAACAAACACTCAGTTTCTCAGGTCTTGTTAATTCTTTTCCATTCTGTCTTCAGGCTGAATATCCACTGCAACATTACTGTTTACATGGAAAATGGGTTCCTTTGCTAAACCAGCATTGGACTACTTACAAGAAACAAAGAGAAGCAATTGAAATAGTGGGAAAAAAAGGGCATTCCCTTCAAATTAATTTGTCAATCCTTCTACATACATTGCAGACACATATTTTGCAGATGTTATCGCAGGTGCAGCGAAATGCATATGTTTCTAGCTCGCATCGGTGCAGTATACCTAATACACACAAATTCCTAAATTTTTCATAATTACATTAAGAAATATCAGAACGAGCAACGTCAGAGTCCGGAATATAAATATACTGTATATACACAGTGGACAAAACATTAGGAACACCTTCCTAATATTGAATTGTACCCCCTTTTGCCCTCAGAACAGCCTCAATCCGTCAGGGCAAGGACTCTACAAGGTGTCAAAAGCATTCCACAGGGTCCATGTTGACTCAAATGCTTCCCACAGTTGTGTCAAATTGGCTGGATATCCTTTGGGTGATGGACCATTCTTGATACACACGAGAAACTGAGCATGAAAAACCAGCAGCGTTGCAGTTCTTGACACACTCAAACCGGTGCGCCTGGCACCAACTACCTTACCCCTTTCAATGGCACTTAAATCTTTTGTCTTGACCAGAGCAAGGGTTCCTATGGTTTTGTACACCCAGTGTATATGTACAGTATATAATGGTGTATAGACAGTATGAACAGTATATGAATAGGAAAGGTGTGTACAGCAGGAGTTACAGTGAGGGAAAACAGTATTTGATCCCCTGCTGATTTTGTAAGTTTGCCCACTGACAAAGAAATGATCAGTCTATAATTTTAATGGTAGGTTTATTTGAACAGTGAGAGACAGAATAGCAACAAAAGAATCCATAATGCGGTCAAAATCTAGATTAAATCATTTCATTATAGCGCCTGATCTTCCGAGACTCATTTGAAAGACTAAAAGCTCCATTGTATCAGCAAAAAACATTATCTGCTTAATTTTGTTCAAATAAAATGAGAGCACTTTCACTACAGTGTTTCTATCGTTTTCAAGACGTTTTGTAATACGGACATGCAGGCAGCTGATTCTCTATGGCTAGTATATACAGTGAGGGAAAAATTTATTTGATCCCCTGCTGATTTTGTACGTTTGCCCACTGACAAAGAAATGATCAGTCTATAATTTTAATGGTAGGTTTATTTGAACAGTATGAGAGAGAGAATAACAACAAATATATCCAGAAAAACGCATGTCAAAAAAGTTATAAATTGATTTGCATTTTAATGAGGGAAATAAGTATTTGACCCCCTCTCAATCAGAAAGACTTCTGGCTCCCAGGTGTCTTTTATACAGGTAACGAGCTGAGATTAGGAGCACACTCTTAAAGGGAGTGCTCCTAATCTCAGTTTGTTACCTGTATATAAGACACCTGTCCACAGAAGCAATCAATCAATCAGATTCCAAACTCTCCACCATGGCCAAGACCAAAGAGCTTTCCAAGGATGTCAGGGACAAGATTGTAGACCTACACAAGGCTGGAATGGGCTACAAGACCATCGCCAAGCAGCTTGGTGAGAAGGTGACAACAGTTGGTGCAATTATTCGCAAATGGAAGAAACACAAAATAACTGTCAATCTCCCTTGGCCTGGGGCTCCATGTAAGATCTCACCTCGTGGAGTTGCAATGATCATGAGAACGGTGAGGAATCAGCCCAGAACTACACGGGAGGATCTTGTCAATGATCTCAAGGCAGCTGGGACCATAGTCACCAAGAAAACAATTGGTAACACACTGTGCCGTGAAGGACTGAAATCCTGCAGCGCCCGCAAGGTCCCCCTGCTCAAGAAAGCACATATACAGGGCCGTCTGAAGTTTGCCAATGAACATCTGAATGATTCAGAGGAGAACTGGGTGAAAGTGTTGTGGTCAGATGAGACCAAAATGGAGCTCTTTGGCATCAACTCAACTCGCCGTGTTTGGAGGAGGAGGAATGCTGCCTATGACCGCAAGAACACCATCCCCACCATCAAACATGGAGGTGGAAACATTATGCTTTGGGGGTGTTTTTCTGCACTGACCTATACACAATACCCCATCATGTCAAAGTGAAATTAGGTTTTTGGACATTTCTACAAATTAATAAAAAAATAGAAGCTAAATGTCTTGAGTCAATCAGAATTCAACCCCTTTGTTATGGCAAGCCTAAATAAGTTCAGGAGTAAAAATGTACTTAACAAGTGACATAATAAGTTGCATGGACTCACTCTGTGTGCAATAATAGTGTTTAACATGATTATTTTAATGACTACCTAATCTCTGTACCCCACACATACAGATAATTGTAAGGTCCCTCAGTCGAGCAGTGAATTTCAAACACAGATGCAACAACAAAGACCAGGGAGGTTCTCCAAAGACCAAGGAGGGTTTCCAATTTGACCATGAGGCCAATGGTGACTTTAAAACAGTTACAGAGTTTAATGGCTGTGATAGGAGATAACTGAGGATGGATCAACAACATTGTAGTTACTCCACAATACTAACCTAATTGACAGAGTGAAAAGAAGGAAGCCTTTACAGAATAAAAATATTCAAAAACATGCATCCTGTTTGCAACAAGGCAAAGCAATTAATTTGAAAAGCAATTAACTTTTTGTCCTGAATACAATGTGTTACGTTTTGGGCAAATCCAATACAACACGACTGAGTACCACTCTCCATTATTTCAATCATGGTGGTGACTGCATCGTGTTATGGGTACGCTTGTAATTGTTAAGGACTGGGGAGTGTTTCAGGAGAGGAAAACCTGGTTCAGTCTGCTTTCCACCAAACAATGGGAGATTAATTCAACTTTCAGCAGGACAATAACTTAAAACACAAGACCAAATCTACAATGGAGTTGCTTATAAAGAAAACAGTGAATGTTTAAGTGGCTGTCACGAACGTCGTATGAAGGAGTGGACCAAAGCCCAGCGTTAGTTGCGAACATACTTGCTTTATTTAATTAAAGCATACACACGAAATAACAAAACAATAAACGACTCGTGAAGTCCTCAGTGACAATGACCGAACACGGAACAAAAACCCACAAACACAAAGTGAAACACAGACAGTTAAATATGGCTCCCAATCAGAGACAACCAGCACACAGCTGACACTCGTTGCCTCTGATTGGGAGTCACTCAGTCAAACATAGAAATAACCAACCTAGAACACCCAACATAGCAACAGAACACAGAATGAACACACCCTGGCTCAACATAATGAGTCCCAGAGCCAGGGTGTGACAGTGGCCGAGTTACAGTTTACTTAAATCTGATTGAAAATATATGGCAAGACCTGAAAATGACTATGGACACTGAACAAAAATATAAAACACAACAATGTCAAAGATTTGACTCAGTTTCAGTTCATAAAATTGTTTTATTATCCAGAGCGACTTACAGTTAGTGAGTGCATACATTATATATATATGCATATATATTTTTTTTTTCATACTGCCCCCCCGTGGGAAACGAACCCACAACCCTGGCGTTGCAAACACCATGCCGCCAATTCCCTCCCCTACCCTGGGCCAATTCTGCGCCGCCACATGGGTCTCCCGGTTGCGGCCGGCTACAACAGAGCCTGGATTTGAACCAGGATCTCTAATGGCACAGCTAGCACTGCAATGCAGTGCCTTAGACCACTGCGCCACTCGGGTGGCCTAATGAAATGAATTCATTAGGCCCTAATTTAAGGATGTCACATAATTGGGGTCACAGACACCAAAACAAATAAATGTAATGGTGTGGATCAGAAAACCAGTCAGTATCTGGTGTGAGCCCCGTTTGCCTCATGCAGTGTGACACATCTCCTTCGCATATAGTTGACCAGGCTGTTGATTGTGGCCTGTGGAGTATTGTCTCACTCCTCTTCAATGGCTGTGCGAAGTTGCTGGATACTGGCGGGAACTGGAACACGATGTCGTAAACATCGATCCAGAGCATCCCAAACAAGCTCAATGGGTGATATGTCTGGTGAGTATGCAGGCCATGGAAGAACTGAGACATTTTCAACTTCCAGGAATTGTGCACATAACTTTGCACCCTGGGGCCGTACATCATCTCATCACGGTATGTCTTTGCATTCGATGAAATGATGAAATGCAAATTGTGTACTATAACCCCTCTGCCACCATGGGAGCAATCGGTTCACAATGTTGACATCATTACAACGCTCGCCCACACAACGCCATAAAGGCTGTCTGCCATCTGCCCGGTACAGTTGAAACTGGGATTCATCCATGAAGAACACACTTCTCCAGCATGCCAGTGGCCATCGAAGGTGAGCTTTTGCCCACTGAAGTTGGTTACGACGCCGAACTGCAGTCAGGTCAAGACCCTGGTGAGGACGACGAGCATGCAGATGAGCTTCCCAAGTTGGCCGGTTGGACGTACTGCCAAATTGTGCAAAATGATGTTGGAGGCATCGTATGGTAGATTAATTAACATTAAATTCTCTGGCAACAGCTCTGGTGGACATTCCTGCAGTCAGCATGCCAATTGCACTCTCCCTCAAAACTTGATATATCTGTGGCAAAACTGCACATTTTAGAGTGGTCGTTTGTCACCAGCACAAGGTGCACCTGTGTAATGATCATGCTGTTTAATCAGCTTCTTGATATGCCACCCCTGTCCGGTGGATGGATTATCCTGGCAATGAATAAATGCTCACTAACAGGGATGTAAACAAATTTGTGCACAACATTTGAGAGAAATAAGCTTTTTGTGCGTGTTTAACATTTCTGGGATCTTTTTATTTCAGCTCATGAAACATGGGACCAGTACTTTACATGCTACATTTATATTTTAGTTCAAAATACAGTGGCTTGCGAAAGTATTCATCCCCCTTGGCATTTTTCCTATTTTGTTGCCTTACAACCTGGAATTAAATTGATTTTTTGTGGGTTTGTATCATTAGATTTACACAATATGCCTACCACTTTGAAGATGCAAAATATTTTTTATTGTGAAACAAACAAAAAAGAAGACAAAACAGAACTTGAGCATGCATAACTACTCTACAAAGTCAATACTTTGTAGAGGCAACTTTTGCAGCAATTACAGCTGCAAGTCTCTTGGGGTATGTCTATAAGCTTGGCACATCAAGCCACTGGGATTTTTGCCCATTCTTCAAGGCAAAACTGCTCCAGCTCCTTCAAGTTGGATGGGTTCCGCTGGTGTACAGCAATCTTTAAGTCATACCACAGATTCTCAATTGGATTAAGGGCTTTGACTAGGACATTCAACGACATTTAAATGTTTCCCCTTAAACCACTGGAGTGTTGCTTTAGCAGTATACTTAGGGTCATTGTCCTGCTGGAAAGTGAACCTCCATCCCAGTCTCAAATCTCTGGAAGACTGAAACAGGTTTTCCTCAAAAATGTCCCTCTATTTAGCGCCATCCATCATTTCCCAGTCCCTGCCGATGAAAAACATCCCCACAGCATGATGCTGCCACCACCATGCTTCACTGTGGGGATGGTGTTCTCGGGGTGATGAGAGGCGTTGGGTTTGCACCAGACATAGCGTTTTCCTTGAAGGCCAAAAAGCTCAATTTTAGTCTCATCTGACCAGAGTACCTTCTTCCATATGTTTGGGGAGTCTCCCACATGGCTTTTGGCGAACACCAAACGTGTTTGCTTATTTTTTACTTTAAGTAATGGCTTTTTTCTGGACACTCTTCCGTAAAGCCCAGCTCTGTGGATTGTACGGCTTGAAGTGGTCCTATAGACAGATACTCCAATCTCTGCTGTGGAGCTTTGCAGCTCCTTCAGGGTTATCTTTGGTCTCTTTTTTGCCTCTCTGATTAATGCCCTCCTTGCCTGGTCTGTGAGTTTTGGTGGGCGGCCCTCTCTTGGCAGGTTTGTTGTGGTGCCATATTCTTTCCATTTTTTTTATAACAGATTTAATGGTGCTCCATGGGATGTTCAAAGTGTCAGATATGTTTTTATAACCCAACCCTGATCTGTACTTCTCCACAACTTTGCCCCTGACCTATTTGGAGAGCTCCTTGGTCTTCATGGTGCCGCTTGCTTGGTGGTGCCCCTTGCTTAGTGGCGTTGCACACTCTGGGGCCATTCAGAACATATACATATATACATACACACACACACACACACACACACACACACACTGAGATCATCTGACAGATCATGTGACACTTAGATTGCACACAGGTGGACTTTATTTAACTATTTATGTGACTTCTGAAGGTAATTGGTTGCACCAGATCTTATTTAGGGGCTTCATAGCAAAGGGGGTGAATATATACAGTGAGGGAAAAAAGTATTTGAAACCCTTGTTGGCAATCACAGAGGTCAGACGTTTCTTGTAGTTGGCCACCAGGTTTGTAAAAATCTCAGGAGGGATTTTGTCCCACTCCTCTTTGCAGATCTTCTCCAAGTCATTAAGGTTTCGAGCCTGATTTTTGGCAACGCCAACCTTCAGCTTCCTCCACAGATTTTCTATGGGATTAAGGTCTGGAGACTGGCTAGGCCACTCCAGGACCTTAATGTGCTTCTTCTTGAGCCACTCCTTTGTTGCCTTGGCCGTGTGTTTTGGGTCATTGTCATGCTGGAATACCCATCCACGACCCATTTTCAATGCCCTGGCTGAGGGAAGGAGGCTCTCACCCAAGATTTGACGGTACATGGCCCGTCCATCGTCCCTTTCATGCGGTGAAGTTGTCCTGTCCCCTTAGCAGAAAAACACTCCCAAAGCATAATGTTTCCACCTCCATGTTTGACGGTGGGGATGGTGTTCTTGGGGTCATAGGCAGCATTCCTCCTCCTCCAAACATGGCGAGTTGAGTTGATGCCAACGAGCTCGATTTTGGTCTCATCTGACCACAACACGTCCACCCAGTTCTCCTCTGACTAATTCAGATGTTCATTGGCAAACTTCAGACGGGCCTGTATATGTGCTTTCTTCAGCAGGGGGACCTTGCGGGCGCTGCAGGATATCACTCCTTCACGGCGTAGTGTGTAACCAATTGTTTTCTTGGTGACTATGGTCCCAGCTGCATTGAGATCATTGACAAGATCCTCCCGTGGAGTACTGGGCTGATTCCTCACCGTTCTCATGATCATTGCAACCACGAGGTGAGATCTTGCATGGAGCCCCAGGCCGAGGGAGATTGACAGTTCTTTTGTGTTTCTTCCATTTGCGAATAATCGCACCAACTGTTGTCAGCTTCTCACCAAGCTGATTGGCGATGGTCTTGTAGCCCATTCCAGCCTTGTGTAGGTCTACAATCTTGTCCCTGACATCCTTGGAGAGCTCTTTGGTCTTGGTCAAGGTGGAGAGTTTGGAATCTGATTGATTGATTGCTTCTGTGGACAGGTGTCTTTTATACAGGTAACAAGCTGAGATTAGGAGCACTCCCTTTAAGAGTGTGCTCCTAATCTCAGCTCCTTACCTGTATAAAAGACACCTGGGAGCCAGAAATCTTTCTGATTGAGAGGGGGTCAAGTACTTATTTCCCTCATTAAAATGCAAATCAATTTATAACATTTTTGACATGCGTTTTTCTGGATTTATTTGTTGTTATTCTGTCTCTCACTGTTCAAATAAACCTACCATTAAAATTATAGACTGATCATTTCTTTGTCAGTGGGCAAACTTACAAAATCAGCAGGGGATCAAAAACATTTTTCCCTCACTGTATATACTAGCCATAGACAATCAGCTGCCTGCATGTACGTATTACAAAACGTCTTGAAAACGATAGAAACACTGTGGTGAAAGTGTTCTCATTTTATTTGAACAAAATTAAGCAGATAATGTTTTTTGCTGATACAATGGAGCTTTTAGTCTTTCAAATGAGCCTCGGAAGATCAGGGGCTATAATGAAATGATTTAATCTAGATTTTGACCACAGTGTTGTTGTAAAGGACTACCCGTGATCATTACCATGCTAATACCCTACTATGGTCTAGAAAGTTGCAGTTATGGAGCTTTAACAGCAGGGAATTACAGTTGATCGCTTCATTGATTAGGTTTTGGTGTCAATGATAATGGAGTGTTGGACATAATAGCATCTCTGAGCACGATATCCAATGTGTAATAGGCACACACTGCAAAGGCAAAAAAGATGGAGTGGAAAATAGGGATTGGCAGCTACGCTTCTTCTTTTCCCCTGTCAGGTGTTCCACCAGCTACTCAAGCCTCCATCCTGTATATGGCCCCCTCCTCAGACAGCATTAACTTGATCAATTTAGGTTTCACTAGGTATAGACCTTCAACATAGCAGTTTTAAAGATTTTATTAAAAGAGAAAGGGGAGTTGAGGTGAAGGAGGGAGCAAGACGCTCGAGGTAGGTAGAGGTGTGGTTGTCCGTAGGACGATGAAGAGCGGGCACTCTTGGTGGAGGGGCGGGGTTGTCCATAGGATGATGAAATGCAGGCGTTCTTAGTGGAGGAGTGTGGTTGTCCGTAGGAAAGGTGTGGTTATCTGAAGTGCTGGAGGATTCGTGGAGGAGTGGTCAAGGAAAAGTGACGGGATCGGGACTCTGGGTGCAAAAAGTAACTGCCTAACTCATTATTAAAGAAATTGGCTACTCAAACATCTCCAACAGTCAGTAGAACTCAAATCTTAAAAAGTAGTACTAACTCATTTGTTTTAGAGTACTGTTAACAAATATTAGGTAATTGAGTAAATAACGTCATTTATTTGTGTCCTGCTAAATCTAAAGTTGAGTTTCTGGAAGTTATGATTATTGAATATTTTAAAGTCAATCTAACATTTATTAACCCTTTGACGCGTACAATCACATATTTGTGATCATTGTTGAGTGGTCCCTGCAGCGTACCATCGCAAATATGTGATCGGAACAGTAGCAACAGAAGGTATGATACAACAAACACATCTAAACAGTATTGTTGTCTGAAAAGCATCTAAACAATGTTTTGTACTGATGGGAAATAAAGGTCTTCACAACTTAATTCCTAAATTTCACCTTTTTTTGTTAAAGATAAATGCGAACTTTATCATCCAAACATCACACGGAACACATCCACAGCCAAACTCATTCCATAAACCAGTCTAAATAAAAGGTTGCGCTGACAAAAAACAAAACATAAGTTAGTGACCTAACAGCTAGACTTGTTAACAATGTACCACATCATTGTTGAGCACAAGGGAGAAATGTAAAATTGTTTAGAAAAGAGATACATGTCTGCTAAGCTAACAGCAGCTACATTCTTTATGATGGCAGCCATGTATGTTTATGTTTGACAAGCGAAAACTCTAATCCCAGAATGCCATTCACTATAAGATGCAAATAAACAAAGCCCATTGCCTGAAATGTATTTACTTAGTTTGGCCACTTTTCAGCATATTACAACTCTTCGATGTACTTGTTACAGTGTATACAAGAACCGGAACACATGACAAGTTGTTTTCCATTTTGACAAACACAAAGCAAATAAAATGTTATCACCTCACAGTTCATCACCCCAAATACAAGCCTACTGCCTATCCTAACCGTAACCGTTTTTTTGTGGTGGGGGTTCATTCCATTTGTGGGGGGTTTAAGTCCATGGGGGGGGTAGAAATGGGGGAAGGTATCGTGGGGGAATATAATGTAGGAAATATTACTATGATGGGGGATTTATCAATAAAATGGGGGGGGGGGGAAACAGGAGAAGTTTATACGCTAAATACAAATAAACCCCCTGGAAAAGGGGGTCTGAGCTGGCAACCCTGAGGTACCATAGCTACAATCTGATGACGTGTTCAAAACAATTGGGAACTCGGAAATCTCCAACTTCCGATTTCAGTGCGTTCAAGACAACTGGGAACTCTGAAAAAAAAATTGCTCCGACTGGGAAAATATTTTTGAACGGTCATCCAACTCGGAATTCCAACTCGGGAACTAGATCATTGACGTAATTTTTCAGAGTTCCCAGTTGTCTTGAAAGCACCATAAGTCAGTCGAGTGAACTATCCCATCACCTTGTTTTTCTATAACATATTTGGTCTGACAGACGCTTACGCACACACCTCAATTCAAACTGTTGTTAGAAAATCAAGCTAAAATCGAAATCATTTGAAATTGACAAGTTGAAACATAGCCTATAGATAATTAGCAGGCAGCGTGCCTTGGTTTGAGGGCAGGGCGGGTTAACTGTCCTGTTGCATAACAATCACATTTTGGAACAGTGAGTGCATTCTGACATCACACTCATAAAAAAATAATAATAATAAACTCACTGGGGCGACCGTTAGAGATATTTGGAACTCGTGTGAAAAAGTTAAATAAGTTGTTCTTACTTGATTATTTTATGTTTTACATTTTTACTTAAAATGATTAAGTAGTAGTCAGACAGTTTGGTATTCGAGTAAAAAACATGATTCATCTGTGTTGTATTAAGTATTAAGCAGTTTGATGTGCTAGGAGGTGTAATTGATAGTGATGAACGGATATCAAAACCGTTGAGCAAATTGATGTTCAACAATGTCTGCTAAGGTGGGTTAAAATGACAAATCCTCAAATACATAAATCAATGTTGAACATTGAAGGTCCAATGCAGCAGTTGTTATCGCAATATCAAATCATTTCTGGGTAACAATTAAGTACCTTAATGTGGTCCTCTGTAGCTCAATTGGTAGAGCATGGCGCTTGTAACGCCAGGGTAGTGGGTTGGATCCCCGGGACCACCCATACGTCAAAATATATGCACACGACTGTAAGTCGCTTTGGATAAAAGCGTCTGCTAAATGGCATATTAAACAAAAATTGCTTCTTAGCAAAGAGCAATTTCTCAAGCAATAATTTTGCTAGGACTGCTGGGAGTGGTCTGAGTGGGGAGGGGAAAACTGAAAACTAGCTGTTATTGGCAGAGGTTTGGAACTCTCTTATTGTTCTATCAACTAATTTACTGCCTAGTTATGTCACCAGGCAGGCCAAAACTCCATCCCACCAAAACAGGCTGACATTTCAGGTGGGCTTTTCAAACAGCTCTTACACTAAAAGTGCATTATCATCATTTTCACAATATTATTCCAACCTCATAGTGTGGAAATATATATATAAAAAATCACGTTTTTGACTGCACTGGGCCTTTAAGACATAACCACTGAAAATTACTAATCAGAAGTACTTACTACTTACACTTGAAGGTGAAGGTTAAGCATTTAATTAAAAGGGACCCTACATTTTTATGTTCACTACAACAAATATTAATAATAATATTAACTTCAATAGTTGTAGTTCAGAAACCATATGGGTGGTAATGTCACTTTATGCATTGGACACTGAAATACTTTGAGTTGGGTTACTCATATTGTTTTAGGCAACGAGTTTCCATAACAAAAAAAAAAAGTACTTAGCATAACTAATTACTTTTACAGTGTCTTTGGGTCCTGTTCGAGGCAGCTGATCCTGTTATAAGGATAGCGAGTAGTAGAACAGATAGGAGGAGATGGGGAAGTGGTGGGAACGAAGGAAGCAAAGTGTAGTCTTTCATCCCAAATCCAAATAGTATGGTGGCCAATACAAATTTGAAATTAGTATGATTCAATCTGATACTATGTGTGGCCTGCCCTCACGCGGGCTGTTGTAAACATGATCCTGGACAATACATTTAAATTAATTAATTGAATAATGGAATGTATCAAACGGCAGAGCTTTTATCCAAAATGACTTAACATGAATGAAGGGAAAACGGGATGAATGGCAGGGACTCGGATGCTGTTTTCAGAAAGTGGTGCGATGGTTGGCGGCAGGGTTTCACCGGTCCAGCGATGAGCAAGGCAGGCAGCTAGCATGAGGCCAGGAGCTGCTCTGGAGCCTTCGGTGAAGCAGGGCCGTGGATATGTCGGTCGGTAGACATGATGGTGTGCGCTCTTGAGAATGGGCTGCGGAAGCGCCTGGGTGAAGCATATCGGAGCTTGCCAGCTTGGCCGAGAGGAAATGTCGTTAAAGCAGGTAGCTTGCTGGTCCGTGAAACGAGAGGAATGAGGGAGATAAACAACCTGAAGGCAGCGAACCGAAATAAAACTCTAAACCATGAAATGTCAAGTGCCAACTGATTTCAACAGCGAGGTTGAGAAACAAAAAAACTAGGGGTTTGTGAACGAGACATAATGGGAGCAGCTACATAAATATAGCTCCATTAAGTAATACAAAGGGGATATTTTTTTGTCATTTAGCAGATGCTCTTATCTAGAGCGACTTACAGTTAGTGAGTGCATACATTTTCATACTGGCCCCCCGTGGGAAACGAACCCACAATCCTGGCGTTGCAAGCGCCATGCTCTACCAAGTGAGCTACAGGGGACATGATGCAGTTAGGTCAAAGACATAATGCCTACTCTGCGACATAATGGGCAGTTCTTGAACTCTGAGTCATGCCCCTGATTCTCTATACCGCAGAGATGGTCCCTATATCAACTTTTCTTTAAACAAATCAAAATATATTTATATTTTAGATTCTACAAAGTAGCCACCCTTTGCCTTGATGACAGCTTTGCACACTCTTGGCATTGTCTCAACCAGCTTTACCTGGAATGGTTTTCCAACAGTTTTGTAGGAGTTCCCACATGAGCACTTGTTGGCTGCTTTTCCTTCACTCTGCAGTCCAACTCATCCCAAAACATCTCAGTTGGGTTGGGACGGGTGATTGTGGAGGCCAGGTCATCTAATGCAGCACTCCATTACTCTCCTTCTTGGTCAAATAGCCCTTACACAGACTGGAGGTCAAGACGTTTCTCACTGGTTTGAGATGGTATTTCAGTTGATTACAGATGTTATCGACACTTTTCCATCTGACCTTTGACCCACCGAGAAGAATCAAATTACATTTTGAGTCAGAAAAAAAACATAAACACCTTTGACTAATCTAGTGACTGTTTGTCTTGTATGGGGCTTTCCAGAAAGAGTTATCAGCAGTGGCTACAAAGGTAGCTCTATGTCCCCATTGAATTAACTGTCTGTCTACCATAACAATATAGATTATTTTCCCCGCTTGTTCCTGTCACATTCTCTCATGTGTAATGTGGGATTTTAAAATCAGTGAAGCGCAAAAGTGTACATTATCTACCGTCAAAAACATTCTGTCATGCAGTCAGAGAACGTTGCAGCTTGTTACTTATTGACTTGAGAGACACAAAAGGAGAGGTTAAAATGCTTAGCACCGAGGGAAATATCTGTGAGTCCCAAAATGTTTTGCTTGTCAGCAATCAAGTTTTTAAGATATATAACTTACAAAAATACATAAACACAGCCGGTATGATGCATTTTACATCATATGCTGTTTTTGGGTGGAATTTTCCTTTAAGATTACTGTTCAGATTACAAACTTTAGTATTATGACATTTGAGGGTTCTCCTCCACATCCTGAAAGAGAGGGTGTACAAACCTTACAATATGCCACCTATAAGATTGTGTTACAGGTTGTCACGGTTTCGGCCGAGGCTGCCTCTCTTCCTTGCTCGGGCAGGCTTCGGCGTTCGTTGTCTCCAGAATACTAGCTGCCACCGTTGCATGTTTCTATGTTCGTTTGCTTTTGTCTAATGTTGTCACACCTGTTTTCGTTTAGTGTATTAGTGTCCTATAAGTTCTCCTTGGGTTTGTGTTAGTGTTGTGTGTGATTGTTTTCACTGTCGTGCTTTGTTGCTGGATGTATTTGACTATTTGCTCGGTAGAGCTGTCCTCCATAGTTTGGAGAGTTTTGTCGCACCTGTTTGTGCGCCCGTTTTGTTTCGCCTGCGCGCGGAGTTTCGCCTTCAAGCTATTTAGTGCTTGCACGGTTAGAGATATCACTAAAGTCTTTGGAACTATACTTCTGCGTCCTGCGCCTGATTCCACCACCACACCCACTTACAACATCCTTGACAGAATCACACACCTTTAAATGGAATCAGCAGGAGCCGAAGCAGCGCAGGCGACGCTGGAGGACAGGGTCCGCCAGCAAAATGACCAGATCCTGCGGATGGGGTCCGCACTGCAGGAGGTGATCACCACCATCAGAGGCTGGGAGACCCGAGGGACACCTCCACTACCATCGTCCCTGCCCGCGCCATCGGCAAGTCAGCCTCTTCCCGCTCCGGAACCCAGAGGAGTTCGACTCTCGCTCCCGAGGGCCTACGATGGGACCGCTGCCGGGTGTCAGGGATTCCTTCTCCAGGTGGAGCTTTACCTGGCCACCGTGCACCCGGCGCCCTCGGGGCACAAGAGCGTGTCCGCCCTGATCTCCTGCCTTTCCGGTAAAGCGTTGGAATGGGCCAACGCAGAGTGGAGGAGAATAGACGCTAACACCATCACCTACGACGAGTTCTCCCGCCGCTTCAGGGCGGTGTTTGACCATCCCCCGGAGGGGAAAGCGGCGGGGGAGCGTCTGTTCGGCCTCCGGCAGGGGAGGAGGAGTGCCCAGGAGTTCGCCTTAGAATTCCGCACTCTAGCGGCGGATGCAGGGTGGAATGAGCGGGCCCTCATCGATCACTATCGATGTAGTCTACGTGAGGACGTCCGTAGGGAGCTGGCCTGTAGGGACACCAGTCTCTCGTTCGACCAGTTGGTCGACATGTCCATCAGGCTGGATACCCTGCTAGCTACCCGCGGACGTCCCGAGGGGGGTCCGTCCATTTCACCCTCCAGCGCTTCCGAGCCGTGCCCCATGGAGCTCGGTGGCGCTGGCGCTAGAGAGAGGAGGGGTCGGAATACGAGGGGGTCCATCTCCTGCACCAACTGTGATCGGGGAGGACACACCGCGGCTAGGTGCTGGGGATGGCCTCCTAGGGGGGAAGACGACAGGTCCCGCACTGGGGAGTCCTTCCAGGTGAGTAGGCGCCCCACTCACCCAGAGCTCTCTGTTGCACACTTTTGTATACCTATGCGTTTTCCACAGGTAGCACCTCATTCCCAGCATAAGGCGCTGGTAGATTCAGGCGCGGCTGGGAATTTTGTTGATAAGCAATTTTGTTTAGCCTTAGGGATTCCCCTTCTACCTGTTGACGTTCCTTTCCCCGTTCATGCCCTAGATAGCCGTCCGTTGGGTGCGGGCTTGATCAGGGAGGTTACAGCGCCACTTAGGATGTGTGCGCAGGGGGGTCATCAGGAGATGATTCAGCTATTTCTGATCGACTCGCCTGCGTATCCGGTGGTGCTGGGCATGCCCTGGTTGAGTACCCATAACCCATCTATTTCGTGGCAGGAGAGGGCTCTGATGGAGTGGTCTGCCCAGTGTGTGGGTCGATGTTTAGGCGTTTCCGTAGGGGCTACCTCGGTGGAGAGTCCAAACCAGGTGCCCGCATTGCATGTTCCCCCTGAGTATGGGGATTTGGCTATTGCGTTTAGTAAGTCGAGGGCGATGCAGTTGCCGCCCCATAGGCAGGGAGATTGTGCGATAGACCTCCAGGCAGGAGCTGCGCTCCCACGGAGCCATGTGTATCCTCTGTCTCAGGAGGAGAAGAAAGCTCTGGAGACTTACATAGACGAATCTCTGAGACAAGGATACATACGGCCTTCCACTTCCCCTGCGTCCTCGAGTTTCTTTTTTGTGAAGAAAAAGGATGGTGGGTTACGCCCGTGCATCGATTACCGTGGTCTCAATCAGATCACGGTGAAGTACAGTTATCCACTCCCGCTGATTGCGACCATGACTGAGTCATTGCATGGGGCGCGTTTCTTCACTAAATTAGATCTCAGGAGCGCGTACAACTTGGTGCGCATCAGGGAGGGCGATGAATGGAAGACAGCCTTTAGTACCACCTCGGGCCATTACGAGTATCTTGTCATGCCATACGGGTTGATGAACGCTCCGTCAGTTTTCCAATCATTCGTGGATGAGATCTTCAGGGACATGCAGGGGCAGGGGGTGGTTGTGTACATAGATGACATTCTCGTGTACTCGCCTACCCGAGTCGAGCATGTGGCCCTGGTGCGCAGAGTGTTGCGGAGGCTGGTGGAGCACGACCTGTATGTTAAGGCAGAGAAGTGTCTGTTTTTCCAGGAGTCGGTCTCCTTTTTGGGGTATCAGTTGTCTGCGTCAGTGGTGAAGATGGAGGTAGACCGGGTGTCAGCCGTGCGTAATTGGCAAACACCAACCACTGTGAAGGAGGTGCAGCAGTTTTTGGGGTTTGCGAATTACTACCGGAGGTTTATCCGGGGTTTTGGACAGGTGGCAGCTCCCATCACGTCTCTTTTGAAGGGGGGTCCGGTGCGTCTGCAGTGGTCTGCCGAGGCGGACAGGGCGTTTGGGAGGCTGAAGGACCTGTTTACCTCGGCCCCGGTGCTGGCGCATCCGGATCCCTCTTTGCCATTTCAGGTAGAGGTGGACGCGTCAGAGGCCGGTATAGGAGCCGTGCTTTCGCAACGGTCCGGCGCGCCACCTAAACTCCGCCCCTGTGCTTTTTATTCCAAGAAGCTCAGTCCGGCGGAGCGAAACTATGACGTAGGGGACAGGGAGCTGTTAGCCGTGGTACAGGCCCTAAAGGTGTGGAGGCACTGGCTTGAGGGGGCTCAACACCCTTTCCTCATTTTGACGGACCACCGTAACCTGGAGTACATCCGGGCAGCGAGGAGGCTGAACCCTCGCCAGGCGAGGTGGAATATGTTTTTGACCCGGTTCACATTCAAGATCACGTACATCCCTGGGTCACAGAATGGGAAGGCAGACGCACTGTCTCGGCGGTATGACACGGAGGAGAGGTCCGTGGAGCCCACTCCCATACTGTCGGAGTCGTGTCTGGTGGCACCGGTAGTGTGGGAGGTCGATGCTGAACTCGAGCGAGCGTTACGCACCGACCCTAGTCCACCTCAATGCCCGGAGGGTCGGAAGTACGTTCCGCTCGAGGTTCGGGATCGATTGATCTATTGGGCTCACACGTCACCCTCCTCTGGACACCCTGGTATCGGCCGGACAGTGCACTGTCTTAGTGCCAAGTACTGGTGGCCCACGTTGGCGAGGGATGTGAGGGTTTATGTTTCCTCCTGCTCGGTGTGCGCCCAGTGTAAGGCGCCTAGACATCTGCCTAGGGGTAAGTTACTACCCCTGCCCGTTCCACAACGACCATGGTCTCACCTCTCGGTGGATTTCCTAACTGACCTTCCTCCTTCACAGGGGAATACCACTATACTGGTCGTTGTGGACCGGTTTTCTAAGGCCTGTCGTTTGCTCCCCATGCCGGGCCTTCCTACTGCCCTGCAAACCGCCGAAGCACTATTCACCCATGTGTTCCGGCACTACGGGGTACCCGAGGATATTGTGTCTGATCGAGGTCCCCAATTTACCTCCAGAGTCTGGAGAGCTTTTATGGAGCGATTGGGGGTCTCGGTGAGCCTCACCTCGGGTTACCACCCGGAGAGTAATGGGCAGGTGGAACGTGTGAACCAGGATGTGGGTAGGTTTCTTAGAACATACTGCCAGGACCGGCCAGAGGAGTGGGCAAGGTACGTTCCCTGGGCCGAAATGGCCCAGAATTCCCTACGCCATTCCTCCACTAACCTAACCCCTTTCCAATGTGTGTTAGGTTACCAGCCGGTTCTGGCACCTTGGCAGCAGAGCCAGATCGAGGCTCCTGCGGTGGATGAGTGGGTGCGGCGCTCGGAGGAGACATGGAACGCTGCACACGTCCACCTGCAGCGGGCCCTCCGGCGTCATAAGGCGAGCGCCGATCTCCACCGCAGTGAGGGACCGGTGTACGCACCTGGTGATCGAGTCTGGCTCTCTACCAGAAACCTGCCCCTCCGCCTGCCCTGTCGGAAACTGGGTCGGCGGTTTGTAGGGCCATTTAAAGTCCTGAGAAGGTTGAACAAGGTGTGTTACAAATTACAACTACCTGTTGAATATAAAAGTATTAACCCCTCGTTCCATGTGTCTCTTCTCAGGCCGGTGGTAGCTGGCCCACTCCAAGAAAGTGAGATCAGGGAGACTCCTCCGCCCCCATTGGACATCGAGGGGGCACCGGCGTACTCCGTGCGGTCCATCTTGGATTCGAGACGTCGGATGGGGGGTCTCCAATATCTAGTGGAGTGGGAGGGGTACGGCCCGGAGGAACGGTGCTGGGTGCCTAGGAGGGACATTTTGGACCCGTCTCTCCTGACGGAATTCCATCGTGGGCACCCGACGCATCCTGCTCCGCGTCCTCCTGGTTGTCCCCGAGGCCGGAGTCGGCGCACGTCTGGAGCCGCGCGTCAAGGGGGGGGTACTGTCACGGTTTCGGCCGAGGCTGCCTCTCTTCCTTGCTCGGGCAGGCTTCGGCGTTCGTTGTCTCCGGAATACTAGCTGCCACCGTTGCATGTTTCTATGTTCGTTTGCTTTTGTCTAATGTTGTCACACCTGTTTTTGTTTAGTGTATTAGTGTCCTATAAGTTCTCCTTGGGTTTGTGTTAGTGTTGTGTGTGATTGTTTTCACTGTCGTGCTTTGTTGCTGGATGTATTTGACTATTTGCTCGGTAGAGCTGTCCTCCATAGTTTGGAGAGTTTTTTCGCACCTGTTTGTGCGCCCGTTTTGTTTCGCCTGCGCGCGGAGTTTCGCCTTCGGGCTATTTAGTGCTTGCACGGTTAGAGATATCACTAAAGTCTTTGGAACTATACTTCTGCGTCCTGCGCCTGATTCCACCACCACACCCACTTACAACATCCTTGACACAGGTCCTCTGCATACTTGCAATTTGAAAATATTTTTTAAGAATTATTCAGTGCATTCAGAAAGTATTCAGACCTCTTCCCCTTTTCCACATTTTGTTACGTTACAGCCTTATTCAAAAATGTATTAAATTAATGTTTTCCCTCATCAATCTACACACAATACCCAATAATGACAAAGAGAATTTTAGCAAATGTATACAAAATTAAAAACATAAATACCTTATTTACATAAGTATCCAGACCCTTTGCTATGAGACTAAAAATGTAGCTCAGGTGCATCCTGTTTCAATTGATCATCCTTGAGATAGTTCTACAACGTGATTGGAGTCCACCTGTGGTAAATTCAATTGATTGGACATGATATGGAAAGGCACACACTTGTCTATATAAGGTCCCACAGTTTAGTGCATGTCAGAGCAAAAACCAAGCCATGAGGTCGAAGGAATTGTTCGCAGAGCTCCGAGACAGGATTATGTCGAGGCACAGATCTAGGGAAGGATACCAAAACATTTCTGTAGCATTGAATGTTCCCAAGAACACAGTGGCTTCCATCATTCTTAAATGGAAGAAGTGTGGAACCACCAAGACTCAACCTAATGCTGGCCGCCCGGCAAACTGAGCAATCGGGGGAGATGGGCCTTGGTCAGGGAGGTGACCAAGAACCCGATGGTCAATCTGACAGAGCTCCAGAGTTCCTCTGTGGAGATGGGAGAACCTTCCAGAAGGACAAGTCTGAATGTCCTTGAGTGGCCCAGCCAGAGCCCGGACTTGAACCCGATCGAACATCTCTGGTAGACCTGAAAATAGCTGTGCAGCGACGCTCCCCATCCAACCTGACAGAGCTTGAGAGGATCTGCAGAGAAGAATGGGAGAAACTCCCCAAATACAGGTGTGCCAAGCTTGTAGCATTATACCCAAAAAGACTTGAGGCTGTAATCACTGCCAAAGGTGCTTCAACAAAGTACTGAGTAAAGGTTCTGAATACTTATGTAAATGTGATATTTCAGTTTATTTTTTTTTATACATTTGGTGAAATTTCTTAAAACCAGTTTTTGCTTTGTACTTATGGGGTATGGTGTGTAGAGTGATGAGAGAAAACAACTATTTAATCAATTTTAGAATAAGGCTGAAACGTAACAAAATGTGGTAAAGGGAAAGGGGTCTGAATACTTGTCCGAATTCACTGTACTTTATATTGTTAAGCCACAAGGCATGAAAAATGTTCCCTTTTCCATTTAATTCACCTTGTTCAATAAATAAGTGAGTGAATGCTATGCCACTATGCCTCCTGGCATAAAAAAATTACATTCTGTATTGTTAAAATCAATTCTTAATGACATTGTTAATGGAGGTGGAAAACACTGCCGGATAGGATGGAAATTAAATATTGTTTGTTTAAGACCTTTTTCAAGCCACCGCCCTTGCTCTGCGTGGTGTATATTTTTATCATAACATTTTGCTCCAGCTGAATGCTAGCCATAGCACATAAATCACACTTGCAACCATTTCTCTTTGATCGTTCCCTGCTGCTGCTGACCCACCCCCCACTCTGTTTTAACTCATATATTTTATGCTAAAGGTACACACCACAGATGTGATCAGCATACGTGTCTCTGACACAGCGTGAATTGGATTGTCTTCTGAAAAATGTGGTTAATTCGAGCTGCACCTGGCCCCTTTTGAAATGCCATAATTTATTATTAGAGAGCTCGCATTGACTGATTGATTTTGAGCGAGGTGCTATTGACTGCGGGCCTGCAGGATACTGCTGGAGCTGTGTGCCAGCCACACATACCCTCACACACACACACACACACACACACACACACACACACACGCACGCGCTCAAGCACAAGTGTGTGCACATGCACAAGCGCACACACACACACAAAGTGCACACACACACAAGCACACACATGCCAGGAAATGTATTCGAATTCTTTGTGCTACTTCTACTGTCTATCGGATCTCAGCATCTCCTCTTATGGATCATAAATAAGTGTAATATGGTGCTAATGTAACCGTTTCCTGCAGCGAACACTGTTCCATCAGTTCATAGGAGCCTCCTGCATCTGAAATGCCTTTGAAGCTTTGCATAGAGTAGTGAGCATTGCAGAATTAAAATATGTCACTTTTAACCATTATGCAAGCACATACCTTATTCTTACAGTAGTAACCCCCCACCCCCATTCCTCTCTCCTTTGTGCCATGAAATACTGCAGTAGATCTTGTACACTCGATTCTATTTGTCACAACGGTGGCATCACTTTTATTGCTTTTCATTGTTGGGGTAGTTTCAAAATGCCTGGCAGAGAATAACAGCCACTATGTTCAAAAAGAGAACAGTATAATATGTTTTCATAAAAGGAAAATCCTTTTCCCACACATCAAAGAATTTGCATATGCAGCAATGCTGCAGAATGTGGTGTCAAAATACAGTACATTACAACAGTGATCTCAGTAGACAGTTCAGCAGCATTAAACCTACACTATGATCCCACTGTCCAACAATGTCAATAACTAGTACTTCTACAAATTATAAGTTTGAGTGACCAGTAATTGTAATGATGAGGAAATGAAAGAGTGTTATTTAGACTATATCTAATCAGTGTATTTTATTCTAACAAGTCCTTTCTCTGTATCTCGTGTCTCCATAGGTAACCGATAGGATGGGGGCTAGGGAAGCGAGTGGAAACAGCTACCTGGTTGCGTGCTGGCAGCCCATTCTGATTCTGATCCTGGCCACTGTACTGTCTGGTTCCAGCACAAGCTGCCCATCCCGCTGCGAGTGCAACACCCAGGAGCGCTCAGTCATGTGCCAACGCAAGAAGCTTATGTCTGTCCCCGAGGGCATCCCCACAGAAACGCGGCTGCTTGACCTCAGCAAGAACCGCATCAAGACCATCAACACGGATGAGTTTACCGCCTACCCCAACCTGGAGGAGCTGGAACTTAACGAGAACACCATATCGGCTGTCGAGCCCGGCGCCTTCAACAACCTGTACGGCCTGCAGACATTGGGGCTGCGCAGCAACAAGCTCAAACTCATCCAGCTGGGCGTGTTCCTGGGCCTCAGCAACCTCACCCAGCTGGACATCAGTGAGAACAAGATAGTCATCCTGCTGGACTACATGTTCCAGGACCTGTACAACCTGCGCTCACTGGAGGTGGGTGACAACGACCTCGTGTTCATCTCCCACCGGGCCTTCCATGGCCTCAGCAGCCTGGAGCAGCTGACGTTGGAGAAGTGCAACCTGACCTCGGTGCCCACTGAGGCCTTCACTCACCTCCACAGTCTGATCTTTCTCAGGCTGCGCCACCTCAACATCATTATTATTAAGGACTTCTCCTTTAAAAGGCTCTACCGGCTTAAAGTGCTAGAGATCGCTTACTGGCCCTACCTGGACACCATGACTTCCAATTGCCTCTATGGACTGAACCTCACCTCGCTGACCATCACCAATGGCAACCTGACCTCCATCCCCTACGTGGCTCTCCGGCACTTGGTCTACCTACGGTTTCTGAATCTGTCCTATAACCCCATCCACACCATTGAGGGGAATAAGCTCCATGACCTTCTGAGGCTCCAGGAGTTTCACATGGTCGGGGGCAGGCTGGCTATGATCGAGCCCTACTCCTTCCGAGGCTTAAACTATCTGAAGATCCTCAATGTATCTGGAAATGCTTTGAGCACCTTGGAGGAGTCTGCGTTCCACTCGGTAGGCAACCTGGAGACTCTGGCGCTTTACGACAACCCCTTGGCCTGTGACTGTCGGCTGCTGTGGGTGTTCCGGAGACGCTGGAGGCTCAACTTCAACCGGCAGCAACCCATCTGCGCTTCACCTGAGTTCGTACAGGGAAAAGAGTTCAAAGATTTCCCGGACGTCCTGCAGCCCAACTACTTCACGTGTCGCAAGTCCAGGATCCGGGACCGCAAGGCGCAGCAGAAACTTGTGGACGAGGGAACTACAGTTAATTTTGGTTGCCAGGCAGACGGTGATCCTGCCCCAGTCATCATGTGGCTCTCCCCGCAGAAGCAGTTCATCATGACCAAAACCATCGGGCGGCTCACAGTATTCCCCGATGGCACCCTCGAGGTGCGGTATGCTCAGATCCAGGATAACGGCACGTATGTGTGCATAGCCAGCAACGCTGGTGGCAACGACACATCTCTCGCCCACCTGCATGTCCACAGCTACTCTCCAGACTGGCCCCACCAACCCAACAAGACCTTTGCCTTCATCTCCAACCAGCCCAATGAGAATGATGACAATGGGACGCAAACCAACGTCCCCTTCCCCTTCGACATAAAGACCTTAATCATCGCCACCACCATGGGCTTCATATCTTTCCTTGGTGTTGTCCTGTTTTGTCTGGTGCTACTCTTTCTGTGGAGCAGAGGTAAAGGGGCCACAAAGCACAACATAGAGATAGAGTACGTGCCACGCAAGTCAGACGCTGGAGTGAGCAACAGTGCTGCAGAGACCCCTCGCAAGTTTAACATGAAAATGATTTAACGGGACCCAGGGAGCAAACAGACTGAACTTGAAATTATACAAAAAAATATATACAGTATACTATATATATATATATATATATATATATATATATATATATATATATATATATATATATATATATATATACAGTGCCTTCGGAATGTATTTAGACCCCTTGACCTTTTCCATATTGTCTTACGTTACAGCCTTATTCTAAAATGGATTAAATAAATAACAATCCTCAGCAATCTACACACAAAACCCCATTATGACAAAGCAAAAACAGGTTTTTAGAAATTTTTGCAAATGTATATATATTTTTTAAATAAAATATCTTATTTACATAAGTATTCAGACCCTTTGCTATGAGACTTGAAATTGAGCTCAGGTGCATCCTATTTACAGTTGACAGTGCAGGTCAGAGCAAAAACCAAGCCATGAAGTCAAAGGAATTGTCCATAGAGCTCTGAGACAGGTTTGTATTGCGGCACAGATCTGGGGAAGGGTACCACATTTATTTTGCAGCATTGAAGGTCCTCAAGATCACAGTGGCCTCCATCATTTTTAGTTTTAATAAATTTGCAAAAGATTCTAAAATCCAGTTTTTCCTTTGTCATTATGGGGTATTGTGTGTGGATTGATGGTGAAAAAAACAACAATTTAATCAATTTTAGAATAAGGCTGTAACCTAGCAAAATTTGGAAAAAGTCAAGGGGTCTGAATACTTTCCGAATGCACTGTATATCCTCTCTTACAAACCTGTAGATCCTGGGATGTTATCATAGAGTAATCTGTTTTTTGTGACTTGAGTGTTGGAAATGGAGAGAGAAGTTCCTTGCTTTCATAATTTGTTGAGTATATGAGGGGGATGATAGCACAGCAGACGCTCCACAGCATTGGCAATTTCTGCAAGGCCGTCAGGGACTGTTTGTTCAAAAGCAAATTGTGTTGTGAGCGATTCATATTCCTGTCGATTTATATTTGGGAAAAAAGATTTAAAAAAAGATATGAACCCTTCTATATGTTTGTAATAACAGCCAGAATGCAAAAAGCAGACCATCCTTTTGCCTTTGCTGTCCTTTAGCCTGTATTTTTAGTTCACATATATTTTTTACAGAAATTGAAATATTTGTTCACAAAAATGTTAATGAGCACATTTGAACAATCCCTTATGTAACTTTGTCCCTTATGTACACTTAGGTTGGAGTCATTAAAACTAGTTTTTCAAACACTCCACAAATGTCTTGTTAACAAACTATAGTTTTGGCAAGTCGGTTAGGACATCTACGTTGTGCATGACAAAACAAATTTTTCCAACAATTGTTTACAGACACATTATTTCACTTATAATTCATTGTATCACATTTCAAGTGGGTCAGATGTTTACATACACTAAGTTGACTGTGCCTTTAAATAGTTTGGAAAAATTCCAGAAAATGATGTCATGGCTTTAGAAGCTTCTGATAGGCTAATTGACATCATTAGAGTCAATTGGAGGTGTACCTGTGAATGTAATTCAAGGCCTACCTTCAAACTCAGTGCCCCTGTGCTTGACATCATGGGAAAATCAAAAGAAGCCAAGCCCTCAGAAAAAAATAATTGTAGACCTCCACAAGTCTGGTTCATCCTTGGGAGCAATTTCCAAACGCCTGAAGGTACCACGTTCATCTGTACAAACAATAGTACGCATGTATAAACACCATGGGACCACGCAGCCATCATACCGCTCAGGAAGGAGATGCATTCTGTCTCCTAGAGATGAACAAACTTTGGTGCGAAAAGTGCAAATCAATCCCAGAAAAACAGCAAAGGACCTTGCAAAGATGCTGGAGGAAACAGGTACAAAAGTATCTATATCCACAGTAAAGAGAGTCCTATATCGACTTATCCTGAAAGGCCGCTCAGCAAGGAAGAAGCCACTGCTCCAAAACAACCATAAAAAAGCCAGACTACGGTTTGCAACTGCACATGAGGACAAAGATCGTACCTTTTGGAGAAATGTCCTCTGGTCTGATGAAACAAAAATAGAACTGTTTGCCATAATGACAATCGTTATGTTTGGAGGAAAAAGGGGGTAGCTTGCAAGCAGAAGAACACCATCCCAACCGTGAAGCACGAGGGTGGCAGCATCATGCTGTGGGGGTGCTTTGCTGCAGGAGGGACTGGTGCACTTCACAAAATAGATGGCATCATGAGGAAGGAAAAATATGTGGATATATTGAAGCAACATCTCAAGACATCAGTCAGGAAGTAAAAGCTTGGTCGCAAATGGGTCTTCCAAATGGACAATGACCCCAAGCGTACTTCCAAAGTTGTTGCAAAATGGCTTAAGGACAACAAAGTCAAGGTATTGAAGTGGCCATCACAAAGCCCTGACCTCAATCCTATAGAAAATGTGTGGGCAGAACTGAAAAAGCGTGTGCGAGCAAGGAGGCCTACAAACCTGACTCTGTTACACCAGCTCTGTCAGGAGGAATGGGCCAAAATTCACCCATCTTATTGTGGGAAGCTTGTGGAAGGCTACCTGAAACATTTGACCCAAGTTAAACAATTTAATGGCAATGCTACCAAATACTAATTGAGTGTATGTAAACTTCTGACTCACTGGGAATGTGATGAAAGAAATAAAAGCTGAAATAAATAATTATCTTTACTATTATTCTGACATTTCACATTCTTAAAATAAAGTGGTGATACTAACTGACCTAAAACAGAGAATTGTTATTATGATTAAATGTCAGGAATTGTGAAAAACTGAGTTTAAATGTATTTGGCTAAGGTGTATGTAAACTTCCGACTTCAACTGTATATGTACTACATTTTGTATCTCATCCATATTATTCTCTACACTTTACATTAAGTTGCTTTTATATCTGTGGAGTGCAATGTAATTACTCTAGGATTTTTAATTTGTTTTAAATTTTTAATTAATTACATTTACTCTAGTGTTACTCTACTAAAACCATGTTGTTACATAATACTTTAGTAATTGCATTGTAATGGTATAATAATTGTGTTACTGTTTCTTAGTCCTCTTGTGTCATAACAAAGAATGCTCAACTCCATTACTATGCATTTTCAAAGCAATGACTACTTTTTATAATGCTATGGAACAACATTTTACTGATGTTGTTACTAGAGTAATTAATGCATTACTACAAGAGCAACTTAATCTAAAGTGTTACCAAGGGGGATAAAAAATACACATAATTTTGTTGGCATAGTTTGATTGTGTGTAAGGGTAGCTGAAAGTCATTTGCTCCATAGCAGCCTTTGTTTGTAACATGATACTTCTCAAAACCCCTCTCAATTAATTTCATTCATTAATCCAGATTAGATCTCATTATCTCTATTTGCTTGTGGTAGACACTGTGGTTAGCAATGTTTATTGGCCATTAGACATTGTATTATTGTATCATATTATTATGTCAAATATAATGATCATACTGTATAATTGTATCATATTATATCATAATATTGGCCCTTAAGATCTATTCCTTTTTGTTTCTCTCAGGGAGCTAAATCAACCTAATTGAAAATGTGGCATTATATAAACATACGCAAAATATTAACAATGACATAAATAATAGTGTTATAATTACAACATTCTATAATTGAACTGGACAATGTTATGGAAAAAGTATTGATTGTTGAAACTGTTTACAGTGAAATCCTCATCTGTTTCTGAAGTAACTAAATATTTAATAGCAGGAAGTGGTGTACTAGTTGAAAGATTTGCGCATATAATTTAAATAACCATAACCATACATTACACACACACGCTAGAAACGTTTGTATGCTACTGTGGATTATACTCCCTATATGACAACAACTGATGGTATATCTATTGCATATTCTTGCATGAAAATCTTGCTATCTGTTTGTCTGTTGCCTTTTGAATTATGTTACAGTGGACTCCAAAGAGTCTTACATAATGGGCTTACGTTCTGGTTAACATGTTTGTGGAGGATAAAAGTTAGGATACTCTACTTTATGGCTAATGTGATCAACAACCTGTAAAACACGTATGTTAATCCCATGTTAGTGAGCTTTGGCTGTCAGAATTATGGTTTTGTTTGAATTTACAGTTATTTACTCGACCCTCCCCAACCCCACCCATGCAAAAATTCCCTTCCAGGTTTAATTGTGTGAAGGGTGTGAAGATAAAACAACAACAACAACAGAATATGTTCCTGCTGATCCTCCCGCATATACAATATACGTAATGCCCTTGCCTTTTCAACTACACACTGTGGACATCTGGGCTTTGCGGATATGTGAAGGACAAAGGCTAAGTTATTTATGATGGATGACATTCCAGACAGGAATGTCATCCACTTGTTCTCAGCCAAATGGATTACTCCAAAGCTGCCTCAGACCACTTCATGGGTGAAACCATCTGTGTTGCTACACCTTCTGCATATTCAGTCCATACTTCCAACCAACCAATGGTTGGAAGTATGGACTGAATATGCAGATGGTGTAGCAACACAGATGGTTTCACCCATGAAGTGGTCTGCGGCAGCTTTGGAGTAATCCATTTGGCTGAGAACAAGTGGATAATATGGCTAATGCTTCTCTCTCCGGCTGATTACAAATTAATTAAAAATGAAAAGCTGAAATGTCTAAATAAGTTCAGGAATAGACATGTGCTTAACAAGTCACATAATAGGTTGCATGGACTCACTCTGTGTGCAATAATAGTGTTAACATGATTTTTAAATGACTACCTCATCTCTGTACCTCACACATACAATTATCTCTAAGGTCCCTCAGTCGAGCACTGAATTTCAAGCACAGATTCAACCACAAAGACCCGGCAAAGAAGGGCACCTATTGGTCGATGGGTAAAAAGCAGACATTGAATATACCTTTGAGCATGGTGCAGTTATTAATTACACTTTGGATAGTGTATCAATACACCCAATCACTACAAAAATACAGGCACCCTTCCTAACTTAGTTGCCGGAGAGGTAGGAAACCAATCAGGGTTTTCACCATGAGGCCAATGGTGATTTTAAGACCGTTAGAGAGTTTAATTGCTGTGATAGGAGATACAGTAACTGAGAATGGATCAACAACATTTTGTTACTCCACAATACTAACATAAATGACAGAGTGAAAAGAAGGAAGCCTGTACAGAATATACATAACATGCATCCTGTTTGCAATAAGGCACTAAACTAAAACTGCAAAAAATGTTACAAAGAAATGAACTTTTTGTCCTGAATACAAAGCGTTATGTTTAAGGCAAATCAAATCAAATCAAATTGTATTGGCCACATGCGCCGAATACAACAGGTGTAGACATTACAGTGAAATGCTTACTTACAGCCCTTAACCAACAATGCATTTTTTTTTAAGTAAAATAAAACAACAACAAAAAAGTGTTGAGAAAAAAAGAGCAGAAGTAAAATAAAATAACAGTAGGGAGGCGATATATACAGTGGGGTACCGGTGCAGAGTCAATGTGCCGGGGCACCGGCTAGTTGAGGTAGTTGAGGTAATATGTACATGTGGGTAGAGTTAAAGTGACTATGCATAAATAATTAACAGAGTAGCAGCAGTGTAAAAAGATGGGGTGGGGGTGGGGGTGGAGGGGCAGTGCAAATAGTTCAGGTAGCCATGATTAGCTGTTCAGGAGTCTTATGGCTTGGGGGTAGAAGCTGTTGAGAAGTCTTTTGGACCTAGACTTGGCACTCCGGTACCGCTTGCCGTGCGGTAGCAGAGAGAACAGTCTATGAGTAGGGTGGCTGGAGTCTTTGACAATTTTGAGGGCCTTCCTCTGACACCGCCTGGTATAGAGGTCCTGGATGGCAGGAGGCTTGGCCCCAGTGATGTACTGGGCCGTACGCACTACCCTCTGTAGTGCCTTGCGGTCGGAGGCCGAGCAGTTGCCATACCAGGCGGTGATGCAACCAATCAGGATGCTCTCGATGGTGCAGCTGTAGATATTTTTGAGGATATGAGGATCCATGCCAAATCTTTTCAGTCTCCTGAGGGGGAATAGGCTTTGTTGTGCCCTCTTCACGACTCTCTTGGTGTGTTTGGACCATGATAGTTAGTTGGTGATGTGGACACCAAGGAACTTGAAGCTCTCAACCTGTTCCACTACAGCCCCATCGATGAGAATGGGGGCGTGCTCAGTCCTCATTTTTTTCCTTTAGTCCACAATCATCTCTATGTCTTGGTCACATTGAGGGAGAGGTTGTTATCCTGGCACCATACGGCCAGGTCTCTGACCTCCTTCCTATAGGCTGTCTCATCGTTGTCGTTGATCAGACCTACCACTGTTGTGTCGTCGGCAAACTTAAATCCGGCACAAGACATCACTGAGTACCAATCTTCATATTTTCAAGAATGGAGGTGGCTGCATCGTGTTATGGGTATGCTTGTCATCGGCAAGGAATAGGACGTTTTTTGGATAAAAAGAAACGGAATAGAGCTAAGCACAGGCAAACTCCAAGAGGAAAATTAGGTTCAGTCTGCTTTCCAACAGGCACTAGGAGACAAATTCACCTTTCAGCAGGACAATAACTTAAAACCCAAGGACAACTGAAATTGCTTACCAAGATGACACTGAATGTTCCTGAGTGGCCTGTTTACAGTTTAGACTTAAATCGGCTTGAAAATCTATGGCATGACTTGAAAATGGCTGTCTAGCAATGACCAACAACCAACTTGACAGAGCTTGAATATTTTTTTTCAAGAATAAAGGGCAAATATTGTACAATACAGGTGTGCAAAGCTGTTAGAGACTTACCCAGAAAGACTCACAACTGTAATCGCTGCCAAAGGTGATTCTAACATGTATTGACTCAGGGGGTTGACTACTTATCGAAGATATATTAGTGTTTTATTATCCATAAAATAAAGTAAACATGTTTCTTCCACTTTGACATTATAGAGTATTTTGTGTAGATCACTGACAAAAAACAACAATTCAATCCATTTTAATCCCACGTTGTAACACAACAAAATGTGGAAAAGGCAAGGGTTATGAATACTTTCTGAAGCCACTTTATTTTCTTTCTCTTTTGTTATTGTTACCCAGGACTACTTTGAACATGTAGTCTAAGACAACTTTGTATGAAAATACATTTTAAAAAATCCATTAAAAACGTACATTCAAATTGTTCTGTGCAATAAAGGTCATATGCAGATTTCATTTAATTAACAAAATTGTAATGATGTTAATTTGTTGAAAATATGGTATGTTGTATTAAACAGATAATAGTCCTACCTTGACTTAAACATGTAATATTAAAACTAAACACGACATAACTTAAAACATTAACTACCACAACAACAAAAAAATAAGAAAAGGAAATTAAAGATCTGGCAGATGTAAATGACCAAAGGGGGTTATTATTGGTTTGCTTTAACTCTACTCCTCATTAAAGTCAATTAGCTATACTGTAGCAAGGATGTTCAGATGCTTTAAAGCTAGCTAATTTCCTGTTTACAGGTAAGCATAATCCTTGCTATGCTTCCTGCCCCCTTTAATGTGAATCATCCTCCATCACTAATAGGATCAAGGACCATGGAATATTAAGACAATTAGACATTAAAGCCACAATCCTGCATTTGTTTTTCAGCCAAATGGCTGCCCCAGACTTTGTTTGCTATGAGGTCTATGAGGGATAGGGCTGGAGAAGTGTAAATGATGGAAACTTGTACTAAGCTCATGAAGAGTATTATTAGGTTATGTTCTTCAAGAATCAATGCATTAATTGAAATTACTATTCAATGGCAGTAAATATTACAGATTGTACCTTTAATGTTACAAATGGCTATGCTATTGCTACCCTTCTACACTTGTCTTGATCAAGCTTTTCTCGATAAAAGCACACAATCCGTCTGAACCAAGGGATAACTCTGAAGATAGGAAAAATGTGGCGGATCAATTATATTTGATATATTGATAATTTCCTACAATTGTCTCTTAATGAACTAGACCAACTGCTTTTTTGCTAATCTGAATGCATAGAAGTGATGTGCCAAAGAAAGGACAAATGTTTCTATGGTCCCCTGTAGCTCAGTTGGTAGAGCATGGCGTTTGCAACGCCAGGGTTGTGGGTTCGATTCCCACGGGGGGCCAGTTTGAAAAATGTATGCACTCACTAACTGTAAGTCGCTCTGGATAAGAGCGTCTACTAAAATGTAAGATAGAGAACAATTCAGTTTGTTTTGACATACTGCTCAATTGCATGACATAGAATCTGAATTCCATATTTTATAGTGAAAAGTTAGCAAATTGGGTTACACTTCCCTTGAAGGTGACGTGAAATGACCAGGGATATGACTCAGCCTCATTGCATAAAAAACACTGCTACTCTGCATTAAGTTCATACTCCAGTACCATTTTCTTTATTCTATATCTCTTCTGTCTTTGTGAGGACTCCATTGGGACATTGATGGCTTTTCCCTCAAGCAGTATCAAAGCATACTCATTTATCTTCTGACTTGGAAATAAGACAGACAGAAGCGAAGGCGAACAAAGCTATTCTTGAATTCCCACAGCTCATTCAAAGTAATGGAGAATACATTGTTTTCATTCCTCTCACAATGGATCGGCGCTTGATTTCTAGGTCAGGAACAGGCATTAGGATCCTGACATCTGAGGGGTATACTACAAAGCCGGATTAATGAGTTAGCCAGCTAACTTTGATTAGCAACAACAAATATCTATAGATTTTCTGGTTCATTAAAAAAAGCTACATTTAGATAAATGATATGTGTTTTCGTTTGTTGAATCAATTACACCATTCCCATTTCAAGCAAAAAAAAAAAAAAAAAATTGTATCAGAATATTTAGGTAAGTTAGCTGTGAGGTCCTGCCCTAGTCAAGTACTCGGTGATACAGTTTACAGTAAAAACGGAGCAGAACATTTGAATTTACCTCTGGTTACAGTAATCCGAAATTTGAAATGTTCAGATAGATAAAAGTATCTGTGTCATTTCAGATTCATATGGAGATGTAGAATCTTGTCAAACTCATGGCAGATTTGCCATGGCTCCACATATCATTACTATATCAAAGGTCCCATGTGGCTATTTATAAAACGGGTTGTTTAGGTCCTGTAAGCTGATTGGTTGATAGCAGGAAGTTATAACACCACAATACCCGCATTCTCCGGGTAATGCCTGTTAACAGTTCCATTAGATTATCATTGCGCATCCACTGACCCACAGCCCAGTCAGTGAATTTATAAACATAATCTCCCCTGGAAAAAAACATCTAGACAATATTTCCCCATGCTACTAGGCTAGCATTTGTTTTGCAACAGTTGGGGTTTGTCTAAACCTTGCTCTCTGCCTCTCCGACCTGTGGAACAATGTTGCCATTTTTTGTGATCTCCACCGTGCCATGCATATGAACGTAACAAGACTGACAGCTTCTCTGAGCCAGGCAAATTCATTTATCAGGATAATTATAATGGATATATCCAAAGAAATGGCAACAACAGTAGAACAAAGGTAAAACAATTGAAAGTGCACATAGTTGTCACGATCGTCTAAAGGTGAAATGGGCCAAGGCGCAGCGTGATAAGCGTACATGATTTATTAGATGTACAACACACGAACAAAAACAACAAACGATACGTGAAGTCCACAGGTTCACAAACACAAACCTACACGGAACAAGATACCACACCACACAAATGCCAAACGACTACCTAAGTATGGTTCCCAATCAGAGACAACAAGCAACAGCTGATTCACGTTGCCTCTGATTGAGAACCACCCCGGCCAACATAGAAACACATAACATAGACTCTACACACCCTGGCTCAACATAACAGAGTCCCCAGAGCCAGGGCGTGACAGTACCCCCCCCCAAAGGCGCAGACTGCGACCGCGCCAAACATAAACCGAACAGGGGAGGGCCGGGTGGGCATTCCTCCTCGGAGGCGGATCCGGCTCCGGGCTTGACCACCACCCTCTAACAACCCCCCCGTAGCGCCCCTGGTCTGGTCTGGCCCCGCTGGCTGGAGCTGGACTGGACATCGGTGGAGCGGATTGCTTAGGCTCCGGTGTGGAGCAGCTGACCGGTACCTGACCAGGCACCGGTGAAATGGGCACGGACTGTGCCGGACTGACGACGCGCACCAAAGGCTTGGTGCGGGAAGCAGGAATGGGCCGGACCGGGCTGACGACGCGCACCCCTGGCTTGGTGCGGGGAGCAGGAACGGGCCGGACCGGGCTGACGATGCGCACCACAGGCTTGGTGCGGGGAGCGGGAATGGGCCGGACCGGGCTGACGACGCGCACCCCTGGCTTGGTGCGAGGAGCAGGAACGGGCCGGGCCGGGCTGGCGACGCGCACCATAGGCTTGGTGCGGGGAGTAGGAAGAGGCCGGGCCAGGCTGGCGACGCGCACCATTGGCTTGGTGCGGGGAGCAGGAACAGGCCGGGGCGGGCTGGCGACGCGCATCATAGGCTTGGTGCGGGGAGCAGGGACGGGCCGGACCGGGCTGGCGACGCGCACCATTGGCTTGGTGCGGGGGACAGGAACAGGCCGGACCGCACTGGGAACACACACCACTGGCCTTATACGGGGATCAGGAACGGGCCGGACCAGACTGGCAAAACACTTCAGTACCTCTCTCCGTGCCTCTACACTTTCCCTCACTATAATCACCAATGGCTCCCGTAACCCGGTGGCCTTCTCTCCTCGTCCACCAACTCGCCCTTTATCTGCCTCCAGCAGCCCCGTCGCCCCTGCCATGTGCCCCCCCCCTAAAAATGTATTGGGGGTGCCTCTCCCCCGTGGATATGGCCTCCATGGCTCTCGCCAGACTCTCCATCCTCTGCTCCCAAGTCCAACCTCTCTCCTCTTCACGCTGCTTGACCCAGTCGAGGTGGTATCTTCTGTCACGATCGTCTAAAGGTGAAACGGGCCAAGGCGCAGCGTGATAAGCGTACATGATTTATTAGATGTACAACACACGAACAAAAACAACAAACGATACGTGAAGTCCACAGGTTCACAAACACAAACCTACACGGAACAAGATACCACACCACACAAATGCCAAACGACTACCTAAGTATGGTTCCCAATCAGAGACAACAAGCAACAGCTGATTCACGTTGCCTCTGATTGAGAACCACCCCGGCCAACATAGAAACACATAACATAGACTCTACACACCCTGGCTCAACATAACAGAGTCCCCAGAGCCAGGGCGTGACAATAGTTTGCTGTCATTTCAGCTGCTTGATGTGATTGTGTTTGCATTAGTTGGTTAGCTAGCAAAGGAGAGACTTTGAGCAATGAGATTCCAACATATATTCACCCACTCAAAAGACAGCCAAAAGTTATGCTAAACAAAAATATCAATGCAACATGCAACAATTTTATATAAGGAAATTAGTCAATTTAAATTAATTAATTAGGCCCTAATCTATGGATTTCACATGATTGGGCAGCGGCGCAGCCTGGGAGGTTATAGGCCCACCCACTTGGGAGCCAGGCCCAGCCAATCAGAATTAGTTTTTCCTGACAACGGGGCTTTATTACAGACAGAAATACTCATCAGTTTCATCATCTGTCCCAGTGGCTGATCTCAGACGATCCAAAGGTGAAGAAGCCGGATGTGGACGTCCTGGGCTGGCGTGGTTACACGTGGTCTGCGGTTGTGAGGCCGGTTGGACGTACCGCCAAATTCTCTAAAATGACATTTGAGGCGGTTTATGGTAGAGAAATGAGCATTACATTCTCTGGCAACCGCTCTGGTGGGCATTCCTGCAGTCAGCATGACAATTGCACGCTCCCTGAAAACTTGAGACATCTGTGGCATTGTGTTGTGTGACAAAACTGCACATTTTAGAGTGACCTTTCATTGTCCCCAGCAAAATGTGCACCTGTGTAGTGATCATGCTGTTTAAATCAGCTTCTTCTATTTGGCCCCGGTGGGGAAAACAAGCCTATATTATAGTTCCCCACATCAAAAGTTTTGGAGGTGATTTTGGCATGTACCATTGAGGACAGGTGGGTGAAGTAGCCTGTGAAATTAGAACTTAACATCATATGGTTCTGGGGTGGGAATTGTATCTAACACAGATTCCCACCAGAGGAGAAAATATTGTGCATATACAAAATATTCATAAATCAATTAAGGAATCCAGAAATTCAGACTGGAAAATTAACACAATTAGTGAGTGATGATCAAAATATTATCAAAGGATACACTATAAAAGCAGCACAATATAACCCAACATTTGGAATTAAAGCAGTTGTAGGAGTCACTGTTTATGTGTGAGAAAAAAATTGTCTCAAATTTGACTATGATAGGAATGAGAGACATTGTGTAGATGTGGTGAAACCTATAGTTCATCAAACTATCGAGAGCTAGTTTTTGTAAAAAAAATTGGTGGAGGCAATGACAGAGAGCTTTGTGGTGATATGACTCTTCCTGCCTCCCAATCAGTGAAGTAATTGTGTAAGCAAGCAGAAGAGGAGATTAAAAGTTTCTGGCAGGAAAGGATATCTCAGAGGACATGTTGAAAGAGGTGCTTGTGGGATGTTACGCTCCAGAGTCTAAAACAGGCATACAAAAATGCCCTTTGCTATTATGTAAATGGTTGCATTTGAAATAACATTCCTTAATTCAAAAACACACCCACATCACCCACGAGTTAAAAGACACAACAACGAAACTGGAAATGACGCAGAAAGTGGTAAGGAGTAGTTTAATCGATACAGTATGTTTTTATTTGAACATTGGTATCTGGCTTATGTGTTTTATAATTTGGGCGCATTACATATGAACAGTGGTGATTTTAGCATGGAATTCTTGGTGGGGCAAACTAAGAAAAAAAAAAGTGGGATGCATGCCAGCAAAGCCACAACACAATACTAAACAATACATTAATTGCACTATAACGGTGACAAATGGTGCCCACAAACTGTTAGGGCCTACATAAAGCTGTCCCAACAGCAGAGTCCCAACAGCAGTCCCAACACCTTACCACTGCTACACCTGGCTATCAGCGGAGCCTTGTCTGGCAGCTAAACAGTTCATTCATTCTCTTTACAAAAACATAGCTGATATGGCTGACTTGCTTAAACAAATGTGGTTTCTACTGACAGTTGAGATGTACAAACTATGGCATAAGGGGATGACGAGCGGATAAGAGGCAATCCATAATTTCGATTAATACATTAATGAGCGAGCTTGGACGGACGTAGTCAATATAACTATTTGTTCAGCTTTTGAAATGTACAGAGACATAATTCAGAGCATGGGCCGTTCTTACAGTATTCTCCCTGTACACCAAGTCAGAATTGTAGGATACATAAAGGGGGTATATAAGCAGACAATGAAAGCTCTTACAATATTCGATGATGACATTTCTCTAAAACAGGTTACAGGCTACATGTGCACTACCAAGTCACAACAGTAGACCAAATTATGAGGGGAAAAGGGACCAAATTATTAGGGTGAGGCACATGGGCTACTAACAGCTTACTACACAACATACACTTAGTATTACTTTCTTAGCTACAGTATACATATCTCCCTGGCATATTACATAATTTATGCAGCAGCATACAATACATTTTAGGACTCAACATTATTATTTCAATAATTATTTTGGAAGCTAAACAGGTGGTGCTCAAAACAGGTGGGGCTAATAGACATTAATGAGTGTGAAGCAAATGATGAATATCCAGCAGAGATTGATAATAAATATATAGTAAAAATGTTAGGGTAAAACTATAAAGTTGACCGACCGCCTTGATTCGGTCTTGTCAAGTGTCAATGTGCAGCGGTAGGACGGAGTCAGGCGCAGGAAACACAGAACTGAGTAAACGACATACTTTACTCGAAAAATAAACAACACTAATTTCCACGCAGGGAAAACACACCAGCTCACATAAGTCTTAGACACAAAACAAAGAACAAACACGCACAAAACCATGTGGGAACCAGAGGGTTAAATAGGGAAATAATATAATGTAATGGGAACCAGGTGTGTACAATCAAGACAAAACAAATGGAAAAAGAAACGTAGATCAGTGGCAGCTAGAAAGCCGGTGACGACGACCGCGAACGCCGCCCGAACAAGGAGAGGCACCAACTTCGGCGGAAGTCGTGACAGTACCCCCCCTTGACGCGCGGCTCCAGCAGCGCGCCGACAACAGCCTCGGGGACGACCTGGAGGACGAGGCATAGGACAATCTGGGTGGGGACGGTGAAATTCCTGCAGTAAGGAAGGGTTCAGGATGTCCTCCACCAGCACCCAGCATCTCTCCTACGGACCTTACCCCTCCCACTCCATGAGGTACTGAAGGCCCCTCCACCGACGCCTTGAGTCCATGTCCAGAGGGGGCGGAGGAACCTCCCGCACCTCAGACTGCTGGAGCGGACCTGCCACCACCGGCCTGAGGAGAGACACATGGAACGAGGGGTTAACACGGTAATCAGGGGGAGCTGTAACCTATAGCATACCTCGTTCAGTCTCCTCAGGACTTTAAATGGCCACACAAACCGCGGACCCAGCTTCCGGTAGGGCAGGCGAAGGGGCAGGTTTCGGGTCAAGAGCCAGACCCGGTCCCCCGGTGCATACACCGGGGCCTCACTGCGGTGGTGGTCGGCGCTCGCATTCTGTCGCCTAATGGCCCGTTGCAGGCGCACATGGGCAGCATCCCATGTCTCCTCTGAGCGCCGAAACCATTCATCCACCGCAGGTGCCTCGATCTGGCTCTGATGCCACGGTGCCAGGACCGGCTGATAACATAGTACACACTGAAACGGAGACATGTTAGTGGAGGAGTGGCGGAGGGAGTTTTGGGCCATCCCTGCCCAGGGGATGAAAGCCGCCCACTCCCCCGGCCGATACTGGTAAAAGGACCGCAGAAACCTACCCACATCCTGGTTAACTCTCTCCACCTGCCCATTACCCTCAGGGTGAAAACCTGAGGTCAGGCTGACCGAGACCCCCAGACGTTCCATGAACGCCCTCCAGACACTCCATGTGAGCTGGGGACCCCGATCAGACACTATATCCTCAGGCACCCCGTAGTGCTGGAAGAAGTGGGTAAACAGGGCCTCCGCAGTCTGTAGAGCCGTAGGGAGACCGGGCAAAGGAAGGAGACGGCAGGACTTAGAAAACCGATCCACAACAACCAAGATCGTGGTGTTACCTCTTGACGGAGGAAGATCCGTCACAAAGTCCACCGATAGGTGTGACCATGGCCGTTGTGGAACGGATAGGGGTTGTAATTTCCTACTGGGCAGGTGTCTAGGTGCCTTGCACTGGGCGCACACCGAGCAGGAGGAAACATAAACCCTCACATCCTTAGCTAAAGTGGGCCACCAGTACTTCCCACTAAGACAGTGCACTGTCCGACCGATGCCAGGATGACCAGAGGAGGGTGACGTGTGAGCCCAACAGATAAATCGATCGCGGACATCAGACGGAACGTACAGATACCCAAATGGACACTGGGTGGGAGTGGGCTCCGTACGTAACGGCCGCTCGATGTCCGCGTCAACCTCCCATACAACCGTTGCCACCAGGCAAGAAGCCGGAAGTATGGGAGTGGGATCTGTGGACCGCTCCTCTGTGTCATACATCCGGGACAGTGCGTCTGCCTTAGCGTTCTGGGAACCTGGTCTGTAGGATAGGGTGAAAACAAAACGGGTGAAAAACAGTCTCCTCGCCGCCCGGATGTACTCCAGATTGCGGTGGTCAGTCCAAATGAGGAAAGGGTGTTTAGCCCCCTCAAGCCAATGCCTCCACGCCTTCAGAGCCTTGACAACAGCTAACATCTCCCGGTCCCCCACATCATAGTTTTGCTCCACCGGGCTGAGCTTCTTCTAAAAGAAAGCACAGGGGTGGAGCTTTGGTGGCGTACCTGAGCGCTGAGACAGCACAGCTCCTATCCCAGCCTCGGACGCATCCACCTCTACTATGAATGCCAAGGAGGGATCAGGATGAGGCAGCACGGGAGCCGAGGTAAACAGATCCTTCAGGTGACCAAAAGCCCTGTCCGCCCCAGCTGACCACTGCAGTCGCACTGGTCCCCCCTTCAGCAAGGAGGTAATGGGAGCCGCTACCTGACCAAAGGCCCGGAAAAACCTCCGGTAGTAGTTGGCAAAGCCTAAGTACTGCTGCACCTCCTTTACTGTGGTTGGAGTCTGCCAATTACGCACTGCTGAAATGCGGTCATTCACCATCTCCACCCCTGACGCGGACAGGCGGTACCCTAGGAAGGAGAAGGATTGTTGGAAGAACAGACATTTCTCAGCCTAGACGTACAGGTCATGCTCCAACAGTCGACCAAGCACCTTGTGCACCAGGTACACATGCTCAGCACGTATAGCAGAGTATACTAGAATGTCATCTATATACACCACCCATGCAGGTCCCTGAAAATCTCGTCTACGAAGGATTGGAAGACTGATGGAGCATTCATCAACCCGTACGGCATGAGGAGGTACTCATAGTGCCCAGAGGTGGTACTAAAGGCCGTCTTCCACTCATCCCCCTCCCGGATACGCACCAGGTTGTAAGCGCTCCTGAGATCCAATTTGGTGAAGAAGCACGCCCCGTGCAATGACTCTGTCACACTGGCTATGAGAGGCAGTGGGTAACTGTACTTCACAGTGATCTGATTTAGACCTCGATAGTCAATGCACGGGCGTAAACCTCCATCCTTCTTCACAAAAAAAGAAACTCGGGGAGGCAGGTGAAGTGGAAGGCCGAATGTATCCCTGTCCCAGAGATTCGGAGACATATGTTTCCATAGCCGCCGTCTCCTCCTGACACAGAGGATACACGTGACTCCTGGGAAGTGCTGCGCTTACCTGGAGATTTATTTGACAATCCCCCTGTCGATAGGGTGGTAGTTGAGTCGCCAAATCGGCATATTCGGGGGGAATGTGCATAGTGGAGACCTGGTTTGGACTCTCCACCGTAGTTGGACCTATGGAAATACCTACACACCTCACTGAACACAGACGTGACCATCCCTTGAGAGCCCTCTGTTGCCACGAAATAGTGGGGTCATGAGAGGCCAACCAGGGAAGCCCCAACATCACAGGAAACGCAGGAGAATCGATCAGGAAGAGACTAATTCTCTCCTCATGACCCTCCTGCATTTTCATACATAGTGGAGCTGTGACCTCCCTAATCAGGCCCGAACCTAAAGGACGACTATCTAAGGCATGTACAGGGAAGGGCACATCAACAGGAACAATAGGGATCCCTAATCTATGTGCAAATGAATGGTCAATAAAGTACCCAGCTGCAAATAGTCCGGGTAGCCATGATTATCTGTTCAGGAGTCTTATGGATTGGGGGTAGAAGCTTTTAAGAAGCCTTTTGGACCTAGACTTGGCGCTCCGGTACTGCTTGCCGTGCGGTAGCAGAGAGAACAGTCTATGACTAGGGTTGCTGGAGTCTTCGACAATTTTTAGGGCCTTCCTCTGACACACGCCTGGTATAGAGGTCCTGAATGGCAGGAGGCTTGGCCCCAGTGATGTACTGGACCGTACGCACTACCCTCTGTAGTGCCTTGAGGTCGGAGGCCGAGCAGTTGCCATACCAGGCGGTGATGCAACCAGTCAGGATGCTATCGATGGTGCAGCTGTAGAACTTTTTGAGGATCTGAGGACCCATGCCAAATATTTTCAGTCTCCTGAGGGGGAATAGGCTTTGTTGTGCCCTCTTCATGACTGGCTTGTTGTGTTTGGACCATGATAGTTTGTTGATGATGTGGACCCCAAGGAACTTGAAGCTCTCAACCTGTTCCACTACAGCCCCGTCGATGAGATTGGGGGCGTGCTCAGTCCTCTTTTTTTCCCCTGTAGTCCACAATCATCTCCTTTGTCTTGATCACGTTGAGGGAGAGGTTGTTATCCTGGCACCACACGGCCAGGTCTCTGACCTCCTCCCTATAGGCTGTCTCATCGTTATCGGTGATCAGGCATACCACTGTTGTTTCGTCTGCAAACGTAATGATGGTGTTGGAGCCGTGCCTGGCCATGCAGTCATGGGTGAACAGGGAGTACAGGAGGGGACTGAGCACGCACCCCTGAGGGGCCCCCGTGTTGAGGATCAGCGTGGCAGATGTGTTGTTACCTACCCTTACCACCTGGGGGCGGCACGTCAGGAAGTCCAGGATCCAGTTGCAGAGGGAAGTGTTTAGTCCCAGGGTCCTTAGCTTAGTGATGAGCTTTGAAGGCACTATGGTGTTGAACGCTGAGCTGTATTCAATGAATAGCATTCTGACGTAGGTGTTCCTCTTGTCCAGGTGGGAAATGGCAGTGAGGATTGCAATAGAGATTGCATCATCTGTGGATCTGTTGGGGTGGTATGCAAATTGGAGTGGGTCTAGGGTTTCTGGGATAATGGTGGTGATGTGAGCCATGACCAGCCTTTCAAAGCACTTCATGGCTACAGACGTGAGTGCAACGGGTCAGTAGTCATTTAGCCAGGTTATCTTAGTGTTCTTGGGCATAGGGACTATGGTGGTCTGCTTGAAACATGTTGGTATTACAGACTCAGCCAGGGACATGTTGAAAATGTCAGTGAAGACACTTGCCAGTTGGTCAGCGCATGCTCGGAGTACACGTCCGGGTTATTGGTCTGGCCCTGCAGCATTGTGAATGTTGACCTGCTTAAAAGTCTTACTCACATCGGCTACGGAGAGCGTGCTCACATAGTCATCCGGAACAGCTGATGCTCTCATGCATGCTTCAGTGTTGTTTGCCTCGAAGTGAGCATATAGGTGATAAAGCTCGTCTGGTAGGCTTGTGTCACTGGGCAGCTCGCGGCTGTGTTTCCCTTTCTAGTCTGTAATAGATTTCAAGCCCTGCCACATCCGACGAGCGTCAGAGCTGGTGTTGTACAATTCAATCTTAGTCCTGTATTAACTTTTTGCCTGTTTGATGGTTCATCGGAGGGCATAGCGGGATTCCTTATAAGCGTCCGGATTAGATTCCCGCTCCTTGAAAGCGGCAGCTCTACCCTTTCGCTCAGTGCGGATGTTGCCTGTAATCCATGGCTTCTGGTTGGGGTACGTACGGTCACTGTGGGGACGTCATCGATGCACTTATTGATGAAGCCAGTAACTGATATGGTGTACTCCTCAATGCTATCTGAAGAATCCCGGAACATATTACAGTCTGTGCTAGCAAAACAGTCCTGTAGCTTAGCATCTGCGTCATCTGACCACTTCCTTATTAACCGAGTCACTGGTGCTTCCTGCTTTAGCTTTTGCTTATAAGCAGGAATCAGGAGGACAGAGTTATGGTCAGATTTGCCAAATGGAGGACGAGGGAGAGCTTTGTACGCGTCTCTGTGTGTGGCGTAAAGGTGGTCTAGAGTTTTTTCCTCTGGTTGCACATTTAACATGCTGGTAGAAATGAGGTAGAACGGATTTAAGTTTCCCTGCATTAATGTCCCGTCCACTAGGAGCGCTGCCTCTGGATGAGCATTTTCCTGTTTACTTATGGCCTTATACAGCTCATTGAGTGCAATCTTAGTGCCTGCATCGGTTTGTGGTGGTAAATAGACAGCTACGAAAAATATAGATGAAATCTCTTGGTAAATAGTGTGGTCTACAGCTTATCATGAGATACTCTATCTCATGCGAGCAAAACCTTGAGACTTCCTTAGTATTAGATTTTATGCACCAGCTGTTGTTTACAAATATACACAGACCGCCACCCCTTGTCTTACCGGAGTCAGCCGTTCTATCCTGCCAATGTAGTTAAATGTCTGCTAAATTATGTAAACGTAAATGTAGCGTATTTCCCGCCAGCTGTATGTTATCCATGTCGTCGTTCAGCCACTACTCGGTGAAACATAAGATATTACAGTTTTTAATGTCCCGTTGGTTGGATAACCTTAATCTTAGGTTGTCCAATTTATTTTCAAATGATTGAACATTGGCTAATAGGATTGATGGAAGAGGCAGTTTACTCGCTCGCCGTCGGATCCTTACAAGGCACCCAAACCTACGTCCACGATATCTCTTTCTCATGTGAATGACGGGGATTTGGGCCTTGTCGGGTGTCTGTAGAATATCCTTCACGTCCGACTCGTTGAAGAAAAAATCTTTGTCCAATACGAGGTGAGTAATCGCTGTCCTGATATCCAGAAGCTCCTTTTGGTCATAAGAGACAGTGCCAGAAACATTATGTACAGAATAAATTACAAATAACGTGAAAAAACACACATAATAGTACAATTAGTTAAAGGGCTGTAAAACGGCAGCCATCTTCTCCGGCGCCATAGACACAGAGCTACAAAATGGTATATCATACACTGCATTTAAGGGAACAATGGGAAAGTAATTCTGTTTTGAAAGTTGATAAGCTTGTAATCTCACTTTTGAGAAAATGGCCTTTGAATGTTTTGGTACCTACTGAAGAGCTCTTCTTTGTCTACACCCATTCAGTATTGTTCACTCCCTCTTAAGCTTTAGCCCCACCCATCTAATTTTTCTCTCTGCGCATTCAGAGCACACACTTGATGCTCTGGCCGATGAGTAGGGTTGATTTGAGCGTTCTGACCTCACAACGGCAGTCAAGCACCCAAGCTAACTGGCTAACATTGGCTAGCTTGCTAGATACTTCCAGACACAAAATTGGGATTATGGTTAATTGTTTTCATCTGGATAACAGCCTAACCAGCTCTGATAGGGCGAGTAAAATGGTCAGTGGGGTGTTCTCTAATAAATGCAGAGCTTGTTAGGCTGTTTTCATGTTATCCAGATCGTTGGTGACTATACTGTGCTGCTGGCAATAATTTAATTACGCTTTTTTGCCGACGTTTACTGACACCGGCCATATTCAACGGGTGTTGTGCGTTCGTAAATTAATCAGTTATTCTGCGCTCTGGCATATTCAGACTGAATTTACAAACACACCTGAAATGGTTATTTGCATAGTGGAGTCCTTTGTTAAGACATGTAGCTAGCTAGCTAGCTAGCTAGGTAAACAATGAACCATAATCCCAACTCATGACGTTACTACCCTGCATGAATCTGCAGGTAGCTAACCAACCAGGTTCAATGTTAGCTCGCTGACATTAGGCTCTAACTAGCCAAGCAAATGGCTCTGAGATACGAATAATAAGATCATACACGTAACATTAGCTAGCGAGCCAGCCAGCTAACATTAGCTAGCTAGTTCAACAATGAACCATATCCCAACTCATGACTTTACTACCCTGCATGAATCTGCAGGTAGCTAACAAACCAGGTTCAATTTGAGCTAACAAATGGCTCTGAGATACGAATAGTAAGATCATACATGTAACGTTAGCTAGTGAGCCAGCCAGCTTACGTTAGCTAGCTATCTAACAGTACACTTTAACTTGAAATGAAACCACTTTCTGTCAAAATTAGAAAAGTTTAATATCTGTAAATGTAACTAGCTAGACTATCTTACCCGTACACATCATGCATAATGGATGCGTGTCCCTGTCACGTATGCCATGGTTGCCCTTAGTTTGAAGATGTAATCCGGAGACAGGTGTTTTCTCCATCTCTTTAGCTATCATACTTTAATTCCACTGATTTCAAAACACGATCCTCCAAAAAGTGGAGAGCAACACTTATACAGCTCCACTACACAATATATTTTTTTAAAGCAGCGTTAGACAGGATTACCTACACATACTGACCAGCTCAAATAGTGCTACAGTGGGGAGAACAAGTATTTGATACACTGACGATTTTGCAGGTTTTCCTACTTACAAAGCATGTAGAGGTCTGTAATTTTTATCATAGGTACACTTCAACTGTGAGAGACTGAATCTAAAACAAAAATCCAGAAAATCACATTGTATGATTTTTAAGTAATTAATTTGCATTTTATTGCATGACATAAGTATTTGATACATCAGAAAAGCAGAACTTAATATTTGGTACAGAAACCTTTGTTTGCAATTACAGAGATCATACATTTCCTGTAGGTCTTGACCAGGTTTGCACACACTGCAGCAGGGATTTTGGCCCACTCCTCCATACAGACCTTCTCCAGATCCTTCAGGTTTTGGGGCTGTCGCTGGGCAATACGGACTTTCAGCTCCCTCCAAAGATTTTCTATTGGGTTCAGGTCTGGAGACTGGCTAGGCCACTCCAGGACATTGAGATGCTTCTTACGGAGCCACTCCTTAGTTGCCCTGCAAAACCTGCAAAATCGGCAGTGTATCAAATACTTGTTCTCCCCACTGTATATAAACAAAATATCTGACATTGTATTCCAATTTGAACTTTGTTGAGCTTTTAAATGCTTGAAAGCACAGTAATAACATATTTAAGTGACAACTAATCCAAATATCAGACATTGTTTTTCCATTGGAATTTGGTTGTGCTTTTAGTTAGTTGAAAGCATAGTGATAACATATTGGGAATCTTTGACTGGGAGAACATTCAGTGAGGGAAAAAAGTATTTGATCCCCTGCTGATTTTGTACGTTTGCCAACTGACAAAGATATGATCAGTCTATAATTTTAATGGTAGGTTTATTTGAACAGTGAGAGACAGAATAACAACAAAAAAATCAAGAAAGACGCATGTCAAATATTTTCTACATTGATTTGCATTTTAATGAGGGAAATAAGTATTTGACCCCCTCTCAATCAGAAAGATTTCTGGCTCCCAGGTGTCTTTTATACAGGTAACGAGCTGAGATTAGGAGCACACTCTTAAAGGGAGTGCTCCAAATCTCAGTTTGTTACCTGTATATAAGACACCTGTCCACAGAAGCAATCAATCAATCAGATTCCAAACTCTCCACCATGGCCTAGACCAAAGAGCTCTCCAAGGATGTCAGGGACAAGATTGTAGACCTACACAAGGCTGGAATGGGCTACAAGACCATCGCCAAACAGCTTGGTGAGAAGGTGACAACAGTTGGTGCGATTATTCGCAAATGGAAGAAACACAAAAGAACTGTCAAACTCCCTCAGCCTGGGGCGCCATGCAAGATCTCACCTCGTGGAGTTGCAATGATCATGAGAACGGTGAGGAATCAGCCCAGAACTACACAGGAGGATCTTGTCAATGATCTCAAGGCAGCTGGGACCATAGTCACCAAGAAAACAATTGGTAACACACTACGCCGTGAAGGACTGTAATCCTGCAGCACCCGCAAGGTCCCCCTGCTCAAGAAAGCACATATACAGGCCCGTCTGAAGTTTGCCAATGAACATCTGAATGATTCAGAGGAGAACTGGGTGAAAGTGTTGTGGTCAGATGAGACCAAAATGGAGCTCTTTGGCATCAACTCAACTCGCCGTGTTTGAAGGAGGAGGAATGCTGTCTATGACCCAAGAACACCATCCCCACCGTCAAACATGGAGGTGGAAACATTATGCTTTGGGGGTGTTTTTCTGCTAAGGGGACAGGAAAACTTCACCGCATCAAAGGGACGATGGACGGGGCCATGTACCATCAAATCTTGGGTGAGAACCTCCTTCCTTCAGCCCGGGCATTGAAAATGGGTCGTGGATGGGTATTCCAGCATGACAATGACCCAAAACACACGGCCAAGGCAACAAAGGAGTAGCTCAAGAAGAAGCACATTAAGGTCCTGGAGTGGCCTAGCCAGTCTCCAGACCTTAATCCCATAGAAAATCTGTGGAGGGAGCTGAAGGTTCGAGTTGCCAAACGTCAGCCTCGAAACCTAAATGACTTGGAGAAGATCTGCAAAGAGGAGTGGGACAAAATCCCTCCTGAGATGTGTGCAAACCTGGTGGCCAACTACAAGAAACGTCTGACCTCTGTGATTGCCAACAAGGGATTTGCCACCAAGTACTAAGTCATGTTTTGCAGAGGGGTCAAATACTTATTCCCCTCATTAAAATGCAAATCAATTTATAACATTTTTGACATGCGTTTTTCTGGATTGTTTTGTTGTTATTCTGTCTCTCACTGTTCAAATAAACCTACCATTAAAATTATAGACTGATCATTTCTTTGTCAGTGGGCAAACGTACAAAATCAGCAGGGGATCAAATACTTTTTTCCCTCACTGTAGGTTGGAATCTCATTGATCAACGTATCTCCCAAATATTACCCAATTCTCCACATCGAAACGACATGGTGTGCCCAGTGGAAAACACAGATAACTGAACATCCCCTCCTCTCGCTTTTCACTTTTGACTGCCTGCTTTTGTCTGCTTTTGTTTTCTCTCTTGGCCTCGTCCAAGATTATCGAGCGTAGCTCTAGGGTCTGGTCCAAAAAGTCCATCTGCCGAGGCCCATTTTTGCTGGGACATATGCCACATTCTCTGTCTCTCTCTGGGCACTGCAATCTACCCTGTTCATTTATTTAAAACCCTCAATGAAAGAGTCCCAAATTGGAAAATGAACAGCCGAAATGATGCCTCTGTCTGTCATCAAAACCTCCTTATTGGCCACTTGCTGAAATGGAGGCCTTGCTCATGGGCATATTACTATCCCCTATTTCCATTTTAGCAACAGGTTGTTGCCAAGCAGATGATTTACTGCTGGGATTGGGACAGTTATTATCAATGTAAATACGAGGCTGCTTTTTGGGTAAAGTTCAAGGTATCTTATTGTTAAGACAGTCTGGTTTTGATGATGATCAAGATGACAGTGTATAACTAAATATGTATTTTATGTTTAGAACTTACACTCACTGTAGTTAAGTACGAAACTATGTGCAGTGCAGCTCACCATTAGTCTTAACTATGGAGTTCAATCTTCTCCAGGCTTTTTAGAGGTCCTGTAAACTTGCCCAGGCTAAAACAATATGACTAAGAGGCCAACTGCTGAGTAGAGCAGATAAATCACAGTTCTTGAAAGTAATTACCATGCACACTGTTAGCTGTTATCTCCTCATTGGATGCAACACACAGCCTAGCTACATCAATAGCATTTTTGTGAATCAACATTTTTCAAACATTTCTATGAATCAGCAGCATTGAAAAAATGTTAATAAGTATGTTCCACCATTTAAAACGTGTTAAATCCTGCTTTCCCAATCACCTCAGTTAATCTATATTTGCCACTTTTGTCAAAGAGGAAAAGCAATAGATGAAATGAAAATAGTGAGTTAATTACTAGCTTACTACCTAAAATATTCATGAACATGTAAGCCACTTATGACCAATTAGACACACCACAATCATCATATGTGGGTGTTCTTAGCTCATTAACACCTAAGAAAACAGAAACTGTCAGTAATTTTCTGAAGAATAAATAATTGCATAGCACTTCTAAAAATCAAGTCATGCCTCCAAATTTGGATGTTGAAATGGAAGCAGCAAGGCAAGTCTTAACATCACAAAAGGGACTGCGATCAGAGGCGCTGTTCTTTAAGCCCAAATCCCTTGCTGTTAAACTAGCTGAATGCTGCAGAGAATACTTCATCTGCAAAACCCCAGAAATGAACAATACAATAGCGTGACGCCACCCTTATACAGATATTACTCTCTAAACTGTTTTAGCTTTTTCAACAATTGCTCTGTAGGAACTCTGAGCAAATAATCATCTCTCATTCAATGCAGCATAATTGCCCAGCATTGCAAGGCTTTCAATTATTTAAAAAAAAAAGTTGAAAAGAGAGACTGTGGTGAGAAAATCTTAGTTATTTTCAAATTACTCTGCACGGAGGGGCTCTTGAAATGCCTCAGTTGTCTTGCACAGTAATATAAAAATAGACCATTGAAATTTGTCTCATGGACTCATTGGCAGTGTGAATGGGTGATGACTATTTCAGATAGAATCATTACTAAGTCACTAGTACAGCAGGTCCCCACACGTAGAACTGCATTTTGTTTCACAATTACATGGAAAATTTGAGAAGTCTCTTTTTTTATTATTGTGATTTATTTTTTGAAATTAGCTAATGAATTCCCACTAAGTGAATAAGCATTAATTACCATAACATCCCCCACTGTCATCGCCTGGCAAGATTTTTCTTCCCCCTTAACAATATTCGGTAATGGAACAAGTAATATGTTTGTATGGTCGTCGCTTATGTACAACTGCTGCTGCTCCCTTGAAAAAGAGATTTATATCTCAATGGAACTCACCTTGTTAAATAAAGGATATACAGTATAAATAAAATAACATTCACTGGTGATTGGTCCTTAATACAGGATACATGATAAGGAGGGAGATAGGTAAATGTAAGAGGCTTCTGTAATGTTCTTAACCACTTCACAAAAATGCATTTGAATGGTGGTCAATATTGACTCTACTTCTGATGCATCTTATATGGGAGGCAACTCTTTGTCATAAATGCAATGCTTTTTTTCTGTGTCGAAAGACAGCTAGTTTTATTGACAATGGTGCTGGCTCCGCCAAGTCCTCATGCATTGGGCAAGTGAAATGTATTGTTATGCTTTTATTGTTGATCTCTGGAAATGTGCGACCAAAACCTGGGCCGGTAGATACAATGCAATGTCTACCGACTCCCTATGATTTAAAAAACAGAGCAGGTTTTGGCCTCTTGCATGTTAATGTCAGAAGTCTATTTCCAAAAATAGACATTATTAAAACATGGGCCAACACGACAAATGGACATAATGGTTTTATCAGAAACCTGGCTAAAGAAATCTGTGTCAAATAACTCGATTTCTATTGATGGGTACACGGTTTTTAGAACAGATCGGATGAGTAAAGGAGGAGGGGTTGCAATTTATGTGAAATCCAAGTTGAACACCTCTGAAATTCTCTCGATTACCAAAGCCAAACATATTGAATCGCTTGCGATTAAAGTGAACGTACATAAGGACTCCCACATCACTGAAGTCGGCTGCTATAGACCGCCCTCGGCTTCGGGAGACGCACTTAAATCTCTTTTTGATGTCCTGCACAAGCTAAATGACTCTGAATTCATTGTTTTAGGAGATTTGAACTGGGACATGCTTACATCTGTATTGGACTCTTTTAAAGAACTGTGTGACTCTCCGAATCTTGTGCAATTAATTAATGCGCCTACAAGAACGAATCCCAAAGCACCTAACAAACGAACGCTATTCGACATTCTTCTATCGAGTACCCCTCACAAATACAAATCAACTGGGATATTCTGTAATGATGTCAGTGATCACTGTGCAATTGTTAGTGTTAGAAATAAAAAAATTGCAAAAGCCAAACCCCGTTATGTTTTTAAAAGACATTTTAGACAGTTTGATGAGCAAGCGTTCTTACATGATCTGTACCATAATATTGACAGAGTAAGTCTGATTCCCGATGTTGACACTGCTTGAGACTATTTTTATATGAAATTTGTGTCCATTTGTGATATGCATGCCCCTGTGAAGAAATTTAGAATCAGTGGAAGGGACAATCCCTGTTTTTCAAATAACTTGGCAGAATTAATTAGGAAGAGAAATGTATATTGGGCTCAAGCTAGACATACAAATGATCCTGTTGACTGGGCCTCCTTCAGAGCCCTAAGAAACAAATGTACAGGAATGATCAGGAAGTCCAAATCAGATTTCTATCTAAATGCAGTCACAGAGAACCTAAACAACCCTACCAAGTTCTGGAAGCTAATCAAATCAGTGTCAGGTTCAAATGTGAGCTCTGGCCTTCCTGACCATTTAATTATGGATTCTAATGAAGTCAAGGATAAAGCTGATATTGTAGGGTTTTTTAACAAGCACTTCATATTTGCTGGTTCAGTTTTTGATAATGGTGGGGCCTAGGCCTGTAATGTAAGCTCTGTTACAGTAAACAATGAAATAGGCCCTCATGTGAACCATTTAAACTTTGAGCCTGTTTCTTATGCTGAGGTCAATAAAGCACTAAAGGCAATAGACACTAAAACGTCTGCAGGTCCAGACAACCTGGATCCCTACCTTTAAAAGATAGCAGCTGGTGTTATTAATGAACCTGTGGCTCACATTTTCAACTTGAGTCTCTTGACCAATTCCATACCCAGCATTTGGAAATCAGCTTAAGTCCTCCCACTGCTTAAGTGTGGAGATCCCTCAGATGCTAATAACTATTGTTCTATCTCCAAACTCCCTATCTTGGCCAAAGTCTATGAATCCCTAGTGAACTCACAGTTAAAAAACGTCTTAATTGAAAATAACATACTAAGCGAGGTTCAGTCTGGCTTTAGATCGGGGCACAGCACCACAACTGCAGCTATGGCAGTGGCAAATTACATCATAAATGCACTTGATAAAAAGCAACATTGTGCTGCTCTGTTTGTTGATTTATCAAAGGCATTTGATTCAGTTGACCATGAATTGTTGCTAGCTAGACTCAGTAACATTGGTCTCAGTGAAGGGGCAGTAAATTGGTTTAGGAACTATCTTTCTGACAGAACACAATGTGTATATGCTGACAATCACAAGTCGAGCTTTCTTGAGATTAATAGAGGTGTGCCACAGGGTTCCATTTTAGCTCCTCTGTTGTTCTCAATTTTTATTAATAATTTGGGAAATGGGGTGCAACCAGCAAAGTTGTATCTATATGCAGATGATAGTCATATATTAATGTGCTCCTTCTCTGGTTCAGGCTGTTGAAGAGCTCCAGACTGCTTTTCAGTCACTGTAGGCCTCCCTTTATGGTCTCAAACTGGTCTTGAATGTACAAAAAAACAAAAATCATGACCTTTACCAGAGCTCGCACTCAGCCAGAGAAGGTTAGCATTGTCAAATCTGGTGGCTTATCCATTGAATAAGTGTCATCCTACAAATACCTAGGTATATGGTTGGATGACAAGTTGTCCTTTCAGGTTCATATGGATAATCTTGTGAGGAAGCTTAAATTGAAATTTGATTTGTATTTTTGTAATAAGGCTTGCTTCCTGCTTATGGCTAGAAAGAAGCTTGTTCAGGCCACTTTTCTCTCTCTAATTGATTATGGTGACTTGTAAATGCATGCAGCCTCCTCTGTCTTACAGAGACTGGACTCTGTTTATCATGCATCCTTGCGCTTTATAACAAATGCCAAGTCACTCACCCACCATTGTACATTGTACCAAATGGTGGGTTGGACTTCACTTTATATGTGCAGAAAGCTACATTTGTAATTTTTTTATTTATTTTTTTTACCTTTATTTCACCAGGTAAGCCAGTTGAGAACAAGTTCTCATTTACAACTGCGACCTGGCCAAGATAAAGCAAAGCAGTGCGATAAAAACAACAACAACACAGAGTTACATATGGAATAAACAAAACGTACAGTCAATAACACAATAGAATATCTATATACTGTGTGTGCAAATGTAGTAAGTTATGGAGGTAAGGCAATAAATAGGCCATAGTGCAAAATAATTACAATTTAATATTAACACTGGAGTGATAGATGTGCAGAAGATGATGTGCAGATACTGGGGAGCAAATTAGCAAAATAAATAACAATGTAAATAACAATATGGGGATGAGGTAGTTGGGTGGGCTAATTACAGATGGGCTGTGTACAGGTGCAGTGATCGGTAAGCTGCTCTGACAACTGATGCTTAAAGTTAGTGAGGGAGATAAGTGTCTCCAGCTTCAGAGATTTTTGCAGTTTGTTCCAGTCATTTGCATTATGTATAGACAAGTATATGGAAGGATATGAGTACAGTGGAGGTACACCTAAGCAAAGAAAGAGATAGCATCACTGGAGGTATCGATTGAGCCGGTCTCCACGTGAATGGGGGGTGGGACAAAGGAGCTCTCTGAGGCTGGTTGAGCTGAACTTGGGGCTCTACAGTGAAAAATGTTCCAGGCTAGAGCTGGCTGGTAGGTAGTGCAGGCCACGGACAGTGGTGAATACCGCTAATGGTGGCTAATAGCAAGTAGCTAGTTAGCTGGCTAGCTGGCTAGTTTCAGCCGTAGGTTCTTGATAAAAATAAATAAACAATAGAATCCGTTCCACATTGGGTGAGGTGGGTTGCAGGAAAGTATATTTAGTTAAAGGATGGAAAGTGAGATAGAGAAATATATATGAATAAAAGACAAAAAACAAAAAAACTGTTTATTTACACGAGGACACAACACAATACACGACCGCACTACTACGCCATCTTGGACCTTGTATGTGTTCATCTACAAAGCATTTTTGGGTAAACTCCCTCTTTACCTCTGTAGTCTGGTCTCCTTCACCACCAGCAGTTACCATACCCGGTATGCTAGGTGGTTGCTACTTAAACTCCCCAGGACATTTACAGTATTAGGCAAGACTGCCTTCTCTTCTTGTGCACCAGAGGCATGGAAAAGTTTACAATCTGCACTTCATCTAGATATGTTAGTACCACTGAATTAATTTAACACTTTGATGGGAAACTCTGTTACAGAGGAGTGTAAATGCTTTTTAGGCTGGATCATGTTGTTGAATTGTATTGTATTGTTGTATATTTTAATTCCCGTAATTGTCACTCCCTGACTTATGGGACTGGCTTGAGTCAGGGTGTGGAGATGTCCACATTCTACGTGTTGTATTTCTATGTTTGGCCGGGTGTGATTCCCAATCAGAGACAGCTGTCGCTCGTTGTCTCTGATTGGGGATCATACTTAGGCAGCCTGTTTGTATCATTAGTTGTGGGATCTTGTTCCGTGTTAGAGGCTTGTAGTGTGTTTAGCCTGAGGACTTCACGGTTCGTTTGGTTTGTTGTTTTGTTCATATGTTTATCGGTGAAATAAACATGTATGCCTTTCACGCTGCGCCTTGGTCTGACCCGTCCTTAAACGAACGTGACAGTAGTGTATTGATTGTTGCTACCTTCTTGGCCAGGTCTCCCTTGAAAAAGAGACTCTGGGTCTCAATGGGCTTTTCCTGGTTAAATAAAGGTTAAATAAATAAATAAACAATCTCTAGCGTTATGACCATCATGAATCCATCTAAAGGGGATTTGTATCCTGTTGATAGCCATTCACTCCTAAGCAAAACTAATTTAGACTAATTGAAGTATAAATCTCTCTCTTTTGCATGGCTATGCCAACAAATAGCCAGGTTCAGCTCCACATCTGAGTTTTTCTATTACATACAACCTTATTGTACTGTAGATGACTAAGTGAAAATGTGAGGATACACCTATCAACTTTAGATGATATTGTGCATGCTACAAAGCCTCAATACAGGTCACTCACTGCTACCTTGACTTCTATACTAGATTGTTCTTTAGTTCCACTGAATAGAATCATTGTTTTCTCAGCTTTGCTTTCATCTTGGTTTTCCATTTAGTTCAGTGAAAGGGGCTGATCTAGCAATACATGAATGTCCCCTTTCTTCATTTGAGGTTAATGGTATTTCACCGAGGCTGCATCTTGCAGGGGCAGGAAGAACATGAATTGTAAAATATAGCACGGTGTATCTCTCCTCAGAGAGCACATTTACATTGAAGTCCTTGTTGTATAGAAGTTATTCAGCAGCTAGACGTGGTAAAGAGCTCAATGGAACGCAGGACGCTGTGATGACGTCATTGGCACATATTAAAACAGGCCCATAATGTGGTTACTATAGTCCGATTTGGATATATTTGGCTGCTTTTGCTGCATAACATTTAGAAGTTGTCCCTTTTCAGGGAGAAGTGACTGCTAAATGCTAACTCCCGTTCGTATGAGCTGGTAGCATCGCTAGCATATAGAAATCGGTGGTGGTAGTCAAAGTCATTTTTAACTGTAATGCAGTTGATTGGTGACAATGACATGAACATATATTGGTGTTGACATCCCATACAAGCATCACACTCTGATTTTTACCTCAACATATTGTGAAACACACATATATATACAATAGCCTAAATGTACGCTCATTTTGCTGGGTGGGGAATGAGGAGATGTGGGATCTTTCCCCAAGGCATCTTTTCTCCACGCGTTTCCATGGCATTTCCATTGTTTTGGTCGAGTTCCATTGACCTCTTTACAGCATCTATAGCTGATGAGCACTCTTGACTGTATATGAAAGCTAGAGATTGTTAACTTTAGGCAATAATGCACATGTAGCATACTTAGCTGGTATACGGGGACTCTCTAAGTTACTACAATGTTTCCACATAGGAGCAAGCAACTTAATGTGAAGTGAAAAACATCATGAATTACTCATGTAATACAGTACTATGTAGTTACTATGTTACAATGATGGCAGACACCCAGTAAAGTACTTTAAGTTGTGATCAATGGCAATACATGTCAATCTAGAAGATTGTTGTTACAGCACTTTTAAGTGTAATTACTATGTATTTTCAATATTATTAAGCATTTTGCAGGTTATATCACAATTTCAGTTTTTACAATGGCGTTATAAAGAAAGGTATTGAAATTACAATGTTTCTACACAGGAATAAGCAACTTAATGTAAATTATGTGATTATCTTTCGTGGAACATCTACAGACTGCTGTCTCCACTGCACATCTGGAGCAAGCGTCAACCACTCACAATATTTTGTTTATGTTTTATTAGAATTTACAGCCAGAGCATGCTGTACCTTTAACAGTTAAACATAAATGTGTGCAAAATCACATTTATAGGGGATATGGAGCAGTTCCATGCACCTCATATACGAAAACAGCAGTAACACACTGTACCTTACCCTTACATTATCTCTACCTAGTGTGTGTGTGTGTGTGTGTGTGTGTGTGTGTGTGTGTGTGTGTGTGTGTGTGTGTGTGTGTGTGTGTGTGTGTGTGTGTGTGTGTGTGTGTGTGAATGAGTGTGTTTATTTGAACTTATAAGTGATAGGGAGCAGTTCATTACACCTCTTCTCTTTTATAGTGTCGCTCATCTCTGCTGTTGCATTTTTGGTTATCATTCTTGCATATTGGTTGAGCATCTCATGTAGGTCGCCAGGACCTTCTTGTACCTTTTTGCTATGTCGTCCGGGGTTTTGTCTGTTAACATATACAACATAAAGCAATTTATTAATGCGCTTGCTGAAATCTGAACACAATATCATTTATTCTAAACATACATATTTATATATTTCCTTCTGCCATAACCCAAATAAAGCTTAAGCTAGACAACCAAATCAACTTCAGCATGTACGGAAGGATTGAGGATGTTTAATTAGAAAACAGTTTATGTTATATAGTAACTGCATAGTAATGCTCTTAGTAACAACAGTGTAGGTAAATAGTCACTGCAATGTAATTACAGTTTGACACATGTTATTACAGGAAGCCTACCCCATGAGTCCTCCCTCCCCATACCTTGTTCCACCTGTGTAATAACTCTTAAAGGCTCTGGAAAGATAAATAGACTCTCTAGCTTAAACAATGAGCATGTGCTAATTTAAAAGCATATCTTCCATAGAATTCCATTCATTAGTAGTTGGGGTAGTTGGGGTATTTAGAGTAGTTGGGGTAGTTGGGGTATTTAAGGTAGTTAACGAAAGAAAGAAAGAAAATAAATGGTATCAAAGTGGGAGTTAAGCAGCCCTTAAAGTAGTCAGTAACTGTTTTAATTTGAAATTACAAGAGATAGAACTCAGCAGACTTAACAATGGGCAGTTTGGAATGTTGAGGAAATTGAATAGGAGTCTATGGGAGCTTTTGGGGTATTAAAAGGTAATTAGCATAAAAAGTAGTATCAAGAAGAAAGTCATAGCTGGAAATAGCATGTAACCCTGGACTGAATACAGTTTAAGTGATGATAATAGTTTAAACGTTTTTTAAAGTAGATAGGGAGTACAGAAAGTGGGCGGAAGCGATAATAATATTAAGTATGCAGAATAGCAAAAGTGTTCTTTCTTTCAGCAAATACATTAACAAGTATGCAGAATAACATGTGTGCTTGCTTTCAGCATGAGATTGCCTAATTTCCTTTCTGCATGAATGCAGCCTACTCCCTACTCCCTACCCCCTACTACCTACTCACTACTCCCTACTCCCTACTACATACTACCTACTACCTACTCCCTACTCCCTAATACCTACTCCCTACTACCTACTCCCTGATACCTACTCCCTAATACCTCCTCCCTACTCCCTACTCCCTAATACCTACTCCCTACTACCTAATACCTACTCCCTACTACCTACTCTCTACTACCTACTCCCTAATACCTCCTCCCTACTCCCTACTACCTACTCCCTAATACCTACTCCCTACTACCTAGTCCCTACTACCTACAGTCATCACATTAATGAAAGTCACGTCACAAGTAACCTAAATACAGTGAGGGAAACAAGTATTAGATCCCCTGCTGATTGTGTACGTTTGCCCACTGACAAAGACATGATCAGTCTATAATTTTAATGGTAGGTTAATTTGAACAGTGAGAGACAGCATAACAACAAAAAAATCCAGAAAAACGCATGTCAAAAATGTTATAAATTGATTTGCATTTTAATGAGGGAAATAAGTATTTGACCCCTTTGCAAAACATGACTTAGTACTTGGTGGCAAAACCCTTGTTGGCAATCACAGAGGTCAGACGTTTCTTGTAGTTGGCCACCAGGTTTGCACACATCTCAGGAGAATTTTGTTCCACTCCTCTTTGCAGATCTTCTCCAAGTCATTAAGGTTGTCACGATCGTCGGGAACAGAGGACCAAGGCGCAGCGTTGAATGCAAACATACTTATTTATTGAAAGATAACACGAACAAAAACAACAAAACGATAACGTGACGTCCTTAGATCAAACACAACCTACTTGGAACAAGATCCCACAACCACTGTGGGAAAACAGCCTGTCTAAATCTGGTTCCCAATCAGAGACAACCAGCAACAGCTGACACTCGTTGCCTCTGATTGAGAACCACACTGGCCAACATATAAATTCTTAACCTAGAATGGAAAACACATGAAAACTCACACCCTGGCTCAACATACTAGAGTCCCCAGAGCCAGGGCGTGACAGTATCCCCCCCCCAAAGGCGCGGACTCCGACCACGCCAACCAAACACCACAGGGGAGGGACCGGGTGGGCACTCCGCCTTGGCGGCGGATCCGGCTCCGGGCATGATCCCCACTCCCTCTCTAACCCCCCAAAGTACCCCTGGTCCGGTCTGGCCCTGCTGGCCGGAGCTGGACTGAACACTGGTGGAGCGGATTGCTCTAGCTCCGGCGTGGAGCAGCTGACCGGTACCGGACCAGGCACTGGTGGAACAGGCACGGGCTGTGCCGGACTGACGACGCACACCATTGGCTTGGTGTGGGGAGCAGGAACAGGCCGAGCCGGGCTGGCGACGTGCACCATAGGCTTGGTGCGGGGAGCAGGAGCGGGCCGGACCGGGCTGACGAAGTGCACCACTGACTTGGTGCGGAGATCAGGAATGGACCGGGCCGGGCTGGCGACGCGCACCACTGACTTGGTGCGGGGAGCAGGAACAGGCCGGGCCGGGCTGGCGACGCGCACCATAGGCTTGGTGCGGGGAGCAGGAACAGGCCGGACCGGGCTGACGAAGCGCACCATAGGCTTGGTGCGGGGAGCAGGAACAGGCCGGGCCGGGCTGGCGACGCGCACCATAGGCTTGGTGCGGGGAGCAGGAACAGGCCGGGCCGGGCTGGCGACGCGCACCATAGGCTTGGTGCGGGGAGCAGGAACAGGCCGGGCCGGGCTGGCGACGCGCACCATAGGCTTGGTGCGGGGAGCAGGAACAGGCCGGGCCGGGCTGACGACACGCACCACAGGCTCGATGCGAGGAACAGGAACAGGCCGGGCCGGGCTGGCGACACGCACCACAGGCTCGATGCGAGGAACAGGAACAGGCCGGACCGTACTGGGGACACACACCACTGGCCCTACGCAGGGATCAGGAACGGGCCGGACCGGACTGGTAACACACCCCAGTACCTCTCGCCGTGCCTCTAGACTTTCCCTCTCCTCTGTGACCAGTGGCCCCCCTAACCTGGCGGCCTCCTCTGCAAACCCGCTGGACCGCTCCATCGCGGCCTCCTGCTGCCCCGTCGTCCACGGCGTGAGCCCCCCCCCTAAAAAAATTCTGGGTGTCTCTCCTCCCCGTGGACCAAGCCTCCCTATCTCTCGCCAGACTCTTCCTCCACTGCTCCAAAGTCCAACCACTCTGCTCTTCATTTGGCTTGACCCAGTCGAGACTCTTCCTCCACTGCTCCCAAGTCCACCCTCTCTGCTCTTCACTAGGCTTGACCCAGTCGAGGTTGCCACGGAGATCCGCTAGCGATTCCCCTGGCGATGGCTCCTGGACACGCTGCTTGGTCCAGTTCTTTTGGGATCTTCTGTCACGATCGTCGGGAACAGAGGACCAAGGCGCAGCGTTGAATGCAGACATACTTATTTATTGAAAGATAACACGAACAAAAACAACAAAACGATAACGTGATGTCCTTAGATCAAACACAACCTACTTGGAACAAGATCCCACAACCACTGTGGGAAAACAGCCTGTCTAAATGTGGTTCCCAATCAGAGACAACCAGCAACAGCTGACACTCGTTGCCTCTGATTGAGAACCACACTGGCCAACATAGAAATACTTAACCTAGAATGGAAAACACATGAAAACTCACACCCTGGCTCAACATACTAGAGTCCCCAGAGCCAGGGCGTGACAAAGGTTTCAAGGCTGACGTTTGGCAACTCGAACCTTCAGCTCCCTCCACATATTTTCTATGGGATTAAGGTCTGGAGATTGGCTAGGCCACTCCAGGACCTTAATGTGCTACTTCTTGAGCCACTCCTTTGTTGCCTTGGCCGTGTGTTTTGGGTCATTGTCATGCTGGAATACCCATCCACGACCCATTTTCAATGCCCTGGCTGAGGGAGGGAGGTTCTCACCCAAGATTTGACAGTACATGGCCCCATCCATCGTCCCTTTGATTGGTTATCAAAAAGGGAGGGGTCAATAGAAGGAGGGAGAGAGGGACAAACAGATAGTTTGATTAAGTGCCCGGTAATCAATGCAAGGGTGCAGACCTCCATCTTTCTTCTTCATGAAAAATAAACTTGAGGAGGCGAGCGAATTGGAGGGACGTATGAACCCCTGGTGCAGGGACTCGGAGACGTATGTCTCCATAGCCTCTGTTTCAGCCTGTGACAGGGGATATACAGCATCTACTCGTAGGTTTATCGTGCAATCCCCCCCGCCCCGATGAGGTTGTAATTTGGTCGCCTGCGGTTTGGAAAATATGTGTGCCAAATTGTGGTATTCGGGGGGAATGCACAAAGTGGAGGTAGTGTCTGGACTTTCCACCGTGGTTGCACCAAATGGAAACAGCTAGACACCTACCCTGACACTCTTGCGACCACTCCGTGAGAACCCTCTGCGGCCATGAAAAGGTGTGTTTGTGTAGTGCGAGCCAGGGAAGACCCAACACAACAGGGAAATCAGGGGACTCAATGATAAAAAAGGTGATTTTCTCCCTATGGGTCTCCTGCTTAATCATCGTGACTGGTGCTGTAACCTCCCTATCATAAACTGACCCTAATGGTCGAATGTCAAGTGCTTTGATGGGCAATGGAATGGGTAGGAGAAACCAATGTGATACATAGACTATTAGCTAAAGACCTGTCCATGAAGTTCCCAGCTGCACCTGAATTGACCAGTGCCTTACACTGGGGAACTACCGTTTAGTCAGGGATGGTGACGTGTATGGTGAAGTGTGCAGCAGAGGGTTCTGAATGAGTGTGGGTTTGCGCTACCTGGGGTGACGCGAGAGTGCCCTGCCTGCCTCCTCCTGACCCATTAGAACTCTGACGACAGCATGCAGCAGATTGTCCTCTCTTGCCACAAGAGTGACACTGGAGCTGTCGTCCTTCGTTCTCCCGGATCACTGCACCACCCAGCTCCATCGGAACGTAATCTGGGTTGAAGGGGGGTGAAACAGACAGGCCCCTTCCAGGATGTCCTCTGGAAGCCAGCAGGTTGTCCAACCGGATGGCCATGTCCACCAGCTGGTTGAAAGTTAACGTGGTGTCCCGGCAGGCTAGCTCCCTTCGGACGTCCTCTCACAGGCTGCACCAGAAGCAGTCGATGAGGGCTTGCTCGTTCCATCCGGACCCAGCCGCTAGAGTTCTAAACTCCAGGGCAAAGTCCTGCGCGGTCCTCGTCCTCTGCCTCAGATGGACCAGCCGCTCACGCGCCTCTCTTCCTTCAGAAGGGTGATCGAAGACTGCCCGGAAGAGGTGAGTGAACTCCCCGTAGTTGACCAACTCGTCTCCTCCTTCACTCCAGACCGTGTTGACCCACTCCAGGGCTTACCCCGAGAGGCAGGAGATGAGGGTGGACACCTTCGCCTGCTCCGATGGAGCCGGGCAGATGGTAGAAAAATAGAGGTCCAGCTGCAGGAGGAATCCCTGGCAGCGGGCAGCTGTCCTGTCATACTCGGTCGGGATAGGTGAATCAAATAAAATCAAATTGTATTTGTCACATACACGTGTTTAGCAGATGTTATAGCGGGTGTAGCGAAATGCTTGTGCTTCTAGCTCCGACAGTGCAGTAATATAAAAAAATTTCACAACATATACCCAATACACACAAAACTAGTAAGGAATGGGATTTAAGAATACATATATGGACAAGCAATGACAGAGCGGCATGGACTAAGATACAGTAGAATATTACACTCCCAGAGCCCTCACCTCCTCCCTGTAGGCGGTCTCGTCATTGTTGGTAATCAAGCCTACTACTGTTGTGTCGTCTGCAAACTTGATGATTGAGTTGGAGGCGTGCTTGGTCACGTAGTCATGGGTGAACAGGGAGGACAGGAGGGGGCTGAGCATGCACCCTTGTGGGGCCCCAGTGTTGAGGATCAGCGAAGTGGAGATGTTGTTTCCTACCTTCACCACCTGGGGGCGGCTGTCAGGAAGTCCAGGACACAGTTGCACAGGGCGGGGTTCAGACCCAGGGCCTCGAGCTTAATGATGAGCTTGGAGGATACCATGGTGTTGAATGCTGAGCTATAGTCAATTAACAGCATTCTTACATAGGTATTCCTCTTGTCCAGATGGGATAGGGCAGTGTGCTGTGTGAAGGCGATTGCATCGTCTGTGGATCTATTGGGGCGGTAAGCAAATTGAAGTGGGTCTATGGTGACAGGTAAGGTAGAGGTGATATGATCCTTGACTAGTCTCTCAAAGCACTTCATGATGACAGAGGTGAGTGCTACAGGGCGATAGTCATTTAGTTCAGTTACCTTTGCTTTCTTGGGTACAGGAACAATGGTGGCCATCTTGAAGCATGTGGGAACAGCAGACTGGGAAAGGGAGAGATTGAATATGTCCATAAACACACCAGCCAGCTGGTCTGCGCATGCTCTGAGGACGTGGCTAGGGATGCCGTCTGGTCCAGGGGGTTAACATGCTTAAATGTCTTAATCACGTCTGCCATGGAGAAGGAGAGGCCACAGTCCTTGGTAGTGGGCCTCGTCAGTGGCACTGTGTTATCGTCAAAGCGAGCGAAGAAGGTGTTTAGCTTGTCTGTAAGCGAGACGTCGTGTCGGCGACGTGGCTGGTTTTCTTTTTGTAGACCGTGATTGTCTGTAGACCCTGCCACATACGTCTTGTGTCTGAGCCATTGAATTGCAAATCCACTTTGTCTCTATACTGATGTTTTTCCAGTTTAATTCCCTTGCGGAGTAAGTAGCTACACTTTTTGTATTGTGCCATATTCCCAGTCACCTTACCATGGTTGAATGCGGTGGTTCGCGCTTTTAGATTTGCGCGAATGCTGCCGTCTATCCACGGTTTCTGGTTTGGTAGGTTTCAATAGTCACAATGGGCATAACATCCCCTATACACTTGATATACCTTATAAACTCAGTCACTGTTTCAGTGTATTCGTCTAAATTATTTTCGGAAGCTACCCGCAACATATCCCAGTCCGCGTGATCAAAACAATCTTGAAGCGTGGATTCCGATTGGTCAGACCATCGTTGAATAGTCCTTAGCACGGGTACTTCCTGTTTGAGTTTCTGCCTATAGGAATGGAGAAGCAAAATGGAGTCGTGGTCAGATTTGCTGAAAGGAGGGCGGGGGAGGGCCTTATAACCATCCCGGAAGTTTGAATAGCAATGGTCGAGGATTTTAGCAGCGCAAGTAAAACAGTCAATATGTTGATAGAACTTCGGCAGCCTAGTCCTCAAATCCCTCTTGGTGCTGGGGTGTGGGTGGCTGGTCCGGTCGCTCAGCTGGTCCCGAAGGGTCGGGTCCTCGCCTCTCCCAGGCGTTGGACGACCTGGAGAACACGATAAATCGCTTCGCCCAAGCTGGCTAGCATGTTGGAATGCTCCCGGACCCGCTCCACGACTCCAGGCATATTCCCGTCTCCCGCTGACTCCATGGGTGTGATTCTGTTGCGGGTGATTTGGACGGAGTCAGGCGCAAGAGGGTAAATCACTGTCACGGATTCAGCCGAGGCTGCTCCTCCTCCTTGCTCGGGCAGGCTTCGCCGTTCGTCATCACCGGAGTGCTAGCTGCTACCGATCTATGTTTCTGTGTTCTACTTGTCTTGTCTTTATTGTTCACACCTGGTTCCCATTAGGTATTGATTACTTCCCTATTTAACCATCTGGCTCCCACTGTATGTTTTGCGTGTTTGTTCATGTTTGGTTGTCGTCTGGTGAGCGGGTTTATTTCCTCCCTGCGTGGAGGTTATATATTTTACGTTACCTACTTCGTTCTACCGCATCACACTGACATCCTGACAATCACAGAATAAATAGTTTATTCGGTAAGACAGCGGTACGCAGCAATGAGTAATACACCCCACTGCGGTATTACGGCACACTGGAGAAAACAAGGCACACTTATTAATATCCCGGCGATACAAAATACAATATACAGTTCTGGAAAAAATTAAGAGACCACCGCAAATGTTTCTTAAATCAGCATCTCTACATGTATGACAGCCATTCCATTCCAGTGTCTGTTGAGTTCCAACACAGGCACACCTCATTCTACTGAATTAGGTACTGATTAGGAGATCACCTGAACCAAATCTTATTTAACGAGGAAAAGTATAAAAACCACTGCTGTGGTCGTCACTATCCTCTTGCAATAGGACCAGCTGGATGGCAAAAACAGTGCTAATTTGAACCTCAAAAGTAATATTAATCAAAAAATAACAATTGACCATGCCAAAAGAGTTGAAAAGGAAAGTTTTGAGTGAGGAAAAGAAGGGTTCAATTCTGGCTTTACTGGCAGAGGGATACAGTGAGCGTCAGGTTGCTTCCATCATAAAAATGTCAAAGACGGCGGTTCATAAGAACAAGGTCAAGCAGCAGACATTGGGGACAACAAAGCTACAGACTGGCAGCGGGCGAAAACGACTCTCTACTGACCGGGATGACCGCCAACTCATTCGAATGTCACTCAACAACCATAGGATGACATCAAGTGACCTACAAAAACAATGGCAAACTGCAGCTGGGATGAAGTGCACGGCGAGGACAGTTCGAAACAGGCTCCTAGGGGCAGGGCTGAAGTGATGCAAAGCTAGAAAAAAAGCCCTTCATCAATGAGAAGCAAAGAAGATCCTGGCTGAGGTTTGCAAAAGACCATAAGGACTGGACCGTAGAGGACTGGAGTAAGGTAATCTTCTCTGATGAGTCCAATTTTCAGCTTTGCCCAACACCTGGTTGTCTAATGGTTAGACGGAGACCTGGAGAGGCCTACAAGCCACAGTGTCTCGCACCCACTGTGAAATTTGGTGGAGGATCGGTGATGATATGGGAGTGCTTCAGCAAGGCTGGAATCAGGCAGATTTGTCTTTGTGAAGGACGCATGAATCAAGCCACGTACAAGGTTGTCCTGGAAGAAAACTGTTTCCTTTTGCTCTGACATTGTTCCCCAACTTTGAGGATTGATTTTTCCATGGATTTCATGTAATGGACATACACAAAATAGTCCAAATTTGTGAAGTGAAAGGAAAAAAAAATAACGGAAAAGTGGTGTGTGCATATGTATTCACCCCCTTTTCTATGAAGCCCCTGCACCAGGAACAGCGCCGGAGAAGATGGCTGCCGTTTTACAGCCCTCTAACCAATTGTACTATTATGTGTGTTTTTCCGCGTTATTTGTAATTTATTTTGTACATAATGTTTCTGCCATCGTCTCTTATAACCAAAAAGAGCTTCTGGATATCAGGACAGCGATTACTCACCTCGTATTGGACGAAGATTTTTTCTTCAACGAGGCGGCCGCGAAGGATATCATACAGACACCCGACAAGGCCCAAATCCCCGTCATTCGCGTGAAGAAGAGACGGAGATATCGTGGACGCAGATCGGGGTGCCTTGTAAGGATCCGACGGCGAGCGAGTAAACTGCCTCTTCCATCAATCCTATTAGCCAACGTTCAATCTTTTGAAAATAAAGTGGACGATTTAAGATTACGGTTATCCTACCAACGGGACATTAAAAACTGTAATATATTATGTTTCACCGAGTCGTGGCTGAACGACGACAATGATAACATTCAGCTAGCAGGCTATACGCTACATCGGCAGGACAGAACGGCTGACTCCGGTAAGACAAGGGGTGGCGGTCTGTGTATATTTGTAAACAACAGCTGGTGCACAAAACCAAATACTAAGGAAGTCTCGAGGTTTTGCTCGCCTGAGGTAGAGTATCTTATGATAAGCTGTAGACCACACTATTTACCAAGAGAGTTTTCATCTATATTTTTCATAGCTGTCTATTTACCACCACAAACCAATGCTGGCATTAAGATTGCACTGAATGAGTTGTACAAGGCCATTAATCAACAGGAAAACGCTCATCCAGATGCAGCGCTCCTAGTGGCCGGGGACTTTAATGCAGGGAAACTTAAATCCGTTCTACCTAATTTCTACCAGCATGTTAAATGTGCAACCAGAGGGAAAAAAACTCTAGACCACCTTTACTCCACACACAGAGACGCATACAAAGCTCTCCCTCGCCCTCCATTTGGCAAATCTGACCATAACTCTAGCCTCCTGATTCCTGCTTATAAGCAAAAACTAAAGCAGGAAGCACCAGTTACTCGGTTAATAAAAAAGTGGTCAGATGACGCAGATGCTAAGCTACAGGACTGTTTTGCTAGCACAGACTGGAACATGTTCCGGGATTCTTCAGACAGCATTGAGGAGTACACCACATCAGTCACTGGCTTCATCAATAAGTGCATCGATGATGTCGTCCCCACAGTGACCGTATGTACATACCCCAACCAGAAGCCATGGATTACAGGAAACATCCGCACTGAGCTAAAGGGTAGAGCTGCCGCTTTCAAGGAACGGGACTCTAACCCGGACGCTTATAAGAAATCCCGCTATGACCTCAGACGAACCATCAAACAGGCAAAGAGTCAATACAGGTCTAAGATTGAATCGTACTACACTGGCTCTGACGCTCGTCGGATGTGGCAGGGCTTGAAAACTATTACAGACTACAAAGGGAAGCACAGCCGCGAGCTGCCCAGTGACACAAGCCTACCAGACGAGCTAAACCACTTCTATGCTCGCTTCGAGGCAAGCAACACTGAAGCATGCATGAGAGCACCAGCTGTTCCGGATGACTATGTGATCACGCTCTCCGTAGCCGATGTGAGTAAGACTTTTAAGCAGGTCAACATTCACAAGGCCGCAGGGCCAGACAGATTACCAGGACGTGTACTCCGAGCATGCGCTGACCAACTGGCAAGTGTCTTCACTGACATTTTCAACATGTCCCTGACTGAGTCTGTAATACCAACATGTTTCAAGCAGACCACCATAGTCCCCGTGCCCAAGGACTCTAAGATAACCTGCCTAAATGACTACCGACCCGTAGCACTGACGTCTGTAGCCATGAAGTGCTTTGAAAGGCTGGTCATGGCTCACATCAACAGCATTATCCCAGAAACCCTAGACCCACTCCAATTTGCATACCGCCCCAACAGATCCACAGATGATGCAATCTCTATTGCACTCCACACTGCCCTTTCCCACCTGGACAAGAGGAACACCTACGTGAGAATGCTATTCATTGGCTACAGCTCAGCATTCAACACCATAGTGCCCTCTAAGCTCATCACTAAGCTAAGGATCCTGGGACTAAACACCTCCCTCTGCAACTGGATCCTGGACTTCCTGACGGGCCGCCCCCAGGTGGTAAGGGTAGGTAACAACACATCTGCCACACTGATCCTCAACACGGGGGCCCCTCAGGGGTGCATGCTCAGTCCCCTCCTGTACTCTCTGTTCACCCATGACTGCATGGCCAGGCACGACTCCAACACCATTATTAAGTTTGCCGACGACACAACAGTGGTAGGCTTGATCACCGACAACGATGAGACACCCAATAGGGAGGAGGTCAGAGATCTGGCCGTGTGGTGCCAGGACAACAACCTCTCCCTCAACATAACCAAGACAAAGGAGATGATTGTGGACTACAGGAAAAAAAAGAGGACTGAGCACGCCCCCATTCTCATCGACGGGGCTGTAGTGGAACAGGTTGAGAGCTTCAAGTTCCTTGGTGTCCACATCACCAACAAACTATCATGGTCCAAACACACCAAGACAGTCGTGAAGAGGGCACGACAAAGCCTATTCCCCCTCAGGAGACTAAAAAGATTTGGCATGGGTCCTCAGATCCTCAAAAAATTCTACAGCTGCACCATCGAGAGCATCCTGACAGGTTGCATCACCGCCTGGTATGGCAACTGCTTGGCCTCCGACCGCAAGGCACTACAGAGGGTAGTGCGTACGGCCCAGTACATCACTGGGGCAAAGCTTCCTGCCATCCAGGACCTCTATACCAGGCGGTGTCAGAGGAAGGCCCTCAAAATTGTCAAAGACTCCAGCCACCCTAGTCATAGACTGTTCTCTCTGCTACCGCACGGCAAGCGGTACCGGAGTGCCAAGTCTAGGTCATAAAAGACTTCTCAACAGCTTCTACCCCCAAGCCATAAGACTCCTGAACAGCTAATCATGGCTACCCGGACTATTTGCACTGCCCCCCCACCCCATCCTTTTTACGCTGCTGCTACTCTGTTAAGTATTTATGCATAGTCACTTTAACTCTACCCACATGTACATATTACCTCAACTACCTCAACTAGCCGGTGCCCCCGCACATTGACTCTGCAACGGTACCCCCCTGTATATATAGCCTCCCTACTGTCACTTTATTTTACTTCTGCTCTTTTTTTTCTCAACACTTTTTTTTGTTGTTGTTTTATTTTTACTTTTTTTGTTTAAAATAAATGCACTGTTGGTTAAGGGCTGTAAGTAAGCATTTCACTGTAATGTCTGCACCTGTTGTATTCGGCGCATGTGACCAATAAAATTTGATTTGATTTGATTTCAAATAAGATCTGGTGAAACCAATTACATTCAGAAGTCACATAATGAGTTAAATAAAGTCCACCTGTCACTTGATCTCAGTATTTATACACCTGTTCTGAAAGGCCCTAGAGTCTGCAACAACACTAAGCAAGGGGCACCACCAAGCAAGCGGCACCATGAAAACCAAGGAGCTCTCCAAACAGGTCAGGGACAAAGTTGTGGGGAAGTACAGATCAGGGTTGGGTTATAAAAACATATCCGACACTTTGAACATCCCACGGAGCACCATTAAATCCATTATTAAAAAATTTAAAGAATATGGCACCACAACAAACCTGCCAAGAGAGGGCCGCCCACCAAAACTCATGGACCAGGCAAGGAGGGCATTAATCAGAGAGGCAACATAGAGACCAAAGATAACCCTGAAGTAGCTGCAAAGCTCCACAGCGGAGATTGGAGTTTCTGTCCATAGGACCACTTTAAGCCGTACACTCCACAGAGCTGGGTTTTACGGAAGAGTGGGCAGAAAAAAGCAATTGCTTAAAGAAGAAAATATGCAAACACGTTTGGTGTTTGCCAAAAGGCATGTGGGAGACTCCCCAAACATATGGAAGAAGGTACTCTGGTCAGATTAGACTAAAATGTTTCTGCCATCGTCTCTTATAACCAAAAAGAGCTTCTGGATATCAGGACAGCGATTACTCACCTCGTATTGGACGAAGATTTTTTCTTCAACGAGGCGGCCGCGAAGGATATCATACAGACACCCGACAAGGCCCAAATCCCCGTCATTCGCGTGAAGAAGAGACGGAGATATCGTGGACGCAGATCGGGGTGCCTTGTAAGGATCCGACGGCGAGCGAGTAAACTGCCTCTTCCATCAATCCTATTAGCCAACGTTCAATCTTTTGAAAATAAAGTGGACGATTTAAGATTACGGTTATCCTACCAACGGGACATTAAAAACTGTAATATATTATGTTTCACCGAGTCGTGGCTGAACGACGACAATGATAACATTCAGCTAGCAGGCTATACGCTACATCGGCAGGACAGAACGGCTGACTCCGGTAAGACAAGGGGTGGCGGTCTGTGTATATTTGTAAACAACAGCTGGTGCACAAAACCAAATACTAAGGAAGTCTCGAGGTTTTGCTCGCCTGAGGTAGAGTATCTTATGATAAGCTGTAGACCACACTATTTACCAAGAGAGTTTTCATCTATATTTTTCATAGCTGTCTATTTACCACCACAAACCAATGCTGGCATTAAGATTGCACTGAATGAGTTGTACAAGGCCATTAATCAACAGGAAAACGCTCATCCAGATGCAGCGCTCCTAGTGGCCGGGGACTTTAATGCAGGGAAACTTAAATCCGTTCTACCTAATTTCTACCAGCATGTTAAATGTGCAACCAGAGGGAAAAAAACTCTAGACCACCTTTACTCCACACACAGAGACGCATACAAAGCTCTCCCTCGCCCTCCATTTGGCAAATCTGACCATAACTCTAGCCTCCTGATTCCTGCTTATAAGCAAAAACTAAAGCAGGAAGCACCAGTTACTCGGTTAATAAAAAAGTGGTCAGATGACGCAGATGCTAAGCTACAGGACTGTTTTGCTAGCACAGACTGGAACATGTTCCGGGATTCTTCAGACAGCATTGAGGAGTACACCACATCAGTCACTGGCTTCATCAATAAGTGCATCGATGATGTCGTCCCCACAGTGACCGTATGTACATACCCCAACCAGAAGCCATGGATTACAGGAAACATCCGCACTGAGCTAAAGGGTAGAGCTGCCGCTTTCAAGGAACGGGACTCTAACCCGGACGCTTATAAGAAATCCCGCTATGACCTCAGACGAACCATCAAACAGGCAAAGAGTCAATACAGGTCTAAGATTGAATCGTACTACACTGGCTCTGACGCTCGTCGGATGTGGCAGGGCTTGAAAACTATTACAGACTACAAAGGGAAGCACAGCCGCGAGCTGCCCAGTGACACAAGCCTACCAGACGAGCTAAACCACTTCTATGCTCGCTTCGAGGCAAGCAACACTGAAGCATGCATGAGAGCACCAGCTGTTCCGGATGACTATGTGATCACGCTCTCCGTAGCCGATGTGAGTAAGACTTTTAAGCAGGTCAACATTCACAAGGCCGCAGGGCCAGACAGATTACCAGGACGTGTACTCCGAGCATGCGCTGACCAACTGGCAAGTGTCTTCACTGACATTTTCAACATGTCCCTGACTGAGTCTGTAATACCAACATGTTTCAAGCAGACCACCATAGTCCCCGTGCCCAAGGACTCTAAGATAACCTGCCTAAATGACTACCGACCCGTAGCACTGACGTCTGTAGCCATGAAGTGCTTTGAAAGGCTGGTCATGGCTCACATCAACAGCATTATCCCAGAAACCCTAGACCCACTCCAATTTGCATACCGCCCCAACAGATCCACAGATGATGCAATCTCTATTGCACTCCACACTGCCCTTTCCCACCTGGACAAGAGGAACACCTACGTGAGAATGCTATTCATTGACTACAGCTCAGCATTCAACACCATAGTGCCCTCTAAGCTCATCACTAAGCTAAGGATCCTGGGACTAAACACCTCCCTCTGCAACTGGATCCTGGACTTCCTGACGGGCCGCCCCCAGGTGGTAAGGGTAGGTAACAACACATCTGCCACACTGATCCTCAACACGGGGGCCCCTCAGGGGTGCATGCTCAGTCCCCTCCTGTACTCTCTGTTCACCCATGACTGCATGGCCAGGCACGACTCCAACACCATTATTAAGTTTGCCGACGACACAACAGTGGTAGGCTTGATCACCGACAACGATGAGACACCCTATAGGGAGGAGGTCAGAGATCTGGCCGTGTGGTGCCAGGACAACAACCTCTCCCTCAACATAACCAAGACAAAGGAGATGATTGTGGACTACAGGAAAAAAAAGAGGACTGAGCACGCCCCCATTCTCATCGACGGGGCTGTAGTGGAACAGGTTGAGAGCTTCAAGTTCCTTGGTGTCCACATCACCAACAAACTATCATGGTCCAAACACACCAAGACAGTCGTGAAGAGGGCACGACAAAGCCTATTCCCCCTCAGGAGACTAAAAAGATTTGGCATGGGTCCTCAGATCCTCAAAAAATTCTACAGCTGCACCATCGAGAGCATCCTGACAGGTTGCATCACCGCCTGGTATGGCAACTGCTTGGCCTCCGACCGCAAGGCACTACAGAGGGTAGTGCGTACGGCCCAGTACATCACTGGGGCAAAGCTTCCTGCCATCCAGGACCTCTATACCAGGCGGTGTCAGAGGAAGGCCCTCAAAATTGTCAAAGACTCCAGCCACCCTAGTCATAGACTGTTCTCTCTGCTACCGCACGGCAAGCGGTACCGGAGTGCCAAGTCTAGGTCATAAAATACTTCTCAACAGCTTCTACCCCCAAGCCATAAGACTCCTGAACAGCTAATCATGGCTACCCGGACTATTTGCACTGCCCCCCCACCCCATCCTTTTTACGCTGCTGCTACTCTGTTAAGTATTTATGCATAGTCACTTTAACTCTACCCACATGTACATATTACCTCAACTACCTCAACTAGCCGGTGCCCCCGCACATTGACTCTGCAACGGTACCCCCCTGTATATATAGCCTCCCTACTGTCACTTTATTTTACTTCTGCTCTTTTTTTTCTCAACACTTTTTTTTGTTGTTGTTTTATTTTTACTTTTTTTGTTTAAAATAAATGCACTGTTGGTTAAGGGCTGTAAGTAAGCATTTCACTGTAATGTCTGCACCTGTTGTATTCGGCGCATGTGACCAATAAAATTTGATTTGATTTGATTTCAAATAAGATCTGGTGAAACCAATTACATTCAGAAGTCACATAATGAGTTAAATAAAGTCCACCTGTCACTTGATCTCAGTATTTATACACCTGTTCTGAAAGGCCCTAGAGTCTGCAACAACACTAAGCAAGGGGCACCACCAAGCAAGCGGCACCATGAAAACCAAGGAGCTCTCCAAACAGGTCAGGGACAAAGTTGTGGGGAAGTACAGATCAGGGTTGGGTTATAAAAACATATCCGACACTTTGAACATCCCACGGAGCACCATTAAATCCATTATTAAAAAATTTAAAGAATATGGCACCACAACAAACCTGCCAAGAGAGGGCCGCCCACCAAAACTCATGGACCAGGCAAGGAGGGCATTAATCAGAGAGGCAACATAGAGACCAAAGATAACCCTGAAGTAGCTGCAAAGCTCCACAGCGGAGATTGGAGTTTCTGTCCATAGGACCACTTTAAGCCGTACACTCCACAGAGCTGGGTTTTACGGAAGAGTGGGCAGAAAAAAGCAATTGCTTAAAGAAGAAAATATGCAAACACGTTTGGTGTTTGCCAAAAGGCATGTGGGAGACTCCCCAAACATATGGAAGAAGGTACTCTGGTCAGATTAGACTAAAATTGAGCTTTTTGGCCATCAAGGAAAACGCTATGTCTGGTGCAAAACCAACACCTCTCATCACCACGAGAACCCCATCCCACAGTGAAGCATGATGGTGGCAGCATCATGCTGTAGGGATGTTTTTCATCGGCAGGGATTGGGAAACTGCTCAGAATTGAAGGTATGATGGATGGCACTAAATACTGGAAATTCTTGAGGGAAACATGTTAAAGTCCTCCAGAGATTTAAGACTGCTAAAGCAACACTTGAGTGGTTTAAGGGGAAACATTGAAATGTCTTGGAATGGCCTAGTCAAATCCCAGACATCAATCCAATTGAGAATCTGTGGTATGACTTAAAGATTGCTGTACAGCAGTTTTGCCTTGAAGAATTAGCAAAAACCCCAGTGGCTAGATGTGCCAAGCTTATAGAGACATACCCCAAGATACTTTCAGCTGTAATTGCTGAAAATGGTGGCTCTACAAAGTATTGATTTTGTGGGGGTGAATAGTTATGCCGCTCAAGTTTTCTGCTTTGACTTATTTCTTGTTTATTTCACACAAAAAATATTTTGCATCTTAAAAGTGGCAAGCATGTTGTGTAAATCAAATGACACAACCCCCCCCAAAAAAAATCAATTTTAATTCCAGGTTGTAAGGCAACAAAATAGGAATAATGCCAAGGGGGGTGAATACTTTCGCAAGCCACTGTAGCTTGCACATTTTTTTCCCCCCAAGTTTGTGTTTTGAGTCGTTGGAAGCTGCAAAATGATTTTGATCTATTTATGGACGTTAATGAACCATCAATACTGGATCAGTAATGTGGGAGTTGGACGTGAATGAATTTGCAAAAGCAAATTTAATTCATTAAACAATGTTAATGATTAATTATACCTGTATAGGCTACCTGGGAATGAAACTTTAATTAACCTGAAAGCCTCACTGTATCTAGGTTAATATGGAAAAGTTAAAAATATCTCATTGGTTGAGACAAAGCAATTTGGACCATATCAAAATGATCAACCTGATAAGATTTGTTTGGCAATTTAACTTCCTTGTTAAATTGAATGAGACAATGATATCCAATCAGTTGAGGTTGGTCAGATATCATACAGTGTAACCCGTTGTACCGATTGTGTGTAGACGATTGCCCTCACATGGAATTATATTTTTTCAACAACAAAGCTGAAATCAAACGGGAGTCCAAAGGAGGCGGAATTTCCATCGCCCAAGATGCGGGATTTTGCCGTGAACAAAGGAAATTGGCTGCTCTCCCTTTGTTAGCTTAGCATCTAATGCAAGCTAGCCTGTCTTGTACCAGAATGTTCACTTCCCAGGTCCCCTATAATACGGGAACAGGTTTACAAATGGCGTCTCACGTTCAAACCCATCAGTGTTTTTTCTAGCAATGTTTTACAGGAACACGTGGTAACATAAAATAAATACAAGCCGTGATCAACTCACGCTACTGAAACACGAGAGATGGAGAGATAATTACTCCGCTTCGGTCAAACTAATATATCTACTCAAATGTCTATAATCGGACGGCCCATATGTTCTCGCTCTAGAAATGTATATTGACCGAGTCTACTCACTCCTGAAATGCAAGAGACAGAAATAGTACTTTGTTTTGACCCAACAAGTGAATTTCTCAAATTTCTATAATTGGCTGGCCCATGTCCTAGCACTAGAAATGTAATAACTCACCCTGCACGCTGACTTTTTGTCAGATATACACACCGGAGGCAACATCTAGTATCTTGTTCAAATGGAAACACACACCACTCGACAACAAATCCTCCCTACAGCTCTTAATGGTGTATAACGTAATCTGCTACACAATTCATGTAGTCTGAATTCAACAGTAAGGCCTAATTTTGTTTTAGGTTCCTCGCACGGGGCTCCAATATGTCGTGACGTGACATTCATTAATGATGACTGTTACAGTGGGGAGAACAAGTATTTGATACACTGCCGATTTTGCAGGTTTACCTACTTACAAAGCATGTAGAGGTCTGTTTATCATAGGTACTGTAGTGTATTAGGATTATGTCTTTGTTAATGTTTTTCATGTAGAAATGAAAAGATGTTTATGTTAGTTCAAAAGTAGCCATTTGTAGGGTGACGCCCCAGGGGAGACAGGTGATTGGACAGCAGAGGGAGCAACCCATATTTTTGCATTGTTTATAAGTATATGCTGGAGGAAGAGGGGGTTAGAAACAGACAGATTATTTTGGGACACTGTTTCTCCAGACACTGCAGGTCTGTAAACTTATGCTGAAAACTTGTGATATGAATAAAACTTGTGATCAAAGTTCAGTATAAGCGGACTCCTTTGTTTGACAGCAATAATTGCCAGCATCGACGCGATACGCGATAGACTACAAATGGAGGCTCCGCTGAGATTGGCCTGCATCTTCCCTTTGTTTCATTCATGAGCAGCGAGGTGACTACCGCTCAAGCCGGCTATAAGGTGAGATTCCTCACAAATTATTGGGCGTTAGTTGTTTGGCTAGCTTATGGATGTGCGCTGGTGAAGGTGTACCATGTAAATTACTTGGGTTTGTGCTGATGTGGTGTTATTGCGGTCGACTAAGGGTCTGTCATAATTATTCTAAAATTGTACAGCAGTTGATGGTAGTGAATAAAGGCAGATATACGTACAATTAGGGCATTGTGAATCTGAAAAGACCTCGAAACGAGGCCACCATAGGGTGGGCCATAAATCCTAATAACGCATTCGGTGTGATTAGGTGTGTTCAGGGAACACGGGTTTTTGGAATATATTCAATTGCATGTTACCGCTCAGCGGGTGGTTGACGAAGCATTTTGTTTGATGTAACCTCTCATAGGATATCCATGAACTCACGGCAGCATAAAGTTAGCGGTAAAGGAAAAATAATTTAGGCACAATGCAGGTTATTGTTACATGTTGCACGCCACATGATAAATGCTAATGCTAAATGATGGTTGTGTTTCATGCCACATTGTACATAAAGGCTAAATGCTAATGCTAAATGCTAATTGTGTTGCATGCTACATGCTAACGTGTGACCTTAGAGGGCCATTGCGATGGAATAAAGCCTCTTAAATTATGTTTGTGTGTGTAGAATTCAGGTTCTATGCGATTGTGAGCTCTGTTAAGTGTTATTGTTTGACTATAAAGGGTAAAAGAGAGGGGCTGTGGTGAAATGATAACGTTCTATTGTCTGGAAATCGTATCGTTGAATGTATTGCGCATGCGTTTGATTTTACGACACTACACTACAAAACGGGGGAGTTTACGGCACTAGATTATGACACGTTTGTTTTACGGCACTAAACTACAACACGTTGTTTACTAGAACTACAACAAGGGGGATTTTGGGTAAATGGGTCATACTTCTGTTACACTGCAGGGGGAGACAGAAACACAGACGAGGGAACAAAGAGTAGAGATTTATTTATTTATTTATTTATTTATTTTTTTTTTTTTATTTTTTTATTTTTTTATTTTTTATTTTATTTTTTCGGGGGGATGGATCAGCTTAATATTGCAGATAGATTGTATCTTCTATCAATGTAATTGTCTGCATCACTTCCAATCCCCCATGTTTTTTTTATTTTTTATATATATATTCCCCTTTATTACTTTTCAACCCCACCATCCTTTCCCTACTTGGAGTAAATTAGTGAACAACAACACCCAGGCCTCTACTTCCGGTCTATACTTACTATCTACACCTTATAGACAGAGTTAATTTTACAATAATTCTATATCTATCTATATATATATATATATATATATATATATATATATATATACATATATATATATATATATATATATATATATATTTATTTTTTTGCTCCTAAACTTCTTCTACTCTCAACCTCTCCGATCATTTTCATGATGTCCATCCGGTTTGCTTCTAAATGCCATATCTTTCTAACTGTGCTCTTTCCCAAAAGCTCCCAACATACAACCTATATACTTATTATGGACACAGTATGCTTACATTATTAGCTATCTTTGTTATTATTTGTTGTTATTTGTTATTAGTCCCATCCTTCAACTCTATTCAATACCTCCCATCTATCTCTTAACACCATCCATATAGGATTTCTATTTGCCATATATATTTCAACCATACTGTGATGTTTTACAAAAGTTCTGAACCTTTCTATTCTCATTGCTTCTACAGATTGTGAATTAAAAATAAACATTTTTGCTAAAAGTATTATTATATTATTGATTGATTGACTATGACTTTTCAGATCACCCAGTAATGCTATCTGCAAGGTTAGTTCCAGGTAAATATTGCAATCCTTTAGCCATTCCTGGACCTGTGTCCAAAAACAAGCTACAAATGGACAGAACCAAAACAAATGATCTAATGATTCTATCTCTTCACAGCAAAATCTGCAGAGCTGGGAAGATTGTATCCCCCATATAAATAACATTCTATTGGTAGCAAGAATTTTATATAATAATTTAAATTGAAAGATTCTAATTTTTGAATCCGGTGTCGTTTTGCGTGTCAGTTCATAAACACTATGCCATGGGATCGGTACGTCAAAGATCTCTTCCCAACTATTTTGCAATCTATATGGGACTGCTGTCAATCCTTTGGTCCTTAAGTGAAACTGATATACTTTTTTATTTATCACAGTTTTCCTTAACCAATTATGTTCTTTAATGCAAGGCCGACAGACAAGTTCCTTACTTTCTCCCCCTTCAACTTTCCTCTTCCACTTTTGCGGTAAGGCTGCAATTATTTGGTTGTAATTTTGGGTAGAGCAGACATTTCCATATGTTTTTGTTAGCTGCATGTGCGACATAACTCCACCAGTCCTACCGATGATATCATTTACGAAGATTATACCTTTTTTAAACATTCTGTCAAAAAATAAAGGTTTTTTGTCAATTAGTATATTTGAATTTAACCACAATATTTGTTGCATTATTTGTTCTGTCGTTTCTGGAGGATTAAATTGAAATTGCAACCAACTTTCTATGGCTTGTTTTAGAAATAGTGACATTTGGGAGATTATTTCCTTTTCAAATAACTGAAAGTGAGAGGTTGTAATCTGAATAAAGGGAAAAAGGCCTTTCTTGAACAGTGGGTGAGACAATCTTACTAATTTGCTTGAGAACCAGTTCGGATTTAAGTATAACTTTTGGATGACTGAAGATTTTAGTGATAGGTCTAATGCTTTAATATTTAATAATTTCTGTCCTCCGAATTCATATTCATTATATAAATATGCTCTTTTAATTTTGTCTGGCTTGCCGTTCCAAATAAAATTGAATATTTTTTTCTCATATAATTTAAAAAACTGTTTGCTAGGCGTAGGCAAGACCATAAGCAAATAGGTAAACTGGGATAATACTAAAGAGTTAATCAGGGTGATTTTTCCACAAATTGACAGGTATTTTCCTTTCCATGGTAGTAAGATCTTATCTATTTTTGCTAACTTTCTATTAAAATTTATTGAAGTGAGATCATTTATTTCCTTTGGGATATGTATTCCGAGTATATCCACATCACCATCAGACCATTTTATTGGTAAACTACATGGTAATGTAAAAATTGTATTTTTTAGTGATCCAATACGTAATATAGTACATTTGTCATAATTTGGTTTTAATCCAGAGAGGTTAGAAAATGTATCTAGATCCTCTATGAGGCTGTGGAGGGATTCTAGTTGTGGATCTAAAAGAAAACATGAATCATCTGCGTACAATGAGAGATTTTGCGTACAAGAGGAGAGATTTTAACACGAATGGAATCTTCTAGTTGTTAAAGCGGCTGTTGGTTAAAGATGAAACTGGTTTTGTGACCTATTGAATTGATAAATGAGAGGGATATATGTTGACTGATTAAAATAAATAAAATATAATGACGGATTAAAATAAAATAAAAATGTTATTGAGCTATCTATATTTATTCCTGAGTTGATTCTTAGAGCGAATGTGAACGAAGGAATATTGAAGGCTAGAAGTAACTCAGTGATTGCATAAACTACTAAAATCTTTTTCTGTGTCTCTGTTCTTTTGTCATATGAGAGGAACGATAGGACGAGAGGAGAGAGAGGAGAAAGAGGGGAAGTGCTGACGTATACATCACGTGACGCGACAGAGGATCGAGTCAAAAGGTTTCTTTGGTGCTGTTCTGTTTACAAAATCTTCCCCTACAGGATATTTGATGTTATGACAATTTCACAGAGGCTTGGCAACAGACTGATCGTTTGAATAAAATTTGCATTTGGGAGTTTCTGTGCATCACTTGGGTTGATTGGAGTGGTGTTGGGAATCGAGTACTGACATTATTCTGTAAAATTAAGATAATTGGGTGCTTATAAAGCAAGGGGGTTTATGGGTATTGTAGTCTGAAGTTGACTACTTGCATTTACTTTCCGGATGGGTTGTGGTAAGATAGCCACTAATTGATAAATTGGTAAAATAGGAATAATAGGAATATATAAAAAAAAAAATGGTTTTAATTATTCAACATTTTTAATTGAATTTTTTAAATATTCATATTTTGGTTGATTGATAAAAAAAAAAAAAAAAGCAGAAACGACCAGAAAGATGAATCCAAAACTCCAGAAGTAAGAAAAACCGAGATGTCTGGAAACTAAGAGAAGAATACAGTGAGGCCAAGGAAAAAGGCCACTAGTAAGAAGATGATGGAAGATGATATTTCGAGGACAGAACTTAGAATATAAGCTGTTGAAGAATCCTGATATGTCAACAACAAGAAAGAACAGGACGAAGAAACTCTCAAAAAACTCAATCATACAACTGGTGGAGAAGGAGAAGAGAAGCTTTGGTTATGAAGAATCAGAGTGAACCAAATCAACAATCACTGCTACAGCTTCAACTGAACAAGGTCAAATGCAATTGTACCAGCCACCAAGGGCGGTACCAGTTGTTATCCATATCCACAGCCAGTTTCTGGACAGACACAGAGTTGGAGAGGAAGAGGACGAGAAGGCTTAGAAGGAGGAGGAAGATTTCAGCTACACTTCCAGTGACTGTTATAATTATGGACAGGTTGGTCATTTTACCTGTTAATGCAATGGGCCAGGAGGAAACAACAGAGGACATTTCTGAGGAAGATAAAGGAGCAAGTGAAGATCACCTGTTCTCTAGGTGAACCCTTCAAGGATTCTAGAGTGCCTAGAAGATACGAAGGGGGGTGTCAGCTGATAGCATCAATTAGAGAAGAAGGGAAAATATCCAACAATTGAAGTAAAAACAGAGGACTATGAGAAGTGATGGTGAATAGTGGAAAAACTTTTATCTGTGTTGAGCCTAAAGAGGTTAAACATCTCACTATGTAAAATTAACTAATTAGGATAGGGATTTGAGGTAGTAAAACAGCTAATTACTCTTAAGGAACCAATTGAGCTCTTCTATAAAAATCAAAGAGAAATTAAAATAGACATACTAATATTAGAACATATACCTATTGCATTGTTGGGAAGAGATGCATGGTGTAAATTGAACTGTACAATAAGATGTACACTAGACGACTGTCTGGTAGAGGATTTTTAAAAAAGTAGGGTTTTTGGGAATCATATTTGCTTAAAAAGATAATATCATAGGAAGGATGATAATCTATTAGACTGCCTATTAGACAATCTGTCTGAAAAATAAAGTTAAAAGGGGTGACTGTTATTCTGGGTTACATTCCTACACCAAGAGATTTCAGGCTAGGCTAAGGGATGTTTAGTCGTTTGCCAAGTCTGTGTGTAAAGAAGTCAGAAGCAGGTGGGGACTTCCCGATCACATATTCTAAAAATTTGGTGGTAAAGGATTTTGTGAATAAATCAGTGGAAAAATGTTTTTAAAGGTTAGGAGAAAAGATTAGATTAAAAAAAGTTAGGAGAACTAGGGTTGAAGGAACTCTAAGACAGTAAGCTAAGTTTCAAAGTTAGTAGTAAGAGAGAGAGAACAGTGGTGAAGGACATTTTAGAGTTTAGTGGGAAGATAGATATGGTAGGAGTTTAGATCTGTTTGGAGCAGATGCATTGAGAAAGTATGCGTTGCTGAATGATAAGAGAAGATTGAGGGTGATTGAGTATCTATATTTACAATTCCCAGCAGGAAGATCAAGGTAATTGTGGGTGTATTTTTTATAATCAAAAGTTTGAAAGTCAGGGATTAGAGGTAGGACTGAGAGTAAAAAAAAAGTGACACTAGAGGTGATAGAGGGAAATACAAGTAAGGAGTTAAAAGTCTTAGGGAAAATAGATGAAGTAACAACAATGACATTAACACTTCAGCATATTAAAACAACAGTGAGAAGCAATTTAACTCTTTCAACATTGATAGTTATTAAAGCCATAAATATATCGCATTTGATTATAAGGGAACCAATAGCTCCAGCACCAATTTTAGAGGAAAAGACTGTTATTAGGGTTAGGATGAGTGATCCAGCTCATCTTCATTGTAGATGTGAGAGTGGAGAGGGGACGTTCCTCCCACATGGAGAGATAATTATGGAGAAGAAGTATTGTTATCAGGACCAGAAGTAGAAGCTGTTGCCCCTAGTCAAAGGAGGTATAGTTTGTACAACGATATGAAGTGGAAGAGGGTTATGAGTGATTGTTCATTTATTTTGCGTAATGTTACAGAGAAAGATCAGGGAGAATATATGTGTACTTATCTAGTGCAAGCATTAAAATGTGTTCCGGTTAAGAATTATTGGTTAAAAGGCTATGTAATTCGTAAAGTGACGCTTATAATGGAAGATTTGAAATCTGTTGAAGCTTCCACAGTCACCGAAGGAGTTCAGGAGAAGTATATTACAATAGTCACTCCAACAGTAAATAATAGACAGAGGATATCAGTAGCTTTCCCACTAGAAGTAGTTAAGGGTGTTAATACATCAACTAAATCAACTACTTTAATGGTAACTTTGGAAGGGATTAATGATGCGACGGCAATAACAAATGTAGGAAGTATGACACCGACACCGACAACAACTTTTCTGAAATTAAAGGGGGTAGCAAGAAGGACTCAGGGGTTTATGGTACGGATGGATAGTGCTGTCAATGGTAGTAAGGATAGGGTTAAAATAGGAGAGCAGATAGTGGTAGAGAACAATATAGATTCATCTGAAATAGTGAAGGATACTATCATGAAGGTACAGGATGAGGTCTTTGATTTTAATGACAGACAAGGAGAGGTATCTGATCAGTACCGCTCGTTAGGGAAGAGAGAAACTAAATGGATGGGTTTGATTCTTCTGTTGTGAAAATTAAAGATGGATGGGCAGGTAGGAATATTTGGTTCCAGCAGCTAGCTCATTCTGTAAGATCAGTGAGGAATCTTGAGGGTCCATGTCTGTTGAGAATTCCAGCACCAAACATTTTAGAGACGGTCGCTCAACCTCTATCGAGTATGTGTCAATCTTATGCTTTGTCATGACTGTTATATCAGCAACAATCATTAACAGATAAAATAATGTCGTTGTCAAAACATTTGTTTACGCCTAGGTTTAAGTGTTATTGGGTTAAGTGAATTAACTTGTGTGAATTTGTTAGATGGGAAGGAAAATCAGTTAACAGCGAACCCTGAAGCATTGGAGGTGAAACCATTGAGGGCTAAAAGTTGTTTTTGTTCTAATAAAACATATGATGTAAGGGGTATGTTTATGGGAATATCAGATTGTGATGATTATATGATAACTTTGGGTATGCATGACCTTAAGGGTAGTAATGAGAAATATAATGTTACTTTTTATGTTCCAGTTAGTAAGAAGAGCAGGACTTTGATGGTTAAAAGATTAGCTTTTGCCTGACAATGTGACTATTGGGAATTTTAGAGATATTTGGAGGGTTTGTGGTGATAAAGCGTATATATTCTTACCCTATGGATGGACAGGATGTTGTTACATGTCAACGTTGAAGCTTCCATATGAGGTTTTTACCATTAAAAGAGGGGTAGCACCGGACACAGATAAATCTGAATCTAGGTTTGGAAGTAGGGTGAAAAGGGACATGGCGACATGTCATAGTCTTGAAGCATATCATTGGAGGATAAGTCTAAAAGAGAAGGGGGGACTTTTTCCATGGTATGGTGTAACATTTTTGGCAGATCATATTGATAATATTACCTATACTTTGATTCCAGATAGTTATATATGCATTGAAGAATATAAGGGATGCGTTTGGTAGATCTGAAGGAGCTGGATGGTCAGCGAAGACTTGGTTGCAAGATCAGTTAGGCCCAGTAGGAGCAGTGATGGATTATATTTTAATGGCAGCTTTGATAGCACTGTGTGTGATGTTTGTAATTTGTTACTGACCTTTGAGAAAGCTATGATATTGAGATAGGTTGGAGTAGTGATGCCTGGAGACAACACTCAGATGCCGTTGTTGACTGTTCCTGATCTGGATGAAGAGGGACAAGTGGGACTGGATGGAGTATTGATGATAAATATCCTTTTTGAATATTTGATCATTTTTCAAAAAAAAAAATTCAATATTAGTGTGATTTTAGTATGATGTTATGAATCAAAGGGGGGAAGTGTATGAATGAATCACATTATCCTATTTCATTATTCTATCATTTATATTGATTCATACATCATTTATATATCATTTTTATATTCTTAGTTGATATTGGTGTTTTAATTTGAAAGTGTTTGTTTTGCAAAAGATACTGTTTGGTCTTTTATTTTCTTCCAGAAGTGTTTGGGGGAAAATGTAAAGATTGAAATACTCAAACAAGGACAATATGAAGGGACAATATGAAAGGAGAATGACTGGAGTAGATGGAACAAGGAAGGTGTGGAAAGGTTCCCATTCCATCATCAACGATGCATTGGAAGTCGAGACTACGGGGGAGATGAAGTGTAGTGGACTACATTCCAGTGTCTGCAATGAAATATAGACATATTTGCATGTGTAATACATAATTTGTGTCATAGTCGTAGGTATTAATTTTTGTAGAATGATATTTGATGTTATTGAATACATGTGGGGAACTTAGATGCATTTCATGAATGCTTAGGGACAGGGAGTCCAGGCAGGGATAGAGGTCCACTATAGGGTCCGATGGGTTGACCAGCCTTAGAGTGGACATTTTGGATAGTATTTTGTTTGCAGGGGCTTACATGTGTATTTAATTGCATCATAGTTTCAAATGCATTGATAAAGATTTATGAGTTCATCGGGAGTACCTAGGTGGTTGCCTGGGGCAGAGGGACCGTGAGAGAATTTTACTGTCTTGATTGATGGATGGATTTGGAACGAAGGTTGCCAGACAGTTTTTCGCTCTCACACTCCATAAAGATTTGTTCATATTTCATAGAAAGGTATTTACACTCTAGAGAAAAATGTTTTTTGGTTTAATGTTAAAGATACTCAATAAGATAAATTGTTACTTGTCATAATCCTGTTTTGTTTGTTTTCGAGACTTTTAGTTCGTCTCGAAGGGGGGAATGTAGTGTATTAGGATTATGTCTTTGTTAATGTTTTTCATGTAGAAATGAAAAGATGTTTATGTTAGTTCAAAAGTAGCCATTTGTAGGGTGACGCCCCAGGGGAGACAGGTGATTGGACAGCAGAGGGAGCAACCCATATTTTTGCATTGTTTATAAGTATATGCTGGAGGAAGAGGGGGTTAGAAACAGACAGATTATTTTGGGACACTGTTTCTCCAGACACTGCAGGTCTGTAAACTTATGCTGAAAACTTGTGATATGAATAAAACTTGTGATCAAAGTTCAGTATAAGCGGACTCCTTTGTTTGACAGCAATAATTGCCAGCATCAACGCGATACGCGATAGACTACAGTACACTTCAACTGTGAGAGACGGAATCTAAAACAAAAATCCAGAAAATCACATTGTATGATTTTTAAGTAATTAACTTGCATTTTATTGCATGACATAAGTATTTGATCACCTACCAACCAGTAAGAATTCCGGCTCTCACAGACCTGTTAGTTTTTCTTTAAGAAGCCCTCCTGTTCTCCACTCATTACCTGTATTAACTGCACCTGTTTGAACTCGTTACCTGTATAAAAGACACCTGTCCACACACTCAATCAAACAGACTCCAACCTCTCCACAATGGCCAAGACCAGAGAGCTGTGTAAGGACATCAGGGATAAAAGTGTAGACCTGCACAAGGCTGGGATGGGCTACAGGACAATAGGCAAGCAGCTTGGTGAGAAGGCAACAACTGTTGGCGCAATTATTAGAAAATGGAAGAAGTTCAAGATGACGGTCAATCACCCTCGGTCTGGGGATCCATGCAAGATCTCACCTCGTGGGGCATCAATGATCATGAGGAAGGTGAGGGATCAGCGCAGAAATACACGGCATGACCTGGTCAATGACCTGAAGAGAGCTGGGACCACAGTCTCAAAGAAAACCATTAGTAACACACTACGCCGTCATGGATTAAAATCCTGCTCAAACCAGCGCATGTCCAGGCCCGTCTGAAGTTTCCCAATGACCATCTGGATGATCCAGAGGAGTAATGGGAGAAGGTCATGTGGTCTGATGAGACAGAAATAGAGCTTTTTGGTCCAAACTCCACTCGCAGTGTTTGGAGGAAGAAGAAGGATGAGTACAACCCCAAGAACACCATCCCAACCGTGAAGCATAGAGGTGGAAACATCATTCTTTGGGGATGCTTTTCTGCAAAGGGGACATGACGACTGCACCGTATTGAGGGGAGGATGGATGGGGCCATGTATCGCGAGATCTTGGCCAACAACCTGCTTCCCTCAGTAAGAGCATTGAAGATGGGTCGTGGCTGGGTCTTCCAGCATGACAACGACCCGAAACACACAGCCAGGGCAACTAAGGAGTGGCTCCGTAAGAAGCATCTCAAGGTCCTGGAGTGGCCTAGCCAGTCTCCAGACCTGAAACCAATAGAAAATCTTTGGAGGGAGTTGAAAGTCCGTATTGTCCAGTGACAGCCCCGATACCTGAAGGATCTGGAAAAGGTCTGTATGGAGGAGTGGGCCAAAATCCCTGCTGCAGTGTGTGCAAACCTGGTCAAGACCTACAGGAAATGTATGATCTCTGTAATTGTAAACAATGGTTTCTGTAACACATATTAAGTTCTGTTTTTCTGATGTATCAAATACTTATGTCATGCAATAAAATGCAAATTAATTACATAAAAATCATACAATGTGATTTTCTGGATTTTTGTTTTAGATTCCGTCTCTCACAGTTGAAGTGTACCTATGATAAAAATGACAGACCTCTACATGCTTTGTAAGTAGGAAAACCTGCAAAAGCGGCAGTGTATCAAATATATATCTCCACAGTGTATTTATCGAATCAATTAACTGTCTTGAATTGTTACTCGATTAAAATTAATCATGTAACAATTAACTCATTAGGATTTTGGGGCACCACGGAAGAAGTTGTTTAACGAGTTACCATCTCCCGAATTAAACTCTTAGAAGATCAAAAGTTTGGACACACCTAAATTGATAAGAGAACTACCTAAACCATTTAAACTGGAACAACCATTTCAATAACGGGTGCAATAAATCGAACTGATTGAAAAATGTAGGTTATTTATCTTTGTGTAGCATAAAATGAATCAATCAATCAGTGTACCGTACCAGTCAAAGGTTTGGACACACCTACTCATTCAAGGTTTTTCTTTATTTTTAATTGTTTTTACATTGTAGAATAATAGTGAAGCCATCAAAACTATGAAATAACATATATGGAATCATGTGTTACATTTAAAAAATATATGTTTTATATTTGAGATTCTTCAAATATCCACCCTTTGCCTTGATGAAAGCTTTGCACATTCTTGGCATTCGCTCAACCAGCTTCATGAGGTAGTCACCTGGAAAGCATTTCAATTAACAGGTGTGCCTTGTAAAAAGTTAATGCGTTTGAGCCAATCAGTTGTGTTGTGACAAGGTAGGGGGGTATACAGAAGATAGCCCTATTTGGTAAAAGACCAAGTCCATATTATAGCAAGAGCAGCTCAAATAAGCAAAGACAAACAACAGTGCATCATTACTTTAAGACATGAAGGTCAGTCAATACGGAACATTTCAAGAACTTTGAACGTTTCTTCAAGTGCAGTCGCATAAACCATCAAGCGCTATGATGAAACTGGCTCTCATGAGGACTGCCACAGGAATGGAAGACCAGAGTTACCTCTGCTGCAGAGGATAAGTTCATTAGAGTTACCAGCCTCAGAAATTGCAGCCCAAATAAATGCTTCACAGAGTTCAAGTAACAGACACATATCAACATCAACTGTTCAGAGGGGATTGTGTGAATCAGGCCTTCATGGTCGAAGTGCTGCAAAGAAACCACTACTAAAGGACACCAATAATAAGAAGAGACCTGCTTGGGGCCAAGAAACACGAGCATTCGACATTAGACCGGTGGAGATTTGTCCTTTGGTCTGTAGTCCAAATTGGAGATTTTTGGTTCCAACATCCGTGTCTTTGTGAAACGCGGTGTGGGTGAATGGATGATCTCCACATGTGTATTTCCCACCGTAAAGCATGGAGGAGGAGATGTTATGGTGTGGGGGTGCTTTGCTGGTGACACTGTCTGTGATTTATTTAGAATTCAAGGCACACTTAACCAGCAGTGATGGAGTGCTCCATCAGATGACCTGGCCTCCACAATCCCCGACCTCAACCCAATTGAGAATGAGTAGGTGTGTCCAAACTTTTGACTGGTAGTGTACATGCAAAATCATCCCCCTAGATAGTCCCCCCAGAAAACTCTAAAGGAATTTTGTTCTGAAGTGTCTGTCATATATCTGAGAGATATAATAAAGATCAGGAAACTATTTTTATTTTGTTTGACATGTATTTAACCTCTTATTTTTGGCACTAAACTATCTCCATATATACTTCCATTAAATGTTTTAATATGTACCGGGGGACCTTCAGACAAGTCTTGTTTACATTTTAGTAGACGCACTTATCCAGAGCAACCTACAGTTAGTGAGTGGATACATTTTTCATACTGGCCCCCATGGGAATCAAAACCACAACCCTGGCGTTGCAAGCGCCTTGCTCTACCAACTGAGCTACAGGAGGCCCAAACTGTTCGGATGCTGCAGACGTTGTTGTGATAAAACACATTTTTGTGACGTCTCATGGTCTCCTTTCACCGCAGATGCAGAAGTGTGGCATCGGCCGATGCGGTGGATTGAAACGCATCCCATGCAAAAATAGATATCTCTAGCTTAATCGTTAAGATTCTAAGCCGGCAGGGGATACTAAACTACGTCCATATGTGCTTCTCAAAAAAAAAATTACTAGCACCAGGCTACCTTCAGATGAGTTTTGTGAGGCTTGTGGGCATCCTAGAGTGTTCTTGAGAGTCTCGCCTTTTCATATTTGTGTGTAGCCCAAACTGTTCAGACACTACAGACAGAAGTGGGTAGATCGGCGATACTGACTTCAGACAAGTCCTGTGACGCTTGGCAGATGCGGTGGATTGAGACGCAGCACATGCAAAAAAACTGATCTCTAGTTTAAAGGTCCTGAACAGTCATTCTGAAACATACTTTTTCTCTCATGGCTATCTACCAGGAAGTTTGAAAGAACAGGCTGAGTGGGCGGGGAGCTTATATTTATGAGCTTGACTGACAGCTCTTTGAAACGCCTATGTCAAGCAACTTGAATACAGTGAGCAATGTTGCTGTAAAATCATCTCAAGCTAATTTGGTGATACACAAAGCAACCCAAACAACATTGAATTTGTATCAATGATATATCAAATGTTTGACATATCTCCCGTTTGGCATGTCTCTTCTGATGCGGTTCACAGCTGCACTAACGGATGTGTTGACTTGACAAATGCGTCTGAGTTTTGAACGACCCTTCCCCCCTTTTGTTCCATGCTGGCTGAAGACCTAGCTAGCCAGTAACTAGCTAACACCAGACACTTTTTTTTCCTTTTTTTTTCTTGGGGGTAGATCAGCTTAATATTGCAGATAGATTATAACTTCCATCAATGTAATTGTCTGCATCACTTCCAATCCCCCATATTTTATATATATATATATATATATATATATATATATATATATATATATACACACACATATACACACACGTACGTACACACATACACACATACACATACATATCCTTAAAAATATATATATACAGTGCCCTCCACTATTATTGGCACCCCTGTTTAAGATGTTGTCGAGGACTTCCAAAAATTCTCCTTCTTTTTTAAACAACATTGAACCCAAATGCAAAAAATAGAAAAATCCAACCTTTTATTTAAGTACATTACTTTGGTGGTAAAAAAAAAAAATCACACATTTAGGAGAAAAAAAAACTTGAAATCATGTGTCCCACAATTATTGGCACACCTAACAATTCCGCAGAAAATTTTAATTGATTTTTTTTTAAATATATTTTTCTGTAGTTGCTAAAGTTGGTCAGGGTATCTAGGAACTTTTAATTAGTAATTCATGACTTCCTGTTTCCCTGGGGTATAAATATGACGTGACACAGAGGCCTAATTCTCTTACCCATTTGTCAACATGGCAAAGACAAGAGAACACACCATTCAAGTAAGGCAGATTTGTGTCGACCTTCATAAGTCAGGCAATGGCTACAAGAAAATAGCCACTCGCCTTAACTTGCCCGTATCTACAGTCAGAGGAATCATTAAGAAGTTTAAAACAACTGGAACAGTGACAAACAAGGCTGGAATAGGTCCCAAGTTTATCTTGCCACAACGCACAGTGAGGAGGATGGTAAGAGAAGTTAAAAAAAAGTCCTAAGCTCACTGTCACAGAATTGCATCAAAGAGTGGCATCTTGGGGTCACAAAGTCTCCAAAACAACCATCAGACGCTCTCTACATGCCAACAAGCTGTTTGGGAGGCATGCAAGGAAAAAGCTTTTTCTCACTAACACTCACAAACGTAAACGTCTGGAGTTTGCTAAGCGGCACTGTGACTTCAACTGGGATCGTGTGCTTTGGTCAGATGAGACAAAGATTGAGCTTTTTGGCAACAAACACTCTAAGTGGGTCTGGCGTAAAACAAAAGATGAGTATGCCGAAAAGCACCTCATGCCCACCGTGAAGTATGGTGGAGGATCTGTGATGCTGTTGGCCTGTTTCTCTTCCAAAGGCCCTGGGAACCTTGTTAGGGTGCATGGCATTATGAACGCTTTGAACTACCAGGACATTTTAAATAACAACCTGATGGCCTTTGCCAGAAAGCTGAAGATGGGTCGTCATTGGGTCTTTCAGCAGGATAATGATCCAAAACATGTGGCAAAATCTACACAAAAATGGTTCAGCAGTCACAAACTCAAGGTCCTCCCATGGCCATCTCAGTCCCCAGACCTCAACCCAATCGAAAACCTGTGGGGCGAGCTAAAGAGGAGAGTGCATAAGAGAGGACCCAGGACACTGGATGATCTAGAAAGATTGTGCAAAGAAGAATGGTCAAAGATCCCTCTCTCTGTGTTCTCCAATCTTGTGAAATGTTATAGGAGGAGATTAAGTGCTGTCTTGTTGGCAAAAGGGGGTTGTACAAAGTATTAACATCAGGGGTATCAATAATTGTGGGACACATGATTTCAACAACAAAAAAATTCTAAATGTGTAATTTTTTTTTTTTTTACCAAAGTAATGTACTTACATAAAAGGTTGGATTTTTCTCTTTTTTTGCATTTGGGTTCTATGTTGTTTAAAAAAAAAGGAGAATTTTTGGAAGTCCTCGACCAAATCTTAAACAGGGGTGCCAATAATTGTGGAGGGCACTGTATATATATATATATATATATATATATATGTATATATATATATATATTATCTACATTTTATGGACACAGCCAATTTTACAATAATTATATTTTGTTCGTTTTTTCTCCTGAACTTCTTCTACTCTCAACCTCTCCTATCATTTTCATGATGTCCATCCGGTTTGCTTCTATATGCCATATCTTTCTAACTGTGCTCCTTCACAAAAGCTCCCAACCTACAACCTACAGTGGGGAAAAAAAAGTATTTAGTCAGCCACAAATTGTGCAAGTTTTTTTTCATCATAGGTACACGTCAACTATGACAGACAAAATGAGAAAAAACAATCCAGAAAATCACATTGTAGGATTTTTAATGAATTTATTTGCAAATTATGGTGGAAAATAAGTATTTGGTCAATAACAAAAGTTTCTCAATACTTTGTTATATACCCTTTGTTGGCAATGACACAGGTCAAACGTTTTCTGTAAGTCTTCACAAGGTTTTCACACACTGTTGCTGGTACTACTCAATCCAAGATGGCGTAGCAGTGCGTCGTGGTTTTATTCATTGTCCTAGTGTAAATATCCCGTTTCTTGTTTTTTTTGTCTATTTTGTATATATTTCTCAATTTTTACTTTTCATTCTTTAACTAAATATACTTTCCTGCAACCCGCCTCACCCAACGTGGAAAGGATTCTATTATTTCTTTATAACTTTCATCAAGAACCTTAAGCTGAAACTAGTGTAGCTGCAACTGAATGGCTACTTGCTATTAGTCACCGTTAGCGTCTTCACCATTGTCCGTGGCCTACACTATCCACCGGCCAGCTCTAGCTCTAGCCTGGACAATTCGTCGGCCAGTCTGCACAGCGTGCTATCGACCCAGAGCTTATCAGACTTTCTGCCGGAATCACTGGACCCTAGCGCTGGATCATCGCAACTAGCTAGCTAGCTGCAACCTGTTGTTGGCTAATTACCATTGCCCCATAGCAAGCACCAGTTAGCCTTGAGCTAGCCTCAGGCCCATCTCTCGGCTCCTAGTGTTGACACTGAGCCCCGCCGTTCCAACACGACTGGTTTGCCGATGAAATCATCTGATGTGGTTTCAACAGGCTTCCCGTTGCGACAACCACGAAGATCCATCTGCTAGCCCCGGCCCGCTAGCACACGCAAACTACAACTGTGCTCCCTGCTAGCTGTGCTGAAGCACCAATTTGAACTGCTCTCGGACTCACATATTGCTGTTCACTGGACCTTATGATCACTCAGCTGCACAGCTGATGCCTGCTGGACTGTTCCTTTACACGGTACCCTGTCCTGTTTATTCTGTTTAGCCTCAGCCCAAACTTTATCGCTATTACCAGTTGTTGTCTTAGCTCTCTCTAATAACACCTGTGATTGCTTTATGCCTCTCTCCCTTGTCAATATGCCTTGCCTATTGCTGTTTGGGTTAGTTCTTATTATACAATTTCACTGTAGAACCCCTAGTCCCTCTCAAACTGCCTCAAATAGTTCCTTTGTTCCACCCCCCATACACGCCGAGACCGACTCAATCGGTGCCTCCAGTGATGCTATCTCTTTCATTGTTACCCAACGCTTAGGTTTACCTCAACTGTACTCATATCCTTCCATAACCTATTCTGTACATAATGCCCTGTATCTTTTCTACAACGCCCGGAGAACTGCCCCCTTTATTCTATGTACCCAACGCACTAGAAGACCAGTTCTTAAAGCCTTTAGTCGTATCCTTATTCTAGTCCTCCTCTGTTCCTCTGGTGATGTAGAGGCTAACCCAGGCCCTGCAGCCCCCAGTATCACTCCTACTCCCCAGGAGCTATCATTTGTTGACTTCTGTAACCGTAAAAGCCTTGATTTTCTGCACGTAAATATCAGAAGCCTCCTTCCTAAGTTTGAGTTATTCACTGCGTTAGCACACTCCGCCAACCCTGATGTTCTAGCAGTGTCTGAATCCTGGCTTAGGAAGGCCACCAAAAATTCCCCCAACTATAACATTTTCCGTCTAGATAGAACTGCCAAAGGGGGTGGAGTTGCAATCTACTGTAGAGATAGCCTGCAGAGCTCTATCATACTATCCAGGTCTGTGCCCAAACAGTTTGAGCTTCTACTTGTAAAAATCCACCTTTCCAGAAATAAATCTTTCACTGTTGCCGCTTGCTACAGACCCCCCTCAGCCCCCAGCTGTGCCCTGGACACCATATGTGAATTGATTGCCCCCCATCTATCCTCAGAGTTCGTACTGCTTGGTGACCTAAATTGGGATATGCTTAACACCCCGGCCATCCTACAATCTAAACTAGATGCCCACAATCTCACACAAATTATCAACGAACCTACCAGGTACAACCCTAAATCCGTAAACATGGGTACCCTCATAGATATCATCCTGACTAACTTACCCTCTAAATACACCTCCGCTGTCTTCAACCAGGATCTCAGCGATCACTGCCTTATTGCCTGCATCCGTAACGGGTCCGCGGTCAAACGACCACCCCTCATCACTGTCAAACGCTCCCAAAAACACTTCAGCGAGCAGGCCTTCCTAATTGACCTGGCCCAGGTATCCTGGATGGATATAGATCTCATTATGTCAGTAGAGGATGCCTGGTTGTTCTTTAAAAGTAATTTCCTCTCAATCCTAAATAAACATGCCCCATTCAAAAAATACAGAACTAAGAACAGATATAGCCCCTGGTTCTCCTCAGACTTGACTGCCCTTGACCAGCACAAAAACATCCTGTGGCGTACTGCATTAGCATCAAATAGCCCCCGCGATATGCAACTTTTCAGGGAAGTCAGGAACCAATATACACAAGCAGTTAGGAAAGCAAAGGCTAACTTTTTCAAACAGAAATGTGCATCCTGTAGCACTAACTCCAAAAAGTTTTGGGACACTGTGAAGTCCATGGAGAATAAGAACACTTCCTCCCAGCTGCCCATTGCACTGAGGCTAGGAAACACTATCACCACCGATAAATCTACAATAATCGAGAATTTCAACAAGCATTTTGCTACGGCTGGCCATGCTTTCCACCTGGCTACCACTACCCCGGCCACCAGCTCTGCACCCTCCGCTGCAACTTGCCCATGCCCCCCCCCCCGCTTCTCCTTCACACAAATCCAGACAGCTGATGTTCTGAAAGAGCTGCAAAATCTGGACCCCTACAAATCAGCTGGGCTAGACAATCTGGACCCTTTCTTTCTAAAACTAGCCGCCGAAATTGTCGCAACCCCTATTACTAGTCATTTCAACCTCTCTTTCGTAACGTCTGAGATCCCCAGAGATTGGAAACCTGCCGCGGTCATCCCCCTCTTCAAAGGGGGTGACACTCTAGATCCAAACTGTTACAGACCCATACCATCCTGCCCTGCCTTTCAAAAGTTTTTGAAAGCCAAGTTAACAAACAGATCACCGACCATTTCGAATCCCACCGTACCTTCTCCGCTATGCAATCCGGTTTCCGAGCTGGTCATGGGTGCACTTCAGCCACGCTCAAGGTCCTAAACGATATTATAACCGCGATCGATAATAGACAGTACTGTGCAGCCGTTTTCATTGACCTGGCCAAGGCTTTCGACTCTGTCAACCACCGCATTCTTATTGGCAGACTAAATAGCCTTGGTTTCTCAAATGACTGCCTCGCCTGGTTCACCAACTACTTCTCAGATAGAGTTCAATGTGTCAAATCGGAGGGCCTGTTGTCTGGACGTATGGCAGTCTCTATGGGGGTGCCACAGGGTTCAATTCTTGGGCCGACTCTTTTCTCTGTGTATATCAATGATTTCGCTCTTGCTGCTGGTGACTCTCAGATCCACCTCTACGCAGACGAAACCATTTTGTATACATCTGGCCCTTCATTGGACACTGTGTTAACAAACCTCCAAACGAGCTTCAATGCCATACAACACTCCTTCAGTAGCCTCCAACTGCTCTTAAACACTAGTAAAACTAAATGCATGCTCTTCAACTGAACGCTGCTTGCACCCGCCCACCCGACTAGAATCACTACTCTTGACGGGTCTGACCTAGAGTATGTGGACAACTACAAATACCTAGGTGTCTGGTTAGACTGTAAACTCTCCTTCCAGACTCACATTAAGAATCTCCAATCCAAAGTTAAATCTAGAATCGGTTTCCTATTTCGCAACAAAGCCTCCTTCACTCATGCTGCCAAACATGCCCTCGTAAAACTGACTATCCCACCGATCCTTGACTTCAGCGATGTCATTTACAAAATAGCCTCCAACACTCTACTCAGCAAATTGGATGTAGTCTATCACAGTGCCATCCGTTTTGTCTCCAAAGCCCCATATACTACCCACCATTGTGACCTGTACGCTCTTGTTGGCTGGCCCTCATTACATGTTCGTCGTCAAACCCACTGGCTCCAGGTCATCTATAAATCACTGCTAGGCAAATCCCCGCCTTATCTTAGCTCATTGGTCACCATAGCAACACCCACCCGTAGTATGCGCTCCAGCAGGTATATCTCACTGGTCATCCCCAAAGCCAACACCTCCTTTGGCCGCCATTCCTTCCAGTTCTCTGCTGCCAATGACTGGAACAAATTGCAAAAATCTCTGAAGCTGGAGACACTTATCTCCCTCACTAACTTTAAGCATCAGTTGTCAGAGCACCTTACCGATCACTGCACCTGTACACAGCCCATCTGAAATTAGCCCGCCCAACTACCTCATCCCTATATTGTTATTTATTTTGCTCATTTGTACCCCAATATCTCTATTTGCACATCATCTCTTGCACATCTATCATTCCAGTGTTAATACTAATTGTAATTATTTTGCACTATAGCCTATTTATTTTATTTTACCCCATATGTAACTCTGTGTTGTTGTTTTTATCGCACTGCTTTGCCTCATCTTGGCCAGGTCGCAGTTGTAAATGAGAACTTGTTCTCAACTGGCTTACCTGGTTAAATAAAGGTGAAATAAAAATATATAAATAAAATTTGGCCCATTCCTCCATGCAGATCTCCTCTAGAGCAGTGATGTTTTGGGGCTGTCGCTGGGCAACACGGACTTTCAACTCCCTCCAAAGATTTTCTATGGGGTTTAGATCTGGAGACTGGCTAGGCCACTCCAGGACCTTGAAATGCTTCTTACGAAGCCACTCCTTCGTTGCCCGGGTGGTGTGTTTGGGATCATTGTCATGCTGAAAGACCCAGCCACGTTTCATCTTCAATGCCCTTGCTGATGGAAGGAGGTTTTCACTCAAAATCTCACGATACATGGCCCCATTCATTCTTTCCTTTACACGGATCAGTCGTCCTGGTCCCTTTGCAGAAAAACAGCCCCAAAGCATGATGTTTCCACCCCCATGCTTCACAGTAGGTATGGTGTTCTTTGGATGCAACTCAGCATTCTTTGTCCTCCAAACACGACGAGTTGAGTTTTTACCAAAAAGTTATATTTTGGTTTCTTCTGACCATATGACATTCTCCCAATCCTCTTCTGGATCATCCAAATCAAAGCAAACTTCAGACGGGCCTGGACATGTACTGGCTTAAGCAGGGGGACATGTCTGGCACTGCAGGATTTGAGTCCCTGGCGGCGTAGTGTGTTACTGATGGTAGGCTTTATTACTTTGGTCCCAGCTCTCTGCAGGTTATTCACTAGGTCTTCCCAGCCTGGTGCAGGTCTACAATTTTGTTTCTGGTGTCCTTTGACAGCTCTTTGGTCTGGCCATAGTGGAGTTTGGAGTGTGACTGTTTGAGGTTGTGGACAGGTGTCTTTTATACTGATAACAAGTTCAAACAGGTGCCATTAATACAGGTAACGAGTGGAGGACAGAGGAGCCTCTTAAAGAAGAAGTTACAGGTCTGTGAGAGCCAGATATCTTGCTTGTTTGTAGGTGACCAAATACTTATTTTCCACCATAATTTGCAAATAAATTCACTAAAAATCCTACAATGTGATTTTCTGGAGAAAAAAAATTCTCAATTTGTCTGTCATAGTTGACTTGTACCTATGATGAAAATTACAGGCCTCTCTCATCTTTTTAAGTGGGAGAACTTGCACAATTGGTGGCTGACTAAATACTTTTTCCCCTCACTGTATATACTTATTATGGACACAGTATGCCTACATTATTAGTTATCATGTTATTATTTGTTGTTAGTTGTTATTAGTCCCATCCTTCAATTCCATTCAACACCTCCCATCTATCGCTTAACACCATCCATATAGGATTTGTATTTGCCATATATATTTCAACTGTACTGTGATGTCTTACAAAAGTTCTGAACCTTTCTATTCTCATTGTTTCTACAGATTTTGAATTGAAAATAAACATTTTTGCTAAAAGTATTATTATATTATTGATCGATTGACTATGACTTTTCAGATCATCCAGTAATGCTATCTACAAGGTTAGCTCCAGGTAAATATGGCAATCCTTTAGCCATTCCTGGACCTGTGTCCAAAAACAAGCTACAAATGGACAGTACCAAAACAAATTATCTAATGATTCTGTCTCTTAGCAGCAAAATCTGCAAAGCTGGGAAGATTGTATCCCCCATATAAATAACATTATATTGGTAGCAAGAATTTTATATAATAATTTAAATTGAAAGATTCTAAGTTTTGAATCCGGTGTCGTTTTGCATATCAGTTCATAAACACTATGCCATGGGATCGGTACATAAAAAATATTTTCCCAACTATTTTGCAATCTATATGGGACAGCTGTCTTTCCTTTGGTCCTTCAATGAAACTGATATACTTTTTTATTTATCACAGTTTTCCTTAACCAATTATGTTCTTTAATGCAAGGCCTACAGACAAGTTCCTTACTTTCTCCCCCTTCCACTTTCCTCTTCCATTTTTGCGGTAAGGCTGCAATTATTTGGTTGTAATTTTGGGTAGAGCAGACATTTCCATATGTTTTTGTTAGCTGCATGTGCGACATGACTCCACCAGTCCTACCGATGATATCATTTACGAAGACTATACCTTTTTTAAACATTTTGTCAAAACTTTTTGTCAATTAGTATTGTCACGCCCTGACTCAGGGGACTCTTATATGTTGAGTCAGGGTGTGGTGTTCTATGTTGTGTTTTCTATGTTGTCATTCTAGTATGTGTAGATCTATGTTGGCCGGTGTGGTTCCCAATCAGAGGCAGCTGTCGCTCGTTGTCTCTGATTGGGGATCATACTTAGGCAGCCTATTGGCACTCGTTAGTTGTGGGATCTTGTTCCGTGTTTAGGCTAGTTTTGTGTTCAGCCTTTGGACTTCACGTTTGGTTTGTTGTTTTGTTGTGTGTTTATTCGTTGTAAATAAACATGTATACATATCACGCTGCGCCTTGGTCTGACCCGTCCTTAAACGAACGTGACAGAAGATCCCACCAAACACGGACCAAGCAGCGTGCCCAGGACCAGACAGCCTGGACATGGGAGGAGATTCAGGCTGGGATGGATCGCCGTCCTTGGGAGGAGACAGTGGTGGCCCGGTATAAATAGGAGCAACGGCAACGCAGAAGGCGCCGGCCGAGGAAAAATCCCGAGAGACAGCCCCAATATTCTTTTTTTGGGGGGGGCTAAAGGGGTGGTCAGTGAGCGATGGAGAAGAGCCCCGACCACTGCACTCGTGGGGGCTCTGGGTGGAGTCCTCACGGGAGGAGGACTGGGCGCAGAGAGTGAAAGACTGGTACAGTCCCAGTCCGGCCCGGCCCGTTCCTGCTCCTCGCACCAAGCCAGTGGTGCGTGTCGCCTGTCCGGCCCGGCCTGTTCCTGCTTCGTGCACCAAGCCAGTGGTGCGTGTTCCCAGTAAGGCCCGGCCTTTTCCTGCTCCTCGCACCAAGCCTGTGGTGCGTGTTGCCAGTTCGGCCCGGCCTGTTCCTGCTCCTCGCACCAAGCCAGTGGTGCGTGTTCCTAGTCCGGTCAGGCCCGTGCCTACTCCTCGCACCAGACCAGTGGTGCGTGTGTCCAGTCCGGCACGGCCCGTGCCCGTTCCACCGGTACCTGGTCCGGCACCGGTCACTGCTCCACTCCAGAGCCAGAGCAGTCCGTTCCACCGGGGTCAGTCCAGCTCCGGTCAGCGGCTCCACTCCGGAGCCAGAGCAGTCCGCTCCACCGGTGCCCAGTCCAGCTCCGGTCAACGGCTCCACTCTGGAGCCAGAGCAGTCCGCTCCACCGGTGCCCAGTCCAGCTCCGGTGAGCGGCTCCACTCCGGAGCCAGAGCAGTCCGCTTCACCGGTGCCCAGTCCAGCTCTGGTCAGCGGCTCCAGTCCGGAGCCTGAGCGGTCCGCTCCACCGGCACCCGGTCCAGCTTCAGTCAGCGGCTCCAGTCCAGACCCAGATGTCATCCCCTCTCCAGGTTTGGGCTCTCCCACACCAGGGTCCATACAGGGCTTGGAGTATCGTGGGAGGAAGGAGAGGGGAAACAGCGTGCTGAGGTCCAGACCAGATCAAGGGCGCAATAGGGAGGCGGGGAGTATGTGGTCGTCACGCCCGGAGCCGGATCCGCCTCCGAGGCGGAATACCCACACAGTCCCTACCCTGTTATGTAAAGGTTGTGCGGTCGGAGTCCGCACCTTTGGGGGGGGTGGGGGGGGGGGGGGGGGGGGTAATGTCACGCCTTGACTCAGGGGACTCTTATATGTTGAGTCAGGGTGTGGTGTTCTATGTTGTGTTTTCTATGTTCTCATTCTAGTATGTGTAGATCTATGTTGGCCGGTGTGGTTCCCAATCAGAGGCAGCTGTCGCTCGTTGTCTCTGATTGGGGATCATACTTAGGCAGCCTATTGGCACTCGTTAGTTGTGGGATCTTGTTCCGTGTTTAGGCTAGTTTTGTGTTCAGCCTTTGGACTTCACGTTTCATTTGGTTTGTTGTTTTGTTGTGTGTTTATTCGTTGTAAATAAACAATGAATGCATATCACGCTGCGCCTTGGTCTGACTTGTCCTTAAATGAACGTGACAAGTATATTTGAATTTAACCACAATATTTGTTGCATTATTTGTTCTGTCGTTTCTGGAGGATTAAATTGAAATTGCAACCAACTTTATATGGCTTGTTTTAGAAATAGTGATATTTGGGAGATTATTTCCTTTTCAAATAACTGAAAGTGAGTGATTGTAATCTGAATAAAGAGAAAAAGGTCATTATTTAACATTGGGTGAGACAATCTTACTAATTTGCTAGAGAACCAGTTCGGATTTAAGTATAACTTTTGTATGACTGAAGCTTTTAGTGATAGGTCTAATGCTTTAATATTTAATCATTTCTGTCCTCTGAATTCATATTCATTATATAAATAGGCCCGTTTAATTTTGTCTGGCTTGCCGTTCCAAATAAAATGGAATATTTTTTTCTCATATAATTTTTTTAACTGTTCGCTAGGCGTAGGCAAGACCATAAGCAAATAGGTAAACTGGGATAATACTAAAGAGTTCATCAGGGTGAAGTGCGATAATTTATTTCCTTTGGGTTATGTATTCCGAGTATATCCACATCACCATCAGACCATTTTATTGGTAAACTACATGGTAATGTAAAAATTGTATTTATTAGTGATAGAATATGTAATATATGACATTTATCATAATTTGGTTGTAATCCAGAGAGGTTAGAAAATGTATCTAGATCCTCTATGAGGCTGTGGAGGGATTATAGTTGTGGATTTAAAAGAAAACATGAATCATCAGCGTACAATGACACCTTTGTTTGTAAGCCCTTGATTTCTAATCCACTGATATTATTGTTGAATCTGATTTTAATAGCTAACATCTCAATGGCCACAATAAATTTGATATGCCGATAGTGGAAAACCTTGTTGCACTCCTCTTGACAGTTTAAAACTTTCTGAGAAATAGCCATTATTTACTATTTTACACCTAGGGTTACTATACATGATTTTGACCCATTTTATAAGAGATTCTCCAAAATTGAAAGGCTCCAGGCATTTATATATAAACCCCAGTCGTACTTTATCAAATGCCTTTTCGAAGTCTGCTATGAATAGCAGGCCTGGTTTCCCAGATTTTCCATAGTGTTCTATTGTTTCCAATACTTGCCTTATATTATCTCCAATGTATCTTCCATGTAAAAAACCTGTCTGATTAGAATGAATAATATCCGACAATACCTTTTTAATTCTATGCGCTATACATTTTGCTAGAATTTTTGCATCACAACACTGAAGTGTAAGGGGCCTCCAATTTTTTTTATGGACTGGATCTTTATATTTTCCACTTGTATCCTGTTTCAGTAATAATGAGATCTTCTTCTTGAGTGTCTGATAATCTACCATTTACATAGGAGTGGTTAAAACATGCTAATAACGGTCCTCTTAGTATATCAAAAAGGTTTGGTATACCTTGACTGGAATGCCATCCAAACCTGGAGTTTTCCCGGACTTAAAGTCTTTAATTGGATCCAGAAGTTCCTCCTCTGTAATTTCACCTTCACATGAGAATTTTACATTATCAATAGAAAAAAAATAGGGTAAACTTTTAATTATATTTGCTGACACTCTACAGTAAAATTGTGGCACCAGTAGAGTAGCTATCTAGCTATATAAACCATGCCCCTCTGCAAACACACCTTCTCTTGATCTATCAGTTGATGTCAAATTTAATGACTGTTGACAGTATGTGAATGGTCATATGTTATTAATGGCTTTCAGGTAGTACTCTAATAATGCAATATCTTACTAATTTGAAGAAGCAATTGTTTCAATACAAGGTCACATGATGAACAGAGGGATTGAGCCTTGGGACTGATATTAAATTAGAGGCTGCCATCTGGTGTTTGGGTTAAAAATAAGCTTCCTGTGGACCCATAGATAAGCCACCAATGAAAGTGAGTGGTACTCACTGAACTCAGGCTGTAACGGACACAGTGGGACAATTTGGTACAGAGGTACGAATATTGAATAAGATACGTTTTTGATGATTTCCAATTATTATTTCTCAATTCAATAGTTTGAATATACCAGTGATTTGAAGTTAGAAGGTGATGTAATCTAAAACAATCATATGTTTCCATTACGAGGAACACTGTCCAAAATTGAAGTAGATTGTTACAAGGTGAGTAGGACGGAGCCAGGTGCAGGAGGTGTGAATCAAAGTATAGGGTTTATTTGACCAATACAGCAGGCCGCAGCAATGTGTAAACCAAATACAGTGCGACTTAAATGCGTACTGGGAAAACAAAACACACGGGTGAATATCCCGGTGATAAAAGTAACATAATGCTAAACACGAGCAAGCGACACCTTCACATGGAACAATAACACACAAAGACATGGGGGAGCAGAGGGAATAATTATACAGAGACTGATGAGAGGATATGTACCAGGTGTGTGTAATACACAAGACAAAACAAATGGAATGATGAGATGAGGAGCGGAAGTGGCTAGAAGGCCGGTGACGACGAACGCCGAAGCCTGCCTGAACAAGGAGAGGGGGCAGCTTCGGGGGAAGTCGTGACACCCTGACTTTATTTCTTTACTCTTTATAATTTATCAATAGTTCTAATTCTGATTTGGACAGGCGAGAAGGACTGAGACAGAGTGCTGCCCCTGAACCACTGTTCTCGTCGTTGTGGACCGGTTTTCCAAAGCTTGTCTCCTCCTTCCTCTGCCTGGGTCCCGTTAGCCATGCAAACTGCGGAGGCTCTTTTTCCAGAGAACATTGTGTCAGACCATGGTCCTCAGTTCACCTCATGCGTACAGAAAGCGTTCATGGAACGCCTGGTGCTCACGGTCAGTCTCACCTCTTGGTACCGTCCTCAAGCTAATGGGCAGGTGGAGAGGGTCAATCAGGAAATGGGCAGGTTCCTAAGGTGTTACTGTCAGAACTGGCCAGGGAGTGGGCAGGTTTTCTACCTTGGGCTGAGTATGTTCAGAATTCCCTACGCTACTCCTCCACTAACCTCACTCCTTTCCAGTGCATGTTGGGGTATCAGCTTGCCCTGGCACCTTGGCATCCGAGCCAGACGGAGGCCCCTGTGGTGGATGAGTGGTTTCGGCGAGCTGAGGAGATCTGAAACACTGCGCATACTCGTCTCCAGCGGGCCGTGCGTCGGCACAAGGAACAGGCCGACCTCCACCGCAGTGAGGCGCCTGTTTTCTCTCCACCCGGAACCTGCCCCTCCGCTTGCCCTGCCGGAAGCTGAACCTGTGATTTGTGGGGCCGTTTAAAGTCCTGAGGAGGGATAATGAGGTAATGTACCGTTTGCAACTCCCTGTTGATTACCGCATTAACACAACTTTTCATGTGTCTCTCCTCAGGCCAGTGGTGCCTGATCCCCTCGCTGAGGCTGGACCCAGTGAAGCCCTGCCTCCTCCTCTGGACATTGAGGGAGGTCCGGCGTACTCGGTCTGTGAGGTACTGGATTCAAGGCTTTGGACAGGGTGTCTCTAGTACCTCATCGACTGGGAGGGGTACGGCCCAGAGGAGCAGTGCAGGGTTCCTGCGGTGGACATCCTGGACGCTTCGCTGACCAGGGATTTTCATCTTCGGCGCCCTGACCGACCCGCACCGTGTCCCTGTGGTCGTCCCCGAGGCCGGTGTCTTCCCGCTGCTGGTGCAGCCCGTCTGGCTGGTGCAGCCCGGTACTGCTGCTCATTCTGTTAACCAGTTCATGAGGTCTACACCACCGGCTTTCTAGGCGTCACTGACATGGATCATTACCACCAACCCCGGACTGTCTTGTCTCATTATGCACACCTGGTTCCCATTCCCCCTGATTAGTATGTTCCCCATTGTCCTTGTCAATTATTGTCCCATGTCCGTTGATCTCGTAAGTACCATGTATTGTGCTCTTGTTGTTTACGGGGCTCGTCCCGTGTATTGTGTAGAGGTTACACCTCGCTCTTTGTTTGGGTTACATCCCTTTGGTATATATATATACATGTTTGTGTTGGGTGGAGTAAACAAAACCCCTAATACGTATTCCTGCGCCTGTCTTCTAATCATTATACAACGTGACAAAGTGCCTGTTACAAGACATTGTTCCACGGTTCGGTGTACCACAGAGTTTAGATAGCAATAGGGAGACACATTTCAACTTGAAGATAATGAAAGAACTGTGTGACAGCAAGTTAAGAGACATTTGCATGTACCATTTCACCCGGAAAGTTCTGGACTTGTAGAACGCTATAATGGTGTTCTGAAAAATAAACTGGCAAAAATATGTGCTCAAACAGGACTTACCTGGGTGGATGCGCTACCCATAGCCTTGTTTTCAATGCGTTCCACCACAGTCAGGAAAACTGGCCTCAGTCCATGTGAGGTACTGATGGCCTGTCCCATTAGGACCACCGTGTCAACACCAGCTGCAGTCCCAGATCTGCATCTGTTGGATGACACTGTGATGAAGTACTGTATAGCTCTGACTAACTGTATTCGAGCTGTTCACTCACAGGTCTCTGCTGCCCAAACTCCCCCAGCCTGGAGATTGGGTAATGGTCAGGAGTCAATACAGAGGTAAAGAACCTTTGAAACCCAGGTGGAAAGGATCACATCAGATCGCCCTCACCACTCCAACGGCAGTGAAGTGCTTAGGGAAAGAAACCTGGATCCACAACTCTCACTGTAAGCAAGTAGCAGAGCCAGAAGATGTTAGTCCTTTTACTCCTACAACCCAGTATGGGCACTCTGCTTACCCTGGGACTCGCAGCCATTGTGGCTGTGGGCATCCTCTCGGTGGTAGCAGACTTTGAGCAAGAGGCGGGTGTACGTGCCAGTAACCTCTCCCCAACCTCTGCTCCAACGAGGCCCGGCTTCTACAGGGGGAAGGCCAGAAGTAGATGACCCCGCTGACCTGAACCTGGACCCTGGTGACCCCTCGGACCTGAAGAGAAGAAAAAGACATGCACAATACGTTTTTTCCCCCGGGTCAAACACTTTCTTACAATTAACTAGTAATGTCTCTGTACTACAGAGTGTATCGGATTGTTGGGTTTGTGGATTGTTACCAGACAGTGCTGAGCCATTACTAGCTATACTCCTCTGTGCTTATGAAATATTGATGTGGACCAAAGCAGGTAACCTTCAGACAGACAGCTTGATTGGGTGGAGGATAAGGTGTTTTATATGAGAAGATCTGATTTTAATAATCCCACCTTTCTGCCTAAGCAACCCATCACCCTGGCCTACTCTCCTCCTTATTTGTGTTATATAGTAAATGGAACCAGTCTCCAGTTGGGAGAAAGTCAATGTAAGTATAACCATTCTGTCTACAATAACATAACCCTACCCTTACTGTAGAGAAATGGAACATTCCACCCTAACATGTCGTTGGGAATACGTTATAAATGTAAGAATGTCAGTGTGTATGCTAAACCTACTTCCTCAGTAAATGGAACTATGTATGTGTGTGGGGGGAAAGCGTACTATTATCTGCCTACAAATTGGTCAGGATCCTGCTATGCTGCCTATGTTGTTCCTGCTGTGTGTGCCCCCAAATCACCCTCTCTCCCACTTTTATAGGAGGACCACTGTAGCTGGCCCTGCAGAATGTTTTTTTCTCTGCATTAACTCCCAAATATGGCATGATAATTCCATTTGAGAACTAGCCAATGAAGTAGAATGAATGGGTAATGCTACTGCTACTGCTTTGGAAGAATTAACTGCTGAACCTGTGGCTACACGTACCATGGTCTTACAAAAAAGATTGGCTTTGGATATTCTCCTAGCGGATAAGGGAGGGGTTTGTGCAGTGGTGGGGACAGAATGTTGTACTTACATTCTGGATTCCTCCATTGGGGTTGCTGAGTCTGTTGCCACTATCAGACAGGAGGTAGCCTCTGTAAACAAGCAAGATAACGAGTGGGTTTGGGATCTGTTTGCATAGGTGAAAGATACCCTGGGGAACATTGGAACTCTCATGTTGCAAGGTCTCCTAGCCCTGGTTGGACTCCTTGTGCTGTCATTCTGCCTGTTCTCATGCCTGACGACCTTGGTGAGGAGATTGTGTGAAACAGCAGTATCTCCTCCCCACCAGATGGTCATGACCACAGAAGTAAACTTGAATGACCTGACGGATCTCGCCACTGTTTCGCCCTTTATTGGGGATCCAAATTGCCCTATTGGAGATGATAGTGCCTATTGCCATTGAATTGACTCCGATCCCTATGAACCTCCCTTTTTCCCAGATTTTTATTATTAAGTTACCTTTCAGGAGTTCCATTCAAATCACCACTTTCTGTGTAAAATGCCAATGCCAATTTCCCAGAAACCAGGTTTTAAGTTCTTTCTGACAACAGCTTAGATATATAATGTATGGTGATGCGTATGGTTTCCATGGCATCAAAGGGGGTATTGTGGTGGATAATTTGGGGTGAGCTGTTGTAACTTCTCAAGGGATATGTTCTGTTTTGGACTGTGATGTTATGCCACTCATAGACTCCTGGTATGTCTGCACCCTAACACAAGGCCATTGTGTTCCGGAACTGTTGCTTGTATAAAATAACTGTTGTGTAAACAATATGATTGTATTATTACCTCCCACTATATAAGGGACATGTAACCATTTGCTCTTCGAGTTCTTCCCTGTTTAATCAGAGATAGATCTCCCCTGCAGCTGCTTGATAATACAATTAAAATATTATATCATTATATAGTCTCTGCCTTAATCTTTGGATCGAGTTTTCCACAACAAGTTGAAGAGTCTTTATAGATTCAGGTAATGGAGATGGCAGGGAATGATTGACTGGGTTGACATGAGGCTCTTGTCTTGAATTGAGACTATTTGGTATTTGGTATTTTATAAGGATCCCCATTAGCTGTTGCGAAAGCAGCAGCTGCTCTTCCTGGGGTCCACACAAAACATGAAACATGAAATAATACGGAACATTAATAGACAAGAACAGCTCAAGTACAGAACTATATCAATTTTAAAAAGGCACACATATCCTACATATCAATACATACACAAACTATCTAGGTCAAATAGAGGAGAGGCATTGTTCTGTGAGGTGTTGCTTTATCTGCTTTTTGAAACCAGGTTTGCTGTTCATTTGAGCAATATGAGATGGAAGGGAGTTCCTTGCAATAATGGCTCTATATAATACTGTACGCTTTCTTGAATTTGTTCTGGATTTGGGGACTGTGAAAAGACCCCTGGTAGAAAGTCTACTGGGGTAAGTGTGTGTGTGTGTCAGAGCTGTGTGTAACTTGACTATGCAAACAATTTGGAATTTTCAACACATTAATGTTTCTTATGAAGGAAGAAGTGATGCAGTCAGTCTCTCCTCAACTCTTAGCCAAGAGAGACTGGCATGCATAGTATTTATATCAGCCCTCTGATTACAATGAAGAGCAAGATGTGCCGTTCTGTTCTGGGCCAGCTGCAGCATAACTAGGTCTTTCCTTGCAGCACTCAACCACACGACTGGACAATAATCAAGATAAGACAAAACTAGAGCCTGCAGGACTTGCTTTTTGGAGTGTGGTGTCAAAAAAGCAGAGCATCTCTTTATTGGAGTCGTTGCTGTCGGTTTATTTCTGTGAGCAACCATTTTGTAACCATGCTGTCTTGAAGAAATGTTTGCAGTGTGGTCCACTGGAGTACTGGACATCACCGCAGCCCCCGCAAGGCAGGGGGGCCCACGAGCTCTGGGGGCCCATGCGCCTGTCATCGATATCTATTTTTTATTTAGTTAATAAATCATTTTGACAGTAAACCTCCAAAAAGTCAATTAATTTCAATATGTACTAGGAATCTAACTGTTTGTTCCTTGGCCTTCAGGAATGTGACTGAAAAAGTGCCTCAGGCCTTGAAAAATAAAACATTTAACTGATTGAAAGTATAAGAGTATATCGGTGACCAAATGCCGTGATAAAGGCAACGACGGTGCCAGTGCAAAGAGTGGAGCTTACTAATGTGTTCAAAAGTGCATATAAGACTGAGAGCCTAATGCTTCTTAGGTAGTTCTTTATGAGTTTTAGTTTAGAAAACGATCTCTCTACAGAAGCGACAGTTACAGGGATGGTAAAAACAGCTTGAGTGCCATAGCAACATCAGGGAAACACAAAAGGAGTGGTGCTTCCAATACAGCAGTTCTGCAACATCTCTAATTGAGCCTCTCATTCTCCTTAACAGGTCGTCTGGATACTGGAGAGCCAATCAATTGGCAGATGCAAACTTATTATCATCTTTAGCAGACAACAGTTCTCGAGGGCTTGAACAATAAAAGCAGTTTGCTTTTTCGTTCATAGTTGTGTGGTTGCAATATCAACAATCCCTTATCTCTGGTATATCTTGGCATCCATCATTCAAGACTAAGTTTAAATTGTGTGCAGCATAATGGACATATAATGCACAATGTCACAGGAAAGATTGTCTGGGTTGGCAATATTGCAGCCCATTTGAATATTGCAGCCCATTTGTGTAGGCTATTAGCCAGACAAAACCCGTGAGTAGTGGCTGAATGTATCCTCAAGCCGGGGGGTTCCAAAGAAACTGCGTTAAGCAGTGGTGTGATCAAATATTCTGGATGGTACAGTATGTGTTGAGGTTGACCATCAGTGAGTTTATTCATGTGTGACAATATTGAAGATGTTCATTATGTAAAGCCAAATAATGTCATTTTGTTATCAGTTGGTTTGTTTGGAGTGGCTTTGCAGGTTTGAGGTCCAGGCAGTTTAATAGGCGGAAATAAAAGAAACGTAGCTACTGCATATCAGTCAGCCTACTAGTTTATCTATGGTCCTAGAGAGAAAATAATGTGACAGTCTTTATGTAAAGTAATTTGTATATCTAAAATATATATTGTTTATGCAAATGCAGTGGTTAACTGTTCTTTCTTTTCTACCATCAGAAGTACAGTATTGCTTGTCACTGTTTTAGGTCATCTTGAAAGCACTGTTGTATTTTAGAAAGCTACATAGTGAAAGTAACCGATTGAATAAGTCATTTTGGTGTACTGTTGTTAATGTGTGTTATTTATCTGTGTCAAACAAGCAAACCCAATCATCTAAGCTTTAATCAACTTTGCCTTGTTCTTTATATCTGCCTCTGTACTGTTTCCCTTTAATGAGCCTAGACCTTGTGTCTAACGTTTAGATATTACAATGGTAATAAAAAAAGAAAATGTTTGCTAAGGTGTTGTCTGGTCCGTTGCATTAATAATAATATGCCATTTTGCAGACGCTTTTATCCAAAGCGACTTACAGTCATGTGCAAATACATTTTGACGTATGGGTGGTCCCGGGGATCAAACCCACTACCCTGGCGTTACAAGCGCCGTGCTCTACCAATTGAGCTACAGAGGACCACATTGCTCAGAACTGCGCCTGTCACGTCTGTCTTATGTTCTGGTTGTGGTGTTCCCCTCATTAAACACTAACTGGTGTAGTCTGGTAGTAGTGCCATTTTAGCTCTAGTTGGCAGGTGTTACTACAATATACTACAGTCATTTTCGCAAAAACACTACAGTGAATGCTATAGTATACTACAGTAATGTCTGCAAAAACACTACAGTGAATACAATAGTACAGGGATCATCAACTAGATTCAGCCGTGGGCCTATTTTTTCTTGAGCGGATGTCAGAGGGCCGGAACATAATTGCAAATAATTTGTAGAACATAAATTGACTGCAAGATGCCCAAACAGATATAATATTTGACTAAAACACAATAATTTCAAACCTTGCTTACATTTGTATACGATCACATATCTCTCTCTTTTATGCGTGGGAATACTATGGAACATATTTCCAAAATGAAAATAACTTGGAGCTGATTTGCTGGTATTTTTACAGTATTTTATTTTCAACATAAAAACATTATTTTTTGATCAGAAAACTTGGGCGGGCCAAATAAAATCACCCGCAGGCCATATTCATCCCGAGGGACGCCAGTTGGGGAACCCTGCTATCGTATACTACAGTCATGCCCGCAAAAACACTACAGTAAATACTACAGTATACTACAGTCATGTCCGCAAAAACACTTCAGTAAATACTACAGTAAAGTCAGCAAAAATACTACAGTAAATACTATAGTATATTACAGTCATGTCCACAAATAATATTACAGGGAATGCTATAGTATATAGTGTCACGGTTTTTATTCCATAGGCTGGGATCCACACTATGCAGCTGTTGCACTGGATGTCCACTGGGGCGTATTCATTACGCCAATTCTGTTGCAAAACGTTTCTTAAACTGAAAAAAATGAAACGGGGTGGGACCTACCTGAATTTGTCCAATAGAAACTCTTGTTTTGCTCTGTTTGCTTACGTTTAGTTAAATGGTAAATGGTTTTCGTAATGAATACACCACTGGTCACAAAAACAATGATTGATAGGCAGCTTAAACTTCTTCAATTCAACCATTATTGGGTTAAAATACACACACAGGCCTACATTTGTGAACAGCCATCCGTAAGGCACAAATAGCTAAATGAGGGAGCAGCAATGTGATTCACATAATGCTCTATGTAGCCTAGATATCAATAATAAGTGATAGGCTATCTGTTTCACCCAAAGGCTACACCACTGCTGTCGTCCTTACCTCCAAGCATTTATTCAGGTTGGAAAATCTTTGGATGCCGACAGCAGTCGCACCATTGGAAGACTGCTTGGACTGTAGCATATACAAAAGCCTATTCCTGCTCTTTTCCCGCGATCCTTCAAACGCATTTGGTGTGTCATCATGGTCTCTGACTTGTGGTCAGACTCGCTCAGGCTGAACAAACTTAAACTTGCGCCTTTTATCAATGCTGATTTGAATGTCATTGAGAAAACAAAGTGTCAAATAATATTTCGCAAACATCCTTTCTGAATTTTAAAGTAATCCTAGAAGTAATCATATAGTTTTTCAAAGTATCTGTAATTGGATTACAATATTATTGCTGGTAACGGATTACAGTTACAGTTTTTTCGTAATCCGTTACTCCCCAACCCTGACTACAGTCATGTCTGCAAAAACACTACAGTAAATACTACAGTATGCTACAGTCATATCCGCAAAACGCTACAGTGAATACTGTAGTATATTACGGTCATGTCCGCAAAAACACTACAGTGAATATTATACTATACTACAGTCATGTCCACAAAAAACACTACAGTGAATACCATAGTATACTACAGTCATATCTGCAAAACACTAAAGTGGATACTATAGTAAAGTCAGAAAAAACACTACAGTGAATACTATAGTATATAAATACAGTAATACTACAGTATGTAGACCATAGTGTTTTTTCTTGTGGGTATATTGTATTGACCTATGGAAATATAATTTAGGCAAAACTAGATGTTAGGGGCACTTATTGGGTACTTATATATTTCTAGGTAAACATACTTGTACAGTATATGATTCCAAATACAATTTGTCAGCTAGTTTTGCACTCTTGACCGAGGCTGTTGGGGTTTAGAGCAGTGTCTTCTGTCTCAATGTAGAGCGTTGTGGGTAATTAGGTCACTAGAAAGTCCATGTTTTACTTTTAACTTGACCTAAAAAGACAGTTGAAAATGTGACAGACAGCTAGTTTTTTGAGATGAAAGCCTTTACTTTCCTATCATTTGCATCAGATCATGATAATGATTTGATTTGATTTGATTTGTTCTTGACATTTCATAATCTCTGTATCCTTAATTCCTCCGTTTTCCCCTCATAACCAAAAACAGAAAGAGAAAAGCATATCTCTTTGCCTTTTCTCAACGATCAATGACTTAGCCACTGGACACGACTTCTAACAATCCTTTAAATTTCATTAAATCCATCAATAATTCATGCATACTTTAACATTTAAAAGCGTTTTAACATTTGTTTTTACTTCTAGACAGCGTCATGCATTATGCAAAATCATCTTATAACGAACAATTGATTGATGTATTGGAACTCTTCAAAGAATTGAAGTCGATCACATCTCATTTACAATCATCCCGTAATCAAGTTTAGCTGAGCTCATGTGGTCCTCTGTAGCTCAATTGGTAGAGAATGGCGCTTGTAACGCCTGGGACCACCCATATGTAAAAATGTATGCACACGTGACTGTATGTCGCTTTGGATAAAAGCGTCTGCTAAATGGCATATTATTATTATTATTATTATTATGTTCACAAAGCATCTCAGAGTAGGAGTGCTGATCTAGGATCAAATCCTCCCACTTATTCATGATGATGTAATGTCTTCACATGAATGTAAAATTAAATTAAAGAAAATGAAAGGTTATGCATGTATTCCCAGGTAAAAAATGTTTTATGTGTACATGCCAAGATTAATATGCCACCGGGTTGAAATTCTGTTGATTGGACAAAATGATACCTGTCACTTTAAGTAGGGGGTCACACGAGCAGGAAGGAGAGAGCAAAATGGCCATGGTGTGAGAAAGGATTTGACTAGATCAGAATTGACTTTTTGTAGCAGGTTAGGAGAATTTACGCAGCACGTTAGGAGAATTGCTGTAGCAGGTTAGGAGAATTAGGTTGAGGTTAGGAAAAGGGTTAGGGTTAGCTAAAATGCTAAAATTCTCCTCAACATGCAACTTATTTACATAAGCTGTATCCCATATAGTATGGTTGGACTTTTGTAGCAGGTTAGGAGAACTTATGCGGCAAGTTAGGATAATTGCTGTAGCAGGTTAGGAGAATTAGGTTGAGGTTAGGAAAAGGGTTAGGGTTAGCTAAAATGCAAAAATTCTCCTCAACATGCAACTTATTTACATAAGCTGTATCCCATATAGTATAGTTGGACTGACGTGCTGTCGGAATTATCGTAAATACGAGTTTGCAACTTGGAAGTTTCACTTGAACGACACCCAACTTGTAATTACAAGTGGGAAAGTGGGATAAATGTTTGATACCCGAGTTTCCGAGTTGTGATGTTTAATCACTGACCTTTCACCTTTTCAACCAAAAGATGAGAAGAAATCTGTTTTTGACAATTACAAACTTATCAATGTTGCAAATGTAGCTAACTTCACCAGTAAGCTAGATAACGTTTTTATTAGAAAAGTTAGCTATCTTATCTAGCTAGTTAACATATTATTGGTTGAAGAATTGTTCAAACTTCAAAAGCACTTGGACAAAATCAAGTCAGACATCCAACTTTCTTATTGGGAAGTTTCCCACTTCCAACCAGCATGTGAATACAGGCCATGTAGTTTTACTATTCATGACCCCTTCTCACACAACACTCCATTCCAACACTACGTGAATAACACAAATGGCCAAAACTGCATGTCCTCAAATAGCTGAGAGGATGTTTACAATGGAAGTAAAATGCCATTGAAATGGATATGAAAGCTTTAAGGAAGAAGTCGTGACCTGAAAGAAAATTGAAGTGTGTTTAGTGAGGCTAGGCATGGAATGTATTGTTTTTCTGCTCTAGGATTGAGGCACTCAGAAGCATAAACCCTTGCGGGCCACAACATAATTAGATTTTTATAAGTACATCGGTCAATAATTGTTGTTGATAGGTCAGAAACTTTACACACCTGATTCTGCAGATTTGCATTTGTGGAAGTAAAGCAATCAATTAATTTTGTTGATACACCCTTAGAAAAAAAGGTGCTCAGTATAACTATATAGCATTCTTTGGTTTGTCCCCATAGGGAAACCATTTTTGGTGATATGTAGAACCCTTTGCAGAGGGTTTTACTTAGAACCCTCTATAAAGGGTTCTTCTTAGAACCCTCTGTAAATGGTTCTACTTAGTAACCTCTATGAAGGGTTCTTCCTAGAATCCTCTATAAATGGTTCTACAATATATCATCTAAAGGTTCCTCCTAGAACCCTCTATGAAGGGGTTTTACCAAGAACCCTTTAATATTGTGTTATCTTTCAAATTAAACTCTTTATTACAATACATTACCATAAGGCCTTTCTTTGAGGGCCCAGTTATACCTTAATACAATGCTCTGAAACTCCTGGTTTACAGGCCAAATCAGGCCGGCTAGTCACATTATGCTGGCTTGCAAAGTGATGTGCAACCTGCATTCAGAATGACTGCCAGGGTAGGGAAGATTAACTGATGAGACTACCAAAATCATCTAAACTGGGACAACTATCTCAGTTATGGGTACCAAAAATCTAATTACTACAGATGGATTAATAAAGAAAAATGTATGTTATTTATCTTTGTGTAGTATAAGAAACACAAGCATTTCGCTACACCTGCAATAACATATGCTAAACACGTCTATGTGACCAAAAACATTTGATTTGATTTGATTAATCAACCAATCAATGTACACGCTAAAACACAGATATTAAAATCAACCTGCAATAGAGCATGCTGGGAAATATGATAATGGCGGGTGTGATTTTGAGTGTTTTACTCTACACAGAGTAAAAATGACAGTCACACTAAACTCTGGTTAGTAACACTACACTTGGGTTATTTTGCCCCAACAAGTGTTAAATTAGTTCCTGAATCAACACTAGAAATTGTACACTGAAAAATCAACACTAGGTAACACTGGCCAATTTGCTGTGTACTATACAATATACTGCTGGTTCATTCAGAATCACTTCTATTCTCCAACTCTCTGCTCAATAAAATCATAGAAAAAATATTCATTCAAAAGTCAGAACTCATGGTGAAGATATTACATTTACATTTTAGTCATTTGGCAGACACTCTTATCCAGAGCGACTTACAGTTAGTATTAGATTATTATTATATATATATATATTTTTTTCATACTGGCCCCCTGTGGGAATCGAACCCACAACCCTGGCGATGCAAACGCCATGCTCTACATCCCTGCCAGCCATTCCCTCCCCTACCCTGGACAACGCTGGGCCAATTGTGCGCCGCCCCATGGGTCTCCTGGTCGCAGCCGGCTACGACAGAGCCTGTACTGTATATGTAAAATGATTAAGGGACTGCCAGATACATGCACAAATATTCTCATATACTGTAGGTACATTTTTAAACATTATTTTTAAACTTGTCAGAATACTCAAACTCCTGATGTTAAAGTTTAAACACTGAGGTAAATACGCATGCCCAGGCACTATTGAAAATACATTTTAAAAAAGTACAGCTTATTATTATTCTATGTAGAACCCTTCTTGCCTTCCAAAGAATTTCAATTTCTTCAAAAAAGGGTTCTTAGGATGAAAACGGTTCTTGGTAGAACCCTATCCCTCCTCAAAGAACCCTTTTGGAACCTTTTTTTTCTAAGAGTGTAGGTTAGAAAGTGTACACACCTGACTTAAACAAGCAGTGCTGCTGGCCTTGAGTATGTTTGAGTATTCGAGCAAGACACACAAGATTACAGGTTTTCGACTGGGGACTTACCAAAGGAGAACAACCGTGAGGAGAATTTAAATCGTCAGATCCATCTACCAAGTCCTTAAATCCATATACCAATGAGGTGTATTGGTCCATGCGGTTTCCACAGCTGCATATTTTCATATGCTGTTTTCTCATCCAACTATATAATTGATGAGTTTATTTATAAAAAGCTATATCCACCAATTTTTCACATTTGTATTTTTAATCAGAAATGATTACTTATGGGTATCTTCATCTGTGTGTAAAATATTACTGTTCTCAGACATTTAAATAATAGATTGTAGATGTGTATAAAATGTTTATTGTTTTTTGTGCAAAATGCTGATTGTACAAAACATAACTTCTTTAAAAAATAAAAGCTAATTTACCAACATTTCTGAAAATTGATATATAGCGTTTTGGAAACAAATATTTCAGTTGGACTAATAATATAATATATGCCATTTAGTAGACCATTTAATCCAAAGCAATTTACAGTCATGCGTAAATACATTTTACGTGTGGGTGGCCCCAGCGAGAATTTAAACCACGATTCTTAGCGTTGCAAGTTCCATGCTCTACCGACTGAGCCGCACAGGAATAGACATAGGAACCTCCCATTATGAATAAATAATAATAATATGCCATTTAGCAGACACTTTTATCCAAAGCGACTTACAGTCGTGCGTGGATACATTTTTGTGTATGGGTGGTCCCGGGGATCGAACCCACTACCTTGGCGTTACAAGCGCCATGCTCTACCAGCTGAGCTACAGAGGACCACATCAATGTCAGTTTCTATTCACCTCGTCTTATTATAAACGTGACAATAGCCTATATTAGGTTTTGAGCCACCAATGCATGTTAAAGTGAGATTTTCCCCTCGTAATTTCTCCAGCAATACTCCATATTACAGAAATGAAATTTGGCATAATGGTTGAGAACTCAATTCCCTAAATGGTCAGCAGATGGCGCCGCGATCCGCTCGCTACTGTTCAGCTGGAAGCACGTATAGAATGTATCATTCTCCCGTAGGGATTCTTTAAGAAGACATTTAAGAAAATCCACTAAATTGTCAACAGTGACACTCAAATGACAGAGAAAGATTAAATATCAGAAGTGCCTTCTGTTTTGAATATCTGAGAAAGGTGTTAAAAAACATAATTTCTCTGCTATCTTTTACAGCAAAGAATGAAGGTAAGCTAAGGTAAGCTAACAAAATTAACTAATATTAACTTTTTGTTGAAGGAGAAACAGAAAACGATCGACAGAATTAAGATTACAGATTATACAGTCTAATTCAAAATGAGAAATGCAGCATACCCTCATTGGAAATGTTCTACAGTGCCTTCGGAAAGTATTTAGACCCCTTGACTTTTTACACATTTTGTTACGTTAGAGCCTTATTCTAAAATTGATTAAATCAATACAAATATTCAGCTATCTACACACAATACCCCATAATGACAAACTGAAAAATGTCTTATTTACATAAGTATTCAGACCCTTTGCTATGAGAATCGAAATTGACCTCAGGTGCATCCTGTTTCCATTGATCATCCTTGAGATGTTTCTACAACTTGATTGGAGTCCACCTATGGTGAAGTCAATTGATTGGACATGATTTGGAAAGGCACACGCCTGTCTACATAAGGTCCAAAAAATGCTTAAATGGAAGAAGTTTCGAACCACCAAGACTCTTCCTAGAGCTGGCCACCTGGCCAAACTGAGCAATCGGGGCAGGATGGCCTTCGTCAGGGAGGTGACCAAGAACCGATGGTCACTCTGACAGAGCTCTAGAGTTCCTCTGTGGAGATGGGAGAACCTTCCAGAAGGACAAACATCTCTGCAGCACTCCACCAATCAGGCCTTTATGGCAGAATGTTAAGACGGAAGCCACTCCTCAGTAATAGGCACATGACAGCCCACTTGGAGTTTGCCAAAAGGCACCTAAAGACTCTCAGACCATGAGAAAAAAGATTCTCTGGTCTGATGAAACCAACTCTTTGGCCTGAATGCCAAGCGCCACTTCTGGAGGAAACCTGGCACCATGCCTACGGTGAAGCATGGTGGTGGCAGCATCATGCTGTTGGGATGTTTTTCAGTGGCAGGGACTGGGAGACTAGTCAGGATCGAGGCAAAGATGAACGGAGCAAAGTACAGAGAGATCCTTGATGAAAACCTGCTACAGAGCGCTCAGTACCTCAGACTGTGATGAAGGATCACCTTCCAACAGGACAACAACCCTAAGCACACAGGCAAGACAACACAGGAGTGGCTTCGGGACAAGTCTCTGAATGTCCTTGAGTGGCCCAGCCAGAGCCCGGACTTGAACCCAATCGAACATCTCTGGAGAGACCTGGAAATAGCTGTGCAGCAACGCTCCCCATCCAACCTGACAGAGCTTGAGAGGATCTGCAGAGAGGAATAGGAGAACCTCCCCAAATACAGGTGTGCCAAGCTTGTAGCGTCATACCAAAGAAGACTCGAGGCTGTAATCGCTGCCAAAGGCACTTCACCAAAGTACTCAGTAAAAAATTGTCATTATGGGGAATTGTGTGTAGATTGATGAGAAAAATAAAAACTATTGAATCAATTTTACAATATGGCTGTAACCTAGCAAAATGTGGAATAAGTTGAGGGGTCTGAATACTTTCCGAATGCACTGTATGTATATATTTCTGCTTTGTTGTTGTCATTCCACAAGGGACGTGTTTTCTCCAGTCAATAACCGGTGCATGTTTATCCTGTGTTCCCATTTAATTAGCTAGTAAATAAATAATTAAACCAATTTGTGTAGTACTGAATCATAAGGAAGACTCGTTTTTTTGCAGATGCAAGGATGTTATGACTGTTCAGAATGATGATATGATACAAGGTTATTATTAATAAGTTGACTGTTTATAAATGTGATAGGTAAAGACCTTTTTAGTGTTTCATTCTGGAGATGGTAACTCTTTGAAGAACCGCTCTCGTGGTGCCCCAGATCCTAATGAGTTGATTGTTACATGATCAATTTAATCGGGTAACAATTAAACATAGTTCGTTAATTAGAGATAACAGTCTTCAGATTAATGTTAAAGTCACATCACAACAAGGCCTAGACTATATTAAAATAAGTAAAAAAGCAATGAGTCTGATGCAACAGATCAAAATGTTTTAGCTTAAAATGTTGATAAACTATTATTTCTTCACATTATAAGCTTGTAAATAGCGGGAAAACACCATCGTCAAAAGCGTACCGCACATGCGAGCAGATTCATGTGACAGATAAATATCTGTTAGAAATTTAGAAGGGAGATCTAGTATGAAACAACTAGCATGGGTTGCTAATATGACTAGAACTGTGCCTTTGGCTACTGGACAATGAAAGACAGTTCATATAAAATAATTGCCTCCATGGATATGGTCTGATTTTGGCTAGGCTACATTGAAGCAAGGTAAGACATGCCTCATAATGTAGTACAACTTTCAGGTTTCAAACAATTATTATATGTTTTCAAAATGCATACTGCCTCTAGCTCATTGCAAAGTGGTGTGTGACACACTGATGAAGCCTCCCTACCATGGCCTATGCATTTTCTGTAGCAGCACTTTCCTGCTGTCTGACAGATTTTCCCGCTCAAAGGCTTTGTATCTGTATGCTGTACACGTGTGATAAATAAGGTCTACATAATGAATATACTGCGCACACGTGGCAATTTAATTCCATTAAATTATGCAAATTAACCTATAGACCAATAAGCATGACCAGTCAAATGTATTTACATCAACTGGTATTTCCATCAATGGATAGGATGAAAAGCATGTCACGACTACTGCCGAAGTTGGTGCCTCTCCTTGTTCGGGTGGCGTTCGGCGGTCGTCGTCACCGGCTTTCTAGCTGCCACCGATCTACGTTTCTTTTTCCATTTGTTTTGTCTTAATTGTACACACCTGGTTCCCATTACATTATATTATTTCCCTATTTAACCCTCTGGTTCCCACATTAGTATTTTTTAAATTAATATAATATTTTGTCAGTCGTCTTCCTCAAATGAAGAGGATGATGACACAATCTTTGCGAGTGTGAGGGTATCTGATTTAATTGGTCCTCTACTTGTGGCTCAGACACTTAATTCAGGATATATGGAGTTAGCCTGCCCTGGAGCAGGTTAGTACTGAAGAATTCATTGCCATAGAAATTTACCTGGCTAAAAGGTGAGCCACTTTCATGTTACTGGTTATCCCGAATTGAACTCAGAATTGACTAAAGTTACCTCGCTAACTTTTCAAACCTGATTCGTAGTATAGGGCTCAGGATGAAGCCCTCTCTGTCCTCTGTCCCACCGCTAAAGTGCTGTGCTCCTAGTTCACCCCCAACAAGCTGATTGCTGGGTCTGTGAATTCATCCATCCACACAGAGGTGACATACAGTGGGGGAAAAAAAGTATTTAGTCAGCCACCAATTGTGCAAGTTCTCCCACTTAAAAAGATGACAGAGGCCTGTAATTTTCATCATAGGTACACGTCAACTATGAAAGACAAAATGAGAAAAATAAATCCAGAAAATCACATTGTAGGATTTTTAATGAATTTATTTGCAAATTATGGTGGAAAATAAGTATTTGGTCAATAACAAAAGTTTCTCAATACTTTGTTATATACCCTTTGTTGGCAATGACACAGGTCAAATGTTTTCTGTAAGTCTTCACAAGGTTTTCACACACTGTTGCTGGTATTTTGGCCCATTCCTCCATGCATATCTCCTCTAGAGCAGTGATGTTTCGGGGCTGTCGCTGGGCAACACGGACTTTCAACTCCCTCCAAAGATTTTCTATGGGGTTGAGATCTGGAGACTGGCTAGGCCACTCCAGGACCTTGAAATACTTCTTAAGAAGCCACTCCTTCGTTGCCCGGCCAGTGTGTTTGGGATCATTGTCATGCTGAAAGACCCAGCCACGTTTCATCTTCAATGTCCTTGCTGATGGAAGGAGGTTTACACTCAAAATCTCACGATACATGGCCCCATTCATTCTTTCCTTTACACGGATCAGTCGTCCTGGTCCCTTTGCAGAAAAACAGCCCCAAAGCATGATGTTTCCACCCCCATGCTTCACAGTAGGTATGGTGTTCTTTGGATGCAACTCAGCATTCTTTGTCCTCCAAACACGACGAGTTGAGTTTTTACCAAAAAGTTATGTTTTGGTTTCATCTGACCATATGACATTCTCCCAATCCTCTTCTGGATCATCCAAATGCACTCTAGCAAACTTCAGACGGGCCTGGACATGTACTGGCTTAAGCAGGGGGAAAATTCTGGCACTGAAGGATTTGAGTCCCTGGCGGCGTAGTGTGTTACTGATTGTAGGCTTTGTTACTTTGGTCCCAGCTCTCTGCAGGTCATTCACTAGGTCCCCCCGTGTGGTTCTGGGATTTTTGCTCACCGTTCTTGTGATCATTTTGACCCCACGGGGTGAGATCTTGCGTGGAGCCCCAGATCGAGGGAGATTATCAGTGGTCTTGTATGTCTTCCATTTCCTAATAATTGCTCCCACAGTTGATTTCTTCAAACCAAGCTGCTTACCTATTGCAGATTCAGTCTTCCCAGCCTGGTGCAGGTCTACAATTTTGTTTCTGGTGTCCTTTGACAGCTCTTTGGTCTTGGCCATAGTGGAGTTTGGAGTGTGACTGTTTGAGGTTGTGGACAGGTGTCTTTTATACTGATAACAAGTTCAAACAGGTGCCATTAATACAGGTAACGAGTGGAGGACAGAGGAGCCTCTTAAAGAAGAAGTTACAGGTCTGTGAGAGCCAGAAATCTTGCTTGTTTGTAGGTGACAAAATACTTAATTTCCACCATAATCTGCAAATAAATTCATTAAAAATCCTACAATGTGATTTTCTGGATTTTTTCCCCTCAATTTATCTGTCATAGTTGGCGTGTACCTATGATGAAAATTACAGGCCTCTCATCTTTTTAAGTGGGAGAACTTGCACAATTGGTGGCTGACTAAATACTTTTTTTCCCCACTGTATGTGACAAATTATATTTGATTTGATTCGAACTTGACTGTGTATCAGGGTTCCCCAACTGGCGGCCCGCAGATGGTTTATTTATGTTTAGTATTATTTGTATATCGTTGTATTTTAAATTTGTGTGACTGTCCTTTTCTATCAGTGTTTTGTTACTTGTCATGTTTTGTGTTTTTTGTGGACACCAGCAATAGTAGCTGCTGCTTCTGCCAAAGCTAATGGGGATCCAAATAGACAGGTAAATGATGTTGTTCGGGCCGACGCGATATTCAGAAAATCCATCATGGGGGAAGTTACTGTGGTACTGTATTCCATTTATGCAAATGTAGGTTTATTTAGGTTTTAAATGTAGGTTTTAAAGTAGGTTTACCCCATTAATGTACACATGTTTTTTCATGTAAAATAAACATGCATCTGGGAATCTGTTCCATTTTGCTAATCTTGATATATACTCATTGGTAAAAAGCTGAAGATAATAGTATTATTATTGATAATAATGTAACCACATTCAAATTCATCGATAGAACTCTGGATACAAAATTACAATTTTAACCATATTCAGAGGCTAAGCAGTGTTTGTTTCAAATTACATTCTTTACAAATAATTGAGAAGAACAAGTATATATTTTGGGTTCTGATGGGATATGACAATTGGACTAAGCTCATGAGCGATTTATTATATGTTATATTCTTCAAGAATCAATGGATGTGTGTACATTTTTAAGTCAAAAAATGTATTAAGCAATTACAAGTTGACCATTTAAATACTATAACGTATAAATGTCTCAAGTGCATAGTGCAACTGTCTTACCCTATCATAACCCAAGGTATATAAGGTTGCATTACTCCATTGTTTATAACAGGAAGATAAACCATGTATAGCTTCAAAATCTGTCAACTACCTCAGTAGGTTTATGTGTTAGACTTCGTCAAATGTAGGGTTAAGGAGCGGTTTCACAGACACAGATTACACCTAGCCCTGGACTAAAAATAATTTTGACTGGAGATTTTCCATTGATCTTGCTTTTTAGTCCAGGGAAACGTCCCCATATTGTTTAAATGAGTGAAATGGGATTATGTTTTACATGAAAAAACACGTTTACATTACCAAGGACATTAATGGGGTAAACCTACTCTAAGAGTATGTATTAGGCTGTTCGAGAGGTTTGAATCCTAATCAACCCCTCCAATGTACTTCTGTTGTTGAAGTACAGTAGATCAATAAAGCTATAGTACACTAGCAGTAGTCAAGCTGCTTATGCTAAAAAGCCTTGTTAGTGCATAGGTCAAATTAGTATGTTTGGGCTTCTGACAAAAGCTAATATTTCACTTAAAACAGTTTTTTTGTATTAATTATAAATGGTGTCACGGCTTGCCAGTCTCTTTTTGTGCACAGACAGACATACGGTCTTCAATTATTTGGAGAGGGTCAACGCTTACATGACTCCTACAAGGCATTTCCATGGGCCATCATTGTTTCCAAACAAATAGGTCATCAGATGTCTTTCTCCCAGTTCAGAAAAAGCAATCTCTTAGTGATTCCTCCACTTGATCTAGTTTGAAAAGATCCGTGTACCACTGCTGATGGGGACGGAAAAGCTTTTTGATAATTAGTTCATTTCTGAATGTGTTATCGTTGTCAGACTTTTGTCATCTGTCATCCTATACTATCCACATTACCACTGCATATGTGCTGTACTTACAGTCCCAAGAATAAAAATGAACAACATTATACATTAGTCTCCTAATGTTGTTTGTACTGTGTTTCTCCAGGGTGTATGTTTTATAAAGTAGCCAAAAAGCATCACATCTCATGTTAATGTTACTACATGGGACCTGTCTGACCCTACCATATTGTATAGCCCGAATCATAAGCTGTGGCATAGCATTAATTACATTATGGAAATAGTATTAGGGTGGCAGGTTTACTGTATTTGAGCAATGCCTAATGGCTGTAGATTTGATGCACTCCACCATTGCCTTTGGATAAATCCATCAGTCAAATGAATATACACAATATGTCCTGCCAGTGTGTGATTTATTTCCAATTATGAAATGAATTATTCAGACCTGAATATTTGCTGAATTATTTGCAGAACCTGCACTCATATTCCAGTGTAAGAACTGGACTTTCTAGCCAACTTTCTAGCCTTTCTCTGTGCGGTTTGTGAGTAAATGAATAGGTCAGTGCCCATACAAGACTATGGCAGAATATTATTTCTGGCTGTTTGTAAGAGTGGTTGCTTCCCTGATTGTCCAAATATTTTGCAAAGACTGTAGCACCTGCCAAAGGTCACAGTACCCACCGTGAGTTCCTAGCACCTTACTTCCATAGATGAAGTATCATCAGATAACATTGGTTAATATTTTCTATGAGCCACCTGTAAATGCATTATGAATGCACTACGTGTTATAAGCATTCATAACAGCTCATGGCTCATTGTAACAGCCTTTATGAATGCTAAAGGCTACACATGAATTTGTTAACATTACACACAGGTGATAACATTCTTTATAAAATGCTATAAATACTAGATTATGGCTCCTTATGACAGCTTATAACCTTCATGGTATGTCATGTGATGAAGGAGTAATGTTAAGATACTTTGAGTGAAGTTTTACCATGTTTACTAGACCCTGCCTGTCTGCAGTGGCCTGTGTTTCCAAGAAGCCCATGGAAGGCATTTATCGTGTTCGATTTCTTGCAAGTGTGCAGGGTTGCTTTAATTTCAAAACTTCCATTATGTGTATCTTGGGAGAGGCATTTTATTTTCCCATGAATTGCAAATCAGTTTGCAGGCAAATTACACATTTATGCCCTGGCTTCTCTCATTCCCGCAAGGAGCATGGCCAGGATATTTATTAGGAGGTATTTCATAAGTGATCAGGTTTTTGATATGCCCAGCCAACCCTAGTGTTCAAAGCACAAACTCCTTGCATTAATCATTTGGTTTTAATAAAAAATTGATTGGATTTTCATATTTGGAATTGTCTAAATGTTCTATTGTTTATTTCCTGTTTCAATTACTCCTTATAGTTGTGTTGTGGCCTGAGGGAGTTATTAATTTAACTGAACTGAGAACTGAAATGCTTGCAGTCAACAATGTATTTACTGTTGATTGGTGGAAACGGGCAGGTTTGTTATTGTATCTTGACACTGACGAAAGAAATGTGGAGAACAACTTTAGTTTCATTGATGGGCTTCTAGTGTGTTCCTACGCAACCAAACAATAATCAATTATTTTAACAGCCACCATCAATGAATTCCCTATGCATTTTTCTATGTATTAATTCCTCAAATCTATGCCCCGCCATATTGCCTGGAATCATACCCATATCTATACAAATGATTCATCTTAGACTGAGTTTTTTTTGTCTCTTTCAACTGCTAGGGCATCTGCCATTTTGTTCACCTAACAGGCAGAAATGAAAGATTTTAATCTTGAGTTTTGCAATATCTCTGCCGGATTTCATCATATGGTTTTGATATGTCATTGGCTGTTCCATTTAATTGGAGCTGTCTTCACTAACGCAAGCCAGGAGAAGAGGGATGTCTTGACAATGAAACAACATTCCCCACTGGAGATCAGAGACCTGTCACTAATAAGAGATGCGCACAGGCTTTTGTGTGTTTGTGTGCGACAGTCCATCAGGAGAGGGGGAATATTGGCTCAGGATGTATGGAGAGTCGGGTGTATAGTCTGTAATGGCGTCATTAATATGTACAGCTTGGGACATACAATTTTGTGTGTGTGGGTTGGTTCTTCTATCCTCGTGGGGACCTAAAATCCCCAAAAGTCCACACAAGGATAGTAAAACAAGGAAAATTGGCACGACAATGGGCCTCTGAATCTCGTCACAGTATTGCTGTGCATTAAAATTATCTAAAACAACGTTGGAGGCAGCTCATGGTAGAGAAATTATCATTACATTCTCTGGCAACAGCTCTGGTGGACATTCCTGCAGTCAGCATGCCAATTGCACGCTCCCTCAAAACATGATACATCTGTGGCGTTGTGACAAAACTGAATATTTTAGAGTGGCCTTTTATTGTCCCCAGCACAAGGTGCACCTGTGTAATGATCATGCTGTTTAATCAGCTTATTGATATGCACACCTGTCAGGTGGATGGATTATCTTAGCAAAGGAGTAATTCTCACTAACAGGGATGTAAACAAATTTGTGCACAAAATAAGTACGTTCTGTTTTTTTTTAAATTTCAGTTTATGAATGTCACGTTAGTTGAGTACAGGATTGGACCAAGGTGCAGCGTGGAATGCCTACATGTTTATTAATGAAGTTAACACACGACAAAACAACAAAAGCAACGTAACGTGAAGCTCACAATGGCTACACACAAACAAGCCAAACAAGAGTCAAGATCCCACAACATAGGTAGGCAAAATGGCTACCTAAGTATGATCCCCAATCAGAGACAACGATCGACAGCTGCCTCTGATTGGGAACCACACCCGGCCAACATAGAAATATACAATCTAGATCTACACATAGATACCTAGATATTCACATGATAACCTCTAGTATTCACACCCTGACCAACGTAACTAAAGAATAACAAGCTTTCAAGGTCAGGGCGTGACAATGAAAAATGGGACCAACGCTTTATATGTTGCGTTTATATTTTTGTTTCATATATATTTCCCTTGATGGAGTGATAATAAAATACCCCACTCTCCCCTACATGCATTCCCATGATAAGCTGTAGACCACACTATTTACCAAGAAAGTTTTCATCTATATTTTTCATAGCTGTCTATTTACCACCACAAACCAATGCTGGCATTAAGATTGCACTGAATGAGCTGTATAAGGCCATAAGTCAACAGGAAAACACTCATCCAGAGGCAGCGCTCCTAGTGGCCGGGGACTTTAATGCAGGGAACTTTAATCCGTTCTACCACATTTCTACCAGCATGTTACATGTGCAACCAGAGGAAAAAAAACTCTAGACCACCTTTACTCCACACACAGAGACGCATACAAAGCTTTCCCTCGCCCTCCATTTGGCAAATCTGACCATAACTCTATCCTCCTGATTCCTGCTTATAAGCAAAAACTAAAGCAGGAAGCACCAGTGACTCGGTTAATAAATAAGTGGTCAGATGACGCAGATGCTAAGCTACAGGACTGTTTTGCTAGCACAGACTGGAACATGTTCCGGGATTCTTCAGATAGCATTGAGGAGTACACCACATCAGTCACTGGCTTCATCAATAAGTGCATCGATGATGTCGTCCCCACAGTGACCGTACGTACATACCCCAAAAAGAAGCCATGGATTACAGTAAACATCCACACTGAGCTAAAGGGTAGAGCTGCCGCTTTCAAGGAGCTGGACTCTAACCCGGACGCTTATAAGAAATCCCGCTATGCCCTCCGACGAACCATCAAACAGGCAAAGAGTCAATAAGGGACTACACCAGCTCTGATGGTCGTCGGATGTGGCAGGGCTTGAAAACTATTACAGACTACAAAGGGAAGCACAGCCGCGAGCTGCCCAGTGACACAAGACTTCCAGACGAGCTAAACCACTTCTATGCTCGCTTCGAGGCAAGCAACACTGAAGCATGCATGAGAGCACCAGCTGTTCCGGATGACTATGTGACCACACTCTCCGTAGCCGATGTGAGTAAGACTTTTAAGCAGGTCAACATTCACAAGGCCGCAGGGCCAGAGTGGATTACCAGGACGTCTACTCCGAGCATGTGCTGACCAACTGGCAAGTGTCTTCACTGACATGTTCAACATGTCCCTGACTGAGTCTGTAATACCAACATGTTTCAAGCAGACCACCATAGTCCCCGTGCCCAAGGACACTAAGATAACCTGCCTAAATGACTACCGACCAGTAGCACTGACGTCTGTATCCATGAAGTACTTTGAAAGGCTGGTCATGGCTCACATCAACACCATTATCCCAGAAAACCTAGACCCACTCCGATTTGCATACCGCCCCAACAGATCCACAGACGATGCAATCTCTATTGCACTCCACACTGCCCTTTCCCACCTGGACAAGAGGAACACCTACGTGAGAATACTATTCATTGACTACAGCTCAGCATTCAACACCATAGTGCCCTCAAAGCTCATCACTAAGCTAAGGATCCTGGGACTAAACACCTCCCTCTGCAACTGGATCCTGGACTTCCTAACGGGCTGCCCCCAGGTGGTAAGGGTAGGTAACAACACATCTGCCACACTGATCCTCAACACGGGGGCCCCTCAGGGGTGCGTTCTCAGTCCCCTGCTGTACTCCCTGTTCACCCATGACTGCATGGCCAGGCACGACTCCAACACCATCATTAAGTTTGCCGACGACACAACAGTGGTAGGCCTGATCACCGACAACGATGAGACAGCCTATAGGGAGGAGGTCAGAGACATGGCCGTGTGGTGCCAGGATAACAACCTCTCCCTCAACGTGACCAAGACAAAGGAGATGATTGTGGACTACAGGAAAAAAAAGAGGACTGAGCACGCCCCCATTCTCATCGACGGGGCTGTAGTGGAACAGGTTGAGAGCTTCAAGTTCCTTGGTGTCCACATCACCAACAAACTATCTTGGTCCAAGCACACCAAGACAGTCGTGAAGAGGGCACTACAAAGCCTATTCCCCCTCAGGAGACTGAAAAGATTTGGCATGGGTCCTCAGATCCTCAAAAAATTATACAGCTGCACCATCGAGAGCATCCTGACTGCTTGCATCACCGCCTGGTATGGCAACTGCTTGGCCTCTGACCGCAAGGCACTACAGAGGGTAGTCCGTACGGCCCAGTACATCACTGGGGCCAAGCTTCCTGCCATCCAGGACCTCTATACCAGGTGGTGTCAGAGGAAGGCCCTCAAAATTGTCAAAGACTCCAGCCACCCTAGTCATAGACTGTTCTCTCTGCTACCGCACGGCAAGCGGTACCGGAGTGCCAAGTCTAGGTCCAAAATACTTCTCAACAGCTTCTACCCCCAAGCCATAAGACTCCTGAACAGCTAATCATGGCTACCCGGACTATTTGCACTGCCCCCCCACCCCATCCTTTTACACTGCTGCTACTCTGTTAATTATTTATGCATAGTCACTTTAACTCTACCCACATGTACATATTACTTCAACTACCTCAACTAGCCGGTGCCCCCACACATTGACTCTGCACCGGTACCCCCCTGTATATATAGCCTCCCTACTGTTATTTTATTTTACTTCTGCTGTTTTTTTCTCAACACTTTTTTGTTGTTGTTTTATTTTACTTTTTAATTAAAAATAAATGCACTGTTGGTTAAGGGCTGTAAGTAAGCATTTCACTGTAATGTCTGCACCTGTTGTATTTGGCGCATGTGGCCAATAAAATTTGATTTGATGTGCACTTGAAAAAAAGTCCCAGTCCTGAGTTTGAGGAAGAACATCCCATAATTCAAACATTGAAGGAAATAGGAATGTCTGCTTAATGAAAAATTATATTGGATATGAAGGTCAATAGAGATTAATCAACAATTTGCTTAATACCACAGCAGTGTGGTGCATCCTCTTCCACCCCGCTGAGAAGCAGAAGAGTCCCAAGGGAACCCATCAGCACAAGACAGATGAATTGCACTATTAAGCGCAGCAATTTGCCTCCCATAAATGTATTTCTCGCTTTACTGATAGTATGGGTGCCAAAATGAATAATGGCTAAAGATTACCACTCGGCATGACTACCACTTTGATCCTCCTCAGGACTGCTGCTGGTGTTTGCTAGAGTTCCTCTACATTTACATTTACGTCATTTAGCAGACGCTCTTATCCAGAGCGACTTACAGTTAGTGAGTGCATACATTATATATATATATATATTTTTTTACTTTTCATACTGGCCCCCCGTGGGAAACGAACCCACAACCCTGGCGTTGCAAACACCATGCTCTACCAACTGAGCTACATCCCTGCCATTCCCTCCCCTACCCTGGACCAATTGTGCACCGCCCCATGGTTCTCCCGGTCGCGGCCGGCTACGACAGAGCCTGGATTCGAACCAGGATCTCAAGTGGCACAGCTAGCACTGCGATACAGTGCCTTAGACCACTGCGCCACTCGGGAGATACTACCTCTGATTGTGTAGTATTGTTCCCAGAGAAAGTTCAGTAGGAATCTGGCATTGTCTGCCATTATTTTTCTTTGAGCTTCAATGAGCATAGAAATAGACTTACTAGAATGGAAAAACGTAATGCTGTACTGCGTTTTTTTTCCTGGCATGGGTACACTCAACATTGACTTGAATAGGGATACCTGTTTTACTAATTATATTTCTATGTCCAAACCACTATCACCATGTGGTTAGTACGAGATCCAAACCACTGTACTGTGTCACTATCTGGTTAGGATTGACAAGCCACAAATGACAGAGGTTATGGATTAAATAGATATGCCCAACTACATCACAAGCATTGAAGAAGAATTGCGACATGTCATACACAAAAACAAACTGGCACCCAAGCTAGAAATCAACAAGTACGCAGCCTCATATCCAGTTTGAACAGACCGATTGGGGTTTAGCAGTAAACTGACAAACAAACTTCACCTGAAACAAGTATTGAAACATACACTGTCTGGTCACACCCTGGGCTAGACAATGGCTATATCATACACCAGTACTGTATATCTCCAAAATCTGAGAGAACCAACCCACATTTCCCACCATCACCATTACTATTCAATATCACCCAGTGCATTTATGTGGCCCTGAGAGACAGATTGAGGAAGGTTTATTCTTGTGAGCACAGGTGGTTAGCCTTCATCCCTCCAACCCCTCCAGTCCACACCATGAGTCCCTCGTCAGAAATTAAAACGCCTTGCAGAGGCAGAGGGTGTGAAATAAAGACTATGGCCTTGAAAAGCCCCAAGCAGTTGGCCTTCCCATAAGTAGCCATATGGACCACTGTGAGTTATACACTGCTCAAAAAAATGAAGGGAACACTAAAACAACACATCCTAGATCTGAATGAATGAAATAATATTATTAAATACTTTTTTCTTTACATAGTTGAATGTGCTGACAACAAAATCACACAAAAATTATCAATGGAAATCAAATTTATCAACCCATGGAGGTCTGGATTTGGAGTCACCCTCAAAATTAAAGTGGAAAACCACACTACAGGCTGATCCAACTTTGATGTAATGTCCTTAAAACAAGTCAAAATGAGGCTCAGTAGTGTGTGTGGCCTCCACGTGCCTGTATGACCTCCCTACAACGCCTGGGCATGCTCCTGATGAGGTGGCGGATGGTCTCCTGAGGGATCTCCTCCCAGACCTGGACTAAAGCATCCTCCAACTCCTGGACAGTCTGTGGTGCAACGTGGCGTTGGTGGATGGAGCGAGACATGATGTCCCAGATGTGCTCAATTGGATTCAGGTCTGGGGAACGGGCGGTCCATAGCATCAATGCCTTCCTCTTGCAGGAACTGCTGACACACTCCAGCCACATGAGGTCTAGCATTGTCTTGCATTAGGAGGATCCCAGGGCCAACCGCACCAGCATATGGTCTCACAAGGGGTCTGAGGATCTCATCTCGGTACCTAATGGCAGTCAGGCTACCTCTGGCGAGCACATGGAGGGCTGTGCGGCCCCCCAAAGAAAAGCCACCCCAAACCATGACTGACCCACCGCCAAACCGGTCATGCTGGAGGATGTTGCAGGCAGCAGAACGTTCTCCACGGCGTCTCCAGACTCTGTCACGTCTGTCACATGTGCTCAGTGTGAACCTGCTTTCATCTGTGAAGAGCACAGGGCGCCAGTGGCGAATTTGCCAATCTTGGTGTTCTCTGGCAAATGCCAAACGTTCTGCACGGTGTTGGGCTGTAAGCACAACCCCCACCTGTGGACGTCGGGCCCTCATACCACCCTCACGGAGTCTGTTTCTGACCGTTTGAGCAGACACATGCACATTTGTGGCCTGCTGGAGGTCATTTTGCAGGGCTCTGGCAGTGCTCCACCTGCTCCTCCTTGCACAAAGGGGGAGGTAGTGGTCCTGCTGCTGGGTTGTTGCCCTCTTACGGCCTCCTCCACGTCTCCTGATGTACTGACCTGTCTCCTGGTAGCGCCTCCATGCTCTGGACACTATGCTGACAGACACAGCAAACCTTCTTGCCACAGCTCGCATTGATGTGCCATCCACCTGAGCCACTTGTGTGGGTTGTAGACTCCGTCTCATGCTACCACTAGAGTGAAAGCACCGCCAGCATTCAAAAGTGACCAAAACATCAGCCAGGAAGCATAGGAACTGAGAAGTGGTCTGCGGTCACCACCTGCAAAACCAGTCCTTTATTGGGGGTGTCTTGCTAATTGCCTATAATTTCCACCTGTTGTCTATTCCATTTGCACAACAGCATGTGAAATGTATTGTCAATCAGTGCTGCTTCCTAAGTGGACAGTTTGATTTCATAGAAGTGTGATTGACTTGGATTTACATTGTGTTGTTTAAGTGTTCCCTTTTTTGAGCAGTGTATATAGATATACAGTACTTTCTTTTCTTTTTTACTATTTACTACATTGTAGAATAATAGTGAAGACACAAATTATGAAATAACACATTTGGAATCATGTAGTAACCAAAAATGTGTTAAACAAATCAAAATATATTTTAAATTTGAGATTCTTCAAATAGCCACCCTTTGCCTTGATGACAGATTTGCACACTCTTGGCATTCTCTCAACCAGCTTCATGAGGTAGTCACCTGGAACGGATTCAATTAACAGGTGTGTCTTCTTAAAAGTTAATTTGTGGAATTTATTTCCTTCTTAATGTGTTTGAGCCAATCAGTTGGGGGGGGGGGGGGGGGGGGGGCTATACAGAAGATAGCCCTATTTGGTAAAAGACCAAGTCCATATTATGGCAACAACAGCTCAAATACGCAAAGAGAAACGACAGTCCATCATTACTTTAATACATGAAAGTCAGTCAATACGGAACATTTCAAGAACTTTGAGAGTTTCTTTAAGTGCAGTAGCAAAAACCATCAACTGCTATGATAAACTGGCTCTCATGAGGACCGCCACAGGAATGGAAGACCCAGAGTTACAGAATGCTGTGGTAGCACCTCCACACCATAACACCTCCTCCTCCATGCTTTACGGTGGGAACTACACATGCGGAGATCATCCGATCACCCACACCACGTCTCGCAAAGACACGGCGGCTAGAACCAAAAATCTACAATTTGGACTCCAGACCAAAGTGCACATTTTCCAAAGATACCAAAGATAACCCTGAAGGAGCTGCAAAGCTCCACAGCGGAGATTGGAGTATCTCTCCATAAGACCACTTTAAGCCATACACTCCACAGAGCTGGGCTTTACCGAAGAGTGGCCAGAAAAAAGCCATTGCTTAAAGAAAAAAATAAGCAAACACGTTTGGTGTTCCAAAAAGGCATGTGGGAGACTCCCTAAACATATGGAAGAGTGATGAGACTAAAATTGAGCTTTTTGGTCATCATGGAAAACGCTATGTCTGGCGCAAACCCAACACCTCTCATCACCCCGAGAACACCATCCCCACAGTGATGCATGGTGGTGGCAGTATCATGCTGTGAAAATGTTTTTCATCGTCAGGGACTGGGAAACTGGTCAGAATTGAAAAAATGATGGATGACGCTAAATACAGGGAAATTCTTGAGGGAAACCTGTTTCAGTCTTCCAGAGATTTGAGACTGGGACGGAGGTTCACCTTCCAGCAGGACAATGACCCTAAGCATACTGCTGAAGCAACACTCGATTGGTTTAAAGGGAAACATTTAAATGTCTTGGAATGGCCTAGTCAAAGCCCAGACCTCAATCACCTGAGAATCTGTGGTATGACTTAAAGATTGCTGTACACCAGCGAACCCATCCAACTTGAAGGAGCTGGAGCAGATTTGCCTTGAAGAATGGGCAGAAATCCCAGTGGCTAGATGTGCCAAGCTTATAGTGTTCTGCTGTAGCTCAGCTGGTAGAGCACAGTGCTTGTAACACCAAGGTAGTGTGTTCGATCCCCAGGACCACCCATACAAAAAATAAAAAGTAATTTGTATGCACGCATGACTGTAAGTCGCTTTGGATAAAAGCGTTTGTTAAATGGCATATTATTATAGAGACATACCACAAGAGACTTGCAGCTGTAATTGCTGCATAAGTTGGCAATACGAAGTATTGACTCTGGGGGGGGGTGAATAGTTATGCCCGCTCAAGTTCTGTTTTTTTGTCTTATTTCTTATTTTGTTTCACAAGAAAAAATATTTTTCATCTTCAAAGTGGTAGGCATGTTGTGTAAAATCCATTTAAATTCCAAGTTGTAAGGCAACAAAATAGGAAAAATGCCAAGGGGGGTGAATACTTTCGCAAGCCACTGTAAAGTAACGCCTCACGGCACAACGCCGCTCCTCTATTTGACCTAGATAGTTTGTGTGTATGTATTGATATGTAGGCCATGAGTGCCTTTAAAAATGTTTTAATTTTTCCAACAATTGTTTACAGACAGATTATTTCACCTATAATTCACTGTATCACAATTCCAGTGGGTCAGAACTTTACATACACTAAGTTGACTGTGCCTTTAAACAGCTTGGAAAATTCAAGAAAATGATGTCATGGCTTTAGAAGCTTCTGATAGGCTAATTGACTTAATTTGAGTCAATTGGAGGTGTACCTGTGGATGTATTTCAAGGCCTACCTTCACACTCAGTGCCTCTTTCCTTGACATCATGGGGAAATCAGCCAAGACCTCAGAAAAAAAAGGGTAGACCTCCACAAGTCTGGTTCATCCTTGGGAGCAATTTCCAAATGCCAGAAGGTACCACGTTCATCTATACAAACAATAGTACGCAAGTATAAACACCATGGGACCACGCAGCCGTCATACCGCTCAGGAAGGAGACACGTTCTGTCTCCTAGAGATGAACGTACTTTGGTGCGAAAAGTGCAAATCAATCCCAGAAAAACAGCAATTGACCTTGTGAAGATGCTGGAGGAAACAGGTACAAAAGTATCTATATCCACAGTAAAACAAGTCCTATATCGACATAACCTGAAAGGATGCTCAGCAAGGAAGAAGCCACTGCTCCAAAACCACCATTAAAAAAGCCAGACTACGGTTTGCAACTGCACATGGGGACAAAGATTGTACTTTTTGGAGAAATGTCCTCTGGTCTGATGAAACAAAAATAGAACTGTTTGGCCATAATGACCATCGTTATGTTTGGAGGAACAAAGGGGACGCTTGCAAGCCGAAGAACACCATCCCAACCGTGAAGCACGGGGGTGGCAGCATCATGCTGTGGGGGTGCTTTGCTGCAGGAGGGACTGGTGCAATTCACAAAATAGATGGCATCATGAGGAAGGAAAATGATGTGGATATATAATGAAGCAACATCTCAAGACATCAGTCAAGAAGTTAAAGCTTGGTCGCAAATGGGTCTTCCAAATGGACAATGACCCCAAGCATACTTCCAAAGTTATGGCAAAATGGGTTAAGGACAACAAAGTCAAGGTATTGGAGTGGCCATCACAAAGCCCTGACCTCAATCCTATAGAAAATGTGTGGGCAGAACTGAAAAAGCATGTGCGAGCAAGGAGGCCTACAAACCTGACTCAGTTACACCTGCTTTGTCAGGAGGAATGGGCCAAATTTCACCCAACTTATTGTGGGATGCTTGTGGAAGGCTACCCGAAACGTTTGATCCAAGTTAAACAATTTAAAGGCAATGCTACCAAATACTAATTGAGTGTATGTAAACTTCTGACCCACTGGGAATGTGATGAAAGAAATAATAGCTGAAATAAATCATTCTCTCCACTATTATTCTGATATTTCACATTCATAAAATAAAGTGGTGATCCTAACTGACCTAAGACAGGGAATTTGTACTTGGACTAAATGTCAGGAATTGTGAAAAACTGAGTTTAAATGTAGTTGGCTAAGGTGTATGTAAACTTCCGACTTCAACTATATATACACATACTATGCTAATCAGGGAAATGGGAACCAGGTGTGTGTAATGAGACAAGACAGTCCGGGGTTGGTGGAAATGATCCAGGTCAGTGATGCCTAGAAGACCAGTGAAGTAGACCTCCGGCGCTGGTGAACAGAATGAGCAGCAGTACCGGGGGAATCCGTGACAGTACCCCCCCGACGCACTGCACCAGCAGCAGGACGACACCAGCCAGGGGGACGACCACAGGAACGCGATGCGGGTCGGTCATGGTGCCGACGGTGAAAATCCCTGGTCATCAAAGCATCCAGGATGTCCACCGCAGGAACCCAGCACCGCTCCTCTGGGCTGTACCCCTCCCAGTCGATGAGGTACTGGAGACGCCCCAACCGACACCTCGAATCCAGGACTTCATGGACCGAGTACGCCAGACCTCCATAGGTGTCCAGAGGAGGAGGCGAGGCGTCACTGGGTCCAGCCTCAGCGAGGTGACCAGACACCACTGGCATGAGGAGAGACACATGAAAAGTCGGGTTAATGCGGTAATCAGCAGGGAGTTGCAAACGGTACGTTACCTCATTAACCCTCCTCAGGACTTTAAACGGCCCCACAAACTGCAGGCTCAGCTTCCGGCAGGGCAAGCGGAGGGGCAGGTTCCGGGTGGAGAGCCAGACCCGGTCGCCTGGAGAGAAAACTGGCGCCTCACTGCGGTGGAGGTCGGCCTGTTCCTTGTGCCGACGCGTGGCCCGCTGGAGACTAGTGTGCGCAGCTTTCTAGATCTCCTCAGCGCGCCAAAACCACCGCAGGGTTCTCGGTCTGCCTCGGATACCAAGGTGCCAGGGCCGGCTTATACACCAACACGCACTGGAAAGGAGTGAGGTTAGTGGAGGAGTGGCGGAGGGAATTCTGCCCGTACTCAGCCCAAGGTAGAAAATGCGCCCACTTCCCCAGCCGGTCCTGACAGTAACACCTCAGAAACCTGCCCACTTCCTGATTGACCCTCTCCACCTGCCCATTAGCTTGAGGACGGTACCTGGAGGTGTGATTGACCGTGACCCCCAGGTGTTCTATGAACGCTTAGTAGTAGAATAGACCAAAATGTTGTCTATATAAACTACTACACCCCGTCCCAGCATGTCCCGAAACACTTCGTTAATAAAGGCCTGGAAGACTGAAGGAGCATTAGACAGGCAAAACGGAGATACTCGTAATGCACCGTGGTTGTGGAAAACATAGTTTTCATTCGTCACCTGGACGAATGCGCAACATTTACATTTACATTTTAGTCATTTAGCAGACGCTCTTATCCAGAGCGACTTACAGTTAGTGAGTGCATACATTTTTCATACTGGCCCCCCGTGGGAATCTAACCCACAACTCTGGCATTGCAAGCGCCATGCTCTACCAACTGAGCTACACGGGACTACATGAAACGTGGCTGAAGCGCATCTTCAGTCCCAGTTGTAGCGCATCCACCAGAGGCTTACAGTACTTCAGGGACAAGTTGATTCGGTCAAGTTTTGTGATCAGCAGGTTGACAGTTGGAAGTAGCCACCCCATCTGGACATTGGTTTCAGCCTGCAGGATGTTGATGTCCTTTGCAACTGGGCTCATGGTGGCAGCATACTCTGTGAGGAAGGCGAGTTCAGCTGGATTGAACTTACATTGGAACTTACATTGCAACAGATTGTAGGTGCTCCTCAAGTCCAGTTTCGTGAAGTACTGCGCACCAGGCATTTGTTCGATGACAGTTGGGATGAGTGGTAAAGGATAGCTGAACTTAACGGTGGCTTTCTTCATTGTCTGATAGTCAATGCAGGGGCGCAGTCCCCCATCTTTCTTCTTAACAAAATGAAGTTCAAGGAGGCTGGTGATGTCGAGGGGTGGATAAACCCGTGGAGAGGGGATAGACGTGTCCTGTCGGGAGGGCTGCGTCAGACAGCAAGTCAATGGCACAGTCCAAGGGGCGATGAGGCAGGCGGGTAGCCTGGGTCTTAGAGAAAGCCCGGTGCAGATCCTGGTATTCCTCCGGTAAATCCACTTGAGTGGCGTGGAAGAGTTTGGTTTTCTCCAGGCATTACTGGAACCATGTCGTCCAAAAAGTTATACTTTTGAATCATCTGTCCCATAGAACGTTCTTCCAAGAGTCTTGATGATCATCCAGGTGCTTTTTGGCAAACTTGAGTCAACTTTTTGGACGAGATGGGTCCCATTATGCCTGGCGAAAACCAAACACTGCATTCCACAGTAAGAACATCATATCAAAGGTCAAGCATGGTGGTGGTGGTGTGATGGTTTGAGGATGCTTTGCTGCCTCAGGACCTGGACGACTTGCCTTAATAGAAGGAATCATGAATTCTGCTCTGTATCAGAGAATTCTACAGGAGAATGTCAGACCATCCGTCTGTGAGCTGAAGCTGAAGCGCAGCTGGGTCATGCAGCAAGACAATGATCCAAAACACACAATCAAGTCTACATGAAAATTGCTAAAAAGCAACAAATTGGACGTTTTGGAATGGCCTAGTCAAAGTCCAGACCTAATCACAATTGAGATGTTGTGGCAGGACTTGAAATGAGCAGTTCATGCTTGAAAACCCACAAGTCACTGAGTTAAAGCAGTTCTGCATGGAAGAGTTGGCCAAAATTTCTCCACAGCGACGTGAGAGACTGATCAACAACTACAGGAAGCATTTGGTTGGAATCATTACAGCTAAAGGTGGCACAACCAGTTATTGAGTTTAAGGGGGCAATTACTTTTTCACACAGGGGAATTGGGTGTTGCATAACTTTGTTTATGAAATAAATGAAATAAATATGTAATTGTTGTGTTATTTGTTCACTTATGTTCCCTTTATCTAATATTAGGTTTTGGTTGAAGATCTGATAACATTCAGTATTACAAATATGCAAAAGTAGAGAAAATTAGAAAGGGTGCAAATACTTTTTCATATCACTGTATATATGCCAAGTTGCTCTCTCAGAATATCATAATGGACCTGCAACTTTTACTTTTTCCACTTCCGCTCTGCCTTTCTGCAATTTCTATTTAATTTATTAGTTTCCTCACTCATCCAAGGGGCTCTCCATTTGGGTGTGGCCTTTTTCAACTTTACTGGAGCTATGGCATCAATGGTTGCCCTTAATTTGCTATTAAAGTTATCAACTAAATCATCACGAGGAATGCAGAATAGGTGATCGAGTATTGTTCATACACTGAATAAAATCTGTAGTAACTTCAGAGGTAAGATAACATTTCTTAATAATGTGTTCACTATTACCCTGTGCAATGGGCATCAAGGTGGTAAAGAATACACAGTGGTGATCAGATAAAGCAACATCAACAATAGAGGATATGTCAATAGAAAGCCCCTTGGTAATAACCAGTTATGGGTGGGCCCAGCTACATGTTGGATAAAGTCCATAGAGCTCAAAACATTCATAAATTCAATGGCCTTGGAGTCAGTCTCTGAGTCAACATGAATATTAAAATCGCCAAACACAATAATTGTATCGTAGTTCTCAAGGACAATAGACAATAGTTCAGAGAAATCAGTAAAGAAAGTGGGGCAGTGCTTTGGTGGCCAAAACAGGGTTAAGGTCAGCACTGGTAGCTGACATTTAAACAGTATAGCATGATGTTCAAAAGACCCAAAGTCTCCAAATGACATGCCCTTACAGCTGAGAGAATTAGTAAAAATAGAGGCTGTCCCCCCACCCCTTTTCCCTTTTCTGATATAGTATGAAAAGCTGTTGTCCGGGGGAGGCTTCAAAAAGAGCGGCACTACAGTCTGACGACAGCCATGTTTCAGTGAGAAACATGCAATCAACTTTGCGCTCAATAATGGGGTCAATCATGAGAAAGGTTTTACTAGTGATTTATTCAATGAGTGTGGGCCACTCTGCCCCTGGGGCATCTGCCTAGCCAAGGGAATAACAACCAAATTATTAACATTACAACCACGTTTTCCAATCTATCAGAATGGTAGGAGATGACAGTTTGTATAAACTCACTAGAAGACTGAGTTAAAGGAACATAAATGAGGTTACTCACAATAACCATAATGCCATTTCTATAGGAGTTCATATGGTTTCCAAGTCCTCTGTTGCTTATTCTGACAGGGATAACTGGATCACTACCAGACCCTGTCAGTCTCAAAAACAGTTTGCGATGTTGCTGGAAATAATCCTGGAACCCCTGTGGTTAGGGTGAATCTTGTCTCTTTTAAAAAGTGCTGGTTACTCCCACAGCAAAATCTAAGTTGTCACAAAAAGAGACATTCCTGTCATTGCAAAGTTTCTTCAGGTACTCGTTTAGGGCAAAGAGTCGGCTGAAACCTTCCAAACCCCTTTGGTAGCCCGGGAGGGGGCCAAAGATGATTATTCTCTTCCCTGTGCTAGCGAGGGTCTTTAAAAAAATATTTGTCCTCATTGACATTTGGAATTCAATTTGACACTATGAAATGAGGGGAAGTTATTTTAGTAGTGTCGAGAAGGTTTAGCCTGCAGTCAGAATAAATAGTTGGTGACTTTTTTTGAGCCAGGTGTAATGCATTTATAATGACATTTCTCCTTAGGGATTAATAAAGTACCCACCTATGTCTATCAAATACATGGTGTATTATAAGACTTGCTGTAAGCACTCATAACAGCTCATGGCCCCTTATAAGAGCCTGTATACTGTATAATACCAATAATGTATTACCTACAGGTAGTTCCTAGAGCAGTGTTTCCCAACTCCGGTCTTCAAGTATCGCAACAGTAAACAAGCACAAGCACACCTGATTCTATCAGTTTTTCCCCCCTGTGCTACAACAAGAATGTGTGCTGTTGGGGGTACTCGAGGACCGCAGCTGGGAAACACTGTCCTAGAGAATGTTAACAGACCTCAATGTTTTTATATTATTAGATCATAGATAGACACCCTTCTTCAAAGTCGCCTTTATAGCCTATATTTTATCATTGATGGAACGTTTGATGCCAACATGGTCCACATTACATAATATGCTAACGCTCTGGCATATTACAGATGTTTTAGAGTTTTAGCATGTAAGGGGAAAACCGAGTGCAAGTCACGTTTTTCCCTCCTGTGAAGGAAGCCCTCACCATGAGTAATGTGGCTGGACCCATCTCTGTTTCTCCCACAAGTATTTTCTAGTCATCGTGAGTTTGTTGCGTGTGTGTGGAGAATTGTTTGGTGCTTATGACCTGTTTTGAAGTTACAGTGGGGAGAACAAGTATTTGATACACTGCTGATTTTGCAGGTTTTCCTACTTACAAAGCATGTAGAGGTCTGTCATTTTTATCATAGGTACACTTCAACTGTGAGTGACGGAATCTAAAACAAAAATCCAGAAAATCACATTGTATGATTTTGAAGTAATTCATTTGCATTTTATTGCATGACATAATTATTTGATACATCAGAAAAGCAGAACTTAATATTTGGTACAGAAACCTTTGTTTGCAATTACAGAGATCATACGTTTCCTGTAGGTCTTGACCAGGTTTGCACACACTGCTGCAGGGATTTTGGACCACTCCTCCATACAGACCTTCTCCAGATCCTTCAGGTTTCGGGGCTGTCGCTGGGCAATACAGACTTTCACCTCCCTCCAAAGATTTTCTATTGGGTTCAGGTCTGGAGACTGGCTAGGCCACTCCAGGACCTTGAGATGCTTCTTACGGAGCCACTCCTTAGTTGCCTTGGCTGTGTGTTTCGGTCGTTGTCATGCTGGAAGACCCAGCCACGACCCATCTTCAATGCTCTTACTGAGGGAAGGAGGTTGTTGGCCAAGATCTCGCGATACATGGCCCCATCCATCCTCCCCTCAATATGGAGCAGTCGTCCTGTCCCCTTTGCAGAAAAGCATCTCCAAAGAATGATGTTTCCACCTCCATGCTTCACGGTTGGGATGGTGTTCTTGGGGTTGTACTCATCCTTCTTCTTCCTCCAAACACGGCGAGTGGAGTTTAGACCAAAAAGCTCTATTTTTGTCTCATCAGACCACATGACCTTCTCCCATTCCTCCTCTGGATCATCCAGATGGTCAATGGCAAACTTCAGACGGGCCTGGACATGCGCTGGCTTGAGCAGGGGGACCTTGCGTGCACTGCAGGATTTTAATCCATGACGGCGTAGTGTGTTAATAATGGTTTTCTTTGAGAATGTGGTCCCAGCTCTCTTCAGGTCATTGACCAGGTCCTGCCTTGTAGTTCTGGGCTGATCCCTCACCTTCCTCATGATCATTGATGCCCCACGAGGTGAGATCTTGCATGGAGCCCCAGACCGAGGGTGATTGACCGTCATCTTGAACTTCTTCAATTTTCTAATAATTGCGCCAACAGTTGTTGCCTTCTCACCAAGCTGCTTGCCTATTGTCCTGTAGCCCATCCCAGCCTTGTGCAGGTCTACAATTTTATCCCTGATGTCCTTACACAGCTCTCTGGTCTTGGCCATTGTGGAGAGGTTGGAGTCTGTTTGATTGAGTGTGTGGACAGGTGTCTTTTATACAGGTGCAGTTAATACAGGTAATGAGTGGAGAACAGGAGGGCTTCTTAAAGAAAAACTAACAGGTCTGTGAGAGCCGGAATTCTTACTGGTTGGTAGGTGATCAAATACTTATGTCATGCAATAAAATGCAAATAAATTACTTAAAAATCATACAATGTGATTTTCTGGATTTTTGTTTTAGATTCCGTCTCTCACAGTTGAAGTGTACCTATGATACAAATTACAGACCTCTACATTCTTTGTAAGTAGGAAAACCTGCAAAATTGGCAGTGTATCAAATACTTGTTCTCCCCACTGTAAGTATCTGACATACAGTACCAGTCAAACATTTGGACACTCATTCAAGGGTTTTTATTTATTTTTACTATTTTTTACATTGTAGAATAATAGTAAGGCCATCAAAACTATGAAATAACACATATGGAATCTTGTAGTAACCAAAAAAGTGTTAAACAAATCAAAATATATTTTATATTTGAGTTTCTTCAAATAGCCACCCTTTGCCTTGATGACAGCTTTGCACACTCTTAATGTTCAAAAGGGGGGACAGATGGGTTCTAAATATGAAATATCCTTGTTCATGGTAGTGAGGGAGAGAGGGGAATGCAGAACATTTACATTCTGTCAGAACATGTTATTTTTAGTCATGAGGTATCCTATGGAAAGGAGAAGGGCCACAGTTTGGTACAAGTCAACAGGATAGTCTTGAATTTGGGAGGAGTGAGGAATATGGGCCGAGGTCAGGTCAGATGAAGTGAGAAAGAACAGGCATCACTAAAGTCCTGTCTAGCAACAGAGATGTATTGGCTGTCCAGATGTGTAAGGAGGAGATTCCGCATAGGAGGAAGGTTTAAATACCAGTGCTTGTGTAAATATGTCTTTGTCGTATGCAGCTGTGTGACCCAGTGGGTGAATAAACGTGGTTTGAGCTTTACTAGTCGTCCGTAAGTTTTACTCTGTTTATTTAGAACCTAACACAGTGCATGTCAGAGCAAAAACCAAGCTATGAGGTCGAAGGAATTGTCCGTAGAGCTCCGAGACAGGATTGTGTCGAGGCACAAATCTGGGGAAGGGTACCAAAACATTTCTGCAGCATTGAAGGTCCCCAAGAACACAGTGGCCTCCATCATTCTTAAATGGAAAAAGTTTGGAACCACCAAGACTCTTCCAAGAGCTGGCCGCCCAGCCAAACTGCCCAATCCGGGGAGAAGGGCCTTGGTCAGGGAGGTGACCAAGAACACGATGGTCACTCTGACAGAGCTCTAGAGTTCCTCTGTGGAGATGGGAGAACCTTCCAGAAAGCCAACCATCTCTGCAGCACTCCTTTAGGCCTTTATGGTAGAGTTTCAGACGGAAGCCACTCCTCAGTAAAAGGCACATGACAGCTCGAGGCAAAGATGAACGGAGCAAAGTACAGAGAGATCCTTGATGAAAACCTTCTCCAGAACGCTCAGGACCTCAGACTGTGGCGAAGGTTCACCTTCCAACAGAACAACGACCCTAAGCATACAGACAAGACAACACAGGAGTGGCTTCGGGACAAGTCTCTGAATGTCCTTGAGTGGCCCAGCCAGAGCCCAGGCTTGAACCTGATCGAACATCTCTGGAGAGACCTGAAAATAGCTGTGCAGAAAATAGCTGTGCAGCAACGCTCCCCATCCAACCTGATAGAACGTGAGAGAATCTGCAGAGAAGAATGGGAGAAACTCCCCAAATACAGGTGTGCCAAGCTTTTAGCTTCATACCCAAAAATATTCGATGCTGTAATCGCTACCAAAGGTGCTTCAACAAAGTACTGAGTAAAGGAATACTTATGTAAATGTGAAATTTCCATTTTTTATTTTTAATAAATTAGCACACAAAAAAAATAAAATTGCTTTGTCATTATGGGGGTATTGTGTGTAGATTGAGGGAATAAACAAAAACATTGTTTTGAATAAGGCTGTAACCTAACAAAATGTGGATAAATTCAAGGGGTCTGAATACTTTCTAAAGGCACTGTATTTACTCTCGTTCAATGAACATATGGGCAGTGTGCATCACAGCTGGATAGGCTGCATTTCCATGTCAAAATGCATGCCATAACCTACTGCATTACCGCTTAAACCAGCTTTTGATTGTCTTAAATATCCCTACCAGCGCTGACTGTAATTAGCACTTTGGATCACGTTTTTTAAGGACACACATCAAATATTTCCACCCCTCCCATCTGAGCGCAATCGACCTGATATAAGACAGCCAAATTATCAAACCTTGTGCAACAGTTTGAAAATAGCAGAACGCTGGTTTTAACAGGTCGAATTGCCAATGAATATGCATTTGACACTAGCGCCACTTTAACAACAACCAGCGCTTTTCCCCAGCCTACCCTGGCTTCCCTAGAACACCGCTTACCTCCTTTTGAGCGATAAACTCAGGATCCCGGTACTTGCCGGGCGTTTCCCTCCCAGTGCTCCCTCATTTTCGAGCTGTAGCCCTCTTCGTTCCCGTTGGACTGTTCAAAGTTAGCATATCTTATAACGCTGATGTCCAGGAGGGCACTCGCCTGGGCTACGGAGGTGTGGGAGCAACAATCCACCATTTGCCTTAGCCTCAAGGATTTTGTGGCGGAAGTAAGGAAGGTGTTCGACTCTCCGTTGTGTGGCAGACTACACAGTAGATTTTCGCACGTTGGCCGCTGAGAGTGCCTGGAACCCGGAATCTCTTTTCGACACGTTCCTTTACGAGTTATCGGAGGAGGTTAAATACGAGCTCGCAGCCCGGGAGCATCCCATGGACCTCGACTCCCTCATCGCCTTGACCTTACGGATCGATGGGCGGCTACGGGAACGTAGGAGGGAGAGGTCTGTTCCCGGTCACACTCACTCGTCCACTGCTCCCACTGCTCCCACTCACTCGGTCACACTCACTCGTCCACTGCTCCCACCTTGCCTCTGAGGAATCCCAGAAGTTCCCAACGTTCACCTTACAGAGAAAATCCGATGTCACCCGAGTGCCGACGGGAATCACAGAGGGCGGTCGACTGGCCTCCTCCAGAGCCCAAGCTACTGTGAATGGCTAGATTGTCTCTAGATTGAGCACCAGGAGCTGTATGTATTGCAGGACTACAGGACATTATATTTCCACCTGTCCATTAAAAAGACTGGGCTCATCAGTAGGTACGAGTACTCTGGTGAGCCGTACAGGGATTTTCCAATCTCCCATTACTTGTACCCCTCTCCATGCCACCCTGTTGTGGGGTGACCAGGCCAAATCTCTCCGGGTACACATTGACTCTGGGGCCAACGAGAGCTTTATCAACGCTACCTTGGTGTTGAAGTTGGGAATCTCCAATCAACCCCTCTCCATTCCAATGGATGTCAGAGTGCTGGATGGGCGCTCTATTGGCAGAGTCATCCGCAATACGGTTCCTATCAACCTACGAGTATCAGGAAATCACAGTAAGTGTATGCAGTTCCTGCTCATAGAATCTCCCCATGTACCCATGGTTTTGGGGTATTCATGGCTGCAGAAGCACAATCCCCGATCGACTGGGCTACTGGTTCTACCGTGGGTTGGAACCCATTCTGCCATGCGCATTGTCTTAAATCGGCAGGCTTGGGAGAAGCCTTGGATCTCTCCGCCATTCCCGCGGAGTACCTGGACTTCCGGGAGGTCCCGCCACATCGACCCTCCGACTGCGCCATTGACCTTCTCCCGGGCAGTACACCACCTCGGGGGCGGCTTTACTCCCTGTCGGGTCTGGAGACCAAGGCTATGGAGGAGTACATTGAGGGCTCTCTCGCTGCAGGGAGTATTTGTCCTTCTGCCTCTCCCGCCGGCGCAGGGTTATTTTTTGTGGAGAAGAAGGACAAAACCCTGCACCCATGTATCAAGTACCGGAGCCTTAATGACATCACAATTAAAAAACGTTACCCTCTACCACTCATCTCCTTGGCTTTCGAACCTCTTCAGGGAGCGACCATCTTCTCAAAGTTGGACCTTCGGAACGCCTACCATCTGGTTCAGATACGGGAAGGAGACGAGCGGAGACAGCCTTTAACACTGCTAGCGGGCACTATGATACTTGGTTATGCCATTCGGACTGACCAACGCTCCCGCTGTGTTCCAGGCACTGGTCAACGATGTGCTCCGGGAAATGCTGAACCGGTTCGTGTTTGTCTACCTCGATGACATCCTTGTCTTTTCCCGTTCAGCAGCATGTTCTCCACATCCAACAGGTCCTTCAGCGTCTCCTGGAGAACTTTCCCTATGGTTCTCAACTGTAGCTCTGAGTCTCTTCTTTTATCCAATGTAAAAAAACACAATTTCAAATGTTGCTACATAAGACTGAATCGAGCCAGTTGGTCACATATTAAATTGGTCCTCTTTCTGTGTCAACACAGTATTGAAATCAAACTTAAAGTATAAAAGCTTTTGTGTATGATGTCAGAAATGGGCAGATTCCACTCATGTTAAAGGACATCTATACTACGTAACAGAGTCATTGATCAAATGTTCTCCGAAAAGGCCAGCTGGTTGTGTAAGGTAATCTGCAGGTTCTTTGAAATCAGGAAGGAAGACATAGTTGAGCTGTCAATTGAGAATGACGCCTTTGAGTGTAGAGCTCTTTCATGGCATCACAATCCTATTAGTTTGACCTGTATCCATCCAGGCTCATATGTATTGAATGGAATCGATCCGGACTGAGATGAATGTCGGACATGCTCTAATTATATGTCAAAAGGTAGTATTTGACGTCATCTGCATCACAAAGGTAAAGCGAGGACAGGGCCTTGAAGGTTTGGGTTAATGGAAAACATCAGGGGGATAAACAGTCCACAAGTCCTCTATGGCGGTGTTTCCAAACTCCAGTCCTCAAGTATCCCCAACAGTACATATTTTTATTGTAGCTGTGGACTATCACACCTAATTCAAATGGTCAACTAATCAAATGAATCAAATTGTAGTTGTCACATGCGCCGAATACAACAGGTGTAGACCTTACCGTGAAATGCTTACTTACAAGCCCTTAACCAACAACGCAGTTCAAGAAAAATACAGTTATGAAAATATTTACTATATAAACTAAAGTAAAAAATAACATGTTGGCATGGGTCCACAGATCCTCAAAAAGTTATACAGAGGGTAGTGCGCACGGCCCAGTACATCACTGGGGCCAAGCTTCCTGCAATCCAGGACCTATATACTAGGCGTTGTCAGAGGAAAGCCCAAAAAATTGTCAAAGACTCGAGTCACCCAAGTCATAGACTGTTCTCTCTGCTACCGCATGACAAGCGGTACCGGAGCGCCAAGTCTAGGTCCAAAAGGCTCCTTAACAGCTTCTACCCCCAAGCCAAAAGCCTGCTGAACAGTTAATCAAATGGCCACCCGGACTATTTACAATGACATTTCACGGTAAGGTCTACACCTGTTGTATTCGGCACATGTGACAAATAAAGTTAGATTTGATTTTATCAGACGTAGCTGTTCTGTCCTGCCGATGCACGGAAAACCCAGCGAACTGAATATTATCCGTGTCGTCGTTCAGCCACGACTCGGTGAATCATAGGATGTTACAGTTTTTAATGTCCCGTTGGTAGAATAGTCTCAAGTGGAGATCATCCAGTTTATTTTCCACTGATTGCAAGTTGGCCAATAGAACGGATGGTAGAGGCGGGTTACCCACTCGCCAACAAATTCTCTCAAGGCCCCCTGATCTCCGCCCCCTGTATTTCTGTGTTTTCTTCACGCGAATTACAGGGATTTGGGCCTGGTCTCGGAGAAGCAGTATATCCTTTGCGTCGGCCTCATTAAATAAAAAAATCGTTGTCCATTTCATGGTGAGTAATCACTGTTCTGATATCCAGAATCTATTTTCGGTAATAAGAGACGGTGGCAGCAACATTATGTAAAAAATAAGTTACAAACAATGCAAAAAACACACAAAATAGCACAGTTGGTTAGGAGCCTGTAAAACGGCAGCCATCCACTCCGGCGCCATTACACCATTACACATAATCATCACGTCCTTGAAGTGTTGAAGTTGAATCAGGTGTGTTTGTCAAGGGCTACAACAAAAATGTGTGCTGTTGGAGGTACTCGAGGACTTGAATTGGGAAACACTGTTCTATGGAGTAATAGAATGGAATATCTCCATACCACTTGGCAGAAGCTGTCATAAGAATGTCAGAAAGAAACCAGGAAATGGCAGAGCCTGAGATGAATGTGCAATTCATAGCAGGATCACACTGTTTTTGTTGTCATGTTCAATGGCCAAAATAATATAATAAATCTTAGAACACACATAAAATAAAACCCTTTTCTACTCCCTCTAACCACCATTTTCACATTGCAGTTATTGACCCTTGACCCCTTCCTCACATGCACAGTAGTAAATTAAAACCAAAAAACATAAGAAAGGTAATTGACTAGCTTGTCCTTAGCTCATTATCTACGAATTACAGTAGCTTGTTAATGAATGTCAAATCTAATTGAATTCGTCACATGCTTCGTAAACAACAGAGGCACACTCAACAAGCAATGCATTCGCAAACGTTTGCAGCAAACTGTGTTTGTTTCAAACAGAGTTTGTTGAACGTTTTTTTTTTTCATGAACATTTCATTCCGTTCGTTTTAGCTACTCTTGCTGGTAAAACAATGGATAGACCAAGGAAATTGTTGATTTTTAGCTGCAGTTTCTGCAATAATCTATATACTGGTACTGATGTAATGGAGTGGCTACTGATTTTAGTAGGTGTACCGACAAGAAAAAGTGAGCAGCCGATTGGAAGAGTCGAGGGTTATGTGGAGGAAGTCGTCCCTCGGGACAACGACTTTGCCTTTCGGTCTAATTTTAGGATGAGCCGAGAAACCTTTCAGTTAATTTCCGTGTCTAGACGGTCTCTGTGTTTTGATTAAAGTAGTCTAAATAAAGTTAACTGTCATGAAAATCCCCATTCATGTAGCTAGTTAGCTAACTAATGTTATCTATAAGGAAGCACTAATGCACTACACCCCAGCCGCTTAGTTAGTTGACCAACCAGACAGCTGGGTGGGTGGCGTGTACAATCAACCAACCAGATGGCTGGGATGTGATAACTGATAGGCTATTCAAATGCAATACCCTACCTAATTTACTTAATAGTAATTTATAAGCAATCAAATTGTTATTTATCTACATTATAAGTATATTATTTATAAGGCCCCTTATCTATCAACAGTTGCCACAAAGGGCAAATAATTAAAATATACAAATGTAAAAGTACAATGTAAAAATTACAATGTAGCCTGCATTGTGAACAGTAAGCCTCTTTGCTAATTGCCCTTGTGTTACAAACAGAAAAAAGGCAGGACTAAACTCTAAGATGACAGAATCCAATTTTGCTTTGTTTTTTAGATTTTGTACAAGCAACTCAACCCTCTGGTTCAATAACGAGGAGAACGTCTGGAGGATCGTGTGTTGGCCTCTCTGTGGCTGTTGATCAACCAGGAGAGTTTTTAAGGTGTGGCCGACCGCTTTCGCTTCAGCAAAGGCAACTTGCACCACCAACTCTCCAAATAGTAGATGGCCTGAACCAGCTGATGCCCACCTACATCAACTGGCCAACACCCGCCCAGTTTCCAGTTCTGGAGGCTGGGTTCTGGGGGATCATAGGGTTCCCTTGTGTGATTGTGTGCATAGATAGCACCCACAATCCCATCAGCAGGCAATTGGAACACCAGGATGCCTAAATTAACCGGAAAGCCAGCCGAGCTTCCAGCTGCAAGCTTTGTGTGACAGCCAACTTTGTTTCATACGTCGATGCGGGCAACGCTGGTTCTGTGCATGATGCACGGGTGTATTGGAACAGCAACCTGAAGGCTCACCTAGATGTCCACCCTCTGCCAGAGCAGTGCCACCTCTTAGGGGACTCAGCTTATCCCCTAAGCCTGGATCTTATTTTCCCATTCAGGGAAAATGGTCACCTAATAGATGAGCACAAGCAATTCAACGCGATCCACAGCTCCACCCGAGTCCAACTCGAAAGATCCTTTGGCCTCTTAACCTTTTCATACGGGAGTTCCAAATATCTCTGACGGTCACCCCAGCGTGAGTTTCTTTATGCACGTGATGTCAGCATGCACTCACTGTTCCAAAATGTGATTGTTACGCAACAGGACAGTTAATCCGTGCAGCCACAAACCAAGACACGCTGCCTGCTTTATTTATAGGCTGTTTTAACTTGTAAATTTCAAATGATTTTTGTAACAACAGTTTGAATTGAGGTGTGTTCCGTCTCCTCATTAATTCACATAAAAGCAGCCCATTTCACTATTGCGGACAATTAATTTTTTGGCCTTTACTGAGCCGGACAAACTTCCCCAAGCACTTCCCAGTGTTTCCGTAGATCAAGTATGCAGACATTTGCGCATCTCCAGTCAGAACAGGACCTGCACAACTTTTTCACATTTTCCGGCTGGTGCCCGCATTGCCTTACTACAGGATAATAACATTGGATATGTGTGCGTTTCTATCAAAGTAAATGCCTTATTACGTTATAATAGTTTCTATTTGTCGTGTTATGTCGTTTCTACTGTAGCTCATTGTATGTATGGAGCATAATATATTTGTGTGTATTCCTTATAACTGCAGATACGCAAGGTACTAATTTCATAACCTTTATGGTGTTATACTCAATTGTGCGTATGTACTGTAGCTAGCTGCATTCTCCTAGTAGCTCTGTAAAGCAATGCGAATTGTGTCAGAAGTATTAGCTTGTGTTGTCTTTTGAAGCTACCCTGGCCTTATGACCATGGTTTGTTTTCATTTGGCCTGTTTACCATAGCTCTGTTCTGCCCTGCCCCCTTGTGGAGCTCAACAGTTACTGTTTCTTACTGTTATATAACTCATATCTGTGATTTTGTCAATGCAATTTATTTTTATAGCAGTGTTATTATGTTACGTCTTAGTAATATTGTTTTATTGCTATATCCTGATATTGTATTCTAATTACTAATTTGCCAATATCATAACTGGAACTGGACATCTTTTGAGCTGAAGATTAAGGCCAGCTTTTGTATGCTAGCAACATACTGTTTGAACGTACACTCCTTAACAGTTTTACTGGATGAAAACACACCAAGAAAACATATAGGCCTATATGTAATAGTCATCTATTTTATTGAAGAATTGGTGGTGGTTGAACGACAACAACAGAAACTTGCACTTACAAGAGGAAAGAAAAATGCAAGAAAAGACTGACAACTTATGAATATGTTTAACCCATATTTCCTATTCATGCAGTGATTGAACAACAACTGCATTTCCACCCCCCACCTCTAAAGGCATAGTACCATGGCAGGTCACCTGTCAAGTCACCTGTAAAGTCAGTCAGTCAGTAATTGCTGCAGATGTGCTCAATAGTGCTTGAGCATATGGTACTCCCCAAAGCATGGTGAAACACATAGAGGTGTGTCACAAGCTAAACACATGTACTTTGTCAACCTTCTCTGCTTCCTTCTCCTGGTGCCAGACAGGCAGACTTTGCGGTGCCTCTGTGTGCGACTGCCTTGAGCAGCAGTCTGAGGGGCTTCGCAGGGAAAATGCCGTGCAGTGAGGCATAGGGGATTGTCTGCAGCAGGACGGTCCCCAGTGGATGAACGCCGAGGGATGTGATGCTCCTCCAGCAGCTCTCTAATTAGGTTCTCTCTGTACTTTTGGTAGGTTATTCCTTTACCTATGGGGGAGAGGGAGTGGGGAGGCTCAGGGAGGGGAGAGGATGATGAGGCAGTGGGTAGGTTTGTGAGTTATTGTCACTATAAATGTATAATAGAATTGTGTGATTTGTACCTTGTTCAGTGATCATCTCACCTGTTAGCTGGCGGTGAACTATGTGGCCATTGAGGGCAGCAGTGTCAATCAGATGGAAAAATATATTCTTATACCACTTGGTAGTTTTCCGAGCGCATTCCACAAAGCTGTTTATCATGTCCGCCTTATCCACTGCCCCCATTTTGAGGTTATAGTCAAGCACAGTGCGGTTTGATCTTTCTCTCTCCCATTAGGTGGTCCACCTTCCCTGTGGCCGACATGATTGCTGTATGAACAGTGGAGAGGACATGGACATCTCGTTTGTCATGCCACTTTACTGCCAGCTGATGACTGTTCTCCTTGAACTCCACCTCCCCTCTCTGCATCTTCCTGCATCCGAATGCCGGCATCCCCTCCCTGTTCGACCTGAGTGTGCCACAGTTCCCTGTGCTGTTGGAGAGCAGATGCTGGAAGAGTGTGGGACTGCTATACCAATTGTCCACATACAAAGTGTGTCCCTTGACGAGATGAGGAGCCAGCATGGTCATCACTATGGACCCAGACACCCCAACCCCTCATATTGTTGAATGTCAGTGGTGGACCCTGTGTAGACTATAATGTCCTGGACAAATTCTGTCTTCACGTCACACATAACAAAGAACTTGACCTCAAACAACCTTTGGAGGGAATATATTGACGAAACGCCAGCCTACCCTTCCATAACATCAGGGACTCATCAATGCATAGGTCCTTGTATGTCACAAAGACCTGACCAAATGCTGATGTCAGGCTGGTAAGAACATTTCTTAATTTTGTGCAACGGGTCATTTGAGTAGGCAGTAGCATTGTTGACGAAATGCAGACATCGCAGGAAAAAAGGGTGTCAAAGAAAGGAGTTGCAAACATTGGATCTGTGCTCAGTATTCTCTTGGGGAGTTCTTCTTCACTATTCCCATGAGAAGGACTGTCACCAGGAAGGTATACATTTCACTAATTGTTTGTTGTCACCCATTTAGCGAGTTTCCCCCTCACTCCTGGCTCTCTCTTCTCCTGTAGCTCCAAGGCATAGCGATTGGTCTTCTCCACTATGTCTCCCACCAGCTCCTCTGTCAGAAACAGCTTGAAGCACTCTGCCTCAGAGGGAAATGGCAAGAGGCTTTGCACTCCAGACTGGGACTCATCAAAGCAAACAGCAGGGCCTGGAGGGGTGAAATGGCTGGCGTCCTTCCAGCAACCACAGAACTCCTGTACTTCATCACCTGTCGGTCTAACGTCATCACCACCAGCATCTTCAAAGGGACCTGGGACTTTGTCTGTGGGCAAGGGGTCCTCAGATTCAGGGTTCTCAATGGCTACAAGGTTGGGGGCAGCTCCTCACTGTCAGAATCTGATTCCTGACTTTCAGACTCATTGTCAGAATTTATAAAAATCTCCAGAATTTCCGCTTTTGTGAGTTGTCTCCTTTTGAAAGACATTGCTAATGCTACAGCTTAGCCCACTAGCTACATACATAAACAACAACACTAAATGGCTCCGAATGAGTGTCAGAGGTTACACGATTGACTGCCGCCACACGCCACTTGTATCAATAAATCACTATCAGAAAACGCTTTGTTTGGTAATTATTTATGTATTTACTGTTGTATTCATGATTTAAAGTATTGGTGACAAATCATGCATTCCGATTCTTGCATGGATTGTAATGGGCACATATGATGTGTGTAAAATACTTTTTTGAAGGTTGTACTGATTATGATGAGCTAAGCTAATTCCAGCTATGTGTGGAGCCATGTTTGTTGACATACAATGCATTCTGGGTTTCACGTAAGCGTCTGTCTGACCAAAAATGTTATAACAAAATGAGGTGAGGGAGGGTTCACTCATCTTTCGAGTAAACTTCAGGAAGTGAATGATGGGATGTGAATGATGGTAGACGACACACCCCCTTCAACTTATTATCTTTGGTTTACTCGAAAGAACAAACATGGCAGGGCGCACAAACTACCCATCGTCGGATTACTTTTGATTTCTAGAAAGTGTTTTACTCCATTATTTCGATCAATGGTGAGCTCACCCGTGATGTGATGAACAATAAATAGTCATTTCTATTAGTTCATTCATATTGTGGTTTCTGTTAGCCGAGCGTTATCTAAATATGACCGCTTGTGTTATGTCGATCTTTCCTCAGTTAGCCTAGGACTAATGTAGCCTACATTTTCCAGTTTGGATGATTGTGTTATACTGTCGCTATTTCTGTGAATATCTGAAAATTGCATCCAAAAATAAACTGGTCACATTCTAGACATAACTTTGTAAGGACTGTGTTTGGGCAAAATGTTTGTGAAAAAACAGTGTGGCCAGCTCAAATGCTGACTGTTGCATCAATCAAAACTGGACGTTCTAAATAAGCGTTCTAATCACACCGGTTTGAGCGCACGCTGCAGGGACCACTGTAGAATAATCACACACATTTGTTGGTACGTGTCAAAAGGTTAAAGTGCAAGTGGAGGAGGCTCTAACATCTTGACATGCTGCTGCTGGAGAAGATCTCAGACATCGACATCATCACCAGTGCCTGTGTCCTCCAAAACATGGTCCTCATCCATTAGGGCATCATAACACCATTCGTAACCAGGCTAATCAATAAAATAATTGTTGTTGCACAATAGAGAAAATTGTTCTGGTGTCCATTTTCTTTTTTAAATATCACTTTCAATGGTTGAGATGCATGAAATATAATGTAATAGAATATGACTTTATTCCAGAAGGGACTTGCAAAGAGAACAAAAAAAGAACTGTCAGGGAAAATGGATAATGATTTTTTTTATTACAGTATATTGAATTCATGAGTAACACAATACTATAAAATTCAGAACCATACATTTAAAAAAAACACTGTGTCACGCCCTGGCTCTGGGGACTCTTATATGTTGAGCCAGGGTGTGGATTTTTCTATGTTATAGTTGTCTATGTTGTGTTCTAGATCGTTTAGTTTCTATGTTGGCCAGGGTGGTTCCCAATCAGAGACAGCTGTAGCTCGTTGTCTCTGATTGGGGACAATACTTAGGCAGCCTGTTGGCACCAGTTTATTGTGGGATCTGGTTCCGTTAAGGTTTGTGTTATGAACCTAGGACTTCACGTTTCGTTTGTTGTTTTGTTCGTGTCAGTACTGAATAAAGTATGTACGCTTATCACGCTGCGCCTTGGTCCGCTTCTCATAACGATCGTGACAGAAGATCCCACCATCAGAGGACCAAGCAGCGTGCCAAACAGGAGAAGTTGGCGATGTCCCAGGTGGGCGAATGGTGGTCTTGGGAGGACATATTCATGGGCAGAGGGCCATGGGCAGGAGTAAAGGCCCAGGCAGGAGAGGAGAAATGGCGCCAACCGTGCCGACGACGGACACGCGAGAGGCAACCCCAAGTAATTTTTTGGGGGAGGGGCACACAGCGTGGACGACGGGGCTGCTGGAGGCAGCTACAGGGCGTATCGGCGATCTAGGAGAGGAGGCCATCAGGTTTGGGGGGCTGGAAGGGTGGTTGGCGGAGCCTAGAGGTAGAGCAGAGCCAACTCCCCGTACTCAGGCTAGGCAGCGTGAGACTGGACAGGTTCCGTGTATTGCGAAGCCACGTACTGTTCCGCGAGTGTTCCGGCACAGTCCTGTACGTCCTGTGCTAGCACTACGCACGTGTCGTGCTAAGGTGGGCATGCAGCCAGGACGGAGTGTGCCGGCTCAACGCTCGTGGCCTCCAGTACCCCTCCTCGGTCCCGGATATCCTGCGCCAGTGCCACGTGCTGTAGTGCCAGTACGAGTGCACAGCCCTGTACGTCCTGTGCTGATGCCTCACACAGAGTGTGTGGAAATAGGCATTCTGCCAGGACGGGTTGTGTCAGCTCTCCGCTCCAGACCTCCAGTCCGTCTCCACAGTCCAGCCCGGCCTGTTCTTGTCCCTCGCACCAAGCCTGTGGTGCGCGTTGCCAGCCCGGTCCGGCCTGTTCCTGTCCCTCGCAGCAAGTCTGTGGTGCGCGTCGCCAGCCCGGTCCGGCCCGTTCCTGTCCCTCGCACCAAGCATGTGGTGCGCGTCGTCAGCCCGGTCCGGCCCGTTCCTGCTCCCCGCACCAAGCCAGTGGTGCGCGTCGTCAGCCCGGTCCGGCCCGTTCCTGCTCCCCGCACCAAGCCAGTGGTGCGCGTCGTCAGCCCGGTCCGGCCCGTTCCTGCTTCCCGCACCAAGCCAGTGGTGCGCGTCGCCAGCCCGGTCCGTCCCGTTCCTGCCGCTCGCACCAAGCCAGTGGTGCGCGTCGTCAGTCCGGCACGGTCCGTGCCTGTTCCACCGGTGCCTGGTCCGGCACCGGTCAGCTGCTCCACTCCGGAGCCAGAGCAATCTGCTCCACCGGTGTTCAGTCCAGCTCCGGCCAGCGGGGCCAGACCAGACCAGGGGCGCAACGGGGGGGTAGAGAGAGAGTGGTGGTCACGCCCGGAGCCGGATCCGCCTCCGAGGCGGAATGCCCACCCGGCCCCTACCCTGTTGTGTTGGTGTGGCGCGGTCGCAGTCCGCGCCTTTGGGGGGGGGGGGGGTACTGTCACGCCCTGGCTCTGGGGACTCTTATATGTTGAGCCAGGGTGTGGATTTTTCTATTTTATAGTTTTCTATGTTGTGTTCTAGATCGTTTAGTTTCTATGTTGGCCAGGGTGGTTCCCAGTCAGAGACAGCTGTAGCTCGTTGTCTCTGATTGGGGCCAATACTTAGGCAGCCTGTTGGCACCAGTTTATTGTGAGATCTTGTTCCGTTAAGGTTTGTGTTATTAACCTAGGACTTCACGTTTCGTTTGTTATTTTGTTCGTGTCAGTACTGAATAAAGTATGTACGCTTATCACGCTGCTCCTTGGTCCGCTTCTCATAACGATCGTGACACACTGTTCAATCACTGCTCATTCAAAAATCATATTTAATTCAATTAACAGTCCCTGCTCATTGGTTGCCCTTTTAGGTTATTGTGGTTGTGTGGGGGTGTCAGTGTGAGCAGGGTGAGGGTTGGGTGCTGTATGTGCTCGTGGCTGTGTGTGGTTGGAGTTGTTGGGGTGTGTGTCAGTGTGAGGAGGGTAAAGGTTGGGTGTGCGCAGTTTTTTGTGGATGTAAGTATGAATGTTGTGGTCTGCAGGTGTATGTGGGTGGAGATCTTGGGGTGTAGGCCTATATCAGTGTAATAGTGAATGTTGTGGTCTGCGGGTGTTTGTGGTTGTTTGTGGGTGGAGGTGTTGGGATGTGTGTCAATGAATGAAGAAACGATGCGGACAGGAGTTACTGCTGGGTCCCCAGACAAGACCTCTTCCGTTACATCTTAAATGCAAAGGCATAGTACAAACTGATATGGCTAGCACCTAGCGGCTAAAAAAGGCAAATTATGCTCTCTTCACCTCCTAATTACGTATACATCAGTGGAGGCTCCTCAGAGGAGGAAGGGGAGGACCATCCTCCTCAGTGAATTTCATTTAAAAAAAAATTGTAAACATTAAAAAAGTTATCCTTTTTAGATCAAACTCTACTAAATATATTCACTTCTGCAAATAATTGATTAAAACACACTGTTTTGCAATGAAGGTCTACGGTAGCCTCAACATCACTCTGTACGGTAGCACCATGGTGTAGCCAGAGAACAGCTAGTTTCCATCCTCCTCTGGGTACATTTACTTTAATACAAAACATAGGAGACTGGTGGTTCTCACCCCCTTTCATAGACTCACACAGTCATTATGACAGCTTTCGGAGGACGTCCTCCAACCTGTCAGAGCTCTTGCAGAATGAACTGACGTTGTCCACCAAATCAAAGGATCAGATAATTAATCTAGTACTGAAAGCATAAGCTACAGCTAGCTAACACTGCAGTGCATAAAATGTGGTGAGTAGTTATCTCAAAGAGAGAGAAAGACAATAGTTGAACAGTTTGGAACAAATTAATTTCTTCAAACATGAAGGAGAAGCAAGAGAGAGAGGGAAAGCACTAGCTATATTTCATATTTTTTCACATTCAGTTACTTAGCTAGCCAATGCAGCTAACAAGTTTAGCCTACTCAAACACCCGGCTCAAACAGAGAGGGATGCTATGTTACTTAGTTGGCTATGGCTATCCAACACTGGAACTCTTCCAAGTCAAGGTAAGGTTTTGGTTTTATTAATTTATTGCCACCGGGGCCCGCCAGTGTAACTGCTAAAATGCTTGCTAACTGTACACTGTACTGCATGATTGTAGCGGGTTTACTATAGCGTTAATTCTAGTAGCTATGTTGACTTGAGGTTTGGCTTGGAAAGGTTTTTTTGCCCGGTCACACATCAGCTGATGTGTTGTGCACTGAAGTCCACAAGTGAAGGGAAAAGGTGAGAGGAGGAGAGCACGTAGATGCGAGAAGGAATTATCTGACGATCAAAGGGATCATGCTGTTTGTATGTGGCTGCTATGAAAGTGAACTGTGTTTGCGTGTGATCAGGGGTGTATTCATTCCGCCGATTCTGTTGAAAAAAAAATCTTAAACGGAAGCAAACCGAACAAAACTGGGATAAACATACCTGAATTTGTCCAATAGAAACTTGCAAGTGTTGGACTAATGATTACACCATAGATCAGTTAGATGCAGGCAAGATTTTGTAAGGCGGTATTGAATGTGTCAATGTCTGTCACGTTAATTACTCACATTTCTCTCGACCTGTGCACCTACATTGTACATTTTCATTCATAGGCTAGTGTCACGGTTTCGGCCGAGGCTGCCTCTCTTCCTTGCTCGGGCAGGCTTCGGCGTTCGTCGTCTCCGGAATACTAGCTGCCACCGTTGCATGTTTCTATGTTCGGTTGCTTTTGTCTGATTGTTGTTACACCTGTTATCGTTTAGTGTAATTAGTGTCCTATAAGTTCTCGTTGTGTTTGTCTAGTGTTGTGTGTGATTGTTTTCACTGTCGTGCGCTTAGCTTTTGTATGTACAGTTTTCTCGGTTGAGCTGCTCTCCATTCTGTGTTTTTGGAGTAAGTTGTCGCACGTATTTTGTGCGCCCGCTTTGTTTCGCCTGTGTGCGGAGTTTCTCGCCTCAGGGCATTTGTTTTCGTGTTGTGTTTTGTTGCCAAACAACTAAAGTCTTTTGGACTTACTTTGTGCGTCCTGCGCCTGATTCCACCACCACACCCACCTACAGCTACACTGACAGAATCACACACCATACTCGATGGAGTCAGCAGGAGCCGCAGCAGCACAGGCGACGTTGGAGGACAGGATCCGCGAACAAAATGACCAGATCCTGCGGATGGGGTCCGCACTGCAGGAGGTGATCACCACCATCCGAGGCTGGGAGACCCGAGGGACTCCTCCACCGCCATCCTCCCTGCCCGCACCATCGGCAGGTCAGCCCCTTCCCGCTCCGGAACCCAGAGGAGTTCGGCTCTCGCTCCCGAGGGCCTACGATGGGACCGCGGCCGGGTGTCAGGGATTCCTTCTCCAGGTGGAGCTTTACCTGGCCACCGTGCACCCGGCGCCCTCGGGACACGAGAGCGTGTCCGCCCTGATCTCCTGCCTTTCCGGGAAGGCGTTGGAATGGGCCAACGCAGAGTGGAGGAGAATCAACGCGAACACCATCACCTACGACGAGTTCTCCCGCCGCTTCAGGGCGGTGTTTGACCATCCCCCGGAGGGGAAAGCGGCGGGGGAGCGTCTGGTCTGCCTCCGGCAGGGGAAGAGGAGTGCCCAGGAGTTCGCCTTGGAATTCCGTACTCTAGCGGCGGATGCAGGGTGGAATGAGCGGGCTCTCATCGATCACTACCGATGTAGTCTACGCGAGGACGTCCGTAGGGAGCTGGCCTGTAGGGACACCAGCCTCTCGTTCGACCAGTTGGTCGACATGTCCATCAGGCTGGATACCCTGCTAGCTACCCGCGGACGTCCCGAGGGGGGTCCGTCCATTTCACCCTCCAGCGCCTCCGAGCCGTGCCCCATGGAGCTCGGGGGCGCTGGCGCTAGAGAGAGGAGGGGTCGGCTTACGAGGGGGTCCATCTCCTGCACCAACTGTGGTCGGGGAGGACACACCGCGGCTAGGTGCTGGGGATGGCCTCCTAGGGGAGAGGACGACAGGTCCCGCACTGGGGAGTCCTTCCAGGTGAGTAGGCGCCCCACTCATCCAGAGCTCTCTGTTGCACATTTCTGTATACCTGTGCGTTTTCCACAGGTAGCACCTCATTCCCAGCATAAGGCGCTGGTAGATTCAGGCGCGGCTGGGAATTTTGTTGATAAGAAGTTTTGCTTAGCCTTAGGGATTCCCCTTCTCCCAGTTGACGTTCCCTTCCCCGTTCATGCCCTAGATAGCCGTCCGTTGGGTGCGGGCTTGATCAGGGAGGTCACTGCGCCACTTAGGATGTGTGCGCAGGGGGATCATCAGGAGATGATCCAGCTATTTCTGATCGACTCGCCTGCGTATCCGGTGGTGCTGGGCATGCCCTGGTTGAGTACCCATAACCCATCTATTTCGTGGCAGGAGAGGGCTCTGATGGAGTGGTCTGCCCAGTGTGTGGGTCGATGTTTAGGCGTTTCCGTAGGGGCTACCTCGGTGGAGAGTCCAAACCAGGTGCCCGCATTGCACGTTCCCCCTGAGTATGGGGATTTGGCTATTGTGTTCAGTAAGTCGAGGGCGACGCAGTTGCCTCCCCATAGGCAGGGAGATTGTGCGATAGACCTCCAGGCAGGAGCTGCGCTCCCACGGAGCCATGTGTATCCTCTGTCTCAGGAGGAGAAGAGAGCTATGGAGACGTACATAGACGAATCTCTGAGACAAGGATACATGGGACCCTCCACTTCCCCTGCGTCCTCGAGTTTCTTTTTTGTGAAGAAAAAGGATGGAAGATTACGCCCGTGCATTGATTACCGTGGTCTCAATCAGATCACGGTGAAGTACAGTTATCCACTCCCGCTGATTGCGACCATGACGGAGTCATTGCACGGGGCGCGTTTCTTCACTAAATTAGATCTCAGGAGCGCGTACAACTTGGTGCGCTTTAGGGGGGGCGATGAATGGAAGACAGCCTTTAGTACCACCTCGGGCCATTACGAGTATCTTGTCATGCCATACGGGTTGATGAACGCTCCTTCAGTTTTCCAATCCTTCGTGGATGAGATCTTCAGGGACATGCAGGGGCAGGTGGTGGTCGTGTACATCGATGACATTCTCGTGTACTCGCCTACCCGAGTCGAGCATGTGGCCCTGGTGCGCCGAGTGTTGCGGAGACTGTTGGAGCACGACCTGTATGTCAAGGCAGAGAAGTGTCTGTTCTTCCAGGAGTCGGTCTCCTTTTTGGGTTATCAGTTGTCTGCGTCAGGGGTGAAGATGGAGGTAGACCGGGTGTCAGCCGTGCGAAATTGGCAAACGCCAACCACTGTGAAGGAGGTGCAGCAGTTTTTGGGGTTTGCGAATTATTACCGGAGGTTTATCCGGGGTTTTGGACAGGTGGCAGCTCCCATAACGTCTCTTTTGAAGGGGGGTCCGGTGCGTCTGCAGTGGTCAGACGAGGCGGACAGGGCGTTTGGGAGGCTGAAGGACCTGTTTACCTCGGCTCCGGTGCTGGCGCATCCGGATCCCTCTTTGCCATTTCAGGTAGAGGTGGACGCGTCAGAGGCCGGTATAGGAGCCGTGCTGTCGCAACGGTCCGGCGCGCCACCTAAACTCCGCCCCTGTGCTTTTTATTCCAAGAAGCTCAGTCCGGCGGAGCGAAACTATGACGTGGGGGACAGGGAGCTGTTAGCCGTGGTACAGGCCCTAAAGGTGTGGAGGCACTGGCTTGAGGGGGCTCAACACCCTTTCCTCATTTTGACGGACCACCGTAACCTGGAGTACATCCGGGCAGCGAGGAGGCTGAACCCTCGCCAGGCGAGGTGGAATATGTTTTTGACCCGGTTCACATTTAAGATCACGTACATCCCTGGGTCACAGAACGGTAAGGCAGACGCACTGTCTCGGCGGTATGACACGGAGGAGAGGTCCGTGGAGCCCACTCCCATACTGCCGGAGTCGTGTCTGGTGGCACCGGTAGTGTGGGAGGTCGATGCTGAACTCGAGCGGGCGTTACGCACCGACCCTAGTCCACCTCAATGCCCGGAGGGTCGGAAGTACGTTCCGCTCGAGGTTCGGGATCGATTGATCTATTGGGCTCACACGTCACCCTCCTCTGGACACCCTGGTATCGGCCGGACAGTGCACTGTCTTAGTGCCAAGTACTGGTGGCCCACGTTGGCGAGGGATGTGAGGGTTTATGTTTCCTCCTGCTCGGTGTGCGCCCAGTGTAAGGCGCCTAGACATCTGCCTAGGGGTAAGTTACTACCCCTGCCCGTTCCACAACGACCATGGTCTCACCTCTCGGTGGATTTCCTCACTGACCTTACTCCTTCACAGGGGAATACCACTATACTGGTCGTTGTGGACCGGTTTTCTAAGGCCTGTCGTTTGCTCCCTATGCCGGGCCTTCCTACTGCCCTGCAAACCGCCGAAGCACTATTCACCCATGTGTTCCGGCACTACGGGGTACCCGAGGATATTGTGTCTGATCGAGGTCCCCAATTTACCTCCAGAGTATGGAGAGCTTTTATGGAGCGGTTGGGGGTCTCGGTGAGCCTCACCTCGGGTTACCACCCGGAGAGTAATGGGCAGGTGGAACGCGTGAACCAGGATGTGGGTAGGTTTCTTAGAACATACTGCCAGGACCGGCCGGAGGAGTGGGCAAGGTACGTTCCCTGGGCCGAAATGGCCCAGAGTTCCCTACGCCATTCCTCCACTAACCTAACCCCTTTCCAATGTGTGTTAGGTTACCAGCCGGTTCTGGCACCTTGGCAGCAGAGCCAGATCGAGGCTCCTGCGGTGGATGAGTGGGCGCGGCGCTCGGAGGAGACATGGAACGTTGCGCACGTCCACCTGCAGCGGGCCCTCCGTCGTCATAAGGCGAGCGCCGATCTCCACCGCAGTGAGGGACCGGTGTACGCACTTGGTGATCGAGTCTGGCTCTCTACCAGAAACCTGCCCCTCCGCCTGCCCTGTTAGAAACTGGGTCGGTGGTTTGTAGGGCCATTTAAAGTCCTGAGAAGGTTGAACGAGGTGTGTTACAAATTACAACTACCTGTTGAGTATAAAAGTATTAACCCCTCGTTCCATGTGTCTCTTCTCAGGCCGGTGGTAGCTGGCCCACTCCAAGAAAGTGAGATCAGGGAGACTCCTCCACCCCCATTGGACATCGAGGGGGCACCGGCGTACTCCGTGCGGTCCATCTTGGATTCGAGACGTCGGATGGGGGGTCTCCAATATCTAGTGGAGTGGGAGGGGTACGGCCCGGAGGAACGGTGCTGGGTGCCGAGGAGAGACATTTTGGACCCGTCTCTCCTGACGGAATTCCGTCGTGGGCACCCGACGCACCCTGCTCCGCGTCCTCCTGGTCGTCCCCGAGGCCGGAGTCGGCGCACGTCTGGAGCCGCGCGTCAAGGGGGGGGTACTGTCACGGTTTCGGCCGAGGCTGCCTCTCTTCCTTGCTCGGGCATACTAGCTGCCACCGTTGCATGTTTCTATGTTCGGTTGCTTTTGTCTGATTGTTGTTACACCTGTTATCGTTTAGTGTAATTAGTGTCCTATAAGTTCTCGTTGTGTTTGTCTAGTGTTGTGTGTGATTGTTTTCACTGTCGTGCGCTTAGCTTTTGTATGTACAGTTTGCTCGGTTGAGCTGCTCTCCATTCTGTGTTTTTGGAGTAATTTGTCGCACGTATTTTGTGCGCCCGCTTTGTTTCGCCTGTGTGCGGAGTTTCTCGCCTCAGGGCATTTGTTTTCGTGCTGTGTTTTGTTGCCAAACAACTAAAGTCTTTTGGACTTACTTTGTGCGTCCTGCGCCTGATTCCACCACCACACCCACCTACAGCTACACTGACAGCTAGGTTGTACCAACCTCATGATGGGTATAGGGAAACCATGTGGTAGCCTAAACCTATCGATGTTACATTGAGCTGTGTGAATAGAAAATTAATGACAGTCATCTAATATGCTGTAATAGAAATAAGGCCATGCTCTTAAAATAATACACTGCTCAAAAAAATAAAGGGAACACATAAACAACACATCCTAGATCTGAATGAATGAAATAATCTTATTAAATACTTTTTTCTTTACATAGTTGAATGTGCTGATAACAAAATCACACAAAAATTATCAATGGAAATCAAATTTATCAACCCATGGAGGTCTGGATTTGGAGTCACCCTCAAAATTAAAGTGGAAAACCACACTACAGGCTGATCCAACTTTTATGTAATGTCCTTAAAACAAGTCAAAATGAGGCTCAGTAGTGTGTGTGGTCTCCACGTGCCTGTATGACCTCCCTACAACACCTGGGCACGCTCCTGATGAGGTGGCGGATGGTCTCCTGAGGGATCTCCTCCCAGACCTGGACTAAAGTATCCGCCAACTCCTGGACAGTCTGTGGTGCAATGTGGCGTTGGTGGATGGAGCGAGACATGATGTCCCAGATGTGCTCAATTGGATTCAGGTCTGGGGAACGGGCGGGCCAGTCCATAGCATCAATGCCTTCCTCTTGCAGGAACTGCTGACACACTCCAGCCACATGAGGTCTAGCATTGTCTTGCATTAGGAGGAACCCAGGGCCAACCGCACCAGCATATGGTCTCATAAGGGGTTTGAGGATCTCATCTCGGAACCTAATGGCAGTCAGGCTACCTCTGGCGAGCACATGGAGGGCTGTGCGGCCCCCCAAAGAAATGCCACCCCACCCCACACCATGACTGACCCACCGCCAAACCGGTCATGCTGGAGGATGTTGCAGGCAGCAGAACGTTCTCCACGGCGTTTCCAGACTCTGTCACGTCTGTCACATGTGCTCAGTGTGAACCTGCTTTCATCTGTGAAGAGCACAGGGCGCCAGTGGCGAATTTGCCAATCTTGGTGTTCTCTGGCAAATGCCAAACATCCTGCACAGTGTTGGGCTGTAAGCACAACCCCCACCTGTGGACGTCGGGCCCTCATACCACCCTAATGGAGTCTGTTTCTGACCGTTTGAGCAGACACATGCACATTTGTGGCCTGCTGGAGGTCATTTTGCAGGGCTCTGGCAGTGCTCCTCCTGCTCCTCCTTGCACAAAGGTGGAGGTAGCGGTCCTGCTGCTGGGTTGTTGCCCTCCTACGGCCTCCTCCACGTCTCCTGATGTACTGGCCTGTCTCCTGGTAGCGCCTCCATGCTCTGGACACTACCATGACAGACACAGCAAACCTTCTTGCCACAGCTCGCATTGATGTGCCATCCTGGATGAGCTGCACTAACTGAGCCACTTGTGTGGGTTGTAGACTCCGTCTCATGCTACCACTAGAGTGAAAGCACCGCCAGCATTCAAAAGTGACCAAAACATCAGCCAGGAAGCATAGGAACTGAGAAGTGGTCTGTGGTCACCACCTGCAGAACTACTTCTTTATTGGGGGTGTCTTGCTAATTGCCTATAATTTCCACCTGTTGTCTATTCCATTTGCACAACAGCATGTGAAATGTATTGTCAATCAGTGTTTCTTCCTAAGTGGACAGTTTGATTTCACAGAAGTGTGATTGACTTGGAGTTACATTGTGTTGTTTAAGTGTTCCCTTTATTTTTTCTAGCAGTGCATATAGTCCTCATTCATCTTAAACGGCACTGACCACCACTGCCATACAGCACATGCATCATTACACATGTTGGTCTGTATGAAGCTGATGCATCAACATTCAGTTGAACAATAGTAGATATAAACAGTATTTTGGCCACCATACACCATGCCACCTCTTCTTGACGACAGGGCTCTCAAACTTCTCCTTGGAAGGACGGATAGTTTTCAGGAAGGATGGACCATTAGATCCACCTTCATTTTGAACATGATACTAATCTGGCACTAGCCAATCCACAGGGGACCAGGTGAACAGCTGTGCTCACAGTGCAAGGAGAACAACACACCCAGGCCAAATACACCCCTGGCATTTAAAATCTTCCCTGGTAGGCCAAAGCTGTCTTCCACACTGAATTGAATTGCTTTTGACTTAAGGCCCCTGACACAGACAAGCATGAATGTAATTGTGAAATAAGTGAAAGAGTATCAATAGTTTTATTTTGATATTGGAAAGTGTCAGAGAAAGCAGAGGGAACTTTCCCACTGGTGCTAATGCTACTGAGAAAGGCTGTGTAAATGATGACGCTTATTTACCCAGCTGCTAGGTGAGTTGAGCTGGATTTCCCTCAGTATTTCTAGCACACTGTTGTGTGAGAGGGGGATTAGCTGGCATTTAAGGCTTTTCTCCTACTCGGCTCGCCAAATCATATTCTTACCTCTCCCCCTGGCGACTGAAGACTGGGTGTCTGCCACAAACCAACACCAGAGAGTAATCTTTTTATTTTATTTGGAACATCTGCCTTTGGAGCGGGATATGGGTGTTGTGGGGAGATTATTTGTCTCATACTGTATATATGAAGGGATTTTTACATGAGGGCACAGCTACACGGGTTCAAAAAGTTCTGAAATGGATCTGAGACTTCCCACCCAACCCGATATGCATAAATTATATATATTTTTTAAATCTTCTGGAGACCCGTTGCAAATGGACCCAAGGACAGTCAGACCCGTTCTGAAAAGGCTTGTGGAAAAACAGACCCGTGCCGGTTCGGATCCGATAGACCCGTTCAGATCCGAGGGTAGAAAGAGAGAAAGAAACCTCAGACTGGGTGCTGCAGCACCATCAATAAACAAGTGAAATTGGCCAAATGATCCACAGTTACTTATGTGTCCTTAAAAACTGCCTATAACAAATGAAGAAAAAAATACTTTTCGTTGTGTTTCGATGTGTAGCATATTCAAAACTTTATAGCCTATTGTTTTATTGGTTTTTACTTTCCTAAAACAATAAATGCTTCAGGGAATTGCATGCATACACACTGAGCGTACAAAACATTAGGAACACATGCTCTTTCCATGACCTAGACTGACCAGGTGAATTCTATGATCCCTTATTGATGTCACCTGTTAAATGCACTTCAATCAGTGTAGATGAAGGGGAGGAGACAGGTTAAAGAATGATTTTTTTTTGCCTTGAGACAATTGAAACATTGATTGTGTATGTGTGCCATTCAGAGGGTGAATGGGCAAGACAAAATATTTAAGTGCCTTTGAACAGGGTATGGTAGTAGGTGCCAGGCACACCGGTTTGAGTTTGTCAATAACAGTTTCCCATGTGTATCAACATTTGTCCACCACCCAAAGGACATCCAGCCAACTTGACACAACTGTGGGAAGCATTGGAGTCAACATGGGCCAGCATCCCTGTGGAATACTTTCGATACCTTGTAGTCCATGGCCTGATGAATTGAGGCTGTTCTGAGGGCAAAAGGGGGGGTGCAACTCAATATTAGGAAGATGTTCCTAATATTTTGTACACTCAGTGTAGGCCAATAGGCCTAGGCGTCCAACGTACATAAATATTAAAAAAATAAATATAAAGACAGAGAGAGAGAAAGATGGAGAACATGCAATCTTTATCCCTTCAGATATGCTTCTATTATACAGATTGTCGTACAGAAGATTTTCGATCAGAATATGTTTTATAAAGACAAGCATTATCTTGTTAGATCAATGGATAACTCTGGTAGGCCTAAAACATTCTTCATCACCTCACGTTCAACTTTCGAAGAGAGTTGGCATGCCGGTGCGCACTGCCTTCATATGCCTGCAGTAGCTAAGCCTAATAATAGCCATACCACACCAAACCTTCACAAAAGTTTCTTAACTTTATTAGAGTAATATCAACAGTAAGTCAAGTCATTGTTTATAAGGAAAATATGAACAGGTTATTATATTGCAGCATTAAATTACGTTTTTCATCTCACCCTCTTTGGTTTTTCCTTTTCATGATTTCAGTGCGAGTAGCCCTACCGGTAATTCTATTATATTGTGGCAAATACAACATTACAGTTGGAACTTAATTTATCGAAAGAAAGTGGCTCAACAGAATGAAACAAAACACTTACATATTTAAATTGAACTGGTTTAAAACTTCACAAAAGATTGGGAGTTTTGAACAGGCTTATATTGCAGCAATTGCCAACAAAGGCATGTTCCAACCGTAGGGCTTACCCGACAAATGACAGCAATAGGAGAAAAATATTTATTTGACAACAGGCCTACTTTTAACTTATCTTAAACTAAATATGGAGCACAAAATTAAAAATACATTTCAAACTTAATTTAGCTAATGAAAATGTCTCAACAAAATGAAACAAAACACTTTTTGCATATTTAAAGAACTGGTTTAGATTCTTAAATAGGCCTACAATAATAATAATAATAATAATAATAATAATAATAATAATAATTATATACGATAATAATAATAATGAGAAAATAAATAAAATAAAGATCTAAATTGCATCAAACCTGAATAGCGAGTTGCACACAGTCCATTTGGCCGCGCCAACGTTCTTCTCATCTTTCCCCTTATCGGCTTCTTTTCACTATACAATTTATCCTTTAACTTTCACATGAATGGGCTCAGGATGCTTTACTGTTGGCATGACACAGGACTGATGGTAGCGCTCACCTTGTCTTCTCCGGACAAGGTGTTTTCCGGATTCCCCAAACAATCGGAAAGGGGATTCATCAGAGAAAATGATTTTAGCCCAGTCCTCAGCAGTCCAATCCCTGTACCTTTTGCAGAATAAAAGTGTCTTCTTTGCTGCCCTTCTTGACACCAGGCCATCCTCCAAAAGTCTTTGCCTCACTGTGCGTGCAGATGCACTCACACCTGCCTGCTGCCATTCCTGAGCAAGCTCTGCACTGGTGGTAACCCGATCCCGCAGCTGAATCAACTTTAGGAGACGGTCCTGGCGCTTGCTGGACTTTCTTGGGCGCCCTGAACCCTTCTTCACAACAATTGAACCTCTCTCCTTGAAGTTGTTGATGATCCGATAAATTGTTGATTTAGGTGCAATCTTACTAGCAGCAATATCCTTGCATGTGAAGCCATTTTTGTGTAAAGCAATGATGACGGCACGTGTTTCCTTGCAGGTAACCATGGTTAACAGACAAAGAACAATGATTTCAAGCACCACCCTCCAGCCTTGTCCTCGTCAACACTCTCACCTGTGTTAACGAGAGAATCACTGACATGTCAGCTGGTGTCACGATCGTTGAGAGACGGATTGGACCAAGGTGCAGCGTGGTATGCGTACATATTTATTAATGATAAACACTTGACAAAACAACAAAAGCAACGTAACGTGAAGTCCTATGGGCTATACTCACAACAAGCCTAACAGGATCACAAACACGAGTCAAGATCCCACAACTAAGGTAGGCAACCAGGCTACCTAAGTATGATCCCCAATCAGAGACAATGAGCGACAGCTGCCTCTGATTGGGAATCACACCTGGCCAAACATAGAAAGATCAACCTAGATCTACAACATAGAAATACACTAACATAGATCTCAACAGAAAACTCACACCCTGACCCAACCAACAAGAGTTCTCTCGATCAGGGCGTGACAGTACCCCCCCCAAAGGTGCGTACTCCGGCCGCACCAACCTGACTCATTAGGGGAGGGTCCGGATGGGCATTCAACCTCGGAGGCGGATCAGGCTCCGGGCGTGACGACCTCTCCCTCTCTGCTTCCCCGTTGCGCCCCTGGTCTGGTCTGGACCTCGGCGCGATGCTTCCCCTCTCCTTCCTCCCACGATGCACCAAGCCCTGTTTGGACCTTGGTGTGGGAGACCCCAAACCTGGAGAGGGGCTGACGTCTGGGCCTGGATCGGCAATCCTCCCACGATGCACCAAGCCCTGTCTGGACCCTGATGTGGGAGGCCCCGACCCTGGAGAGGGGCTGATGTCTGGGCCTGGAGTAGAGCCGCTGGCCGGAGTTGAACTGGACCCTGGTGGAGCGGACTACTCTGGCACTGGACTGGAGCAGCTGACCAGAGCTGGACTAGGTACCGGTAGAGCGGATTGCTCTGGCACTGGAATGGAGCCGCTGACCGGAGCTGAACTAGGCACCGGTGGAGCGGCCTGCTCTGGCTCCGGAGTGGAGCAGCTGACCGGAGCTGGACTAGGAACACGCACCACTGGTCTGGTGCGAGGAGTAGGCATGGACCTTGCCGGACTGGATATACGCACCACTGGTTTGGTGGGGGGAGCAGGTACGGGGCGTACCGGGCTGGCCACACACACCACTGGTTTGGTGTGGGGAGCAGGTACGGGGCATACCGGGCTTGCGACACGCACCACTGATTTGGTGCGGGGAGAGGGTTCGGGCCGTACCGGACTGGATATGCGCACCACTGGTTTGGTGCGGGGAGCAGGTACGGGGCGTACCGGGCTGGCGACATACACCACTGGTTTGGTGCGAGGAGCAGGTACGGACCGTACTGAACTGGATACGCGCACCACTGGTTTGGTGTGGGGAGCAGGTATGGGGCGTACCAGGCTGGCGACACGCACCACTGGTTTAGTGCGGGGAGCAGGTACGGGCTGTACTGGACTGGATATGCGCACCACTGGTTTGGTGCGGGGAGCAGGTACGGGGCTTACCGGGCTGGCGACACGCACCACTGGTTTGGTGCGGGGAGCAGGTATGGGCAGTACTGGACTGGATACACGCACCACTGGTTTGGTGCGGGGAGCAGGTATGGGCCGTACTGGACTGGATACACGCACCACTGGTTTGGTGCGGGGAGCAGGTACGGGGCGTACCTGGCTGGCGACAGGCACCACTGGTTTGGTGCGGGGAGAAGGTACTGGGCGTACCGGGCTGGCGACAGGCACCACTGGTTTGGTGCGAGGAGCTGGCACAGGCCGTACCAGGCTGTGGAGGCGCACTGGAGGTCTGGAGCTTAGAGCTGGCACAACCCGTCCTGGCTGGATGCCCACTTTCGCACGGCACGTGCGGGGCGCTGGCACAGGACGCACTGGGCTATGAATGCGCACTGGCGTTTCTCCGCATACCTAGGTTCCTCAATGAACACACGCTCCTTTTGTTGCCTGACCAGCTCCTCTCTCCGTGCCTCCACTATTTCCTTCTCCCTACGGGCCTCCTGCAGCGCCTCCTCTTTAAGGGAGCTCTCCTGCTCTATTCTCCCTATCAGCCCCTGTAATGTAGTGGCCTCCTCTCTTAAACTCTCGATCCGCAGGTCTTGGAGGACCTATAAACTAGCGGCCTCCTCCTCTATAGTCAGCCCTTTCACGGCCTCCTGCTGCCTTGTCGTCCATCCCGTGTGCCCCCCCCTTTCTTCGTGATCGATTCCTTTTGAGTCACCAATTCTCCTTTCCTGCCTGGGCTTCCTCCTTCGCCCAGGGTCCACTACCAGCCAATATCTCCTCCCAAATCCAAAACGTCTTTCCCACCTGTGTCCAGGGTGTCTGCTGCTCCTGGGCACACTGCTTGGTCCGTTGGTGGTGGGATCTTGTGTCACGATCGTTGAGTGATGGATTGGACCAAGGTGCAGCGTGGTTTGCGTACATATTTATTAATGAAGATAAACACTTGACAAAACAACAAAAGCAACGTAACATGAAGTCATATGGGCTATACTCACAACAAGCCTTAGAGGAACACAAACACGAGTCAAGATCCCACAACTAAGGTAGGCAACCAGGCTACTTAAGTATGATCCCCAATCAGACACAACGAGCGACAGCTGCCTCTGATTGGGAATCACACCCGGCCAAACATAGAAAGATCAACCTAGATCTACAACATAGAAATACACTAACATAGATCTCAACAGAAAACTCACACCCTGACCCAACCAACAAGAGTTCTCTTGATCAGGGCGTGACAGCTCGTCCTTTTGTGGCAGGGCTGAAATACAGTGAAAATGTTCACACAACTACTGAACTACATGAATACTGACCAAACAACTACTGACCACAACTACTGACCACAACCCTACAACTTGTGATCACACAACTAAAGAACCACCTAATTACTGACCAAAATCACACAACTACTGACCACAACTACTGGCCACAGTTACTAACCACAACACGACTGACAACAACCACACAACTGCTGACCACAGTTATTAGCCACAACAACAAAACTACTGACCACAACCCCACAACTATTGACCACACAACTAATGAAAAATACTACTGACCACAACCACACAAAAACTGACCACACAACTACAGACCACAACTACTTACCAAAACAACAGAACTACAGAGCACAACTACATAGTTACTGACCATACAACTACTGACCACAACTCCTGACCATAACTATTGACCACAACTGCTGAACACATCCAGTGACCACAACCACAAAACTACTGACCAAAACACACAACTTCTGACCACACATCTAATCCACATAATTACTGACCGTCACAACTACTGACCATAACCACCTGGCCACAACTCTTGACCACAATGACATGACTGACCATAACTACTGACCAGGATTACTGACCACAACCACACAACTACCAACCACAGCCACACAAATACTGACCACAACTACTGGCCAGAATTAGTGACCACAACCACACAACTACCAACCACAGCCACCCAACTACTGACCACAGCTATTAACCACAGAACTACTGACCACTACTGATTAGAACTACTGACCACAACTACACAATGACTGACCACAACTACTAAAAAAGACAACTACTGACCACAACCACACAACTGACCACACAACTATTTAACACACCTCCTCTCCACAACACAACTACAGACCACAACTACTCTCCACAACACAACTACAGACCACAACTACACACTTACTGACCACACAACTACTGACCACAACTACTGACCATAAGTACTGATCACAACTCCTGACCACTTCTACTTACCACAACCACTGAATCACCACACAACTACTGACCACAAGTACACAAACAGTGACCACACAAATACTTAACCACACAACTACGGACCAGACAATTACTGACCACAACTACTGATCATAAGTACTGATCACAACTCCTGACCACTTCTACTAACCACAACCACTGAATCACCACACAACTACTGACCACAAGTACACAAACAGTGACCACACAAATACTTAACCACACAACTACGGACCAGACAATTACTGACTACAACTACACAACTATTGACCACACAACTTCTGAAAAACACAACTACTGAATCTCACCACTAGTGACCACATCCACACAACAACACAACTAATGATCATACAACTTCTTAGAAAAATAAACTTCTGACCACAACCACACAACTACTGACCACAACCAAACAAGCCATATGAACCGGCTGAGGCATGGGAGGTTCCTTCGACTGTGGCTTTCGGACCCGACGTCACTGTTAGAGCCGATTTGGGCATATTTTGTATAAAAGACTGAACATACTGAGCTCCATGTACATTTGTGTAAATATATTAAATATTAATGTATATGATGAAATATTAGGTACGTACCTTTATGATTTATTTTCCGGATTGAGATATATTCATTTGTTATTAGTGTAACTCAGTTTTTGGCCCCCCCTCTTGCCCATTCATTGTACTGTGTTAATTGTGTTAGTATAAAGGCAGGAAGTTGGGCCTTCGGGGGGGGGGAGTCCTTGCTAGATGCGGGAGCGGTATATTTTTTTGACCATATAGACATACAGAAATACAGACAGACAGGTCATATTATATTATGTATTTGCATTTCAAGTAATCTCTGCTTTAAGTTGATTGGAGAATACCTTTTTGTTAGATAAGAAGAATAAACATTTTTGTTGCACTATATCCCTGGATCTCATTGAATGTTTGGCCGTTTGGAAACGTTGAGTGTGGACTGTATGCGTCCGAAACAACCCCGCTTCAGGCTAGGGCAGTGGCTATGGTAAAGAGGAAAGGAAGCCACTACAATCAAGTCAAAAAACTCCGTGAAGGATTACTACCGGAAGGAAATCTCCGGTTCGGACACACGCTGGATTTTGTTCTATTTGTAATTGCATTCGGACCATAAGGACAGCTCGCTTGGAAGGATTTGAACTCCTAGATTTCGCCAGCCGTGAGTAACCACTGCGAATGAATGAGCTGCCCTGTTCAAGGCGATCGTTTGATCATGCATATTATGGAAGCGCAAATGTGCTTATAATTGGAATGTTTGATAAACTTGGGAATGGAATTCAAAATACAGCGCTGTGAAAACAATTAAGAAGTTTAAGTTTGGGAAACACAGATCCTATGCACAATGTAGCCTAATCATATATCTAATATTTGGCCTAACGTGGAAATGCAATCCATCAACGCAACGAATGCAACTTAAGGATCTAAAGATACTGCGTGTTAAAACTTCATTAAAGGGACAAAACCTCAACGGGATGAAATGTTTAAAACGCATCTAAAATGCCAAACTTGCACATGTGCAATTCAAAATGGGTCAATATGCTGAAATGGATGACTGTGTTTTTAAAGATTAAAGGAGGTCTAAAGGGGCATTACGTTTAACAATCAAACCAACAACCGTGTCATTGTAAATTGAGTGAACTAAAAGTGAATGATGGAGGAGGAAATCCCAAATAAGACTCCACTGGAGAGGGCAGAGGAGCATCTAAATTCACTCTATGCAGCCCGGAGAGGCAAACTTGGAGTGTGTACACGCAAAATGAATGAAATAAAAGTCCTTCTTGTTGATGGAGGAAACATTGCAACTGTGAATGAGAGTCTTGAAGCATTTGATGCTGTGCTCAATGACTTTAAGAAGGCTCATGAATCTGTGCTAGAGCTGGTCACAGAGGAGGAACAGGAACAGGAGAGCATTAACTATTATCAACCAAGAATGAGAACTTATGAACATTTCCTGAAAGAGGTGGAAATATGGAAAAAGGCTGAAGTTGAGCCACAAACGCTCATTGAACCACATGACAGCATTTCCAATGTGTCAAAAATATCAAGTAAAACTAAGTATTCTAAGACTGCTTCCTCAGTGTCCTCTGAACGCCTTAAAGCCGAGGCAGAACGAGCAGCTCTACTAGCTCGCCAAGCATCATTACAAGACAAGCATGCATTGGAACTGGAGAAAGCTCAACTGAATGTTAGGATGGAAAAAATGGCACTGGAAACGGACATAGCAGCATATAATGCCAAACTGAAGGTCCTGGAGAGTACCGAGTCAACTTCTCAATCCCATTCTGTGGCAGCCCATTTACTAAGCCAAGAAGATGGAATGAACTCTTATTTTGAGAAACAGGAACCAGAGGTCTATGTGGAACCTGAACCATCACCTGTTGAGTTTGCTGCATTAGGTGCAGTTCCAAAGACCCCACTACAAAGAGTTTTACAACAACCGACCACAAAGCCATCAAACCCTATTCCGAAAACAGTCGTAAACCACACTCTTCAGCAGCCAACAGCAAGGTCTAGCAATCGACACAGAATCAACACTGCGGGTATCAGCCATAATACCAGCCATGATAACCTCTCTACTGTCATGCAAAGGCAGAATGAAATTGCTGACCTCCTTGTACTACAGCACAAACAAGCCACACTCCCTGTTAGGGAGATACCTATGTTTGACGGTGATCCTCTAAACTTTAGGCCATTCATGCGTGCATTTGAGCATGGTATAGAAGATAAGACAAGCAGTCACCAGGATAGGCTCTATTACCTGGAACAATACACCTCTGGTCAGCCCAAGGATCTGGTCCGTAGTTGTCTGCATATGGAAGCCAGAAGAGGCTATGCAGTAGCTAAGAGGTTGTTAAAGGAACACTTTGGCAATGAAATCAAAGTCACCACTGCTTACATGGAAAAGGCTTGGAACTGGACAAACATCAAACCCGATGATGGAAAGGGACTGGGTGGTTATGCACTCTATCTAAGAGGTTGCTGTAACGCTATGCAAGACCTACAGAACATGGAAGAGCTTAATCTTCCCTCCAACATAAAGCTGATCATGTCAAAACTTCCCTACAAACTAAGGGAAAAATGGAGGTCTATGGCATGTGATATTTTAGAGAGAAGTCACCTGAGGGCCCAGTTCAGTGACCTGGTAACGTTCATGGAAAAACAGGCCAAAATACTGCAGGATCCGTTGTATGGAGATATTCAAGATCCCCTGTACAACAAAAGGTTTTTAAAACCCAAAACAGAAGCTGACTTTAAACAGCAGTTCAAGTCCAAGAGTAGGGGAAGCAGCTTTGCCACTACAGTAGCTGTAGTGGCAGATTGTGACTCTGAAAAACCTTTAAAGGAACAAACATTCAAAGTAAAGAGACCAGGCACCTACCCTTCTGATGCTCCCAGTATCTCATGTATATTTTGTGCTGGTGCGCATTTATTGGTCGACTGCCAACAGGTGAAGGCACAGCCACATGAATTCAAGGTTGAGTTTCTGAGATCAAAAGGCCTTTGTTTTGGCTGTTTGATGAGAGGACACTTAAGCAGAGAATGTAAAAGAAGGATGACCTGTCAGAGCTGTCAAAGAAAGCACCCCACTATCCTGCACATTGAAGGAAGAGAGAGATTTAGATCTCAAAAGGCAGATATGAGTGGTGTAGCAGTAAAGCGGGAGGAGATTGTCAGCAGTGCTCTTGTTTCACTGGAAGCTGGTGAAGATACCGGGGCTGGTACAGATTGTGCACTTGCAATTGTGCCAGTTCAAGTAAAGGTGGCAAATGGAAGCAAGTCTGTGTTAACCTATGCGTTTCTCGATTCTGGTAGCTCAGCAACATTTTGTACGGAGAGACTCATGAGGCAGTTGCAAGCTAAAGGCAGTGCGACTGAAATTCTGCTACGCACAATGGGGCAGGAGAGTCCTACCAAGAGCTTTGAGATATCTGGATTAGAGATTGGCAATGTGGAAGGCGACACATTTCTTGCATTACCAAAGGTCTACACCCAACATAAGATCCCAGTGACAAGAGAGAACATTCCCACTCAGAAAGAGCTCAAAAGGTGGCCATACCTGAAAGAGGTTCAGTTGAAGGAGATTGATGCTGACGTCGAACTTCTGATTGGCGTAAATGCTCCAAAGGCAATGGAACCCTGGCAAATCATAAATAGCCAAGGCAACGGACCGTATGCAGTGAAAACCCTCTTTGGATGGGTGATGAATGGTCCTCTCAACAGTAGTACCATGGCAGAAGAATCCGGGCGTCCTACGGTGATGGCCAATCGTATCTCAATGGCCGACCTGGGGGTTCTTCTTGTAAATCAGTACAACCATGACTTCCCTGAGAGAGAGTATGAAGAGAAAAGTGAGATGTCAGCTGAGGATCGTAGGTTTATGGAGATAGTATCAAGCTCCATAACCCTCAAAGACCATCACTACTACTTACCGTTGCCCTTTCGCAACAAAGATGTAGTCCTGCCAAACAACCGCGACATGGCAAAGCAGCGGGCTCTAAATATTATCAGGAAGTTCAAGAAGGACAAAGGTTACGCTGCAGAGTACAAAGGCTTCATGGAAGAGATGATAACAAAAGGTTACGCCGAGAAGGTACCACAAGAACAGCTCCTCAGAGAGAAAGGCAAGGTATGGTACATACCACACCATGGCGTTCACCATAAGCGCAAAGGAACGATACGAGTGGTGTTTGACTGTTCATCATCCTATAAAGGTACATCTCTTAACAGTGAACTCCTTCAAGGCCCTGACCTGGCAAACACGCTTATAGGAGTCTTGCTAAGATTTCGGCAAGAGCACATTGCCATGATGGCAGACATCGAAGGAATGTTCCATCAAGTACGTGTCCATGAAGATGACTTAGACTTCCTGCGATTCCTATGGTGGCCGGATGGTGATACTAACAAAAGATTGGAGGAGTACAGAATGACAGTACATCTTTTCGGTGCTATATCCTCTCCAAGTTGTGCAAACTTTGCACTGCGAAAGACTGCAGAAGACAACTGTGAGGGGTACGATGAAGAGGTGATTCAAACAGTAAAGTCCAACTTCTATGTTGATGACTGCCTCAAGTCAGTGGCCACAGAAGAACAAGCCATAGCTCTCACAAGAAACCTCAGGGATGTGTGCTCTCAAGGTGGGTTCAAATTGACCAAGTGGGTCAGCAACAGCCGCACTGTACTAGCTTCTATCCCTGATGAACACAAAGCCAAGCAGATAAAAGAACTGGACCTGGACAGAGAAAAGCTGCCTGTTGAAAGAGCACTTGGAATCCGATGGAACATTGAAAGGGATGTGTTTACCTTCCAGGTCACTGTCAAGAACAGACCCCTTACAAGAAGAGGTATTCTCTCAACTGTCAGCTCTATTTATGATCCATTAGGTTTCCTCGCCCCATTCGTATTAAAGGCAAAGCAAATTCTTCAAGTGCTCTGCAAGCTAAAGTGTGGATGGGACGAAGTCATCCCTGAAGAACACTCTATTTCATGGAAGAGATGGCTCTCAGAGCTGGACCAGCTCTCCAGATTCCAGATCAACAGGTGTATGATGCCGGAGAACTTTGGTCAAATCAAGACCGCACAGCTGCATCACTTCGGTGATGCAAGTGAACAAGGTTATGGCACGGCAAGCTACCTTAGGTTCACAAACGTTATGGAAAAGGTCCACATCGCATTCATACTGGGGAAATCAAGGGTGACTCCACTCAAGCAGATGACGATCCCCAGACTGGAACTTGCTGCAGCAACATTGGCAGTGCGAGTGGACAGGATGTTAAGGTTGGAGCTCCAGATTGAACTTGAGGAGTCAACTTTCTGGACAGACAGCCAGTCGGTGCTAAAATACATCCGCAACGATACCAAGAGATTCCATACTTTTGTGGCTAATAGGGTTGCTATGATCCGTGACCTATCGAAAGCAAAACAGTGGAGGTATTTGAACTCCAAACACAACCCAGCCGATGATGCCTCAAGAGGATTACATGTTGAAACTTTCCTGAACTCAAAGAGATGGCGCAAAGGACCAGAATTCCTGGAGAAAACAGAAACACAATGGCCGAAAGTCCCCGAGGAGCTTGGCTCCATCCCTCCAGATGATCCAGAGGTGAGAAAAGACGTCATCGTAAACAGTACATGTGTGGAAGAAAAGAGTCCGACCAGCAAACTGATTGAGTACTATTCAACATGGAACAGCTTGAAGAAAGCAGTTGCCTGGATGCTGAAACTGAAGAGACTTCTACTACAGTTAAGCCAGAAAAGGAAAGTTCTCACCCAAACTGATCCAGGATCAGATCAGAGTCTGACAAACTCACTGAAGGAACAAATTGACAAGTTCAAACTGACGTTTGGAAAAGAAAGTCTGTCTGTAGATGACCTAGATGAAGCAGAAAAGGTCATCATTCGATTTGAGCAACGACAGCACTTTAAACAAGAAATTGCACTAGTTGTAAAAGGAAAACAATGTACCAAGAGAAGCGGCTCAATCTGTAAGCTTGATCCAATAGTTGACAATGGCATTCTGAGAGTAGGAGGAAGGTTAAGCAAAGCTGCTATGCCTACGGAACTAAAGAATCCTATGATCCTGCCCAAAGACTCCTACATCTCCAGACTGATCTTACTCCACATCCATGAGCAGGTTGGCCACTCTGGGAGAGGTCACATGCTTTCTAGACTTCGCCAGCGATATTGGATACCCTGTGCCAACTCCTTAGCAAGGAAGATCCTTAAGAGCTGTGTCTTCTGCAGGCGGATGCAAGCTAGAGCTGGGGAACAGAAGATGGCTGACCTTCCACAAGATCGGGTAGCACCTGATTTGCCGCCTTTCACCCACGTGGGCATAGATTACTTTGGCCCCATAGAGGTGAAGCGAGGCCGCGTTCATGTGAAGCGGTATGGTGTGATCTTTACTTGCCTTGTGAGTCGAGCTGTCCATCTAGAAGTTGCTAGTTATCTGGATACTGATTCCTGCATCAATGCCCTGCGCAGGTTCATCTGTCGAAGGGGCCCAGTAACAAGTATCAGAACAGACAATGGCACCAACTTTGTTGGAACACACAGAGAGCTAGGAGAAGCTCTGAAAGAGCTGGATCACAACAAGATTCAAAATAAATTACTGAAGGAAGGAGTGACATGGTCATTCAACCCTCCCTCTGGAGCCCACCATGGGGGGGTATGGGAGAGGTTGATCCGACTGGTGAAAAAGATCCTCTATTCAGTCCTTAAAGAGCAAGTACTGGATGATGAGGCTTTGCAGACAGCCTTGTGTGAAGTTGAGGCGATTATGAACGACAGACCAATCACTACTGTAACAAATGACCCTAACGATCTAGAACCCCTGACTCCGAACCATCTGCTTCATCTGAAAGCAAAGCCAGTCCTGCCACCAGGACTATTCCAGAGAAGTGACCTATACTCACGAAGGAGATGGAAGCAAGTACAATATATCACTGACCTCTTCTGGAAGAGATGGATCAGGGAGTATCTTCCACTTATGCAGGAGCGGAACAAGTGGAACAAAACTAAGAGAAACTTCAGTCCTGGTGACCTTGTGGTCATCGTCGATGACACCGCCCCAAGGAACTCTTGGCTAATGGGGCGTGTGGTGAAGGCTTTGCCAGGGGCCAAAGGTCTTGTCCGGAGCGTCATGGTTAAGACTAAGACCAATATCCTACAGAGACCTATCAATAAACTCTGTCTGCTCCTTGAGGCGACGAAGTGAGACACACACACACACACAGTGCTCCATCTTTGAATCACGTGCACCTCTGATTCGTTGATGTCGTACTCTTACATTCTTTGATGTCATACATTTTGTGGACGTCAAACTCTTGACATTTTTTGGAAGTTGAACACCTTTACACTTCAACTCAGACTGAGATCTATGGACTATTTTCCTATATGGCACCTTGTATATTTGTATATAGCTATGAACTGTAATGGTGCTCTGGTATAGAATGTTTTTGTATTGGCTCTACGTTTGAATATTAAGTAATTGTTGTGCATTCAGTGCAGTCAACAATTAGGGGCCGGTATGTTAGAGCCGATTTGGGCATATTTTGTATAAAAGACTGAACATACTGAGCTCCATGTACATTTGTGTAAATATATTAAATATTAATGTATATGATGAAATATTAGGTACGTACCTTTATGATTTATTTTCCGGATTGAGATATATTCATTTGTTATTAGTGTAACTCAGTTTTTGGCCCCCCCTCTTGCCCATTCATTGTACTGTGTTAATCAATCAATCAATCAATTTTATTTTATATAGCCCTTCTTACATCAGCTAATATCTCGAAGTGCTGTACAGAAACCCAGCCTAAAACCCCAAACAGCTAGTAATGCAGGTGTAGAAGCACGGTGGCTAGGAAAAACTCCCTAGAAAGGCAAAACCTAGGAAGAAACCTAGAGAGGAACCAGGCTATGAGGGGTGGCCAGTCCTCTTCTGGCTGTGCCGGGTGGAGATTATAACAGAACCATGCCAAGATGTTCAAAAATGTTCATAAGTGACAAGCATGGTCAAATAATAATCAGGAATAAATCTCAGTTGGCTTTTCATAGCCGATCATTAAGAGTTGAAAACAGCAGGTCTGGGACAGGTAGGGGTTCCATAACCGCAGGCAGAACAGTTTAAACTGGAATAGCAGCAAGGCCAGGTGGACTGGGGACAGCAAGGAGTCACCACGGCCGGTAGTCCCGACGTATGGTCCTAGGGCTCAGGTCTCTCAGTTGGCTTTTCATAGCCGATCATTAAGAGTTGAAAACAGCAGGTCTGGGACAGGTAGGGGTTTCGTAGCCGCAGGCAGAACAGTTGAAACTGGAATAGCAGCAAGGCCAGGCGGACTGGGGACAGCAAGGTGTCATCATGCCCGGTAGTCCTGACGTATGGTCCTAGGGCTCAGGTTCTCAGAGAGAAAGAGAGAACGAGAGAATTAGAGAGAGCATACTTAAATTCACACAGGACACTGGATAAGACAGGAGAAGTACTCCAGGTATAACCAACTAACCCCAGCCCCCCGACACATAAACTACTGCAGCATAAATACTGGAGGCTGAGACAGGAGCGGTCCGGAGACACTGTGGCCCCATCCGAAGAAACCCCCGGACAGGGCCAAACAGGAAGGATATAACCCCACCCACTCCGCCAAAGCACAGCCCCCGCACCACTAGAGGGATATCCCCAACCACCAACTTACAATCCTGAGACAAGGCCGAGTATAGCCCACAGAGGTCTCCACCACAGCACAAACCAAGGGGGGGGCGCCAACCCAGACAGGAAGATCACGTCAGTAACTCAACCCACTCAAGTGACGCACCCCTCCCAGGGACGGCATGAAAGAGCACCAGCAAGCCAGTGACTCAGCCCCTGCAACAGGGTTAGAGGCAGAGAACCCCAGTGGAGAGGGGAACCGGCCTGGCAGAGACAGCAAGGGCTGTTCGTTGCTCCAGCCTTTCCGTTCACCTTCACACTCCTGGGCCAGACTACACTCAATCATATGACCTACTGAAGAGATAAGTCTTCAGTAAAGACTTAAAGGTTGAGACCGAGTCTGCGTCTCTCACATGGGTAGGCAGACTGTTCCATAAAAATGGAGATCTATAGGAGAAAGCCCTGCCTCCCGCTGTTTGCTTAGAAATTCTAGGGACAATTAGGAGGCCTGCGTCTTGTGACCGTAGCGTACGTATTGGTATGTACGGCAGGACCAACTCGGAAAGATAGGTAGGAGCAAGCCCATGTAACGCTTTATAGGTTAACAGTAAAACCTTGAAATCAGCCCTTGCCTTAACAGGAAGCCAGTGTAGGGAAGCTAGCACTGGAGTAATATGATCAAATTTCTTGGTTCTAGTCAGGATTCTAGCAGCCGTATTTAGCACTAACTGAAGTTTATTTAGTGCTTTATCCGGGTAGCCGGAAAATAGAGCATTGCAGTAGTCTAACCTAGAAGTAACAAATGCATGGATTAATTTTTCTGCATCATTTTTGGACAGAAAATGTCTGATTTTTGCAATGTTACGTAGATGGAAAAAAGCTGTCCTTGAAACAGTCTTGATATGTTCGTCAAAAGAGAGATCAGGGTCAAGAGTAACGCCTAGGTCCTTCACAGTTTTATTTGAGACGACTTTACAACCATCAAGATTAATTGTCAGATTTAACAGAAGATCTCTTTGTTTCTTGGGACCTAGAACAAGCATCTCTGTTTTGTCCGAGTTTAAAAGTAAAACGTTTTCAGCCATCCACTTCCTTATGTCTGAAACACAGGCTTCTAGCGAGGGCAATTTTGGGGCTTCACCATGCTTCATTGAAATGTACAGCTGTGTGTCATCCGCATAGCAGTGAAAGTTAACATTATGTTTTCGAATAACATCCCCAAGAGGTAAAATATATAGTGAAAACAATAGTGGTCCTAAAACGGAACCTTGAGGAACACCGAAATGTACAGTTGATTTGTCGGAGGACAGACCATTCACAGAGACAAACTGATATCTTTCCGACAGGTAGGATCTAAACCAGGCCAGAACTTGTCCGTGTAGACCAATTTGGGTTTCCAGTCTCTCCAAAAGAATGTGGTGATCGATGGTGTCAAAGGCAGCACTAAGGTCTAGTAGCACGAGGACAGATGCAGAGCCTCGGTCTGACGCCATTAAAAGGTCATTTACCACCTTCACAAGTGCAGTCTCAGTGCTATGATGGGGTCTAAAACCAGACTGAAGCATTTCGTATACATTGTTTGTCTTCAGAAAGGCAGTGAGTTGCTGCGCAACAGCTTTTTCTAAAATTTTTGAGAGGAATGGAAGATTCGATATAGGCCGATAGTTTTTTATATTTTCCGGGTCAAGGTTTGGCTTTTTCAAGAGAGGCTTTATCACTGCCACTTTTAGTGAGTTTGGTACACATCCGGTGGATAGAGAGCTGTTTATTATGTTCAACATAGGAGGGCCAAGCACAGGAAGCAGCTCCTTCAGCAGTTTAGTAGGAATAGGATCCAGTATGCAGCTTGAAGGTTTAGAGGCCATGATTATTTTCATCATTGTGTCAAGAGATATAGTACTAAAACACTTAAGTGTCTCTCCCGATCCCAGGCCCTCGCAGAGCTGTGCAGATCCAGGACAGCTAAGCCCTGGAGGAATACGCAGATTCAAAGAGGAGTCCGTAATTTGCTTTCTAATGGTCATGATCTTTTCCTCAAAGAAGTTCATGAATTTATCACTGCTGAAGTGAAAGCCATCCTCTCTTGGGGAATGCTGCTTTTTAGTTAGCTTTGCAACAGTATCAAAAAGAAATTTTGGATTGTTCTTATTTTCCTCGATTAAGTTGGAAAAGTAGGATGATCGAGCAGCAGTGAGGGCTCTTCGGTACTGCACGGTACTGTCTTTCCAAGCTAGTCGGAAGACTTCCAGTTTGGTGTGGCGCCATTTCCGTTCCAATTTCCTGGAAGCTTGCTTCAAAGCTCGGGTATTTTCTGTATACCAGGGAGCTAGTTTCTTATGACAAATGTTTTTCGTTTTTAGGGGTGCAACTGCATCTAGGGTATTGCGCAAGGTTAAATTGAGTTCCTCAGTTAAGTGGTTAACTGATTTTTGTCCTCTGACGTCCTTGGGTAGGCAGAAGGAGTCTGGAAGGGCATCAATGAATTTTTGTGTTGTCTGAGAATTTATAGCACGACTTTTGATGCTCCTTGGTTGGGGTCTGAGCAGATTATTTGTTGCGATTGCAAACGTAATAAAATGGTGGTCCGATAGTCCAGGATTTTGTGGAAAAACATTAAGATCTACAACATTTATTCCATGGGACAAAACTAGGTCCAGAGTATGACTGTGGCAGTGAGTAGGTCCAGAGACATGTTGGACAAAACCCACTGAGTCGATAATGGCTCCAAAACACTTTTGGAGTGGGTCTGTGGACTTCTCCATGTGAATATTAAAATCACCAAAAATTAGAATATGATCTGCTATGACTACAAGGTCTGATAGGAATTCAGGAAACTCAGAGAGGAACGCTGTATATGGCCCAGGAGGCCTGTAAACAGTAGCTATAAAAAGTGATTGAGTAGGCTGCATAGATTTCATGACTAGAAGCTCAAAAGATGAAAACGCCATTTTTTTTTTTGTAAATTGAAATTTGCTATCGTAAATGTTAGCAACACCTCCGCCTTTGCGGGATGCACGGGGAATATGGTCACTAGTGTAACCAGGAGGTGAGGCCTCATTTAACACAGCAAATTCATCAGGCTTAAGCCATGTTTCAGTCAGGCCAATCACATCAAGATTATGATCAGTGATTAGTTCATTGACTATGACTGCCTTTGAAGTGAGGGATCTAACATTAAGTAACCCTATTTTGAGATGTGAGGTATCACGATCTCTTTCAATAATGGCAGGAATGGAGGAAGTCTTTATCCTAATAAGATTGCTAGGGTGAACACCGCCATGTTTAGTTTTGCCCAACCTAGGTCGAGGCACAGACACAGTCTCAATGGGTATGGCTGAGCTGACTACACTGACTGTGCTATTGGCAGACTCCACTAAGCTGGCAGGTTGGCTAACAGCCTGCTGCCTGGCCTGCACCCTATTTCACTGTGGGGCTAGAGGAGTTAGAGCCCTATCTATGTTGGTAGATAAGAGGAGAGCACCCCTCCAGCTAGGATGGAGTCCGTCACTCCTCAGCAGGTCAGGCTTGGTCCTGTTTGTGGGTGAGTCCCAGAAAGAGGGCCAATTATCCACAAATGTTATCTTTTGGGAGGGGCAGAAAACAGTTTTCAACCAGCGATTAAGTGCTGAGACTCTGCTGTAGAGCTCGTCACTTCCCCTAACTGGGAGGGGGCCAGAGACAATTACTCGATGCCGACACATCTTTCTAGCTGATTTACACGCTGAAGCTATGTTGCACTTGGTGACCTCTGACTGTTTCATCCTAACATCGTTGGTGCCGACGTGGATAACAATATCTCTATACTCTCTACACTCGCCAGTTTTAGCTTTAGCCAGCACCATCTTTAGATTAGCCTTAACGTCGGTAGCCCTGCCCCCTGGTAAACAGTGTATGATCGCTGGGTGATTCGTTTTAAGTCTAATACTGCGGGTAATGGAGTCGCCAATGACTAGGGTTTTCAATTTGTCAGAGCTAATGGTGGGAGCCTTCGGAGTCTCAGACCCCGTAACGGGAGGAGTAGAGACTAGAGAAGACTCAGACTCAGACTCCGACTCGCTACATAATGGGGAAAACCGGTTGAAGGTTTCTGTCGGCTGAATGAGCGACACCGGTTGAGCATTCCAACAGTATTTCCCTCCAGAAGCCATGAGAAAGTTGTCCGGCTGCGGGGACTGTGCGGGGGGATTTATACTAACGTTACTGTCTGTACTTACTGGTGGCACAGACGCTGTTTCTTCCTTTCCTACACTGATATTACCCTTGCCTAACGATTGCGTCTGAAGCTGGGCTTGTAGCACAGCTATTCTCGCCGTAAGGCGAGAATTCTCCTGTATATTATGAGTACAGCGACTGCAATTAGAAGACATCATGTTAATGTTACTACTTAGCTTCGGCTGTTGAAGATGTTGATGAACCATGTCCAGATAAAGCGTCCGGAGTGAAAAAGTTGAATAAGGGAAAAAAGTTGCGATGGAAAAAAGGAAAATAACGTAAAGTTGGCAGCTAAAACGCACAGGAAAATGACTCTTCTGTCTCGGGATAAACGTCCGGGGTGAAAAAGTTTAACGAAAAAAGATGAGTGAGGACAAAACTAAAAAGTTGGTAAATTTGTTGAACACAGAGATTGATTAAACGTTTATTAAAAGTAAAACGTGAATAGTTTGGCAGGTAGCCAAGTAGCAACAAACAGCACAGCAGCACGGAGACAATGCAATTGTGTTAGTATAAAGGCAGGAAGTTGGGCCTTCGGGGGGGGGAGTCCTTGCTAGATGCGGGAGCGGTATAGTTTTTTGACCATATAGACATACAGAAATACAGACAGACAGGTCATATTATATTATGTATTTGCATTTCAAGTAATCTCTGCTTTAAGTTGATTGGAGAATACCTTTTTGTTAGATAAGAAGAATAAACATTTTTGTTGCACTATATCCCTGGATCTCATTGAATGTTTGGCCGTTTGGAAACGTTGAGTGTGGACTGTATGCGTCCGAAACAACCCCGCTTCAGGCTAGGGCAGTGGCTATGGTAAAGAGGAAAGGAAGCCACTACAGTCACCAATAAAAAACAAAACAAACTCCCTGATGTTCCCCTTTGCTGAGGCGTTATTCTGTAACGTGCATGCTCGGAGTCGGGAAGCAAGTACAGGGAGTGAATTTAACAATAAATAATACATGGAACAAAACAAGAAACATGAGTAGTGTACAGACATGAAACACAGGAACAGAATCAATAACGCCTAGGGAAGGAACCAAAGGGAGTGACATATACAGTGGGGGAAAAAAGTATTTAGTCAGCCACCAATTGTGCAAGTTCTCCCACTTAAAAAGATGAGAGAGGCCTGCAATTTTCATCATAGGTACACGTCAACTATGACAGACAAATTGAGATATTTTTTTCCAGAAAATCACATTGTAGGATTTTTTATGAATTTATTTGCAAATTATGGTGGAAAATAAGTATTTGGTCACCTACAAACAAGCAAGATTTCTGGCTCTCACAGACCTGTAACTTCTTCTTTAAGAGGCTCCTCTGTCCTCCACTCGTTACCTGTATTAATGGCACCTGTTTGAACTTGTTATCAGTATAAAAGACACCTGTCCACAACCTCAAACAGTCACACTCCAAACTCCACTATGGCCAAGACCAAAGAGCTGTCAAAGGACACCAGAAACAAAATTGTAGACCTGCACCAGGCTGGGAAGACTGAATCTGCAATAGGTAAGCAGCTTGGTTTGAATAAATCAAATGTGGGAGCAACTATTAGGAAATGGAAGACATACAAGACCACTGATAATCTCCCTCGATCTGGGACTCCACGCAAGATCTCACCCCGTGGGGTCAAAATGATCACAAGAACGGTGAGCAAAAATCCCAGAACCACACGGGGGGACCTAGTGAATGACCTGCAGAGAGCTGGGACCAAAGTAACAAAGCCTACCATCAGTAACACACTACGCCACCAGGGACTCAAATCCTGCAGTGCCAGACGTGTCCCCCTGCTTAAGCCAGTACATGTCCAGGCCCGTCTGAAGTTTGCTAGAGTGCATTTGGATGATCCAGAAGAGGATTGTGAGAATGTCATATGGTCAGATGAAACGAAAATATAACTTTTTGGTAAAAACTCAACTCGTCGTGTTTGGAGGACAAAGAATGCTGAGTTGCATCCAAAGAACACCATACCTACTGTGAAGCATGGGGGTGGAAACATCATGCTTTGGGGCTGTTTTTCTGCAAAGGGACCAGGACGACTGATCCGTGTAAAGGAAATAATTAATGGGGCCATGTATCGTGAGATTTTGAGTGAAAACCTCCTTCCATCAGCAAGGGCATTGAAGATGAAACGTGGCTGGGTCTTTCAGCATGACAATGATCCCAAACACACCGCCCGGGCAACGAAGGAGTGGCTTCGTAAGAAGCATTTCAAGGTCCTGGAGTGGCCTAGCCAGTCTCCAGATCTCAACCCCATAGAAAATCTTTGGAGGGAGTTGAAAGTCCGTGTTGCCCAGCGACAGCCCCAAAACATCACTGCTCTAGAGGAGATCTGCATGGAGGAATGGGCCAAAATACCAGCAACAGTGTGTGAAAACCTTGTGAAGACTTACAGAAAACTTGCCAACAAAGGGTATATAACAAAGTATTGAGAAACTTTTGTTATTGACCAAATACTTATTTTCCTCCATAATTTGCAAATAAATTCATAAAAAATCTTACAATGTGATTTTCTGGATTTTTTTTCTCCCATTTTGTCTGTCATAGTTGACGTGTACCTATGATGAAAATTACAGGCCTCTCTCATCTTTTTAAGTGGGAGAACTTGCACAATTGGTGGCTGACTAAATACATTTTTCCCCCACTGTATATATAGGGGAGGTAATCAGGAAGGTGATTAAGGCCAGTTGAGTCTCATAACACTGCGCAGGTGAGCGTAACGATGTTGGCAGGTGTGCGAAATGAACATAATGAACGGTCCACTGGTGATCGAGAAGGGGAGCGGGACACGTGACACTACCCAATGTTTATTAACTTGATAATTCACGTCATTCTTAGCTTAGCTAAATGGTATAGTCGTTGTGCATTCTCAATGGACATTGTTAAATCGGGTGCTTCGTAAATTCGCTCTGGCTATCTGCTCCGATTTCAGAGCACTCTCATCTGAATGTGCCAGAGCACAGAATAACTATTGAAATTATGAATGCTCAACATCCGTTGAAAATGGCCGGTGTCAGTAAACGTCGCTGAAAAAAACAGAATTAAATTGTTGCCATCAGCACAGTTATAGTCATCAATGCTCTGGATAACTTGAAAAAAGCCTAACCAACTCTGCTAGGGTGAGTAAAATGATCAGAGTGAGGTGTTCTGTCATTTGTGTCTGGAAGTAGCTAGCAAGCTAGCCAACTTTAGCCAGTTAGCTTGGGTGCTTGACTGCCATTGTGAGGTCAGAACGCTCGGATCAACCCTGCTCCTCGGCCAGAGCGGGCAGTGTGCGGTCTGAACAGTCTGAATTTACGAACACACCCGAAGTCGTAAGATGTCTAGCTAGTCATTTGTTATGCTAACCACAGCATCAACTTCAGCATCAACTTCCGGTAGACAAGCGAAGCTCAGCTGAGATGTTGACGTTTGTTTACAGTATACAACAATTTACTAATAGTATAAGTATGTAGTATATACTCATTAAGTATGTATTATACAGTATGTTAGAATGGGTATTCGAACACAGCTTGGGTTTGTGAGTATGATGATAAAATGTGTACGTATGCTTTGATGGCAGGTTTGAAACCTGTTATCAAAATGGATATTGTGGGGGTAGTGGACCAACATTTTTCATTGGGATGAAATAGTAGAGGTTTTGAGAGTGGAATCCAATTCCGCTCACTTTGCAGCCATGCATGTGGTTAATACGGTCACAGTGAAAGTCACCCTGTTTTAGGTGTGGGGCAGTTGGTAATTGGAAAAGTGAGTGTAGGGGCAATAGAGCTCGAAATTGGCTAAAATTACGACAGGAAAAGTATTATATTTAGTGGGGTATCGGGAAGAATTGAAAGCGATACAGCTACTACCTATGTCTTTGAACATAGGTCCAGTAACAATACTTGCATAATTTTTCATGGCGACGGATGTGGAGCCGATTTTGGGGTTGGATAAACCTTGCGAGAATCAAAGACAGTGGATTCTAAAAGGTAACATATTAAAATTGGCAGTATATAGAGAGCACAAATGATATTTACAAATAGTCCAACTTGTATCACGCCACATTTAAACAATCACTAAACGGTGTACATTTGAGGGTTCTGTGTTGGTACAGTATGTAGTTAATTTGTTATTGGCGTATATGACGAAGAAATTCATATAGCAGACATCACCACATTAGTAAACTGTTTGGTAGAGAGGGGTCACAAGGCATCATTTGGGAAAGTACAACCAGCGAAAAGAGAGACATATTTTGGGGTTTTGATTTCGGAAGTCACGAAGCACATTACACGTGATCGAGTAGGAACAATTCATTCTTTGGCTTGAACAAACACTCCTCGCAGACTCAGGAAAACTGGGTTTTCAATCTCGTGGTACTTTATTCTGCTTATTCTGAAATAGCTTTATAGAGTTGACGAAAGGGAGGAGGGGTCACAAGAAACTAGAGTGGAGTTAATAGTGTGAGGAAGCATTTGTCGAGCTAAAGAAGCAGTTGTGTCAGGCGCCAGCATTGGGGTTGCCAAACCTAAAATTACCTTTGACATTTTAGACAAAAACAATGAATGAGTGGAGGGAGGACAGTGGCCTCCCTGTGAACAGAATTCATGTTTTGTTTTGTCTGTATCTTAAAACGTTTTGTTCACATTGATGTCAGACATGCACCTACCCCAATGCTCTGTTGCTGATGACTGGGATGAATGCAGAAGCAGATTTCAGAAGCAGGACAAGACACCCTCTTTTTGACTGATGACTGATATAAGGGCATGTATGTGATAGGCCTATCTGGCTTATATGATTATGATGGTCATAATGCTTCTTGAAAGTGTCATAAACTGTATTTTCTTAGTCCAAGTAAAGGGACACAGGATGGTCATAATGCTTCATGACAGTGTCATAAAGTGTATTTTCTACAAGTTATTTAAAATATGATGGAAAAAAACATGACTGTAAAGACTTTAAAACAACAGCAAAAAATGTAAGAAAAAAACTTTAAATGAACAGAAACTTCTTGAAAGGAAAAAAACTAATTTGAATAAATGTGGGTATTGACACTTATGTAGATGTGATAACCACCATAAAAAACACAGTATATGTCACAAAATGTGTAAATATATGGGTCATGACAGTGTTATGACAGGTTGTCAGCTGTTATGACATATATGACATGGTCATGACACTGGGTGTCAAGTAAAGTGTTACCCTTTTATCAACTATAACTATATACAGTCCCAGTCAAAAGATTGGACACATCTACTCATTCCAGGGTTTTTCTTTCTATTTACTATTTTCTACATTGTAGAATAATAGTGAAGACATCAAAATTATGAAATAACACATATGGAATCATGTAGTAACCAAAAAAGTGTTAAACAAATCTAAATGTATTTTATATTTGAGATTCTTCAAAGTAGCCACCCTTTGCCTTGATGACAGCTTTGCACACTCTTGGCATTCTCTCAACCAGCTTCATGAGGTAGTCACCTGGAATGCATTTCAATTAACAGGTGTGCCTTGTTAAAAGTTAATTAGCGAAATGTATTTCCTTCTTAATGCGTTTGAGTCAACCAGTTGTGTAGTGACAAGGTAGGGTTGGTATACAGAAGATAGCCCAATTTGGTAAAACACCCAGTCCATATTATGGCAAGAACAGCTCAAATAAGCAAAGAGAAACGACAGTCCATCATTACTTTAAGACATGAAGGTCAGTCAATCTGGAACATTTCAAGAAAGGTTCTTCAAGTGCAGTCGCAAAAACCATCAAGCGCTATGATGAAACTGGTTCTCATGAGGACCGCCACAGGAAAGGAAGACCCAGAGTTACCTCTGCTGCAGAGGATAAGTTAATTAGAGTTACCAGCCTCAGAAATCGGCAATTAACTGCACCTCAGATTGCAGCCCAAATAAATGCTTCACAGAGTTAAAGTAACAGACACATCTCAACATCAACTGTTCAGAGGAGACTGCGTGAATCAGGCCTTCATGGTCGAATTGCTGCAAAGAAACCACTACTAAAGGACACCAATAAGAAGAATAGTCGTGCTTGGGCCAAGAAACACGAGCAATGGACATTAGACCGATGGAAATCTGTCCTTTGGTCTGATGAGTCCAAATTTGAGAATTCTCTGTGTCTTTATGAGACGCAGAGTAGGTGAACGGATGATCTCTGCATGTGCGGTTCCCACAGTGAAGCATGGCGGAGGAGGTGTGATGGTGTGGGGGTGCTTTGTTGGTGACACTGTCTGTGATTTATTTAGAATTCAAGGCAAACTTAACCAGCATGGCTACCACAGCATTCTGCAGCGATACGCCATCCCATCTGGTTTGCGCTTAGTGGGACTATCATTTGTTTTTCAACAGGACAATGACCCAAAACACACCTCCAGCCTGTGTAAGGGCTATTTGACCAAGAAGGAGAGTGATGGAGTGCTGCATCAGATGACCTGGCCTCCACAATCACCCGACCTCATCCCAATTGAGATGGTTTGGGATGAATTGGACCACAGATTGAAGGGAAAGCAGCCAACAAGTGCTCAGCATATGTGGGAACTCCTTCAAGACGGTTGGAAAAGCATTCCAGGTGACTACCTCATGAAAAACCCTGGAATGAGTAGGTGTCTCCAAACTTTAGACTGGTACTGTAAATTCCTTATACAGATCCCTGTAGCTCAGTTGGTAGAGCATGGCGCTTGCAACGCCAGGGTTGTGGATTCGTTTCCCACAGGGAGCCAGTATGAAAATGTATACACTCACTAACTGTAAGTCGCTCTGGATAAGAGCGTCTGTTAAATGACTAAAATGTAAAAAATGTGGCGTACCGCGGTCAAGCCACCAGGGGGAGACTCGTCGAGGCCTGGTGACAGACGGAGTCTACATCACGCTGCGTTTGCTCCCTCTGCTGAACGTGCCAGGTCTAGACGTGCCTCCAGACAAGACTATTTCGGGCTGATTGAGGCTGGTGAGAAATCAATTGGGTGATTGCTCATCAGCCATACGGGGCCCATAAAGCTGCCAGGAGGGCAGCACACTGGAGGGTTGGAGGTAGTGAGAGGTTGCTACCGGACAGATGTCCTCACGGTCTGATAGAACTGAGGGGCTTGGTGTTCTACCCCAGAAGAAACAGCATTCCCCAAGCCCAGAAGGCGGTAACCCAGAAGAGGTCTCCAGGAGGAGATGGTTTCTTTTCTTTTTCTTTATTGTTTTAAATAAACACCATTGAAACTGAGCTATCACATTTATGTCCGTGTCTGATCTGTGTAAAAGTCTTGATCAAACCCCCTGGTCTGCCACAAGTGGTGGAGAATGCGAGCAAGTCTGACAACGTGGTCAGACCAGGGTTGACGTTCACGCAGCAACAGCATGGTCAAGTTGATAGCTTAGTTCGTTCGGGCCCAACAAGCACAACAGGACATTCAGGAAGGAACGCTGGAAGAACAGCATCTACAGAATGTCCACTTGCTGGAGGATGTCAGGAAGCTGCGAGGAGAAACGCAGACCGAATCGCATCCCAATCAGTTTTTAATCAAGCTAACGGAGGATGACGACATCGAGACCTACCTCTGCACTTTCGAACGGACAGCACTCCGGTAAGGATGGCCCAAGGTGAAGTGGCGAGTCTGCTGGCCCCGTTCCTGTTCGGAGATGCCCAAAAGGCGTATTATGACCTCAACACCGAACAGGTGGCTGACTCAAGAGGGAGGTACTCAGCTGCTAAGGGTACAGCCTGGACCGTCGGGCCCAACTGTAGGTTCGTGGCCAAAGCTTCCCCCCGAGTCCAGATGAGCGACCTACTGAGCATCACCAGGGCATGGCTCCTAACCGACGTAGCCACCCTCCCCGTTATCAACAAAGTGGTCATGGATCACTTCTTACGGGCGCTACCACACGACGGCGAACTTACGCACGCCCCAGACCTTGGAGGACCTCTTGGGAGCCGTGGACACGCACCAGAATACCGAGGCCCTGCTGAAGGGGATGCAGGCCGAATCTGGGAGCCGTCAGAGGGGACAGAAGGACGAACCCACCACCGTACTCCCAAATCCGACAGTCACCCGGGCTAAAGGACTGCAGACCCGTGGAGAGAGAGCCGGGGGAGAGTCTACCCACCGCCGCCAACCCCAGGTGGATGAAGACCTAAGGAGGTGTTTTGAGTGTGGCGCCCGGGGACACCTCGCATGGAATTGCCCGGGTCGAGAGGAGTCGATGCAATCAGCGGGCCCTGGAGACGAGCCGGGCCATGCAGTAAACTATGTCACATCCTGCGATATTTGACCGGGCAGCCCACCATCGTGACGACACAAGGGAGCTGCCAGATGAGGGTGGGTGCCGTACCTGAGTTGCGGGTACCCCTCCTCGGTACCAGCAACTCAAGATTGTCCGCTGTTTGCGGCACTGTGGAGGCACGAGCTGGGAAAAAGAGTACGAGCTGGTGACCAACGAGAGCGGGGATGGACCGTTGCCTGCGCGGCCCGGAAGCAAGCGGTTGCCAGCCCAGTGTCTACAGACCCGGAGTCGGGGTCCGAGGGGGCGCCGGAACCAACCTCACCTGGTGAACAACCGGAGGAGGAGCCCATGCTCCCCCTCTTCGATTTCGAGGGACCCTCCGAGACACCGGCCCTGAGCCCCCTGATGGGACAATTCGGGACAGCTCAGTGGGAGGATCCGAACTTGAAAGCCGCCGCGGCCCAGGTGATAGCGGTGGATGGCCAACCTCTTCCGGGGGTGAGTGACTGGCGATACACCCATTTCGAAATAATAAATTACCTGTTGTATCAGGTGTCGCACAAAAAGGATGAGCTTCAAGAGGTGCTGTTGCTGCCCCGCCGGTACGGCGGAACCATTCTTCAGCTGGCCCACACCCACTTGTTGGAGGCACACCTGGGAATGGTGAAGACCCCGGAATGGATTACCGCCCGCTTCCACTGGCCCGGGATGAGGGGGGCCGTGGAAGACTATTGCCGCAGCTGCCCGGAGTGTCAAATCACCGCCCCAAAAGCACACTTCCGGAACCCACTGGTTCCCCTACCGATCATTGGAGTGCCATTTGAACGCATCACCATGGACATAGTGGGGCCCTGGTAAAAACGGCCCAAGGACACCGGTACATCCTGGTAATAGTAGATTATGCCACCCGATATCCCGAGGCCATTCCCCTATGGGCGGCAGTCTCCAAGGGAATTGCCCGGGAGCTGTTCCACCTCTTCAGCCGGGTGGGCATCCCGAACGAGATCCTGAAGGACCAAGGTACTGAGTTCATGTCCCGACTAATGAAAGATTTGTATGGTCTCCTACAGATAAAAAAGATCCGGACCTACGTCTTTCACCTGCAGACAGATGGGCCCGTCGAACGGTTCAATCAAATGCTTGAACAAATGCTGCGGAAGGTTATCGAGCGGGACGGGAAGAACTGGGACCAGCTACTACCCTACCTAATGTTCTCGATCCAAGAAGTGCCCCAGGCCTCCACTGGGTTTTCCCCTTTTGAACTTCTCTACGGGAGGAGACCCCGCAGCCTACTGGATCTCGCCAAGGATGTGTGGGAAGCCCAGTCGACCCCCTTACGCTGCATGGTGGAACACGTAGAGACGATGAGGGAGCGGATGACAGCTAATGGCCAGTGGTAACGGAACATGTGGAGAAGGCCCAGCGCGCCCAAGCCAAGGTCTATAATCAGGCTACCCAGCCCTGAGAGTTCCATGTGGGTGACAAGGTGCTAGTTTTGTTCCCCACCGCAGAAAGTAATTTCCTGGCCACATGGCATGGGCCGTACGAGGTGACCAGAGAAGCTGGGACCCATAAATTACCACATACGGCAGCCGGGGAGACGGAAACCCCTACAGATTTACCACATGAACCTATTGAAGAGGTGGCAGGTAAGGACAACCTTGGCCGTGATGTCGTCAAAATCCGGGACGTCAACGGGACCGGTGGTGGTCCCGAGAAATGAGGACCTCGGACCGGACCAGAAGCAAGCGCTCCGGGAGCTCATCGATCGGAACACCACCGTGTTTTCAGAGAAGCTGGGCCGAACGACCCTCATTGAACACCACGTCCAAATCCGGGCCCAGACAAACAGTATGAAAAATGCCATACCGGATCCCCGAGGCACGAAGGAAGACCATGAAGCAGGAGGTGGAGGGTACACTGAGGATTGGAGTCATCGAGGAGTCCCACAGCGCCTGGTGCTGCCCCATCGTGTTGGTGTCTAATCCGAACGGTAGTCTGCGTTTCTGCAATTACTTCCGGGGGGTGAACGACATCAGTTTGTTCGATGCCTACCCCATGCCGAGGGTGGACGAGCTCATCGAGGAATTGGGAAAGACCCAGTACATCAGCACCTGGACTTGACCAAGGGATATTGGCAGCTGCCCTTGGCAGCATCCTCCTGGGAGAAGACGGCATTCTCGACCCCTGGACGGCTTATACCAATACCGGGTCCTCCCGTTCGGTAACCATGGAGCCCCGCCCACGTTCCAGCTCCTGATGGACCAAGTCCTCCGACCTCACCAACAGCATGCAGCGGCCTAGAAGAGCACCTGGCGGTACTGGACATGCTCAGGCAAGGCGGGTTGACAGCGAATCCCAAGAAATGCAAGCTGGGGTTCGAGGAGGTGGAGTACCTGGGGTATTTGATCGGACGGGGGAAAGTCAAGCCCAGGAGAGGAAGGTCCAGGTGGTTCGTGACTGGCCCGTTCCCCACATCAAGACACAGGTCAAGTCCTTCCTGGGGCTGGCGGGATACTATAGCCGGTTTATCCCCAACTTTGCGGCTATAGCTTCCCCCCTTACCGATCTGACCAGGGCCCGCCTCTCAAAAACAGTGAAGTGGTTGGATGAGGCCGAAGCGGCATTCAGGCGCCTGAAGGAAGCCCTGTGCTCCCATCCGTTTCTCGTGACGCCCGATTTCCAGGTACCGATGCTGGTGCAGATGGATGCCTACGACACGGGACTAGGGTCCGTCCTGTCACAGGTACATGATGAGGAAGAACACAATGAACCATTATCATAATCATAATCATCATCATCACAATCATAATCATCATCATCACAATGAACCATAATCCCAACTCATGATGTTACTACCCTGCATGAATCTGCAGGTAGCTAACCAACCAGGTTCAATGTTAGGTAGCTAATGTTAGGCTCTAACTAGCCAAGCAAATGGCTCTGAGATACAAATAAGGAGATCCTAAACATAATCTTAGCTAGCGAGACAGCCAGCTAACGTTAGCTAGCTAGTTAAACAATGAACCATAATCCCAACTCATGATTTACTACCCTGCTTGAATCTGAAGGTAGCTAAACCAGGTTCAATGTTAGCAAGCAAATGGCTCTGAGATACGAATAATAAGAACATACACGTAACGTTAGCTAGCGAGCCAACCAGCTAACGTTAGCTAGCTAACTAACAGTACACTTTAACTTGAAATGAAACCACTTTTTGTCAAAATTTGAAACGTGAATATCTGAAAATGTAGGTAGCTAGACTATCTTACCCATATACATCATGCATGATGGACGTGTCTCCCTGTCACGAATGCGATGGTTGCCCTTAGTTTGAAGATGTAATCCGGAGACAGCTGTTTTCTCCATCTCTTTAGCTATCATACTCTAATTCCACTGATTTCAAAACTCAACCTCCAGAAAGTAGAGAACAACACTTAAGCAGCTCCATTACACAATACTTTTTTTTTTACGTAGCTGGTAAATTCGCTCTGGCTATCTACTACGATTTCAGAGCACTCTCGTCTGAGTGTGCCAGAGCGCAGAATAACTGACGAATTTACGAACGCTCAACACCCGTTGAATATGGCCGGTGTCAGTAAACGTTGGCGTAATAAATGTTTTGCCAGCAGCACAGTTGCAGTCACCAACGCTCAACCACGCTCTGAATAACATAAAACAGCCTAACCAGCTCTGCTAGGGTAAGTCAAATGGTCAGAGTGAGCTGTTCTCTCATTTGTGTCTGGAAGTAGCAAGCAAGCTAGCCAACGTTAGCCAGTTAGCTTGTGTGCTTGACTGCTGTTGTTAGGTCAGAATGCTCGGATCAAGCCTACTCCTCGGCCAGAGCGTCCTGTGCGCGCTCTGAACGCTCTGAGAGTGAAACGCTCTGAATTTACGAACAGACAATCTGACAACGCTCTGAGTTTACGAACACCTAGAGCACACTCTGGCACTCCAGATTACATTTATGAACACACCCGTAGTATAAGCCAGCCTTTAGTCTTCAAATCTTTGGTTGTTTAGTTCATAGCCTCACATGTGATTCCTTAAAGTGCTGGGTGGGGCTAAAGCGTAAGAGGGTGTGAACGATGTTGAATGGGTGTAAACAAAGAAGTGCTCTCCAGTAGGTATCAAAACATTCAAGGGCCATTTTCTCAAAAGTGAGGTTACAAGTTTATCAACTTTCAAAGCAGAATTAATTTCCCATTGTTCCTCAACTGTAGTGTATGATACACCATTGTCTAGCTCTGAGTCTCTACTTTTAACCAATGTAAAAAAATACCATTTCAAATTTTGCTACAGAAGACCGAATCGAGCCGGTCGGTCACAAATAGTTATTTCCCCTGACGTGGGCATGTTTTCAATACAGACTCCTTTTGTCGTACAGTATTCCATATAAGGCATCCAGACCTTATGAAAGTTGCACAGTATACCTATCACACCCTGACCTTTAATGCCTGTTGTTTCTTGTTCGTTTGGTCAGGGTGTGAATGTTGATAGTTTCTAGAATGTGTATTTCTATGTTGGCCAGGTGTGGTTCCCAATCAGAGGCAGCTGTCGATCGTTGTCTCTGATTGGGGATCATACTTAGGTAGCCATGTTGCCTACCTGTTTTGTGGGATTTTGTTTCTGTGTGTTTGGCTTGTTTGATGTTAGCCTTTAGAACTTCACGTTACGTTGCTTTTGTTGTTTTGTTCAGGGTTTATTTAATAAACGAACATGTACGCATACCACACTGCACCTTCGTCCAATCCTTTACTCAACGAACGTGACAATACCCTTAAACTTAAAACAAATCTAGTGATACTGTATATAACATCACATTTCTTCCATACATTGTGGGAGGATAACCATCCCTTCCAATTAATGGAAATGCAGTCATTAGCCACTATAAATGCTATATATAACACAGTTTCTTCTGATAACAGTCTCCAGTATCAACATTTCCAAGCAAAAAAAAAACATGGGGAAGAAGGGAGAACTGTAGATAGGCTGAGATAAAATAACATACTCTTTGCCAGAATTCAGCCAGCATTCACAAGACCACAACATATGCAAATATAGCCCCTTCTTTGCTTTACACCTCCAGCAGAATAATACCATTTCTGAGTGCATGATATTCAGTTTCACTGGCATATAGTACGTTCTATGGATTGTCTTAAACTGCAGTAATTTATGTCTTAGATTATATGAACAAGACTGGGCATTCAAACATATCTGTATCCATTCATCATCATCAATAGCGTCTTCCTCACTTTTTTGTTTGACATGTTATGTGTCATCGGGAAAAGCCTATATCAACCCTTGGATATCAACTTTGGAAGTTTGTCAGACTGCTTTAAAATAGCCTCTGGCTTGTCCAGTTTTTGCTGGACAGAGTGAATAAACTGTTGTATCTGCAAACATTCACCTCACCTCTGTCACAGTCTGGTCTTCCCTGGCTGCCTGACCCTGCTGAGACCCATGTCACCATCTGATCCTACTAAAATGAGGCATGACAAAGAATTACCTTGGTGTACATTTATACATAATATTATCCAATAGAATCAATTACTCCCAGATCCCAGACCGTAGCTTTAAGCTTAAGCTGCTGTCCTGTAGCTACTGTAGGTCTACCCATCAATTCAAGATGGAACTTTGTATCATTCACTGAATATGCGGCAAAATTCACCTGAGCTCCGTAGAATGGTCTTCCCTGGCTGTCTGACCCTGCTGGGAATCTTCCCACTCCTAAAAGATAGGCTATAAAAATAGCTCAAGAGAAAGTGCAAGTCTCTCCAACAATGCTCTCTTCAAACTACATCTAGCATATTGGCTGATATAGACCAGTAATACAATGTAAGGGCCATGTGAGAATCTATAGTAATTTAACCAATTTCTGAAGTTATTTTTGTGCATTTGATATTGCCTATAGGGCGCAAAAGTCCTGGGAACATGGCTGGCAAGTGAGCTGCGTCACATACTGTACACCTAAAATAACATTGTGGGACTGCGATTGGGTTTGGGATCAGTTCTTGCGGTAGCAGGTGGGAGTCGGACAGAAAGCCAGCGGGTGCGGGTGGGAGTGGGTGTCAAGACTTCCTCCGGAGCTGCCTCCTCTCCTTGTTCGGGCAGGCTTCGGCGTTCGTCGTCACCGGCCTTCCAGCCGCTGCCGCTCCTCATCTCATCATTCCATTTGTTTTGTATTGTTTATTGCACAACCCTCATCAGTACCTGTATAAGTGTTCCCTCTGCCCCCTTTGAGGTTAGTTTAGCTCGGTGGAGCTCCTTGTAGTTTGTATCGCCAGGATATTTCACCCGTGTGCCTTGTTGATTCCCAGTGTTTGACGCATTGCTGCGTACCACTGTGCCTTTGGAATAAACCCTTTTATTCTGTGATTTACCCTCCTGCGCCTGACTCCTTTCAAATCACTCGCCACAGAATCACACACATGACATGGAGTCAGCAGCAGAAGAGCACATGCCTGGAGTCATGGCACGGGTCCGTGAGCATGCTACGATGTTAGCCAGCTTGGGAGAAGTGATGGATCGGGTTCTCCAGGTCATCCAACACCTGGAGAGGAGAGGACCCGGCCCATCGTGACCAGCTGAGCGACCGGATCCAGCCACCCACACCCCAGCACCCAGAGGGATTCATCTCTCCAGACCAAAGGATTATGACGGGACAGCTGCCCGCTGCCAGGGATTCCTCCTGCAGCTGGAGATCTACTTCTCGTCCATCAGCCCGGCTCCATCGGAGCGGGAGAAGGTGTCCGCCCTCGTCTCCTGCCTCTCAAGGAAAGCCCTGGAGTGGGCCAAAGCGATCTGGTGTGAAGGAGGAGCCGCGTTGGACAACTACAGGGAGTTCGTTCGCCTCTTCGGGGCAGTTTTCGATCACCCGCTCGAAGGAAGAGAGGCGGGCGAGTGCTGGTCCAACTGAAGCAGGGGACGAGGACCGAATAGGACTTTGCACTGGAGATTTGTACTCTAGCGGCTGGGTCCGGGTGGAACGAGCGGGCCCTCATCGACAATTTCCGGTGCAGCCTGCGAGAGGACGTCCGAAGGAACTAGCATGCCGGGATACCGTGTTGACTTTCGACCAGCTGGTGGACATGGCCATCCAGTTGGACAACTTGCTAGCTGCAAGAGGACGTCCTGGAGGGGGCCTGCCCATTTCACCTTCCCTCAACCCGGAATCAGTTCCAATGAAGCTGGGTGGGCAGTGATCCGGGAAAACGGAGGACGACAGCACCAGTGTCATCCTTGTGGCAGGAGAGGACATTCGGCTGCACGCTGTCTTCAGGGTTCTTCCGGGTCTGGAGGCGGCAGGCAGGGCACTTACGCGTCACCCCAGGTAGTGCAAACCCACACTCGTTCAGAGCCCTCTGCTGTGCACTGCACCATACACATCACTTTCCCTGATTATACAGTAGTTTCCCAGTGTAAGGCGCTGATCGATTCAGGCACAGCTGGGAACTTTATGGACAGGTCGTTAGCTCATAGTCTATGTATTACTCTGGTTCCCCTATCCATTCCACTACCCATCAAAGCACTTGACAGTCGACCATTAGGGTCTGGGTTCGTTAGGGAAGTTACAGCACCAGTCACAATGGTTACGCACGAGACCCATAGAGAGCAAGTCACTTTTTTTATTATAGAGTCTACGGATTTCCCTGTTGTGTTGGGTCTTCCCTGGTTAGCACTACACAACCCCACCTTTTCATGGCCGCAGAATGTTCACACCGGGTGGTTGCGAGAGTGTCAGGGTAGGTGTCTAGCTGTTTCCGTTGGTGCAACCACGGTGGAAAGTCCAGACACTACCTCCACCGTGCGCAGTCCCCCCGAATACCTCAATTTGGCGCACGCGTTTTCCAAAACGCAGGCGACCAAATTACCACCTCATCAGGCGGCGGATTGCGCGATAAACCTCCGGGTAGACGCTGTGCCTCCCAGGAGTCATGTATATCCCCTGTCGCAGGCTGAAACGGTGGCGATGGAGACATACGTATCTGAGTCCCTGCGCCAGGGGTTCATACGTCCCTCCACTTTGCCCGCCTCCTCTAGTTTATTTTTTGTGAAGAAGAAAGTCGTAGGTCTGCGCCCTTGCATTGATTACCGGGCACTAAACAAGGGGACAATACGTTATAGTTATCATCTACCCCTCATTCCATTCAGCACAACCACGGGGCATTACAAATACCTGGTGATGCCGTATGGTTTGATGAATGCTCCATCCGTCTTCCAGTCCTTTGTGAACGAGGTGTTTCGGGAAATGCTTGGTCACGGTGTAGTGTTCTACATCGATGACATTCTGGTGTATTCCGCTATGCGTGCCTAGCATGTGTCCCTGGTTCGTAAAGTGCTTGGCCGACTGTTGGAACATGACCTTAATGCCAAGGAAGAAAAGTGTCTGTTTTTCTAACAGTCCGTCTCCTTCCTCGGATACTGCATTACCACCTAAGGTGTGGAGATGGAAGGAGATCACATTTCAGCCGTGCGTAATTTGCCGACTCCAACCACGGTAAAGGAGGTGGAGCTCTTTATTGGCTTTGCCAACTACTATTGGAGGTTTATCCGGGGCTTTGGCAAGGTCGCAGCTCCCATCACCTCTCTGTTGAAAGGTGGGCCATCCCGGCTCCGCTGGTCTGCTGAGGCTGACAGGGCCTTCAGTAACCTGAGGGTTCTGTTCACCTCAGCCCCGGTACGGGCCCATCCCGATCCATCACTACCGTTCGTAATGGAGGTGGATGCGTCCGAGGTAGGGTTAGCGCTGTCTTATCACACCACCCAAGCTCTGCCCCTCTGCCTTCTTCTACAAGAAGCTCAGCCCGGCGGAGCAGAACTACGACGTTGGTGATCGAGAGCTGTTGTCTGTTGTCCGAGCCCTGACCGTGTGGAGGCACTGGCTAGAGGGGGCAAAACACCCTTTCCTCATCTGGACGGACCACCGTAACCTGGAGTACATCCGGGCAGCGAGGAGGCTGAACCCTCGCCAGGCCAAGTGGGCCCTATTCTTCACCCGGTTTGATTTTACACTGTCTTACATCCCGGGTACGAAGAATGTGAAGGCAGACGCACTGTCATGGCTGTACGACACAGAGGAGAGGGCCATAGACAACACCCCCATACTCACGGCCTCCTGCATTGTGGCGCCGGTAGCGTGGGCGATGGATGCGGACATAGAGCGGTAGTTACGCACAGAGCCATCTCCACCTCAGTGCCCAGCTGGGCTGCAGTACGTGCCGTCTCTTGTCCGTGACCGTCTGATCTATTGGGCACACACGTCCCCCTCCTCTGTTCACCCAGGCATCGGCCGTACAGTGTGCTGCCTGACCTGAAAGTACAGGTGGCCTACCTTATCTAAGGACGTGAGGGTGTATGTCTCCTCTTGCTCGGTGTGCGCCCAGAGTAAGGCACCTAGGCACCTCCCAGCGGGTAAGTTACAACCCTTACCAGTTCCACAACGGCCATGGTCCCACTTGTGTTTTGACTTTCTTACTGATCTTCCCTTCTCTCATGGTAGCACCACCATCCTGGTCGTTGTGGACCGCTTTTAAAAAGCCTGCCGCCTCCTTCCTCTGCCCGGTCTCCCCACGGCCCTGCAGACTGCGGAGGCCCTGTTTACTCACGTCTTCCGGCACTACGGGGTGCCAGAGGACATAGTGTCTGACCGGGGTCCCCAGTTTTCATCCAGGATCTGGAAGACATTCTTGGAACGTCTGGGGAGCTTGCCAAGTTCATTTACATAGTAATAATAGCCACCTCATATCACTATCTGACAGATAACTAGAGGCTAGAGCTCAGTCGAGAGGGGATGAAATATTAGCTAATGTTACATGTCAGTTACAATACTAGCTCAGCACTGCGAATAAAATTAGTTTAGTTTTTTTTCTGTTAAGTTAAACAGCAGTTACCTTGCCAGCTACATCAGTCAACTAAACAGTAGCCAGTTTCTGTTCTGCTACCTTTTACAACTCGGTGAAAGAGCGCAACATGTACACTGAACCATGCTCAGCTCTCCCGTGCTGGTCCAGCCAGCCTTCCAGAAGCTTTGCCTTCACACAACCTGTCAGCCCGCTCTGTGGTGTCCGCTCGGTCCTAAATCCAGTAGCATAACACTCCGAACAGCCTACTCGACCGCTTGGTGGTGTCCACATGGTCCTAAAGCACACCGTTGCCGCGTTTTGTATCAAATTCCAATGCTAAAACTAGGGGGGACAAAAATGCTATTTCAGAAAGTTGCGACCCTGGTTTAGACAAGTATTTTTCATATATCATTAATAAATACAGGTTGTTGACACTTTTATATTATTACGTCGGGGGGGTTTATTTTGAAAATTTCAGAAATTCCATGACCCGGAAGTACTTTTTTAGTGTTACTGAGGAGACGCTGAGAATGTGATGTGTTTGCAAACCATATGCCTAATTGTGGTGTCAACGTACAGTGAAAAAAAAGTGTACCTTTATTTATTGTAATTTAAATTAGTTTGTAGTAGTTAAGTTTTAAGTTAGATTACATACTGTAGCTACCTCAGTCGTTATTTCAAATAATTTCGGTGACTTCACAGCAATTGCTAGCTAGCTGAAATGTTGCTAGCTAGCAGGCTCAGCTAAATAGAAATCCCCTTAGATACATCCACATGTCATTGTCATGTCATTACATTTGGAAATAAAAGAGGAATATAATAATATGAATCAAATGGAGTTTCCCATCTCCCCATTTAGAGTTTCGGGCGCAGCACAGAAATGCCCTTATCCAGATTTTGTGACAAAAGCATTTCCTAACAGACCTGCTAGCTTTGTTGTTACTTTTGAGGTTGGAACCAACATGCAGTACTTCCAGCAGGCAGAGAGGCAAGAACCATTCGTCTGCCAGTTCAAGGACAAGCTACACTATTCACAGTCCTGTGAAATGTTCAATGTAATTGCATTGCTGGACTTTTTTAAACTTAATGTATTTGTATTGTTATAAACATTTGCAAATAAAAGGAAATATATGGTTTGAACATGTCCTTAATGTTTAATTGTTTTAGCTGTTTGTGATGATTCCCTAAGTGTTAATACATTTGTGTTTACATCATTAAGCCTTTATGTATGTGTTATGAATGACCAAAGGTGTTTGACTTTATAGTAAGTACAGTGTCATATGATACAAGGCATTTATGTACAGTACAAGTCAAAAGTTTGTATAATAATAATAGTGATGACATCAAAACTATGAAATAACACATATGGAATCATGTAGTAACCAAAAAAGTGTTAAACAAATCAAAATATATTTTATATTTGAGATTCTTCAAAGTAGCCACCCTTTGCCTTGATGACAGCTTTGCACACTCTTGGCATTCTCTCAACCAGCTTCATGAGGTAGTCACCTGGAATGCACTTCAATTAACAGGTGTGCCTTGATAAAAGTTAATATGTGGAATTTATTTCCTTCTTAATGCATTTGAGACAATCAGTTCTGTTGTGACAAGGTATACAGAAGATAGCCCTATTTGGTAAAAGACCAAGTCCATATTATGGCAATAACAGCTCAAATAAGCAAAGAGAAACGACAGTCCATCATTACTTTAAGACATGAAGGTCAGTCAGTCCGGAAAATGTCAAGATCTTTTAAAGTTTCTTACATTCAAGTGCAGTCGCAAAAAACATAAAGCGCTATGATGAAAATGGCTCTCATGAGGACCGCCACAGGAAAGGAAGACCCATAGTTACCTCTGCTGTAGAGGATATGTTTATTAGAGTTAACTGCACCTCAGATTCCTGCCTAAATAAATGCTTCAAGTAAAAGACATGTCTCAACATCAACTGTTCAGAGGAGACTTTGTGAATCAAGCCTTCATGGTCGAATTTCTGCAAAGAAACCACTACTAAAGGACACCAAAAAGAAGCAGATACTTGCTTGGGCCAAGAAACACGAGCAATGGACATTAGACCGGTGGAAATCTGTCCTTTGGTCTGATGAGTCCAAATTTGAGATTTTTGGTTCCAACCGCCGTGTCTTTGTGAGACGCAGAGTAGGTGAACGTGGTTCCCAACGTAAAACATGGAGGAGGAGGTGTGATGGTGTGGAGGTGATTTGCTGGTGACACTGTCTGTGATTTATTTAGAATTCAATGCACACTTAACCAGTATGGCTACCACAGCATTCTGCAGTGATATGCCATCCCATCTGGTTTGCGCTTAGTGGGACTATCATTTGTTTTTCAACAGGACAATGACCCAAAACACACCTCCAGGCTGTGTAAGGGCTATTTGACCAAGAAGGAGAGTGATGGAGTGCTCATCAGATGACCTGGCCTCCACAATCACCCGACCTCAACCCAATTGAGATGGTTTGGGATGAGTTGGACTACAGAGTGAAGGAAAAGCAGCCAACAAGTGCTCAGCATATGTGGGAACTCATTCAAGACTGTTGGAAAAGCATTCCTCATGACCCTAGTTTAGAGAATGCCAAGAGTGTGCAAAGCTGTCATCAAGGCAAAGGGTGGCTACTTTGAAGAATCTAAAATATATTTGGACTTGTTTAACACTTTTTTGGTTACTACATGATTCCATATGTGCTATTTCATAGTTTTCATGTATTCACTATTATTCTACAATGAAGAAAATAGTAAAAATACAGAAAAACCCTTGAATGAGTAGGTGTGTCCAAACTTTCGACTGGTACTGTAGGTGTTATAAATGACCAAAGGGGTCTGACTTTAACCCTCTCGTTGTCCTAGGGTCAAAATGACCCACCACTGTGTTGAACCAACTTTATTTAATTTTTATATTTTTCGGATCATTTGTGAGAAGGAGGCAGTGATACTTTCTTTAAAGTCTCACTGCCTCCTTCTCACAAATGATCCCAAAAATATAAAAATTAAATAAAGTTGGTTCAACACAGTGGCGGGTCATTTTGACCCTAGGGCAACGGGAGGGTTAAATGAAGTACAGCGTCATGCAATATAGACTCTTTATGGATGTTTTATGAATGACCGATGGTGTCTCACTTCAAACTAAGTATTGTAGGACACTACATAAAGTGTCAATAAATACGTTTTTTAGGTTCTGCTGATTTATGAAGGTTATCCCAAGATCCACAGGTTACTGTAGGTTGTGAGAGGTATTTACATGGATTGATGGACCTGCAAAGCTTGTGTGTGTGTCAGAGCCAAGATTATTTGGAGTAGTCCAACCTGAGACCCCCGCACGAGGTATTTCTCTTCTGTTCCCATGCTGGAGACCAGGGCTTGATTACAATCTGTTACAATGGTTCCACATGTTGTGGCTGATCTTTCAGCCCTGGTCTCCAGCATGGGAACAGAAGAGAAATACCTGGTGCGGGGGTCTCAGGTTGGACCACTCCAAATCATCTTGGCTCTGACACACACACAAGCTTTGCAGGTCCATCAAGTGGGTGAATGTGTCAAAGAGCTGATGGGCCCAACACTGCATGGTATGGCTAATTTTTGTTGTGTGCGTGTTTGTGTACTGAGGAACATGTAACTTGGTTCCAAAAGAAAGCCACTTTAAATATCTTTAGGTTGGCTTTCATTAAGGTAAGTGTTTCTTGGTGTAACATCGTCCCCAGACTATTGCGCCCACAGCACATATAAGCCTGGGATATCAACCATTCAGAAGTGACCGTAGAATTCTATAGGAGTGACCTTACTGAGTAAAGTATTTGTCATTGTCAAAACAAAAAAAAAGTCAGAATTATGGCTAAATCCTGCCTATTTCCACAATCTATCTTCTTAAAATTTAATTTTAAACATAACCCTACTAATGAAGGCCAAGCTTGATGCATTGGTCCAGTAGACCTTCCGCACAATTGGGCGGAAGTGTCTGGGTACAAGATTAGGTGTAATGTGACTAGCATTCCAATCCTTCAACCCAACATGTCACCCTTTATAAAGCACATGTTTATATCATATTACGACATAGTGGGTTATGTCACATTGGTGATTATGTCACACAGTTATGCCACATTTATGAACCCTTTATAAAGCATGACATACGGCTATAGATATTTGTAACACATTTACGTAGTGCTTATGAAGGCATTATGAATCGACGGGGCTGTAGTGGAACAGGTTGAGAGCTTCAAGTTCCTTGGTGTCCACATCACCAACAAACTATCATGGTCCAAACACACCAAGACAGTCGTGAAGAGGGCACAACAAAGCCTATTCCCCCTCAGGAGACTGAAAAGATTTGGCATGGGTCCTCAGATCCTCAAAAAATTCTACAGCTGCAAAATCGAGAGCATCCTGACTGGTTGCATCACCGCCTGGTATGGCAACTGCTTGGCCTCCGACCGCAAGGCACTACAGAGGGTAGTGCGTACGGCCCAGTACATCACTGGGGCCAAGCTTCCTGCCATCCAGGACCTCTATACCAGGCGGTGTCAGAGGAAGGCCCTCAAAATTGTCAAAGACTCCAGCCACCCTAGTCATAGACTGTTCTCTCTGCTACCGCACGGCAAGCGGTACCGGAGTGCCAAGTCTAGGTCCAAAAGACTTCTCAACAGCTTCTACCCTCAAGCCATAAGACTCCTAAACAGCTAATCATGGCTACCCGGACTATTTGCACTGCCCCCCCACCCCATCCTTTTACGGTGCTGCTACTCTGTTAATTATTTATGCATAGTCACTTTAACTCTACCCACATGTACATATTACTTCAACTACCTCAACTAGCCGGTGCCCCCGCACATTGACTCTGCACCGGTACCCCCCTGTATATATAGCTTCCCTACTGTTATTTTATTTTACTTCTGCTCTTTTTTTCTCAACACTTTTTTTGTTGTTGTTTAATTTGTACTTTTCTGTTAAAAATAAATGCACTGTTGGTTAAGGGCTGTAAGTAAGCATTTCACTGTAATGTCTGCACCTGTTATATTCGGCGCATGTGGCCAATAAAATTGGATTTGATTTGATTTGAAGGCTTTATGAAGCCTTTGTAAGCTGAACGTCATTTAAAACGGGACCGTTTATGGTCATAATGCAGTTTTGGGAGGAGAGCTTTAAGTCTGACAACACATCTAATCTTCCATATTGAAATGCAGCCTTAGAGCAGTAACTCCATCTCTGGACCCAGACACCCATATTGGAATACGGCAAACTGTCAAGGGGGAGGGTTAGCGCAACCGTTCATTAACATAAACACATTTAGCATCTCCAGACCTCCACACATTCAAGCCGCTGATGCGCGCCTTTGAAACATCTACATTTAAATAAGTCTAATAAACCAATTTAATGTACTCCATCGCAATAACTCCATTATTTATTTTTGTATTTTAATATGAAGAAAATGTATTCCTGGTGAACAGAATATGAGTTGGCCTACTGTAGGCCTATGCTATCTGGCTATGCTCCATGCCATAGGCTGTAGGGTTGTTCATTTAGCTGACAAGATATGCAATAAGTGCCATTATTTTATAGCAAGAAGAATATAATTGAACTTAGCTGAATAAAATAGAAAGGATATTTTTCCCATTACGGAGCAAGTGCGCATATGAAGTGGCTATGTTGAGCATAAAAGTGATCATTTAAAACAGGTCCTATATGCTAGATTTAGAGTTATTTGGCAACTTTAGTTGTGAATGATACAAACCTTAGAATGTCTCAGAAATCAACATAAATGGGCTGCATGGTGCGAATATAGGCTATTGATGATTTGAGAAAGTAGCAAAAAAAGCTTGCATTCTGTTCCTTGCCTCATCAAGTGATCAAATGGGCAGGAGAAAAAAGACCTGTCATCTGAATGCACTCGAATTAGTGAATGGAGGCCACGCGCTTTCCCACCGGCCGTTTTGTAGGCTTCTTCGGTTTTATAGTGGAGCATGTGCTTAATATGAGCAGCTGAGAAATAAATATAAGAACACTTATTTCACTCCATGCATCAACCACTGTTTGAGGAGCATGCTCTCGCTGCCCGACAGGTGATATTCCGCACAAACTCTGCATGGGCTCTCCAACCTTGTTCCTGCAGCTACCTAGTGCTTAATTTGGAAACCAAGTTGAATCTGTTCGGGAACATCGATAGTAACATGTTTTCGTAACTTAACATGTTTCACTAAACTGTTGACAGCCCGTCTGCGCGCTCGAGAAAGGAATGAAGTAGAGTGAGGAGGAGATGGAAACGCAGGGTGGTGAGATGTTCTGAATAGCTAAAGGTAATGTGTCACTCAATTAAAATAAATAAAGAAATCCCTATTACTAGGCTATTCAAAATCAAACACAAATTCACTAATTGTGGGCTAACTGTAAGCCACCCTGCACAATCAATGAACCAACAGCATTGTCTATGGTTATACGTTCTCTCCCAGACTCATGGATAGAAATGTTTAAGCGTAGCATAAGGTAACCAGTCCATCCAGTATGCATAATAAAACAGTCCACACTCGAAGGCAAGTACTCCAATTTTATTTAATTTTGGAGTAGCCTATAGGCTAGACCAATTATGTACCAAAGACATCTTAAATCAGTTTTGTTTTATGTTTGTCTGCTATGCATAATATGCGGTAGGCTATGTATTGTACAAAGGCATGACCATAAGTTCTAATATGCGTATGGGTGTGTCACGATCGTTGGTTAGAGATGAGGACCAAGGCGCAGCGTTGAAGGTGAACATATCCTTTTATTACTGATCACACGATCAAAACAATAAACGATAACGTGACGTCTACAGTTTAACACAAACCGAAATGAACAAGAAACCACAAACACAAAGTGAAAGACAGACAGTTAAATATGGCTCCCAATCAGAGACACCCAGCTGACACTCGTTGCCTCTGATTGGGAGTCACTCAGCCCAACATAGAAAATCAAACATAGAATTACACACCCTGGCTCAACATAACATAGTCCCCAGAGCCAGGGCGTGACAGTACCCCCCCCCAAAGGCGCGGACTCCGGCCGCGCCAAACAACCACAACAGGGGAGGGACCGGGTGGGCACTCCGCCTCGGCGGCGGATCCGGCTCCGGACATGACCCAGGCACGGGTTGTGCTGGACTGACGACGCACACCCCTGGCTTGATGCGTGGAGGAGGAACGGGCCGGACCGGGCTGACGAAGCGCACCCCTGACTTGGTGCGGGGAGCAGGAAGGAGCCGGACCGGGCTGACGACGCGCACCACTGACCCGGTGCGGGGAGCTTGGACGGGCCGGACCGGGCTGGCGACGCGCACCACAGACTTGGTGCGGAGAGCAGGAACGGGCCGGACAGGGCTGACGAAACGCACCATAGACTTGGTGCGGAGAGCAGGCACGGGCCGTGCCGGACTGACGACGCACACCACTGGCTTGGTGCGGGAAGCTTGGATGGGCCGGACTGGGCTGGCGACGCGCACCACAGACTTGGTGCGGAGCGCAGGAACGGGCCGGGCTGGGCTGTCGACGCACACCGTAGGTTTGGTGCGGGGAGCAGGAATAGACCGGACCGTACTGGGGACACACACCACTGGCTCTACACCGGGATCTGGAACGGGCCGGACCGGACTGGCAACACACGCCAGTACCTCTCGCCGTGCCTCTACACCCTCCATCCCCTCTTCTACCAGTGGCCCCCGTAACCTGGCGGCCTCCTCTGCAACCCCGCTGGACCGCTCCATAGCGGCCTCCTGCTGCCCCGACGTCGTGAGCCCCCCCCTAAAAATGTTCTGGGGGTCTCTCCTCCCCGTGGGCCAGGCCTCCATCATTCTCGCCAGACTCTCACCCCACTGCTCCAAACTCCAACCTCTCTCCTCTTCTCTTGGCTTGGCCCAGTCGAGACTCCTACTCAACTGCTCCCAAGTCCATCCTCTCTCTTCTTCATGCTGCTTGGTCCTGTTATGGTGGTTTCTTCTGTCACGATCGTTGGTTAGAGATGAGGACCAAGGCGCAGCGTTGAAGGTGAACATATCCTTTTATTACTGATCACACGATCAAAACAATAAACGATAACGTGACGTCTACAGTTTAACACAAACCGAAATGAACAAGAAACCACAAACACAAAGTGAAAGACAGACAGTTAAATATGGCTCCCAATCAGAGACACCCAGCTGACACTCGTTGCCTCTGATTGGGAGTCACTCAGCCCAACATAGAAAATCAAACATAGAATTACACACCCTGGCTCAACATAACATATTCCCCAGAGCCAGGGCGTGACAGGGTGTTTTGAATTAATCATCAGCTTAGAAAGCATTGGCCATTTCGTTGTGTTAGGCTTTGAAACAACATCCACAACAACCATGTTTTACACTGTTTCAACCTGCTGTTGAACCTCTTTCTTCAATTTGATCATCCCATTGAGGTGAGTTTTAAAAGTATGATAGGCCTACTGTTTTGAAGATACAGAGCAGTGATGTTTTGGGGCTGTCGCTGGGCAACACAGACTTTCAACTCCCTCCAAAGATTTTCTATGGGGTTGAGATCTGGAAACTGGCTAGGCCACTCCAGGACCTTGAAATGCTTCTTACGAAGCCACTCCTTCGTTGCCCGGCCGGTGTGTTTGGGATCATTGTCATGCTGAAAGACCCAGCCACGTTTCATCTTCAATGCCCTTGCTGATGGAAGAAGGTTTTCACTCAAAATCTCACGATACATGGCCCCATTCATTCTTTCCTTTACACGGATCAGTCGTCCTGGTCCCTTTGCAGAACAACAGCCCCAAAGCATGATGTTTCCACCCCCATGCTTCACAGTAGGTATGGTGTTCTTTGGATGCAACTCAGCATTCTTTGTCCTCCAAACACGACGAGTTGAGTTTTTACCAAAAAGTTCTATTTTGGTTTCATCTGACCATATGACATTCTCCCAATCCTCTTCTGGATCATCCAAATGCACTCTAGCAAACTTCAGATGGGCCTGGACATGTACTGGCTTAAGCAGGGGGACACGTCTGGCACTGCAGGATTTAAGTCCCCGGCGGCGTAGTGTGTTACTGATGGTAGGCTTTGTTACTTTGGTCCCAGCTCTCTGCAGGTCATTCACTAGGTCCCCCCGTGTGGTTCTGGGATTTTTGCTCACCGTTCTTGTGATCATTTTGACCCCACGGGGTGAGATCTTGCTTGGAGCCCCAGATCGAGGGAGATTATCAGTGGTCTTGTATGTCTTCCATTTCCTAATAATTGCTCCCACAGTTGATTTCTTCAAACCAAGCTGCTTACCTATTGCAGATTCAGTCTTCCCAGCCTGGTGCAGGTCTACAATTTGGTTTCTGGTGTCCTTTGACAGCTCTTTGGTCTTGACCATAGTGGAGTTTGGAGTGTGACTGTTTGAGGTTGTGGACAGTTGTCTTTTATACTGATAACAAGTTCAAACAGGTGCCATTAATACAGGTAATGAGTGGAGGACAGAGGAGCCTCTTAAAGAAGAAGTTACAGGTCTGTGAGAGCCAGAAATCTTGCTTGTTTGTAGGTGACCAAATACTTATTTTCCACCATAATTTGCAAATAAATTCATTAAAAATCCTACAATGTGATTTTCTTGAAAAATAATTCTCAATTTGTCTGTCATAGTTGACGTGTACCTATGATGAAGATTACAGGCCTCTCTCATCTTTTTAAGTGGGAGAACTTGCACAATTGGTGGCTGACTAAATACATTTTTCCCCCACTGTAAGTGGTTAGAGGGACAATAGAGCCCTGAGTACCAGGCCATTTAGGACCTGATGGTAGTTAGCAAGTTGGGTTCTACCAAAGCATGTCCAGAGTGCATAAAAGGAGATTCCCGTGACTCAACGGTCACATGGAATTTTACAGCGGTCATGACTCATGTGTGGCGGTAATACGGTCACTGCAACAGCCCTTTTGAGACCGTATACCATGACTATGACGTTTAACCTTTTCACCTTGATATCACTGCGCCTTTTGACCTTGATAAAATGGCTACATCAACAATAGCTCTACATGCCCATGTAGAAAATAAGTGTTTAGATGAACTTGAGAGAAACCGAAGCGAAAAGAACACTGTTAAACAAACAAAGTGGGCATTTACCTGCTTCACTGAATGGTACGCGGAAAAAGGGATACATCGTGAGTTTGGGAGTGCAACAAAAAGATGAACGACATCCTACGGGACTTTTATGGTTCAGTAAGAAACATGAATGGCGAAGGATTAGCAGCTATGCTGGCCTCAGAGCTGGTTTGAACCAACATATCAATGACCCCCCTCTCAGTTTGGCATGGAATATACAGATTTGGCATGGAATACAGGACACCAAATTCACCATGAGCAACAATGTTTTAGTCTGCGTAATTAAAATGTTGAGGAAAGAGGGGCACGTCAAAGCTGCCCACCACGCAGCCATAACTGAAAAGGACATGCAGCTCATCAAACAATCCAAGGCTATTGGACACCAAAACACCTGAGGGTTTGGTGAACAAAGTGTGGTTTGACGTTCAACTTCATATTGGGCGAAGGGTGCAGGAGGGAAACCGTCTTCTGAAACCTGACTCATTTAAAATATGTACAGATGAGAACAGCCTACTCTCTCATTCAACGAACCCACAAAACACAAGGACCCACAGGAGACGAACAATGAGAGTGGACGGGGATCATGTTTGAACTGCCGGGTTATCCCCTCTACCCTCTCCCCTCTCTCTGGTAGCTTCGCTTATGAAGTATCTGTCCGTCCTTCCCTCTGACGCCCCAGGTTTGTACCTCCACCCGAAACGGAAAGCAGTGAACAGAGACTGTTAGCTAGCTAAATCAAATGTACCCTGACAATATAACCGGCAGCTATTTAGGCCTAACTATTAGCTAATGTTATTTTGTCTTTTATATGTCTCAGGTATACAAAAGAGCCGATGGGAGTGAACACCCTCACAATAATGTTGCCAAGGATCTGGAAAATAACTGGCATGTCGCAGATTTACACAAACCACTGCCTCCGAACCACCGTGGTCCAGAAACTGTCGGATGCTGGACGAAAGGCACGAGAAATAATGTCTGTCAGTGGACACAGATCTAACCTCTACAAAGTTACTGGAGGCCAAATCTGGAAGCGAGGAAGTGGTGGAGCACTATTCTCTCTGACAACACAGCAGGAGCTCCCCCAGATAAAAGAACGGCATCAATTTCCAGCAGCGTGGAGCCAACAAACGACAACATGGGCAAGCCAACAACAAACGATAACACGGGACCATTTTTTCAGTCATGCACAATAAATGGTAACATCCAGATCAACATTAATAAATAATTGCCTTGTGTTAGTCACTCTAGAAGTGGTGCTAAAGTAGTCTGTACAAAAGTATTGTTGCTAGACTGGTTGCTATGCAACATAACCACAGGCTAGCTTGCTAGCTAGCCTGTGGTTATGTTGCATAGCAACCAGTCTAGCAACAAGACTTTTGTACAGACTACTTTTTCTGGCAGAATGTATTTATTATGAATGCCTTTATTAAAACAACATTTTCAATTCAAATATGTTGTTCATTGTCTTACTGTTTTGGCAAGCGGTTTATAAAAGCAATAAGGCATCTCGGGGGTTAGTGGTTTATTGCCTATATACCACAGCTAAGGGCTGTGTAGATTGCTGAGGAATTGTTTTTATTTAATCCATTTTAGAATAAGGCTGTAAAGTATCAAAATGTGGAAAAGTCAAGGGGTCTGAATACTTTCCGAAGGCACTGTATATATTAGGTGGCGTCAGAGAAAGGCCCAAAAATTGACTCCACTCATCCAAGTCATAGACTGTTCTCTCTGCTACCGCATGGCAAGCGGTACCGGAGCGCCAAGTCTAGGTCCAAAATGCTCCTTAACAGCTTCTACCCCCAAGCCATAAGACTGCTGAACAATTAATCAAATGGCCACCTGGACTATTTGCATTGACACCACCCCCCCTTTGTTTTTACACTGCTGCTACTCACTGTTTATTATCTATGCATAGTCACTTTACCCCTACCTACATGTACAAATTACCTCGACTAAACTGTACCCCGCACATTGACTCGGTACCGGTACTCCCTGTATATAGCCTCATTATTGTTATTTAGTAAATATTTTCTTGGCTATATTTTCTTAAACTGCATTGTTGGTTAAAGGCTTGTAAGTCATTATTTCACAGTAAGGTCTACACCTGTTGTATTCGGCACGTGACAAATAACATTTTATTTTTATTTTGACAAAAACACTGAGTATACAAAACATTACTGCTCTTTCCATGACACAGACTGACCAGGTGAATCCAGGTGAAAGCTATGATCCCTTATTGATTTCACTTGTTAAATCCACTTTAATCAGTGTAGATGAAGGGGTTGAGACAGGTTAAAGAAGGATTTTTAAGCCTTTAGACAATTGAGACATGGATTGTGTATGTGTCTCATTCAGAGGGTGAATGGGCAAGACAAAAGTTTTAAGTGCCTTTGAACAGGGTATGGTAGTAGCTGCCAGTCTCCCTGGTTTGTGTCTAGAACTGCTGGTTTATTCATGCTCAACAGTTTCCCGTGTGTATCAAGAATGGTCCACCACCCAAAGGACATCGAGCCAACTTGACACAACTATGGGAAGCATTGGAATCAACATGGGCCAGCATCCCTGTGGAACGCTTTCGACACTTTGTAGACACTTTGTAGAGACGAATTGAGGCTGTTCTGAGGGCAAAGGGGCACATTTTTATTAATTTGGACAACTTTTATTTTTCTTTCACTTTGAAAATGTGTAGTAGGTTGTGTAGATCAATAGGAACAAAATCCAATGTAATCATTTTTAGATTTAATTTTAAGGCAGCAAAATGTGAAGAATTGAATGGTGTGTGTAGACTTTCACTAGGGACTGTATTTCAAGACAACCTACCCTTCTCTTCTGAAAAATAACATAACATTGACATTAAACATGAAACGGCATAATTCAACATCCATCATGCGTGAAAAAAAAAAAGAATCACATGCATAGTTCTTATTCATAAATCACTTGTGTTGATTTCTGAGTTCCAGCTTTTAACTGTCATCTTTACGATTTGCAGGAACATTAGTTTAATATCTAAAGATGAAAAGTAAAAAATGAAATATATTTTAAGAGTGAATATTTACAGTATCCCTGGAAGGGGAGACCGGCTGCAATTGTAACACCTTGAATTTCTCCAAACTTAAACAAGCTAGAGTGATGAAACTCTCTCAGTACATGCACATTTAGATTTTCTCCCTGCTTGAAACGTTTAAGCCATATATCTCACTATTTGCTTGTTTTATGGGCAAATGTTTGTTTTTAGGGGTGAAAGTAGTTTTTTCTGCCGGCTGTATTTTGAGGATTAATGTAAAAAAATTCAAAATAGCATAATTTTTTGCACTATATGTTGGCTAAACATTGACATGATTGACATGTGTCACCATTGTTGTCTCTTGCTAGGCACATTAGGTTTTGTTATGGCTGCTGGGTTGGGAGCAATTGTAACGCAGTGTTAAAATGAACCTGAGCCAAGCAGCCAAATTATGAAAAAATTGATTTTAACTTTACGGTTGCATGAATTACAAATCAATTATACAAAAAAAGGAACATTAAATAGCCTTGGGGTGCTGTAGATTGCCAAATAAGTTGTAAACAAATACAATATGGACACCATTAGACTATTCAGATGTTTTGCGAGGAACTGAATGGCTATGCACAAACAGGGGTCTTATTGTAAGTTTTGGTTACGTACATAGTGGCACTGTATTCTTTATGTCCATACTTCCAATACATGGAAGATACTTGTAGAATTTATGTGCCTCCTGTCGTACTGTATTGAAAATCTCTGTAGGCCTTTGGATTGTCTCTTTCCTTACAGAAAATAAATAATTTCAGACAGATGAGCCATGCCTTTGTACCACTGAATTATATTTTATTGAAGATGTCAGAAGGAAACCAAAAACTTGTCATCCAAGGAGAAATCCGGGCAGTCCAGTCCAACACCCCGACAGGCAGGGAGACGGAAAGTGTTTGCAGTATCTATAAGGTCAGGTGGAAACTGTCTGATTCTGTCTGTTTGTACTGTTGGAGCTCCCATCCAGACTCTGCTTTGAACCCTGTGACAGCTTGTGCTGATAGGAATAATTCCATCCCCGCCCAGTGCTCTTTGGAAAGACATGCATTCAAATGATGGCTTTCTCCAGGAGGCCCCTCTTGCTCTCCCTGTCTGGGACCCAAAAAGTGCCAAAGTGGGGATAGGCAGAATCACAAGTCAGGCTTCACTGGCAGGTAGTTGCAGTTCTACCTGTAGGGTTTTGCATCAAGCCAAGTAAAAGCAGACTTGAGAATAGCTGGGCATGGGCAAGGGTGCTTGTTGTTGTTTTCTTTGAGATAGGGCTTCCGGCTGCCCCGTGGGTATCAGAAGACTTGTGAGACATGGTCACTACATGGAATTACCTGAGCCTCTAAAAAGTATTAGTTCTGATACATGTGTGTTTGCATTTGTGTTCAGAACAGTATATGCTCTAAAGCTCGGTTTGACTGATTTAAAGGCAATTCATAACATACCAAAACCCATTCACATCCATCTCATCCAATTGTGTATGTGTGTGACTGTGCGTGTGTGTGTGTGTATGTACAGTAGGGCTGTCCCCGACTAAAAAACATCTTGGTTGACCGAAAATAGTCTGACCAATAGACATTTTTAAATGTGTATTTTTCCACATATAGACACAACCTATGTGTTTTAATAAAATCAACTATAAATACTACATGAACAGAAGTATGTGGACACCTGCTCGTCTAACATAGCGTTCTTCTGGCATCCGCCAAACCCAGATTAATCCGTCTGACTGCAAGATGGTGAAGCGTGATTCATCACTCCAGAGAACGCATTTCCACTGCTCCAGAGTCGAATGGCGGCAAGCTTTACACCACTCCAGCCGACTCTTGGCATTGCACATGGTGATCTTAGGCTTGTGTTAGGCTGCTTGACCATGGAAACCCATTTCATGAAGCTCCCGATGAACAGTTATTGTGCTGACGTTGCTTCCAGAGGTAGTTTGGAACTCTGTAGTGAGTGTTGCAACCGAGGACAGACGATTTTTACTAGCACTACACGCTTCAGCACTCGACGGTCCCGTTCTGTGAGCTTGTGTGGCCTACCACTTCGCGTCTGATCTCCTAGACATTTCCACTTCACAATAACAGCACTTACAGTTGACCGGGGCAGCATTAGCAGGGCAGAAATTTGACGAACTGACTTGTTGGAAAGGTGGCATCCTATGACGGTGCCACGTTGAAAGTCACTGAGCTCTTCAGTAAGGCCATTCTACTGTCACTTTCTCATGTGGAATGCCAATTTATCTTACCATTTCTACCAATCAGCATGCCAGTTATGGTTTTCATATGCACATTTTCATGGAACAGTTTCATTTCATTTATAAAAACATCTTCGTATCTCAAAAATATTGTCATGTGGTTAATCAAAATTAGATCCAAATCTAAATTAAAATTAAAATTAAATCTAAAAAAGTAACTTCCATTGCCATTGCCAACTACAGTATGTAAAAATTGCCTATAAAGCCAACAAATAAAAACATTGCAGCCTGCAGGTAGAAAATATCCTAATAAAAATAAATATCCTATAAATCACATTGGCTATGCATGGCCTGTCTGCAACGAACTTGAAACAATGTATCAACTATTAACTTGGGTCTGGCCTGAAGCTGGCACTAGCAAATTTGCATTGTATAAAATATTCTGGACACTCAGAGTTTCCCATGCCAGTGAGCTCGGTACAGACACAGCTGTAGGCTATTTGAGCAAGGGATAAGAAGTAATCAGGTAGGCCTATTTTAATAAGTTTACACTGGATCAGAGCATGACATTTTTCCCTTTCACACTGAGTGGTTATTGAAAGGGAGAGTGCTGAAAATGTTTTTCTAATACATTGAGAACTATTGTCATTCTCAATAGATGTAAAAACAGACTTTGTTTGCTTGCTATTTGAGGTGAAGAAAACATTACTTTGAGAATCTCCACAGATCATTAGTGGTGGTGCCTTAAGCCAATTAGAAATACTATCAGATCCCCCAATGGGCACATTTACAGTGCCTTGCAAAAGTATTCATCCCCCTTTGCATTTTAATATTTTGTTGCATTACAACCTGTAATTGAAATTGATTTTTATTTGGATTTCATGTAATGGACATACACAAAATAGTCCAAATTGGTGAAGTGAAATGAAAAAAATAAAATAACGGAAAAGTGGTGAGTGCATATGTATTCACCCCCCGTGCTATGAAGCCCCTAAATAAGATCTGGTGCAACCAATTACCTTCAGAAGTCACATAATTAGTTAAATAAAGTCCACCTGTTTGCAATCTAAGTGTCACATGATCTGTCACATGATCTCAGTATATATACAACTGTTCTGAAAGGCCCCAGAGTCTGCAACACCACTAAGCAAGGGGCACCACCAAGCAAGCGGCACCATGAAGACCAAGGAGCTCTCCAAACAGGTCAGGGACCAAGTTGTGGAGAAGTGCAGATCAGGGTTGGGTTATGAAACAATATCTGAAACTTTGAACATCCCACGGAGCACCATTAAATCCATTATTAAAAATGGAAAGAATATGGCACCACACAAACCTGCCAAGAGAGGGCCACCCACCAAAACTCACGGACTAGGCAAGGAGGGTATTCATCAGAGAGTCAACGAAGAGACCAAAGATAACCCTGAAGGAGCTGCAAAGCTCCACAGCGGAGATTGGAGTATCTGTCCATATGACCACTTTAAGCCGTACACTACACAGAGCTGGGCTTTAAGGAAGAGTGGCCAGAAAAAAGCCATTGCTTAAAGAAAAAAATAAGTAAACACATTTGGTGTTTGCCAAAAGGCATGTGGGAGACTCCCCAAATATATGGAAGAAGTTTCTATGGTCAGATTAGACTAAAATTGAGCTTTCTGGCCATCAAGGAAAATGTCTGGCGCAAACCCAACACCTCTCATCACCCCGAGAACACCATCCCCACAGTGCAGCATGGTGGTGGCAGCATCATGCTGTGGGGATGTTTTTCATCGGCAGGGACTGGGAAACTGGTCAGAATTTAAGGAATGATGGATGTCACTAAATACAGGGAAATTCTTGAGGGAAACCTGTTTCAGTCTTCCAGAGATTTGAGACTGGGATGGAGGTTCACCTTCCAGCAGGACAATGACCATAAGCATACTGCTAAAGCAACACTCAAGTGGTTTAAGGGGAAACATTTACATGTCTTGGAATGGCCTAGTCAAAGCCCAGACCTCAATCCAATTGAAAATCTGTGGTGTGACTTAAAGATTGCTGTACACCAGCGGAACCCATCCAACTTGAAGGAGCTGGAGCAGTTTTGCCTTGAAGAATGGGCAAAAATCCCAGTGGCTTAATGTGCCAAGCTAAATGTGCCAAGCTTATAGAAACGTACCCCAAGACATTTGTTTGTTTCACAATAAAAAATATTTTGCATCTTCAAAGTGGTAGGCATGTTGTGTAAATCAAATGATACAACCTGGAATTAAAATGGATTTTGGGGGGGTTTGTAAGGCAACAAAATAGGAAAAATGCCAAGGGGGGTGAATACTTTCGCAAGCCACTGTATATGCCTAAATTTACGCGCAGGCCAGGTAGCCTATAGGTCTACTTCTATACATAATCAGGTGGGCGACCTTACTCAACATTGCCAGGAGCACTCCAAACAAAAGACACCGACTAAATTTACAAAATGTGTAAATGGAATGAGAGAAAAGTGTAGCATGGGTTGTGGGCGCTGCAAACAATGTGTCCACTCCGACTGGAATAATAATATATTGAATGCATTAACAGACATTACCGTAGCCAAACAACCAAAAATTACAGGAATTAACAGTAAATGTACTACTAGTGATATACAGTACCAGTCAAAGGTTTGGACACACCTACTCATTCCAGGGTTTTTGTTTATTTTTACTATTTTCTACATTGTAGAATAATAGTGAAGACATCAAAACTATGAAATAACACATATGGAATCATGTAGTAACCAAAAAAGGTTTAAACAAATAAAAATATATTTGAGATTTGAGATTCTTCAAAGTAGCCACCCTTTGCCTTGATGACAGCTTTGCACACTCTTGGCATTCTCTCAACCAGCTTCATGAGGTAGTCACCTGGAATCCATTTCAATTAACAGGTGTGCCTTGTTAAAAGTTAATTAGCGAAATGTATTTCCTTCTTAATGCGTTTGAGTCAACCAGTTGTGTAGTGACAAGGTAGGGTTGGTATACAGAAGATAGCCCTATTTGGTAAAAGACCAAGTACATGTTATGGCAAGAATAGCTCAAATAAGCAAAGAGAAACTACAGTCCATCATTACTTTAAAACATGAAGGTCAGTCAATCCGGAAAATGTCAAGAACTTTGAACGTTTCTTCAAGTGCAGTCGCAAGAACCATCAAGCGCTATGATGAAACTGGCTCTCATGAGGACCGCCACAGGAAAGGAAGACCCAGAGTTACCTCTGCTGCAGAGGATACGTTCATTAGAATTACCAGCCTCAGAAATTGCAGCCCAAATAAATGCTTCACAGACTTCAAGTAACAGACACATCTCAAAATCAACTGTTCAGAGGAGCCTTCATGGTCGAATTGCTGCAAAGAAACCACTACTAAAGGACACCAATAATAAGAAGAAACCCAATTGAGATGGTTTGGGATGAGTTGGACAGCAGAGTGAAGGAAAAACAGCCAGCAAGTGCTCAGCATATGTGGGACATCCTTCAATACTGTTGGAAAAGCATTCCTTTTGAAGCTGGTTGAGAGAATGCCAAGAGTGTGCAAAGCTGGCATCAAGGCAAAGTGTGGCTACTTTGAAGAATCTCAAATATAAAATATTTGTTTATTTGTTTAACACTTTTTTGGTTACTACATACTTCCATATGTGTTATTTCATAGTTGTGATGTCTTCACTATTATTCTACAATGTAGAATATAGTAAATATAAAGAAAAACCCTTGAATGAATAGGTTTGTCCAAACTTTTGACTGGTACTTGTATGTAGTGAGGAATTGATAGACACTAACAATGAAAGGAAAATAATTCACACAATGAAGCTATGAAACAATGAATGTGCACAAATTGGCGGGAGAGAACGCATTCTGGAGAGAGAAGTGCATTGTGCAGCCACACTCCCACTCTTCTTAGACTGTGCCATCCCCGCGGCCTCCGCAATAGATTAGTTCACTGAGATGGGCGTGAAAAAGACAGGTGTCTCGTGTGCCATAAAAAAAATATATATATATTATATTTGCTATGCTCGACTAAAAAAAATATTGGTCGACCAACAGCCTATCGACCAAATAATTTACCAGTCGGCTAATTGGGGTCAGCCCTACAGTAAGTTTGTGTGTGTGTTCTCTAAAGCTTGGTGTGACTGATTAGAAGCATATCATAACACACAGCAAAACACAGCAAACCCCCTTCACATCCATCTCATCGTTTCCAATACATCCAGACTGTCCTTTTGTCTCGTCATCTCCATCAGACACTGGCAGGTTTTTGTAGTTGCTCAGGGGCCTGGACTTGGCAGAGGGGACACACTGATTAAATCTCAGCACTCTACAGAGAACAGGCATCCATTTCCAGACACACTCGATCAAGCAGAGGAGAGCAGCTCTCCCATGTCCACATCCTCCATCCTCCCTCTCTCCTGCAAATTATTAACACCGTAAATCACACATCAACGCTGGGTCCTGCTGCCAGCCCGGAGAGGAGCAGGCCTTTGTGTATCATGGGGTGGTGGTTGGTGATAATGGGGAATGGGGAAGGACATTTTCCGGAAAATGTGATCTGACCAGGAGCAGGAAAAACTCTGGTTCAATCATCAGACCTGATAACGGGGGACGTATGCATTCTGATATCTGTATCTCGCAGTTTTAAATTGCAGGGTTGAAATTCAGTATAATTCTTCTATAAGTGTAATAACCCTGTAATGTGTTGATAATAAATATACAGAATGTGTGTAAGGTTTCCAGCTGGAAGTATTTGTATAGGGATATTAGGATTTGGCACATTCAAAAAGTTGAAGGATTAGACATTCTTCATACTGTATTTACACAATTTTGAGTCCATAATTAAGGTTTCTCCCTGCGGGTGGAGCGACGGTACTGAGTCTGAAAGCTTTGGAACAGTGGATCATTCTAAACATATGTCTTTTAGAGTAAGAGACACTAGCCCCAACACAGCAACAACCTGACACTTTGGGGATTTGGGGAAATGTTAAAGGTTAATGCATGAGCTGACCTGTCTGCAGTTGTGACTGAACCATAGTTATAATTATTGATGTAAACATTCACTTTGACACTGTCGTTTTTCAAGCGATGACAGCCCAGCAGTTGCCTACCACATGAATGAGTAATGACGCCTTCACTATCGAGGGGGTTCAAGGGATTAGTGAGAAATGAGCTGTCGAAGCAGTTACGCAAAGTCTATTTCTCTCTCTGCCTTTACCTCTATGATAAGACACATTTTGCACAAGATGGAAACCTGAAAGACAGGGGCCAGGAGATCAAAGTGATCCCTGCTGCTGATCTTCAAATAACAGAGGTTCCGGGAAAATGTAGCTGTCATTCCTTTAGCAGCCGTCAGATGAGAAGCCGACCACACTGTGCCTTTAAGACCCTCAGACAGTCCCCATTTGATGTCAACAAACACATTTCTCTGAAGTGAATTTGAAATGACATGCAAAGCATTCTAAATTAACTGAGATCAATTGCATCCTTTTACACATTTGCAGCCAGCTTGCACCTTGCTTTGCTCCAATGGGATGGAAAACTGTTCCATATTTTGTGGTGGTTTTAGCTGTTGACTCTGATTCTGATCATTTGGCTGATTGATTTCTTGCCCCTGCTGTGTAGTAATTAAACTGGCCTTTAGAAATGTTGCTATTCAGCATTTTAAAAACAGAAAGGAATGATCCCAATAAAAAAACCTAGTCTCAATCCACTGCATGCACCTATGGCGGCCTTCCGCATCTGCGGTGGAAGGTGGTTGAGCTACAGCGGTGTTTGTCAGACCATTAGACATCCCGAAAATCAGTCTTCTCATGAAAACGTCTGTAGTGTCCGAATGGTTTGGCCCACTCTATGGAAAGGGGAGACTCTCACGAACATGATGGTTTTCTCCGTTTTGCTTTACGACTCCCACAAGTGTCTAGTTAAAAAAAAAGAATGGAAGTAGGGAGGTAGTTTTGTGCCTACCAAAAAAAGGGGTTAAATATGTATAAAGAATATATATATATATATATATATACACTACCGGTCAAAAGTTTTAGAACACCTATTCATTAAAGGGCTTTTCTTTATTTTTACTATTTTCTACATTGTAGAATAATAGTGAAGACATCAAAACTATGAAATAACACACATGGACTCATGTAGTAACCAAAAAAGTGTTAAACAATTCAAAATATATTTTATATTTGAGATTCTTATAATAATCACCCTTTGCCTTGATGACAGCTTTGCACACTCTTGGCATTCTCTCAATCAGCTTCATGAGGTAGTAACCTGGAATGCATTTCAATTAACAGGTGTGCCTTGTTAAAAGTTAATTTGTGGAATTCCTTTCCTTCTTAATGCGTTTGAGCCAATCAGTTGTGTTGTGACAAGGTAGGGGGGGTATACAGAAGATAGCCCTATTTGGTAAAAGACCAAGTCCATATTATGGCAAGAACAGCTCAAATAAGCAAAGAGAAACGACAGTCCATCTTTACTTTAAGACATAAAGGTCAGTCAATCCGGAAAACTTCAAGAACTTTGAACGTGCAGTCGCAAAAACCATCAAGCGCTATGATGAAACTGGCTCTCATGAGGACCGCCACAGGAATGGAAGACCCAGAGTTACCTCCGATAAAGAGGATAAGTTCATTAGAGTTAACTGCACCGCAGATTGCAACCCAAATAAATGCTTCACAGAGTTCAAGTAACAGACACATCTCAAAATCAACTGTTCAGAGGAGACTGCGTGAATCAGGCCTTCATGGTCGAATTGCTGAAAAGAAACCACTACTAAAGGACACCAATAATAAGAAGAGACTTGCTTGGGCCAAGAAACATGAGCAATGGACATTAGACCGGTGGAAATCTGTCCTTTGGTCTGGAGTCCAAATTTGAGATTTCTGGTTCCAACCGCCGTGTAGTTCCCACCGTAAAGCATGGAGGAGGAGGTGTTATGGTGTGGGGGTGCTTTGCTGGTGATTTATTTAGAATTCAAGGCACACTTAACCAGCATGGCTACAACAGCATTCTGCAGCGATACGCCATCCTATCTGGTTTGGGATTAGTGGGACTATCGTTTGTTTTTCAACAGGACAATGACCCAACACACCTCCAGGCTGTGTAAGGGCTATTTTACCAAGAAGGAGACTGATGGTGTGCTGCATCAGATGACCTGGCCTCCACAATCCCCCGACGTCAACCCAATTGAGATGGTTTGGGATGAGTCGGACGGCAGAGTGAAGGAAAAGCAGCCAACAAGTGCTTAGCATATGTGGGATCCCCTTCAAGACTGTTGGAAAAGAATTCCAGGTGAAGCTGGTTGAGAGAATGCCAAGCGTGTGCAAAGCTGTCATCAAGGTAAAGGGTGGCTATTTGAAGAATCTCAAATATAAAATATATTTTGATTTGCTTAACACTTTTTTGGTTACTACATGATGTGTTATTTCATAGTTTTGATGTCTTCACTATTATTCTAGAATGTAGAAAATTTTAAAAATAAAGACAAACCCTTGAATGAGTAGGTGTGTCCAAACGTTTGACTGGTACTGTATGGAGGGCTAAAGTGACTATGCATAGATAATAAACAAATAGTCCAGGTGGCCATTTGATTAATTGTTCCACATTCTTATGGCTTGGGGGTAGAAGCTGTTAAGGAGACTTTTGGTCTTAGACTTGGCTCTCTGGTACCACTTGCTGTGCGGTAGCAGAGAGAACAGTCTATGACTTGGGTGAGTGGAGTCTTTGAAACTTTTTTGGGCCTTCCTCTGACACCGCCTAGTATACAGTTCCTGGATGGCAGGAAGCTTGGCCCCAGTGATGTACTGGGCCGTACGCACTACTTCTGTAGCGCCTTACGGTCAGATGCCGAGCAGTTGCCATACCAGGCGGTGATGCAACCGGTCAGGATGCTCTCGATGGTGCAGCTGTAGAACTTTTTGAGGATCTGGGGACCCATGCCTAATCTTTTCAGTCTACTGAGGGGGAAAAGGTGTTGTCGTGCCTTCTTCACGACTGTCTTTGTATGTTTGGACCATGATAGTTCGTTGGTGATGTGGACACCAAGGAACTTGAAACTCTCCACCCGCTCCACTACAGCCCCGTCAATGTTAATGGGGGCCTGTTAGGCCCGCCTTTTCCTGTAGTCCACGATCAGCTCCTTTGTCTTGCTCACATTGATGGAGAGGTTGTTGTCCTGGCACCAAACTGCCATCTCTCTGACCTCCTCCCTATAGGCGATCTCATCGTTGTCGGTGATCAGGCCTACCACTGTTGTGTCATCAGCAAACTTAATGACGGTCTTGGAGTTGTGTTTGGCCACGCAGTCATGGGTGAAAAAGGAGTACAGGAGGGGACTAAGCACGCACCCCTGAGGGGCCCCAGTGTTGAGGATCAGCGTGGCAGATGTGTTGTTGCCTACCCTTACCACCTGGGGGGCAGCCCGTCAGGAAGTCCAGGATACAGTTGCAGAGCGAGGTGTTTAGTCCCAGGGTCCTTAGCTTAGTGATGAGCTTTTTGGGCACTATGGTGTTGAACGCTGAGCTGTAGTCAATGAACAGCATTCTCATATAGGTGTTCCTATTGTCCAGGTGGGAAAGGGCAGAGTGGAGTGCGATTGAGATTGCGTCATCTGTGGATCTGTTGGGGCGGTATGCAAATTGGAGTGGGGTCTAGGGTTTCTGGGATGATGGTGTAGATGTGAGCCATGACCAGCCTTTGAAATAATTTAATGGCTACTGACATGAGTACTACGGGTCAGTAGTCATTTAGACAGGTTACCTTCGCTTTCTTGGGCACAGAGACTATGGTGGTCTGCTTGAAACATGTAGGTAATACAGACTCGGTCAGGGAGAGGTTGAAAATGTCAGTGAAGATACTTGCCAGTTGGTCCCCGCATGCTCTGAGTGGACGTCCTGGTAATCCATCTGGCCCCGCGGCCTTGTGAATGTTGACCTGTTTAAAGGTCTTGCTCACATCGGCTACGGAGAGCGTGATCACACAGTCGTCCGGCACAGCTGGTGCTCTCATGCATGCTTCAGTGTTGCTTGCCTCGAAGCGAGCATAAAAGGCATTTAGCCTGTCTGGTAGGCTCGCGTCACTGGCAGCTCACGGCTGGGTTTCCCTTTGTAGTCCGTAATAGTTTCCAAGCCCTCCCTCATCCGACGATTGTCAGAGCTGGTGTAGTAGGATCTTTGCATACAGTCTTGTTGGGATTGGGGCAGTCTCCCTCACCATGTGGCACCTATCTGCCGCCTCTACCCTCTTTCCTCTACCCTCTACCCTCTTTCCTTGAGGCTGCAGGGAATCTTCTGTCAAGGTATCTGGAAGTTGCTGACCAACATTGTGCTCATTGTTGTTGTTGTAGGCACGGAAGCGGCCGGACTTGGAGGGGACAGCAGTTCACTCACACCACTGACTGACTCACAAGGCAGATGGGATGATGAGCGAACACCAGAATCTTTAAAGAATAAAAGATAAAACAATTTAGGAAAAAATTACAATGTGTAAGAAATACAGTCCTCTATACTGCAGCATTTTGGTTTTTAGATCAGATTATAAATTTGATGTGAAACTACATGTCACCTTGTTTTTGAGGGTAAATATTAGGGTAGAATGTTCCTACTCATTCACACATTGTTCAAAGGTAAGAAACTAACGCAACATCTGAAAATGCAGATTATTTACTTAGTCCTATTCAGTTATCAATTAAATAGTAATGCATGATAGGGCTCTACAGTGTGACCATTTTACTCGCATATGCGCCTAAATATTTTGCTCTGCGACCTGGAATTTTAATTTGGGAGCACCAGTGTGCCTAGATAAATGTAAAGGATTCTAGATTTAATACCTCATTTTTCATGTGTGTGCCTACATTTATTTGTGTGTGCCTCCATTATTTCCAGACAGAGAAAGGTATTCGATTGTTTCACTTCCGAGAGGAGTAAAACTTTTCTTCTCCTGACACTTATGCCACAACATTGTACAATCAAAATGAACAAATAATCGTTCATCTTTTCACCGCTTACGCATGTGTCACGATCGTTAGAGAGAGTGGACCAAGGCGCAGCGTTGCAGGCAAACATACTTTATTTAAAGAGAGTAAACACTCGAACAAAACAACAAACGATACGTGCAGTCCTACGGTACAGACCAAACGGAACAAACCAACTGGAACAAACCAAACGGAACAAGATCCCACAACTATTGTGGGAAAACAGCCTATATAAATATGGCTCCCAATCAGAGACAACCAGCAACAGCTGACACTCGTTGCCTCTGATTGGGGGAGGGCTGGGTGGTCATTCCTCCTCGGAGGCTGTTCCGGCTCCGGGCTCGCCCACCACCCTCCAATAATCCCCCCGTAGCGCCCCTGGTCCGGTCTGGCCCCGCTGGCTGGAGCTGGACTGGACGTCGTAGGAGCGGATTGCTTAAGCTCCGGTGTGGAGCAGCTGACCGGTACCTGACCAGGCACCGGTGACCCAGGCACGGGTTGTGCCGGACTGACGACGCGCACCCCTGGCTTGGTGCGTGGAGCAGGAACGGACCGGACCGGGCTGACGATGCGCACCCCTGGCTTGGTGCGTGGAGCAGCAACGGGCCGGACCGGGCTGACGATGCGCACCCCTGGCTTGGTGCGTGGAGCAGGAACGGACTGGACCGGGCTGACGATGCGCACCCCTGGCTTGGTGCGTGGAGCAGCAACGGGCCGGACCGGGCTGACGATGCGCACCCCTGGCTTGGTGCGTGGAGCAGGAACGGGCCGGACCGGGCTGACGATGCGCACCCCTGGCTTGGTGCGTGGAGCAGGAACGGGCCGGACCGGGCTGACGATGCGCACCCCTGGCTTGGTGCGTGGAGCAGGAACGGGCCGGACCGGGCTGACGATGCGCACCACTGGCTTGGTGCGTGGAGCAGGAACGGGCCGGACCAGGCTGACGACTCGCACCCCTGGCTTGGTGCGTGGAGCAGGAACGGGCCGGACCGGGCTGACGACTCGCACCCCTGTCTTCGTGCGTGGAGCAGGAACGGGCCTTACCGGGCTGGCGACGCACATCGTAGGCTTGGTGCGAGGAGCAGGAACAGGCCGGGCCGGGCTGACGACTCGCACCCCTGGCTTGGTGCGGGGAGCAGTAACGGGCCGGACCGGGCTGACGACTCGCACCCCTGGCTTGGTGCGTGGAGCAGGAACGGGCCGGACCGGGCTGACGACTCGCACCCCTGTCTTGGTGCGAGGAGCAGGAACAGGCCGGGCCAGGCTGGCGACGCGCACCGTAGGCTTGGTGCGAAGGGCAGGAACAGGCCAGGCCGGGCTGGCGACGCGCACCGTAGGCTTGGTGCGAGGGGCAGGAACAGGCCGGGCCGGGCTGTCGACGCACACCGTAGGCTTGGTACGAAGGGCAGGAACAGGCCGGGCCGGGCTGGTGACGCGCACCGTAGGCTTGGTGCGAGGGGCAGGAACAGGCCGGGCCGGGCTGGCAACGCGCACCGTAGGCTTGGTGCGAGGAGCAGGAACAGGCCGGGCCGGGCTGGCGACACACACCGTAGGCTTGGTGCGAGTGGCAGGAACAGGCCGGGCCGGGCTGGCGACGCGAACCGTAGGCTTGGTGCGAGGAACAGGAACAGGCCGGACCGTACTGGGAACACACACCACTGGCCTTAAACGGGGATCAGGAACGGGCCGGACCGGACTGGCAATACACCTCAGTACCTCTCGCCGTGCCTCTACAACTTCCTTCCCTCCTCTCACCAATGGCTCCCGTAACCCGGTGGCCTTCTCTCCTCGTCTCCCATTTCGCCCTGTGGCAGCCTCCTGCTGCCCAGTCGCCCATGCCGTGTGCCCCCCCCTAAAAATTTTCTGGGGTTGCCTCTCGTCCGTCCGACGACGACACTGTTGACGCCGTTGCTCCTCTCTCGCCAGGGCCTTAATCTTAGCCCATGGCCCTTTGCCCCCGAGCATGTCCTCCCAGGACCACGATTTGCCCAACTGGGCCATCGCCAACCTCTCCAGCTCCTTTCCCGGCGCTTCCTCCCATGTCCAGGCCGCCTGCTCCTGGACACGCTGCTTGGTCCTGGTATGGTGGGATCTTCTGTCACGATCGTTAGAGAGAGTGGACCAAGGCGCAGCGTTGCAGGCAAACATACTTTATTTAAAGAGAGTAAACACTCGAACAAAACAACAAACGATACGTGCAGTCCTACGGTACAGACCAAACGGAACAAACCAACTGGAACAAACCAAACGGAACAAGATCCCACAACTATTGTGGGAAAACAGCCTGTATAAATATGGCTCCCAATCAGAGACAACCAGCAACAGCTGACACTCGTTGCCTCTGATTGGGAACCACTCTGGCCAACACAGAAATACAAAACTAGAATCCCGACATAGAAACACAACACATAGAATATACACACCCTGGCTCAACATATAGAGTCCCAGAGCCAGGGTGTGACAGCATGTTTGTCGAGGGACAGATCGTTAGAAAATACAATCCAAAACAATTCAGCCAATCCGTTCATCATTTGTCTTTAAAAAATACAAAGACAAAACTGTCTGTTAGGCTGTGCACTGCACTCCATCCCAGCACAAGAGGACAAACAAACTATTTACAGAAACATTTTTATATGTTTCTTACCTTCTTTTATGTATTTTTTTGTCATTTCTGTCCATTTTATTGCATATGCCTCGCTCCCTCATAGCATAAACCATTTATTTTGAGGGCAAACAAATGAGCTATTTACAGAACCTTTTTATTAACCTTGTGTGTTGTGTGTGTGTGTGTGTGAGAGAGAGAGAGAGAGAGTCAGTGTAGTATACATAACATTTACATAAACATGCTACATTTATCAATCAAGTCTCACCTCTTTGCTTGAAGGACTGAAGCACTGTATTGGCGTCAAATGGTCTTTTACAGTATGTCCTCCGGCTGAACATATTCAATGTCTCTAATATTCTCCACTCCAACATTTCCCCTCAGATGCTCCGAAAAAGATCTCAGTCTCAGTCTCCAACTCAGGCAATTCGTGTTTAATTTAATCTTGAAGACCCTCCATGCCTACACTGGTTTAAGGAAAACACACTGAGTGATGCAGGAAAACAACAGAAAAACCTGACTCTTTATAAACTGTTAGTGGGTAATCACTCACACTATCTGCATTAACACACACATAATTGTTCACAGAATCTTCACAGAATCTGGTATACAATTAACCCAGAGATCAACCAGTGACACAGACTGATACACCCCAACAATGAAATGTGGAAACAATTGTCTGCTGCAAAAGTAAGATTGGAGTAACTGGTGCCTCTCAGACAATGTTTTGCACAGGTTTCTAAAGGTGTGAAGTTTTCTGGCACACTCCTTGAAGTAGGAGTGCCTGCTCTCAAACCTCAGTGTCCACAAACGAATGAGTGGCCCAAAGTGCAGGATGGGGTAATGTAACAAGTAGTGATGCTTTGGTTTCAGTTTCGAGTCAGGGAACATTGTGCTTCTCAAATGATCATATTCTTCAGTCAGAACCCTCAAGTATGCAATCTGACACTTTCGTGTTTTGTCCGACCTTAAGAATCCATTATACTGTAAGCAGATCTTCTTGTGATACTCCATAAATGATTTGCTTTATCTCACTGTCCTGCAAGTTAAGAATAGACATATTTGATTGCACACTTTTCATTCCACAGTTGTGGACTTCCTGGAACTCCTCTATTATGTGCTGGTTGGTAACTGCATTTTGGCTTGCATCTTTAAGATGCTCAACTTCATCATCAACTACATCATCTTTATCGACATGTGCATCTGCGAGTGTGACAGTCTCATCATCTACTGTGTTTTCTGCATTTTGTCTGATATGACTGTGATCTGCAATCGGCTACTTATGTTTTCTGCTCAGATGGGTGTTAAAAGATGACCTGACCCAGAAATATCTGGAGCAGCCTCTATGGAGACAAGCCACCTTTTTACCATCTCTGATATGTCATCTCAAATGAGTGCACAAAACTGAAAAAACAGGGTTCTGAAATGAGCATCCCTGAAACTGGCAGGTCCATGGGATTTCCCTGTGTTGAGTCGCCTCATTCTCAGGTTTTTCTTTTTTATGACGCCTATATACATGGGATTTAAAAGCAGAGAAGTTCTTAAAAGTGCAACGGCACTCCTCTACCCACAAGCAAAACTGTAGTTTGCCACATTTTTATGTTTTTTTGCATATGTAACAAATGTTTTAATATTTGGGCAACAGAAAATGCAGGATTTACACATGTACATTACCAATTAATCTACTTCCAGCTACCAACCATCCTACGATAGGACAATTACACTACCCCAACCCACAAAGTTGCATGCAAACACCTAAAGCACTATCAAGCTATACCATGCCGCTCATGCCAACCAAACAATAATAATACATAAAAAAATAGCCTACAAGGCTAAATAAAATATCAGTCTGTGCCTGATGTTTCAAATATAATCAATTTAACGTTGCTTAATTAATGGATGGATAAGGATACCTTCTGAAAGATTAGCAAAATCACGAGGGAAAATTCAAAGCACGTGGGAAAATGCCACGACCATCACCCTGAATAATTCTAGTGAGCTAACCACACAATCTGAAGAAAATGAAAATGAAAATACAAATTACTTTAATTTCATAAATCCTGCAGGGTAAAATATCAGTCTGTGCCTGTTGATGGTGAATTCATTAATTTAATGAATGAATAAGGATAATGTCATGTCTACTCCTGTTGCCCCGCTCCGGCGCTCGACGTCCCCGGTTTACTAACCACAGGTCCTGGCAACCCATCATTATGCGCACCTGGCAACCCTCATTACCCGCCCCATCATGAGGCACACTTGGACTTCATCACTACCATGATTACTCCCCCTTTATCTAGCACACCCTAGCATCACTCTTCAGCCAGTATTGGTTCTGTGTTCATGTCCAGACGCTTCTCTTGTATCGCTCTATGTTCCTTATTAAACTCACCACCTGCACCTGCTTCCTGACTCCCAGCGTCATCGTTACAGATAACAAAAGCAGATGGAATATTCCACTACATTTCTGCTAAATCAGTTTCCCATCTCTGAGCTAGCTAACGTTAGCAAGCACCATTCCCCTTTCATCTGCCTCTCATGTCAACAACAGAATCTCAGAAATAAATTATTATAAATCCCAAGGCAAAATGTCAGTCCATGCCTGCTGACAAACTAAAGATGCATTCGTCCTAGGTAAACTCTTGCTCCCTCCGTAGACGGACAGTCTTTTTTGTTCGGTGTAGCCTACGACCACCGTGCCACTAATACAATAAAGTTCGCACGATGCCATCCATTTCATGCACCCACCGGTTGTTTAGCCTATCCAAAGAAACACATTTCTGGCACTGAACATATGGATTTCTGCATGTTGTTAATACTCAAATGATGTGCTCTATACCAGCAAGAAAGATCAACGCAATAGACCGACATGTCAATTGGCTAGCTAACACAATCCACACAAGCTAGCTAACTAACGTGGCTAGCTAGCTTAGTTAAGAAAACCTGCAGTAGGTAGTTTAATTGACATGAGTCTATACAGTTCATTCGGAAAATATTCAGACATCTTGACTTTTTCCACATATTGTTACGTTACAGCCTTATTCTAAAATGGATTAAATTATTTTTCAATCTACAAAAAAATACCCCATAATGACAAAGGGAAAAAAGGTTTTTTAGAAATGTTGCAAATCTATTAAAATTAAAAGGCAGAAATACCTTATTTACATAAGTATTCAGACCCTTTGCTATGAGACTCGAAATTGAGCTCAGGTGCATCCTGTTTCTATTGATCATCCTTGAGATGTTTCTACATCTTGGAGTCCATCTGTGGTAAATTCAATTGATTGGACATGATTTGGAAAGGCACACACCTGTCTATATAAGGTCCCACAGTTGACAGTGCATGTCAGAGCAAAAACCAAGCCATGAGGTCAACGGAATTGTCTGTAGAGCTCCGAGATGGAATTATGTCGGGGCACAGAGGTAGGGAAGGGTACCAAAACATTTCTGCAGCATTGAAGGTCCCCTAGAACACAGTAGCCTCCATCATTCTTAAATGGAAGAAGTTTGGAATCACCAAGACTCTTCCAAAAGCTGGCCCCCCGGCCAAACTGAGCAATCAGGGGAGAAGGGCCAGGAACCCGATGGTGACTGACAGAGCTCAAGAGTTCCTCAGTGGAAATGGGAGAACCTTCCAGAAGGACAACAATCTCTGCAGCATACCACCAAGCAGGCCTTTATGGTAGAGTGGCCGGACGGAAGCCACTCCTTAGTAAAAGGCACATGAAAACCTGCTTATAGTTTGCCAAAATACACTTAAAGGACTCTCAGACCATGAGAAACAACAATCTTTGGTCTGATGAAACCAAGATTCAACTCTTTGGCCTGAATGCCAAGCGTCACATCTGGAGTAAACCTGGCACCATCCCTACGGTGAAGCATGGTGGTGGCAGCATCATGCTGTGGAGATGTTTTTCAGAGGCAGGGACCTACCAACAGGACAAAGACCCTAAGCACACAGCCAAGAAAACGCAGGAGTGGCTTCGGGACATGTCTCTGAATGTCCATGAGTTGCCCAGCCAGAGCTCGGACTTGAACCCGATCGAACATCTCTGGAGAGACCTAAAAATAGCTGTGCAGTGACGCTCCCATGCAACCTGACAGAGCTTCAGAGGATCTGCAGAGAAGAATGGGATAAACTCCCCAAATACAGGTGTGCCAAGCTTGTAGCGTCATACCCAAGAAGACGAGGCTGTAATTGCTGCCAAATGTGCTTCAACAAAGTTCTGAGTAAAGGGTCTGAATAATTATGTAAATGTGATATTTCAGTTATTTGCTTTGTCATTATGGGGTATTGTGTGTATGTTGATGAGGGAAAAAACAATTTAATCAATTTTAGAATAAGGCTGTAACGTAACAAATTGTGGAAAAAAGTAAAGGGGTCTGAATACTTTCCGAATGCACTTTATATGTATGTGAATGATGTGTATGGACAGCATATTAATAGAAAAGGTTTGTATAGCAGTAGCTACATAGGATGAGCCATGACTAAAATACAGTATATACATACAGTGCCTTCCGTAATTATTGGAACAGTGAAGCATTTTTTCTTCTTTTGACTCTATGCTCCAAAGATTGGATTTGAGGGTATTGTCATCCATAGAAGGTAAACCGTTTAGAAATTACAGCACTTTTGTACATAATACGCTCATTTTAGTGGAGCAAAAGTACAGTGCCTTAAAAAAGTATTCATCCCCCTTGGCGTTTTTCCTATTTTGTTGCATTACAACCTGTAATTTAAATTGATTTTTATTTGGATTTCATGAAATGGACATGCACAAAATAGTCCAAATTGGTGATGTGAAAATAAAAAATGGCTTGTTTCAAAAAATTCTAAAAAAATAAATAACGGAAAAGTGGTGCGTGCATATGTATTCACCCCCTTTGCTATGAAGCCCCTAAATAAGATCTGGTGCAACCAATTACCTTCAGAAGTCACATAATTAGTTAAATAAAGTCCACCTGTGTGCAATCTAAGTGTCACATGATCTGTCACATGATCTAAGTATTTATACACCTGTTCTGAAAGGCCCCAGCCTCTCCACTAAGCAAGGGGCACCACCAAGCAAGTGGCACCATGAAGACCAAGGAGCTCTCCAAATAGGTCAGGGACAAAGTTGTTGGGAAGTACAGATCACGGTTGGGTTATAAAACAATGTCCGGAACTTTGAACATCCCACGGAACACCATTAAATCCATTATTTAAAAAATGGAAAGAATATGGCACCACAACAAACCTGCCAAGAGAGGTCCGCCCATCAAATCTCACGGACCAGGCAAGGAGGGCATTAATCAGAAAGGCAACAAAGAGATCAAAGGTAACCCTGAAGGAGCTGCAAAGCTCCACAGTGGAGATTGGAGTATCTGTCCATAGGACCACTTTAAGATGTACACTCCACGGAGCTGGGTTTTACGGAAGAGTGGCCAGAAACAAGCCATTGCTTAAAGAAAAAAATAAGCAAACAGATTTGGTGTTCGCCAAAAGGCATGTGGGTGACTCCCCAAATATATGGGAGAAGGTACTCTGGTCAGATGAGACTAGTATTGAGCTTTTTGGCCATCAAGGAAAACGCTATGTCTGGCGCAAATCCAACACCTCTCATCACCCCAAGAACACCATCCATGGTGGTGGCAGCATCATGCTGTGGGGATGTTTTTCATTGGCAGGGACTGGGAAACTGGTCAGAATTGAAGGAATTATGGATGTCGCTAAATACAGGGAAATTCTTGAGGGAAACCTTTCATTCTTCCAGAGATTTGAGACTGGGACGGTTCACCTTCCAGCAGGACAATAACCCTAAGCATACTGCTAAAGCAACTCTCGAGTGGTTTAAGGGGAAACATTTAAATGTCTTGGAATGGCCTAGTCAATGCCCAGACCTCAATCCAATTGAGAATCTGTGGTATGACTTTAAGATTTCAGTACACCAGCGGAATCCATCCAACTTGAAGGAGCTGGATCAGTTTTGCCTTGAAGAATGGGCAAAAATCCCAGTGGCTAGATGTGCCAAGCTTATAGAGACATACCCCAAGATACTTGCAGCTGTAATTGCTGCAAAAGGTGGCTCTACAAAGTATTGACTTTGGGGGGGTGAATAGTTATGCACGCTCAAGTTTTCAGTCATTTCTTGTTTGTTACATAAGAACAATTATTTTGCATCTTCAAAGTGATAGGCATGTTGTGTAAATCAAATGATACAAACCCCCCAAAAATCCCATTTTAATTACAGGGTGTAAAGGCAACAAAATAGGAAAAATGGCAAGGTGGGTGAATACTTTTGCAAGCCACTCTATTGGGAAAAATGTACTTATGTGTATTAAAGTAGTTAAAAGTGAAGTATTTGGCCCCATATTCACAGCACGCAATGACTTCATCAAGCTTGTGACTCTGCACATTTGTTGGAAGACTTTGCGGTTTGTTTTGGTTGTGTTTCAGATTATTTTGTGCTCAATAGAAAGTAATGGTAAATAATGTATTGTTTCATTTTGGAGTCACTTTTATTTTAAATAAGAATAGAATGTTTTTAAACACTTCAACATTAATGTGGAAGCTAATATGATTGTGGATAATCCTGAATGAATTGTGAATAATGATGAGTGAGAAAGTTAGAGACACACAAATAACAGGGGAAGTTAAAATTTCTTGGGGTGTCTGATATTTGTGCATCTAACTTTCTCACTCAACATTTTTCACGATTCATTCAGTATCCGTAATCATGGTCGCATCCACATTAATGTAGAAGTGTTTAGAAACATATTCTTATTTACAATAAAAGTGACTCCAAACTGACACAATACGTTATTTGGCATTCATTTCAATTGGGCACATATTTATCTAAAACACAACCAAAACAAACAGCAAACGCATCCAACAAGTTTGTAGAGTCACAAATTTGATGTAATCATTGCGTGCTAGGAATATGTGGCCAAATACTAAACTTTTGACTACTTTAATACACATACAAGTGAATTTGTCCCAATACTTTTGGTCCCCTAAAATGGGGGAACTAATGTATGTAGAGAAAGTGCTGTAATATATAAACGGTTATCCCGATATAGATGAAAATACTCTCAAATTAAATCTGACAGTCTGCACTTTAACCTCATAGTTGCTGCTTGATTTGAAATCCAAACTTTTGGAGTATAGAGCCAAAAGAAGAAAACATGCTTCACTGTGCCAATAATTACGGAGGGCGCTGTATGCCATGGGTAAAACAGTATGTACATATTATTTACGTGTCCAGTGTTCGATGACTCTGCAAGTTAGAGTATCGGGTGGTAGCCGACTAGTAACAGTGACTAAGGTTCAGGGCAGGGTACTGGCGGAGGCTGGTAAGTGGTGACTGTTTAACAGTCTGATGGCCTGAAGATAGAAGCTGTTTATCAGTCTCTCTGTCCCTGCTTTGATGCACCTGTTCTGTCTCCACCTTCTAGATGGTAGCAGGGTGAACAGGCCGTGGCTCGGGTGGCTGAGGTTTGTGATGATCTTCATGTGACACCATGTCCTGGAGGGCAGGCAGTGTGCCCCCAATGATTCGTTGGCCTGACCACACTACCCTCTGGAGAGCCCTACGGCTGTGGCGGTGCAACTGCTATACCAGGCGGTGATACAGCCCAACAGAATGCTCTATATGGTGCATCTCTAGAAGTTCGTGAGGGTCTTAGGAGCCAAGCCAAATTTCTTCAGCCTCCTGAGGTTGAAGAGGCGCTGTTGCGCCTTCTTCACCACAATGTCGGTGTGAAAGGCGCATTTCAGGTCCTCAGTGATGTGCAAGCCGAGGAAATTGAGGATGTTTTACCATCTCCGCTGCCGCCCCATCGATGTGGATGGGGGTGTGCTCACTCTACTTTCTCCTGTAGTCCACGATAATTTTGTTGACGTTGAGGGAGAGTTATTTTCCTGGCACCACTCCACCAGGGCTCTCACCTCCTCCCTGTAGACTGTCTCGTCATTGTTGGTAATCAGGCCTACCACTGATGTGTTGTCAGCAAACTTGAGGATTGAGTTGGAGACGTGCATGGCCACGCAGTGGGTGAACAAGGAGTACAGGAGGAGGCTGAGCATGCACCCCTGTGGGGACCCGGTGTTGAGGATCAGCGTGGAAAAGGTGCTGTTGCCTACCTTCACCACATGGGGTCGGCCTGTCAGTAAGTCTAGGACCCAGTTGCACAAGGAGGGGTTCAGATCCAGGGTCCTGAGCTTAGTGATGAGCTTGGAGGGCACTATTGTGTTGAAGGTGAGGTCTTTGTGAGACGCGGTGTGGGTGAACGGATGATCTCCGCATGTGTATTTCTTCACCGTAAATCATGGAGGAGGAGGTGTGGGGGTGCTTTTTTGGTGACACTGTCTGTGATTTATTTAGAATTCAAGGCACACTTAACCAACATGGCTACCACAGCATTCTGCAGGTGATACGCCATCCCATCTGGTTTGGGCTTAGTGGGACTATCATTTGTTTTTCAACAGGACAATGACCCAAAACACACCTCCAGGCTGTGTAAGGGCTATTTTAACAAGAAGGAGAATGATGGAGTGCTGCATCACATGACCTGGCCTCCACAATCCCCTGACCTTCACCCAATTGAGATGTTTTGGGATGAGTCGGACGGCAGAGTGAAAGAAAAGCATCCAACATGTGCTCAGCATATGTGGGAACTCCTTCTAGAATGTTGGAAAAGCATTCCAGGTGAAGCTGGTTAAGAGAATGCCAAGAGTGTGCAAAGCTGTCATCAATGCAAAGGGTGGCTATTTGAAGAATCTCAAATATAAAATATATTTTGATTTGTTTAACACTTTTATGGTTACTACATGATTCCATATGTGTATTTCATAGTTTTGATGTCTTCACTATTATTCTACATTGTAAAAAAAATTAAAAATAAAGAAAAACCCTTGAATGAGTAGGTGTGTCCAAACTTTTGACTGGTACTGTATGTCCGTAAACTCTCCAGCCAGCTGGTCTGCACATGCTCTGAGGACGCGGCTTGGGATGCCGTCTGGGCCAGCAGCCCTGCGAGGGTTAACACGCTTAAATGTCTTACTCACGTCGGCCACGGAGATCGGGAGCACTCCGTCCTCGTGAGCACGGGGGCCCATGTTGGCGGCTCTGTGTTGTTTTCCTCAAAGCAGGCAATGAAGGTGGTTAGCTAGTCCGGGAGCGAGGCGTTGGTCTCCATGAAGTTGCTGGCTTTCCCTTTATAATCCGTGATTGTCTGGAGTCCCTGCCACATGCGTCTTCTGCCTTGAATTGCGACCTGTCGTTGTCCCTGTACTTTGGTTTTGCCTCTTTGATTGCCTTACGGAGGTCATAGCTGGTCTGGTTGTACACGTCCATATTCCCAGTCACCTTGCCGTGGTTGAATGCAGTGGTTTGCGCTTTCAGTTTTACGCTAATGCTGCTATCTATCCACAGTTTTTGCTTTGGATAAGTTATAATCATTACAGTAGGAACAACATCCTCTATGCACTTCCTGATGAACCCAGTCACTGAGTCAGTGTGTAAGTTCATTCTATCCTCAGAGGCGACCTTGATCATTTCCCAGTCTGCGTGATCAAAACAGTCTTGAAGCATAGATTCTGATTGGTCAGACCAACGTTGAACAGGCGGCGAGGAGCAGGATGGAGGCGTGGTCTGATTTGTTGAAGGGAGGGCGGGGGAGGGCCTTGTAGGTGTCCCGGAAGGGAGAGAAACAATGGTCAAGATTATTCTCTCCCTGTGTGGCACAGGAGATGTGTTGATTGAATTTCGGGAGCATTATCCTCAGATTTCCTTTATTAAAGTCCCCAGCTACAATGAATGTGGCCTCAAGATATGTGGTTTCCAGTATGCACAAAGTCCAGTGTAGTTCCTTTAGAGCCGTCGCGGTTTCAGCATTTGGTGGGAATATACACAGGAAAATTCTCTTGGGAGGTAATGCGTCGGCATTTAGATGACAAGGTATTCCAGATCGGGAGAACAAAAAATCTGGAGACATACACCTGGAATCCGCAGTAGGAGGAAACAGCGCCACTGGCCACCCTACCACGGTTGTTGTTGTTTTTTGTTGCCGAGCTGAGGAGCGTCGCACCGTATGAAAATAAAATGCACTACATACAGTTGAAGTCGGAACTTTACATACACTTAGGTTGGAGTCATTAAAAGTTGTTTTTCAACCACTCCACAAATGTCTTGTTAACAAACTATAGTTTTGGCAAGTCGGTTAGGACATCTACTTTGTGCATGACACAAGTAATTTTTCCAACAATTGTTTACAGACAGATTATTTCACTTATAATTCACTCTATCACAATTCCAGTGGGTCAGAAGTTTACATACACTAAGTTGACTGTGCCTTTAAACATACAGTGATATATGTGCATGCAAAGAGCAAACAACAAGCTGCACAAGAACTCACTACTGTAATGGTCCAGGTTACAAAGTGGCTCAGTGACTCGTGTTTGCATCTCAATGTGAAAAAAACTGTTTGCATGTTCTTCACAAAGAGGGCAACAGATGCTACTGAGCCAGAAGTCTATGTGTCAGGGGAGAAGCTCCAGGGGGTATCTGATTTTAAGTACCTTGGCATCATACTTGATTCCAACCTCTCTTTTAAAAAGCATGTGAAAAAGGTAATTCAAATAACCAAATTCAACCTAGCTAATTTCCGATTTATACGAAATTGTTTGACTACAGAGGTAGCAAAACTGTACTTCAAATCTATGATACTCCCCCACTTAACATACTGCTTGACTAGTTGGGCCCAAGCTTGCTGTACAACAGTAAGACCTATTCAGTCTGTCTACAAACAGGCTCTCAAAGTGCTTGCTAGGAAGCCCAATAGCCATCATCACTGTCACATCCTTAGAAAGCATGAGCTCCTGAGTTGGGAAAATCTTGTGCAATACACCGATGCATGTCTTGTATTCAAGATCCTAAATGGCTTGGCTCCCCCTCCACTCAGTATTTTTGTTAAACAGAAAACCCAAACATATGGCAGCAGATCCACAAGGTCTGCCATGAGAGGTGACTGTGTAGTTCCCCTAAGGAAAAGCACCTTTAGTAAATCTGCTTTTTCTGTGAGAGCTTCCCATGTCTGGAATACACTGCCATCAGACACACACAACTGCACCACATATCACACTTTCACAAAATGCTTGAAGACATGGCTTAAGGTCAATCAGATTTGTGAACATGGTCCCTAGCTGTGTGTTGCCGCTTTCCATGTCTGTTGTCTGTAACTTGTGAGGTGTGGAAACACTTTGTTGCTTTTATGAATTTTGTCTTGCTGCTTTTTGTTCTATGTTGCTCTGTCTGTATGCTACGTCTTGCTTGTCCTATGTTGCTATGTCTGTATGCTATGTCTTGTTCTATGTTGTTATTGTCTATATTGTAATTGTTTTTAATAACCTGCCCAGGGACTGCGGTTGAAAATTAGCCGGCTGGCTAAAACCGGCACTTTTACTGAAACGTTGATTAATGTGCACTGTCCCTGTAAAAATAAACTCAAACTCAACTCAACTCAAACAGCTTGGAAAATTCCAGAAAATGATGTAATGGCTTTAGAAGCTTCTGATAGGCTAATTGACATCATTTGAGTCAAATGGAGGTGTACCTGTGGATGTATTTCAAGGCCTACCTTCAAACTCAGTACCTCTTTGCTTGACATCATGGGAAAATCAAAAGAAACCAGCCAAGACAGAAAAAAAAATTGTAGACCTCCACAAGTCTGGTTCATCCTTGGGAGAAATTTCCAAACGCCTGAAGGTACAATGTTCATTATTTTTTACATTTTAGTCATTTAGCAGGCACTCTTATCCAGAGCGACTTACAGTTAGTGAGTGCATACATTATTATTATTATCATTATAAAAAATGTTTTCATATATATATATATATATATATATATATTTTTTTTTTTTCATACTGGCCCCCCGTGGGAATCAATCCCACAACCCTGGCGTTGCAAGCGCCATGCTCTACCAACTGAGCTACACGGGGCCACTGTACAAACAATAGTATGCAAGTATAAACACCATGGGACCACGCAGCCATCATACCGCTCAGGAAGGAGACGCGTTCTGTCTCCTAGACATGAACGTACTTTGGTGCGAAAAGTGCAAATCAATCCCAGAACAACAGCAAAGGACCTTGTGAAGATGCAGGAGGAAACAGGTACAATATTTTCTATTTCCACAGTAAAACAAGTCCTATATCGACATAATATGAAAGGCCGCTCAGCAAGGAAGAAGCCACTGCTCCAAAACCGCCATAAAAAAGCCAGACTACGGTTTGCAACTGTACATGGGGACAAAGATCGTACTTTTTGGAGAAATGTCCTCTGGTCTGATGAAACAAAAATAGAACTGTTTGGCAATAATGACCATCGTTATGTTTGGAGGAAAAAGGGGGTTGCTTGCAAGCCAAAGAACACCATCCCAACCGTGAAGCACGGGGGTGGCAGCATCATGCTGTGGGGGTGCTTTGCTGCAGGAGGGACTGGTGCACTTCACAAAATAGATGGCATCATGAAGAAGGAAAATGATGTGGATATATTGAAGCAACATCTCAAGACATCAGTCAGAAAGTTAAAGCTTGGTCGCAAATGGGTCTTCCAAATGGACAATGACCCCAAGCATACTTCCAAAGTTGTGGCAAAATGGCTTAAGGACAACAAAGTCAAGGTATTGGAGTGGCCATCACAAAGCCCTTACCTCAATCCTATAGAACATTTGTGGGCAGAACTGAAAAAGCGTGTGCGAGCAAGGAGGCCTACAAACCTGACTCAGTTACACCAGCTCTGTCAGGAGGAATGGGCCAAAATTCACCCAACCTATTGTGGGAAGTTTGTGGAAGGCTACCTGAAACGTTTGACCCAAGTTAAACTATTTAAAAGCAATGCTACCAAATACTAATTGAGTGAATGTAAACTTCGGACCCACTGGGAATGTGATGAAAGAAATAAAAGCTGAAATAAATATTTCTCTCTACTATTATTCAGAAAAAAAGTGGTGATCCTAACTGACCTTAGACAGGGAATTTTGACGAGGATTAAATGTCAGGAATTGTGAAAAACTGAGTTTAAATGTATTTGGCTAAGGTGTATGTAAACTTCCGACTTCAACTGTATTGTGCTCTTCTATCGCCCATGCAATGATGTCCGAGGGACAAATCTACTTTGAAACAAAAGTATACACCTCACACACATGGTTATGGCCTTTAAAAAAATAAGACACCTATACCATGTCAGATATAGAGTTGAAATGTATTAGATTTTGAGTTTGCATCCCAATATTACACGTTATATACATCAGAGAAGACTGAAATATAACAAAACTGTTTGATATTGAAACACAGGATTTTCAGCGGTTAAAAAAATATATGTTTATTAATTATGAAATTATGACTAATGAATAACATTCCACCCATGAGGCCACTATGTAATTCGACTGCAGGAAAGGGCCACGATGCTTTTGGGAAATCGGGCTCAGAAGCCTGAAAGCTCCACCTCCAGCCATCAGATGGTTTGAAGGTTTTCCTGGATGTTTATACTGCCCTCTGTCCACCCCACTTTAGCCAGAGAGACTAAAGTGGGGCAAGAGTACACTTAAGGCATATAAATAAATGAGAAATACTATTAGCAATGCATTGGACTATGAAACCGGTCTACCTCGGTCCCTACAGAGAGGATCCTTAATTAGGCCCCCTTTGTGTCGTCCATATGGGTGCCTGAAGACGAGATGGGGAGAGAAGAGCAGAGGCTCCTTTGAGGGTTTGGAATGGGGGATGTAGAGAGACTATCTGTGAGACTATCTGTGGGGATTCATGTATGGAACTAACTTTCCTCGGTCATGGTTTGTAGGAACAGGCAATTTCCATAACCACCCTTTTGCCTTTTCTCATCTCAAGATGTGCCGGGCATCACTTCATCAGGGCTTCAATTAGTGGGATGTGCAGTGAAGCCGAGAAAGGTGTCAGGGTTTTGTGTGTGTGTGTTGTGGGGGCTTGGGCTCTGAGCGGCTGTCAGCAGTCATTCTCATCTGGGGAAAAGTAAACTAATTTGCCTCCCCGTGTCTGGTGTTTGATCTTGGCAGCCTGTTCGCCCATCAGCTCCTTTGTAAACTCTCTATAGACACACATAGCATGCACCCACACATAGATGTACACACTCTCACACATGCAGGTGTGTGTGTGTGTGTGTGTGTGCATATCCACAAAGATAAGCCCACACATGTAGACAGGCACACAGGGGTGCATGCAAACACATACACAAAGGCATACAGACAGGCACCGTACACAAACAAATATACACCCAGGTCCACATTCAGGCACACACAACAGCTATGTGTGGACCCCAGGAAGAGTAGCTGCTGCTTTTGTAACAGCTAATGGGGATCCTAATAAAATACAAAAAATACCAAATACCACACACACACTGAACTTGTTTTGTGACTGCAGATTTTCTACTCAATTAACATTATTTTATTATTGCCTCAAAGTCTCATTTTGATACTTCTTTCAGTGGCGGTACATCGAATTGCTTTGCAGGGGCTGCCAGTGGCTCTAATCGGCCCTTTGATGGACAACAGCAGAGAACAAGGTGTCTGGTCTGTGTCATCCATCTGAGCAGCAAGATATCGTCTGTCCTGCCACGCTGATTAGAACACAAGCCAAGGACCCGGCGAGCAAACGACAGACTGATAGACTCCAAAGGCTCTGACTGCGAGGAGCACATTAACACAATGATCTCTAGCATCCATCTCTGCTGTCCCTTGCTGCACTGAATGGACCGTCAGCCTTCCTTCAGGCCTGCTCCAATTGTATCGGGTCTGATATTAGAAAGTCCAGTCCGATTTGCTGCTATGTATTCAATGGAAGTGACAGGCCTCTTATTAACAAGACACTCACACTGTGCCCTGACTTTAGTTGAAAAGTTACATTTGACTCTCCCCTGCACACCGTCAGAGCCGGTCTCAGGCTTGGATAATTGATGCCGCTCATCTCCCAGTAATTTGCTCCCTTTGTACCTTTTTGTATTCGCTTCACCTGCAATACTTCAAGATTCTTGAAGGATCCTCCTCTGCCTTCTTCAGCGTGACTCTGACAACTGATGTAGTAGACCTACATGTAAAGCTTTCAACCTTTGCTGTGCTGGAGATGGGCTGAATTGCATCTGTTTCACATTACTTGAATCTAAAGGGATTTGAATTAGGCTTTCTCACTAGTTCTTCAAATTAAAATATTGATGCTTTTGATTACCTAGTTTCCCTGGTCTAAATTAGTCACTGATTAAAAGAGAAGGATAAAAAACAATTCAAACTCGGGCCCTCCAGTTGTGCAGCCACAGCACCATGAATGTGACTGGCAGGGGAGGAGGTGGCGGGGGCAGGGCAGGGTTTGACCATGTTAGCTGCTACCACGTTTAAGTGCCTAACCCCCATTCACAGGTCTGGTCTGAGTAGCTGGTGCTGGCAAGCAGTGAATGGGCTTTCTCCCACTCTTTTAGCGTGATGAAGGGTGCTCCAGCAGGAGAGGGCTGCTGCCTCCATCCCTCGGCTGAGTGGCACTAACAGGAAGAGTAAGCCCAGACAAAATACCCAATAATACCCTCAATAATGAATCAGTTAGGTTTTTCTGGGATGCGAAAATCTGGGAAGGAGAATACTGTATAGTGTCAGGGTTTTGCAATGATGTGAAGTCACCCCATCTGGTCAAACATATGATGAAATGTGACTCGTTTTAGGAAACTAGGCGTATGTTGCGCGTCACTACATCACAGGAGAGCCATTTGAACGTAAACTTTTTTTTTTTTAATCAAAATGCGTTTTGTGGCAGAAATGCCTTCTGGAACATGTGAACTATCATGTGCCTTAATAACAAACTTTTATGCGATCCGTAAATACGAAAACAATTGTGAAATTGCGAGCCTAGTTGGTTTAGCCACAGAAAAAGACAGCAACCTTCCCGCTAGCCATGATTGGCTGAGATAATGAGTGGGCTGGACATGCCGAGAGATCGAGTTTTGAAATCAGTGGAATTGGAGTATGATAGCTAAGGAGATGGAGAAAACACCTCTCTCCGGTAACATCTTCAAACTAAGGGCAACCATGGCATCCATGACAGAGAGGGAGAAGTGTATATCCATGTACACGGGTAAGATAGTCTAGCTAGCTACATTTTCAGATATTGCACATTTCTAATTTTGTCAGAAAGTCGTTTTGATTTCAAGTTAAAGTGTACTGATAGCTAGCTAACGTTAGCTGGCTGACTCGCTAGCTAAAGTAACATGTATGATCTTATTATTTGTATCTCATAGGCATTTGCTTTGCTAGTTATAGCCTAATGTTAGCTAGCTAACATTGAACCTGGTTGGTTAGCTACACGCAGATTCATGCAGGGTAGTAACGTTATGAGTTGGGATTATGGTTAATTGTTTAGCTAGCTAGCTAGCTAGCTACATGTTTTAACAACATAATTCACTATGCATGTAACCATTTCAATAGAATGTTCATGATGTCACTGCGACAACTGTTGTTAGACGTAGCTGGTAAATTCACTGTGGCTATCTACTCCGATTTCAGAGCGCAGAATAACTGATTAATTTACGAACGCTCAACACCCGTTGAATATGGCCAGTGTCAGTAAACGTTGGCAAAAAAAAGTGTAACTAACGCTCTGGATAACATAAAAACAGCCTAACCAGCTCTGCTAGGGCAAGTAAAATGGTCAGAGTGAGCTGTTCTCTCATTTGTTTCTGGAAGTAGCTAGTTAGCTTGGATGCTTGACTGCTGTTAGGACAGAACGCTCGGATCAACCCTACTCCTAGGCCAGAGCGTCCAGTGTGTGCTCTGAACGCTCTGAATTCACGAACGGACAATCTGACAACGCTCAGAGTTTACAGGCGGGGCTATAGCTTAAGAGGGTGTGAACGATGCTGAATGGCTGCTGACAAAGAAGAGCTCTCCAGTGGGTGTACCAAAACAATCAAAAGCCATTTTCTCAAAAGTGAGGTTACAAGTTTATCAACTTTCAAAGCAGAATTACTTTCCCATCGTTCCTCAACTGTAGTGTGTAGTATCTGAACATTTATAGCTTTGGCTGAGGTTTTCATATTGTTGGTTAAATTAACTTTGCTCTGCTGTGCTGAAACATCTGAAAGTGTTATTATAGGGGCCCCCTAAAACAGTGGAGGCCAGGGATTGGTCTATTCAAAGCACGCCATTTTGTGTTACATAGGATATATACCATGTTTGAACAAAGGGACGGGAGAGCTATCATATTTGAGATTGGGTTTCTTGGCTCTCCAGACTCTGCAGAAGTCTGTAAATTGATGCTGTAATCTATGATGTAATAAAAGTTATAATCAAGTACAGTGTCAGCGGATTCCTTGTCAACACAGCATTGCAGCATTGTCTCGACACCACAGAAATTGGCGACGAGGATTTTGGGACGAGTTGCGTCTGTTCAGCGTTGCATCATGGGCCCCGAGCTGACTCCCGCTACAGAGGCCGGCAGATAAGGTGAGCTTTCTCACAACTTTGGGCGCTGGTCAGTTCGTTTGACTGTGTGTGCGTTGGGGGATGCACCATTAAGAACTTGTGTTGTTATTTGCTGTGGGATGAGAATCCGTTCTAAATTTCTAAATTTGTTTGCGTTGGAAACAACGCAAACAAGGGGGAGTGTGAATATAATACAAGATCTAAGGAAAAAAGGAATTGATAACACTGGGCCCAGGGATATTTGGCTTGAATAAAATTAAAGGGAAAAGGAATAAAATAACGGAATGGAATGGAAAAGGAAGTAAGGAAAAATGTATACTGTTAGGACGTCGCTGATCTACGGAAGCCCTCAAACGAGGCGATCATTAGATGGGCCACAAATCCTGAAGAGTCACTAGGTGGAGTTTCAGGTCAGTCCAAGGGACTGGAGATTGTAGAATACAAATTCAATTGTATGTTACCTCTCGGTATATAGTTGACGAGGTATATGTCCGAAGTAGCCTCTCATTGAATATCTGCAACTCAAGGTAGCATAAATTTAGGAAGGAATATAAAGGAAACAGGAGCGACGGAAGCATGCTTTTAAGGACCGTATGAATTGATGCATTCTTGTTGACTATGTGGGTGTGAGAGAAAGAGAGTGTGTGGAAATAAAGAGGTCTCTGCTGTGTTTCAGCTGTGTGTCGACTCATGCTATGATAATATTTATGTTAGAGATATATACATATACAGTGGGGAAAAAAGTATTTAGTCAGCCACCAATTGTGCAAGTTCTCCCACTTAAAAAGATGAGAGAGGCCTGTAATTTTCATTATAGGTAAACGTCAACTATGACAGACAAAATGAGGGAGAAAAAAATCCAGAAAATCACATTGTAGGATTTTTAATGAATTTATTTGCAAATTATGGTGGAAAATAAGTATTTGGTCAATAACAAAAGTTTCTCAATACTGCCCTTTGTTGGCAATGACACAGGACAAACGTTTTCTGTAAGTCTTCACAAGGTTTCCACACACTGTTGCTGGTATTTTGGCCCATTCCTCCATGCAGATCTCCTCTAGAGCAGTGATGTTTTGGGGCTGTTGCAGGGCAACACGGACTTTCAACTCCCTCCAAAGATTTTCTATGGGGTTGAGATCTGGAGACTGGCTAGGCCACTCCAGGACCTTGAAATGCTTCTTAAGAAGCCACTCCTTCGTTGCCCGGGCGGTGTGTTTGGGATCATTGTCATGCTGAAAGACCCAGCCACGTTTTCACTCAAAATCTCACGAGGTTTTCACTCAAAATCTCACGATACATGGCCCCATTCATTCTTTCCTTTACACGGATCAGTCGTCCTGGTCCCTTTGCAGAAAAACAGCCCCAAAGCATGATGTTTCCACCCCCATGCTTCACAGTAGGTATGGTGTTCTTTGGATGCAACTCAGCATTCTTTGTCCTCCAAACACGACGAGTTGAGTTTTTACCAAAAAGTTCTATTTTGGTTTCATCTGACCATATGACATTCTCCCAATCCTCTTCTGGATCATCCAAATGCACTCTAGCAAACTTCAGACGGGCCTGGACATGTACTGGCTTAAGCAGGGGGACACGTCTGGCACTGCAGGATTTGAGTCCCTGGCGGCGTAGTGTGTTACTGATGGTAGGCTTTGTTACTTTGGTCCCAGCTCTCTGCAGGTCATTCACTAGGTCCCCCCGTGTGGTTCTGGGATTTTTGCTCACCGTTCTTGTGATCATTTTGACCCCACGGGGTGAGATCTTGCGTGGAGCCCCAGATCAAGCTAGATTATCAGTGGTCTTGTATGTCTTCCATTTCCTAATAATTGCTCCCACAATTGATTTCTTCAAACCAAGCTGCTTACCTATTGCAGATTCAGTCTTCCCAGCCTGGTGCAGGTCTGCAATTTTGTTTCTGGTGTCCTTTGACAGCTCTTTGGTCTTGGCCATAGTGGAGTTTGGAGTGTGACTGTTTGAGGTTGTGGACAGGTGTCTTTTATACTGATAACAAGTTCAAACAGGTGCCATTAATACAGGTAACGAGTGGAGGACAGAGGAGCCTCATAAAGAAGAAGTTACAGGTCTGTGAGAGCCAGAAATCTTGCTTGTTTGTAGGTGACCAAATACTTATTTTCCACCATAATTTGCAAATAAATTCATTAAAAATCCTACAATGTGATTTTCTGGATTTTTTTTTCTCAATTTGTCTGTCATAGTTTACGTGTACATATGATGGAAATTACAGGCCTCTCTCATCCTTTTAAGTGGGAGAACATGCACAATTGGTGGCTGACTAAATACTTTTTTTCCCCACTGTATATCTATATAACTATTTAAAAGAAATTATGCATATCCTATTTTCCATCATTATCAATTAATATGCGTAATAATGTCGGCAGTTCACACGTAGGATTCTAACATATAAACCGGATTGCATTGTATTACATTTAATTCATTGACAAGAAATTATTATCCTGGCAAATAATTCCCGTGGTCCATCCCATACCCCACTCCCCCCAACATCCCCACCCCCCCACAACAGATGCCAGACAAGCACACACGCACATATTCACATACTCCAACACACTCAACCCCCCTCCTCCACAATCCACCATAAAATCAGATACTCAACGGCTGTTATATCCCAGAGCCCAACTCGAGAAATAACTTGATTTACAAGTGCACATACAGTTAAAGCTGATTTAGAAAGCATGCAGATTGAGCAGAAATTAATAACAATGTGAGATTTGATTAATCTACTTAATCTATGTCAAGTCCTAGGTGATGGAGATCAGATCCACCCTCTTCACCTGAGACACAAACACTCTGATTCCCTGTTGTAACCATTTTCCCAAGCATCTCCGTGCGGTCAGACTTTTGATTATTTTGTGCCACCTGGGCCACAATGATAAACCCCCTCTCTGATTGTCCGAGTGTGACCCCCTCCCCATGGGTTACTCTAGCCAGTGTTGCCAGCACTGCCACTACCTGCGTGGGCGTACCCCACCGGAATCCCCACCGGCTAGGTAAAAGGTCGTCAAGGTTCTCATTAGCAGCTTTGAGAATTTCTTGTATATTATACTCTCCCATCAGGGGGCTCTGGCTTTGTAGGACTTTTTGCTTAAAGTATTATTATATTATTGATCGATTGACTATGACTTTTCAGATCACGCAGTAGTGCTATCTGCAGGGTTAGCTCCAGGTAAATATTGCAATCCTTTAGCCATTCCTGGACCTGTGTCCAAAAACAAGCTACAAATGGACAGTACTAAAACAAATGATCTAATGATTCTGTCTCTTCGCAGCAAAATCTACAGAGCTGGGAAGATTGAATCCCCCATATAAATAACATTCTATTGGTAGCAAGAATTTTATATAATAATTTTAATTGAAAAATTATATGTTTTGAATCCGGCATCGTTTTGCGTATCAATTCATAAACACTATGCCATGGAATCGGTACGTCAAAAATCTCTTCCCAACTATTTTGCAATCTATATGGGACGGCTGTCAATCCTTTGGTCCTTAAATGAAACTGGTATACCTTTTTATTTATCACAATTTTCTTTAACCAATTATGTTCTTTAATGCAAGGCCGAAAGACAAGTTCCTTACTTTTTCCCCCTTCCACTTTCCTTTTCCATTTTTACGGTAATGCTGCAATTATTTGGTTGTAATTTTGGGTAGAGCAGACATTTCCATATGTTTTTGTTAGCTGCATGTGCGACATAACTCCACCAGTCCTACCGATAAAATAATTTACGAAGATTATACCTTTTTAAACATTTTGTAAAAAAAAAGAAGTTTTTTTTATTAATTAGTATATTTGAGTTTAACCACAATATTTGTTGCATTATTTGTTCTGTCGTTTCTGGAGGATTAAATTGAAATTGCAACCAACTTTCTATGGCTTGTTTTAGAAATAGTGATATTTGGGAGATTATTTCCTTTTCAAATAACTTAACCTCTTAAGGCCCAAGCTGTTTTTTTACATGCATTTTTTATTTCTCTTTGCTATTTGGGCTTATTGGAACCTAATTAGAATAAAAACTAAGTATCATCTTTTGATATGATGTACTTTTAGAGAAAAATGATGTCCACATATGTGGATTCATGGTCCGAATTGCATTAGGCTAACATTTTCAACACAACTAATTTAAGTATGTATGTATGTATTTAGTGATTTAATTGTTATTTATTTCATTGGGACCATGTACAGCTTTTTAGCTGCATCAGAGCTAGCTTTTTTCCCATTTTACGTGTGTGCATGTTTACAAGCATATTAGCTGTTTCGAGGAGCCTCAGTCCATAAGTACACTTACGTGTACTTCATGTTTAGCGACCTACAAAGTTGCTAGTTTTACACTTTTTTTTCAAATTTGCATGTCATGACAAATATACAAGGCTTTTATAAATATCTAAATCAGAATAAGCCATGAAATATGACAGAACTTCTACACAATTGTGGACATAAGAGCTAAAAAGTGCTGTCCACGTATGTGACCACTAAGCCCTAGGAGGTTAAAGTGAGAGTTTCCCTTGGGAACGTTTTGTGAAGGGTGCATTAAAGCAAGCAAAGCACCAAACTATAGCTTAACCAACAGAGAGCGAGATGGGAAAAGAGAGAGAGAAAAGCTTACTAAAAACCTGCCATTTTTAGGGGAGTAAAGAGAGTAAAACGTCGACCTAGGTATATTATTAAAACATACAATCTACTTGCAGTGAAGCCGCTCAACATTTACATTACATTCAGTCATCTAACAGAATCCCATCCAGAGCGACCCACAGAAGCAACCAGGGTCAACGCCCTGCTCATTGGCACGTCGACAGATCTCCCACAAGGTCAAAAACGGGGATCCGAACCAGCGTCCTCAGCCATCAGCCCAAGCTCCCAGCCACCAACCGAATGCTGCTGTTGGCTAATCACCACTGCCCCCGAAGCAAGCACCAGTTAGCCTTGAGCTAGCCTCGAGCCAGGCCCATATCCCGGCTATCTACCTCTCTGTCTACCGGACGGGAGTAGCCAGCTAACTAGCTACTTGCTATTAGCCACTGTAAGCGGTTTTTCACCATTGTCCGTGGCCTGCACTACCTACCAGCCAGCTCTAGCCTGGACTATTATTGGCCAGTCTGCACTGTCTGCAAAGCGCGTTATTTTAGGCCATATAAAGAACAGCTATGCCTGATTGAATGAAAAGCAGCAAACAGACACAACATTGTTTCACAGTCTTTAATAAAAGACTCATAAACAGAAACAGGCAATAGACTATACAGCTGGATTCACAGATTCCCTGCCAAATAGCCCGCCTACAATTAAACTCAACATATCTCGACGACGTTGATTGCGAGAGGGGGTCTGTGCGCTATGTAGTACCTTCCACAAAAAGTATTGCTCTACAAAAATACATGTAAGCCCATAACTGGGAGGGGGCCAGAGACAATTACTCGATGCCAACACATCTTTCTGGCTAAGTTACATGCTGAAACTATGTTGTGCTTGGTGACCTCTGACGGTTTCATCCTAACATCGTTGGTGCCGACGTGGATAACAATATCCTTATACTTTCTACACTCACCAGTTTTAGCCTCAGCCAGCACCATATTCAGATCAGCCTTTACGTCGGTAGCCCTGTCCCCTGGTAAACAATGTATGATCGCTGGATGATTAAAAGTCTAATACTGTGGGTAATTTGTCAGAGCTAATGGTGGGAGGCTTTGGTGGCTCAGACCCCGTAACGGGTGGAGGAGAGACCCGAGAATGCTCGGGCACTGACTCCAACTCTTTCCTTAGTTGGGAAAACCAGTTGAACATTTCTATCAGCTGAATGAGTGACACCGGTTGAGCATGTAGACAGCATTTCTTTCCAGAAGCCGTGAGAAAATGGTCCTGCTGCGGGGACTGTGCAGGGGGATTAACACTACTACCTGTATTTACTGGTGGCAGAGATGCTGTTTAATCCTTTCCTATACTTAAATTGCCCTTGCCTAACGATTGCGTCTGAAGCTGGGCTTGCAACTCGGCTATCCTCACCATAAGGTGATAGTTTTCCTGCATATTCTGAGTACAGCGACTATAATTAGAAGGCATAATGTTACTTAGCTTTTTCGGCTGGTGGAGGTCCTGCAGATCCATGTCCAGATAAAGCGTCCGGGGTCAAAAATTTGAATGAAAAAAGTTGAGTGAGGACAAAACTAAGACGTTGGTAAATTTGTTAAATATAGAGTTTGATTAAACGGTTATTAAAAGTAAAAAGCGAGTAGTAACAAGCAGCACAGAGACAGTGTTCTGCTTCCTGTGACAGGGCTGAATGTTGTCATTCAGATAGGTGGCGTGCTCTAATAACCGTTTACCTCTATTTTACCATTTCATTTCCCCCTATTGCCTTTGTTTTATGTTTATGTAAATGTTTCATCCCATTTGGAAAATGGCAAGTACAAACTAACACTATCTTTTATCATTACAGACCCTTTAACTCATCCTAGGAATGCAGCAGCCCAAAGTTGTGATATTACAGGAGTCACACCACCAAACTTGCTTTGGTATTGTGCCAGGCACAACTTACACCCCAGCTGTCCAGCTACATGTGTGCGTTGGATTGCGAAATTCCCTTTGGATGTATTCACAGTTCCTCACTAGGCGCTTATGTTTGCAACCAGCTTGTGGGGGACTCAGGGCTGAACTGTGTGACTAAATGTAGTCCCCCAGTCATTGAGTACATTTACATGCACACCAATTCGATATTAAACTGATTACGGCAGAAGGCAGAGTATGGCATTAGTTATGTAAACACCTTACTCTGCTTATCTTTAATTGGCATAAGGTCATAATCGAACTAAGCATACGCCAATTAAAGCACCTGGTTTTCTGAGCAATCTTTCAAATTATTAGGACATGTAAACAGCTTAATTGGCATTCCAGCTGGGTATTTGATCTGTGCATGTGCCAGCACCGGGCAGTGCAAGCCTCCATCTTATGCGGGAGTGAAGTGAGTTCGGAAAAACTGAAATTATGCATCTTATAAAGAGTTTGTTAAACAAAAGGTATTCGATTGGTGATTTTCTGCATTTATCAAAAGTTTCATCAGTAGCCTTAAACAGGATTATTAGGGAAATCATTTTTCTTGCAAAGCATGTAAGTGTTTTAAACAAAATATTATATTAACCTGACTATCCACAATAATCGCAATATTGTGCATGTAACAGTGCTCATTGTTTCCCGTCAGGCCACGGATGGTGTGGTGTAACAGGATAAATGGTCCCCTGCCCAAGTCCTGGTCAGCAACCTTTCAGTGTGCAGTTCCTGCTTTATTGTGGCTAGACCAAAGTTGCCTCTAGACTGATATAAGGTCAGTTTTGCATCTCCCACTCAATGGTTAAAGTGATGATTGGGGAATGCTAAGTTGATCCTAGATCTGTGTCTATGGGCATTTTCAACAGGGTCCCTCATGATGGCTGGATAGGGAGTGGAGGAGTTTCTCACTCACTACTCTGGGTACAGGATATTTATTTTATTTTACCTTTATTTAACTAGGCAGTCAGTTAAGAACAAATTCTTATTTACAATGACAGCCTACACCGGCCAAACCCGGACGACGCTCGGCCAATTGTGCGCCGCCCTATGGGACTCCCAATCACGGCCGGTTGTGATAAAGCCTGGAATCGAACCAGGGGTCTGTAGTGATGCCTCAAGCACAACGATGCAGTACCTTAGACCGCTGCGCCACTCGGGAGCCCAATGGTGACATTGACGGGATACAGCCATTTTACTGTATGATTCCAACCCTTTTATAACTCCTGGGCTCACGTAGCCTTGTTTTGATTTGCCCCATTTCCTTGAATGCTGGAAATGGCTGGTGAATCGAATGCAGCTGTTGTTTTACATCAAGCATTCAAGCTATTAATTACATCTACTGTACATGTCAATGTAAAAGGCTTGAGTAGTCCCCATACTTGTATATATCAAATATTATTTTTAAAGAGTGCAGACGATATTTTTTTGAAATTTTTTTTTTGTCATTTAGCGACTTACAGGAGCAATTAGGGTTAAGTGCCTTGCTCAAGGGCACATCGACAGATTTTTCACCTAGTCGGCTCTGGGATTAGAACCAGCGACCTTTCGGTTACTGGCACAACGCTCTTAACCACTAAGCTACCTGCCGCCCCATGAACATTTCCTCTGACGTCCCTCTGAAATGTTCAACAAGTAACTTGAAGGTCACATCAGCCCAGCATGGCATTCTAAGTATGTCTTAATTTAACCATTGTTTCAAATCAAATCAAATCAAATTGTATTTGTCACATGCGCCGAATACAACAGGTGTAGACCTTACTGTGAAATGCTTACTTACAAGCCGAATTTAGTATTTTCGCTGTGACAGAATATTTTTATTTTTCATAGATTTGCGTTATTCCACAAAGTTCTATCAAGCACTGCAGCGAGTGGGGGGCTGTATAACCCTGTGACTTAGCTCTTGCTCTAGCTCTACCTCGCGCTGAGAGAGGTGCGCAGTTTGACAGACAGTCCAACAACAAGTCAGAGGGGTTTAGGAACATAGACACATTTTCGAAATGTGCTGTTATTCCCTTTAAGGTTTGAAATGCAGATTTTGGCCAGGGACAGGATTCCGTTCCAGAACAGATGTATGACTCCTTGCCATCTCTATCTACTTAGCCAGAGGAGAAGGCATGATGCTGTCATACTAGTCCCATATGCTGGTTATGACTAAATGCCGTCCTGTCATTCTCCGAAATGGTGTGCCATGATAATAGGTGAGGGCTTCGGTGAAGCTCAATGGCATTTTGTAACAGAAGTTTTGAGTGATGAGGGGATCCATATTGTAGGTGTGTGAGTGTGTCTGTGTGTGGGCATGTGTGTGCATGAACGTGTGTGCGTGTGCGTGTGTGTGCGAGCACGCAAGTGTGTGGTTGATGGCTAGCTAGCTTACTAAATGAAGTCTGTGAACTGTCTATAAATGTGAATAACCACTAAAGCCCCTCACCCACCATTATCACTGTGGGAATTGGCCTAAATCTTGTTGTGATAAACATAACAGTGCAGTTTTATGAAAATAGAGTTAAGAAAATATTTACTAAATAAACTAAAGTTTAAAAAAGTAACAGAATAAAATAACAATAATGAGGCTATATACAGGGGGTACTGGTTCAGAGTCAATGTGCGGGGGTACAGGTTAGTCGAGGTAATTTGTACATGGAAGAAGGGGTAAAGTGACTATGCATAGATAATATGCATAGTCACTTTAATGTGCGGGGTGGGGGGGGTCAATGCAAATAGTCTGGGTGGCCATTTGTTGAATTGTTCAGCAGTCTTATGGCTTGGGGGTAGACTTCTTGCCGTGCGGTAGCAGAGAGAACAGTCTATGACTTGGGTGACTGGTGTCTTTGACAATTTTTTGTGCCTTCCTCTGACACCGCCTAGTATATGTACTTACGGTCGGATGCCGAGCAGTTGCCATACCAGGTGGTGATGCAACCGTTCAGGATGCTCTCGATGGTGCAGCTGTAGAACTTTCACTCATGTTGGTTCCAAGTGTAGTTGTCATCCTGACCTTCTCAACCCCTAGAACCCTCTGGATTTTATAATTTGTTCTTTCTGCTTGAAAGTATGAAGTGGTTATCTGGGGCTTGCCAGAGTGAGGATAATTGTTGAAATATAGCAACAATTGTCACAGGTCAGAATAAATACTTTCATACTCCACTGTGGCATTATAAATGCAATTATGTGAAACATTCAGTTTAATTGGAAGCCTTAGATGTCTGCATTTGGAAATGTATATGATTGCGTTATTTCAAATGTGCGTTTTAATTTGCGCTCAGCGCATGCAAAGAGTATGAGTGAGTGGGTGGAATGGTCAATTGAGACAGAACAGTAAAGAATTGCAAATGTGTTGTTATTTTATTTCTGTTGGACCTCAATTAAATTATACAGTATGAATGGACATGCACTTTTGAAAGTTGGGTGCACAAAGGCATCAAACCCTATTCAAACTGTATTATCTTTTTCATGAATTTACAATATGTAATGAGGAGAGTATCCAGTGGTGCTTTTCCTCACTGTATAACTGCTGAATTCATTACAGCCGTATCCACAAATTATAACCTATGCCGTTCCCGGGCTGCAGGGATGGAGAGAGTGCATTAAAAGTAATGACTGCAGAACATGGAGCTGAAAGGAGAAAATGCCAAAAATTGGGTTTCTAGGAGGTGAAGTGTGACCTGGCAGCCCTTGAAAACAGGAAGTGTCCCACCCACTGACCTCTCACAGATAATCTGCCTTGGTCCTCTTTGTTTGAATTGCCAATAGGCATATCTATCTTGTTTGCTCCTCTGAATAAGCATATTAGTCGCATAGTAGTTAGTTTAGTCAAATAGTTCACTATAATGCAGCAAACAAACTCTGATCATTGGTCAAAGCTGAACTACCCATCAAGCATTACCTATCTAGCATTTATTTACAGTAGTTATATTAACTATAGAAAGACATGCCAATCAGTTACCTGGTTATTTATGATAACACTGCAAAAGAAAGTGCAACCATACTATTTGGACTGAAATTAAACAAATCTGAAAAGACAGTTGAAAAGACCTGCCCAGCCCCAGGTCCTCTGATGCAGATGCCAGATGCAAGGGGCCTGATTTTATGGCATTGTCAGTCCATAGATGTCCTGTAAGCCACACCATAAGCCTGGCTGATTGTAACCAGCAACTGCACAGAGCTGCAGTCCAAACATAGGCCAGGGAATAGTTGGCTAGCTCTGTTAATTTCTGACACCTGGGCCCCATAGGCTCACAGGCTCAGCTGAGGAGTTAGAGGAGCAGGGGCGCTCACTGCCCCTCAGCGGAGAGGAGTTGGAGTCTTCCTCTGACAGAGAAAACATTGCAGTGCATTGCCACCTAATGGAAGAAAGGGAGCAGTGTGGTGTCTTTGGATGTGTGTGTCAATGTCACCTGTATAGTGTATTCAGAAATTATTCATACCCCATGACTTATTCCACATCTTGTGTTACAGCCTGAATTCTAAATGGATTAAATTCATTTTTTTAGGTTATTGTCATGCTAAAAAGTGAATTTGTCTTCCAGTGTCTGTTGGAAAGCAGACTGAACCAGGTTTTCCTCTAGGATTTTGCCTATGCTTAGATCTATTCTGTTTCTTTTTATCCAAAAAAAAAAACTCCCTAGTCCTTGCCGATGACAAGCATACCCATAACATGATGCAGCCATCATGCTTGAAAATATCAAGAGTGGTTCTCAGTGATGTGATGTGGGTGATTGGCCCCAAACATAACGCTTTATATTCAGGACATGAAGTCAATATCTGTGTCACAATCTTTTTTAAAATATATATACAGTACCAGTCTAAAGTTTGGACACACCTACTCATTCATGGGTTTTTCTTTATTTTGACTAATTTACAGAAAAAGTATATTTTACATTAGTTATCTTGTTGTTATTAGTCCCACCCTTCAGCTGCACTCAACCCCTGCCATCTATCTCTTATCACCATCCAAATATGATTTTTATTTGCCATATATTTTTCAACTGTTCTGTGATGTTTCACAAAAGTTATGAACCTTTCTATTGTCATAGTTTCTACAGATCGTAAATTAAAGAAACATTTTTGCTAAAAGTATTATTATATTATTGATCAATTGACTATGACTTTTCAAATCACCAAGTAGTGCTATCTGCAGAGATAGCTCCAGGTAAATATTGCAATTCTTCAGCCATTCCAAAAACAAGCTACATATGGACAGTACCAAAACAAATGATCCAACGATTTTGTCTCTTCGCAGCAAAATCTGCAGAGCTGGGATGGTTGTTTCGCCCATCTATATAACATTCTATTTGGTGCAAGAATTTTGTATAATAATTTAAATTGAAAAATTATAAGTTTTGAACCTAGTGTCATTTTGCGTAACAGTTCATAAACCATGTGCCATTGAATCGGTACATCGAAAATCTCTTCCCAACTATTTTGCAATATACTGTACAGTTGAAGTCGGAAATTTACATACACCTTTGCCAACTACATTTAAACTCAGTTTTTCACAATTCCTGACATTTAATCCTAGTAGAAATGCCCTGTTTTAGGTCAGTTAGGATCACCACTTTCTTTTAAGAATGTGAAATGTCAGAATAATAGTAGAGAGAATGATTTATTTCAGCTTTTATTTATTTCATCACAATCTTAGTGGGTCAGAGGTTTATATACACTCAATTAGTTTTTGGTAGCATTGCCTTTAAATTGTTTAGCTTGGGTCTAACGTTTCGGGTAGCCTTCCACAAGCTTCCCACAATACGTTGGGTGAATTTTGGCCCATTCCTCCTGACAGAGCTGGTGTAACTGAGTCAGGTTTGTAGGCCTCCTCGCTCACACACGCTTTTTCAGTTCTGCCCACACATTTTCTATAGGCTTGAGGTCAGGACTTTGTGATGGCTACTCCAATACCTTGACTTTGTTGTCCTTAAGCCATTTTGCCACAACTTTGGAAGTATGCTTGGGGTCATTGTCCATTTGGAAGACCCATTTGCGACCAAGCTTTAACTTCCTGACTGATGTCTTGAGATGTTGCTTCAATATATCCACATAATTTTCCTTCCTCATGATGCCATCTATTTTGTGAATTGCACCAGTCCCTCCTGCAGCAAAGCACCCCCACAGCATGATGCTGCCACCCCCGTGCTTCACGGTTGGGATGGTGTTCTTTGGCTTGCAAGCAACCCCCTTTTTCCTCCAAACATAACGATGGTCATTATGGCCAAAGAGTTATATTTTTGTTTCATCAGACCAGAGGACATTTCTCCAAAAAGTACGATATTTGTCCCCATGTGCAGTTGCAAACCGTTGTCAGGCTTTTTTATGGCGGTTTTGGAACAGTGGCTTCTTCCTTGCTGAGTGGCCATTCAGGTTATGTCGATATAGGACTTGTTTTACTGTGGATGTAGGTACTTTTGTACCTGTTTCCTCCAACATCTTCACAAGGTCCTTTGCTGCTGTTCTGGGATTGATTTGCACTTTTCGCACCAAAGTACGTTAATCTCTAGGAGACAGAATGCGTCTCCTTCCTGAGTGGTATGACGACTGCGTTGTCCCATGGCGTTTATACTTGCATACTATTGTTTGTACAGATGAACGTGGTACCTTCAGGCGTTTGGAAATCGCTCCCAAGGATGAACCAGACTTGTGGAGGTCTACAATATTTTCTGAGGTCTTGGCTGACTTCTTTTGATTTTCACATGATGTCAAGCATCATTGCACTGAGTTTGAAGGTAGGCCTTGAAATACATCCACAGGTACACCTCCAACTGTTCAATTAGCCTATTTGAAGCTTCTAAAGCCATGACATCATTTTCTGGAATTTTCCAAGCTATTTAAAGGCACAGTTAACTGCTCTAGAGGAGATCTGCAAGGAGGAATGGGCCAAAATACCAGCAACAGTGTGTGAAAACCTTGTGAAGACTTACAGAAAACGTTTGACCTGTGTCATTGCCAACAAAGGGTATATAACAAAGTATTGAGAAACTTTTGTTATTGACCAAATACTTATTTTCCACCATAATTAGCAAATAAATTCATTAAAAATCCTACAATGTGATTTTCTGGAGAAAAAAATTCTCAATTTGTCTGTCATAGTTGACGTGTACCTATGATGAAAATGACACGCCTCTCTCATCTTTTTAAGTGGGAGAACTTGCACAATTGGTGGCTGACTAAATATTTTTTTTCCCCACTGTACATATATACATATATACAGTGGGGAGAACAAGTATTTGATACACTGCCGATTTTGCAGGTTTTCCTACTTACAAAGCATGTAGAGGTCTGTAATTTTTATCATAGGTACACTTCAACTGTGAGAGACGGAATCTAAAAAATCCAGAAAATCACATTGTATGATTTTTAAGTAATTCATTTGCATTTTATTGCATGACATAAGTATTTGATCACCTACCAACCAGTAAGAATTCCAGCTCTCACAGTCCAGTTAGTTTTTCTTTAAGAAGCCCTCCTGTTCTCCACTCATTACCTGTATTAACTGCACCTGTTTGAACTCATTACCTGTATAAAAGACACCTGTCCACACACTCAATCAAACAGACTCCAACCTCTCCACAATGGCCAAGACCAGAGAGCTGTGTAAGGACATCAGGGATAAAATTGTAGACCTGCACAAGGCTGGGATGGGCTACAGGACAATAGGCAAGCAACTTGGTGAGAAGGCAACAACTGTTGGCGCAATTATTAGAAAATGGAAGAAGTTCAAGATGACGGTCAATCACCCTCGGTCTGGGGCTCCATGCAACCTCGTGGGGCATCAATGATCATGAGGAAGGTGAGGGATCAGCCCAGAACTACACGGCAGGACCTGGTCAATGACCTGAAGAGAGCTGGGACCACAGTCTCAAAGAAAACCATTAGTAACACACTACGCCGTCATGGATTAAAATCCTGCAGCGCACGCAAGGTCCCCCTGCTCAAGCCAGCGCATGTCCAGGCCCGTCTGAAGTTTGCCAATGACCATCTGGATGATCCAGAGGAGGAATGGGAGAAGGTCATGTGGTCTGATGAGACAAAAATAGAGCTTTTTGGTCTAAACTCCACTCGCCGTGTTTGGAGGAAGAAGAAGGATGAGTACAACCCCAAGAACACCATCCCAACCGTGAAGCATGGAGGTGGAAACATCATTCTTTGGGGATGCTTTTCTGCAAAGGGGACAGGACGACTGCACCGTATTGAGGGGAGGATGGATGGGGCCATGTATCACGAGATCTTGGCCAACAACCTACTTCCCTCAGTAAGAGCATTGAAGATGGGTCGTGGCTGGGTCTTCCAGCATGACAACGACCCAAAACACACAGCCAGGGCAACTAAGGAGCATCCGTAAGAAGCATCTCAAAGTCCTGGAGTGGCCTAGCCAGTCTCCAGACCTGAACCCAATAGAAAATCTTTGGAGAGAGCTGAAAGTCCGTATTGCCCAGCGACAGCCCCGAAACCTGAAGGATCTGGAGAAGGTCTGTATGGAGGAGTGGGCCAAAATCCCTGCTGCAGTGTGTGCAAACCTGGTCAAGACCTACAGGAAACGTATGATCTCTGTAATTGCAATCAAAGGTTTCTGCACCAAATATTAAGTTCTGCTTTTCTGATGTATCAAATACTTATGTCATGCAATAAAATGCAAATTAATTACTTAAAAATCATACAATGTGATTTTCTGGATTTTTGTTTTAGATTCCGTCTCTCACAGTTGAAGTGTACCTATGATAAAAATTACAGACCTCAACATGCTTTGTAAGTAGGAAAACCTGCAAAATCGGCAGTGTATCAAATACTTGTTCTCCCCACTGTATATATATATATATATATATATATATATATATATATATATATATATATATAAGTGTGTGTGTGCAGGACTATGGTAGATGTAGGAATCAATCTATCTTTTCAGACCGTTAGAGTATGTATCTGGTCAACATGTCAGTGTATTATGTCTGTTTGTAACAGTGTGTTATATGTGATAATGTGATCGTATTATAAATTGTATTTAATGTTTAAGGACTCTTGGAAGATTAGTCCAAATGAGGACTGAAGAGATACTAATAAAATAAAATCAATATTACCACAACTACTGACCACAACCACACAACAACTGACCACAACCACACAACAACTGAACACATCTGATCCCTCAGCTTTCTATAGGCTAGACCTATTATATTTATTTCTCACTTTCCTAATATTAAGCACATTGTTTATCTTTACAACAGGAGTATAGCCTACCTGGCTGGCATGAAAATGAACCACGGGAAAAGCGTCCTCCATTCACTATTTAAGTGCATAGATTACATGTATTTTTTTCAGCTACCCGTTTGGAGACAGGTGCGTTATAATGGTCCATTCTAAATCAAAACAAATTTCACACATATATTATTTAATAAAGACAAGATTAAAATATTAAATAGTGTGATGGGGTGACAATATTAGCCTATCACTTGTGAATTATATATTGTCACTTGTGAATGATGCTCAGCTTAAGGCAAGAAACATGCTTTTTTGTGTGACGTTATCAAATCATAGTCACACACCTCGTGTAGCCTAGCCCATAGGCCTATATGTTTTGATAAGGTTTGTTTCACAACTAAAGTGGCCAAATGACTTCTTAAAATGAAGCACATTAATCCGCTTTACAATGGGTGTAGAGCCTAACTGGCATACATTTACAGCTCGTGAGTTTCAAGTTTGGGGAAGATAATTTTCACCATAAAAATGCACCTTTATAATAAAAGCATTGCTGCGCTTAATAATGTGAAGAAATAGCATAACAGTGTATGAACATTTTATGCTAAACGTTCTCATCTGTTGCGTCAGGCTCATTGCTTAAAACAGTTTTTTTTTTTATGCTAGTGGTTGTAATAATTTGGGATGTATCGCATCCCACAACTGTCCCAGACTATGTTTGGAATATTTATTTCTCGCATATAATAGAATAGGTCAACTTTTTTACTATGGGGGATAGTAGATTGACATAGGCTAGTGCTTTTGCTGTTCGTTAGGCCTACTCATCTTGTTGGCTGATAAAAAGTAAATATGGACTGTTCTTCCAATATTTACATTTACATTTACGTCATTTAGCAGACGCTCTTATCCAGAGCGACTTACAAATAGGTGCATTCACCTTATAGCCAGTGGGATAACCACTTTACAATGTTTTTTTTTTTTTTTTTTTTTTTTTGGGGGGGGGGGGGGGGGTGGGTTGGGGTAAGGGGTGGTAGAAGGATTACTTTATCCTATCCCAGGTATTCCTTAAAGAGGTGGGGTTTCAAATGTCTCCGGAAGGGGGATGTAGCTCAGTTGGTAGAGCATGGCGTTTGCAACGCCAGGGTTGTGGGTTCGATAAAATAATGTACGTGCTAACTGTAAGTCGCTCTGGATAAGAGCGTCTGCTAAATGACTAAAATGTAATGTAAATGTGGTGAGTGACTCCGCTGTCCTGGCGTCGTGAGGGAGCTTGTTCCACCATTGGGGTGCCAGAGCAGCGAACAGTTTTGACTGGGCTGAGCGGGAACTATGCTTCCGCAGAGGTAGGGGAGCCAGCAGGCCAGAGATGGATGAACGCACTGCCCTCGTTTGGGTGTAGGAACTGATCAGAGCCTGAAGGTACGGAGGTGCCGTTCCCCTCACAGCTCCGTAGGCAAGCACCATGGTCTTGTAGCAGATGCGAGCTTCAACTGGAAGCCAGTGGAGTGTGCGGAGGAGCGGGGTGACGTGAGAGAAAATATACGTCTCGGAATTGGATAAGGATGCACGCAGTTGCGTCCCAGATGTGTCTGTCTTCACTTGTAGACTGTGAGTAAGACCTGATCACGTGACAGAGAGCCATGTTAGTGAGAGGTGCGTCGGGACGCAGCCGGGAGAAGGGAATTATAATTATTATATTCAGCCTAAGGGTACAATGGCCATTGACAAAGGGTCATTACGGGGACACAAATGGGATCCAGTCGGGAAATTCGTGGTATTATCAAGTGCTTGTCAAATTGTGAATGAGAGACTGATGAAGTGTGTACAGCCTGGGCAAAAAAAAAAGCAGAGCTCATGACTTTCATGCAACTTTTTTCAAATCATCATTAAAGTTGCATCATGCAGCCTTAGAATGTATAAAAGATCTAAACACATAGCCCAACGTTTGGCATAGCTAGATCAAGGCCTAACATAAAGTCATGCCTACTCCCGCTCTCCCGCTCCGGCGCTCTACATCACCGGTATACCAGCATGACTTTGGATGGGTATTCCAGCATGACAATGACCCAAAACACACGGCCAAGGCAACAAAGGAGTGGCTCAAGAAGAAGCACATTAAGGTCCTGGAGTGGCCTAGCCAGTCTCCAGACCTTAATCCCATAGAAAATCTGTGGAGGGAGCTGAAGGTTCGAGTTGCTAAACGTCAGGCTCAAAACCTTAATGACTTGGAGAAGATCTGCAAAGAGGAGTGGGACAAAATCCCTCCTGAGATGTGTGCAAACCTGGTGGCCAACTACAAGAAACGTCTGACCTCTTTGATTGCCAACAAGGGTTTTGCCACCAAGTACTAAGTCATGTTTTGCAGAGGGGTCAAATACTTATTTCCCACATTAAAATGCAAATCAATTGATAACGTTTTTGACGTGTTTTTCTGGATTCTTTTGTTGTTATTCTGTGTCTCACTGTTCAAATAATCCTACCATTAAAATTATAGACTGATAATGTCTTTGTCAGTGGGCAAACATACAAAATCAGCAGGGGATCAAATACTTTTTTCCCTCACTGTATATATATCTCCAAGGAGAGGGGGGAGGGGGGGGGAGGAGGAAATGAGTGTGGCCATGCAGTCTGCTGGGTCAAGTACAGCCCCATGTGCCAGATTGAGAAGTGAATTTGGACGAGGGAGTTGTAGGGTGCCCTTGTTTATAAACCTTTATGAGTAGCAGCTCCCATTAGTATTGCTAGACAACTAATGTAGGATGATCCCACACCTCTAGACCAGGGATGGGCCGGTGTGGGTATAGAATTTTGTTCCAGCCATGCAAAAACACCCCTGATTCTATGATTAATTGAATCAGGTTTGTTACTGCTTGGCTGGAGCAAAAGCCTGTGCCCACCCCAGAACTCACAATGTAAGATTTCCCACCCCTGGTCTAGAGCTTTACACTGATAAAATTTATTTTGGCTGCCCTTAAGTTTTGCTTTATCATAATTTAACATTACACAATCTATTCATGTTTTATGGCTGAATGTAATTGTCTCTTGTAGAATTTACTTAACTAGGTGAAACTTGATGTGCATTAGATTCACGTAGAAATGAACTGACTAAATTTCGTTTGGTCAAATACTTTTTCTTGTTTGGGGCAGAGCTCATTAGAATAACACCCAGCATGCTTTGTAAGTGTTAATTTTCACATTTACATTTTGGTAATTTAGCAGACGCTTTTATCCAGAGCGACTTCAGTCAGCGCATTCAACTATGGTAGATAAACAACCACATGTAAAAAGTCAAACGTTTCTGTAACCGATACTGAGAATGTTGTTTTATTTAAAGTGGTCTGTTGGTTGATGAACATGAATAAACTGCCAGTTATGAAGCTTTTGAAAAACCTAAAAATAAGTCCAAGTGACAGGTGGGAGCAGTAATGTTCCTTACTGAAATCTCTATTGTTAATTGGAAATATAACTTTAGAACAGGGATGGGCAACTGGTGACCCGAGGAAGCATTGATGTGGTAGGAAGCTGTGCGCTGTTATGATTCTGAACATTCAGATAGCTAGCAACAATGACAAGAAGTTGCCAAATGGGGAATCGTAGGTGGCTCGTTTTAGCTTGTTATTTTCTTGTTACTGATACCATGTCTTGTTTTGGCTGTTCTTATATGGCTAAAATTTGCTAGCTATCTAACCAACAACTGTAACGATGTATTTGAGAGACAACAAGTGCTCATTGTGCAAGTGTATTTATGTTTTCAATAAACATTTGGAGAGGAAATATAGTTTAAACATTGTCAACAGTCAAACACAGTCCAACCCCATCTGTTTTGCCCTATAGTTGCGCAAAAGTCTGTTTGGTTGCTAAACAACCAACCCGTCTGTTGGAATTATATAATACACATGGTGCAATTTTGAAATTTGGTTGTGCATCAGCAGTTGTCAGTCAGTCAATTAGCCCATGTTAGCTAACATTTTTAGATGGGTAAGTTAGTCTAGCAGCCAGCTATCTAAACTTGTACTAATCATGGTCAAATTACCGACCGGGGTGCCCCCATTGATTTTGTTAGTCACTCACTGAGATATCATATTAAAAATGGCAAAATCTTCTCTCTGCCCCATGGCAAAATGTGTAGAATTGCAGCAAACTTGCTTTAAAACTGCAACATTTTCTCTACGCCCCATGGCAACATGTGTAGAATTGCAAGAAATTAACTCTAAAACATAAAAACTAAAATGATCCAGTGTCAAGAGGGGGACCACTAAAATGTTTTACAGTGAGGGAAAAAAGTATTTGATCCCCTGCTGATTTTGTACGTTTGCCCACTGACAGTCTATAATTTTAATGGTAGGTTTATTTGAACAGTGAGAGACAGAATAACAACAAAACAATCCAGAAAAATGCATGTCAAAAATTTTATACATTGATTTGCATTTTAATGAGGGAAATAAGTATTTGACCCCTCTGCAAAACATGACTTAGTACTTGGTGGCAAAACCCTTGTTGGCAATCACAAAGGTCAGACGTTTCTTGTAGTTGGCCACCAGGTTTGCACACATCTCAGGAGGGATTTTGTCCCACTCCTCTTTGCAGATCTTCTCCAAGTCATTAAGGTTTCGAGCCTGACGTTTCGCAACAAGAACCTTCAGCTCCCTCCACAGATTTTCTATGGGATTAAGGTCTGGAGACTGGCTAGGCCACTCCAGGACCTTAATGTGCTTCTTCTTGAGCCACTCCTTTGTTGCCTTGGCCGTGTGTTTTGGGTCATTGTCATGCTGGAATACCCATCCACAACCCATTTTCAATGCCCTGGCTGAGGGAAGGAGGATCTCACCCAAGATTTGACGGTACATGGCCCCGTCCATCGTCCCTTTGATGCGGTGAAGTTGTCCTGCCCCCTTAGCAGAAAAACACCCCCAAAGCATAATGTTTCCACCTCCATGTTTGACGTGGGGATGGTGTTCTTGGGGTCATAGGCAGCATTCCTCCTCCTCCAAACACGGTGAGTTGAGTCGATGCCAAAGAGCTTGATTTTGGTCTCATCTGACCACAACACTTTCACCCAGTTCTCCTCTGAATCATTCAGATGTTCATTGGCAAACTTCAGACGGCCCTGTATATGTGCTTTCTTGAGCAGGGGGACCTTGCGGGCGCTGCAGGATTTCAGTCCTTCACGGCGTAGTGTGTTACCAATTGTTTTCTCGGTGACTATGGTCCCAGCTGCCTTGAGATCATTGACAAGATCCTCCCGTGTAGTTCTGGGCTGATTCCTCACCGTTCTCATGATCATTGCAACTTCACGAGGTGAGATCTTGCATGGAGCCCCAGGCCGAGGGAGATTTACAGTTATTTTGTGTTTCTTCCATTTGCGAATAATCGCACCAACTGTTGTCACCTTCTCACCAAGCTGCTTGGCGATGGTCTTGTAGCCCATTCCAGCCTTGTGTAGGTCTACAATCTTGTCCCCGACATCCTTGGAGAGCTCTCTGGTCTTGGCCATGGTGGAGAGTTTGGAATCTGATTGATTGATTCCTTCTGTGGACAGGTGTCTTTTATACAGGTAACGAGCTGAGATTAGGAGCACACTCTTAAAGGGAGTGCTCCTAATCTCAGCTCGTTACCTGTATAAAAGACACCTGGGAGCCAGAAATCTTTCTGATTGAGAGGGGGTCAAATACTTATTTCCCTCATTAAAATGCAAATCAATTTATAAGATTTTGACATGCGTTTTTCTGGATTTTTTTTTGTTATTCTGTCTCTCACAGTTCAAATAAACCTACCATTAAAATTATAGCCTGATCATTTCTTTGTCAGTGGGCAAACGTACAAAATCAGCAGGTGATCAAATACTTTTTCCCCTCACTGTATGTGCGAGGTGCAGGGGCTCAACAAAATGTAGGACTTCTACAAGTGGTCTGAGGTAGAGGTCTGTGCAGGACTGATTTCTTTATCCTGCTCCCGGCCTGCACCTGCAACTTTTCATACCGCACCCGCCCACTCCCCGCTGGCTTTCTGTCCGACTCCCACCCGCTATGGCAAGAACTGTTCCTGAACACAATCGCAATCCCACAATGCTATTTTAGGCATATTTGTGCTGTGTGGAGACGAGAGCACAGTGCTAAAAAAAAGCATTCAATTAATGTTGAGTCGCTTTCATCTGCCCACGTCACATCTGGATTTCTATCTGACATCAGAACCATTTAGCTGTTTGATGTGGTTCCCAATCAGCCAGGCCTGATATCTCCCCCTTGCCTTTAGAACAGAGCCCGAATATGAAAAGGGCCACGTAAAGCTGGTCCAAATGCTGGGGGTGTGAAAACAGAACTAATTGCCGCTTGGCTGCACTTTATGAAGTCGTTATTTTATTTTTAGTCACACCATGGCGACAAACTATAAACACTACTGGGTTGGGTTGTGGTTACTGCCTTGAAAGACAAGTGTGCTCAAGACAAGTCTACTACTGTGTGTGAGGATATGTGTGTGTGTGTGTGTGTGGATGTCCATGTGATGCTTTGAGCATGTTAAAGGGAATATGTGTGTAAAAGACAGCCAAGTGAGCACTAGAGTGTGTGTTTGTGTGTGTGTGACACTGCTACAGCTGTAGAACTTTATGAGAGCAAGTGCGTGACGCTAACATGTTACCCTCTGACGCACAGGCCAAATACACTCTTAGTTTGCTGGTGGCTGACCTCCAGATCTCTGTCTATCTGTCCAGCCTTAGCCCAGATGTGTGCGGCTCAGTCACAGCACCAGCCTCTGTCTGGCACCCTGTATCTACACACAATTGGCCTTTATGGGCCAGAGAGCAGCCAGGGGGATGGGGTGGACAGGGGGGAGACACCACATGTTGACAATGAGTGTTTGGGCTGCGCTAGGTGTACACACTGACTGAGGTGAACTCTGATAGGGCGCTGTGTAAAAGGCTACTGGACAGGTTTCAACTGGGTAGATATACAGTAAAAACAGAGATTTATTGAGAAAACCAAGCATCATATTTGGGGCATGACTGCAGTTTAAGCATGTTCATGTTTCTTTCAGTAAAAAATAATATAGTTTCACATCTATCGTGTACCCACCTATGTGCATGTTTAGTGAAATTTCAATGAAGTTGCCTGTTGGAATACTTAATGAAGTTAATAAATCCTGAAAAATCATAACATTGTTTCCATATCTGTATAATGAAATGATGCGGAGAATCCAAGGCATTACCATATTATTTGCCTATTGTCAAGCGTCTGTGAAAATACAATGTGTAGATCGACAGGTTGTAACTAAAACGAAGATAGAGTGCAGGAAAATGAGACTTTACCTTCGAACATAGTCAAACTGAGAAGGCAGCCCAGATTCATTACAATATATATATAGAACACAAACAAGATTACAAAATATATGGTGCCTTCAGAAAGTATTCACAGACCTTGACTTTTTCGACATTTTGTTGTGTTACAGCCTGAATTTAAAATTGATTAAATGTCTATTTATTTTTGTCACTGGCCTACACACAATACCCAATAATGTCAAAGTGGAATTATTATTATTTTTTATTTCATTTATACAAATGTATTAAAAATGAAAAGCTGAAATATCTTGAGTCAATAAGTATTCAACACCTCTGTCATGACTGTAAGGGATCGGGGGTTGGCAGGATCTAGACAGAGTCTGACACTTCCCCGATCTACTGAGAGGGGGAGTCATCAGACTCGATCTGGTTCACCTGAGTTCTGAGCACACCTGTCAGTAATTAGTGTAGGATTTAAGGTGTGCTCAGAAGCTCAGTCGGCGTGAGGTATTGTTCCATTGTGACTTGCTAAGCGTTTTGTTCCGAGAGAGAGAGAGAGAGAGAGAGAGAGAGAGAGAGAGAGAGAGAGAGAGAGAGAGAGAGAGAGAGAGAGAGAGAGGAGAGAGAGAGAGAGAGAGAGAGAGAGAGAGAGAGAGAGAGAGAGAGAGAGAGAGAGAGAGAGAGAGAGAGAGAGAGAGAGAGAGAGAGAGAGAGAGAGAGAGAGAGAGAGAGAGAGAGAGAGAGAGAGAGAGAGAGAGAGAGAGAGAGAGAGAGAGAGAGAGAGAGTTTGTTGTTTTTGATTACCCGTGTATCCGACCTGTGCCTTGTTGTTTGACTCCCCGAATTGCTTAATCCTCTACTTGTCTACCCCAGTGATTACCGTTCTCTGATCCTGTGCCTGTGACCTCGACTACGACTAAGCCCGCTCCTTTGGTACCTCTGCCTGTCTATGCCTGGCCCGGTGTTGACCACAGCCCGCCCGACCACGATTAAGCTATTCCCTTGTCTGTACTCTAATAAAGCATCGCTATTCTGCGATTGGATCTTACCACTCTGTCCGAGTATTCATTACAGAATACTTCGCCATTACCATGGATCCAGCGGAATTACAGAGGCGATGGGAGATACAGGAGAAACGCATGGATGAACTCCTACAGCTACTCAACGCTGGTGCAGCGGAAGGCACCACCCCGAGTACGGTCAGTCCTCGTCATGCACCTCCGATTTCTATACCGACAAGGTACGACGGGGAACCTGGCAAATGTCAGGGGTTTCTACTCCAGATGTCCCTGTATATGTCGTATAATAGTACTATGTTTTCCGATGACCGTAGCAGGGTGGATTTCATGATTTCTCTGCTAACGGGAAGAGCACTGGATTGGGCTACTGCGCTTTGGGCAGCTGAGGTCCCCGAGTTGAATGCGGAAGTTCAGTTCAAGAGACTGTTTCAAGAGGTGTTCGACCACCCAGTATCTGGGCGTAGTGTGGGAGACCAACTATGCGAACTTCAGCAGGGCCGTCGCACAGTAGCCGACTACGCTTTAGAGTTCCGTACTATAGCAGCCGGTAGCGGATGGAGCGAAACTGCTTTGCTCACAGTTTTCCGAAGAGGGCTGCGCCAAGACGTACAGACTGAGTTGGCTTGTCGAGGAGATATCACTGCGCTACATGAGTTTATCCAAATAGCCATCTCTATTGATAATCTTATAGTGCAACACAAGGCATCCACAGTCCGGGAGCCCTCGATCACTGGTCCTATGCAATCGACAGAGCGGAGGAGAGAATCTGAGGAGGAACCTATGCAACTGGGACGGTCACCTCTACAAGGTTCGGTGAGACAACAACGTCGGCAAGACGGACTATGCCTGTATTGTGGTCAGGCGGGTCATTTCGTTCGTCAATGTCCGGTACGACCTAACCGTACCCCAGGATATCGCCTCGGAACTGCCAAACCGGTGAGTGAGACTCCAGTGTTGAACATTACATCTAAACAAATGTATGTGCCTGTTACCTTATCTGTCGGAGAGAAAGTGCGCAGGTTGGAAGGACTTATTGATTCCGGAGCGGCTGCCAGCTTTCTGGATATGGGTCTTGCTGAGGAGTTGGGAGTTCAACTTATCCCAATTCAACCTCCCCTGCGAGTCAACGCGCTAGACGGTGAGCCCATGGGCACTGGGTTCATTACGCACCGTACCGGGGAAATCAAGTTACAAGTGGGCTCCCTGCACCATGAGAACATCATTCTGTTCGTCATCTCCGCTCCATGGGAGCCGCTAGTCCTCGGCCACCCCTGGCTCGTTACCCATGATCCGGTCATCTCCTGGAAATCTGGCGAGATCACGGCTTGGAGTGAGGTATGTAGGGCTGAGTGCCTCATTTTACCTTGCAAAACGTCTACTGTGGAGGATGCGAAGGGTGCGGTGTCTACTGTTGTTCCTACAGAGTACCAGGATTACGCGCAGGTGTTCTCCAAGGAGAGGGCTACCGTGTTACCACCGCATCGGGCCTGGGATTGTGCAATTGATCTGCTATCCGGGGCTACCCCTCCTCGCGGACGAATCTACCCTTTGTCTCAGCCGGAACGGGAATCAATGAGCAAGTATATTGATGAGGCACTTCAGCAAGGGGCCATTCGCCCATCTACGTCTCCCGCCGCATCCAGTTTTTTCTTTGTTAAAAAAATGGATGGCGGACTTCGTCCTTGTATAGACTATCGAGGTTTGAACGATATCACCATAAAAAATCGTTACCCCCTTCCTTTGATTCCAGCGGCCCTCGAGCAGGTGGGGCAGGCCTCCATCTACAGTAAACTGGACCTCAGGAGTGCGTACAATCTGGTGCGCATTAGAGAGGGGGATGAATGGAAGACCGCCTTCATCACCCATCGAGGACATTATGAATATTGTGTTATGCCCTATGGACTTACTAACGCGCCCTCTGTGTTCCAGGCGTTCATGAATGACATTTTTAGGGACTTGATTGATCGTTTCGTCATAGTGTACATTGATGACATCCTAATCTACTCTAACTCTCTGAGTGAACATGTGTCCCATGTACGACAGGTTCTGGACCGACTCCGCCAACACTCTCTGTTCGTGAAGGCCGAGAAGAGTGAATTCCATGTCACGACGATTTCCTTCCTTGGGGCCATACTCACTCCCGACGGGGTAAGACTGGATGAATCCAAGGTACAAGCTGTACGAGACTGGCCTCAACCCCAGACGGTGAAAGAGCTTCAGAGATTCTTGGGGTTTGCCAATTACTATAGATGGTTTGTGCGTAATTTCAGCACCACCGCAGCTCCCCTGTCGGCGATGACCAGCCACAAGGGGCGTGGTCTGAAATGGACGGAGGGGGCAGTGCGGGCTTTTGAGACATTGAAACAACGATTTACCACCGTCCCCATTTTGTGTCAGCCGGATCCTACCTTGCCGTTCATCGTGGAGGTGGACGCCTCGGAGGTTGGAGTTGGAGCCGTGCTATCCCAGCGCCAAGGTGAGCCGCCCAAATCACGACCCTGTGCTTTTTTTTCTAAAAAGCTGAATCCGGCCGAGCAGAACTACGACGTGGGAAATCGTGAATTGCTGGCGGTGAAGTTAGCACTGGAGGAGTGGAGACATTGGCTGGAGGGAGCAGCTCATCCGTTCCAAGTGCTCACGGACCACCGCAATCTGGAGTATCTTCACAGTGCTAAACGACTGAACTCCCGACAGGCAAGGTGGTCTTTGTTCTTCAACCGTTTCCAATTCACTGTCTCTTATATTCCCGGGTCCAATAATTGTAAGGCGGACGCGCTTTCCTGACGGTTCGAGCGCGCTGACAGACCGGTTGAACCAGAACCTATCCTCCCCATGAGTTGCCGTGCTGGTCCTGTGAGGTGGGCTATCGATGACACGATTCAGGAGAGCCTACAAGCGGAACCAGCCCCTCCAGAAACCCCGGTGTCGAAGGTGTTTGTACCAGCTCCGCTTCGACCTCAACTGATGGAATGGTGCCACACGTCGCTAGGATCTGGTCATCCCGGAATCACTCGAACTACTCGACTCATCAGTCGAAAATACTGGTGGGATTCCCTCACAGATGACGTCCGAGACTACGTATTATCCTGCCCAGTTTGTGCTCAGTCCAAGGCGCCTCAAGCACTACCGGAGGGCAAGCTGATGCCATTGCCAACTCCTCAACGACCCTGGTCGCACATCGCGATGGACTTTGTTACCGACCTACCAGAATCAGAGGGCCATACTGTAATTCTCGTGGTCATCGATCGATTCTCAAAGATGTGTCGGTTAGTACCCATGACCCGTTTACCTAACGCCACTCAGATGGCGGAGACTATGTTTAAACAGGTGTTCCGGCAGTTTGGTGTTCCAGAGGATATTGTTTCCGACCGGGGACCCCAGTTCGTATCCCGGGTTTGGAAGGCCGCCTGCGAACGCTTGGGTATCTCGGTGAGCCTCACCTCCGGATATCATCCCCAGGCCAATGGGCAGACCGAACGGCTCAACCAGGAAATTGGGAAGTATCTACGGCAACAATGTTCGCGGCAGCCGCAAGAGTGGAGCCGATTCCTTCCTTGGGCAGAGTATGCTCAGAACTCACTCATTCACACCTCCCTACGTCTAACGCCCTTTCAGTGTGTTCTAGGGTATCAACCACCCCTGTTCCCGTGGGATACCGCACCCGGGATGGTACCGGCGGTGGACGAGTGGTTCCGTCGGAGTGCGCAGGTCTGGGAGACGGCCCATCAACATCTCAGTCAAGCCTCACAGCAGCAAAAGACCTATGCCGACCAACGCCGAAGACCTACTCCCACTTATCAAACCGGACAACGAGTGTGGCTGTCTACCCGAGACCTGCGGTTCCGACGGAGCTGCAAGAAGCTCCAACCCAGGTACATTGGTCCTTTCAAAGTTCAGAGACGTATTAACCCTGTCACCTACCGTCTGTTACTCCCTCGACACTACAGGATAAACCCTACGTTCCACGTCTCCCTGTTGAAACCTGTCCATTATAGCCCGATGTATCCACCAATCGCTCAACAACCTACTACACCACCTTTGGAGGATGAACAGGACACCACCTATACAGTCCACGAGATACTGGAGTCAAGACGGAGACGAAGGGGCATCGAATATCTCGTGGACTGGGAGGGATATGGGACCTGAGGAACGGTCCTGGGTTCCGGCTAAGGACATACTGGATCCCGCTCTCAAGGCCACTTTCCACGCTGAGCACCCAGATCATCCAGGACCCCGACCCAGAGGAAGACCACCCGGTAGAGGTAGAAGGCCGTCAGGAGCCGGCCCTGGGGAGGGGGATACTGTAAGGGATCGGGGGTTGGCAGGATCTAGACAGAGTCTGACACTTCCCCGATCTACTGAGAGGGGGAGTCATCAGACTCGAACTGGTTGACCTGAGTTCTGAGCACACCTGTCAGTAATTAGTGTAGGATTTAAGGTGTGCTCAGAAGCTCAGTCGGCGCGAGGTATTGTTCCATTGTGACTTGCTAAGCGTTTTGTTCCGAGAGAGAGAGAGAGAGAGAGAGTTTGTTGTTTTTGATTACCCGTGTATCCGACCTGTGCCTTGTTGTTTGACTCCCCGAATTGCTTAATCCTCTACTTGTCTACCCCAGTGATTACCGTTCTCTGATCCTGTGCCTGTGACCTCGACTACGACTAAGCCCGCTCCTTTGGTACCTCTGCCTGTCTATGCCTGGCCCGGTTTTGACCACAGCCCGCCCGACCACGATTAAGCTATTCCCTTGTCTGTACTCTAATAAAGCATCGCTATTCTGCGATTGGATCTTACCACTCTGTCCGAGTATTCATTACAATGACAAGCCTAAATAACTTCAGGAGTAAACATTTGCTTAACAAGTCGCATAAGAAGTTGCATGGACAATACTAGTGTTTAACGTACTTTTTGAATGACTACCTCATCTCTGTACTCCACACATACAAATATCTGTAAGTTCCCTCAGTCGAGAAGTGAAATTCAAACACAGATTTTACCACAAAGACAAGAAGAGCACCTATTGGTAGATGGGTAAAAAATTTAAAATAAACAGACATTGAATATCCCTTTCAGCATGGTGAAGTTATTAATTACAATTTGGATGGTGTATCAATACACCCAGTCACTACAAAGATACAGGCATCCTTCCTAACTCAGTTGCCGGAGAGGAAGGAAACCACTCAGGGCTTTCACCATGAGGCCAATGGTGACTTTAAAACAGTTACTGAGTTCAATGGCTGTGATAGGAGAAAACTGAGGATGGATCAACAACAGTGTAGTTACTCCACAATACCAACCTAATTGACAGAGTGAAAAGAAGGAAGTCTGTATAGAATACAAATATTCCAAAACATGCATCCTGTTTGCAACAAGGAACTAAATCAATACTGCAAAAAATGTGGTAAAGCAATTAACTTTTTGTCCTGAATACAAAGTGTTATGTTTGGGGCAAGTCCAATAAAACACATTACTGAGTACCACTCTCCATATTTTCAACCATAGTGCTGGCTGCATCATGTTATGGGTATGATTTAATTGTTAAGGACTGGGGAGATTTTCAGTACAAAAAAGAAACGGAATGGAGCTAAGCACAGCCAAAATCCTAGAGGAAAACCTATTTCAGTCTGCTTTCCAACAGACCCTGGGAGATGAACTCACCTTTCAGCAGGACAATAACCTAAAACACAAGGCCAAATCTACACTAGAGTTGCTTACCAAGATGACAGTAAATGTTCCTGAGTGGCCGAGTTACAGTTTCGACTTAAATCTTCTTGAAAATCTATGGCAAGGCCTGAAAATGGTTGTCTAGCAATGATCAGCAACCAGCTTGAAGAATTTTGAAAAGAATAATGGGCAAATGTTGCACAATTCAGGTGTGGAAAGCTCTTAGAGACTTACCCAGAAAGACTCACAGATATAATCGCTGCCAAAGGTGCTTCTACAAAGTATTGACTCAGGGGTGTGAATAATTTCATTTTCAATAAATTTGCCCACATTTCATTTCGCATGTGTTTGCCAGCAGCAGGTTGATCCACAGCTAGAAGGCCGGCGACGCCAAACGCATGAGCTGGACAGGAGGGGGAGCCAAAGCGAAGGCTGGTGTGACATGTACATCAGGAGTAAATGTCACTTGGCTTTTCATAGCTGGTCATTTAGAGGTTGAAATAGCAGGTGCGGTAGAGAGAGATAGTTGAAAATAGCAGGTCTGGGACAAGGTAGCATGTCCGGTGAACAGGTCAGGGTTCCATAGCCGCAGGCAGAAGAGTTGAAACTGGAGCAGCAGCACGACCAGGTGGACTGGGGACAGCAAGGAGTCATCAGGCCAGGTAGTCCTGAGGCATGGTCCTAGGGCTCAGGTCCTCCGGGAGGGGAGGGATAGAGGGAGAGAGAGAGAATTAGAGGGAGCATACTTAAATTCACACAGGACACCAGATAAGACAGGACAATAACACCAGATATAACAGACTGATCCTAGCCCCCCGGCACATATGCTGCAATCAGCATAGATATTGGAGGCTGAGACGGGGGGGTCGGGAGACACTGTGGCCCCGTCCGACGATACCCCCGGACAGGGCCAACCAGGCAGGATATAACCCCACCCACTTTGCCAAAGCACAGCCCCCACACCTCCAGAGGGATATCAACATACCACCAACCTACTACCCTGAGACAAGGCTGAGTATAGCCCACAAAGATCTCCTCCACTGCACGAGCCAGAGGGGGCGAAAAACCGGACAGGAAGATCACGTCAGTGACTTAACCCACTCAAGTGACGCACCCCTCCTAGGGATGGCATGGAAATCACCAGTAAGCCAGTGACTCAACCCCCTAATAGGGTCAGAGGCAGAGAATCCCAATAGAGAGATGGGAACCGGCCAGTCAGAGACAGCAAGGGCGGTGTGTTGCTCCAGTTCCTTTCCGTTCACCTTCGCACCCCTGGGCAAGACTACACTCAATTATAGGACCTACTGAAGAGATGAGTCTTCAGTAAAGACTTAAAGGTCGAGACGGAGTCTGCGTCTCTCACATGGATAGGCAGACCATTCCATAAAAATTGAACTCTATTGGAGAAAGCCCTGCCTCCAGCTGTTTGCTTAGAAATTCTAGGGACAATAAGGAGGCCTGCATCTTGTGACCATAGTGTATGTGTAGGTATGTACGGCAGGACCAAATCGGAGAGATAGGTAGGAGCAAGCCCAAGTAATGCTTTGTAGGTTAGCAGTAAAACTTTGAAATCAGCCCTAGCCTTAACAGGAAGCCAGTGTAGAGAGGCTAGCACTGGAGAGATATGTATTTTTTGGTTCTAGTCAAGATTCTAGCAGCCGTGTTTAGCACTAACTGAAGTTTATTTAGTGCTTTATCTGGTAGCCGGAGAGTAGAGCATTGCAGTAGTCTAATCTTTTAGTGACAAAAGCATGGATTAGCTTTTCTAAATCATTTTTGGACAAAACGTTTCAGATTTTTGCAATGTTACGAAGATGGAAAAAAGCTTTCCTTTAAATATTAATGTTTGTCAAAAGAGAGATCAGGGTCCAGAGTAACGCAGAGTTCCTTCACTGTTTTTTTTTTTAGACGACTGTACAACCATCAAGATTAATTGTCAGATCCAACAGAAGATCTCTTTGTTTCTTGGGACCTAGAACTAGCATCTCTGTTTTGTCCGAGTTTAAAAGTAAAACATTTGCCACCATCCACTTCCTTGTGTCTGAAACACAGGCTTCCAGGGTAGGCAATTTTGGGGCTTCACCATGTTCATCGAAATGTACAGCTGTGTGTCTACCGCATAGCAATGAAAGTTAACATTGTTTTTCCAAATGCCATCACCAAGAGGTAAAATATATAGTGAAAACAATAGTGGTCATAAAACGGAACCTTGAGGAACACCGAAACGTACAATTGATTTGTCAGAGGACAAACCATCCACAGAGACGAACTGATATCTTTCCGACAGATAAGATCTAAACCAGGCAAGAACTTGTCGGTGTAGACCAATTAAGGTTTCCAATCTCTCCAAAAGAATGTGGTGATCGATGGTGTCAAAACCAGCACTAAGGTCTAGGAGCACAAGGACAGATACAGAGCCTTGGTCTGACACCATTAAAAGGTAATTTACCACCTTCACGAGTGCAGTCTCAGTGCTATGATGCTTTTTGTATATATTATTTGTCTTCAGGAAGGCAGTGAGTTGCTGCACAACAGCATTTTCAAAAAATGTTGAGAGGAATTGGAGATTCGATATAGGCCAAAAGTTTTTTTACATTTTCTGGGTCAAGGTTTGGCTTTTTCAAGAGAGGCTTTATTACTGCCACTTTTAGTGAGTTTGGTACACATCCAGTGGATAGGGAGACATATATTACGTTCAACATAGGAGGGCCAAGCACAGGAAGTAGCTCTTTCAGTAGTTTAGTTGGAATAGGGTCCAGTATGCAGCTTGAAGGATTTCATGACTAGAAGCTCAAAAGACGAAAACACAGTTATTTTTGGGGGGGTAAATTGAAAATGTTAGCAACACCGCCGCCTTTGTGGGATGCGCAGGAGTTATGGTCACTAGTGTAACCAGGAGGAGAGGCCTCATTTAACACAATAAATTCATCAGGCTTAAGCCATGTTTCAGTCAGGCCAATCACATCAAGATTATGATCAGTGATTAGTTAATTGACCAAAACTGCCTTGGAAGTAAGGGATCTAACATTAAGTAGCCCTATTTTGAGATGTGCGATATCACAATCTCTTTCAATAATGACAGGAATGGATGAGGTCTTTACTCCAGTGAGATTGCTAAGGCGAACTCCGCCATGTTTAGTTTTGCTTAACCTAGATTGAGGCACAGACACTGTCGCAATGGGGATAGCTGAGCTGACTACACTGACTGTGCTAGTGGCAGACTCCACTAAGCTGGCAGGATGGCTAACAGCCTGCTGCCTGGCCTGCACCCTATCTCATTGTGGAGCTAGAGGAGTTTGAGCCCTGTCTATGTTGGTAGATAAGATGAGAGCACCCCTCCAGCTAGGTGTGCACTTAACTGAAAGATAGAGCAAGCATAACGAACGTATCTTATTTGGAACTGCAGAACTGCATTTAGTAACATTAAGTTCCAATAGTGATCAGAAAATGTTATCCAATACATTTTGATGAATGGCATGAAAATAGGCCAAGCTAGTGTTTTGAGAACATTTCACAAACTTTGTGGAAACTTTCACGGAACACTCTGAGAACCCCAAAATGTCTGTGCTGGGTTGGTGATGGTGGTAGGCCAGCTAAGAACCCAAGCCACGCCTCGGGACCAAATGCTGATAATGCTCGTTCAACGTTCACAGGTCATTAATGACATGTAATAAAGGCCATGTAAACACATACAGTGGGGAGAACAAGTATTTGATACACTGCCGATTTTGCAGGTTTTCCTACTTACAAAGCATGTAGAGGTCTGTAATTTTTATCATAGGTACACTTCAACTGTGAGAGACGGAATCTAAAACAAAAATCCAGAAAATCACATTGTATGATTTTTAAGTAATTAATTTGCATTTTATTGCATGACATAAGTATTTGATACATCAGAAAAGCAGAACTTAATATTTGGTACAGAAACCTTTGTTTGCAATTACAGAGATCATACGTTTCCTGTAGGTCTTGACCAGGTTTGCACACACTGCAGCAGGGATTTTGGCCCACTCCTCCATACAGACCTTCTCCAGATCCTTCAGGTTTCGGGGCTGTAGGTGGGCAATACGGACTTTCAGCTCCCTCCAAAGATTTTCTATTGGGATCAGGTCTGGAGTCTGGCTAGGCCACTCCAGGACCTTGAGATGCTTCTCACGGAGCCACTCCTTAGTTGCCCTGGCTGTGTGTTTTGGGTCGTTGTCATGCTGGAAGACCCAGCCACGACCCATCTTCAATGCTCTTACTGAGGGAAGGAGGTTGTTGGCCAAGATCTCGCGATACATGGCCCCATCCATCCTCCCCTCAATACGGTGCAGTCGTCCTGTCCCCTTTACAGAAAAGCATCCCCAAAGAATGATGTTTCCACCTCCATGCTTCACGGTTGGGATGGTGTTCTTGGGGTTGTACTCATCCTTCTTCTTCCTCCAAACACGACGAGTGGAGTTTAGACCAAAAAGCTCTATTTTTGTCTCATCAGACCACATGACCTTCTCCCATTCCTCCTCTGGATCATCCAGATGGTCATTGGCAAACTTCAGACGGGCCTGGACATGCGCTAGCTTGAGCAGGGGGACCTTGCGTGCGCTGCAGGATTTTAATCCATGACGGCGTAGTGTGTTACTAATGGTTTTCTTTGAGACTGTGGTCCCAGCTCTCTTCAGGTCATTGACCAGGTCCTGCCGTGTAGTTCTGGGCTGATCCCTCACCTTCCTCATGATCATTGATGCCCCACGAGGTGAGATCTTGCATGGAGCCCCAGACCGTCATCTTGAACTTCTTCCATTTTCTAATAATTGCGCCAACAGTTGTTGCCTTCTCACCAAGCTGCTTGCCTATTGTCCTGTAGCCCATCCCAGCCTTGTGCAGGTCTACAATTTTATCCCTGATGTCCTTACACAGCTCTCTGGTCTTGGCCATTGTGGAGAGGTTGGTGTCTGTTTGATTGAGTGTGTGGACAGGTGTCTTTTATACAGGTAACGAGTTCAAACAGGTGCAGTTAATACAGGTAATGAGTGGAGAACAGGGGGGCTTCTTAAAGAAAAACTAACAGGTCTGTGAGAGCCGGAATTATTACTGGTTGGTAGGTGATCAAATACTTATGTCATGCAATAAAATGCTAATTAATTACTTAAAAATCATACAATGTGATTTTCAGGATTTTTGTTTTAGATTCCGTCTCTCACAGTTGAAGTATACCTATGATAAAAATTACAGACCTCTACATGCTTTGTAAGTAGGAAAACCTGCAAAATCGGCAGTGTATCAAATACTTGTTCTCCCCACTGTATGTTCACTCTGTGTTACAAGACAATAAAGGGTTCAACTATAACTATAAAACACCAGGCCCTCAGGTGCAGTAAAGGTTGCCTATTATCAGATCAATGCCATTGACTTCACAGCACAATCAGAACCCAGTAGTAAGAGCCACAGTAGTCTGGAATTAGCCATCCGAAATCTGCATATGTGACTCGTTTCAGGAAACTAGGCATCTGTCGCGCGTCACTACTTCACAGAAGGGCCATTTGAACGTAAACTTTTATTTAAAATCTGAAATGCCTTCTGGAACATGTGAACTTTTATATGCCTTAATAACAAACCTGTATGCCATCTGTAAATACAAATAAAATTGTTAAATTACGAGCCTAGGTGGTTTAACAACAGAAAAAGATGGTAAACTTCCCGCTAGCCATGATTGGCTGAGATAATGTGTGGCCTGGACATGCCGAGAGATGAGTTCGGATTGGTCTGCCATATAGCACGCTTCTGTCTATTTGAGCTGGCCAGTATGTGTAGGTAATTCTGTCTAACGCGGCTTTAAAAAATATATATGTTGCTTAGTAGAACTGCATAAGTGTTACTCTCCACTTTCTGGAGGACCAGGTTTTGAAATCTGTGGAATTAGAGTATGATAGCTAAGGAGATGGAGAACACACCTATCTCTGGATTACTTCTTCAAACTAAGGGCAACCATGGCATCCGTGACAGGGAGAAGCGTCCAACCATGATGTATATGGGTAAGATAGTTTAGCTAGCTACATTTTCAGATATTACACATTTCTAATTTTGACTAAGTCGTTTTCATTTCAAGTTAAAGTGTACTGTTAGCTATCTAGCTAACGTTAGCTGGCTGGTTCGCTAGCTAACATTACGTGAATGATCTTATTAGTCATATCTCAGAGCCGTTTGCTTTTCTAGTTATAGCCTAATTTTAGCTAGCTAACATTGAACCTGGTTGGTTAGCTACCTGCAGATTGATACAGGGTAGTAACATCATGAGTTGGGATTATGGTTCATTGTTTACCTAGCTACAGTGAGAGAAAAAAGTATTTGATCCCCTGCTGATTTTGTAAGTTTGCCTACTAACAAAGAATATATAATATAACTTTAATGGTAGGTTTATTTGAACAGTGAGAGACAGAATAACAACAAAAAAATCAAGAAAAACGCATGTCAAAAATGTTATAAATTGATTTGCATTTTAATGAGGGAAATAAGTATTTGACCCCCTCTCAATAAGAAAGATTTCTGGCTCCCAGGTGTCTTTTATACAGGTAACGAGCTGAGATTAGGAGGACACACTTAAAGGGAGTGCTCCTAATCTCAGTTTGTTACCTGTATAAAAGACACCTGTCCACAGAAGCAATCAATCAATCGGATTCCAAACTCTCCACCATGGCCAAGACCAAAGAGCTCTCCAAGGATGTCAGGGACAAGATTGTAGACCTACACAAGGCTGGAATGGGCTACAAGACCATCGCCAAGCAGCTTGGTGAAAAGGTGACAACAGTTGGTGTGATTATTCGCAAATGGAAGAAACACAAAAGAACTGTCAATCTACCTCGGCCTGGGGCTCCATGCAAGATCTCACCTCGTGGAGTTGCAATGATCATGAGAACGGTGAGGAATCAGCCCAGAACTACACGGGAGGATCTTGTCAATGATCTCAAGGAAGCTGGGACCATAGTCACCAAGAAAACAATTGGTAACACACTACGCCGTGAAGGACTGAAATCCTGCAGCGCCTGCAAGGGTCCCCTGCTCAAGAAAGCACATATACATGTCCGTTTGAAGTTTGACAATGAACATCTGAATGATTCAGAGGAGAACTGGGTGAAAGTGTTGTGGTCAGATGAGACCAAAATGGAGCTCTTTGGCATCAACTCATCTCGCCATGTTTGGAGGAGGAGGAATGCTGCCTATGATCCCAAGAACACCATCCCAACCGTCAAACATGGAGGTGGAAACATTATGCTTTGGGGTGTTTTTCTGCTAAGGGGACAGGACAACTTCACCGCATCAAAGGGACGATGGACGGGGCCATGTACCGTCAAATCTTGGGTGAGAACCTCCTTTCCTCAGCCAGGGCATTGAAAATGGGTCGTGGATGGGTATTCCAGCATGACAATGACCCAAAACACACGGCCAAGGCAACAAAGGAGTGGCTCAAGAAGAAGCACATTAAGGTCCTGGAGTGGCCTAGCCAGTCTCCAGACCTAAATCCCTTAGAAAATCTGTGGAGGGAGCTGAAGGTTCGAGTTGCCAAAGGTCATCCTCGAAACCTTAATGACTTGGAGAAGATCTGCAAAGAGAAGTGGGACAAAATCCCTCCTGAGATGTGTGCAAACCTGGTGGCCAACTACAAGAAATGTCTGACCTCTGTGATTGCCAACAAGGGTTTTGCCACCAAGTACTAAGTCATGTTTTGCAGAGGGGTCAAATACTTATTTCCCTCATTAAAATGCAAATCAATTTATAAAATTTTTGACATACGTTTTTCTGGATTTTGTTGTTGTTATTCTGTCTCTAACTGTTCAAATAAATCTACCATTAAAATTAAAGACTGATCATTTCTTTGTCAGTGGGCAAACGTACAAAATCAGCAGGGGATCAAATACTTTTTTCCCTCACTGTACATGTCTTAACAAAAGACTCCACTATGCAAGTAACCATTTCAATAGAATGTCACTGAGACAACTGTTGATAGACGTAGCTGGTAAATTTGCTCTGGCTATCTACTTCGATTTCTGAGTACTCTCATCTGAGTGTGCCAGAGCGTAGAATAACTGACGAATTTACGAATGCTCAACACCTGTTGAATATGGCCGGTGTCAGTAAACGTTGGCAAAAAAGCATAAATTGTTGCCAGCAGCACAGTTGCAGAGTTTTTATCCCGTCAGGATGCTGTTGATCTTTGAATTTTGGGTGTTGTGATGGTACGTGTGTCGCAAACCATTGTGGTTTGCTCTGTTAAGGGTGGGAGTGTTACGGATACAGGTATCCTGTGTCTTTTTGTGTTTTTCCTCTCCTTCTGTCCTAATCACAGGTGTCCTGTATGTTCCTGATTGGTGGTCGTTGGGGTGTCTGCTGATTGCTGAGGTGGACCAATCAGTGGACATTCCTCTGCATTGCACCACCTGTTTCTGGTTTTTCAATCACACATCCCATTGTTTAAAAGCCGGTCAGTTATGTGAGTATGGATATTATGGTGTTTTGTGTACTCACTCATTTGCTGGTTACTCTGTTTGGTAACTTTGTTGTGTGTTTCTGGGGAAAAGGGGAATTTAAGCAAGTTGCCCTTGGGCATACATTACCCGTAGGAAGAAAACTGTCTAAAAACACTAGTTAGACATGAGCGGACCACCCACTGTATTTTTGTATGATTAGCAGTAGTTTAGCGGTTCTTGAGGCAGGCAAGATCAGTTTAGTTTTTTTTTACACTATTGTTTCATTTCTTGGGTCCTGCTCAGCCCTTTTTCCCAAACCTTTACCGTGTGTTCAAAAATAAACCTTTTATGTTTGACGGTAGCTTATGGTTGTCGTGTAGTTTTTGTTCTCACTGTTCCATGTCACGATTCTAATTTGCATGAATTATGTTACGGGTCTCTTGTCCATCCACCCTAGACGTTTAAAGCCATGGGGTTCGTAACATAATGACTCTGGATAACATAAAAACAGCCTAACCAGCTCTGCTAGGGCGAGTAAAATCGTCAGTGAAAGGTTCTCTCATTTGTGTCTGGAAGTAGCTAGCAAGCTAGCCAATGTTAGCCAGTTAGCTTGGGTGCTTGACTGCTGTTGTTAGGGCAGAATGCTCTGATCAACTCTTAAAGAGATGGGTGGGGATAAAGTTTAAGAGGGTATGAACGATTCTGAATGGGTGTAGACAAAGAAGAGCTCTCCAATAGGTACCAAAACATTCAAAGGCCATTTTCTCAAAAGTGAGGTTACAAGTTTATCAACTTTCAAACCAGAATTACTTTCCTGTTGTTCCTCAAATGCAGTGTATGATATTCCATTTTGTAGCTCTGTGTGTCTGCCTTTATCCAATGTGAAAACACAATTTCAAATGTTGATACATAAGTTTGAATCAAGGCAGTCGGTCACATATGGTTCAGCTCAAAAACAGCTTTCTGGGTGGAGCTCCGGTTCAAATGCACCGCATGGGCTCACAAAGCATTAGAGGTCAACCAGTGAGTCTGAAATCTTAGTTTGGCAATGCATCTTTGCATTACACACGCACTCATGCACACAGACACCGTCATCGTCCACCTGAGGCTCCTTAATGTATAGATTAGCAGTATAATGAGGCTCAAGGGCCCACCTAAAAATGTTCCTATTCAGAGCCAAGTTTTCCCACTGACCAATATGTATTGACTATTTTACAGTAGGTAACCCCCTTAATCTGAAACTCCTGAACTACATTCACTGGACAGTTTATTAGGTACACCCATCTAGTACCGGGTCGGACCCACCTTTGCCTCCAGAACATTCTGAATTATTCGGGGCATAGATTCTACAAGTTGTCAGAAACGTTCCACAGGGATGTTGGTCCATGCTGACATGATGGTATCAAGCAGTTGCTGCAGATTGGACAGCGGGACATTCATGCTGCGAACAGCCCATTCCATCTCATCCCAAAGATGCTCTATTAGGTTTGGTCAGCAACAATGTTCAGATATACTGTGGCGTACAATCGTTGCTCAACTGGTATCAAGGGACATAACTTGTACCAGGAAAACATTCCCCACACCATTACACCACCGCCACCAGCCTGCACCGTTGATACCATGCAGGATGGGTGCATGGACTGCTTACGCCAAATCCTGACTGTTGTCAGCATGATGCAACAGGAACTGGGATTCGTCGGACCAGGCTATGTTTTTCCACTCCTCAATTGTCCACTGGAGCCGCTTCTCCTTGTTTTTAGCAGATAGGAGTGGAACCCGGTGTGGTTATCTGCTGCAATAGCCCATCCATGAGAAGGATCGATGAGTTGTGCGTTCCGAGATGCCGTTCTGCACACTACTGTTGTACTGCGCCGTTATTTGTCTGTTTGGGGCCCGCCTGTTAGTTTGCATGATTCTTGCCATTCTCCTCGACCTCTCTCATCAACGAGCTGTTTTCGCCCACAGGACTGCCGCTTACTAGATGTTCTTTGTTTGTCGCACCATTCTAAGTAAAACCCTAGACACTGTAGTGTGTGAAAAACCCAGGACGGCGGCTGTTTCTGAGATACTGGATCCGGCGCAACTGGCACCGACGGTCGAACCACGCTCAAAGTCACTTAAGTCACTCATTTTGCCCATTCTAACGTTCAATTAACCTTTTTACACATAGCAACAAACGGGTGAAAACTAGAACGTCCAGTTTCGATTGACGCAACTGTCAGCATTTGAGCTAGCCACAGTTTTTTTTCACAGAAATATTTTTCACAAACACAGTCCTTACAAAGTTATGTCCTGAATGTGACCAGTTTATTTTGGGATTCAATGTTCAGACATTCACAGAAGTAGTGACAGCATATACAATCATCCAAATCGGAAAATGTAGGCTACATTAGTCCTAGCGCTAACTGAAGAAAGATTGACATAACACAAGAGGTCTTATTTAGATAACGCTTGGCTGACAGAAACCACAATATAAATTAGCTAATAGCAACTACTATTTATAATTCATCACATCACGGGTGAGCTCACCATTGATCAAAATAATTGAGTAAAACACTTTCTAGTAATCTAAAGTAATCCGACGATGGGTAGTTTGTGCGCTCCACTATGTTTGTTTTTCCGCTTCAACCAAAGATAAGAGGAGACAAGATGAGTTTGGTCTGTTTGCAGTATGCATGTTGAAGGGGGTGTGTCATCTAGGATCATTCCCTTCCCTTCATTCACTTCCGGAAGTTTACTTGAAAGATGAGAGAACCATTCCTTCACCTCAGTATAACATATTTGGTCTGACAGACGTTTAAATGACACTCAGTGTAAGGACAGACGCTGGGAGACGAGAAGCAAGTACAGGGAGTGAACATTTAATGAAAAAACAGACAGGAACAAAACACCGACAGCGTCTGGACCACTGAAACGAAACAACTTCAATGCAGACACGGGGCTCAAACTGAGGAACAGACAGATATAGGGGAGGTAATTAAGCAGTGAGGAAGTCCAGGTGAGTCCAATGAAGCGCTGATGTGCCTAACGATGGTGACAGGTGTGCTTAATGATGGGCAGCCTGGCGCCCTCGAGCGCCAGGGAGTGGGAGCAGGCGTGACACCCAGAATGCATTGTATAATGTCAACAAACATGGCGCCACACATAGCTGGCAAATAGCTTAGCATTAGCTCATTAAATAATCAGAATGCGTTAGCTGTCATCAGTACTTGAATAAAACTGTAAATGCCAGCCAGAAAATGTGCCAGTGTCACGATCGTTGAGAGACGGGTCAGACCAAGGTGCAGCGTGAAAAGCATACATGTTTATTAACTAAATAAACATACAAGAAACAACGTAACGTGAAGTCCTCCGGCTATACACACACACACACACGCCTAAACGGAACAAGATCCCACAACTAAGGTAGGCAACCAGCCAGATTGGGAATCAAACCCGGCCAAACATAGAAATACACTAACATAGATCAACAGAAAACTCACACCCTGACCCAACCAACGAGAGTTCTCTCGATCAGGGCATGACAGTACCCCCGCCCAAAGGTGCGTACTCCAGCCGCACCAACCTGACTCATTAGGGGAGGGTCCGGGTGGGCATTCAGCCTCGGAGGCGAAGCCGGATCCGGCGCGATGCTTCCCCTCTCCTTCCTCCCACGATGCACCAAGCCCTGTCTGGACCCTGGTGTGGGAGACCCCGAACCTGGAGAGGGGCTGACGTCTGGGCCTAGATCGGCAATCATCCCACAATGCACCAAGCCCTGTCTGGACCCTGGTGTGGGAGGCCCCGACCCTGTAGAGGGGCTGACTTCTGGGTCTGGAGTGGTGCCGCGGACCGGAGCTGAACTGGACCCCGGTGGAGCGGACTGCTGTGGCTCCGGAGTGGAGCCGCTGACCGCAGCTGAACTGGACCCTGGTGGAGCGGCCTGCTCTGGCTCCGGAGTGGAGCCGCTGACCGGAGCTGGACTGGGCACCGGTGGAGCGGACTGCTCTGGCTCCGGAGTCGAGCCGCTGACCGGAGCGGGACTGGGCACCGGTGGAGCGGTCTGCTCTGACTCCGGAGTGGAGCAGCTGACCGGTGCTGGACCAGCACCGGTGGAACGGGCAAGGGCCGTGCCGGACTGGGAACACGCACCACTGGCTTGGTGCGAGGAGCAGGCACGGGCCGGTCCAGACTGGGGCCACGCACCACTGGTCTGGTGCGAGGAGCAGGTACGGGCCATATAGGACTGGGAACACGCACCACTGGCTTGGTGCGGGGAGCAGGTAGGGGGGGGTGTACCGGGCTTGCGACACACACCACTGGTTTGGAGCGAGGAGCAGGTATGGGCCGTACCGGACTGGGAACATGCACCACTGACTTGGTGCGGGGAGCAGGTACGGGGCGTACTGGGCTGGCGACACGTACCGCTGGTTTGGTGCGGGGAGCAGGTACGGGCTGTACTGGACTGGAGACAGGTATGGGCCGTACCGAACTGGGAACACGCACCACTGGCATGGTGCGGGGAGCAGGTACGGGGCGTACCGGGCTGGCGACACGTACCGCTGGTTTGGTGCGGGGAGCAGGTACGGGCCGTACTGGACTGGAGACGCGCACCACAGGTCTGGTGCGAGGCGCAGGTACGGGTCGTACCGGGCTGGCGACATGCACCACTGGTTTGGTGCGGGGAGCAGGTACGGGCCGTACCAAGCTGGAGACACGCACCATTGGTTTGGTGCGGGGAGCAGGTACGGGCCGTACTGGACTGGATACACGCACCACTGGTTTGGTGCGGGGAGCAGGTATGGGCCTTACTGGACTGGATACACGCACCACTGGTTTGGTGCGGGGAGCTGGCACAACCCGTCCTGGCTGGATGCCCACTTTCGCACAACACGTGCGGGGCGCTGGGCTGTGAATGCGCACTGGCGACACAGTGCGTATCTCCACATACCTAGGTTCCTCAATGAACACACGCTCCTTTTGTGGCCTGACCAGCTCCTCTCTCCGTGCCTCCAATACTTCCTTCTCCCGTTGAGCCTCCTGTAGCGCCTCCCTCTGAACAGATAACTCCTACTCCCTCTGAGCTATCAGCCCCCGTAACGTGGTGGCCTCCTCTCTCAGACTGCTCCAGTCCTTCTCTCTCTCTCGCCAATCCTCCTCCAGTGAGGACTCCTCCGGGAGCCCCCACGAGTTAGGGAACAGAAACTCATCGTCGTCGTCATCCTCCGACTCCTCCGTGTAAAACTGTTCCCATTCCCGTTCCCATAGTCGTAGGGACTCCAACTGGAACCCCACCGGGTGCAGTGGTCGGGGCTCTTCTCTCTCGATCTCCAGCCACCCTTCTAGCCTCCCCAAAAATGTTCTTGGGGTTGCCTCTCGGGCTTCCTCAGCGGTTGGTCCCGTTGGCGTTGTCATTGATCCTCTCTTGCCAAGGCCTGTACCTTCGCCCAGGGTCCTTTCCCAGCAAATATCTCCTCCCATGACCACCATTTGCCCACCTGTGACAAAGCTATTCGCTCCTCCTCGGCACGCTGCTTGGTCCTTTTGTGGTGGGATCTTCTGTCACGATCGTTGAGAGACGGGTCAGACCAAGGTGCAGCGTGAAAAGCGTACATGTTTATTAACTAAATAAACATACAACAAAATAAGAAACAACGTAACGTGAAGTCCTCTGGCTATACACACACAAGCCTAAACGGAACAAGATCCCACAACTAAGGTAGGCAACCAGGCAACCTAAGTATGATCCCCAATCAGAGACAACGAGCGACAGCTCGGCCAAACATAGAAATACAACCTAGATCTACCACATAGAAATACACTAACATAGATCTCAACAGAAAACTCACACCCTGACCGCCAGTTCGTGCAAGACTGCGCAAATGTCTGCAAACTTGATCTGCGGAACTCTAGGGAAGAGCTTGGGCTCTCCTCCAAGAGAGAAGTTTGTCCGGCTCAGTAAAGCCTCAAATATAAATTGTCCACAACACTGAAATGGGCAACTTCTATGTGAATTAATGAGGAGACAGAACACACCTCAATTCAAACTGTTGTTAGAAAATAAAACTTGTTAGAAAATAATTTGAAATTGACAAGTTGAAACCGATAATTAGCAGGCAGCACGTGTTAACTGTCCTGTTGCGTAACAATCACATTTTGTAACAATCACATTTTGGAACAGTGAGTGCATTCTGACATCACGTGCATAAAACAACTCACGCTGGGGCGAACGTTAGAGATATTTGGAACTCACATGTGAAAAGGTTAAACAGTAACTGAATGCATGCTTTATATAGTAAGCCACGGCCACGTGACTCACTGTCTGTAGGAGCGATCCACTTTTGTGAACGGGGTGGTGTACCTAATAAACATATCAATGCCCGCATATGCACACACACACACACACACTCACACACACTCCACACTACAACCGATTCAAGAAACCAAGGACTGAGAAATCCATCTTGAAATCATAAAAGTGAAAAAGCGACATTACATAAAACGATACAGTCATTTCTGGCACAATCCTCTTTTTCCATGGCTGGTGCACATCTGAAGGCTGAAGCAGCAGCACACGTTTCTAATACAGCTCACATGTAAAGAGAGAAAAGACAAAGAGAGAGGGAGAGGAGGACAAGGACTGATGGAAATGCAATGCAGCTTTTTAGATGCCCGATATTGCATGTTCAATATGCACCCCAGCATCTCTGCGAGAGAGAGAGAGATCTGGGGATGTGAGGGAAGAGCCAAAAACAGAGAGCAGAGACCTGACACAACTTGTTTTCATTCAGCTTCTCTGAGTTGTTTTTGCCAAAACGGTGGAGGGGGTCGGGGTGAAGAAGAAAGCGAGATCGGTGGGGGGAAAGCGGACGTTAGAGGAGGGTGCGAGTGCAGGGAGCGGGTGGACGAAAAATTGACATTTGTTCGGCAACATATTACTTTACAGTGGTTTGTGAAAAAGAGAGCAGTAGAGGACACTTTCTGCAAAGCTGCTCCCCTATCTCTCTCCTCGTGATGAAAAAAGTGATGAAAGTAATTGAGTGATAGTGTGAGAGAGAGAGAGAGAGAGTGAGGGAGCGAGCGAGAGGGACAGAAAGAGAGCAGGGAGCAGGGCCTGTGGCTGAGAGATATGTCACTTTACAGCACCGTTTACAAACCCTAACAGCCATTAACTGTACAGGGTTTATTGTGAAGGCTTGTGTGTAGGCCTTTCTGTGAAAGTTTGGTTTATTAATGTGTAGTTACATAAAAAGCAATCAGGTTTCACAGTTGTACATTCTACGTAACACTTTGTGGCTTATGGTTGTGAATGCAGTTTCCAACACTACCCTTGTGAGTCATTGTGAATTACAGTATTGAATATATAAATGTATGAATGTTTCAGAGGAAGCATGCAAATGCACGAGGGTGTTGTGCTTAATTTGCACATTTACCAAGTGGTAGGGATCATCCATTTTAGAGTCATTGCTCAGGCAGCCATATTTTAGCAGGCTGAATTAAGTTCACTGGGAAGAACTGTCTTTGAAGGGCATTGCAAATTAACTACATATTCATGGCTTATGGAAGCACCTTTATATTCATACATTCATATCCACACATTGTTATTCTGTTTCTGTTTCTTTTTTAGTTTTTCATAGTCCTATATTTTCTATATTTTCTAAATGCCTCTTTCACTGTATAGTAAAGTGACTCTACTGATGTTCTACTGTGTTGTGGCCTATGAATGACCCTGCTCTCCAGATGGGGCCCAGAGCGGGCCCTCAACAGATCTTCAGTGGCCCCTGGCACAGGAAGCAATGCCCACTAGGGCCCCCAGGCTGCAAGTCCCCATCATTAATACTTTAGCTACTGCTAAATGACATCTCTAAAGTCACACAGCCAACAGAGAAGTAATTAATGGGCTCCTGGAATCACAAATATTGTGCCTGCACACACACATACACAACTGACGCAGGCACGCACGCACACATGTGCACCCGCTCAAGCATGTAGAATGTACACATACTGTACAGGCACATGTGCACACTCAGCTAGAGCAGAGACCCAGGGAGGTAGTGTATTGAGTGGAGCTGGGGCCTATACCGTCAGCTGACTACTCCCCTGCATAGATAAAGTGGGGCAAACTCTAGATGGGAAGGCCAGACAACTGGGCTAATGGGAGACACATTCCACCCATTACCTCTATTATACTGCCTCACTGCTTTCTTTTCAGAGAGATTTTGGCACGGCTTCATCAACTCAGAGATGTTGAAATACAATGCACTGTCACACCCTGGCTCTGGGACTCATTATGTTGAGCCAGGGTGTGTTCATTCTATGTTTTCTGTTTCTATGTTGGTAGTTCTGTTGTGTTTATTTCTAGGTTGGTCTGTGTGACTCCCAATCAGAGGCAACGAGTGTCAGCTGTTTGCTGGTTGTCTCTGATTGGGAGCCATATTTAACTGTCTGTGTTTCACTTTGGGTTTGTGGGTTTTTGTTCCGTGTTCGGTCAGTGTTATCGTTGGACGTCACGAGTCGTTTCTTGTTTTGTATATTTAACTTTAACTAATTAAAGTCATGTTTGTTTCACACGCTGCGCCTTGGTCTACTCCTTCCCACGATCGTGACATGCACACGCATGGGCATGTGCACAAACACATGTGCACGCACGCACGCACACACACACTGTTTAGGGAAGGTGTTCGTTTATTAGGTGTGTGTGTGTGTACATGCGTGTGTGGGCACGTGTGTGTCTGCATGCGGTATACCCCCATCAGACCATGCTTGGCCCCACCCTTGCAGCTAACCAAACCCAACCCTGGGGGTCCCTCTACTACTCAGTAGAATACATAACAATTAGAAAACACTGTAAAAGTAATAAGGTTATCTGTAGCATCTGACAGTATCTCTGATTTTAATTCTCATGCTCATTAGGTTTTACTACTGCTTTTAAAAATATGTTATTTATTGGTGAACATCATTCTTTTAGTAGAGCTCCTAGACAGGCACTTGTACATACAGTATCTCATCAATTTGTGAAAATGGACAAAGAATCCTCTGAACTCCCGATCCTCTTTAATTTGGTGTTCCACAAGTCTCTCTGTTGGGACCATTATTTTTCTAGTTTGACATTACTTCTCCCTGAATTCACAGAGAAAATGGTGGGCCAAAATAACAATCCAGACAAAGATGAAAAAATAAATAATAATGACTAATAGTGACGGCCAGAGGGAGGAGGATAGGTTCCCTTGTAGTGTTTGGTTCTTCTCAATCTCCTCTTGAGGTAGTTCTTCTTTCCCACCATCACCCAGGCCTTGGCTTTTAGTGTTTCAAGTTCAGTTTCTTTGTTAGTGACAAATGGCGGCAAGAAAAAGCTGCACAAATAATATCTGATTGATAGATTGACTGATTGGGCTTCCAAGCCAAAGTAATGTGAGGCTACCTTTGGGAAGTTCTAAAGGGGATAGTTTCTTAGTCCCCAAACACTTGTGGCATACTTCCATACTACACCACTGGCCTGCCTCCATCGGCCACAGCTTGACTTTCCGTTATGCTGCGCTGGCCTCTGAAAAACAAGGCTTCAATTTCTCCCCTCTGCCTTTTCGTGCCTTTTTTCCATCGCAGGAAGCCAGATGGGAGTCTGGCATGCGAGGCATTTCACCTCATTCCATCCGTGTCCCTGCCGTTACCCCACCAAACGCCCTCTCATTTATCTCTTCTCTGCTCGTTTAACTCTGGTGCCTTCACGTCTGCTGGGGTTAATCTTTGGTTCTCTGCATGGGCCCTATTGGCTCCTATCCTCAGCACTCTGGCTTTGGCTAAAACAATGGAAAATCATTCTGAAAGAGGGGAGGCTGCTCTCCAAGCATGCTTCCCTCCCTCTTTCACACTGACCACAAATATTTGGCTATTGATGATGCTGGCCTGACTGCAACAGTTTTCTTGAAAAATCATAAATTGGCAGAAATCTCAACTGAGTATAATTGTATTATTGATATTACATGTACTAGACATCGCATCTTGTTATGTCATAGTTTGCAAAGGCAGTTTAGACCGAAAACAGCCACTCTCTTTGCAGCACGCTATGAAGGCTACCTAGCCATATTCATCATTTATTTTATTATTATTTAGCAGACACTCTTATCCAGAGCGACTTAGAGTAGCCAGTGCATTTTCATACTGGTCCCCCATGGGAATAAAACGACAACCCAAGCGTTGCAAACGCCATGCTCTACCAACTGAGCCACACAGGACCATCATCATTGAGCAATAAACAGCTGCAACAATGTCACAACCACTTGTCACAGTGCCAATGGAGATTATCACCCCCATAAAAACTGCAGCACTCCCTAATTACAAAATGGGAGTTCATACATTTTTGTGCAGCATCGCGCACAATTGGTGTACGCACAAAATGGATTGACATTCACAATGTGACACACACAAACACATGCATGCACGTGCATGTACATGTACATGCACACATACAGTTAACATTTTCTCAATGACATTCTAATCAGCATTGTCTAAGTTTGATCCACCTGAGCGAGTCTCACCACAAGCCAGAGACCACTTCGATGACAGACCTAATGTGTTTGATGGATTGCGGGAAAAGAGCAGGAATAGGCTTTTGTGGTTTACAATCCAAGCAAGGTCTTCCAATGGTGTGACTGCTGTCGTCATCCAAAGATTATCCAACGACAGCAGTGGTGTAGGCTATGGGCGATATGGTTATCACTTATTGATATCTACATAGCTTATTGATGTGATTCACACTGCTGCTCTCTCATTTAGCTATTTGCACCTTACAGATTGTGGTTGTTGTGAATGGCTGTTCACAAATGTACACTACCGGTAAAAAGTTTTTGAACACCTACTCATTCAAGGGTTTTTTCTTTATTTTTACTATTTTCTACATTGTAGAATAACAGTGAAGACATCAAAACTATGAAATAACACATATGGAATCATGTAGTAACCAAAAAAGGTGTTAAACAAATCAAAATATATTTTATATTTGAGATTCTTCAAATAGCCACATTTGCCTTGATGACAGCTTGCACACTCTTGGGGTGTCTATTTGAAGAATCTCAAATATACTTTTTTTACCGGTAGTGTATATGTGTATTTTAACCCAGTAATGGTTGAATTGAAGAAGTTTAAGCTGCCTATCAATCATTGCTTTTGCAACCAGTGGACAGCCAGTGAAAAATGTGCTTATGCAACAGCTGCATACTGTATGGAATACAACTTTGAGGGAGTTCCTCCCTTCTAAACTTCCCCATGGTATTCTGCTTCATATTGTCAAAAACAAGTTTATTTCAGAAGACCACAAATGGGGCTTTTATTGCTCAATCTAATTTGTGCTGATAAAAAAAAAACTCCATAGGCCTAACGGACACATGCTCAAACTTGCGCACTTTCGATAGACTTAAACAGCTGCAAATTATCGAGATATCAGTGTCATCAACAAAACTTAAACAATAGGCCTGTATCAAATGCAGCAATGTCATTACTTTTTCATATACAAATAGCACTTTTTCGGGTAGAGCTCAAAGCATGACATTCCGAGAGCATCATTTATTTTTTAACTCGAAGCATTGAGCGCAATCAGTCCTCTATGACAACAAAATCAACAGAGTAGGCTAATAAGTCCTTCATTTTTTGGGTTATTCTCAGGTAAAACAATTTGAAGATCAAGGGATATTAATTGGAATGAATAGGAAATGCATGGACCACTCAAGAAGGACCAACCCCTTTGATAATAATGAAAATTCCTCCACAGCCTGGTGTTACAAGTTCGGCCAGCAAGGCAGTCACTGATGTGCATAATGGAGTGATGGAGGCCAGTTTAGCACCTGGTAGCAATGGGAGCGGAGTAAGGGCAGCGGACCATAGTGATCAACAATAACGGGCGTAGTGGTGTGGAACACTACAGCTGCAAGCTCTTCTGAGTTATAGCACACTACTCATTATCTTTGTTACATTGGCAACGCACAAAAGCGTGACACAACAGATGTCATAAGCATTCATAACAGCTAACATGTAATGTCATTACTACTAACGTGGTTTATGCTCCACTACATTCTGGTTGAATGTTAAGAACACAGAGAAAGATACACTATTCTGAGAAATTACGAAATAAGTGGCAATTACCCAAACATCCCAAACATCCCAAACAACCAGCACTTGACTTGTCCTTTAGGGCCACCATAACCGGCTGTAGACATGACAGAGGCCAGTATGGAGTACCCACCTCAGATACTTACTGATAAGGGTGTAGAATTCATCTGTATCTTTGTAACACCTGACAAAGCATGCATTTCGTGAAATGAGTGTCATTATATTTTCATATAAAAGAGAGTAATATTTCATCCAAATGAAACCAGCACCTACCCAGACCTGAGTGCCGAACTGCTAAAACAGAGGGCAACCTACAACGAGGCGAGATCCCAGCTACACAAGATAAACCTGAGATGCCGCTTCATCCACCCGGCAAAACTAATCTTGACCTTCCAGAATACAACACACACGTTTTCCACTGCCAAGGAGGCTCAATACTTCTTCGAGAGCCACATTAAGCCCAACACACAAGGGGACAAGCCGACAAGATGTAGGCTAACCCCAACTCGACTGGCTCAATATTCATGTAGACTATGCTATCCACGCACAATCACGCAGCCTAGCCTATGGCTATGATGCTGCCCTCAGCATAAGACAATGATGAGGACACCCCCTCAACACTATTATTATTATTGTTGAACATTGGACTTTGTTATTATTATATTGCCTATAGTCCAATATATTGAAGTGTCATATAGACTGGGGCTGCTTCCTTGTGGGACTAGGGCGCATAGAATATTATGGGCTAAATATGGTAATATAAATTGGATAGTATTATTTATTTTTTTGCTACTGTTTAGGGAGATGGCCAGTCCCATATGGGCAAACACACAATTCCTTTTTTCCTTTTTGTTTTTTCTTCCTGTTGATTGAATTTGAATGAATTTATCTCCCAGGGAGGACTTGGCCTACAGGCCATTATTAATTATTGTGAAGATCTAGATTATAGGACTGTATTTTTTGACATACCCTCTTATTTTATTTCAATTTTTGTTTGTAATGATATAGAGCACTTAAATGCTTACAGGTCCAATGAAGCCGTTTTTATCTCAATATCAAATCATATCTGGGTAACAATTAAGTACCTTACCTTTTTAGCAAAGAGCAATTTCTCAAGCAGGAATTTTGCTAGGAGCATGCTAGACTTCCAGTCATTATGCTGATGCTAGTTAGCATTGGCTTGCGAAACTACCTCTAACTTCCTTCATACTGGACACAGAGACGTAAAAATGGTATACACGAGTTCATCTGACTCTGGGGAAGTAGATAAAGGGCACTGCCAAATATATCCCTTTAATGTGTACAGGACATTCGGAAAGTATTCAGACCCCTTGACTTTTTCCACATTTAGTTACATTACAGCATCATTCTAAAATGGATAAAATAGTTTTTATTTTGTCCCCTCATCAATCTACACACAATGACAAAGCAAAAACAGGTTTTTAGACATTTTTGCAAATGTATTACAAATAAAAAACGGAAATATAATATTTACAAAAGTATTCAGACCCTTTACTTAGTATTTTGTTGAAGCACCTTTGGCAGCGATTACAGCCTCAAGTCTTCTTGGGTATGACGCTACAAGCTTGGCACACCTGTATTTGGGGAGTTTCACCCATTCTTCTCTGCAGATCCTCTCAAGCTCTGTCAGGTTGGATGGGGAGCGTCGCTGTACAGCTATTTTCAGGTCTCTCCAGAGATGTTCGATCGGGTTCAAGTCCAGGCTCTGGCTGGGCCACTCAAGGAAATTAAGAGAATTGTCCCAAAGCCACTCCTGCGTTGTCTTGGCTGTGTGCTTAGGGTCGTTGTCCTGTTGGAAGGTGAACCTTCACCCCAGTCTGAGATCCTGAGTACTCTGCAGCAGGTTTTCATCAAGGATCTCTCTGTACTTTTCCTCGATCCTGACTAATCTCCCAGTCCCTGCCACAGAAAATCATCCCCACAGCATGATGCTGCCACTACGATGATTCACCATAGGGATGGTGCCAGGTTTCCTCCAGACTTGACGCTTGGCATTCAGGCCAAAGAGTTCAATCTTGGTTTCATCAGACCAGAGAATCTTGTTTCTCATGGTCTGAGAGTCCTTTAGGTGCCTTTTGGCAAACTCCAAGTGGGCTGTCATGTGCCTTTTACTGAGGAGTGGCTTCCATCTGTCCACTCTACCATAAAGGCCCAAATGGTGGAGTGCTGCAGAGATGGTTGTCCTTCTGGAAGGTTCTCCCATCTCTACAGAGAAACTCTGGAGCTCTGTCAGAGTGACCATTCTACCCCGATTGCTCAGTCTGGCCGGGCGTCCAGCTCTAGGAAGAGTTTTGGTGGTTCCAAACTTTTTCCATTTAAGAATGATGGAGGCCACTGGGTTCTTATATGCAGGTTATATTTTACTATATCTAGACAATGTATCTCAAATGCTCCCAAACTCTGAAAAGATCATAGATAAAGTCAGCTTCATCTCAAGTTATACAATTAATCTAACCTGTATATTCATGTTATTGTAATTTTTCTGTACAATATAACTATAATATGAGAGAGAAAGAATGAGGACGGAGAGGGGGAGAGAATGGAGGGGTGAGAAAGAAGGATAAAAGAGAGGAACGGCTGCACATCTGGCCCATGCAACCCCTCCCCAATCCCAATCCCACCCCACTGAACCCGCAACCACCATCACATTCACACATTCCTCACCTCCAGCCACCAATCATAAAGTAATACAACTATTACAAGGGGCTGATTATTATATAAGGAATGTTGAGGGGTCACTTTTCAACCCCCTCTCCTCTCAGACTGCACTTACTGCTGAGCGAGTGTGCCTGATGCCCTCTGTATGGAGGGGCCCCAATGTTAAACCCTAAAGCCCTCTTTGGCCCCCGGGTTAGGCCCATAGAGGGGTTTGCTTATTCCTGCTTCTCCCTGGAGACTCCTGCAGAGCTGCTCGATTAGCCCTGTTCATAACTGTGTTTGGGAGTATGTGTGTGAGTGTGTAGGCTACTATGAGTGTGTGAGAATGTATTTGTAAATATGTACATGTGTGCATATGTGTGTGCCAAATACCAATACCCCTTCTCCCCCCTCCATTCACCCCTCCTCCTACTCTCCCGTAGCCCAGGGAAGGGCTGCATGTGCCGGGTGTTGTGGGGGCCTGGAGCTGCCTCTTCCTGGGGAGAGGAGGAGGTTACCCCTGTCCAGATGCCTGGAGCCGGGCCAGTTTCCACCATTTATTGCGCTCAATGGATCATTACCAGCCGCTTTGCTGACCCAGAACATTGTGTACCATTCAAATAATTGCAGGCAACAGCGGTTGTCCCAATGCACTTTCTCTCCTTCTTTCTCACCCCAGCCTCGCCCACCACATAAATATGGCTACATACATACATAAAAATACAGAGAGCTACACATTCCTCTCTCTCAATTGTCTCTGTCTCACTCACACGCACCGTGGTAATGGAATGCCAGATGCATGCATGCACTGGAGTACTCAGACATACACTATATATACAAAGTATGTGGACACCGCTTCAAATCAGTGGATTCGGCTATTTCAGCTACACCTGTTGCTGACACAAGCTCACAGAACGGGACTGCCGAGTGCTGAAGCGCGTAAAAATCGTCTGTCCTCTGTTGCAACACTCACTACCGAGTTCCAAACTGCCTCTGGAAGCAACGTCAGCACAATAACTGTTCGTCAGGAGCTTCATAAAATGGGTTCCCATGGCCGAGCAGAAAGGGAAAGAGGTAAGAACAGAGGAGCAGGGAAGACAGCATATGATTAATGAATTACAGTGCTACCCAAATATTCTCTCAGTTCATCACAATTACATAATAGTGTCTCTAGCGTTGTCTCCTAACAGACTTGGGCCCCCAGTTGGCCCGAAGGTTATCTTAAGAGCGGGTGAGATGGTGATGACGGGACTGGGGGTCTTACCTTCCAACAGGACCATAAGCACACAGCCAAGACAATGCAGGAGTGGCTTCAGGACAAGTCTCTGAATGTCCTTGAGCGGCCCAGCCAGATCCCGGACTTGAACCCGATCGAACATCTCTGGAGAGACCTGAAAATAGCTGTGCAGCAACGCTCCCCATCCAACCTGACAGAGCTTGAGAGGATCTGCAGAGTAGCATGGGAGAAACTCCCCAAATACAGGTGTGCCAAGCTTGTAGCATCATACCCAAGAAGACTCGAGGCTGTAATCGCTACCAAAGGTGCTTCAACAAAGTACTGAGTAAAGGGTCTGAATACTTATGTAAATGTGCTATTTACGTTTTTTATTTTTAATAAATTAGCAAACATTTCTAAAAAACAGTTTTTGCTTTGTCATTATGGGGTATTGTGTGTAGATTGATAAGGAAAAAAACAATTCAATCAATTTTAGAATAAGGCTGTAACCTTATTGGAAAATGTCAAGGGGTCTGAATACTTTCCTTTATTATATTCCCCTAACCCTACCACCCCTCCCCTAATTGGAGTAAACTAATGGACAACAACTAATCTACTTCCAGCTTCTACATACTATATACATTTTACGGACACAATGTATTTTACAATAGTTATCTTTTGTTTGTTTTTAATCCCATCGTTCAGCTACCATCAACCCCTCCCATCTATCTCTGAAGACGATCCAGTTTGATTTCTATTTTGCCATATACTTTTAACTGTGTTGTTTCACAAAAGTTCTGAACCTATATACATTTTACAGACACAGTATATTTTACATTAGTTATCTTGTTTTCTCACAAAAACATCTGTAGCGTTCGAACCGTTTGGGCTAGTATGACCCCACTATGGAAAGGGGATATTATCACGATGGTGTTCTCCATTTTGCTCTACGACCCCCACAAGTGTCTCATCTGAAGTAAACGGTACCGATTATGGAAGTATGGAGGTAGTTTTGTGCCAACAAAAAAAAGGGGTTAAATATGTGTCCAAAAAACTCAAATATTTCCTTAACTATCTTATATCTCTTAGATATAGGAATGACACTTCAAAACCTTATTCTTTAAGATGTCTTTTTTGACTGGCTGTTTTGCCATTTATGAATGTGTTTTTCAATGCGTTTCTATGGGCTATAGCAGTAAAGACCAAATTCAATATTTTATCAAATATTTGGGGGCTACTAGCCAGTGCAGACACTGGCATCCCCTGTCTCATCCAAGCCTAGCCGTCCAGCCATTTACAATTTCACTGACGTGACTCTGCACTAAGTATAGCCACGCTGGCTAACCACAGAGAGCCAGGGGTTTGGAACAGAAACAGGGCTGCTGCGCTAGCTTTTTTTAATAAGTGCGTCCGTCTCATATAAACACACACTCAGTCTAGGGACAGAGGCTGCTATTTTAAACCCTGTGCTAAAATAAGAGCACAACCCCATGCGCAGCAGAAATACACACACAAGCATAGACACACGCAAACACACACACACACAACCACACACACACAAATGTAAACACACAGACAAACATAGAACACAAGTGTACACATACACCATACATGTAACTCGCATATAATCCCTCACGCACACACTCCTGCATACATGCACACACTTAATAAACACCTTGTGGCAAATGATGGTGCTATTCTATTTTAGCTCAAATTGACTTTTAAAAGTTTCACCACCTATCATAAGCAAACAGTCAAACACAGGGAATGAGGCTGCTTCCATTGGTCATCTAAAGCAGCAAAGACCATAATCATAAAGAGTCTTTGTGTTTTGTTGCAGATTTGTAAATGAAACATTTTAAAAGAAAGTTCTCTTTATGTTCTCAGAACTGTAGTTAAAGATGGAATCTGCAGGTTGTAGGCGCCCCCATGCCGCCCCAATTCTTGTGTTGTGTTTTCACTGAATGAAAACAAGGGGGTTGGTCCTACGCTGCTCTGGGCTGGCTTTCTGGGCAAGGTGTGTCTTTGCACTAACTCCCGCCCACTCAAATGGCATTGCTAGAGAGAGAGAGAGAGAGAGATTGAAAGTGGTGTTGGGGGTAAAACATATGCCATAATTAAATCAATGTAAAATTAGCAAGAAAATAACAGAATTTTTTAACCAGGGGCGGGGTTGCAATCTGAGCCCTGCACTTCTTCAATATTTACATCAACGAATTGGCCACTATTCTAGAAAAATCCTCAGCCCCTGGTGTTAGTCTCCACATTCAGATGTTAAACACCTGCTCTTCGCAGATGACCTGTGCCTGCTGTGACCCACAGCAGATGGCCTACAGCAGAGCCTGGACCTGATAGAGCAGTACTGCCAGACCTGGGCCCTGGCAGTAAACCCCAAAAAGACTAAAATAATGATTTTCCAGAGATCTCAGGGAATTAGACCAAAGTTCTCAATTGGTAAAAAAATATATAGAGTACTGCACACACTACAATTACTTAGGTTTAAAAATAAGCTCAACTGGTGTCACGAGTGTCAGAAATAACAAACACGCACAAAACACAATGGGAGCCACCGGGTTAAATAGGGAAGGAGTAATTACACAATGGGAAACAGGTGTGTGACAATCAGACAACAACAGGTAGAACATAGAACATAGATCGGCAGTAGCTAGTATTCTGGTGACGACGAACGCCGAAGCCTGCCCGAGCAAGGAGGAGGGGCAGCCTCGGCAGAATCCGTGACAGTACCCGGCTCCAGCCGTGCGTCGGGGACGGCCAGGAGGACGCGGCGCTGGGCGAGCGGATGACTGTGGTGGAAATCCCTCAACATGGAGGGATCGAGGTTGTGCCTCCTAGGGACCCAGCACCGTTCTTCCGGACCGTACCCCTCCCACTCCACGAGATACTGCAGGCCTCCCACCCGACGCCTCAAATCTAAGATGGAATGGACCGAGTACGCCGGTGCCCCCTCGATGTCCAGTGGAGGAACCTCCTGTATCTCAGACTCCTGGAGTGGACCAGCTACCACCGGCCTGAGGAGAGACACATGGAACGAGGGGTTAATACGATACTCAGGAGGAAGCTGCAACCTATAACATACCTCGTTCAATCTCCTCAGGACTTTGAATGGCCCCACAAACCGCCGACCCAGCTTCCGGCAGGGCAGGCGAAGGGGCAGGTTTCCTCACTGCAGTGGCAGTCGGCGCTCACCTTTTGCCGCCCGATGGCCCGCTGCAGGCGCACATGGGCAGCGTTCCAGGTCTCCTGCGAGCGCCGAAACCATTCATCCGCCGCAGGTGCCTCGATCTGGCTCTGATGCCAAGGTGCCAGAACCGGCTGATAACCTAAAACACACTGGAATGGAGTAAGGTTAGTGGAGGAGTGGCGGAGTGAGTTTTGGGCTATCTCTGCCCAGGGGAGGAAAACCGACCACTCCCCCCGCCGGTCCTGGCAATACGACCTCAGAAACCTACCCACCTCCTGGTTGACTCTCTCCACCTGCCCGTTACTTTCTGGGTGAAACCCTGAGGTCAGGCTGACCGAGACTCCCAGACGTTCCATGATCGCCCTCCAGACCCTTGAGGTGAACTGGGAACCCCGATCAGACACTATATCCTCAGGTACCCCATAGTGCCGGAAGACATGTGTAAATAGGGCCTCAGCAGTCTGTAGGGCCGTAGGGAGACCGGGCAGATGAATGAGGCAGCAGGACTTAGAAAACTGATCCACAACGACCAGGATCGTGGTGTTCCCTTGTGAGGGGGGAAGATCCGTCACGAAATCCACCGATAGGTGGGACCACGGTCGTTGTGGAATGGGTAGGGGTTGCAATTTCCCTCTGGGCAGGTGTCTAGGAGCCTCACACTGGACGCACACCAAGCAGGAGGAAACATAAACCCTCATGTCCTTAGCTAAAGTGGGCCACCAGTACTTCCCACTAAGACAATGCACTGTCCGACCGATACCAGGATGACCAGAGGAGGGTGACGTGTGAGCCCAATAGATCAAATGATCGCGGACCTCCAGCGGGACGTCCACACGACCCTCTGGACACTGGGGAGGAGTAGGTTCGTTACGCAACGCCCGCTGGATGTCCGCGTCCACCTCCCACACCACCGGTGCCACCAGACACGACGCCGGAAGTATGGGAGTGGGCTCCACGGAACTCTCCTCCGTGTCATACAGTCGGGACAGAGCATCTGCCTTAGCGTTCTGGGAACCTGGCCTGTAGGATAGGGTGAAAACTAAACTGGTGAGAAACATGGACCACCTTGCCTGGTGAGGGTTTAATCTCCTCGCTGCCCGGATGTACTCCAGATTGCGGTGGTCAGTCAAAATGAGAAAAGGGTGTTTAGCCCCCTCAAGCCAATGTCTCCACGCTTTCAGGGCTTGGACCACAGCCAACAGCTCCCGGTCTCCCACATCATAGTTGTGCTCCGCCAGGCTGAGCTTCTTCGAAAAGAACGCACAGGGGCGGAGTTTGGATGCTGTGCCCGAGCGCTGGGAAAGTACAGCATCTATCCCAGCCTCCGATGCGTCCACCTCAACCGTGAAAGCCATGGAGGGATCCGGATGAGCCAGCACTGGAGCCGAGGTAAACAGGTTCTTCAGATGACTGAACACCCTGTCCACCTCAGCTGACCACCGCAGACGCACCGGTCCCCCCTTCAGCAACGAGGTAATGGGAGCCGCTACCTGACCAAAGCCCCGGATAAACCTCCGGTAGTAGTTGGCAAACCCCAAAAATCGCTGCACCTCCTTCACCGTGGTTGGAGTCGACCAATTACGCATGGCCAAAATGCGGTCACTCTCCATCCTCACCCCAGACGCGGACATGTGGTACCCTAGGAAGGAGATGGACTCCTGAAAGAACAGGCATTTCTCTGCCTTGGCATACAGATGCTTCAACAGTTGTCCAAGCACTTTACGCACCAGGGACACATGCTCGGCCCATGTAGAGGAGTATATGAGAATGTCATCAATATATACCACTACACCTTGTGCGTGCAGATCCCTGAAAATCTCATCGACAAAGGATTGGAAGACTGATGGAGCATTCATCAACCCGTATGGCGTGACGAGGTACTCATAGTGTCCTGAGGTGGTACTAAATGCCGTCTTCCACTCATCTCCCTCCCGGATACGCACCAGGTTGTACGCGCTCCTGAGATCCAATTTCGTGAAGAAGCGTGCCCCGTGCAATGACTCCGTCATACAAGCTATCAGAGGTAGTGGATAGATGTACTTTGACGGTGATCTGAATAAGACCACGGTAATCAATGCAAGGGCGTAAATCACCATCCTTCTTCTTCACGAAAAAGAAACTTGAGGAAACAGGTGAAGTGGAAGGCCGGATGTATCCCTGTCTCAGAGATTCTGAGATATATGTTTCCATAGCCGCCTTCTCCTCCTGTGACAGAGGATACACGTGACTCCGGGGAAGTGCAGCGCCCACCTGGAGATTTATCGCACAATCCCCCAGACGATGGGGTGGTAATTTAGTCGCCTTCTTTTTACTGAAGGCGAGAGCCAAATCGGCATACTCGGAGGGAAAGTGCATGGTGGAGACCTGATTTGGACTCTCCACCGTAGTAGCCCCTAAGGAAACCCCTACACACCTCCCTGAGCACTGACTGGACCATCCCTTGAGAGCCCTCTGTTGCCATGAAATAGTGGGGTCATGAGTGGTTAACCAGGGAAGTCCCAACACCACAGGATACGCAGGAGAATCAATCAGATAGAGACTAATCCTCTCCTCATGACCCCCCTGCGTCCTCATTAAGAGTGGAGCGGTGACCTCCCTGATTAGGCCTGACCCTAACGGGCGACTATCTAATGCATGTACAGGGAAGGGCACATCAACACGTACAGTGGGAATCCCTAAACTAAGTGAATACTGATGATCAATAAAATTCCCAGCTATGCCTGAATCTACTAGTGCCTTATGCTGGGAATGAGGAGAAAACTCTGGGAAAACAACCTCAATACACATATGAGCAACAGGGAGCTCTGGGTGAGTAGGTGCATACTCACCTGAGACAGTCGACCAGTGCTCTGCCTACTGCCTCGACTCCCTGTGGACCCTCCCCAGCACCGACCAGCAGTGTGTCCTCTGTGGCCACAGTTGGTACAGGGGACGGCCCCTCTCCTGGTCTCACTAAGCGCAGCACCTCCGAGCTCCATGGGGGTAGGGTCGGAGGTGCTGGGGGATGGAATGGACGGGCCCCGATCAGAACGTCCGCGGGTTTCCAACAGGTTATCCAGCCTGATGGACATATCAACCAGTTGGTCCAGGTTGAAGTTGGTATCCCTGCAGGCCAGTTCCCGACGAACGTCCTCCCTTAGGCTGCATCGATAGTGGTCGATCAGGGCCCTCTCATTTCATCCTGCGCTGGCTGCCAGAGTCCTGAACTCCAGCGCAAAATCCTGCGCGCTCCTCCTCTCCTGTCTTAGGTGGAACAGACGTTCACCCGCCGCTCTCCCCTCCGGTGGATGATCGAATATTGCCCGGAAGCGGCGGGTGAAATCCTCGTAGCGGACTGATGTAGCGTCAATTCCTCCCCACTCGGCGTTGACCCACTCGAGCGCATTCCCCGACAGACAGGAGATGAAGGCGGACACGCTCTCGTATCCCGAGGGCGCCGGGTGAATGGTTGCCAGGTAGAGCTCTACCTGGAGAAGAAAACCCTGACACCCGGCTGGTGTACCGTCATATGCCCTCGGGAGCGAGAGCCGAATCCCACTGGACCCAGGTGGCAAAGGGGTGGACAGTGGTGTGGGTGGTTGAGTGGTTGGAGGAGGTGTAGGAAAGCCACCTCTCTCCCATCGTTCCATAGTATTTACCACTCTCTCCATAGCGGTGCCGAGAGCCTGGATCATGCTCTCCTGTCGTTGGACGCATTCCTCCATCAATTCGGACTGACTGGCTGTACCTGCTGACTCCATACTGGTGCGTGTTTCTGTCACGAGTGTCAGTGTAATGCGGTGGGTCAAAGTCAGGCGCAGGACACAGAACTCAATGAAAACGTACTTTACTGATAAGTAAAGAAACAAATACAAAATACCTCCACACAGGGAGGAGCAAACCCGCTCACCATATGACACACGAAATGAAATAACAAACTATCACAAAACACAATGGGAGCCACCGGGTTAAATAGGGATTGAGTAATTACACGATGGGAAACAGGTGTGTGACAATCAGACAACAACAGGTAGAACATAGAAACATAGAACATAGATCGGCAGTAGCTAGTATTCCGGTGACGACGAACGCCGAAGCCTGCCCGAGCAAGGAGGAGGGGTGTCACGCTCTGGCTCCGGGACTTTGTATGTTGAGCCAGGGTGTGTTCGTTTTGTTGTGTTTGGTTTGGTTTTGGTTGTGTTTCCTTGTTTGGTCGTGTGACTCCCAATCAGTGGTAACGAGTGTCAGCTGTCGGCTCGTTATCTCTGATTGGGAGCCATATTTAAACTGTCAGTGTTCACCTTAGTGTTGTGGGTTTTTGTTCCGTATTCAGTCTTTGTCACTGTGGACTTCACGTATCGTCATTGTTTGTTGTTTTGGCATTGAGTACTTTAATTTAATAAAGTCATGTTCACTCAACGCGCTGCGCTTTGGTCTCATTCGTCAGACGATCGTGACAGAAAAACCCACCGTACCAGGACCAAGCAGCGTGTCCAGGAGCCAAGGGTCTGGACATGGGAGGAGATTTTGGAAGGTAAAGGGTCTTGGACTTGGGAGGAGATCCTGGATGGGATGGATCGCCGGCCATGGAGTAAAACAGTGGAGAGGCGACTGAGAGAGGAGCAACGGCGTCATCAGGGCCATCGTCGGAAGGACGAGAGGCAACCCCAAAACGTTTTTGGTGGGGGGCACATGGCTTGGGCGGCTGGGCAGCAGGAGGCTGCCACAGGGAGACGTGGAGAGAAGGCTACCGGATTACGGGAGCCATTGGCGAGTAGAGGGAGGGAAGTAGTTGAGGCACGGCGTGAGAGACTGAGGTGTGTTACCAGTCCGGTCCGGCCCGTTCCTGATCCCCGGTTAAGGCCAGTGGTGTGTGTTCCCAGTATGGACCGGCCTGTTCCTACTCCACGCACCAAGTCCACTGTGTGCGTCGCCAGCCCAGCCCGGCCTGTTCCTGCTCCACGCACAAAGCCTACGGTGTGCGTCGACAGCCCTGCCCGGCCTGTTCCTGCTCCACGTACCAGACCTACGGTGTGCGTCGCCAGCCCAGCCCGGCCTGTTCCTGCTCAACGCACAAAGCCTACGGTGTGCGTCGCCAGCCCAGCCCGGCCTGTTCCTGCTCAACGCACAAAGCCTACGGTGTGCGTCGCCAGCCCAGCCCGGCCTGTTCCTGCTCCACGCACAAAACCTACGGTGTGCGTCGCCAGCCCAGCCCGGCCTGTTCCTGCTCCACGCACAAAACCTACGGTGTGCGTCGCCAGCCCAGCCCGGCCTGTTCCTGCTCCACGCACAAAACCTACGGTGTGCGTCGCCAGCCCAGCCCGGCCTGTTCCTGCTCAACGCACAAAGCCTACTGTGTGCGTCGCCAGCCCAGCCCGGCCTGTTCCTGCTCAACGCACAAAGCCTACGGTGTGCGTCGCCAGCCCAGCCCGGCCTGTTCCTGCTCAACGCACAAAGCCTACGGTGTGCGTCGCCAGCCCAGCCCGGCCTGTTCCTGCTCCACGCACAAAACCTACGGTGTGCGTCGCCAGCCCAGCCCGGCCTGTTCCTGCTACTCGCGCCAAGCCAAGGGTGCGAGTCGTCAGCCTGGTCCAGCCCGTTCCTGCTACTCGCACCAAGCCAAGGGTGCGAGTCGTCAGCCTGGTCCAGCCCGTTCCTGCTACTCGCACCAAGCCAGGGGTACGAGTCGTCGGCCTGGTCCAGCCCGTTCCTGTTACTCGCACCAAGCCAAGGGTGCGAGTCGTCAGCCTGGTTCAGCTCGTCCCTGCTACTCGCACCAAGCCAAGGGTGCGAGCCGTCAGCCTGATCCAGCCCATTCCTACTACTCGCACCAAGCCAGGGATGCGAGTCGTCAGCCTGGTGAGGCCCGGTCCGGCTCCACGCATCAAGCCTAGGGTGCGTATCGTCAGCCAGGTCCGGTCCGTTCCTGCCTCACGCGCCAAGCCAGGGGTGCGCGTCGTCAGTCCAGATCCTACCAGCTGGGTCAGATCGGACCGGGGGCGCTACGGGGGGATTGAAGAAGGGTGGTGGTCAAGCCCGGAGCCGGAGCCACCTCCGAGGAGTAATGCCCACCCAGCCCTCCCCTGTTTGGGGTTTTTGAGGCGCGGTCGCAGTCCGCGCCTTTAGGGGGGGGTACTGTCACGCTCTGGCTCCGGGACTTTGTATGTTGAGCCAGGGTGTGTTCGTTTTGTTGTGTTTGGTTTGGTTTTGGTTGTGTTTCCTTGTTTGGTCGTGTGACTCCCAATCAGTGGTAACGAGTGTCAGCTGTCGGCTCGTTATCTCTGATTGGGAGCCATATTTAAACTGTCAGTGTTCACCTTAGTGTTGTGGGTTTTTGTTCCGTATTCAGTCTTTGTCACTGTGGACTTCACGTATCGTCATTGTTTGTTGTTTTGGCATTGAGTACTTTAATTTAATAAAGTCATGTTCACTCAACGCGCTGCGCTTTGGTCTCATTCGTCAGACGATCGTGACAAGGGGCAGCCTTGGCAGAATCCGTGACAACTGGACACCTTAATGAGGCAGTGAATGAACTACGCCATTAAAAAACAAATTCAAATTGAAATACCTATTAAAATCTGCCTAAAACGAATTGAATGTGTCATTGAACCAATTGCACTTTATGGCAGCGAGGTGTGGGATCCACTTGCAAAACAAGATTTCACCCAAAGGGACAAACACCCAATTGAAACCCTGCATGTAGAGTTCTGTAAGATTCTCCTACATGTCCAGAGGAAAACTACAAACAATGCATGCAGGGCAGAATTAGGCCAATATCCACTAATAATAAAAACTCAAAAAAGAGCAATGAAGTTTTGGAAACATCTAAAATACAGTGACCCCCTCTCATGTCATTGCCAAGCTCTGCAATGCCAAGAGCTGAGCAAAGAAAATAGTCCCCTCATCCAGCTGGTCCTGGGGCTGAGTTCACAAACCTGTTCTATTTTCACACAGAAGCCTCAGGACCAGAACATCCAATCAATCAAAATAAACCAAATTACAACACAGTCAAAACAAAACTGCATGATTTATTGGGAAACACAAGCACAAGCACAAAGCTTGTGCTTAATCGCCAAAGACAAACATAGCAGACGAAGCCAGCAAACTATTGCTTGTCTCAGATAAACTGTTGTGGTAACGTTAGTAGGGACAACGTTTTCAGAAAATGTGTACTGAACAATCATCATCATCAGTTCTTGGATCTGAATTATGGCAGCGAACCGAGAACAGAAAAATAAGCAAGAAAAATACTTTAAATGACCAATCCAGAACCGTATAAACATTTAAATTCATTTTGAAAGGCAGCGAGCATTGAAAGATCTGAAAGGGTGCGTGATGCCGAAATGGCCACCATTCTCATGAACAGGTAAGTGTTGGGTTGCCTTTTTAGCCTGCTATCTAATTAGCTTCTTATCTAATGTTAGCTGCTAACTATAGTGTGTTCAATATTCAAGCTAGCTAACAAGTCTACTTAGCTAACATCTGCTGTATTCAGACTGTTTTGCAGTTACCAAAGAAGGAATCTTACAACACGATATACACCGCATAAACGTTGCATGCCGACTGGCCCCCAATTGTCCAGTATTGAAGAATCATCTTCGTCTGGGAGGTGAGTAAATGTTTTTTTTCAACTAACAACATTATCTAGCTAAAGCCAGATTGTTGACATGATACCAAGTGTAGTGTGTTGTTGCTAATGCTAGTTAGGTCAGCAGCGTTTTGGCCATGGATCACCCTAAAAAGGCCTCTAACTATAGATGCGATAAAGAGGTCAAAACAACCCGACCAAAACAATGGACATGCCATGGAAACTTGTGGGGGAAAGATCCCAAATCTCCTCAAAATTAGCCTACATTTACAGTGGGGAAAAAAGGTATTTAGTCAGCCACCAATTGTGCAAGTTCTCCCACTTAAAAAGATGAGAGAGGCCTGTAATTTTCATCATAGGTACACGTCAACTATGACAGACAAATTGAGGAAAAAAAATTCCAGAAAATCACATTGTAGGATTTTTAATGAATTTATTTGCAAATTATGGTGGAAAATAAGTATTTGGTCACCTACAAACAAGCAAGATTTCTGGCTCTCACAGACCTGTAACTTCTTCTTTAAGAGGCTCCTCTGTCCTCCACTCGTTACCTGTATTAATGGCACCTGTTTTAACTTGTTATCAGTATAAAAGACACCTGTACACAACCTCAAACAGTCACACTCCAAACTCCACTATGGCCAAGACCAAAGAGCTGTCAAAGGACACCAGAAACAAAATTGTAGACCTGCACCAGGCTGGGAAGACTGAATCTGCAATAGGTAAGCAGCTTGGTTTGAAGAAATCAACTGTGGGAGCAATTATTAGGAAATGGAAGACATACAAGACCACTGATAATCTCCCTCAATCTGGGGCTCCACGCAAGATCTCACCCCGTGGGGTCAAAATGATCACAAGAACGGTAAGCAAAAATCCCAGAACCACACAGGGGGACCTAGTGAATGACCTGCAGAGCGCTGGGACCAAAGTAACAAAGCCTATCATCAGTAACACACTACGCCGCCAGGGACTCAAAACTGCAGTGCAAGACGTGTCCCCCTGCTTAAGCCAGTACATGTCCAGGCCCGTCTGAAGTTTGCTAGAGTGCATTTGGATGATCCAGAAGAGGATTGGGAGAATGTCATATGGTCAGATGAAACCAAAATATAACTTTTTGGTAAAATCTCAACTCGTCGTGTTTGGAGGACAAAGAATGCTGAGTTGCATCCAAAGAACACCATACCTACTGTGAAGCATGGGGGTGGAAACATCATGCTTTGGGGCTGTTTTTCTGCAAAGGGACCAGGACGACTGATCCGTGTAAAGGAAAGAATAAATGGGGCCATGTATCGTGAGATTTTGAGTGAAAACCTCCTTCCATCAGCAAGGGCATTGAAGATGAAACGTGGCTGGGTCTTTCAGCATGACAATGATCCCAAACACACCGCCCGGGCAACGAAGGAGTGGCTTCGTAAGAAGCATTTCAAGGTCCTGGAGTGGCCTAGGCAGTCTCCAGATTTCAACCCCATAGAAAATCTTTGGAGGGAGTTGAAAGTCCGTGTTGCCCAGCGACAGCCCCAAAACATCACTGCTCTAGAGGAGATCTGCATGGAGGAATGGGCCAAAATACCAGCAACAGTGTGTGAAAACCTTGTGAAGACTTACAGAAAACGTTTGACCTGTGTCATTGCCAACAAAGGGTATATCACAAAGTATTGAGAAACTTTTGTTATTGACCAAATACTTATTTTCCACCATAATTTGCAAATAAATTCATTAAAAATCCTACAATGTGATTTTCTGGAAAAGAAAATCTCATTTTGTCTGTCATAGTTGACGTGTACCTATGATGAAAATTACAGGCCTCTCTCATCTTTTTAAGTGGGAGAACTTGCACAATTGGTGGCTGACTAAATACTTTTTTTCCCCACTGTATGCTATTGTTTATATGTGTAGTTCACACTATGTTGATGTATAAATTGGACTATAATGCTTGTATGGATGTCAACCCCAATATATGTTTATGTCATCATCACCAATCAACTGCATTACAGTTAACAACGACTTTGATTACCATCACCAATTTCTGTATGCTAGCTATGCTACCAGTTTATACGAATGGGAGTTAGCATTTAGCAGTCATTTCTTCTAAACCTGAAAAGGGACAATTTCTAAATATAATGTAGCGAAAACAGCCAAATATATCCAAATCAGACTTTAGTAACCACATTGTGGGCCTGTTACAATATGTAAATCATGACAGATTTGACAAATATCCACTTTGTTAGATTAGATTTGTTGAACTCTTTACCACATCTATATACAGTAGATAGCATTTCTCAGAGAGGGGGAGTTTCAGGTAGAGTCTGGTGTAGAAAAACTGGAGGCTGGAGAAGTTGTGGGAAAATAGACACTGGAAGAGAGGTACAAATATACTGTACTATGTTGATTTTTGGTTGCACAGTGCTTGGTAACACTGCTAAAAACAACCAAAATAGTTACATGTATCTTTGTTTGCTTGTAGCCTACATCATATTGCCTATAATGTACAGCACAGCATTGACTCTTAGGGTGAATTTCCCACATGAACGCCTTAATTAATATTCAACCTCAAAGATAATGGTCACATAAGCATGAGACATGGTCAATCAACGACAGGGTTGGGTTGTTCCATTACAATCCAGTCTATTCACGGACTAATCTTTCTCATTGCAAACCATTGAAGAAAGTTGTCTATGTAATCCTATGACAGTATTGGCTTTTTCAAACACATTGTTGTAACACTTGGCTTTGTTATTGTCTGTCCCTCTCACTAGCTTTAGTCAAATTAACATTGATGGTGACACCACAATCACAGAGAGCATTGACGAAGATCAGGTGAATGAACTCATGAAGTGTTCACTGTTATTAACTTTTATCTTATCAATATTATATTATCAAATAAAAGTGTATTTGTCATAAGCACAGGAGACAGCAGGTTGAGAGGATATGTTTGAAAAAGTTACTGTACTGTAGAGAAAAAGGCTCTTATTAGCGATTTGTCTCATATTTTCCCAATGTCATTCTACAATGCACAGGATAGAATGGACGAAGATCCAGAGGATGCATTGAACTCAGACGCTGACAGCACGCTGACTTTGCATGGCCAGGACTCTGAGGGCTACATAGATGAAGAGACTTCGGATGACGATTATGAACCATCTGTTTGTGTCAGGTAATAATATTGGAAACCACTCTTTATTTTTAGTCAATCAATGAATGGATTTGGGACACGGTTTATTTTAGGGCCCCAAACAACTGAAATACTCTTTGGTAATCTGTTTCAACAGGACAGGAGGAGCTCTTTTTAATTTTCCAGATATTGAACAGCTTTCAGTCATGGCACTCGATGAGTCTATACATGGCCAACTGTCAGGTGGAGAGGAGCAGGAGGAGATAGAAGCAGCAGCGGAGGAGATGGTCGTAGAAGGGAAGGTGGTTGAGGGGGAAACAGAAGCAGACCAAACTGTCCGCCATTCCCAGGGTCATCGGCGACAAAGACATTGTCGACCACAAGGCGTCAATAACATACGAAGACAACCTAAATCAGCTAGTGACTTTTCTACAACTTCCATTTCCAAAGTGCAATTTCACCAGTGACCAACTCACGTAGGAGTGCATGGCCCTGCCACCCTTTGACATCAAAATTCATCACGGAGGGATTGCAACAGTCATTGAATGGGTGAGTGAAGCATTAGAATTTTGAAAATGATAAGATGTTCTATATAGTACATATTATGTTCTACAATCACAGGATGGGAAAGATGGTTATAAAAACCAAGTATTATAAGTGAAAATACTTGTATAAATGTTTATTAATAAAAAGGAAATAACAATACTTGTCGATGATAGTAATACATTAACTTTTTGTTTCCACTTATATAGATCTGTTCCAATGGCCACCGCGTCTGGCAGTGGAACTCTCAGCCAACTCTGAGGTGGGGGATGCAGGCAGGGGACTTCATGCTGGCAATGAATATACTTCCGTCAGGTAACAACTACTACAAGATTACGCTGCTCTTCATATTCATGAACATAGAAATTGTGAATTGTGAACCACAACACCTTGTTCTGACTACAAGATTAATACTGTGTTGACACCATCACATCAGGGAGTACTGGGAGGACAAAAGAAATGAATCCATTGAACGACTGTGTGAAAAAAGCGGTGTGGTACTTGATAAGGCCATAGAATCTTATTCTCTTTCTATAACCAAAAATGTGCATGCTGATGCTTTTAGTGTTTAGGGTTGATACCTAGTGTTAGCATTACAGATATCGTAGTCCAAATGTTTCTTATCTAATACTTAATATTTATTTGTCTTGTTGTCTCGCCGCTACACTAATTACAATGCACCGGTCCAACTTTATTGTCTTTCAGCTGACGGTAGAATGGATTTGCCTGGCCATCCAGTTCAGTATTGTCCTTACAGGTAAGGAATGTTTTTTACGGTTATCAAGTCCTTCAATCATGCTCCTGATTCCCTTTTTAGTTGAATCTTGGCTGAATCGTGTTTGGCTATGCTTTCATTCATACAGCGTTATGGAAAATGTGTCCAAAGAGATCATTTCTGTGGTCAACATCGACAAGAGGGAAACAGCATAACTCTTCCATCAAGGAGAAAGAAGCATTTGTGAGGACAATGGACAGGCTGATAAAAGAAGTGGACCTGAAAGAGATATGCACAGAAGCGCTCAGATCGCTGCCCTCATTAGTATTTTGTTATAATTCTAATATTGTAACAGGGTGTGGTCTGCATCATTTATTTACTGTTTAATTTATACAATAGTATGTTGTCACTACTCTATAACCCGTTAGAATGTTTTAGTAAGTACACTGCATTCGGGGAAGTACAGTGCATTCTGAATGTATTTTTCCACATTTTATTACGTTACAGCTTATTCTAAAATGTATTACATTTTTCCTCATCAATCTACACACAATACCCCATAATGACAAAGCAAAAACAGGTTTTTATACATTGTTGCAGATTTATTACAAATAAAAAACAGAAATTCCTTATTTATATAAGTATTCAGACCCTTTGCTATGAGACTCGAAATTGAGCTCAGGTGCGTCTTGTTTCCATTGATCATCCTTGAGATGTTTCTACAACTTGATTGGAATCCACCTGTGGTAAATTCAATTGATTGGACATGATTTGGGAAGGCACACACCTGTCTATATAAGGTCCCTCAGTTGACAGTTTATGTCAGAGCAAAAACCAAGCCATGAGGTCGAAGGAATTGTCCGTAGAGTTCCGAGACAGGATTGTGTCGAGGCACAGATCTGGGAAAGGGTACAAAAACATTTCTGCAGCATTGAAGGTCCCCAAGAACAAAGTGGCCTCCATCATTCTTAAATGGAAGAAGTTTGGAACCACCAAGACTCTTCTTAGAGCTGGCCGCCCGGCCAAACTGAACAATCGGGGGAGAAGGGTGTTGGTCGGGGGGAGATGACTTTTTCTGTCCCCTCATTAAAAACACTACCAGAGTAATAGAACCACAAATGACCACACAGATATTTGTCAAAGTATCTATCTTTATCATAAATGTAATTTAAATATTGGAAACACTTCATTTTAAGGGGTCCTTATTATAGTGTAATTACATCTGTAATTACACTGTAACAAGTATTGTAGTTAATTGTAATAACTCACACTTTAATAACAACATGTAACTAGTCTGTAATTACAGAGGTGTAACAACAAATGCTTGTTACCATGCTTGTTACAAATGGGAAAGTTTCCCCTAAATTCACCAATTTAGTGTTTGGCTTCTTCTCAGCTGCATCCGATTCAGTAATAACTGTCACAAGGTTGTAATCTCTTGTAGACAGATGTGCAGGGTGTCCGAGATTACAAAGGTTGGAGGATCAATAGGCTCCAATTACCAACCCGTGAATGCGTACTGTTCAAAATCTCCACTAATTGTTGTTTCTAGGACTTTCCCTCCAAAAAGGGTACCATCTGGGTTAACTTGGTTGAGTTTACAAAAACAGATAAGACATAGGTCAACCTCACTGACTGGGGTCTACCACACGGGTGTCATCCCAGATTATAATTGTAAAAAATACTGATAATTCATGTGTATGTTACCCATTATGGCAACCTGAACCTCCTTGCCATCCAAGTGAGAGGATAAACCCACAAATACACCACAGAGTAAATGTAATATCTGCAGAAGTACAATGTACAATGTAATAACTAGGTGTTACACAGGATTTAGCGAGTTAAAATTAAGTGTATTTTGTGGGGTACTTACTTATATATATATATATATATATATATATATATATATATATATATATATATATATATATATATATATATATATATACAGTGTGGGAAAAAAGTATTTGATCCCCTGCTGATTTTGTACGTTTGCCCACTGACAAAGAAATGATCAGTCTATAATTTGAATGGTAGGTTTATTTGAACAGTGAGAGACAGAATAACAACAACATAATCCAGAAAAACGCATGTCAAAACTGTTATAAATTTATTTGCATTTTAATGAGGGAAATAAGTATTTGACCCCCACTCAATCAGAAAGGTTTCTGTCTCCCAGGTGTCTTTTATACAGGTAACGAGCTGAGATTAGGAGCACACTCTTAAAGGGAGTGCTCGTAATCTCAGTTTGTGACCTGTATAAAAGACACCTGTCCACAGAAGCAATCAATCAATCAGATTCCAAACTCTCCACCATGCCAAGACCAAAGAGCTCTCCAAGGATGTCAGGGACAAGATTGTAGACCTACACAAGGCTGGAATGGGCTACAAGACAATCGCCAAGCAGCTTGGTGAGAAGGTGACAACAGTTGGTGCGATTATTCGCAAATGGAAGAAACACAAAATAACTGTCAATCTCCCTCGGCCTGGGGCTCCATGCAAGATCTCACCTCGTGGAGTTGCAATGATCATGAGAACGGTGAGGAATCAGCCCAGAACTACACGGGAGGATCTTGTCAATGATCTCAAGGCAGCTGAGACCATAGTCACCAAGAAAACAATTGGTAACACACTATGCCGTGAAGGACTGAAATCCTGCAGCCCCCTGCTCAAGAAAGCACATATACAGGCCCATCTGAAGTTTGCCAATGAACATCTGAATGATTCAGAGGAGAACTGGGTGAAAGTGTTGTGGTAAGATGAGACCAAAATGGAGCTCTTTGGCATCAACTCATCTCGCCATGTTTGGAGGAGGAGGAATGCTGCCTATGACCTCAAGAACACCATCCCCACCATCAAACATGGAGGTGGAAACATTATGCATTGTGGGTGTTTTTCTGCTAAGGGGACAGGACAACTTCACCGCATCAAAGGGACGATGGACGGGGCCATGTACCATCAAATCTTGGGTGAGAACCTCCTTCCCTCAGCCAGGGCATTGAAAATGGGTCATGGATTGGTATTCTAGCATGACAATGACCCAAAACACACAGCCAAGGCAACAAAGGTGTGGCTCAAGAAGTAGCACATTAAGGTCCTGGAATGGCCTAGCCAATCTCCAGACGTTAATCCCATAGAAAATCTGTGGAGGGAGCAGAAGGTTCGAGTTGCCAAACGTCAGCCTCGAAACCTTAATGACTTGGAGAAGATCTGCAAAGAGGAGTGGAACAAAATCCCTCCTGAGATGTGTGCAAACCTGGTGGCTAACTACAAGAAACGTCTGACCTCTGTGATTGCCAACAAGGGTTTTGCCACCAAGTACTAAGTTATGTTTTGCAGAGGGGTCAAATACTTATTTACCTCATTGAAATGCAAATCAATTTATAACATATTTTTGTTGTTGTTATTCTGTCTCTCACTGTTCAAATAAACCTACCATTAAAATTATAGACTGATCATGTCTTTGTCAGTGGGCAAACTTACAAAATCAGCAGGGGATAAAATACTTTTTTCCCTCACTGTATATACATATATATATATATATATATATATATATATATATATATATATATGCCATTTAGCATCTATCCTGGCATTGCAAGCGCCAAAGCGCCCTTGCTCTACCACTTAATTAATGTGTACTTATATAGTACAATACCCATCCTGACAACCTGTCCCTATGTCACGAATTCGGCCGAGACTGCTCCTCCTCCTTGCTCGGGCAGGCTTCGGCGTTCGTCGGCCCCGGAGTACTAGCTGCCACCGTTGAATGTTATCGATGTTTGTTTGGTTTTGTCTTACTTGTACACCTGTGTCTAGTTAGTGTTCATTATGTCCCCTATACGTTTCTCGTTTTTTTTTGTGGGTATTTGTGTGTAATTGTCCGCCTGTCTGGTGTTGTCAGTTTGGTTTTCCTTGATCGGATTATTCTTGTTACGCATGGTTTGCGTGTTCGTTTTACCTCCTGTGTCGAGGTCTTTATTTTTGTATTGAGTGTTTGTTTTCTCAGTCCAGTAAAGTCGTTTTGACTGAGCCTCTGTGTCCTGCGCCTGACTCCCACCACACATCGACATCAGCCTTTGACAGAATTACACACCATTATGGAGTCAGCAGGAGCAGCGGCGGCATCCGAGTCGCTGGAGTATCGGGTCAGCGGTCAAGACGCTAGGATCCAGCAACTCGGATCCGCCCTGCATGAGGTGATGAACACTCTGCGCCGTTGGGAGAGAGGAGGGGTGCCCACACCTCCTCCAACCTTACCACCACCATCGGCCAGTCCTCCCATCCCAGCACCGGAATCCAGTGGGATTCGGCTCTCGCTCCCCAGGGCGTATGATGGCACCGCAGCCGGGTGTCAGGGGTTCCTCCTGCAGCTGGAACTCTACCTGGCCACCATACACCCGGCGCCCTCGGGATACGAGAGCGTTTCCGCCCTCATCTCCTGTCTCTCCGGCAAGGCGTTGGAGTGGGCCAACGCCGAATGGAGGGGAATAGACGCCGCCACCATCACCTACGCGGAGTTCTCCCGCCGCTTCAGGGCAGTGTTCGATCATCCACCTGAGGGGAAAGCGGCGGGGGAGCGTCTGTTCCACCTCCGACAGGGGAAGAGGAGCGCACAGGAGTTCGCCCTGGATTTCCGGACTCTAGTGGCGGATGCGGGGTGGAATGAGAGGGCCCTCATCGACCACTATCGATGCAGTCTGCGGGAGGACGTTCATCGAGAGCTGGCCTGCAGGGACACCAACCTATCGTTCGACCAGTTGGTGGACATGTCCATCCGTCTCGATACCCTGCTGGCCACCCGCGGACGTCCCGAGTTGGGGCCGTCCATTCCATCCTCCAGCACCTCCGAGCCGAGCCCTATGGAGCTCGGGGGTGCTGGCGCTAGGGAGAGGAGGAGAGAGAGCCCGAGGGGGGCCGTCCCCTGCACCAACTGTGGCCGTGGAGGGCACACTGCGGCTAGATGCTGGGGAGGGTCTCCAGGGGGACGGGACAACAGGTCACGCACTGGGGAGTCATTTCAGGTGAGTAGGAGCCCCACTTACCCAGAGCTCTCTGTTGTTCACTTGTGTATACCTGTAAGATTTCCTCAGGTTGCACCTCATTCCCAGCATAAGGCGCTATTCGATTCAGGCGCAGCTGGGAATTTTGTTGATCGGAAATTTTGTGTAAGGTTAGGGATTTCCCTCCTGCCTGTTGATGCTCCCTTCCCTGTCCATGCACTAGATAGCCGCCCGTTGGGATCGGGGTTGATTAGAGAAGTCACAGCACCACTAAAGATGAATACGCAGGGGGGTCATGAGGAGACCATTCAGTTATATCTGATCGACTCTCCTGCGTATCCCGTGGTGCTGGGGCTTCCCTGGTTAATCACCCATGATCCCACCATTTCGTGGCAACAGAGGGCTCTCAAGAAGTGGTCTGCCCAGTGTGTAGGGCGATGTCTAGGTGTTTCCGTGGGGGCAACCTCGGTGGAGAGTCCGAACCAAGTGCCCGCAATGCACATTCCCCCTGAGTATGAGGATTTAGCAATCGTTTTCAGCAAAACGAGGGCGACGCGGTTGCCACCTCATAGACAGGGGGATTGTGCGATAGACCTCCAGATAGGAGCAGCCCTTCCACGGAGCCATGTGTATCCTTTGTCTCAAGAGGAGACGGCGGCTATGGAGACTTACATGGCCGAGTCCCTGAGACAAGGATACATACGGACCTCCACTTCCCCGGCGTCCTCGAGTTTCTTCTTTGTGAAGAAGAAAGATGGGGGTTTGCGCCCGTGTATTGATTACCGTAGTCTCAATCAGATCACGGTTAAATACAGTTATCCTCTTCCTCTGATTGCGAGTATGACTGAATCATTACGCGGAGCGCAGTTCTTCACAAAATTGGATCTCAGGAGCGCCTACAACCTGGTGCGCATTAGGGAGGGAGATGAATGGAAAACAGCATTTAGCACCACCTCGGGTCATTATGAGTATCTCGTCATGCCATACGGGTTAATGAATGCTCCTTCAGTCTTCCAATCCTTTGTGGACAAGATCTTCCGGGACATGCATGGGCAGGGTGTGGTAGTGTACATTGACGACATCCTAGTGTACTCTTCTACGCGAGCCGAGCATGTAGCCCTGGTGCGCCGAGTGTTGGGTTGGTTGTTGGAGCATGACTTGTATGTCAAGGCAGAGAAATGTCTGTTTTTCCAGGAGTCTGTCTCCTTTTTGGGTTATCGGTTGTCCGCGTCAGGGGTGAAGATGGAGGTTGACCGTGTGGCAGCCGTGCGTAATTGGCAAACCCCAACCACTGTTAAAGAGGTGCAGCAGTTTTTGGGTTTTGCCAATTACTACCGGATGTTTATCCAGGGTTTTGGACAGGTGTCAGCTCCCATAACTTCCCTGCTGAAAGGGGGCCCGGTGCGTTTGCAGTGGTCAGCTAAAGCGGACAGGGCATTTGGTAAACTGAAGGACCTGTTCACTTCGGCTCCGGTGCTGGCGCATCCGGACCCCGCTTTACCATTCCAGGTAGAGGTGGACGCGTCAGAGGCCGGTATTGGTACTCCTGAGTGGTGCAGTGGTCTAAGGCACTGCATCGCAGTGCTAACTGTGCCACTAGAGATGCTGGTTCGAATCCAGGCTCTGTCGCAGCCGGCCGTGACCGGGAGACTCATGGGCGGCGCACAATTGGCCCAGCGTCGTCCAGGGTAGGGGATGGAATGGCCGGCAGGGATGTAGCTCAGTTGATAGAGCATGGCGTTTGCAACGCCAGGATTGTGGGTTTGATTCCAACGGGGGGGGGACAGTATTAAAATATATATATATATGTATTCACTAACTGTAAGTCGCTCTGGATAAGAGCGTCTGCTAAATGACTAAAATGTAAATGTAATTGGGGCAGTACTGTCGCAACGGTCCGGCACGCCACCTAAACTCCGCCCCTGTGCTTTCTATTCTAAGAAGCTCAGCCCGGCGGAGCGAAATTATGACGTAGGGGACAGGGAGCTGTTAGCCGTGGTGCAAGCCCTAAATGTGTGGAGGCATTGGCTTGAGGGGACTCAACACCCTTTTCTCATTTTGAATGACCACCGTAACCTGGAGTGCATCCGGGCAGCGAGGAGATCGAACCCTCGTCAAGCTAGGTGGAACATGTTTCTAACCCGCTTCGTATTTAAAATAACGTACATCCCAGGGTCCCAGAACGGTAAGGCAGACGCCCTGTCCCGGCGGTATGACACAGAGGAGAGGTCCATTGAGCCCACTCCCATACTGCCGGAGTCTTGTCTGGTGGCACCGGTGGTGTGGGAGGTCGATGCGGAAATCGAGCGGGCGTTACGTACCGACCCTACTCCCCCAGAGTGTCCTGTGGGTCGGACGTACGTTCCGCTCAAAGTTCGTGATCGTCTTATTTATTGGGCTCATACGTCACCCTCCTCTGGACATCCAGGTATTGGCCGGACAGTGCACTGCCTTAGCGCTAAGTACTGGTGGCCAACGTTAGCTAGGGATGTGAGGGTTTATGTCTCCTCCTGCTCGGTGTGCGCTCAGTGTAAGGCGCCTAGACACCTGCCCAGGGGGAAGTTACAACCCCTGCCCGTTCCACAACGGCCATGGTCTCACCCCTCGGTGGATTTTGTTACGGACCTTCCCCCCTCTCAGGGGAATACCACTATACTGGTCGTTGTGGATCGGTTCTCTAAGGCCTGTCGTCTCCTCCCAATGCCGGGGCTCCCTACTGCCCTACAGACCGCTGAGGCACTGTTTACCCACGTCTTCCGGCACTACGGGGTGCCCGAGGATATAGTGTCTGAACGAGGCTGGAGGGCGTTCATGGAACGCTTGGGGGTCTCGGTGAGCCTTACCTCGGGGTACCACCCAGAGAGCAATGGGCAGGTAGAAAGAGTGAACCAGGATGTGGGTAGGTTTCTGAGATCCTATTGTCAGGGCCGGCCGGAGGAGTGGTCGAGGTATATCCCCTGGGAAGAGATGGCACAGAACTCTTTCCGCCACTCCTCCACCAACCTAACCCCTTTCCAGTGTGTGTTGGGGTATCAGCCGGATCTGGCACCATGGCATCAGGGCCAGATCGAGGCTCCTGCGGTGGATGAGTGGGTGCGGCGCTCGGAGGAGACGTGGAACGCTGCACACGTCCATCTGCAGCGGGCCATCCGTCGACAGAAGGCGAGCGCCGATCTCCACCGCAGTGAGGGTCCGGTGTACGCACCTGGAGATCGAGTCTGGCTCTCGACTCGAAACCTGCCCCCTCCGCCTGCCCTGCCGGAAGCTGGGTCGGCGGTGTGTGGGGCCATTTAAAGTCCTGAGGAGATTGAACGAGGTGTGTTACAGGTTACAACTGCCTATTGATTATCACATTAACCCCTCGTTCCATGTGTCTCTTCTCAGGCCGGTGGTAGCTGGTCCACTCCAGGACTGTGAGATAAGAGAGACCCCTCCGCCCCCACTGGACATCGAGGGGGCTCCGGCGTACACAGTTCGGTCCATCCTGGATTCGAGACGTCGGATGGGGGGTCTCCAATATCTCGTGGAGTGGGAGGGGTACGGCCCGGAGGAACGGTGCTGGGTGCCTAGGAGGGACATCTTAGATCCATCCCTCCTGACTGAGTTCCACTGTGGTCATCCCACGCGCCCTGCTCAGCGTCCTCCTGGTCGTCCCCGAGGCCGGGGTTGGCGCACGGCTGGAGCCGCGCGTCAAGGGGGGGGTACTGTCACGAATTCGGCCGAGACTGCTCCTCCTCCTTGCTCGGGCAGGCTTCTGCGTTCGTCGTCCCCGGAGTACTAGCTGCCACCGTTGAATGTTATCGATGTTTGTTTGGTTTTGTCTTATTTGTATACCTGTGTCTAGTTAGTGTTCATTATGTCCCCTATAAGTTTCTCGTTTTGTTTGTGGGTATTTGTGTGTAATTGTCCGCCTGTCTGGTGTTGTCAGTTTGGATTTCCTTGATCGGATTATTCTTGTTACGCATGGTTTGCGTGTTCGTTTTACCTCCTGTGTCGAGGTCTTTATTTTTGTATTGAGTGTTTGTTTTCTCAGTCCAGTAAAGTCGTTTTGACTGAGCCTCTGTGTCCTGCGCCTGACTCCCACCACACATCGACATCAGCCTTTGACACCCTAACAGGATTTAGCTAGTTAAAATGAAGTGTATTTTTATGTATTTCTTATTACTCGTTACCAACTTAAAATACCTACAAACAAAAGATGAGCTTCTACTTTAATCAACATTATAACAAAATAATAAGGATTTATATTGTTAATAAATTGTTTAGTTATACTTTTAAAAAATGTAAATGCAACATGTAAAGTGTTGGTCCCATGTTTCATGAGCTGAAATAAAATATCCCAGAAATGGCACAAAAAGCTTATTTCTCTCAAATTTTGTGCACAAATTTGTTTCAATCCCTGTTGGTGAGCATTTCTCCTTTGCCAAGATAATCCTTCCACCTGACAGGTGTGGCATATCAAGAAGCTGATTAAACAGCATGATCATTACACAGGTGCACGTTGTGCTGGGGACAATAAAAGGCCACTCTAAAATGTGCTGTTTTGTCACACAACACAATGCCACAGATATCTTAAGTTTTGAGGGAGCATGCAATTGGCATGCTGACTGCAGGAATGTCCCCCAGAGCTGAATTTAATGTTCACTTTTCTAACGTAAGCCGCCTCCAACGTCGTTTTAGAGACTTTAGAGACCTCACAACCACAGACCACGTGTAACCACGCAAGCCCAGGACCTCCATATCCGTCTTCTTCATCTGCAGGATCATCTGAGACCAGCCACCAGGACAGCTGATGAAACTGTGCGTTTGCACAACTGAAGATCTCTGCACAAACTGTCAGAAGCCGTCTCAGGGAAGCTCATCTGCCCATTGTCGTGCCATTAATCCGCCGCCACCTCATGTTTCAGCATGATAATGCACGGCCCCATGTCGCAAGGATCTGTACACAATTCCTGGAAGCTGAAAATGTTCCAGTTCTTCCATGACCTGCACACTCACCAGACATGTCACCTGTTGAGCATGTTTGGGATGCTCTGGATCGACATGTAAAACAGCGTTTTCCAGTTCCCGACAATATCCAGCAAATCTCTCAAGGAGCTGTGTCACACTGCATGAGGCAAATGGTGATCAAACCAGATACTGACTGGTTTTCTGATCCACGCCCCTACCTTTTTTTTAAAGGTATCTGTGACCAACAGATGCATATCTGTATTCCCAGTCATGTGAAATCCATAGATTAGGGCGTAATTAATTTATTTCAATTGACTGATTTCCTTATATGACCTGTAACTCATTGAAATCTTTGAAATTGTTGCATGTTGCATTTATATTTTTGTTCAGTGTAGATTAAATGAAGATATAGGCCTACTCGATAACATAAATCTGTAGCCTACAGTATGGTGAATAGCCTAGATCATTGTTTCACAACTCCAGTCCTGGAGTATCCCCAACAGTACACATATTTGTTGTAGTCCCAGACAAACACACCTGATTCAACTCATAGAGCCCTTGATAATTAGTTGACAAGTTGAATCAGGTGTGTTTGTCCGGGGCTTCAATGAAAATGTGTACTGTTGGGGGTACTCGAGCACTGGGGTGGGAAACACTGACCTAGATAGCTAATTTATAAAAACAGGATTGTATTTTTCTTCACTTTTTAACATTACAAAATGGAATTCAACAACTATCTCTGTCTTCATCTGTTTCTTTCTTGTAAGAAGTTTCCCATCCTTGAGTCTGAGACCTTGTAGTAATCTGTGGTAGAGAAAAATTATATATGACAATTTAGCATATTATCCCTAGTTATCGTCATCATGATTTCTATAGTTTAGACATATAGCTAGACCTACCTAGCTACCTAGCTAGTTGTTGTGTTATCCCGCTAGCAATAATAGTGCTTGCTAACACTAATAATTTAGCTAACATTAGTGTTTAGCTACATTGAAAAGGAACTAACATTACTCATAGTGTGTTGACACAAGTAACTAGCTAACGTTAACATGCTGGGTGTGTATCATGTTATACCCTTGGGGTACGGATACCCTGAGAACAAGGTTCAGGGAAGATAAGACTATCAAGCCCAGCTAACGTTAGCTAGCTAGTAAGCTAGCGAGTAGCAACCATAGCATAAATGCCCGCTTTATGACAACCCTGTTACCAGCTCCCAGGGCACCAGAACTCCATACTGCCTGTAAGCTGCTTTGCGTAGCTCTTTGTACTTGGAGGTCATCCCGGAGCCGGTTTGCCAGCATCAGATGACCCCTCGACAGCACTTACAGGTCAAAATGCTGTATCCGGCTGATGCGTGTGTCTGGTATCTGGCAACAGCACTTCCTCTCCAAATCGGTGCCCATCGATGGCACACACACCAGTCTGAAACACCAGGGGGAGTTGGCTGTAGCTGTCCAGATAATGTAGGCCCCTGGCTTACAAAATCAAAAACAAGTCCAGGCTCATATCCCTCGCACACCTCCAGAAGATGATGAGCCTCCTCCGGGTTCAGGTTCCTGATATAAAATAGATCAGCAGGAAACATCTTGTATCAATCATTGTGTGTCTATGAGCTACATTATACTTTTTCTCCAAACCTAATCTAGCACTCCAAATTAAATTACAGTGGGGAATCATATGAGCTTCATTAATTATTTTTCTATATGTAACAGTAAGAACATTTCACAACCCAGAGGTTAGATAATCCCCAGTACTTCGGTTATATTAATCAGTTTTGATGCAACAATATTGAATGTAAAACATGCATGCCCATCAGATCTCCAGGAATGGAGATGGATTACCAACCTACACAAACCTGGGAAAATCTCCTTCTGTCTTGCAGTAGCCCCTCCATCCTGGCACTGTCCTCACTATCCCCTATGGGATGTCCTCTGGCCATGCCTCCTGACCTCTGCCCCTAACGGGATGCCTGGGCGCCCCTGCCTCGACCACGCCCTCGGCCTGGTTTCCTGGAGGGGCTCTGGCCTGAGTCAACTGTACTGCCACTGCTGTCCTCATTGTCAGGGTTGTAGTTTTCATCCTACAGATCACAAACACGTGCAGGACAGTAAACCATCACATTCATATTAGGAATGCCTGTTTTAGTTTCTATCACTATCCTCTATTAGTTATGAGGCTACATAACACCTTTTTGAATGATTGAATCTAATGCCATTAATTCACCTCACTTTTAAATAGAATGTCTGCACTATATTTAGACATACATTTTCATAAGTCATTCTAATGAATATGTTCAAAGTATGCAGACATTGTACTGGATTAGCTGTTATTGTAGATTGGCATGGTACAGTCATTGCGTATCTTCACTAAAGCAACAAGAAAAAAACATTTTCTCCAGGTTATTAGCTAGATTTGGCCTATTAATAGCCAATGGGGTACATTGTGTTATGGTGTTCAAGACTGTTTGTAAAGCTCTGTTATTAGCTAATAAGGAAAGAGAGCTAGCAACCTAGCTAACTAGCTAGCTAGACAGGTACGTAATAGATGACAATCACATTGTGGCTAAATGTTATAAAGTTATTACAATAACAACACAACTGTCAAACAAGAGTACATCCATTTCTTTGTACATTCATTGGAAGATCACATTCCACAAACTATGTTCTTTTTAACCACATTATTAGCTAGCTACCTATAGTAGCCAGGTAGCTAGCTAGCTAAACAAGATATGTCACAAATATGAGTAAGGGGGAAACAGTTTGGTACATATTTGCATTTTTGGGTCACAGTTTGGTTTTGGATCAGCGGGAAAATGAAATGCCAACAGTCACTGTAGTTTTGATATTCCTGATTGTGAAAACACACGATTACACATCAAAAACAACACTAAAATAAAGTGCAATATGCGTGTGAAATCAATATGTAAATATGGCTCATACATTGTATAAGCCTATGCTATAATGTTTTTCTTACAAAGAGAAAAAGATGCGCACTTGTGTGACTCTCATAAAGGGGGCGTGTCGATACCATGGTACTTCTCATCTCCCACTCCGGGATAATGTGATGGGCTGTCACTAGCTATGTTTACTTGTCCAGTGATTTTTTTGTCAACATTTAGAAAGTTTGTATAGAAAAGTGATGCTATGTAATGACGTCCCAACTTTAAAAAAAAATTTGCACAAAAACCTACAGTGTCAAATAAAAACGTAGTGGTTGAATTGTTTTCATTACCCATTAAGGCAAATTGCGCATTAATAATACAGTGCCTTGCGAAAGTATTACCCCCCTTGGCATTTTTCCTATTTTGTTGCCTTTCAACATGGAATTAAAATGGCTTTTGGGGGGAGTTGTATCATTTGATTTTACACAACATGCCTACCACTTTGAAGATGCAAAATATTTTTTCAAGAAATATGACAAAAAAACAGAAAACATGAGCGTGCATAACTATTCACCCCCCTGGAACCTCCGTCCCAGTCTCAAATCTCTGGAAGACTGAAACAGGTTTCTCGCAAGAATTTCCCTGTATTCAGCGCAGGTGCTTCCACACAGGTTAGAGTTAATTAAGCAATTAACATCCCCATGCTTAGGGTCATGTATAAAAAGAGTTCCAGACACTTGTAGAATCTATGCCGAGGCACATTGAAGCTGTCCTTGAGCTCGTGGTGGTCCGTCCAACGCCCTATTAAGACACTTTATGTTGGTGTTTCCTTTATTTTTACCTGTACATACTGTTGAAAATGTATGCACTCACTACTGTAAGTCGCTCTGGATAAGAGCATCTGCTAAATGACTAAAAGGAATAAAATGTAAATGTACATTTTAAAGTGTAGCCTAGGTCAGTGGTTCCCAGGACCCCTCTGGGTGTTTGGCCTATCCACAGGGAGTACTTGAGAAGACTCATGAGACCATACTGGTCAAATGCACATAACGGGGTACTTCAGGGGTACTCTGGGCAGAGCAAAATTCAGTTGGCTAAATGGCATGTTTGACAAATATAATGTAGGATAATTAACATTAACGTCTAAAGGCTTGATTCTGTTGATATATTTGAGGCATGGTTCATTCAGATCAAATGGTCACAAGAGCAGAGAGAAAGGCCAGTGCCTGTTGCACACCCCACACATCACCCACCTGAGATCAGGCAGTCAACATTTTTTTACTATTAAACCATAAACTTAATTGTTTAAAAACTGGAGGTTTTATGTCATTTTATGAGGCATATCTTACCTTGTTTCAAAGTTGCCTGGCCAAAAGAGCTGTTGAGGGAATTATTTTACTTCCTCATGTCATTGAAACAGAATTTCTGTCATGTTTATTGGTTTTCAAATAAACTTTTTCTACAAGTTATTAATATGTTGGATTCACGTCTCCATCTCAAACAAAAAAGTTGAAGAATAGGACTAAGTCAAATCTAAACTATATTTGAAGTGCATTTAAAGTTTGATTTGATTTAGGCGTACTGGAGACCAGGAGCGTTGAGCCGGCACACCCCGTCCTGGCTGGATGCCCATCTTCGCACGGCACATGCGTGGTGCAAGCACAGGACGTACAGGACTGTGCCGGCGCACTGGCGACACAGTGCGTAGCTCCGCATAACACGGAGCTTGCCCAGTCATATGCCTCTTCGCGTGAGTACGGGGAGTTGGCTCTGCTCTAACCCCAGCTCTGGTCAGCGGCTCCTGTCCAGACCAAGACGTCAGCCCCTCTCCAGGTTTGGGGTCTCCCACACCAGGGTCCAGACAGGGCCTGGCATATCGTGGGAGGAAGGAGAGGGGAAGCAGCGCGCCAAGGTCCAGACCAGACCAGGGGCGCAACAGGGAGGCGGAGAGTGAGAGGTCGTCACGCCCAGAGCCGGATCCGCCTCCGAGGCGGAATGCCCACCCGGCCCCTACCCTGTTATGTTTATGTTGTGCGGTCGGAGTCCGCACCTTTGGGGGGGGGGGGGGGGGTACTGTCACGCCCTGACTCAGGGGACGCTTATATGTTGAGTCAGGGTGTGTATATTCTTTGTTGTGATGTTTCGATCTATTATGTGTAGATCTATGTTGGCCGGTGTGGTTCCCAATCAGAGGCAGCTGTAGCTCATTGTCTCTGATTGGGGATCATACTTAGGCAGCCTATTGGCACTAGTGGGTTGTGGGATCTTGTTCCGTGTAAGGTATGTTGTGTGTGCTACCTTGGACTTCACGTTTCGTTTATTGTTTTGTTGGGTGTTTATTTGGTTTAATAATATCACGCTGCGCCTTGGTCTGTCCCTTCATTAGACGAACGTGACAATAATAGTGTATTGTTAATATCAAGAATTTGGCATCCTATCTTTAGGGCTAATGGTAACTACTTCTAAACTTCCAAAGGTCCAATCAACCATGGACGAATGATAATATACCTACAGTTTACATACACTTAGGTTGGAGTCATTAAAACTCGTTTTTCAACCACTCCCCAAATTTCTTGTTAATAAACTATAGTTTATTAAGACAGATCATTTCACTTATAATTCACTGTATCACAATTCCAGTGGGTCAGAAGTTTACATACACTAAGTTGACTGTGCCTTTAAACAGCTTGGAAAATTCCAGAAAATGATATCATGGCTTTAGAATCTTCTGATAGGTTAATTGACATCATTTGAGTCAATTGGAGGTGTGGATGTATTTCAAGGCCTACCTTTAAACTCAGTGCCTCTTTGCTTGACATCATGGGAAAATGAAAAGAAATCAGCCAAGACCTCAGAAAAAAATTGTAGACCTCCACAAGTCTGGTTCATCCTTGGGAGCAATTTCCAAACGCCTGAAGGTACCACGTTCATCTGTACAAACAATAGTACGCAAGTATAAACACCATGGGACCACGCAGCTGTCATACTGCTCAGGAAGGAGATGGGTTCTGTCTCCTAGAGATGAACGTACTTTGGTGCGAAAAGTGCAAATCAATCCCAGAACAACAGCAAAGGACCTTGTGAAGATGCTGGAGGAAACAGGTACAAAAGTATCTATATCCACAGTAAAACGAGTCCTATATCGACATAACCTGAAAGGCCGCTCAGCAAGGAAGAAGCCACTGCTCCAAAACCGCCATAAAAAAGCCAGACTACGGTTTGCAACTGCACATGGGGACAAAGATCTTACTTTTTGGAGAAATGTTCTCTGGTCTGATTAAACAAAAATAGAACTGTTTGGCCATAATGACCATCGTTATGTTTGGAAGAAAAAGGTGGGGGCTTGCAAGCCGAAGAACACCATCCCAACCGTGAAGCACGGGGGTGGCAGCATCATGCTGTGGGTGTGCTTTGCTGCAGGAGGGACTGGTGTACTTCACAAAATAGATGGTATCATGAGGAAGGAAAATTATGTGGATATATTGAAGCAACATCTCAAGACATCAGTCAGGAAGTTAAAGCTTGGTTGCAAATGGCTCTTCCAAATGGACAATGATCCCAAGCATACTTCCAAAGTTGTGGCAAAATGGCTTAAGGACAACAAAGTCAAGGTATTGGAGTGGCCATCACAAAGCCCTGACCTCAATCCTATAGAAAATGTGTGGGCAGACCTGAAAAAGCATGTGCGATCAAGGAGGCCTACAAACCTGACTCAGTTATACAGCTCTGTCAGGAGGAATGGGCCAAAATTCACCCAACTTATTGTGGGAAGCTTGTGGAAAGCTTCCTGAAACGTTAGACCCAAGTTAAACAATTTAAAGGCAATGCTACCAAATACTAATTGAGTGTATGTAAACTTCTGACCCACTGGGAATGTTATGAAATAAATAAAAGCTGAAATAAATCATTCTCTCTACTATTATTCGGACATTTCACATTCTTAAAATAAAATTGTGATTTTCCTTACAAATAATAACTTTGGATATGTGTGCATTCCTATCAAAGTAAGTGCCTTATTTTCTGTATATCGTGTTGTCATTTCTACTGTAGCATACAGTATGTATGTATGTATGTACAGTGCTATGAAAAAGTATTTGCCCCCTTTCTAATTTTTTCTACTTTTGAATATTTGTGATACTGAATGTTATCAGATCTTCAACCAAAACCTAATATTAGATAAAGAGAACATAAGTGAACAAATAACACAACAATTACATGTTTATTTCATTTATTTCATAAACAAAGTTATTCACCACCCAATTCCCCTGTGTGAAAAAGTAATTACCCCCTTACACTCAATAACTGGTTGTGCCACCTTTAGCTGGAATGACTCCAACCAAATGCTTCCTGTAGTTGTTGATCAGTCTCTCTCGTCGCTGTGGTGGAATTTTGGCCCACTCTTCTATGCAGAACTGCTTTAACTCAGTGACGTGTGGGTTTTCAAGCATGAACTGCTCGTTTCAAGTCCTGCCACAACATCTCAATTTGGATTAGGTCTGGACTTTGACTAGGCCATTCCAAAACTTCCAATTTGTTGCTTTTTAGCAATTTTCATGTAGACTTGATTGTGTGTTTTGGATCATTGTCTTGCTGCATGACCCAGCTGTGCTTCAACTTCAGCTCACAGATGGATGGTCTGACATTCTCCTGTAGAATTATCTGATACAGAGCAGAATTCATGGTTCCTTCTATTAAGGCAAGTCGTCCAGGTCCTGAGGCAGCAAAGCATCCCCAAACCATCAAACCACCACCACCATGCTTGACCTTTGGTATGATGTTCTTACTGTGGAATGCAGTGTTTGGTTTTCGCCAGGCATAATAGGACCCATCTCGTCCAAAAAGTAGACTCAAGTTTGCCAAAAAGCACCTGGATGATCATCAAGACTCTTGGAAGAACGTTCTAAATCAAATCAAATCAAATCAAATTTTATTGGTCACATGCGCCGAATACAACAGGTGCAGACATTGCAGTGAAATGCTTACTTACAGCCCTTAACCAACAGTGCATTTATTTTAAACAAAAAAAGCAAGAATAAAACAACAACAACAAAAAAGTGTTGAGAAAAAAAGAGCAGAAGTAAAATAAAGTGACAGTAGGGAGGCTATATATACAGGGGGGTACCGTTGCAGAGTCAATGTGCGGGGGCACCGGCTAGTTGAGGTAGTTGAGGTAATATGTACATGTGGGTAGAGTTAAAGTGACTATGCATAAATACTTAACAGAGTAGCAGCAGCGTAAAAAGGATGGGGTGGGGGGGCAGTGCAAATAGTCCGGGTAGCCATGATTAGCTGTTCAGGAGTCTTATGGCTTGGGGGTAGAAGCTGTTGAGAAGTCTTTTGGACCTAGACTTGGCACTCCGGTACCGCTTGCCGTGCGGTAGCAGAGAGAACAGTCTATGACTAGGGTGGCTGGAGTCTTTGACAATTTTGAGGGCCTTCCTCTGACACCGCCTGGTATAGAGGTCCTGGATGGCAGGGAGCTTTGCCCCAGTGATGTACTGGGCCGTACGCACTACCCTCTGTAGTGCCTTGCGGTCAGAGGCCAAGCAGTTGCCATACCAGGCGGTGATGCAACCAGTCAGGATGCTCTCGATGGTGCAGCTGTAGAATTTTTTGAGGATCTGAGGACCCATGCCAAATCTTTTTAGTCTCCTGAGGGGGAATAGGCTTTGTCGTGCCCTCTTCACGACTGTCTTGGTGTGTTTGGACCATGATAGTTCGTTGGTGATGTGGACACCAAGGAACTTGAAGCTCTCAACCTGTTCCACTACAGCCCCGTCGATGAGAATGGGGGCGTGCTCAGTCCTCTTTTTTTTCCTGTAGTCCACAATCATCTCCTTTGTCTTGGTCACGTTGAGGGAGAGGTTGTTGTCCTGGCACCACACGGCCAGATCTCTGACCTCCTCCCTATAGGCTGTCTCATCGTTGTCGGTGATCAGGCCTACCACTGTTGTGTTGTCGGCAAACTTAATGATGGTGTTGGAGTCGTGCCTGGCCATGCAGTCATGGGTGAACAGAGAGTACAGGAGGGGACTGAGCACGCACCCCTGAGGGGCCCCCGTGTTGAGGATCAGTGTGGCAGATGTGTTGTTACCTACCCTTACCACCTGGGGGCGGCCCGTCAGGAAGTCCAGGATCCAGTTGCAGAGGGAGGTGTTTAGTCCCAGGATCCTTAGCTTAGTGATGAGCTTAGAGGGCACTATGGTGTTGAATGCTGAGCTGTAGTCAATGAATAGCATTCTCACGTAGGTGTTCCTCTTGTCCAGGTGGGAAAGGGCAGTGTGGAGTGCGATAGAGATTGCATCATCTGTGGATCTGTTGGGGCGGTATGCAAATTGGAGTGGGTCTAGGGTTTCTGGGATTATGCTGTTGATGTGAGCCATGACCAGTCTTTCAAAGCACTTCATGGCTACAGACGTCAGTGCTACGGGTCGGTAGTCATTTAGGCAGGTTATCTTAGAGTTCTTGGGCACGGGGACTATGGTGGTCTGCTTGAAACATGTTGGTATTACAGACTCAGTCAGGGACATGTTGAAAATGTCAGTGAAGACACTTGCCAGTTGGTCAGCACATGCTCGGAGTACACGTCCTGGTAATCCGTCTGGCCCTGCGGCCTTGTGAATGTTGACCTGCTTAAAAGTCTTACTCACATCGGCTACGGAGAGCGTGATCACATAGTCGTCCGGAACAGCTGGTGCTCTCATGCATGCTTCAGTGTTGCTTGCCTCGAAGCGAGCATAGAAGTGGTTTAGCTCGTCTGGTAGGCTTGTGTCACTGGGCAGCTCGCGGCTGTGCTTCCCTTTGTAGTCTGTAATAGTTTTCAAGCCCTGCCACATCCGACGAGCGTCAGAGCCAGTGTAGTATGATTCAATCTTTGACCTGTATTGACTCTTTGCCTGTTTGATGGTTCGTCGGAGGTCATAGCGGGATTTCTTATAAGCGTCCGGGTTAGAGTCCCGTTCCTTGAAAGCGGCAGCTCTACCCTTTAGCTCAGTGCGGATGTTTCCTGTAATCCATGGCTTCTGGTTGGGGTATGTACGTACGGTTCTATGGACAGATGATTCAAAAGTATAACTTTTTGGATGACATGGTTCCAGTAATGCCTGGCGAAAACCAAACACTGCATTCCACAGTTGACATTATGCAATGCATTCTGGGTGCAACATAAACATATGTAGTTTGTGTGCGCCACCATGTATGTTTTTTCGCGTCAACCAAAGATAAGAAGAGGAGACAAGATGAGTTTGGTCTGTTTGCAGTATGCATGTTGAAGGGGAGGTGTCGTCTTCCATCATTCACTTGCCTTCATTCACTTCTGGAACTTTACTCAAAAGATGAGTGAACCATCCCTTCACCCCATTATAACATATTTGGTCTTTTTTCCCTCACTGTAGTTATTATTATTATTCTTTACAACGCTACTCCTCTTACACCGTTTAAGCTAGAAACGCCATTCAAACTTTAAAATGTGCAGACTGGTCTGGGACAATGTGCTTGTATACAACTTTTTGAAACTATTTAAACTATAAAACGTTCATTAATCTTATTAAACTTTCATGGGATTTCTTCAACATTCTAAACCTTCCATTGTGACATTATCACTTCCAACATTTCATTCACTGTGAATGCAACAATGCAACATTTGACACAAATCAGCTACTTTGACCACTTTCCCAAAATGTTAGACAAAAAGTTAGAGGGTATGACATCTTGGTCTACTGCCCTGCAATTCAAATCTGAAATCAGAACAGAATGATCTGGTATCGATCAGACATTACACCTGTTTAAGTAACCCCATCAACAAAATGTTCTCTTACTTTTTCCAAACAACATAATATTTTACCGCTTTTCCAGCACTTTAGACAAAAACTTAGAGTGTAAGACATATTCGTATACTTCTCTGCTATTCAAATCTGGAATCAGAAAATAATTATCTGCAAAACATGACTTAGTACTTGGTGGCAAAACCCTTGTTGGCAATCACAGAGGTCAGACGTTTCTTGTAGTTGGCCACCAGGTTTGCACACATCTCAGGAGGGATTTTGTCCCACTCCTCTTTGCAGATCTTCTCCAAGTCATTAAGGTTTCGAGGCTGACGTTTGGCAACTCGAACCTTCAGCTCGCTCCACAGATTTTCTATGGGATTAAGGTCTGGAGACTGGCTAGGCCACTCCAGGACCTTAATGTGCTTCTTCTTGAGCCACTCCTTTGTTGCCTTGGCCGTGTGTTTTGGGTCATTGTCATGCTGGAATAACCATCCACAACCCATTTTCAATGCCCTGGCTGATGCAGTGAAGTTGTCCTGTCCCCTTAGCAGAAAAACACCCCCAAAGCATAATGTTTCCACCTCCATGTTTGACGGTGGGGATGGTGTTCTTGGGGTCATAGGCAGCATTCCTCCTCCTCCAAACACGGCGAGTTGAGTTGATGCCAAAGAGCTCGATTTTGGTCTCATCTGACCACAACACTTTCACCCAGTTCTCCTCTGAATCATTCAGATGTTCATTGGCAAATTTCAGACGGGCCTGTATATGTGGTTTCTTGAGAAGGGGGACCTTGCGGGCGCTGCCGTATTTCAGTCCTTCACGGCGTAGTGTGTTACCAATTGTTGTGACTATGGTCCCAGCTGCCTTGAGATCATTGACAAGATCCTCCTGTGTAGTTCTGGGCTGATTCCTCACCGTTCTCATGATCATTGCAACTCCACGAGGTGAGATCTTGCATGGAGCCCCAGGCCGAGGGAGATTGACAGTTCTTTTGTGTTTCTTCCATTTGCGAATAATCGCACCAACTGTTGTCACCTTCTCACCAAGCTGCTTGGCGATGGTCTTGTAGCCCATTCCAGCCTTGTGTAGGTCTACAATCTTGTCCGTGACCTCTTTGGTCTTGGCCATGGTGGAGAGTTTGGAATCTGATTGATTGATTGCTTCTGTGGACAGGTGTCTTTTATACAGGTAACAAACTGAGATTAGGAGCACTCCCTTTAAGAGTGTGCTCCTAATCTCAGCTCGTTACCTGTATAAAAGACACCTGTGAGCTAGAAATCTTTCTGATTGAGTGGGGGTCAAATACTTTTTTCCGTCATTAAAATGCAAATCAATTTATAACATTTTTGACATGCATTTTTCTGGATTTTGTTGTTGTTATTCTGTCTCTCACTGTTCAAATAAACCTACCATTAAAATTATAGACTGATCATGTCTTTGTCAGTGGGCGAACGTACATAATCAGCAGGGGATCAAATTCTTTTTTCCCTCACTGTATTTGGTATTTTGGGTATTTTATTAGGATCCCCATTAGCTGTTGCAAAAGCAGCAGCTACTCTTCCTGGGGTCCACACAAAACATTAAACATGACATAATACAGAACATTAATAGACAAGAACAGCTCAAGGACAGAACAATGAGTTATTTTGTCCAAGGGTAGTTGTGTGTTTTATCCCAGTTGAAAACCTTTTTTGTTATTCTGTCCTCTGGCATATTGATAAAGAGATTCCATAACCTAATAATCTCACCCCTCTGCCTTATTTCACAGGGCTCCCAACCCATGTCTCCTTGAATAGCAAGGCTTGGAGCAAACTTATGCACTCCCAGAAAACATCATATGGCTCTATTCTGAATAGAGGTTGCTGTTTTGGGTTCTTTAAAATGCCAGACTCCAGCAGCATATTTCAGAATATGACACACACATGCATTATAGAGCTGTGATTATGTACAATAGCCAAGGTCTTTACAGATTTTCAGTGTACTTACAACAGACCCCAACGCTCTACCTTGGGTGGTCCGCTTACATATGGGTGGTCCGCTGTAGCTCAATTGGTAGAGCATGGCGCTTGTAATGCCAGGGTAGTGGGTTCGATCGCCGGGACCACCCATATGTAAAAATGTATGCACACACGACTGTAAGTCGCTTTGGATAAAAGCGTCTGCTAAATGGCATATTATTATAAAGACTTTATACCCTCTTCAAAGGTCATACATTAATCATAATCAAAAAGGAAAACAAGGTATTCATATGAGCTAGTGTAGTTTAGGGGCATTGCTCCAAAAGAGAAGTCATGAATACTTTTACTGCACACTTTTTTTCTGAAGTGCATTATCTGGGTTTTCTCTTGGTTAATCATTCATCTCCATTTGGTAGACCAGAGATTGACAGTGTTCAACATACATTGCAAATCAAACTCACTCTCTGCAAGGAGGACAACATCATCTGCGTGCAATAGTATCCCCAAAGTCGTGTCATCTAATTTAACTTGATTTGTTGGGCAAAGTCATTGACAGAAAGGGCAAACAAAGTTGGGGAAAGCATGTCGCCTTGTTTGTCTCCAAACGGAGTGGGAAACCATCCAATCTTCAACTCATTTATATTTATTTATATATTGTGTACAGGCGACCGGAGCTCTATATAAATATTGAATTGCATCATACATTTACTATCCACCCCGGCATTTATACGTTTGAAAGCAAGAGATGTCTATTTACCCAATCAAAGGCCTTTTGTAAATCAATAAAACATACATGTATAGGTTTACATTCGTGTAGTCTGGCTCTAATCACAATGGATACAGTGTAAATGTGATCTATACAAGCTCTGTTTTTACGAAACCCGTTCTGCTCGACTACAAGTAAACCTGACATTTCCAAATACTGAGTCAACCTATTGATTAAGATACCAGAGTATAACTTGTAGACTGTGCTAATAAGGCTGATGCCTCTGTAAGTTAATGGGACCCGTGGATCATTCTTTGATGACTTTAGGATTGGTTTAATGATAGATCTATACAAAGTTGAAGGGATGATACCATTTTCAAAATACATTTGAAAAATATACAGTGGGGAATAAAAGTATTTAGTCAGCCACCAATTGTGCAAGTTCTCCCACTTAAAAGATGAGAGAGGCCTGTCATTTTCATCATAGGTACACGTCAACTATGACAGACAAAATGAGATTTTCTTTTCCAGAAAGTCACATTGTAGGATTTTTAATTACATTTTAGTCATTTAGCAGACGCTCTTATCCAGAGCGACTTACGGTTAGTGAATACATCTTTTTATACTGGCCCCCCGTGGGAATTGAACCCACAACCCTGGCGTTGCAAACGCCATGCTCTATCAACTGAGCTACATCCCTGCCGGCCATTCCCTCCCCTACCCTGGGCCAATTGTGCGCCGCCCATGAGTCTCCCGGTCGCGGCCGGTCGCGGCCGGCTGCGACAGAGCCTGGATTCGAACCAGGATCTCTAGTGGCACAGTTAGCACTGCGATGCAGTGCCTTAGACCACTGCGCCACTCAGGAGTACTTATTTGCAAATTATGGTGGAAAATAAGTATTTGGTCAATAACAAAAGTTTCTCAATACTTTGTTATATACCCTTTGTTGGCAATGACACAGGTCAAACGTTTTCTGTAAGTCTTCACAAGGTTTTCACACACTGTTGCTGGTATTTTGGCCCATTACTCCATGCAGATCTCCTCTAGAGCAGTGATGTTTTGGGGCTGTCACTGGGCAACACAGACTTTCAACTCCCTCCAAATATTTTCTATGGGGTTGAGATCTGGAGACTGGCTAGGCCACTCCAGGCCTTGAAATGCTTCTTACGAAGCCACTCCTTCGTTGCCCGTGCGGTGTGTTTGGGATCATTGTCATGCTGAAAGACCCAGCCACGTTTCATCTTCAATGCCCTTGCTGATGGAAGGAGGTTTTCACTCAAAATCTCACGATACATGGCCCCATTCATTCTTTCCTTTACACGGATCAGTCGTCCTGGTCCCTTAGCAGAAAAACAGCCCCAAAGCATGATGTTTCCACCCCCATGCTTCACAGTAGGTATGGTGTTCTTTAGATGCAACTCAGCATTCTTTGTCCTCCAAACACGACGAGTTGAGTTTTTTACCAAAAAGTTCTATTTTGGTTTCATCTGACCATATGACATTTTCCCAATCCTCTTCTGGATCATCCAAATGCACTCTAGCAAACTTCAGACGGGCCTGGACATGTACTGGCTTAAGCAGGGGAACACGTCTGGCACTGCAGGATTTGAGTCCCTGGCGGCGTAGTGTGTTACTGATGGTAGGCTTTGTTACTTTGGTCCCAGCTCTCTGCAGGTCATTCACTAGGTCCCCCCGTGTGGTTCTGGGATTTTTGCTCACCGTTTTTGTGATCATTTTGACCCCACGGGGTGAGATCTTGCGTGGAGCACCAGATCGAGGGAGATTATCAGTGGTCTTGTATGTCTTCCATTTCCTAATAATTGCTCCCACAGTTGATTTCTTCAAACCAAGCTGCTTACCTATTGCAGATTCAGTCTTCCCAGCCTGGTGCAGGTCTACAATTTTGTTTCTGGTGTCCTTTGACAGCTCTTTGGTCTTGGCCATAGTGGAGTTTGGAGTGTGACTGTTTGAGGTTGTGGTTAGGTGTCTTTTATACTGATAACAAGTTCAAACAGGTGCCATTAATACAGGTAACGAGTGGAGGACAGAGGAGCCTCTTAAAGAAGAAGTTACAGGTCTGTGAGAGCCAGAAATCTTGCTTGTTTGTAGGTGACCAAATACTTATTTTCCACCATAATTTGCAAATAAATTCATTAAAAATCCTACAATGTGATTTTCTGGATTTCTTTTCCTCATTTTGTCTGTCATAGTTGACGTGTACCTATGATGAAAATTACAGGCCTCTCTCATCTTTTTAAGTGGGAGAACTTGCACAATTGGTGGCTGACTAAATACTTTTTTCCCCCACTGTATAATAGACTCTGCAGTAACCTAGGAGACTTTAGGACTTCAATTGGAAGCTCCTCTATTCCTGAAGCCTTTCTTGTTTTTGCTTTCTCAAAAGCCATCCCAACTTCCTCCATAGTACTTTTTTTCATTCAGGAATGAGTTTGAGGTGTATCCAGCCCAATTCATCTCAATTTCCAACCCATTTTTTAAGTTACAAGTATAATTTAAGAAGTGATCATCAAACACAGATGGTATATTGTTGCCTGAAAATAGGTTAGCAAAATCATTCTCCCAGTTATATAATACACAGTTCTTCTTATGTTCAAGTTCACAATTTTCCAGTATGATTTCCATGGGAATTTTCATAACTCTTTTTGGACCCAGTTTATTGATTTCATTTAAAAAAAGGGTTGTTACTTTGCAGTTGTTCGAGATACAGTGCTTGGGCCCTTCTGAATCTCCTCTTTTAGAACCTTAGCTTTTTGTCGAAGATACAGTGCTGTGAAAAAGTATTTGCCCCCTTTCTAATTTTCTCTACTTTTGCATATTTGTGATACTGAATGTTATCAGATCTTCAACCAAAACCTAATATTAGATAAAGGGAACATAAGTGAACAAATAACACAACAATTACATATTTATTTCATTTATTTCATGAACAAAGTTATGCAACACCCAATTCCCCTGTGTGAAAAAGTAATTGCCCCCTTACACTCAATAACTGGTTGTGCCACCTTTAGCAAATACTTTTTCATAGCACAGTATGTTGACACTGTTCTCTTAAACCTCTTCTCATTGATTGGTCTTTACATTTTAGGAACTTATTTTCTGCAACTCTCATTACGAACCATAAATTACTTAACTCTTTATTCCAATACGGTTTACCAATTTGTTGAGGTCTCTTAGGTTTGGGTGATAATGATTTAACAGGTAAACACTTTTCCATTGACTCATGTAGTACATCACAGAACTGGCCCTACCACTGATCAGTATTATATTGTGTTTTCTGGCAAGCTTCCAGGTTATCAATAAGGTTCATAATAACAGTACAGCACATTTCAGATTAAAGAAAATGGTCAGGTAGGTTTCTAGGCTTTCTTTTGGTCTGATCTGCATTTGACTTAGATAAGCCTACATCATCTTCCTCCCCAGTATAGTTTCCCACCATGAATTTCAGAAACAACAAGGAATGATCAGGCAGTCTACTACCGTCTCCAATCAGGCTAATACACTCAGGACCTTTACTTTCCACAAGCTCAGTTGAGGTAATCACATTCAACTCCACACATGTATTCAGACAGTCATGGGGTGTTGCAATATAGTTTGTTGATATTGATGTGAAATTATCATTTTGTGGTGATAATCTACCATTCAGAATGCAACACTTGGAATCATTTAAGAATTCAATGAACATTTCCCCATGCCTATTTACACCTGTGTCTAAATATACATTTACATAAGTATTCAGACCCTTTACTCAGTATTTTGTTGAAGCACCTTTGGCAGCGATTACAGCCTAAAGTCTTCTTGAGTTAAACGCCACAAGCTTGGCACACCTGTATTTGGGGAGTTTCTCCCATTCTTCTCTGCAGATCCTCTCAAGCTCTGTCAGGTTGGATGGGGAGCGTCGCTGCACAGCTATTTTCAGGTCTCTCCAGAGATGTTAAATCGGGTTCAAGTCCGGGCTCTGGCTGGGCCACTCAAGGACATTCAGAGACTTGTCCCGAAGCCACTCCTGCATTGTCTTGGCTGTGTGCTTAGGGTCGTTGTCGTGTTGGAAGGTGAACCTTCACCCCAGTCTGCGGTCCTGAGCGGTCTGGAGCAGGTTTTCATCAAGGATCTCTCTGTACTTTGCTCCGTTCATCTTTCCCTCGATCCTGACTAGTCTCCCAGTCCCTGCCGCTGAAAAACATCCCCACAGCACGATGCTGCCACCACCATGCTTCACCGTAGGGATGGTGCCAGGTTTCCTCCAGACGTGACGCTTGGCATTCAGGCCAAATAGTTCAATCTTGGCTTCATCAGACCAGAGAATCTTGTTTCTCATTGTCTGAGAGTCTTTAGGTGCATTTTGGCAAACTCCAAGCGGGCTGTCATGTGCCTTTTACCAAGGAGTGGCTTCCATCTGGCCACTCTACCATAAAAGCCTGATTGGTGGAGTGCTGTAGAGATGGTTATCCTTCTGGAAGATGAACTCTGGAGCTCTGTCAGAGTGACCATCGGGTTCTTGGTCCCCTTCCTGACCAAGGCTCTTCTCCACCGATTGCTCCGTTTGTCCGGTTGGCCAGCTCTAGGAAGAGTCTTGGTGGTTCCAAACTTCTTCCATTTAAGAACGATGGAGGCCACTGTGTCCTTGGGGACCTTCAATGCTGCAGACATTTTTTGTTAACCTTCCCCAGATCTGTGCCTCGACACAATCCTGTCTCGGAGCTGTACGGACAATTCCTTCGACCTCATGGCTTGGTTTTTGCTCTGACATGCACTGTCAACTGTGGGACCTCATATAGACAGGTGTGTGCCTTTAGATTGATGAGGAAACATGTTTATTTAATCAATTTTAGATAAGGCTGTAACGTAACAAAATGTTGAAAAAGTCAAGGGGTCTGAATACTTTCCGAATGCACTGTAAACAAAATCAGCATTTAGGGACTGTAGTAGTAAGTGTACAGTTTGTGGTCGTCCATCCATTAATTAAATAAAATTGTTCAGCACTTACGGACTGGGCAGATGGTTTTCAGCCTTCCTAAGCATGATCAGTGGGTCCAGCTGCCCGGCCCCTGTGGTCGCCCTCGGGATCATGAGACCGCTTCATCATCCTCCCATTCCCCGAAATATAGAACTCTCTCGTAGCCGGGATCTCTCATAGGAGTGTTCTGAAGTTGAGTTGGCCGATCTGATGAATACCCTCTCGACTAGCTTCAGCCGGAAGACATCCATTTTGTCTTTGACCCCCCGGAATGCGACCTTCACGACTCCTGGTCCCTGGACTCTCGCTGTCATCCTTTCGGTGGCCACCGGCTCTGGCTCCTGCTCGCAGTGCAGACCCTCGGTGAGCAGCTCCCTCACCTTTTCTGCCATATCTTTGTTGTCCCCGTAAGGTAGGCCTGTTACTATTATAGATACAGTATCTAAAGTAGGCCTGTAGAGTGAGCCAAGATGTGACCTGTCACCCATAGTTACTTGTTCATAAAGTGCATTTTTGAATCTTTCACTTCTCTCCTTCACTCGACTTCAATAAAAAAAACAGATTTGGAAACTTCAATGCTCAGTGGATTGTATGGACTTTATTGTAAATGAAGTTCTAGTTGCCTTTTTTGGATGAAATAAGTAACAAAGTGTACTACTATAAACATTCAAAGTAGAGAAAGTGTGGGCTGTCCCCCCAGTGTTGGCCCAGAGAATTGGGAAAAGGCTATAGCAGTTGTGTTCCTGCTCATGCACGGTGTATGCCCATAAAATGTATTCCTATATAAAGTTTCAGACAGCATCAGGAAGAATGTTAACAGTATATACAATTGTAAGTAAAAGTAATTATACAAATAAATGGTTAAAAAAAAGATACACAGAATATTTTCAGTTAACTTAATTTCACAAATAAATGCAACAAATAATGTAACGTTATAAAAGTAAATAAACATGTTTTGTGAGTCTACATTGTCATTGGTGTCAGTACTACATCTTATTTCCTCTTTCTTACATTACTTCTCTAACTGTGGCGTTTAAGATAACAATTTCCATTCTAGGGTTTCAGCACTACAGCTGAAATCAACTGTCAACGTTTGTGCCTCTGTCTGCGTGCCAAACGAGCAGACAGTTTGTTCTTCTCGTGGTGTAAGTTCATTTTGTGGTTTGCTGATTCACAACACTAGTTCCTCATAGTCCAACAGGTTTATTTGGAAGTTCTGAAAGCTTGCATAAAACCTGCCAGGTGTCAAAGCAAACACCTTCTGATCAAGAAGCACACTTACTGTATGGTTGATGTCCTCAGATCTATTTGAGATTGAGTGCTTTCCAGACTCTGGCTTCAGCTCACAGTCTTTATCAAATTGGTGCATGAGGTATTTCTGCTCTTCAATGGTCCTGCTGACTTTCTGTGCAATTTCAAACTGATGTTGGATGAGGTATTTTATGAGGCGCACATGGTGTTCACAGTTCTTGCATCAAATACTTTGGTATTGCTCTGGGCTGATTAGCTTGAAGACATATACAAATTATATTTGTGACATTGTACGAGAAGTAGTTGTAACAGTGATCTTAAATAAAAGGAAAATTAGGTTTGAATATCTGAGACTGTCATCATGCATTATGCAACACATTTGCAATGATAAACGTTGTGTATGTGCCACATAAAATGGGCTTTATCAGTTACTTCATTGTCAAGGGAAAAAAACTATGTATAAATTATCTAGGCTACAATTGTCACTATGATCAACTGAATATATTAAATGTAGCCTACAAATGTGAGCCTGTAGGACTTGAATAACACTGTTTTCGACCTTTATGATAAGTCTATAAAGAGTGTAATTATTAATACTGGAAAAATAAATAAACAGACAAACAAAGTTCACCTGTAGCTGCATGGCCTATTGCATTGACAAAAGTTAGCTGTAGATAGTTATGTTGTTAGAAGGTAGAGCACTTACTTTATGCGGTGATCACTTTTGTTGTTGTCACTTACAGCCGATGATGCACCAAAAACCGGTGCTTGTAGGTCATCTGTTGCTGGGCCTGGGTCCCTTAAATAGGCCTTGTCTCGACGGACTCTCTGTGCTTTCCTGAACAGACACTCTTTTGGTACTTTTGGGGGTAGAGACAGCTGCGGCACATCTTTTCGTTCTAACTCTAGAATTTGCTCTTTCCCTCATACTGCTTTTGAAAACCCATGACTTAGCGTGACAGGTCCCGTTATCTCTTCTAAAGCCAGTGTGTAGTCCGGTCACAATAAAGACGATTTACCTTGCAAAAGGTTATATTTGTTCCTGTTACAGTCATACGGTTCACTACAAACACGGTATACATCAACATATTTTGATGGGGTTTTAAATCGGTGATTTCAAGGCCATCTTCAGGCACTGTTGCACCTACAACACTAATCTAGTGAGCACCTCCGCCCAAGCAAGGCATTTCATTGGTTTGACGTATTGCGAGACATCACTGATTTACACCTGGTTCCCACCATTTTTTAGCTGATTTTGTGCTTCCCCAGGCTAGGTGAGGCATTACAGGTTTCTCCATTCATTGCCGAGTGGGATTCCTATCTCCTCCTTTCTCTAATATCTCTGTAGGAGGCTCCCGGTTTACTCGCTCAGGCAGGATGAAAACGACTATATCGACCATGATCCTTTGCTAGTTACTGTCACGATCGTCTTGACGAGAAGGAGTAGACCAAGGCGCAGCGTGTGAAACGAACATGACTTTAATTAGTTAAAGCACAAGTACAAACAAAACACGATCGTGAAGTCCACAGTAACACTGACTGAACACGGAACAAAAACCCACAACCCCAAGGTGAAAACAGACAGTATAAATATGGCTCCCAATCAGAGACAACGAGCCAACAGCTGACACTCGTTACCTCTGATTGGGAGTCACTCATTCAAACAAAGAAATACAACCACATAGAACAACCCAACCAAACAGAACACCACGAAACGAACACACCCTGGCTCAACATACAAAGTCCCGGAGCCAGAGCGTGACAGTACCCCCCCCCTAAAGGCGCGGACTGCGACCGCGGCTCAAAACCCCAAACAGGGGAGGGCTGGGTGGGCATTTCTCCTCGGAGGCGGCTCCGGCTCCGGGCTTGACCACCACCCTTCCACAATCCCCCCGTAGCGCCCCCGGTCCGGTCTGACCCCGCTGGCTGGATCTGGACCGGACATAGACGGAGCGGATTGCTCAAACTCCGTAGTGGAGTAGCTGACCTGATCAGGCACCGGACTGACGACGCGCACCCCTGGCTTGGCGCGTGAGGCAGGCACGGACCGGACCTGGCTGACGATACGCACCCTTGGCTTGGTGCGTGGAGCCGGAACGGACCTCACCAGGCTGACGACTCGCATCCTTGGCTTGGTGCGAGTAGCAGGAATGGGCTGGATCAGGCTGACGACTCGCACCCTTGGCTTGGTGCGAGTAGCAGGAACGAGCTGGGCCAGGCCGACGACGCACCCCGTAGGCTTGGTGCGTGGAGCAGGAACAGGCCGGGCAGGGCTGTCGACGCACACCGTAGACTTGGTGCGTGGAGCAGGAACAGGCCGGGCAGGGCTGTCGACGCACACCGTAGAATTGGTGCGTGGAGCAGGAACAGGCCGGGCAGGGCTGTCGACGCACACCGTAGACTTGGTGCGTGGAGCAGGAACAGGCCGGGCTGGGCTGGCGACGCACACCGTAGGCTTAGTGCGTGGAGCAGGAACAGGCCGGGCAGGGCTGTCGACGCACACCGTAGACTTGGTGCGTGGAGCAGGAACAGGCCGGGCAGGGCTGTCGACGCACACCGTAGACTTGGTGCGTGGAGCAGGAACAGGCCGGGCAGGGCTGTCGACGCACACCGTAGACTTGGTGCGTGGAGCAGGAACAGGCCGGGCAGGGCTGGCGACGCACACCGTAGACTTGGTGCGTGTAGCAGGAACAGGCCGGGCAGGGCTGTCGACGCACACCGTAGACTTGGTGCGTGGAGCAGGAACAGGCCGGGCAGGGCTGTCGACGCACACCGTAGACTTGGTGCGTGGAGCAGGAACAGGCCGGGCAGGGCTGGCGACGCATACCGTAGACTTGGTGCGTGTAGCAGGAACAGGCCGGGCAGGGCTGTCGACGCACACCGTAGACTTGGTGCGTGGAGCAGGAACAGGCCGGGCAGGGCTGTCGACGCACACCGTAGACTTGGTGCGTGGAGCAGGAACAGGCCGGGCAGGGCTGTCGACGCACACAGTAGACTTGGTGCGTGGAGCAGGAACAGGCCGGGCTGGGCTGGCGACGCACACCGTAGGCTTAGTGCGTGGAGCAGGAACAGGCCGGACCGTACTGGGAACACACACCACTGGCTTTAAACGGGGATCAGGAACGGGCCGGACCGGACTGGCAATCCACCTCAGTCCCTCTCGCCGTGCCTCTACGACTTCCTTCCCTCCTCTCGCCAATGGCTCCCGTAACCCGGTGGCCTTCTCTCCTCTTCTCCTATTTCGCCCTGTGGCAGCCTCCTGCTTCCCAGTCGCCCATGCCGTGTGCCCCCCCCTAAAAAATTATTGGGGGTGCCTCTCGTCCCTCCGACGATGGCACTGCTGACGCCGCTGCTCCTCTCTCGCCAGGGCCTTGATCCTACCCCAAGGTCCCTTGCCCCCGAGCATGTCCTCCCAGGACCACACTTTGCCCACCTGGGCCATCGCCAGCCTCTCCATCTCCTTTCCCGGCGCTTCCTCCCATGTCCAGTCTGCCTCCGTCTGGACACGCTGCTTGGTCGTTGTATGGTGGGTTTTTCTGTCACGATCGTCTTGACGAGAAGGAGTAGACCAAGGCGCAGCGTGTGAAACGAACATGACTTTAATTAGTTAAAGCACAAGTACAAACAAAACACGATCGTGAAGTCCACAGTAACACTGACTGAACACGGAACAAAAACCCACAACCCCAAGGTGAAAACAGACAGTATAAATATGGCTCCCAATCAGAGACAACGAGCCAACAGCTGACACTCGTTACCTCTGATTGGGAGTCACTCATTCAAACAAAGAAATACAACCACATAGAACAACCCAACCAAACAGAACACCACGAAACGAACACACCCTGGCTCAACATACAAAGTCCCGGAGCCAGAGCGTGACAGTTACTGCCAGTTTCACCATGATTCTTAGCAATTTTTGGAGCAATTCAGCCCCCATTCAGCAATATGGTGGCTTCAAATTCAAATACTTCTGGCTTCATGAGCTATCACTATCTGCTGGTTTTAATGTCAACGACTACATCACACAGATCGGGCTTGATCTGATTTATCTCATCGCGAAACTGCACAATGTGCGCATTGAGCTCACAAAGAATTACGAACAAAATGGAATTCGTTGGTCAATTAGTTTTACACAATTTTACAAAATAACCAACATTTTGGTTAATCGCTCAGGACTATTGTGTGTTAGCTTGCCTTTAGTTGGCTTGCTAGCTAACAAAGGAGAAGTAACGTTAGCCTAGTTAGCCTCCATTACTATATTATTGACTTGAGTTTTCTTTACCTATATTTAAATTATTCATCAAATAATTATTTGCTGAAGTTCTTGTTATAATAATAATATAATATGCCATTTAGCAGACGCTTTTATCCAAAGCGACTTACAGTCATCTGTGCATACTATTTTACGTATGGATGGTCCCGGGGATCGAACCCACTACCCTGGCGTTACAAGTGCCATGCTCTACCAATTGAGCTACAGAGCAGCTACAGTTGCCTATTTATACATTATTTATTAAATAATTATTTATTGAAGTTCTTGTCTCTCGTCATCATTGAACCTCTGCTAGCTAGCTACATGCCAATGATTTGTATAGCATAGCAACGTGGAATTAATAGAATGAACGACTGGGTCAAAGCATCCCAAAATACTTAATGACCAGCCTGTTTGGTTAGCAACTTCAGAACCTCAGAACTAACAACTGGCTTTTGCCCGGACTATATCGTCTGCTGGAAGGATGAAATAAAACAAATGTACTCATTAAAATAAAGTTGTAATCTTTAATAGAAATCTTGGCAACCGTTTTATAAAAGCAGTAAGTCCTTCTAACCAGGGGATTACTTTTTGTTTTTTGCGTGTTCTGACAAGCGAGCACATAGACATGGCCATTTTCATACTTTCATAGAATGTTAGGAAAGCGAACAGGCTACTATTCCCCATAGTCTATTAGTGCAATTTTGAAGGTCAACTACAAGCTGAAAAAGTTTTACAAGCGTTTATTGACTGTTGCCTTGTTAGATTTTAGCTCATCTCGCTCAGGCTAACATTAGTTGTTGATCTTGTTGTTGTTGATGTGCATAGGCAACAGGATGTGCATAGGCAACTGAGGGAGAAAGAGCCTACCTGTTCATGGTTGTTTGATCAATAGGACTGTTAAGTTCCCAAATGTAAGAGTCTCCTGTGGTATTTACATGTTTGCAGAAATCCATTAGGGTGTATTTTGTGGCTTTTGTCAAATGCTTTCTAATGATCTAAAGTTGCACTGTGCCTACTGCCTATAAACACACAGTCCAGTACAAAGTGAAGGATGGCAGGCCCGTGTGGCAAATGGCATATTTGCATATAGGCTTACTGTATCTCTGATTGTAGAGTCCAGTCCTGGACAAGAATTGCACGTTTTTCTTAGGTTACTGCAGTGTCTATTAATTGTCCAAACACACCGCCGTTTTCCCACTCTATATTGCTATAGAATTTTCACAAATGCCTTACTCTAAGTCATTCCCTAACATTCTATGAAAGTATGAAAACTTGAAAATGACCAGTGGAATTATGCTTTTAGAAATTTGTACAAATTCATAAAAAATTAAAAGCTGAAATGTCTCGAGTCAATAAGCATTCAACCCCTTTGTTATGGCAAGCGTAAATAAATTCAGGAGTAAAAGCAGTGGCGGCTCCTGAAAAAATTCTCAGGGGGGGCAATTTTTCTGATGATTTAGGTGACCTACACACATTTTAAAAAAGATATGTCCAGCAACAACATGAAGACAGGGGCAGCATATAAGTCAATACCAGAAGCATTTATTGACTGATCTCAAAAGTGTTGGCTTACCAGGGTTGGTGGAGCCCTCAGTTTCATCTTTGCCTCGCAAAGCTAACTCAAACACTCCGCAAAACTTCACACACTGGATTAGCCGGCTGAGGATGTGGCGGTTCTTGCTAATGTCGTAGTAAATATATTTGTTATAGTGAATATGGAATATGATATGTTGAGTAAAATGTTGTGCTAAGATCTATTTAGGTCAGGAGCTGGTTATAAGTTCTGTTCATATCCAATAACAATGGACAAAAGGGTCCTATCTTGTCAGCCTTGTCAGCAGGTGGCCAAGGACAACACCCACGCCATAGGCCTCTCAGTTCTTCCAACTCACGAGTTCTTGCTCTGAGGACACACACACACACACACACAAACACACACACACACACATCATCACTGTTAAACACACACACACACACACACACACACACATCATCACTGTTAAACACACACACACACACACACACACAAAAATCCCCTCTCTTAGGCTGAACATTTGAAGACAGAGAACCCGACTCAGAGCCAATGCAACAGTGACAGTAGCCTGGAGGGGACCTCGCCCAACTCATCAGGACCAATCAGAAGATCAGAACTACTAGATTCAACCTACTTCATTTATTGCATAAAATGTCTGCACACAATGTTTCGGGGCTCTCTTCAGATAATAATAATAATAATAATAATAATATGCCATTTAGCAGACGCTTTTATCCAAAGCGACTTACAGTCATGCGTGCATACATTTTTGTGTATGGGTGGTCCCGGGGATCGAACCCACTACCTTGGCGTTACAAGCGCCATGCTCTACCAGCTGAGCTACAGAAAGTGGATACTCATGGATGCGCATCGCAATTGTAAAATGTCAACACAATTGGAGACACCACGTCATTTTTGGAGACATGTTATTGACAGTAAACTATTGTAGATGCGACTGCTAACTAAATAAAACATTTTAGCTGGCTAGCTAATCATCTTAGCTAAATGTGGGGCAAACAATTCAGTTATTTACCGTTAATTTGAGGGATTGGGGTGAAAGAAATCGAGTTACATAGTGATACTTTACGATATACTGTATTGACAATATCGCAATATTTTAGCGCTAGTTGGCTGTACCTGCACCAAAACACCATTATTGTTCCTTCATAGCTTGTTCTCAATCTTTTCACATTGGGAGCCAATTTGTTTTCAGCACTTTTATTTCCATGACTGATCAAAACTCGTTCTCATGGCTTTCTGATCCCTCTGCAACAGACATATGGTGCGCAATAAAATCACAGTATCGAATCGCAATACGTATAGAATCATGAGACTCGCAATGCTGATGCATATATCTTATCGTGAGGTTCCTGGCAATTCCCAGCCCAAGTTCATTTGCCACAACAAATCTCTTCGCTAGCAAACGCGATGTCTTCTCCAAAACGGCAATGTGTCTCCAGCAATGTTTACTTTTTTGACGTTCTATGGCATCTCCACTTTCCAAGCATATATGACCACATGTAATATTTTGGTAAGTGATGCAAATAGTGAACTATGTAGGGCCAGGATGTAAAATATATGTAGCTGCAGCAATTTCTCTTATCTGATATGGTAAGTAATGGGGCTTAATTTATAGCTCCCTAAGAGTTTGACGAACGGGTCCGTGCACGCGATTCCAGATATCTTTACCTCTGAATAAACTGCCTTTATTATACCATATCCACCCTGTCCAAAGTCTCTACTTGGTCTCAGTTCTCCAGTAAACTTGTGATTATCAACACTAACCTCATCGTTGTGGCGGCGGACAGCTAGCCTGTATCCCTCATCAAGTTGAGTGGCAATGTTATTTTTCCGTTCGTACCAATTTTTGGAAAATCCTCGGGTGTAGGACTTTCCGCCTTTAGTAGAAACCTGTTGAATTATTAAATTTGGTCTGGGAGGTCCTAATTGTTTCGTTGCCAATTTATCTTCATTTGTTCGCCGACAAAAAGGAACTTCTTTCAAAGACACAATCCGCTCTTTTCTCAGTTACGTTCATGGTTACGTTACGTTACGTATGACGAAAGCGCGTAAGTGCAAGCCCTCAGACACCCATAGAGATTGTATTGAAGGCTCTGAAATTTGAAAAAAATAGATTTTACATTAGAGGCTATGAGAGACTTCTGGGCGATTTTCAACCTGACTGAAATCGCCCCAAAAGGGGGGGGAGCCATTTGAAGCACGACTTTAGCCTGATTTGACATTTAGTGGCAGTGTGGCACTGTGGCAGATCAGACGTATAGATTACAACACTGATAACTACTGTTGCCGTGATATAATTGATTAGAAAAAAAATCCCTTCCTTTTCCCGTTTGGCAGTGCGTCGCCCATATCGCCCTATTGAACAGGCCGCCCCTGAGTAAAAGTGTGCTTAAAAAGTGACATGGACTCACTCTGTTTGCAATACTAGTGTTTAACATTACTTTTTAATGACTATCTCATCTCTTTAACCAACACATACAATTATCTGCAAGGTCCCTCAGTCGAGCAGTGAATTTCAAACACAGATTCAACCACGAAGACCAGGGAGGTTTTCCAATGCCTCGCAAAGATTGGCACCAATTGGTAGATTATTTTTTTTAAAGCAGACATTGAATATCCCTTTGAGCATGGTGAAGTTATTAATTACACTTTGGGTGGTGTATCAATACACCCAGTCACTACAAAGATACAGGTGTCCTTCCTAATTCAGTTGCCAGAGATGAAGGAAACCGCTCAAGGATTTCACCATGAAACCAATGAAGACTTTAAAACAGTTTAGTTTAATGGCTGTAATAAGAGAAAACTAACCTAAATTACAGAATGAAAAGAAGGAAACCTGTACAGAATAAAAATATTCCAAAACATGCATCCTGTTTGCAACAAGGCACAAAAGTAAAACTGCAATTAATGTGGCAAATAAATGAACGTTATGTCCTGAATACAAAGCGTTATCTTTGGGGCAAATCCAACACAACACATCACTGAGTACCACTCTTCATATTTTCAAGCATGGTGGTGGCTGCATCATATTACGGGTATGCTTGTCATCGGCAAGGAATAGGGAGTTTTTAAAAATAAAAGGAAATGGAATAGAGCTTAGCACAGATTAAATCCTAGATGAAAACCTGGTTCAGTCTGCTGTCCAACAGACAATGGAAGACAAATTCACCTTTCAGCAGGAAAATAACCTAAAACCCATGGCCAAATATACAGTGCCTTGCAAAAGTATTCATCCCCCTTGGCATTTTTCCTATTTTGTTGCATTACAGCCTGTGATTAAAATTGATTTTTATTTGGATTTCATGTAATGGACATTCACAAAATAGTCCAAATTGGTGAAGTGAAATTAAAAAAATAACTTGTTTAAAATAATTCTAAAAAATAAATAATGGAAAAGTGGTGCGTGCATATGTATTCACCCCCTTTGCTATGAAGCCCCTAAATAAGATCTGGTGCAGCAAATTACCTCCAGAAGTCGCATAATTAGTTAAATAAAGTCCACCTGTGTGCAATGATCTCAGTAAATATACACCTGTTCTGAAAGGCCCCAGAGTCTGCAACAAAACTAAGCAAGGGGCACCACCAAGCAAGCGGCACCTTGAAGACCAAGGAGCTCTCCAAACAGGTCAGGGACAAAGTTGTGGAGAAGTACAGATCAGGGTTGGGTTATAAAAAAAGATCAGAAACTTTTAACATCACACAGAGCACCATTTAATCCATTATAAAAAAATTGAAAGAATATGGCACCACAGCAAACCTGCCAAGAGAGGGCCGCCCACCAAAACTCACTGACCAGGCAAGGAGGGCATTAATCAAAGAGGCAACAAAGAGACCAAAGATAACCCTGAAGGAGCTGCAAAGCTCCACAGCGGAGATTGGAGTATCTGTCCATAGGACCACTTTAAGCCATACACTCCACAGAGCTGGGCGGAAGAGTGGCCAGAAAAAAGCAATTGCTTGAAGAAAAAAATAAGCAAACACGTTTGATGTTCACCAAAAGGCATGTGGGAGACTCCCCAAACATATGGAAGAAGAGACTCTGGTCAGATGAGACTAAAATTGAGCTTTTTGGCCATCAAGGAAAACGCTATGTCTGGCGCAAACCCAACACCTCTCATCACCCCGAGAACACCATCCCCACAGTGAAGCAGGGTGGTGGCAGCATCATGCTGTGGGTATGTTTTTCATCGGCAGGGACTGTGAAACTGGTCAGAATTGAAGGAATGCTGGATGGCGCTAAATAGAGGGAAATTCTTGAGGGAAACCTGTTTCAGTCTTCCAGAGATTTGAGACTGGGATGGAGATTCACCTTCCAGCAGGACAATGACCCTAAGCATACTGCTAAAGCAACACTCAAGTGGTTTAAGGGGAAACATTTAAATGTCTTGGAATGGCCTAGTCAAAGCCCAGACCTCAATCCAATTGAGAATCTGTGGTATGACTTAAAGATTGCTGTACACCAGCGGAAGTCATCCAACTTGAAGGAGCTGGAGCAGCTTTGCCTTGAAGAATGGGCAAAAATCCCAGTGGCTAGATGTGCCAAACTTAGAGAGACATACCCCAAAATACTTGCTGCTGTAATTGCTGCAAAAGGTAGCTCTACAAAGTATTGACTTTGGGGGGTGAATAGTTATGCACACTCAAGTTTTCTGTTTTTTTGTCTTATTTCTTGTTTGTTTTACAATAAAAAACATTTTGCATCTTCAAAGTGGTAGGCATGTTGTGTAAATCAAAGGATACAAACCCCCCAAAAATCTATTTTAATTCCAGGTTGTAAGGCAACAAAATAGGAAAAATGCCAAGGGGGGGTGAATACTTTCGCAAGCCACTGTACACTTAAGTTGCTTACCAAGATGATATTGGATGTTCCTGAGTGGCCTAGTTACAGTTTTGACTTAAATCGGTTTGGAAATATATGGCAAGACTTCAAAATGGCTGTCTAGCAATGATCAACAACCAATTTGACAGAGCTTGAAGAATACTAAAAAGAATAATGTTCAAATGTTGTACAATCAAGGTGTGCAAAGCTCTTAGAGACTTACCCAGAAAGACTCACAGCTGTAACTGCAATCAAAGGTGATTCTAACATGTATTGACTTAAAGGTGTGAATATTTACACTACCGTTCAAAGGTTTGGGGTCACTTAGAAATGTCCTTGTTTTCGAAAGAAAAGCAATTTTTTAGTCATTTAAAATAACATCAAATTGATCAGAAATACAGTGTAGACATTGTTTATGTTGTAAATGGTTATTGTAGCTGGAAAAGTTTGATTTTCTACATAGGCGTATAGAGGCACATTATCAGCAACCATCAGTCCTGTTCTCCAATGGCACGTTGTGTTTTCATTTTTTTTCTTTTTTTTGGGGTGGTAGATCAGCTTAATATTGCATATAGATTGTAACTTCCATCAATGTAATTGTCTGCATCACTTCCAATCACCCATGTTTTTGTATATATATATTTTATATATATATATATATATATATATATATATATATATATATATATATATATATATATATATACAGTGGGGGAAAAAAGTATTTAGTCAGCCACCAATTGTGCAAGTTCTCCCACTTAAAAAGATGAGAGAGGCCTGTAATTTTCATCATAGGTACACGTCAACTGTGACAGACAAATTGAGAATTTTTTTTCCAGAAGATCACGTTGTAGGATTTTTTATGAATTTATTTGCAAATTATGGTGGAAAATAAGTATTTGGTCACCTACAAACAAGCAAGATTTCTGGCTCTCACAGACCTGTAACTTCTTCTTTAAGAGGCTCCTCTGTCCTCCACTCGTTACCTGTATTAATGGCACCTGTTTGAACTTGTTATCAGTATAAAATACACCTATCCACAACCTCAAACAGTCACATTCCAAACTCCACTATGGCCAAGACCAAATAGCTGTCAAAGGACACCAGAAACCAAATTGTAGACCTGCACCAGGCTGGGAAGACTGAATCTGCAATAGGTAAGCAGCTTGGTTTGAAGAAATCAACTGTGGGAGCAATTATTAGGAAATGGAAGAAACACAAGACCACTGATAATCTCCCTCGATCTGGAGCTCCACGCAAGATCTCACCCCGTGGGGTCCAAATGATCACAAGAACGGTGAGTAAAAATCCCAGAACCACACAGGGGGACCTAGTGAATGACCTGCAGAGAGCTGGGACCAAAGTAACAAAGCCTACCATCAGTAACACACTACGCCGCCAGGGACTCAAATCCTGCAGTGCCAGACGTGTCCCCCTGCTTAAGCCAGTACATGTCCAGGCCCGTCTGAAGTTTGCTAGAGTGCATTTGGATGATCCAGAAGAGGATTGGGAGAATGTCATATGGTCAGATGAAACCAAAATAGAACTTTTTGGTAAAAACTCAACTCGTCGTGTTTGGAGGACAAAGAATGCTGAGTTGCATCCAAAGAACACCATACCTACTGTGAAGCATGGGGGTGGAAACATCATGCTTTGGGGCTGTTTTTCTGCAAAGGGACCAGGACGACTGATCCGTGTAAAGGAAAGAATGAATGGGGCCATGTATCGTGAGATTTTGAGTGAAATCCTCCTTCCATCAGCAAGGGCATTGAAGATGAAACGTGGCTGGGTCTTTCAGCATGACAATGATCCCAAACACACCACCCGGGCAACGAAGGAGTGGCTTCGTAAGAAGCATTTCAAGGTCTTGGAGTGGCCTAGCCAGTCTCCAGATCTCAACCCCATAGAAAATCTTTGGAGGGAGTTGAAAGTCTGTGTTGCCCAGCGACAGCCCCAAAACATCACTGCTCTAGAGGAGATCTGCATGGAGGAATGGGCCAAAATACCAGCAACAGTGTGTGAAAACCTTGTGAAGACTTACAGAAAACGTTTGACCTGTGTCATTGACAACAAAGGGTATATAACAAAGTATTGAGAAACTTTTTTTATTGACCAAATACTTATTTTCCACCATAATTTGCAAAGAAATTCATTAAATATCCTACAATGTGATTTTCTGGAGAAAAAAAAATCTTATTTTGTCTGTCATAGTTGACTTGTACCTATGATGAAAATTACAGGTCTCTCTCATCTTTTTAAGTGGGAGAACTTGCACAATTGGTGGCTGACTAAATACTTTTTTCCCCTACTATATATATATATATATATATATATATATATATATATATATATATATATATATATATATATATATACATACACACACACACACACACATACATACATACATACATACATACATACATACATACATACATACATACATACATACATACATACATACATACATACATACATACATACATACATACATACATACTTACACATACATATCCTTTAAAAAAAAATATATATATATGGCACGTTGTGTTTGCTAATCCTAATTGATCATTAGAAAACACTTTTGAAATTACTTTAGCACAGCTGAAAACTGTTGTGCTGATTAAAGAAGCAATAAATCTGGCCTTCTTGACACTACTTGAGTATCTGGAGCATCAACAATTGTGAGTTCGATTACAGAATCAAAATGGCCAGAAACAAAGAACTTTCTTCTGAAACTCGTCAGTCTATTCTTGTTCTGAGAAATGAAGGCTATTCCATGCGAGAAATTGCCAAGAAACTGAAGATCTCGCACAACGCTGTGTACTACTCCCTTCACAGATCAGCGCAAACTGGCTCTAACCAGAATAAAAAGAGGAGTGGGAGGCCCCGGTGCACAACTGAGCAAGAGGACAAATACATTAGAGTGTCTAGCTTGAGAAACAGACGCCTCACAGGTCCTCAACTGGTAGCTTCATTAAATAGTACCCGCAAAACACCAGTCTCAACGTCAACAGTGAAGAGGTGACTCAGGGATGCTGACCTTCTAGGCAGAGTTGCAAAGAAAAAGCCATATCTCAGACTGCCCATCTTAATCTTTTCTTTTTATTGGCCAGTCTGAGATATGGCTTTTTCTTTGCAACTTTGCCTAGAAGGTCAGCATCCCGGAGTCGGAGTTGTATTGCTTCTTTAATCAGCACAACAGTTTTCAGCTGTCCTAACATAATTACAAAAGGGTTTTCTAATGATCAATTAGCCTTTTAAAATGATAAACTTGGATTAGCAAACACAACGTGCCATTGGAACACAGGACTGATGGCTGCTGATAATGGGCCTCTGTACGCCTATGTAGATATTCCATATAAAATCAGCCGTTTCCAGCTACAATGTCTACACTGTATTTCTGATCCATTTGATGTTATTTTAAAATAAATTGCCTTTCTTTCAAAAACAAGGACATTTCTAAGTGACCCCAAACTTTTGAACTGTAGTGTATGTACATTTTTACCTGATGGAGACTTGCTTCATCAAAAACGACACCGCCGGTAATTGAAGTTGCTCAATGCAAAGATAGAAACAATGCAAACAACTCTTGAAAAGCAGCAAGGTCAACAGCCTCCTGGAGAAGCTGATGATAGAAAATCGAAATCTCATGAAAACCAGTTTGGAGCAGAAAGTCAATGAAATCTGTGACGATATTGACCTGGATATAGCGCTCCTAAATTCAACCCCAAATAACCCAACTAACCGGTTCAACCCAGATATACGCTATACATACAAAGGTTTGTGGAAACTCCTTCAAATTAGTGGATTTGGCTATTTCAGCCACACCCGTTGCTGACAGGTGTATAAAATCGAGCACACACGCATGCAATCTCCATAGACAAACATTGGCAGTATAATTGACTTTTTGAAGAGCTCAGTGACTTTCAACGTGGCACCGTCATAGCATGACACCTTTCCATCAAGTCAGTTTGTCAAATTTCTACGTTGCTAGAGCTGCCCTGGTCAACTGTAAGTGCTGTTACTGTGAGGTGGAAATGTCTAGGAGCAACAACGGCTCAGCCACAAAGTGGTAGGCCACACAAGCTCACAGAACGGGACCGCCGAGTGCTGAAGCGTGTAGCGCGTAAAAATCATCTGTCCTCGGTTGCAACACTCACTACCGAGTTCCAAACTGCTTCTTGAAGCAACGTCAGCACAATAACTGTTCGTTGGGAGCTTCACAAAATGGGTTTACATGGCCGAGCAGCCGCACACAAGCATAAGATCACCATGCGCAATGCCAAATGTCAGCTGGTGTGCTGTAAAGCTCGCTGCCATTGGACTCTGGAGCAGTGGAAATGCATTCTCTGGAGTGATTAATAATGCTTCACCATCTGGCAGTCCAATGGACGAATCTGGGATTGGTGGATGCCAGGAGAATGCTACCTGTCCCAATGCATAGTGCCAACTGTAAAGTTTGGTAATGGTCTGGGTCTGTTTTTCATGGTTCGGTCTAAGCCCCTTAGTTCCAGTGAAGGGAAATCTTAACACACAGCATACAATGACATTGTAGACGATTCTGCGCTTCCAACTTTGTGGCAACAGTTTGGGGAAGGCCCTTTCCTATTTCAGCATGACAATGCCCTCGTGCACAAAGTGAGGTCAATACAGAAATGGTTTGTCAAGATCGGTGTGGAAGAAATTGACTGGCCTGCACAGAGCCCTGACCTCAACCCCCATCGAACACCTTTGGGATTAGTTGGAACGCCGACAGCGGGCCTAATCGCCCAACATCAGTGCCCAACCTCACTAATGCTCTTGTGGCTGAATGGAAGCAAGTCCCCGCAGCAACGTTCTAACATCTAGTGGAACGCCTTCCCAGAAAAGTGGAGGTTGTTATAGCAGCAAAGGTGGGACCAACTCCATATTAATGCCCATGATTTTGGAATGAGATGTTCGACGAGCAGGTATCCACATACCTTTAAATAACGTGGTTATTGTTTGGGTATTACAAAAGTTGTACATGTATTTATTCTTTAAGGAATATAATGCTTAATGACTAGAAATGACAGCAACACATTTACATTTACATTACATTTACGTCATTTAGCAGACACTCTTATCCAGAGCGACTTACAAATTGGTGCATTCACCCTATAGCCAGTGGGATAACCACTTTACAATATGTTTTTTTTATAAATTTTTTTAGGGGGGGGGGGGGGGGGTAGAAGGATTACTTTATCCTATCCCGGGTATTCCTTAAAGAGGTGGGGTTTCAAATGTCTCCGGAAGGTGGTGAGTGACTCCGCTGTCCTGGCGTCGTGAGGGAGCTTGTTCCACCATTGGGGTGCCAGAGCAGCGAACAGTTTTGACTGGGCTGAGCGGGAACTCTGCTTCCGCAGAGGAAGGGGAGCCAGCAGGCCAGAGGTGGATGAACGCAATGCCCTCGGTTGGGTGTAGGGACTGATCAGAGCCTGAATGTACAGAGGTGCCGATCCCCTCACAGCTCCATAGGCAAGCACCATGGTCTTGTAACAGATGCGAGCTTCAACTAGAAGCCAGTGGAGTGTGCGGAGGAGCGGGGTGACGTGAGAGAACTTGGGAAGGTTGAACACCAGACGGGCTGCGGCATTCTGGATGAGTTGTAGGGGTTTAATGGCACAGGCAGGGAGCCCAGCCAACAGCGAGTTGCAGTAATCCAGACGGGAGATGACAAGTGCCTGGATTAGGACCTGTGCCGCTTCCTGTGTAAGGCAGGGTCGTACTCTCCGAATGTTGTAGAGCATGAACCTGCAGGATCGGGTCACCGCCTTGATGTTAGCGGAGAACGACAGGGTGTTGTCCAGGGTCACGCCAAGGCTCTTCGCACTCTGGGAGGAGGACACAACGGAGTTGTCAACCGTGATGGCGAGATCATGGAACGGGCAGTCCTTCCCCGGGAGGAAGAGCAGCTCCGTCTTGCCAAGGTTCAGCTTGAGGTGGTGATCCGTCATCCATACTGATATGTCTGCCAGACATGCAGAGATGCGATTCGCCACCTGGTTATCAGAATTACAACAGCTAGCTCACCACGACAATCCTTGTAGCGTGTAATAATTTAATTGGAGCCTAGTTTAATTGTTGTTTAGCTTTTTTATTCCCAAATCGAACTATTATTTAAGTTTGTATATTTTAAACAATTTAGACTTAATCTTTAGGATAAACGCGGAATCTATTCAAGGAAACGTTTTGAATTTCCAATTACATGGGGGGGATTTCCGCGTTGAGAACCCACTCCCCTGTTCAATGTTTTCGAAAGAGGCAGAAAAAAGTCAGCGCCACAACGCGGAAAATTACAAAAACCACGGGCTGAACGGAAAACCCAATCTGAAATCTGTTTGACGTGTAGCCTACAGGATGTGTGATCTCTAAATGATAACCATTTAATGTTCTTAACAAGTTACATTATAGCATCAAAGTGACTCTTTCCATAGGCTCAGGAAGCACATGACCGGGCTATAGTAGACTCAAATCCACTCTTTCAGATCTGAAATGTCAGCTGTTTTCTTGCCATTTACATGAACTTGCTATCAACAAGACTCCCCACATGGCATGGGCCAACAACCTCATGTATTGTATATGCTGCTATAACATTACTGTGCTATAACCATAATCTTCCAAGCAGCCATATTACTCAACAACAACAACAACAACAACATCAACAACAACAAACAGATATTAATTAACTGATGTCAAAGAAACTGATGACGCGAACTGGCTGAGTCGATTCAGTGGCTAGCTTTGCACTTGACTGGCTAACAGTAGCTGCTAGGGGTAAGTTATAACCTACATTTGTGTTTTGTTTTTACATACTGGTAACCAGAGTCGTTCAAGAGAATTTGGGACATGGGTGACTAGTTAACGTTAGCTTGGCTCTCTCTGTGTGTTCGTGCCGTGGGAGGAGGGTTTTTTTCGTTGGCAGAAAGCAATGGCTAGCTAGTATGCTAACTATTCTAGCTAACTAACTGGCTGAATAAGTTGACGACAGACTTGCTCAAGCTGTCGGGACTAACCCAGAACTTTACACAACGTTAGACACGGACACGAATGATCTGCTTGGCGTGTTGACACACTGGTGGTTTGTTGTGGCCGAGTATAGGTGCTAAACCGTGTTGTTGTAGGCTGGCATGCTAGTTGGCTGTGGCGTCATAGGATTCGGTGCCCTGGACGGTTTTCACTGAAGAATACTGTACCAAGTTAGCTAGCTGAATAAACTAAGTTAGTCTATTCCTAGAAAACATTGAACCGCTGTAGTTTACAACAATTATAGTTTCTGAGGTAGAAATTGGGAGAGTTATATTTGGGTGTTTCAGTGAAACGTAATTGAGGGAGGCCTCGCTCTCTCGCTTTCCCAGATGTTTAGTTCATTTCATTCCGATCTCCTTTGCAATATTGTAGCCATTTTCTGTAGCCTGTCAACTATGCGTCTGTCTATCCCTGTTCTCTCCTCTCCGCACAGGCTATACAAACGCCTCACACTGCGTGGCTGCTGCCACTCTAACCTGGTGGTCCCTGCACGCACAACCCACGTGGAGTTTCAGGTCTCCGACAGCCTCTGGAACTGCCGTTCTGCGGCCAACAAGGCAGAGTTAATCTCAGCCTATGCTACCCTCCAGTCCCTCGACTTCTTGGCGCTGACGGAAACATGGATTACCACTGAAAACGCTGCTAATCCTACTGCTCTCTCCTCGTCTGACCATGTGTTCTCGCATACCCCGAGAGCATCTGGTCAGCGGGGTGGTGGCACAGGAATCCTCATCTCTCCCAAGTGGACATTCTCTCTTTCTCCCCTGAAATCTCCTCATTTGAATTTCATGCTGTCACAGTCACTAGCCCATTCAAGCTTAACATCCTTATCATTTATCGCCCTCCAGGTTCCCTTGGAGAGTTCATCAATGAGCTTGATGCCTTGATAAGTTCCTTTCCTGAGGATGGCTCACCCCTCACAGTTCTGTGTGACTTTAACCTCCCTACGTCTACCTTTGACTCATTTCTCTCTGCCTCCTTCTTTCCACTCCTCTCCTCTTTTGACCTCACCCTCTCACCGTCCCCCCTACTCACAAGGCAGGCAATACGCTTGACCTCATTTTTACTAGGTGCTGTTCTTCTACTAATCTCACTGCAACTCCCCTCCAAGCCTCCGACCACTACGTTGTATCCTTTTCTCTCTCGCTCTCCTCCAACACTACTCACTCTGCCCCTACTCAGATGGTAATGCGCCATCGCAACCTTCACTCTCTCTCTCCCACTACTCTCTCCTCTTCCATCCTATCATCTCTTCCCTCTGCTCAATCCTTCTCCCTCCAATCTCCTGATTCTTTCTCCTCAACCCTCCTCTCCTCCCTTTCTGCATCCTTTGACTCTCTATGTCCCCTATCCTCCAGACCGGCTCGGTCCTCCCCTCCTGCTCCGTGGCTTGATGACTCATTGCGAGCTCACAGAACAGGGCTCCAGGCAGCCGAGCGGAAATGGAGGAAAGCTAGACTCCCTGCGGACCTGGCATCTTTTCACTCCCTCCTCTCTACATTTTCTTCCTCTGTTTCTGCTGCTAAAGCCACTTTCTACCACTCTAGATTCCAAGCATCTGCCTCTAACCCTAGGAAGCTCTTTGCCACCTTCTCCTCCCTGCTGAATCCTCCTCCCCCTCCCCCCCCTCCTCCCTCTCTGTGGATGCCTTCATCAACCATTTTGAAAAGAAGGTTGACGACATCCGATCCTCGTTTATTAAGTCAAATGACACCGCTGGTCCTGCTCACACTGCCCTACCCTATTCTTTGACTTCTTTCTCCCCTCTCTCTCCAGATGAAATCTTGCGACTTGTGACGGCCGGCCGCCCAACAACCTGCCCACTTGACCCTATCCCCTCCTCTCTTCTCCAGACCATTTCCGGAGACCTTCTCCCTTACCTCACCTCGCTCATCAACTCATCCTTGACCGCTGGCTATGTCCCTTCCGTCTTCAAGAGAGCGAGAGTTGCACCCCTTCTCAACAAACCTACACTAGATCCCTCCGCTGTCAACAACTACAGACCAGTATCCCTTCTATCTTTTCTCTCCAAAACTATTGAGCGTGCCGTCTTTAGCCAACTCTCTTGCTATCTCTCTCAGAATGACCTTCTTGATCCAAACCAGTCAGGTTTCAAGACTGGTCATTCAACTGAGACTGCTCTCTGTGTCCCGGAAGCTCACCGCACTGCTAAAGCTAACTCTCTCTCCTCTGCTTTCGTCCTTCTAGACCTATCTGCTGCCTTTGATACTGTGAACCATCAGATCTTCCTCTCCACCCTCTCCGAGTTGGCCCTCTCCTATTCTCGCTATACACCACGTCACTTGGCTCTGTCATATCCTCACATGGCCTCCCCTATCATTGCTACGCAGATGACACACAACTAATCTTCTCCTTTCCCCCTTTTGATAACCAGGTGGCGAATCGCATCTCTGCATGTCTGGCAGACATATCAGTGTGGATGACGGATCACCACCTCAAGCTGAACCTCGGTAAGACGGAGCTGCTCTTCCTCCCGGGGAAGGACTGCCCGTTCCATGATCTCGCCATCACGGTTGACAACTCCGTTGTGTCCTCCTCCCAGTGTGCAAAGAGCCTTGGCGTGACCCTGGACAACACCCTGTCGTTCTCCGCTAACATCAAGGCGGTGACCCGATCCTGTAGGTTCATGCTCTACAACATTCGGAGAGTACGACCCTCCCTTACACAGGAAGCGGCACAGGTCCTAATCCAGGCACTTGTCATCTCCCGTCTGGATTACTGCAACTCGCTGTTGGCTGGGCTCCCTGCCTGTGCCATTAAACCCCTACAACTCATCCAGAATGCCGCAGCCCGTCTGGTGTTCAACCTTCCCAAGTTCTCTCACGTCACCCCGCTCCTCCGCACACTCCACTGGCTTCCAGCTCAAGCTCCCTCAAGACGCCAGGACAGCAGAGTCACTCACCACCTTCCGGAGACACTTGAAACCCCACCTCTTTAAGGAATACCTGGGATAGGATAAAGTAATCCTTCTACCCCCCCTTACCCCACTCCCCCCAAAAAATAATAATAATTGTAAAGTGGTTATCCCACTGGCTATAAGGTGAATGCATCAATTAGTAAGTCGCTCTGGATAAGAGCGTCTGCTAAATGACGTAAATGTAAATGTAAAATGTATATATACACTACCGGTCAAAGGTTTTAGAACACCTACTCATTCAAGGGTTTTTCTTTATTTTTTTACTATTTTCTACATTGTAGAATAATAGTGAAGACATCAAAACTATGAAATAACACATATGGAATAATGTAGTAACCAAAAAAGTGTTAAACAAATCTAAATATATTTTATATTTGAGATTCTTCAAATAGCCACCCTTTGCCTTGATGACAGCTTTGCGCATTCTTGGCATTCTCTCAACAAGCTTCATGAGGTAGTCACCTAGAATGCATTTCAATTATCAGGTGTGCCTTCTTATAAGTTAATTTGTGGAATTTCTTTCCTTCTTAATGTGTTTGAGCCAATCAGTTGTGTTGTGACAAGGTAGGGGGGTATACAGAAGATAGCCCTATTTGGTAAAAGATCAAGTCCATTTTATGGCAAGAACAGCTCAAATAAGCAAAGATAAACAACAGTCCATCATTACTTTAAGACATGAAGGTCAGTCAATACGGAAAATTAAGGAAGTTTCTTCAAGTGCAGTCGCAAAAACCATCAAGCGCTATGATGAAACTGGCTCTCATGAGGACTGCCACAGGAATGGAAGACCCAGAGTTACCTCTGCTGCAGAGGATAAGTTCATTAGAGTTACCAGCCTCAGAAATAACAGCCCAAATAAATGCTTCACAGAGTTCAAGTAACAGACACATCTCAACATCAACTGTTCAGAGGAGACTATGTGAATCAGGCCTTCATGGTCGAATTGCTGCAAAGAAACCACCCCTAATGGACACCATTAAGAAGAAGAGACTTGCTTGGGCCAAGAAACACGAACAATGGACATCAGACCATTGGAAATGTGTCCTTTGGTCTGGAGTCCAAATTGGAGATTTTTGCTTCCAACCGCTGTGTCTTTGTGAGACGCGGTGTGGGTGAGCAGATGATCTCCACATGTGTATTTCCCACCGTAAAGCATGCAGGAGTAGGTGTTATGGTGTGGGGTTGCTTTGCTGGTGACACTGTCTGTGATTTATTTAGAATTCAAGGCACACTTAACCAGCATGTCTACCACAGCATTCTGCAGCGATACGCCATCCCATCTGGTTTGGGCTTAGAGGGACTATCATTTGTTTTTCAACAGGACAATGACCCAATACACCTCCAGGCTGTGTAAGGGCTATTTTACCAAGAAGGAGAGCGATGGAGTACTGCATCATATGACCTGGCCTCCACAATCCCCCAACCTCAACCAAATTGTGATTGTTTGGGATAAGTCGCACCGCAGAGTGAAGGAAAAGCAGCCAGCAAGTGCTCAGCATATGTGGGAACTCCTTCAAGACGGTTGGAAAAGCATTCCAGGTGAAGCTGGTTGAGAGACTGCCAAGAGTGTACAAAGCTGTCATCAAGGCAAAGGGTGGCTATTTGAAGAATCTCAAATAAAAAATATTTTTTCATTTGTTTAAAACTTTTTTAGTTACCACATGATTCCATATGTGTTATTTCATAGTTTTGATGTCTTCACTATTATTCTATAATGTAGAAAATAGTTTAAATTTTTTTTAAGTAAAACCCTTGAATGAGTAGGTGTGTCCAAACTTTTGACTGGTACTGTATATATATATACACTGCTCAAAAAAATAAAGGGAACACTTAAACAACACATCCTAGATCTGAATGAATGAAATAATCTTATTAAATACTTTTTTCTTTACATAGTTGAATGTGCTGACAACAAAATCACACAAAAATTATCAATGGAAATCAAATGTATCAACCCATGGAGGTCTGGATTTGGAGTCACCCTCAAAATTAAAGTGGAAAACCACACTACAGGCTGATCCAACTTTGATGTAATGTCCTTAAAACAAGTCAAAATGAGGCTCAGTAGTGTGTGTGGCCTCCACGTGCCTGTATGACCTCCCTACAACACCTGGGCATGCCAACCGCACCAGCATATGGTTCACAAGGGGTCTGAGGATCTCATCTCGGTACCTAATGGCAGTCAGGCTACCTCTGGCGAGCACATGGAGGGCTGTGCGGCCCCCCAAAGAAATGCCACCCCACACCATGACTGACCCACCGCCAAACCGGTCATGCTGGAGGATATTGCAGGCAGCAGAACATTCTCCACGGCGTCTCCAGACTCTGTCACGTCTGTCACATGTGCTCAGTGTGAACCTGCTTTCATCTGTGAAGAGCACAGGGCGCCAGTGGCGAATTTGCCAATCTTGGTGTTCTCTGGCAAATGCCAAACGTCCTGCACGGTGTTGGGCTGTAAGCACAACCCCCACCTGTGGACGTCGGGCCCTCATACCACCCTCATGTAGTCTGTTTCTGACCGTTTGAGCAGACACATGCACATTTGTGGCCTGCTGGAGGTCATTTTGCAGGGCTCTGGCAGTGCTCCTCCTGCTCCTCCTTGCACAAAGGCGGAGGTAGCGGTCCTGCTGCTGGGTTGTTGCCCTCCTACGGCCTCCTCCACGTCTCCTGATGTACTGGCCTGTCTACTGGTAGCGCCTCCATGCTCTGGACACTACGCTGACAGACACAGCAAACCTTCTTGCCACAGCTCGCATTGATGTGCCATCCTGGATGAGCTGCACTACCTGAGCCACTTTTGTGGGTTGTAGACTCCGTCTCATGCTACCACTAGAGTGAAAGCACCGCCAGCATTCAAAAGTGACCAAAACATCAGCCAGGAAGCATAGGAACTGAGAAGTGGTCTGTGGTCACCACCTGCAGAACCACTTCTTTATTGGGGGTGTCTTGCTAATTGCCTATAATTTCCACCTGTTGTCTATTCCATTTGCACAACAGCATGTGAAATGTATTGTCAATCAGTGTTGCTTCCTAAGTGGACAGTTTGATTTCACAGAAGTGTGATTGACTTGGAGTTACATTGTGTTGTGTAAGTGTTCCCTTTATTTTTTTGAGCAGTGTATGTAAAATCCAGACTCAGACGTTTTGGTTTTACGGTCTAGTGTTAATTTGCTATTTATTGAGAAATTACATATTTGGATCATTACATATGAATGATCTAATAAATATCTTGGCATATTTCTTTAGAACAATTATTCAGCATTGAATTCCAAATTCTATCCAGCATATTATTTTAAAATTGTGGGTGGTATATACTGCAGATACTGTAGATTGTGGGTTCTATCAATGTAATTGTCTGCATCATTTCCAATCCCCCATATACTTTAACTGTCACGACTTCCGCCGAGGCTGTCCCCCCTTTATTGTGAGAGCGTGTAGCTTGGATGAGCTACATTTCACTGTGTAATTGCCAAGGTGGATGTTTTCCCTTGTACAGTTTCGGTTGACGCTTGGGGCGTTTGATTTATGCAAATGGTTTAAACTCTGGACTTCGGTATTTTACCTCCTGTGCCTGACTCCTTCTTTCACACCTCGTCACAGAATCACTCACCTGATCTGATATGGAATCAGCAGGAGAAGACCGCATGCCTGGAGTTGTGGCAAGAGGCCAGGAGCATTCATCGATGTTGGCCAGCTTGGGGGAAGCGATGGATCGGGTTCTTCAGGTGGTAGAACTTCTGGAGAGGAGAGGATCCGATCTATCGAGACCAGCTGGTCAACCAGATCCAGCCACCTACACCCCAGCCCCTGGAGGGATCCAGATATCCCGGCCACCGGCGTTTGACGGGACTGCAGCACGATGTAAGGGATTCCTACTCCAACTGGAGTTGTATTTCTCCATCATCAGGCCGGAGCCACGGGAGCGGGAGAAGGTATCCGTCCTCGTTTCCTGCCTTTGTGGGAGAGCCCTGGAGTGGGCCAACGCGGTATGGAACGAGCGAGGTACCGCGATGGAGAACTACGGGGAGTTTAATCACCTCTTTCCGGCCGTTTTTGATCACCCGCCTGAGGGACGAGAGGCGGGCGAATGACTGGTTCATCTAAGGCAGGGGACGAGGACCACTCAGGACTACGCACTGGAGTTCCGGACGCTGGCAGCGGGGTCCGGGTGGAACGAGCGGGCCCTGATAGACCATTTCCGGTGCCACCTAAGGGAGGACGTCCGACGGGAGCTAGCCTGCCGGGTTGCCATGCTATCGTTCTCCCAACTGGTGGACATGGCCATCCGGCTGGACAATATGCTAGCAGCCAGAGGACGTCCTGGGAGGGGTCTGCCCGTTCCCACTCCAGACGACTCTGACCCCGAGCAGATGGAGCTGGGGGGAGCCACCGGTCGAGAGAGCGCAGGAGGACAGCGACAGTGCCACTCTGGTGGCACGAAGGGACAATCCACCTCACGTCAACGTTCTTTTGGTTCTGGAGGCGGTAGGCAGGGTACTTATGCATCACCCCAGGTAACGAACACCCAAAAGTGTTCAGAGCCCTTTGCGGCGCACTGTACTTTATCTATCTCCTTTCCAGATCACTTGGTAGGTTCCCAGTGTAAGGCGCTAGTCGATTCAGGCGCAGCTGGGAATTTTATGGACAGGGCATTTGCACACCGTCAAGGCATTTCATTGGTTCCCCTAACCATTCCACTCCCCATCAGAGCACTAGATAGTCGACCATTAGGGTCCGGGTTGGTTAAGGAAGTTACTGTACCAGTCACCATGATTACGCAGGAGACACATGTTGACCAAATCACCTTTATGATTATTGAGTTTCCTGCTTACCCTGTAGTCTTGGGTATCTCGTGGTTAGCCCTTCACAACCCCAATTTCTCATGGCCGCAGAGGGTTCTTACGGGGTGGTCGCGTGAGTGTCTGGGTAGGTGTCTACGTGTTTCCGTTGGTGCGACCACAGTGGAAAATCCAGACGGTACCCCCAACGTGCGCATTCCCCCCCCAAATACCATGATCTGGCGCTCGTGTTTTCCAAGACGCAAGCGACTAAATTACCACCTCATCGGGTAGACACTGTACCTCCCAGGAGTCATGTGTATCCCCTGTCGCAGGCTGAAACGCAGGCTATGGAAATATACGTCACAGAGTCCCTGCGCCAGTGTTATATCGGTATTTTACCTCCTGCGCCTGACTCCTTCTTTCACACCTCGTCACATTAACAAATATATATTTTCCTTCTTTTTTATTTTCCCCTAACCCTACCACCCTATTCTGCATATTTGAACCCCTGATTATCCAGCAACACTTTAGGTCATAATACATATAAGTGATAATGTTAGCACCATTATTTTTGTTTGAGCATGACAACATATAACAATCACAAATTGAGTCGAAATGTAGGTACTGTTACCATATAATGATCAGTGGGCCTAACTACCAAGTAAAAACTAGACGAAAAAGGGCTATAAAAATAAAGCATGATATCTTCATATCATATGTATATAATGTAAGTGAACAGATTTTTCATATAGGTTTAAAAAATGAGGTTATGTAATAGGTGTTTATTTATACAATGTCTTAAAGCAAGTTAAGTATAGGCTTAATTTATGGTAAGCAATCCTATAGTGTGAATACAGTATTTTCTACATCACAAATAGCAGCACAATACCTACTGATATTATTTGTTCGCAATAAATAAAAAAATTCATTGCAATCTATGGCATTTATAGAGCCTGCCATAGGAGTCATTGGAGAATGCGGATGATCAGATTTGGAATGTGAATGCGCCCCAAATCGATAGCTGTCCTTTTCACCCCATTCGAGGCAGGAAACGGAGTGCATTGTAATGCAATGACAACTTTGACTGATGTGAAGCCCAACACGTGAGCATTTACGTCTCTACAAAATCCTATAGGCCTCTACCATATTGTTGTCCTTGTAAAGGGCACTCGTTTTACAGAGCTGATTTAGGCCTACGTCCATTTAAGAATTATGATACTGCACAAGTAGTCACAATCAACATGTAGTAGGATATAGGCTACGATGCTGTTTGCAAACGTGTTAGCTTGCACAAGGACAAATACAGGAGACTGACAAACACAATGGATTTGGAATTCGCTCCACCAAGTTGTGAAACATTGTAAAAGAGCTGCTTTGCATTTTAGTTAGAAAATCGAATAGCCTTTATGCGTGCAGGGAGAGCAAAGTGAATTGTTAATTATTAGAGATTGAGGTGGGAGGGGGATTAGGGCCCCCAACCGAGGCCAGACTCGGGTGCAAAGAAAGGAGAAGAGCGAAAGAAGATATCTAAAAGGCTGCCACGAGTTCTCTGTCAGCCAGCCATCTGCGTGGCCATTGTTACACATATACATATACAATATTGAGTGGAGGTAGGCCAAAAAAGAGTGTAGCTGGCATCTGGGGGCGAAACGTATTGCGCCTATCTCGCTCCCTATCCCTCCCTCTCTCTCTCTCTCTTTCCCATTCATTCACTGACTTGCACCACGCACACACACACACAGTCAACCGTGCAAGCGTGCAAAAACAATGGACACATAAAAAGTGAAGCAAACATAGAGTTAGAGATGATCTGCAGGTGCCCTAATGCTCATCACCGACTGTGTGAGCATGCTCGCCACCACACCTTGGCAAAGCGGCAGAGGGCCTAAAACCTGAACATCTATTGCAACATTTTGAGATCTGTCTGTTCAAAACTGGTACCAAAGTTGATATGACATGCGTTCACATATCCAAAGGGAGCATAGACCCAAAACCTATCCAAACTCGGCATTGTTATAGGCAACAATGCTACCATCTTTCAAAGTAGGCCTACTAGAATAATAGAATGGTGATAGTAGGCCTAGCCGATCTTAGATTCTCTTGGCCTTTTGGTGCATGATATAGCCAAGCGCAATATTCAGCCAAGCCACACTGTTTTGGTTGCTGGCCAAATAGACCAAGGCCTACTGCAAAAATACACACAAAAATGAATAGACATGAATTCATCCATCCATTCATCACGCTAGGTAAAAATCTATCGAGCTTTAGGGAGGGGGGTACGGGGATCGGGAAGCTTTAATTTGGTGACAAAACCACATTTGCAGGTCAATGCGATGGCACACGCTCCTCCTCGCTCAATCAACTCGCCTTTGTTGCGCCGGTGCCAGATGGCCATGGAAAATGCTCATTTGCTGTTAATTGTGTGCTTTTTTCAAACTGGATTTATGTTTTGAAAGTTTGAATATTTAGAGACAAGTTTCTTACCTCGTGCGTGAGCAGGGGCGGCGCTTAGCCTTCACTCCCATGGGTGCGAGGCATGAATTAAAAAAATGTGATTGTCACATACACCATAAAGGTGCAGTGAAATGTGTTGTTTTACAGGGTCAGCAATAGAAGTATGGTACCCCTGGAGCAAAATAGGTTTAAGTGCCTTGCTTAAGGACACATCAACAGATTTTTCACCTTGAAGCATCGGGTATTCAAACCAGTAACCTTTGTCTTACTGGCCCAACCCTAACCCTACCTGCCAGGGCCCCCCAGCCATACTGCTCGTTCTATGCGTGATTTCCTGCAAGACAGGAATGTCAGTGTTCTGCCATGGCCAGTGAAGAAGAGCCCGGATCTCAATCCCATTGAGCATGTCTGGGACCTGTTGGATCAGAGGGTGAGGGCTAGGGCCATTCCCCCCAGAAATGTCAATTTATCCCCCCCCCCCCCTTTGTTCAGGGACGCATTATTCAATTTCTGTTAGTCACATGTCTGTGGAAATTGTTCAGTTTATGTCTCAGTTGATGAATCTTGTTATGTTCATACAAATATTTACACATGTTAAGTTTGCTGAAAATAAATGCAGTTGACAGTGAGAGGACGTTTCTTTTTTTGCTGAGTTTACATAGCTACATTTTGTACGTTTGCCCACTGACAAAGAAATGATCAGTCTATAATTTTAATGGTAGGTTTATTTGAACAGTGAGAGACAGAATAACAACAACAAAATCCAGAAAAACGCATGTCAAAAATGTTATAAATTGATTTGCTTTTTAATGAGGGAAATAAGTATTTGACCCCCACTCAATCAGACAGATTTCTGGCTCCCAGGGGTCTTTTATACAGGTAACGAGCTGAAATTAGGAGCACACTCTTAAAGGCAGTGCTCCTAATCTCAGCTTGTTACCTGTATAAAAGACACCTGTCCACAGAAGCAATCAATCAATCAGATTCCAAACTCTCCACCATGGCCAAGACCAAAGAGCTCTCCAAGGATGTCAGGGACAAGATTGTAGACCTACACAAGGCTGGAATGGGCTACAAGACCAACAGTTGGTGCGATTATTCGCAAATGGAAGAAACACAAAATAACTGGGGCTCCATGCAAGATCACACCTCGTGGAGGTTATGTATAGCATAACCATGCAGAAAATAATATGCAAAGACAAATGGCGTGGTGTAGCCTATAAATGGCAAAATTGTATCACAAATACCATAGAAAATTAGCTTAAACTATGATGCATTGTATTGAATAACTGTTTCAACTGTTAATGTGTATCTGCCCTAATTTATTCAAATAAATCCATTTGAAGTGATCCGCATTGATCCATGTACAAGTTAGATACATGTTCAGTGGTAACACCCGCTCCAAGGAATTTTTTAAAAGTTTAAGCTGATTTACTGCAACAATTTAAAAGCTCTAAAATGCTATTTGGAGAACAGCAAAAACAAAAATTACTCGATGTAGCTCAGTTGGTAGAGCATGGCATTTGCAACGCCAGGGTTGTGGGTTAGATTCCCACGGGGGGCCAGTATGAAAAAATAAAATAAAATAAAAATGTATTCACTCACTAACTGTAAGTCGCTCTGGATAAGAGCGTCTGCTAAATGACTAAAATGTAAATGTAAATGTACTCCTGCCATTATCACCTTGGCTGCTGTAGCTTCATTCACCTCAGTTGATAAGCGACATACATAACATTATAGAACAAATACATGCCATAGCCTACAGCACTAACTCAGCACTGGGATTAAAAACTTGAGTTACCTAGCTATCTTCCACCTCTGCACGGCTTTCCTCAAGTTTAGCTGTTTTCTCACTGCAACTATACTCTCCATAGTCCTACAACAAAGCCAGCCAGCCAATCACACAGGCTTCCCGCCTGTTCTGAGCCGTCTACATGGTCCTAAAGCCAGCCCTGTAATACTGCTAAACCATTTTCTTCTCAATTATATGACAAACGTTCTTGTGGGGCCCTCTCATTAGCTGCCATGGGTAATGCGCACCCATGTCACCCATTCTAGTCTGCCCATGCGCGTGAGTCTACAGCAGAGTTTGGCACCTCAAGGTCATGTTTTGATAAACCACATATCAGTGCTACACTTGTGGTGAAAGACTATTCCTTTTCGGTTTAAAGTTTTGGACATGTACAATTGATATTATTTCCATCGTTTTTAGAATTTTACGAGGAAACAACACTTGTATTTTAGGTTATGACTTGTATCCACTCATTCCAATTAGACACAATCGAAAACGTTGATAGAATGAGAAAACATGCAGATTTCCAAAACAGAAAGGCCTATTAAGACCTATCACATTTCACTCTTTGGAAATAATAAATATGAATGGAAATATTTGCCTGTGAGTGCTTGTATGGTATGTGCTGCATTTATCATATCATCCGTATCATATGGATAAAATAGATAAATACATGTATTGGTTTTACATCTCTAATATTGCAAGCGAGAAGTTTAAGAATAATTGTGTTGTGTGTAGGCCGACCTATAGGCTATATAGGCTACTCATCGACAAGACTAGACTCGTATTCTTCTTTCATAAAATAAAATGTAATACAATGTTGTCCAGTGGGCCTACTAAAAAGTTCAAGTTATGGACAGTGTACTGTATAAGACATTATATTCAACCAAATTATTTTGTTGTCAATTTACTGAACATGTTAGGGCTGAGTTACCATTTTGGTAACATCTTTCAAAACTTGGCAAATGTTATATTTCAACATTGAAAATAAAGGCTCATTATTAGTTGAATTTTTTTTTTTCAAAATGTGAAGAATGTTTTTATTTCACATTGGAAAGCAATAGGCCTATGACCCAAAATCCTATGAAGAGATGTATAACTCCACAAATGTCATCAGTATTGCCAGTTTATTGAACAACCCCGCTGCTCCCTGTGGACATATGGGCTGTAATTAGCTGGATACCGCCATGGTTTAATTATATATATTTACAGCCGTTTGTATGAATAGAGGCAAACAACGTTTATTTTGTTCTCCAATGCTGGACATTATGTGGCTGAATTAATTGGTCTTGGCTATGTCTACATGGATTTGCCATATGGCAACAAAAAGGAAAGAATGGAGATGGGAGCTCTTTGTGTTGGAAATTAGAACAAGGCCGTCCGAGATACACGTGTCTGCTTGGAGCTGGCAAAGTCATTCTCGCCATCAAAAGTCTTCAAATTGTTCAGACTATTGGCTAAGCCACTGATAGGGGCTTTTGTCAGCGTTATGAAGGGGGTATAGGCCTATGCGTCTAGCAAAGTCCTATAGCGCATGAGCATGCCGAGTGCATGGTTTGCTTTCTTTCAATTAAGGGTGAACTTGTAAGTATGACAAACTGAATGGTTCGTTTCAACGGACCAGGACAATTACAAAGACTAGTCGTTTTATTCTTATTTTTCCTCTTACTCTGGCAGGTGGCCTCCACCGCCGAGGTGGTGTGGCACCGTGGAGTAAACAGTGTGGGCGAGAGGTTCTTTAGACGAGTTGTTGAGTGCGGTTGAATGTGGGGGTGTCCATGTGGACAAAGCGGGTTCCAAAAGGCAGCTGCTGCCGTCCTTTAGAAGCGAAAGGACCTTTAAATTCCAGACTATATCCCGCAGCTGCCATGCTGCATGTTTGAATGTGCCATCCCAATACAATTTCAACTAAGCCTATACTTTTCTCCCCCGTCTCTTATTCTAGTTATTTAATCAAAAACCAAGGACAACTTTGTTTTGCATCCAGCAATAACCTAAAGTTGACGTTGAAGGATGTTATGCAAGGAACGTTATTAGGCTGTGGGGTTTCCCATTTAGATTAAATTGTATCGTTAATTGCTTAATTTAATGGCCATGATTCTCTTGCCAGATTAGTTTGTAATCAGAAATTGCTATACATTTTCATCGCAGGGAAAGGGGTAGGCTATTTGATGGCAAAACAGAGTGGGCGGCGCAAATCATGTTTTTCTTGTGTTGGCTGAGCTATGAGGTGACGTAGGCTATGGCAGGGGTGTCTATACGGCTGTAAGCGTTTGTTAACACTTTACAAAAAGGTGGGATAATTCACACTATAAAACTGACCCTTCCTGTAAAATATTCTGAGGCGATAAAAACAAACAAATAATTACATTTCAATGAAAATATTTAGTTTGCATCTTTTGCCAAACAGAAAATCAGGGCAATGATATAGAACATGTCTCAGAAGCACTATGAAATCGACTTTTTAAGTGTGCTATAAAAAGCTACATGGTTGCAAAACATCACAAAAAAAAAAACGTTTTAAATAAAATAAAAAGTTGTCCTTTGGCTAAATCAAAAAGGTATTTGCAAATATAAAGAAACATAAATAAATTATAAGTTAGAATAGTCTTTAAAAATATAGCCTATATATACACAACCCAGATATATCACAGAAATAAACATTTATAATGTCTTTATAAAGCTGTACACTTTGGCCAGTGTAGACAATTTAAAATAGGTTAGGATTGCACATTTAACACTGTCAAGTGGCTGTATGCAGAGCAACCATGAATGCTACATTTTGTCTGAGACACACCAAGCTGATGAACGGTCGAGCAGGCGTGTTCTCCTTCCCTTGTTTTCAGTCTCGTTTTCAAGTCGGACGGTATGCCTATAGGGGAAAGGATTGTGCAAACTCCTGGAAAAAAAAGTGTTTGTTAACCGAAATCAAAAATTGTACAGACATGAACGACAAAAAGCATGCATCAGATCTCTCAAAATAAATTGTGGGTTGTAACCTCAGCAGGCGTCACCATTTGCATGAGCCTTTCACGTCACAGTGACGCAGATTTCCCTCCCCAATCACAAATTACTCTACTACGAGCTAAACTAACTATTAGTTTCCTCGACCAGTTAAAGTGTGTAACCGTGTTTTGGTTTTGTTTTACCTTCGAACCCTTATCGGCAATAAAATAACCCCATAACGTATGCGCAATTACGCACAAGTAACTATTGTGTCCATTAGTAAAACGGTCAATGTCCAATTGCCTTGTAGCCAGTTTATCTTGAACTATAAACTATAGCTACATACCTTCAACGAATTCTCTTGCGTGGAGTTTGTTCTACAGGAAGTTGAGACGAAGGATGCTGGGAAGTACTTTCATTTAGCTTCGTTTCGGTCGTCAACCTTTTTCGTCTCACGTAGAAGTCTGGAAAGAAAAGTCACATTTAAACCCAAGAACTCACATCATGGCCCTGGGTGGCCAAATATTAGCTTACTGACCGGACAACACATGACAATGACTACATCACTTGACCAAATATATCTCGAGATTCAGCATCAATGCGTAAAACACAATAGTCTTAGTCTACAGATTAGCGATATTTTGGCCTACCTGTAACATGTGTCGTTGTCGTCGTATCAGTAGTAGCCGTTCTTTTGCATCGAACGCACGGGACTTGTTTAGGAGTAGGCCTCCCCGAGTTCAGCTTCACTGCGCAGTTATCCTGGTTGACTTCGGTGAGGCATAGAGTGCTACTTTCGGAGCTGGTCAAGCGGTCATCACAAAGAGGCGATACATCCTGAGAAGATGAGTCCAGTAGGATAAAGTCAACGTCTAGCTTCACATTGACCGGTGTTACAACAATCCTCGTCCTCCCGACCTGTACAGAGTCCTGGTAGAATACAGGGCTCGTTTCCACCGGGGTTTCCTCCCACACGTAGTCCCCAGACAGTGGCACGTCGGCCTCGAAATTAAAGTTCCATCTCCGCTGGTCCCTATCCGAAATCTCCCGCATCTTGGATTTCATCTCCCTGTTCAGTTCGTCGTGATCCACCGGTCCAAAAAGATTACGGCAGACGCCCGTGCGTGCTTGAAGAGGAAAGATCCTCCGTGTGGACAAGCTCTCCATGGCGCTGCTTAATAACAGGACGTTTGACATTGTTTTATCAAAATCCAACAAGAGGTGTAAATAAACAATATGCTTTATGGCCAAATCCCAGGATTTAGAGTGTCCTTAAATAGTTAGGGTTGCGTTTGCCTTCTCTTTTCTATGGAGTTGCGCCACACTGTTCTTGTTTAAATGTACCCAAGTAGAGCGCCACACGGTATTTAAAGTCCCAAACCAAAAGTTATAGGTTCATGCAGAAGATCGCTCGACCAGCCTGCCCATTGGTTCGTTTACGTCCAACCCCTTTCTAAGAATCCCCTCCATACCCCATGTCCATTGGCTGGTACGAAGATTTGGACAGGGGCCAAGAAGATTTGTGCCAGTATTGGGAATTGACTGAAATGTATCTCCAAAGTCGATGTGAAACTGTTGTTGCTACCTCAAGATTGGTTACGTGTACCTCCCGCCCTTTCTGCGTTTCCCAAGTTCAGGGTTGCCATGTTTTTGCTATTTTCTAGCAAAGGGCTGATGTATTGGTTGCGGGTTTTTGAGCTACCTCTAATTGCACCGCGGCCACCATGGCATTTCCCTTAAAAATATATATATTTCGCTGTGACCTGCTGTTGATGAGTGAGTGAGTGAATGGTGGGCTTTAGCTATTGAAATGACAAGGCAATCTCGCAAATAGACCATTTATTCCGGTTTTTAGTCTTAGCATCTGGCACAGTAGAGTAACACTGCGGTCAAGCCATCTGCCCTGTAGCATTTGCGTGCGCGCATGCAGTGCACATTATGGTATCACGCAGAATATGCTTGACAGGGATAGATGCTCCTATCGCTGAACCTCTTCTAAACTGATGTAAACTAAACTAGTGTTGCCAGTGAATTGTGTGATGATGATGTGATATGTTTTTAACCAGTAACTTCATTCAAAAGTGAACCAAATTGTAGTGACTTTATTCACACCTTTTTATTTTCGGTTTCGGTAGCTACACGCATCACAAGCAGAAGCATATGCCTCCCCAGGCAGTAGTTCGGTTAGACCCTATGCAGTGATTTAGATTCCACATAACTATGATTGCATTTGGTTCATGAAATATGTCAGAAATACAGACTTGCAGCAAAGAAACATCTAAGCACATTATAAATGCACAGATCTGATTAAAATCATATTGTGATTATTAAAGCCATGATTGGATTTTTGTTAATGTATTATTTTGGAATGGTCATGATTTTAATTGATTGAAGAGCTAATTCAAATAGATTGCCAATACAAGTAATTACTGGGTTAGTTTAATCTCATATTCCATAAGGTATACATATCCCATATTGGATACTCAATGAAAGTTTAACATATTGTTTCAAAAATGTACCATTTTGAAAATACACATACATATTGGCCATATACCACAAACCCCCGAAGTGCCTTATTAAGTGCCAATTAAATGACCGTTTCAAATACTTTGTTAGCAAACTCAATGGATTAATGTAGTACAACTACTCCACTATCTATGTTATGGATTGGAAGCATATTTACTGTACCATTTTGAAAATGCACCCCTCCAAACCTACTTACATTGCATACGTGATAATGGCATGTATCCTATATTGTAGACTCATTTAAAGGACCGTTTCAAATATGTAGTCAGTAAACTCAATGGAATAAAGATGTAGTACACTGTAAGACTTTTCTGTAATTTCAATAGTAACACAGTATAATACCATAAATGTGAATGCTGTAGATTGCACTGCATTATGGGTAAAATGCTGAAAAATACTGTTATTAACTGTAATTCGGAAGCCTCCTGTAAAAATTACTCTAACATACTGTATTTCTTTACAGTAATAGGTTATGCCTACTGTAGATTCAAATAATCCGTTTCAGGCGCCTACCTCATGCTGTCAGGTGAGACACATGAAGCTCAGACTATTTTAATAAATATCTTCTTGAAGCGGCTGTGAAGTGGAATAATATTTTCAGCAGCTGCTGGGAAGGTACCTTGCCTTGTTTATAAGCATATTTATTGCTAGCCAACGTTGAATTACTGCATGTTTCCTTAGGTAACCTACCTAGATAGCTGGCTAACGTTTGCTAGCTAGCTAGCTAGCTCAAATTGACAAAAGCCATTTCGGTCTGCTCTAAATTGTTCGTAGATATCTAGCTGTGCAACCTAGGACAAACATCACAGAGAGAATATTGTGATTATAGGCTGTATCGCAGTCTCTGAGTGCCATAGAGAATACACTGAGCGCAGATTCGTGACCGTTATGTTTCCACCATTACTACAGTGAAAATGGCTTGTTTCTAGTAGTTCAAAAGATGACCCATATTTTTTGGGATTGACAGGACGCATTTGACACATAAACCGCGTTGTGGGCCGTACTCGCGAGCCGCTAAAGCTGTTGTGAATGACTAGTGCGCCATATTGTATCGTGGTGCCTGCCGACCTAAGGTGCAGTGCCACTGGTCAACTGTAACCTAACACAGTGTCGGCGGTGGAAACTAGTAACGTGGAGAATTTTCCCCTCCCAGGATTATACAGTATTTCAAGTAGGATAGCAGTTTACACAATAAATAACTAATATAGGTAGCCATCTAGATAGCCATCTAGATATCACCGGGATATAGTCTACTCAATGGGGACAGCATAAATGGCAAAAATACAGGGACAGAGTGTCCTCCTTAGCTGTCACAACCCTGTGTGATTCGGTTCCCTTGGCTCTCATCTGCGCGACATAAATCATTGTTTTGTAGGCCAGGATTGTCCATATTGCCTCTCCCGCTAACCATTTGTTTAATTTTAAAAACATTGTTCCATAATGTTACAGTATTAGCTAAACCTGTTCACTTTACCAGTAGTTCGCAAACATTTGGTGGCACAGCTAGAAAGGAAAATGTTGTGAGTCTGATAAAATAATATGTGATATTGTGTAGGCTATAGCAATGTTGTATTCGTTTAGAATATATCTACCGCTTCTAAGACTTGCTTTCAGTGAGATGACAGACCTATAACATTTATATGTGAATTTGTTTGGGTTGCCCAAACAGTTACATATTACAGCTTTAATAGAGGACAACTACTCATCTATCAATGTTATGGATTACAAGCATTTTTACTGTACCATTTTGAAAATGTAGACTCCCTGAGACTAAATCCTTGCTATTCTACACCTGCACCATAAGTACTGACAGCTACCTTTGGAGTGCTTGGACGTGTGAACTGTTAACACACCAACCACCTACCATCATTAACCATCCTGTGCAACTCCTGTAACACCCTCCCCGGACTCCTGCTCAATGGCTTCCATGTTCCGAGTACTCTACTTCTTCAATACACCTTAATCTAAGGCCCTCACTGGCATTGGAAGGAAGGATTTTTCTTGGTACTTGACAGTGCTTTGTTTTATGTTCACGATGCTGGTGTGGCAGGATTATTCTTTGTATTGCTAAATTCTTTTGAAAAAAAGAGAGCTTTGGACAGACTGATGGACCTTAATGATATGTTGGGTCCTGGATGCTGATTGGCTGAAAGCCATGGTTAATCAGACAATATACGACGGGTATGACGCAAACATACTTGTTTACTGTTCTAATTATGTTGGTAACCAGTTAATAATAGTAATAAGGCACTCTGAGGTTTGTGGTATATTTCCAATATAGCACGGCTAAGGGCTGTATCCAGACACATCGCTTCGCATCGTGCCTAAGAACAGCCTTTAGCCATGGTATATTGGCCATATGCCACACACCATTATTGCTTAATTATTACGTATGCGATGTACAGTACCAGTCAAAAGTTTGGACACACCTACTCATTCCAGGGTTTTTCTTTATTTTTTACTATTTCCTACATTGTAGAATAATAGTGAAGACATCAAAACTATGAAATAACACATATGGAATCATGTAGTAACCAAAAAAGTGTTAAACAAATGAAAATATTTTTTATTTGAGATTCTTCAAATAGCCACCCTTTGCCTTGATGACAGCTATGCACGCTCTTGGCATTCTCTCAACCAGCTTCACCTGGAATGCTTTTCCAATAGTCTTGAAGGAGTTCCCACATATGCTGAGCACTTGTTGGCTGCTTTTCCTTCACTCTGCGGTCCGACTCAGGATTGTGGAGGGGGATTGTGGAAGCCAGGTCATCTGATGCAGCACTCCATCACACTCCTTCTTGGTAAAATAGCCCTTACACAGCCGGGCGGTGTGTTGGGTCATTGTCCTGTTGAAAAACAAATGATAGTCCCACTAAGCCCAAACCAGATGGGATGGCGTATCGCTGCAGAATGCTGTGTTAGCCATGCTGGTTAAGTGTGCCTTGAATTCTAAATAAATCAAAGACTGTCACCAGCAAAGCACCCCCACACCATAACACCTCCTCCTCCATGTTTTACGGTGGGAAATACACATGCGGCGATCATCCGTTCACCCACACCGCATCTCACAAAGACACAGCGGTTGGAACCAAATATATCAAATTTGGACCCCAGAGCAAAGGACACATTTCCACCGGTCTAATGTCCATTGCTCGTGTTTCTTGGCCCAAGCAAATCTCTTCTTCTTAATGGTGTCCTTTAGTAGTGGTTTCTTTGCAGCAATTCGACCATGGAAGCCTGATTCACAGAGTCTCATCTGAACAGTTGATGTTGAGATGTGTCTGTTACTTCAAATCCGTGAAGCATTTATTTGGGCTGCAATTTCTGAGGCTGGTAACTCTAAATAACTTATCCTCTACAGCAGAGGTAACTCTGGGTCTTCCTTTCCTTTGGCGGTCCTCATGAGAGCCAGTTTCATCATAGAGCTTGATGGTTTTTGCGACTGCACTTGAAGAAACTTTAAAAGTTCTTGAAATGTTCCGTATTGACTGACCTTCATGTCTTAAAGTAATGATGGACTGTTGTTTCAATTTGCTCATTTGAGCTGTTCTTGCCATAATATGGACTTGGTCTTTTACCAAATAGGGCTATCTTCTGTATATCCCCCCTACCTTGTCACAACACAACTGATTGACTCAAACGCATTAAGGAAATATATTCCACAAATTAACTTTTAAGAAGGCACACCTGTTAATTGAAATGCATTCCATGTGACTACCTCATGAAGCTGGTTGAGAGAATGCCAAGAGTGTGCAAAGCTGTCATCAAGGCAAAGGGTGGCTATTTGAAGAATCTCAAATATAAAATATATTTTGATTTGTTTAACACTTTTTTGGTTACTACATAATTCCATGTGTTATTTCATAGTTTTGATGTCTTCACTATTATTCTACAATGTAAAAAATGAATAATTAATTGAATGGGTAGGTGTGTTCAAACCTTTGACTGGCAGTGTATGTGTATTTTCAAAATTGTACATATTTGAAACAGTATGTTAAACTTTGAGTCTCCAATATGGGATATATATCTTATGGAATATAAGATTAAAGAAACCCAGTAATTACTTGTATTGGCAAGTTACTGAAAAAACTGGCTTCTGACAAACAGTTGTGGCAAACCTTTGGCCAATTTGCAGCAGGTTCACATTTTCACATGCAAATGTGTTTTGTGGCAAACTGTTGTGGTAAATTTGCAGCAACTTGTGAATTTATGCCAAACAATTCTGGGAAACTTATTCAGTTTGCTGCAAACTCAGTATGAATATGCAAATTAGATCAGGTTTTTGGTTACTGTGTGTTAAACAACATTGAAATGTATCTACATAAACCAAATCACAACTTTAAATTAAAACTTACTTCACGGAGAGAAAAATGAAACATACTAAATATACAAAACAACATGTATTCAATGTCTTTAAGAGATAAAAATGAATACAATACAACTTGAAATCATCAGCATGGTAAATGAAGAAAAGAGCAAAGACTGGATATTTCCCAAATAAATTGTTTATTTTCTTATGCAGCTACATTTACATGAGAGAAATGTGAACACTATAGGGATGTTGACCTTAGGATGTTTGAAGGGACAACTACAGAATTATTGAGCCAAGTGATAACTTAGCAATAGATTAACCAATGGAAGTTTAAAAGATAATTAACGAAATTGTAACAATTAAAACAAAAACTAAATCAAGCCCAGTTCAGAACTATTGCCGTTTTGAGTGAACTTTGGAGATGGCGGCCTTGTGGAAGTCCTTCGTCCAAAGCTTGTTGAATGCATGCACTGAAACAATCAGAAAACAAAACAAAATTAGGACACTGAAATCAATTCCTGAAAACAACTTATATTTTGGTATCTTAAAAGGTAGAAATTGAGATGCCTAATATGGCAATTCATATAATTTTCCCAGAAATATTTATTGTTACTCAAAAAAATGCTGGGTTAAAAATAAACCAATTTGGGTAATCAATATTGGACAAACACAGCATTGGGCTAATTCAACCCAGCAGGTTTGGGTTGTGCTTCTAACCCAGTGCCTTGGGTTGAGTGCTTGACTCAACTGCTGGGTAAATTAGACTATATTGCTGGGGTAAAACAACCCAGTGTGTTGGGTTGTGACATCAACCCACCACATTGGGTTGGGGCATTGACCCAGCAGCATGGTCATTTTTTATGTAATCCTTGGGTTATTTTCAGTGTCATCCTAATTTCAATTTTGCTTGCATATTTTTGCCTTCTCTACCATCCCACCCCCTCCCTTTCCTACACACACAATCAAGATACAAAATGTTTCATTTCAAATAATGCATTTTTATTGCCTGCATTTCAGAACATACATCAAGTCAGAAAATGTACAAGAATATGTGCATTTTGTAAATAACACAAGTGTGGGCTCTGGCTGGGCCACTCAAGGATATTCAGAGACTTGTTCCGAAGCCACTCCTTTGTTGTCTTTGCTGTGTGCTTAGGGTCGCTGTCCTGTTGGAAGGTGAGCCTTCGCCCCCAGTCAGGTCTTGAGCGCGCTGGAGCAGGTTTTCATCAAGGATCTCTGTACTTTGCCTCGATCATCTTTGCCTCGATCTGGACTAGTCTCCCAGTCCCTGCCGCTGAAAAACATCCCCACAGCATTATGCTGCCACCACCATGCTTCACCGTAGGGATGATGCCAGGTTTCCTCCAGACGTGACGCTTGGCATTCAGGCCAAAGAGTTCAATCTTGGTTTCATCAGACCAGAGAATCTTGTTTCTCATGGTCTGAGTCTTTAGGTGCCTTTTGGCCAATTCCAAGCGGGCTGTCATGTGCCTTTTACTTAGGAGTGTCTTACGTCTGGCCACTCTACCATAAAGGCCTGATTGGTGGAATGCTGCAGAGATGGTTGTTCTTCTGAAAGGTTCTCCCATCTCCACAGAGGAACACTGGAGCTCTGTCAGAGTGACCATACTCTGACAGTCTTGGTGGTTCCAAACTTCTTCCATTTAAGAATGATGGAGGCCACTGTTCCTGGGGACCTTCAATGCTGCTGACATTTTTTGGTACCCTTCCCCAGAACTGTGCCTCGACACAATCTACAGACAATTCCTTCGACCTCATGGCTTGGTTTTTGCTCTGACATGCACTGTCAACTGTGGGACCTTATATAGATAGGTGTGTGCCTTTCCAAATCATGTCCAATCAATTGAATTTACCACATGTGGACTCCAATCAAGTTGTAGAAACAACTCAAGGATGATCAATGGAAACAGGATGCACCTGAGCTTAATTTCGAGTCTCATAGCAAAGGGTCTGTTTCTTATTTTTTATAAATTTGCTAAAATGTATAGAAACCTGTTTTCGCTTTGTCATTCTGGGGTATTGTGTGTAGATTGCTGAGGAAAAGGTTGTATTTAATCAATTTTAGAATAAGGGGCTGTAACGTAACAAAATGTGGAAAAAGTCTAGGGGTCTGAATACTTTCCGAAGGCACTATTTATTATTTCACAAGATAGGATTGATTATTAGAATGCATTTATATTATTTCATGAACCAAACATCAGACTAAACCCTCAGTTGAACTTGATGTGCACACTCAGATTACAATCTAAGAAAATCAAAGCATGCGACACTGTCCATGTTAAGCGGTATTAACACAGATCTGTCTATCAGACAGTGCCAGAGCTAATCAATAGATATTCACAGTCACTGACACACTTCAGCTATCCTAGGTGACAGCACACACACACACACCATGCTGTTTTGCCACACAATAATGGTCTACATTTGGGTTGAGTTAAAACATTGTTACACAGAACAAGTGTAAAATATTACATTTGAAGGTCACTCTACTAAGGACATGCACTAATGACTCATTACTTAATAAATTGCATTTCATTCATAAAGCACTTCACAATCACCAAAATGTAACATTTGTATTTAAAATAAATTGTGATAGAATGAAAGCGTACCAGAACGCGCTTCAGTAGTTGAACTAAAGGCAAACGAGCCACATACCGTACTCTAGGGAAAAAGCAGGCACAAATGCATTAAAAAACAAACTAAAAGTCAATTTAACAGAGCTATAAATAGTGCCTCAAGAGCATATTATCATTGGAATGAGACAATCATGGCTCATCCATCCTTTGATCTAATAATTCACAGGAACAGGGGGCTGCTCTTCCTCCTGTCACTTCTCACACTACATAGAAGAGCAGATACAGTGGGGAAAAAAAGTATTTAGTCAGCCACCAATTGTGCAAGTTCTCCCACTTAAAAAGATGAGAGAGGCCTGTAATTTTCATCATAGGTACACGTCAACTATGACAGACAAAATGAGAAGAAAAAAATCCAGAAAATCACATTGTAGGATTTTTAATGAATTTATTTGCAAATTATGGTGGAAAATAAGTATTTGGTCAATAACAAAAGTTTCTCAATACTTTGCTATATACCCTTTGTTGGCAATGACACAGGTCAAACGTTTTCTGTAAGTCTTCACAAGGTTTTCACACACTGTTGCTGGTATTTTGGCCCATTCCTCCATGCAGATCTCCTCTAGAGCAGTGATGTTTTGGGGCTGTCGCTGGGCAACACAGACTTTCAACTCCCTCCAAATATGTTCTATGGGGTTGAGATCTGGAGACTGGCTAGGCCACTCCAGGACCTTGAAATGCTTCTTACGAAGCCACTCCTTTGTTGCCCGGGCGGTGTGTTTGGGATCATTGTCATGCTGAAAGACCCAGCCACGTTTCATCTTCAATGCCCTTGCTGATGGAAGGAGGTTTTCACTCAAAATCTCATGATACATGGCCCCATTCATTCTTTCCTTTACACGGATCAGTCGTCCTGGTCCCTTTGCAGAAAAACAGCCCCAAAGCATGATGTTTCCACCTCCATGCTTCACAGTAGGTATGGTGTTCTTTGGATGCAACTCAGCATTCTTTGTCCTCCAAACACGACGAGTTGACTTTTTACCAAAAAGTTATATTTTGGTTTCATCTGACCATATGACATTCTCCCAATCCTCTTCTGGATCATCCAAATGCACTCTAGCAAACTTCAGACGGGCCTGGACATGTACTGGCTTAAGCAGGGGGACACGTCTGGCACTGCAGGATTTGAGTCCCTGGCGGCGTAGTGTGTTACTGATGGTAGGCTTTGTTACTTTGGTCCCAGCTCTCTGCAGGTCATTCACTAGGTCCCCCCGTGTGGTTCTGGGATTTTTACTCACCGTTCTTGTGATCATTTTGACCCCACGGGGTGAGATCTTGCGTGGAGCCCCAGATCGAGGGAGATTATCAGTGGTCTTGTATGTCTTCCATTTCCTAATAATTGCTCCCACAGTTGATTTCTTCAAACCAAGCTGCAGATTCAGTCTTCCCAGCCTGGTGCAGGTCTACAATTTTGTTTCTGGTGTCCTTTGACAGCTCTTTGGTCTTGGCCATAGTGGAGTTTGGAGTGTGACTGTTTGAGGTTGTGGACAGGTGTCTTTTATACTGATAACAAGTTCAAACAGGTGCCATTAAAACAGGTAACGAGTGGAGGACAGAGGAGCCTCTTAAAGAAGAAGTTACAGGTCTGTGAGAGCCAGAAATCTTGCTTGTTTGTAGGTGACCAAATACTTATTTTCCACCATAATTTGCAAATAAATTCATAAAAAATCCTACAATGTGATTTTCTGGAGAAAAAAAATCTCAATTTGTCTGTCATAGTTGACGTGTACCTATGATGAAAACTACACGCCTCTCTCATCTTTTTAAGTGGGAGAACTTGCACAATTGGTGGCTGACTAAATACTTTTTTCCCCCACTGTACATATCCAAAAAGACATGCTCTCAACAGTCTTACTGCGGGGGATTCTGTTCCTGGCAGCTATTACACCGTGGTCTGTTGGAATTCCCATGCTGGGACACAGTGAGAAAGTTGATATCAAACACATAATAGGACTTGAAGCACACATCCAGTGCCCCAAGCAGTGTACCTTACTCCAATGCCAGTCCACTAATGACTGTAAACACCTGTGCGCAGTCCTCAAGAGCCAACACAAATGGGTAGCGTCTGGTCACCTCTGCCTGGTGCAGGTACTCAACCATGTTGGTCCCAACCTTTTTGAGAAATCATTTGATTTTAGAATATGCGGACTTGTGCAAAGCATGGAGGCACACCGACAATGCCATCACACATTGTATTTTGTATATTTGAGAGCCATTTACATCAATCAACACCCAATCCCTGTTTAACGCCTACATCTTCCATTCATTGGAGGCTGGGGCTCATAGGTTAATTTACACAACACTAACCACATTTCCATTCAACCATTTCATGCAGATGAATTACCTGATGCATGAAAAAAAGTCACGACCGGGCTGACGGAAACAATTTTATAAATGCCTACAGACAATTTGTTCGTTTGTGGGATATTTTTTTGTCGTTAAAATAAATTATGTGAGAAATGGAAGTGTAAACTCCTTCATGTGCAAATATTGATATAATAACAATCATGTTGAAGGAAACTTTGAGTCACACAATGATATGTGTGGTCCTCCCACTACGACTCAGGAAAGCATGCAGTTTATTAGGCTACAGATGAAATAAATTATGATGAACTTCACAGGATGGTGGAAACCCATTTAACTTGTATTTTCTATTCAGTACATTGTAATTTAACGGCAAAAGTTATTTTTATGTGCACTACGCAAAAAGTCAGTTTGCTTGAAACTTCTCCTGTGGGAAAATGTGCATATTGTTTTATGCAGATTTTAGAATGTTCACATGAAAATCTGTCGCAAATTGGATGGAAACCTACCTGTCTTGGAATGTGCAGTTATGCGTAACAGATTTTGGAATACTGTTCCTTTCATTCAAGGTTTACAAAATGCCATCATCTAATTTCCCCATCAATCTCCCTATGCCTATCCACTATTTAAACTTACAGGCTGCAAGTCAATTGAAGGACTTTCTGGTCTCATTGAAGCTGGGTCGGAATGTCTTCCTGCCTATCTTGTAGACTGGTGTTGGGAGGACCACTGGCAGAAGTCTTAAAGCGATGTCACTTTGTGTATTTGGAGAGAAGAATGTTTAGTAAATAACTTGAATGTTTCAGGCTAAAAATGAATGAGCATCTGAGGCACCACCATCAGGGTCATTTCAAACTATACCTGCACTTCGAAGAGAAGATCTAGGGTCTGCTTCTGGGCTGGCGAAGCAACGTTTTTTGTTCATGAAGACCACGATCCAGTTTTCAGTGAGTTTCCCTGAGCAGTCAATCTGTGGTAAAGCAGACAATTACTTTTTTTGTAATATTTTATTTAACTTTTTGTTTTTTTGACAAACAAAAACAAACACTGACAAAAACAATAGACAACAACATTTACATACATATCCACAAACATTAATGACATCACACTTGCTCAGATCCACGTTCCCACCGTATCCACACCCAATGCTGTTTTTAATGCTTGTGAGACTCTGCCCCATGACTTCAAATTGTGTTATGTTGTAGCCAGACAAACAATTACTTTTCCATTGCAGTTAATCACTAGTCTGGCTAACCCCTAACTCTTGAAGTCCACCTGACTTCAGAGTCTGGAATGCACAATGCGTGGATAATGAAGGGGGCTGTGCTTTTACTGGTTGGCTCTTCTCTGTGTCTCTCACTCAAACACCCACAGCAACCACAGCCCCTGAGGGCCGCCCTGTTCTATTACAATGGTTGGATTTTCAAATCCAAACAATGAGTGGTCTCAACCCAGAGAAAAAAAAACATTTGAGAGATCCAATCAAACCCCCGCATTAAACCCCCTAGAGAAGATTGATAAACTGGTGAGTCAATCTAAGTAACATAATAAAAAAATCCATCAAAATCCGTCAGTTTTTTTGCATTGAATGCGTCTCAATCCACCGCATCCGCCGATGTAGCACTTCCGCATCTGTGGTGAAAGGTGGCAGAGCTAGAACTGTGGTTGTCAGACCATGAGACATCCCGAAAATCGGTCTTCTCACGAAAAATGTCCGTAGGGTCATTTTGACCTACAAAACTATTATGAACACTATGGAAAGGGTAGACTCTCATGAACACGACCTTCTTCGTTTTGCACTAGGAGCCCCACAAGTGTCACCAGACTCGTCTGAAGGTAACCGGTTGAATTTATTTTATGGAAGTATGAAGGTAGTTTTGTGCTTACTCAAAAAAAGGGTTAAGTATATGTAAAATAATAATAATAATAATAATAATAATAATAATAATAATAATAATAATAATAATAATAATAATCCTGAGCTTTCTTATACTGTATCTCCTAGATATTGGACATAACCTTTTTTGACTTTATTTATTGCCATTTATGAATGTGTTATTAAATGAGTTTCTCTGGGCTATAGTACATTTTAAGGGATTGTTTCACCCACATTACTAAATTAAATACTTTGAGGGAAGTGTTGATGAGCAAGGTCAAATGGTTGAACTAAGGCAAGGGAGTGAAGAAAGAGCTAAATCAATAGGGGCGGCAGTAGCTTCGAGGTTAGAACGGCAGGCTGATATTCGAACCTCTGATCTGCCTGCGGGGAAATCTGCAGGGAGTGATCCGTCAGCCAGAGGGTTGGTTACCAGCTACAATATCTCTGTATACTACCTACTTCTGTTGTGCCCTTGAGCACAGCATTTTACCCCTGAGCTGCTCCCAGCCTGTGATGTGTGTGTTAGGTTGGTCACTGTGACAGAACATCTGTGCAAATGACCAATTAAACATCCTTCTTTAACCTGTCTCCTCCCCTTCATCTACACTAAAGTGGATTTAACAAGTGACATCAATAAGGGATCATAGCTTTCACCTGGTCAGTCTGTCAGGCAAAGAGAATGTTTTGTACTCTCAGTGTGTTTTTGTTGTTTTAAGAACATTCCAAATTTCTATTAGACGATGGAATCAAGTTCTATTGTGTGATATTCCATTTTAGACATAACCTCTTAAGGATCGGACCCTTTTTTTCCATTTGCGCCTAGAAAGACATACCCAAATCTAACTGCCTGTAGCTCAGGACCTGAAGCAAGGATATGCATATTCTTGATACCATTTGAAAGGAAACACTTTGAAGTTTGTGGAAATATGAAATTAATGTAGGAGAATATAACACATTAGATCTGGTAAAAGATAATACAAACAAAAAACATGTGTCGTTTTTAGTTTTTTTTCATCATCTTCGAAATGCAAGAGAAAGGCCACAATATAATATTGCAGTTTAGGCGCAATTTAGATTATGGCCACTAGATGGCATAGTCTGCCCAAATGTGCCGAATTGGTCAATTGATACATTTTTAAGTACATAACTATAGAGAACATACAAAAATGATATGGCAATACAAAATGTAAGTTTACACACTCCCAGGAATGTCATACATGATGGATCATTAGCTTATACACTAACTTTCACAAATCTAGATGGCCGTGCGGGGTGAGTGTGGAGCCAGAGACAGCAGGGGTTCAAACTGTAGAACCCAGTTCCTACATTTGAATATAAAAATTGATTTGATCAAACAAAACTATGCTTCATTTAATCCTGGGACCCTTAGGATGACAAATCAGAGCAAGATTACTGAACAGTATTTACCTTCAGAGTTGAATATATCAAAACAGTTGCCATGATAAGTTTGTTGTTGTTGTGCACTCCCCTCAAACAATAGCATGGTATTTTTTTCACTGTAATAGCTACTGTAAATTTGACAGTGCAGTTAGATTAACAAGAATTTAAGCTTTCTGCCCATATAAGACATGTCTATGTCCTGGAAAGTTTGCTGTTACTTACAACAGTCATGCTAATCACATTAGCGCACGTTAGCTCAACTGTCCCGTATACGGGACACCGATCCCTTAGAGGTTAATACTCAATATTTCGGTCTGCCCTGTAATTTAATTTACTGTAGAATCAAAGCTGAGGTTTTTGTCTTGTCACACCATAGATTGTGCAGAGATATATTTGCTGTCACCTACTTACAGCCCAATGTGCGATTTAATAGATTAATTATATAATATTCCTAATTCCTTAATTTTCCCGTTTTTATTGTGTTTTCAAAAAAGCAATACTTGATTGAGAAATTAACATCCTCCTAGCTGACTTAGAAGACCCTGAGTGTGCAAATCCTGCTGTGACTGGTGCATCACACAGTTGGAGTGTGAGGAAAGAACTCTCACAGGATAGGTGGAGGGAGTCCAGGCCTGAGATCGTAGATTCTCTGCTGGCTGCAAAGCATGCTTGTCAGAAGATCTGTCAGCCGTGCAATGTGAAAAGGGCTATTCGGCTATTCTATGTAGAGACTGTCTTCCGAAAATAATAATCTTTAGGCAAATTATAGTTCATCCAATCAATAAAATAAATTAAAATGAATTACAAAATAGCTTAAATTAAAATAATTCAGGTAAATTCAAGTACTTAAAAAATAAAATAAATAAAATAATAAAAAATAAAAAATAAATAAGCACAAGTAACACAAATGTCCAAACCTTTATACTTTTTTTACCAGGCAGAACTAGAAGGAGGCAGCCCATAAACTCTCATAAACTGTGTGTGTGTGTCTAAACAGTGTCTCCACAGTGACAGAACAACAGAAGGAAACACACAAACATTTCATACCAGGCATGCTGAACAGAAAACTGCACACCAGAAGGAAGCAGTCAACGTAAAATAATCAATAGGTGTTGATTAGGCCTACTCAGTACCTTTGTATTGCATGGCAAGCAACAGCCCTTTTTCTGTGTGCCTATAAATTAATACTCTGATCTGTGATTAGGCCACACTGCACATCTCACTGAGCAGAGGAAAAGAGCACCAGTACACATCAACTGAAAAAGCACCAGTCCATGATAGATGGCCAAATAAAACAATATTGCAGGCCTAGTATCCCAGAACACAAATTAAGCTGAATGCATGTTCTCTAAAAGGCATCAGATGAGAGTGATGTAGTTATAGATGGGGCATTATGTTTACTTCCAGTTCCAATATCTAACAAAAAAAAAGTCACACAACCCCCCCCCCCCCCCCCCCCCAAGATAAGCAGCATAAAGCTTGTATGATGTGTCTTTACAATGGAGTTATACATTCATAGCTCTGCGCTCTCTAGCACAGCCATTACACAGTTAAGGGGATAAAACGCTTTGCTCAAAAGCACCTCAAAAGCAGCTGAGAGAGGAGCAGCTTCCCTCATCTAGACTCCCACAGACAGACAACAGATTTGGCAATATTCTAACCTTTAGACTGACACTGGCCCTTTGACTGGTTGACTGGAGTCAACACTCCAGGAACTCTTTGGCACAGTAACATCAAAACCCTTTTATATTGAAGGCCCCACTGGGAGTGTGTGTGTGTTTGTGTGTGTGTGTGTGTGTGTGTGTGTGTGTGTGTCAAAACATACAGAAACAAACTATTTCACCAAAGAATCACTCAGTGATGTCACTATTAAGCTTCAACAGTAGCTGGCTCTCAAGGTTCTTGCTGTGAAGCTGTAATCGTTTGGCAGTGAACAGGAGTCCTGCATGACTGAAAAGTCTCTCACAGGCTGCAGATGCAGGAAGACCTGTGTTGACTTTGAGTGACAGCTTCTTGATGCGAGGAAAGGTGTGGAGTAGATCCATACCTGCAGGGGACAGACATGAAAGGTCCCTCTCCAGCTCTCCTACTTGTGATTTTCCCAACTCCATGGATGCAAAGAAGTCGTCTTCATCAGAGAGGCCGCTGTTTGCGCTGGTGACATCATCCAAGTCGGTGTCGAGGTGATTTCTGATGTAGTCAAGGCCTGTGGGTTTTAGGGCAAGATAAATCATTTTTCAAACGAATTAAGTCTGCACATTATTCTTACCCTTCTACTGTATAGGCTGTCAAGCTGCTGATGTTTGACATTAAAAGCTACCTGATCTTCTAATTATATTGCCACCCTGTGGTTTGTCACTGACACACTATAATCCTAAATGAGAGTAACATTATACAGAGTTATATAGGTCAATGTCTACTGGTTCACAATTGAATTGATAAACAAGTATATTTACCAGCATTTAAGATGTTCTCCTCTGTGGTCCAGGATGTTCTGAATCTTGGTAGGAGTATTGCTGCTGCAATCAGCTCAGGCTCTTTCATGACGTCTCCAAAACGTTTCTGGATCCCTTGCTGCAGGGCGTGAACAAGAGGTGTACATATTTTACAAGTTGACTCCAACCTCTTCAGCTTGTCCTGCAACTGGTAAAGTGTTGGCAGCAGGAGGCCCATATGCACAGATGATTCCCCTTGCAGGATATTAAGGGCCATGGCAACAGGTTTCATCACAGCAGCATACTCGACCAAAAACCCAATTTCAGGTGGATTGAACCTATAAAAGATGTAACGATAAAAAAATTACTTATAGCTATTTCTGGTACAATGTCTTTATTATGCATTGTACATGTTAAATACACAAATAAATAAAAAATAAAATAATTTAAATTATTTCATTCAAGTCATCCACAATTGTCACACCACCATGCAAATAAAACTTAGTTACTTGAGACAAGTGGATTCACCCATTAATCAGCAAGGCTTATTTATTTTTATTATTCTTTTAAAACAAAATATTAATTTTGTCAACTTACATCTTTATCTTTAATGCTGTGCAGACATTGCGAATTGCTTGTTCTCCTTGCTCTCTGTGAATGCGCACAATCCTTTCTACAGCGAGGAACAGGGAGCTCCAGCGTGTCTGATTAGGTCGGAGAAACTGCAGCTTGCATTCACGTTCCACTGTTTCATGAGTGTCACGCCCTGGCTCTGGGGACTCTTAAATGTTGAGCCAGGGTGTGGATTTTTCTATGTTTAGTTTTCTATGTTTTTTGTTCTAGATCGTTTAGATCTATGTTGGCCAGGGTGGTTCCCAATCAGAGGCAGCTGTAGCTCGTTGTCTCTGATTGGGGTCAATACTTAGGCAGCCTGTTGGCACCAGTTAGTTTGTGGGATCTTGTTCCGTAAAGGTTTGTGTTGTTGTAACCTCAGGACTTCACGTATCGTTCGTTTAGTTGTTTTGTTCGTGTGTTGTGTACTAAATAAAATGTACGCTTATCACGCTGCGCCTTGGTTCCATGAGTCATCAGTCAACGTGCGTGACAATGAGCCATGGTTGACCTGCTGGTTTTATTCCAAAGAGCATGACATTTTGCAAAAGCAGACCGAGACAGCCTCTTGTAGGTTTCGTTTGCAGCTCCACTTTTGGTGCCTTGTAAGTTGGTACTCAAGGCCTGTGTTGTCATCCAGAATAGCAGACACATCTTGATACTCCACCTCTGACTCACTCTGATCTTCTGTTGCATCATCAAGGGTGGAGTCACTCTCCTCTTGTACATTGATGGCTTCCTCCTCTTTCTCCTCACCATATAATCAAAAGGCCTTCAGGAAGTTTGAGCCACTGTCTGTTGTCGTCCTGGTCACTTTTTCCCTGATGTGGTACTCAGAATGTATTTCCTCTAATGCAGCAGCAAGGACATCAAACATGTGCGAGCCTTTGACAGGTCTACAGGCCAATGCAGCAGAGTGCCTCTCCAGTGAGGTGTTGTCTATCCAGTGACAGGTGACACCTAAGTAGCTACGTTGTCTGGCAGACCAGCAGTCTGTTGTGGTAGCAACATAGTTCACAGCACTCAGCTTTTTGATGATTATGCTCTTCTTTTGTTTTGCAGCTTCTTGTATTCTTGTGCATAACATTTTCCTTGTCATTACTGTATGAGGTTGCAAGGTTTCTATCAAAGTCTTGAAGGATGGCGTCTCAACCACAGAAAATGGTTGGTTGGCAAGCGTTGCTTCTGTTACCCGCCCTGGGGCAGCGAAGGCTGTGATTTTTGCATTTTTCACAAGAGTATCACTGGAAGAGGAGGACTTACGCTTTCTGCGGTTCTCTAGTAAGTCTGTGTACTTTGCCAGTTTGTTGGGGTGAACCCTCTGTGGATAAAACAAAAATATGTGAGGCTACAGGTAGATGAAGACATTAAAATATACTTATTATCACATCAAATTTGGATATATATATATATATAGAGAGAGAGAGAAAATGTTTAAAACGTATGCAACCTAAAAGACAAACATTTGCTTATCCACAGCAAAAAAAAAAAGATTTTAGGAAACTTACCGCTACATGTTTCCTCAAGTTAGATGAGTTGAGTTCTTGAATGCTGAAATGTCCGTTTGTTTTGGTAGACACAGAAGACACCGCATAATGTAGCTGCTCTTTCGCACTTTTACTAAGGTAAACATGCTTTCAATATGAGGCCAGGGATGCGGGTGTTCCTCCTCGTCTGTGTCTGCATTGCCGATGGCTAATTCTGACATTTTTGTGTTGCTACGACTGTAAAGCTAACCCGTCCCGCCGCTGAGATTGAGTATGGTAACGTGACGAGACTGCACAACTACGTTTAATTGGTGAAACACAATCACATGGTAGAGCCTTAGCGGAAGTCTCTCTCTCTCTGTCAAAATAAAACATTAAAATAAGGCGTATGCGGGGGGATAAAGACAATGACGCGTAGAATACCAAAGAGGTAAAAAGAAAAGTAACGACCTCATTGTAGCCTAATGTAGCGGAGTAAGAGTACAGTTTCTTCTTCACAAATCTACTCAAGTAAATGTAAAAAGTATAGTGATTTAAAACTACTCCTAGAAGTATAATTTTTTCAAAAACGTACTCAAGTAAATGTAACGGAGTAAATGTAACTCGGTACTACCCACCTCTGCTTACTAATCATAAAACAGAAAAATATCACAGTAATGGTTGAACCTACCCACTATGATGTCTTTCACTGGTCGCATCTGGATGCCAATTTTCTGTCCTCTCCCGCACCAATTTAATTGGGTGGCTAGGTCAGATCTGAAAACCTTCCAACACACCCGCCACACTGTCTTTTTTACATCATTACCCCCAGTTATGGATAACTTTGAGATCTGAAATGAAAATAAAATGTTAATATATTATTATATTATATTGTCTTTCAAATCTGCCTGTTATACTTTCAGAACATACTAGTTCAAGTCTTACCAGATATGTGTCTGCACACTAATACAGTTCCAACCCAGCACTAACACCTGACTCAACTAATCAACTCCTCATTTTAGTTGAATAAGGTGTGTTTGAGGTAGGCTAGAACAGCCTTTCTTAACACATTCCCTGGGCGCTGCAGCCATTTCATATTTGCTGTATTCCAACACTATGCACACCTTAACTGCTGTTGGATGTGCTAGGGTATATCAAATATATGGAACAACTGATGGGCCCTTACTGGGTCGAGAAAAAGGCTGTGCTAGAACACATAAAGGTTATTAAGAATTATACTATAACACAGAGTTGGTATGAATCCCTCTATGTAGCCCATGAAAGTGTTAGATAACTTCTTTTTTTTTTTTATGGCTGTCCCGGCCAAGTCTCTCATCAAAGTCATTGAGCTCCTCCAATGTAAGTATTGGCAGTATGGGTTCCCTGTCCTCCTCAACCCTCTGAGGTTCTTGGTCCGGCGGAGTGCTTGCAGTTGTACTTATTGATTGTACAAGTTTAGTCAGATGCTCCACCTTGAGGTGAAGCTCCCCCAGCTGTTCGAGGACGATCCTTTCAACTGCTGTTAGATGAAAACAGTTCCATTAATACTAATCCTAAAACACAGCAGTTTTCTGATTTCAATAGAAAGATGAGGCCAAATATATCAGTGCAATTTCATGGGATAAGCCATTGGGTGTTGGCAAGGCGAGATCTTGGACCTAGGGAAAGTTGAGAGCTAGGTGTGAGTACCACTGTGAGAAAGGGAGTACAGAGTGTCATTGTTATTTAGCATTTTATTCATTAAATAGCTTACATTCAAGAGAGGCTTCCTCATGCCATGTGGTTAGAGGGGCCTCCATCTCTGGTCTCCTCCAAATGGGCGTTGTGGCTTGAGGAGAAGAAAAATAATTAATGAATGTTGTTGATCACATTGTATTTGGACAAATCCCTAAATACTTAAGTCTACTCTAGGGTAAGCAAGTGGTTAGTCAGTTTGTAGTGGAAGGCCTAGTGGTGAAGGAGGTGAAGATGAACGTGGGAGTCGGTCTTCTGAGGAGGAGGAGGACGGCGGGGGTGATGAGGACGATGAGGGTGATGATGTCCTAAGCCTTTTGGGTCTAAATATGTACATTCATAATTATTAGAATTTATACAATGGGTTGGTCAAAACAAGCATAGCAATAGCAATGGGTAGACATCCACTGTCCCATCAGCCCAGTCAGGCAATTCATTAACTTGCTTATCACATGCATACCACTTTGCAATCGAAAGAAAGCTGTATACTTATGGCAAAGCATTCATCATGCAAAAAACCCCACAAGTTTTAATACACTTGCTGCAATGTAGACGAAACTCTGATTAAAATGAGGAAATATTCATAGTCAACAAACAGTTATGTGCTCACTTGTTTTGCTTTCTGACTGTTTGGCCTTCGTGGTCAGTGTTCAGGTCTGATGTTACACATGACATATCCCACCGCTTTACAATTTTGTCGAATGATTCTGTAAATAGAAGCGTGTTAAAACACATAGCGCCATTCAGCATGAATGAAAATAACATATCATCGCCAGACACCAACTATTACATAAATTAGTGGGTATGTGTAGTGATACTAACAAGTGACAATATCAGAACAACATCCAGACATCAGGACATCCAAACAACATCAGAAGGGCTGTACACTGAGCCTTTTTGGAATTACCTGTTTGGAAGAGCATACGTGCAGCAAACTGCTTCCAGACATTTGTGGGGTTTGGAGTTAACCTTTTCCTAACAGAGGTAAGAATTGTATTCCTGTCCACATAAGGGGGCCACCATGCCAGCCCATCTTTAAACCACTCCTGTGCCACTGGTCCAGTTCTGTTTTACTTCACAAATAGTACAATGAGGTACATATCTAATACAAAAACAAATACAAATATTGAATTCAGTAATCATTTGGTTAGACTTGATTATACTACCTGGTACAGGTTAAGAGATCCAGAGACAAGACAGTGTGGATTGATACAATTATTTTCAGGTAACTACTCACTGTATCTTGGAACTGCAGATCAGGGCAGCTCAGGAGAACAGGTTTTGGTGGACGGAGATGCTGCAAGCAGGGGAAAAGGTGAGAGTTTGTAAAAGACAGACAGTAGTAGACAAACAGCTAATCACAAATACAATAAACATAGAAAAAAAGCAAAATATATAGATTCTTATTTAATCATTCTTACAGTGGCCTACATGAGGCCAACTTGTGACATGTAATTGTTTGCAGTTAACTATTTAGCTGTGGTCAAGTAACTACAACAGTTCCACTTACTGAATTTATTGAGATATTGAATGGGCAAGAGGCTGACAAATGCTGGATGGACAAGAGGCTGAGAGATGTTGTATGGGTGGGGTGGTGCACGTGTGGGGGTGGACATCAGTCGATGTGTATGAGTGGCACAGCAACAAATTGTCTTCCATGTGGTATTAGGAAAGCCTTCCCTTCTACCAGTCCAACATTGCAGTAGTGTGTTGTGTCCAAGAGGCCATCTACTATCTATGTAACTTAGGAAGTGTCATGTATCTTTGTATTTGTGGGGATGATGTCATGATGTTAAGAATTTATTTCTATGTATGTTTTTTGGTAGCATGGTTTAGACTCTAATCATATATCTATACTATTGATTGGAGAAAATGTTATTGTATATGAAGTTATAGGTGAATTGTTGGGGTTAAGTAATGTTATATCTGAGTAATGTTACGTACCACAAAAGAGAGAGAGAAAAAATGAGGATTGTTATGAGGTTTTCATAATGTTGTGTGAACCAGGTTAAAGTTAGTAGATAAGTGACTGGGCGCTGCACAGTCTGAATACCAAGGAGTCCATTATGTCAAGGGAGCTTATTGGTGGTTTATCTTAGAATGATTGATGGACATGATATACTGACTTGGGTACAGGGTAAGAACATCAGAGAAGGGAGTGCCCACTGATGGTTAACAGATGTGTTGAAGAAACTTGTAATTAAAGCTATATAAGCTGAGATATGTTCTTTGTTCTGTAGTTTGAGAATGGCAAGAGGCAAAGCACTGTCTGCTTGTTATGCGAACCATTGTACCTATTAAATATTAAATGAACTCCCCAGCTAAGTATTAAATATCTTCTTGCATCATGAATTACTTGATACCCGAGAAACTAATCATAACATAAGTATATGCCAAATGTAGAGTAAGGCATTGGGTATTCAAAGAAGGAATCTTGATGGGCAAATTCTGAGTAAACCAGATATCCCACCTCCTTCTCAACAATGATATTCCTGATCTTTGCAACCTTCTCCTGAATAAATACATGGCTGTTGGCTTGGTCTAGTTTGAGGGTGAAAAGCTCTGTGTCGTATTACATTTACATTTTAATCATTTAGCAGACGCTCTTATCCAGAGCGACTTACAGTTAGTGAGTGCATACATTATTTTTATTTAATTTTTCATACTGCCCCCCCCTCCCCGTGGGAAACACCATGCTCTATCAACTGAGCTACTTCCCTGCCGGCCATTTCCTTCCCTACCCTGGACGACGCTGGGCCAATTGTGCGCCGACCCATGGGTCTCCCGGTCGCGGCCGGCTACGACAGAGCCTGGATTCGAACCAGGATCTCTAGTGGCCTTAGACCACTGCGCCACTCGGGAGGTCATGGGGCGGTATTGTGTGAACTGCCATGCACAATGAAAGATTGGTGGCAGAGGCCCTGATGCATGTTCTCTTCTTGCACCCAAATGTTCCACTCTCCGCACTCTCACAGCTGCTTTCTCAGAAAGCCTCTTAACAACCTGACTACAGGGAGCTCCAGGTTTTCTGACAAGCCTCTTTAACATTTGCATAAAACGTTCAATCTTGAAGGCACTGAAAGAGTTCAGATTCCCATGCACCTTGACATCTTGTGCAAGATGCACAAGGTTGTGGACATTGTATGAAAGGATCATCTCGCCATACAGCTCTCCAAAGTGCTGAACAAACAGCAAAAGAGCTTCGTTCCCATAGTCAGTGTACTCCTCAAGTAGTGCCTTGTTTGACAGTATAAACATGCCGACAAAAAGAAGCAAAAAGTTCAGATAAACCGCGGTATGTAGGAGGTCTTTAAGGAACACAGGACCGGTGTAGAGCAAACACTGTCGGAATTCAGATGCTTTCCATCTATCTAGCTACTTTAGGGATCTCGGTCTTCGTGCAAACTCCACTGGCACGCTTGTCCTGATGTTAATTCATTTTTCGGAGAGTGTCCTCTCCTGAAACCCTGAGAGTCTGCATGGACCCTTGAGCCACAGGTGCAGGACTCACCTCATGACTCCTAAGCAGACGAGATGCATGTAGTCCAACGGGACACCACTGACCATGCCCAGAGATGTTTAAAACAGAGGTGAAAGGCCGAGATGATGCACTTCATCTACCATTCCTCTGAAGTCCTCATCTGTGCGGAGGAGGGCGTCTGTTTCAGGGAAAGTCACCCTGTTGCTTACATATTCCCCGTCCTGAACACATTTTTCACACTCTGAATAGCCTGAGTGACCTTTCACATTTTTGACAAATGCTCGGGCTGGAACATCGCAGACCATAAAAGACGGTTGGAGCCTCATGGGGATTCCTTGGACCAGGAATCCCCCCTCCAACTGCAAGACTTCAGCAACAAAGTATTCTAGATAGTCATGTAGCGATGGTTTGCGGTTTGCACAAAAAAGTCTGATGACAAATGGCTGGTGCTTTGGGAGGTTCTTGAAGACACCTAGAATGGGCCAGAATTGCAGATAATTACTTTTAAAACTTGGCAAGCCATCCACATTGACTTGAAGTTCTAAGCATACACCTCTAGCCAAGTGGTGCTTGTACTCCTCTAATATATTTTCCATTGACTGCAGGATTCCAATGTAGTGGTATGTCCCACCAGCCTTCTCCTGAACAACCACAGACTCCGACCGTGCAGTCTTCAGCAGCGTTCTTGCATCTACTGGCAGTGATGGATGATTGTGGCTAAGTACTTTTAATAGCTTTGACAAAGCACTGTGAGTTATATTTTCCTCTAATGCCCATGTTGCCAAATCCATTCTCAGATTATTCCCCTCGCCTTCACTCTCTGAGCAATCGGTGTCTAAATCCGTTGCATCAGAAAACTCATCAGGTTCAGCGAAAGAAGACTCGCAATCCATAAAGTCCTCATCATCGCCAATGGGAACTTCTTCACAAACGTTAACAAAGACATCTTCGCAAGCCTCATTAAAACAAGCAAACCCAGAATGGACGGAATCTAATTGATGATCAACTCTTGCCCTAGCTTTCCGCTTCAATGTCCAGTAGGAAGGTGCATTTGCCATCCTTCACAATCAATGCGGGAGAGGCAGAGGAGGAGACAAACAAGACCAAATGTATTGTAGAGCACATTGACTTGCAAGTAAGCAATAGAATCATCGAGAAATAGTAGTGAAATATGTCATTCACCACATGTTGAATAGATCTGCTGGAGGATACATTATGACATTAGCAGACCATTTTATAAAGGTGGGTTATAGTCCATCTATATATATGTCTATGATATGTATTTAATTGAGGAGAGGCTTCTTAATTTTCTATAGGACTCCCAATCAGTTGGATCTTATTGGTTCTACAATACTTAGGCCTTATCCCTCTCTCCAAGGTGCATGTTTATCAAATACAGTGCATTCGGAAAGTGTTCTTGGGTATGACGCTACAAGCTTGGCACACCTGTATTTGGCGAGTTTCTCCCATTCTTCTCTGCAGATCCTCTCAAGCTATGTCAGGTTGGATGGGGAGCGTCGCTGCACAGCTATTTTCAGGTCTCACCAGAGATATTCGATCGGGTTCAAGTCCGGGCTCTGGCTGGGCCACTCAAGGACATTCAGAGACTTGTCCCGAAGCCACTCCTGCGTTTTCTTGGCTGTGTGCTTAGGGTCATTGTTCTGGAGCAGGTTTTCATCAAGGATCTCTCTGTACTTTGCTCCGGTCATCTTTGCCTCAATCCTGACTAGTCTCCAAGTCCCTGTCACTGAAAAACATCGCCACAGCATGATGCTGCCACCACCATGCTTCAGTGTAGGGATGGTGGCAGGTTTCCTCCTGTCACGCCCTGACTTATGGGACTCTAGTATGTTGAGTCAGACCACTGCACTCGTGGGGGCTCAGGGAGGAGTCCTCACGGGAGGAGGACTGGGCGCGGAGAGTGAAAGACTCGTACAGTCGGAGATCTCTAACGTCAGTTCCCAGTCCGGTACACCTCGTGCCTGCGTCTCGCACCAAGCTAGTGGTGCGTGTGCCCAGTCCGGCCCGGCCCGTTCGTGTTCCTCGCACCAAGTCAGTGGTGCGTGTTCCCAGTCTGGTACGGCCCATGCCTGCTCCCCGCACCAAGCCAGTGGTGCGTGTTGCCAGTCCGGTACGGCCCGTTCCTGTTCCTCACACCAGGCCAGTGGTGCGTGTCGCCAGTCCGGCCCGGCCCGTTCCTGCTCCTCGCACCAGACCAGTGGTGCGTGTCGCCAGTCCGGCCCGGCCCATTCCTGCTCTCGCACCAGACCAGTGGTGCATGTTCCCAGTCCGGTACGGCCCATGCCTGCTCCCCGCACCAAGCCAGTGGTGCGTGTTGCCAGTCCGGTACGGCCCGTTCCTGTTCCTCACACCAGGCCAGTGGTGCGTGTCGCCAGTCCGGCCCGGCCCGTTCCTGCTCCTCGCACCAGACCAGTGGTGCGTGTCGCCAGTCCGGCCCGGCCCGTTCCTGCTCCTCGCACCAGACCAGTGGTGCATGTTCCCAGTCCGGCCCGGCCCGTTTCTGTTCCTCGCACCAGGCCAGTGGTTTGTGTTCCTAGTCCTGTACGGCCCGTGCCTGCTCCCCGCACCAAGCCAGTGGTGCGTGTCGCCAGTCCGGCCCGGCCTGTTCCTGCTCCTCGCACCAGACTAGTGGTGCGTGTTCCCAGTCCAGTCCGGCCCGTGCCTTCTCCCCGCACCAAGCCAGTGGTGCGTGTCGCCAGTCCGGCCCGGCCCATTCCTGCTCCTCACACCAGACCAGTGGTGCGTGTTCCCTGTCCGGTACGGCCCGTGCCTGCTCCCCGCACCAGTGGTGCGTGTCGCCAGTCCGGCCCGGCCCGTCCTGCTCCTCGCACCAGACCAGTGGTGCGTGTTCCCAGTCCGGTACGGCCCATGCCTGCTCCCCGCACCAAGCCAGTGGTGCGTGTCGCCAGTCCGGCCCGGCCCGTTCCTGCTCCTCGCACCAAGCCAGTGTTGCGCGTTCCTAGTCCGGTCCGGCCCGTGCCTGCTCCTCGCACCAGACCAGTGGTGCGTGTGTCCAGTCCGGCACGGCCCATGCCCGTTCCACCGGTGCCTGGTCCGGCACCAGTCGGCTGCTCTACTCCGGAGCCAGAGCAGTCCGCTCCACCGGTGCCTGATCCAGCTCCGGTCAGCTGCTCAACTCCGGAGCCAGAGCAGTCCGCTCCACCGGTGCCTAGTCCAGCTCCGGTCAGCGGATCCACTCCGGAACCAGTGCAGTCCGCTCCACCGGGGTCCAGTCCAGCTCTGATCAGCAGCTCCACTCCGGAGCCAGAGCAGTCCGCTCCACCGGTGCACTGTCCAGCTCCGGTCAGCAGCTGCACTCCGGCGCCAGAGCAGTCCGCTCCACCGGTGCCTAGTCCAGCTCTGGTCAGCGGCTCCAGTCCGGAGCCAGAGCAGTCCGCTCCACCGGTGCTTAGTCCAGCTCCGGTCAGCAGCTCCAGTCCAGACCTAGACCAGGGTCCAGACAGGGCTTGGTACATCGTGGGAGGAAGGAGAGGGGAAGCAGCGCCCCGAGGTCCAGACCAGACCAGGGCGCAAAGGGGAGGCTGAGAGAATGTGGTCGTCACGCTCGGAGCCGGATCCGCCTCCGAGGCGGATTGCCCACCCGGACCCTACCCTGTTATGTCAGGTTTGTGCGGTCGGAGTCCGCACCTTTGGGGGGGGGGTACTGTCACGCCCTGACTTATGGGACTCTAGTATGTTGAGTCAGGGTGTGGAGTTCTAGGTTGTTATTTCTATGTTCTCATTCTAGGTTGTGTGTTTCTATGTTTGGCCGGGTGTGATTCCCAATCAGAGGCAGCTGTCGCTCGTTGTCTCTGATTGGGGATCATACTTAAGTAGCCTGTTGGCAATCAGTTGTTGTGGGATCTTGTTCCGTGTAGAGGCTTGTGTTGTGTTTAGCCTGAGGCCTTCACGTTACGTTGTTTTGTTGTTTTGTTGGTGTGTTTATTTTGGATAATAAACATGTATGCATTTCACGCTGCGCCTTGGTCTGACCCGTCCTTCAACGTCCGTGACACCTCCAGACGTGACGCTTGGTATTCAGGCCAAAGAGTTCAATCTTGGTTTCATCAGACCAGAGCATCTTGTTTCTCATGGTCTGAGAGTCATTTAGGTGCCTTTTGGCAAACTACTAGCGGGCTGTCATGTGCCTTTTACTGAGGAGTGGCTTCCGTCTGGCCACTCTACCATAAAAGCCTGATTGGTGGAGTGCTGTAGAGATGGTTATCCTTCTGGAAGATTCTCCCATCTCCACAGAGGAACTCTGGAGCTCTGTCAGAGTGACCATCGGGTTCTTGGTCACCTCCCTGACCAAAGCCCTTCTCCACCCACCAATTGCTCAGTTTGGCCGGGCGGCCAGCTCTAGGAAGAGTCTTGGTGGTTCCAAACTACTTCCATTTAAGAATGAAGGAGGCCACTGTGTTCTTGGGGACCTTCAATGCGGCAAAAATATTTTGGTACCCTTCCCTAGATCTGTGCCTCGACACAATCCTGTCTCTGAGTTCTACGGACAATTCCTTCGAACTCATGGCTTGGTTTTTGCTCTGATATGCACTGTCAACTGTGGGACCTTATATAGGCAGGTGTGTGCCTTTCCAAATCATGTCCAATCAATAGAATTTACCAGAGGTGGACTCCAATCAAGTTGTAGAAACATCTCAAGGATGATAAATGGAAACAGGATGCACCTGAGCTCAATTTCGAGTCTCATAGCAAAGAGTCTGAATACTTATGTAAATAAGGTATTTATATATAAAAAATATAAACTTTTATAGTAATCCCATGCATTTTGGACTGTTGGGATTAGTTGGAATATTTGCCAGTTTATAGATATCAATGAAATAATCAATATTGACATTTTTACATTGTCTTAAATGAATCAATTTGGGTGGTGCTTTAAGTAGTTTAATTTTATAAACACAGTAGATGATGGAATGATCACTGAAGGATTAACACCTGGTAACAGAATAACTGTAACAGAATGACATCATGGGTCCCTAATCTGCACTACACAGAAATGCATAATTTGCATGACATTCTCTTTGTGGTGATGTATCCTGAATAAGTACACAAAGGTAGAAAAAGTAATATTCTCCTTTGCGTGTTTGGGTATTATTCTGCGCACTGGGCCCTGCCCCCAAACAAGACCATATTTTGGTTGGTCCGAACCGGACCAATCACAGAAATTTAAGCAATAATACACTTGAGGCCATGTGTTATGACATTTTTATCATGGCTGTGATGTGGTCATAACCACGAGGCGAAGCAGAGTGGCAGAGACCACCAGAGCCATGATAAAAATGTCATAACACATGGCCTCGAGTGTATTATTGATTTTATACAACGGGTTACCAGCATTAACAATCAAGATTATTTCCCAAACCATCCATTTTTCAACAAAACATTATGCTACATTCACTAACACTGGTTGTCAAGTGACATTTTAGGTGTTCCCTGGTCATTAGTTCTATTTGTATTGACTGCCATGTAAAGCAAAACTACCCAAACTATAAAATCATCCATGACGAGTTACAGATGCTAAGACTAGTAGTTGTAAAAGTAGTAGTGGTAGTGGGTTGCTAGTTAACAACGTAAACGATGCCACTTTATATGAACGTGGCCATGTGCATGTTGTCTCATATATCATGGGCAGGAGAGGCTCTAACAATGGGAATTCCAAACCACCCGTTGAATAATCACAGATAAATCACAAGTCACAATCACAAGTTTGCCACGCAGTACAGCACAGTAGAGCACAGTACAGTATAGTTTGGCACAGTACAGTGCAGTACAGTACTGTACAATATAATTTGGTACAGTACAGTATAGTACAGTTGAGTTCAGTACAGTAGGCTACAGTACAGTATGGATTAGTACAGTACAGTGAACTACAGTATAGTAGAAGACAATAAATTATACTGTGCTCTACTTAAGTGTGTGCTACTGTACTAAACTCTACTGTACAGAACTGTATTGTACTGACTTATACTCTACGTTGTGTACTTCTGTGCTGTCTAAACTTGTGAAACAGACATGGCCATGCGGTAACGGAGACACATAAAAAAAAAAAAAGGCTTTTGAGGTACGCTTGTTCCTGTTTGGTGTGTGTGGCGATGTGTGGCCTGAATAATATGGGTGCGGTCATTAGAAATCACAAAACGTGTTCAGCACTCCATACACAATCGCCCTGTGGTCGTTTAGTACAGTACCGTTTCCATTGAATTAAACTCTCTACACTTTTCAATTGTACTGAACGCACATCTGGTCTACTCAGAATTCGCCCATCAAGAGTATTTATTTGAATATCCCATGCCTTGCATTTGGCATACACCTAAAGATGGCCTCTTGGACATGACACATCCATTGTCTCTTGCCCATCTATTGTCGCTCAGCCTGACGATGAAATTGACAACAATTAGGAAAATCAAAAGGATTTGTGGATGTGTAGGGGTTCACGCTGTTACAACATGGAAGGTATGGGACCAAAACAGCAGAGAAGTTTAGGTTAAATGGTTTCCAGATCTATGGACGGCCAAGCGAGGTGTGTGCGCGCGCAATACCGCACACCTTCAGGAACAGGTTTGGATGACCAACGGTTGGAGTCAGAGGGATGATGGTCGCTTCTTGATGGAATGGAGAGAAGCGAGAGAGAAACACACATGAATAGATATAGAAAAAAATACTACCTATTGGAAGCAAGCCTATATCCTGCCAGAGATTGAATGATTTTAGTTTAATAATGGAAAGCGTTGTATGATATGATATAGAGGACACAGTGAATGTCTATGGAGCGGCAGGCAGGGCTAGTTTTGAATAACTCCCAAATGGTACCCTATTCCCTACATAGTAAACTACTTTAGACCAACAACCTATAGACCCTGGTCAAAAATCATGTAATATACGGAGAATTGGGTAGAAACATCGTAAGGCTCATCAGTAATGTTTCCCTTGTTGCACTGACGTTGTGTGAGCAGGAGACTTGTCGTCTCATCTGCTTGGGGTTTCCCCCCAAACTAAGACATTTCGATCAATCTCGCCGGAACCTAATGTAGCTATGGTTAGCTAGCTATTCAATGGAATGAATGATGACAATATGAGCTTGTCATGCGGCCCTGCATGGTGAGTAAAATGCAATAACTAGCAACAAATGAGTGTTCTCCAGTCCAAAGTTGTAGATAGCTAACATTACCGGCAGTAGCTAGCTAGCTAACGTTAGCTACTATAGCTAGCAACCGTCCTTAAATTACTGTTACCGTTACAACTCCGCAGCCCGATAGCATAAAATTGATACAGAAGATAGCGCTATTTAGTAAAAGGCCAAGTCCATATTATGGCAAGAACAGCTCAAATAAGCAAAGAGAAATGACAGTCCATCATTACTTTAAGACATGAAGTTCAGTCAATACGGAAAATGTCAAGAACTTTGAACATTTCTTCAAGTGCAGTCGCAAAAACCATCAAGTGCTATGATGAAACTGGCTCCCTTGAGGACCACCACAGGAATGGAACCCAGAGTTACCTCTGCTGCAGAGGATACGTTCATTAGAGTTACCAGCCTCAGAAATTGCAGCCCATTTCAAGCTGAAGAAGCTAATGTTAACTGTCTAATTGGGTTATTATCTATTATTATTACACAATTTGACAGTTAACATTAGCTTCTTCAGCTTCAACAAGTAGCTACTGGCAACACAGGCAAACCAACAGTCAAATAATTCTGAGCCTTGCCAGTGTGCGTGCGCTAGGTATAATTAAGGTTTTGCGTGCTTGCTATGATCCATGTAACGTTAGTCTCTCGCACTAGCTTTGATCATGGCTGTACTGCTCTATTTCTGATAGTCTTGTATTTACCTGTAGATAACAACCCTCAATTGTTTTTATTATTTCATTAATTTATTTTATTGGAATTATATGACTGGATAATTTGAAGTGGTGGCTGCATGCATGCTATACTGGGTCAGTTTGTAATTCATGCCTATTTTGTAAAATTGCTTTATTAATCCTAGTCCAGATCTCCACATATTTTCTGATAACAATTATTGCCAACCATGGCCCAACAATGTTTGACTGTCCATGGGTAGGCTATGCCTAAAAGATGTAAAACGTGCCCCCGCAGGTGAGGAATGATTACGCATTGAGAGAAGGTGGCTATTCAAGCATTATGACACTCGTCCCAACTTCGACGTCTACACGATCTACGGCTGACTCTGTGATGATGAGCTGCCATGTGACCATGCAGCGAGCATGCATTTCGACCTACCACACTCACAGCCGCCGTCCCGCCGACGTTCTAAATGGAACACGATCTACTAACGATATACCGCTGTCAGGCCGACGTCAGCGAGATGGACAGTGGGGAGAAAAAGTATTTGATACACTGCCGATTTTGCAGGTTTTCCTACTTACAAAGCATGTAGAGGTCTGTCATTTTTATCATAGGTACACTTCAAAAATCCAGAAAATCACATTGTATGATTTTTAAGTAATTAATTAGCATTTTATTGCATGACATAAGTATTTAATACATCAGAAAAGCAGAACTTAATATTTGGTACAGAAACCTTTGTTTGCAATTACAGAGATCATACGTTTCCTGTAGGTCTTGACCAGGTTTGCACACACTGCAGCAGGGATTTTGGCCCACTCCTCCATACAGACTATCTCCAGATCGTTCAGGTTTCGGGGCTGTCGCTGGGCAATAAGGACTTTCATCTCCCTCCAAAGATTTTATATTGGGTTCAGGTCTGGAGACTGGCTAGGCCACTCCAGGACCTTGAGATGCTTCTTACGGAGCCACTCCTTAGTTGCCCTGGCTGTGTGTTTCGGGTCGTTGTCATGCTGGAAGACCCAGCCACGACCCATCTTCAATGATCTTACTGAGGGAAGGAGGTTGTTGGCCAAGATCTCGCGATACATGGTCCCATCCATCCTCCCCTCAATACAGTGCAGTCGTCCTGTCCCCTTTGCAGAAAAGCATCCCCACGAGGTGAGATCTTGCATGGAGCCCCAGACCGAGGGTGATTGACCGTCATCTTAAACTTCTTCCATTTTCTAATAATTGCGCCAACAGTTGTTGCCTTCTCACCAAGCTGCTTGCCTATTGTCCTGTAGCCCATCCCAGCCTTGTGCAGGTCTACACTTTTATCCCTGATGTCCTTACACAGCTCTCTGGTCTTGGCCATTGTGGAGAGGTTGGAGTCTGTTTGATTGAGTGTGTGGACAGGTGTCTTTTATACAGGTAACGAGTTCAAACAGGTGCAGTTAATACAGGTAATGAGTGGAGAACAGGAGGGCTTCTTAAAGAAAAACTAACAGGTCTGTGAGAGCCGGAATTCTTACTGGTTGGTAGGTGATCAAATACTTATGTCATGCAATAAAATGCAGATTAATTACTTTAAAATCATACAATGTGATTTTCTGGATTTTTGTTTTAGGTTCCGTCTCTCACAGTTGAAGTGTACCTATGATAAAAATGACAGACCTCTACATGCTTTGTAAGTAGGAAAACCTGAAAAATTGGCAGTGTATCAAATACTTGTTCTCCCCACTGTATGTGTGCTGTCTGGATCGCATGATGTTCTCAAAAGATCAGGAACTGGCAGCCAGGTGAAATAAAAAAGCTGGTGCTGTTTTCAGATGCATTTTTCAAACAAAAACATTAGCCAGCTAGTTAGATAGCTAGCCAAGCCAAAAATAGTTGACCTGACTGTCAATCTGCAAATCCGTGGCTCAGAACCACCAGATATATGCAATAAAAAATAATTGTTAAAAAATTGAATAACCAAATATGTACACATTTACAGGAGCTGACTGTCTAGGCTGCTACCAGGGCGCCATGGCAACCATCAACTAGGGGCGGCAGGTAGCTTAGTGGTTAAGAGCGTTGTGCCAGTAACCGAAAGGTCGCTGGTTCTAATCCCCGAGCCGACTAGGTGAAAAATCTGTCGATGTGCCCTTGAGCAAGGCACTTAACCCTAATTGCTCCTGTAAGTCGCTCTGGATAAGAGCGTCTGCTAAATGACAAAAATGTAAAAAAAAAATGTAAATGTAACTATATTTTATGTTTACTTTAAACATATGTTTATGTTGGATTGGGTTCATTAGGAAGATTGGAGCATATGGTTGTGACTTTTATTTGCTATGCGGTATCGCCCTCTCGTGGTTCTCATGTTGTCATTTCTAGCAAATAGGCTTCACGACCCAACACCATTTCTAAATTTGTAGATGATTTTCTTCAGTATTGTATTTGTTGTTTTTCTTTGTGACCTACTATTTCAGGTGAATTTTGCCAACAGGTATGGAGTACAGCGTTGTTGTCAGACCAGTTTCCCTGGGTACCGGGTGAAGTGGAAACGATTCCCTCATCAGACAGGCAGACTGACAGACAGACTGACAGACAGACAGACAGACAGACAGACAGACAGACAGACAGACAGACAGACAGACAGACAGACAGACAGACAGACAGACAGACAGACAGACAGACAGGCAGGCAGGCAGGCAGGCAGGCAGGCAGGCAGGCAGGCAGGCAGGCAGGCAGGCACTCACATACACACACACATGTGCGCAAACACACATAGACTTCACACTGCAGACATTTCTGAAACATTTAGACTACTGTTTGAGTGACAATGACAAAACGAATTAATGTGATGTGGTCATGATTATAATGATGATGATGATGATGATGATGAGGATGATGATGATGACGACGACTTGATTACAATAATTCATAATAATAATAATTGATTGCTTCTGTGGACAGGTGTCTTTTATACAGGTAACAAGCTGAGATTAGGAGCACTCCCTTTAAGAGTGTGCTCCTAATCTCAGCTTGTTACCTGTATAAAAGACACCTGGGAGCCAGAAATCTTTCTGATTGAGAGGGGCTCAAATACTTATTTCCATCATTAAAATGCAAATCAATTTATAACATTTTTTTATTGCGTTTTTCTGGATGTTTTTATGTCTCTCGCTGTTCAAATAAACCTACCATTAAAATTATAGACTGATCATGTCTTTGTCAGTGGGCAAACGTACAAAATCAGCAGGGGATCAAATACCTTTTTCCCTCACTATATATGTTATATCAATGGACCGCAATATTGCTATTTCAGACGAGGCTTACCCCTGCCACATGTGTAGGCTACTATGTAAGGTGACCATTAGGGGATGTGCAACTCTTCTCGATGCAATCCGTGTATGACATTCTCAAGAGAATAAGCCTAGGGTAGGCCTACTTCACTTGTGTTCGTAAAGCACCATGGATAAGGACGTTAATTGTTGCCATTATGCACATAGGGTTCTCCTATTGGGGAAGCCGAAGAACCCTTTAAGGTTATAGATAGCACCTTTTTTTATAAGAGTGTAATTGCTTTGGGGAAACCTGGTGTGTGTGTGTGTGTGTGGTTGACTTCGCAAAGGACCACATTCATTTACCACTTTGGACAGGCAAGATTGCGCAATAGTGGATGCTAAATGTAAGCTATAGGCCAGGGCTCTCCAACCCTGTTCCTGGAGAGCTACCGTCCTGTAGGTTTTGCTCCAACTTCCAGCCAATGAGCTTCAGCCCCTTGCCATTTGAGTGACAGCTAGCAAGATGCACATTGGCGAGTTGCACAGTGAAAGAAGAAGGCTGGTCCAGGCCTGCCTAGTGTTATCAAATAAGGTTGAAGGGCGAGCCCAACAGCTCAGTGAGACAGCAGAGAGAGAAAATCATGGGGACTGTTGCTTTGTTTGCATTCACTTTATTTAGCGTTGCTTCAAGCCAAACATCTGAGCTGTGGAGCTTCAACCACAGCCAATCAGATACTCCCTGGATTGATACATTCTGAGGCACATTCTTATTACGAACCATCACCTGAAACTATGCTTTGGAAGGAAAACACATTTGAATAATTCTGAAGCATTCTCAATAATATGAGCAGCATTCTGACTTGACATTATAATCAAAATTCTTGACCTACTAACACTTTAGTACACAGGAGAAGCCAAATACCAGTGATGATTTAAAGAAGTTCTGGTGTGCAGAGCTGTGATCGAGTGAATAACATTCCCAGCCATCACATACAGTGGGGTCCGAAATTATTGACACCCTTGATAAAGATCAGCAAAATTGACTGTATAAAATAAATAATTTAAATACTGAGCTATATTGTATGCAAAAATGTTTTGGGAAATTATATTATTTTATACTAATATAATTGCTCACAGAACAATAATAATATTTTTTTCTCTCAAAAAGGTAGAGGTCAAAATTATTGACACCCCTGTTTTCAAAACCTTTCAATACTTCACCTTGTGCCTTTTTCTCAAGTGTTTTATGAGTTGGAGAACACATTGGGAAGGGATCTTAGAACATTCCTCCATACAGAATCCTTCCAGATCCTTGATATCCTTTGTCTGCGCTTATGGACTGCCCTCTTCAATTCAAACCACAGGTTTTCAATGGGTTTTGGATACTGAGATGGCTATTACAAAATGTTGTTTTTGTGGCCAATTAACCATTTATTTTGGGATTTTGATATGCGCTTGGGGTTATTGTCTGACTGGAAGATCCACTTGTGGCCAAGTTTTAGTCTCCTAGCATAGGCAACCATGTTTTTGGCTAAAATATCCTTTACTAGGTAAAGTTCATGATACTGTTGACCTTAACAAGGGCCCCAGGACCAGTGGAAGCAAAATAGCCCCAAACATCAAAGATCAACCACCATATTTTACAGTAGGGGGGTTATTTTCTTATTATGCATCGTTATTTCTAAGCCAAACCCACCACTGGTGTGCGTGGCCAAAGAGCTCTAATTGTATTACTAATTGTACTAGTATAAAATAATATAATTTCCCAATTTTCTTAGCATACAATATCGCTCAGTATTTGAAATATTTATTTTATACAGTCACTCTTTGTCAAGGCTATCAATAATGTCCAACCCCACTGTACTGTACATGCCTCCCCAATGGAGAGACAAGGGTTTAATCCCTGTTTCTACCCTTCCTCCTGTGTCTCCCATCTATCTCCCCATCTGTTTAAAATACTACAGGTGGAGTGGAATTCGACTCACCCCCCCAAAAAAAGAAATGAGCACTGGTGCTGCTTTTCAGTTTTAAAGCAGAAATAAAACTGTAAAAAGGATTAACACAGCCTTTTACTGGGCGAGTTGTGAACAGAATGCCCCAGTTCCTGTTACACACTCCTGGCTCTCTGTTTGTACACTCTTTTGCAAACTACAACTGGCCTGTTTAGGAACCACCTGTGCTTCCACTGTGAAACGGTTCACGGTCTGAACACAGAGACAGAGGAACTGTCATCATACCCCGACTGCCTTACAAAGGCTCCAGTATGGCAACACATCTGCCAACAACCAAGTCCTCTGACCCGTTGAGACTGCAGAGCCAGTTTGAGTCTTTCCTGTGTGGCGTTTCAAGCACCACCGGTTTAACGCCTTTGTTTAATCGCAGAATGTGCGTCAGTCAGGAACAGTGGGAACTGGGAATTTGGGTTTTACAACTTGTCCTATTCAGCTGTAAAACTCTGAGCTGGAAGTTGAACAGCGCGGCAGGTAGCCTAGCGGTTAGGAGCATTGGGCTAATAACCGAAAGGTAGCTGGTTCAAATCCCAGAGCTGACTAGGTGAAAAATCTGTCGATGTGCCCTTGAGCAAGGCACTAAACCCTAATTGTTCCAAGGTTGACATCAATAATGGTCTACCCCTGGCTCTGACCCCACTCTCAGGGGGAGTGGGATATGCAAAAAACTAATTTCCAATTCACACTTGTACATGTGTGTATTAGTACAAATGTAAGCACGTGGCGGTCATGAAATTTTGTCAGCTGGTGATTGTCAAGCAAATAACTGCCGGTCTCATGGTAATTGACCGTTAATTAACATTAACACGTTTAGCATTTCCTGGCTTCCACATATAGCCTACAAGCCACTGATGCAGACCGTTGGAACATTTACACTTTAAAAAGTCTAAAAATCTATTTAATATAACATACACCATCACAATAAATCCATTATTTATTTTAGACAGGTCTAAATAGACATGATATGAAGAAAATGTATTCTATTTCAGAAGAACAGAATAGCATACTCTGAGTTGTCCTTATGTTAGGTCCTGATCTGGCTATGCCATATGGCTGTGGGCTACACTAGTTCATTTAGCAGACAAGATTTGCTTAGAATTCTGTGGCATTATTTTATATTATTTTTAGTATGAAGAATATAACTGAACATAGCTGAATAAAATAGAATGGATATTTTCTCCAAACAATTTCCGAGGGAGTGTGTACATGCGGCTATTCTGTGTTGAGCGGTTAACAAAGAATCAGGTCCTCCTATATGCTTAATTTAGAGTTATTCATGCAACTTTAGTTGTGATATAAACATTGGGCCATATGTTTTAATTTTGTATACATTCTAAGGCTGCATGATGCGACTCTAATGATGATTTGAAAAAGTTGCATGTAAGGCATGAGCTCTGCTTTGTTTCTTGTGCAGGCTGCACACACTTCATCAGTCTTTCATTCACAATTTGACAAGCACTTGATAATATTCTCACCAGGCCTCGAATTTCCAGGCGGCATCCCCCTTGTGTGGCCACTGTTCCCTTGGGCTGAATATAATAATTATAATTCCCTTCTCCCGGCTGCCAATCGCCGTGCTCCAAAGCACCTCTCACTCACATGGCTCTCTCAGATATCTCAATTCTTATCAGCAAATGCCCATCACGTGATCTCAGCTCCGAAGTAGGCTATAAGTGAAGATAGACACATCGGGGAGGCAACTGTGCAACAGATCAGAATGTTTAGCCAAAAATGTTGATAAACTATTAGGCTATTTCTTCACGCAGCAATGCGCACACATCTATAGCAGGAAAACAATGTTCTCAAAAGGGACGCAATTATGCATATAATGCTTTATTATAAAGGTTCCAGAACCCCTTTTTTGTATCAGTTCCCTCAGGTTTTGCATTAATTCCCTCCATCTTTATAATCCTCAGAATCTGCATGTTTTTCCATTCAATGTGTCTGCACCCCTTCGCCAGAAACATGATGCTGATGGAACTATAGTCTGAAATCGATTAAAACAGGTAATTGATTACTAATTCCTTATGTAGCTAGCTGACAGTGTAAGCAGCTGACCGTGTTTTTGTGTATGCGTGACTGACTGACTCAGCTGTGCTAGCTAGCTGTCTTGCTTGTTGGCTGTGTAGCAATTTAAGCAACCAGGTAACTTAAATTGATAGCTATTTGCTTTGTTGCTATGACAATACGTTCACCTGGATACTAGCTGATAGCCAGGCTAGGATACGTAGCTAGCGAACAAGATTTTGATAGATAGCTAGCTAACCAGAGTCTGCCCCCTCTATCCTCCGAAGTATAGGCTAGCTAAGATGGAGCAGAGCCAGGATTTCCTGCGCTTTTTGAGAGATCAACAAGGGTTTGATGAGGATCTCATACAGACCTTCATCAATGAAAAGGGAGGCTTATATGTGATAACTACATTTTAGGGGTTTCATAACAAAATAGTTATAGCACAGGGATGAGAGCACATCATTGACATTGCACCTGTTAACACAAAAGCCTCCTAGAAATTATTCCTTTCTGCCTCTGACAATTAAATAATCATAAACACAGCAAGGCGTTTGCCTGATGCCATGTTTTACTGGACGATCAAATCATGATGGCACTATAGCATACAAATGTAGTTCCGGGTGGAGAAAGTTGCGTTCTGTGCATGGTTCTCTGCATGGTTGTGCTCTGTATTTACAAATCAGCAGTACGGTATGGAGCAGGCAAAATAGACTTTCCAAAAACATGAACCATTGTCATGTCACAGTGCTATTTCATGTTGTAATCTCAAAATTATCCAGCAGATGGCGTTGTTCATGTTGTCCATGTGACATGAATCCGAGTTTGCGCATAGTGTCTTTAGTTTGCATCGTAAACATGCATAATTCACTTATGACAGCTAGCGAGGGTCCTGACTTTTCAGGTTATTTAAATTACTAAGCCTAAAAGTCTACTTAAGGAGAACGCCGTTCTTAGAGCTGCACAAATCCACAGAGTCTGGAGTAGACTCATGTTAACAGTAAAGTCAGCCATATCAGCCATGGTCCTGAAAAGGCAGTAAAAAAGGCAGTAAATTAGTTTATCTCAATAATATATTACAATACTATACAAGCAATGAATTCATAGGCTATTGTCATTGCCAAAAGTTGTAATGGAATGATAGCCTATCAACAAACAAAATGACTAATAAATGCAGTTGAAAGCGTCAAAGAAAAGTGTCTCATCAAAACAACATTCTAGCCAGATAAATCAAGTGCATCAGAGGAATGTTGTCCATAAATCAACCATAAACAGCTAAAGATCTTCACGAGAGAAAATGGATATTAAAGCCACTAAAGGCTGTCATGTTACCACAAGTCTGCCTATCGGTGCAAGTAACAGCTGCCCTGTAAATACAAACAATGACAGATAAATCAACAAATAAATCTAGGCTTATGATGCACGGAAATAACAGATAGTACGCCTACTTATAAGGACGTTAAAGATGCATGCATGACAAACAAAGCAAACTCAACCAAATAGCGCCGAAATGACGAAAGGACCGAGTTTAAGAAACCCTGGTATAACGGATCAACTCTGTGGTGCTGAAAGGACAGCGCCGCTGCCTAGCCAGATATATACCTCCATTTTTGGACTTATAAATTAATGCTATACCCATTGATGCTTAAAGAATATAACTTATAAATGCCTCATGAGCTTACTTCAACTCTTGCACCCCATCACAACCCAAAATATAATCTTGTTTTAATTTTAATATCATGGATGGTCAGTCCTTGCATCCATAGCTCTGTGTATGAATTTGAGAGTTGTTACATTTCTCCAGGCCCATTCCTCAGCTTTTTACCAAAACAGAGGGGCGGGGTTGGCCTCTTTGTTATTGTTTCAATTAAGGATTCTTGCTTTAATTGAGCCATCTATATATCCAATCTTAATTTATTCACCCATCCACTATAACCATCCATCAAATCAAGTAACTTGCTCAAAGTTGTAACTATTTTCCTCCTTTGTTTTCAGATTGACTGCAGTGCTGTCGAGGTCATGACAGATGCTGAACTCGCAAAATACGTGCCCAGATTTGGTGATCGTATTGCCGTAAGGCAGTACTGCAAAACAGAAGTGGCCGCTCTCCAGGGATCCAGTGTGTCCAAAGCTGCAGAAAGCAGAAATGAGAAGTCAGCAAAACTTTGTGGAAATTCCAACGCTAAGAAAACTGAACGTACTTTCCAAATTGGATGGCTGGAACAAGTTGGAATCAACTAATTCTGCCAAGTCAGAGAGAAAAAAGGTGGTGAGACAAGACAATTAAAGGCACCAAAGACAGTTACCATGGCAGAGCTGTTGGAGGTCAGTAAGGCACTTTTCTTTCCAAATGGAAAAAGAAAACTTTTGACTTCACCATGCAAGACTTTACTGAGGAAGAGCTAGACCCATCTACTTCATTGGTCGAACAATACGAACCGTTAAGACAATCTTTCCAGCAACAACAAAAAAACATAATGCGGCAGATGAAAATTTCAAGGCAGCTGCCTCTATCTCCACAGAGAAGAATGACAGAACCAAGTACAGCAGAATCGTCAATGTTTCCTCATCCGACGACGAAAGCCTGGAATTGGAGGAAATCGACACTGAGGACTATCCCATCGGCCTTCAAACGTACCACTCCCTCCACTCACCTGGACAGGAAGATGACAGAACAAATCCATTAGCATCTGCTAACAACAGAGAGGAGCCTCTTGATACCCCTTCACAACCAATGGATGAAATATGAGGTTTGAGTGACAAAATACCGGGTGCATCAATATCAGTGGATGAAGAAATTCAAGTGGGATATGCTTTTCTAGATGATGATGACAGTGCTTTGCTTTATGATATGCTTCAAATTGACGTTGAGATGTTAATTTCAACTCCGAGAGGCCCATCCCCACCCCCACCTAGAATACCCAGAATCAGAATTCATAGAGGTAATGTGTTCCAAGACCTGAATGCTGCCTTTCAAGATGGGTGTGTTTCTGTAGAAGACTCCATTTTAGAGATATAAATAGTTCTACCCAACGGGACCACAGAGAAAGATGAGGACCATGGTGGAGTGCTGAGGGACGCCTTAAGTGGATACTGGGAAACATTCATGAGGATGTGTGCAAGTGGGACCACAATAAAAATTCCCATGACAAGGCATGACATGAAGGACTCATGGGAAACTGTTGCAAAAGTGATGGTCCTTTGATATAACATGGTGGCTACTTCCCTATAGCATTGGCCAAGCCATTTCTGCAACACTGTCTTGGAGAACAGATCAAATCTGAAGACCTCTTGGCAACATTTTTGCTGTCCATACCAAGTAAGGAAAAGGTCATCGTCGAACAGTCAATCCAAGGTTACTTTTCAGTTGCTGGAAGTTAAGATTTGTTGGATTTTCTGGAAGCACATGATGTCAAGATTCTGATTAATGAGATGAACTGGCAGAAGACGCTGCTTGAAGTCACCCACAAAGAAATCTCTCAAGATCCTGCCTACATTGCTGAGTACTGGAACAGCGTACTGAAAAGGTTGAAACTGCCTCTTGGGGGATTGGACGAGGTGCTGGGGGAGTCTCACACCAACAAGCAAGAGTTGCTGCAGCTGTTAAACACGATACCTTAACCAAGAGGGAACAAACGATCTTGGACTTTTTAAAGGAGTACATACGCAACTGCTCAACCGACCGCCTAAAGCAGTTTCTTCTGATTTTGCACAGGTAACATTAATGTTGAACAATGATAATTAAGTAGCCCACCTCCTAGCGTGTGTTTGTTTGATATTGCTTCTATGGAGGTTAAATGTAAATGTGTTTTAGTGTTTCTTTGTTCTGTTCTGTCTTATTTTCTTATAGAGGTGCAGACGTCCTTGTGTCTTCAGCCATTCACGTCCGCTTTGTTGAGCCCAAGAGTGACTTCGTGAGAAGCCCCCAATCATACACCTGCGGATGTGTTTTGAAAATCCCCAACACCTACACATCATACCTTCAGATGTCAGAGGAATTCCACAGTGTGGGTGATGGACATAATTTAAATGTAAGTAAGACATTTTCTCTCTCTCTCTCTCTCTCACACACACACACACACACACACACACACACACACACACACACACAGTAAACTTGGTCAAATCAATCATGTAGCATTAGGGGTCGAATTTTCTAAAGTTACCAGGGAGGATGGTAGTTACGTTATTGGGGAGCGGTATACATGTATATGTCTTGTTCCACCAGGCTACCTCACCCAACCCCCTCACCACAAATTATGTTGACAACACATACAACAACTACATTCACAATGTTATGTTTTACCCGGTCTTATTTTCTTAAACAGGTGCAAATGTCCTTGTGTCTTCGTTGTTGTCCCCATCCTTGACTTTTCTTTAAAAACACACTGACATTGTTAGAAATTTGATATCACAAAACACAAGCAGAATTTATGTTATAAGCAGTTTTTGGGAGTAAATGTTTTTTTCCTCCCTGCCCCTTCACCCAACATGCCCATCAAAACTACACCTACACAATAGCAAAACAATTTTCACACATATAATAATATATTAAATTGACAATACTCTGATGGGTGATAATATTATCGATTGTGAACTTGTGACTGAAAAGGCTGATGAAAAGCGTGTAATTTCGGTCTACATGGAGCCAGGAAACAGAGCGCATGTTCGTGAGAGGTCCCTTTGCTGTCATCTAGTGGACATTTTGCTCTATTGCCCTCAGCTATGTTTAGACCGTTGTGGTCAATGTTTGCTGTGTTCTAGTGTACTATATAATAAATAGATGGCTCTCCTATTCAAAACACTTTGCCAAGTCACATTCAAGGTTAGAACTACCTTTCTAGGGGTTCTGATGCTTCTAGCCTTGAGTTGCATTTTTTATAACATACAGTGGGGGAAAAAAGTATTTAGTCAGCCACCAATTGTGCAAGTTCTCCCACTTAAAAAGATGAGAGAGGCCTGTAATTTTCATCATAGGTACACGTCATCTATGACAGACAAATTTAGGAAAAAAAATCCAGAAAATCACATTGTAGGATTTTTTATGAATTTATTTGCAAATTATGGTGGAAAATAAGTATTTGGTCACCTACAAACAAGCAAGATTTCTGGCTCTCACAGACCTGTAACTTCTTCTTTAAGAGGCTCCTCTGTCCTCCACTCGTTACCTGTATTAATGGCACCTGTTTGAACTTGTTATCAGTATAAAAGACACCTGTCCACAACCTCAAACAGTCACACTCCAAACTCCACTATGGCCAAGACCAAAGAGCTGTCAAAGGACACCAGAAACAAAATTGTAGACCTGCACCAGGCTGGGAAGACTGAATCTGCAATAGGTAAGCAGCTTGGTTTGAAGAAATCAGCTGTGGGAGCAATTATTAGGAAATGGAAGACATACAAGACCACTGATAATCTCCCTCGATCTGGGGCTCCACGCAAGATCTCACCCCGTGGGGTCAAAATGATCACAAGAACGGTGAGCAAAAATCCCAGAACCACACGGGGGGACCTAGTGAATGACCTGCAGAGAGCTGGGACCAAAGTAACAAAGCATACCATCAGTAACACACTACGCCGCCAGGGACTCAAATCCTGCAGTGCAAGATGTGTCCCCCTGCTTAAGCCAGTACATGACCAGGCCCGTCTGAAGTTTGCTAGAGTGCATTTGGATGATCCAGAAGAGGATTGGGAGAATGTCATATGGTCAGATGAAACCAAAATAGAACTTTTTGGTAAAAACTCAACTCGTCGTGTTTGGAGGACAAAGAATGCTGAGTTGCATCCAAAGAACACCATACCTACTGTGAAGCATGGGGGTGGAAACATCATGCTTTGGGGCTGTTTTTCTGCAAAGGGACCAGGACGACTGATACGTGTAAAGGAAAGAATGAATGGGGCCATGTATCGTGAGATTTTGAGTGAAAACCTCCTTCCATCAGCAAGGGCATTGAAGATGAAACGTGGCTGGGTCTTTCAGCATGACAATGATCCCAAACACACCGCCCGGGCAACGAAGGAGTGGCTTCGTATGAAGCATTTCAAGGTCCTGGAGTGGCCTAGCCAGTCTCCAGATCTCAACCCCATAGAAAATCTTTGGAGGGAGTTGAAAGTCTGTGTTGCCCAGCGACAGCCCCAAAACATCACTGCTCTAGAGGAGATCTGCATGGAGGAATGGGCCAAAATACCAGCAACAGTGTGTGAAAACCTTGTGAAGACTTACAGAAAACGTTTGACCTGTGTCATTGCCAACAAAGGGTATATAACAAAGTATTGAGAAACTTTTGTTATTGACCAAATACTTATTTTCCACCATAATTTGCAAATAAATTCATTAAAAATCCTACAATGTGATTTTCTGGATTTTTTTCCCTAATTTTGTCTGTCATAGTTGACGTGTACCTATGATGAAATTTACAGGCCTCTCTCATCTTTTTAAGTGGGAGAAATTGCACAATTGGTGGCTGACTAAATACTTTTTTTCCCCACTGTATCTACAGTATTTCACTTTTTTATGTGTATAGTATTGCTTACTAGGTGTTATCCAATGAATTCTGTAACCACTCCCTCTTCAAATCAGGGATGACTGGAAAAAGCTGTTCAAAAGAGGACATTGTATTATCATATCTTTGTACTCCCTGACGAAAGCCATGCAGCCGAAACGCGTCAGAGTTTTAAAACTTTGTTTCCATTGAACATGCAATACAAATAAAGGCATTATAATTCATTATATGAAGAGTGCCTTGGTCCTCCTTTCTTTTTGATGACCCATTTACCCCTTTTACCAAAGAGCACCTTCTGTCTACCAAAATCTACTATTGTGTACCTGAGCAGCGCTTCCATTCCTTCTTTTTTTCTACAGAGCACATGTTCTGTTTTATTTTTCTTAACAAAAATGCAACTGTTTTCAAATCATAATTTCAAATCGCATACAGCCCAGATGTTTCGATTTTTATAGACCATCTGAAAGAAGAGACTGAGGCTTCTAATGCACCTACATTTGCCAAACAACTATCAATAATTAATGTAAGGGCCCTGTTTTCACTTTTTTTTAAAGCCGCGGTTCCACAGTGCGCACTAGCCACACTCAGGAGTAGCCTATGTTTGTGTCCAAAGTTTATTTACATGTTCATGAAATAAAAGGGTCATTGACAACAAAAGTCAACATTGCTTATATTTTGTCTGAAAATGTAAAAAATATACTGTTACTTAAAGGCACAATTCATATCCATTGATTCTCAAATAATATGACTCGTAAATACTTAGTATATTTATGAGTGGTAAATGGAGTAGAGGGAGAATGAAATAGGCCTACAGTCTCAGTCAAGCATACCACCATGGACTCTGAGGGGTTTAAAAGTACTAACAGCTCTTCTCTTAGCGCGAGGTAGAGGTCAATGGCCATGTACGCATCCGCAGGAACAGTAAGATTGTTCTCTGCCATGATGTAGGAGCACAGGGTATACACATCACAAGCTATGTCATGACCGTGGACACACTGGTCCTCGCAGCTGGTTATGTCCTCATGTGACACACCACACACGTAATCATGTGTATCATACAACTCTGGAATGGTGTACATGACATCAGGCCGACCATGCGGGACATTCTCGTTCTTTGAGGGGTGGATCAGGTGACTGTTCCAGGTCTCCTTTGTAGCGTCCAATTCATCCTGTAGAGGTGGAAATAATAATAATGAGGTATCATGAACATGTCAAGCCCTACAAGCGCCAAAAGTAGAAAACAAATATAGGTGTATTTCACCATAATGTGGGACTACCAGTAGCCTACCCTACATGTTTTTCAAAGCCCTTGTCCAAATGTCTGTGTATTAGGCTTAGTGGCCTGCCATGGGAGAAGCCCCATGAACTCCAAGATGTGCCCATTAAAACAGCAGACACATATTGATTCAGGACCAGGAACAGTGGCACAGATCAGCGCCAAATAAACATAGGAGTGCTACATCCATGATTTCAGCACCGCCAGTTGCTGGACAGCGACGCATCAAAAACAATTTTATTGGTGGTGTACACATATTTGCAGATGTTATCGCAGTGAAATGCTTGTGTTTCTTGCTCCAACAGTGCTGTAATACCTAGCAATACACACAAATCCAAACAATAAAAAGAAAGAAATTAAGAAAGGGGCATCAGGGGCAATGTGTCCGCTCAACTCAGAGCTCATGAGAAGATTCTAAACCTGTGGCTCGTTGGGGTTGGTATTGGCATTGCTAGTGTGTTGGGCATGTGGAAGGCCTCATGGGCGAAAGACTGCTATGATATTGTACCCATTCCCCTGAACTTTAGAATTGTAAAATAGTGAATACACAAACATTATTGCAACTACTGCTCCAGATCTTTTGGTTTCTGCTACAGGCCATAGAGAATAAACTGATGGGCCTATATGACTGATACTCGGAGGGTGGGGTCTATTGATTGAACTTGAAGTTGGACACTTGTCTGCCCCAAACAGCATGCAATTAAATTGCAATTAGATATGGGAAGTCATGGGAAAATAAAACTGATTATTACATGTACCTGTCCTCGTTTTCGGATATATTACAAAATATGCTTGCAATTGCAGTATTGGTCAGGTACATGGACAAGGAAGATGAAAAAGTTTATTCACTAAGCCAAGTGCAGTACAATGTGTCACATACCTGTACCAAGCCCAAGAAGCAGAACATCATTATGTTCTTGTCCAAGAAGTCCCAGACGAAATCACCTTAATCTTTCAGTCTTTGGAGGTGCTCAAAGCCAAAATACAACACAGACTTTGGGGTCGTTGCTGGTGTTGTATGAGTCAATATCACTATGAGGTGCCTTTGGTGTCCTCATCAGACTCACTCAGTCATCATGAAAATGTAGCAGAATAATGAAAGTCTGAGGTCTTATTATAAGTGGCCAAACATTTGCACACATATCAGTAGAATGATAAGTCTCTAAAAAAGTGTTTCCTTCATTTTATTAATTTTTTTTCATTGGATGTACGTGATTTTGGCATGTCCCACACACTGCTCTGCTAACTACAGTGTGTGTAATAAGTGGTTAAATGATACTAAATCCAAAAAAAATTTACACGGTTTTACTGTCCACAATAAGTTATTTGATAAAACAAGTAATTTTGATCATGTATATTGTATTTTCATAATCATATTGAACATTTTGCATGTGTCCCTGAAATTGCTGTCCACCCTGTCATTATGGGGTAACTGCCCCTTTAAGAAACCCACTGATGTTTTCAGTGACATCACTACGAGCATTTTGTCTTTCTTCAATGAAGGCTGAAGCAGTGTCTAGTTGCAGAGTAAGTATTTACACTAATGTTTCATAATTTTCATCATATTATGTGTGTAGTTGGATGTTGTCAAGCTTAACATGTCCACTCTGTCATAGTGAAATATCAATTGATAGAAAACCTATCAGAACTTTGAAATATATTTGTAAAACAGTACACAGTCAGCTTGCTAACTGTAGTATGTTGCTAAGTGAAGGTCCACCATGTGCTCATTAAATGCTAACATTAGCCAAAAATGTCCACCCTGTCATTGTCCACCCTGTCAGCAAGCCTTCCATGACAGGGTGGACATGGTTCATGACAGGAAGGACATGTGCATAGTTTAGGCCACATACTGATAATGTTACACATATTACAACAGATATTACACACATTTTATAACAGTACATGCTATACATAGTAAGAATGGACAATATGGACAATTTTTTTGGCGATATCGGTATCAGCAAACCTAGTTTGATAATGCAAGCCTAGTTTACCGGGACTGCCAATTAAAGTGTGTAAGGGAACATTTTGAATCGTCTTTTTCAAGGAATGAGATCAAAAGGAGCTGAGATAGCAAGGAGATATCGGGAACGTCGTGATGCTGACCCAGACAGAAGAAGAAAGTACCTTGAGAAAGAAAGGGTCAAATGGAAAAAAGACAGAGAGACTGGAAAGAAGAAGGGTGTCAATGAGCTCAGTGAGAGAGAGAAGAGGGCAAAAAGAAAGAAATGGAGAGAGGCAAAAAGTCAAGCCAGAGCCAGAAACGGGGCCAGTGCTTTGCTACAGTCAGAGACACCACCCAACTCCCCTGCTGAAACTCCTGAAAATCAGCATGAGCCAGGGCCCTCCAGGTTAGATCATTGGTTTAACACAGATTTCCAGGAGAGGCTTCTCCATTTTAGGAGCCATGTCTTCAACATTAAATGGCAGTTTGATGCCTACAGGGAGCTCAGGAGGAGTCTGAAGCACAATGAGTCCCTCTTGCATATAGATTTTAGCGAAAATTACTCATGTAAGTACAGCGAAGAAATACAATCTGTGAATTTTGGAGGCTCACACAAGCAGGCCAGTCTGCACACTGGAGTGCTCTACACCACTGGTGAACAAGCGCCACACACCTTCTGCTCCATATCACCCTCCAGAAGACACGACCCTGTGGCCATCTGGGCCCACCTTGATCCAGTTCTGAAGGTAGTGAGAGAACGACACCCTCAAGTCAGCACACTTCATTTTTTCAGCGATGGGCCTGCAACGCAGTATCGACAAAAGGGAAATTTCTTCTACCTCTCAACGGAACCCTACAAGTATGGCTTCAAAGAAATAACGTGGAATTTCTTTGAGGCTAATCATGGGAAGGGGGCACCAGACGGTGTGGGTGGGGCCCTCAAGAGGTCAGCAGACCGGATTGTAGCCCATGGAGGAGACATTCCTGATGCCCAGAGCTTGTATAACAAGCTGAAAAGCCTGGACACATCTGTCGAGCTGTTCTTCATCCCAGAGAGGGATATTGAATCAAAGCCTGAGGTACCTGCAATAGCTGCCATAAAAGGCACTATGAGAATCCACCAAGCTATCAGTCTGACACCCGGCCAAATGAAATACAGAGACATTTTATGTCTGTGTAAAAGGGAGGAAGGTGTTTTGGACTGCCCCTGCTTTAACCTTCAAGAGGTCACTCTAGCTAATGTACCTGTTTCATCTGACAAGTCCCCAGCATGTGGAAAGACACCAGATAATCCTAGGAGACCAGAAATGATTGAGGTAAAGCACATTGGAGAGTGGTGCGTCGTTAATTATGACAATGAAGCATACCCAGGTATCATCATGGATGCAGAAGGGCACAGTGTGAAAGTTAAGTGTATGCAACGCCATGGCATAAACAAGTTCAAATGGCCAAGTCTTCGGGACGACATCTGTTGGTACCATGACTGGCAGGTACTTTGCCTAATACCAGAACCACAGGCTCTGAACAAGCGCTCTGTACAGATTGAAGTGTCTGCATGGAAGTATGTGGAACAGCAACTGCAGAACTGAGCCATGTCTCTGCAGAAAGGGAGAGACTGTTTGGAGATGCGTCCAAGTGATCTTTCTGTAATATTCTGTTTTTTCAAATCAACTGTTCTCCACTTAAAAGTGGAGTTGAATGTTTGACTTTCACTGTGCAGAATGATGTACAGAGTTTAACGCTAGAAGGCCACATTAATGTCTCATTTTGGGCATCTTTATTCAGTGGCTGCATGCAGGTAGAGTGGATCAAAAACAGTCTGTTCAACTTGTAATTTCCCCCTACATGGGAAAAAGCATTTTTTACATCATTTTCTTGCATTGTTCCTTGCATTTATGAGGCCATTCAATGACATTTCACAACGTGTCCACCCTGTCATGCCCAGGGTCCACCCTGTCATGTCACTGTCCACCCTGTTATTTTCATGTTCTATGAAAATAAACAAATTATTTTCACAAGTTAGCAAAATCTTTTGTGTGATTCCTTTATAAACAAATGAGGGCCAAATAGTATTGTTTGAAAGTTTGACCAGATATCTTTTTTGTTAGATTTTATTTAGAAAAGAAAGTGCAACTCTCGCAGATTTTATAGAGAAACAAATAGTTTGCCATAATTTCATTATTATCCAAATACTTTTCCCATAAACTAAAATATATTGTTGAGAAAGTGACTAAATAGTTTTCTGAAAATGTACGTTTTATAATCACTATGTAATTACAATGTATTTATTCTGCTTTGAAATTGTCCATGACAGGGTGGACATATTTTGCTGTTTGCATGTAAATTGTCTGCTTGCAGTTAATTTATAAAAAGTGTGGGAGCTTGACCAATATGCATTTCTAACAGCATAACATATACTTAATACAATTAATATGAAGTTCAATGGAAAATCTCTGCTTTTTGGGGGGGAAATGGGGAAGTCTCAAAGGCACCTTATGGTGATATTGACCCGTATACGTTGAGCCAGAGTATTGTTCTTGAGAACCCGTCGATGGCACCGTTAATGCAGATCCCAAATGACTTCAATTTATCATAGGAATCAACATGCCACACGAAGTTGGGCCCATTGGCAAAGTATGCTCGCCTTGTGAGTCTTCTGCTCCTTCGAATCTCTGTGCCAGTTGGGTCAAGTGTGGATAGAATTAGGCGAATGTCTTCTTTCCGTACATGCAACCCCCTTACTTTGCACTTATTGTACATCCACCGGTACCCGTGCAAAGCCCCGGAGCTGCACCGGAGCCCTTTAGCTCGCCTCTAATAAACTTGACAGTTTCTGCCATGTTGTCAAAGTCTTTACGATGAAAAAGGCCTTGCTGGCGCAGGAAACGTTTCAGAGTTGCTAGGCTGAAAATGATCTTGTGTTTAACACTCAAAACGTGAAGAATGTCTTTGTATTTCAAACAAAGATTGAAGTAGAATTAAATTAACTCTGATCGATCCATGATAAGCAGTAAGCATATGCGCTGGAATCTGCAGGGGAGATCCAAGGGAATGAAATGAAATTAATAAATTGAGCGAATGAAACACAAACTGGAAGTAAGTTATTAAATGGTCAGTGATCATCACCATTTGAAACATTTAATTAATTAAATAGAATTACATTTAGGCTGCAATATGTTATGGCCAAGTGGGACCTGTCACGTCTACTGCTCCTCCCCTCCGGCGTTCGACATCGCTGGTTTACTAACCACCGGTCCTGGCAACCCTTCATTACGCACATCTGCGCCTCATCATCAGGCACACCTGGACCTTATCACTTCCCTGATTACTCTCCCTATATATAGCACTCTGTTGTTATTTCCAATCAGGCGTTATTGTCTCTGTTTCCATGTTCAGACGCATTCCTTGTTTTTGTATCGTTAGGTGTTCTTTTATATTAAACTCTCCAACTGCACCTGCTTCCTGGCTCCCTGCGTCTACGTTACAGAATAACGCCTCACCCCATGGAAGCAGCAGTTCATCAAGGCATCTCCCAGATGGTCAGCGAACAGGGAGACCTATTTTGCCACACCACGACCAGCTGGCTCAACTGGGGACAGCTATGGATGAGGTCCTCAACACTCTTCAACGTCTCGACGTTACCCGAGGGGCATCACCTCCCTCGGGCGGAGGATTCTCTCCTACGTGTCGACCCAGCATCCCAGCCCGTCCAGCAGTCCGTCCAGGTCAGCGAGGTCCGTTTGTCCCCCGACGGGACTCCATCAAAATGCCGTGGCTTCCTACTCCAGTGCTCCCTCTATTTCGCTCATCAGATGGGAGTCCCCACCACCGAGAGGTCCAAGGTTGCCTCATCATCAGGCAGACCTGGACCTTATCACTTCCCTGATTACTCCCCATATACAGTGAGGGAAGAAAAGTATTTGATCCCCTGCTGATTTTGTACGTTTGCCCACTGACAAAGAAATGATCAGTCTATAATTTTAATGGTAGGTTTATTTGAACAGTGAGAGACAGAATAACAACAACAAAATCCAGAAAAACGCATGTCAATGAGGGAAATAAGTATTTGACCCCTCTGCAAAACATGATTTAGTACTTGGTGGCAAAACCCTTGTTGGCAATCACAGAGGTCAGACGTTTCTTGTAGTTGGCCACCAGGTTTGCACACATCTCAGGAGGGATTTTGTCCCACTCCTCTTTGCAGATCTTCTCCAAGTCATTAAGGTTTCGAGGCTGACGGATTAAAAATGGAATGGATTAAAAACCTGAGGGAATGGATTAGCCTGGCTGTTATTTTTTCTCCACCATGATGCCTAAGGGGCTCCATATAAAGTTGAATTTTTAAGGTGAAAAAGATGCCTATGTCTATGTATGCCAATTAGGCTCTACACCGGTTGTAAAGCGGATTAATGTGCTTAATTTTAAGAAGTTATTTGGCCACAAGTTATTTGGCAACAAACCTTATCAAAACATATATGCCTATGGGCTAGGCTACATGAGGTGTGCAACTATGATTAGAAAAAGTCACAAATAAAAGGCATGTGCTGCACATGCTGGGCATCATTCACAAGTGATAATATTGTCACCTATCAGACTATTCTTGATTTAATCTTGTCTTTACATATACTAAATAATAGATATGTGAAATTAGTTTTGATTTAGATATCATGCACCTGTCTCGGAACAGGAGCAGGGGGAAAAAATACATGTCATCTATGCACTTAAATAGCTAAAGGAGGATGCTTTTCCTGTGGTTCATGGTTCATTTTATCATCTTCCTGAAAAGCAAAACAAATTAAGTTTGTGTAAAATAAAGTTATATCCAAAGGCATCTTATAAGAGTAGTTTAATCACATGATCTAAATCAGTGTTTTTCAATAACTTCCTAGAGGACTTCAAGGGTCGGATTTAAATAAGTTGTGGTGAAACTGCCACGTCCATTTGCGATATTATACCAACAAAGATGTTACTTTAAACAAAGAAACACGTTTTTTTCCCTCTTGGACATCATTGTACACTCGATAGAACAGCAGAGTACGTACTACATATTTTGTCCTTTCGATTAACAAAACAATAACAACTGCGCCTGGGGCGACAAGTGATGCTGTGTCACCTTTCGCAGATCTCGGCTTTAATGAAATCATAATTTAAAGCCTCCATTTGAGCTTGTCAGTCTTATTGTAAAGCAACATCAATTATGTATAAATCAATGTGCCGCAAGTTTTCAAGCTTATTAGTCTTTACATCTGACCAAATTATGTAGATGTTGGAGTGTGTGTCTGGCTTCTTTCTTTGTCCGCTAAACAAACTTTAGGAGGCAGGACACAGCCTGGTTGCAAACAAACAGAGTACATATGTTACTGTATGAGACTGGGGGGTAAACCATGGCCGCATGTTAACACATCTCAACATCTGGATCTTGCTAACCAGCGCCATGGTATGGGGTAAACTGTTGCTAGCATAGCTAGTTACCTTCATAAGAAGCCTGTTTTGTGCCGTTTTGGTTGCTCTGATGAAATACAATTAAACGTCAATCAATGTGTTACAGTTTCTCTTAGTTTTAGTTATCCCAAGAGTTTATATTGCAGTAGGCAAGCAGCTAAGTTAGCGATGCGGTCGTAAGCTGCTATCCTGCATTCCACTAATTAGTGTTGCGAGTGATCTAATTATGGCAGACATTTAAAACTTACCGTTGACAGTGGTGGTACAGTGGCATAGCGCCACATTGTGCTTGATCCGGTGTAATATCAAAGAGGACTCCTTTCTTAGAAGAGTTCCTTCATATGACTGCTCAGTGATCACTACTGTCTGTTGCTTCTTCTGCCAGCAAAGTGGTTTCTACTGACAAGCGGATAAGAGGCAATCTGTCATTTCGATTAAGACATTAATGAGCGAGCCAGGACGGACATAGTCAATATAACTATTTGTTCAGCACTTTTGAAATGTTCTCCCTGTACACCAAGTCAGAACCTTAGGATAAATAAAGGGGGCATATAAGCAGACAATCAATGCTCTTACAATATTCGATGATTACATTTCTCAAAAACAGGTTATAGGCTACATGTGCACCACCGAGTCAGAACAGTAGGTGATATTAAGAGGTGAAAACAGACCACATTATTAGGGTGAGGCACATGGGCTGCTAACAGCTTACTACACAACATACACTTAGTATTACTTTCTTAGCTACAGTATACATATCTCCCTGGCATATTACATCATTTATGCAGCAGTATATAAGACATTTTTGGACTCACCTTGTTGAAAGAGGCCGGATTTACAATTCTGAGTTGGATGTCCATTCAAAACGTATTTTCCCAGTCTGAGCTCGTTTATTCCCGACTTCCCAGTTGCAATGCTTGCAGTTAGCCACTGTCACCGATTCCTTCCAAACCACTCATTGTTGAATTTGCGATTTCCAACTTGTTGTGTAATGTTTATGTCCAATGGCCGATGAGCCATTGGACATTGGATTTATCTATAATTTACCTTCATTATTTCTCTTCATATGACACGGATTAAAAAGGATTTGCGAGTAGATTGTCGACTTGATTCATGATGATGACTGCTAGCTAAGATTTTGAAAGTAAGATGTTGACATGATCACTCCAATCAAAGCTACTGTACATATAACGTGATTTGATGTCATTTTATCTGTGGCCAATGACCTTGAGCCTTCTTGGATGGGCACTTCTAATGTAACTCTATGGCAGGACACAAAGGGCTAGAATTTTCGATGTCTACACTTACGAAGGACTTAGACTTGGCGGTGACGTAGTGTCCCCATGAGTGACAGAACACTGAGACAATCACAGTGCAACGCTCCTATTTTCTTCTGGCTTGCCCCACCACCACAGAAAGCACTGAGCTAGGCTGAAACACCTGCATTTTGGAGCTGCCTTACTTAAGAAAACAAAAAAGAGACCATGTTTGTATGTGGCTTTATTAACTCAATGATATATATATATATTTTTTTTTTTACATTGTTTGCAAACTGATATGTGACAAGTATTAATGTGGGGCTCAAAATCCCCACCTGCCCTGAATGACGGGTCGCCACTGACTGTACTGAATCCACGTTGCCCTCTGATAGGCTAGGTGTCGTTTGAGCTGTTGTGTTTACACCTTTCCAATCCTTTCAAAACTACACAAGTGCCCAGGTGGTAGGGGAGAATAGACATTGGCCCTGTCCAGAAACAACCCCTAGCTCCTTCCACCTAGACTCTTTGATGGAGTAGATACATGTATAGGTGTAAGCAATATCTTGGTAGCTTCGTCTTGTCCTCTTTGCCATATTGCTTACACCTGTTCCAATCCTCTCAGATCTACACAAGTGTCTAGGGGGTAGAAGTGGATTTGGGATTGAGGGGGAGATTTGGGATTGAGCCTGGGCTTCCAATGTGTCCTGTGAGCCACCAGCAGGGGTTACAGATCTCTACTTCCATCCATCCTCACTGGGTTATAATCTCCTAATCTAGGCTGGTCTCATGATTACATTGATACTCTCCTCTAGTGTGGCAGTCCACACTAATCCACATATAGTCTGAATTAACTGATTAGATTTAATCTGCTGTTGGATATGAGACCCGACCGTGGCCCGACTGTGGAGAAGCCAATTATGTAGAGATGTTCATTTTTTAATTATATACAGGTTGAAAATGATGGGTTGTAAGGGAAACACATATACACATGTGCATGCATACATACATACATACATACATACATACATACATGCATACATACATACATACATATACACACACACAGAAACAGACAGACAGACAGACAGACAGACAGACAGAAACACACACACACACACACACACACACACACACACACTTTATTCATATTGTAATGTGTGTTTATGTACGCACATACCCTATACCAAGACTGTCAGACAAAAACACATAGCTTACTTGACAACACTATAACAGTAACAGTGATGCTATTACTAAAATAGCCTAATATACACTGAGTGTACAAAACTTTAGGAACACCTGCTCTTTCCATGACATAGACTGATCAGGTGAATCCAGGTGAAAGCTGTGATCACTTATTGATCTCACTTGTTAAATCCACTTAAATCAGTGTAGATGAAGGGGAGGAGACAGGTTAAAGATTTTTAAGCCTTGAGACAATTGAGACATAGATTGTGTATGTGTGCCATTCAGAGGGTGAATGGGCAAGACAAAATATTTAAGTGCATTTGAATGTAGTATGGTAATTGGTGCCAGGCGCACCAGTTTGAGTGTGTCAAGAACTGCAACGATGCTGGGTCTTTCACGTTAAACAGTTTCCCGTGTGTATCAAGAATGGTCCACCACCCAAAAGACATCCAGCCGACTTGACACAACTGTGGGAAACATTGTAGTCAACATGGGGCACCATCCCTGTGGAACGCTTTCAACACCTTGTAGCCCATGCCCCGACAAATTGAGGCTGTTCTGAGGGCAAAAGGGGGTGCCACTTAATATTAGGAAGATGCTCCTAATGTTTTGTACACTCAGTATAAGGACCAGTACTATAAGTATTATAAGAAAACCTTTATACATTAAAACAAACAGAGGGGCTATGGTAGGCTACTACTATACTACTAGTAGTAGTAGTAGTAGTGTATGACAACAGAGGTACAGTGCCTTCAGAAAGTATTCATACCCCTTGACTTACTCCACATTTTGTTGTTAAAGCCTGAATTCAAAATGGATTGAATAGATTTTTTTTCTCACCCATCTATACACAATACCCCATAATGTCAACGTGAAAACATGCTTTCAGAAATGTTGCACATTTATTGAACAGTTAAAAAAACAAACATTTACATAAGTATTGATAGCCCTGAGTCAACACATGTTAGAATCACCTTTGGCAGCGATTACAGCTGTGAGTTTCTCTGGGTAAGGTCTTTAAGAGCTTTGCACGCCTGGATTGTACAATATTTGCACATTATTATTTTTTCAATTCTTCAAGCTCTGTCAAGTTGGTTGTTGATCAGAGCTACACAGCCATTTTCAAGTCTTGCCATAGATTTTCAAGCCGATTTAAGTCAAAACTGTAACTAAGCCACTCAGGAATATTACATGTCATCTTGGTAAGCAACTCCAGTGTATATTTGGCCTTGTGTTTTAGGTTTTTGTCCTGCTGAAAGGTGACTTGATCTCCCAGTGTCTGTGGTAAAGCAGACTGAATCAGGTTTTCTAGAATTTTGTTTGTGCTTAGCTCTATTACGTTTTTTTAAATCCTAAAATATCCTTAGACCTTGCTGATGACAAGCATACCCATAGCATGATGCAGCCACCACCATGCTTGAAAATATGCAGTGGTTGTAAGGGTTGTTGTGAGGTGTGACCCAGGCGCGGTACAGGATAGACAGTAGGCAGAGATGGTGAAACAAGGATCTTTACTGGTGGTCCCAAAGCCAGGATACAAAACAATGGATTTAACACGATAAAAGAAAGGTGGAGCAAATAAGTCTCCAAAAACAGGCTGACAGCCAAAATACGAAATAGTAACTACGACTGAAATAATAAAGAAACAGGGAGAACACTTCTCGAGTACCTGTACATACTTCTCCGATCAGACACTGATTAGTACTGCTGAGCATAGAGAAACTAGCAGAGAAAACGGAGCAAGGGAACACAGGGAAGTGAGGGCATAAATACACAGGTGAACAGGTAGACACAGGTGACACCAATAGGATGATGATTAGTCCAGACTGTGAGTAAGGAGGTGCCTAAGGTTGTCGGAGGATGACACCTAGTGGTCCTCTGTAGTCCTCTGTAGCTCAAATGGTAGAGCATGGTGCTTGTAACGCCAGGGTAGTGGGTTCGATCCCTGGGACCACCCATATGTAAAAATGTATGCGCACATGACTTTAAGTCGCTTTGGTTAAAAGCGTTTGCTAAATGGCTTATTATTAGTGGGTCGCTCCGGAACTGCGACCCCCTCCTGTAACAAGTGGTACTCAGTGATGTGTTGAATTTGCCCCAAACATAACGCTTTATATTCAGGAACATTAAGTTAATTTCCTTGCCACATGTTTTGCAGTTTTATTTTAGTGCCTTATTGCAAACAGGATGCATGTTTTGGAGTATTTTTATTCTGTACAGCACGTGTCAAACTCATTCCACCGAGGACCGAGTGTCTGCGGGGTTTCACTCCTCCCTTGTACTTGAGTGATTAATTAAGGTCACTGATTAGTAAGGAACTCCCCTCACCCTGTTGTCTAGGTCTTAATTGAAAGGAGAAACCAAAAACCAGCAGACACTAGGCCCTCCATGGAATGAGTTTGACACCCCTGCTGTACAGTCTTCCTTCTTTTTACTCTGTCAACTAGGGCTGTTGCGGTGACTGTATTACCGCCACACCCGCGATCACGAGTCATGAAGGCAGTCAAATTCCACGTGACCGTTTAGTCATGGTAATTAGGCTTCTCCAAGCTCTGATGCTGCTGATGGTCATTAGTATCCTACCAAACTTACTAACTGCCTGGTACTCAACACTCTATTGTCCCTCTAATCACTCTGACATCAATGCAAATGAAATCGAAAATCTAATCAAACACTTCATGAGCAGCCATGAGCTCATGTTGCGCAACATTTCTATAGGCTATGCAATTGCGCGAGAAAACAGGGTGATGGTCTCTACTAAAAACAAGAGGATACCATCAGCTTTCTATAGGCTAGGCCTACTATATTTATTTCTCAACTTTCCTAATATTAAGCACATTGCTTATCTTTACAACAGGAGTATAGCCTACCTGGCTGGCATGAAAATGAACCACAGGAAAAGCGTCCTCCATTCGCTATTTAAGTGCATAGATGACATATATTTTTACCCGCTGCCCCTGTTTCGATACATGATAATGGTCCATTCTAATCAGAACAAATTTCACACATATTATTTAGTATATGTAAAGACAAGATTAAATCAAGAATAGTCTGATGGGTGACAATATTAGCGTTTCACTTGTGAAGTATATATTATCACTTGTGAATGATGCCCAGCATAAGAAACAATGCAATGTTTTGCGACTTTTTCTAATCATAGTCGCACACCTCATGTAGCCTAGCCCATAGGCCTATATGTTTAGATAAGGTTTGTATCACAACTAAAGTGGCCAAATAACTTCTTAAAATTAAGCACATTAATCTGCTTTACAAGGGGGTGTAGAGCCTAACTGGCATACATAAGCAGTGCGTGAGTTTCAAGTTTGGGGAAGATAATTTTCAGCATAAAAATGCAGCTTTATAATAAAATCATTACATGCATCATTTTACATTCTACAATGTAAAAAAAATAAAAAAATAAAGAAAAACCCTTGAATGAGTAGGTGTGTCAAAACTTTTGACTGCATCGCAGTGCTAGCTGTGCCACTAGAGATCCTGGTTCGAATCCAGGCTCTGTCATGGGAGACCCATGGGATGGCACACAATTGGCCCAGCGTCATCCAGGGTATGGGAGCGAATGGCCGGCAGGGATGTAGCTCAGTTGGTTGAGCGTGGCGTTTGCAATGCCAGGGTTGTGGGTTCGATTCCCACGGGGGGCCAGTATGATTTTTTAATTTTTTTATAATAATAATAATGTATGCACTCACTAACTGTAAGTCGCTCTGGATAAGAGCGTCTGCTAAATGACTTAAATGTAAATGAAGTGTATGTAACTAAGGTATTTCTGTTTCTAATTTTTTATACATTTGCAAACATTTCTAAAAATCTGTTTTCGCTTTGTCATTATGGGGTATTGTGTGTAGATTGATGAGGAAAACAATTAATTGAATCCATTTTAGAATAAGGCTGTAACAAAACAAAATATGGAAAAGGGAGGGGTCTGAATACTTTCCGAATGCACTGTATTTCAGGAATGTGACTTTGCACGCTCACTTGTCACTGATAATCCTGCTCCAACTGACACACTGGCCTTGCCAGCTTCCTCCAAGGTCACCTCTTCAGTCACCTCTCAGGCCACTGTGCCCACTGCTATCCAACCCACCTCTCCAGCTGCCTCCCAGGTCACCTCTTCAGTCACCTCTCAGGCCACTGTGCCCACTGCTATCCATCCCAACTCTTCAACTGTCTTCCAGGCCACCTCTCCAGCTGCCTTCCAGGCCACCTCTCCAGCTGCCTCCCAGGTCACCTCTTTAGCCACCAGTCAGGCCACTGTGTCCACTGTGCCCACTGCTATCCAGCCCAACTCTTCAACTGTCTTCCAGGCTACCTCTCCAGCTGCCTTCCAGGCCACCTCTCCAGCTGCCTCCCAGGCCACCTCTCCAGCTGTCTTCCAGGCCACCTCTCCAGCTGCCTTCCAGGCCACCTCTCCAGCTGCCTCCCAGGTCACCTCTTTAGCCACCAGTCAGGCCACTGTGTCCACTGTGCCCACTGCTATCCAGCCCAACTCTTCAACTGTCTTCCAGGCTACCTCTCCAGCTGTCTTCCAGGCCACCTCTCTGCTGCCTCCCAGGCCACCTCTCCAGCTGTCTTCCAGGCCACCTCTACAGCTGCCTCCCAGGCCACCTCTCCAGCACAGGAGGTTGGTAGCACCTTAATTGGGGAGAACGGGCTCGTGGTAATGACTGGAGCAGAATTAGTGGAATGGTATCAAATATATCAAACCCCAGGGGTTTGATGCCATTCCATTTACTCCGTTCCGGCCATTATTATGAGCCTCCACTGCTCTCCAGCTGCCTTTCAGGCCACCTCTCCAGTTGCCTTCCAGGCCACCTCTCCAGCTGCCTTCCAGGCCATCTCTCCAACTGCCTTCCAGGCCATCTCTCCAACTGCCTTCCAGGCCATCTCTCCAACTGCCTTCCAGGCCATCTCTCCAACTGCCTTCCAGGCCACCTCTCCTGCCACTTCACAGGGCACCTCCCCACATATACAGGCTGTGACTGGGAAACACCTGATTACTCTTCTGATTTCAACCCAGTTGAAGCAGGGACCAGGAAAATTACAACACATTTTGATGGATACAGCCGTCAAGCAGGCACTGGAAGAAGAGCAATAGAAGTCAAGCACTCAGAAGGCAAAAATAAAAATTGCAAACCACACTGCACAACAACAAATAACTGTCCTGCGAAGCAAAAAGCCAAAACAAAGCGCATTGAACCAGAAGATTCAGATTCCTCCAACAAGGAAAACTTCTGCAGCGTGTGCATGGAGCACTTTAACAATTACAAGTCCAAGGAGGTCTGGGTGCAGTGTTTGGAATGCAAATTATGGGCCAACAAGCCTGTACCCCAGGACAGCCATACCACTGTCGCAACTGTGATTCTGAGTGAACATGTCCAACATTCAGTCACACACACAGACACACACTCACAGACACGCACACACACACACACCCACAGACACACAGACACACACACACCACAAATGTTCAGGTGTTTAGTTTAGCCTAGTTGTTGTTTGGTTGAGAAAGACATTTTGTGGAGGGTCAAATAATAAACATTTTATTATTTATATTTATTATTATTTCTGCCAAACAAAATGTTAAAGATGACAATGTTGTTCTCATGGTCTCAATAAAAGTGTTCAATAATTAGTTGCATGTCTTGATTTATGCACTTCTTCATTGTTACCATTCACCCCAAGCACTGTTACAACTAACCCAGACCATGGGGTAAATTGTAACCCTTCACTCCTTGTATTTAAGACAACACCATGCGTTTTCAGTTTGATTTACATACATAATAACCACACAAATTGTAAAGGACAGATGTAGGTTGTTTGTATCAAGTTTTGAATAAACTACCATAAACGATCCCTGAGAAACTGACAAAAAGGTGAAAAGTGTTACAACCGTCCCCGGTCTCCCCTACAGCCTGCACAAAAACAAAGCAGAGCTCATGCCTTTCAAGCGACTTTTTTCAAATCATCATTAGAGTCACATCATGAAGCTTTACAATGTATTAAAAATCGAAACATATAGCCCAACGTTTGTAGAACAACTAAAGTTACATTAACCTCTACGGGTTCGGTGTTGCATGACTGTTATAAGTAACAGCAAATTTTCCAGGACATATACATGTCTTATATGGGCAGAAAGCTTAAATTCCTGTTAATCTAACTGCACTGTCCAATTTACAGTAGCTATTACAGTGAAAAAATACCATGCTATTGTTTGAAGAGAGTGGACAACAACAAAAAATGTATCACGGCAACTGGTTTGATACATTCACCTCTGAAGGTAAATAATGTACTTACATTCAGTAATCTTGCTCTGATTTGTCATCCTAATGGTCCCAGAGATAAAATGTAGCATAGTTTTGTTTGATAAAATCAATTTTTATATTCAAATGTAGGAACTGGGTTCTAAAGTTTGAACCCCAGCTGTCTCTGGTTCCACACCCACCCCGCCCAGCCATCTAGATGGCTCAGTTGGTAGAGCATGGCACTTGCAACGCCAGGGTTGTGGGTTCAATTCCCACGGGGGGCCAGTATGAAAAATGTATGCACTCACTAACTTTAAGTCGCTCTGGATAAGAACGTCTGCTAAATGACTAAAATGTAAAAATGTAGATGTGTGAAAGTTAGTGTATAAGCTAATGATCAGTCATGTATGACATTCCTGGGAGTGTGTAAACTTACATTTTGTATTACCATATCATTTTTGTATGTTCTCTATAGTTATGTACTTGAAAATTTATCAATTGACCAATTCGGCACATTTGGGCAGACTTGATACAAAATAGTCCAGTATTGCAATACTTCACTGGATCAATCTGAAACATTCCAAACACACTGCTACCATCTAGTGGCCAAAATCTAAACTGTACCTAAACTGCAATATTATATTGTGGCCTTTCTCTTGCATTTCAAAGATGATGGAACAAAACAAAAATCAGAAAACGCATGTTTTTTTGTTTGTATTATCTTCTACCAGATCTAATGTGTTATATTCTCCTTCATTAATTTCACATTTCCACAAAGTTCAAAGTGTTTCCTTTCAAATGGTATCAAGGCTAATTTTTTTTTTTAAGGGTCAGATCCTTAAGAGGTTAATAACTCTAAATTAAGCATATAGGGATACCTATTTCTTTGTTAACCGCTCAACATATAATAGCCGTATGTGCACACTCCCTCAAATCGTTTGGAGAAAACATTTTATTCAGCTTTGTTCAATTCTATTCTTCATACTATAAAATAATGCCACAGAATTCTAAGCAAACCTTGTCTGCTAAATGAACAAGTATTCCACAGCCATTTGGCATAGCCAGATCAGGACCTAACATAAGGACAACCAGAGTATGCTATTCTGTTCTTCTGAAATAGACTATACTTTCTTCATATCATGCTTCTTTAGACTGTCTGTCTAAAATGAATAATGGATTTATTGTGAAGGTGTAGGCTATATTACATAGATTTATTATACTTTTTAAAATGTAGATATTCCAAAGGTCTGCATCAGTGGCTTGTAGGCTATGTGTGGATGCCAGGAGATGCTAAATGTGTTTATGTTAATTAACGGTCATTTACCGTGAGACAGTTATTTGCTTGATAATCACCGGCTGACGAAATTTCGTGACTGCCACAGCCCTAGGAGTAACTATTGTATAATGTTGTTGATCCATCCTCAGTTTTCTCCTATCACAGCCATTCAACTCTGTAACTGTTTTAAAGTCACAATTGGCCTCATGGTGAAATCCCTGAGCGTCCTTCCTCACCGGCAGTTAAGAAGGATGCCTGTATCTTTGTAGTGACTGCTGTATCTTTGTAGTGACTGGGTGAATTGATACACCATCCAAAGTGTAATTAATAACTTCACCATGCACAAAGGGATATTCAATGGCTACTTTATTTTTAGCCATCTACCAATAAGTGCCCTTCTTTGCAAGGCGTTGGAAAACCTCCCTGGTCTTTGTGGTTGAATCTGTGTTTGAAATTCACTGCTCAACTAAGGGACATTGATAATTGTAAGTGTGGGATATAAAGATGTGGTAGTCATTCAAAAATCATGTTACACTATTATTGCATACAGAGTGAGCACATTTAACTTATTATGTCACTTGTTAATTTGAATTTTTACACCAGAACTTATTTACGCTTGCCATAACAAAGGGGTTGAATACATATTGACTCATACTTATTCAGCTTTTCATTTAAATTCTAAAAAACATAATTCCACTTTGACATTATGGGGTGTTGTGTGTAGGCCAGTGACACACAATCTCAATTTAATCAACTTTAAATGCAGGCTGTAACACAACATATTTTTGAAATAGACAAGGGGTGTGAACACTTTCTGCTGGCACTGTAGGCTACACTTAACTGGCTGAACACAGACCATTAGACACTCGTGGTGTGTATTGCAGCTATCAGAGACACGTCAGACGGTCGACATCAGACGCATGTTTTTCTCTTACTGCAATAGCATAATAATACTTGGAAAAAGCTTGTGGGGGAATATTTGATGCCATTTATAAGTGATGCTTGTTGCTTTAAATCTGCGTGTGCTCAATCTCAGCTGGTCTATGCGGTATGAGCAATCTGTTGGTGAAGACTAAAGAACATTCATTTGCGCATCTATTTTTTTTCCTTTCCATCCCTCCTCTCCGAACCAGAATCATTAATCTCCCCTCCTCCAGACTTCACATCCGGTTCACCCGCTAGTAGCCTATCTTCTGTGTGTGTTTGTGACGGCCTGATTCTCCACCGAGCTGTACTGCAGACTCCCTGCCTGGATACGCTGCGTGCTAGACGGATACTACGCCTGGCGTGTGTCGGTGATGGAGCTACAGTCGGCGCTCTGAGCTGGTGGGAGCCAATCTGCATGACACAAAGGCCGGGATGAGACGCTAGGCTATCGAATGGGCGCCCCGGCTTGATGATACTCGCTCAACGATGTCCAAGAGCCTGAAGAAGAAAAATCACTGGACCAACAAAGTCCACGAAGCGGTCGTCACCAGGAGCATAGAAGGGGAATTTGGTTTCGAGCTGAAGGGGGGCGCGGAGATTGGGCAGTTCCCCTACTTCGGGGAGGTGAAACAAGGTAAAGAGACCCTCCAGAGCGGCAAGCTGGCCCAGGATGAGTTGCTGCTGGAGGTCAACAACACGCCCGTGGCCGGGCTCACCACCCGGGATGTTCTGGCTGTCATCAAACACTGCAAAGATCCGATCCGCTTGAAGTGTGTCAAACAAGGTGAGGTATGCCAGACATGGGGCCAAAGGTGTAAAAGCATAAACATTGAATGAGTGTGAGTGAGCCGCCGCCGCCGCCGCCGCCACACAGCGAAAGATAAGGAGCCATCTGTCTGGTTGTAGCCTATTTTATGTATGTCTGCTCATCAGAAATAGCCTATGTCTGTGTCATCAATGGGTAGGCCTATTGTAAACTATGTCACTCAACTGGAAGGTAAAGTGTCCATAAGCATAGACTATTGTCGCATTTCCATACAGGATTTACCCCATTGTTTTATCCAGAAGGGCGTAGGAGCGAATGACATTGTCACTATTGTTCGAGTCTCAAATCGAGTCCCAAGTTGAACTGGTCAAGTCCAAGTTGTGCATTCTCTAAGAGCAAGTAAACAAATATATATACATGCAATGACTTTAATGCTACCAGACAGACCTTTTTTTATTATTATTTTGTCTACAACACATTTTGATTATGCAAGCTTAATAAGTAAAGTATTAATTTCAAGCAATTTTGACACACCAGAAGACCAGTAGGCCTATGCTAGTAATTGTTGCTTGATGCCCTATTGCTGGTGAGCTTGCAAAGTACATAGTAAATCGTTTTGATCACCAAACTATTTTTGGAGCTGCATATTTATTTATGGCATTCCTCTCTCCCTATAATTAGACATTTGCGCTGCACCCGATCCTATAGCTGTACAGCAAATCAGCGGTCTGTTTGCTAGCTCAGTGGGTCTCAAACCTTTTGACCCAAATGTTGCGATTTTATAACAAATGTAATGCACTTCTACTCATTTTGCCATGGGGCAGAGAGATTTAAAAACATGTTTACAGCTCATTTCCCAGAAGAGTGGCAATTCACTTTTTTTTCCGTAGAAAGACGATGCCCATAGCTTCCCCAAGAAGTTGCACAACGATTTAAGTCAATAAGTCATCATTTTAGTCAGTATGATATATTTGGGGTTGAAGTGGAAAATCCGAAGTGATAACTTCAGATATTTTCAGTGCCAATGCCATGTGTTTCCCTTATGATATGACATGCTAATACGTTTCAGTCTACATTTCTTTTCAGGGCTGGGTTTTATTTCAATGTTACCACCCACCAGAATGTCCTTGTTTATTAATCAGAAAAAAATGCAAAGTTCTTCCTCTTCTTAAATCGTGACTGAGCTGATGAATATAATAGATAATCTTTGGCTGAGCCAAACAACTTTTCGCCATAGCCTGCACTCGTCTGAGCCATGGAGCAAATTAAAACAGGGGGTGCGAATTTAAGTTTTAAATTTAATCACCAAATTATCATAATCCATTTAATAATTTGATGTTTCGCTTCTTTTTTAGCTAGTCTGCATAAAAATATTTGATAAATGGTAAAACTGCGTGTGATATGATTGTATTTTGGAACCCCGCTTCCCGTTACCCAAAGATGAGTGGTTTTGACTGCGAACTTGTTTGTCTATTTTTTGCTGTTTTTACATTTGGATTGGTGGTTCGTTTCATCTCCGATGCGCTCACGGTGTTGTTGTTTTTTGGGGGGTTTTGTCTCTTCACAGCAATATCTGCAGAGCTGGGATGGTTGTATCCTCCATATATATAACATTCTATTGGTTGCAAGAATTTGGTATAATATTTTTTATTGACAAACTCAAAGATTTGAATCCTTTGTTGTTTTGTGTATCAGTTCATAAACCATGTGCCATGGAATCGGTACATTGAAAATCTCTTCCCAACTATTTTGCAATCTACAGTGGGGAGAACAAGTATTTGATACACTGCTGATTTTGCAGGTTTTACTACTTACAAAGCATGTAGAGGTCTGTAATTTTTTATCATAGGTACACTTCAACTGTGAGAGATGGAATCTAAAACAAAAATCCAGAAAATCACATTGTATGATTTTTAAGTAATTAATTTGCATTTTATTGCATGACATAAGTATTTGATACATCAGAAAAGCAGAACTTTAATATTTGGTACAGAAACCTTTGTTTGCAATTACAGAGATCATACGTTTCCTGTAGGTCTTGACCAGGTTTGCACACACTGCAGCAGGGATTTTGGCCCACTCCTCCATACAGACCTTCTCCAGATCCTTCAGTTTTCGGGGCTGTCGTTTTCAGCTCCCTCCAAAGATTTTATATTGGGTTCAGGTCTGGAGACTGGCTAGGCCACTCCAGGACCTTGAGATGCCTCTTACAGAGCCACTCCTTAGTTGCCCTGGCTGTGTGTTTCGGGTCGTTGTCATGCTGGAAGACCCAGCCACGACCCATCTTCAATGCTCTTACTGAGGGAAGGAGGTTGTTGGCCAAGATCTCGCAATACATGGCCCCATTCTTCCTCCCCTCAATACGGTGCAGTTGTCCTGTCCCCTTTGCAGAAAAGCATCCCCAAAGAATGATGTTTCCACCTCCATGCTTCACGGTTGGGATGGTGTTCTTGGGGTTGTACTCATCCTTCTTCTTCCTCCAAACAAGGCGAGTGGAGTTTAGACCAAAAAGCTATATTTTTGTCTCATCAGACCACATGACCTTCTCCCATTCCTCCTCTGGATCATCCAGATGGTCATTGGCAAACTTCAGATGGGCCTGGACATGCGCTGGCTTGAGCAGAGGGACCTTGCGTGCGCTGCAGGATTTTAATCCATGACGGCGTGGTGTGTTACTAATGGTTTTCTTTGAGACTGTGGTCCCAGCTCTCTTCAGGTCATTGACCAGGTCCTGCTGTGTAGTTCTGGGCTGATCCCTCACCTTCCTCATGATCATTGATGCCCCACGAGGTGAGATCTTGCATGGAGCCCCAGACCGAGGGTGATTGACCATCATCTTGAACTTCTTCCATTTTCTAATAATTGCGCCAACAGTTGTTGCCTTCTCACCAAGCTGCTTGCCTATTGTCCTGTAGCCCATCCCAGCCTTGTGCAGGTCTACAATTTTATCCCTGATGTCCTTACACAGCTCTCTGGTCTTGGCCATTGTGGAGAGGTTGGAGTCTGTTTGATTGAGTGTGTGGACAGGTGTCTTTTATACAGGTAACAAGTTCAAACAGGTGCAGTTTATACAGGTAATGAGTGGAGAACAGGAGGGCTTCTTAAAGAAAAACTAACAGGTCTGTGAGAGCCGGAATTCTTACTGGTTGGTAGGTGATCAAATACTTATGTCATGCAATACAATGCAAATTAATTACTTAAAAATCATACAATGTGATTTTCTGGATTTTTGTTTTAAATTCCGTCTCTCACAGTTGAAGTGTACCTATGATAAAAATTACAGACCTCTACATGCTTTGTAAGTAGGAAAACCTGCAAAATCGGCAGTGTATAAAATACTTGTTCTCCCCACTGTACATCTGGCTCAGTAGCATCAGTTGTCCTATTTGTGAAGAACATACAGACATTTTTTTTCACATTGAGATGCAAACATGAGTCATTGAGACACTTTGTAACCTGGACCATTACAGTAGTGAGTTCTTGTGCATCTTGTTGTTTGCTCTTTGCATGCACATATATCACTGTATCATCTGCATACATTTGAACTTCAGACCCAGTACAGACAGAAGGCAGATCATTAATGTACAGGCTGAACAGGAGGGGCCCCAGTATTGACCCTTGGGGCACGCCCACATCATAGCTAAGAGTGGGCGACAGCTCATTGCTCACTCTGACACACTGGGTTCTGCCTTCAAGGTATGATTTTATCCATCTCAAGGCATCAGGGGAAAAGTTGAACTTGGACAGTTTTGTGATGAGAACCTCATGGTTAACAGTATCAAATGCTTTCCTTAGGTCTAGAAATAAAGCCCCAACAACGCCCCCTTTGTCCATCTTGGGCTTCACATTTTCCAGAAGAAAGCAGTTGGCCGTTTCTGTGGAGTGTTTTGAACTGAAGCCAAACTGCACATAGTGTAATGTGAAGGGGCTGTTGTTGAGGTGGGCAATCAGTTGCTCTGCTACACACTTTTCAGCAACCTTCGACACCACAGGTAGTATACTAATGGGCCTGTAGTTACTCATTTCAGCAGGGTCACCTGATTTAAAGATGGCCGTTATTATGGCCGCCTTCCAGACCCTTGGAAACACCCGCTGACCGATAGATGTGTTGGTGACCTTGGTAATGGGGCCAATGAGTGACTCTGTAGTTTTTAAGAAAGGTAGAGTCCAGCCCAAACACATCTTTTGGAGTTCTTTAGTGAGCTAATCACCTTGTTCACCTCTGACTCAGAAACCTCCCTTATGATGAAGACAGGTTGAGTGTCATTCACTAGCGCTGAGCCCAGTGGAGTGGTTCTATGTCAGTACCTTGACAGAGTCAACAAAGTAGGAATTGAAGGCTGTTGCTATTTCGACTGCATCCTGTGTTAGACTGTCATTCACATTGATTTCTAGTCTTTTTGCAGTGTTACTATGGTCTTTCCCTGTTAACTTTTTTAGATTCTCCCAGATCAATTTAGAATTTCCATTTGCTTCACCAATTATGTTGATAAAAAAGAGATCATTTCAGATAATTCCCTTAATTGCGTTTTTAAAAATCATTTAATTCACTCTTAGGGATTCTGAGCTGATCAGGCTTTCTAACAGTAGAGAGGTTAAACCTGTTCTTGGAAAGCTTTCTGGCTATAAGTGTCAGATTATGATCAGACAGCCCCGTAACCATATTGAATGATTTAGTCACTCTTTCTGGTTTATTACTGAACACCAGATCAATCTGTGTTTTAAACAACAAGTCACCCTGGTTGGCACTTTAACTAGCTGTGTAAGGTCAAAGGTGTTAGTGATCCGTTTGAGGGTTTTCCTACAAGACTTGTCTTCATAATTTATGTTAAAGTCTCCCATTTAAGATGACCTCTTTCCCAAAATCACATTCCCTAAGCATGTTATTAAACTGATCAAAAAACAAACTTTCGGTGGAAGGTGGTCTATACGTTCCAATAAGGGTAAAAGACATTTGGGGAGACAGTGTATCGTTTAGGCCAATGCATTCTAGTTCACATGACCACTCAATTTGTTTACATCAGACATGTTCTTTCAATGTAAATCATCAGACCCCCTCCTCTTCCCTCAATCCTGTCTCTCCTGACAACATTGTAGCCAGGCACAATCAAAGTAGCAGATGGAGAGTTTTTATGGAGCCATGTCTCTGAAAGGTAGAGGAAGTGAAGGTTGGAGTCTGTGAGAAGATGTTGAATTTGATCACTTTTTGGAATGACACTGCAAATGTTCAAGTGCCTCCCTGATAGTCCCTTGGGCTTAGCTCGTGGGTCCCAGATGACTCGAGAGTGACTGACACATTGAAAAAAGTAAAAATGTCTGTGTTTTCTGACGGCTAGGTTTAGGCCGTTTTTGTTTCGTTTTGTTTAGGGGCAGTTCGGTAGTGCAATTAACTATCCCTTATACTGGATGCGGGGAACTAATTAAAACAGCTTGTGTGCCAGAAGCAGAGTCGCGGATCGCGTATAGCGACTTGGATATGTTTGGAGAGTCAAATTTCATCTTGGAGCCGGGTGAGCTGCACATCCCAGGGGAGCAGGAGGGTAGTGAACAGGTAGTTTAGCAGTTTCCGATAGATGTTGGACTTGTGTTTGTTACTCCTAAGCGATTCAGTCGAATAGGCAGCGAGGTAGCCTTGGCCATTATTCAGAACATTATGGTATGCTGTGTACTGTCCGCTCCCGTGGAACAGTGAACCAATGTGTTTTTCTGGGGTGTTGGCATTCCCCGACAGTAGATTGATTGTGTCATCCCAACAAGGACGCACTGAGATTATCAGTAGAGCAGCTACATAACTGCCAATCATGGCAATGTACTGGAGATAAAACGCATAATTGCGCTTTAAATCTTTGCATGAGTTGCTTAGCTGGGGTCGGCGTACACCTGATGTTTTACATAAAATAACAGCATCTGGAGGAGAAGCGGCACCTGCCGCACCACCCTCCTGTCGGTCTCCATTGTGCAGAGAGAGCGCTGACATTTACCATAATTAGATAAGTGTTTAAATTCTATTTATCATAATATATGTTTGTAAACTTACCATTAAAAAGTACCTTAATGACTGAGTGTCAATATAGCAATACCATGGTATTTGCACTGCTACTGAGTAAACCTCCAATTGTTCTCCACTATTCCACCCGCTAAAACCTCCCCTCATCCCAAATTGGATGACTGGCAGACCACCCCTGTCCACTTGTATCCTAGGGCCTTTGAGAGATTGGGACCCAACCTTTAAAAAGAGCACACAGTGCCACCCACAGAACAGAAGCAGATTAACTGCCAGAAGCATTTCCAACGCACTCACCTCAATTGCATTGTATACAGTTATATATATATATATATATATATATACACACACACACACAGTCCCAGTCAAAGGTTTGAACACACCTACTCATTCAAGGGTTTTTGTTAATTTTTACTATTTTCTACATTTTAGAATAATAGCAAACATCAAAGCTATGAAATAACACATATGGAATCATTTAGTAACCAAAAAAGTGATAAATAAATAGCCATCCTTTGCCTTGAAGACAGCTTTGCACACTCTTGGCATTCTCTCATCCAGCTTCACCTGGAATGCTTTTCCAACAGTCTTGAAGGTGTCTCCACATATGCTGAGCACTTGTTGGCTGCTTTTCCTTCACTCTGCTGTCCGACTCATCCCAAACCATCTCAATTGGGTTGAGGTCAGGGGATTGTGGCGGCCAGGTCAAATGATAGTCCCACTAAGCCAAAACCAGATGGGATGGCGTATAGCTGCAGCATGCTGTGGTAGCCATCCTGGTTAAGTGTGCCTTGAATTCTAAAGTTTTAGAACACCTACTCATTCAAGGGTTTTTCTTTATTTTTACTATTTTCTACATTGTAGAATAATAGTGAAGACATCAACATTGTGAAATAACACATGGAATCATGTATTAACCAAAAAAGTGTTAAACAAATCAAAGTATATTTTATATTTGAGATTCTTCAAATAGCCACCCTTTGCCTTGATGACAGCTCTGCACACTCTTGGCATTCTCTCAACCAGCTTCATGAGGTAGTCACCTGGAACCGCTCAACATCTACATCACATTAGTCATCTAACAGAATCCCATCCAGAGCGACCCACAGAAGCAACCAAGGTCAACGCCCTGCCCAAGGGCACATCGACAGATCTCCCATAAATTCAAAAATAGGGACCCGAACCAGCGACCCATCAGCCACCGGCCAAAGCTCCCAACCGCCAGGCCACCAGCCCTCCAAGATCCCCCCCACAGTTCCCAAGAGCTGCCTCTCAACTATCCGAGAACTCCCATAAAAGTAAGGCCAACTGAATATGTTTGAGTGCATGTATGGCACTATTTTTGTGTGTGTGTGTCCGTGTACGTGCACGTTTGTGCATTTGAATGACAGTGTGTGTATATGCATGTGTACAAACACCTGCACGGCATCAGCCTCAGGCAAACAGGCGTTAGCTGTAACAACACTGCCCCTCAGTGTCATTCAAACTTACTTTTTGTTATGTTTTATTTTGACTTAATTTTTTGACTTTTATGTTTGACCGTCATTCTATCCCCCGCCCACTCCCACTTGTCTCCAATTCCACATCCCAACCCTCAGCTTCCCTAAGCCCATCCCATCTATCTCTGCTGGCCACCCTCTTCGGATTTCTATGCACCATCTTTCAAATATGCTGTGATGTTTAACAAAAAATTTGAATCTATCTAATCGAATAGAATCCACAGATTGCGAGTTGAAGATAAATACTTTTACTATGAGTATTAGTAATTGACTGACCCGGTCTCTCCAGATCTCCCAACAATACTATTTCTAGGGTCAATTTTAGATCAATGTTATGCATTTTCAGCCATTCCTGAACCTGAGACCAGAAACAGGCTACCTAAGGGCAATACCAAAACAAATGGTCTATTGATTCTGTATCCTCACAACAAAATCTGCAGAAACTACGATGATTGTATGCCCCAAATATTCAACATTTTGTTGGTGGCAAGAATTCTCTACAATAATTTTAGCTGAAAAGCACAGTCTTGAATCTTGCGTCGTTTTATATATCAACTCGTACACACTGTACCATGGAATCGGTACATCAAAAAATCTCTTCCCAACTATTTTGCAATCTGCATGGCACACAGCTGTCAACATCCTGGTCCTCAAATGAAACTGGTATACTTTCCTATTTATGCTATTTTTATTGCTCTGCCAGTTATGATCCTTTATATTGGGCAGACAGGCCAGTTCCCTACCTCCTCCATTTTTGGGGTAATGCTTTAATCAATTGGTTGTAATCTTGGATTGAGCAGACCTTCCCATACAATTCTGATAACTCCATGAAAGACAAAACTCTACCATTCAATTTACAATATTATTTAAAAACAAAATACCCTTTTCAAACATATTTTCCATATATACAGGTATTTTATCAACCAGCACATTTGAATTCAGCCATAATATTTGTTTTATCTTTGCAGGGGGATGAAATTGAAATTGTAGCCTGCTCTGCAATGCTTGTTTGAAAAAGAGAGATACTTTGAAAAGAGTTTCATTTTCAATTAATCGAAAATGAGACATGGCAATCTGCACAATGGCAGAAAGGCCATTTTTAAACAATGGATGAGCTTTTCTTAGTAATCTACTTGAGAACCATTTAGGGTTCAAGTAAAACTTTTGGATAAGTGAAGCTTTTAGAGAGAGGTTTAGTGCTTATAGATTGAATAATCTCAACCCACCCACTTCATATTCATTATATAGATAGGCACCCTTTATCTTGTCTGGTTTAGCATCCCAGATAAACCAACATATTTTTTGCTCATGATTTGAAAAATGAATCCTCAGGAGTAGGCAGCACCATAAGTAAGTGATTAGACTGATATATGACTAAGGAGTTAATCAGTGTAGTTTTTCCATAATTAGATATGTATTTACCTCTCCATGGTTGCAGGATTCTGTCTATTTTTACAAGTTTCCTTTTGAAATTCATTGTGGAGAGCTCATTTTATATATTTTGTGAAATGAATACCAAGCATATCTACTTTACTTTACCGTCAGCCCATTTTATAGGTAAACTGCAGGGTAATGTAACAGTTGTATTTTTTAAAGATCCAATACGTAACATTGTACACTTATCATAATTAGGTTTTAGTCCAGAGAGTCCAGAAAAGTTATCTAGATCTTCAATAAGACATTGCAGGGATCTAGCTTGCGGACTTAATATAAAACTTGAGTCACTGGCATACATGGACACCTTTGTTTTTAAGCCTCTAATGTTGTTATTTGATCTGATTTTAATAGCTAGTATTTTGATGGCCATTACGAATAGATAAGGAGACAGCGGACACCCTTGTTTAACTCCCCTTGACAATTCAAAACTCTCTGAGAAGTAGCTGGTACAGTGGCTTGCGAAAGTATTCACCCCCCTTGGCATTTTTCTTATTTTGTTGCGATGTGAGCAAGACCTTTAAACTGTTCAACATTCACAAGGCCGCAGGGCCAGACGGATTACCAGGACGTGTACTCGGAGCATGCCCGGACCAACTGGCAAGTGTCTAAACTGACATTTTCACCTCTCCCTGACTGAGACTGTAATACCTACATGTTTCAAGCAGACCACCATAGTCCCTGTGCCCAAGAACGCGAAGGTAACCTGCTTAAATGACTACTGCCCCGTAGCACTCACGCTGGTAGCCTTGAAGTGCGTTGAAAGGCTGGTCATGGCTCACATCAACACCATCATCCCGGAAACACTAGACCCACTCCAATTTGCATACCGCCCCAACAGATCCACAGATGATGCAATCTCAATCGCACTCCACACTGCCCTTTCCCAACAGGACAGATGGAACACCTATGTGAGAATACTGTTCATTGACTACAGCTCAGTGTTCAACACCATAGTGCCCACAAAGCTCATCACTAAGCTAAGGACCCTTGGACTAAACACCTCCCTCTGCAACTGGATCCTAGACTTCCTGACGGGCCACGCCCAAGTGGTAAGGGTAGACTACAACACATCTGCAACCCTGATCCTCAACATGGGAGCCACTCAGGGGTGCGTGCTTAGTGCCCTCCTGTGCTCCTTGTTCACCCACGACTGCGTGGCCAAGCACGACTCCAACACCATCATTATGTTTGCTGATGACAGAACGGTGGTAGGCCTGATCCCCGACAATGATGAGACAGCCTATAGGACGGAGATCAGACACCTGGCAGTGTGGTGCCAGGACAACAACCTCTCCCTCAACGTGAGCAAGACAATGGAGATGATCGTGGACTACAGGAAAAGGAGGGCAGACCATTCCCCCATTCACATGGATGGGGCTGTAGTGGAGCTGATCCAGAGTTTCAAGTTCCTTGGTGTCCACATCACCAACAAGCTATCATAGTCCAAACACACCAAGACAGTTGTGAAGAGGGCATGACAACGCCTTTTACCCCTCAGCAGACTGAAAAGATTTGGCAAAGAGTTCTACAGCTGCACCATCGAGAGCATCCTGACCGGTTGCATCACCGCCTGGTATGGCAACTGCTCGGCATTCGACCATAAGGTGCTACAGAGGGTAGTGCGTACGGCCCAGTACATCACTGGGGCCAAGTTTCCTGCCATCCAGGACCTACAGTGCATTCTGAAAGTTTTCAGACCCCTTGACTTTTTCCACATTTTGTTACGTTATCGCCTTATTCTAAAATGGATTAAATTGTATTTTTTTCTCTCATCAATCTACACACAATACCCCGTAATGACAAAGCAAAAACAGTTTTTTTGAATTTTTTTCAAATGTATAAAAAATTAAACACATATCACATTTACGTAAGTATTCAGACCCTTTACTCAGTACTTTGTTGAAGCACCTTTGGCAGCGATTACAGCCTCGAGTCTTCTTGGGTATGACGCTACAAGCTTGGCACACCTGTATTTGGGGAGTTTCTCCCATTCTTCTCTGCATATATTCTCAAGCTCTGTCAGGTTGGATGGGAGCGTCGCTGCACAGCTATTTTCAGGGCTCTCCAGAGATGTTAGATCGGGTTCAAGTCCGGGCTCTGGCTGGGCCACTCAAGGACATTCAGAGACTTGTCCCGAAGCCACTCCTGCACTGTCTTGGCTGTGTGCTTAGGGTCATTGTCCTGTTGGAAGACGAACCGTCAGACCCAGTCTAAGTTCATGAGCGCTCTGGAGCAGGTTTTCATCAAGGATCTCGCTGTACTTTGCTCCGTTCATCTTTCCCTCGATCCTGACTGGTCTCCCAGTCCCTGCCACTCAAAAACATCCCCACAGCATGATGCTGCCACCAACATGCTTCACTATAGGGATGGTGCCAGGCTTCCTCCAGATGTGACGCTTGGCATTCAGGCCAAATAGTTCAATATTGGTTTCATCAGTCCAGAGAATCTTGTTTCTCATGGTTTGAGAGTCTTTAGTTGCCTTTTGGCAAACTCCAAGCAGGCTGTTATGTGCCTTTTGCTGAGTGGCTTCCGTCTGCCCACTCTACAATAAAGGTCTGATTGGTGGAGTGCTGCAGAGATGGTTGTCCTTCTGGATGGTTCTCCCATCTCCACAGACGAACTCTGGAGCTCTGTCTCTGCTACTGCACGGCAAGCGGTACTGGAGCGCCAAGTCTAGGTCCAAAAGGTTTCTTAACAGCTTCTACCCCCCAAGCCATAAGACTGCTGAACAATTAATCAAATGGCCACACGGACTATTTACATTGTCCGTGTGGCCCCCCCTTTGTTTTTACACTGCTGCTACTCGCTGTTTATTATCTATGCATAGTCACTTTACCCCTACCTACATGTACAAATTACCTCGACTAACCTGTACCCCCCGTGTATATAGCATCGTTGTTATTTTATTGTGTTACGTTTTATTAAATTTTTTACTTTAGTTTATTTAGGAAATATTTTAAATAACTCTATTTCTTGAACTGCATCGTTGGTTAAGGGCTTGTAAGTAAGCATTTCACGGTAAGGTCTACACCTGTTGTATTCAGTGCATGTGACAAATAAAATTTGATTTGAGCTGTCAGTGCCCTACTTGTTTATTTCTCCAATTCACATGGAAATCACAGCAATGTTCCCAGCCCCAATTCATGAATATGTATTAGCAGCTCTCGACCCACTCCACTGCAGCCCCGTCAATGTGAATGGGGGCGTGCTTGGCCCTCTGTGTGATGTAGTACAAAATCAGCTCCTTTTGTCTTGCTGACGTTGTTGTTCTGGCACCACACTGTCAGGTCTCTGACCACCTCCTTATAGGCTGTCTCATTGTCATCGGTGATCAGGCCAACCACCGTTGTGCCGTCAGCAAACGTAATGATGGTGTTGGAGTCGTGCGCAGCCACGCAGTTGTGGGTGAACAGGGAGTACAGGAGGGGACTAAGCACGCACCCCTGAGTGGCCCCCGTGTTGAGCATAAGTGTGGCGGATGTGTTGTTGCCTACCCTCACCACGTGGTGAGTATGCAAATTGGAGTGGTTCTAGGGTTTCTGGGATAATGTTGTTGATGTGAGCCATGACCAGCCTTTCAAAGCACTTCATGGCTACAGATGTGAGTGCTACGGGCCGGTAGTGATTTAGGCAGGTTACCTTTAGTGTTCTTGGGCACAGGGACTATGGTGGTCTGCTTGAAACATGTAGGTATTACAGACTCAGTCAGGGACATGTTGAAAATGTCAGTGAAGACACTTGCCAGTTTGTCAGCGCATGCTCGGAGTACACGTCCTGGTAATCCGTCTGGCCCTGCGGCCTTGTGAATGTTGACCTGTTTAAAGGTATAACTCACATTGGCTACAGAGAGCGTGATCACACAGTCGTCCGGAACAGCTGAAGCTCTCATGCATGCTTCAGTGTTGCTTGCCTCGAAGCGAGCATAGAAGTAATTTAGCTCGTCTGGTAGGCTCGTGTCACCGGGCAGCTTGCGGCTGTGCTTCCCTTTTGTAATCTGTAATAGTTTGCAAGCCCTGCCACATCCGACGCGCGTCGGAGTCGGTGTAGTACGATTCAATCTTAGTCCTGTATTGACGCTTTGCCTGTTTGATGGTTTGTCGGAAGGCATAGCGGGATTTCTTATAAGCATCCGGGTTGGAGTTCCGCACCTTGAAAATGGCAGCTCTACCCTTTAGCGCAGTGCGGATGTTGCCTGTAATCCATGGCTTCTGGTTGGGGTATGTACGTACGGTCACTCTGGGGACGACGTCATCGATGCACTTATTGATGAAGGCAGTGACTGATGTAGTGCACTCCTCAATGCTTTCGAAAGAATCCCGGAACATATTCCAGTCTGTGCTAGCAAAACAGTCTTGTAGCTTAGCATCTGCGTCATCTGACCACTTCTTTATTCACCGAGTCACTGGTGCTTCCTGCTTTAGTTTTTCCTTTTAAGCAGGAATCAGGAGGACAGAGTTATAGTCAGATTTGCCAAATGGAGGGTGAGGGAGAGCTTTGTACGCGTCTCTGTGTGTGGAGTAACGGTGGTCTAGAGTTTTTTTTTGTTGGTCAAACGGATTTAAGTTTCCCTGCATTAAAGTCCCTGGCCACTGGATGAGCATTTTCCTGTTTACTTATGGCCTTTTTCAGCTCATTGAGTGTGGTCTTAGTGCCAGCATCGGTTTGTGGTGGTAAATAGACAGCTACGAAAAATATAGATGAAAACTCTCTTGGTAGATAGTGTGGTCTACAGCTTATCATTAGATACTCTATCTCAGGTGAGCAAAACCTCAAGACTTCCTTAATATAAGATTTTGTGCACCAGCTGTTGTTTACAAATATACACAGACCTCCACCACTTATCTTACCGGAAGCAGCTGTTCTATCTTGCCGATGCAGCATAAGAAAGCAAAGGTAACTGAACTAAATGACTATCACCCTGTAGCACTCACCTCTGTCATCATGAAGTGCTTTGAGAGACTAGTCAAGGATCATATCACCTCTACCTTACCTGTCACCCTAGACCCACTTCAATTTGCTTACCGCACCAATAGATCCACAGACGATGCAATCGCCATCACACTGCACACTGCCCTATCCCATCTGGACAAGAGGAATACCTACAGTTGAAGTCGGAAGTTTACATACACCTTAGCCAAATACATTTAATCTCAGTTTTTTCAATTCCTGACATTTAATCATAGTAAAAATTCCCTGTCTTAGGTCAGTTAGGATCACCACTTTATTTTAAGAATGTGAAATGTCAGAATAATAGTAGAGATAATGATTTATTTCAGCTTTTATTTCTTTCATCACATTCCCAGTAGGTCAGAAGTTTACATACATTCAATTAGTGTTTGGTAGCATTGCCTTTAAATTGTTTAACTTGGGTCAAACGTTTCGGGTAGCCTTCCACAAGCTTCCCACAATAAGTTGGGTGAATTTTGGCCCATTCCTCCTGACAGAGCTGGTGTAACTGAGTCAGGTTTGTAGGCTGCCTTGCTCGCACACACTTTTTCAGTTCTGCCCACACATTTTCTATATGATTGAGGTCAGGGCTTTGTGATGGCCACTCCAATACCTTGACTTTGTTGTCCTTAAGCCATTTTGCCTCAACTTTGGAAGTATGCTTTGGGTCATTGTGCTTTTGGAAGACCCATTTGCGACCAAGCTTTAACTTCCTGACTGATGTCTTGAGATGTTGCTTCAATATATCCACATAATTTTCCTTCCTCATGATGCCATCTATTTTGTGAAGTGCACCAGTCCCTCCTGCAGCAAAGCACCTCCACAGCATGATGCTGCCACCCCCGTGCTTCACAGTTGGGATGGTGTTCTTGACTTGCAAGCGACCCCCTTTTTCCTCCAAACATAATGATGGTCATTATGGCCAGACAGTTCTATTTTTGTTTCATCAGACCAGAAGACATTTCTCCAAGAAATACGATCTTTGTCCCCATGTGCAGTTGCAAACCATAGTCTGGCTTTTTTATGGCGGTTTTGGAGCAGTGGCTTCTTCCTTGCTGAGCGGCCTTTCAGGTTATGTCGACATAGGACTCGTTTTACAGTGGATATAGATACTTTTGTACCTGTTTCCTCCAGCATCTTCACAAGGTCCTTTGCTGTTCTGGGATTGATTTGCACTTTTCGCACCAAAGTACGTTCATCTCTAGGAGACAGAACGCGTCTCCTTCCTGAGCGGTATGACGGCTGCGTGGTCCCATGGTGTTTATACTTGCATACTATGTTTGTACAGATGAACGTGGTACCTTCAGGCTTTTGGAAATTGCTCCCAAGGATGAATCAGACTTGTGGAGGTCTACACATTTTTTTTCTGAGGTCTTGGCTGATTTCTTTTCATTTTCCCATGATGTCAAGCAAAGAGGCACTGAGTTTGAAGGTAGGCCTTGAAATAAATCCACAGGTACACCTCCAATTGACTCAAATGATGTCAATTAGCCTATCAGAACCTTCTAAAGCCATGACATCCTTTTCTGGAATTTTCCAAGCTGTTTAAAGGCACAGCAACTTAGTGTATGTAAACTTCTGACCCACTGGAATTGTGATACAGTGAATTATAAGTGAAATAATCTGTCTGTAAACAATTGTTGGAAAAATTACTTGTGTCTTGCACAAAGTAGATGTCCTAACCGACTTGCCAAAACTATAATGTGTGGAGTGGTTGAAAAACAAGTTTTAATGACTCCAACCTAAGTGTATGTAAACTTCCGACTTCAACTGTATGTAAGAATGCTGTTCATTGACTATAGCTCAGCATTCAACACCATAGTACCCTCCAAGCTCATCATCAAGCTTGAGGCCCTGGGTCTGAACCCCGCCCTGTGCAACTGGGTCCTGGACTTTCTGACGGGCTGCCCCCAGGTGGTGAAGGTAGGAAACAACATCTCCACTTCGCTGATCCTCAACACTGGGGCCCCACAAGGGCGCGTGCTCAGCCCTCAAGTTTGCAGATGACACAACAGTAGTAGGCTTGATTACCAACAATGACGAGACTGCCTACTGGGAGGAGGTGAGGCTCTGGGAGTGTGGTGCCAGGAAAATAACCTCTCACTCAACGTCAACAAAACAAAGGAGATGATCGTGGACTTCAGGAAACAGCAGAGGGTGCAACCCCCTATCCACATCGACGGGACCGCAGTGGAGAAGGTGGAAAGCTTCAAGCTCTTTTCGGTCATAAGAGACAGTGGCAGAAACATTATGTACAAAATAAGTTACAAATAACGCGAAAAAACACACACAATATCACAATTGGTTAGGAGCCCTTAAAACGGAAGCCATGTCCTCTGGCGCCATAATAGGTTATTAATGTTCTGCTGATTTATTTATGTTTTTTTCATGATCCACAGGTTACTACTGTAGGGTGTGAGAGGTATTTAAATGATTTGATAGACCTGCAAAGCTTGCATTTGTGTGTGAGTGTGTCAGAACTAAGATGATTTGGATTAATCCAACCTGAGACTACCGCACCAGGTATTTCTCTTCTATTCCCATGCTGGAGACCAGGGCTTGATTACAACCTGCCAACCTTTTGTGGCTGATCTTTCAGCGGGGGAGTGGGTGTATGTATCAAAGACCTGACTAGGCCCAGCACCGCGCGATATGGCAAAATTTTTGTTGTGTGCATGTTTGTGTACTGAGGAACATGTAACTTGGTTCTATTTCTTTAGGTTGGGGGCTTACATCAAGATAAGTGTTTCTTGGTGTAATGGCGTCGCCAGGCTATTGCAGCACATATAAGCCTGGGATATCAACCATTCAAAGTTGGCCCATTAACAGTAGTGACCATAGAATTCTATAGGATTGACCTTACTGAGTAAAGTATTTGTTATTGTCACTACTTAACACAGTAAAAAAGTCACAATTATAGCTAAACCCTGCCCATTTCTACAGTTTATCCTCTTCAAATTTTATTTTAAACCTAACACTAACTAATGAAGGCCAAGTTTGATGCGTTGGTCCACCAGACCTTCCGCTCATTTGGGCAGAAGTGTCTGGGAACGAGATTAGGTGTAATGTGACTAACATGACATCACATTAGAGTGTATGCCATCCTTCAGAACAACATGTCACCCTTTTATATGAAGCACATGTTTATGTCATATTCAACATAGTAGGTCATGACTAGGGCTGTGGCAGTCACGAAATTTCGTCAGCCGGTGATTGTCAAGCAAATAACTGTCGGTCTCATGGTAATTGACCGTTAATTAACATAAACACATTTAGCATCTCCTGGCTTCCACACATAGCCTACAAGCCACTGATGCAGACCTTTGTAACATTTACATTTAAAAAAGTCTAATAAATCCATGTAATAAAGCCTACACCTTCACAATAAATCCATTGTTTATTTTAGACAGGTCTAAAGAACCATGATATGAAGAAAATGTAGTCTATTTCAGAAGAACAGAATAGCATACTCTGAGTTGTCCTTATGTTAGGTCCTGATCTGGCTATGCCAAATGGCTGTGGGCTACACTAGTTCATTTAGCAGACAATACTTGCTTAGGATTCTGTGGCATTATTTTATAGTATGAAGAATAGAATTGAACAAAGCTGAATAAAATAGAAAGGATATTTTATCCAAATGATTTAAGGGAGAGATGAGTAGGCCTAACGAACAGCAAAAGCACTAGCCTATGTCAATCTACTATCCCCCATAGTACAAAAGTCGACCTATTCTGTGCGAGAAATAAATATTCCAAACATAGTCTGGGACAGTTGTGGGATGCGATAGATCCCAAATTAATACAACCACTAGCATCAAAAAAATTTAATTACGCAATGTGGCTGACGCAACAGATCAGAACGTTTAGCTTAAAATATTGATAAACTATTAGGCTATTTCTTCACATTATAAGCGCATCAATGCGCACATGGTAGTAGGCAATAAGCGCAAATGTTCCATTAGCGGAAAACACCATCATCGAAAGTGACCGCAAATGCAATTATGCATGTAATGCTTTTATAATAAAGGTGCATTTTTATGGTGAAGATTATCTTCCCCAAACTTGAAACTCACTGCTTATGTATGCCAGTTAGGCTCTACATCCCTTGTAAAGCGGATTAATATGCTTAATTTTAGTAAGTTATTTGGCCACTTTAGTTGTGATACAAACCTTATAAAAACAATATAGGCCTATGGGCTAGGCTACATGAGGTGTGTGACTATGATTAGAAAAAGTCGCCAAAGAAAGGCATTGTTTCTTATGCTGGGCATCATTCAAAATGGATCATATATAATTCACAAGTGATAAGCTAATATTTACATTTACATTTTAGTCATTTAGCAGACGCTCTTATCCAGAGCGACTTACAATTAGTGAGTGCATACATTATTATTTTTTACTTTTTTATTTTACTTTTTTTTATTATTTTTTTATTGTCACCCATCAGACTATTCTTGATTTAATCTTTACATATACTAAATAATATGTGTGAAATGTGTTTTGAATTGACCATTATCATGCACCTGTATCGAAAACAGGGGCAGATGGAAAAAATACATGTCATCTATGCACTTAAATAGCAAATGGAGGACGCTTTTCCCATGGTTCATTTTCATGCCAGCCAGGTAGGCTATACTCCTGTTGTAAAGATAACCAATGTGCTTAATATTAGGAAAGTTGAGAAATAAATATAGTAGGCCTAGCCTATAGAAAGTTGATGGGATCCTCCTCTTTTTAATAGAGGCCATCACTCTGTTTTCTCGCGCAATTGCAAAGCCTATAGGAATGTTGCACAACATGAGCTCATGGGCTCTCATTTAAGTGTTTGATTAGATTTTCGATAACATTTGCATTGATGTCAGAGTGATTAGAGGGACAATAGAGTGCTGAGTACCAGGCAGTTAGCAAGTTTGGTAGGCTACTAATGACCATCAGCAGCATCAGCGCTTGGAGAAGCCTAATTACCGTGACTAAACGGTCACGTGGAATTTGACTGCCTTCATGACTCGTGACCGCCGGTGTGGTGGTAATACGGTCACCGCAACAGCCCTAGTTATGTCACATTTGACATTGTTGATTATGTCACAGTTATGCCACATTTATGAACCCTTTATGAAGCATTACATTTACATTTACGTCATTTAGCAGACACTCTTATCCAGAGCGACTTACAAATTGGTGCATTCACCTTATAGCCAGTGGGATAACCACTTTACAATATTATTTTTTTTTTTGGGGGGGGGGGGGGGTAGAAGGATTACTTTATCCTATCCCAGGTATTCCTTAAAGAGGTGGGAAGGTGGTGAGTGACTCCGCTGTCCTGGCGTCGTGAGTGAGCTTGTTCCACCATTGGGGTGCCAGAGCAGCGAACAGTTTTGACTGGGCTGAGCGGGAACTGTGCTTCCGCAGAGGTAGGGGGGCCAGCAGGCCAGCGGTGGATGAACGCAATGCCCTCGTTTGGGTGTAGGGACTGATCAGAGCCTGAAGGTACGGAGGTGCCGTTCCCCTCACAGCTCCGTAGGCAAGCACCATGGTCTTGTAGCAGATGCGAGCTTCAACTGGAAGCCAGTGGAGTGTGTGGAGGAGCGGGGTGACATGAGAGAACTTGGGAAGGTTGAACACCAGACAGCTGCGGCATTCTGGATGAGTTGTAGGGGTTTAATGGCACAGGCAGGGAGCCCAGCCAACAGCGAGTTGCAGTAATCCAGACGGGAGATGACAAGTGCCTGGATTAGGACCTGTGCCGCTTCCTGTGTAAGGCAGGGTCATACTCTCCGAATGTTGTAGAGCATGAACCTACAGGATCGGGTCACCGCTTTGATGTTAGCGGAGAACGACAGGGTGTTGTCCAGGGTCACGCCAAGGCTCTTCGCACTCTGGGAGGAGGACACAACGGATTTGTCAACTGTGATGGCGAGATCATGGAACGGGAAGTCCTTCCCTGGGAGCAAGAGCAGCTCCGTCTTGCCAAGGTTCAGCTTGAGGTGGTGATCCGTCATCCACACTGATATGTCTGCCAGACATGCAGAGATGCGATTCGCCACCTGGTTATCAGAAGGGGGAAAGGAGAAGATTAGTTGTGTGTCGTCTGCGTAGCAATGATAGGAGAGGCCATGTGAGGATATGACAGAGCCAAGTGACTTGGTGTATAGCGAGAATAGGAGAGGGCCTAGAACTGAGCCCTGGGGGACACCAGTGGTGAGAGCACGTGGTGCGGAGACAGATTCTCGCCACGCCACTTGGTAGGAGCGACCGGTCAGGTAGGACGCAATCCAAGAGTGAGCCACGCCGGAGATGCCCAGCTCGGAGAGGGTGGAGAGGAGGATCTGATGGTTCACAGCATCAAAGGCAGCAGACCGGTCTAGAAGGACAAGAGCAGAGGAGAGAGAGTTAGCTTTAGCAGTGTGGAGAGCCTCTGTGACACAGAGAAGAGCAGTCTCAGTTGAATGACCAGTCTTGAAACCTGACTGGTTTGGATCAAGAAGGTAATTCTGAGAGAGATAGCAAGAGAGTTGGCTAAAGACGGCACGCTCAAGAGTTTTTGAGAGAAAAGAAAGAAGGGATACTGGTCTGTAGTTGTTGACATCAGAGGGATCGAGTGTTGGTTTTTTGAGAAGGGGTGCAACTCTCGCTCTCTTGAAGACGGAAGAGACATAGCCAGCGGTCAAGGACGAGTTGATGAGGTAAGGGAGAAGGTCACCGGAGATGTTCTGGAGAAGAGCGGAGGGGATAGGGTCAAGCGGGCAGGTTGTTGGGCGGCCGGCCATCAGAAGTCGCAATATTTTATCTGGAGAGAGAGGGGAGAAAGAAGTAAAAGCATAGGGTAGGGCAGTGTGAGCAGGACAAGCAGTGTCATTTGACTTAACAAACGAGGATCGGATGTCGTCAACCTTCTTTTCAAAATGGGTGATGAAGTCATCCACAGAGAGGGAGGAGGGGGAGGGGGAGGAGGATTCAGCAGGGAGGAGAAGGTGGCAAAGAGCTTCCTAGGGTTAGAGGCAGATGCTTGGAATTTAGAGTGGTAGAAAGTGGCTTTAGCAGCAGAAACAGATGAAGAAAATGTAGAGAGGAGGGAGATTGGAGGGAGAAGGATTGAGCAGAGGGAAGAGATGATAGGATGGAAGAGGAGAGAGTAGCGGGAGAGAGAGAGCGAAGGTTGCGACGGCGCATTACCATCTGAGTAGGGGCAGAGTAAGTAGTGTTGGAGGAGAGCGAGAGAGAAAAGGATACAAAGTAGTGGTCGGAGACATGGAGGGGAGTTGCAGTGAGATTAGTAGAAGAACAGCATCTAGTAAAGATGAGGTCAAGCGTATTGCCTGCCTTGTGAGTAGGGGGGGACGGTCAGAGGGTGAGGTCAAAAGAGGAGAGGAGTGGAAAGAAGGAGGCAGAGAGAAATGAGTCAAATGTAGACGTAGGGAGGTGGAAGTCACCCAGAACTGTGAGGGGTGAGCCATCCTCAGGAAAGGAACTTATCAAGCATGACATACGGTTATTGATTAACATGGAGGGGATTAGGGGAATAGCCAGCTGATAGAGTAGCCCAATGAGATATTGCCGCTTGCTGGCTGTGTAGCCTATTGATGTTGTAGTGTGTTTTGCCTGATAGGCCTACTGTAGAACTATTTCCTTATACCCTCCCCAATGCACAAAGGAAAAATCCTACTCAGGCTTATATGCCTACACTACTAATCACAGTTTGTTTACAAAAGCCTCCCTCTGAACGTATTGGTGAATGAGGAAACTAGAAGTTAGGTCTTTATGGTTAGAAGTATGAAAGTGCATCCCAAATGGCCCCCTATTCCCTATATAGTGCAGTGTACTACTTTTGACCAGAGCCGTATGGGCCCTGGTCAAAAGTAGTAGGCTACACTATATAGGAAATAATAATAATGCATTTTATTTTAAGCGCTTTTCAAGACACCCAAAGTCACTTTACAAACAAAAGTAGGGGGAATTCCACTGTAACAGAATTATGATTTTTCACTTAAAAAGTATGCTAAACAAAAACTTTTGACTGCAAAGTTAAACAAACCATAGAACTCTATGAACAAGACCGCTTTTAACAATTTCCACAGAAAATGTTACAAAAACGCATTTACTTGAAAAAACAGTGCGAAGAGATGGCGGTGCTGAGTACGGCGCACGTTTTACCAATTCCTGCTCAACTTTGCCTTTTTATGGATTTTTATGCATCAGTTATTACTTTACTTTACTTGCTCAGAATGTTCATGTAATACTTTCCTACGACCAACAAACACTGTTGGATCATGAATCAGAAGCTAGACACCCAGATCTTGAATACTACATTCACTCCTTTGTTCCCGAACAGCGGGTTTACCTGTTGCTCCTGGCCGAGATCACCTAAAGCAAAGCCAGCGACGAAGAAGAGGAAGGAAAGGGGGACTCCAAGCTAGGCTGAAAAGACTGGCTACACGGACTTCTCTTCCTAGTATCCTGATGGCTAATGAACAATCGCTGGAAATAAACTTTGTGAACTCGGCGCAAGGCTTCAATCACAGAGCGACATCAGGGAATGCTGTGTCTTTTGTTTTTATTGAGACGTGGTTTACAGAAAATACACTCAACTCTATTCAACCAGATGGCTTCTCCATATTCCGAATGGATCGAACGGCGGCTTCTGGTAAGAGTCAGGTGGGAGGGCTATGTTCCCTCATAAACAATTCCTGTTGTACCGAAGTTGAAAACATCACCCGACCTGGAGTTTCTAATGCTAAAATGCAGACCCCACTATATGCAGAGGGATTTCACGTGTGTTATTATCACAGCTGTGTACATACCGCCACAAGCAAACACCAAGGCGGCAATCAGCGAACTGTACAAGGTTATTAGCCTGCAAGAATCCTCTCACCTGGAAGCAGTCTTTATTGTAGAGGGTGACTTTATCCAAGCCCGTCTAAAACACATTTTCCCAAAATATCACCAACATGTATCCTGCCCAACAAGAGGATCCAGTGTGCTTGACCATGTATACACAAATGTCTGTCACGCTTACAAAGCCATCCCCACCCCCACTTCAGCCAATCAGATCCCACTTCTCTGTTCCTACTCCCCGCCTACAAGCAGCAACTCAAGAGGGAGCCACCAACACAGAGAATAGCGAGGCGCTGGACAGAGGAGGCAGACTCAATGCTGCAGGATTGTTTTGAGAATACTGATTGGAATATGTTCAAAGATTCATCCACCCAGGACTCATCCATCAACATTGAGGACTATACATCATCAGTCATAGGCTTCATTAGGTAATGTGTTGATTATGTTGTACCCATAATAACAATCCGGACATACCCCAACCAAAAACCGATATCCATACAATGCTAAGAGCCCGTACTGCAGCTGACCCGGTGGCATGCAACGCGTACAAGGCAAGCAGATACGAACTCTGCAAATGCATTAGGGATGCAAAAAGACAATAGATTCAAACTTGAATTGATGTTCAACAACTTGGACTCGGGTCGCATGTGGCAAATACTACAGACTGTCACAGACTACAAAGGCAAATCTAGCTGTGCGGTGCCCACCGAAACCAACCTCCCAGACGAGTTTAACATATTCCATGCTCACTTCGAGGCAGACAGTACTGAGCCATCCAGGAAGACTCACTGCTCCAGATGACCAGGTGTTTTCGCTCTCCGAGGCTGATGTGAGGAAAACTCTAAAAAGAGTGAATACTCACAAAGCCGCCAACCCAGATGGCATCCCTGGCCACGTCCTCCTAGTGTGTGCTGACCAGCTGGCGGGCGTCTTCTCTGACATCTTCAACCTCTCTCTGTCCCAGGCTGTTGACCCCACCTGCTTTAAGGAGACCACCATCATCCTCGTGCCCAAGAAAAACAAGGTGACATGCCCAAATGACTATCAGCCCGTTGCGCTCACCTCAGTCATCATGAAGTGCTTTGAGAGACTGGTCATGGCCCACATCAAGGCCAGCATGCCAGGCTACCGCTCCAACAGATCCACGTAAGATGCCATTTCCATTGCTATTCACATGGCCGTAACACATCTGGACAAGTGGAACATCTACAGTGGGGGAAAAAAGTATTTAGTCAGCCACCAATTGTGCAAGTTCTCCCACTTAAAAAGATGAGAGGCCTGTAATTTTCATCATATGTACACATCAACTATGACAGACAAATTGAGAAAAAAAATCCAGAAAATCACATTGTAGGATTTTTAATGAATTTATTTGCAAATTATGGTGGAAAATAAGTATTTGGTCACCTACAAACAAGCAAGATTTCTGGCTCTCACAGACCTGTAACTTCTTCTTTAAGAGGCTCATCTGTCCTCCACTCATTACCTGTATTAATGGCACCTGTTTGAACTTGTTATCAGTATAAAAGACACCTGTCCACAACCTCAAACAGTCACACTCCAAACTCCACTATGGCCAAGACCAAAGAGCTGTCAAAGGACACCAGAAACAAAATTGTAGACCTGCACCAGGCTGGGAAGACTGAATCTGCAATAGGTAAGCAGCTTGATTTGAAGAAATCAACTGTGGGAGCAATTATTAGGAAATGGAAGACATACAAGACCACTGATAATCTCCCTCGATCTGGGGCTCCACGCAAGATCTCACCCCATGGGGTCAAAATGATCACAAGAACGGTGAGCAAAAAATCCAGAACCACATGGGGGGACCTAGTGAATGACCTGCAGAGAGCTGGGACCAAAGTAACAAACCCTACCATCAGTAACACACTACGCCGCCAGGGACTCAAATCCTGCAGTGCCATACGTGTCCCCCTGCTTAAGCCAGTACATGTCCAGGCCCGTCTGAAGTTTGCTAGAGTGCATTTGGATGATCCAGAAGAGGATTGGGAGAATTTCATATGGTCAGATGAAACCAAAATATAACTTTTTGGTAAAAACTCAACTTGTTGTGTTTGGAGGACAAAGAATGCTGAGTTGCATCCAAAGAACACCATACCTACTGTGAAGCATGGGGGTGGACACATCATGCTTTGGGGCTGTTTTTCTGCAAAGGGACCAGGACGACTGATCCGTGTAAAGGAAAGAATGAATGGGGCCATGTATCCTGAGATTTTGAGTGAAAACCTCCTTCCATCAGCAAGGGCATTGAAGATGAAACGTGGCTGGGTCTTTCAGCATGACATGATCCCAAACACACCGCCCGGGCAACGAAGGAGTGGCTTCGTAAGAAGCATTTCAAGGTCCTGGAGTGGCCTGTGTCATTGCCAACAAAGGGTTTATTATTGACCAAATACTTATTTACCACCATAATTTGCAAATAAATTCATTAAAAATCCTACAATATCATTTTCAGGAATTCTTTTTCTCAGTTTGTCTGTCATAGTTGACGTGTACCTATGATGAAAATTACAGGCCTCTCTCATCTTTTTAAGTGGGAGAACTTGCACAATTGGTGGCTGACTAAATACTTTTTTCCCCCACTGTATGTGAGAATGCTTTTCATTGACTACAGTTCAGCATTCAACACTATTGTTCCCTCCAAGCTTGACACCAAGGCCTAGACACCACCCTCTGCAACTGGATCCTGGACTTCCTGAAGGGCAGACCACACGCAGTGAGGATTGGCAACAACACCACCTCCACACTGACTCTCAACACAGGGACCCCTCAGGGGTGTGACCTCAGTCCTCTGCTGTACTCCCTGTTCACCCACGACTGTGTAGCTTTTCACAACAACAACTCCATCAAATATGTTGATGACATCCCGGTTGTAGGCCTCTAGACCCCCAGAGTCGATGTCCGCACCCCCGCGGATATCTAATTAGCATTTTCTTTTTTTTACATCAAAATCTGTTCGTGTAAGCTAGAGAGAGCTATTTTTTTGCATGGACTATGTATATCATGCGTATCCCGTACATACATCTAATAAAACATGAAACTGAATGTAAAGTTTGGTAACATTGCAGTGAAATCTCCGTCAGTGTTTTATGTGACCACGTTTTCCAAAAATCACATTGTATGATTTTTATGTAATTCATTTGCATTTTATTGCATGACATAAGTATTTGATACATCAGAAAAGCAGAACTTAATATTTGGTACAGAAACCTTTGTTTGCAATTACAGAGATCATACGTTTCCTGTAGGTCTTGACCAGGTTTGCACACACTGCAGCAGGGATTTTGGCCCACTCCTCCATACAGACCTTCTCCAGATCCTTCAGGTTTCAGGGCTGTCGCTGGGCAATACGGACTTTCAGCTCCCTCCAAATATTTTCTATTGGGTTCAGGTCTGGAGACTGGCTAGGCCACTCCAGGACCTTGAGATGCTTCTTATGGAGCCACTCCCTAGTTGCCCTGGCTGTGTGTTTCGGGTCGTTTTCAATGCTCTTACTGCGGGAAGGAGGTTGTTGGCCAAGATCTCGCGATACATGGCCCCATCCATCCTCCCCTCAATAAGGTGCAGTCGTCCTGTCCCCTTTGCAGAAAAGCATCCCCAAAGAATGATGTTTCCACCTCCATGCTTCACGGTTGGGATGGTGTTCTTGGGGTTGTACTCATCCTTCTTCTTCCTCCAAACACGGCGAGTGGAGTTTAGACCAAAAAGCTCTATTTTTGTCTCATCAGACCACATGACCTTCTCCCATTCCTCCTCTGGATCATCCAGATGGTCATTGGCAAACTTCAGACGGCCCTGGACATGCGCTGGCTTGAGCAGGGGGACCTTGCGTGCGCTGCAGGATTTTAATCCATGACGGCGTAGTGTTTTACTAATGATTTTCTTTGAGACTGTGGTCCCAGCTCTCTTCAGGTCATTGACTAGGTCCTGCTGTGTAGTTCTGGGCTGATCCCTCACCTTCCTCATGATCATTGATGCCCCACGAGGTGAGATCTTGCATGGAGCCCCAGACTGAGGGTGATTGACCGTCATCTTGAACTTCTTCCATTTTCTAAATAAATGCGCCAACAGTTGTTGCCTTCTCACCAAGCTGCTTGCCTATTGTCCTGTAGCCCATCCCAACCTTGTGCAGGTCTACAATTTTATCCCTGATGTCCTTACACAGCTCTCTGGTCTTGGCCATTGTGGAGAGGTTGGAGTCTGTTAGATTGAGTGTGTGGACAGGTGACTTTTATACAGGTAACGAGTTCAAACAGGTGCAGTTAATACAGGTAATGAGTGGAGAACAGGAGGGCTTCTTAAAGAAAAACTAACAGGTCTGTGAGAGCCGGAATTCTTACTGGTTGGTAGTTGATCAAATACTTATGTCATGCAATAAAATGCAAATGAATTACTTAAAAATCATACAATGTGATTTTCTGGATTTTTGTTTTAGATTCCGTCTCTCACAGTTGAAGTGTACCTATGATAAAAATTACAGACCTCTACATGCTTTGTAAGTAGGAAAACCTGCAAAATCGGCAGTGTATCAAATACTTGTTCTCCCCACTGTATGTATGTGTGTGTGTGTGTGGGGGGGGGGGGTGTTCCAAATGTTTGGTATACTCAGTGTATATCTCTGTCTCTCGCTCTCCCTCTTTCTCTTTCCCTCCTTAACTCTCCCCCTCTTTCCATCTCCCCTCTTCCATCTCTCTGGATTGGTTTAAAACAAGCTGCTCTCCAACGATTGGTTTAAAACAAGCTGCTCTCCAACGATTGGTTTAGAACAAGCCACTCTTATTTCTCCAGTCAGACACACACGCGGCTCTGTTTCACTCACTCGCAGTCACAAGTCTCCCCTCAACCTAACTAAGTGTATGAATCAGAATCCGTAACTAGTCATTGTTGTTCAAACTAGGTATTTCCTGTCGATTTTGCTGAGGCCGTGTGGTTGATTTTAGTGTGTCTACTTGGCGTTGTTTAGTAGGCCTACTTTGTCTGTCCGTATAATTATTCCATTGCTAGTGACGTCTGTAGTTGTCTTGATCCAAGCCCATGCTTGCTTAATATTATTATTTATTCTCGCCCTGACAGATCATTCGAAAATAAAATGACAAATGTAGATTGTTTATTTTGATTGTACAAATGTTGTGGCATAAGTTTCGGGAGAGAGGTTCTGCTCCTCTTGCAAGTGAAACAATATATGGGGCAAGCGAATTAGCCTACCTTCATCTAAATCTGTGTCTGGAATAAATTCAGGCAGTAGTAACCAGCCATGCATTAGGCTATTTATTAGCCTATTTCGTTTATAATTGAATAGGACTAAGTAAGTAAATCATGTGCATTTTCATCTGTTGGGGTCTTTTAAGAAGTTGTCTAGTGGTCAAAATAAAAACTATACTTATTAAACCTATGGGTCCCTGCAGTTTGCCGGACAACTTTACATCATCAATTTTTTTTGCCCTACCCTACCCATACACAGGTAGCACAAACATCTGGCCAGATTCCTGCATGCCAAATCAAAAACTGCTGTCCCGGGTCTGGCAGCCGGATCCGGCCCGAGTCCGAAATGAATGACGGTAAGACTAGGCCCTAGTCATTCGGCCCAGATCTGGCAGCTTGAACTGAGCCAAAGCTGCAAGCATTCCCCCCCCCCCCCCCCCAGCCGCCCCTCCCCACCACTATTGTTTTAAAATATTAATTGTAGGTAGTAATATTATATTAAATGTCGGTAGTAATATTGTAGCTATCAACCGAACTATGAACAACAAGTCTGCTTTTCTATCAACCTAACCGATATAACTAACAACCAAGTTTGGTTACAATACAAATATCTGTGTCTGATTTATATGCATTTATGTGCCAGACCACGCCCACATGAATGTTTATTGGTCAGTTGTTTGATATACTAGTCTGGAAAATATTGCGCTGAAAGACATTGGTCCATAGATGCCATATATTAAGTTTCATCCAGATCGGCCCTGTGGTTCAGGAAGAGATGTCATTTAAGTGTTTTTCAAAAACTCAACATGGCAGAAAATCCATCATGGCAGACCTTGTGGGTCATTGAGGCAAATTTGTTCCTTGTAGGAAGAGAGAACTATGCACAGAATTTCAGGACTCTAGGTCAAGGATGGGCTACTGGCGGGCCGCAAAGGCCTCAGATCAATTTCCCTCTGAAAATAACTTTTTTTTCTGTGATCTATTGTCATAATGGTATTCTAATTCCTACTGTCTGTCTCTCACACCAGTTTCTCTTATATTGTGTCCCCTGCCCAGTATTCATGGATACAATTCTCAGATGATAAACATATGGTATGTGCTATTCAAAATCCTTTGGACGTCCCTACCACATTGAAGTTGACATTTTAAAATGGTTAAGGTTAGGTAAGGGATTTGGTTATGTGTACGGTTAGGGTTATGGTTTAGGGTAGGGACGTCCCAAGGATCCCAGTTAGCACTCTCCATAAACATGTAGGACCTATGGATGCAAGGACTGGCCATCCATTATATAAAAATGATAATTTTAACCATGTTTTGAGGCTAGACAGTGTTTGTTTTCAGTTAAACAGGCCTATGTTTTATTCAGTTAAACTAAGATCAACAAGCATTTATAACTTATTTTCAAGAATCGATGGGTATACAGTGCCTAGTGAAAGTCTACACACCCTGGAACAGTTTTCACATTTGAGATTGGCTCATTTACTGTCCAGCCACACCAGCTCAGGCTCAGTGTGCCAGCCTTTAGAATTTGGCGCATGGTGGTGGAAGGTTGAGACAGTCCATCAAAGAGGCTGAGGGTAGAGAGACAGTCTGCTGGCAGGAAGACAAACAAGATTATATGTATTGTCGAGCACATCGCTTTAAATGGGGTTAAAGTGAGGAATGGGATCAGCTGGAAACACTAATCATTCAACCTATAGAATGTTGTTTTACATTATACTTAGTTAAAAAAGAAAAAAAAAAATATATATATATATATATATAGATTCGCATAACTATTTATTGTTTTGTGGTCGACCACTAGATCCAAATAATTCAGGTAGCTAACGTTACACAGAACCACCGGGACCATATGTTACTGTAATTCAGCGTTTAGCTTCCATAGTACACATGAAACGAAATAAATCATCATCCTCATCATAATTGAATCTTGGAACGCTCTCTGCCATCTCCGCTCGAGACCAGTTGGGGTCGCGTGAGTCTTTTTGACTCACTGGACATAGCTAGCTAGCTAACGTTAGCTAGCTAGCTTAGCTAACTGTGACTGTTAGCTAGCTAGCTATGTTAACCGGGTGCTTTTTTGCCTTGTCTTAGCTAGACTACCAATGTTTTACAAACAAAAACACTATCTAGCTCATTTAGCTACCTAATATCACATAGGCTAGACCCTAAACGTGTTGACTTAGCTAGTGTTAGAGTAGCGTTAGTTCAAATCTGGTATTGGATTAAGAGAAAACATGATCAAGAGGTATTCAATTCAAGCTAAATGTATTATATGCAAATGTATATATGATAATTGTGATGGTTCGTATACGGGCTCACTGGAAAAACCACGCAGGGCCGTCAGAGAACTAAGTTCCTTATTACAGGCTCTTCTTTAAATACCCTGACAGTGATAGGCCCAGCAAGGAGCGGGAACTATCAGGGTAGAGGCTGAGTGTGGTTTAGACTTACTCAGCCTATCGTTGGTGCACAGGCTGGTCCCAGACCCTTGGCGCTTCACTGTTGCCAGGCATTAATTGTTATCTCCACAACTTGTCCCGAGTCAGCACCCATAGACACAGTTTGTAGCAGAACACATGTCCTTGAGCGCGGTTTAACAAAAAGAGGCTGTGTTTGTGTATGTGAGACAAGTTCTTATCTCCCCCTACTCCCTAACAGCTCCTCACATGAATCACAGCTTGTTATGTTAAACAGTCTATATCAGTACAGCACAAACCTTTTATGTTTAATCATTAATGTATTCTTTCTAAGCTAGGCATCACATCTAGTTATAAGAAAATAGATCCCCACACTAGCTACCTCTGCTCTTACAGTTAGCTAGCTAACATTAACGTTAGCTGACGTTAACAGAGAAACTTTGACAACAATCATGACCAGTCCAGAAATGAAGCTAGCTACAATGTCACAAACTAATTAGCGACTGTGACGAAATACACTACTACAAATACAATAGCTACGATAACCTATTGTGAACTTTTTGGTATCTTTGCCGGCTGGCCTCGACTGTTAACCAACTGAGTCTGGCTCGAGCTGCAAAGCAGACGGCTCGAGCAGCAGAGGGCACCGCTAATGCTAGCTCCCTATTAAGGATACTTCTGCAAACATTGATGTTGGCAATTGACGATACATGTATGCTGCTATTTGCTATGTTGAAAATTACAATCACAGATTTTTAAAACAGACAGGAAATAGTAGCCTATTGTTGACTTGGTGATGTGAGGTGTCAATCTTGAATAAAACTTTGTCTATGCTTAGGTTCAGCAAAAATGTGGCATGCAACCTTGGGTTATGACAAAGAAACACTATGACAAAGTTACACAGTTGGTAATACCCATAACTTACCCAGTTTAGATACTGTTTTATTTTATTCTGTCTTCTCAGAATGCGCAGGCAGCCCATAGCTACGGTCAAAAGTTCCATGCAGGAAAATGTTCGATGTTTCACAAATATGAGGTGTGCAAAAATAATAAATGTGACATTAAGCTGACACTTTTATCCAAAGCAACAGTATGCATGCATTAATTTTCCATTCGTGGCCCCGGAAATCGAACCCACAATCATGACGTTTCGAGCGCCATGATTTATTCCATTGACTGTCATTGGCATTATTTATTTAGCTATTTTAAAAGGCTATAGACTAAATTTGTAACAGTTTAATAGGCTATTAGAATAATTCAACATGCATGGTTGTAGACTGCATCACTCCTTCAGCCTAGATAGCAGATTATCAAATTGAAGATATAGGCCTATGCGTTCTTCCAGGCTGTGCTCTGCGGTCGCCGGGCACGCTCCACTATTGATGTCATTAGGCCTTCGTTTTTAGAAAATAAAATTATTCTACCTCCTAGGCTACAACAACACAGTGCAATGAGGAATGTATTATTGTTAGTTCACAATTATTGTCTAGGCTGTAAACTGCAGTGATGTAGGGTAATTTGAATAACCGCTCAAACGTCCTTTTGTGTTTCATCCCGAAATAAAGCCCTGATTATACAACCATTTGGATCAGTTATGGTTTATTCTCTACAGTTTACAAGGTCCAGAAAATTACATTAGGCCTCTCATATGGTGTATTTTGTCAGGATGTATCGGTGTTTACAGATAGGCCTACTGTAGAAAAATAGGCTATAGCCTATTACACTGAGATGTGCTGTCTGTCGTGGATCATGTAACCCAAGTCAACTTATAATTAACGTGGCCACCAGTATATGCCGAAAAATGGCTAAGGCCATTATATTAAGCCAGGATTGGCCGAAGGACTGAAATTAATAGAATCAGTTTAAGTGGGGTTTCCAAAAAAATCTGTAGTAAAATTGAATTAATTTATAGCATAGATTCTCTAGGGTCCTTCTCTATCTAATAGCCTAATGGGCCGAATTTTAGCTTACAAATGACCTAGGAAATTCGAGGTGAAATTATTACATTAATACTTTTCAAAATTCTTCCATCACCTGCAGAATAAAAACCTCATATGGCCCACCTTTGAAAAAGTAAATTGGGCCAGATATGCTGAAGTGGACTCGGCCCGAGTGCCATTAGCTGGAACCCAGAGTAATATGAGTCAGAGTCCCCAGAGTATCAAACGGAATAGGCCCAAACCCACTGTGTTGACTGGGGATTGTTAGTCCTAATGCACATCCACTTGGTGGGATGATGGCCCTGACTGATATGTGGATATTTTATGTTAGGTTCTCTGGTCACAGCCAGCAGAGGACAATAAATAAGCCTTAAAAACCCACTTCACCAGAATGACAACTGCATGCTCTTTTTCTCCCTCGGGCATTTCTGTGCCTCCTAGGATTCTAGTATCTATTTTAGCACATCACCTCAACTCACATGTGTTGAGCTCATTTCATCCATTTCCACCCAGGACAAAGTGTCTACTGCTGGAAATCATTCTGGTTGCTGTCACATGCTCCAACTTACTCACAGGCATCATTAGGTAGTTGGATTTGCATTATCAAATGCGCAACCATAATTGGGCCCATATACTCATGTTTCCCGGCAGACATGAACAGGGAGATCGTGGCATTTGAATTCTGACACACTTAGATATTACAGATAATGCAGTCCCAAAAGTTTGTCATATCTACAAACGACCAGAACATACTGTATGTAAAATGGAGCCGTGATGGCAAGGTTTTATTAAAATGTTTCTTGTAGGGGAGAGTGGGGTAAGATTAGCCATTTTTTTACATTCAGCATCACTACGTCAAGGTAAATATAGTATCCTTTTAACATATATCTACATTACATAAAGGAACATTTCACAGCTGCTATATTTCACTATGTATGGCCATTAATATGTTATTAACATATCAGTAACACTTGACACCCAGCGTCACAACAGCTGACATAACTTGTCATGACACATATATTTAGACCTGTTGTGACATATTGTGTTATTTTATGGCTTGTTATGGCTATGCTACCAACATAAGAGTGTAAAACCCCACAAAACCTACCACTCAAGGCAGAACATTCCATTACACCATAGCCTACCTGTCAACAATATGTTTATGTGATATACTTTTTTTTTTTTTATTATTGTAATTGCACACACATTGATGTCACCCCAATACTCTGTTGGTGATGACTGGGATGAATGCAGGAGCATATTTCAGGAGCAGGACAATACACCCTCTTTTTGACTGATGACTGATATAAGGGCATGTATGTGATAGGCCTATCTGGCTTATATAATTATGATGGTCATAATGCTTCTTGACAGTGTCATAAAGTGTATTTTCTTACTCCAAGTAAAGTGACACAGGATGGTAATAATGCTTCATGACAGTGTAGTAAAGTGTATTTTCTACATGTTATTTAAAATATGCTGAAAAAATATGACTGTAAAGAATTAAATACATCAAAAACAAAGGATTTAAGAGAAACTTTCAAACGAAAGGAAACTTCTTGACACTCTTATGTAGGTGTCATAACCAGCCATAAAATAACACAATATATGTCACAACAGTGTAAGTATATGGTTCATGACAGTGTTGTGACCATATTATGACAAGTTATGTCAGCTGTTATGACACTGGGTGTCAAGTAAAGCGTTACCAACATATCGTATGTGTCCTAAAAATTTAGAATTTCCTCATTACACTCAAATATGAGCGTTTCCGCATCTCACCGGTAGAAACGGGCCAGCTACATTTCCTGGTTGTAAGCAAACCACCATATCTAGAATTCATTGCTATTTCACGATGGAGTACTGCCCTGTGGCGGTCTATCCAGTTGATGTGAGAAATATAAAAATGTCTATGTTTGTAGGGAGCACTTTTAGTCAGAGGATTTCGAAAAATGGAACTGAAGTCTCTCATCAAACGTTGAAAAGTGCTGCTATTCCATCAATTTTTTAATTTATTTTTTACTTTTCACTTCAAAGAGGAAGGCATCAGAGCAGCAGAAAAGAAGTCAAGCTGAGGTAACGTAGCTAATGTTACGTAGCCAACTAGCTAGCTAGCGAACTTCATTTTTTGATCTAAACCAAAATCTAGTTATTTAGCTTTCATAATATAATGTAATTAGCCAGCTGCTATCTGGCGATGTGAATCGTCACTTTGCAAGCTAACGTTAGCTTCGTTAGGTTACGTTAGCTAACCATTAGCTAGCTAACTGACTATGAACCAGAGTTATACTGTTAGCACTGAGACGTTTTGCCCTAGTAGGAAACACTGTGAGCAATTCACCCTGCACTATCAGATCAAATATAAATATCACTGTAATCTCTACCTCTGATAAACCTCCCAGTAAAGCAATAAAAACGATCAAGCAACCCTGAAAAGAGCTAAAAATAGCTCAAATGTGTGTTTGTATTTATTAGGGATCCCCACTCTTCCTGGGGTCCAAACACATTGAGGCACTTACATTACATATATAACAAAATATAAAACAGTACATCATATAACATTATTACACCACTACATATCTACAATACAAAATGTGTAATTCCACCATACAACAATATTACAATGCACGTGTGTGTAGAGTGCGTGTGTGAGCGGTTGTGTGCATATGTGTGTGCCTGTACCTTTGTGTATGTCTCTTCACAGTCCCCGCTGTTCCATATGGTGTATTTTTACCTGTTAGTTTTTTTCTCTGATCCTACCGCTTGCATCAGTTACCTGATGTGGAATAGAGTTCCATTTAGTCATGGCTCTATGTAGTACTGTGCGCCTCTCATAGTCTGTTATGGACGTGGGGATTGTGAAGAGACATCTGGTGGCATGTCTTGTGGGGTATACATGGGTGTCCGAGCTGTGTGCTAGTAGTTTAAACAGACAGCTCGGTACATTCAGCTTGTCAACACTTCTTACAAAAACAAGTAGTGATGAACTTAATCTCTCTTCCACTTTGAGCCATGAGATATTGACATGCATATCATTAATGTTAGCTCCCCGTGTACTTTTAAGGGCCAGCCGTGCTGCCCTGTTGAGGCAATTGTAATTTCCCTAAGTCCCTCTTTGTGGCACCTGACCACACGACTGAACAGTAGTCCAGGTGTGACAAAACTAGGGCCTGTAGGACCTGCCTTGTTGATTAGTCTTGTTAAGAAGGCAGAGCAGCGCTTTATTATGGACATACTTCTCCCCATCTTAGCTACTGTTGTACTCCAGGGTCACTCCAAGGTTACTCCAAGCAGTTTAGTCACCTCAATTTGCTCAATGTCCACATTATTCATTACGAGATTTAGTTGAGGTTTAGGGTTTAGTGAATTATTTGTCCCAAATAAAATGCTTTTAGGTTTGGAAATATTTAGGACTCTTATTCCTTGCCACCTATTCTGAAACTAACTGCAGCTCTTTGTTAAGTGTTGCAGTCATTTCAGTCGCTGTAGTAGCTGACGTGTATAGTGTTGAATCATCCGCATACATAGACACACTGGCTTTACTCAAAAGTAAGGGGCCTAGACAGCTGCCCTGGGGAATTTCTGATTCTACCTGGATTACGTTGGAGAGGCTTCCATTAAAGAACACCCTCTGTGTTCTGTTAGACAGGAAACTCTTTATCCACAATATGCCGGGGGTGTAAAGCCATAGCACATACGTTTTTCCAGCAGCAGACTATGATTTATAATGTCAAAAGCCACACTGAAGTGCCCCCACAATCTTTTTATCGTCAATTTCTCTCAGCCAATCATGTTGAATGACCTTCCCTATAAGCGTGCTGAAAGTCTATTGTCAATTTGTTTACTGTAAAATAACATTTTATCCGGTCAAACACCATTTTTCTCAAAAGTTTACTAAGGGTTGTTAACAGGCTGATTTGGTTGGCTATTTGAGCCAGTAAAGGGGGCTTTACTATTCTAAGGTAGAAGAATGACTTTTGCTTCCCTCCAGGTATGGGAGTACACGCTTTCTAGTAGGCTTACATTGAAAATATGGCAAATAGGAGTGTCAATATCATCCGCTATTATCCTCTGTAATTTTCCATCCAAGTTGTCAGACCCTGGTGGCTTGTCATTGTTGATAGACAACAATAATTGTTTCACCTCTTCCACACTCACTTTACGGAATTCAAAATTACAATGCTTGTCTTTCAGAATTTGGTCAGATATACTTGGATGTGTAGTGTCAGCATTTGTTGCTGGCATGTCATGCCTAATCTTGCCAATGAAAATATCATTAAAGTAGTTGGCAATATCAGTTGGTTTTGTGATTAATGAGCCATCTGATTCAATGAATGATGGAGCTGAGTTTGCCTTTTTTCCCAAAAATTCATTTAAGGTGCTCCAAAGCTTTTTACTATCATTCTTTATGTAATATATGTTTGTTTCATAGTGTAGTTTCTTCTTCTTTTTATTCAGTTTAGTCACATTGTTTCTCAATTTAGTAAATACTGCTCCCACAGAGCATGAAACACTCACTTTTTCCTCTGAAAGGGGAAGCCTCCATGAGAAGAGACATAGCAACTCAGTCGGTGTCACAGAGAGAGCGATTTACAGGCAGAGGTATAAAAAAAAAAGAGAGACAATAACCAATATTTGTCTGGACACCCGATACAATAATTTAAATGAAATGAAATATACTCTAGCCTGTTAAACTGCGAAACAATTCACTCTCAAACAAATTCGTGCACTCGCTCTCCTTTAACTCAAAGATTGGGCGTGGATTGTGAGTGCGTGTGTCTCTGGCATGGGGGAGTGGGGCTCTTAGTATACTCTTCTAGCCTATTCACTCTGTTGTTGGCAGTGCTAGTCTACTCAACAGCACAACTGTAGGTGCTCATCCATGGCTATACTGTCTACAAGTCAAGCCCCACTCAACCTTTTCACATCTTTGCTAACAGCCCATCTCAATGCCACATTGACTGAGTGTAACAAACACATACCAGTCTACTGTACCCTTTAATACATTTTTTTTTACAGATGAACATGGTTTATTGCATGGTTACACATCCTCATGATCAGTTTTTATGTTTTACACATCCTCATGATCAGTCTTCATGTCTTTCCAGGAGACTTGCAGTACAAACAAATCTTCTGCAAGAGTTTGAAGCAGTGGGTGGTGAAGAAAGTGTACAAGAGACTTGTCAACCTGGCTGTGGAGTGCTGAAAGGACCAGGTGGTCGTTTAAAAGGAACCTGAGTCACAGCTCCCCAAACCCAACATCCCTGCCAAAATCGCCACTGCGCCAAAGCCTGCTAAACCAGCTGCCATTACCCAACACAAGAAGAGGTTCACCAGCTGAAGAACATTCTGGAACCTGCCTGGAACATTCAACCAACACAACATCCATATTCAGTTAGACTGATGTTGTATAATATCGATATAGATATTGCTAGCTGTTGTACAAATGTATATAATGGTGTTTTATATAATATTCTTTACAAGTGTAATGACAAGTGACTAACTTATTCCAGCTGCAACAGAAACCAATAAAGTGTTGACTTCGACTTCTGGATCAATTCATTGTGAAATTCATGAAATGCATTTGGATAAACTAGCTTCGGTCTTAGTGCTAAAACAAATGATGCAGGTAGTTGGTGTATCATTTAAACTTTACATTTTTTGGCAAGTAAACATGTTTCAATAAAAATTAAATCAAACAGTTGTAGACCTTACCGTGAAATGCTTACTTACAAGCCCTTAACCAACAATGCAGTTCAAGAAAGAGTTAAGAAAATATTTACCAAATAAATGAAAGTAACACAATAAAATAACCATAACAAGGCTATATGCAGGGGGGGGGGGGGGGGGTACAGGTTAGTCGAGGTAATTTGTACATGTGGGGTGGGGGGGCTTTTGGTCCTAGACTTGGCGCTCTGGTACCACTTGCCGTGTGGTAGCCGAGAGAACAGTCTATGACTTGGGTGACTGGAGTCTTTGACAATTCTTTGGGCTTTCCTCTGACACCGCCTAGTATATAGGTCCTGGATGGCAGGAAGATTGGCCCCAGTGATGTACTGGGCCGTACGCACTACCCTCTGTAGCGCCTTACGGTCAGATGCCGAGCAGTTGCCATACCAAGCGGTGATTCAACCGGTCAGAATGCTCTCGATGGTGCAGCTGTATAACTTTTTGAGGATCTGGGGACCAATGCCAAGTCTTTTCAGTCTCCTTAGGGGGAAAATATGTTGTTGTGCCCTCTTCACGACTGTCTTGGTGTGTTTGGAACATGATAGTTTGTGGGTGATGTGGACACCAAGGAACTTGAAACTATCGACCCGCTCCACTACAGCCCTGTTGATGTTAATGGGGGCCTGTTCGGCCCGCCTTTTCCTGTAGTCCACGATCATCTCCTTTGTCTTGCTCACATTGAGGGAGAGGTTGTTGTCCTGCCACCACACTGCCATGTCTCTGAACAGTAGATTAGTCTGTCAATATACCAAATAAGTAGACATGCCTTGTATTAAAGACAACGTTTATTTGCTCTGGAGACCGAGGTGAGATTGCAGAATGCAGTAACAGTAATTGCAATGTATGACATATATATACAAATACTACTAACGCTTATAATACATTCTACAGTTCTACAAAGGGAATACTTGCATATGGTGTGTTTGGGTGATGCAGTGAGGTGTTTGGAGTCACTTTGATACAAGTAGAGATTGTTGTTATAGGACCTTTCACATCTCCTCATGAGTCATCAACCTCTTTATATCCAAGTGCTATTGTCTGTGAGAGAAAGACGAAAACGCTATTACACATTCCACAGGCAATCTTTGTGTTCTGTCTGTAGTCCTACTGTAGCAGCATGGTGTAGAATGAGACATCTTACAGACACCCATTAGCTAGCTAACTAGCTAGCTACAATACACAGCTATAGTTACTCCAAGACTAATATGAGTCATAAAGCCAAAGTCATTCCTTTACTCTCTGCCATCATCATCAAACAATGTATCCAGTTTTACTCCTGAGAGGCACTGAGGCTAGCTAGCGATGACTTTAGGCTACAGTACATTTAAGGTATAGCAAATACACAGCTAGCTAGCTAAACTTGGCTAGCTTGCCTTGTAGCGGTACTAGCAAGCCTCGTTATGGCCTAATGGATCACCAAATTGTACTCTACTGAACAACACTGCATCTTGTAAAAAGGAAGCTTATATTGCTAGCTAGCTACCGACAGCAAAACAACTTACTCATTTCTCATTTGCCCTCCTGAATCCTGATCCAGCTGGTCTATGCTGCTTGCTGGTCTCGCAATTCCTTTTTGTCACAGTCTCAACTCCTCTTCAGTCGTTGTCAAAAGTTTGGAGAATGACACAAATATTTATTTTCACGAAGTCTGCTGCCTCAGTTTTTATGACGGCAATTTTCATATACTCCAGAATGTTATGAAGTGTGATCAGATGAATTGCAATTAATTGCAAAGTCCCTCTTTGCCATGAAAATGAACTTAATCCCAAAAAACATTTCAGCCCTGCCACAAAAGGACCAGCTGACATCATGTCAGTGATTCTGTCGTTAACACAGTTGAGAGTGTTGACGAGGACAAGGCTGGAGATCACTCTGTCATGCTGATTGAGTTAGAATAACAGACTGGAAGCTTTAAAAGGAGGGTGGTGCTTGAAATCATTGTTCTTCCTCTGTTAACCATGGTTACCTGCAATCAAACACGTGCCGTCATAATTGCTTTGCACAAAAAGGGCTTCACAGGCAAGAATATTGCTGCTAGTACCTAAATCAACCATTTATCGGATCATCAAGAACTTCAAGGAGAGAGGTTCAATTGTTGTGAAGAAGGCTTCAGGGTGCCCAAGAAAGTCCAGCAAGCGCCAGGACCGTCTCCTAAAGTTGATTCAGCTTCGGGATCGGGGCACCACCAGTGCAGAGCTTGCTCAGGAATGGCAGCAGGCAGGTGTGAGTGCATCTGCACGCACAGTGAGGCAAAGACTTTTGGAGGTTGGCCTGGTGTCAAGAAGGGCAGCGAAGAAGCCACTTCTCTCCAGGAAAAACATCAGGGACAGACTGATATTCTGCAAAAGGTACAGGGATTGGACTGCTGAGGACTGGGTTAAAGTCATTTTCTCTGATGAATCAGCTTTCCGATTGTTTGGAGCATCCGGAAAAAAGCTTGTCCGGAGAAGACAAGGTGAGCGCTACCATCAGTCATGTGTCATGCCAACAGTAAAGCATCCTGAGCCCATTCATGTGTGGGGTTGCTTCTCAGCCAAGGGAGTGGGCTCACTCATGGGCGGCGCACAATTGGCCCAGCGTCGTCCAGGGTAGGGGAGGGAATGGCCGGCAGGGATGTAGCTCAGTTGATAGAGCATGGCGTTTGCAACGCCAGGGTTGCGGGTTCGATTCCCACGAGGGGCCAGTATAAATAAATATGTATTCACTAACTGTAAGTCGCTGTGGATAAGGGCGTCTGCTAAATGACGTAAATGTAAATGTATGTAAATGTACCAACACATCCTCAGAGAGCAACTTCTCCCAACCATCCAAGAACAGTTTGGTGATGAACAATGCCTTTTCCAGCATGATCGAGCACCTTGCCATAAGGCAAAAGTGATAACTAAGTGGCTCGGGGAACAAAACATCTAAATGTTGGGTCCATGGTGTCACGCTCTGGCTCCGGGACTCTTTATGTTGAGCCAGAGTGTGTTCGTTCTGTGTGGGTTATTTCTATGTTGGGTGTTCTAGGTTGTTGTTTTCTGGGTTGGCTTAATTGACTCCCAATCAGAGGCAACGAGTGTCAGCTGTTCGCTGGTTGTCTCTGATTGGGAGCCATATTTAAACTGTCTGTTTTCACTTTGTGTTTGTGGGTTCTTGTTTCGAGGTAGTTTAGTTTCACCGTGTACTGTCACGTTATCGTCTTTGTTTGTTTTGATCGTGTTTCATTTATTAAAGAAGATGTTTGCTTGCAACGCTGCGCCTTGGTCTACTCCTTACCTTGACAATCGTGACAGAAGAACCCACCTTAACCAGACCAAGCAGCGTGTTCAGGAGCCATCGCTGGCAGATCTCCGTGGCAACCTCGACTGGATCAAGCAGCGTGACGAGGAGAGAGGATGGACGTGGGAGGAGATGATTGCGAGTCTGGCAAGAGGGAGAGAGGCCTGGGCCACGGGGAGGAGAGACCCCCAGGAAATTTTTAGGGGGGGGCTCACGACGTCGGGGCAGCAGGTGTACGGGTTAGAGTGGTGCAAAGCGTTGGCAGAGAAGGCCGCCAGGTTAGGGGGGCCACTGGGCACAGAGGAGAGGGAAAGTGTGGAGGCACGGCGAGAGGTACTGGGGTGTGTTACCAGTCCGGTCCGGCCCGTTCCTGATCCCTGCGTGGGGCCAGTGGTGTGTGTCCCCAGTACGGTCCGGCCTGTTCCTGCCATTCCCACCAAGTCAGTGGTGCGCGTCGTCAGCCCAGCCCGGCCTGTTCCTGCCATTCCCACCAAGTCAGTGGTGCGCGTCGTCAGCCCGGCCCGGCCTGTTCCTGCCATTCCCACCAAGTCAGTGGTGTGCGTCGACAGCCCAGCCCGGCCTGTTCCTGCTCCACGCACCAAGCCTACGGGGTGCGTCGCCAGTCCAGCCCGGCCTGTCCCTGCTCCACGCACAAAGCCTACGGTGTGCGTCGCCAGCCCAGCCCGGCCTGTCCCTGCTCCACGCACAAAGTCTACGGTGTGCGTCGCCAGCCCAGCCCGGCCTGTCCCTGCTCCACGCACAAAGCCTACGGTGTGCGTCGCCAGCCCAGCCCGGCCTGTCGCTGCTCCACGCACCAAGCCAAGGGGGCGCGTCGTCAGCCAGGTCCGGTCCGTTCCTGCCTCACGCGCCAAGCCAGGGGTGCGCGTCGTCAGCCTGGTCCAGCCCGTTCCTGCTACTCGCACCAAGCCAGGGGTACGAGTCGTCAGCCTGGTTCAGCCCGTTCCTGCTACTCGCACCAAGCCCGGGGTGCGAGTCGTCAGCCAGGTCCGGCCCGTCGCTGCTCCACGCACCAAGCCAAGGGGGCGCATCGTCAGCCAGGTCCGGTCCGTTCCTGCCTCACGCGCCAAGACAGGGGTGCGCGTCGTCAGCCTGGTCCAGCCCGTTCCTGCTACTCGCACCAAGCCAGGGGAGCGAGTCGTCAGTCCGGCACAACCCGTGCCTGAGTCATCGGTGCCAATTCAGGTACCGCTCAACTGCTCCACTAAGGAGCTGAAGCCTACCGCTCCTGCTACGTCCAGTCCAGCTCCAGCCAGCAGGGCCAGACCGGACCAGGGGCGCTATGGGGGGTTTGTTGTAGGGTTTTGGTCAAGCCCGGAGCCGGAACCGCCACCGAGGAGGTATGCCCACCCAGCCCTCCCCTGTTTTGCTCTTTTGAGGCGCGGTCGCAGTCCGCGCCTTTAGTGGGGGGTACTGTCTTGCTCTGGCTCCGGGACTCTTTATGTTGAGCCAGAGTGTGTTCGTTCTGTGTGGGTTATTTCTATGTTGGGTGTTCTAGGTTGTTGTTTTCTGGGTTGGCTTAATTGACTCCCAATCAGAGGCAACGAGTGTCAGCTGTTCGCTGGTTGTCTCTGATTGGGAGCCATATTTAAACTGTCTGTTTTCACTTTGTGTTTGTGGGTTCTTGTTTCGAGGTAGTTTAGTTTCACCGTGTACTGTCACGTTATCGTCTTTGTTTGTTTTGATCGTGTTTCATTTATTAAAGAAGATGTTTGCTTGCAACGCTGCGCCTTGGTCTACTCCTTACCTTGACGATCGTAACACATGGCCAGGAAACTCCCCAGACCTTAATCCCATTGAGAACTTGTGGTCAATCCTCAAGAGGCGGGTGGACAAACAAAAACCCACAAATTCTGACAAACTCCAAACATTGATTATGCAAGAATGGGCTGCCATCAGTCAGGATGTGGCCCAGAAGTTAATTGACAGCATGCCAGTGCGGATTGCAGAGGTCTTGAAAAAGAAGGGTCAACACTGCAAATATTGACTCTTTGCATAAATGTAATGTAATTGTCAATAAAAGCCTTTGACACATATGGAATGCTTGTAATTATTATTCAGCATACCATAGTAACATCTGACAAAAATATCTAAAAACACTGAAGCAGCAAACTTAGAAAATTAATATTTGTGTCATTCTCAAAACTTTTGACCACGACTGTATACTGGCTCAAATAAATAGGGCTGTATGTTCCTATGTAAAAAAACATCCAAAGAAAATGTGTAGTCCAACTTCTTGGAAAGAGGAATCATCAGAAGCATCCATTGTAGATCATTATTTAGCAATCTCGGATAGACAGAACATGGTAATATAGCTTCAGTGAACCTGTAAACTAGTCCAAAAACCTGCCTTCGGGGGTAGGAACCTGGAAGTAGGGCTCCCGTCAGGCTGTAGTCTTTACAAATCCAGTGAAAATGAGTAAATCTATTGTTGTTGCAATTCTACACAGGGACACTCAAAGTCAGTCTTAAATTAATCATTGTTTATTAACAGTTAACTGGAGAGCTTCCAACAAACTTGATGCATCATAGTGAACGTCTGTCAGGAGCTCTTTCGGGGTAGTCCTCTTATATACTGCAGACAAGTTATATTTGCATGATTTAACTTATTAATCAATAATGTTTGCTTCATTCATGTGGCCGACCAATACTGGTTCATGCATGTGACAGACCAATACTTCACGAGGCTTCTTCTCTCTAAGCTGGAACCTTGAAACTGAAATATCTTTCATTCTCAAAACAAGGGTCTGGGCGTACTGCCAAATTGCAGATACGGATAGTGAGGATTCGTTCAATCAGTCACTTGCATGGACACAGAAATGAGTTATTAAAAAAGCACAAACATAGAACACAGAAATGTTGTTATTAGAAAAGCACAAACATTTTCCATCACATTATCACTCAATCTGTGATAATTATCATTACATTTTAAGGTAAGCATTAGATTATAGCTTCTATCAAAAGGTTCTATACTTCTATTAAAGTAAGGAAAATCAACACATAAAACTAGACACTTCATAATTTCAAACGCTTCATTCTGGGTTGTACAATCCTTCTTGTAAAACCATTGCTTAAGACCATCGCTTCATACAATTACACATATGCTTCTTTACACAATGCCAGAATCCATAAATGAAAATGACATTTCAGCTGGAGCTTTTGTCGCAAGTAGCATGATAAGGACAGATCGGTATCTCAATGCATTTCTAGTCTAAAGTACTATACATTTTGCAGTGTGCAGACCTCCACAATCAACCTGATACCCCAAATAAACAATTTTGGACAAGCCTAAATCAATTAGGTTAGAGGGGGTGAGGTTCACACTGTTCTCGGCCGAATGATCCCTTCCATGCATCTAGATACCATCTGTGGTCACCTTCGCCATAGCCTCGAGAAAGGACAGACCAGAACAACAGTTTAGTTTAGGGCATTTCTGATTCAGGAAATCCAGACAAATTATTCACTGTATGACAAATTATTACTAATACCAATATTCTTAATAGAAATGTCAAAGAGAATTACAACACTTAGTTGAAACCATTTATTTTTTATTTTTTATTGGCTATACTCCCCTATCATCTTGGTGATCTCAACGCAGAGTTACAGGGTCAGGGAGTCAGAGGGCTAATCCTTAGGGAGAAATGCCGACCATCCAGCAGACCCAATCTGGTGAGATTTGTATTGAAGCAAGACATAAACAAACAAACAACACAACAACAGCAATACAGTTCTTCATAAAAAACTAGAGGTGGGGAAAACTTCAATCCTTTTGGAGTAACTGTCAACCATTACCAACATATATATTTCATATTTTCTATAGGCAGACGTGAACAAAATCAATTTGCATATTTACCAAAGGGCCCCTGGGGACTGGTCCAGTGCCTTGCAAAAGTATGAATCCCCCTTGGCGTTTTTCCTATTTTGTTGCATTACAACCTGTAATTTAAATTGATTTTTATTTGGATTTCATGTAATGGACATACACAAAATAGTCCAAATTGGTGATGAGAAATGAAAAAAATAACTTGTTTGAAAAAGTTTTAAGAAATAAATAACGGAAAAGTGGTGCGTGCATATGTATTCACCCCCTTTGCTATGAAGCCCCTAAATAAGATCTGGTGCAACCAATTACCTTCAGAAGTAACATAATTAGTTAAATAAAGTCAGCCTGTGTGCAATCTAAGTGTCACATGATCTGTCACATGATCTCAGTATATATACACCTGTTCTGAAAGGTCCCAGAGTCTGCAACACCACTAAGCAAGGGGCACCACCAAGCAAATGGCACCATGAAGACCAAGGAGCTCTCCAAACAGGTCAGGGACAAAGTTGTGTTGAGGTACAGATCAGGGTTGGGTTATAAAAAAATATCTGAAACTTTGCACATCCCACGGAGCACCATTAAATCCATTATTAAAAAATGGAATGAATATGACACCACAACAAACCTGCAAAGAGAGGCCCACCAAAATTCACGGACCAGGCAAGGAGGGCATTAATCAGAGAGGCAACAAATAGACCAAAGATAACCCTGATGGAGCTGCAAAGCTACACAGCGAAGATTGGAGTATCTGTCCATAGGACCACTTTAAGCCGTACACTCCACAGAGCTGGGCTTTACAGAAGAGTGGCCAGAAAAAAGCCATCGCTTAAAGAAGAAAATAAGCAAACACGTTTGGTGTTCGCCAAAAGGCATGTGGGAGACTCCCCAAAAATATGGAAGAAGGTACTCTGGTCAGATGAGACTAAACTTGAGCTTTTTGGCCATCAAGGAAAACGCTATGTCTGGCGCAAACCCAACCTCTCTCATCACCCGAGAACACCATCCCCACAGTGAAGCATGGTGGTGGCAGCATAATGCTGTGGGGATGTTTTTCATCGGCAGGGACTGGGAAACTGGTCAGAATTGAAGGAATGATGGATGGTGCTAAATACAGGGAAATTCTTGAGGAAACCTGTTTCAGTCTTCCAGAGATTTGAGACTGGGATGAAGGTTCACCTTCCAGCAGGACAATGACCCTAAGCATACTGCTAAATCAACACTCGAGTGGTTTAAGGGGAAACATTTAAATGTCTTGGAATGGTCTAGTCAAAGCCCAGACCTCAATCCAATTGAGAATATGTGGTATGACTGAAAGATTGCTGTACACCAGCAGAACCCATCCAACTTGAAGGAGCTGGAGCAGTTTTGCCTTGAAGAATGGGCAAAAATCCCAGTGGCTAGATGTGCCAAGCTTATAGAGACATACCCCAAGAGACTTGCAGCTGTAATTGCTGCAAAAGGTGGCTCTACAAAGTATTGACTTTGGGCGGGTGAATAGTTATGCACGCTCAAGTTTTCTGTTTTTTGGTCTTATTTCTTGTTTGTTTCACAAGAAAAAAAAAAAAAATCATTTTCAAAGTGGTCGGCATGTTGTGTAAATCAAATGATTCAAACCCCCCAAAAATCCATTTTAATTCCAGGTTGTAAGGCAACAAAATAAGAAAAATGCCAAGGGGGGTGAATACTTTCGCAAGCCACTGTAATTCCCTGTTTGGACTAATAATTAGGTGCATCCACAAAACAATAACACTGCCTGTTAAATCAAAATAACAAATAAGATTAGAATTACAACCCTTGATAACTCCATCTTAACTCAATTGTATCCCATAAGGTAAATCAAGGATTAGTAAAATAGACTAGAGACAGGTGTCCCTCATTCAGGTGCAGCGCTCCCTCTCTCTCCTTCTCGTGTTCGGAATCACACATAGGACTGTTGATAAATTATAAACTTCTTCCTAATTATTAGTGTTTACATAGCCCATTTCAATCTCACTCAATGTCTCCAGTCTTTCTAGTGAGGGTGATCAGGCCCCAGAAAGTCAGAACAGAGGGCTCCTTCTAAAGTAAACAATCACAGAGCCCCTCTCCTGTAATCTTATCATTCTGACCTGTTGCATTGACATATGTTCCTGTGACATCAACTAGCCAAAATATGCCTATTGTTAACAAATCTGTTAGGACCTTCAAAATGTTGGAGCTGGCTTATCAGCTCAATATTCGGTACTAAAAATGTTTACTTGAATCTACTTAAATTCTGGACACAGTTCCACATAATGGAAACAGATTATTGTTTTAGATGACATTACCTTCTTACTTAAATCATTTGTGCTACCCAAACTATAGAATTGAGTAATAATAATTGGAACTTGTCAAAAACATGTCTTATTCAAATATTCAAACCTCTGTCCCAAATTTCCCCACTGTGTCCCTTACAGCCTGTTTGAGTTCAGTTAGTACTGGCTGCTATCTATTGTTCCACAGGAAACTTATTTCTAACCAAAACACCAGATGGCAGCCTCTAATTTAATATCAGTCCCAATGCTCAAACCTCTGTTCGTCATGTGACCTTATATTGAAACATTTACTTATTCAAATTACTAAGATACTGCATTATTAGAGAGCTATCTGAAAGCCACTAATAATACCATTTACTTTGTTACTTTCACTAGTCTCCATATCTGTTTCCTTCAACTAAAACCCTTCTACTCTTTCCAGGAGAAAAAAAGCATTCTCAATCACTACTCCTAATACACACGGATCACTCTCAAACAACGTTCTGCTTTTACCCATATTGCAAGGTTTAAAAACAAACAAAACAAACATAACTTTCTCCATATTGGAAGGCATTGTTTTAATTTGTCTACCCTAACAATGTTACCTCTTAATGTTTATTACCAATTTCTGTTGGATATTCACTTTCTGCTTCACACTTATTAAATGTCTATTATTTTAAGATTAACATGTAATGCGCTGAATTTATACAATACATCGGCCAGTTCAGAATGGAAGAGAAAAACTTTGGAGGGAGCTTCCTTTTTTAAGGTAGTTCTCGAGACTCTTTCTGGGATCAACTTTCACAATAACTGGGCTGGCACAGTCTATCAGTCCCCTATAGATGGCGTGCTCTGTTCATAATAAGTCTCTACCTAGCAAGTTAAACTCTAGTAACCCATTACACATTCATACTTTGTTACTTTATCAAATCTAGTAACCCATTATACTACTAAATTATTTTAATACTTTTTACACCACTTACATATGTCTACGTGTGGGTGTGCAAGTTGTGTATACAGCGAGGAGAACAAGTATTTGATACACTGCCGATTTTGCAGGTTTTCCTACTTACAAAGCATGTAGAGGTCTGTCATTTTTATCATAGGTACACTTCAACTGTGAGAGACGGAATCTAAAACAAAAATCCAGAAAATCACATTGTACGATTTTTAAGTAATTAATGTGCATTTTATTGCATGACATAAGTATTTGATACATCAGAAAAGCATAACTTAATATTTGGTACAAAAACCTTTGTTTGCAATTACAGAGATCATACGTTTCCTGTAGGTCTTGACCAGGTTTGCACACACTGCAGCAGGGATTTTGGCCCACTCCTCCATACAGACCGTGTAGTTCTGGGCTGATCCCTCACCTTACTCATGATCATTGATGCCCCACAAGGTGAGATCTTGCATGGATCCCCAGACCGAGGGTGATTGACCGTCATCTTGAACTTCCATTTTCTAATAATTGCGCCAACAGTTGTTGCCTTCTCACCAAGCTGCTTGCCTACTGTCCTGTAGCCCATCCCAGCCTTGTGCAGGTCTACAATTTTATCCCTGAAGTCCTTACACAGCTCTCTGGTCTTGGCCATTGTGGAGAGGTTGGAGTTTGTTTGATTGAGTGTGTGGACAGGTGTCTTTTATACAGGTAACGTGTGGAGACAGGAGGGCTTCTTAAAGAAAAACGAACAGGTCTGTGAGAGCCGGAATTCTTACTGGTTGGTAGGTGATCAAATACTTATAAATAGAACTCACAGGTAGTTTGAAAGAAGCGCGAATGTACAATGGCGGTAGGCTATAGCAGTTATTTATTCAGACCCATAACCATTCAATCTTCGTGAAGAGAGGTGAAGGCCTTCTGTATCTAATTCTATTCCTACAGTATATTATTTAAGGATGTCATTAGAATGATGAAGATAAGGACAATAAAACTTATTTCATTTAACTGTTGAAAGAAAGGTAGGAATGAAGCAACAATAGAGAGAGAAAGAGGAGGTAGGGTAATGACATTAGGGAACATTTTATGAAAGGTATATATGCGTCAGCCCATTAATTATACAAATGAGTTATTATATTTCAAAATTAAAATAACATTCGCTAGCCTATACTTGTAACTTTGTAGGCTGCAAGTCCTGCACCAGACTCACATGTTCTCTCCCTGCTTTATCATGGTTTGAATGAGGTGCGTAATTCCAGTCCCTTATGATACAGTATAATACAGTACAGTAATACAGTTCACACTGAAAAAGATTAGCCTACTGGAGCTTCATTCATTTACTTACCCAAGAGAGCATATAGCTAGCTACATCAATGGGCTTTTATGTTTTTCTGACTTGCATAATGTGCAGTAGCCTATATCAAATATGTATTGGATAACAGCGCAATCATTTGGGCTTTTTGGGGCTTGGGCTCATTAAATGTCTTTAATGTAGGGCTCATAAATGTATTTAATCTATGGCTCATCAGGCTCATGTAGCATCAGGCTTGAATTTTCGATCAAAGCTCTAATTACATCCAGGCATAGGCCTATTTATATGCTTTATAATGCTTTTGAATGACACTTCCGGTTTTGGCAGGAAATACTGGGTTACCCGGGAGAAAAGTGATTTATTCTCGGGATGCAACATTTGTAAAATACCAGCCCTAGTAGTTACCAACTTTGAGATCACATGGAGATTTGATTGGTAATGATGATTTGTGTGTGTGTGTGTTACCAAAAGTATATAGAGTAACACGTATGCTGCACATACACATGCTGTTGTGTAATACATAAACTACAGTTTAGACGTTTGTGTGTGTGTTTGTTTATTCCTGGTTTATTATCTAAATTTGCCCTGCATACGTGTGTGTGCTCGCTGGCATATACTGATGCAGCAATAGGTCGAGTGTTTCTCCCGTGAGACGTTGGTACACAAGGTTGACCAGCTAAAGCATCTAGTGTGAGAGAGTTGGCATCTTCAGGAGTGTGTCAGTTAGCGTCTGGATCTGCAGCTCAGTGCACTACTGCCGTCAGTGAACAGGGGGCACTACAGGACTGTAGAACCCCTCTAACCAATCAGCATCCAGATCTGGATGAGCCTGGCTTCCCACTGGCAGATCATTTTTTTTGTCTGTCGTCTCCCAATGGTCGTCGTCTCTCTCTCTCTTCCCCTGTCTCCATCGCCGTTCCTGGGATGTAAATTAGCTGCAGAGGGGGCTGTGTGCTGGAGCACCGGTAAAGAACCAGGGACAGAGGGACGTAGAGGCTGGCCAAAACAGGAGAGGATGCACCGTGTCTGGGCAAGGGGCTAGAGGACGGCTGGGAGGACAGGGCTCTCTGTGGATGTATAACTGTGGAGAACGGTGGACCTATTTTACCAGACCTGCCAGCTGCAGATGAGGTGCCTACGCTGTCAGTCTGTGCTGGTGTTTGTGTGTCCTTGGAGCTCTGCGTGCGCGTGTGTGTTCAGCATTGATTAGGCACTGATTGTGTCGGTGGTGATATTCACACTGCGACCGTCTGATTGTCTTGTTAAACAGGCTTTTCCCCATCAGCCGCCGTTTTGTAGTTGTTTCGCTCGCCTCCTTTCCTCTCTCTCCTGTCCTGCTCTGCTCTAACTAGCAGAGTTCTGTTGTGGTGGAATTCACCACAGTGCCTCAGAGCTTCGCTAAAATGGTGTCCTTCATTTTTATATAAGATGTTATTGTTGAGGACGAGCTATGTGTTTTCAGATCAAATCGGTGCAGTTGTCAGAGCCAGGGTTAGAAGCTGTGTGCATGTGTATGTGTGTTTGTGTGCATTTGTTTCAGATCAGTGCAGTTTAAACTGTCTGGGGGCAGTGTTTGTGTGTGTGCATGTTTGTGTGCGCACATTTGCAAGCGTGTGTTGTCATGTACACGTTTGCGCTTGTGTGTGTGTGTGTGTGAGGGTTTCTATTACTGTACTGTGTGTGTGCTCCTGTAAAAGCATTTCCTCTTTAAGGACAGTAAACATCATTGTCATTGTGTATGCATGAGTGGCTGGACATGTTTGTCATTTATACACGAGAGTGCCTGTGCCAGTGGATAGGATACAGTGTGTGTACTTAGTGTAACAGCTTGTACAAACTTGTGAAGATGATATGAATGTCCTACTGAATGAGTGTCTTCTCTCTTTGTGAGGAAGTCTTCATTCACTGTATGGTCATCCTGTGTATAGGGCTGTTATGGTGACCATATTACCGCCACACCGGCAGTCATGGGTCATGATGGCAGTCAAATTCTCCAATCTCTGATGCTGCTGATGGTCATTAGTAGCCTATCAAACTTGCTAACTGCCTGGTACTCAGCACTCTATTGTCCCTCTAATCATTCTGACATCAATGCAGATGTTATGGGAAATCGAATCAAACACTTCATGAGAGCTCATGTTGCGCAACATTTCTATAGGCTATGCAATTGTGTGAGAAAACAGAGTGATGGCCTCTATTAAAAAGAGGAGGATCCCATCAGCTTTCTTTAGCCTTACTATATTTATTTCCTGATATTAAGCACATTGCTTCTCTTAACAACAGGAGTATAGCTTACCTGGCTGGCATGAAAATGAACCACAGGAAAAGCGTCCTCCATTCGCAATTTAAGTGCATAGATGAAATGTATTTTTTTCCGCTGCCCCTGTTTCGAGACAGGTGCATGATAATGGTCCATTCTAAATCAAAACAAATTTCACACATATATTATTTAGTATATGTAAAGACAAGATTAAATCAAGAATAGTGTGATGGGTGACAATATTAGCCTGTCACTTGTGAATGATGCCCAGTTTAAGGCAAGAAACAGCGCATGCTTTTTTTTGTGACATTTTCAAATCATAGTCACGCACATAATGTAGCCTAGCGCATAGGCCTATATGTTTTGATAAGGTTTGTATCACAACTATAGTGGCCAAATAACTTCTTAAAATGAAGCACATTAATCCGCTTTACAATGGGTGTAGAACCTAACTGGCATACAGTGCATTCGGAAAGTATTCAGACCCCTTGACTTTTCCCACATTTTATTACGTTACAGCCTCATTCTAAAATTGATTCAATTAATGTTTTTCTCATCAATCTACACACAATACCCCATAACGCCAAAGCGAAAACAGTTTTTTTTTTTAATGTGTGCAAATTTTGAATAAATTTAAAACATAAATACCTTATTTACAGTTGAAGTTGGAAATTTACATACACTTAGGTTGGAGTCATAAAAACTTGTTTTTCAACCATTCCACACATTTCTTGTTAACAAACTATAGTTTTGGCAAGTCGATTAGGACTTCTACTTTGTGCATGACACAAGTCATTTTTCCAGCAATTGTTTACAGACAGATTATTTTACTTATAATTCACTGTATCACAATTCCAGTGGGTCAGAAGTTTACATACACTAAGTTGCTGTGCCTTTAAACAGCTTGGAAAATTCCAGAAAGTTATGTCATGGCTTTAGAAGCTTCTTCTGGCTAATTGACATCATTTGAGTCAATTGGAGGTGTACCTGTGGATGTATTTCAAGGCCTACCTTCAAACTCAGTGCCTCTTTGCTTGACATCATGGGAAAATCAAAATAAATCAGCCAAGACCTCAGAAAAACAGTTGTAGACCTCCACAAGTCTGGTTCATCCTTGGGAGCAATTTCCAAACGCCTGAAGGTACTACGTTCATCTGTATAAACAATAGTACGCAAGTATAAACACCATGGGACCACGCAGCCGTCATACCGCTCAGGAAGGAGACGCGTTCTGTCTCCTAGAGATTAATGTACTTTGGTGCGAAAAGTGCAAATCAATTCCAGAACAACAGCAAAGGACCTTGTGAAGATGCTGGAGGAAACAGGTACAAAAGTATCTATATCCACGGTAAAACAAGTCCTATATCGACATAAGCTGAAAGGCCGCTCAGCAAGGAAGAAGCCACTGCTCCAAAACCGCCATAAAAAAGCCAGACTACGGTTTGCAACTGCACATGGGGACAAAGATCATACTTTTTGGAAAAATGTCCTCTGGTCCGATGAAACAAAAATGGAACTGTTTGGCCGCAATTACCATCGTTATGTTTGGAGGAAAAAGGAGGTTGCTTGCAAGCCGAAGAACACCATCCCAACCGTGAAGCACGGGGTGGCAGCATCATGCTGTGGGGGTGCTTTGCTGCAGGAGGGACTGGTGCACTTCACAAAATAGATGGCATCATGAGGAAGGAAAATTATGTGGATATATTGAAGCAACATCTCAAGACATCAGTCAGGAAGTTAAAGCTTGGGAGCAAATGAGTCTTCCAAATGGACAATGACCCCAAGCATACTTCCAAAGTTGTGCCAAAATGGCTTAAGGACAACAAAGTCAAGGTATTGAAGTGGCCATCACAAAGCCCTGACCTCAATCCTATAGAAGATTTGTGGGCAGAACTGAAAAAGCGTGTGCGAGCAAGGAGGCCTACAAACCTGACTCAGTTACACCAGCTCTGTCAGGAGGAATGGGCCATAATTCACCCAACTTATTGTGGAAGGCTACCCGAAACGTTTGACCCAAGTTAAACAATTTAAAGGCAATGCTACCAAATACTAATTGAGTGCATGTAAACTTTTGACCCACTGGGAATGCGATGAAAGAAATAAAAGCTGAAATAAGTAATTCTCTCTACTACTATTCTGACATTTCACATTCTTAAAATAAAGTGGTGATCCTAACTGACCCAAAACAGGGAATCTTTACTAGGATTAAATGTCAGGAATAGTGAAAAACTGAGTTTAAATGTATTTGGCTAAGGTGTATGTAAACTTCCGACTTCAGGTATTCAGACCCTTTGCTATGAGACTCGAAATTGAGCTCAGGTGCATCCTGTTTCCATCGACCATCCCTGAGATGTTTCTACAACTTGATTGGAGTACACCTGCGGTAAATTAAATTGCTTGGACATGATTTGGAAAGGCACACACCTGTCAATTTAAGGTCCCACAGTTAACAGTGCATTTCAGAGCAAAAACCAAGCCATTAGGTCAAAGGAATTGTCCGTAGAGCTCCAAGACAGAATTGTGTCTAGGCACAGATCTGGGGAAGGGTACCAAAACATTTCTGCAGCTTTAAAGGTCCCCAAGAACACAGTGGCCTCCATCATTCCTATATGGAAGAAGTTTTGAACCACCAAGACTCTTACTAGAGCTGGCCACCTGGCCAAACTGAGCAATCGGGGGAGAAGGGCCTTGGTCAGGGAGGTGGCCAAGAACCCAATGGTCACTCTGACAGAGCTCCAGAGTTCCTCTGTGGAGATGGGAGACTCTTCCAGAAGGACAACCATCTCTGCAGCACTCCACCAATCAGGCCTTTATGGTAGAGTGGCCAGACGGAAGCCACTCTTCAGTAAAAGGCACATGACAGCCGCTTGGAGGTTGCCAAAAGGCACCTAAAGACTTTCAGACAATGAGAAACAAGATTTTCTGGGCTGATGAAACCAAGATTGAACTCTTTGGCCTGAATGCCAAAGGTCACGTCTGGAGGAAACCTGGCACCATCCCTACGGTGAAGCATGGTGGTTGCAGCATCATGCTGTGGGTATGTTTTCCAGCGGCAGGGACTTGGAGACTAGTCAGGATCGAGGGAATGATGAATGGTACAAAGTATATAGACACCTTTTTTTGCTTTGTCATTATGGGGTATTGTGTGTAGATTGATGAGGGGAAAAAAAATCATCCATTTTAGAATAAGGCTGTAACATAACAAAATGTGGAGAAAGTCAAGGGGTCTGAATACTTTCCGAATACATTGTACATACGCAGCGCGTGAGTTTCAAGTTTGAGGAAGATAATTTTCACCATACAAATGCTCCTTTATAATAAAAGCATTACATGCATAATCACATTTATGGTCACTTTTGAGAATGGTGTTTTCCTGCTACTGGAACATTCTTGCTTATAATGTGAAGAAATGTTCTAATATTTCATCAACATTATAAGCTAAATGTTCTCATCTGTTGCGTCACGCTCATTGCTTAAAACAGGTTTTTTGATGCTAGTGGTTGTATTCATTTGGGATCTATCGCATCCCACAACTGTCCCAGACCTACGTTTGGAATATTTATTTCTCGCACAGAATAGAATGGGAGATAGTAGATTGACATAGGCTAGTGCTTTTGCTGTTCGTTAGGCCTACTTATCTTGTTGGCTGATGAAAAGTAAATGTGGACAGTTCTTCCAGTATCTTCAATATGCACCTTGGAATTGGATGAGGACACACACATTCCCCAATGTGTCTTCTGTCTTCACTTGTAGCCTGTGAAAAAGACCTGATCACGTGACCGAGAGCCATGGGAGTGAGAGGTGCTTTGGCACGCAGCCAGGAGAACGGAATTATAATTATTATATTCAGCCCAAGGGCACAACGGCCACTGGCCGCAAAAGGCATGGAATTTTTTAAGGGGCATTACGGCCACACAAAGAGGATGCAGCCGGGAAATTTGAGGCATTATCAAGTGCTTGTAAAATTGTGAATGAGAGATTGATGAAGTGTGTACAGCCTGCGCAAAAAACAAAGCAGAGCTCATGCTTTCCATGCTACTTTTTTCAAATCATCATTAAAGTCACACCATGCAGCCTTAGAATGTACTAAAAATCTAAACATATAGCCCAACATTTGTATCACAACTAAAGTTACATAAATAACTCTAAATTAAGCATGTAGGAGTAACTGTTTCTTTGTTAACCGCTCAATACAGAATAGCCACATGTGCATGCTCCGTGAAATCATTTGGAGAAAATATCCTTTCAATTTTATTCAGCTATGTTCAATTGTATTCTTTATACTATGAGAAAAAAAAAAAGAAACGTGCACACTCTTCTTGATAGTATCGTTGCTCTTTAATAAGCTTTAGGTATCAGCCTCAAGGCCTTCGTCAAAGCTTTTTTGAGTTTTTAAATTAGCACCCTTATGTAGACATAGCCCCACCCACATCCGTTCCACGCATCGAATGGGGTTAGATTCGAGGGAAAAATAAGTAAGTGCTACCAAATATAACAATGTGCATTTCATAAATATTATAATACAGTGTGTACATACAGTGGGGAAAAAAAGTATTTAGTCAGGCACCAATTGTGCAAGTTCTCCCACTTAAAAAGATGAGAGAGGCCTGTAATTTTCATCATAGGTACACGTCAACTATGACAGACAAATTGAGAAAAAAAAATCCAGAAAATCACGTTGTAGGATTTTTAATGAATTTATTTGCAAATTATGGTGGAAAATAAGTATTTGGTCACCTACAAACAAGCAAGATTTCTGGCTCTCACAGACCTGTAACTTCTTCTTTAAGAGGCTCCTCTGTCCTCCACTCGTTACCTGTATTAATGGCACCTGTTTGAACTTGTTATCAGTATAAAAGACACCTGTCCACAACCTCAAACAGTCACACTCCAAACTCCACTATGGTCAAGACCAAAGAGCTGTCAAAGGACTCCAGAAACAAAATTGTAGACCTGCACCAGGCTGGGAAGACTGAATCTGCAATAGGTAAGCAGCTTGGTTTGAAGAAATCAACTGTGGGAGCAATTATTAGGAAATGGAAGACATACAACACCACTGATAATCTCCCTCGATCCTGGGCTCCACGCAAGATCTCACCCCGTGGGGTCAAAATGATCACAAGAACGGTGAGCAAAAATCCCAGAACCACACGGGGTTACCTAGTGAATGACCTGCAGAGAGCTGGGACCAAAGTAACAAAGCCTACCATCAGTAACACACTACTCCGCCAGGGACTCAAATCCTGCATTGCCAGACGTGTCCCCCTGCTTAAGCCAGTACATGTCCAGGCCCGTCTGAAGTTTGGGAGAATGTCATATGGTCAGATGAAACCAAAATAGAACTTTTTGGTAAAAACTCAACTCATCGTGTTTGGAGGACAAAGAATGCTGAGTTGCATCCAAAGAACACCATACCTACTGTGAAGCAGGGGGTGGAAACTTCATGCTTTGGGGCTGTTTTTCTGCAAAGGGACCAGGACGACTGATCCGTGTAAAGGAAAGAATGAATGGGGCCATGTATCGTGAGATTTTGAGTGAAAACCTCCTTCCATCAGCAAGGGCATTGAATATGAAACGTGGCTGGGTCTTTTAGCACGACAATGATCCCAAACACACCTCCCGGGCAACGAAGGAGTGGCTTCGTAAGAAGCATTTCAAGGTCCTGGAGTGGCCTAGCCAGTCTCCAGATCTCAACCCCATAGAAAATCTTTGGAGGGAGTTGAAAGTCCGTGTTGCTCAGCGACAGCCCCAAAACATCACTGCTCTAGAGGAGATCTGCATGGAGGAATGGGCCAAAATACCAGCAACAGTGTGTGAAAACCTTGTGAAGACTTATAGAAAACGTTTGACCTGTGTCATTGCCAACAAAGGGTATATAACAAAGTATTGAGAAACTTTTGTTGTTGACCAAATACTTATTTTCCACCATAATTTGCAAATAAATTCATAAAAAATCCTACAATGTGATTTTCTGGATATTTTTTTCTCATTTTGTCTGTCATAGTTGACATGTACCTATGATGAAAATTACAGGCCTCTCTCATCTTTTTAAGTGGGAGAACTTGCACAATTGGTGGCTGACTAAATACTTTTTTACCCCACTGTATGTAAAACCACAATGAAGACATCGACCCACTAAGCAAGTTTTCATAAATCATTGGGTACAGCGCAAGAAAAACGTCAGAGTAATCTGTAATGTAATCTGTAATGGGGGCATTAATTCATATTCACATTTACAACATAACATACGTAGGCATTTCATCATTAAGACCTTTAGGAAATTCTTCAGACTATAAAATAATTCCACTGAATTCTAAGCAAATCTTGTCTACTAAATGAACTTGTGTAGCCCATAGCCAGATCAGGGCCTAACATTAGGACAACTCAGAGTATGTTATTCTGTTCTTCTGAAATAGGCAACATTTTCTTCATATCATGTTTCTTTAGACCTGTCTAAAATAAATAATGGATTTATTGTGATGGTGTAGGCTATCTTACATGAATTATTAGACTTTTTAAAATATAGATGTTCCAAAGGTCTGCATCAGTGACTTGTAGGCTTTGCGTGGAAGCCAGGAGATACTAAATGTGTTTATGTTAATTATCGGTCAAGTACCGTGAGACCGGCAGTTATTTGCTTGACAATCACTGGTTGACAATTTTATGACCGCCACAACCATACCTGCATGTTAAGTGGTGGGTAATATGATGTGTAGTTAGGGGTGGGGAAGGGGATGGGGGTGTGCTGACATGTGAATGCGGAATATGGTGTACAGTGTTAGTGCTGTTGTAAGGATGTAGCTAGATGGTGTTGGATCTGTGAAAGGGTCATGCTGTTGTTTGGGAATTGGTAGTGCTAGGTACAGGACTTGTAATATGGAGACATGTTAGTGGGAGAGGGGTGGGACGTGTGGTGTTGCCACTGGTGTTCACAATGGGGTTTCAAATTCAATTCCTGGAGGGCCATTTGTCTGCGGGTTTTTGCTCCTTCCTTGTACTTGATTGGTCAGTTAAGGTCATTGATTAGATAGGAACGCCCTTCACCTGGTTGTTTAGGTCTTTATTGGACACAAAATGAAAGGCCCTCAAGGAATTGAGTTTGTCCCCCCTGGTGTACACTATGAAGTCTTACTAGGGTTTGTCATGAGGAGATGTAGGGATGAGGTGATACACAGACTCAATGCACTCTGTCAGTCTCATGACACTATGTCAGTAGTGAGATGTGACATAATAGGCCTCTGTCCTTGTCCCCCTCAATTACACAATTACTGTGATGTGTGTTTTACTGTTTTTGATTGTTTTTGTGTGAGTGTGTGCGTCTGCTTGCCTGCATGTGTGCGTGTGTTTTAGTGTGTATTTTAACCTTGTCTGTTTGTTTGTGGTGTAGGGGGCGTGGTGGATAAGGACCTCCGGCACTACCTCAACCTGCGCTTCTCCAAGGGATCCGTGGACCACGACCACCAGCAGATCATCAGAGACAACCTCTACCTCCGCAGCGTGCCCTGTGAGTCAACACATACCACATACGCAGCCAGATAGACAGACAGACAAACAGACACCAACAGACACACACACTAAAAGACACACGCACCAACACACACACGCACAAAAGCATGCACGGTTGTCATAACCTACCTCCTCATCTGACCCCTGACCATAGCAGAACACTAGGGATGCATTTCATTATTCCTCCTCTCCTTAGGCTCTCTCTTGTTCTCTCCTTGACATTATACAAATGGACAGGTGGAGGCCAGATCCCTGTAGGCATCCTACATATCCCTTTCACCTGACCTGTGTTGAGGTGTGACTATTGAGAATACAGTCTACCTATACTGTTGCTTTGGGTTAAAGTGGTCTGTCTCTGTCTCTGTCTCTGTCTCTGTCTCTGTCTCTGTCTCTCTCTCTCTCTCTCTCTCTCTCTCTCTCTCTCTCTCTCTCTCTCTCTCTCTCTCTCTCTCTCTCTCTCTCTCTCTCTCTCTCTCTCTCTCTCTCTCTCTCTCTCTCTCTCTCTCCTCTTCCTCCTCTCGCTTTCTCGTTCTCTAAAAAAATGTCTCAGCTCTCTCTCTCTCTCTCTCTTTCCCCTGGTGTATTTTCAGAATTATCTCTCTCTCTTTCTCGCTCTGTCTGACATTGCCCTGGTGCTCCATTGCTGCACACGCTCAGTATCTCCTCTTTTTTCTTTCTCTCATTTTTTCTCGCTCTCTCTTGCTTCTTCACCTATCGGTCGCCACACACACAGAACATGCAAACATGCACAGTATTAACGACCCAATGCAGCCGTTTTTATAAAAATATAAAATCATTTCTGGGAACAATTCAGTACCTTACTGTAATAGCTTTCCATTAAAATGCACAAAAATAGTTTTTTAGCAAATAACTATTTAGCAAGCAAACATTTTGCTAGGACTGTCTGGGAGTGGTCTGAGTGGGGAGGAGAAAACTGAAAACTAGCTGTTATTGGCAGAGAAGTTTGGAACTCTCTTTGTTATTGGTCTATTAACCAATTTACCCGCATGGTGATGTCACCAGGCAAGCCGAAACTCCCTCCCATGCAAACCTGCTGATTAGAAGGTCCTGTGTAGATTGGATTTTCAACCAGCAACTATCAGGAAATAACACTGATCACAGTTTTTACAGTGTTAGTTTCATCAGCTGTTGTACAATATGATACAAAAGACAGGAAAAACAGAATTTTGACTGCGCTGGACCTTTAACACACACACAGACACATAAACCGAACTCATACACACACACACACACACACACACACACACACACACACACACACATACACACACACACTGAGTGTACAAAACATTAAGGACACCTTCTCTTTCTATGACATACACTGACCAGGTGAATGCTGTGATCCCTTATTGATGCCACTTGCTAAATCTTCTTCAATCAGTTTAGATGAAGGGGAGGAGATAGGTTAAAGAAGGATTTTTATGCCTTGATACAATTGAGACATGGATTGTGTATGTGTGCCATTCAGAGGGTGAATGGGCAAGACAAAATATTTAAGTGCCTTTGAACGGGTTATAGTAGTAGTTGCCAGGCGCACCGGTTTGTGTCAATAACTGCAACGCTGCTGGGTTATTCACACTCAACAGTTTCCCGTGTGTATCAAAAATGGTCCACCACCCAAAGGACATCCAGCCAACTTGACACAATTGTGTTAGCATTGGAGTCAACATGGGCCAGCATCCCTCTCGACACCCATACTAATTGAGGCTGTTCTGAGGGCAAAAGGGGGTGCAACTCAATATTAGGAAGGTGTTCCTAATGTTTGGTATATATTCATACACTCAGATGGAATGAAAATGCAACAGTCTGACTCTGACTTCTTTCCTCCGTCTCTCTCACACACACCAATATTTTTCTCCTACCTGTAGACATTACTCTGTGTGTGAGATATAGAGAGCTTAGTGACAGGGTCTGCCATGTCACCTATCAGAGCATAACAGTCTGACAGGTGCGCGCACGTGACCTTTAGCTCATGTGGATGTCTGTCCGGAGGCCTTTGTATTTGGTTTGTCGTTCCCGTGTGGATGCCATGTCTTTACTTTCCACCAGCACTATGTTCTGTCAATGTACGCACGCACGCACGATAGGGATGTGACAAATGTAAAAATTCTCTTAATGTTTACATACATGGGACTTCATGTCCCACTTTTTTTTCATCAATGTGATTGCTCATTGCAGTGATGTATGACAGCGTGTTCATAGACGTCCAACAATCTGTTGTTAACGCCACGTATGGGGTGTTTGAGAGCTCGCACTTTGTACTTGCAGAGCAATCATTGTACAATTTCTCCATCCAGGCCGTCACGGTTTTTCGACATGGCATCTTGTAGTCTGGTTCTAGATACAGTGCATTCGGAAAGTATTCAGACCCCTTGACCTTTCCCACATTTTGTTACGTTACAACCTTAATCTAAAATGGATCACATACCTTTTTTCCCTCATCAATCTACACACAATACCCCATAATGACAAAGTGAAAACAGGTTTTTAGAAATTAGTGAAAATGTATACAAAACAGAAATACCTTATTTACATAAGTATTCAGACCCTTTGCTATGAGACTCGAAATTGAGCTCAGGTGCATCCTGTTTCCATTGATCATCCTTGAGATGTTTCTACAACTTTATTGGAGTCCACCTGTGGAAAATTTAATTGATTGGACATGATTTGGAAAGGCACACCCCTGTCTATATAAGGTCCCACAGTTGACAGTACATGTCAGAGCAAAAACCAAGCCATGAGGTCAAAGGAATTGTCCATAGAGCTCCGAGACAGGATTGTGTCGAGGCACAGATCTGGGGAAGGGTACCAAAAAATTTCTGCAGCATTGAAGGTCCCCAAGAACACAGTGGCCTCCATCATTCTTAAATGGAAGAAGTTTGTAACCACCAAGACTCTTCCTAGAGCTGGGCACACGGCCAAACTGAGCAATCAGGGGAGAAGGGCCTAAGTCAGGGAGGTTACCAAGAACCCGATGATCACTCTGACAGAGCTCCAGAGTTCCTCTGTGGAGATGGGAGAATCTTCCAGAAGGACAACCATCTCTGCAGCACTCCACCAAACAAGCCTTTATTGTAGAGTGGCCAGACGGAAGCCACTCCTCAGTGAAAGGCACATGACAGCCCGCTTGGAGTTTGCCAAAAGGAACCTAAAGGACTCTCAGACCATGAGAAACAAGATTCTCTGGTCTGATTAAACCAAGATTGAAGTCTTTGGCCTGAATTCCAAGAGTCACGTCTGGAGGAAAGCTCCCCATCCAACTTGACAGAGCTTGAGAGTATCTGCAGAGAAGAATGGGAGAAACTCCCAAAATACAGGTGTGCCAACCTTGTTGCGTCATACCCAAGAAGACTTGAGGCTGTAATCGCTGCCAAAGTTGCTTCAACAAAGTACTGAGTAAAGGGTCTGAATACTTATGTAAATGTGATATTTCTGTTTTTCTAAAAACATGTTTTTGCTTTGTCATTATGGGGTATTGTGTGTAGATTGATGAGGGGAAAAAAACCATTATATTCCATTATATTCCATTATTTTCTTGCTGTAAAATATATGTGTGTTTGCTGTGGTAGGGCAGGGCCTGTGATGTCTGCTAATTGGCATGGTGCAGCCAAAGATTGGCTTCGAAGCACAGATAAATAAAACTCAAAACATGCTATTCTGTTCTTTTGAAATAAATTGCCTTGTATCATGTTTTTTTATGACCTTCCCAAACAAAATAGTAATGGATTTATTTGTGATTGTGTATATTAACACTAGAAAGGCAGAGAGCATCATAATGACTCAAAACAAATGGAAGTGTTTAATTATTCTGCCATTTTGTCCCCCTCGTCCTTGACTTTTCCTAAATAAGTCTATATAACACACACTCTTTTTGTTAGAATCTTAATATCACAAACAGAACAGTAGTTATAACCAGTTTTAGGAGGTCATTTTTTGGAATGTTATCCCCAGCCTGCTCCGCTCCATCTTTGATAGTTGAATGTGCCATGCCCAGTTGATAATCACCCCGATAATTGCCTCGAATCTGAACCTAAACTATACGGAAACAAATTTCACACATATAACAACAGATGAAATAAATGAAGTATAGTATTATGGGGGAGAATGGGTGAGTTGATGATTGAGGGGAAGCGAACGATGCATAATTATGTAATCACCAATTGTGCATTAAGAACAGGGTGGGCCATTCTTTTGTATTTTTCTATTCTAATTATAATCTCAGAACAGTGTACCCTATATAAGATGGCAACTCTGGTGCATGGGTAATGCTGTACATTTACAGTGAAATTCTACCTGAAATCTAAATGTAAGAAAAACAATACATTTGTACATAAAATTCAAATTGGTAACAACATTAAAAATTAATTAACAACAGAATTGACAATAGAAGTAACAAGACGTTAACACATACAGTGGGGAAAAAAAGTATTTAGTCAGCCACCAATTGTGCAAGTTCTCCCACTTAAAAAGATGAGAGAGGCCTGTAATTTTCATCATAGGTACAAGTCAACTAGGACAGACAAAATGAGGAAAAAAAATCCAGAAAATCACATTGTAGGATTTTTTATGAATTTATTTGCAAATTATGGTGGAAAATAAGTATTTGGTCAATAACAAAAGTTTCTCAATACTTTGTTATATACTCTTTGTTGGCAATGACACAGGTCAAACGTTTTCTGTAAGTCTTCACAAGGTTGTCACACACTGTTGCTGGTATTTTGGCCCATTCCTCCATGCAGATCTCCTCTAGAGCAGTGATGTTTTGGGGCTGTCGCTGGGCAACACAGACTTTCAACTCCCTCCAAAGATTTTCTATGGGGTTGAGATCTGGAGACTGGCTAGGCCACTCCAGGACCTTGAAATGCTTCGTACGAAGCCACTCCTTCGTTGCCCGGGTGGTGTGTTTGGGATCATTGTCATGCTGAAAGACCCAGCCACGTTTCATCTTCAATGCCCTTGCTGACGGAAGGAGGTTTTCACTCAAAATCTCACGATACATGGCCCCATTCATTCTTTCCTTTACACGGATCAGTCGTCCTGGTCCCTTTGCAGAAAAACAGCCCCAAAGCATGATGTTTCAACCCCCATGCTTCACAGTTGGTATGGTGTTCTTTGGATGCAACTCAGCATTCTTTGTCCTCCAAACACGACGAGTTGAGTTTTTACCAAAAAGTTATATTTTGGTTTCATATGACTTTCTCCCAATCCTCTTCTGGATCATCCAAATGCACTCTAGCAAACTTCAGACGGGCCTGGACATGTACTGGCTTAAGCAGGGGGACACGTCTTGCACTGCAGGATTTGAGTCCCTGGCGGCGTAGTGTGTTACTGATGTTAGGCTTTGTTACTTTGGTCCCAGCTCTCTGCAGGTCATTCACTAGGTCCCCCCGTGTGGTTCTGGGATTTTTGCTCACCATTCTTGTGATCATTTTGACCCCACGGGGTGAGATCTTGCGTGGAGCCCCAGATCGAGGGAGATTATCAGTGGTCTTGTATGTCTTCCATTTCCTAATAATTGCTCCCACAGTTGATTTCTTCAAACCAAGCTGCTTACCTATTGCAGATTCAGTCTTCCCAGCCTGGTGCAGGTCTACAATTTTGTTTCTGGTGTCCTTTGACAGCTCTTTGGTCTTGGCCATAGTGGAGTTTGGAGTGTGACTGTTTGAGGTTGTGAACAGGTGTATTTTATACTGATAACAAGTTCAAACAGGTGCCATTAATACAGGTAACAAGTGGAGGACAGAGGAGCCTCTTAAAGAAGAAGTTACAGGTCTGTGAGAGCCAGAAATCTTGCTTGTTTGTAGGTGACCAAATACTTATTTTCCACCATAATTTGCAAATAAATTCATGAAAAATCCTACAATGTGATTTTCTGGATTTTTTTCCCTCAATTTTTCTGTCATAGTTGACGTGTACCTATGATGAAAATTACAGGCCTCTCTCATCTTTTTAAGTGGGAGAACTTGCACAATTGGTGGCTGACTAAATACTTTTTTTCCCCACTGTACGTAACCAAATAAGAGAATCATTACAACACTAATGTAAACATTATATTGTGTGCATGTGGGCTGTGGGGGAGAGAGAGACAACGAGAGAGAGGGAGACAGAGTTAAAATTGGGATTGGGCACAAACCTAGATCTTCCGATTCAGAGCTCCAACATGCAGGACTAAGTGAAATAAAACTATGAAAATGGTAATAAGAAAAATAGAAATAGCACTATACACATAATAACTACTGTAGCAGTGATGAATAGATACATGTCCATTGGGGTGGACATTGACCATAGGGGGAGCAGCAGTCAGACTAAATCACCATTGAGGGGTGTGGAGACAAAGTGAAATAAAACAATACAAATAATAATACAAAAATAAATAATAATGTGCACATTGTTAACAACTGCAGCAGTGATGAATGTCATTGGGGTGGGGGCAGAGTAAAAGTCTGTTGAGAGGGTGGTGGCAGTTAGTGGTGGCTATTCAGCAGCCTGATGGTCTGGGGGTAGACGTTATTGGCCATGGCTCGGATGGCTGAGGTGCCTGATTTTCTTCTTGGCCTTCCTGCGACACCTGGTGTTGTAGGTGTCCTGGAGGGCAGGCAATGTGTACCCAATGGTGCGTTCGGCTGCGTGTATCACCCTCTGAAGCGCCTTGCGGTCCTTGGCGGTGGAGTTGCCATACAAGGCTGGGATGCAACTCGATCTATGATCAGGGGCAACTCTGTTTGGGGTAAGGGGGTCCAGAGGAAGTAAAACACACAACAGGACAGTTTGGGCCGGAGAGCATCCAGGAGAGAGAAGTCAGTGCAGCATCAGGTGTTCCTCATGGGGCTCCGTAACACACCCCCTCAATTCTGATTTGTCAGTTCTTCTCACCCCTAGGACAAGCATAGAAAAATAAAGAATACAATGAGAGACAGAGAGCACCAGGGCTGTTACTCTGTGGGTAAAAAGACAGGAGACAAGGGACATATCAAGCTGGTGTCGTGTGTATGTGTACTTACCTCACTAGAGGTCTTCATTCAAACACAGTGAGCTCTTGGAAGAATGGGGCAAGGTAGGGATTGTGAACAAACAGCTGGCTTCCTCTGGACCATCTTGTCATGCACTTTGTTCCATCTTCAGGATTCATCATCTTGGGTTGATTCTAACCTACAGCATATATCCAATATAGTTTATGAAATCAGTTGAGGCATTGAACAAATACAAATAAGACAGCTAGATACACCTACTTCAAACCCTAGCAAACTAATACAACATTGCTATAGAATAAACAATATCAAATATTATTTTACCAGACTCACAACATTCTAGCTGGGGTTAGGGTTAGGGTTTCTAGCTGTGCCACCAAATGTTTGCGAACTACTGGTAAAGTGAACAGGCTTAGCTAATACTGTAACATTATTGAACAATGTTTTAAAAATTAAACAAATGGTTTGCGGGAGAGGCAATATGGACAATCCTGGCCTACAAAACGATGATTTATGTCGCACTGATGAAACGAACTGAATCACACAGGGTTGTGACAGCTAAGGAGGATACTCTGTCCTGGTGTTTTTGCCATTTATGCTGTCCCCATTGAATAGAATATATCACGGTGACATCTAGATGGCTACAAATATTAGATATTTATTGTGTAGGCTGCTATCCTACTTGAAATACTGTATAAACTTCGGAGGGGACAATTCTCCACAATATTAGTTTCGACCGCCGACGCTGTGTTAGGCTAACAGCTGACCAGTGGCACTGCACCTTAGGTTGGTAGTTACCTCGACACAATATGGTGCACTGGTCATTCGCATCAGCTTTAGCGGCTCGCTAGTACGGCCCACAACGCGGTTTATGTGTCAAATGCGGCCCGTCAATCGAAAAAGATATGGGTCAACTTTTGAACTGCTAGAAACAAGCCATTTTCTCTGTAGTAATGGTGGAAACATAACGGTCACGAATCTGCGCTCAGTGTATTCTCTATGGCACTCTGAGACTGCGATACAGCCTATTATCACAATATTCTCTGGGTGATGTTTTTCTAGGTCGCACAGCTAGATATTTAGGAGAAATTTAGAGCAGACCGAAATGGCTTTTGTCAATTTGAGCTAGCTAGCTAGCCAGCAAACGTTAGCCAGCTATCTAGGTAGGTTAGCTAAGGAAACATGCAGTAATTCAACGTTGGCTAGCAATAAATATGCTTATAAACAAGGCAAGGTACCTACCCAGCAGCTGCTGAAAATATTATTCCACTTCACAGCCACTTCAAGAAGATATTTACTAAAATAATCTGAGCTTTATGTGTCTCACCCGACAGCATGAGGTAGGCGCCTGAAACTGATAATTTGAATCTACAGTAGGCATAAGCTATTACTGTAAGGAAATACAGTATGTTAGAGTAATTTTTATAGGAGCCTTCCGAATTACAGTTAATAACAGTATTTTTCAGCATTTTACCTATAATGCAGTGCAATCTACAGCATGAATGCTGTAAAACACATTATTGGTATTATACTGTGCATCCTATAGTGTTTTATTGTTGAAATTACAGAAAAGTCTTAGTGTACATAGGCTACTGTAAAATGTATTTTCGTTATTCCTGGAATAGAAACAGCATAATATTAATCAATTTAATTAAGCTACATTTCTAACAGTATAAACAGCACAACAAATACAATAATAATTTACAAACAAATTATAATCAATCCCATATAGTCTGTTCTAACAAAAAAAGGTTTTAAAGTCTCTAGTGCAGCTAAAATTAAAAACAGTCAAATGCATTCGTGAATTCAATCGCTTTAGCCGACATTGCAGTTTATTCATTGTTTAATTATTCAAGGCACCCTTTGTTATTTCATTTTTACAACTAAAGTGCTTGACTGTATTTAAATATATGGATGACTTGTTGCTGTGTGATAACATGATCAAATGAAGGAATGAATGATTGATTGATATACTGTAACATATGTAGCTTAAGAAACAAGGTTCATAAAATCAATAATTTGCTAGTAACAGATGACATTCATATTCGGACTGTCTCTGAAACTCACTTAGATAATACCTTTGATGATACAGTGGCAGCAATAAAAGGTTATAGCATTTACAGAAAATACAGAAATGCCTATGGTGGAGGTGTTGCTGTTTATATTCAGAACCACATTCCTGTAAAGCTTAGAGAGGATCTAATGTTAAATACTGTTGAATTAATAGGCTACAGGTTCATCTGCCTCACCTAAAGCCCATTCTTGTGGGAAGCTGGGGTAGACCACCAAGTGCTCACAGTCAGTATATCGATGACGTGTGAAATGCTTGATAATGTAAGTGATATCAACAGAGGTATATTTTTTGGGTGATTTAAATATTGACTGGCTTTCATCAAGCTGCCCACTCAAGAAAAAACTTCAAACTGTAACCAGTGCCTGCAACCTGGTTCAGGTTATCAGTCAACTTACCAGAGTAGTTACAAACAGCACAGGTATGAAATCATCAACATGTATTGATCACATCTTTACTAATGCTGCAGAAATTTGCTTTAAAGCAGTATCCAAATCCATTGGATGTAGTGATCACAATATAGTAGCCATATCTAGGAAAACCAAAGTTCCAAAGGCTGGGCCTAATATTGTGTATAAGAGGTCATACAATACATTTTGTAGTGATTCTTATGTTGTTGATGTAAAGAGTATTTGTTGGTCCGTGGTGTGTAATGAGGAGCAAATATACGCTGCACTTCACACATTTATGAAATTGCTTATTCCAGTTACTAATAAACATGCACCCATTAAGAAAATTACTGTTAAAACTGTTCAATCCCCGTGGATTGATGAGGAATTGAAAAATTGTATGTTTGAGAGGGATGAGGCAAAAAGTATGGCAAATAAGTCTGGCTACACAACCGATTGGCAAATGTGTTAAATTGAGAATTCATGTGACTAAACTGAATATAAAGAAGAATAAACTACACCATGAAACATAAAGAATGATAGTAAAAAGCTTTGGAGCACCTTAAATATAATTTTGGGAAAAAATGCAAACTCCGCTCCATCATTCATTGATCAACAAACTGACTAATATTGCCAACTTTTCATTGGAAAGATTAGCAAACTTAGGCATGATATGCCAGCAACAAACACTATACATCCAAGTATATCTGAACAAATTCTGAAATACAAGCGTGGTCATTTTGAATTCCATAAAGTGAGTGTGGAAGAGATGAAAAAATGATTGTTGTCGATCAACAATGACAAGCCAACGGGGTCTGACACCTTGGATGGAAAATTACTGAGGATAATAGCGGGCGATATTGCCTCTCCTATTTGCCATACTGTATTTTCAATTTAAGCCTACTAGAAAGTGTGTGCCCTCAGGCCTGGAGGGAAGCAAAAGTCATTCCGCTAACTAAGAATAGTAAAGCCCCCTTTACTGGCTCAAATAGCCGACCAATCAGCCTGTTTCCAACTCTTAGTAAACTTTTGGAAAAAATGCTGTTGACCAGATACAATGTTATTTTACAGTAAACAAATTGACAACAGACTTTCAGCACGCTTATAGGGAAGGTCATTCAACATGGTTGGCTGAGAGAAATTGATGATAAAAAGATTGTGGGGGCACTTCAGTGCGGCTTTTGACATTATAAATCACAGTCTGCAGCAGGAAAAACGTATGTGTTATGGCTTTAAACCCTCTGCTATATTGTGTATAAAGAGTTACCTGTCTAACAGAACACAGATGGTGTTCTTTAATGGAAGCCTCTCCAACGTAATCCAGGTAGAATCAGGAATGCCCCAGGGCAGCTGTCTAGGCCCCTTACTTTTGAGTAAAGCCAGTGTGTCTATGTATGCGGATGACTCAACACTATACACGTCAGCTACTACAGCGACTGAAATGACTGCAACACTTAACAAAGAGCTGCAGTTAGTTTCAGAGTGGGTGGCAAGGAAGAAGTTAGTCCTCAATATTTCTAAAACTAAAAGCATTGTATTTGGGACAAATCATTCACTAAACCCTAAACCTCAATAAATCTTGTAAAAAAGAATGTAAAAAATTTAGCAAGTTGAGGTGACTAAACTGCTTGGAGTAACCCTGGATTATAAACATTTATGGTAAAACATATTGATACAACAGTAGCTAAGATGGGGAGAAGTCTGTCCAAAATAAAGCGCTGCTCTACCTTCTTAACAGCACTATCAACAAGGCAGGTCCTACAGGCCCTAGTTTTGTCGCACCTGGACTACTGTTCAGTCGTGTGGTCAGTTGCCACAAAAAGGGACTTAGGAAAATTGCAATTGGCTCAGAACAGGGCAGCACGGCTGGTCCTTGGATGTACACAGAGAGCTAACATTAATAATATGCATGTCAATCTCTGCTGGCTCAAAGTGGAGGAGAGATTGTCTTCATGACTACTTGTATTTATGAGAGGTATTGACATGTTGAATGCACCAAGCTGTCTGTTTGAACTACTGGCGCACAGCTCGGACACCCATGCATACCCCACTAGACATGCCACAAGAGGTCTCTTCACAGTCCCGAAGTCCAGAAAAGACAATGGGAGGCGCACAGTACTACACAGAGCCATGTCTACATGGAACTCTATTCCACATCAAGTAACTGATGCAAGCAGTAAAATTAGATTTAAAAACAGGTAAAAATACACCTTATGGGACAACGTGGACTGTGAAGCAACACAAACATAGGCGCAGACACATGCATACACACACACGATAACATATGCACTATACACACACGTACCCATGGATTTTGTATTGTAGATATGTGGTAGTGGTGGAGTAGGGTCCTAAGGGCACACAATGTGTTGTGAAATCGGTGAATGTATTGTACTGTTTTAAAAATTGTAAAACTGCCTTAAATTTGCTGGACCCCAGGAAGAGTAACTGCTGCCTTGGCAGCAGCTAATGGGGATCCATAATAAATACAAATACAAATATTGAAGTAGGCTTTCATGCCAATAAGTAAGTTACGCTAAAACAAAAACAGGACTCATAGGCCTACAGCTCCATGTCATTCCAATAATTTAGCTTCTCAAAGATGCCCTCTGGTGGTTGAACTAGCATTAATGGCAACAATTGCTGACAGTAAAATACTATGTCATGCACTCCAACATGCCATACCATTCCGCAGCACCCCGCAAGCTGTGCTGCAGTATTATGCAACTTTTAAAGGAAGAACCACTGTATTCACTTATTTCTGGGTAGCTCTGTCTTTTTTTTGTGTCGCTCCTCTTTGGGTAGCCATGTCTTTTTGTGTCATTCTTTTTCTATCACCAATTCATGGTCACTGGGCCTGTACTTTGTCAGGATCTGTCTCTGCTTTGTATCTCTGTCCAAAGCAGAGATACTCTGCCAATTTGTATTCTCTTCTTAGGGCCAGATAACGATTGAGCTTGTTTTGTGTTTTAGTTTGACTGCGCCATTTTTCGAAAAAGGTTTCTCTCTTACTCATCCCATTTCTGTCTTTCTCAATCCCACCTCTCTACCACTCGTTCTCTTGTTTTCTCTCTCTGTCTCTTTCTCTCTCTCTCTTTTCCACTCGCTCTTTCTGCCCTGGTTACTGCTATCTGGGATTCTTGGGACGTCTCTATCCTAAACCCAAACTCTAACCTTAACCATAACCCTTACCTAACCCTAACCTTAACCCTGAACTATTTTAAATGTCAACTTCAATGGGGTAGGGATTTCCCAAGGATCCCGGATAGCTTGGACCTTTCTGCCCCCCTCTCTCCCTCCCACTCTGTCTCTTTCTCTATACTTTATCTCTCTTCCTCTCCCTCCCCCTTTTTCTCTCTCCCTCTCCCTCCCCCTTTTTCTCTCTCCCTTTCCTTTCCTTCTCTTCCATTCCCTCTCTCTCACTCTCCCCTTCTTTCAACCCCCCTCTCTCAATTCAATTCAGTAGACTTTATTGACATGTCAATTAAATTACTTACATTGTCAAAGTATACATATAACAAAAAAATGGTGGGACCAACAGCAATAAGGCATCAATAAGGCATCAATGGTCAGAGAGTCTGCCACCATGTACTGTCTATTTAGAGCCAAATAGCATTGAAGTTTACTTTGATTTTTTTGTGGTGTCTTTCCAGTAGGAGATATATTTGTATTTTTGATTTGTGATGATTTGGTTGGGCCTGATTTTCTGAGGGCTGTCCTGAGGCTCTATGGGATTGGTTAGGGTTAGTGAACTGAGCCTCAGAAACAGCTGACTGAGGGGACTCTTCTCTTGTTTCATCTCTTGACATTGTATGGCTGTATGATTAAATGTTTTGAGGTCACCTGTTTTTAGATGGTTGTAAAATGTGATGCCTCTTTTTTCTATTTGAATAAGGGGGCTTACTGGCCCAATTCTGCTCTACCTGCTTTATTTTGAGTTTTTCTTTGCACTTGCAATACAGTCTTGCAAAACTCTGCATGCAGTATTTCGATTGGACACTTGTCCCATTTGGTCAATTCATTATTAGAGAGTGGATCCCATACTTCACTGCCGTATAGAGCAATTGGTTCTATAACTGATTGAAACATTTTGAGCCAGATTCTAATTGGAATTTCGATTTTTATGTTCCTTTTACTGGCATAGAATGCTCTTCTTGCTTTGTCTCTCAGCTCGTTCACAGCCATGTGAAAGCTACCTGTGTTGCTGATATTTAGTCCTAGATACGTGTAGTTTTTGGTGTGTTCTAATAGAACTGTGTCCAAATAGAATTTATATTTGTGATCCTGATTTCCGGACCTCTATTGGAATTTCATTATATTCGTTTTTTTTTTATTTAACTGTCAGAGCCCAGGTCTGACAGAACCTGTGGAGATGATCTAGAGTCTCTCGCTCTCTAGTAGAATGTCATTGTCTGTAGTGACAGATCGGTTAAGATGGTCAGTGTGCTGACATCTCAGAGAGCCTCTTCTGTTTACGCTGCTCTGTCATTACTATCACACACACACACACACACACACACCAGAGGAATGCTTTAAGGTTGAAAGGACTGTGTGTATATGTGGGTGTGTGTGTGTCTCTGTGTGTGTGTGTGTATGTGTGTCTATTTGCTTGTGCGTGTTTTTCATGCAGTGTACCATGTATCATGCGAGAGTGACTTTGAAATTTGACGTCTATCCATGTCCTGAGGATGTCAGGAAATGCCTTCAAAACCGGCCACTAGGGGCAACAGTGAGCACTATTACCATTAAGTAAGCTTGGGTTTTGCATTGTGGACGGGGGTGGCAGATGGGCGTAATCCTATACCTCTGGATCAAAAGGTTGTGTGTCCGATCCCAAATCTTAACCCTTACCTTAACCATTTGGAAAGAGTGCCTAAACTTCATGTTTTAAATAGGGCTGCCCCCGACCCAAAAAAATCTTGGTCGACCAAGATTCATCAATGCTAAAACGTGTATTTATGCATATATAGACACACCATATGTGTTTTAATAAAAGCAACTATATGCACTGAGCTTGTCTGATGATTTAAGCACACTGTTTGATGAAATAATTAAGACACACTAATTATTCAATAGTGAGCAAGAGATCAAGACAACCAGAAGAAAAAACCCTGTTCCCGACCCTACCCTCCTTCCCAACCCTACCCGCTATCCAACGCGGGAGAAAGCGCTCACTGAAGATTCAGTTCAGCACATTTTAGAGCGCCACTGCAGCGGCCGCGCCTGTCGTGGAAATTCTATTCAAGTGAGAGAGACTGTCATTTCTTCAAACAATTAATCTTTACTTGATATCGGTTAATTATTGCAATAATGGAGCTGGTCAACGAAAAACCTGTAGATTATTTGTTGAGAGCCCAACGAACAGGAAATGCTGACGTCTTATATAGTGGACCTAAAAATGTTTATTCATGGCTGGTTCTACCCCTCCCCGGCAAATTAGGAGCTACCTTGTTTTCTTCTTTTGGCTATGTGTATCAGTTCATAGCGCACAAACAAGTGGTAACGTTAGTTCCGTTTTACTTAAACTCGAGTCACACCATGTCCTTGACGCTAGAGGGAACCATCCTTATGAAAAGTACAGCATTGGTAGTTAAGAAATACCCTAGCAATAGAAAGAGATCTATCAATATTCATACAGATATAATCAACAAAGCAAAGCAAGTAATTACGTACATTTTTCCCTGACACGCCCGCACCCGATAGCAGTGCTTTTGACAGAGGAGTGTGGAACTGTGTGCTACAGAGACAGAAATGTTTGGCATGGCAGAAGGCTGCCAGAAGAGAGAATGACATTTGATTTTGATTTGATTATTGTTCCCTTTCCATTCATTCCCCTTTCCCCTAAACCTTAAAATTGTAAACTTATAGGAAATAAACCCAAACCTTTATTTTTCAACTGCAATTTCGCTTAAAGTCTCCTGATTATTATACACCACAGGCCTATACTTTTATTTGACCCCAACAACCAGGTAGCAACTTTATAATGCCTTTATTGTGGTAGTTAATCTGAATTAAACCTACAGTAACCTAGGTTAAAACAGCCGAAGCCTAAGCAATGACTCACTGACTCCAAGCACGAATAGCCTATGTCTCTCAAAAGTGATATATTGCAAAATGGAAAAATCATATAGACTATCAAATAAAAAGCAGATGGATTAAAAAAATAACAAATTGAACCATAAGCAATAAAATTGTGCTTAATTAAAATAAATGACGAACAGCAGCAGTTACAGCCAGTAGGCCTAGTATTCAATCAACATAGTTGAACAGTATTACAGTAAATATATTATTAACATAGTTGAACATCTAACAGTAAATAATATATTAGGTTTAATAATGAATAAAATGTATAAATAACAAAATAGCCTAAAGATCAAGTTGTTACCTATCACAACAGTAGGCTAGGCTATTTAAATCACCTTCAACAGCAGCTTATAAACTATAATGCTGAACATAAAATGGCTTGTATTGGCCTAGGCTATTTAAACAAAAATAAGCATAGGCTATTGCATAATTCCAAACATTTAGCAGCCTGCATAATAGCTTAATAATTTCTCTTAATAGCTTAATCATATCTGTCAACTGTATCGGACTGGCCTACTTACTCACATACACTACATGACCAAAAGTATGTGGACACCTGCTCGTCGAACATATCATTCCAAAATCATGGGCATTAATATGGAGTTGGTCCCCCCTTTGCTGCTTTAACAGCCTACACTCTTCTGGGAAGGCTTTCCACTAGATGTTGGAACATTGCTGCGGGGACTTGCTTCCATTCAGCCACGAGCATTAGTGAGGTCAGGCACTGATGTTGGGCGATTAGGCCAAGCTCGCAGTCGGTGTTCCAACTCATCCCAAAGGTGTTCGATGGAGTTGAGGTCAGGGCTCTGTGCAGGCCAGTCAAGTTCTTCCACACCGATCTCGACAAACTATTTCTGTATGGACCTCGCTTTGTGCACAGGGGCATTGTCATGCTGAAATAGGAAAGGGCCCTCCCCAAACTGTTGCCACAAAGTTGGAAGCACAGAATTGTCTAGAATGTCACTGTATGCTGTAGCGTTAAGATTTCCTTTCACTGGAACTAAGGGGCCTAGCCCGAACCATGAAAAACAGCCACAGACCATTATTCCTCCTACACCAAACTTTACAGTTGGCACTATGCATTGAGGCAGTTAGCATTCTCCTGGCATACGCCAAACCCAGATTCATCCGTCGGACTGCCAGATGGTGATGCGTGATTCATCACTCCAGAGAACACGTTTCCACTGCTCCAGAGTCCAATGGCGGCGAGCTTTACACCACTCCAGCCGATGCTTGGCATTGCGCATGGTGATCTTAGGCTTGTATGCGGCTGCTTGGCCATGGAAACCCATTTCATGAAGCTCCCGACAAACAGTTATTGTGCTGATGTTGCTTCCATAGGCAGTTTGGAACTCTGTAGTGAGTGTTGCAACCGAGGACAGACAGTTTTTACGCGCTACAAGCTTCAGCACTCAGCGGTCCCGTTCTGTGAGCTTGTGTGGCCTATCACTTCGCGGCTGAGCCATTGTTGCTCCTAGATGTTTCCACTTCACAATAACAGCACTTACAGTTGACCGGGGCAACTCTAGCAGGGCAGAAATTTGACGAACTGACTTGTTGGAAAGGTGGCATCCTATGACGGTGCCACGTTAAGTCACTGAGCTCTTCAGTAAGGCCATTCTACTGCCAATGTTTGTCTATGGAGATTACATGGCTGTCTGGTCGATTTTATACACCTGTCAGTAACGGGTGTGGCTGAAATAGACAAATTCACAAATTTGAAAGGGTTTCCACATACTTTTGTATATATAGTGTAGGCTGCAGCTGAAAAGCCTACTTCCCCAATCTTTTCAAGTTATGAGACAGGGACACCAGATTGTCAACATTTTCAGGCAGAAGGCAACTCCTCATTTTATTGACTATAAACCTTGCCTTGGAAAAGATCCGCTCTGATGGAGTGGAGGTGGCCGGGAAGGAAAGGAGGGACAGTATTTCGCTACTCTGGCCAGCTTCGGATACCTGTCCTCGTTTTTTCCCCACCAAGCTAGCGGTCCAACGTCGACGTTCATTCTATCTTGGAGATAATCCTTCATTTCTTTTTTGCTATCACCTTGATCCTCTGTCTCTCCTTCATCTCCACACAGGAGCATCTTGATCTCCCGCTCCCGCTCCCACTCCTTGTCTGTTTTCTTTTTTTGTTGTGCGGGTTCCTCCTCTTCATCTGTGGATGTAGAGCTGTCTCTGTCTCCCTCAGCGGGCCCTGGCTCCTCTGGCTGCACCGCGTTAAACGGTCGGCCAGCTGGGACACGTTGATGTAGGCTTCATCATGTTTTGCATCGTCATAGAACGAAAGCTGATTGAATCGGGGGTCTATGACTGCTGCTTGGACGTATAGACTACTCTCAAATAGTCGGTCGTTGAACTGCCATCATCTTTTGTCAGTTTCCCCCACCAGCTTTGTTTAAGTACTCTTAGTGGTGGGGCTGTCGTCCTCCACTACAGCCAAGTGGGAGGGAGGGAGAGGGAGGGAGGGAGATTGAGAGAGAATAATTAGAGAGAGAGGGATGTTGGAGGGAGTATTGAGAAAGAGGGAAGAAGTGAGAAAGATGGGAAAATTAGAGCGAAATGAGAATGAATTGAAAGAGGGAGAGCGAGATAGAAGATAGAGGGAGAGAGAATGAGGGATGGAGAGAAAGAGATAAAAAGAGGGAGGGGGAATTGAGAGTGCTCTTATTGACATTCTCTCATCTCTCTTATCTCAATGGTGTTCTGGTTGATCAGTGGTGAAAAGGATCCTGGGTAAACGAATGGGGACAGGGTGCAGAAAGCTAGTTTGTGTGTGTGTGCATATGTGTGTTTGTGCGCACTCTGTCTGTAGCAATAGACCTCCAAACCAGGAAATGTATTGCCCATCACACTTTGGATGAGAGACTCTTCTAAGGTCCAGCCGGTTTCATTTTCAGTAAAGAACGTGTAGACTCTATGTCAGGGTTGGGCAACTTTGATGTGGGTGGTGGGGGCCACAAAAAATATGAACTCATCATGGGGGGTCTGCATACCCACATCCATACCCACACATGTGAGAGCCGGCCCTAGCCTTTGGTGGGCCGTTAGCGAAAATGTGTTTCCCCCACCTTGCGATCAAAACATTCCTTCCTACATACAAATGCATACACACGCTATACATGCACACATGTGTGCATATGCTATTCATGCAGCCACGCATGCATACACACATGTACAGTGCCTTCAGAAAGTATTGCCATCCCTTGACCTTTTCCACATTTTGTTATGTTAGAGCCTGAATTTAAAATTTATTAAATTGAGATTTTTTTATCACTGGCATATACTCAATACCACATAATGTCAAAGTGGAATTAGGTTTTTAGAAATAAAAAATAATAACAAAAATACATGAAAAACTGAAATGTCTTGAGTCAGTAAGTATTCAACCCCTTTGTTATGGCAAGCCTAAATCAGTTCAGGAGTACAACTTTGCTTAAGAAGTCACATAATAAGTTGCATGGACTATAATAATAATAGTGTTTAACATGATTTATGAATGTATACGGACAATTCCTTCAACCTCATGGCTTGGTTTTTGCTCTGACATGCACTATCAACTGTGGGACCTTAGTTGCATTCGGAAAGTATTCAGCCCACTTTTCTTTTTTCACATTTTGTTAAAGCCATATTCTAAAATGTATTAAATAATTGTTTTTCCTCATCAATCTACACACAATACCCCATAATCACAAAGAAATTACAGGTTTTTAGAAATGTTTGCGAATGTATTAAAAATAAAAAAACAGAAATACCCTTAAGTATTCAGACCCTTTGCTATGAGACTCGAAATTGAGCTCAGGTGCATCGTGTTTCCATTGATCATCATTGAGATGTTTCTACAACTTGATTGGAGTCCACCTGTGGTAAATTCAATTGATTGGACATTATTTGGAAAGGCACAAACCTGTCTATATAAGGTCCCACAGTTGACAGTGCATGTCAGAGCAAAAACCAAGCCATGAGGTTGAAGGAATTGTCCGTAGAGCTCCGAGACAGGATTGTGTAGAGGCACAGATCTGGGGAAGGGTACCAGAAAATGTCTGCAGCATTGAAGGTCCCCAAGAACACAGTGGCCTCCATCATTCTTAAATGGTTGAAGTTTTGAACCACCAAGACTCTTCCTAGAGCTGGCCACCCGGCCAAACTGAGCAATCGGGGGAGAAGGATCTTGGTCAGGGGGGTGATCAAGAACTAGATGGTCACTCTGACAGAGCTCCAGAGTTCCTCTGTGGAGATGGGAGAACAGGTGGATTCCAATCAAGTTGTAGAAACATCTTAAGGATGATCAATGGAAACAGTATGCACCTGCACCGAGTCTCATAGCAAAGGGTCTGAATACTAATGTAAATAAGGTAGTTCTATTTAGTTTTTTAAGTACATTTACTAATATTTCTAAAAACCTGTTTTCGCTTTGTCATTATGGGGTATTGTGTGTAGATTGATTTAATATATATATATATATATATTGAATCCATTTTAGAATAAGGCTGTAACGTAAGAGGTCTGAATACTTTCTGAATGCACTGTATATAAAAGTATGTGGACACCACTTCAAATTCGTGGATTTGGCTATTTCAGCCACACCCGTTGCTGACAGGTGTATAAAATCGAGCACACAGCCATGCAATCTCCATAGACAAACTTTGGCAGTAAAATGGCATTACTGAAGAGGTCAGTGACTTTCAACGTGGCACTATCATAGGATGCCACCTTTCCAACAAGTCAGTTCGTCAAATTTCTTCCCTGCTAGAGCTGCCCCAGTCAACTGTAAGTGCTGTTATTGTGAAATGGAATCGTCTAGGAGCAACAACGGCTCAGCCGTAAAGTGGTAGGCCACAAAAGATCACAGCACGTGACTGCTGAGTGCTGAAACTTGTAGCATGTGAAAATCGTGTGTCCTCGGTTGCAACACTCACTACCGAGTTCTGAACTGCCTCTGGAAGCAACATCAGCACAATAACTGTTTGTCTGGAGCTTCATGAAATGGGTTTCCATGGCCAAGCAGCCACACACAATCCTAAGATCACCATGCGCAATGCCAGGCGTCGGCTGGAGTGGTGTAAAGCTCGCTGCCATTGGACTCTGGATGAATCTGTGTTTGGCGAATGCCAGGAGAACGTTACCTGCCCGAATGCATAGTGCCAACTGTAAAGTTTGTTGGAGGAGGAATAATGGTCTGCGGCTGTTTTTCATGGTTCGGGCTAGGTCCATTTGTTCCAGTGAAGGGAAATTTTAATGCTACAGCATACAATGACATTCTAGGCGATTCTGTGCTTCCAACTTTGTGGCAACAGTTTGGGGAAGGCCCTTTCCCTTTTCAGCATGACAATGCCCCTGTGCACAAAGCATGGTCAATACAAAAATGGTTTGTCGAGATCGGTGTGGAATAACTCTATTGGCCTGCACAGAGCCGTGACCTCAACCCCATCGAACACCTTTGGGATGAATTTGAACGCCGACTGCGAGCCAGGCCTAATCGCCCAACATCAGTGTCCGACCTCACTGATGCTCTTGTGGCTGAATGGAAGCAAGTCCCCGCAGCAATGTTCCAACATCTAGTGGAAAGCCTTCCCAGAAGAGTGGAGGCTGTTATAGCAGGAAAGGGAGGACCAACTCCATATTAATGCCCATGATTTTTGAATGAGATGTGCGACGAGCAGGTGTCCACATGATTCTGGTCATGTAGTGTAATTTGCTGTTTGTAGGCAGGGAGTAGGAACAAAGAGACATAATCTGATTAGCCGAAGTGGGGGCAGTGGATGGCTTTGTACGCGTGACTGATTTTTGTGTGTACATGGTCAAGCACACTGGATCCTATTGTGGGGCAGGATACATGTTGGTGATATTTTGGGAAATTTTTTAAGACGGGCTTGGTTAAAGTCGCAGTGCAGTGAGACTGGAGGATGGAATTCAGGGAGAAAGGGTTATCAAAGGTCATCACCATGCCAACATTCTGTGCCCGCTGGTGCGTAGGCCGTGGAATCATTTCCTCAGGATTTGTGTGGAGATCAGTATGTTTATACAGAGGTGAAGTGTTAATGGTCCTGTCTGAGACTAGGGCTGTACTGTTACAAACACTGGAGTATAGTTGCATACAGACAGATCCACTGCCAGAGATATGGGACCATTAAGTATCTCAGCGGACGAGTGCTGTCCCCCTGTATTCTTATTCATTATGATACAAATCTGTGTAATGGGGGTCAGTGTGCAGCTAACAGCTTTGCTTCCTCCACTGTCCGACTGCCCCATACTGGGCTCGAACCAGTGATCCTCTGCTTCGCAACACGTGCCCTCCCTCCTTGACAATGTACCAATGGTTTGAGCCACCCAAAAGGTACCGATTGGATGGCTCCATTCGCAACATTTCAAGCTAGCTGTGGAGAGAGCTTACGGCACGTTCTTAACTCCATTACGCTAACACTCCCTATACTAAAGGCGTCCACATACATATGTTTGGTTTGCTCCTAGCAGAACCTGTCTAGGCGACGCGAACGTCTGTGCTCGCATACTCCCTAAAGACCTTCACTTGAAAAACTAGGAAAAAGTGGCAATATTACTGTTTGTCCCTGTTGAGCCACCGTTACTCACTGTTTGTAGGAGCTAACCATGTTCATGAATGAGGTGGTATACCTAATAAAGTGGCCACTGAGTGTATATCCATTCATTTTGAGATATTTGGCGAAATAGACATACAGTGGGGGAAAAAAGTATTTAGTCAGCCACCAATTGTGCAAGTTCTCCCACTTAAAAAGATGAGAGAGGCCTGTAATTTTCATCATAGGTACACGTCAACTATGACAGACAAAATGAGAAAAAAAAATCCAGAAAATCACATTGTGGGATTTTTAATGAATGTATTTGCAAATTATGGTGGAAAATAAGTATTTGGTCAATAACAAAAGTTTCTCAATACTTTGTTATATACCCTTTGTTGGCAATGACACAGGTCAAACGTTTTCTGTAAGTCTTCACAAGGTTTTCACACACTGTTGCTGGTATTTTGGCCCATTCCTCCATGCAGATCTCCTCTGGAGCAGTGATGTTTTGGGGCTGTCGCTGGGCAACACAGACTTTCAACTCCCTCCAAAGATTTTCTATGGGGTTGAGATCAGGAGACAGGCTAGGCCACTCCAGGACCTTGAAATGCTTCTTACGAAGCCACTCCTTCATTGCCCGGGCGGTGTGTTTGGGATCATTGTCATGCTGAAAGACCCAGCCACGTTTCATCTTCAATGCCCTTGCTGATGGAAGGAGGTTTTCACTCAAAATCTCACGATACATGGCCCCATTCATTCGTTCCTTTACACGGATCAGTCGTCCTGGTCCCTTTGCAGAAAAACAGCCCCAAAGCATGATGTTTCCACCCCCATACTTCACAGTAGGTATGGTGTTCTTTGGATGCAACTCAGCATTCTTTGTCCTCCAAACACGACGAGTTGAGTTTTTACCAAAAAGTTATATTTTGGTTTCATCTGACCATATGACATTCTCCCAATCCTCTTCTGGATCATCCAAATGCACTTCAGACGGGCCTGGACATGTACTGGCTTAAGCAGGGGGACACGTCTCGCACTGCAGGATTTGAGTCCCTGGCGGCGTAGTGTGTTACTGATGGTAGGCTTTGTTACTTTGGTCCCAGCTCTCTGCAGGTCATTCACTAGGTCCCCCCGTGTGGTTCTGGGATTTTTGCTCACTGTTCTTGTGATCATTTTGACCCCACGGGGTGAGATCTTGCGTGGAGCCCCAGATCGAGGGAGATTATCAGTGGTCTTGTATGTCTTCCATTTCCTAATAATTGCTCCCACAGTTGATTTCTTCAAACCAAGCTGCTTACCTATTGCAGATTCAGTCTTCCCAGCCTGGTGCAGGTCTACAATTTTGTTTTTGGTGTCCTTTGTCAGCTCTTTGGTCTTGGCCATAGTGGAGTTTGGAGTGTGACTGTTTGAGGTTGTGTACAGGTGTCTTTTATACTGATAACAAGTTCAAACAGATGCCATTAATACAGGTAACGAGTGGAGGACAGAGGAGCCTCTTAAAGAAGAAGTTACAGGTCTGTGAGAGCCAGAAATCTTGCTTGTTTGTAGGTGACCAAATACTTATTTTCCACCATAATTTGCAAATAAATTCATAAAAAATCCTACAATGTGATTTTCTGGATTTTTTTTTCTCAATTTGTCTTTCATAGTTGACGTGTACCTATGATGATAAATTACAGGCCTCTCTCATCTTTTTAAGTGGGAGAACTTGCACAAATAGTGGCTGACTAAATACTTTTTTGCCCCACTGTATGTCCCTATTTCCCCAAAACAATTGCATTCTCAAAATTCTAAGAGCAGTCTTTTATTTAACAAGCTAGCTATTTATCTGCTACCATTTGCCTTTTTTTTGTGCCTTTTTTGTGGTTTACATTCTGTTGTTTGAAACATTAGGAACACCGTCCTAATATTGAGTTGCACCGCCTTTTGCCCTCAGAACAGCCTAAATTCATCGGGGCATGGACTCTACAAGTTGTCGAAAGCATTCCACTGGGATGCTGGCCCATGTTGACTCCAATGCTTCCCACAGTTGTGTCAAGTTGGCTGGATGTCCTTTGGGTGGTGGACCATTTTTGATAGACACGGGAAACTGTTGAGCGTGAACAACACAGCAGCGTTGCAGTTCTTGACACACTCAAACCGGTGCGCCTGGCACCTACTACCATACCCCGTCCAAAGGCACTTCAATATTTTGTCTTGCCCATTCACCCTCTGAATGGCACACGTACGCAATCCATGTCTCAATTTTCTCAAGGCTTAAAAATCCTTCTTTAACCTGTCTCTTTCCCTTCATCTACACTGATTGAAGTGGATTTAACAGGTGACATCAATAAGTGAGCTTACCAATATTCTGTCCAGGGGTTTGAATAGTATGTAGTGTTATCTGGTAGGTACAGTAATAGGTAGGTAAGTAGTTCAGGCCAAAGCTAGTCAGCATACTATCATGATACACACTCCATTCCCACACATGGTGTGGATGTCATGGACTGCATACTCATACTTTCACGTTAATGCACACGTAGTCAGGTTACAGAACAATTAGGCAGGCCGAGGGCCCCTAGACGTAGCAAGTATAGCTTTACAGTAGGTTTGTCTAATCGGTTCCATAACAGTAGGCCTATTTGTACTGGGCCGGTGTCTTCCGATTCTTGTCCCGGGGGCCCAAGGGGTTCCGCAAAAGGGGATGAGGTGTGCGTCGTTCTGGGTCTCCGGGGCCAGGATTGGGAGACACTGTCAGGCATATGCAATCATCAAATTAATGATGGTTAGCTGCAGCCATTTTATTATTTTGTTTTCCTAATCCAAACTCACAACCTAGCTGGTGTTTTTGTTGTCAGTTGTGTTGCAGTGTTGTTCTCGTATTGTATGAATTAGTTGTTTACTCTGAGATTATTTGTGGATACGGCCCTGGTCGGTGTTTTCTCGTGTGTGTGTGTGTGTGTGTGTGTGTGGAGGATCCTCAGAGGAGGAAGGGGAGGACTATCCTCAGTGAGTTTCATAAAAATACAAATTGTAAAACATTTAAAAAGTTATCCTTTTTATAGAAAACTATGCTAAATATATTCACAAAATATGAGTCACCACATAATTTATGAATACACACTGTTTTGCAATGATGGTCTACAGTAGCCTCAACAGCAGTCTGTAGGGTAGCACAATGGTGTAGCCGGAGGACAGCTAACTTCCGTCCTCCTCTGGTTACATTGACTTCAATACAAAACCTAGGAGGCTCATGGTTCTCACCCCCTTCCATAGACTTACACAGTAATTATGACAACTTCCGGAGGACATCCTCCAACCTATCAGAGCTCTTGCAGCATGAACTGACATGTTTTCCACCCAATCAAAGGATCAGAGAATTAATCTATTACTGAAAGCATAAGCTACAGCTAGCTAGCACTGCAGTGCATAAAATGAGGTGTATAGTTGACTCAAAGAGAGAAAGACAATAGTTGAACAAATTAATTTCTTCAAAAATGAAGGAGAAGCAAGAGAGAGATAGAGAGAGATTTCACTTTTAGTTTCACTGCTAGCAAATGCAGCTAGCTAGTTTAGCCTACTCAAACACCCTGCTCCAACAGAGGGATGCTATGTTAGCTAGCTTGCTATGACTATCCAACACAACACTGGAACTCTTCCAAGTCAAGGTAAGCTTTTGGTTTTACTAATGTATTGCCACCAGGACCCGCAGGTGTAAGTGCTAAACTGCTTACTGACTGTACACTGTAACTTTACTGCATGATTGTAGCGGGTTGACAACAATGTAGGCTGTGTGTAGCGGTTATATGGTTTGGCTTGAAAAGGTTTTTTCGCCTGGTCACATACAGCTGATGTGTTGTGCATTGCAGTCCACAAGGGAAGGGAAAAGGTGAGAGAAGGGTAGCGCATAGATGTGAGAAGGAATAGAATGTGGCTGCTATGAAAGTGAACCGTGTTGATGCGTTTTCAGGGGTGAATTCATTCCGCCGTATCTGTTGAAAAACGTTTCTTAAACGGAAGCAAAGGAAACGGGTTAAACATACCTGAATTTGTCCAATAGAAACTCTTGTTTGCAACTGTTGACTAATGATTACACCCTAGATCAGCTAGATACAGGCAAGAGTGCAAGGCAGCATGGAATATGTCACTGTCTGGCACCTCACATTTTTCTCTCGACCTGTGTGCACCTACGTTGTGAACTTTCATTCATAGGCTAGGTTGTAGCAACCTCATGATGGGTTTAGGGGAGAATCATGTAGTAGCCTAAACCTATCGCTGTTACATTGAACTGGGTGAATGGAATATGAATGATAGAAATAAGACCATGCTCATGAAAAGTAAAAATCGTCCTCCCTCATCTTAAACGGCACCGACCGCCACTGGTGTGTATGTGTGTGTATTCTGTAGGATACCACCACTGGCAATTTTAGCATGTAAATCTTGGTGGGGCAAGATCAACCAATTTTTTAAATGCATGCCACCGAAGCTACTAAACTACACAACACCACACTACACAATACATTAAATGCACTATAATGGTGACAAACGGTGCCCACAAACTGTTAGGGCCTACATAAAGCTGTCCCGACAGCGAAGCTTTCTTTTCAGCACAATGGGGTGAATCCTTACCACCGCTACACCTGGCTACCTTGTGGAGCCTCGTCTGGCAGCGAAACAGTTCAGCCTCATTTACTGCCTTTTTAAAACCATAGCTGATATGGCTGACTTGCTTAACTAAATATGGTTTCTACTGACTCATTGAGAATTTGTGTAACTCGATAAGAACCGCATTCTCTGTCAATAATAACAAATGCCGACATGAGTTTTAACTTTTGAACCATACACAATCATGATTACGTTTATGTTCAGTAAATTCATCTTTGTTCTTATAACATTAACACTTAGCTCTATGTATAAGCAAGTGTAAGCAAACGAGCTGCGACAAGGTAGGCCTATTCGTTAAGCACTTCCGAAATGGACAGCAACATAAATTCAGATGTTAGTTCAGATAAATTCAGCAGTTTATCACCTTATCCATTTTTCAGTTAAGTCCTTAACTTTACTCTTCTTTAAGTCACCGCACAGAGAGATAGAGAGACACGGACTCGGCGGTTAGCCTACCATTGGATGTATTTTATTATGTGGTCTAAAAAGGAAGTACAATACAATCACGAGGATCCACTTTTATAGACAATATACCGACGCACAAACAGCGCATTGCGCAAACAAAACAACCCTTGCAATATGAACTGGAATTACATGGGTCTATTACTGAACTTTTTGTTGAACTTTTGTTGAATAGGAAGACTGTCGCTGGCAAACATTGTTACAGACCAAACAACATTACAGTATATACTATCCCCGCCTCGTGGAGCTTATTATAATACACAAAGTAAGCAAAACAATGAAATGCATAATTCTAACATTGTCTAACATTATGAATAAGAAACTAATGAGATAGACCTACTGTATATAATCAATATAACAACTGAGATGTACAAACTATGGCATAGGGAAACTATGGCATAGGGGAACGATGAGCAGATAAGAGGCAAGCCGTAATTTAGATTAAGACACGAGTGAACTGAGATGCACATAGCCTATATGCCTATTCGTTCAGCCACACAATTTAATGCATGCTATAATTCTGGCAAGCATGTACCTAACGTTAGTTTCCTCCGTTTAATGGTTGTGAAGGCCGATGGCTCGCCTATATGCGGTGTCTAGCTGAGCCACAATGTTTGATTTCCCCAGTTATCCGAGTTTGACAGGATTGTCTACATGTGATGCACAATTCTCATGTTTTGAAAACCTTTCAGACAGATTTCTAAAATCCTTAAACCAGAGTTGGACCACACTACCGAATAGCAAGCAGAGGAAGCAAAATAGTGATTGCTCTGTGACACTTGCAGTTAGCCACTGCTTCCTTCCAAACCACTCATTGTTGAATTTGCGATTTCCGACTTGCAGTAGCGGTGCGTGGGTAAAATCACAGGGGAAGTCAGAAAAAAAAAGCCATATGTGTTGTGATTATTGCGTTGTTTGCTCTATAACCTGTTAGTTCATATGCCTTGCGACCGTGATACAGTATATAGGCCTAAAGGCCGGTACAATAAGAAGACACAGTGGCGGAATAAATTCAACCACACCTTTGTTTCATTCCAAAACCGGAGAGTAACCTCTGTCAGGGGAAGTCCACAAAGCATATTGCATGTAACAAACAGTTACATGACCTACTGCATGGTCAAGCAAGTTAATGTTTCTGACATTTTCGGACCACTAACCAACTATTGATTTAGAACTACGTAGTTACCGCAAGTCGCAAAGAAAACAGGAGCTGCCTCCTCTATTCCAACACCATTTCAACATCAACATTTCAACATCAAAAGATACCAAAAACGATTTAGTCCAACCAACGTCAGCTAAATATGATGTTGCTGTCTATGTTTCTGATTTCTCTCTCTGTGTGTGTGTGTGTGTGTGTGTGTGCGTGTGTGCATACATACGCGTTTAAGCAAGTAGCAAAAACATGTTGACTCACCCTACTTGTAGAGAAACACCAATGCCATCCTCCTCTCTTTCATGTTGACGAAACGGTCTATCACTCTGTCATACAGTAAACGCCTATTTTTGTTGTCCTAGGTTACCTGGCTAAAATGCTTTCTCGCTAGCTAACTTCCTTTCATGGGCAACGTTAGCTAGTTTACATTAGCTTTCTAAATCTAGCTACATATTGAACTTCCATCCTCTCAGGCCACGGGCACAATGTATGAATTCATGGTTGGATCAAATTCAGCGTTATAATCATTGGACAGTACGGAGAATTAAGTAAAACCACAATCCCTATCTCCATCCATGGGTAATTTAGGAAAGGGACACTTTTAGCAAGCTAGCTAGCCACCGGAGGACAACAACACAATGAGATGCAACAATTCAAGTTGTTTCTTTCAATGACATATGCTCTCAATGCAATTTGATAGGAGTGACGCCAAATCGAAACTGGCTTCCCTTGACACAAGGGTGGCCAGATGCTCTCTGATTTCCCTTGCATTTAATGCTACGGGCGCCAACAATGTCATACTCTTTTGGACCAGACCGCATCAGATACAGTTGCTTGCGAAAGTATTTTGGGGGGTTTGTATCATTTATACAACATGCCTACCACTTTGAAGATGCAAAATATTTGTTATTGTGAAACAAACAAGAAATAAGACCAAAAAACTGAACTTGAGCGTGCATAACTATTCACTCCCCCAACGCCAATACTTTGTAGAGCCACCTTTTGCAGCATTTACAGTGTCAGTTTGGCACCGCTGTGGATGTGATGAGGAGTCAGGCGCAGGACACAGAGGTTTAGTCCAACAAACTTTACTATAGTAAAGTGAACAATAATCAATACACGACCTCGAAATACAGAGGCGAGAACAGTACGCAACATGCGTAAAACAAAACATGTAGAGCGCAAAACACGCAGCTCAAACGACACGTGGACATCAACACACAATATAACTAACACAAAACAGGGAACTTATAGGACACGTAATTAGGACACAAACAGACACAGGTGTACCAGACAGACCAAAGCAATCAACACACGAAACATACAACGGTGGCAGCTAGTATTCCGGGGACGGCGAACGCCGAAGCCTGCCCGAACCAGGAGGAGGAGCAGCCTCGGCCGAAACCGTGACAGTACCCCCCCCTTGACGCGCGGCCCTAGCCGTGCGCCGACCCCGGTCTCGGGGACGGCCAGGAGGACGCGGACCCGGGCGCGTGGGATGCCCACGGTGGAACTCTGTCAGGAGGGATGGGTCGAGGATGTCCCTCCTAGGCACCCAGCACCGTTCCTCCGGACCGTACCCCTCCCACTCCACGAGATACTGGAGACCACTCCTCCGGCGCCTCGAGTCCAATATAGTCCGGACCCTGTACGCCGGTGCCCCCTCGATGTCCAAAGGGGGTGGAGGGGTCTCTCCTATCTCCTCCTCTTGGAGTGGACCAGCTACCACCGGCCTGAGAAGAGACACATGGAACGAGGGGTTAATATTTTTGTACTCAATAGGCAGTTGTAATCTGTAACACACCTCGTTCAATCTTCTCAGGACTTTGAAGGGCCCCACAAACCGCCGACCCAGCTTCCGGCAGGGCAGGCGGAGGGGCAGGTTTCGAGTCGAGAGCCAGACTCGATCTCCCGGTGCGTACACCGGCCCCTCACTGCGGTGGCGATCGGCGCTCGCCTTGTGTTGACGGATGGCACGCTGCAGATGGACATGGGCAGCGTCCCACGTCTCCTCCGAGCGCCGAATCCACTCGTCCACCGCAGGGGCCTCGGTCTGGCTCTCGTGCCACGGTGCCAGGACCGGCTGATACCCTAAAATACACTGGAAAGGTGTTAATCCGGAGGAGGAGTGGCGGAGAGAGTTCTGGGCCATCTCTGCCCAGGGGATATACCTCGACCACTCCTCCGGCCGGTCCCGGCAATAGGACCTCAAAAACCTACCCACATCCTGGTTCACACGTTCAACCTGCCCATTGCTCTCTGGGTGGTACCCCGAGGTAAGGCTAACCGAGACCCCCAGGCGTTCCATGAAAGCCCCCCAGACTCTGGAGGTGAACTGGGGACCTCGGTCGGACACAATATCCTCGGGGACCCCATAGTGCCGGAACACGTGGGTAAAGAGGGCCTCGGCGGTCTGTAGGGCAGTAGGGAGACCCGGCAGTGGGAGGAGACGACAGGCCTTAGAAAACCGATCCACAACGACCAAAATGGTGGTATTACCCTGGGAAGGGGGTAGATCGGTCACAAAATCCACCGAGAGGTGGGACCATGGTCGTTGTGGAACGGGCAGAGGATGTAACTTACCCCTGGGCAAATGTCTAGGTGCCTTACACTGGGCACACACCGAGCAGGAGGAGACATAAACCCTCACATCCCTGGCTAACGTTGGCCACCAGTATTTCACGCTAAGGCAGTGCACCGTCCGACCAATACCAGGATGTCCAGAGGAGGGTGATGTATGAGCCCAAGAAATAAGCCGATCACGAACCTCGAGCGGAACGTACGTCCGCCCCACAGGACACTCGGGGGGAGTAGGGTCGGTACGCAGCGCCCGCTCGATTTCCGTATCGACCTCCCACACTACCGGAGCCACCAGACAAGACTCCGGCAGTATGGAAGTAGGCTCAATGGACCTCTCCTCTGTGTCATACTGCCGGGACAGGGCGTCTGCCTTACCGTTCTGGGACCCAGGGATGTATGTGATCTTAAAAACAAACCGGGTCAGGAACATGTTCCACCTAGCCTGACGAGGGTTCAATCTCCTAGCTGCCCGGATGTACTCCAGGTTACGGTGATCAGTCAGAATGAGGAAAGGGTGTTGAGCCCCCTCAAGCCAATGCCTCCACACCTTTAGGGCCTGGACTACAGCTAACAGCTCCCTGTCCCCAACGTCATAATTGCGCTCCGCCGAGCTGAGCTTCTTAGAGTAGAACGCACAGGGGCGGAGCTTAGGTGGCGTGCCGGACCGTTGTGACAGGACTGCCCCAATACCGGTCTCGGACGCGTCCACCTCTACTTGGAAAGGCAAAGAGGGATCCGGATGCGCCAGCACCGGGGCCGAGACGAACAGGTTCTTCAGCTTGACAAATGCCCTGTCCGCCTCAGCTGACCACCGCAAGCGCACCGGACCCCCCTTTAGCAGGGACGTAATGGGAGCTGCAACCTGTCCAAAGCCCCGGATAAACCTCCGGTAGTAATTAGCAAAACCCAAGAACCGCTGCACCTCTTTTACGGTGGTTGGAGTTTGCCAATTACGCACAGCCGCTACCCGATCTACCTCTATCTCCACGCCAGACGCGGACAACCGATAACCCAAAAAGGAGACGGACTCCTGGAAGAACAGGCATTTCTCTGCCTTGACATACAAGTCATGCTCCAACAGTCGTCTCAATACTCGGCGCACCTGGGCTACATGCTCGGCTCGTGTAGAAGAATACACTAGAATGTCGTCAATGTACACCACTACACCCTGCCCATGCATGTCCCGAAAAATCTCGTCAACAAAGGATTGGAAGACTGAAGGAGCATTCATTAACCCGTATGGCATGACGAGATACTCGTAATGACCCGAGGTGGTGCTAAATGCTGTTTTCCATTCATCCCCCTCCCTAATGCGCACCAAATTGTACGCGCTCCTGAGATCCAACTTTGTGAAGAACCGCGCTCCGCGTAATGACTCCGTCATCGTCGCAATCAGTGGAAGTGGGTAACTGTATTTTACTGTGATCTGATTGAGACTACGGTAATCAATACACGGGCGCAATCCCCCATCCTTCTTCTTTACAAAGAAGAAACTCGAGGAGACCGGAGAAGTAGAGGACCGTATGTATCCCTGTGCCAAGGACTCGGCTATGTAAGTCTCCATAGCCGCAGTTTCCTCTTGAGACAGGGGATACACATGACTCCTGGGAAGAGCTGCTCCGGTCTGGAGATTTATCGCACAGTCCCCCTGTCTATGAGGAGGTAGCCGTGCTGCCCTCGATTTGCTAAACGCTAGTGCTAAACCCTCATACTCGGGGGGAATGCGCAGTGCGGGCACTTGGTTCGGACTCTCTACCGAGGTCGCCCCTATGGAAACACCTAGACATCTCCCTACACACTGAGCAGACCACTCCATAAGAGCCCTCTGTTGCCACGCTATGGTAGGATCGTGGGTGCTTAACCAGGGAAGCCCCAACACCACTGGGTACGCAGGAGAGTCAATCAGATAGAACTGAATGATTTCCTCATGACCCCCTTGCGTCGTCATCGTCAGCGGTGCTGTGACATCCCTGATCAGACCCGACCCCAACGGCCGGCTGTCTAATGCGTGGACAGGGAATGGAACTTCTACCGGCCGAAGGGGAATTCCTAACCTAGCACAAAATGCCCGATCAATAAAGTTCCCAGCTGCGCCTGAATCTACTAGCGCCTTATGCTGGGAATGAGGTGCCACCTGTGGAAAACGCACAGGAATACTCATGTGACCAACAGAGAGCTCTGGGTAAGTGGGGCGCCTACTCACCTGAAATGACTCCCCAGTGCGTGACCTGTTGTCCCCTCTCTCAGAAGACCCTCCCCAGCACCTGGCCGCAGTGTGTCCTCCACGGCCACAGTTGGTGCAGGGGGTGGCCCCCCTCGGGTTCTCCCTCCTCCTCTCTCTAGCGCCAGCACCCCCGAGCTCCATAGGAATTGGCTCGGAGGTGCTGGAGGATGGAATGGACGACCCCCACTCGGGACGTCCGCGGGTGGCCAGCAGGGTGTCAAGCCGGATGGAGATGTCCACCAGCTGGTCGAAGCATAGGTTGGTGTCCCTGCAGGCCAGCTCACGACGAACGTCCTCTCGCAGGCTACACCGGTACTGGTCGATGAGGGCCCTCTCATTCCATCCTGCATCCGCAGCTAACGTCCGGAACTCCAGTGCGAACTCCTGTGCGCTCCTCTTCTCCTGTCGGAGGTAGAACAGACGCTCCCCCGCCGCCTTCCCTTCAGGTGGGTGATCGAAGACTGCCCGGAAGCGGCGGGAGAACTCAGCGTAGGTGATGGTAGCTGCGTCTATTCTCCTCCATTCGGCGTTGGCCCACTCCAACGCCTTTCCGGATAGACAGGAGATGAGGGCGGAGATGCTCTCGTATCCCGAGGGCGCTGGGTGTATAGTAGCCAGGTATAGTTCTACCTGCAGGAGGAACCCCTGACACCCGGCTGCAGAACCGTCATATGCCCTCGGGAGCGAGAGCCGAATACCACTGGGTTCCGGCGCTGAGAGAGGAGGACTTACCGGTGGTGATGGGATGGTGTATGAGGACGTGGGCACCTCTCCATTAGCCAACCGGTGCAGAGTGTTGGACACCTCGCCCAGAACGGCCTCCAGTTGCCGGATCATGGAGTCCTGCTGACTGAGCCGTTCTTCTAGCGACCAGGTTGTCGTCGCTGATCCTGCTGACTCCATAGATGGTGTGTTGTTCTGTCAGTTTGGCACCGCTGTGGATGTGATGAGGAGTCAGGCGCAGGACACAGAGGTTTAGTCCAACAAACTTTACTATAGTAAAGTGAACAATAATCAATACACGACCTCGAAATACAGAGGCGAGAACAGTACGCAACATGCGTAAAACAAAACATGTAGAGCGCAAAACACGCAGCTCAAACGACACGCGGACATCAACACACAATATAACTAACACAAAACAGGGAACTTATAGGACACGTAATTAGGACACAAACAGACACAGGTGTACCAGACAGACCAAAGCAATCAACACACAAAACATACAACGGTGGCAGCTAGTATTCCGGGGACGGCGAACGCCGAAGCCTGCCCGAACCAGGAGGAGGAGCAGCCTCGGCCGAAACCGTGACATACAGCTGCAAGTCTCTTGGGGTATGTCTCTATAAGCTTGGCACATCTAGCCACTGGGATTGTTTCCCATTCTTCAAGGCAAAACTGCTCCGGCTCCTTCAAGTTGGATGGGTTCCGCTGGTGTACAGCAATCTTTAAGTCATACCACAGATTCTCAATTGGATTGAGGTCTGGGATTTGACTAGGCTATTCCAATACATTTAAATGTTTCCCCTTAAACCACTTGAGTGTTGCTTTAGCAGTATGCTTAGGGTCATTGTCCTGCTGGAAGGTGAACCTCCGTCCCAGTCTCAAATCTCTGGAAGATTGAAACAGGTTTCCCTCAATAATTTCCCTGTATTTAGCGCCATCCATCATTCCTTCAATTCTGACCAGTTTCCCAGTCCCTGCCAATGAAAAACATCCCCACTGCATGATGCTGCCACCACCATGCTTCACTGTGGGGATGGTGTTCTCGGGGTGATGAGAGGTGTTGAGTTTGCACCAGACATAGCATTTTCCTTGAAGCTCACTTTTAGTGTCATCTGACCAGAGTACCTTCTTCCATATGTTTGGGGAGTCTCCCACATGTCTTTTGGCGAACACCAAACGTTCTTTAAGCAAATGCTTTTTTTCCTGGCCACTCTTCCTGTGGTCCTCTGTAGCTCAGCTGGTAGAGCACGGCGCTTGTAACGCCAAGATAGTGGGTTCGATCCCCGGGACCACCCATACACAAAAAAAAAAAAAATGTATGCACGCATGACTGTAAGTCGCTTTGGATAAAAGCGTCTGCTAAATGGCATATTATTTATTTATTTTTATTTATCTTCCGTAAAGCCCAGCTCTGTGGAGTGTACGGCTTAAAGTGGTCCTATGGACAGATACTCCAATCTCCGCTGTGGAGCTTTGCAGCTCCTTCAGGGATATATTTGGTTTCTTTGTTGCCTCTCTGATTAATGCCCTCCTTGCCTGGTCCGTGAGTTTTGGTGGGTGGCCCTCTCTTGGCAGGTTTGTTGTGGTGCCTTATACTTTCAATTTTGTAATAATTAATTTAATGGTGCTCCGTGGGATGTTCAAAGTTTCTGATATTTTTTTTATAACCCAACCCTGATCTGTACTTCTCCACAACTTTGTCCTTGACCTGTTTGGAGAGCTCCTTGTTCTTCATGGCGCCACTTGCTTGGTGGTGCCCCTTTTTTAGTGGTGTTGTAGACTCTGGGGCCTTTCAGAACAGGTGTGTATATATACTGATATCATGTGACAGCTCATGTGACACTTAGATTGCACACAGGTGGACTTTATTTAACTAATTATGCGACTTCTGAAGGTAATTGGTTGCACCAGATCTTATTTTATTTATTTATTTATTTTACCTTTATTTAACTAGGCAAGTCAGTTATGAACAAATTCTTATTTACAATGACGGCCTACACCGGCCAAACCCGGACGGCGCTGGGCCAATTGTGCGCCACCCTATGGGACTCCCAATCACGGCCGGTTGTGATACAGCCTGGAATCGAACCAGGGGGTCTGTAGTGACGCCTCAAGCACTGAGATGCAGTGCCTTAGACCACTGCGCCACTCGGGAACTTCCTAGCAAAGGGGGTGAATACATATGCACGCACCACTTTTCCGTTATTTATTTAAACAAGTTATCTTTTTAATTTCACTTCACAAATTTGGACTATTTTGTGGATGTCCATTACATTAAATCCAAATAAAAATCCATTTAAATTACAGGTTGTATTGCAACAAAATAGGAAAAACGCCAAGGGGGATGAATACTTTTGCAAGGCACTGTAGATGGCCTACACATACAGAGACAGAGGGGTGCTGTTTTTCTCGCTCGGATGCTTTCTCCGGTGAAATACATTCAGCCTTTTGCGAATTGAAGGAGAAATCTGAAACAGGGAGACAAAAGCTACATAATTTTTTATACCGAACAAAAATATAAACACAACATGCAACAATTTCAACAATTTTACTGAGTTACAGTTAATATAAATCAGTGAATTGAAATAAATTCATTAGGCCCTAATCTATGGATTTCACATGACTGGGCAAGGTCGCAGCCATGGGTGGGCCTCGGAGGGCATAGGCCCACCCACTGGGGAGCCAGGCCCACCCACAGGGGAGCCAGGCCCAGCCAATCAGAATAAATTTTTCTGCACAAAAGGGCTTTATGACAGACAGAAATACTCCTCAGTTCCATCAGTTGTCCGGGTGGCTGGTCTCAGACGACCCCGAAGGTGAAGAAGCCGGATGTGGAAGTCCTGGGCTGGCGTGGTTACACCTGGTCTGCGGTCTTGAGGCCGATTGGATGTACTGCCAACCGTTGGGCTGACGTTGGAGGCAGCTTGTGGTAGAAAAATGGACATTCCATTTTCTGGCAACAGCTCTGGTGGACATTCCTGCAGTCAGCGTGCCAATTGCACGCTCCCTCAAAACTTGAGACATCTGTGTCATTGTGTTGTGTGACAAAACAGCACATTTTAGATTGGCCTTTTATTGTCCCCAGCACAAGGACCACCTGTGTAATGATCATGCTGTTTAATCCGCTTCTTGATATGCCACACCTGTCAGGTGGATGGATTATCTTGGCAAAGGATAAATGTTCACGAACAGGGATGTAAACAAATGTGTGCACAAATTCTGAGAGAAATAAGCTTTTTGTGGAAAAATTCTGTGATCTTTTATTTCAATTCATGAAACATGGGACCAACACTTTAGCTTTAGCTTGGCTTCCCGAACACAGTAGGAACTCGTCTTTCATCTCATATTAATCTTGTCCGTCTATGACAAACAGAAAGTGCTTTTTTGTTTTAAATCTATGAATTATTTTAGATTAATGGCTATAAATCAATCTCTGAATGTGCCACAGTGATGAAACCACTCTCTTCTGATGTTTTCTGATGTTTCAGCCTGTGTTTTGGTAAAATGCTGAGGGATGGGCCTGGGGTAATGTAACCACTCTCAAATTCATAGACAGAGCGATGGATGCAAGGTTTGATCATCCATGATATCAAACTTATAGCAGTAGTTAACCATGATTTGAGGCTATACAGTGTTACTTTATATTTACATTGTTTAAAAACATTGGAGTAAAACAAGCTTGTATATTGGGTTATACAGTGGGGAGAACAAGTATTTGATACACTGCCGATTTTGCAGGTTTTCCTACTTACAAAGCATGTAGAGGTCTGTAATTTTTATCATAGGTACACTTCAACTGTGAGAGACGGAATCTAAAACAAAAATCCAGAAAATCACATTGTATGATTTTTAAGTAATTAATTTGCATTTTATTGCATGACATAAGTATTTGATACATCAGAAAAGCAGAACTTAATATTTGGTACAGAAACCTTTGTTTGCAATTACAGAGATCACACGTTTCCTGTAGGTCTTGACCAGGTTTGCACACACTGCAGCAGGGATTTTGGCCCACTCCTCCATACAGACCTTCTCCAGATCCTTCACTTTTCGGGGCTGTCGCTGGGCAATACTGACTTTCAGCTCCCTCCAAAGATTTTCTATTGGGTTCAGGTCTGCAGACTGGCTAGGCCACTCCAGGACCTTGAGATGCTTCTTACGGAGCCACTCCTTAGTTGCCCTGGCTGTGTGTTTCGGGTCGTTGTCATGCTGGAAGAACCAGCCACGACCCATCTTCAATGCTCTTACTGAGGGAAGGAGGTTGTTGGCCAAGATCTCGCGATACATGGCCCCATCCATCCTCCCCTCAATATGGTGCAGTCGTCCTGTCCCCTTTGCAGAAAAGCATCTCCAAATAATGATGTTTCCACCTCCATGCTTCACGGTTGGGATGGTGTTCTTGGGGTTGTACTCATCCTTCTTCTTCCTCCAAACACGGCGAGTGAAGTTTAGACCAAAAAGCTCAATTTTTGTCTCATCAGACCACATGACCTTCTCCCATTCCTCCTCTGGATCATCCAGATGGTCATTGGCAAACTTCAGACGGGCCTGGACATGCGCTGGTTTGAGCAGGGGGAGCTTGCGTGCGCTGCAGGATTTTAATCCATGACGGCGTAGTGTGTTACTAATGGTTTTCTTTGAGACTGTGGTCCCAGCTCTCTTCAGGTCATTGACCAGGTCCTGTCGTGTAGTTCTGGGCTGATCCCTCACCTTCCTCGTGATCATTGATGCCCAACGTGGTGAGATCTTGCATGGAGCCCCAGACCGAGGGTGATTGACCATCATCTTGAACTTCTTCCATTTTCTAATAATTGCGCCATCCCAGCCTTGTGCAGGTCTACAATTTTAATTTTAATACAGGTAATGAGTGGAGAACAGGAGGGCTTCTTAAAGAAAAACTAACATGTCTGTGAGAGCCGGGATTCTTACTGGTTGGTATACATATATCAAATACTTCTGTCATGCAATAAAATGCAAATTAGTTACTTAAAAATCATACAATGTGATTTTCTGGATTTTTGTGTACCTATGATAAACATTACAGACCTCTACATGCTTTTTAAGTAGGAAAACCTGCAAAATCGGCAGTGTTTCAAACACTTGTTCTCCACACTGTATTCTTCAAGAATCAATGGGTATTCATAATTAATTTTTTAGTAAAGAAATTGATGTAGCAACTAAAGATTCTATCTTTAACATATTAACACACAGAAACAGGACATTTGTTGTTGTTTCTAATATGGTGCCTGCAATGCCTTCCTGCCTGCCTGCCATCAGAGGAGTGGACCTGTGAATGTTGAAAAGTTATGAATTCACAGCAGAGTGTAAATACATTGAAGAGGCTGCTGAGAAATAAAGTATATTTTTCTTATTCAGTCCAGAGATCAGTCTCAAGCCTGCCCCACGCCAATTTCATGTAGAGGTCACCCAGTTCTAAAATAAAATGTGGGTTGTTTATTAGAGGTGTTCTGCCTTGCAATAATAAATACCATAAAATAAAACATTATTTAAAAATATATAAAAAAATACTTACCAAGGTTTTGATTTTAAATAAGAACAATGAAAATGCTATTTAGTATTGTAATGGTATTTACTAACTTCAAATTACTACTCAAATAGTTTCTAAAAGTGTTGTATGCTACTCTACCCTAGAATTAGGATTATGGCTAGGGTTACTGTCTGTTCAGGGTGAGGGTTAAAATAGGGGTTAGACCACTGAGGTATAAAGAACTGGAGACGGCGTCCAAAATGGCCGACCATTGTTTTCAATGTCATCTAATCACGTTCGCATACGCCGTTTCGTGGTTGCTGCCATCTTGCTAGTTCTGGTTTACTGGGACTACTCCACCTGCACACTAGTAACGGAGCAGCGTGAGCATGAGCGCGAGCAGCTTTTGGGCATTCTGCCAGTGTTGCCAGGGACGTGGTTGCTGCCATCCTGCTAGTTCTGGTTTACTGGGATTACTCCGCCTGCACACTAGTAACATTCACATTCCAACAGGACAACAACCCTAAGCACACAGCCAATACAACGCAGCAGTGGCTTTGGGACAAGTCTCTGAATGTCCTTGAGTGGCCCAGCCAGAGCCCGGACTTGAACCAGATCGAACATCTCTGGAGAGAACTGAAAATAGCTGTGACGCGACACTCCCCATCCAACCTGACAGAGCTTGAGAATTTCTGCAAAGAAGAATGGGAGAAACTCCCCAAATACAGGTGTGCCGAGCTTGTGGGGTCGTACCCAAAGGTGATTCAACAAAGTACTGAGTAAAGGGTCTGAATACTTATGGGAATGTGATTTTTATTTTTAATACATTTGCAAAAAAATCTACATCTGTTTTTGCTTTTTCATTATGGGGTATGGTGTGTAGCTTGATGAGGGGAAAAAACTATTTAATCAATTTTAGAATAAGGCTGTAACGTAACAACATTTTGAAAATGTGAAGGGGTGATTATACTTTCCGAATGCACTGTACATACGACTTGTCACAAAATTAAAAGTTTATGCAGTTATAATTTGCCTGTTAATATTTCAAGCTGTGTCCCAATTAATCAGTGAATTAATCAGTAAGGTTGCCTTGTATAACAACATTAAAAAAAAATTATATATATATATATTGATAGGCAGTATTTGATAAAAGCTTTATGTACAAGTAGTATAATATACCAACTCCATAATTCTATAAGACGTGCACAACAACATAATGTATTTATAGAGCCACTGACATTGTGAATTATGTCAAACCAATATTAGGAGTGATATACTGTTTGCTGTGACTCTAGGGGGTCCATCCCTCCTGTCAAGAGATCTCTTCGACCGTTCTTTTCAACATGAGTACAGCATGAGGTACTTTAATTATGTTCTGCTAATCAAAAACAGCATTTGCTGCATCAGAGTAAGAATTACAAAATTAAGAACCCCTTAGAGATGTGGAAGGTTGTGCATCCTGATGTAAACTATAGGCAAATCTGCTGCTACTTATATGTATTATTTTGAATATGTTATCTGTAAATAGTTTTCTGCTTATACTGGCCGCCTACTTGTTTTCTTTTTTGCACAAATACCATCAAGACCTCCAGTGGTCAGGTTACATACTGACTGCTGCTGGTCCACTGTCTATCAGTTCACCTCAGCTAATAAAATAATGGAGTTTGACGTTTAACATTGCAGCCTTGAGGGATTGGTGGAGGAGGCCCTCCACATTACACAAATACAGGATGTGATTAGATTTGTTGGAGAGTTATAAAAACAATCATATCGTAATAGAGTGGAAAATTCCACAGCTAATCTTTTCATGTGTAATAACTATTAACTAATTATGTGCAGATAAGAAAACCCAATGAAACTGTTTGTACCTCAGAACAGTTCCCACTAACTTGCCAGCTTAAAAAATAGCTAAAGGAGTCATACATTAAAACATTAATTTGTTCTGCTGGGTAGCAAATGGGACGAATCAAGCACCGATTTGTCTGTTGTCCCCTCCAGAGATTGGACAGTTTGATGAGCTGAGCTGGTGATCCCTCTTCTCTGTGTCTGGGGACATAGTGTCCATCAACAGGGCACAGATATCATCAGCCTGAGAAAGGAGGAGGAAGTGGTCAGATGGAGAGTTAATGGGTGATAAGGGGTTTCCCCAGGCATGTCTGTAAACATATATTGGATGGGAATTGAAGTGAGCATACTACATCATTGTAAGCCAGAGACTTAGTTGTGCTACTACAAAGACATAGCACATGCATACATTCACCATGTCTACCATTTTGAGCAAAAAACATAAGGGCTCTCTTGTTTATGGAAATAATCTTCACTGAATACTGAGCATTTCATTTGACATCTTCATGCTATCTGCTGTTAACCCTAGCAGAGGAAGGATGCTTACCGTGGCCAGGTCAAGTGCCGTCTGTCCCTACTGCTTCTTCATTGTAGGGTCAGCTTTGTGGGCCATCAGGAGAGTACACTGCTGAGTACAACCCTTCCGAGCTGCCTCGTGGAGAGGGGTGAAGGCCCCCTTGTCTATAGCATTCACACGTGTTGAACTTGATCAGGAGGGCTGCAATGTCCACATGCTGTAGAGGAGAGACAGAGGAGAGGAGAAGTGACAGAGGAGAGGACAGGAGAGACAGATGAGAGGAGAAGTGACAGAGGAGAGGACAGGAGAGACAGAGGAGAGGACAGGAGAGACAGAGGAGAGGAGAAGTGACAGAGGAGAGGACAGGAGAGACAGAGGAGAGGAGAAGTGATAGAGGAGAGGACTGGAGAGACAGAGGAGAGGAGAAGTGACAGAGGAGAGGACAGGAGAGACAGAGGAGAGGAGAAGTGACAGAGGAGAGGACAGGAGAGACAGAGGAGAGGAGAAGTGACAGAGGACAGGACAGGAGAGACAGAGGAGAGGAGAAGTGACAGAGGAGAGGACAGGAGAGACAGAGGAGAGGAGAAGTGACAGAGGAGAGGACAGGAGAGACAGAGGAGAGGAGAAGTGACAGAGGAGAGGACAGGAGAGACAGAGGAGAGGCGTGAGAAAGACAAAGGACATGATTTAACCTCATCTTGACTTTCCCAAAGACAAATCAGAGTTACGAGTTGGATTACTTTCTGTAGGAAAGGGACCAACAACATAGTTTTAAAATAACTTTCAGAAAACAGTATGTAAGATTTATGGAAAGCATTATCATATTTCCTCATCAAAGTTCATAAAACATCTTAGATGCACACAAGCACCATTGTCAATCCAAATGTAGGAAGTAGAATATAATAATCTTTGTATTTAACCAAGACACTGTAAAACTGTACCATTGAGGATCTGCTGCATGATTTGTTGTATTGAATCCTCTGCTGAGGTGTGGGAACATCGCCTGGTGACGTCAGCGGCCTGCAGCTCCACTGTAGTCAGCCAGGTAGCTCTCTGGTAGAGGCAATGAATCAGCCGCGGACAGCCTGGAACACACAAGTGAAATTGGATAAATGGCTTGCGATAAACAACGTTAGCTGGAATACACAGGAGGACCTCAGGTAAGTGGCATACGTAAAAATGTATGCACACATGACTGTAAGTCGCTTTGGATAAAAGCATCTGCTAAATGGCATATTATATTATATTATAAAACAAATGGTAAATGACACACACCAATAAATAAGTATGGAAAACATTGCGGGCAAACTGGGATAGAAAGCGTGGGTTTGTCGGTATTGGATCCTCTCTGCTCAGCTGATGTGTGGGAACATCGGCTGGTGATGTCAGCGGCCTGCAGCTTCCCTGTAGTCAGCCAGGTAGCAAAGAATTAGCTGCGGCGGTAGCGTTACTACGAGACTGAAACACGCGAGAGGACCTCAGGTAAGTGGCATGTGAACACACATGACACTCACGCCAATAAAGTAAGTATGGAAAAAATCTTCCCCCTTTGCAAGGCTTCCTCCTCGGTGGCATCCTGCCAATGCAAATACCAGCCAATTCCAGGTCGCCAGGTGGATAGGGCTGCTGCAATGCTTCCGAGTCAGGTCACCTGAATATAACAAAAATACCTCAGCCTCATCAACGTTACTTACACAGTAAGTGTGATCATGTGCAGCAGACACTTTCACATGATCAGCGTTGCCCTGGCCGTTCTGCCGCCCTAGGCAAGACAGAAAACTGCCGCCCCCCTCCTATCCCCGCTAAACTATGTCCAGAAGGGTCGGCAATAGGTTTGGCCTTGGGCCAATATTTTTCTCAGCAAAGAATCGGAGGAACAGAACATAATAGCAGCCCAATCCACATGCCAATGCTACAAAGAAAAAAAATATGACAATTACACATCTGGTTAGTAGACTATATAATCAGTACAATGTCAATAACATTTTAAAATCTGATGACATTGATAAAATCACCAATGTCTCTATTAAATTCGTTTTTTATATTTCTGTGTGCGTTGATTGGGGAAAAACATCTTGCAATCAAAAGATAATGTTGGGCTGAAAAAGTCTCAAAAGAAGGTGGACCAGGTTCAGCGACTGCACGCTGCATGGCTGAAAAAAGGCCCTCAGATTGATTTCCTGCAGCAGCAGCACCACTGTCATCGGGGACGTGGAGTGACGAATCTGAGTCCAGGTCCTAGATAGTAGGGTCCCTGCTGGCATTGTTTGGAGGTGTGGCTAGGCCTGGTGCGACCAAATGTTCTCGTCCACCCAGAAAGCTGTCATCATCGGTGGAAGTGGATGGCTCAGACTCCTCCTGTTCGCCCTCTTCGCTGCTAGAACCGTTGAATGGGGTTTCGTCCGTCTTGGCGAATGAACGGGCTGTCCTTGGAGGCATGTTGAATCTCTTTGGTTTAGAGATTGTGCCTCTTTTCTCATTCATTAGACGTGGTAAAACATTTAGTTGCAAATCTCTATAGCTTACTTTTAGCAGAAATTATTTCCACTAGTATCTAGCTAACATTAACAGGAAAGGTTAGGCTACTGGCTTAATCACTAATCGTCTTCCTCACACACAAACATAAAAAAACAATACAATAGTTTAATTGGCTGATTTATTTTTATTAATGTTTCACAATTGGATAATCCTGTAAAAACACACACATATCACCATAGCTACCAATGATAGTGGGAATGAACTTCGGGGAGAAGCGGGAATGGGGTGGGGGCGGGAACTGCAGCAACGGCTAGGAGCTGGTGGCTGGGGCGCCGCCGGCGGTGTAGTACCCGATCAGGGGCAACGGAGGGTGGCAGCCAATTTCCAACATTCCGCCCCAAATTCAAGTGACCGTAGGTGACCGCCTAATCTTGCCTAATGGGAGGGCCGGCCCTGTCTGTACCTACTGTATTCCTTTGTTTTCCCTGTGGCATTGTGACCGCTTTTGAAGACAATCAGGGAAGGAGAAAATGGTAGGCACAGGAGTCGGGGTGAGTCAGACTTTTCCCTTGTCATCATGCCAAAAACACTCATCTTCAAAGTGATGGACACAGATAAGAGTTTGTTGGGTTGGTCTCCAATTAATCCACCTGACATTTGCTACCCACTGCTGCATCCTGGGCTTGTCATGAAATGGGAATCTGTGGGAAAATATTATGTATTTTAATTGGAGGTCTTTGCCAAGTGTAAACAGTAAACAATAAATATACTAATCAGCCGTTTAACATTGCACAAATAAAGTAGGCCAACATACTTAGTGACAAATTAAACACAGTGAAATGGTTTCCAGTAAAAGTTAAATAGTGTGTATTTTATACATGTAAACATTCAAAACATTAAACGAGATCATTACAGACCTATGAAAACCACATACAACACCAATAGAATCAACGATTACACCTCCAAAGTCCCTAGTTAATGCTGTGTTCATATTCACTCCATTTTAGGTCCCACAGGGCTGTTCCAACACAATATAATGACATCAAAGTGCATTCTAATAGTGTAAAAGGCTTTCGGACAAGATACCCCACATGGCTATCCAACTCGATGCAGACAGGACATTAGAATCAGGGAAATTGTGCTGACTCGAGCGCAGTGGAAGTGTCGACCCATTGTTCACCCGTCTTGGAATACCTGATGGTCAAATGCCGACCCTACTATCTCTCGAGGGACTTTTCAGCTGTTATCGTGACTGTTGTATACATTCCACCTATAGGTAACACTTTATTTGACGCATGGCGTCAACGCGGTCATGACTAGGGCTGTGGCGGTCACAAAATTTCATCAGCCGGTGATTGTCAAGCAGATAATTGACCATTAATTAACATAAACACATTTAGCAACTCCTGGCTTCCACACATAGCCTACAAGCCACTGATGCAGACCTTTTGGAACATATACATTGGGGGAAAAAAGTATTTAGTCAGCCACCAATTGTGCAAGTTCTCCCACTTAAAAAGATGAGAGAGGCCTGCAATTTTCATCATAGGTACACGTCAACTATGACAGACAAAATGTTGCTGGTATTTTGGCCCATTCCTCCATGCAGATCTCCTTTAGAGCAGTGATGTTTTGGGGCTGTCGCTGGGCAACACGGACTTTCAACTCCCTCCAAAGATTTTCTATGGGGTTGAGATCTGGAGACTGGCTAGGCCACTCCAGGACCTTGAAATGCTTCTTACAATGCCACTCCTTCGTTGCCCAGGCGGTGTGTTTGGGATCATTTTCATACTGAAAGACCCAGCCACGTTTCATCTTCAATGCCCTTGCTGATGAAAGGAGGTTTTCACTCAAAATCTCACGATACATGGCCCCATTCTTTCTTTCCTTTACACGGATCAGTCGTCCTGGTCCCTTTGCAGAAAAACAGCCCCAAAGCATGATGTTTCCACCCCCATGCTTCACAGTAGGTATGGTGTTCTTTGGATGCAACTCAGCATTCTTTGTCCTCCAAACACGACAAGTTGAGTTTTTACCAAAAAGTTCTATTTTGGTTTCATCTGACCACATGACATTCTCCCAATCCTCTTCTGGATCATCCAAATGCACTCTAGCAAACTTCAGACGGGCCTGGACATGTACTGGCTTAAGCAGGGGGACACGTCTGGCACTGCAGGATTTGAGTCCCTGGAGGCATAGTGTGTTACTGATGGTAGGCTTTGTTACTTTGGTCCCAGCTCTCTGCAGGTCATTCACTAGGTCCCCCCGTGTGGTTCTGGGATTTTTGCTCACCGTTCTTGTGATCATTTTGACCCCACGGGGTGAGATCTTGCGTGGAGCCCCAGATCGAGGGAGATTATCAGTGGTCTTGTATGTCTTCCATTTCCTAATAATTGCTCCCACAGTTGATTTCTTCAAACCAAGCTGCTTACCTATTGCAGATTCAGTCTTCCCAGCCTGGTGCAGGTCTACAATTTTGTTTCTGGTGTCCTTTGACAGCTCTTTGGTCTTGGCCATAGTGGAGTTTGGAGTGTGACTGTTTGAGGTTGTGGACAGGTGTCTTTTATACTGATAACAAGTTCAAACAGGTGCCATTAATACAGGTAACGAGTGGAGGACAGAGGAGCCTCTTAAATAAGAAGTTACAGGTCTGTGAGAGCCAGAAATCTTGCTTGTTTGTAGGTGACCAAATACTTATTTTCCACCATAATTTGCAAATAAATTCATAAAAAATCCTACAATGTGATTTTCTGGATTTCTTTTTCTCATTTTGTCTGTCATAGTTGACGTGTACCTATGATGAAGATTACAGGCCTCTCTCATCTTTTTAAGTGGGAGAACTAGCACAATTGGTGGCTGACTAAATACTTTTTTTCCCTACTGTACATTTTAAAAAGTATAATCAATCCATGTAATATAGCCTACACCTTCACAATAAATGTATTTTAGACACGTCTAAAGAAACATGATATGAAGAAAATGTCTATTTCAGAAGAACAAAATAGCATACTCTGAGTTGTCCTTATGTTAGGTCCTGATCTGGCTATGCCATATGGCTATGGGATACACTAGTTCATTTAGCAGACAAGATTTGCTTAGAATTCCCTGGCATTATTTTATATTATTTCATAGTCTGAAGAATACAATTGAACAAAGTTGAATAAAATAATAAGGATATTTTCTCCAAACGATTTGAGGGAGTACACAGATGTGGCTATTATTTGTTGAGCGGTTAACAAAGAAATAGGTACTCATACAGTGGGGGAAAAAGGTATTTAGTCAGCCACCAATTGTGCATGTTCTCCCACTTAAAAAGATGAGAGAGGCCTGTAATTTTCATCATAGGCACACGTCAACTATGACAGACAAAATGAGAAAAAGAAATCCAGAAAATCACATTGTAGGATTTTTAATGAATTTATTTGCAAATTATGGTGGAAAATAAGTATTTGGTCAATAACAAAAGTTTCTCAATACTTTGTTATATACCCTTTGTTGGCAATGACACAGGTCAAACGTTTTCTGTAAGTCTTCACAAGGTTTTCACACACTGTTGCTGGTATTTTGGCCCATTCCTCCATGCAGATCTCCTCTAGAGCAGTGATGTTTTGGGGCTGTCGCTGGGCAACACAGACTTTCAACTCCCTCCAAAGATTTTCTATGGGGTTGAGATCTGGAGACTGGCTAGGCCACTCCAGGACCTTGAAATGCTTCTTACGAAGCCACTCCTCCAGCCCGGGCGGTGTGTTTGGGATCATTGTCATGCTGAAAGACCCAGCCACGTTTCATCTTCAATGCCCTTGCTGATGGAAGGAGGTTTTCACTCAAAATCTCACGATACATGGCCCCATTCATTCTTTCCTTTACACGGATCAGTCGTCCTGGTCCCTTTGCAGAAAAACAGCCCCAAAGCATGATGTTTCCACCCCCATGCTTCACAGTAGGTATGGTGTTCTTTGGATGCAACTCAGCATTCTTTGTCCTCCAAACACGACGAGTTGAGTTTTTACCAAAATGTTCTATTTTGGTTTCATCTGACCATATGACATTCTCCCAATCCTCTTCTGGATCATCCAAATGCACTCTAGCAAACTTCAGACGGGCCTGGACATGTACTGGCTTAAGCAGGGGGACACGTCTGGCACTGCAGGATTTGAGTCCCTGGCAGCGTAGTGTGTTACTGATGGTAGGCTTTGTTACTTTGGTCCCAGCTCTCTGCAGGTCATTCACTAGGTCCCCCCGTGTGGTTCTGGGATTTTTGCTCACCGTTCTTGTGATCATTTTGACCCCACGGGGTGAGATCTTGCGTGGAGCCCCAGATCGAGGGAGATTATCAGTAGTCTTGTATGTCTTCCATTTCCTAATAATTGCTCCCACAGTTGATTTCTTCAAACCAAGCTGCTTACCTATTGCAGATTCAGTCTTCCCAGCCTGGTGCAGGTCTACAATTTTGTTTCTGGTGTCCTTTGACAGCTCTTTGGTCTTGGCCATAGTGGAGTTTGGAGTGTGACTGTTTGAGGTTGTGGACAGGTGTCTTTTATACTGATAACAAGTTCAAACAGGTGCCATTAATACAGGTAACGAGTGGAGGACAGAGGAGCCTCTTAAAGCAGAAGTTACAGGTCTGTGAGAGCCAGAAATCTTGCTTGTTTTTAGGTGACCAAATACTTATTTTCCACCATAATTTGCAAATAAATTCATTAAAAATCCTACAATGTGATTTTCTGGATTTTTTTTCCTCAATTTGTCTGTCATAGTTGACGTGTACCTATGATGAAAATTACAGGCCTCTCTCATCTTTTTAAGTGGGAGAACTTGCACAATTGGTGGCTGACTAAATACTTTTTTTCCCCACTGTATATGCTTCATTTAGAGTTATCAATGTAACTTTAGTTGTTCTACAAACATTGGGCTATATTGTTTGATTTTTTAATACATTGTAAAGCTGCATGATGCAACTCTAATGATGATTTGAAAAAGTTGCTTGAAAGGCATGAGCTATGCTTAGTTTTTTTGCGCAGGCTGTACACACTTCAACAGTCTCTCATTCACAATTTGACAAGCACTTGATAATGCCTCGAATTTGCCGGCAGCATCCCCTTTGTGTGGCCGGAATGCCCCCCCAAAAAATCCATGCCCAATTGACCTATTCTGTGCGAAAAAATAAGTATTCCAAACATTGTTTGGGACAGTTGTGGGATGCGATAGATCCCAAATTAATACAACCACTAGCATCCAAAACATTTTTACTCAATGAGGCTGACGCAACAGATCAGAATGTTTAGCATACATTTTTTATAAACTGTTAGGCTGTTTCTTCACATTATAAGCGCAGCAATGCGCACACGACAGTAGGCTGTAAGTGCGAATGGTCCATTAGCGGGAAAACACCATTATCAAAATTGACCGCAAATGCGATTATGCATGTAATGCTTTTATTATAAAGGTGCATTTTTATGGTGTAAATGTTCTTCCCCAAACTTTAAAGTCACGCGCTGCTTATGTATGCCAGTTAGGCTTAACACCCCTTGTAAAGCTGAATAATTTGCTTAATTTTAAGGGGTTATTCGGCCACTTTAGTTGTGATACAAACCTTATCAAAACATATACAGTGCATTTGGAAAGTTTTCACACCCCTTGACTTTCTCCACATTTTGTTACGTTAAAGCCTTATTCTAAAATTGATTTTTTTTAAATTCCCCTCATCAATTTACACAAAATACCCCATAATGACAAAGCAAAAACTGGTTTTTAGATTTTTTTTCAAATGTATATCAAATACAAAACTGAAATAACATATTTATTACATAAGTATGCAGACCCTTTACTCAGTACTTTGTTGAAGCACCTTTGGCAGCGATTACAGCCTCAAGTCTTCATTGGTATGATGCTACAAGGTTGGCACACCTCTATTTGCTGAGTTTCTCCCATTCTTCTCTGCAGATCCTCTCAAGCTCTGTCAGGAGATGTTCGATCAGGTTCATGTCCGGGCTCTGGCTGGGCCACTCAAGGACATTCAGAGACTTGTCCCGAAGTCACTCCTGCATTGTCTTGGCTGTATGCTTAGGTTCGTTGTCCTGTTGGAAGGTGAACCTTCGCTGCAGTCTGAGGTCCTGAGTGCTCTGGAGCAGGTTTTCATCAAATATCTCTCCATACTTTGCTCCGTTCAGCTTTCCCTTGATCCTGACTAGTTTCCCAGTCACTGCCGCTGAAAAACATCCCCACAGCATGATGCTGCTACCACCATGCTTCAACGTAGGGATGGTGCTAGGTTTTCTTCAGATGTGACACTTGGCATTCAGGCCAAAGACTTCAATCTTGGTTTCATCAGACCAGAGAATCTTGTTTCTCATGGTCTGAGAGTCTTTATGTGCCTTTTGGCAAACTCCAAGTAGGCTGTCATGTGCCTTTTACTGAGGAGTGGCTTCCGTCTGGCCACTCGACCATAAAGGCCTGATTGGTGGAGTGCTGCAGAGATGGTTGTCCTTCTCCAAAAAGGAAGTTCTCCCCCGATTGCTCAGTTTGGCCAGGCAGCCAGCTCTAGGAAGAGTATTGCTGGTTCCACACTTCTTTAAGAATGATGGAGGCCACTGTGTTCTTGGGGACCTTCAATGCTGCATAATTTTTTGGTACCCTTCCCCAGATCTGTGCCTTGACACAAACCTGTCTCGGAGCTCTACGGACAATTCCTTCGACCTTATGGCTTGGTTTTTCCTCTGACATGAATTGTCAACTGTGGGACCTTATATAGACAGGTGTGTGCCTTTCCAAATCATGTACAATAAATTGAATTTAACATAGGTGGACTCCAATCAAGTTGTAGAAAGATCTCAAGGATGATCAATGGAAACAGGATGCACCTGAGCTCAATTTCTCATAGCAAAGGGTCTGAATATTTATTTAAATAAGGTATTTCAGTTTTTTGTATTCATACATTTGCAAACATTTCTAAAAACCTGTTTTCACTTTGTCATTATGGGATATTGTGTGTAGATTGATGAGGGAAAATGTGTGTTTAATCAATTTTAGAATAAGGCTGTAACGTAACAAACTGTGGAAAAAGTAAAGGGTTATGAAAACTTTCCGAATGCACTGTAGGCCTATGGGCTAGGCTACATGAGGTGTGTGACTATGATTAGAAAAAGTCAACAACAACAAAATGCATTGTTTCTTGCCTTACGCTGGGCATCATTCACAAGTTATAATATATAATTCACAAGTGATAGGCTAATATTGTCACTCATCAGACTATTCTTGATTTAATCTTGTCTTTACATATACTAAATAATATATGTGGGAAATTTGTTTTGATTTAGAATGGACCATTATCATGCACCTGTCTCAAAACAGGGGCTGTGGAAAAAATACATGTAATCTATGCACTTAAATAGCAAATGGAGGACTATCAGGAAATAACACTGATCATATATTTTCAAACTTTTACAGTTGAAGTTTAATCAGCTGTTGTGCATTATGATACAAAACACAGGAAAACATCATTTTGACTGCACTGGGCTTCTAAGCACGAGCAGTCAGTTCATATCTGATCCACTCCAGGTTATTGAGAGATTAACAGGAGATTAACAGGAGAACAGAATAAACATTACACCTGCTGTTTCTTGATATCGTGAAACACTCGTCCTAGCACACCAACTTTATGCTCTTTAGCGAGTCAGTGATTCCACTCAATCATTTTTAAGGACTATCTTAGGCCACGATGGCTCCACACCTCAACTTTATAGGTTTTCCATGCTCTTTCAATGTGCTGGGTGTGTGACATCGTGACGGGATCCACAAAATGCCTCCTGTGACAAACAGGGTGGTGCTCATAGCCGTTGGTCTGGAGGACCCCTGCATAGGCTCTCCACTCATCAGACACAATAGCAGCGCCTCTACGCACATATTTCCTGATGATGGAAAGAAGCAACTCTCATGACCACCTCTTCATAATCTTCAGGATCGGCCTCCTGGATCTGAGCCCAACCTCCAAGATACCATAGACCCATTTCTTCAACAACCTCCAGGTATTTCCAAGCCTTCCACGATTATGCTACAAAACAGAATAATAGAGAAAAAAAAATGTATGTTTCATTAATTTAATACCCCTTTCACTCCTGGCCATTCTTAACCTCCCGAGCAAAGTAAGAATCGAGTGCTGATAGCTTCCGTCTGTCTGAGAATGCAATGAAATGGTGGCCAGTTCTGGTTTAAAAACATCCCCCTCTCGTTTTCGCTAATCTGCTGCTGTTCCATTGCCAGAATACTACATGTTTTAAAGTATCATTATTACATTGTATAAAAAATAAATAATGAATTACAATTTGATTATTGTTGTTCCCCATGTGGGGAACAGTGAACATGATTGCCAGCTCTGTTTGGAATCTCCACCACTGTATATATTTGTATTTGTATTTATTAGGGATCCCAAGGTAGCAGCTACTCTTCCTGGGGTCCAAACATATTAAGGTACTTACAGTGAGGGAAAAAAGTATTTGATCCCCTGCTGATTTTGTAAGTTTGCCCACTGACAAAGAAATTATGAGTCTATAATTTTAATGGTAGGTTTATTTGAACAGTGAGAGACAGAATAACAACAAAAAAATCCAGAAAAACGCGTGTCAAAAATGTTATAAATTGATTTGCATTTTAATTAGGGAAATAAGTATTTGACCCCCTCTCAATCAGAAAGATTTCTGGCTCCCAGGTGTCTTTTATACAGGTAACGAGCTGAGATTAGGAGCACACTCTTAAAGGGAGTGCTCCTAATCTCAGTTTGTTACTTGTATAAAAGACATCTGTCCACAGAAGCAATCAATCAATCAGATTCCAAACTCTCCACCATGGCCAAGATCAAAGAGCTCTCCAAGGATGTCAGGGACAAGATTGTAGACCTACACAAGGCTGGAATGGGCTACAAGACCACCGCCAAGCAGCTTGGTGAGAAGGTGACAACAGTTGGTGCGATTATTCGCAAATGGAGGAAACACAAAATAACTGTCAATCTCCCTCGGCCTGGGGCTCCATGCAAGATCTCACCTCGTGGAGTTGCAACGATCATGAGAACGGTGAGGAATCAGCCCAGAACTACACAGGAGGATCTTGTCAATGATCTCATGGCAGCTGGGACCATAGTCACCAAGAAAACAATTGGTAACACACTACGCCGTGAAGGACTGAAATCCTGCAGCGCCCGCAAGGTCCCCCTGCTAAAGAAAGCACATATACATGCCCGTCTGAAGATTGCCAATGAACAACTGAATGATTCAGAGGAGAACTGGGTGAAATTGTTGTGGTCAGATGAGACCAAAATGGAGCTCTTTGGCATCAACTCAACTCGCCGTGTTTGGAGGAGGAGGAATGCTGCCTATGACCCCAAGAACACCATCCCCACCGTCAAACATGGAGGTGGAAACATTATGCTTTGGGGGTGTTTTTCTGCTAAGGGCACAGGACAACTTCACTGCATCAAATGGACGATGGACAGGGCCATGTACCGTCAAATCTTGGGTGAGAACCTCCTTCCCTCAGCCAGGGCATTGAAAATGGGTTATGGATGGGTATTCCAGCATGACAATGACCCAAAACACACAGCCAAGGCAACAAAGGAGTGGCTCAAGAAGAAGCACATTAAGGTCCTGGAGTGGCCTAGCCAGTCTCCAGACCTTAATCCCATAGAAAATCTGTGGAGGGAGCTGAAGGTTCGAGTTGCCAAACGTCAGCCTCAAAACATTAATGACTTGGAGAAGATCTGCAAAGAGGAGTGGGAGAAAATCCCTCCTGAGATGTGTGCAAACCTGGTGGCCAACTACAAGAAACGTCTGACCTCTGTGATTGCCAACAAGGGTTCTGCCACCAAGTACTAAGTCATGTTTTGCAGATTGGTCAAATACTTATTTCCCTCATTAAAATGCAAATCAATTTCTAACATTTTTGACATGCGTTTTTCTGGATTTTTGTTGTTGTTATTCTGTCTCTCACTGTTCAAATAAACCTACCATTAAAATTATAGACTGATCATTTCTTTGTCAGTGGGCAAACATACAAAATCAGCAGGGGATCAAATACTTTTTTCCCTCACTGTACATAACATTTAAAACAAAAGATAAAACAGTACATCATGTAACATTATTGCACCACCACATATCTACAATACAAAATGTGTAGAGTGTGTGTGCTAGCGTTTGTGTGCGTGTATGTGTGTCTGTACCTGTGTGTGTGTCTCTTCACAGTCTCCACTGTTCAATATGGTGGATTTTTATATGTTTTTAAAATCAGTTACCTGATATGGAGTCATGGCTCTATGTAGTAATGTGCGCCTCCCATAGTCTGTTCTGGACTTGGATTGTGAAGAGACCTTTGGTGGCATGTCTTGTGGGGTATGCATGGGTGTCCGTGCTGTGTGCTAGTAGTTTAAACAGACAGCTTGGAGCATTCAGCTTGTCAACACTTCTTACAAAAACAAGTAGTGATTAAGTCAATCTCTCCTCCACTTTGAGCCATGAGAGATTGACATGCATATAATTAATGTTAGCTCTCCGTGTACAATTGTAATTTTCCTGAGTCCCTCTTTGCGGCACATGACTGAACAGTATCCCAGGTGTGACAAAACTAGGGCCTGTAGGACCTGACTTGTTGATAGTGTTGTTAAGAAGGGAGATCAACGGTTATTATGGACAGACTTCTCCCCATCTTAGATAGAGTTGTATCAACATGTTTTGACCATGACAGTTTACAATCCAGGGTTACTCCAAGCAGTTTATTCACCTCAACTTGCTCAATCTCCACATTATTTATTTCAATATTTAGTTGAGATTTATGGTTTAGTGAATGATTTGTCCCAAATACAATACTTTTTGAAATATTTAGGACTAACATATTCCTTACCACCCATTCTGAAACTAGCTGCAGCTCTTTGTTAAGTTTTGCAGTCATTTCAGTAGCTGTAGTAGCTGACGTGTATAGTGTTGTGTCATCCGCATATATAGACACACTGGCTTTACTCAAAGCCAGTGGCATGTCATTAGTAAATATTGAAAAAAGTAAGGGGCCTAGAATTCAGGAATTCCTGATTCTACTTGGATTGTTTTGGAGAGACTTCCATTAAAGAACACCCTCTGTGTTCTGTTAGACAGGTAACTCTTTATCCACAATATAGCAGGGGATGTAAAGACATAACACACATTTTTCCAGCAGCAGGATATGATAAATAATGTCAAAAGCCGCACTGAAGTCTAACAAAACAGCCCCCACAATCTTTTTATCATCAATTTCTCTCAGCCAATCATCAGTCATCTGTGTAAGTGCTGTGCTTGTTAAATGACCTTCCCTAGAAGTCTGCTGAAAGTCCCTTTTATTAACGGCTGAATTGCGGCTTATGTAATGATATTAAATGCTACTCAGGAATCTGCGTACCAAATGTAATAACACAATACTATTATTACATATACATTTACATTTTAGTCATTTAGTCATCTTATCCAGAGCGACTTACAAGTTGGATCTATTGCAACGTCTGCACAACGGGCGAATACCTGGTGCGTTTTTCGATTTTCAGAGTTTGGCCAGAACAGGGTTCATGGAACGCTTATCAATCCAATAATTTAATATTATAGTATAATATAATATTATTTTCAATGTTTCAATTTCTCAATTCTCTGATCCACTCAGTCTAGCCTATAAACTGAGTACCAATTTTTCAATTTCAAATGTTTATATGGCTTTGGTTATTAAATTTTTTAAAATGTAGGCTAACTTGTGTAGTTTGAAAAATGAACGTGTGTGGTTAGGAAAACTGGGTGATTCAAGTTGATGCTATAGGCTACAGTGCAGAGACCCGGTTCATCCAAAGTGAAGGTCATGTTTAGGCGAATAAACTATAAAGGAAAATATATTGCTACATATTACACTTTTTGAGTTATTTCATGAAATGTTGTTTTTAGAAAAGGGCATTTTTTTAAAGTACCGGGGTAACTGGCCCCCGGGGTTGCCAGTTACCCCGGTAGAAGACTATGGCATAGGGTTTCACACAAGTGTGTTAAAATCCATTTAATCCGTTTTATTTAGAAATTCTTTAGAAAGGAATACTTAAAAGTTAAGTCTAGTTGTCTTATTTTAATTATTTAAATAAAATATGGGGGTGGGGGGGAAATGGTGTTGCACATGTCACCATTAATATCTACACTATGAGGAGATTTGATGTTAAGTCCCTCTTTTTAACTCACCTGCACATTAATTTTCTTTGTTTGTTAATTTGTTCCTTTTCCATACAATCCATTATGTACAATCACACTAAATATGATTTGAATAATGCAATATTTTAAATCCCAGCAGTCTTTAAAATGACATTCAGGAGCAAAATGTTTTCAGTAGTTGTTTTTAATTCATTAAAAAAATATATATATTTGTTGGAAAATAATATTGGAATGGAATATAACTAATAACATTGGAATATAACATTTCATTTGTACATAGGTCACGAATAAAGCTATCCCCAGTAAAATTGGAGCACAACTCATGAGCCCACGTCCTGTACTGCTCACACCTAATTCAGTCCCCACCTGTGACTGAAAACGGGGAGAGATGCCAATTGAAAAGCTCTCTCTTAAAAACGTAGCTAGCTATCTAGCTATATGACATAAAATGCTGTGTAAAATAGCTAAAAGGCTATAAAGGAACATTAACTGTAAAGCAATCAGTCACTAGTGGAAACATTTACAACTGCAATTAAGTTACATTATATTTTTTATGTATTTTACCCTGGTAGTAAGGTTGCTAGCTAGCACTCCTAGCAACTTATGCTAACTAACTACAGTGGGGGAAAAAAGTATTTAGTCAGCCACCAATTGTGCAAGTTCTCCCACTTAAAAAGATGAGAGGCCTGTAATTTTCATCATAGGTACACGTCAACTATGACAGACAAATTGAGAAAAAAAAAATCCAGAAAATCACATTGTAGGATTTGTAATTAATTTATTTGCTAATTATGGTGGAAAATAAGTATTTGGTCACCTACAAACAAGCAAGATTTCTGGCTCGCACAGACCTGTAACTTCTTCTTTAAGAGGCTCCTCTGTCCTCCACTCGTTACCTGTATTAATGGCACCTGTTTGAACTTGTTATCAGTATAAAAGACACCTGTCCACAACCTCAAACAGTCACACTCCAAACTCCACTATGGCCAAGACCAAAGAACTGTCAAAGGACACCAGAAACAAAATTGTAGACCTGCACCAGGCTGAGAAGACTGAATCTGCAATAGGTAAGCAGCTTGGTTTGAAGAAATCAACTGTGGGAGCAATTATTAGGAAATGGAAGACATACAAGACCACTGATAATCTCCCTCGATCTGGGGCTCCACGCAAGATCTCACCCCGTGGGGTCAAGATGATCACAAGAACGGTGAGCAAAAATCCCAGAACCACACGGGGGGACCTAGTGAATGACTTGCAGAGAGTTGGGACCAAAGTAACAAAGCCTACCATCAGTAACACACTATGCCACCAGGGACTCAAATCCTGCAGTGCCAGACGTGTCCCCCTGCTTAAGCCAGTACATGTCCAGGCCCGTCTGAAGTTTGCTAGAGTGCATTTGGATGATCCAGAAGAGGATTGGGAGAATGTCATATGGTCAGATTAAACCAAAATAGAACTTTTTGGTAAAAACTCAACTCGTCGTGTTTGGAGGACAAAGAATGCTGAGTTGCATCCAAAAAACACCATACCTACTGTGAAGCATGGGGGTGGAAACATCATGCTTTGGGGCTGTTTTTCTGCAAAGGGACCAGGATGAATGATCCGTGTAAAGGAAAGAATGAATGGGGCCATGTATCATGAGATTTGGAGTGAAAACCTCCTTCCATCAGCAAGGGCATTGAAGATGAAACGTGGCTGGGTCTTTCAGCATGAAAATGATCCCAAACACCGCAACGAAGGAGTGGCTTCGTAAGAAGCATTTCAAGGTCCTGGAGTGGCCTAGCCAGTCTCCAGATCTCAACCCCATAGAAAATCTTTGGAGGGAGTTGAAAGTCCGTGTTGCCCAGCGACAGCCCCAAAACATCACTCTAGAGGAGATATGCATGGAGGAATGGGCCAAAATACCAGCAACAGTGTGTGAAAACCTTGTGAAGACTTACAGAAAACGTTTGACCTTTCATTGCCAAGAAAGGGTATATAACAAAGTATTGAGAAACTTTTGTTATTGACCAAATACTTATTTTCCACCATAATTTGCAAATAAATTCATTAAAAATCATTTTCCCTCATTTTGTCTGTCATAGTTGACGTGTACCTATGATGAAAATTACAGGCCTCTCTCATCTTTTTAAGTGGGAGAACTTGCACAATTGGTGGCTGACTAAATACTTTTTTCCCCCACTGTAGCTGGCTAACATTTACTGCTAATGAAGTTGCTAGCTAGTAAGTTAGCATAAACTAGAGGTAACTGGGCTAGTCATTGTCTAAATGACAGGTAGAAACACATTCATAACCATAAAGGGGTAACTAGCCCCCAACACACACATCCAACATATTACTACTTTACAAAAATATGATCTAAATGTTTCTCTCTAACAAGTAGATTATTTATCTTAAGTCTTTCCTATTTGTATATTATTATTTTAATATATATATATATAGCTCTAACTTCATTGGAATATATTTACAACTTTTTCCCAAAAAAAGATAAACTTACCACAAAATCATTTTGTTGAACTATGTCCAAAATCACAGAACATTTTTGTTGAGCAAGAATAGTGGCAGTCTGGGAAATTGTTGGGGAAATAATTTGGTGACATCTTGTGGTCTTAATGTGAATTACAGGGGGAGGCCCAGTTACCCCAGGGGGCTAGTTACCCTCTAGTACCCTAATTTAAATGCATACCCTATGGTGTTTGTATCGGTATAATAAAGCCATTTAAAATAGTTTTTGTTAGAATAGTATTTTTGGAATTTGACTTAATTTCACACTCCTCTACAAAAGCAACAAATGCAATAACATAGGCCTAATACTGTTTTTGTAATGAAAGTGCATGCATATTTGCAGCACACAGTCACAAAGACCATAGCCTATATTTAACCTTTATCTTTATTTAACCATGTTAATATATATATATATATATTTTTTTAACCATGTATTTCACCTTTTTCTCACCCAGATCGGTCTCATGAAAATGTAATAATAATTCATTAAATTATTAATCCCCCGTTAAAACAGACACATGCACGCAATGATTCTTGTTTAATTAAACAAGGCCTATATTTGTTATTTCCATGTTATTGTAAAACCATGTTCTGTTGTGGTGACAGACACAGAGATTTCGGTTCCCTGCCTCTCATCCAGAACTCTCAGCACGTGTCTTTTAACAGGGCTGTCCAGTCCATTTGAAATTGTTAGTTTTTTTTATGGGGTTATTTATTTATAATGTTCACCCTGATTCACAGCAATGAGATGCTACGAAAAACATGTTCATATTGAAAACAAAAAATAACTATAGAGAAACTGAAGCCCTTTGTTATTCCTTATATCCCTGATGTATGAAATTTGAACAAAATAATCACACAGATATGCAAAAGTACAAAATGTATTGTCTGAAAGGTCAGATAAAGACAACAGGAACCACTTTCTTTATACAATAGAGTCCCAACCCTATGAGTCTTAACTAAATCAACCAATCACCGTTAAAAGTCCAAGTCCCGCCCTACACGCAACTCAATTCGATAGTAATCCAATCCGTCAGTGACGTGTCGGTAAAAGCACGTAAACTCAGTCATTTGTAATCCAACAAAAAGGAATACTTCACCAGCCTTAAAAAGTAAAGGAATAACGGCGTAGCAAATAAAATAGCAATGTGGTTGAGGTAGGCCTATGTGATTCCGCTTTGAAATCATTCAAAAACGCTGAAGCCTTTGACAAATAGCCATAAACGTTGTAAACCATAGCCAATAGCCCCTACCTCATTGCCAATTTGGTTTTCAAAATGTGAGGCACTTTTCCCTGCGACTGTGTAGAGAACACAAGGTGACGCAGTCCAGGAGATCGACAGGTCAGGTCTTTACGCACGGCATCAGAGTTTCAAAGGATGCACCATATATGCTCAGGGGGCCATGGACAGAGCTCATTTTTTTATATATCATACCAAATTATTGATGTAGCTTAGGCTCATCAGAACTGTCCAGATCCTCACATAGGCTAAACTAAAAACTGTTCTCCGTTGGTCATGACCACTGAATAGGCTAGATCATTGGTCATGACGCGCAAATTTCACCCGACCGAGGCTGCTTGCCCATGATTAAAAGCCTCTATAATGGAATATCGAAGGACATTCATGCTTTCTGTAAAATCAAGTGGTTATGTTGTGTAGCCTAAGCTAATAGTAGCAGTTGGCACTAAATCTTGTAGTGATCGCTTGCATGTTATGGAGCCTATCCACAATTATATTGTCGGTTCCCGACGGGTTCGTGTTAAGATACGAATAGACAATTAATTGGTCAAAACATAGTTTACGGTGCATGGAAACCGATAATCTAAAACACAACATTTGAATAAACAAACCATTGTTCTGTTTCTCCTTATTCAATATTTTCTTTAGACACTGAAAACAAAAAAGCTAAATGTTTAGCCTATGTGTTTTTTTTTAAATGTCAGGTTTAAATCAAATGAATGAGGAATGACCCTTTTCTCATTTTTTATCTTTTCATCTAATAAATATTAATTGGCCAAAACTTAGGCTACCCCTACAGGTCCTTTTTTGAAAATTACAGAATGGGTTCCGAGGCAGAAGAATGAGCGCCAAGAAAAGATGAACGCATGCGAGGCAGGTGCAAAGGCCAGTGGCACAGCGCCATCTGCTGTTCAATTGCAGTTCAACTGCTTTGGCAGGGTGAGTATTTATTTTTTCCCTTTGCAGTAATGTTACCATTACTTTTGGAACCAGGTTTAATTTGTCAACCAAAACAACAATAATATACTCTAGATTTGTTTAATGTTATCCGTGAGATATTGGAATAATGTCCTTTGATACAATTATTAATATTTAGCATGGGTTTTAATGTCAATCAGGACCTTACTCAAGATAGATAGATAGATAGATAGATAGATAGATAGATAGATAGATAGATAGATATATCTATATTGTCCTCAAAGAGGACATTTGTTTTCACAGCCTGTACAGTAAACTACTGTATATTCACCAACAGTTAACATCATCATTATATTTAAAAAACGTCATCACTCTCAACCCACCACCATCATAAAGGTGACATCTAGACAAGACATTATGACATAACATAACTTCATGGTAGTTATCAGGAGGGAAGTTTGTTGAGCTCAGTGATGGCAAAAGGAACAAAGCTCTAGCCAAAGCATGCCTTTTTGCACAGCAGGATCCCGTGTATCTGAGGCCGGATAGGAGGGGAGTGTTTTAATGGCAGTCTGTGTGATCTTGAGTACTTTGTTTTCTATTAGTGACTGTGGGCATTGTAAAATAGCAGGATGTGGAGCCATAGAGGAATACGTCTAGATGATGCCAACTCCTTAAAATGCTAAATGTATGAAAGAAAGCCTATAATACCACTGCATGATAAACTATGAAAAACATTGTTTAACTTGAGTCTGCTTAACAGATGATTATCCATCTTCCTCGTCTGTTTAACAGATGATGATCCATCTTCCTCCTCGAAAGGGAAATGAATGGCAAAGACAAAGCCAGCAAAGTCCAGGACTACTCAAGGTGAAGTAATGGGTAGGTTTGGGCCCACACTTCAATTATATGAGCAGTAACAGGCATTTCTACACGTCAACATTTAGCCCTTTTTGGTTTTTGATATATTATAAATGAACTTTAACTTAAAGCTACAATATGTACATTTTTGGGATACCTGACCAAATTCTGTGTTATAGATCTGTCATTCTCATTGTAAGCATGTCTAAGAAGCGGTAGATATGTTCTATGTGCACTATTTCTATGCTTTGTTTTTGCATCTTTTACTTTCGGTTTTGTAAACCAGCTTCAAACAGCTGAAAATACAATATTTTTGGTTATGGAAAATATATTTCACAGTGGTTTAGATGGTACAATGACACTCTACACAATGACTGCTTGTTTTGTCACAAACTGAAATATTCAAATTTTAGCAACCATGAAATGGCAGAGCAATTTCTGAATATTGCACCTTGAAACAAAACAAGGGTAGTTGTAGTATATATCAGCTGTTTCTTTTAAAGTTTAGAAGTAATAAACAATCAAAGCAAAATAGGCCAATTTGCACCATACTAACACTGAAGTCTGTCCATGTTCGGTTTTGAGCTATGATGTCCTCTGCTGTCAGTGTCTAGTCCAACAACACGGACCCAGGGGTTTTGGCAGCTCACGTGCCCATGATTCACTTAAGCTTGTGCTAGGTCTAAAAACAATCCATAGCCCCTAATCCCTCGGTAACTTTCAGACAGGCCAAAGGATAACTGTGAGACAGACTTTAAAACATTGTTTAACTTGAGTCTTTATTGAGTTCTGTTCTTTATTTAAAAACAGATGATGACCCATCTATTGAAGATGTGGAGCCACTGGGGCAAATTCAAACAAAGTCCAGGGGTACTCAAATACGTAAATTGGGGCCTGCACTTTCATTATATGAGCAAAAACAGAAATTTCGACACATCAATAATTTGCCATTTCTTAATTTTTCTATATTATGCATCGACTGTTACTTTAGAGGTTTAAAAGTAATAAACAAGCAAAGCAATATAGCCACTATTACAACATAACAACACTAAAGTCAGTCTTAACTCTTTTTTGACATATGATGACCTCTAGGACAATTGTTATTCTGGCCCGCCTTCAGATTTGATCCCTCCTTGTTTTTCGGTGCAAAAGAGAAAACTGTACCAAATCTCTAATATACCACATCATTATGTTCTGTAATCATTGTTTAGTTCAGGTTTTAAATAGCCCTATTCTTCTGTAATTAATACCGTCTGGTATTAGTGCGCCAGCGCAGTAAGTTTCAGTTACTGTTGGACCGGGCCTGAGTGTAATGACCACTACCACTAGTGGTCCTCTGTAGCTCAACTGGTAGAGCACGGCACTTGTAACGCCAAGGTAGTGGGTTCGATCCCTGGGACCACCCATACACAAAAATGTATGCACGCATGACTGTAAGTCGCTTTGGATAAAAGCGTCTGCTAAATGGCATATTATTATTATTTATTATTACTACAGTATGTACTGTGATGATACTGTTGAGTAAACATTGGTAAACCTTATCCAAGTTGTCTTATCTTTGGATAACATTGGTTTAACATTGGTTAACAGTCCAACAGTAACTGAAACTTACTGCGCAGGCACACTAATAACAGAGAGATAGCACCGTTATTACAGAATTATAGGGCTATTTAAAACATGAACTTAACAATCATGTTATGTCATCATGATGTTAAAAAACACAATGCAATATGATCTCATGACATTTGGGCAAAATATTGTCTTTCAGTGTCAGGACTGAGACAACACTCAATCTACTTTATCCAATTTAGAAATGAGAGCGAAGGCCTCCTCCAAAATCAGAGACCGTGTGAGATAGAGGTATAATGTGCACTCCAATAAAATGTTGCTAAGTGGGATGATTTTATACTTTGTTGCAGAAGCCAATTATAAATCCCCTACTGCAATGTCCGAGATAAACAAACTGAGGGGCCAGCTGCCTGCTAAAGATGAAGTTATGTCTCATGATCAAAAGGTGGGCCTGACTGGACTCTCTCTCTCTCGCTCGCTCGCACGCATGCATGCACGCAAACACACACACACACACACACACACACACACACACACACACACACACACACACACACACACACACACACATTCCCCAATAACCTGTTTAGTTATGTTTGCCACAGTTTGCTGTAATTATGGATATTGCAATCTCTTCTTATTTTGTTTCTATTATTGAATTAAAGTTTCAATATTATTTCATATTTATTGGTTGGTTGGTTGGTTATAGTAGTTTTATTTGAGTGTACATTGTGCTTGATTGAGAATGGAACAGTCCAAAAACATTAGATTCTCAAACCCTTTTAGTCATTTATTATCAAACAGTATCCTTCAAATACTATAACATTTCCTCCCAAACTTCTTTGTGTGCTTTGAAATGTTTCGACTTAGAAGCACATGTACTAATTGTAAGAAAGACTACCTGTTGGTGTAATCTATTTGGTCAAAAGCCTTGGAAAGGTCTGTCATGACTAAGGTGGTTCGTGAGGATGGGATGTCAGATTATACAGACAGTCAAGCATACTGAGTTGGGCATGTGTAGATTATCTTTTGGTCTTACTTCAAAACAGGATTGTTGCTTGAATAAATTATACAATTTGCAGGTGTCTACATCTCAGGGAGTAAGGAGGAAGAGGATGAATATGATGATGATGATGATGATGATGATGATGATGACAGCTCCTCCAATGAGGACATCTCCGATGAGGAGGCAGCAAGTCAGAGCAAGAAGCAACACAAGATGATGAAGAAGAAGAAAGAGCAACCTCTTCGTCTCAGATGTAAGTCTCTCTCTCTCTCTCTCTCTCTCTCTCTCTCTCTCTCTCTCTCTCTCTCTCTCTCTGTGTCTTTGTCTCTCCATCCATCCCTTCAACATTTAATATGTATTTCTTTAGGAAATGTACCTTTTCTAGATTTGTTTTATTTTATCTGCAAGGTTGGATTTCATTCAGGTTATTGGTAATGTCTTGCAGGGATAGCAAACCAGCTCTTTGTCTATGTTATATAGTATATTGTTGACTATGTGTTTTATACAGTTGCCTAACCGGTATTCTACTTTGTCGGGGGTTAACCCCTTACACTTGTGGAAATTGACCTATGTGGATAGGGCAAAATTAAAATGTTTTTAACAGAAGAACCATAAAAAGCAAATACAGTGCCTTTTGAAAGTATTCAGACCCCTTTACTTTTTCCACATTTTTTACGATACAGCCTTATTATAAAATGGATTCAATAAAATAAAATCCTCAGCAAACTACACACAGTAACCCATAATGACGAAGCAAATTTTGCAAAGTTATGAAAAATAAAAAACAGTAATACCTTATTTATGTTAGTATTCAGACCCTTTGCTATGAGATTCAAAATTGAGCTCAGGTGCATCCTGTTTCCATTGATCATCCTTGAGATGTTTATACAACTTGATTGGAGTCCACCTGTGGTAAATTCAATTGATTGGACATGATTTGGAAATGCACACACCTGTCTATATAAGGTCCCACAGTTGACAGTGCATGTCAAAGCAAAAACCAAGCCATGAGGTTGAAGGAATTGTCCATAGAGCTCTGAGATAGGATTGTGTCGTGGCACAGATCTGGGGAAGGGTACCAAGAACACAGTTGCCTCCATCATTTGTGAATGGAAGACGATTGGAACCACCAAGACTCTTCCTAGAGCTGGCCGCCCGGCCAAACTGAGCAATCGGGGAAGAAGGGCCTTGGTCAGGGAGGTGACCAAGAACCCGATGGTCACTCTGACAGAGCTCTAGAGTTCCTCTGTGGAGATGGGAGAACCTTCCAGAAGGATAACCAATCACTCCACCAATCAGGCCTTTATGGTAGAGTGGCCAGACGGAAGCCACTCCTCAGTAAAAGGCACATGACAGCCCACTTTGAGTTTGCCAAAAGGCACCTAAAGACTCTTAGACCATGAGAAACAAGATTTAATTATTTGGCCTGAATGCCAAGCGTCACGTCTGGAGGAAATCTGGCACCATCCCTACGGTGAAGCATGGTGGTGGTAGCATCATGCTATGAGGATGTTTTTCAGTGGCAGGGATTGGGAGACTAGTCAGGATCGAGGCAAAGATGAATGGAGTAAAGTAAAGAGAGTTCCTTGATGAAAACCTGCTCCAGAGCACTCACTACCGCAGACTGGGGCGAAGGTTCACCTTCCAACAGGACAGGGATACCCTAAGCACACAGCCAAGACAGCACAGGTGTGGCTTCAGGACAAGTCTCTGAATGTCCTTGAGTGGCTCAGCCAGAGCCCGGACTTGAACCTGATCGAACATCTCTGGAGAGACCTGAAAATAGCTGTGCAGCAACGCTCCCCATCCAACCTGACAGACCTGCAGGATCTGCAGAGAAGAAAGGGAGAAACTCCCCAAAAACAGGTGTGCCAAGCTTGTAGCGTCATATCCAAGAAGACTGTAGGCTGTAATCGCTGCCAAAGGTGCTTCAAGAAAGTACTGAGTAAAGGGTCTGAATACTTATGTAAATGTGATATTTCAGTTGTTTATTTTTAGTAAAATTATCAAACATTTCTAAAAACCTGTTTTTGCTTAGTCATTATGGGGTATTTTGTGTAGATTGATGAGGGGGGGGGGGGGGAAACAATGTAATCAATTTTAGAATAAGGCTGTAACGTAACAAAATGTGGAAAAAGTCAAAGGGTCTGAATACTTTCCGAATGCACTGTACATGACCATGGAAGCAATTGAAAGTGAACACTGGAGATTATGGGGAAATTATCAGGCCAAAGGTGAGAACACAACAGTTCACAAGACTGCATCCAAACATTACACTGTTGATTTCATGTGCATTTTACATTTACTTTCCTTTAACAGCATTTGTCAATAACAAAATAAAAAAATACTCTGGAAACATTTAGTAAGATAACAAGAATATTAATTAACATTTTGGAGTAGGTGCAAGATAAGAAAAAAACTATTAGAAGGGTTTGATTGAGAGGTCTAGCTGATTTTTCCAAGTGGCCACACACCTCTCCAAACTGTGCACAGTTCCTAAGTAATTACAATGCACTTTTATGACGCAAGGAAAGAGACTTCGACTGTGAGGTTATTTTTTGAGCTCTCCTAGCTGTGCCATTGAGTAACTAGAGCAAGCACACTTGTAGTTCCCACCATCACACAATTACTGTTGTTATTTACGCAATCCAAAAACGTTCCATTATAAATCACAATCTGGGTCAGGTGAGCATAATTTGAAAGTTTATTCTATTGCGAATATGGCTAGCTAAGTTATAAAATACGATCTTACAGTGTTAGGCTTTCAATAGGCACCTCAGACAAACATATTGTAATTTTGGTGCACATAGAATGGAGTCATGAGTAAATTCAAGTGCTGCAATTCTTTTTCACAATACGACAAACATAGGCTCATTCTGTTCAGGACAATCCAGGGTATAACGCAAGTCATCCTTGTAACTGTGGATCAAACATAGCGATCATAAGCATTGATACTGTAAATTACATGAGTTTTCAAATATGGAAACGGGTGTGTGTGTTTTGCATGTATGACATCAAAGCATTTTTTATTATAATCCTTAACGTCTCATCTTTCAGAACACATCGACTCCTCTCGGTTTACAGCATTCCCCTCACTCAGACAACAAAGCATTTGCAAAAGTTGCGCAATTAGCTGGAGGGATGGGGGCAACTAAGTTTATAAAGGCTGTCAGTCAAAACCGATACAGCGCTGTGAAGCGGAGAACCAGACCTCTGACATCATGTATAGCATGTTACTCTACAGCCACTGCGTTCCAATTGAGGCACTTATCAATGACAAAATCTGCAATTTTCAACCAACGGGATGGCAGGGGGTGTGAGTGGAAAGGGCTACGTGCCTTACACAACGACAGGAGATGGGAGGCTACATGGGATAAGAGAACAGCCTCCCAGTGACGATAACACAGTTATGCTTACTTTTATAAACGCACAGTACATAGAGACATCGCTAATTGTTGGCCATGGAAATTTGGTGAGAAGTCATGGAAAAGTCATGAAATTCCATCTGTCAAAATGTATATAAACCCTGATGCTCTGCATCTTAGTTTGACCTGTAGTCCTTGACCGCATAATTTCCTAGTTGGGTGGGCCAGACTTGTCCCCCGTCTCCTCTCCTCGTCCTTGGGATATCACAACTGAATAATATTATTTGTTTCTACAGTGTGCGACAGCGGACCGATGATTAAGAGATTTCAGAAGTGTCTGACGGTCTTCCAGAAATTCGGGTCCATGAGGAAACACAGTGGCAACACAGTGGCACGCACAGCCCCTATTGCAGAGCTCCACCTGGCTGACCCCAATGTCTTCTCTACAATTAAAAGACTGAAGGGCTAGAAGATGTCGGAGTACATCCACATTTGTGGTGCTGTAATAACCGGGGAGGTTGTGGAGAAAATTCAGAGGATGAAAGATAAGGGGGCCCTCCTTCTCATTGCATACAAAATGGTTTAACCTGTGTCCCTGTGTGTGTTGTGTGTAAGTGTGCAATTCTGGACGCACTCTAACGCACTTCTGCTCTCTGTTCTACCCCACCCCTCTCTCGCGCGCTCTCTCTCTCTCTCTCTGTCCCTCTCTCACTGACTCTCTGTCTGTCTGGATTTGTGACTGCTGTCTGAGCTCCACAACAGGGGCCGAGTGCACCATTGTGTTTCTATGGTTACAATACACACACACAAAGACTGCACAAACACACAAAGTTGGCTCAGTTTTGTTGAAATGGCCACTTTTATGTTCTATGTACTTACAACACTCAGACGCAGGCTCCAGGCTACTTTTTCCCCCAACTCCAACCTCCCTAGCAGCTCAATTGTAACCTGATTTACATAACAAATGGCACAAGCGCTCCTAAAATATATACAGTGCCTTCGGAAAGTATTCAGACCCTTTGACTTTTTCCACGTTTTGTTAGGTTACAGCCTTATTCTAAAATGGATTCGAATAATCACACAATACCCCATAATGACAAAGCAAAAACAGTTTTTTTGCAATTGTTGCTAATTTATATATTTTTTTAAACAAACATACATATCACATTTAAATAAGTATTCAGACGCTTTACTCAGTACTTTGTTGAAGCACCTTTGGCAGTAATTACAGCCTCAAGTCTTCTTGGGTATGACGCGATAAGCTTGGCACACATGTATTTGGGGAGTTTCTCCCATTTTTCTCTGCAGATCCTCTCAAGCTCTGTCAGGTTGGATGGGGAGTGTTGCTGCACAGCTATTTTCAGGTCTCTCCAGAGATGTTCCATCAGGTTCAAGTCCGAGCTTTGGCTGGGCCACTCAAGGATATTCAGAGATTTCTCCCGAAGCCACTCCTGCGTTGTCTTGGCTGTGTGCTTAGGGTCATTGTCCTGTCGCCCCAGTCTGAGGTCCTGAGCACTCTGGAGCAGGTTTTCATCAAGGATCTCTCTTTACTTTGCTCCGTTCATCTTTGCCTGGATCTTGACAGGTCTCCCAGTGCCTGCCATTGAAAAACACCCCCATAGCATGATGCTGCCACCATGCTTCACTGTAAGGATGGTGCCAGGTTTCCTCCAGACGTGACGCTTGGCATTCAGGCCAAAGAGTTCAATCTTGGTTTCAGCAGACCAGATAATCTTGTTTCTCATGGTCTGAGAGTCTTTAGGTTCCTTTTGGAAAACTCCAAGTGGGCTGTCACGTGCCTTTTACTGAGGAGTGCCTTCAATCTGGCCACTCTACCGTAAAGGCCTGATTGGTGGAGTGTTGCAGAGATGGTTTTCCTTCTGGAAGGTTCTCCCATCTCCACAGAGGAACTCTAGAGCTCTCTCAGCGAGTGACCATCGTGTTTTTGGTCACCTCCCTGACCAAGGCCCTTCTCCCCCGATTGCTCAGTTTGGCCGTGCGGCCAGCACTAGGAAGAGTCTTGGTGGTTCCAAACTTCTTCCTTTTAAAAATGATGGAGGCCACTGTGTTCTTGGGAACCTTCAATGCTGCAGACATTTTTTGGTACCCTTCTCCAGATCTCTGCCTCGACACAATCCCGTCTCGGAGCTCTACGGACAATTCCTTCAACCTATTGGCTCTGTTTTTGCTCTGACATGCACTGTCAGCTGTGGGACCTTATATAGACAGGTGTGTGCCTTTCCAAATCATGTCCAATCAATTGAATTTACCACAGGTGGACTCCAATCAAGTTGTAGAAACATCTCAGGGACGATCAATGGAAACAGGATGCACCTGAGGTCAATTTCGAGTCTCATAGCAAATGGTCTGAATACTTATGTAAATAAGGTATTTCTGTTTTTTATTTGTAAAAGATTTGCAAACATTTATTAAAAACCTGTTTTCGCTTTGTCATTATCGGGTATTGTGTGTAGATTGCTGAGGATTATTATTTTTTAAATCCATTTTCGAATAAGGCTATAACATAACAACATGTGGAAAAAGTCAAGGGGTCTGAATACTTTTCGAAGGCCCTGTATATTTTGACCATTAAAGAGATAGTGTAAGATTTTGGCAACTAAGACCTTTTTCTACTTAATCAGAGTCAGGTGAACTCATGGATTACCATTTGTATGCGGTTTGAAGGAAGTTGTGGGTGGTTTTGTGAGCAGATGCTAGCCATCTTATCACAATTACTGGAAGTCTACATGTACAGGTACAGTAGCATGCTAGGTGTACTTGTAGACTTCCAGTCATTATGCTAACGCTAGTTAACATCGGCTCGCAAAACTACCTATAATTTACATGAAACTGTATGCAACAGGCTTACACTATCCTTTTGAGTACTTTATTTATATACTTGAATTATAAGAAAAAAATATGGGAGAAGTTCAAAAGTAGATGGAGTGGTTTAGTGCAGAGAAACACTGGTTAGTATGTAAAAAAAATGAAACAAATGATGTTCCTGTGTTTTTTATATGTATTGTAATATTTTGTGTGTATTGTGTCATGTCAAATAAAACTTTACCTCTTTACTTGTCATGGTAATTCAAGTTAGTGTGGATTTATGGATGTGTTGTATACTGTCATGAAGGTAATATGACCATTGCATGTTTCATTAGCTGGACTAGCTATACAGTTTATGACACTGTCATGAAGCATTAAGACCATCTTGTGTCGCTTTACTTGGACTAAGAAAATACACTTTACTGTTTACAAGAACGCTATTGTTTAATTGAATGGTTTTCATTGCGTGGTAGGTTTTGTGGTTTTGACACTCTTATGTAGGTGTCATAACCAGCCATAAAATAACACATTATATGTCACAACAGGTCAAAAAAATGTGTCATTACAGTGTTATGGCAATATTATGACAGGTTATGACAAGTTATGACTATATGCGTCAAATAAAGTGTTACCGATATATAACAAGCTGGCACTTAATGAACTGTACAAGGCTATAAACAAGCAGGAAAATGTACATGCAGAGGATGCTTTTCTTGTCGCCGGATATTTTAATTTAAGATGCGTGATGCCCAATTGCCATCAACACGTCTTCTTCATCACTAGGGGAGATAAAGTCCTAGACCACTGTTACTCTACCCACAAGCAAGCATATAAGGCCCTCCCCCGTCCGCCATTCGGCAAATCAGATTATGACTCCGTACCGCTGCTTCCTGTTTTAATTGCAGAAGCTCAAACAGGAAGTACCTGTGACACGCTCCGTTGAGAAATGGTAATCAGAATCTGAGGTTATGCTACAGGGCTGCTTTGCTAGCGCTTATTGGAATATGTTCAGAGTCGCCGCCGATAACATCAACGAGCTAACCACCTCCGTCACCGGCTTCGTAAGGAAATGCATCGTTGTCCCCACAGTGAAGGTTCACTGCTTCCCCAATCGAAAGCCCTGGATTAACACCAAGGTTGGCGCTTAACTAAATGACAGAACTACTGCACACCTGGCTATCGCAGACAACCCTGAGGCTATGACTAAGGACAGGAACAAATACAAGAAGTCCCACTATGACCTCCGCAGAGTCGTCAAACAAGCAAAAGGACAATATATGAATAAGGTGGAATTATATTACACAGGCTCCGACGCCCGCCGCATGTGGCAGGGGCTACAGTCCATTACAGATTACAAAGGAAGACCTAGCTGTGATCTGCCCAATGATACCTCTCTTCCAGACGAGCTCAATGCATTTTATGCAGGTTTCGAGAATAACAACACCGTACCATGCGAGGGCCCCCGCCGACCCAGAGGATTGGTGATCTCACACTCAGAGGCCGACGTGCATTAAGGTCTTTAATCAGGTCAACACTCGCAAGGCCACAGGGTCAGACGATATTCCAGGGTGCGTTCTCAGAGCATGCGCAGATCAGCTGGCAGGCATATTTACAGTAATTTTCAACTTCTCCTTCTCCCAGTCTGTAATCTCCACGTCTTAAGATGACTACCATTATTCCTGTTCTCAAAACCTCTAAGGCTTCATGCCACAATGACTACCACCCTGTAGCACTCACATCTGAAAGTGCTTTGAAAGGCTGGTTATGGCACACATCAACTCCATCATCCCAGACACCCTAGACCCACTCCAATTTGCATACCGCCCCAACAGATCAATAGATGACACAATCTCAATTGCTCTCCACACTGCCCTCACCCACCTAGATAAGAGGAATACCTATGTGAGAATGCTGTTCATTGACTACAGCTCAGCGTTCAACACCATGTCCCCTCCAAGCTTGTCACCAAGCTTAGGACCCTGGCACTGAACACCTCCCACTGCAACTGGATCCTGGACTTTCTGGCGGGCCGCCCCCAGGTGGTGAGTGTAGGCAACATCACCTCTGCCACGCTGACCCTCAACACAGGGACCCCTCAGGGGTGTGTGCTTAGTCCCCTCGTGTACTCCCTGTTCAGCCACGACTCCAACACCATCATCAAGTTTGCTGCTGACACGACAATGGTAGAGCTGATCACCAGCGACGATGAGACAGCCTACAGGGAGGAGGTCAGTGACCTGGCAGTGTGGTAACGGGACAACAAGCACGCCACCATCCACAACGAGGGGGCTGCAGTGGAGCGGTGTCCAAATCACTAAAGACTTAAAATGGTCCACTCACGCGCACAGTTGTGAAGAAGGCGCGACAGAGCTCTTCCCCCTCAGGAGGTTGAAAAGGTTTGGCATGGGCCCTCAAATCCTCAAAAAGGTATACAGCTGCACCATTGAGAACATCTTGACTGGCTGCATCACTGCTTGGTATGGCAACAGCACCACCCTCCATCGCATGGTGCTACAGAGGGTGGTGTGGGCAGCCCAGTACATCACTGGGGCTGAGCTCCCTGTCTTCCAGGCCCTCTAAATCAGGCGGTGTGAAAAGAAGAACTCTAGCCACCTAAGCCATAGACTATTGTCTCTGCTTCCTGACGGAAAGCAGTACCGGTGCATCAAGTCTGACTCCAACAGGCTCCTGAACAGCTTCTATCCCCAAGCCATACGACTGCTAAGTAGCTAACAGAATGGCTACATGTACTATCTGAGTTTACCCTTTTTTGCACTATCTCTATGCACACTCACAGGACTCTACACACTCACACCCACTGACACTCCAACACATACATATCATGCACACACATTTATATTGAATCTAATGTACACACACGCACATGCACTCACATACAATCATAATTTACGCTGCTGCTACAGTACTCAGTTTATCATACACTACATGATCAAAAGTATGTGGACATCTGCTTGTCGAACATCTCATTCCAAAATCATGGGCATTAATATGGAGTTGGTCCCCACTTTGCTGCTATAACAGCCTCCACTCTAGATGTTGGAATATTGCTGCAGGGACTTGCTTCCATTCAGCCACAAGAGCATTAGTGAGGTCGGGCACTGATGTTGGGCGATTAGGCCTGGCTTGCAGTCGGTGTTCCAATTCATCCCAAAGGTGTTCGATGGAGTTGAGGTCAGGGATCTGTGCAGGCCAGTAGAGTTATTCTACACCGATGTCAACAAACCATTTCTGTATGGACCTCACTTTGTGCACGGGGGCATTGTCATGCTGAAACAGGAAAGGGCCTTCACCAAACTGTTGCCACAAAGTTGGAAGCACATAATCGTCTAGAATGTCATTGTATGCTGTAGCATTACAATTTCCCTTCACTGGAACTAAGGGGCCTTGCCGAACCATGAAAAACTGCCCCAGACCATTATTCCTCCTCCACCAAACTTTACAGTTGGCACTATGCATTGGGGCAGGTAGCGTTCACCTGGCAATGCCAAACCCAGATTCGTCCGTCAGACTGCCAGATGGTGAAGCGTAATTGTCTCGGGCTCCCGAGTGGCACAGTGGTCTAAGGCACTGCATCTCAGTGCTTTAGGCGTCACTACAGACCCCCTGGTTCGATTCCAGGCTGTATCACAACCGGCCGTGATTGGGAGTCCCGTAGGGCGGCGCACAATTGGCCCAGCGTCGTCCGGGTTTGGCCGATGTAGGCCGTCATTGTAAATAAGAATTGGTTCTTAACTGACTTGCCTAGTTAAATAAAGGTAAAATAAAATAAAATAAATAAATTAATCACTCCATAGAACGTGTTTCCACTTCTCCAGAGTCCAATGAAGGCGAGCTTTACACCACTCCAGCCGGCGCTTAGCATTACGCATGGTGATCTTAGGCTTGTGTGCGGCTACTCGCCCATGGAAACCCATTTCATGAAGCTCCCAACTAACAGTTATTGTGCTGATGTTGCTTCCAGAGGCAGTTTGGAACTCGGGAGTGAGTGTTGCAACCGAGGACAGATGATGTTTACACGCTTCAGCACTCGGCGGTCCCGTTCTGTGAGCTTGTGTGGCCTACCACTTCGTGGCTGAGCCGTTGTTGCTCCTAGACGTTTCCACTTCACAATACGATCACTTACAGTTGACCGGGGCAGTTCTAGCAGGGCAGAAATTTGACAAACTGACTTGTTGGAAAGTCACTGAGCTCTTCAGCAAGGCCAATCTACTGCCAAAGTTTGTCTATGGAGATTGCATGGCTGTGTACTCGATTTTATATACCTGTCAGCAACGGATGTGGCTGAAATAGCCAAATCCACTCATTTGAAGGGGTGTCCACATACTTTTGTATGTATAGTGTATAACCTGATGCCTAGTCAACTTACCGCTATGCATATCTACCTCTGTCACTCCAGTATCCCTGCACATTGTAAATATTGTATTGGAACTGACCCTGTATATAGCTTCTTAGTTTCTCGTGTTCTTCTTATTTTTATTTATCATGTCTTTTTGTTCTACCTTTTGCTATTTTCAGTCCTACATTGATATTGATTACTGCATTGTTGGGTTTGGAGCTAGCAAGAAAGGCATTTCACTCTACTTGTGCACATGATATTAAAATGTTAAAACGATTTAATGCAAATTTGACGCACACTTACTAGGTAGCTATACTCAATCAATAACATTCAATGTGGGCTAACCAAGATAGCTAATATTACTAGCTATAGACAATCACTAACATTAGGTAAATATAGGCTTAGATAGTTTGTAAATCAAACAAGTTATAGCCAGGCTGACCTGGAGTCACATTAGGTCGGTCACATCCATGTATATTCAAGATAGCTAGCTAGCTAGTGCCACCAGAAGTTATGTCGCTATGTTGCCTTATTGATAGCATTTTAATGAATGTCACTCAATAAATAGCTATCTTATCAAACATTGTGTTCATAGCTATACTTGCAAACAAGCATAACTAGGAAACAACCACGAGCCTTGTCAATATGCTCAAGCTAGCTGATGTTAGCTAGCTACGCGTTAGCTTCCGATACAACACAAATTATTAATCAATCTACACTACCGTTCAAAAGTTTGGGGTCACTTAGAAATGTCCTTGTTTTCGAAAGAAAAGCAAAAAAAAAAATCCATTAAAATAACATCAAATTGATCAGAAATACAGTATTGTTAATGTTGTAAATGGCTATTGTAGCTGGAAACAGCTGATTTTTAATGGAATATCTACATAGGCGTACAGAGGCCCATTATCAGCAACCATCAGTCCTGTGTTCCAATTGCACGTTGTGTTTGCTAATCCAAGTTTATCATTTTAAAAGGCTAATTGATCATTAGAAAACCCTTTTGCAATTATGTTAGCACAGCTGAAAATTGTTGTGCTGATTAAAGAAGCAATAAAACCGGCCTTCTTGAGACTAGTTGAGTATCTGGAGCATCAGCAATTGTGGGCTTGATTACAGGCTCAAAATGGCCAGGAACAAGTAACTTTCTTCTGAAACTCATCAGTCTATTCTTGTTCTGAGAAATTAAGGCTATTCCATGCGAGAAATTGCTGTGTGTACTATTCCCTTCACAGAACAGCGCAAACTGGCTCTAACAAGAATAGAAAAAGGAGTGGGAGGACCCAGTGCACAACTGAGCATGAGGACAAATACATTAGTGTCTAGTTTGAGAAACAGGCGCCTCACAGATCCTAAACTCCCAGATTCATTAAATAGTACCTGCAAAACACCAGTCTCAACATTAACAGTGAAGAGGCGACTCCGGGATGCTGATCTTCTAGGTAGAGTTGCAAAGAAAAAGCCATATCTCAGACTGGCCAATAAAAATAAAATATTAAGATGGACAGTCTGAGATATGGCTTTTTTGATCAATTTGATGTTATTTTAATAGACAAAAAAAAAAGCTTTTCTTTCGAAAACAAGGACATTTCTAAGTGACCCCAACATTTTGAACGGTAGTGTACGTGCACCATGACAAAATTCATAACAAAATCATAATAACAAAAAATCTATCAAGTTTAGACTGCTTGCATGTTTTTTGCAGTACAAAGCTGAACACTACGGTATATTCAGGTTCTTGCAGCTTCTCTTCTTCTTGTTGCTTCTGTTCTTCTGGCAATGTTCAACAGGTGCAAATAATCTCCCCCGCATAAACGAGCAGGTCCCGGTCGAGAGCGCGTGAGTGATTTCCATTCAGCGTGTGCATGTGACATAAGCTCGCCCATGTCACAGCATGTACCTTCAGAAGTCAGAAGTCAGAAGTCAGAAGTCTACTTCCTAAGTTTGAGTTATTCACTGCGTTAGCACACTCTGCCAACCCTGATGTTCTAGCAGTGTCTGAATCCTGGCTCAGGAAGGCCACCAAAAATTCTGAAATTTCCATCCCCAACTATAACATTTTCCGTCTAGATAGAACTGCCAAAGGGGGTGGAGTTGCAATCTACTGTAGAGAGAGCCTGCAGAGCTCTATCATACTATCCAGGTCTGTGCCCAAACAGTTTGAGCTTCTACTTCTAAAAATCCACCTTTCCAGAAATAAGTCTCTCACTGTTGCCGCTTGCTACAGACCCCCCTCAGCCCCCAGCTGTGCCCTGGACACCATATGTGAATTGATTGCCCCCCATTTATCCTCAGAGTTTGTACTGCTTGGTGACCTAAATTGGGATATGCTTAATACCCCAGCCATCCTACAATCCAAGCTAGACGCCCTCAACCTCACGCAAATTATCAACGAACCTACCAGGTACAACCCTAACTCCGTAAACATGGGTACCCTCATAGATATCATCCTGACTAACATACCCTCTAAATACACCTCAGCTGTCTTCAACCAGGATCTCAGCGATCACTGCCTTATTGCCTGCGTCCGTAACGGGTCCGCGGTCAAACGACCACCCCTCATCACTGTCAAACGCTCCCTAAAACACTTTAGCGAGGAGGCCTTCCTAATAGACCTGGCCCAGGTATCCTGGATGGATATAGATCTCATTCCGTCAGTAGAGGATGCCTGGTTGTTCCTTAAAAGTAATTTCCTCTCAATCTTAAATAAACATGCCCCATTCAAAAAATACAGAACTAAGAACCGATATAGCCCCTGGTTCTCCTCAGACTTGACTGCCCTTGACCAGCACAAAAACATCCTGTGGCGTACAGCATTAGCATCAAATAGCCCCCGCGATATGCAACTTTTCAGGGAAGTTAGGAACCAATATACACAAGCAGTCAGGAAAGCAAAGGCTAACTTTTTCAAACAGAAATTTGCATCCTGTAGCACTAACTCCAAAAAGTTTTGGGACACTGTAAAGTCCATGGAGAATAAGAGCACTTCCTCCCAGCTGCCCACTGCACTGAGGCTAGGAAACACTATCACCACCGATAAATCTACAATAATCGAGAATTTCAACAAGCATTTTGCTACAGCTGGCCATGCTTTCCATCTGGCTACCACTAACCCGGCCACCAACTCTGCACCCTCTGCTGCATCTTGCCCATGCCCCCCCCGCTTCTCCTTCACACAAATTCAGACAGCTGATGTTTTGAAAGCGCTGCAAAATCTGGACCCCTACAAATCAGCTGGGCTAGACAATCTGGACCCTTTCTTTCTAAAACTAGCCGCCGAAATTGTCGCTACCCCTATTACTAGTCTGTTCAACCTCTCTTTCATAACGTCTGAGATCCCCAGAGATTGGAAAGCTGCCGCGGTCATCCCCCTCTTCAAAGGGGGTGACACTCTAGATCCAAATTGCTACAGACCTATATCCATCCTGCCCTGCCTTTCGAAAGTATTCGAAAGCCAAGTTAACAAACAGATAATCGACCATTTCGAATACCACCGTACCTTCTCCGCTATGCAATCCGGTTTCCGAGCTGGTCACGGGTGCACTTCAGCCACGCTCAAGGTCCTAAACGATATTATAACCGCGATTGATAATAGACAGTACTGTGCAGCCGTCTTCATCGACCTGGCCAAGGCTTTCGACTCTGTCAACCACCGCATTCTTATTGGCAGACTAAATAGCCTTGGTTTCTCAAATGACTGCCTCGCCTGGTTCACCAACTACTTCTCAGATAGAGTTCAGTGTGTCAAATCGGAGGGCCTGTTGTCTGGACCTATGGCAGTCTCTATGGGGGTGCCACAGGGTTCAATTCTTGGGCCGACACTTTTCTCCGTGTATATCAATGATGTCGCTCTTGCTGCTGGTGACTCTCAGATCCACCTCTACGCAGACGACACCATTTTGTATACATCTGGCCCTTCATTGGACACTGTGTTAACAAACCTCCAAACGAGCTTCAATGCCATACAACAATCCTTCAGTAGCCTCCAACTGCTCTTAAACACTAGTAAAACTAAATGCATGCTTTTCAATCGAACGCTGCTGGCACCCGCCCACCCGACTAGAATCACCACTCTCGACGGGTCTGACCTAGAGTATGTGGACAACTACAAATACCTAGGTGTCTGGTTAGACTGTAAACTCAACTTCCAGACTCACATAAAGAATCTCCAATCCAAAGTTAAATCTAGAATCGGCTTCCTATTTCGCAACAAAGCCTCCTTCACTCATGCTGCCAAACATGCCCTCGTAAAACTGACTATCCTACCGATCCTTGACTTCGGCGATGTCATTTACAAAATAGCCTCCAACACTCTACTCAGCAAATCAAATCAAATCAAATCAAATTTTATTGGTCACATGCGCCGAATACAACAGGTGCAGACATTACAGTGAAATGCTTACTTACAGCCCTTAACCAACAGTGCATTTATTTTAAACAAAAAAGTAAGAATAAAACAACAACAAAAAAGTGTTGAGAAAAAAAGAGCAGAAGTAAAAAATAAAGTGACAGTAGGGAGGCTATATATACAATAGAATAAAGTGACAGTAGGGAGGCTATATATACAGGGGGGTACCGTTGCATAGTCAATGTGCGGGGGCACCGGCTAGTTGAGGTAGTTGAGGTAATATGTACATGTGGGTAGAGTTAAAGTGACTATGCATAAATACTTAACAGAGTAGCAGCAGCGTAAAAAGGATGGGGTGGGGGGGCAGTGCAAATAGTCCGGGTAGCCATGATTAGCTGTTCAGGAGTCTTATGGCTTGGGGGTAGAAGCTGTTGAGGAGTCTTTTGGACCTAGACTTGGCACTCCGGTACCGCTTGCCGTGCGGTAGCAGAGAGAACAGTCTATGACTAGGGTGACTGGAGTCTTTGACAATTTTGAGGGCCTTCCTCTGACACCGCCTGGTATAGAGGTCCTGGATGGTCCCAAATTGGATGTAGTCTATCACAGTGCCATCCGTTTTGTCTCCAAAGCCCCATACACTACCCACCACTGTGACCTGTACGCTCTTGTTGGCTGGTCCTCACTACATGTTCGTCGTCAAACCCACTGGCTCCAGGCCATCTATAAATCACTGCTAGGCAAATCCCCGCCTTATCTTAGCTCATTGGTCACCATAGCAGCACCCACCCGTAGTCTGCGCTCCAGCAGGTATATCTCACTGGTCATTCCCAAAGCCAACACCTCCTTTGGCCGCCATTCCTTCCAGTTCTCTGCTGCCAATGACTGGAACGAATTGCAAAAATCTCTGAAGCTGGAGACTCTTATCTCCCTCAATAACTTTAAGCATCAGTTGTCAGAGCACCTTACCGATCACTGCACCTGTACACAGCCCATCTGAAATTAGCCCACCCAACTACCTCATCCCTATATTGTTATTTATTTTGCTCTTTTGCACCCCAGTATCTCTATTTGCACATAATCTCTTGCACATCTAGCATTCCAGTGTTAATACTATTGTAATTATTCTGCACTATAGCCTATTTACTGCCTTACCTACATAACTTGCTACATTTGCACACACTGTATATATATTTTCTGTTGTATTTCTGACTTTGTTTTCTTACCCCATATGTAACTCTGTGTTGTTGTTTTTTTTGTTATTGCACTACTATGCTTTATCTTGGCCAGGTCGCAGTTGTAAATGAGAACCTGTTCTCAACTGGCTTACCTGGTTAAATAAAGGTGAAATAAATCAAAAATAAAACCTAAAATGTCACAGCATGAACCTGAAATACAACTTTGGCTGTGAGTGATGTGGAAATAATTGGTCTCTAGGACAAATACTTTAATAAGTAAGTGGAGGTTTTGTTATAAAGTTGTGACTTTATGGGGCTGTCTATGAGAATTGTCTTTCTATCTTTCTAGGCTGTACTTCAGCTAAACTGCAGTACCGAAAATGTCCTCTGAGCACAGTGGAAAGCGTGTTTCGAGACCGGAAGCCTGGCCCCTTGGGTTACACCTAACTTTTTTAAGGGATAGTCCTAGGGTTAGGGGTTTTTCTGCAAAAAACATGATTGGTTTATAACTTTATAGCACTCTTGCTCCTTGCCGTGGCCATCTGCGGGTACTACATACCTCTTTCACTACATTCGCTGGGCTCATAATCTGAAGTAGCAACTGAGTCAGATCTACAAATCACCATTAGCTACTAAGCAATGAGATAGACCCATCCATGTGGCTTGCAACTCAGTGAACCTGCACAGCAAACGCTGAATTTGATGCCTACGAATGAACAGATGTCGACATATATCAATATATATATATTTAAAAAAAAGTAATTTATCCGCTTAAACATTTATTCTGGCAGTTTTTAAATTGGCAACATCTTGAAAAAGGTGTTAGGTTTTACACCTTTTTCTGTTTCTGTTTTTATTTTTTGCTAACAATGACCGGAAAATGTTTCACTTTTGATGTGTAGGCACCAGCCATCTATGTCTCTGTGGGTCACCACAACTTGTGCCCAGGCGAACTGTGATATTTCTCACCAAGTAGCCGTAACCTTGTTAATATCAAGTTACCTGAGGTAAACCCACAAGGTTTACGCGAGTAGATCTAATTGGTTCCAAGATGGCGTAGCAGTGCGGTCGTATATTCTGTAGTGTCCTCGTGTAAATAGCCATTTTTTTGTTTTTTGTCTTTTTCGTATATACAGTGGGGGAAAAAAAGTATTTAGTCAGCCACCAATTGTGCAAGTTCTCCCACTTAAAAATATGAGAGAGGCCTGTAATTTTCATCATAGGTACATGTCAACTATGACAGACAAAATGAGATTTTTTTTCTCCAGAAAATCATATTGTAGGATTTTTTATGAATTTATTTGCAAATTATGGTGGAAAATAAGTATTTGGTCAATAACAAACGTTTCTCAATACTTTGTTATATACCCTTTGTTGGCAATGACACAAGTCAAACGTTTTCTGTAAGTCTTTACAAGGTTTTCACACACTGTTGCTGGTATTTTGGCCCATTCCTCCATGCAGATCTCCTCTAGAGCAGTGATGTTTTGGAGCTTTCGCTGGGCAACACGGACTTTCAACTCCCTCCAAAGATTTTCTATGGGGTTGAGATCTGGAGACTGGCTAGGCCACTCCAGGACCTTGAAATACTTCTTACGAAGCCACTCCTTCGTTGCCCGGGCGTTGTGTTTGGGATCATTGTCATGCTGAAAGACCCAGCTACGTTTCATCTTCAATGCCCTTGCTGATAGAAGGAGGTTTTCACTCAAAATCTCACGATACATGGCCCCATTCATTCTTTCCTTTACACGGATCAGTCGTCCTGGTCCCTTTGCAGAAAAACAGCCCCAAAGCATGATGTTTCCACCCCCATGCTTCACAGTAGGTATGTTGTTCTTTGGATGCAACTCAGCATTCTTTGTCCTCCAAACACGACGAGTTGAGTTTTTACCAAAAAGTTATATTTTGGTTTCATCTGACCATATGACATTCTCCCAATCCTCTTCTGGATCATCCAAATGCACTCTAGCAAACTTCAGACGGGCCTGGACATGTACTGGCTTAATCAGGGGGACACATCTGGCACTGCAGGATTTGAGTCCCTGGAGGCATAGTGTGTTACTGATGGTAGGCTTTGTTACTTTGGTCCCAGCTCTCTGCAGGTCATTCACTAGGTCCCCCCGTGTGGTTCTGGGATTTTTGCTCACCGTTCTTGTGATAATTTTGACCCCACGGGGTGAGATCTTGCGTGGAGCCCCAGATCGGGGGAGATTATCAGTGGTCTTGTATGTCTTCCATTTCCTAATAATTGCTCCCACAGTTGATTTCTTCAAACCAAGCTGCTTACCTATTGCAGATTCAGTCTTCCCAGCCTGGTGCAGGTCTACAATTTTGTTTCTGGTGTCCTTTGACAGCTCTTTGGTCTTGGCCATAGTGGAGTTTGGATTTTCATTTCAAGGTCCTGGAGTGGCCTAGCCAGTCTCCAGATCTCAACCCCATAGAAAATCTTTGGAGGGAGTTGAAAGTCCGTGTTGCCCAGCGACAGCCCCAAAACATCACTGCTCTAGAGGAGATCTGCATGGAGGAATGGGCCAAAATACCAGCAACAGTGTGTGAAAACCTTGTGAAGACTTACAGAAAACGTTTGACCTGTGTCATTGCCAACAAAGGGTATATAACAAAGTATTAAAAAACTTTTGTTATTGACCAAATATTTATTTTCCACCATAATTTGCAAATAAATTCATAAAAAATCCTACAATGTGATTTTCTGGATTTTTTTTCTCAATTTGTCTGTCATAGTTGACGTGTACCTATGATGAAAATTACAGGCCTCTCTCATCTTTTTAAGTGGGAGAACTTGCACAATTGGTGGCTGACTAAATACTTATTTTCCCCACTGTATGAGGAAGTCTTTATACAATTATTGACTCCATGTTTCTATAGTGGGATGGCTAGCTATAGGCTACGTTGGAACAAGGTAAGACATGCATCATAATATGAAGTAAAATGTCCAGGTTTCAAACAATTAAGGAACAGGAAAAATATAGCGACACTAATGATAGGCCTAACTGTCTTCTGGTAGATGGAAAGGCTTTCCCAAAAACCTTCTCAATTAAATGTTAACTAGCTACAACGTTTTTATGCCTACCTGGCAGGATGATATCATGATTATTTGCACCAATCCACTGGCTATTTGTTTTGCAAACTCCATATCATGTGCTACAGAAACACCACTATCCAAACAAGAGTGCACTAGAATTAAATGGTAACTACACAAAAAAAATCGAAATGTTTTAGATTTTTCCTAGACCTCACAAGTGGTCTCCTGATGAGGTTTAATGTGGTTTAAGCATTGTTAGGGGCATACTTTTTTTTGGGGTGAAACCTGTGAAATTATGACTCAGTTGACAGCCTCATTTATCTGTTTAAATAGTAGGCCTACTATTAGCCAATTTGCTCAGTACAGCTTGGGTTGGCCTGACTGTGAGATACCAATATGGGATTCATCATTTTAGGTCAATTTTTCACACAGGGCGCCTTTTCCTTCTCCAGGCGGGCCATTTAGGAATTTTGGGGCAAAATTAGAGTACAGTGCATTCGGAAAGTATTCAGACCCCTTGACTTTTTCCACATTTTATTATGTTACAGCCTTATTCTAAAATGCATACATGCAAACACATACCGACTTGAGGGACAGACACAAGCAATGCCTCTCATTGTCACATAGAATCCCCTTCTCTAATGTAGCACCATCTAAACACATGCACACACACACACACACACACACAACAGAGTCTGGTGCTTAGAGCAGGGCTAATTGCAGCTTGGTAATAATGTGCTATTTCTGCAATGATGCTATTTCCACATTAAACTGACTGGCTGTGTGTGTGCGCGTGTGCACACATGCGTGCTTGCGTGTGCATGCAGGGTGTGTATCATGGCTTGTTAAAGTGGTCTGTGTATCGATTCATCACATTAATAACTTCACAAACATCCTCAGATTGACTTGCTTGTAGACAATCAGCAATGTCGTTTGACAAAATGTTCTGTACATTGTTTTACACATTTCTGTGGAAGCTGAAAAAACTAAAGCTTATCTTGTCTTATCTTATCTTCTCTTATAAAAATACATCCAAGCCTAGTGTTTTGAAGGGCTCACATTCACAGATTTTGGTTCACAACAACACATCTTTGTAAGTATGTATCCATGTAATGCTACTGCTTGGGTAGGGCCTTAAAGCACTCTTGTTGCTTTCCAATCCATTTTACAACAGCATACAATTATGAAATGGGTTTGGATTATTATCAGAAGTATGACTCGTCTTACTCTCTCTTTTACTCTTCTCCTCAGTGCTCTCCCTTGTGATCCCTCAATACTTACTCACTCCTATTCCTCTGTGTCTGTAACAATTGACAATAAAGTAATGTTCTTCCTATGTTCTTCTTCTCCATCTGTAGGTACCACCAGGCTGCCAAAGAAGGGAGAGGTGCCGGAGGTGGACTATAACTTTGTGAGCGTGGAGCGCTTTATGGAACTGGAGCAAAGTGGAGCCCTGCTAGAGAGTGGAACCTATGAAGGTAAGTTCACTGACTACGACACAGACCACTAGGACATATCCATATCGCAAGAGGCTGAGATTTATTTTAACCGTCCCTTTTGATTGTTTACTCGTTTGTCATCTCTCTTGTTGTGGCTGCTTCACACCAAGCCTCACTTAGATTTTTCATATACAGTGCATTCGGAAAGTATTCAGACCCCTTGACTTTTTCCATTTTTTTTTATTTTTACGTTACAGCCGTATTCTAAAATTGATTAAATACTTTTTTCCCCTCATCAATCTACACACAATACCCCATAATAACAAAGTGAAAACAGGTTTTTTGAAATTTTTGCACATTTATGAAAAAAAAAAACTGAAATACCTTATTTAATAAGTATTCAGACCCTTTGCTTGGAGACTCGAAATTGAGCTCATGTGCATCCTGTTTCTATTGATCATCCTTGAGATGTTTCTACAACTTGATTGGAGACCGCCTGTCGTAAAGTCAATTGATTGGACATGATTTGGAAAGGCACACACCTGTCTATATAAGGTCCCACGGTTGACAGTGCATCCTTGAGAGGATCTGCAAAGAAGAATGGGAGAAACTCCCCAAATACAGGTGTGCCCAGCTTGTAGCGTCATACCCAAGAAGACTTGAGGCTGTAATCACTGCCAAAGGTGCTTCAACAACATACTGAGTAAAGAGTCTGAATACTTATGTAAATGTGATATTTCCGTTTTTGTTTTGTATAAATTTGCTAAAATATCTAAAAAACAGTTTTTGCTTTGTCATTATGGGGTATTGTGTGTAGATTGATGAGGGGGAAAAAACTATTTAATCAATTTTAGAATAAGGCTGCAATGAAACAAAGTGTGGAAAAAGTCAAGAGGTCTGAATACTTTCTGAATGCACTGTATATACCGAAACTCTCTATCTTTTACTTTGGTCTATCCTGTCCAAAACAATTATTTTTATATTTGAGATTCTTCAAATAGCCACCCTTTGACTAGATGACAGCTTTGCACACTATTGGCATTCTCTCAACCAGCTTCATGAGGTAGTCACCTGGAATGCATTTCAATTAACAGGTGTGCCTTCTTAAAAGTTAACTTGTAGAATTTCCTTCCTTCTTAATGCGTTTGAGCCAATCAGTTGTGTTGTGACAAGGTAGGTGGGGTATACAGAAGATAGCCCTATTTGGTAAAAGACCAAGTCCATATTATGGTAAGAACAGCTCAAATAAGCAAAGAGAAACGACAGCCATCATAACTTTAAGACAGGAAGGTCAGTCAATCCGGACAATTTCAAGAACTTTGAAAGTTTCTTCAAGTGCAGTCGCAAAAACCATCAAGCGCTATGGTGAAACTGTCTCTCATGAGGACCGCCACAGAAATGAAAGACCCATAGTTACCTCTGCTGCAGAGGATGAGTTCATAAGAGTTAACTGCACCTCAGATTGCAGCCCAAATAAATGCTTCACAGTTCAAGTAACAGACACGTCTAAACATCATCTGTTCAGAGGAGGCTGTGTGAATCATGTCTTCATGGTCGAATTGCTGCAAAGAAACCACTACTAAAGGACACCAATAATAAGTAGAGACTTGCTTGAGCCAAGAAACACGACCAATGGACATTAGACCGGTGGAAATGTGTTCTTTGGAGTCCAAATTTGAAATTGTTGGTTCCAACCGCCGTGTCTTTGTGAGACGTGGTGTGGGTGAATGGATGATCTCCGCATGTATATTTCCCACCATAAAGCATGGAGGAGGAGCTGTTATGGTGTGGGGGTGCTTTGCTGGTGACACTGTCTGTGATTTATGTAGAATTCATGGCACACTTAACCAGCATGGCTACCACAGCATTCTGCAGCGATACACCATCCCATCTGGTTTGGGCTTAGTGGGACTATCATTTGTTTTTCATACAGGACAATGACCCAACACACCTCCAGGCTGTGTAAGGGCTATTTTACCAAGAAGGAGAGTGATGGAGTGCTGCATCAGATGGCCTGGCCTCCACAATCCCCAGACCTCAACCAAATTGAGATGGTTTGGGATGAGTTTGACTCCAGAGTGAAGGAAAAGCAGTCAGCAAGTGCTCAGCACATGTGGGAAATCGTTCAATACTGTTGGAAAAGCATTCCAGGTGAAGCTGGTTGAGAGAATGCCAAGAGTGTGCAAAGCTGTCATCAAGGCAAAGGGTGGCTATTTGAAGAATCTCAAATCTCAAATATATTTCGATTTGTTAAACACTTTTTTGGTTACTACATGATTCCATATGTGTTATTTCAGAGTTTTGATGTCTTCACTATTATTCTACAATGTAGAAAATAGTAAAAAAAATAAAGAAAAACTCAGGAATGAGGACGTGTTCTAAAACGTTTGACCCGTAGTGTAGGTTTATTGTTGTCACATTCAAAGTATCCATAATCTCCTGTGTGGCATTTTTGAAGCGCGTAGCAATGCTAGTTGAAATGGATTTGATCAGTTAGCGATGCATTCAAAAGCATTACAACGATCATGAAGATTGCACTTCCCCCTCCTCTCGTGTTTTAATTTGCATTACAAATTGAGACGTAAGTGCCCGCAGCACTGCCTGCCACCCAGAAAGAGGTGGTTTCTCCCAGTGGGCCTCTGCTGTTTGTAAGAGATACGCACAAACACACATATGCACAAACACACGTGCCCACACAAACACACACACACAGACACACACACACACACACACACACCGCTACTTGGCAAGTGAGCCAGTAGATCGTCCATCTGTAGATCACTGCCATGGTCTGAAGCCAGATGCACATCCTTGAATAGCATCAAACCCAAGACATACACTATAATATGTCATAATGTAATGTGCACAAGTACAATGAAATGCATTTCTTGCTAGCTCCAAACTCAACAATGCAGTAATCAATATCAATGTAGGACTGAAAATAGCATAAGGTAGAACAAAAAGACATGATAAATAAAAATAAGAAACATGAGAAAGTAAGAAGCTATGTACAGGGTCAGTTCCAATACCATATTTACAATGTGCACAGATACTGGAGTGATAGAGATAGATATGCATAGCGGTAAGTTGACTAGGCATCAGGTTAAACACAATATGTACAAATGAGTGTATTTGGCTATTTCAGCCACAGCCATGCAATCTCCATAGACAATCATTGGCAGTAGAATGGCCTTACTGAAGAGCTCAGTGACTTTCAATGTGGCACCTTCATAGGATTCCAGCTTTCCAATAAGTCAGGTCATCAAATTTCTGCCCTGCTAGAGCTGCCCCGGTCAACTGTAAGTGCTGTTATTGTGAAGTGTAAATGTCTAGGAGCAACAACGGCTCAGCCATGAAGTGGTAGGCCACACAAGCTCACAGAACGGGATCGCCGAGTGCTGAAGCGTGAAAACCTCATCTGTCCTCAGTTGCAACACTCACTACCGAGTTCCAAACTGCCTCTGGAAGCAACATCAGCACAGGAACATTCATTGGGAGCTTAATGAAATGGGTTTCCATGGCCGAGCAGCCACACACAAGCCTAAGATCAACATGCACAATGCCAAGTGTCGGCTGGTGTGGTGTAAAGCTCGCCGCCATTGGACTCTGGAACTCCCTGACCTCAACCCCATCAAACACCTTTGGGATGAATTTGAATGCCGACTGCGAGCCAGGCCTAATCGCCCAACATCAGTGCCCAACCTCACTAATGCTCTTGTGGCTGAATGGAAGCAAGTCGCGCAGCAGTGTTCCAACATCTAGTTGAAAGCCTTCCCAGAAGAGTGGGGGCTGTTATAGCAGCCAAGGGGGGACCAACTCCATATGAATGCCCATGATTTTGTAATGATATATTTGACGAGCAGGTGTCCACATACTTTTGGTCATGTTGTGTAGCTCGCAATCCCAACACCACAATGAGAGGCAATGTGGTGATGTGCATGTTGATATTTGTGTGAAGACATCAGCTGAGAGTAATCTTCACAATAGCAGTTATGGAGCATGTAGTGATGCTAGAGGAAATGGGTTGTATTAGCTAGCGGTGTAGTCAAAAGCATGGGGAAACCGAGGTGGACGAGAGAGAGACAGAGAGTGATAGAGAGATAAAGGGGGATATAAAGAAAGAGGGGTAGAGAGATGAGAAATAGAGAGAGAGAGTGATGGAAAGGAAGATGGAGGAGGAGGGTCAACACTGAGAAGCAGGAAGACACAATTTAGAAGGCAACGGGTGAGACGAGGGAAAGTTGAGAGGGGGGAGAGAGCGCGAGTGAGAGAGGAAAAAGAGGGGGCGGGTAGATAGGAATAAATTGAGAGAGAGAAAGAAATAGAGTGACAGAGAGAGGTGGGGGGGAGCCATCAGTGGGTGGTGATGGTGAGTATATTACAGATTGAATCAGAGAGAGAGAGAGAGAGAGAGAGAGAGAGAGAGAGAGAGAGAGAGAGAGAGAGAGAGAGAGAGAGAGAGAGAGAGAGAGAGAGAGAGAGAGAGAGAGAGAGAGAGAGAGAGAGAGAGAGAGAGAGAGAGAGAGAGAGAGAGAGAGAGAGAGAGAGAGAGAGAGAGAGAGAGAGAGAGAGAGAGAGAGAGAGAGAGAGAGAGAGAGAGAGAGAGAGAGAGAGAGAGAACAGAACAGAACAGAACAGAACAGAACAGAACAGAACAGAACAGAACAGAACAGAACAGAACAGAACAGAACAGAACAGAACAGAACAGAACAGAACAGAACAGAACAGAACAGAACAGAACAGAGGAGAACAGAGGAGAAATCCCTGCGCTGCACACTGACAATGTTCTGTGCCTGTCCAAATTTGCTCCCTATCCATTTCCCCTTGGCCCTTACCCTTTCATTGTTTGTGTAACATGGGGATCTGTAACTTCACTACTAAGCCTGAAATGTCTCCACCCGTGCCACTGAAATGCTAGCTTTTCAGTGGCGTACATGGCTAGGACCTTGTGAAGGAGGGCGGTTACGTGTGTTTGCGAGGAAGAGTCCCCTAGTAGGGCTGTGGCAGTCATGACATTTTGTCAGCCTCTTATGGTCATGTAAATGACTGCCAGTCTCACGGTAATTGACAGTTAATTAACATAAACACGTTTAGTATCTCAAGGCCTCCACACATACAAGCCGCTGATGTGCTCCTTTGGAGCATTTACATTAAAAACATTATATTATATCCATTTAATATACACCATCACAATAAGTACATCATTTATTTTAGGCAGGTCTAAAGAAACATGATGCTATGAGGAAAATGTATTTCAGAAGAACAGAATGTGAGTCGGCATATGTTATCTGCCTATGTGCCATGCCATAGGCTGTAGGCTAGTTAATTTAGCAGACAAGATATGCTTTTAAGTCTCGTGCCAAGATGGCGTAGCAGTGCGGTCGTGTTCTTTGTTGTGTGTCCGTGTAAATAGCCAGTTATTTTTATTTATTTTTATTTTTCGTACATATTTCCCTATCACACTTTTCATCCTTCTACTAAATATACTTTCCTGCAACCCGCCTCACTCAATGTGGAATGGATTCTATTATTTACTCACCTTTATCTAGAATATCCAGTTGAAACTAGCTAGCCAGCAAACTAGCTACTTGCTAATAGCCACCGTTAGCGGTTTTCACCCAGAACATCTGATTTTCTGCCGGAATAACTGAATCACTGGACCCTAACACCGGATCGCAAATAGCTAGCCACAACCGAATGGATGTTGCTGTTGGCTAATCACCACTGCCCCCGAAGCAAGCACCAGTTAGCCTTGAGCCAGGCCCATATTCCGGCTATCTACCTCTTTGTCTACCAGACGGGAGTAGCCAGCTAACTAGCTACTTGCTATTAGCCACCGTTAGCAGTTTTTCACCATTTTCCGTGGCCTGCACTACCTACCAGCCAGCTCTAGCCTGGACTATTATCGGCCAGTCTGCACTGTCTGCACAGCGCGTTATCGACCCAGAACATATCGGATGTTCTGCCGGAATCACTAAATCACTGGACATTTAACACCTGATCATCGCAACTAGCTAGCTACAACCAAATGGATGTTGTTGTTGGCTAATCAGCCTTGAGCTAGCCTCGAGTCCGGCACATCTCCCGACTATCTACCTCTCTGTCAACCGGACGGGACCTCCTAGAGTCGACACGGAGCCCCGCCGATCCATCACGACTGGTCTGCCGACATAATCGTCTGTGGTTTCAACAGGCTTCCCGTTGCGACGACCACGAATATCCATCTGCTAGCCCCGGCCCGCTAGCACATGCAAACAACAGCCGTGCTTCTTCCTCGCTGTGCTTTAGCACCAATTCAAACTGCTCTTGTACTCACATCTTGCTATTCACTGGACCTTATGATCACTCAGCTGCACAGCTGATGCCTGCTGGACTGTTCCTTTACACGGTACCCTGTCCTGTTTATCTGTTTAGTCTCAGCCCAGACTTTCATTGCCGTTACCAGTTGTTGTCTTAGCTCTCTCGAATAACACCTGTGATTGATTTATGCCTCTCTCCCATGTAAATATGCCTTGCCTATTGCTGTTCCAGTTAGTTCTTATTATACAATATCAATATAGAACCCCAAGTCATTCTCAAACTGCCTCAAATAGCTCCTTTGTTCCACCCCCCATACACGCCGAGACAGGCTCAATTGGTGCCTCCAGTGATGCTATCTCTTTCATTGTTACTCAATGATTATGTTTACCTCCACTGTACTCATATCCTTCCATATCCTTGTCTGTACATAATGCCTTGAATCTATTCTACAACGCCCAAAAATCTGCCCCCTTTATTCTCTGTACCCAACACACTAGAAGCCTTTAGCCATATCCTTATTCTATTCCTCCTCTGTTCCTCTGGTGATGTAGAGGCTAACCCAGGCCCTGCAGCCCCCAGTATCACTCCTACTCCCCAGGAGTTATCATTCGTTGACTTCTGTAACCATAAAAGCCTTGGTTTTCTGCACGTTAACATCAGAAGCCTCCTTCCTAAGTTTGAGTTATTCACTGCGTTAGGACACTCTGCCAACCCTGATGTTCTAGCAGTGTCTGAATCCTGGCTTAGGAAGGCCACCAAAAATGCAGAAATGTCCATCCCCAACTACAACATTTTCCATCTAGATAGAACTACCAAAGGGGGTGGAGTTGCAATGTACTGTAGAGATAGCCTGCAGAGCTCTATCATACTATCTAGGTCTGTGCCCAAACAGTTTGAGCTCCTACTTCTAAAAATCCACCTTTCCAGAAATAAGTCTCTCACTGTTGCCGCTTGCTACAGACCCCCCTCAGCCCCCAGCTGTGCCCTGGACATCATACACTGCTAAAAAAAATAAAGGGAACACTTAAACAACACAATGTAACTCCAAGTCAATCACACTTCTGTGAAATCAAACTGTCCATTTAGGAAGCAACACAGATTGACAATACATTTCACATGCTGTTGTGCAAATGGAATAGACAACAGGTGGAAATTATAGGCAATTAGCAAGACACCCCCAATAAAGAAGTGGTTCTGCAGGTGGTGACCACAGACCACTTCTCAGTTCCTATGCTTCCTGGCTGATGTTTTGGTCACTTTTGAATGCTGGCGGTGCTTTCACTCTAGTGGTAGCATGAGACGGAGTCTACAACCCACACAAGTGGCTTAGGTAGTGCAGCTCATCCAGGATGGCACATCAATGCGAGCTGTGGCAAGAAGGTTAGCTGTGTCTGTCAGCGCAGTGTCCAGAGCATGGAGGCGCTACCAGGAGACAGGCCAGTACATCAGGAGACGTGGAGGAGGCCGTAGGAGGACAACAACCCAGCAGCAGGACTGCTACCTCCACCTTTGTGCAGGGAGGAGCAGGAGGAGCACTGCCAGAGCCTTGCAAAATGACCTCCAGCAGGCCACAAATGTGCATGTGTCTGCTCAAACGGTCAGAAACAGACTCCATGAGGGTGGTATGACGGCCCGACGTCCACAGGTGGGGGTTGTGCTTACAGCCCAACACCGTGCAGGACGTTTGGCATTTGCCAGAGAACACCAAGCTTGGCAAATTCGCCACTGGCGCCCTGTGCTCTTCACAGATGAAAGCAGGTTCACACTGAGCACATGTGACAGACGTGACAGAGTCTGGAGACGCCGTGGAGAACGTTCTGCTGCCTGCAACATCCTCCAGCATGACCGGTTTGGCGGTGGGTCAGTCATGGTGTGGGGTGGCATTTCTTTGGGGGGCCGCACAGCCCTCCATGTGCTTGCCAGAGGTAGCGTGACTGCCATTAGTTACTGAGATGAGATCCTCAGACCCCTTGTGAGACCATATGCTGGTGCGGTTGGCCCTGGGTTCCTCCTAATGCAAGACAATGCTAGACCTCATGTGGCTGGAGTGTGTCAGCAGTTCCTGCAAGAGGAAGGCATTGATGCTATGGACTCGCCCGCCCGTTCCCCAGACCTGAATCCAATTGAGCACATCTGGGACATCATGTCTCGCTCCATCCACCAATGCCACGTTGCACCACAGACTGTCCAGGAGTTGGCAGATGCTTTAGTCCAGGTCTGGGAGGAGATCCCTCAGGAGACCATCCACCACCTCATCAGGAGCATGCCCAGGCGTTGTAGGGAGTTCATACAGGCACGTGGAGGCCACACACACTACTGAGCCTCATTTTGACTTGTTTTAAGGACATTACATCAAAGTTCGATCAGCCTGTAGTGTGGTTTTCCACTTTAATTTTGAGGGTGACTCCAAATCCAGACCTCCATGAGTTGATACATTTGATTTGCATTGATCATTTTTGTGTGATTTTGTTGTCAGCACATTCAACTATGTAAATAAATAAAGTATTTAATAAGATTATTTAATTCATTCAGATCTAGGATGTGTTATTTTAGTGTTCCCTTTATTTTTTGAGCAGTGTATGTGAATTGATTGCCCCCCATCTATCCTCAGAGTTTGTACTGCTTGGTGACCTAAACTGGGATATGCTTAACACCCCGGCCATCCTACAATCCAAACTAGATGCCCTCAATCTCACACAAATTATCAAGGAACCTACCAGGTACAACCCTAAATCCGTAAACATGGGCACCCTCATAGATATCATCCTGACTAACTTACCCTCTAAATACACCACCGCTGTCTTCAAGCAGGATCGCAGCGATCACTGCCTTATTGCCTGCATCCGTAATGGGTCCGTGGTCAAACAACCTCCCCTCATCACTGTCAAACGCTCCATAAAACACTTTAGCGAGCAGGCCTTCCTAATTGACCTGGCACAGGTATCCTGGATGGATATTGATCTCATTCCGTCAGTAGAGGATGCCTGGTTGTTCTTTAAAGGTGCTTTCCTCTCAATCTTAAATAAGAATGCCCCATTAAAAAAATTCAGAACTAAGAACAGATATAGCCCCTGGTTCTCCTCAGACTTGACTGCCCTTGACCAGCACAAAAACATCCTGTGGCGTACTGCATTAGCATCGAATAGCCCCCGCGATATGCAACTTTTCAGGGAAGTTAGGAACCAATATACACAAGCAGTTAGGAAAGCAAAGGGTAGCTTTTTCAAACAGAAATGTGCATCCTGTAGCACTAACTCCAAAATGTTTTGGGACACTGTAAAGTCCATGGAGGATAAGAACACCTCCTCCCAGCTGCCCACTGCACTGAGGCTAGGAAACACCATCACCACCGATAAATCTACAATAATCGAGCATTTCAACAAGCATTTTGCTACGGCTGGCCATGCGTTCCACATGGCTTTCCACATTGTCTGATTTCTTTTGATTTTCCCATGATGTCAAGCAAAGAGGCACTGAGTTTGAAGGTAGGCCTTGAAATACATCCACAGGTACACCTGCAATTGACTCAAATCAGTAGCTTCTAAAGCCATGACATCATTTTCTGGATTGTTCCAGGCTGTTTAAAGTCACAGTCAACTTAGTGTATGTAAACTTCTGACCCACTGGAATTGTGATACAGTGAATTATAAGTGAAATAATCTGTCTGTAAACAATTGTTGGAAAAATGACTTGTGTCATACACAAAGTAGATATCCTAACCGACTTGCCAAAACTATAGTTTGTTAACAAGAAATTTGTGGTTGAAAAACAAGTTTTAAACTTCCGACTTCTGTTCCGACAACTGTAGAATGTCTGGCTTATAAGAACACATTTCACACCATGCATCAACCACTCTTTCAGGAGCATGCAGCCTCTCTGCTGTGATTTTCTGTGATATTCTGTGATATTCTGCCCAAACTCTGTATGCCTTGGGCTCTCCAACCCTGTTCCTTCAGCTACCTAGTGCTTAATTTGGGAAACCAAGTAAAAGCTGTTCGGGAACATCGATAGTAACATGTTTTCACAACAAAACATATTTAATTCAAATTTTGACAGCCCCTCTCTCTGTGCTCTTGAGAAATGAATGAAGGAGAGAGAAGAGATGGAAATGCATGGTGGTTAGATATCCTGTAGCTAAAGGTAATGTGTCAGCCTATTAATTATGAAAATATAAAAAATGCCCTATTACTAGGCTATTCAAAATCAAATACAAATTCTCTATAATTTTAGGCTATCTCTGTAAGCCGCCCTGCACAATCAATGAACCAACAGCATCACCTAGGCCTATACGTTCTCTCCCAGACTCATGGATACAAAGTTTGGAGCGTAAGCTAACCAGTCCATGCAATATGCATAATAATACAGTCCACACTCAAAGGTGATTACTAGAATGTATTTCATTTTGGAGTATAGGCTAGACCAATTATGTACCAAAGATTATGTTGTTTAAAAAATATATATTGTGCCATGTATAATAGGCCTATGCGGTAGGCTATATATTGTATAATGGTGCAATCATTATTTTAATAAAAACAATTTATGGGCTTGGGCTCATATATAGGCCTATGCATAAGCTCTAATATGCGTATGAGGTTTTGCATTAATCATCACCTTAGAAAGTCAATTTCCTTGTGTTTGGCTTTGAAACAACATCCACAACGACCATGTTTTCCACTCAGTTGTTGAACTTGATCGATCATCGAGGTGAGTTTAAAAAGCATGATACTGTTTTGATAACAAGTGTTTGATGCAATTTACGAATGTCAGAGTGGTTAGAGGGACAATAGAGCGCTGAGAACCAGGCCATTAGCGACCTGATGGTCGTTATCAAATTGGGGACTACCAACACATGTCCAGAGTGCATAAGAGGAGTGTACCGTGACTCAACGGTCATGTGGAATTTGACTGCGGTCATGACTCATGACTGCCGTTGTGGCGGTAATACGGTCACCGCAACAGCCCTAGTTCAAATCAGGTTAACAGCTGCTTAGGGAGGAAGTGGAACAGTTAATATGCCATTTAGCAGACACTTTTATCCAAAGTGACTTACAGTCATGCGTGCATAATTTTTTTTTGTGTATGGGTGGTCCCGGGGATCGAACCCACTACCTTGGCGTTACAAGCGCCGTGCTCTACCAGTTGAGCTACAGAGGACCAAGCAACGTGACGTCTGTCACATTTGAAGATCTGTTAGGTGGAAGGAATATGTTGGATGCTCCACCGCTACACTGTTTATACCTATCCAGACCCTTCAGATCTGTATACATCCAAGGGCTAGGCCCAATAGGTTAGAGAGATGTATTTATGAAGGGATGTACAGTATGAAGCTTTATCTCAAACCCAGGGCATTTGGTGTGTGTGAGTGAGTGTATGTGTTTAAGTGTGTGTGTGTGTGTGCGTGTGCGTGTGTGTGTGTATGGAGGGGGACAGAAGGCTTTCTCGCAACCTGCAATTAAAGGCGTCTCCTGCTTGAAGAAAAGGTGTCACATGTCCCTGAACTCTACTGCTACTCCTCTCTTTATTGCCCTATATTTTGCCTCTACTTCCCTTTATCTCTTTCTTTCTCCTTCTACCTTGGTCTTTATCTTCCCCCTCTGTCTGTGCTTTTATGTGCTTTTCTGTGCTTTTCTGTGGTTATTCTGTGTTTATTCTGTGTTTAATCTGTCTCTCTCTCTTGCTTTCTCTGAATCTCTTTCCCTATTCTCACTTCCCCTCTCACTCCTTCTGTCTTTGCCTGTTTCATTATCCTTCTATTTCTCTGCTTCTCTTGCTCCTTCTCGCTCTCTCTCTCTCTCTCGCTCTCTCTCTCTCATATTGGAGAGATAATGAGATAAGACATCTCTGCCTCTGGCTCACTCTCAATATTTAATAATGTATTTCCCCTGACAGAGGAAGATTTCATTTACATATAAAATACCCATCACCATAGCAATGCCTTATTGTGCTTCAAAAGGTCAATATCATGAGTAAATGTATGACTGAGTTTTGCAAAACACACAAAACTCAGTCATACATTTACTGTTGCATGTCAGTCAAAGGTAGCTGTGCTTGTCCCTGCTGAAGCTCACATCTCCTCACTTGAGCTCTGTCCATCACCCTCAGCTTTAAACTCCGAACAGAGCCCTGTTTTGTGGCCTCCCGCACACAAACGCACACACAGTTACCCCATGCTCTCTCTCTCTATCTCTCTCATGTGCCCTGTTGATGAATAAATGTATTGGATCAGTGGAGCAATAGTGTGCAGCAACCTCTATTTCTGAGTGTTGAGTTCTGCTGGCCTGCACCTCGCTACCTCAATGTGCATTTGTTTTCCCTTCTCCAGAGAACTTCTACGGTACTCCCAAGCCCCCAGCTGAGCCCAGTCCGGCGGCCCCTCCCCTGAATGTGAGTGAGGCGCTGCTGCCCGGAGCCTGGCCCAGCACCCAGGGCAAGAGGAAGAGGAACCAGTCGGTTAGCAACATGGAGCAGCGAGCCAGCCTTGAGCTGCCTGAGGAGGAGGACTGCAGCCCTCCCGTGGTCAACGGGAATGGGGTGGCCATCACGCCAGGTGAGGAATGTTTAACTGGGCTCTGTCCAAAAACAACCCCTAGACCCTAGTCCTATTCTTAATTTCACTAAACACACAAAACATACAGTGGTGGCCAAATACCTACTGTATATGAAAAAGAAACATGAAAATCAAATAATAATCTTGTATGGCAGAAAATTATTTATACAAAAATCAAATAAGTATCTGGTAAGATGTTGTATGTTTTGCCAGTGGTGTATTTGTATATTTGTTAATATACAGTGCATTCGGAAAGTATTCAGACCCCTTGACTTTGTCCACATTTTGTTATGTTAGTCTTAATCTAAAATTGATTAAATTGTTTTTTCCTCCTCATCAATCTACACACAATACCCCATAATGACTAAGCAAAAACTGGTTTTTAGAATTTTTTGCTAATTTATAAAAAAAAAAAAAAAAAAAATGAAATATCACATTTACATCAGTATTCAGACCCTTTACTCAGTACTTTGTTGAAGCACCTTTAGCAGCGATTACAGCCTAGAGTCTTCTTGGGTATGATGCTACAAGCTTGGCACACCTGTTTTTGGGAATATTCTCCCATTCTTCTCTACAGATCCTCTCAAGCTCTGTCAGGTTGGAAGGGGAGCGTCGCTGCACAGCTATTTTCAGGATTCTCCAGAGATGTTCGGTTAGGTTCAAGCTCTGGCTGGGCCACTCAAGGACATTCAGAGACTTGTCCCAAAGCCACTCCTGCATTGTCTTGGCTGTGTGCTTAGGGTTGTTGTCCTGTTGGAAGGTGAACCTTCGCCCCAGTCTGAGGTCCTGAGCGCTATGGAGCAGGTTTTCATCAAGGATCTCTCTGTACTTTGCTCCGTTCATATTTCCCTCGATCCTGACTAGAGTTCAATCTTGGTTTCATCAGACCAAAGAAACGTGTTTCTCATGGTCTGAGAGTCCTTTAGGTGCCTTTTGGCAAACTCCAAGCGGGCTGTCATGTGCCTTTTACTGAGGAGTGGCTTCTGTCAGGCCACTTTCCCATAAAGGCCTGATTGGTGGAGTGCTGCAGAGATGTGTGTCCTTCTGGAAGGTTCTCCCATCTCCACAGAGGAACTCTGGAGCTCTGTCAGAGTGACCATCAGGTTCTTTGTCACCTCTCTGACCAAGGCCCTTCTACCCCGATTGCTCAGATTGGCCGTGCGTCCAGCTCTAGGAAGAGTCTTGGTGGTTCCAAACTTCTTCCATTTAAGAATGATGGAGGCCATCGTGTTCTTGGGGACATTCAATGCTGCAGAAATGTTTTGGTACCCTTCCCCAGATCTGTGCCTCAACACAATCCTGTCTCGGAGCTCTACGGACAATTCCTTCAACCTCATGGCTTGGTTTTTGCTCTGAAATGCACTGTCAACTGTGGGACCTTATATAGACAGGTGTGTGCCTTTCAAAATCATGTCCAGTTGTAGAAACACATCAAGGATGATCAATTAAATTTCCAGTCTCATAGCAAAGGGTCTGAATACTTAATGTACTTCTGTTTTTTTATTTTTAAGAAATTAGTAAAAATGTCAAAAAACCTGTTTTGCTTTGTCATTATGGGACATTGTATGTATATTGATAAGGACAAAATTTAATTTCTTCCATTTTAGAATAAGGCAGTAACGTAAAACAATGTGGGAAAAGTCAAGTTTCTGAATACTTATTTTTACAGATTTTTCACCCAAAAAAATGGTATGACATATATTAGACAAAATATATGAATTATATGTGTCCTCTATGAGTATTATAAGAAAAGTGGATGTTCTGACGATGTAACATCTACAAAATAAAAATTTTCCTAATAGGGTTGATATCATTTTTATAAGTCTTATAAAACCCCACAACAATTACTATGATAAATCGCATATATATACATTACCGGTCAAACGTTGTAGAACATTGTGGAATAATAGTGAAGACATCAAAACTGCCAAATAGGGCTATCTACTGTATACCATCCCTACCTTGTCACAACACAACTGATTAGCTCAAACACATTAAGAAGGAAATAAATTCCACAAATTAGCTTTTAACAAGGCACACCTGTTAATTGAAATGCATTCCAGGTGACTACCTCATGAAGCTGGTTGAGAGAATGCCAAGATTGTGCAAAGCTGTCATCAAGGCATAGGGTGGCTTCTTTGAAGAATCTCAAATATAAAATAAGTTTAACACTTTTTTGGTTACAACATGATTCCATATGTGTTATTTAATAGTTTTGATGTCTTCACTATTATTCTACAATGTAGAAAATCTTAATTTTAGAAAAATACTGGAAGTAGTAGGTGTCCAAACTTTTGACTGGTACTGTATACATATGTATTATATATATATATATATATATATATATATATATATATATATATATATATATATATATATATATATATATATATATATATATATAAAAAACATACTTTTTTTGTTATGAATGTTGTATATAAGTTGTATATAAATTCTATACAAAATGATATACAAATGTGTATATCATTTTTTATATTCAGGTATGACTTTCCACGGTTAGAAAACACATGCATTTTATAAAAAGTTTATAAAACTGTTTATTTATCCATATATAAATTCTGGATGACACAATGTAAGAATCAAATAAAGCATTAACTGGTCCGTTATGATGAAGAGTCAGGCAACCTTAAGTATAAAATATTGATTAACAAATTATGATTATGTGATGATGATGCAAAACAATGACTCACACAGTGCTGGAAATCTTCTATCCCCCCCCCCCCAAAAAAAAAAATATATATATACCCAACATGGATTTAATTTTTATTTTAATTTAACCTTTATTTAACTAGGCAAGTCAGTTAAGAACAAATTCTTATTTACAATGACGACCTACCAAAAGGCAAAAGGCCTCCTGCGGGGACGGGGGATAAAGAACATACAGTGGGGAGAACAAGTATTTGATACACTGCCAATTTTGTAGGTTTTCCTACTTACAAAGCATGTAGAGGTCTGTCATTTTTATCATAGGTACACTTCAACTGTGAGAGACGGAATCTAAAACAAAAATCCAGAAAATCACATTGTATGATTTTTAAGTAATTAATTTGCATTTTATTGCATGACATAAGTAGTTGATACATCAGACAAGCATAACTTAATATTTGGTACATAAACCTTTGTTTGCAATTACAGAGATCATACATTTCCTGTAGGTCTTGACCAGGTTTGCACACACTGCAGCAGGGATTTTGGCCCACTCCTCCATACATACCTTCTCCAGATCCTTCAGGTTTCGGGGCTGTCGCTGGGCAATACGGACTTTCAGCTCCCTCCGAAGATTTTCTATTGGGTTCAGTTCTGGAGACTGGCTAGGCCACTCCAGGACCTTGAGATGCTTCTTACGGAGCCACTCCATAGTTGCCCTGGCTGTGTGTTTTGGGTCGTTGTCATGCTGGAAGACCCAGCCACGACCCATCTTCAATGCTCTTACTGAGGGAAGGAGGTTGTTGGCCAAGATCTCATGATACATGGCCCCATCCATCATCCCCTCAATACGGTGCAGTCGTCCTGTCCCCTTTGCTGAAAAGCATCCCCAAAGAATGATGTTTCCACCTCCATGCTTCACGGTTGGGATGGTGTTCTTGGGGTTGTACTCATCCTTCTTCTTCCTCCAAACACGGCGAGTGGAGTTTAGACCAAAAAGCTATTTTTTTGTCTCATCAGACCACATGACTTTCTCCCATTCCTCCTCTGGATCATCCAGATGGTCATTGGCAAACTTCAGACGGGCCTGGACATGCGCTGGCTTGAGCAGGGGGACCTTGCGTACGCTGCAGGATTTTAATCCATGACGGCGTAGTGTGTTACTAATGGTTTTCTTTGAGACTGTGGTCCCAGCTCTCTTCAGGTCATTGACCAGGTCCCAGACCGAGGGTGATTGACTGTCATCTTGAACTTCTTCCATTTTCTAATAATTGCGCCAACAGTTGTTGCCTTCTCACCAAGCTGCTTGCCTATTGTCCTGTAGCCCATCCCAGCCATGTGCAGGTCTACAATTTTATCCCTGATGTCCTTACACAGCTCTCTGGTCTTGGCCATTGTTGAGAGGTTGGAGTCTGTTTGATTGAGTGTGTGGACAGGTGTATTTTATACAGGTAACAAGTTCAAACAGGTGCAGTTAATATGGGTAATGAGTGGAGAACAGGAGGGCTTCTTAAAGAAAAACTAACAGGTCTGTGAGAGCCGGATTTCTTACTGGTTGGTAGGTGATCAAATACTTATGTCATGCAATAAAATGCAAATGAATTATTTAAAAATCATACAATGTGATTTCCTGGATTTTTGTTTTAGATTCCGTCTCTCACAGTTGAAGTGTACCTATGATAAAAATTACAGACCTCTACATGCTTTGTAAGTAGGAAAACCTGCAAAATCGGCAGTGTATCAAATACTTGTTCTCCCCACTGTGTGTGTGTGTGTATATATATATATATATATATATATATATATATATATATATATATATATATATATATATATATATATATATATATATATATATATATATATATATAGGAGCAACACCATATGACAACAACATGGTAGCAACACAACATGGCATCAGCACACCATGGTAGCAGCACAAAACATGGTACAAACATTATTGGGCACAGACAACTGCACAAAGGGCAAGATGGTAGAGACACAAATACATCACGCGAAGAGTGTCCATGATTGAGTCTTTGAATGAAGAGATGGAGATAAAACTGTCCAGTTTGAGTGTTTTTTGCAGCTCGTTCCAGTCGCTAGCTGCAGTGAACTGAAAAGAGGAGCGACCCAGGGATGTGTGTGCTTTGGGGAACTTGAACAGAATGTGACTGGCAGAACGGGTGTTGTATGTGGAGGATGAGGGCTGCCATAGGTATCTCAGATAGGGGGGAGTGAGTCCTAAGAGGGTTTTATAAATAAGCATCAACCAGTGGGTCTTGCAGAGATTACCAGTTTACAGAGGAGTATAGAGTGCAGTGATGTGTCCTATAAGAAGCATTGGTGGCAAATCTGATGGCTGAATGGTAAAGAACATCTAGCCACTCGAGAGCACCCTTACCTGCCGATCTATAAATTATGTCTCCATAATCTAGCATTGGTAGCATGGTCATCTGAATCAGGGTTAGTTTGGCATCTGGGGTGAAAGAGGAGCAATTACGATAGAGGAAACCAAGTCTAGATTGAACCTTAGCCTGCAACTTTAATATGTGCTGATAGAAGGACAGTGTACCATCTAGCCATACTCCCAAGTACTTGTATAAGGAGACTACCTCAGACTCTAAACCCTCAGAGGTAGTAATCACACCGGTAGGGAGAGGGGCATTCTTCTTGCCAAACCACATGACCTTTGTTTTGGAGGTGTTCGGAACAAGGTTAAGGGCAGAGAAAGCTTGTTGGACACTAAGAATGCTTTGTTGTAGAGCGTTTAACACAAAATCCGGGGAGGGGCCAGCTGAGTATAATACTCATCTGTATATACATGGATGAGAGAGCTTCCTACTGCCTGAGCTATGTTGTTGATGTAAATTGAGAAGAGCGTGGGGCCTAGGATCGAGCCTTGGGGTACTCCCTTGGTGACAGGCAGTGGCTGAGACAGCAGATGTTCTGACTTTATACGCTGCACTCTTTGAGAGAGATAGTTAGCAAACCAGCCCAATGACCCCTCAGAGACACCAATACTCCTTAGCCGGCCCACAAGTATGGAATGGTGTACCGTTTCAAAAGCTTTGGCCAAGTCAATAAAAATAGCAGCACAACATGGCTTAGAATCAAGGGCAATGGTGACATCATTTAGGACCTTTAAGGTTGCAGTGACACATCCATAACTTGAGCGGAATAGAATACTATAGACATCAAGAAAGCCAGTCAGTTGATTATTGACAATTTTTTCCACCACTTTTGATAAACAGGGCAACATAAAAATTGGCCTATAACAGTTATGATCAGCTTGGTCTCCCCTTTTAAATAAAGGACACACCGTGGCTGCCTTCCAAGCAATGGGAACCTCCCCAGAGATGAGAGACAGGTTAAAAAAAAAATAGGGGCAGCAACCTGACCCAGATGTTTTTTTGGGGTCAAGTTTAAGGAGCACCTTTAGCACCTCAGACTCCGTGACTGCCTGGTGGGAGAAACTTTGTAGCGGGGCAGGGGAAAAAGAGGGAGGAGCATCGGGGCTAGTCGCATTAGAAGGGGTGGGAGATGAGGAAATGTTCGACGGGCAAGGAGGCATGGCTGAGTCAAATAGGAATCCTGACTTAATGAAGTGGTGATTAAGAGCTCAGCCATGTGCTCCTTGTCAGTAACAACCACATCATCAACATTAAGGGACATGGGCAGCTGTGAGTAGGAGGGTTTATTCTCCAGGTCTTTAACCTTTTTCCAGAACTTCTTGGAGTTAGACCCACAGAGAGAGAACTGCTCATTAAAGTAACTGACTTTTGCCTTCCGGATAGCTTGAGTGCACTTATTTCTCATTTGCCTGAACGAGAGCCAGTCAGCCTGAGTATGCGTGTGCCGAGCCTTTCGCCAAATGGAATTCTTGAGGTGGAGTAACTCTGCCAGATCACGGTCGAACCAGGGGCTGAACCTGTTTTTAATTCTCATTTTCTTTATGGGGGTGTGTTTGTTAACAATACCACTGAAAATATCAAAAAAGAAGGTCCAAGTGTCTTCGACAGAGGGGATCAAGCTGATTCTATACCAATTTACAAAGGCCAGGTCATGAAGGAAGGCTTGCTCATTAAACTTTTTTAGCAAGTGTCAATGACAAATCAGGACAGGTTGTTTCACTGAGCAGCCATTATGAACACAGGCTGTAAAACAGTGATCACTAAGGTCATTACAGAAAACACCAGACAGGATTATTTGTGAGGATAACATCAAGGAGAGTAGCCTTTTCTGGGTGTTTGGAGTCATACCTTGTGGAATTGGTAATAATCTGATATATATTTAGGGAGTCCCATTGCTTTAGGACTTGGTCAGGTGGTTTAAGCATGTCCCAGTTTAGGTCACCTAGCAGGACAAATTCAGACTTAGTGTAAGGGGCCAGGAGAGAGCTTAGGGCAGGTAGGGTACAGGCCGGTGCTGATGGTGGACGATAACAGTCAACAAAGAGCTATTTGAAAGTTTCATGCTTAAAACCAGCAAATCAAATTGGTTGGGGACAGACTTGGTGGAGACAACCGAGCATTGAAGGTGTTCCTTGGTAAAGATTGCCACTCCGCCACCTTTGGAAGATCTATCTTGCCAAAAAAGTTTATAGCCAGAAAGGTTAACATCAGTGCTGAAAACACTCTTTCTTAACCACATCTCAGTAATGACCAACATCTGGATTGGAGCTGTGAACCCACACTTTCAATTGATCAATTTTAGGTAATACGCTTCTAGTGAGCACAAGTCAGAATTGGGGCTAGCAACAGTAGATGGGCCAGGGTGTACATGCACATTTCTAGATATCATCAGCAGTAATACAATCAGGGCACGGCAGAGGACAGGGAGAGCTCTGCAGTGTTGATATTTCATGACATTTGAATGTGCTTCAGATGGCAACAAGATCATATTAGACAGCAATTTCATCAGGTAACATGAGTACAAAGCCAGCGATAGGTGGTTAGAATAGGATGGGATGCCAAGAGTCCGTGTAACCAATAGAGAGTCAGAGTCCCAAGTGTGGGAACAAACATAGTCTGTCCCACGGTTGGGTAAACAAGCAAGTTCATAGTCAACAAAGCAAGCAGGAGTCACGAGGCAAATAGCATAACGCACAAGAATAAAATAAAGTTCAAAGAGTCACTCGCCCCAACCAGATAACTTGAGAGAGTAGCTCTCTATGAGTCCAGTAGCCTATAAAAGTATGAGATAAAATAAATAAATAGTAGGCCTATACTAGTTAATTAAAGTGTTTCTGAGTAAGCCCACATAATAAGCTTCACAAATTAGCCTACCAAAAATTCAGATCAATCCACAGTCTGCGGTGTGTGTGTAAGTGCGTGTGTGCTGGAGGTGAGCGAAACTCGGGAGAGAGGAGGGAGTGTGGCGGGGGTACCTGTACCAGACAGGGGGAGACATGTGGAATCCAAGCAGCAGTGCAGCAGGCAACGGGAGTATGTGTCACACCCACTTGAGAGAAGCTTTTTTCGGGAGGCAGATTCCTTGTAGAAAATCCCAGCTAGCTAGGATGATAGCCCTTGGTAAATATTTCCCTGAAATATTTTCACAAGTGTAGTATACTGCCTTCAAAAATACAGTTAGATTGAGAAATAGGCCTACTGTATGGATGCCATGTTCAAAGTAACTGTCAAGTGTTTCCAGATTTATATGAAATATGACCTATAATTAATTACAATATGAGTGAAATAGTTTTAATTCCCCTAATAAATGGTAATGACGTATGTTAAAAGGCTGTGTTGGAAGGTTGTGGCGTACCCCAACAACAGAATGGTGAGGGCGTATACCGGTCATAAAAGTAGACCGCTGATTGGCCAGCTCGTCCTCCTCAGGAGGATGACATCATCTTCTATGAGGAAACACAAGCATTTTTTTGAGGTGGTAAAAAAACAAGTGTTTTAATTTCTTCCAATTTATGCTTTAACCACAAATACGAGAATAGGATGAGTCAAAAACATAATTTGGGTATGAGTTAACATAATATGAACTTTTAAAAGTGAGATTTTCACTGACCATTATTTTAACATTCTACAGTATATCCTATAGAGGCAAACAGCAGACAACATACTTTTGGGTGTCCTGGGTTGCTTAACTTAACATAACTTAGTTTAACTTTCTGTGGTACTATAGAACAGAACAGTAGTCTTGAATTATGATTCTTTATCCATATTCATAGAATATGTGAAGTTGAAACTTTTGTATAATAAACCAATTTAAGTTGAACGATTTAGCTGATCTTTCTCTAATGTCCATTCTGTTCTCTATTCAAAAGGTCCATTGAGCTTACATTCTGCTCCTTATTCTTGGACTTGGAACGCAGCTCAGAGATTTTTGCATTGATAGCTGAGCTGAAGTTAACTGGAATGGTATTCGGCCACTTCTGGAGAGTAGGCCCTATGGTATAAAAGGGGAAAAGGGAATTAAGTTAACACTTACAATAAAGGATGAAAGTAAGTAAATGTACAAAGGCCTGTGTTCCTGTTCACTTTTTTTTTTGTTTACTGTAGATGGCGTCAAGCTTTGTTTTCTCTAGCGGCTGACGGTGTGGTCCACTCCACTTTGACATCCCCCCGGAGGTTGCTCACCAGCAAGACCTCCACGGGATAGACTGCCGTGATCAATGTCCATACAAAGGATGAGGCAGAGTTGGCATTTACTGCATAGGCCCAGGCCAGCTTGTCAACAAACACCCCTGTCCCTGGATGGATTTCAACCTATTTAAATATGGAAACAGGGAGTTTTTTTTTTTTTTTAAGTAAAATAAAATATGCAAATAGAATAAACATGAATTGTTTGAATGTCTGAAAATAGATGAATGTCCCTTTAAAGCCGATTACCTGATCTGAATCAGTCACAGGAACCGGAGGGTGGGGAGCTTGGTTGTGCAGAGCCAGACGCAGGGCTGAAGAGGTCGGGGCTAGGTAGTGCAGGAGAAGCCATTTTCACCAGTTTCCTCATATCTATGAGGAGCCCAGGCACATCTGTAATACATTGATTAGATTGAAGATAAGTTTAGTAGTGAAATAACATCTTTCAGAGGTGTGCTACTGCAGATGTGAAAACCTTATAGTTTCTGTGAATATAAGACGAAACAGCCAACCTGGTTCAGCTCATTTACCGACATTGGCAAACATGCCTCACACAAGCATTACTAAAATAGTGAAATATGGGTGGGCATTGATGTTCAGAATGAAACGACTGACTGGTTTGTAGCATCACTCAGACATCAATTGGGTCCATACAAACAACAAATGTGTGTGGGGTGGGGTTACCTAGGGGTAAAACATTATTAGTAGCCATGGTATCAGTTAGCGTTCAATGCTGAATAAGGGGGGAAGTCTATTTTTTTTTTTTAACAGTTAAGCGGCACAGACGCTGGTTTTTGCCCCTGTTTAGTCCAGTGGATAAGAGTCAAGACTATTGCTCAGTATTACCTTGATGAACAATCTCCTTCCATGTGTCATTCTGCTGTTTCAGTTCTAAGTTCTCCTGTTTAAGTTTGGAGATGTCCTGCTCCAATTCATCCACTCTGTTCGTGAGCTTAACACTGTCTGATGACCGGTACTGTTTTAGGAACTCTTCAGCTGATTTCTTCCTTGTCACCTTTGACTTCTGGGTATCATATGATTGACAATATGGGTGAATGACAAATGCTGACAATCACTTTTCATTGAACACAAGATGGACACTTTTGTAGCTGTAATAAAACCTAAATGAGTAAATGAACCTTACCTTTGGCTGCAAGGCGGTCAGGTTATCTATGTCAGTTGAGTCGTCTAACTCTTTTACGAGAGCAGAAATCAGTGAAACAGATATCAGAGCACAAGTCAGAATTGGGGCTAGCAACAGTAGATGGGCCAGGGTGTACATGCACATTTCTAGATATCATCAGCAGTAATACAATCAGGGCACGGCAGATGACAGGGAGAGCTCTGCAGTGTTGATATTTTATGACATTTCAGATGGCAACAAGATCATGTTGGACAGCAATTTCATCAGGTAACATGAGTACAAAGCCGGCGATAGATGGTTAAGAATATGATGGGAGGCCAAGAGTCTGTGTAATCAATAGAGAGTCAGAGTCCAGATTAGATTGAAGATAAGTTTAGTAGTGAAATAACATCTTTCAGAGGTGTGCTACTGCAGATGTGAAAATCTTATAGTTTATGTGAATGTAAGACAAAACAGATGCCCTCTTGCTCTGCTTGGGAGCCTGGGGTTGGACATCGTTATCACTGGCGAGTGATTTCATCTTGCTTGTTGTGTGGAATCGGTTGTCTGAAGCAAATACAAGGTAGAAGAAGACATTTACCAGAGTTAGTCTAAATGCCTGGCATAACTTAGCGTGGATGATGGACTACCATGAGGGAAAGGGGGATACCTATTCAGTTGTACAACTGAATACATTCAACTTAAATGTGTCTTCCACATTTAACCCAACTCCTCTGAACCAGAGAAGTGCGGGGGGCTGCCTTAATCGACATCCATGTCATTGGTGTCCGGGGTTGCAGTTGTTGTTTGGGGTTAACTGCCTTGCTCAGGGTCAGAATGACATATTTTTACCTTGTCGGCTCGTGGATTCAATCCAGCAACCTTTCTGTTATTGGCCCAACACTCCTACATGCCAGGCTTGCTGCCGCACCCTCTATGGACAACAGTTGCAAAAATTCCAATAAAACTCCATCTACAGACCAACACCCATGCAATGGAACTCTTATTTTTATGCCTGACCAAATAAAATGTGGGTATGGGTAGTGGTTCACATGATGTTATTACCTAACCTGTTAAATTTTTACATTTACATTTTAGTCATTTAGCAGACGCTCTTATCCAGAGCGACTTACAGTTTTTTAGTGAGTGCATATATTTTTCATACTGGCTCCCTGTGGGAATCGAACCCACAACCCTGGTGTTGCAAGTGCCATGTTCTACCAACTGAGCTACAGGATGCCCCCATTTGATTATTCTATCCTTGTTAACTTGAAAAACATCTTCCACCTGACATTTTGCAGAGTTAACTATTTTTTCCTGATGTTCCTGTGTGGACTTTTTTTTAATCCTATCTCAATACTTTAGCCAACTTTATTCTCATAAAAGTTACTACAAGTGAAGAAGGTGTGCACAAAGCATTATGGGCCAACCAAAATGTCCCCTGGGTGCTGACGTAGGGCAATTTTTTGTTATTTCCTCCACTAATGGTTAACGTTAGGATTTGGGGAGGGGAGGCTGATCCTAGATCAGCATCTAAGGCAGGGATGGGCAACTCCAGTCCTCAGGGGCTTAAATAAATAACCATGCATATCTGAAGCAGACAATTTCTACTTACTGCTGACAAAAATGACATTGCTATTATAATGGTGCCACCTTCCTGGCGGCTTCTTCCCCGGCCTCCACTCAATTATGGCAGGATAGTCATCAAGTGTGCTGTCATTGTATCACCTTTTAGCATCTGTCTTGACCTCGCTGTACCTCCCTTGAGTGCCCCCCTCACTCCACCGCACAACAGCAAACTTTCGGTCCATGCTGAATGAGTGAAACATAGTTCTCACTATCTTTACATGACTAGAGCAGAACGTTAGCTAACATTAGTGTGCGCCAATTCTTAGAAACATTTGCTGGCTAGCTAGCTAATGTTAAGTTAGCTAGCGTTAGCCATGCAGACATGTGCAATGTCAGCAGTCTTCTTATCTTATCTTTCCATTTCATGTGAATTTAATGTGAAATCGTGGGAACACATTTGTATTGTTAACTTACCTATCTTCGTCTCCTTGTACTTTCCGCTTGTCGTAGGGGTGACTCGTTGACTGCCAAATTTCTAATTTCTCTAGCTACGTCACCCTTACGTTTCTACTTAAAGGGACCCGCACAAGATATAGGCAAAAAATACGAAGCTAGCTAGCTATCTAAAGCTAAGGGAGTGATTGTCATTACGAATTAGAATAATTATGCCAAAAATAAAGTATTCCACTAACACAGAAGAACGACAGAGATGGAGTTCACAAAAATACTTTGACAAGATGGAAACTACGGTGAGTGTTAACATTTGCTAACAACCTAACTTAGCTAGCTAGCTGGCATTCACTTGTTTAGCTCATACATGTTTCCACGGCACAAGCGACACATTTCATATAGCAATCTAGCTACCATTAAGAAGTTATACATTATCTTGTAATTAAGAGGTAACGCTAGTTTAAATCAAGTTAATTCGCTGGCGAGCTGGCTTGAGGATTTAGCTAGCTAGTAGATAATCTTTGCTAGCTACTGTCAACCAGTTAGCCCAGAACACTGAACAGATCGCCAATTCTGACTTTATCTTGGATGGACATGCTCACAATCCTAATCTGCCACAAAATATATATATATATATATATAATTGTATGAGCATTTCCAGAACCTAACAGACCTCGGATGTAGTAAAGAAATAAACACCAACTTTAATGGGCCACAAAATGTGAGTACTCATCTTTTGATAGGACTGACACAGTTGTTATAGTGCTGTGCAAAATTGATATGATGTTCAGAAGCATATTTATAACGTTTTTATTAAGTATTTTACATGTTGTCACTTACAGGACTTGCAAGAGATGCAACATCAATCAGAGAAGCAGAGACAAGCAGCTGTCTTCACATTGACTGCGGTGAGTGGGACCTACAGTGCCTTCAGAAAGTATTCAGAGATTTGTTTTCCCCTCATCAATCTACATACAATACCATAATGACAAAGCAAAAACAGGTTTTTAGAAATGTGTGCTAATTTATAAAAAAATAACAATGGAAATATCACATTTACATAAGTATTCAGACCCTTTACTCAGTACTTTGTTAAAGCACCTTTGGCAGCGATTACAGCCTCAAGTCTTCTTGGGTGTGATGCTACAACCTTGGCACATTCTTCTCTGCAGATCCTGTCAAGCTCTCTCAAGTTGGATGGGGAGCGTTGCTGCACAGCTATTTTCAGGTCTCTCCAGAGATGTTCGATCGGGTTCAAGTCCAAGCTCTTGCTGAGCCACTCAAGGACATTCAAAGACTCGACCCGAAGCCACTCCTGCATTGCCTTGGCTGTGTGCTTAGGGTCGTTGTCCTATTGGAAGGTAAGCCTTCGCCCCAGTCTGAGGTCCTGAGCACTCTGGAGCATGTTTTCATCAAGCATCTCTGTTCTTTGCTCCGTTCATCTTTGCCTGGATCCTGACTAGTCTCCCAGTCCATGCTGCTGAAAAACATCCCCACAGCATGGTGCTGCCACCACCATGATTCACCGTAGGGATGGTGCCAGGTTCCCTCCAGACCTGACGCTTGGCATTCAGGCCAAATAATTCAGTCTTGTTGCTCATGGTCTAAGAGTCTTTAGGTGCCTTTTGGCAAACTCCAAGCGGGCTGTCATGTGCCTTTTACTGAGGAGTGGCTTCCGTCTAGCCACTCTACCATAAAGTCCTGATTGGTGGAGTGCTGCATAGATGGTTGTCCTTCTGGAAGGTTGTCCCATCTCCACAGAGGAACTCTCCCTGTGCAAGGCTGGGTGGCCAGCTCTAGGAAGAGTATTGGTGGTTCCAAACTTCATCCATTTAAGAATGATGTAGGCCACTGTGTTCTTGGGGACCTTCAATGCTGCATAAATGTTTTTGTACTCTACCCCAGATCTGTGCCTCGACACAATTCTGTCTCGGAGCTCTACGGACATTTTCTTTGACCACGTGGCTTGGTTTTTGCTCTGACATGCACTGTCAGCTGTGGGACCTTATATAGACAGGTGTGTGCCTTTCCAAATCATGTCCAATCAATTGAATTTACCACAGGATGACTTCAATGAAGTTGTAGAAACATGTCAAGGATGATCAATGCAAACAGGATGCACCGGAGCTCAATTCCGAGTCTCATAGCAAAGGGTCTGAATACTTATGTAAATAAGGTATTTCTGTTTTTTAGATTTAATACATTTGCAGATATTTCTAAAAATCTGTTTTCACTTTGTTATTATGGGGTATTTATTGTGTGTAGATTGCTGAGGATTTTTATTGATTTTTAATCACTTTTAGAAAAAGGCTGTAACGTAGCAAAATATGGAAAAAGTCAGTGGGTCTGAATACTTTCCGAAGGCACTGTATATATAGCTAGTTAATTATATAATAATAATAATAATAATAATAATAATAATAATTAATAATAATAATAATAATAATAATAATAATAAATAATATAATAATGATAATAATAATAATAATAATAATAATAATAATAATAATAATATAATAATTATAATAAATAATATAATAATAAATAATATGGCATTTAGCAGACGCTTTTATCCAAAGCGACTTACAGTCATGCGTGCATACATTTTTGTGTATGGGTGGTCCCGGGGATCGAACCCACTATCTTGGCGTTACAAGCTTCGTGCTCTACCAGCTGAGCTACAGAGGACCACACCTGGTTGCCCCAATCAAGTGATTGTTTGTTAAGGTCTCTTATGTGGCCCATTTGGTAGATTGGCATTATACATCATTGTAAGTTATCCAAAACAGTAAAATATGTTAGTATTACCACAGGGTCAACTAGTATTTATTTCTCTCTCTCTCACCCGCTCCCCCTCTTTCTCTCTTTCTCTCTCTCGCGCACCTTTAGAGGAAGGACATTTCTTTATTTCTCTCACACTCTCTCGTGCTCTCTCTCTCCCTCTCATGTTTTTCAAATCATGAGCGCACCCAACAGAGTAAAGCCTTGATATGATACCATTATTGGCATGTTTTTTAATGAGTTGTTTATTTCTCTCTTACCAATCTCTTACACAGTTCCAGCAAGCAAGTATTTTTTTGAGAAGCCACTAACTGGTATTGTAGATCAACTTGAACGTCATCATTACTGCAGAGTATGTACGAAGTACATTGGCAATTCACAAACTAAAGAAGAAACACCCACGTGTGTCATGTTCCTCATCCGTAACAGTGAAAAACTGTTTAGAGGAAGGACATTTCTTTATCAATGTCCTATTGAAGGATCAACTGAAATATATTCTTGAGAATCAGGGTATGCATGAGCTATGTTTTCGTTCTGATGACAGTAGTAGACATGTAATGCATGTTATACAACGGTTGGGTCTAATCCTGAATGCTGATTGGTTAAAACCACATTCCAGCCACTGTCTATTCCACAAGTTACCACTGGCTAAATCTATGAAGTTAAAATGCCTATTTACTCTGTTCCATCTGACTGTGCCATCCACTGTCTCATCAGCCCAGCCAGGCACTTTATAAACTTGATCTCCATTATAAAAGCATCTAGACATTATCTCACATTTCTTTTAGACTAACATTTAGTTTTCAACAGCCGATATTTGTATAAACCTTGCTGTCTGTCTCTCCGACATTTGCAACATTGTTTCAATATTCAAAATCAGTCTCCAGCTGTCCCATAGTAATGAACGTGTCAGGAGTCGGGACGAGACAGACAGGCAGGCAGCATTTCTCAACCAGTCGAAATGAATCAGCTGGCATCATTTTTATGGATATATACAAATAAATGCTAATTGAAAAAGGTCAAACGAAACGAAGTGCAGCTAGTTTGCAGTCTTTCCAGCTTCAGTTTTAAGTGATTGTGTTAGCTGTGTTGTTGGCTAGCTCCTCTGAACATCAGTGTCCTGACGATTGAGCACAATTTCTATGCCAGGCGAAATCACGCCTCATTAGCTCATTGTTATGGATGTATCCAAATAAATGTCACTAGAAAACAGCTTAAACAAATGCAAATGTGGCTACTTTGCTGTTATTCTGGCTGCACTTTTTGACGTGGCTAGCTAGGAAGCAAGGGATAAGAACGTTGCCAGCCAGTATGGCAATGAAACATTTAGAAAGAACGACTGGGTCGCGTCCATAGATACAGAACAAAAGGACTGAACGACTGGGTTGTGTCTCAAGTAACCGAACCGATATAACAAACGACCAGCCAGCTTGGGTAGCAACCCTAGATTTGTGTCGGGACTATATCTTGTGGAAGGATAAAACAGCATGAATAAATTTATCAAAATAACATTTTTTATTAAAATATGTAAATCATTATTTGAATCTGTTGGTAGCCCGTTGTATAAAAGTGATAATGCCCTCGAAGCCGGTGTTTGGAGGATATATTGGCACGGTTTGCCGGCCCGGCCGAGGAGTAGGGTTGAGCCGAGCATTCTGACCCAACAACAGGAGTCAACCACTCAAGCTAACTGGCTAATGTTGGCTAGCTTGCTAGTTACTTCCAGACATAAATGAGGGAACAGCTCACTGACCATTTTACTCGCCCTAGCAGAGCTGGTTAGGCTGTTTTTATGTTATCCAGAGCATTGTTGACTGCAACTGTGCTGCTGGCAACAATTGAATTATGCTTTTTTGCCAACATTTACTGACACCGGCCATAGTCAACGGGTGTTGAGCGTTCGTAAATGTGTCACTTATTCTGCGCTCTGGCACACTCAGATGAGTGCTCTGAAATTGGAGTAGATAGCCAGAGCGAATTTACCAGCTACGTCTATCGACAGTTGTCGCAGTGACATCATGAACATTCTATTTAAATGGTTAATTGCATAGTGGAGTCTTTTGTTTAGACATGAACCATAATCCCAACTCCTAACTTTACTACCCTGCATGAATCTGCAGATAGCTAACCAACCAGGTTCAATGTTAGCTAGCTAGCTAACATTAGGCTGTAACTAGCAATGCAAATGGCTCTGAGATATGAATAATATTACTACACAGATCATACACGTAACGTTAGCTAGCGAGCCAGCCAGGTAATGTTAGCTAGCGAGCCAGCCAGCTAACGTTAGCTAGTTAGCTAAGAGTAACTTGAAATGAAAACTACTTTGACTAAATTATAAACATGTAATATCTGAAAATGTAGCTAGATAGACTCTTACCCGTGTACATGGATGGATGCTTCTCCCTCTCTGTCACGGATGCCATGGTTGCCTTAGTTTGAAGATGTAATCGGGAGACAGGTGTTTTATTCAACAGCCTTCTGTGTGTTCTCTTTTCGACTCCATAATTTTCTCCATCTCCTTAGCTATCATACTCTAATTCCACCGTGCATTCAACTGATTTCAAAACTCAGTCATCAAGAAAGTGGAGAGCAACACCTTTGCAGTTATACTACGCAATATCTTTCAAAAAAGCTGTGTTAGAAAGGATTACCTACACATACTGACCAGTTCATGTTATAGACAGAAGCGTGCTACATGGCAGACCAATCCGAGCTCATCTCTCAGCATGTCCAGTGTTACTAGAATTGTTTAACAAACTATTTATGTGTCTCTGTGCGTCTCCCAAAAGGATCAAGAAACGGACAGAGTCCCGGTCTGCATGGTCAGAGATCTTTATTCAGTGAGAATTCTGCCATCACAATTTCAGAGTCCATCTTTTATACTCATACGTCATACAAAAATCCCTCCCCTCTTTAGGCAGGCTGTAGTTTTCCACTTTATAATTGCTCTCCTGACCATCAGTTCACACACACACAAACACATACACACACACACACTCACATGCATACACACACACATACATACACACACATGCATTCCTTAGTTATCGCCGTCCTCATACTCCTTAAAAAGCCTAACCGTTTCTCTCCTCCCTAAATTGGGAGGCCTCTCCCATCAATCCTATTAGCCAACGTTCAATCTTTTGAGAATAAAATTGACGATTTAAGATTACGGTTATCCTACCAACGGGACATTAAAAACTGTAATATCTTATGTTTGACGGAGTCGTGGCTGAACGACAACAATGACAACATTCAGCTAGCAGGCTATACGCTACATCGGCAGGACAGAACGGCAGACTCTGGTAAGACAAGGGGCGGCGGTCTGTGTATATTTGTAAACAACAGCTGGTGCACAAAATCAAATACTAAGGAAGTCTCAAGGTTTTGCTCGCCTGAGGTAGAGTATCTTATGATAAGCTGTAGACCACACTATTTACCAAGATAGTTTTCATCAATATTTTTCATAGCTGTCTATTTACCACCACAAACCAATGCTGGCATTAAGATTGCACTGAATGATTTGTACAAGGCCATTAATCAACAGGAAAACGCTCATCCAGATGCAGCGCTCCTAGTAGCCGGGGACTTTAATGCAGGGAAACTTAAATCCGTTCTACCTAATTTCTACCAGCATGTTAAATGTGCTACCAGAGGGGAAAAAACTCTAGACCACCTTTACTCCACACACAGAGACGCATACAAAGCTCTCCCTCGCCCTCCATTTGGCAAATCTGACCATAACTCTATCCTCCTGATTCCTGCTTATAAGAAGCAAAAACTGAAGCAGGAAGCACCAGTGATTCGGCTAATAAAAAAGTGGTCAGATGACGCAGATGCTAAGCTACAGGACTGTTTTGCTAGCACAGACTGGAACATGTTCCGGGATTCTTCAGACAGCATTGAGGAGTACACCACATCAGTCACTGGCTTCATCAATAAGTGCATCGATGATGTCGTCCCCACAGTGACCGTACGTACATACCCCAACCAGAAGCCATGGATTACAGGAAACATCCGCACTGAGCTAAAGGGTAGAGCTGCCGCTTTCAAGGAACGGGACTCTAACCCGGACGCTTATAAGAAATCCCGCTATGACCTCCGACGAACCATCAAACAGGCAAAGAGTCAATACAGGTCTAAGATTGAATCATACTACACTGGCTCTGACGCTCGTCGGATGTGGCAGGGCTTGAAAACTATTACAGACTACAAAGGGAAGCACAGCCGCGAGATGCCCAGTGACACAAGCCTACCAGACGAGCTAAACCACTTCTATGCTCGCTTCGAGGCAAGCAACACTGAAGCATGCATGAGAGCACCAGCTGTTCCGGACGACTATGTGATCACGGTCTCCGTAGCCGATGTGAGTAAGACTTTTAAGCAGGTCAACATTCACAAGGCCGCAGGGCCAGACGGATTACCAGGACGTGTACTCCGAGCATGTGCTGACCAACTGGCAAGTGTCTTCACTGACATTTTCAACATGTCCCTGACTGAGTCTGTAATACCAACATGTTTCAAGCAGACCACCATAGTCCCCGTGCCCAAGAACTCTAAGATAACCTGCCTAAATGACTACCGACCCGTAGCACTGACGTCTGTAGCCATGAAGTGCTTTGAAAGACTGGTCATGGCTCACATCAACAGCATAATCCCAGAAACCCTAGACCCACTCCAATTTGCATACCGCCCCAACAGATCCACAGATGATGCAATCTCTATCGCACTCCACACTGCCCTTTCCCACCTGGACAAGAGGAACACCTACGTGAGAATGCTATTCATTGACTACAGCTCAGCATTCAACACCATAGTGCCCTCTAAGCTCATCACTAAGCTAAGGATCCTGGGACTAAACACCTCCCTCTGCAACTGGATCCTGGACTTCCTGACGGGCCGCCCCCAGGTGGTAAGGGTAGGTAACAACACATCTGCCACACTGATCCTCAACACGGGGGCCCCTCAGGGGTGCGTGCTCAGTCCCCTCCTGTACTCTCTGTTCACCCATGACTGCATGGCCAGGCACGACTCCAACACCATCATTAGGTTTGCCGACGACACAACAGTGGTAGGCCTGATCACCGACAACGATGAGACAGCCTATAGGGAGGAGGTCAGAGATCTGGCCGTGTGGTGCCAGGACAACAACCTCTCCCTCAACGTGACCAAGACAAAGGAGATGATTGTGGACTACAGGGAAAAAAAAGAGGACTGAGCACGCCCCCATTCTCATCGACGGGGCTGTAGTGGAACAGGTTGATTGCTTCAAGTTCCTTGGTGTCCACATCACCAACGAACTATCATGGTCCAAACACACCAAGACAGTCGTGAAGAGGGCACGACAAAGCCTGGGCATGGGTCCTCAGATCCTCAAAAAATTCTACAGCTGCACCATCGAGAGCATCCTGACTGGTTGCATCACCACCTGGTATGGCAACTGCTTGGCCTCTGACCGCAAGGCACTACAGAGGGTAGTGCGTACGGCCCAGTACATCACTGGGGCAAAGCTCCCTGCCATCCAGGACCTCTATACCAGGCGGTGTCAGAGGAAGAAGCCCTCAAAATTGTCAAAGACTCCAGCCACCCTAGTCATAGACTGTTCTCTCTGCTACCGCACGGCAAGCGGTACCGGAGTGCCAAGTCTAGGTCCAAAAGACTTCTCAACAGCTTCTACCCCCAAGCCATAAGACTCCTGAACAGCTAATCATGGCTACCCGGACTATTTGCACTGCCCCCCCACCCCATCCTTTTTACGCTGCTGCTACTCTGTTAAGTATTTATGCATAGTCACTTTAACTCTACCCACATGTACATATTACCTCAACTACCTCAACTAGCCGGTGCCCCCGCACATTGACTATGCAACGGTACCCCCCTGTATATATAGCCTCCCTACTGTCACTTTATTTTACTGTATATATAGCCTCCCTACTGTCACTTTATTTTACTTCTGCTCTTTTTTTCTCAACACTTTTTTGTTGTTGTTTTATTCTTACTTTTTTGTTTAAAATAAATGCACTGTTGGTTAAGGGCTGTAAGTTATGGAGGACTAAAAGTGCCACAATTAAATAAATAAATACACCATTAAATAATTACTTAAATGTGTCATTAATTAATTCAAATTAGAATTAAATACATAAATGTGTAATTAAATGTATCATTAATTAATTCAAATACCGATTCATTTTATGTAAAATACATATATAATTATTTCACTATTTACATTTACATTTCATGATCCTGCATTGCAGTGATTCATGAATTACTTAAAACTGTCAAACTGACCCATCAAAGTCAGTGGGCGGGGCTAACGCGAATCTAGTCTGATCCATTGCTTTGGTCTGAAGTAGAGTAGGCCAACCTGGATAGAGACAATGGAGGATCTCCGTGAACTTTCCAGGGAGTTGGTTAGAGACATTTTAAACTTAGCAGAGGATGTAGAAGCAGGACCTGCTGACATTATCCGGAATTGATTTGTCTTGGCTTGATGTAGAGGGTAACCAATCAGGCGTTAGGTTCCGCCTACCAACTTTTGATGGGTCAGTTTGACAGTTTTAAGTAATTCAGGAAGCACTCCAACGCAGGACCATGAAATGTAAATGTAAATAGTGAAATTATTATATATGTATTTTACATAAAATGAATCGGTATTTGAATTAATTAATGACACATTTAATAACACATTTATGTATTTAATTCTAATTTTAATTAATTAATGACACATTTAAGTAATTATTTAATGGTGTATTTATTTATTTAATTGTGGCACTTTTAGTCCTCCATAGTAAGTAAGCATTTCACTGTAATGTCTGCACCTGTTGTATTCGGCGCATGTGACCAATAAAATTTGATTTGATTTGATTTGATTTATCTTGGTTTCTCAGTTGTCTGTAGACAGTTCTCCTTGTCCTTTATTGTCTGGTCTAACTCTTACTCACATTGCTAAATAGTAGCTCAATGTCATAGTCTTTACTGGTCCTACACTCACACATTACCTGGTAGTAGATTCTAACACATCTCACACAGTTTCAGAGTGTAATAATTAGTCGTTAATAATTAATATATCATCCAGCCCACCCATTATCTCAGCCAATTATGGCTATTGGGAAGGTTCCTGTCTTTTTATAATAATAATAATAATAATAATATGCCATTTAGCAGACACTTTTATCCAAAGCGACTTACAGTCATGCGTGCATACATTTTTGTGTATGGGTGGTCCCGGGGATCGAACCCACTACCGCGCCGTGCTCTACCAGCTGAGCTACAGAGTTTTTCTGTGGCTAAACAAACTATGCTCGTAATTTAAATTTTTTATTCGTATTTACAGATGGCATACACATTTGTTATTAAGGCACATGAAAGTTCACATGTTCTAGAAGGCATTTCTGCCAAAAAACTATTTTTGATTTGTAAAAAAAAGTTTACGTTCAAATGGCTCTGCTGTGAAGTAGTGACGCGCGACATACACCTACTTTCCTGAAATAAGTCACATATATCCTCCAAACACCGGCTTCTCGGGCATAATCACTTAAATATAGGTGACGGCACTTTATAGCAGACCTTGAAGAGATATTGTGATGATTATTTCTTGTCTCTTACATTTAATTGTGATGGTGTACCAGTCTTTCAATCCTCCAAATTCAGTATTTGGCCAATACTGTGTTGTGTCAATGAAATACCCCCAGAGAGTAGAGATAAGCATATGCTTTTGTGTGGTTTGGATCCAAAAAGCTATATGACCTGCTACTTCAAGCCTTTTGTGGAGGAATGTGCCACTCTTATTATATTGTGTTTGTGATGCAGTAGCAAGACCGTTACTACTACAGAACTTCAAACAATTTCATGGAGAGGATGGTTGTGGACTCTGGGGTGGAACACACAAGGGGAAATTGAACATCAAGGGTTTACACATGTTTAGATAAGAAACCGAATGACAGAGATCACCAAACCACTGTGGAGATATGATAAATAGCTGAGACTGACGGCCAGACTATATTGGGCATAAAGGGCTCATCTCCCATTTTGGGTTTACCTAAGTTTGATTTGATCAATGGAATGGTCCCTGACTACATGCACTGTGTGTTACTTGGAGTGTGCAAACAGATGGCCACTTTATGGAGTGATTCCAAGAGCTATGCACACCATGGTACATTGGTACACAAACCCGGATAATTTACATACACCTTCTGTCTATAAAACCTCCAGGTAGTATTACTCGAGTTCCAAGATCAGTAACTGAACGCAAAATTCTGGAAAGCCCACAAGTGGCAACACTGACTTCTCTAGTATAGCTTGCCAGTCCTGAAAGGCATACTCCCACATATGTATCACTCTCATTGGGCCTTGCTGATAGAGGGAGTAAGCATTCTGTTGGGGTCTGAAATAAGTGCAGAGCAGATTGATTACGCCTACGAAGCATTAGTGTACTTTATTGGAGGTGTAGCATCACTGTACTGAGAAGAGCACATGACATTCAATGTTCATTCACTTCTGCCTCTAAGCCAAAGTGTAGTACGATGGGGTCCTTTGTGGGCCCACTCAGCCTTTATGTTTGAGGAGTTCAACGGATACCTCCTGAAACAAGTGAAGAGTAGTAATGCTTTAGCACAAGAAATATGCAAATGAGTGGTGTTGTCCCGTGCTTTCCCTCGTATAGCGAAGCCATTTCTAAAAAATGCTACTGCAGAAGTTAAAGATTTTGTTAACCTCTACGGGATCGGTGCCCCGTATACGGGACAGTTGAGCTAACATGTGCTAATGTGATTAGCATGACTGTAAGTAACAGCAAACTTTCTAGGACATAGACATGTCTTATATGGGCAAAAAGCTTAAATGTGTGTTAATCTATCTGCACTGTCCAATTTACAGTAGTTATTACAGTGAAGGATCCTGGGACTAAACACCTCCCTCTGCAACTGGATCCTGGACTTCCTGACGGGCCGCCCCCAGGTGGTAAGGGTAGGTAACAACACATCTGCCACACTGATCCTCAACACGGGGGCCCCTCAGGGGTGCGTGCTCAGTCCCCTCATGTACTCCCTGTTCACCCATGACCAACACCATCATTAAGTTTGCCGACGACACAACAGTGGTAGGCCTGATCACCGACAACGATGAGACAGCCTATAGGGAGGAGGTCAGAGACCTGGCTGTGTGGTGCCAGGATAACAACCTCTCCCTCAACGTGACCAAGACAAAGGAGATGATTGTGGACTACAGGAAAAAAAAGAGGACTGAGCACTCCCCCATTCTCATCGACGGGGCTGTAGTGGAACAGGTTGAGAGCTTCAAGTTCCTTGGTGTCCACATCACCAACAAACTATCATGGTCCAAACACACCAAGACAGTCGTAAAGAGGGCACGACAAAGCCTATTCCCCCTCAGGAGACTGAACAGATTTGGCATGGGTCCTCAGATCCTCAAAAAATTATACAGCTGCACCATCGAGAGCATCCTGACTGGTTGCATCACCGCCTGGTATGGCAACTGCTTGGCCTCCGACCGCAAGGCACTACAGAGGGTAGTGCGTACGGCCCAGTACATCACTGGGGCCAAGCTTCCTGCAATCCAGGACCTCTATACCAGGTGGTGTCAGAGGAAGGCCCTCAAAATTGTCAAAGACTCCAGCCACCCTAGTCATAGACTGTTCTCTCTGCTACCGCACGTCAAGCGGTACTGGAGTGCCAAGTCTAGGTCCAAAAAACTTCTCAACAGCTTCTACCCCCAAGCCATAAGACTCCTGAACAGCTAATCATGGCTACCCGTACTATTTGCACTGCCCCCCCACCCCATCTTTTGACGCTGCTGCTACTCTGTTAATTATTTATGCATAGTCACTTTAACTCTACCCACATGTAGATATTACTTCAACTACCTCAACTAGTCGGTTCCCCCGCACATTGACTCTGCACAGCTACCCCCCTGTATATATAGCCTCCCTACTGTTATTTTATTTTACTTCTGCTCTTTTTTTCTCAACACTTTTTTGTTGTTTTGTTCTACTTTTTGATTAAAAATAAATGCACTGTTGGTTAAGGGCTGTAAGTAAGCATTTCACTGTAATGTCTGCACCTGTTGTATTCGGCGCATGTGGCCAATAAAATTTCAGAAGAAATGTATTTGTTTCTGGCCATTTTGAGTCTGTAATAGAACCCACAATTGCTGATGCTCCAGATACTCAACTAGTCTCAAGAAGGCCAGTTTTATTGCTTCTTTAATCAGCACAACAGTTTTCAGCTGTGCTAACATAATTGCACAATGGTTTTCTAATGATCAATTAGCCTTTAAAATGATAAACTTGGATTAGCAAACACAACGTGCCATTGGAACACAGGACTGATGGTTGCTGATAATGGGCCTCTGTATGCCTATGTAGATATTCCATAACAAATCAGCAGTTTCCAGCTACAATAGTCATTTACAACATTAACAATGTCTACACTGTAATTCTGATCAACTTAATGTTATTTTAATTGTCAAAAAAATTGATTTTCTTTAAAAAACAATGACGTTTCTAAGTGACCCCAAACTGTTGAACGGTAGTGTATATTATCCTACATTAATTTCACATTTCCACAATCTTCAAAGTTTTTCCTTTCAAATGGTATCAATAATATGCATATCCTTGCTTCAGGTCCTGAGCTACAGGCAGTTAGATTTGGGTATGTCATTTTAGGCGAAAATTGAAAAGAAAGGGTCCGATCCTTAAGAGGTTAATGAAATGAGAACTGTAAAGCAACATGTCAAGAAGTTCACTGAGGTCACTGCCCTTGGGTCACCAAACGTAAGAGTCCTATCGGATTGTGATTGAGCTGCCCTCGACATGGTGAGAGAGGTTCCCGTGAACTGTGTGGTGAGATGCTACAAGATAATTGCTGTAAATGGAGAAATAGTTAATGGTCAGACCTACAGCAAAACAAAACAAAGAAACAACTCCATAGTTATTTTAAGGTGGGAGTATTTTTAGAATCTCCCACTTTCTTAACATGGCCATTACACTGTGCAGAAGTTGGCCAGAGGGTCTATGATCAGAACTCCACTGACCTACATGTCAACCATCCACTTCCCAACAGGCTTTCACAAAGCCATAAACACGAACCAGGTAGTCAGACCATGCATGTATATTCAGTGTCCGCAGTCCAGCTCCATTGTATATAGGTTAATATAGACATATTAGATAAAATGATTGTGAACCAAATGTGAAGAATGTCACATTTTTATCACAATCAAATTCTATGGATTCAAAACAAAGGTTGGTTTGGTTTTGTAGACTTTCCATTGACACACAGAAAATCTGTCTACAATAGAAATAAGGAAAGGTGAATACATAGTAGGAAAACGGTATAGGCCTCATTCCACACCAAAGCACAGCTCTAAATTGGAAGTTTACATTGTTGGAGTAACCCAAAATTACATATAAGTATCCTAACTTCTTTCTCTGCATCTCTGCAGGTCCGCAATATTGTAAAACATCATAACAATTAGACAGTACCCATTGCCTAGATCTTTCCATATGTTGTACATGGTACAACACTGATGGGATGGTTTAGAATGAAATGCAGAAGTATTTACTGGTTGCTGGAAACAGTGAACACAACTGCACACATTTCTTTTCTGATGAAAAGAATGTGCAAATATTCTGTGAACAAAACACTTAACAGTGAATTTTGTATTTACTGGTGATAATTGCATTTAATGTTTGGCAAAAGGTGGTCTAAGATAGTCATGGAGAGGTCCGTCCTTGCACCCAAATATGAAATGTGAACTTCCTACTGAACACAAATACAATTAATCATGAAATTAGCTTCTGTACTTGTTATTACTATGATCCAAGTGCTTTGAAATGTGTATGTTCCATGTATGTAAGACCTTACATGTCTCTCAAATGATTTTTATACAACACATGCACCATTTCTGTTTTGCTAAAGCTTGCCCACCCCATACAGTGAGGGAAAAAAGTATTTGATCCCCTGCTGATGTTGTACGTTTGCCCACTGACAAAGACATGATCAGTCTATACTTTTAATGGTAGGTTTATTTGAACAGTGAGAGACCGAATAACAACATCAAAATCCAGAAAAAAATCATGTAAAAAATGTTATAAATTGATTTGCATTTTAATTAGGGAAGGAGAAATAACTTATTTCAAAAAATTCTACAAAATAAATAACGGAAAAGTGGTGCAGGCATGTGTATTCACCCCCTTTGCTATGAAGCCCCTAAATAAGATCTGGTGCAACCAATTACCTTCAGAAGTCACATAATTAGTTAGATTGCACACAGGTGGACTTTATTTAAGTGTCACAAGTATATATACACCTGTTCTGAAAGGCCCCTGAGTCTGCAACACCACTAAGCAAGGGGCACCACCAAGCAAGTGGCACCATGAAGACCAAGGAGCTATCCAAACAGGTCAGGGACAAAGTTGTGGAGAAGTACAGATCAGGGTTGGGTTATAAAAAAATATCAGAAACTTTGAACATCCCACGGAGCACCATTAAATCCATTATTAAAAAATGGAAAGAAAATGGCACCACAGCAAACCTGCCAAGAGAGGGCTGCCCACCAAAACTCACGGACCAGGCAAGGAAGGCATTAATCAGAGAGACAACAAATAGACCAAAGATAACGCTGAAGGAGCTGCAAAGCTCTCACAGACCTGTAACTTCTTCTTTAAGAGGCTCCTCTGTCCTCCACTCGTTACCTGTATTAATGGCACCTGTTTGAACTTGTTATCAGTACCAAAGACACCTGTCCACAACCTCATACAGTCACACTCCAAACTCCACTATGGCCAAGACCAAAGAGCTGTCAAAGGACACCAGAAACAAAATTGTAGACATAAGCAGCTTGGTTTGAAGAAATCAACTGTGGGAGCAATTATTAGGAAATGGAAGACCACTGAATCTCCCTCGATCTGGGGCTCCACGCAAGATCACACCACGTGGGGTCAAAATGATCACAAAATCCCAGAACCACACGGGGGGACCTAGTGAATGACCTGCAGAGAGCTGGGACCAAAGTAACAAAGCCTACCATCAGTAACACCTCAAGGGACTCAAATCCTGCAGTGAGAGACGTGTCCCCCTGCTTAAACCAGTACATCTCCAGGCCCGTCTGAAGTTTGCTAGAGTGCATTTGAATGATCCAGAAGATGATTGGGAGAATGTCATATGGTCAGATGAAATCAAAATATAACTTTTTGGTAAAAACTAAACTTGTCGTGTTTGGAGGACAAAGAATGCTGAGTTGCATCCAAAAAACACCATACCTACTGTGAAGCATGGGGGTGGAAACATCATGCTTTGGGGCTGTTTTTCTGCAAAGGGACCAGGACGACTGATGCTTGTAAAGGAAAGAATGAATGGGGCCATGTATCGTGAGTTTTTGAGTGAAAACCTCCTTCCATCAGCAAGGGCATTGAAGATTAAACGTGGCTGGGTCTTTCAGCATGACAATAATCCCAAACACACTGCCCGGGCAACGAAGGAGTGGCTTTGTAAGAATCATTTCAAAGTCCTGGAGTGGCCTAGCCAGTCTCCAGATCTCAACCCCATAGAAAATCTTTGGAGGGAGTTAGCTCAGTTGGTAGAGCATGGCGTTTGCAAAGCCAGGGTTGTGGGTTCGATTCCCACTGGGGGCCAGTGATATAAAAAAAAAAAAAATTATGCACTCACTAACTGTAAATCGCTCTGGATAAGAGCGTCTGCTAAATGACTAAAATGTAAATGTAAAATGAGTTGAAAGTCCGTGTTGTCCAGCGACAGCCCCAAAACATCACTGCTCTAGAGGAGATCTGCATGGAGGAATGGGCCAAAATACCAGCAACAGTGTGTGAAAACCTTGTGAAGACTTACAGAAAACATTTGACCTGTGTCATTGCCAACAAAGGGTATATAACAAAGTATTGAGAAACTTTTGTTATTGACCAAATACTTATTTTCCACCATAATTTGCAAATACATTCATTGAAAATCCTACAATGTGATTTATTTTATTTGTTCTCATTTTGTCTGTCATAGTTGACGTGTACCTATGATGAAAATTACAGGCCTCTCTCATCTTTTTCAGTGGGAGAACTTGCACAATTGGTGGCTGACTAAATACTTTTTTCCCCCACTGTATATATACACAGCTCTGGAAAAAATAAGAGATCACTGCACATTTTTCTTAAATCAGCATCTCTACATGTTTGATTGCCATTCCATTCCAGTGTATGTTGAATTCCAACACAGGCACACCTCATTCTACTGAATTAGGTACTGATTAGGTGATTACCTGAACCAAATGTTATTTAACAAGGAAAAATATAAAAACCACTGCTGTAGTCATCACTATCCTCTTGGAAAACGACTCTCTACTGACCGGGATTACCGTCAACTCATTCGAATGTCACTCAACAACCGTAGGATGACATCAAATTACCTACAAAAAGAATGGCAAACTGCAGCTGGGGTGAAGTACACGGCGAAGGATGGTTCGAAACAGGCTCCTAGGGGCAGGGCTGAAGTCGTGCAAAGCTAGAAAAAAGCCCTTCATCAATGAGAAGCAAAGAAGAGCCAGGCTGAGGTTTGCAAAAGACCATAAGGATTGGACCATAGAGGACTGGAGTAAGGTAATCTTCTCTGATGAGTCAAATTTTCAGCTTTGCCCAACACCTGGTTGTCTAATGGTTAGACGGAGACCTGGAGAGGCCTACAAGCCAGTGTCTCGCACCCACTGTGAAATTTGGTGGAGGATCAGTGATGATCTGGGGGTGCTTCAGCAAGGCTGGAATCGGGCAGATTTGTCTTTGTGAAGGACGCATGAATCAAGCCATGTACAAGGTTGTCCTGGAAGAAAACTTGCTTCCTTTTGCTCTGACATTGTTCCCCAACTCTGAGGATTGGTTTTTCCAGCAGGACAATGTGCCATGCCACACAGCCAGGTCAATCAAGGTGTGGATGGAGGACCACCAGATCAAGACCCTTTCGTGGCCACCCCAATCTCCAGACCTGAACCCCATTGAAAACCTCTGGAATGTGATCAAGAGGAAGATGGATGGTAGCAAGCCATCAAACATAGCCGAGCTGCTTGAATTTTTGTGCCAGGAGTGGCATAAAGTCACCCAACATCAATGTGAAAGACTGGTGGAGAGCATGCCAAGACGCATGAAAGCTATTCCACCAAATATTGATTTCTGAACTCTTGCTAAGTTAAAACATTAGTATTGTGTTGTTTAAACATGAACATTAACTTATTTTCTTTGCATTATTTGAGGTCTGACAACACTGCATATTTTTTGTTCTTTTGACCAGTTGTCATTTTCTGCAAATAAATGCTCTAAATGACAACATTGTTATTTTGACCAGTTGTCATTTTCTGCAAATAAATGCTCTAAATGAAAATATTTTTATTTGGAATTTGGAATGCGAGAAATGTTATATACAGTGGGGAAAAAAAGTATTAAGTCAGCCACCAATTGTGCAAGTTCTCCCACTTAAAAAGATGAGAGAGGCCTGTAATTTTCATCATAGGTACACGTCAACTATGACAGACAAAATGAGAAAGAAAAATCCAGAAAATCACATTGTAGGATTTTTAATGAATTTATTTGCAAATTATGGTGGAAAATAATTATTTGGTCAATAACAAAAGTTTCTCAATACTTTGTTATATACCCTTTGTTGGCAATGACACAGGTCAAACGTTTTCTGTAAGTCTTCACAAGGTTTTCACACACTGTTGCTGGTATTTTGGCCCATTCCTCCATGCAGATCTCCTCTAGAGCAGTGATGTTTTGGGGCTGTCGCTGGGCAACACAGACTTTCAACTCCCTCCAAGGATTTTCTATGGGGTTGAGATCTGGTGACTGGCTAGGCCACTCCAGGACCTTGAAATGCTTCTTACGAAGCCACTCCTTCATTGCCCGGGCGGTGTGTTTGGGATCATTGTCATGCTGAAAGACCCAGCCACATTTCATCTTCAATGCCCTTGCTGATGGAAGGAGGTTTATACTCAAAATCACACGATACATGGCTCCATTCATTCTTTCCTTTACACGGATCAGTCGTCCTGGTCCCTTTGCAGAAAAACAGCCCCAAAGCATGATGTTTCCACCCCCATGCTTCACAGTAGGTATGGTGTTCTTTGGATGCAACTCAGCATTCTTTGTCCTCCAAACACGACAAGCTGAGTGTTTACCAAAAAGTTATATTTTGGTTTCATCTGACCATATGACATTCTCCCAATCCTCTTCCTGATCATCCAAATGCACTCTAGCAAACTTCAGACGGGCCTGGACATGTACTGGCTTAAGCAGGGGGACACGTCTGGCACTGCAGGATTTCAGTCCCTGGCGGCGTAGTGTGTTACTGATGGTAGGCTTTGTTACTTTGGTCCCAGCTCTCTGCAGGTCATTCACTAGGTCCCCCCGTGTGGTTCTGTGATTTTTGCTCACCGTTCTTGTGATCATTTTGACCCCACGGGGTGAGATCTTGCTTGGAGCCCCAGATCGAGGGAGATTATCAGTGGTCTTGTATGTCTTCCATTTCCTAATAATTGCTCCCACAGTTGATTTCTTCAAACCAAGCTGCTTACCTATTGCAGATTCTTCCCAGCCTGGTGCAGGTCTACAATTTTGTTTCTGGTGTCCTTTGACAGCTCTTTGGCCTTGGCCATAGTGGAGTTTGCAGTGTGACTGTTTGAGGTTGTGGACAGGTGTCTTTTATACTGATAACAAGTTCAAACAGGTGCCATTAATACATGACAATACAGGTAACGAGTGGAGGACAGAGGAGCCTCTTAAAGAAGAAGTTACAGGTCTGTGAGAGCCAGAAATCTTGCTTGTTTGTAGGTGACCAAATACTTATTTTCCACCATAATTTGCAAATAAATTCATAAAAAATCCTACAATGTGATTTTCTGGATCTTTTTTCCTCAATTTGTCTGTCATAGTTGACGTATACCTATGATGAAAATTACAGGCCTCTCTCATCTTTTTAAGTGGGAGAACTTGCACAATTGGTGGCTGACTAAATACTTTTTTCCCCACTGTATGAAAACATTAAAAAATAATAATGTATGCACTCACTAACTACAAGTCACTCTGGATAAGAGCATCTGATAAATGACTAAAATGTAAATGTGTATATATATATATATATATATATATAATAAATGTACACTGTTTTGACCCCAAAGAAAGCTTAGGTGGCCCGCCCAAGGATTTCAATGGCAGAAAAATCCCTGTGAGATAGATGACAGAAGACCATACTGTATAAAGTGCTGAGCTTTAAAACTCTGCATTTGTTTCCATCTTCTCTACAGAGTCAAGCGAGCATGAGGACAAGAGCACGGATGCGTCAGAGGAGGTTTCTGCGGTGGATGTCCCCACCCTGCCCCCTGCCTTCACTGAGCCCCCCACAGAGGGAGAGGAGCCCTCCGAGGGGGAACCACCCAAATCGCCCCCCAAACTCCCCAAAGGAGATGAGGAAGAACTGGGACCCCTGCCCGACAACTGGGAGATGGCCTACACCGAGAAAGGAGAGGTCTACTTCATAGAGTAAGTGTGTGTTTTATTTTTTATTTATTTTTATTTTTTGGGGAGTACACATACACACACGGTCTCTCTTCCCCTTTCTATCTGTCTTTCTGATGAGGAGCAGAGGGCCTATTAGAGCATTTATGGCCATTTTATTCACCTTAAATAACCCCCTCCTGCCCACCCCCACTCCACATACACAGGGGATGGGACAAGGTACAGTGGGGCAGAAAGATCATTTATTGAACTACGCAGGGACCTAGGGGCTTTTTTTTTTTTTTTTTTGATTAAAGCAAAAGGAGCACTTGTAAGAGTTTTGGATGCTCCCAGCGTTTTCATTTTTGGGATGGAAAAACAGAGTGGGGAAACCAAGAAAATCCATTGTTTACGTTTGTCTGATGGGCGGGTAACTTCTGTTGTGGGTGAGATGCGGGAGCGGGCGGTGTAGTTCTACTCTGATTTGTATAGGGCAGAGCTCTGTGATCCTGTGTGTTCTCAGGTTCTGCTCACGGACCTTCCCAAACCCTCTCTGTCGCAGAGAAATTGACATTTCTCTGGCTTTTCAAGAACGGTTGCCGCCCCCCGGGGGGGTCGACGGTTTGCCTGTGGATTTTTATATAACGTTCTGGGTAATTATTGGACAGGACTTGTTTTGTGTATTGCATAAGGGGGAGGAGCTGCCGCTAAGCTGTAGAAGGGCGGCTTTGACTCTCCTGCCCAAAAAAAGGGGACTTGAGCGATCCTGCGGAAATCCCCATAACAATTAATTTTTTTGCATTGGATGCTTTGCACTTCCGCATCTGTGGTGAAAGGTGACAGAGCTAGTGCGGTGTTTGTCAGACCATGAGACATCCCGAAAATCCGTCTTCTCACAAAATCATCTGTAGCGTCTGCACGGTTTGATTTACATACTATTCTGACCCCTCTATGGAAAGATGAGACTCTCATAAACACAATGGTGTTCTCCACAAGCGTCTTGGAGTCTGAAGTCGGTACAGCCGATCTGCCAACTTCTGTCTGTAGCGTCCGAACAGTTTGGGCTACAAAGTAATGTGACCGTTATGTGGACAGGTAAGACTCTCATGAACACGTACACTACCTGTCAAAAGTTTTAGAACACCTACTCATTCAAGAGCTTTTCTTTATTTTTAGTATTTTCTACATATAATAATATAATAATAGTGAAGACATCAAAGCTATGAAATAGCCCATACACAGCCTGGAGGGGTGTTGGGTCATTGTCCTGTTGAAAAACAAATGATAGTCCCACTAAGCCCAAACCAGATGGGATGGCGTTTTGCTGCAGAATGCTGTGGTAGCCATGCTGGTTAAGTGTGCCTTAAATTCTAAATAACTCACAGACAGTGTCACCAGCAAAGCACCCCCACACCATAACACCTCCTCCATGTTTTAAGGTGGGAAATACACATGCGGAGGTCATCCGTTCACCCACACCACGTCTCACAAAGACACAGAGGTTGGAACCAAAAATCTCAAATTTGGACTCCAGACCAAAGGACACATTTCCACCGGTCTAATGTCCATTGCTCGTGTTTCTTGGCCCAAGCAGGTCTCTTCTTATTGGTGTCCTTTAGTAGTGGTTTCTTTGCAACAATTCGACCATGAAGGCCTGATTCACACAGTCTCCTCCCAACAGTTGATGTTGAGATGTGTCTGTTACTTGAACTCTGTGAAGTATTTATTTGGGCTGCAATTTCTGAGGCTGGTAACTATAATGAACTTATCCTCTGCAGCAGAGGTAACTCTGGGTCTTCCATTCCTTTGGCGGTCCTCATGAGAGCCAGTTTCATCAAAGCGCTTAATGGTTTTTGCGACTGCACTTGAAGAAACATTCAAAATTCTTGAAATGTTCCGTATTGACTGACCTTCATGTCTTAAAGTAATGATGGACTGTCATTTTTCTTTGCTAATTTGAGCTGTTCTTTACATAATATAATAATATCATTATAATAATATGCCATTTAGCAGACGCTTTTATCCAAAGCGACTTACAGTCATGCGTGCATACATTTTTTTTTTTTTTTGTGTATGGGTGGTCCCGGGGATCGAACCCACTACCTTGGCATTACAAGCGCCGTGCTCTACCAGCTGAGCTACAGAGGACCACAATGGACTTGGTCTTTTACCAAATAGGGCTATCTTCTGTATACCCCCCCTACCTTGTCACAACACAACACAACTGATTGGCTCAAACACATTAAGAAGGACATTTTTTCCACAAACTAATTTTTAAGAAGGCACACCTGTTAATTGAAATGCATTCCAGGTCACTACCTCATGAAGCTGGTTGAGAGAATACCAAGAGTGTGCAAAGCTGTCATTAAGGCAAAGGGTGGCTATTTGAAGAATATAAAATGTAAAATATATTTTGATTTGTTTAATACTTTTTTGGTTACTACATGATTCCATATGTGTTATTTCAAAGTTTTGATGTCTTCACTATTATTCTACAATGTAGAAAATAGTAGAAATAAAGAAAAACCCTTTAATGGGTATGTGTTCTAAAACTTTCGACCGGTAGTGTTCATGTTGGTTGTTTTGCTCAGGCATGCCCACAATACTTGTTTGAAGGTCCCCCGGTACCAATAAAAAATAAAAATAAATGGATGAATAAGGGGTTATATACATGTTTTAAAAAATTCCACTGTTTGCTGATCTTTCTTATATCTCTCAGATATAGGACAGACACTTCAGAACAAACCTCATTTTTAGGTGGGACTATCTGTTGTTCCATGTCACAGGAGGTTGGTGGCAACTTAATTGGGGAGAACAGGATCATGGTAATGGCTGGAGAGGAATTAGTTAAATATACGCTAAACACATGGGTTCCATGTGTTTGATGCTATTCCATTCTCTCAAACCCAGTGTTATTATTTAAAGGGATGGTCTCTGCACGAAATGAGAATGGCTCATTAAAGTAAGACAAAAAGTCAAAAGTCTCTCTCTTTTTCTCTCTCCTCTCTAGTCACAACACCAAAACCACGTCATGGCTGGATCCTCGGCTTGCAAAGAAGGCCAAACCACCTGAGGAGTGCAAAGAGGACGGTGAGTGTTTGTGTTATGTACAAATTCACATGTAGGTTGATGCATAAGGTTTCTCTCTTCTCTTCCTCTCCTCTCCAGTAAAGGACCTGTGTGTGATGGGAATTCTACTTGCTCTGTGGACTGTTAGCACAAACCCTGCTCTCTGGATTCCCCCTCCCCTATCTCTCTATCGTGCTTGCTCTTTTTCTCACTTGATCTGTTTCTGTCTGTCCTTCTTTCTCCCTTTCTTTGTATCTATTTTTATTCTCTCTCTCACGACCCTCCTTTGGAGTAATACCTGGGGAATGATCTTGATACCTGAAAAAAAGGAGTGAATTGCTGCCATATTGTCTCCACCTAACCACTCAGTATATTTTATTCTACATAAGAAAGGGCAAGGGGAATGAAGGAAAGGGCAATAAGACATAGGGAGGGCCCTGTGTTTAGCGCAATCATGTGACATAGTAAGATTTTATCCTGTATTTTAAGCCGTAGCCCTTTACACTCACAACCAGTATATGGGTTGAAAATGGCAGATTTGCATTAAAACCCCAGATGGTAGCATGACAATAGTCTTCAGAAATTAACTCAGTCTTTAAAACATTTTATCACAAACTGTATCAATCTGAAAACAAAAGTTCAAAGAAAGATATAGAGAATTTACTAAATAAGGTACATTTACCAATTACAAATGAACCAGATAAAATGTATATGGATAGAAACATTTACCGTAATTTTCGGACTATAAGCCGCGCCTTTTTTCCCATTTTTCGACCCTGCGGCTTATATAACGGTGCGGCTAATCTATGGATTTTTACAGCTAACGGCCACTAGAAGACCTCCTAAATCTATGGATTTTACAGGTTACAGTCCACCAACTTTAACTCTATGGGCTCTATGACCGGTCCGCGCACCCCACCTTTAAGCGGCGGGCTCCAGCAGGAAAAGCTGGAGGCCGGAAAAGAGTGAGACAGGTAGCGCGCAAAAGTAAAAGTGGAACCGAGAGTGGTACGAGAGACAGAACAAGAGACAGAACGAGAGCAAGACAGACAGACATTACGAGAGCGAGACAGTTTGTCTCTTTCCCGACAATCCCCTCTGTGCACGAACCCTTACATATGGTAATTAAACATTAAAACACCTGCAGCTTATAGTCCAGTGCGGCTTATATATGTACACATCATTCAATATCATTCAATTTAGCTGCTGCGGCTTATACTCCGGTGCGCCTTATAGTGAGGAAAATACGGTACCTAGGTGAGCTGGTGGAGGCCATTAATAGTCTACAAAACGGGAAATCTCCTGGTAATGATGGATTCCCAGTGGAATTTTACAGACACTTTCATCCCAAATTACTAAAGCCTATGTTACTTATGCTCACAGCAACTCTAGAGAAAATGTAACTTACCCAATCACTATGTTTGGCTACAATCACCCTACTTACAAAGAAAGATGCGACAACAGCTGGGCTGTGTGCTCCGCTGCTGGAGCCCACGTGTCTTCATAGATCAACCAGTTGTCAATGTTCGTCAGGAATCTTAAGCCTCTCCCCCATAGGGGGGCTAGGGCCGTTTCGGCACACTTCGTGAATGCCCACCAGGGACAGACCGAATGGTAAGGTGATATATCCGTAGGCTATGCCCTAGGAGGTGAACCTCATATCTCCGGCGTGCAGCATTAACTCCTGAGTTTAGTCTGCCTGACACATACACTACCAGTCAAAAGTTTTTACACACCTACTCATTCAAGGGTTTTTTCTTTATTTTTACTATTTTCTACATGTAGAATAATAGTGAAGACAGCAAAACTATGAAATAACACACATGGAATCATGTAGTAACCAAAATAGTGTTAAACAAATATATTTTACATTTGAGATTCTTCAAATAGCCACCCTTTGCCTTGATGGTAGCTTTGCACACTTTTGTCATTCTCTCAACCAGCTTCATGAGGTAGTCACCTGGAATGCATTTCAATTAACAGGTGTGCCTCATTAGAGGATAAGTTCATTAGAGTTACCAGCCTCAGAAATTGCAGCCCAAATAAATGCTTCACAGAGTTTAAGTCACAGACACATCTCAACATCAACTGTTCAGAGGGGACTGTGTGAATAAGGCCTTCATGGTCGAATTGCTGCAACAACAAAAAAAATCACTACTAAAAGGACACCAATAATAAGAAGATACCTGATTGTGCCAAGAACCACGAGCAATGGACATTAGACCGTTGGAAATGTGTCCTTTGGTCTGGAGTCCAAATTGCATTATGTAGTGATACACCATCCCATCTGGTTTGGGCTTAGTGGGACTATCGTTTGTTTTTCAACAGGACAATGACCCAACACACCTCCAGGCTGTGTAAGGGCTATTTTACCAAGAAAGAGAGTGATTCAGTGCTGCATCAGATGACCTGGCCTCCACTATCCCCCGAGCTCAACCCAACAGAGTTGGTTTGGGATGAGTCGGATCGCATAGTGAAGGAAAAGCAGCCAACAAGTGCTCAACATATGTGGGAACTCCTTCAAGCCTATTGGAAAAGCATTCCAGGTGAAGCTGGTTGAGAGAATGCCAAGAGTGTTCAATGCTGTCATCAAGGCAAAGGGTGGCTATTTGAAGAATATCAAATATATTTAGATTTGTTTAACACTTTTTTGGTTACTACATGATTCCCTATGGGTTATTTCATAGTTGATGTCTCCACTATTATTCTACAATGTAGAAAATAGTAAAAAAAGACACAAGTATGTATCGAAGCTCTACGGACAATTCCTTTGACCTCATGGCTTGGTTTTTGCTCTGATGAGCAGTGTCAACTGTGGGACATTATATAGACAGGTGTGTGCCTTTCCAAATCATGTTTAATCAATTGAATTTACTCCAGGTGGACTCCAATCAAGTTGTAGAAACATTTCAAGGATGATCAATGGAAACAGGATGCACCTGAGCTCAATTTTGAGCCTCATAGGAAAGGGTCTGAATACTTATGTAAATAAGGTATCTGTTTTTTGTCACTATGGGGTATTGTGTGTAGATTGATGAGGAACATTTGTTATTTTATCAATTTTAGAATAAGGCTAACATAACAAAATGTGGAAAAGGGGAATGGGTTTGAATACTTTCCGAATGCACTGTACATATGAGTGAGTAAAAGAGTATGTACACATTATTAAAGTGACCAGTGTTCCATGACTATGTACATAGGGCAGCAGCCTATTAGGTGCATAGTAGAATAACCGGGTGGTAGCCGGCTAGTGACAGTGATTAAAGTTCAGGGCAGGGTACTGCCAGAGGCCGGCTGGTGTTGACTATTTAACAGTCTGATGGCCTTGAGATAGAAGCTATTTTTCAGTCCCTCGGTCCCAGCTTTGATGCACCTGTACTGACCTTGCCTTCTGGACGGTAGTGGGGTGAACAGGCCGTGGCTCGGGTGGCTGAGGTCCTTCAGGATATTATTGGCCTTCCTGTGACACCTGATGCTGTAGATGTCCTGGAGGGCAGGCAGTGTGCCCCCGGTGATGCGTTGGGCAGACCACACAACCCTCTGGAGAGCCCTGCGGTTGCGGACGGTGAAGTTGCCGTACCAGGCGGTGATACAGCCCGACAGGATGCTCTCAATGGTGCATCAGAGGGTCTTTGGGGCCAAGGTGAATTTCTTCAGCCTCCTGAGGTTGAAGAGATGCTGTTGTGCCTTCTTCATCACACTGTCTGTGTGGGTGGACCATTTCAGATTGTCAGTGATGTGTACGCTGAGGAACTTGAAGATTGGATGGGGGCATGCTCCCTCTGCTTTGTCCTTCATTTTGTTGACGTTGAGTGAGAGGTTATTTTCCTGGCACCAATCCACCAGGGCCCTCACCTCCTCTCTTTAGGCTGTTTCGTCGTTGTTGGTAATCAGGCCTACCACTGTTGTGTTGTCTGCAAACTTGATGATTGAGTTGGAGACGTGCGTGGCCACTCAGTCATGGGTGAACAGGGAGTATAGGAGGGGGCTGAGCATGCACCCTTGTGGTGCCCCTGTGTTGAGGATCAATGTAGTGGAGGTGTTGTTGCCTACTTTCACCACCTGGGAGTGGCCCGTAAGGAAGTCCAGGACCCAGTTGTACAGGGCGGGGTTCAGACCCAGTGCCCCAAGCTTAATGATGAGCTTGGAGGGTACTATGGTGTTGAATCTGTAGTCAATGAACAGCATTCTTACATAGGTATTATTCTTCTCCAGATGGGATAGGGCAGTGTGCAGTGTGATTGCATCATCCATGGATCTATTGTGGCAGTATGCAAAGGGTGTCGGGGAAGGTGGAGGTGATATGATCCTTAACTAGCCTCTCAAAGCACTTCATGATGACAGAAGTGAGTGCTACGAGGCAATAGTAATTTAGTTCAGTTACCTTTGCTTTCTTGGGTACAGGACCAATGGTAGACATGTTGAAGCAAGTGGAGACAACAGACTGGGATCGCGAGAGATTGAATATGTATTTAAGCACTCCAGCCAGCTGGTCTGCGCATGCTCTGAGGCAACAGCTAGGGATGCTGTCAGGGCTGGCAGCCTTGTGAGGGTTAACACACTTAAATGTCTTACTCACGTTGGCCACGGAGAACGAGAGCTCACAGTCCATGGGAGCGGTGGTGGCCTGCATCGGCGCCACTGTGGCTGGTTTTCCCTTTATAATCCGTGATTGTCTGGAGTCCCTGCCACATAACGTCTAGTGTCTGAGCTGTTGAATTGCGACTCCACTTGGTCTCTGTACTGCCGTTTTGCCTATTTCATTGCCTTACGAAGGGCATAACTGGACTGTTTATACTCAACCATATTCCCAGTCACCAAGCCATTGTTAAATGCGGTGGTTTCAGTTTTGCGCAAATACTGTCATATATCCATGGTTTTTGGTGTGGATAGGTTTTTATCATCACAGTGGGAACAACAACCCCTGGTTTACACTTAGTGGGACTATAATTTGTTTTTCAACAGGACAATGACCCAAAACACACCACCAGGCTGTGTAAGAGCTATTTGACCAAGAAGGAGAGTGATGGAGTGCTGCATCAGATGACCTGGCCTCCACAATCCCCGACCTCAACCCAATTGAGATGGTTTGGGATGAGTTGGACTGCAGAGTGAATAAAAAGCAGCCAAGAAGTGCTCAGCAACTCCTTCAAGACTGTTGGAAAAGCATTCCTCATGAAGCTGGTTCAGAGAATGCCAAGAGTGTGCAAAGCTCTCATCAAGGCAAAAGGTGTCTACTTTGAAGAATTTGTTTAACACTTTTTTGGTTACTACATGATTCCATATGTGTTATTTCATAGTTTGTAGAATAATAGTGAAGACACCAATGTAGAAAATAGTAAAAATAAAGAAAAACCCTTGAGTAGGTGTGTCCAAACGTTTGACTGGTACTGTATATATTTTTTAAATAACAGTATACAATACAATTGAGGTGAGGGTGTTGGAAATACTTTTGGCAGTTAATCTGCTTCTGTTCTGTGGGTGGCACTGTGTGCTCTTTTTAAAAGGATGGGTCCCAATCTCTCAAAGGCCCTAGGATCCAGGTGGACAGGGGTGGTCTGCCAGTCACTGGGACGATAATCCAATTTGGGATGGGGGGAGGATTTAGCAGGTGGAATAGTGGAGAACAATTGGAGGTTTACTTAGTAGCAGTGAAAATATCATGGCACAGATATATGTATACTCAATCATTGTGGTACTTTTTAATGGTAATTTTACAAACATATATTATGATAAATAGAATTGTAACTTATCTCATTATGGTAAATGCTGAAATAAGAATAACCAGTTATAATTGTAATGGCTTAGCAGATAATAAGAAAATATTATCAGTATTTACCTGGCTAAAAGAGAAGGAATATAATATCTGTTTTTTTAAGGACATTTGTTCAGAATTTGTAGATTAAGTTTTTTGGAAAAATGACTGGGGGGGAGCGAAATATACTTATCCCATGGGCAAAGAAACTCAAAAGGGGTGATGATATTAATTAACAAACTTTTTGATCCGAATGTGCAAATTGTCCAAACATATCCGCAAGATAGATGGATTATTTTAAATATGTTATTGGACCATAAACAGATTTGTCTCATTAATCTATACGGTACAAATAATAATGATCCACACTTCTTTGAAAATATACACTACCATTCAAAAGTATGGGGTCACTTGGAAATGTCCTTGGTATCTGAAGAAAATCATTTTTTTTTGTCTATTAAAATAACATAAAATTGATCAGAAATACAGTGTAGACATTGTTAATGTTGTAAATGGCTATTGTAGCTGAAAATGGCAGATTTTTAATGGAATATCTACATAGGCGTACAGAGGCCCATTATCAGCAACCATCAGTCCTGTGTTCCAATCGCACGTTGTGTTTGCTAATCCAAGTTTATCATTTTTAAAAGGCTAATTGATCATTAGAAAACCATTTTGCAATTATGTTAGCACAGCTGAAAACTGTTGTGCTGATTAAAGATGCAATACAACTGGCCTTCTTGAGACTAGTTGAGTGTCTGGAGCATCAGCAATTGTGGGTTCGATTACAGGCTCAAAATGGCTAGAAACAAATAACTTTCTTCTGAAACTCGTCAGTCTATTCTTGTTATGAGAAATTAACGCTATTCCATGCGAGAAATTGCCAAGAAACTGAAGATCTCGTACAACGCTGTGTACTACTCCATTCACAGAACAGTGCAAACTGGCTCTAACCAGAATAGAAAGAGGAGTGGGAGGCCCCGGTGCACAACTGAGCAAGAGGACAAATACATTAGAGTGTCTAGTTTGAGAAACAGACGCATCACGTCCTCAACTGGCAGCTTCAGTAATTAGTACCCGCAAAACACCAGTATCAACGTCAACAGTGAAGAGGTGACTCCGGGATGCTGACCTTCTAGGCAGAGTTGCAAAGAAAAAGCCATATCTCAGACTGGCCAATATAAATAAAATATTAATATGGGCAAAAGAACACAGACACTGGACAGACGAAGAATGGAAAAAAAGTGTTATGGACAGACAAATCGAAGTTTGAGGTCTTTGGATCACAAAGAAGAACATTTGTGAGACGCACACCAAATGAAAAGATGCTGGAGGAGTGCTTGATGCCATCTGTCAAGCATGGTGGAGGCAATGTGATGGTCTGGGGTTGCTTTGGTTGTGGTTAAGTGGGATATTTGTACAGGGTAAAAGGGATCTTGAAGAAGGAAGGCTATCACTCCATTTTGCAACGCCATGCCATACCCTGTGGACGACACTTGATTGGATCCAATTTCCTCCTACAACAGGACAATGAACCAAAGCACAGCTCCAAATTCAATAACTATTTAGGGAAGAAGCATTCAGCTGGTATTGTCTATAATAGAGTGGCCAGCACAGTCACCGTATCTCAACCCTATTGAGCTGTTGTGGGAGCAGCTTGACCGTATGGTACGTAATTAGTGCCCATCAAGCCAATCCAACTTGTGGGAGGTGCTTCAGGAAGTATGGGGTGAAATCTCTTCAGATTACCTCAACAAATTGACAACTAGAATGCCAAAGGTCTGCAAGGCTGTAATTGCTGCAAATTGAGGATTATTTGATGAAAGCAAACTTTGAAGGACACAATTATTATTTATATTAAAAATCATTATTTCTAACCTTGTGAAAGACTACATTTCCTATGCATTTTGCTATATTTCCTATTCAAACTCATTTCATTTACAGTTGAAGTCGGAAGTTTACATACACTTAGGTTGGAGTCATTAAAACTTGTTTTTCAACCACTCCACAAATTTCTTGTTAACAAACTATAGTTTTGGCAAGTCGGTTGACACAAGTAATTTTTCCAACAATTGTTTACAGACAGATTAGTTCACTTATAATTCACTGTATCACAATTCCAGTTGGTCAGAAGTTTACATACACTAAGTTGATTGTGCCTTTAAACAGCTTGGAAAATTCCAGAAAATGATGTCATGGCTTTAGAAGCTTCTGATAGGCTAATTTACATAATTTGAGTCAATTGGAGGTGTACCTGTGGATGTATTTTAAGGCCTACCTTCAAACTCAGTATGTCTTTACTTGACATCATGGGAAAATCAAAAGAAATCAGCCAAGACCTCAGAAAAATAATTGTAGACCTCCACAAGTCTGGTTCATCCTTGGGAGCAATTTCCAAATGCCTGAAGGTACCACGTTCATCTGTACAAACACCATGGGACCACGCAGGCGTCATACCGCTCAGGAAGGAGACACATTCTGTCTCCTAGAGATGAATGTACTTTGGTGCGAAAAGTGCAAATCAATCCCAGAACAACAGCAAATGACCTTGTGAAATGCTGGAGGAAACATGTACAAAAGTATCTATATCCACAGTAAAATTAGTCCTATATCGACATAACCTGAAAGGCCGCTCAGCAAGGAAGAAGCCACTGCTCCAAAACCGCCATGAAAAAGCCAGACTACGGTTTGCAACTGCACATGGGGAAAAAGATTGTACTTCTTGGAGAAATGTCCACTGGTCTGATGAAACAAAAATATAACTGTTTAGCCATAATGACCATCGTTATGTTTGGAGGAAAAAGGGGTGTTGCTTGCAAGCCGAAGAACACATTTACATTACATTTTACATTTTAGTCATTTAGCAGACGCTCTTATCCAGAGCGACTTACAGGAGCAATTAGGGTTAAGTGCCTTGCTCAAGGGCACATTTACGTCATTTAGCAGACGCTCTTATCCAGAGCGACCTACAAATTGGTGCATTCACCCTATAGCCAGTGGGATAACCACTTTACATTTTTTTTTTTTTTGGGGGGGGGGGGGGTAGAAGGATTACTTTATCCTATCCCAGGTATTCTTTAAAGAGGTGGGGTTTCAAATGTCTCCGGAAGGTGGTGAGTGACTCCGCTGTCCTGGCGTCGTGAGGGAGCTTGTTCCACCATTGGGGTGCCAGAGCAGCAAACAGTTTTGACTGGGCTGAGCGGGAACTATGCTTCCGCAGAGGAAGGGGAGCCAGCAGGCCAGAGGTGGATGAACGCAATGCCCTCGTTTGGGTGAAGGGACTGGTCAGAGCCTGAAGGTACGGAGGTGCCGTTCCCCTCACTGCTCCATAGGCAAGCACCATGGTCTTGTAACGGATGCGAGCTTCAACTGGAAGCCAGTGGAGTGTGCGGAGGAGGGGGGTGACGTGAGAGAACTTGGGAAGGTTGAACACCAGACGGGCTGCGGCATTCTGGATGAGTTGTAGGGGTTTAATGGCACAGGCAAGGAGCCCAGCCAACAGCGAGTTGCAGTAATCCAGACGGGAGATGACAAGTGCCTGGATTAGGACCTGTGCCGCTTCCTGTGTAAGGCAGGGTCGTACTCTACGAATGTTGTAGAGCATGAACCTGCAGGATCGGGTCACCGCCTTGATGTTAGCGGAGAACGACAGGGTGTTGTCCAGGGTCACGCCAAGGCTCTTCGCACTCTGGGAGGAGGACACAACGGAGTTGTCAACCGTGATGGCGAGATCATGGAACGGGCAGTCCTTCCCCGGGAGGAAGAGCAGCTCCGTCTTGCCAGGGTTCAGCTTGAGGTGGTGATCCGTCATCCATACTGATATGTCTGCCAGACATACAGAGATGCGATTCGCCACCTGGTTATCAGAAGGGGGAAAGGAGAAGATTAGTTGTGTATCGTCAGCGTAGCAATGATAGGAGAGGCCATGTGAGGATATGACAGAGCCAAGTGACTTGGTGTATAGGGAGAAAAGGAGAGGGCCTAGAACTGAGCCCTGGGGGACACCAGTGGTGAGAGCACGTGGTGCGGAGACAGCTTCTCGCCACGCCACTTGGTAGGAGCGACCGGTCAGGTAGGACGCAATCCAGGAGTGAGCCGCGCCGGAGATGCCCAGCTCGGAGAGGGTGGAGAGGAGGATCTGATGGTTCACAGTATCAAAGGCAGCAGACAGGTGTAGAAGGACAAGAGCAGAGGAGAGAGAGTTAGCTTTAGCAGTGCGGAGAGCCTCCGTGACACAGAGAAGAGCAGTCTCAGTTGAATGACCAGTCCTGAAACCTGACTGGTTTGGATCAAGAAGGTCATTCTGAGAGAGATAGCAAGAGAGTTGGCTAAAGACGGCACGCTCAATAGTTTTGGAAAGAAAAGAAAGAAGGGATACTGGTCTGTAGTTGTTGACATCAGTGGGATCGAGTGTTGGTTTTTTGAGAAGGGGTGCAACTCTCGCTCTCTTGAAGACGGAAGGGACATAGCCAGCGGTCAAGGATGAGTTGATCAGCGAGGTGAGGTAGGGGAGAAGGTCACCGGAGATGGTCTGGAGAAGAGAGGAGGGGATGGGGTCAAGCGGGCAGGTTGTTGGGCGGCCTGCAGTCACTAGTCTTAAGATTTTATCTGGAGAGAGAGGGGAGAAAGAAGTCAAAGCATAGGGTAGGGCAGTGTGAGCAGGACCAGCAGTGTCATTAGACTTAACAAACGAGGATCGGATGTCGTCAACCTTCTTTTCAAAGTGGTTGACGAAGTCAGCCACAGAGAGGGAGGAGGGGGGGGGGAGGATTCAGCAGTGAGGAGAATGTGGCAAAGAGCTTCTTAGGGTTAGAGGCAGATGCTTGGAATTTAGAGTGGTATAAAGTGGCCTTAGCAGCAGAAACAGATGAAGAAAATGTAGAGAGGAGGGAGTGAAAATATGCCAGGTCGGCAGGGAGTTTAGTTTTCTTCCATTTCCGCTCAGCTGCCCGGAGCTCTGTTCTGTGAGCTCGCAATGAGTCATCAAGCCACGGAGCTGGAGGGGAGGACCGAGCCGGCCGGGAGGATAGGGGACACAGGGAGTCAAAGGATGCAGAAAGGGAGGAGAGGAGGGTTGAGGAGGCAGAATCAGGAGATTGGAGGGAGAAGGATTGAGCAGAGGGAAGAGATGATAGGATGGAAGAGGAGAGAGTAGTGGGAGAGAGAGAGCGAAGGTTGCGGCGGCGCGTTACCATCTGTGTAGGGGCAGAGTGAGTAGTGTTGGAGGAGAGCGAGAGAGAAAAGGATACAAAGTAGTGGTCGGAGACATGGAGGGGAGTTGCAGTGAGATTAGTAGAAGAGCAACATCTAGTAAAGATGAAGTCAAGCGTATTGCCTGCCTTGTGAGTAGGGGGGGACGGTGAGAGGGTGAGGTCAAAAGAGGAGAGGAGTGGAAAGAAGGAGGCAGAGAGAAATGAGTCAAATGTAGACGTAGGGAGGTTGAAATCCCCCAAAACTGTGAAGGGTGAGCCATCCTCAGGAAAGGAACTTATCAAGGCGTCAAGCTCATTGTTGAACTCTCCAAGGGAACCTGGAGGGCGATAGATGACAAGGATATTAAGCTTAAATGGGCTAGTGACTGTGACAGCGTGGAATTCAAATGAGGAGATAGACAGATGGGTTAGGGGAAAAATTGAGAATGACCACTTGGGAGAGATGAGGATTCCTGTGCCACCACCCCTCTGACCAGATGCTCTCGGGGTATGCGAGAACACATGGTCAGACGAGGAGAGAGCAGTAGGAGTAGCAGTGTTTTCAGTGGTAATCCATGTTTCCGGACTGGAGGGTAGCATAGGCTGGGATGAAGTCAGCCTTGTTGGCAGCAGAACGGCAGTTCCAGAGGCTGCCTGAGACCTGGAACTCCAGGTGTGTGGTGCGTGCAGGGACCACCAGGTTAGAGAGGCAGCAGCCACGCGGTGTGAGGCGTTTGTGTAGCCTGTGCGGAGAGGAGAGAACAGGGATAGGCAGAGGCATAGTTGACAGGCTGTAGCAGATGGCTACAATAATGCAGAGGAGATCGGAATGAAATGAACAAAACATCTAAGAAAGGAGAGAGCAGGGCCTCCCTCACCAAAAAAATATAACTCTCCCAACTTCCACCTCAGAAACTATAATTGTTTCACTGAACCACCCGAATAAAACTCTCCCAACTTCCACTTTAGAAATTAGAATTGTTGTAAACTACAGCGGTTCAATGTTTCAAGGAATAGACTCAACTTACTTATTCAGCTAGCTAACTATGACGCCATAGCTAACTAGCATGCTAGCATCCAACACAATCCGGACCACGAAGCACGGGGTGGCAGTATCATGCTGTGGGGGTGCTTTGCTGCAGGAGGGACTGGTGCACTTCACAAAATAGATGGCATCATGAGGAAGGAAAAATATGTGGATATATTGAAGCAACATCTCAAGACATCAGTCAGGAAGTTAAAGCTTGGTCGCAAATGGGTCTTCCAAATGGACAATGACCCCAAACATACTTCCAAAGTTGTGGCAAAATGGCTTAAGGACAAAAAAGTCAAGGTATTGAAGTGGCCATCACAAGCACTGACCTCAATCCTATAGACATTGTGTGGGCAGAACTGAAAAAGTGTGTGCGAGCAAGGAAGCCTACAAACCTGACTCAGTTACACCAGCTCTGTCAGGAGGAATGGGCCAAAATTCACCCATCTTATTGTGGGAAGCTTGTGGAAGGCTATCCGAAACATTTAACCCAAGTTAAACAATTGCAAGACAGTGCTACCAAATAGTAATTGAGTGTATGTAAACTTCTGACCCACTGGGAATGTGATTAAATAAATAAAAGTTGAAATAAATAATTATATGTACTATTATTCTGACATTTCACATTCTTAAAATAAAGTTGTGATCCTAACTGACCTAAGACAGGAAATTTTTACTATGATTAAATGTCAGGAATTGTGAAAAACTGAGTTTAAATGTATTTGGCTAACGTGTATGTAAACTTCTGACTTCAACTGTATTTTATCGTTATTAGATGACGCTAACCCAACACACTTGTCTAAATTGATGGGTCATGTGAAGGAAATGCTATAACCAACCCTCACCCACATCTAGCTACAGTAAGTGGATGGGTCACTATTGTCTAGACACACATGTTCAGGAAATACAAATTGATGGCCATAATCACCCCCAGACACACCTGCTAATTTGATGGGTCATGTAATAATCTGGCCGAAGTGGAGTCTTTTGTTTAGACATGTAGCTAGCTAGGTAGCTAGCTAGCTAAACAATGAACCGGCATAACCCCAACTCATACTACTACCAATACAAACATTGTCAAAGCTGTAGTATGAATCTGCAGGTAGCTAAAGCTAACAAACTAGGTTCAATGTTAACTAGCTAACATTAGGCTATAACTAGCAATGCAAATGGATTTCTGATTTGAATAATATCACTACACAGATCATACACATAACGTTAGCTAGCGAGCCAGCAAGCTAACATTTTCTAGCTAACTAACAGTATGTTTAAGTTGTAATAAAAATGACTTTCTGACAAAATTAGAAACTTGTAGCTAGACTCTTACCTGTATACATGGATGAACACTTCACGACAGACTGGAAGCATTTAACTCAGTTTTGTTTGGCCAGCTGTATGTCAAGTCACTTCGGTTCACACTGACCGTGGCGTGTGCAGAAAGTAGCCTATTACTTTTTCCTACTGATCTGTCGATAGTGCCTGCTAAATTCAGGGCATCAATGTTGTTGAGAAAAGGAGCCAAACTTTTGTAGTTCTCGATAGCTAATGTTATATCTTTCAAAAATGGTGTGGTAGAAAATATTGTCTACACATACTGAGCAGCTCATGTTATAGACAGAATTGTGCTACATGGCAGACCAATTCATGCCGGGAGATGAGTTTGGATTGGTCTACCATGTAGCACACTTCTGTCTATAACATGAGCTGTTCAGTATGTGTAGACAGTCATTTCTACTGCACAATTTTTGAAAGATATAACATTAGCTATCGAGAACTACAAAAGTATACTGTTAGTTATACCCCCCCCATACATTATCTCAGCCCATCATTGCTAGTGGGAAGGTTCCTGTCTTTTTCCGTGGCTAAACCAACTAGGCTCATAATTTAACAATCTTATTCATATGTATGGTTGGAATACAAGTTTGTGAAAGTTCAAATGTTCCAGAAGGCATTTCTGTCAAAAAACGCATTTTGATCAACAATTACTTTATGTTCAAATGCTGCTCCTGTGAAGTAGTGACGTGTGACATACGCCTAGTTTCCTGAAACGAGTCACTTGTCCATATTCTGTATGCTACCCGTTAGTCTATCAATTGTCACATAATGAAAGGTGTAAAAACTGATAATAGGCTACTGTTTGTTTTTCCCCTGGCTGAGTTGATGAGCTGATTTGGGTCATCAGAGGACATCTTAAGGTTTTTAGTGAACCTAAGGTTGAGAATCAAATGTCAAAATTGAGTTCAATCGTGGCATGAGTGTGCCTTGAACTCTAAATAAATCACAGACAGTGTCACCAGCAAAGCACCCCCACACCACAACACCTCCTCCACACTTTACGTTGGGAAATACACATGTGGAGATCATCCGTTCACCCACACCACATCTCACAAAGACAGTGGTTGGAACCAAAAATCTCCAAACTGGACTCCAGACCAAAGGACACATTTCCACCTGTCTAATGTCCATTGATTATGTTTCTTGGCCCAAGCAAGTCTCTTCTTCTTATTGGTGTCCTTTAGTAGTGGTTTCTTTGCAGCAATTTGACCATGAAGGCCTGATTCACACATTCCCCTCTGAACAGTTGATGTTGAGATGTGTCTGTTACTTGAACTCTGTGAAGCATTTATTTGGGCTGCAATTTCAGAGGCTGGTAACTAATGAACTTATCCTTTGCAGCAGAGGTAACTCTGGGTCTTCCATTCCTGTGGCAGTCCTCATGAGAGCCAGTTTCATCATAGCGTTTTTTGCGACTGCACTTCAAGAAACTTTCAAAGTTATTGAATGTTCCATATTGACTGACCTTCATGTCTTAAAGTAATGATGGACTGTCATTTCTCTTTGCTTATTTGAGCTGTTCTTGCCATAATACAGACTTGGTCTTTTACCAAATAGAGATATCTTCTGTATACCCCTCCTACCTTATCACAACACAACTGATTGGCTCAAACGCATTAAGGAAAGAAATTCCACAAATTAACTTTTAAGAAGGCACACCTGTTAATTGAAATGCATTCCAGGTGACTACCGTATGAAGCTGGTTGAGAGAATGCCAAGAGTGTGCAAACCAGTCACCAAGGCAAAATGCAGCTATTTGAAGAATCTCAAATATAAAATATGTTTTGATTTCTTTAACACTTTTTTGGTTACTACATGATTCCATGTGTTATTTCATAGTTTTGATGTCTTCACTATTATTCTACAATGTAGAAAATAGTTTTAAAAAATATAGAAAAACCTTTGAATGAGTAGGCGTTCTAAAACCTTTGATCGGTAGTGTATGGGACCAGGGGCGATGAGGCACAGGGAGTGGTTGAAGGAGGCCAGCCGGAGCTTGCCGCTGAGTCTTGTTCCGAGCGCACACAGTGCAGGTGTCGGAGACGTCAGAAACCATAGTGGGCCACCAAAAACGATGTCGGATCAAAGCCAGGGTCCGGCGGGATCCGGGATGACAGGTCATCTTCGAGGAAGACAAGATTAGCAGCGAGACAGGAGGTAGGGAGGATGGTCTCAGTGTCTGATGGTGTAGCCGCAGAGCTAGACAGGCGAGAGAGAGCATCAGGCTTAACATTCTTGGACCCAGGGCAGTAGGTGAACAAGATGAACTGGCAACAGACAAACAGAAAACACTGGTATAAATACACAGGGGATAATGGGGACAAATGGGAGACACCTGGTGGGGGGTGGAGACAAGCACAAGACAGGTGAAACAGTTCAGGGTGTGACATGTAAAGCCTTACAAGATTCTAAATATTCAATATTCATTCAAATCCTCCTGCTGCAGGATGGATTTTCCTCCTGTGACAAAATAGGTCAAATTAACCCTGTAGGTCTAAGCCCTTAGATCGCAATAACAATGTACCAAGCTAACATATGGCATTGTTTTAAGATGGTCATCAAATGTATCATTTAGCGATTTGATTTCGAATTTTAGGACCCCTGTAGGTATATACAGTGGGGAAAAAAAGTATTTAGTCAGCCACCAATTGTGCAAGTTCTCCCACTTAAAAAGATGACAGAGGCCTGTAATTTTCATCATAGGTACACGTCAACTATGACAGACAAATTGAGAAAAAAAAATCCAGAAAATCCCATTGTAGGATTTTTTATGAATTTATTGGCATATGATGGTGGAAAATAAGTATTTAAATAATTTTGAAGTGTCTGTATATCTGAGAGATATAAGAAAAAATGACAAAAGCAGAACAACCGACACTTTTGTGTTCGTGAGAGTCTCCCCTTTCGATATTTGTTAGTTTGTAGCTCCAACGGTTCGGTCTGGACAGTCGGTTTTGTGAGAAGACCTCTTCGAAATGATGAAGTCTGAGACAGAGTTCAGACGACTGCCGTAAAGCTTGTGGATGTCGTAGAGCCAAACACCGACACTGTCATGTTCATGAGAGTCTCATCTATCAATGGTGTTGACTTAATAGTTTGTAGCTCACACGGTTTGGGTTTTACAGACGATTGTGTGACAATTTTCTTGTCCGGATCCTCTCGTGTGTAGAAAAATGCTGTTTTCACAAGTCCCATGTTATGGAATAGGTGCAAACTTTATGTCAACAGAAGGAGGGGATTGAGATGTAGCCACTACAAGAAATGGTAAGTCTCTAGCATAAACACACAGGGAGCCTTTCAGTATTCAAACTGCTGTCACCGTGACTGGGTGTGTCAATTTACTCTAGGGGGATATTATTAAGATTTGACATCTGTATGTGTTCTCCTGGTTTGTATCAATGTCTTTGTTGTGATGTTACTCTTTTTCCTGACGAAGACCCAGTCAGTCTAGTAAAATATAATATTCCTGCCAAATCGTTCCCTTTCTTTCTTCCTTCCCTCTCTCCTAACACACTCTCTTTCTTCCCTCTGTTCAGAACTGCCGTATGGCTGGGAGAAGATCGATGACCCTGTCTATGGCAGTTACTACGTAGAGTAAGTCCTCCCCGCAAAACAAAGAACATTCCCAGGACATTAGCTAACATTCTCATTAAATTCTAAATCAGGTTTTGGTCTAACATTAGGATGATACAGTAACATTCCACAATGAATGTTTCTTCTAACAAAATGCTCTAAGAACATTAGCTAACATTCACATTACGTTTTAATTAGGTTGTGTTCTAACATTAGCATTATAATATGCAACAGACATTCAAAGAACATTCAACAAAATGCTGTTCTAAGAAAATTAATTTATGTCTTCATTGGTTGGTGGCAAGTAAGTTACTGTAATATTCACAGTAAGTTATTTGCCACTAGCTGCCTGTAAGTTACTGTAATATCACAGCAATGACACACAGTACAATACTGTACAATTGAGTGTATTCTTGTGTAAAAACATTAATGTTACTATAATCATAATGAAGGAAATACATTGAGGGAAGACTGGGTTTGTATTTTAATTTTAATTAAATGGGATTGGCACAAGCTGGTTGGCTGCTAGGTAATGTGTTTGCATGCAGTAACATTCAAAATACAGATTTTTTTCACCTCCCACAATGCAGCAGCATTTACAGTATCCTGCAGTATAATGCTTTCACATTATTATACTGTTTATAATACACACTTTATGTAGAAATTACATTTTTTACATTACAGTGTACTACAATAGCTACTGATATCAATTTGAGCTACATTAACCAATTTCAAATGATGTTTGTTCTCACCCGAGTACCAACGGTTATGGCCGCGTTCCAGACTGACTACATTGCAGACGTCTGCCAAATCTCACAACGCATGGCTAGGTGTTGAACATATAAACTAACCACATCATTGTGATGTAGCAATCTGATGCCCATGCAACAGCTGCAATGTAATCAGCCTGGAACGTAACCATTGTCTTAGTCAATGTGTATCTGTCTGCCGTGAAGAAGGGAACACAAAACACACTGATGCTGCTGGATTTCACTGTCATAGTCGTGTTCCCTGCAGCCACATCAACAGAAGGACCCAGTTTGAGAACCCTGTTCTGGAGGCCAAGAGACGATTGGAGCAGCAGCAGCAGATGCAGAGCCAGGGACTGTCGGCTCTGCCTTTACCTACTATATACAGAGGTACAACCACACCCCCTATACTCCACAGTACTACCACTCTACTCGATAGCCAGGGACTTTCTGCTCTATTCAGAGATAAAGATATATACACCCACAATATCAACCCTGACCACTACATACAAAAATACAAATATACCCTTTAACTCTTCTTATAATCAACGGAGGCATAATATGCTCAGGGCTGGTGTTATGGGCGGGGCCTGGCCCTACTCCAACTCCTTGCCATATAAGTAAAATATAGAAATATTGATCATTTATTTCAGAGACGCGCAACGACAGAAAGACACGTCAATCTCAGATAAAGCATCCAAGCGAGCGAAAGGAAAGGAAAGTTGACGGGTGCACAGTGCACTGTTCGGATGCTGGCTTCCCCTAAAGTAAATTGATGTTTTGCCAAAATTATATAATTACTCCTGTCTAAAAAAAGTTTTCAAAATACTTTACCAGAGAGCTTGACTTAGCCACACAGGATCATTAGCTTATTTTAAAAAAATAGCTGTAGATTGTTTCAAATCACAAGTGCATAGGCCTGTGCCTATTTGGGAAGCCAGCAATTTGGGCAGATCGTGTGGCAATAGGCCTAGCTGATTATTGAGTTGCGGCTGTCATTGAAAAGCATCAAAAATGTGTGAAGATAATGTGTCCTAAGTATAATTAAAAATATTGAGACAAGAAGAAGGGGAGGGGGGTGTGACGAAGATATGGGTGTCTCTCAAGAATGCATGCACTCAGCTCTCCAGAATGTGCTCCGATGTCTCTGCTAATTCTTACACATTCATTATTTCAATGTGTGAATTGTTTGCCCTTTGATAGTTTATTTTTTAACAATTCCCCATTACATATGAAACCAGTAGGCCTTGTAAATGTACCGTTAAATCACGTCATTTGGTTACATTAATTTATGTTAATGCATGAATTACAGTCATTTGCTGTTCTCATTCTCGGAGCGGAAACGTTGTTTGCAAAGTTCACAACCTGCTATTCTCGTGAGAAACAAGTTTTGGTTTATTTCATAACCATCATTTAGGTGTTTTGTCAAGTTTTTAATTGTCTGGGTTTGTGTGGTTTCTCTGTCCTGATAACGTTGAGGGAGTGCATGTGCCTGAGCATGCCAACCTGCTGAGTTTATACAATGTTGCAATTCACTAGCAATAACTAAAGCCAAGACATATATAAAGCGAGGCAGACAGGCAGAGTAGAGAGATTCATGTGATTGAAAGAACCAGAATTTTCATCAGGATATTTTTTACTGTTTTTATTTGTTGGCATTATTTGTATCTGTATGTATTATGCATCCTCAATAGCTGCTGCCAAGGCAGCAGCTACTCTTCCTGGGGTCCAGCAAAATTAAAGCTGTTATACATTTAAAAAATATTACAATATATTCATAACAGATTTCACAACATATTAAGTGTGTGCCTTCAGGCCTCTACTCTATTACCACATATCTATAACACAAAATCCACGTCAATTTGTGTACATGTGTGTATAGTGCATATGTTATTGTGTGTTTGCATGCATGTCTATGTTTGTGTTGCTTCACAGTCCCCGCTGTTCCATAAGGTGTATCTTTATCTGTTTTTTAAATCTAATTTTACTGCTTGCATGAGTTACTTGATGTGGTGATGTAGTCATGGCTCTATATAGTACTGTGCGCCTCCCCATAGTCTGCTCTTGAATTGGGGACTGTGAAAAGACCTCTGGTGGCATGTCTTGTGGGGTATGCATAGGTGTCCGAGCTGCGTGCCAGTAGTTCAACATCAGTCAATACCGTTCACAAATACAAGTAGTGATGAAGTCAATCTCTCCTCCACTTTGAGCCAGGAGAGATTGACATGCATACTATTAATGTTAGCTCTCTGTGTACATCCAAGGGCCAGCCGTGCTGCCCTGTTCTGAGCCAATTGCAATTTTCCTAAGTCCCTCTTTGTGGCACCTGACCACACGACTGAACAGTAGTCCAGGTGCGACAAAACTAGGGCCTGTAGGACCTGCCTTGTTGATAGTGCTGTTAAGAATGCAGAGTAGCGCTTTATTATGGACAGACTTCTCCCCATCCTAGCTACTGTTGTATCAATATGTTTTGACCATGAGAGTTTACAATCCAGGGTTACTCCGAGCAGTCTAGTCTCCTCAACTTGCTCAATTTCCACGTTATTCATTACAATATTTAGTTGAGGTTTAGGGTTTCGTAAATTATTTGTCCCAAATACAATGCTTTTAGTTTTTGAAATATTTAGGACTAACTTTGCCACCCATTCTGAAACTAACTGCAACTCTTTGTTACGTGTTGCAGTCATTTCAGTGGCTGTGGTAGCTGACATGTATAGTGTTGAGTCGTCCGCATACATAGACACACTGGCTTTACACAAAGCCAGTGGCATGTCATCAGTAAAGATTGAAAAATGTAAGGGGCCTAGACAGCTGCCCTGTGGAATTCCTGATTCTACCTGGATTTTGTTGGCGAGGCTTCCATTAAAGAACACCCTTTGTGTTATGTTAGACAGGTAACTCTTTATCAACAATATAGCAGGGGGTGTAAAGCCATAACACATACAATGTTCCATCCAAGTTGTCAGACCCCGGTGGCTTGTCATTGTTGATCGACAATAATTATTTCACTTCTTCCACACTTATTTTACGGAATTCTAAATTACAATGTTTGTCTTTCATAGTTTGGTCAGATATACTTGGATGTGTAGTGTCAGCATTTGTTGCTGGCATGTCATGCCTAAGTTTGCTAATCTTGCCAATTAAAAAAAAATCAGCAAAGTATTTGGCAATATCAGTGGGTTTTGTGATAAATGAGCCATCTGATTCAATGAATGATGGAGCGGAGTTTGCTTTTTCCCAAAATGTAATTTAAGGTGCTCCATAGCTTTTTACTATCATATCATTTATCTTTGTTTCATAGTGTAGTTTCTTCTTTTTATTCAGTTTAGTGACATGATTTCTCAATTTGCATTATGTTTGCCAATCGGTTGTACAGCCAGATCTATTTGCCATATATTTTGCCTCATCCCTCTCAACTATACAATGGTTCAATTCCTCATCAATCCACGGGGATTTAATCATTTTTAATAGTCATTTTCTTAAATGGGTGCATGCTTATTAGTAACTGGGATAAGCAATTTCATAAATGTGTCAAGTGCAGCGTCTGGTTGCTATTATTATTGTGCCTGAGTTTGGCTGAGTGGGTAACACTGCAAACACTAGTCCACATATAATCCCTGCGCCAGAGACTGGGTTTGACTTCCCGGTCCAGGCTAACCATTTCTGATATGTATCTCCTCCCTTATCTCTCACCCCCTCTACTAAAAATATATTTATACATGCATTTTTTTTTTAAAGAGTGATTATTCTACTGTATTAAACTGGCCTACTCTACCCTCCCCCCCCCCCCCCCTTCTCCAGAGAAGCCCCCGTTCACGCGGGACCCCACCCAGCTGAAGGGCTCCTTTCTGTCCACGGCTCTCCAGAAGAGAAACATGGGCTTTGGCTTCACCATCATTGGAGGGGACGAACCGGATGAGTTCCTGCAGGTCAAGAGTGTCATACCTGAGGGCCCCGCTGCACAGGACCGGAAGATGGAAACAGGTATAGTGTTTTAGGAACTAACCACACACAATTTAGTTAGAAAAGCATGAAATCTATGAAGCCACATTCCTCTCTCTCTCTGTGTGTGTGTGTGTGTGTGTGTGTGTGTGTGTGTGTGTGTGTGTGTGTGTGTGTGTGTGTGTGTGTTGCGGCCTTTACCAAAGATGTGCTCCTCCAAACATATTCAAATTATTCAGGCCTATAACGCCATATCAACGGTCAGCCAAGGCTATACAGTGAGGGAAAAAAGTATTTGATCCTCTGCTGATTTTGTACGTTTGCCCACTGACAAAGAAATTATCAGTCTATAATTTTTAATGGTAGGTTTATTTGAACAGTGAGAGACAGAATAACAACAACAAAATCCAGAAAAACGCATGTCAAAAATTTTATAAATTGATTTGCATTTTAATGAGGGAAATAAGTATTTTACCCCCTCTCAATCAGAAAGATTTCTGGCTCCCAGGTGTCTTTTATACAGGTAACGAGCTGAGATTAGGAGCACACTCTTAAAGGGAATGCTCCTAATCTCAGCTTGTTACCTGAATAAAAGACACCTGTCCACAGAAGCAATCAATCAATCAGATTACAAACTCTCCACCATGGCCAAGACCAAGGAGCTCTCCAAGGATGTTAGGGACAAGATTGTAGACCTACACAAGGCTGGAATGGGCTACAAGACCATCGCCAAGCAGCTTGGTGAGAAGGTGACAACAGTTGGTGCGATTATTCGCAAATGGAAGAAACACAAAATAACTGTCAATCTCCCTCGGCCTGGGGCTCCATGCAAGTTCTCACATCGTGGAGTTGCAATGATCATGAGAACGGTGAGGAATCAGCCCAGAACTACACAGGAGGATCTTGTCAATGATCTCAAGGCAGCTGGGACCATAGTCACCAAGAAAACAATTGGTAACACACTACGCCGTGATGGACTGAAATCCTGCAGCGCCCGCAAGGTCCCCCTGCTCAAGAAAGCACATACAGGGCCGTCTGAAGTTTGCCAATGAACATCTGAATGATTCAGAGGAGAACTGGGTGAAAGTATTGTGGTCAGATGAGACCAAAATTGAGCTCTTTGCCATAGAAAATCTGTGGAGGGAGCTGAAGGTTCGAGTTGCCAAACATCCGCCTCGAAACATTAATGACTTGGAGAAGATCTGCAAAGAGGAGTGGGACAAAATCCCTCCTGAGATGTGTGCAAACCTGGTGGCCAACTACAAGAAACATCTGACCTCTGTGATTGCCAACAAGGGTTTTGCCACCAAGTACTAAGTCATGTTTTGCAGAGGGGTCAAATACTTATTTCCCTCATTAAAATGCAAATCATTTCATAACATTTTTGACATGCATTTTTCTGTCTCTCACTGTTCAAATAAACCTGCCATTAAAATAATAGACTGATCATTTCTTTGTCAGTGGGCAAACGTACAAAATCAGCAGGGGATCAAATACTTTTTTCACTCACTGTATCATGCTTATTGAGAATGTGCCTCACACATACAATACAATTTATGGGAGCCTAGTATTTTTTATTTGAGGAGAAGTGTGATGTGTAAAGGCCTATATTTGAAGCAAATTACAACAATGATGACTGTCAACACTACTAACATATTAAGCAAACACTGGATTTTTTACTTGGTTTACTCGTTACTGTAGCCTATGCTATTTGATAAACTGTATCAATCCACAATGGACTTGGAAAATAATATTCCATGCCCCCAGCTGAATTGGAGTTGATGACAACCCAAAGGCTGTCAATTACCTAAAGAACTTGACACAACGGCATGCAGTTTTAAGCCATGAAATGTGTTGATTGGCCAATGAGTGGCCAAGCCCTCATCACATCTATAAAGTATTTATCCATCAAAACCCAGCTATTGCGCTCAAAGTTCCCGCAATGAAAATAGCTAAAATATTTCTGACACAACCCTGGACCTATAGCGTTAACACCAGCCCTAACATGTACCATTGCATTAGGTTTGTTAAAATAGAGTCTGCCATCTCCCTCTTGCTTGCTCTCTGTCCTGATTTCACCCTCTTCTGATTGCTGGCACATAGCTTCTGCTGCACACACACACAGTGGTGTAAAGTACTTAAGTAAAATAATTTAAAGTACCACTTAAGTAGTTTTTTGAGGGTATCTGTACTTTACTATATATTTTTGACAACTTTTACACTCCATTCCTAAAGAAGATAATGTACTTTTTACTCCATACATTTTCCCTAACACCCAAAAGTACTCGTTTGTAAATTATGTCTGAGTGTTGGAGTGTGCCCTTTTTTTTAATATACGGAATTTGAAATTATTTATTATTTTACTTTTGATACTTAAATATTTAAAATCAAATACTTTTAGACTTTTACTCAAGTAGTATTTTCTGGGTGACTTTCACTTTTACTTGAGTCATTTTCTATTAAGGTATCTTTACTTTTACTCAAGTATTACAATTGGGTACTTTTTCCACCACTGCACACACACACCCATGTAGAGCTTTGCCCTCATTCTAACCCTTCTGCCATACTGATATCATGGGCCTCTGTGACACTCTAGGGCAGGGGTCGGCAACAGGTGAAACAGGCCCGCAAGTATATTTCTTTGGCCCCCAAAATATTTTAGTTTTTGGGGGATTTTAGTGTTTGGTAAAAATTGACTAGAATCACCAGGAATTCATAAAAAAATAATCTGTTCCCAAGGATTCCTAAAAATAAAAAGAGAGACATATGTGATCGTGTCTCAATGTTATCAAGGTATGAAATGATTATGTTATTTTTAAATACAATCTCTTTTTGGGTATACTTTGTAAGTGCCTTAATGTGTTTGGACCCCAAGAAGAGTAGCTGCTGCCTTGGCAGCAGCTAATGGGGATCCCTAATAAATACAAAACATTTGTAGTGTACAAATTACCATCTGCTCTGACAAAAATTGGCCCCCGGCTGAATCTAGTTGCCTACCCCTGCTCTGGGGACATTGGACTTATTCTGTGTTTACTAATTATACACACTCTATAGGTCCCTGGAGATTCTGATGATAGCTGAGACACGTGAATGTGTTTGTACAGTAGGTTTTTCTACGTGTGTAATTGGCCAGGTAGTCCCTCCCTGTTTGACCATCTTCTTCCGAACAAGAACTGCCTCCTCTCCCTTTAGGTGATGTCATCGTCTACATCAATGACATATGCTGCCTGGGCACCACTCACGCCGACGTGGTCAAACTCTTCCAATCCATTCCCATCGGACAAAGCGTCACCCTGGTCCTCTGCCGGGGCTACCCCCTGCCCTTTGACCCCGAGGACCCTAGCGGGGCGTCCGCCGGTGCCTCCCTGACACCCATGGGCCTGGAACACCATCCCATGGTGGTGAACGGGCGTAGCAGCTACGACCCTTACCTGGAGTACCTCTCCCTGAGCTCTCAGCTCCCTCCACAGGCTCTAGCCCAGCCCGGGGCACCCCACCCTGGGGACACCCACCTGGATGGGTCGTCGTTACAGCCCATCACCCCCGGGTCTGCACTGGCTGTGACGCCAAGCGACGACAATGTCTCCATGGTGCCGTCGGTGGCGACAGGGATCACCGGGGGCGTGATCCAGGGGGCGGAGCTGCTGACGGTGACTATGGTGAAGGGGGCAGAAGGGTTTGGGTTCACCATCGCCGACAGCTCCACGGGGCAGCGGGTCAAACAGGTGCGGTGTTATTCTCATGGTAACCTTCCCTGTATGTTGTAAATGTTGCATTGTGTATTCTACTGCTCTGTCTGTGTCCGTTTGTCCATCTGTTCATCAGTCCCTCTGTCTGTCGTCATCCCTACTTTTCAGTCCTCATTCCTGACTATGTTCCGTGTTGTACAGGTGTTGGAGCCGGGTGTGCAGGGCGGAGTGGGTCTGAATGAAGGAGACCTGATCCTGGAGGTGAACCAGCAGGGTGTGGCGGGGGCGGGACATGGCCGTGTGGTGGAGCTGCTCAAAGAGTGTCCTGTCGGAGCAGAGGCCACGCTACTCATACAGAGAGGAGGAGGGGAAGGTAAGAATACACCTTTGCAATCCTCACGTGTACAGTATGTTCCGTCTGCAGACACTTGTGGTTCAAAGAGGAGATTGATGAAAGATCTCTCATGCTTTAGATTGTCTTGAAAGTGGTCTCTTAGGCATTCGCTTGCAGACATACCACAACAGATCTGTTTCTACAGACCTGTGTCAGTAGGCCTATGTATTTAAGAGCTACTGGGCGCTGCATTGTATAGAGAGTCCCTCCCTTTCAAATTTTTCTCCTTGTATTTTCACTTTTATGATTGCATGTAGAGAGGGGAGATTGATGGATACAAATAGGGGTACACAGACAGGAAGGACATATCAGGGGAATCGGACCCTAGTCGTCAAGGTAGTGGTGTGGTGCAGGTTTAAAAAAAAATGAAATATCACATTTACATAAGTATTCAGACCCTTTACTCAGTACTTTGTTAAAGCACCTTTGTCAGTGATTACAGCCTCGAGTCTTCTTGGATATGACACTACAAGCTTGGCACACCTGTATTTGGGGAGTTTCTCCCATTCTTCTCTGCAGATCCTCTCAAGCTTTGTCAGGTTGGATGGGGAGTGTCGCTGCACAGCTATTTTCAGGTCTCTCCAGAGATGTTTGATTGGGTTCAAGTGGCTCTGATCGGGTTCAAGTGGATGTGGCTGGGCCATTCAAGGACATTCAGAGACTTGTCCCAAAGCCACTCCTGCATTGTCTTGGCTCTGTACTTAGGGTAGTTGTCCTGTTGGAAGGTGAACCTTCGCCCCAGTCTGAGGTCCTGAGCGCTCTGGAGCAGGTTTTAATCAAGGATCACTCTGTACTTTGCCTTGATCCTGGCTAGTCTCCCAGTCCATGCCGCTGAAAAATATCCCCACAGCATGATGCTGCCACCACCATGCTTCATCGTAGGGATGGTGCCAGGTTTTTCTTCCAGACGTGACGCCTGGCATTCAGGCCAAATTGTTCATTATTGGTTTCATCAGACCAGAGAATCTTGTTTCTCATGGTCTGAGAGTCTTTAGGTGACCATTGTGTTCTTGGTCACCTTCCTGACCAAGGCCCTTCTCCCCCCGATTGCTCAGTTTGGCCAGGCGGCCATCTCTAGGAAGTCTCTTGGTGGTTCCAAACGTATTCTATTTAAGAATGACGGAGGCCACTGTGTTCTTGGGGACCTTCAATGCTTCAGAAATGTTTGGGTACCCTTCCCCAGAATTGTTCCTAGTCACAATCCTGTCTCGGAGCTCTACAGACAATTCCTTCGACCTCATGGCTTGGTTTTTGCTATGACATGCACTGTCAACTGTGGGACCTCATATAGACAGGTGTGTGCCTTTCCAAATCATCAACATTTATTTAACCCCTTATTTTAGGCACTAAACTATCTCCATATATACTTCCATATTTTTTTAAAACTGGTACCGGGGACCTTCAGACGAGTCTCGTGACGCTTGTGGGGGTCGTAGAGCAAAACCGAGATAGTTTGTAGGCCAAACCATTCGGACGTTTTAGATGTTTTTGTGAGAAACAGCCCATGGAAAAAATCTGATATCTCCACCTTAAACAGATGGATTTTGATGGGGATTTTTAAAATTATATTAATTTGATTTCCACAGGGCCGTGGAAATTGTAGAAGGGTTAAATAACTCTGACTGACACCCAATAGCTTAAGGATGCTGAGCGCTAACACTGGTTTATTAGCATTAGCCAACCCTTATGCTGAGGGAGACTAGCTAGTTAGCTACCACCAACCCTGTACAAACCTGTGGCTAACTCTGCTGCTGCACTTAGATGTTCTGGCTGTTCTGCCCTGTCCACCTCATTCACTGGTGCCTGCTTGTGTGCAACCTGCTCGTTTATTTTGCCTCTCTTTCAGGAAGAAGTTCAGAATATCCATATTTGCTCTGTGATATGCTGTAGACGCTGACTGAGTGACAAGCGTTTTGCTGAGCGATGACATTGGGCACGTTCCACAGCTAAAGGCGTGGCGTCGCAACAAATAATGTAATCGACTTACAAATTGCTAACATATGTGGTTAGCTGGTACTTCAAATACCTATGAAGGGGCGGCAGGTAGCTTAGTGGTTAAGAGCGTTGTGCCAGTAACCGAAAGGTCTCTGGTTCTAATCCCTGAGCCGACTAGGTGAAAAATCTGTTGATGTGCCCTTGAGCAAGGCACTTAACCCTAATTGCTCCTGTATGTCGCTCTGGATAAGAGTGTCTGCTAAATGACTAAAATGTCAAATGTAAGACATTGTAAGAGCTGTCAGGCTTCAGCAACGTCTAAGCATAGGAAGCATAGGTGCGTTCTCATTGACTTCTAACCACTGCTGTAGGGGTGGGGGAGGGTTCAAGGGACGTGATCACTCCACTGCATTGTGAAATCTCGACCAATCAAAGCAGGCACCGCATCACTCCAGGGGCTTCTTGCAGTGCATGCTACTGCCTAGAGCAGTATATTGTATTGTTTATTTTTTTCATAAAAAAAAAATGTATACTGCATAGCGCAAGTAATGCATGGTAATGCAAAATTATAATAGGATTGCACTATCAAAAGGTTCGGGACCAAAAACATCCTGGGCTAATCACTGGTTCAGTGGAACTCTGGCAGCATTCCAAAGCTGGGGTAGTCAGACAAAGAAACACATATACAGTACACAGAAATACACACACACTGCCATGGACAGTCTGATGCCTACTGTGAGTCATTCCGAACCGGTCTGTCTTTCACCCTGCAGCCAGTAATCCCTAGGCTACCGATGGGTGTGTGTGTGCGCGTGCGCTGTGAGAGAGGTTATCTCTCGGTGTGCCAGGCTGATAGTCCCTCAGGGGCCATTGCCCTGAGCTGTTTGATGTAGGAGGAAACACCGGATGGGATGGGGGAGTTTTCTCTGTGTGTGTGGGTGAGAAGAGAGACTGGGGGACGGGGATAGGAGGTTGGCAGTTGGGGAGGGTAGAGAGTTTGTCACGCCAGGTACAGCATAAAGTATACAGTAGAATCTAGACCGTGTGTGTGTGTGTGTGTGTGTGTGTGTGCGCATGCGTGGTGAGTAGTGAGTTTGTCACGTGTACACTAGATAGAATGAGAGTATAGAGAATCACACACTGAAATATTAACAGTATATTTAGTGAATCGGCGAGCTAAGGATGTTGATATAAAAGTCATGATATTAAGAAAAGTGTTCATTTCCAGCGAGTGTATTTAATGGGTTTAGTTTCTGTAGCTAGCTTTTCCCCTAGCCACTTCGGTAAGTACTGGCCGGCTAGCTACCTAAGACCAAAGAGATGAGAATGTTTTTCTGACTGAAGCACATACAGTATCTCCTGACAGTGACACATTTCCCCCCTGTGGACTGAAGCTGAACTTTACCACAACTATCACTGAACAAAAATATTAAATGCACCATGTTTCATGAGCTAAAATAAAAGATCCCAGAAAAGTTTCGTACGCACAAAAAGCGTATCTCTCAAAAATGTTGTGCACAAGTTTGTTTACATCCCTGTTAGTGAGCATTTCTCCTTATAATCCATCTACCGGACAGGAGTACCATATCAAGAAACTGATTAAACAACATGATCCTCACACAGGTGCACCTTGTGCTGGGGATATTAAAAGGACACTAAAATAAGCAGTTTTGTCACACAATAGAATGCCATGTCTCAAGTTGACGAAGCGTGCAATTGGCATGCAGACTGAAGAATTTCTGCACAAACTGTCAGAAACCGTCTCAGTGAAGCGCATCTGTGTGCTTATCGTCCTCACCAGGGCCTTGACCTGACTGCAGTTCGGTGTCGTAACCAACTTCAGTGGGCAAAGGCTTACCTTCGATGGCCACTGGCACGCTGGAGAAGTGTGCTTTTCACAGATGAATCCTGGTTTCAACTGTACCAGGCAGATGGCAGACACCGTGTATGGCGTTGTGTGGGTGACCGGTTTGCTGATGTCAACGTTGTGAACAGTGCCACATGGTGGCGGTGGGGTTATGGGGTGGGCAAGCATAAGCTACGGACAATGAACATAATTGCATTCTATTGGATTTTTGAATGCACAAAGATACCGTGACGAGATCCTGAGGCCCATTGTCGTTGCATTCATCCGCCACCAGTGGGACAACATTCCACAGGCCACAATCAACAGCCTGATCAACTCTATGCAAACGAGATCTGTTGCACTGCATGAAGCAAATGGTGGTCACACCAGATACTGAATTGTTTTCTGATCTATGCCCTTACCTTGTTTTTTAAAAAGGTACCTGTATCTGTGACCAACAAATGCATATGTGTATTCCCAGTCATGTGAAATCCATAGATTTGGGCCTAATTAATTTATTTCAATTGACTGATTTCCTTATATGAACTGTAACTACAAATATTTTTAATTGTTAATGTTGCGTTTATATATATATATATATATATTTTTCAGTGTAGATATTTAACGCTGTTTAAAAATGGGCAATGTTGAGGTGGTAGAACTGATGAAAGGAATCCTAGAGGTCTTATAACTTATTCCATTCTACAGGAAAGTTTTGGGGGGCTGATGTCTCTTTATATTCAAATAGCCTAGGGGCTATGTAGCTTCTTATCTGTCATGTTTGGAGTTGTGTTGCTCTGTTATGCGGACACTTGAATTTGCCCTGGTCGTGTCAGTATAGAGTCACTTTAGAACTAACTAATAACATGTTGCACCTCTACCTTGCTACCTTGCAGATGACCCTAGGAGGAAGACAGATGAAAACAGTGGAGCACTTAGAACAGCAGCAGCCAGCGGCAAATGGTAGGAAAGAGGATAATTTAGGTGACCAAGACACAGGCCCAAAACAAGTTAAGCTACCCCACTATCCCCCTGACCGTTTTGGATTGCAAAACTAAAGCGACACACCAGACAAGACACAGAGACAGCAATAGAAGAATAGGATATGATGGAGAGAGACACCAGCAGAACAGAACAGGCTATAACAAAAGAGGATAGACAAAGGAGACCATAATAAACAATAACCTGAGACAGCAACAGACAAGACACAGAGAAAGTGTCAGAAGAGGGCAGATGAACACACAGTAGACTATCACGTCATGCTGCTGTATAGATTCTAATTAGTTGCATTTGCACAAATGATAACTACTACTAAGCTAACATATGGCATTTTTTTAAGATGGTCATACCATCCACCAGGACTTACAAAATATGAAATGAATAGATTTGTATTGGTCGCATACACATATTTAGCAGATGTTATTGCAGGTGTAGTGAAATGCTTGTGTTCCTAGCTCCAACATTGCATTAATATCTAACAATACAAACAAATCTAAAAAGCTAAAGAATGGAATTAAGAAATATATAAATATCAGGACGAGCAATGTCGGAGTCTGGAGTATACAGTGTATATACTGAACAAAAATATAAACACAACATGCAACAATCTCAAAGATTTTACTGAGCTACAGTTCATATAACGAAATCAGTAAAATGAAATGAAATTCATTAGGCCCTAATCTATGGATTTCACATGACTGGGAATACAGATATGCATCTGTTGGAAACAGATATATATATATATATATATATATATATATATATATATATATATATATATATATATATATATATATATATATATATATATATATATATATTATTTTTTAAGTAGGGGCGTGGATCAGAAAACCAGTCAGTATCTGTGTGACCACCATTTGCCTCATGCAGCGCGACACATCTCCTTTGCATAAAGTTGATCAGGCTGATTGATTGTGGCCTGTAGAAGGTTGTCCCACTCCTCTTCAATGTCTGTGCGAAGTTGATGGATATTGGCTGGAACTAAAACATGCTGTCGTACATGTCGATCCAGAGCATCCCAAACATGCTCTGGTGAGTATGCAGTCCATGGAAGAACAGGGACATTTTCAGCTTCCAGGAATTGTGTACAGATCCTTGCAACATGGGGCCGCGCATTATCATGCTGAAACATGATGTGATGGCGGCGGATGAATGGCATGACAATGGGCCTCAGGATCTCGTCACGGTATCTATGTGCATTCAAATTGCCATCAATAAAATGCAATTGTGTTTGTTGTCCGTAGCTTATGCCTGCCCATACCATAACCCCACCACCATGGGGCACTCTGTTCACAATGTTGGCATCCGCAAGCCACTCACCCACACAACGCCATACATGTGGTCTGCGGTTCTGAGGCTGGTTGGGCGTACTGCCAAATTCTCTAAAACGATGTTGGTAGAGAAATTAACATTCAATTCTCTGGCAACAGCTCTGGTGGACATAACTGCAGTCAGCATGTCAATTGCAGGCTCCCTCAAAACTTGAGACATCTGTGGCATTCTATTGTGTGACAAAACTGCACATTTTAGAGTGTCATTTTATTGTCCCCAGCACAAGGTGCACCTGTACAATGATCATGTTGTTTAATCAGCTTAATCAGCGCTTGTAACGCCAGGGTAGTGGGTTCGATCCCCGGGACCACCCATACACAAAAATGTATGCCCGCATGACTGTAAGTCGCTTTGGATAAAAGTGTCTGCTAAATGGCATATTATTATTATTATTATTATTATTATTATTATTATTATTATTATTATTATTATTATTATATGCCACACCTGTCAGTTGGATGGATTATCTTGGCAAAAGAGAAATGCTCACTAACAGGGATGTAAACTAATTTGTGCAAAGCATTCTAGAGAAATAAGCTTCTTGGGCGTATGGAAAATGTCTGAAATATTTTATTTCAGCTCATGAAACATGGGACCAACATTCAGTAATTATATGTGGGGAATTTAATATGGTGACGGAACCAAATGATCAGATATCTCAGTTGGCCTTCAAATTAACATCTGTGAAGACTTCGACATGAACATTGCACCCTGATAAAGTGGATATCACAAGGTTTGATTTGAAAACCAAAACGAGAATTGACCGAATCTATGTGATATTAGGGTTATTGATTATAAAATGCAAGTGGTGGTCGATTCTGATCACCTGACGGTCCAATCCGTGCTGGGCTTTGAGAATTGACCCAGAAATACATTTTGGAACGTAAATACTAAATGTCTAAAAAGCCAGGAATTCATAGTCGAACTGAGACATGAAATTAAGAAGTTCAGACATCTAAGATGTCTCACAAGATCTAGTCATGAACACTGGGAAAACTTCAAGAAAACTATGAAAGATAGTTTTTTTGTTTTAAATATACGGTTTTAAATCAACAAAGAAATGTAATTTATGGGGCCTCCCGAGTGGCGCAGCGGTCTAAGGCACTGCATCGCAGAGCTAGATGCGTCACTACAGATCCGGGTTTGATCCCTGGCTGCGACCGGGAGACCCATGAGGCAGCACACAATTGGCCCAGCGTCTTCCGGGTTAGGGGAGGGTTTGGCCGGCCGGGATGTCCTTGTCCCATCTCGCTCTAGCGACTCCTGTGGCGGACCGGGCGCATGCACAGTTGTACGGTGTTTCCTCTGACACATTGGTGGGGCTGGCTTCCGGGTTAAGCGAGCAGTGTGTCAAGAAACAGTGCGGCTTGGCAAGGTCGTGTTTCGGAGGACGCATGGCGCTCCACCTTCGCCTCTCCCGAGTCCGTACAGGAGTTGAAGCGATGGGACAAGCCTGCACCTACCAATTGGATATCACGAAAAAAAAATACAAAAATGTCATAACGAAATCATGGAGAAGTATATTGAGCTTAAAGCAAAAACAAACAAAACCGAGAATGAAATTGAGAATCTTAAGATTTTAAATACATATAACAATGAAGTAATTCATAATATTCAACGTTTTCTGGAAGTGATATGAGCAATAACAACATAATTTCCTCTTATTTCTGAGTTTGTCTTTAAAAGGAGAAAAGAATGGTGTTGTAATTGTAACAGAGGACACAGAAATAAGTGATATTGTTAAACAGTCTTTGAGCGACATGTGCAAAGAATAACAGAAGCTTTGAAAACCTTCCTATATATGATTGTAACGAAAACCTATGTTCAGATACTCTGGTTGGTGAAATCATTGGGGAGGGAAATTAGTCATTTAAATAAGAGTAAATCACCAGGTCCTGATGGATTACCGGTTGAGTTTTATCCGTTTGGTTTTAAAGATGTATCAGAAATGTTAACTGATTGTATTGAATATTCAATACTGACTGTATTGAAGGAATGGAAAACGGAATGATTCATGATTAATTCACTGTCATGTATTTTATAGAAAAATAATGATTAATATGAATTGAATAATTGGAGACATCTCACAATGATGAATGTAGATTATAAAGTTCTCACAAAATTAATAATGAAGAGATTGAATGATATACAGTGGGGAAAAAAAGTATTTAGTCAGCCACCAATTGTGCAAGTTCTCCTACTTAAAAAGATGAGAGAGGCCTGTAATTTTCATCATAGGTACACGTCAACTATGACAGACAAATTGAGAAAAAAAAATCCAGAAAATCACATTGTAGGATTTTTAATGAATTTATTTTCAAATTATGGTGGAAAATAAGTATTTGGTCAATAACAAAAGTTTCTCAATACTTGATACTTGACAACTACACTTAAAAGATGATGGGATAAAAAGGTGTATCTGTTGGTAATAGTAGTCGTGTAGTTGTCTCTGCTTATGCCGATAACAAGTCTTTAATCATTCGCAATTTCGCATTTAGTAAATGATCATTTTGGATTATATGAGAAAGATCTTTCTAAACCTCCCATCCATATAGAACTTAAAGATGAAATTAAATTACTTGGGATCTACAGTGGGGAGATCAAGTATTTGATACACTGCCGATTTTGCAGGTTTTCCTACTTACAAAGCATGTAAAGGTCTAATTTTTATCATAGGTACACTTCAACTGTGAGAGACGGAATCTAAAACAAAAATCCAGAAAATCATATTGTATGATTTTTAAGTAATTAATTTGCATTTTATTTCATGACATAAGTATTTGATACATCAGAAAAGCAGAACTTAATGTTTGGTACAGAAACCTTTGTTTGCAATTACAGAGATCATACATTTCCTGTAGGTCTTGACCAGGTTTGCACACACTGCAGCAGGGATTTTGGCCCACTCCTCCATACAGACCTTCTCCAGATCCTTCAGGTTTCGGGGCTGTCGCTGGGCAATACGGACTTTCAGCTCCCTCCAAATATTTTCTATTGGGTTCAGGTCTGGAGACTGGCTAGGCCACTCCAGGACCTTGAGATGCTTCTTACGGAGCCACTCCTTAGTTGCCCTGGCTGTGTGTTTCGGGTCGTTGTCATGCTGGAAGACCCAGCCACGACCCATCTTCAATGCTCTTACTGAGGGAAGGAGGTTGTTGGCCAAGATCTCGCGATACATGGCCCCTTCCATCCTCCTCTCAATACGGTGCAGTCGTCCTGTCCCCTTTGCAGAAAAGCATCCCCAAAGAATGATTTTTCCACCTCCATGCTTCACGGTTGGGATGTTGTTCTTGGGGTTGTACTCATCATTTTATGAGTTTAGACCAAAAATCTCTATTTTTGTCTCATCAGACCACATGACCTTCTCCCATTCCTCCTCTGGATCATCCAGATGGTCATTGGCAAACTTCAGACGGGCCTGGACATGCGCTGGCTTGAGCAGGGGGACCTTGCGTGAGCTGCAGGATTTTAATCCATGACGGCGTATTGTGTTACTAATGGTTTTCTTTGAGACTGTGGTCCCAGCTCTCTTCAGGTCATTGACCACGTCCTGCCGTGTAGTTCTGGGCTGATCCCTCACCTTCCTCATGATCATTGATGCCCCACGAGGTGAGATCTTGCATGGATCCCCAGACCGAGGGTGATTGACCGTCATCTTGAACTTCTTCCATTTTCTAATAATTGCGCCAACAGTTGTTGCCTTCTCACCAAGCTGCTTGCCTATTGTCCTGTAGCCCATCCCAGCCTTGTGTAGGTCTACAATTTTAACCCTGATGTCCTTACACAGCGCTCTGATCTTGGCCATTGTGGAGAGGTTGGAGTCTGTTTGATTGAGTGTGTGGACAGGTGTCTTTTATACAGGTAACAAGTTCAAACAGGTGCAGTTAATACAGGTAATGAGTGGAGAACAGGAGGGCTTCTTAAAGAAAAACTAACAGGTCTGTGAGAGCCGGAATTCTTACTGGTTGGAAGGTGATCAAATACTTATGTCATGCAATGAAATGCAAATTAATTACTTAAAAATCATACAATGTAATTTTGTGGATTTTTGTTTTAGATTTTGTCTCTCACAGTTGAAGTGCACCTATGATAAAAATTACAGACCTCTACATGATTTGTAAGTAGGAAAACCTGCAAAATTGGCAGTGTATCAAATACTTGTTCTCCCCAATGTATATAAATTCCTGGCGCATTTCAATTTTGGAGAATCTCTTATAAATTGGGTTAAAATCATGTATAGTAACCCTAGGTGTAAAATAGTAACTAATGGCTATTTCTCAGAAAGGTTTAAACTGTCAAGAGGAGTGAAACAAGGATGTCCACTATTGGCATATCTATGTATTATGCCCAACGAGATGTTAGCTATTAAAATCAGATCCAATAATAAAATCAAGGGATTTGAAATCCAGGGATTAAAAACAAAGTTGCCATTGTACGCTGATGATTCATGTTTTCTTTTAAATCCACAACTTGAGTCCCTCCACAGCTTCATAGAGGATCAAGATACATTTTCTAACCTCTCAGGAATACAACCAAATTATGATAAATGTACTATATTACGTATTGGATCACTAAAAAATAAAAAATTTACATTACCATGTAGTTTACCAATAAAATGGTCTGATGGTGATGTGGATATACTTGGAATACATATTCCAAATGAAAGAAATGGTCTCACTCCAATAAATTTTAAAAGTTAGCAAAAATAGATAAGATCTTGCTACCATGGAAAGGTAAATACCTGTCAATTTGTGGAAAAATCACCCTGATTAACTCTTTAGTATTATCCCAGTTTATATATTTGCTTATGGTCTTGCCTACGAGTTTAAATTATATGAGAAAAATATATTCAATTTTATTTGGAACGGCAAGCCAGACAAAATTAAACGGGCTGATTTATATAATTAATATGAATTCGGAGGACAGAAATTATTAAATATTAAAAAGTATTAGACCTATCACTAAAAGCTTCAGTCATATAAAAGTTATACTTAAATCTGAACTGGTTCTCTAGCAAATTAGTAAGATGTCTCACCCAATGTTCAAGAATGGCCTTTTTCCCTTTATTCAGATTACAACCTCTCACTTTCTGTTATTTGAAAAGGAAATAATCTCCCAAATATCACTATTTCGAAAACAAACCATAGAAAGTCCTCCAAAAAACAACAGAACAAATAATGCAACAAATAGTGGTTAAACTCAAATATACTAATTTATTTTTGACAAAAATAAAATTAAAAAGGTATAATCTTTGTAAATGATATAATCGTTAGGACTGGTGGAGTTATGTCGCACATTCAGCTAACAAAAACATATGGAAATGTCTGCTCTAACCAAAATTACAACCAAATAATTGCAGCATTACCGCAAAATTGGAAGAGGAAAGTGGAAGGGGGAAAAGTAAGGAACTTGTCTGTCGGCCTTGCATTAAAGAACATAATTGGTTAAATAAAACTGTGATAAATAAAAAAGTATACCAGTTTCATTTTTCCTTCATTAAGGATTGACAGCCGTCCCATATAGATTTCAAAATTGTTTGGAAGAGATTTTTGACTTACCGATCCCATGGCATAGTGTTTATGAACCAATACGCAAAACGACACCAGATTCAAAACTTATAATTTTTCAATTTAATTATTATATACAATTATTGCTACCAATAGAATGTTAGAATATAATATATGGGGGATACAATCTTCCCAGCTCTGCAGATTTTGCTGTGAAGAGACAGAATCATTAGATCATTTGTTTTGGTACTGTCCATTTGTAGCTTGTTTTTGGACACAGGTCCAGGAATGGCTAAAGGATTGCAATATTTACCTGGAGCTAACCCTGCAGATAGCACTACTAAGTGATCTGAAAATTCATAGTCAATTGATCAATAATATAATAATACTTTTAGCAAAAATGTTTATTTTCAATGTACAATCTGTAGAAACAATGAGAATAGAAAGGTTCAGAACTTTTGTAAATCCAATATGGATGGTGTTAAATGGAGTTGAAGGATGGGACTAATAACAACAACTAATAACAACAAGATAACTAATAATGTAAGCATAATGTGTCCATAATAAGTATATAGGTTATAGGTTGAGAGCTTTTGTGAAAGAGCACAGTTAGAAAGATATGTCATATAGAAGCAAACCAGATGGACATCATGAAAATGATCGGAGAGGTTTAGGGTAGAGGAAGTTCAGGAGTAAAAACAAACAAAATATAATTCTTGTAAAATTTACTGTGTCCATAAAATGTATATAGTGTGTATAAGCTGGAAGTAGAGGCCTAAGCATTGTTGTTCACTAGTTTACTCCAATTAGGGAAGGGGTGGTGGGGTTGGAAAGTAATTTTTTATTTTTTATTTATTTCACCTTTATTTAACCAGGTAAACCAGTTGAGAACAAGTTCTCATTTACAACTGCGACCTGGCCAAGATAAAGCAAAGCAGTGCGATAAAAACAACAACACAGAGTTACATATGGGGTAAAACAAAACAAAGTCAAAAATACAACAGAAATACAATTAATATACAGTGTGCAAATTTAGCAAGTTATGGAGGTAAGGCAATAAAATAGGCTATAGTGCAAAATAATTACAATTTAGTATTAACACTGGAATGATGTGCAAATAGAGATACTGGGTACAAATGAGCAAAATAAATAACAATATAGGGATGAGGTAGTTGGGCAGGCTAATTTCAGATAGTAATAAAGGGAAATATATTATTTTAGAGGAAATAAATATTTTTTTGCAAAATAAATAAAATAAAAAAACATATGGGGGATTATAAGTGATGCAGACAATTACATTGATGGAAGTTACAATCTATCTGCAATATTAAAGCTGATCTACCCCCTTAGAAAAAAAAGTTTAAAAAAAATTGTCTCTGAATGTCCTTGAGTGGGCGGTAGGTAGCTTAGTGGTTAAGAGCAGTGTGGCAGTAACCGAAAGGTCGCTGGTTCTAATCCCTGAGCCGACTAGGTGAAACATATGTCGATGTGCCCTTGAGCAAGGCACTTAACCCTAATTGCTCCTGTAAGTCGCTCTGGATAAGAGCGTCTGCTAAATAACTAAAATGTAAAAATGAGTGGCCCAGCCAGAGCCCGGACGAACATGTCTGGAGAGACCTGAAAATAGCTGTGCAGCAACGCTCCCCATCCAACCTGACAGAGCTTGAGAGGATCTGCAGAGAGGAATGGGAGGAACTCGCCAAATACATTACATTTACATTTACGTCATTTAGCAGAAATAAATAGGTGCATTCACCTTATAGCCAGTGGGATAACCACTTTACAATTATTATAATTTTTTTTTATTTTGGGGGGGGGGGGGGGGGTTGGAGTAAAAGGGGGGGGGGGGGGGGTAGAAGGATTACTTTATCCTATCCCAGGTATTCCTTAAAGAGGTGGGGTTTCAAATGTCTCCGGAAGGTGGTGAGTGACTCCGCTGTCCTGGCGTCGTGAGGGAGCTTGTTCCACCATTGGGGTGCCAGAGCAGCGAACAGTTTTGACTGGGCTGAGCGTGAACTATGCTACCGCAGAGATAGGGGAGCCAGCAGGCCAGAGGTGGATGAACGCAGTGCCCTCGTTTGGGTGTAGGGACTGATCAGAGCCTGAAGGTACGGAGGTGCCGTTCCCCTCACAGCTCCGTAGGCAAGCACCATGGTCTTGTAGCAGATGCGAGCTTCAACTGGAAGCCAGTGGAGTGTGCGGAGGAGCGGGGTGACGTGAGAGAACTTGGGAAGGTTGAACACCAGACGGGCTGCTGCATTCTGGATGAGTTGTAGGGGTTTAATGGCACAGGCAGGGAGCCCAGCCAACAGCGAGTTGCAGTAATCCAGACGGGAGATGACAAGTGCCTGGATTAGGACCTGTGCCGCTTCCTGTGTAAGGCAGGGTCGTACTCTCCGAATGTTGTAGAGCATGAACCTACAGGATCGGGTCACCGCCTTGATGTTAGCGGTGAACGACAGGGTGTTGTCCAGGGTCACGCCAAGGCTCTTCGCACTCTGGGAGGAGGACACAACGGAGTTGTCAACCGTGATGGCGAGATCATGGAACGGGCAGTCCTTCCCCGGGAGGAAGAGCAGCTCCGTCTTGCCGAGGTTCAGCTTGAGGTGGTGATCCGTCATCCATACTGATATGTCTGCCAGACATGCAGAGATGCGATTCGCCACCTGGTTATCAGAAGGGGGAAAGGAGAAGATTAGTTGTGTGTATAATACAGGTGTGCCAAGCTTGTAGCGTCATACCCAAGAAGACTTGAGGCTGTAATCGCTGCCAAAGATGATTCAACAAAGCACTGAATAAAGGTTCTGAATATTTATTTTTAATACATTAGCAAACATTTCAAAAAAACAGTTTTTGCTTTGCCATTATGCGGTATTGTGTATAGATTGATGCGGGAAAAAAACTATTTAATCAATTTTAGAATAAGGCTGTAATGTAACAAAATGTGGAAAAAGCCAAGGGGTCTGAATACTTTCCGAATGCACTGTATAAATCCCAAGACTGTCTTTCCCAGTGTCATCGATACTCACATGGATTACAATACTAAAGAATTATGGTGGACAATAAGATTTGAAAGACTAGATATATTATGACTATAAAATAACTTGTTGTCCCCTCATATCATAAAAAAGACAAGACAAGAGCTAAATCAAGTAGGCTGCCTTGCTTCGTTTTGGGTGACTGTCTTGACCAACAAGTCAGTCACCCAACAAGGTGGTGTCATGACTCTCCCTGGGTGAGGACAAAAGGTGATCATATAAACATGTCACCAGCCGGTGACTTTTCTGAAAAGCCAAAGAATTTGTGAGGGTGCTGTACACAACAGCAGGATAGCGGCTTGGCTCATGACGCTGCAAAGCGATGTGGTTGTCAACTACGCAAAAGCGGAAAAACCTGCCTTTGGGTGGGGCTTTGGCGGTGTGTCAACGCTGTGGTGAAGACGAAACTGACTTCGCACCAGCAACGTGACGTAGCTCCGCCGTTGCCATCGAACCATCACAATGGCATTTGTAGATAGCTGTTCTTACCATCAGCTAGACCACTTGCAAGCTGGTGTGGGATTGGTATGGCACAACCTCATTCTGTGCAAACCACTTCAATTTCAGCTAGGCAACAAGACCAGCCTGTTCACAGAAGTAGCTGGTGTACTTATCACACTGCAAACTGCGGTAAAACAAGACTTGTCAGAATCAAACTATGCCAGACTCACCTTGTTATTCCACTTGCCGTTTTGGAAAAGCAAAAGCACATTACTACTTCAAGTGGCACTGACTGTTCTGATATAATCTTAAAGCACTCTCTGTAATTCGTTTTCCAGCCCAATGCCAGCCCCGGCAATATTATGAATTGAAATAGCCTAACCAAATATCCAAGATTGTGCCTTTAAAGCCCTGTACCCGTGTACACATTCATTGACTATTTTAGCTGGCTGACCTTCAACAAGAGTTCTCCCGGTGTTCTGTCTCACTGACAAAGCACAGGACAAATAACCACTTCTCAAAGGCATGCTGCTAACATTTCTCATGAAACCCTCGCTCCCCCTCTCCCGCTGCCCACAACACATTTCATTCAGTGTTATCCGATGTCCTTCAGAGGAGCACAGAAGCGGAATAAAACACAGCTAGTTCCACAATCTCCAGATGCTGCTATACAGTTGAAGTCGGAAGTTTACATACACTTAGGTTGGAGTCATTAAAACTAGTTTTTCAACCACTCCACACATTTCTTGTTAACAAACTATAGTTTTGGCAAGTCGGTTAGGACATCAACTTTGTGCATGACACAAGTAATTTTTCCAACAATTGTTTACAGACAGATTATTTCACTTATAATTCACTGTATCACAATTCAAGTGGGTCAGAATTTTACATACACTAAGTTGACTGTTCCTTTAAACAAAATTCCAGAAAATGATGTCATGCTTTAGTAGCTTCTGATAGGCTAATTGACATCATTTGAGTCAATTGGAGGTGTACCTGAGGATGTATTTCAAAGCCTACCTTCAAACTCAGTGCCTCTTTGCTTGACATCATGGGAAAATCAAAAGAAATCAGCGAAGACCTCAGAAAAATAATTGTAGACCTCCACAAGTCTGGTTCATCCTTGGGAGCAATTTCCAAATGCCTGAAGGTACCACGTTCATCTGTACAAACACCATGGGACCACGCAGCCGTCATACCGCTCAGGAAGGAGACGCGTCCTGTCTCCTAGAGATGAACGTACTTTGGTGCGAGAAGTGCAAATCAATCCCAGAACAACAGCAAAGGACATTGTGAAGATGCTGGAGGAAATAGGTACAAAAGTATCTATATCCACAGTAAAACGAGTCCAACAGTGAGGGAAAAAAGTATTTGATCCCCTGCTGATTTTGTACGTTTGCCCACTTACAAAGAAATGATCAGTCTATAATTTTAATGGTAGGTTTATTTGAACAGTGAGTGACAGAATAACAACAAAAAAATCCAGAAAAATGCATGTAAAAAGTTTTATAAATTGATTTGCATTTTAATGAGGGAAATAAGTATTTGACACCCTCTCAATCAGAAAGATGTCTGGCTCCCAGGTGTCTTTTATACAGGTAACGAGCTGAGATTAAGAGCACACTCTTAAAGGGAGTGCTCCTAATCTCAGCTTGTTACCTGTTTAAAAGACACCTGTCCACAGAAGCAATCAATCAATCAGATTACAAACTCTCCGCCATGGCCAAGACCAAGGAGCTCTCCAAGGATGTTAGGGACAAGATTGTAGACCTACACAAGGCTGGAATGGGCTACAAGACCATCGCCAAGCAGCTTGGTGAGAAGGTGACAACAGTTGGTGCGATTATTCGCAAATGGAAGAAACACAAAAGAACTGTCAATCTCCCTCGGCCTGGGGCTCCATGCAAGATCTCACCTCGTGGAGTTGCAATGATCATGAGAACGGTAAGGAATCAGCCCAGAACTACACAGGAGGATCTTGTCAATGATCTCAAGGCAGCTGGGACCATAGTCACCAAGAAAACAATTGGTAACACAGTACGCCGTGAAGAACTGTAATCCTGCAGTGCCCACTGCTTCCCCCTGCTCAAGAAAGCACATATACAGGCCCGTCTGAAGTTTGCCAATGAACATCGGAATGATTCAGAGGAGAACTGGGTGAAAGTGTTGTTGTCAGATGAGACCAAAATCGAGCTCTTTGGCATCAACTCAACTCGCCGTGTTTGGAGGAGGAGGAATGTTGCCTATGACCCCAAGAACATCATCCCCACCGTCAAACATGGAGGTGGAAACATTATGCTTTTGGGGGGTTTTCTGCTAAGGGGCCAGGACAACTTCACCGCATCAAAGGGACGATGGACGGGGCCATGTACCGTCAAATCTTGGGTGAGAACCTCCTTCCCTCAGCCAGGGCATTGAAAATGGGTCGTGGATGGGTATTCCAGCATGACAATGACCCAAAACACACGGCCAAGGCAACAAAGGAGTGGCTCAAGAAGAAGAACATTAAGGTCCTGGAGTGGCCTAGCCAGTCTCCAGACCTTAATCCCATAGAAAATCTGTGGAGGGAGCTGAAGGTTTGAGTTGCCAAACATCAGCCTCGAAACCTTAATGACTTGGAGAAGATCTGCAAAGAGGAGTGGGACAAAATCCCTCCTGAGATGTGTGCAAACCTGGTGGCCAACTACAAGAAACGTCTGACCTCTGTGATTGCCAACAAGGGTTTTGCCACCAAGTACTAAGTAAAGTTTTGCAGAGGGGTCAAATACTTATTTCCCTAATTAAAATGCAAATCAATTTATAACATTTTTGACATGCGTTTTTCTGGATTTTTGTTTTGTTATTCTGTCTCTCACTGTTCAAATAAACCTACCATTAAAATTATAGACTGATCATGTCTTTGTCAGGGGGAAAACATACAAAATCAGCAGGGGATCAAATACTTTTTTCCCTCACTGTATCTCAACATAACCTGAAAGGCCGCTCAGCAAGGAAGAAGCCACTGCTCCAAAACCGCCATAAAAAAGCCAGACTACGGTTTGCAACTGCACATGGGGACAAAGATCGTACTTTTTGGAGAAATGTCCTCTGGTCTGATGAAACAGAAATAGAACTGTTTGGCCATAATGACCATCGTTATGGAGGAAAAAGGGGGTTGCTTGCAAGCCGAAGAACACCATCCCAACTGTGAAGCATGGGGGTGGCAGCATCATGCTGTGTGGGTGCTTTGCTGCAGGAGGGACTGGTGCACTTCACAAAATAGATGGCATGAGGAATTAAAATGATGTGGATATATTGAAGCAACATCTCAAGACATCAGTCAGGAAGTTAAAGCTTGATCGCAAATGGGTATTCCAAATGGACAATGACCCCAAGCATACTTCCAAAGATGTGGCAAAATGGTTTAAGGACAACAAAGTCAAGGTATTGGAGTGGCCATCACAAAGCCCTGACCTCAATCCTATAGAACATTTGTGGGCAGAACTGAAAAAGTGTGTGCGAGCAAGGAGGCCTACAAACCTGACTCAGTTACACCAGCTCTGTCAGGAGGAATGGGCCAAAATTCACCCAACTTATTGTGGGAAGCTTGTGGAAGGCTACCCGAAACGTTTGACCCAAGTTAAACAATTTAAAGGCAATGCTACCAAATACTAATTGAGTGTATGTAAACTTTTGACCCACTGGGAATGTGATGAAATAAATAAAAGCTGAAATAAATCATTATCTCTACTATTATTCTGACATTTCACATTCTTAAAATAAAGTGGTGATCCTAACTGACCTAAGACAGGGAATTTTTACTAGGATTAAATGTCCGGAATTGTGAAAAACTGAGTTTAAATGTATTTGGCTAACGTGTACGTAAACCTCCGACTTCAACTGTAGCTGCTTTGCTAGTTACAGTACATATTCTGTTATATGAACTTGCTGCCTCGTGTACAATTAAGGAGACAGTGCTTCTACCGTAATTTCATGTTAGCTGACAGTCTAAATGTATATATTTGGGTCTCTCCCTTTCTCTGTACGCTCAGTGTGTGTGTCTTTGATGCGTTGGAGTCACAGGGGGTATGTGTTAGTGAGGTTGTTGTGATAGCGGCTAGGCTATGTGATATTCCCATAATTGGATAGAGGGCACACTTGGCCCAAAGCCAGTTTTAGCATGGGCAGTGCCATTGAGGGCTTTCACCATTTTGAAGTAGCAAACTATGTTGGGCTTCCTATGGGTTAAGGAAGGATTACAGAATTACATTCAGGTCAGACAATGAATTATACTCCTGAGCAAACATTGCAGCACTGCAGGTGGTAGTAAATCATCAACCTTGGCTTTATCCCTGTTCAGACTATACATACTTAGGGACAGTAGATGGTGGTATGCACCTTTTTAGTTCATTTACAGACTGCCAATACACTCATGTAGGATAAGAAGAAAAAGTGGAGATATCCCTCAATGGCCCTGTGCTTGCTGTCTCATAAGCAGCCATTGCAAAGATCGAGATGAACAAGAGAGCTCAATTCCTATTGGTTGTTGCGATGTAGCGACTAGGCTACGCTATGTTTCCTGTGTTTACCCTGTGATGTACAACTCTTCCCAGCCCAGCTAGGAGTTACTGGGGATAAAAATAGGATCTGCTCCCTCCAGCCTACAGCTAATTATGTTGAGAACAAATGCAACCAGCGATCTCGTTTAGGGGCAAGTTACACATACAAAGCCAAAACAAGAGGAATAGGAAATGCAGTAAACTGTGAATGGTGTCTCTCGGTTATGAAGGGTTGTTTTCACACTCTAATGTTGATAAAACAGAGGTTGGGTTTGTGATTAACACAGTTACTGAGTATAACCAGTTACACTGGTTTTTGGGTAGAATGGTGTCCCTCCACTCTCATGTTATGTGTAATAGTCTACGATGTATGGATTGATATAGAATCTGTGATAGTTAATTCTTGTTCTGTATTCCTTTTCTTGTATTGCACCGACATAAGCCTATTCTCTCTTGTACTGTCTTTCTCAAAAAAATGTTTTGGTCTGTGTTAAGATAGCCCATCTACATTTATTTTCCTGTGTCTGCTCTCAGGACTAAAATGTGTTGTTTGTTTCTCTGCAGGTCACCTCTCTCCATGGAAGACCTCCAAACAGGTAAAACACAACTGTGTGTGTGTGTATTTATTTGTTTGCCGAGGGAGAAGGGTGACACAGTAACATATTTTAATCAGTGTGTGCGTGTTTATCTGTCTCCGGGGCTTATTGAGCAGCCTGGGAGATGTTATTTGTTTTCTTCACTGCTGATTTAACCAGCCTTTCTTGACCTGCTTAGAGTCAATTATACACATCCGTACATTGGTGGTAGCCTTTGAAAAGAGGATGGGATATTGTGCCATTTAGCTTCAATTAGGCACATCTTTACAGTGGTGGTTTTGGCTTTGTAACAATTATTTAAAGAGATGCTCCGGAACTTGGCGACTGCTTAGTATTTTTTAAACCTCCTGCATTATAATGTCAATGTATAGTTCATACATGCATAATCTATGAGCAGAATTACTGTTTTAGCTACCTCTATTAGCCACAAAACCCTAGTTTGAAAACAACTGTTTTTCTGGAAGCTGTGCTGCACCATTTTCCGTACATTTTCCACCACGTGGGCCAGCCCCCTAGCAATTCAAGTTCTAACCAATGAGCTTCAGCCCCTCGTCATTTGAGTGACAGCTAGCAAGGTGCAGACACAGCAGAGCAAGATGGAGAGCAATGATGTTGTGCACATATGTGACCTAGTACATTATTTTCGGGGACCACTTTTGGCTCGTGAGCGCAGCTTTGAGAACTACTGGCTAAAAAGTATAGGGTAAATCCATTTTAATTCAATCACTTTTTGGCAGCACCTATTATGATTCAAACGAAACCTTCCATACATATTTGCCCATTGTAGAAGTGCTCAGAAAGTGACTTTTTGGACCTGAATGCCGAAACATTCAAGAGATAAAGAGCTCAAAGTTGACCCACTTTGCTTATCCCACCATACCATGAGACATCCATGTCTTCATCACTGGAAATTATAAATGGCTGAGTTTGATATCATTTAAAAGCTCACAAACAGTATACTGTCCTCCTTATGGTGTGTGTAACCATAACTTCACAGCCAGCCAAACTCCATTCAAAAAGAAAAAATGATCAAGAGTCAGGGATAGGCTTCCAAAAACCTCCAGTGTTTTATTGATGAAATGTTGTGAAACTGAAACATATAAAGGATTGGAATTACAGATACAGCTTAAGCCTAATATATAAATGCACAATGCTTATCCAACAACTGTAAAAAAAAAATATATATATATATATATATTCTAAACACAAATAGTGCACAAAATGTTGTGTGTGTGAATATGTATATATATATATATATATATATATATATATATATATATATATATATATATATATATATATATATATATATATATATATAAAACATGGGGGATTGGAATTGATGCAGACAATTATATTGATGGAAGTTACAATCTATCTGCAATATTAAGCTGATCTACCCCCAAAGACAAAAAAAATAAAAATAAAGTGCACAAAATACACCTGTATACTACCTAAAGACATGAAAGGAACTTACACAAGTTAAGCTAGCTGCTAGATTAATTAACAGACAGGCTAGGCTAGCAGGGTGATACACTTGACATAAAACCTGATTTACCAACCATCTATTACAAATACTCTCTGATACAACAAGATAAACATCTTAGAAAATGATTTGTACTTACAAGCAATGCTTTTGAAGGTGTTAACAACAAGGATGGCAGGAGATAACCAACAGTGTGGCAACCGTTCTCAACAATGAAGCTTGACTAAATTACTTCCTGGTTCTTCTTCTTCGATGAGGTTGAACGGTGGTTGGCATCCAATAAATGTTGCATTTCTGCCACCTACTAGACTGGAGTACAACTCCCTTATACTTTGCTTGAAAAAAAATAAAAAAAATAATACCCTACCATCTAACACTACACTCACAATGTTTTAAATAATAATAATAATGAATAACACCACCCTACTCCACTATTCTATTTAAATCAATTAGTCCTGCCTCAGGCCAACAACCTGAAAGGATGGGACACCACCACTTAACACACCCTGTAACTCTTCTGATGTCAAGTCTCGCACACTAAAAGCAACTAAATCTCATAATGAATAATGTGAAATTGAGCAAGTTGAGGTGACTAAGCTGCTTGGAATATCCCTGGATTGTAAACTGTCATGGTCAAAGCATATTGATATAACAGTAGCTAAGATGGGGAGAAGTATGTCCATAATTAAGCGCTGTTCTGCCTTCTTAACAACACTATCAACAAGGCAGGTCCTAAAGGCCCTAGTTTTGTCGCACCTAGACTACTGTTCAGTAGTGTGATCAGGTGCCCTATAGAGAGACTTGGGAAAATTGCAGTTGGCTCAGAACAGGGCAACACGGCTGGCCCTTAAAAGTACACAGAGAGCTAACATTAATGATATGCATGTCAGTCTCTCCTGGCTTAGAGTGGAAGAGAGATTGACTTCATCACTGCTTGTTTTTGTAAGAGGTGTTGACAAGCTGAATGTACCGAGCTGCCTGTTTGGAATACTGACACACAGCTCGGACACCCATGCATACCCCACAAGACTTGCCAATAGAGGTCTCTTCACAGTCCCCAAGTCCAGAACAGACAATGGGAGGCGCACAGTACTACATAGAGCCATGACATAGAGCCCCCCGTCCCCGTCCCATCTTACAAAAGTATTAATCTCACTTGGCGTTTTTCCTATTTTGTTTCATTACAACATGTAATTTAAATACATTTTCATTTGGATGTCATGTAATGGACATACACAAAATAGTCCAAATTTGTGAAGTGAAATGAAAAAAATAACTTGTTTAAAAAAAAAATGAAAAAAAAAATAACGGAAAATTGGTGCGTGCATATGTATTCACCCCCTTTGCTATGAAGCCCCTAAATAAGATATGGTGCAACCAATTACCTTCAGAAGTTACATATTTAGTTAAATAAAGTCCACCTGTGTGCAATCTAAGTGTCACGTGATCTATCACATGATCTCAGTATATTAACACCTGTTCTGAAAGGCCCCGGAGTCTGCAACACCACTAAGCAAGGGGCACCACCAAGCAAGTGGCGCCATGAAGACCAAGGAGCTATCCAAACAGGTCAGGGACAAGGTTGTGGAGAAGTACAGATCAGGGTTGGGTTATAAAAATATATCAGAAACTTTGAACATCCCACGGAGCACCATTAAATCCATTATTATAAAATGGAAAGAATATGGCACCACAACAAACCTGCCAAGCGAGGGCCGCCCATCAAAACTCACAGACTAGGCAAGGAGCACATTACTCAGAGAGGCAACAAAGAGATCAAAGATAACCCTGAAGGAGCTGCAAAGCTCCACAGCGGAGATTGTAGTATCTGTCCATAGGACCACTTTAAGCCATACACTCCACAGAGCTGGGCTTTACGGAAGAAGGTGTGGTAGCAATATTTTACTCAAAAGTATCTCTAAAAAACTGGAGCTTGTGAATTCAGAATATACTTTATTTAAACCGAAACAAAGCCGAGCTGGTCCATGGAGCAACTGCTTGCCCTGACCCGGAGCTCTCCTTTTATACAGACACAAATGCATAGTCATGCTTATACAACCTACACAGTTACTCCATTATCTGTACATGATTAACATCCTTTGGTGTCACATGTTTGTTTACTCACGAAGGCTACGTACGTTTCTCTAAATGGGGCCTATGTATCTTATCTCATTATATTGGTGGTGTGACTTGGACACGCTCTCAAAAAAGAATATACATACCTACGTTAAAGAACAATCACACTCTGTATTGACATTATTGTTCATAACACATTATAAAACATATATATTAATACTTAAACATGGTTTACACATGTCATGTCCATAACATACATTTAAGCCTTTCCAAACAGCCATCCTCCAAGGACCCTGAGCCACTATGGTTTTTCCTTGTGACTATGTGCATGTGGCTATGTGTGTCAGGTCATAAGCACAAACAAGTGATAATACTAGTTCCATTGTTACTCCAATCTCCACACAGCCACAACGAGAAGTTGTATCTCCATCGCATTTCATTGACATACCCAGACCAGCTGCAGGGAGTTAAGAAGGAACCATTCTTATCAGAAACACAGCATTTGCACTAAAGACATGTTCCTGCTCTGTTTTAACCCTTTAATTGGTTCTTAATCCATAAACATTTAAGGCATATAGGTGTTTCATTCTACAACATATGTACTAGAAGATCATCCATATATTCCCCCCTTTTGGGACTTTCTAAGTCCCAACCAATAAAACAAAATTTAACATAAAATGAGTGTAAGCATGTGCATATACTTATTCTTAGCCTTGCCATCTGTGGTTACATTTTATAATAATATATATTCAGACCAATGTATCTTCCTCTATGTCTGACCCATCACGATGAGGACGAGGTGCCCAGTCGGGTACTGGGTACAAATCCGGAAGGTTTCCTTCTAAGCTAACCTCCAATTGTTGCTGTTGAGCTTTGTAACCATGACAGGCCTATCCACCACCAGGGACAACACCATACAAACATTCAGGATTCCCAAATGGGCAGTCCATTGGTCCTCCTTTAATATTACAGGGCTTTCCATATTCATGAACATACTGTCCTGGGGCTCCCTGAACAGGGTGTATTTCTTTGGTTGACTTATTAACAATTGTCTGTACAGTCATTTGCTTTACTGTGGTTTGGATCAAACGTGATTTCAACAAAGGCAGTACACAACAAAAGACCATTCCCATTACTACAAGTGCTATGCCTATCGTAATTGCCATTTTTGTAAACATTGGTCCCCACTTTCCCAAAGTTAAGTCCATCCAATCGCAAGTGTGAGCGTCATGCCCAGCATTGTCCTTAACTTCTTTTCGTAGTCTTTTGAGCTTATTCATTGCTTCAGTTAATGATCCATCCGGAGCAGTATTATTGGGAATGAAGGTACAACATTCATCCCCAAACATAACACAAACTCCACCTTTTTCTGCCAACAGCCAGTTTAAAGCCTGCCTATTCTGCCATATCATTTTACTTGTATCCTGTGCCTGCTCTCCCAGAGCTGTTAACGCAGAGTCTGTGTAATTAATAAACCTTTGTTGATTATAGTAAATATAATTGATCAATTTTTAGGTTTTTGTTAGGTGATATCCAGACATATTGATTCAAATCCTGCTTTAATTTCATCTCTTGCCTTATATTCATTTGGAATTCCTCTAGGCTGACCTATTGAATCCAAATATACATTGGGGTCATGTTCATACGCTCTTTATACCCTTTTATTATTAATCTGTGCGTCCTGATTTGTTGTTTTTACTAACTCCCATTCTGATATAACTACTTCCTGAAGCATTTGTACTCTAGCACATATACCCATCCATCCTCTAGGCAAAGTGGCTCTAATTCTTTGTTCTCCACATACCCAAAATAAATATGCCACTGCCACCGATTGCTCCTCATAAGGAGAGATCAGTGGCAGTGATAGTGTTTGCTTCTCGCATTCCCCAGGGTCACCAGGCCCTCCATTAGTAACTATCATCCCAGTGCTTGACCCTGCCGCCTGATAGACCGCTCTGCAGGGGGTGTCTGTGTTCTAGGAGATATCGCTATCTAAGTGCCATGTGGTCTCACACTTTCCCATAAATGTTCCCAAATCATGTTCCCCGTTTGTTTTGTTGTAGCATTCATACTTCTGCTCATAATCTATTCAATATTTCTCTGGTGTTTCCATTTTTCTTGGTTCTATTCTGACATCATTTTTTTTACACCACTCCCCCATCCTGTTTGATTATAGTATTTGTGATGGTCAGGACTTCCTAAGAAGGATAAGCATTCTGAAGGGCAATAGGGTCTCTCTGATCGTTTAAGATGACAGAAGTTTTGTTTAAAGTCAGCACAGTCCCTGTGGCTATGTGGACTTGGTATTACCATCAGTTCCTTTAATGGGGAGGGGAAGCATACTAGACAATTTGTTTTCTTATTAATTACTTTAGCTGAATACTGTGCCCATCTGTACCAGTCATTTTGTAATGCTCAATCCCATCGTCTCCTTAGTTTTGTTGGTGCTTTCATTATTTCCGGTATTACTGCTGGGGCTGAGCTAGATTGTTTATTTTCCTGGTTTCCCCAATTAGTCAAAGACTCCCATACATTTTGAAAGAACCCAGTTGATTATGTTGTTTCTAATGCTGTCTTTATTGGTTTAGTTGTTAGAATAATTGATGGTCCTTGGGTGATTGCCATAGTTGCATTAGCTGTCCCTATTTTTCTTTCTTGTCTAGGCTGACGTGTGGAATTAGGAGTAATATCAATCGTTGTTATATTGTTCCCTTCTGACCATTTAGTGCTGACTATTTCTAAAACATAGTTTGCATCATTCTCTTGTGTCAACTCCTCTAAGATAATTTCCCAAGTAGTGTTTCCCTTGTCAATTTCTATTTTACAGCCATATTCATCCCAGATTGCTTCTCCCATTGTTTGATGATTAGCCCACCCACAAAGTGATAGTTCTGGCAGAGGTTTGATCCTCCGTATTGAAAAGGATCTTTGAGTTTCTGTAGCTGTCATTCTTGGGCTGGAATAAAAATACTAGTTTGAGCTGTTTCCAATGGTACCTGCTTTTTTATTATATATTTTTTTATTCTAGCTTCAGGGGCCAATTCCTTAAGTACTGGTGTGATCATAAGATGTTTGGCTTGTTTTATATCCATTATTTTTACATATCTGTTCCCTACAAGTTTTCCATATTTATTTATTTTTGGCTTAACTTCCACACAATTTATTTTTTAGGTATTTTATTTTAAACAGTGCATATCCTTCTATCTGACATCTACCTAGTCTAGGCCAGTCTGTGTACAATAGTTGGTCTCTGTTCACGACAGATAATCTTCCTGGCTCAATAAGGTCTCTCAATAAGGTCTCAATCTCTAGAATATGGTATAGTTGTGGGCAGACTCACTACCATCTTTCCTAGGTTAAGTGCTATTAGTGTCAGAGCAATTCCACAGCTCTTCAGTTGTTGGGGACCATAATAGGGCAGAGAAGTCAATCGTGGGGAAGTCACCTTCCTCAATGGCAGGGGAGTCACTTTATTCAATGGCGGGGAAGTCACTCTACCCTCCATCTCCTGTTGTCCCTCCATCAGGCCCCATCTCCGGATTCTCAGGAGGGAGTGCCTGCTGGCCTTCGATGTTGGTGCTAAGGCTTGTGCTTGCTTCTTCTTCTTCCTGGACTCCGCCTGGTGCCTCGACATCCTCAGCTTCCTCATGGCTCACCGGTGGCAGGCCGGTTCCCTTCGAGACCCTGGTGCAGTGATTCAGATGGTACCACGTTGTACTTCCTTCCACCTGTATCGCCGTGGGCGTCGCTTGGATCACCGTGTATGGTCCTTCTCTCCTGGGCTTGTTCCTCTTTCTGCGAAACACTCGAATGTAAACTTGGTCTCCTGGAATCACCGGTCCTGGCTCCTCTGGTCCGGGTTCCGGTTCTCGCCTTTTTTCCCAGAGATAGATCACTTTATGTATAGCAATTAGCTGTCTTACATATGCTTTAAGCTCCATCTCTAATTGTTCCAATGAGGGTCCTTTGTAGGGCCCTCTCAGAACTGACACTGGCATGGTTCGACCCGTAAGCTTTTCATGTGGGGTTAGGTGCGTATTTCTGTTAGTTTGCATGTGATAGCTCATTAAAGCTAGTGGCAGTGCATCCACCCAATTGAGCTTTGCACTGGTACAGATTTTATTCAGTTTAGCCTTGAGGGTTCCATTTATTCTCTCAACCATTCCTTGCGTCTGCGGGTGATATACACACCCCAGTATTTGCTTAATCTTTAACTGTTGTAGAACTTGTTTCACAGTTTTCTGAATAAACGCTGATCCATTGTCTGAACTGATTTCTGTCGGTATTCCAAATCTGGGTATTACTTCTCTGGTTAGAAATTGGATTACTGTCCCTGATCCTAGGTCTACTGATGGTACCACCTCTACCCATCTGCTAAATCTATCTATGATCACTAGCATGTATATTTTGACATTCATCTTTTTTTATCATATCTATATAGTCCATGACTAGGTGTCGAAATGGTCCCTCTAGGACTGGTATGTGACCTATGGGCGTAGTTATTCCTTTTCATACATTGTTTTGTGCACACACCTCACATTTTGTTAGTGCTTCATCTACCATTGCCTGTAGGTATGGTGACCAGTATCCCAGTTTTTTTATTTTCCTTTTCACTTCCCCCCTTGTGCAATGGTCAAAACCATGCGCATCAGTTATCAGTAGATTGAGCAACATAGTGGGTGCTACATTGGTTCCTTCATGAGACATCCATAATCCTGTCGCATCTTTGGTGGCCCCTCTTTGGTGCCACATTGTTTGTTCATAAGGTCCTGCCCTTATCTGCATCCTAATTATGTCATCTGGTTGTGGTATAGATTCAATAATGACCATTGGTGCCGTTAACACTGGGATGGTGCATTTAGATGCCTTCTTATCAGCTGCATTGTTTCCTTTGATTATAAGTCAATTTCCTTTCTTATGCGCCTGACACTTTATTATCTGCAATTTTGTGGGGTACATTAACGGCATCATTAATTTTACAATCTGCTCGTGGTGTTGTATGGGTGTACCATCACTTTTCCTAAACCCTCGTTGTTCCAGACTGCCCCAAACGAATTACATACCCCATGAGCATATGCTGAATCAGTATAAATGTTAGCTGTCTTTCATTTTCCTCGGATACAGGCCACGGTGAGTGCTTTTAGTTTGGCTAACTGGGCTGAGCATGGCTGTGGACAGTATTCTACTATCACTTCTTTAAACTTCTTTCCTTGTTTTTGTACTAATGCATAGCCTGCATGATTTCCCATATGACCGTTATAACAGGACCCATCCACAAAATATTATTTATGTAATCTTCCCCCACATTAAGCAACGGGGTTGACTCTAGGTCTGGTCTAAGTCTGGTAAACATCAAGGAGTCTGCTACACAATCATGTGCCTGTCCCTCAAATTCCAAAGGAATTCTCTCAGCCGGATTTACTGTACTGCATCGTTTAATGGAAACATATGGATAGGTCAGTAGAGTCATGTATTCTAAAGTTCTGGCATTGGTAAGAACCAACTTTCCTTTCTCTATCAGTTCCACTATTTTATGGTGTGTGTGTATTGTTACTGGATATCCCATGGTGATGGTGGATGCCTTGTCATATGCATATTGTAAAGCAGCTAAGCCTTGATAGCAGGGTGGGTATCCCTGTGCAACAGAGTCCAATTTAGTACTATAATACGCAATGGGCTGTTTTCGTCTTCCACTGCATGTTTCTTGTATAAGTACCACCGTCTCATACCTATCACATCTGTTTGCCACATACAACAAGAATGGTTTTGTATAATCTGGGGCTGCTAGAGCTGGAGCGAATTGCATATATTTTTTATTGTTTCAAATGCAATTAGGGCATCACTGTTCCATTCAAGACTTGCTCTAAGGTCTAGCTGTCCTGCTTCTTTAATGATTTCTCGCAGAGGAGCTGTTTTAACCGCATACTCCTCTATCCAGTCTGAGCTGAATCCAGTCATCCCTAAGAACGTCATCACCTGAGCAACTGTTTGAGGAAGCGGTGCTTTGCTAATTCCTTCTAGTTGTCCTGGCGCTATTGCCTTTTTTCCATGTGCAATTGTTCGTCCTAGGTATTCAACTTGGGATTGGCAGTACTGAAGTTTTGTTTTTGACACCTTGTGTCCTCCTTCTGCCAATCGCTTTAAAACCTTCATATAATCAGCATGGCATTGTTCCAACAAGGGGGCACAGATCAACAGATCATCCACATACTGGATCAATGTTCCTTCAAGTATCAGATCTTCTAGGTCTGCTCTTAGCACCTGATTGAACACATGAGGAGAGTGCTTAAATGCCTGTGGAATGCGGGTATATGTGTACTGTTTACCTTTGTACGTAAATGCAAACAAATGTCTGCATTCTTCCGCCAGGGGCACACTAACAAATGCTCCACATAGATCAATTACTGTAAAATACTTGGCTTCTGGGGGAACGTTGGTCAGTAGCGTGTGAGGGTTTGGAACTTCAGCAGGCCAGTCTTGTACTATGTCATTTATGGCCCTTAAATCATGGACTAGCATCCACTTCTTCCCATCTACTTTAAGAACCGGCAACAAAGGTGTGTACAACAACTTTGTGTTTCTATCAGCACTCCTGCTTTTATCAGTCCCTCGATTGTCATGCTGATACCCTCCTCTGCTTCAGGTTTCATATGGTATTGAGCCTTCCAAGGGGGCTTGGCGTCTGGTTTTGTCTTGACACATACAGGACTTGCTGATTTTAGCAATCCAACATCCATATCATGTTGTGACCATACCTCATGTGGTATGTTTCTCTCCATTTCCTGTTTTTGCTGGTTCTCTGGTTCTGTTGCTTCCCCTAGCTGTATTAGCTGTTGGGCTGTAACTTCCATCTCCCTTGGGTCTCCAGTCATTACTGTGGTAGTTAATATCTTAATGAGAGCTTTATCTTTTGAGTGTTAAATCAGCGGGTTTTCTGTTTTGTTCCATTGACTTGTTTTTGCTCACTTCATCATGGGGCCCAAATCATTGGCCCCCATTCCCTTGTTTACTAGTAAAGTAATGTGTGGGGCAACACCAGAAACATTATACCATTTTTCCACAAAGTCTGAGCCATCCCTGTCTGTTACCTCCATTGCTGCTCCCTGTTTTCCTATGACTAAGTAATGAGACATAATTGGTACTGATTTCCCATTTGTGTTTAACAACCATAGCTGTTCTAAAAGATCATCACGATAGGGGTCGTATTGCATTGTGCAATGATATTCTGATTTTCCCCTATCTGCTTCTGGTATCTGCGCCTGAATAAACCTACCCCACTTCTTAACTGTCTTATCTACTTCTGTATCAATGCTCCCTAACCAATATACATTTGCTGTATCCTGTGTCATTACCATTTGTAAGTTTAACCCTGCTTTATCTATAATTACCCTTCAGAGGAACACTGAATTTGTATACCCATTTTGCATAGGGTATCTCTTCCTAATAAGTTGACAGGGGTGTGTTCTGATACGAGTATAGGTAGGGTTGCGGATTTGTCATCCGCTGTCAGGTGAACTGGAGCTGTCATTGGAATTAACTGCGCTTGTCCCGAGAATCCTACAGTGTTGGCGTATTTGCCAGACATGGGGAGGTGAGAGGCATAATTTGGACTTACACAAGTGTAAGTGGCTCCAGTATCTATCATCATGGGTGTGCCTCTGTTTTCTATTTGAACCTGCAGCATAGGTTCTTGATAAGCTCGCGTAGTTAACACTGGAAACTGACCCTACCCTGTAGGATTCTCTGGGCACCCCTAGTACCCCTGATTAGGCCCTGCCCATGGGTTCACAGGACCTTGGAATTGTTTCTGATTTTGTTGCCAGCCGCCAGTTTGTTTCCAATTACGTTGGTTTCTGTTCCACTGTTGTTGCCAGGGGTTTGTGGGGCAGTTTCATCTGGTATGCCCTGGCTGTTGGCATCCCCAGCAGATTCCAGGTGGCCCTTGTCGGCCCCGGTTTCCTCCTTTTTGATTGTTTTGCAGAGGTTTTTGTTGTCTATTGTTCCTTTGCTGGGGTTGTTGTGCATACACATTTACTACTGGTGGTGTGGGTTGCACTTGAGCCTTTGGCGCGGGAAGCAGATGTGGCCCTCCGGGGGAGACTGCAGCCACCATTCATGTCTCAGTCATAGGTGCTGTTACTGGAGCCTGGATTTTCTTCTTCCCTCTGTTTGTCAGTTATTCCAGTTGGAGTTGAGTCAGCTTTCTCTGAATGTCTCTCCCCTGTTCTGTGAGTCTCTGTTCATTCTTTCTGTGTTTTTCTACTGCATGTATCACATGGTCACATAATTCTTTGTGTGACGATGATGTTAGTCCTACCACATCCTCCAGCCTGCTTTTCACTGGCTGGGGCATGGCCTATATCACTGAGTTTCGGAACAGAGTTGTCATTAGTGGGTCCCCTTCTGGGTCTCGTTCTGTTTCCAGTCTCCATCGTTTCATCTGTTCGTGTAGATAGGCAGCTGGATTCTCCGTTTCCCCCAGTGTCCCCCCTTTTAGTGATTTGGGGTCAATTCTCGCCGGATATTCCAGTCTCAGTGCTCGCCAGACTTCAGGGCGGTGTGAGTCAAAGTTCATCCCGTCTCCTTGCGGGTCTGTCACTTCTCTCCTCAGGTCACTGTTCCCCAGTATATCCTCCATTTTTGCCTTTCCTACCACCCTTGCCAACAATGCCTTTAGATCCCCAACAGCCAGCAGTTTCCCCATGGTTTGTTCGTCAAAGGTCCTTATCCATTTTCCTGCCCCATCATGTAAATCTGGCAGACGGGCAACCAATCCTTCCAGGTCCTGTGATCCCCATGGAACACAATGTGCCTGGGTACCTTTTATTAAAATTGGATATTGCCCCTCATATTTTTCAGTATTTTTTTTCAGTGTTCTCCTAGTCCGCACTCTTTCCTCCCTCCCATATTTCAGCCGCTGCTCCTTCTTCCTCCTCCTCTAGTTCCTTGTCAGTCTGTTGTCTAACCTAGCTCTGTTCTCTCTTCCTTTCTTCCCTTTTCCTCAATTTTCTTGTCATTTTGTCTATTTCTCTTCCTATTAGTTTGTTTGTTGCTTCGATATTTGTCATATCTTCATCCGGAGATTCCCCATCGTCTTCTTTTGTCATCTTCATTCTTCCCAAGGCCTCCATTAGCTTTCCATAGCAGTCCAATCTGTTTGGCTTTGTTTCTGCCCTTTGTTTGATTCTTCCTGCTTCTTTTGGGTCCTTTTCTCTCCTTCGGGAAGATGTAAAAGGAGTTCTTTCTTCTTCCATTTATATTTCTCCTTTTATTGATACTACTCCGGACACCTGTGGATATTGTCCACCGGTGTATGGCAGAGGTCCCGTGGACCAGTCCACATTCTTTCTGTTTGTTTTCTCATCATCCTTTCTCAACATGTTTCTGGCTTCTTGTATGTTCTTTAGCAGTCCTTCTCCCTCTATTTTAAACATGTTGAGTACTTATTTTTCTTTTTCTCTTTTGGACATCCTCTTCTTTCCTGTGTCTTTTGTTTTATAGTTTTTTTATTAGTGTTTCTATTTCCTCACACACTGTGATGTCAAATGTTCCTCCTTCTGGCCATTTGGTGCCCATCTTCCTGGTGTGTTGTTCCAATTTTTTAGATGTTTCTATTATTTCTCCCTTGTGTAGGGGATACCTAGCACTCATTTTATTCATGTTTCATGTTTTATACCGCAGTTTTATTGATGTTTATGGCCTGTATTTTTGAACTCCCTAATGCCAGTCCCATGTTCAACCCCCTTTTTTATTTTATTTTTATTATAATTTTAAATATTATATATATATGTTTTTTTTTTGTTGATCTATTCGTCCTATTTTTGTTCCATAAATCCATTTTATATTGATAGTTGTTTTTCTCTTATTGGTGATCTGTTCGTGCCTTTGATTACTTTAACCAGAACTTATTTATCATATCCAGGCATGCATCTGGAGTACAAAGTATCAATCATGTTCATTCTGTTTTACCCTTATCATTTCATAACACATTATAAAACATATATATTAATACTTAAACATGGTTTAAACATGTCATGTCCATAGCATACATTTAAGCCTTTCAAAACAGCCATCCTCCAAGGACCCTGAGCCACTATGGTTTTTCCTTGTGACTATGTGCATGTGGCTATGTGTGTCAGGTCATAAGCACAAACAAATGATAACACTAGTTCCATTGTTACACCAATCTCCACACAGCCACAACGAGAAGTTGTATCTCCATCACATGTCATTGACATACCCAGACCAGCTACAGGGAGGTAAGAAGGAACCATTCTTATCAGAAACACAGCATTTGTCCCTGCTCTGTTTTAACCCTTTAATTGGTTCTTAATCCATAAACATTTAAGGCATATGGGTGTTTCATTCACAACATATGTACTAGAAAAGCATCCATAAAGGCCAGAAAAAAGCTATTGCTTAAAGAAAAAAATAAGCAAACACGTTTGGTGTTCGCCAAAAAGCATGTGGGAGACACCCCAAAAATATAATCTGGTCAGAAGAGAATAAAATTGAGCTTTTTGGCCATCAAAGAAAATGGTTTGTCTGGCACAAACCCAACACCTCTCATCACCCCGAGAACACCATCAAGAATTTAATCTGAATAGTTATGCACGCTCAAGTTTTCTGTTTTTTTGTCTTATTTCTTGTTTGTTTCACAAGATAAATATTTTGCATCTTCAAAGTGGTAGACATGTTGTGTAAATCAAATAATACAAACCACCCCCAAAATCTATTTTAATTCCAGGTTGTAAGCAACAAAATAGGAAAATTGCCAAGGGGGGTGAATACATTTCGCTAGCCACTGTATGTATCCTAACATCACTTTGTCGGGCAAAGACTCAACATCAAAACTCAAAAGAACAGACAATGACTCTTCGGTTTCACCACTCACGCCACCATGTCTGCGTACAATCAGCACGAACCCCTCGGAATGTAGTTCTCAACAGTGCATCCCACAGAGCACGTCTTGATGTTCTTCTTTATTAATAGCTACCACAACGCTTTTCCATTTCAAATAAGCGCGCTCTTCCAACCACCATCCACCGTCACTCGTTGCGCTCTGTGTCGCCCGGTACTCTCTCTTGCCTGAGCACTGTCTGTCACTACTTCCTGGTTGCCTTTCCGGCACCAAAGAAAAACCACAAGCTAGATGCAGTTAAATAGAATGGCAATCGCGTGGTACATATCAAAGTGTATATAAACCCTGAATGAGGCAGGACACCCCGTCTGGCATCTAACTTACTTACTTATAAACACACAGTACCGGTCAAAAGTTTTAGAACCCCTACTCATTCAAGGGTTTTTCTTTATTTTTACTATTTTCTATATTCTAGAATAATAGTGAAGACATCAAAACTATGAAATAACACATATGGAATCATGTTGTAACCAAAAAAAGTGTTAAACATATTTTATATTTGAGATTCTTCAAAGAAGCCACCCTATGCCTTGATGACAGCTTTGCACATTCTTGGCATTCTCTCAATCAGCTTCATGAGGTAGTCACCTGGAACGCATTTCAATTAACAGGTGTGCCTTCTTCAAATCAAATCAAATTGTATTTGTCACATGTGCTGAATACAACAGGTGTGGACCTTACAGTGAAATGCTTACTAACAAGCCCTTAACCAACAATGCAGTTTTAAGAAAAAAAATGTTAAGTAAAAAATAGCAATTAAAGAGTGACAGCAACAGTAAAATAACAGTAGTAGGGCTATATACAGGGGGTACCGGTACAGTCAATGTGCGGGGGCACAGTTTAGTCGAGGTAATTGAGGTAATATGTACATGTAGGTAGAGTTAAAGTGACTATGCATAGATAATAAACAGAGAGTAGCAGCAGAGTAAACAATGCAAATTGTATGGTTAGTCATGATTAGCTGTTCAGGAGTCTTATGGCTTGGGGGTAGAAGCTGTTGAGAAGCCTTTTGGACCTAGACTTGGCGTTCTGGTACCGCTTCCTGTGCGGTAGCAGAGAGAACATTATATGACTATGGTGGCTGGAGTCTGTGACAATTTTAAGGGCCTTCCTCTGACACCGCATGGTATAGAGGTCCTGGATGGCAGGAAGCTTGGCCCCAGTGATGTACTGGGCCGTACTTAATACCCTCTGTAGTGCCTTGCGGTCGGAGGCCGAGCAGTTTCCATACCAGGAAGTGATTCAACCAGTCAGGATGCTCTCAATACTTCTTAAAAGTACATTTGTGGAATTTATTTCCTTCTTAATGTGTTTGAGCCAATCAGTTGTGTTGTGACAAGGTAGGGGGGGGTATACAGAAGACAACCCTAGTTGGTAAAAGACCAAGTCTTTGAAAAAAGTCCTGTGTCTGTGTTATTTTGCCCATCTTAATCTTTTCTTTTTATTGGCCAGTCTGAGATATGGCTTTTTCTTTGCAACTCTGCGTAGGTCAGCATCCCGGAGTCGCCTCTTCACTGTTGACGTTGAGACTGTTGGTACTATTTAATAAAGCTGCCAGTTGAGGACCTGTGAGGCGTTTGTTTCTCAAACTAGACACTGTATTTGTCCTCTTGCTCAGTTGTGCACCGGGGCCTCCCACTCCTCTTTCTATTCTGGTTAGAGCCAGTTTGCGCTGTTCTGTGAAGGGAGTAGTTTCTCGCATGGAATAGGCATCATTTCTCAGAACAAGAATAGACTGATGAGTTTCAGAAGAAAGTTATTTGTTTATGTCCATTTTGAGCCTGTAATCAAGCCCACAATTGCTGATGCTCCAGATACTCAACTAGTCTCAAGAAGGCCAGTTTTATTGCTTCTTTAATCAGCACAACAGTTTTCAGCTGTACTAACATAATTGCAAAAGGGTTTTCTAATGATCAATTAGCAAACACAACGTGCCATTGGAACACAGAACTGATGGTTGCTGATAAACGGCCTCTGTACACCTATGTAGATATTCCATAAAAAATCAGATGTTTCCAGCTACAATAGCCATTTACAACATTAAGAATGTCTACACTGTATTTCTGATCAATTTGATGTTATTTTAATGGACAAAAAAATTGCTTTTCTTTCGAAAACAAGGACATTTCTAAGTGACCCCAAACTTTTGAATGGTAGTGTACGTGAGAATGCTGTTCATTGACTACAGCTCAGCGTTAAACACCATAGTGCCCTCAAAGCTCATCTCTAAGCTAAGGACCCTGGGGCTAAACACTTCCCTCTGCAACTGGATCCTGGACTTCCTGATGGGCCGCCCACAGGTGGTAAGGGTAGGTAACAACACATCTGTCACGCTGATCCTCAACACGGGGGCCCCTCAGGGGTGCGTGCTCTGTCCCCTCCTGTACTCCCTGTTCTCCCATGACTGCATGGCCAGGCACGACTCCAACACCATCATTAAGTTTGCCGACGACACAACAGTGGTAGTCCTGATCACCGACAACGATGAGACAGCCTATAGGGAGGAGGTCAGAGACCTGGCCGTGTGGTGCCAGGATAACAACCTCTACCTCAACGTGATCAAGACAAAGGAGATGATTGTTGACTTTCTTGAAGCACGCCCCCATTCTCATCGATGGCGCTGTAGTGGAACAGGTTGAGAGCTTCAAGTTCCTTGGTGTCCACATCACCAACAAACTATAATGGTCAGTTTTTGCTTTGTCATTATGGGGTATTGTGTGTAGATTGATGAGGGAAAAAACTATCTAATCCATTTTAGAATGAGGCTGTAACGTAATAAAATGTGGAAAAAGTCAAGGGGTCTGAACACTTTCCGAATGCTCTGTATGGGTGAATCATCAGCTGATGTTCTAAAAGAGCTGCAAAATCTGGACCCCTACAAATCATCTGGGCTAGACAATCTGGACCCTTTCTTTCTAAAACTAGCCGCCGAAATTGTCGCAACCCCTATTACTAGCCTGTTCAACCTCTCTTTCGTAACGTCTGAGATCCCCAGAGATTGGAAAGCTGCCGCGGTCATCCCCCTCTTCAAAGGGGGTGACACTCTAGATCCAAACTGTTACAGACCCATATCCATCCTGCCCTGCCTTTCAAAAGTTTTTGAAAGCCAGGTCAACAAACAGATCACCGACCATTTCGAATCCCACCGTACCTTCTCCGCTATGCAATCCGGTTTCCGAGCTGGTCATGGGTGCACTTCAGCCACGCTCAAGGTCCTAAACGATATTATAACCGCGATCGATAATAGACAGTACTGTGCAACCGTTTTCATTGACCTGGCCAAGGCTTTCGACTCTGTCAACCACCGCATTCTTATTGGCAGACTAAATAGCCTTGGTTTCTCAAATGACTGCCTCGCCTGGTTCACCAACTACTTCTCAGATAGAGTTCAATGTGTCAAATCGGAGGGCCTGTTGTCTGGACCTATGGCAGTCTCTATGGGGGTGCCACAGGGTTCAATTCTTGGGCCGACACTTTTCTCTGTGTATATCAATGACGTCGCTCTTGCTGCTGGTGACTCTCAGATCCACCTCTACGCAGACGACACCATTTTGTATACATCTGGCCCTTCATTGGACACTGTGTTAACAAACCTCCAAACGAGCTTCAATTCCATACAACACTCCTTCAGTAGCCTCCAACTGCTCTTAAACACTAGTAAAACTAAATGCATGCTCTTCAACCGAACGCTGCTTGCACCCGCCCACCCGACTAGAATCACTACTCTAGACGGGTCTGACCTAGAGTATGTGGACAACTACAAATATCTAGGTGTCTGGTTAGACTGTAAACTCTCCTTCCAGACTCACATTAAGAATCTCCAATCCAAAGTTAAATCTAGAATCGGTTTCCTATTTCGCAACAAAGCCTCCTTCACTCATGCTGCCAAACATGCCCTCGTAAAACTGACTATCCTACCGATCCTTGACTTCGGCGATGTCATTTACAAAATAGCCTCCAACACTCTACTCAGCAAATTGGATGTTGTCTATCACAGTGCCATCCGTTTTGTCTCCAAAGCCCCATATAATACCCACCACTGTAACCTGTACGCTCTTGTTGGCTGGTCCTCACTACATATTCGTCGCCAAACCCACTGGCTCCAGGCCATCTATAAATCACTGCTAGGCAAATCCCCGCCTTATCTTAGCTCATTGGTCACCATAGCAACACCCACCCGTAGTCTGCGCTCCAGCGGGTATATCTCACTGGTCATCCCCAAAGCCAACACCTCCTTTGGCCGCAATTCCTTCCAGTTCTCTGCTGCCAATGACTGGAACAAATTGCAAAAATCTCTGAAGCTGGAGACACTTATCTCCCTCACTAACTTTAAGCATCAGTTGTCAGAGCACCTTACCGATCACTGCACCTGTACACAGCCCATCTGAAATTAGCCCGCCCAACTACCTCATCCCTATATTGTTATTTATTTTGCTCATTTGTACCCCAGTATCTCTATTTGCACATCATCTCTTGCACATCATTCCAGTGTTAATACTAAATTGTAATTATTTTGCACTATAGCCTATTTTATTGCCTTACCTCCATAACTTGCTAAATTTGCACACACTGTATATATATGTATTTCTGTTTCTGTATTTTTGACTTTGTTTTGTTTTACCCCATATGTAACTCTGTGTTGTTGTTTTTTATCGCACTGCTTTGCTTTATCTTGGCCAGGTCGCAGTTGTAAATGAGAACTTGTTCTCAACTGGTTTACCTGGTTAAATAAAGGTGAAATAAAAAAAATAAAAAAATACATGGACACACATGCTTTGTTTAATGCCAGTGGCAGGTCATTGGTAAAAATAGAAAAGAGTAGAGGGCCTAGAGAGCTGTCCTGCGGTACACCAAACTTTGCATGTTTGACATTAGAGAAGCTTCCATCAAAGAAAACCCTCTGAGTTCTATTAGATAGATAGCTCTGAATCCACAATATGGCAGAGGTTGAAAAGCCATAACACATACGTTTTCGCAACAATAGGTTATGGTCAATAATATCAAAGGCTGCACTGAAATCTAAAAGTACAGCTCCCACAATCCTCTTATAGTCAATTCCTTTCAACCAATCATTAGTCATTTGAGTCAGTGCAGTACATGTTGAGTGCCCTTCTCTATAAGCATACTGAAAGTCTGTTGTTAATTTGTTTACAGAGAAATAGCATTGTATTTGGTTAAACACAATTTTTTCCAACAGTTTGCTATGAGCTGGCAGCAAGCTGATAAGTCTGCTGTTAGAACCAGTAAAGACAGCTTTACCACTCTTGGGTAGCGGAATTACTTTGGCTTCCCTCCAGGCCTGAGGACAAAGACTTTCCTCTAAACTCAGATTAAAGATATGACAGATAGGAGTGGCTATAGAGTCAGCTACCATCCTCAGTAGCTTTCCATCTAAGTTGTCAATGCCAGGAGATTTGTCATTATTGATCAATAACAATTTTTCAACCTCTCCCACACTAACTTAACAAAATTCAAACTTGCAATGCTTTTCTTTTCTTTTTTTCTTTTTTTATGCACGAGTATGATGGCTCACTGTTCGTTGTTGTCATTTCCTGCCTAAGTTTTCCCACTTTGCCAATGAAGTAATCCTTAAAATAATTGGCAACATCAAATGGTTTTGTGATGAATAAGCCATCTGATTCGATGAAAGATGGAGTTGAATTAGTCTTTCTGCCTATAATTTCATTTAAAGTACTCCAAAGTTTTTTTTTTACATAATTCTTTATGTCATTGATCATGGCTTCATAATACAGTTTCTTATTTTTGTTGAGTTTAGTCACATAATTGCTCAATTTGCAGTAAGTCAGCCAGTCAGATGTGCAGCGAGACTTATTAGCCCCTCCTTTTGCCCCATCTCTTTCAACCATACAGTTTTTCGATTCCTCATCACTCCATGGAGCCTTAACAGTTTTAACAGTCAGTTTCTTAACAGGTGCATGTTTATAATTAATTAGAAGAAGCAATTTTATAAATTCATGAAGTGCAGCGTCTGGATGCTTCTTATTAATCACATCAGACCAACTAATATGTTTAATATCATCCACATAAGAGTCACAGCAAAATCTCTTCTACACTATTTTAGGCCTCGCTTTTGGAACTTTGGCTTTCCTGGACATAGCCACTATATGTGACCGACCAGCTAGATTCGGACTTATGTAGCAAAATGTTAAATTGTGTTTTTTACATTGGATAAAAGTAGAGACTCAGAGCTACAAATGTTATCTAGCTAACATTAGGCTGTAACTAGCTAGCAATGCAAATGGCTCTGAGATACGAATAATATTACTACACAGATCATACACGTAATGTTAGCTGGCTGGCTAGCTAGCTAACAGTACACTTTAACTTGAAATGAAAATGAGTTTCTGACTAAATTAGAAACGTGGAATATCTGAAAATAGACAGAAGCGTGCTACATGGCAGACCAATCTGAACTCATCTCTCGGCATGTCCAGCCCACTCATTATCTCAGCCAATCATGGCTAGCGGGAAGGTTGCTATCTTTTTCCATGGCTAAACCAACTAGGCTTGTAATTTAACAATTTTATTCGTATTTACAGATGGCATACAAGTTTGTTATTAAGGCACATGAAAGTTCATATGTTCCAGAAGGTATTTCTGCCAAAAAACGCATTTTGATTTTTAAAAAAAGTTTACGTTCAAATGGCGCCCCTGTGAAGTAGTGACGTGCGACATATGCCTAGTTTCCTGAAACGAGTCACATATTGTGATTACTGCATCCAATGGGTACGGACACAGCTTTAGAACAAGTTTCTACAGTATTAGTAAAAATGTGATTGGTACATGTGGATGATCTTGTTCCTGTAGTGTTTGTAAACACTCTGGTAGGTTGCTTAATAACCTGAACCAGATTACAGGCACTGGTTAGAGTGAGAAGTTTCCTATTGAGCGGACAGCTTGATGAAAACCAGTCAATATTCATGTTCCCAAGAAAGTAGACCTCTCTGTTTACATCACATACACTGTCAAACATTTCAAACATATTATCTAGATACTGACAGTTAGCAGTTGGTGGCCTATAGCAACACCCCAAAAGGCTTTATATGTGCCAAGTGAACCTGCAACCACAACACTTCAATAACAATTGACATAAGATATTCTCTAAGCATTACAGGGATATTGCTCTGAATATACACACCAACACCTCCCCCATAAGCATTTATGTCTCTTCTATAGATTTTATATCCTTGTAATGCTACTGCTGTATCATCAAATGAATTATCTAAGTGAGTCTCAGAAATGGCTAATATATGAATGCTATCTGATGTTAGAATGTTATTGATTTCATTAACCTTATTTCTAAGGCTACATACTGTATATTAATATGTGCTATTTATCAGAGATAGACATACTATGGAAAAGAGCAAACAAAGCAAGATAAAAAATGTAAATTCAGCAGTCCATTAATCAGTTGGTGTGTGTAAGAGTGTATGTGCTGCTGGGTTGAAGCTACGAACCCATAGGCTTGGCTCTCTCATCCCTTCCAGGCTTTTGGGAGGGAGGGTGGACAATGAGCCTGTCATACTGGATGTAAGCAATGTCCCCACGCACTCTGGCAGCTTTCATGGCTGGCATAAGTTCTTTCCTCTTCTGGCGCACAGCTTCAGGATAGTCCTCGTTGAGGAAAATATACATTCCTCTCAATCTCTTGGCTCTTTCCAGAACAGCTACCTTGTCCTTGAACCTCAGGAACTTGACCACTATCGGCCTGGGCTGGTGGTGGGTTTTCCAGTTCTGTAGGCGTGCTCCACCTCAATCTTCTTGTGGTCCATCTTCTGTTTCTCTGAGATCATTTCCCTCACTTTGTCCTCAGACTCCGTCCGGGTCTCGTGGAGATTCTGAAATTCTGTCAACAACCATGATGTTCTACCTTGATTGTCCCTCGAGATAATCTGATTTTTCCGTCATTGTTATCATGGATTCACGTACAGAGCTGATGTCCTCCCTCAATGAGTTACAGATTGCTGTCTCCTGTTTAAACTCATCAAGCTTACCCTGGGTGAACTGCAAATTGTTCTTCAGGTCGTCCATTATTTTATTAGTTGACTCTACCAGTATTTGGACAAAACACTTGAAGCTATTTTCTTGTTGTTGTAACAACTGCTTGTAGAACTATTTTTGTTTGTTTAAAATGTCCTTCACCTGTGAAAGAGAGACACCACTGTCCTCAACGGTACTCCCGCCTGCTTTTGTCTTTGTCATGGTAGGTTACGATGTTGCTCCTCGCAGTTCCAGACAGGGCAGGTCGCAGGGAAGATTGAAAACAACAATAAACAGCAGAGATCTAGACAGCCAGAAACCCAGGACAATTCGAGGTCCCAGCCACTGCATCGTGGGCTGCATTCAAGCCCTCAAGAAAACCCAGCTAGCTTGATAGGGAGCTAGCTAGCTGCTACGCCAAATAGCTCCTCAGACACGGCCTTGGTCGGCAGGATCACTGTACAGAGAGTGGTAGTCCCAGCAACTGATGCCAACCGCGTCACGGGATCTAAACTCAAAAGGTAGCTAGCTACTAAGAAACTTTTCAATACACTTTCAAAAAACAACAAACTTTCCAAAACAACAAACCGAGCTCTCCCTCATTCCGTGTTCAACAGGAATATGTGAAGAGTGAGGAGTGTTGAATTCCCATGTATAGCCTTGTTCACTGAGGTACTTCTGGACACTAGCAATCTGATGTTTCTCCTTTCCGAGTTCCAACTTCTTACAGGCCCCTGTGAAGTTTTTTCCACAGTCTGATCTTAGCTGTTTTGGCAAAGAACCTCCTGAGGGCATTGATGCAGCTGGAGGTGTCCATGGACTCAATGACTTCGATGTTCACTGTCCTAGTGGTCATGCAGGTGAACAACACTACCCAGCATTTGCTTTGAGCTTGACCTCCTCTGGTATGGCAAGCAGTGACCGTCCAAGGGCCGAAGACATCCAACCCCACATATGTGAAGGGAGATGATGTACTGAGGCGTTCGGGAGGTAGGTCTGCAATTTTCTGTTCTTAATTTTTTCCATGTAGCTTCCGGCATGTTACACACTTGTGTAGTGCAGAGCTGATGAGCCACTTACCCCCAACGATCCACAGGGCTGCTGCTCATGGTAGTGCCATACTAGCAGTGTAGATATGTGATTGTGTCTTGGTAGGATGTGGGGATTTTTCTCACCACTGTCCAGCTGTGCGTGTTTCGGACAACCTCCTATTCTGATGAGACCTTCGTCCAGGATGGGATTCAGCTTTGTGAGTGAACTGCTCTTAGGAGTGTCTCTTTTCTCTTCAATTGCAGTGAACTCCTCCGAGTATTTTGAATTTTTTTTTTTACTGACCTGATGCGGGGTTTGTTGCACAGATGCCAGCCTCTACATTTGGTTTGTTGGCCCGTTAGGTCTGACTTGTGAGAGTGAGCAATGCGGATGAGGAATGCAACTTCTCTCAGGAGTGAATTCCTGGTGGAGAAGCGCTCAAAGCGTTGTGAGGTACGTTTTCTGTATCTGGTTTGCGTGATGATACTTGTTACCTGGGGGTGGACTTCCACATTCAAGTCTATACTGACCAGCTCGAATGGATCTTATGTCTTTGGCTGAGGATGATCGGGTTTGTACAGGAACGCTGGTCCTGTGAACCATGACGTATTGGTGAGCTGGGAAGCGGGAACTGACCTTGAGGCATGTTTAGCAGGATTGTGTACTGTAGGTACATAGTGCCACTGCTCTGGCCGCGTTGATCGTCGGATGTGTTGGACTCTGTTGTGCACATACACATGGAAGCGTTTAGTCTCATTGTATATGTACCCGAGGACTGCTTTGCTGTCACAGTAGAAGTTGAAGGCGTCTGGTGTGAGGTCTATTTTGTCTAGGATGAGCTCTGCCATTTCTACTGCCAACACTGCTTCACATAGTTTGAGTTGGGGTATAGTAGGCTCAGACTAAGGGGTTAACTTGGCTTTCCCGAGAATGAAGTCCACATCACTTTGTCCTTCTTCATCAGTGGCTCTGAGGTAAGCTACTGTGTCAATGACTGTGTTGGAAGTGTCTGAAAACACACATAGCTTTGTGCGTTTTGCCTTCAAGAGGGAGTTTGTGGTGTAGGTGCGTGGGATTTGAAGCTGCTTCAGATCCTGTAATGAGTTCCTCCATGCTTCACATTCTTTTAGCTTTTCTTCAGGGAGTGGTGAATCCCAATTGCAAGTGTCTGAGGAGAGTTACTGCAGTATGGCTCAACGCTGTATGGTTACTGGAGCTACCAGACCGAGAGGGTCAAAGATGCTATTTACTGTTGACAGGACTCCGGGACGTGTGAATGGTCTGTTACTGACTGATACTCTGAAGGTAAAGGTGTCCTTTGTTATTTCCCAGCATAATTCAAGACTGCGTTGCATGGGCGTGGTTTCTCCTCCAAGGCCTAGGTCTTTAATGCCCTTGGCATGATCTTCTGGGGGGAATGCTTCCATCACGGTTGCACTGTTCGATGCGATCTTGTGCAGTTGTAGGTTTGACTCTGCTAGTGATGTTTGTGTTCTCCGTCGCAGGTCGATGGCCTATGTGTCTGTGGGAGACTTGAGCCCCTCATCGACGTAGAAGTGTCTCTCCACAAACTATCGGGTGTCTGTCCAATGGTCATGTTCACCTTCTTGTGCAGCCCGCCTGAGCCCGTATATGGCGATGGCAGGAGATAGGCTGTTGCCGAAGGCTTGGACCTTCATCCTGTACTTGAATATGTATTTTGTGACGTCGTTGTCTCTGTACCAGAGGAATCTCAGGTAGTTTCTGTGATCTTCTCTCACGATGAAACAATGAAACATCTGCTGGATGTCAGCTGTTATTGCTTCAGGTTCTTTCCAGAAGCAGATGAGAACTCCCAGAGGCTGTTGTTTAGGTCTGGGCCTGTGAGCAGTACGTTGTTGAGGGAGAGATCATACTACTGCGCGCTGAATTCAAAAACCACTTTGATCTGGCCTGGCTTTTGTGGATGGTAGACAACGAAGGTTGGCAGGTACCAACACTCCTCTCCGTCTTTCAGTGGGGGCGCTGGCTCAGCACAGTTGTTTTCAAATATCTTCTCCATGAAGGTGACGAATTGCTCTATCATCTCAAGCTTCCTGTCTAGACTGCGACGCAGAGAGTTGAGACGAGTGAGCACTTGTTTACAGTTGTTCGGAAGAGGAAGTCTAGCTGTTCTGAAGAGGAGAGGAGCTACCCAGCTGTGTGTCTTGTCTTCGTAGAACTCTTTGTCCATAGCCTTTAAAAAGACTGCGTCTTCGATGGAGAGAGCGGTCTTATTGTCGATCTCTGTCCTGTCGAACACTGCGTGTCCAAGATTTTCTTCAGCTGCTTTGTCAACAGGGCTTCCTTTGAATGTATAGGAGGAACCATCATTTTGCTCCCCGCTGTAGCACACTTTTTCTCTGGGCGAATGTAGCTCTGGCACGGAGTGAGGAAAGAGGCCCGTCCGTTCTCTAATATGTTAGTTTTGAAGCTGCTCACACTCTGCTTGTGTGCATTTCCCAGGCATACTTTGCTCACTAGTACCCAGCCGCAGTTGTTCTTTGAGCAAAGGGGGTATTGTGTGGTCCGTTGATTTGTTGTCTCACTTTATGCACTCTAACAATGTCTCTCCCCAGCCAGAGTAGGATCTGGACACTTTGATCCAGCTCTGGGCTGTGGGCGGCCACAGACTTAAAGTGGGCATGGTGAAAGGCTACCTCTGTGATTGGTATTTCTGATCTGTTATTGAGGATCTCGTTGCACTCGATGAGCGAAGGAAGGGCTAAGCTTACCCCTCCGTTTACTGCCTCGATCGGGAAGCCATCTGCTTTTTTACCTGATGTTTCTATGACTCCCGCGCAGGTCCTCATGGGAGTAGGGGGATGGGCTGTCCTGAATACTGAACAGATCAAAGAAGTTTAACCTTGCCAATGAGTGGTTGCTCTGGTTGTCGAGTATAGTGTACATCTTGACTGCCTTTTCGCGCTGCCCCTGGGGGTATACTCTCACCAGACATAACTTTGCGCACAAACATTAACGCATGCCTTGGTACATTGGGAGCTGACTGCAGTGGTAATGGTAGGGAAGATGAAGCGCAGCACTTTAAGTATATTCCCTTCTTTCTGAGAAAAGCCTTGCGCTCGTCGATGGTTTTAGCTCTGAAGCCTCTGCATTTTCTGAGCAGATGTGGTAGATTGTGGATGGGGCAGCTTTTACCTGTTTCATCCTCTGACTTTGTGGTGGTTTCTGCATTGGGATCATCAGCCGTGGATACATCTGCTATGTGGACCGATATAGGTGTTCTCGTGTTTGAGTTTCTCATGGTAAAATTCTCACTTTTCGCAGGGCCACTGCTGCTGCGGGAGACTAGGAATCGTGGGTCATTCCTGGATTTGGCTTCACAGCAGATGAACCTTGTGAAGTAGGAGAATGGGGGAAAAGCTATCATTGTGTTGGTCTGCATACTTTGTTCCCTTGAGGACCCACGTGTCCTGGAGGCTATGTGGTAGCTTCTCCAGTATAGGCATGATGCCATATGGGTTGTCCAGGTAGTTCGGTCTTTTGCAGCCTGTACTTCTGTCAGAATGTCTCAGAGTTCTTCTAGTTTGTGATAGTCTGCTGGAGATTCTGGGAAAGGTGTCTAATCTTTTGAAGAGTGAGCTGTCAATGACTACTGATGACCCATAGCACTGCATGGATCCTTTTTACGTGTTCTGCTGACTCCCTACCCAGCCATTTTGTCAACAGGTCCAGCTCCTCCCATGCCCTAAAGCTCTCAGGCCGGTCGTCAAACTGTGTGAGTCCTGTGTTCACTACCTCATGCCGTGCTAGGTACTTGGCAAAGTCTACCATGTTAGGTTGGGTCTGGTCTGCAGGAGCTGGGTTGTGTTGGGGGCTGTAGGGCTGAGCTAGGGGTTCGAATGGATGGTTGTGAGCTTGGCTATCTGACCAAAGTTATATCTTAATGTGTGGGGCTTCAGCATTCTGCTTTCTTGTCTGATTGGGAGCAATGAGTTAGACTTGGAGAGTGCTGAATGTTTTCCTATGGAATGTCCCTTGCTTTGCTTATCAGGGTGAATCGGTGGGTTGTAGTCGCGTGGGGTTGCCCACGTAGCTAGGTGAGGGTGAACTGATGTTGTCATGTGCTGGTCCTAGGTCTGGTAGGGAATGATGGCTACTGTGTAGCTCAGCTTTCTCCCTGACATATTCACCTGTGCATTCAGCAATGTCTTTTTGTTATAATGGTCTGATCATTTTGTTGCTGAATACCTCAACCTCAACTTCTGCAGTAGCTTCAAGTATTTCAGCATCAATCATTGCTGAATCTGCTTCTTTTTGAAGTTTCAGTGCGTCTAGTTCTCCATCTAGTCTAACTCGTTCAATATCCATGTTTGCCTCTCTCTGAGCCTTTTCCATTTTATCATTGTCTCTCTCTCTGTGAAGAATGCAGGTGTTCATGCTGCTTTTGCTCTGGCGCAAGCTCTGGCTCCTGCTGCACCAGCTGATAACTTGGATGTAAGGGTGCTGGTTGAACTGGTCTCAGAAGCGAGGTCATCTACTCTGGCCTCCGCCATGTTACAGGGTCCACTGTTCTGTGTTTGGATCCCTTGTCGTAGTAGTTGCTGTGGCTGGTCGCTTTTTCACTATATTGTCCTCCTTATGGTGTATGTAACCGTAACTTCACAGCCAGCCAAACTCCATTCAAAAAGAAAAACTGAACCAGAGTCAGGTATAGGCTTCCAAAAACCTCCAGTGTTTTATTGATGAAACAGAGTGAAAGTGAAACATATAAAGAAATTGAATTACTGATACAGCTTAAGCGTAATATATACATACACAGTACAATGCTTAGCCAACAACTGTAAAAAATAACGTATTCTAAACACCAATAGTGCATAAACTTCACCTGTATGCTACCTAAAGACATGAAAGGAACTAGCTGCTACATCAATTAACAGACAGGCTAGGCAGGCTAGGCTAGCAGAGTGACACACTTGACATAAAACCTGAATTACCAACCATCTAGTACAAATACTCTCTGATACAACAAGATAAATATCTTAGGAAATGATTTGTACTCACAAGCAATGCTTTCGAAGGCTTTAACAACAAGGATGGCAAGTGATACCCAGCAGTGCTGCAACCGTTCTCAACAATGAATCTTAACTAAATTACTGCCTGGTTCCCTTTTCAGCACCAAAGAAAAAAATACAAGCTAAACGCAGATAAATAGGCCACATATAAACCCTGAATGACGCAGAACAAACAGGGTTGTCAAACTATTTTAACATTTCTGAAGGAACAAATGTTTTTTAATTGTTTAACCTTTAATGCCAATGATCTAAAAACACGTAAACTCTGATTTTTTTTCATATTCAATAGTTGTTGTAGCTTAGACCCTATTTTACATTATCGAAGGTTTTTGCATTATGCCTGCCATCAGTTGAGACACAGCATACTCTTGAGTAGAGGGTGGGTGTCAGGTTTTGGCTGATAAATGTACTAAAATGGGAATATAATTGAAATGTCAACTTTCAAGTGGTACCACAAAGATGGTTGGAGGTCCACACATCAGAGAATGGAAACTTGAATGGGAATATCTGTTGTTCTAAATTATACTGTCAATCCTCCATAGGAAACCTATTGCATCATAGAAATATAGATAATATTATAGACATTACCATTTAAGTTGACATTCGACGGTGGGTGGACCGGCGGTTATCTTTGTGGTATTAATTATCCTTAAAATAGAAGCCAGGTGTGTGTGCCGACGATTTACACTGACAATGGCTTGAGGCCAAAATGTTTGCGTTTTGTTTTCACCTTTTAATTTATGCAGTTTCTTGCACTATGATTTTTTGGGCACCAGGATGTTTTAATTAATATATTTATTTTGCATTCAAGCCTCAGTTTTTGATTTATTCCTTTAATCAACAGTGCATGGGTCTCTAACTTTTCTGGTAGTAATTAATTAAAATGTCAATTCAATTTAAATTTCAATGGTGAACCAGCTAAATTGCGGTGGTATGAAGGGATGGGTCAATTCTATGAATTATATTTCTATGATTGAAATGACACCCACCCTGTAATCAAGATCATGTTGTGTCTCAACACAAAAACCTCAGATGTGAAATAGGTCTAAGCTACAACATATGCAAATCTGAATTGTATAAAATAATAAAGAAATAATCAAAAAGTTTGAAAACACTATTTGTTAGCTTTTAAATTATATCAAACTCAACCATTTATCTTTTCCAGTGATGAAGACATGGATGTCTCATGGTATGGTGGGGTATGCAAAATAGGTAAACTTTGAGCACCTTTATCTCCTGAATGTTTTGTCATTCAGGTCCAAAAAGTCACTTTCTGACCACTTCTTCTATGGGTGTCACGTTCGTTGAGTACAGGGTTGGACCAAGGTGCAGCATGGAATGCATATATGTTTATTAATGAACGACAAAACAACAAAAGCAACGTAACGTGAAGCTCATAATGGCTACACACAAACAAGCCAAACAAGAGTCAAGATCCCACAACATAGGTAGGCAAAATGGCTATCTAAGTATGATTCCCAATCAGAGACAACGATCGACAGCTGCCTCTGATTGGGAACCACACCCGGCCAACATAGAACTACAATAACTAGATCTACACATAGAAATTCACACCCTGACCAAACAGTACCAACCCCCCCCCCCCCCCCAAAAGGTGCAGACTCCGGCCGCAAAACCTAACTTAACAGGGGAGGGTCCGGGTGGGCATCTAGCCTTGGTGGCGGCTCCGGCTCCGGGCGTGACGTCCTCTTCCTTACTGCCTCCCCGTTGCACCCCTGGTCCGGTCTGGACCTCGGCGCGATGCTTCCCCTCTCAGTCCTCCCACGATGCACCAAGCCCTGTCTGGACCCTGGTGTGGGAGGCCCCGACCCTGGAGAGGGGTTGACGTCTGGTTCTGGAGTGGAGCCATTGACCGGAGCTGAACTGGATCACGGTGGAGCGGACTGCTCTGGCTCTGGACTGGAGCAGCTGACCGGGGCTGGACTAGGCACCGGTAGAGCGGACTGCTCTGGCACTGGAGTGGAGCCGCTGACTGGAGCTGAACTGGACCCCGGTGGAGCGGACTGCTCTGGCTCTGGACTGGAGCAGCTGACCAGAGCTAGACTGGGCACTGGTGGAGCGGACTGCTCTGGCACTGGAGTGGAGCAGCTGACTAGAGCTCTACTAAGCACCGGTGGAGAGGACTGCTCTGGCACTGGAGTGGAGCAGCTGACCAGAGCTGTACTGGGCACCGGTGGAGCAGACTGTTCTGGTACCAGCCGTACCGGGCTGGGGACACGCACCACTAGTCTGGTGCGAGGAACAGGCATGGGTCGCACCGGGCTGGGAACACGCACCACTGGTCTGGTGCGAGGAGCAGGCACGGGCCGTGCCGGACTGGAGACACGCACCACTGGTTTGGTACGAGGAGCAGGCACGGGCTGTGCCAGACTGGGAACACGCACCACTGGTCTGGTGAGAGGAGCAGGCACGGGCGTACCGGGCTGGCGACACACACCACTAGTTTGGTGCGAGGAGCAGGTACGGGCCGTACCGGACTGGATATACGCACCACTGGTTGGATGCGGGGAGCAGGTACGGGACATACCGGACTAGCGACACGCACTACTGGCTTGGTGCAGGTACGGGCCGTACCGAACTGGATACACGCACCACTGGTTTGGTGCGGGGAGCAGGTACAGGCCGTACCAGGCTGGAGACACACACACCACTGGTTTGGTGTGGGGAGCATGTACGGGACTGTGGAGGCGTTCTGGAGGTCTGGAGTGTAACGCTGGCACAACCCGTCCTGGCTGGATGCCCACCTTCGCACGGCACGTGCGGTGCGCTGGCACAGGACACACTGGGCTGTGAAGACGCACTGGCGACACAGTGCGTATCTCCGCATAACTTGGGTCCTCAATGACCACTCGCTCCTTCTGTTGCCTGGCCAGTTCCTCTCTCCGTGCATCCACTAATTCCTTCTCCCTAAGGGCCTCCTGCAGCGCCTCCTTTTGAAGGGAGCTCTCCTGCTCTATCCTCGCTATCATCCCCCGTAATGTGGTGGCCTCCTCTCTCAAACTGCTGATCCGAAGGTCTTGGAGGACCTCTAAAATAGCGGCCTCCTCCTCTACAGTCAGCCCTTTCACGGCCTCCTGCTGCTTCGTCGACCACCCCGTGTGCCCCCCCCCCCCCCCAATTTTTTTATTGGGGTTGCCTCTCGGGTCTCCTTCGTCGTTTCGCATTTTGGAGTCGCCGTCGATCCGGACTCCAGCCCTCCTCCATTACCTCACCGTAACGGACGGCTTCCTCCTCTGTAATTTTCCCCCAACCGAGGAGGACATCTACCAACGTTGCTTCCCGCTGAGTCCAGGGTGTTTGCTCCTCCTGGGCACGCTGCTTGGTCCGTTGGTGGTGGGATCTTCTGTCACGTCCGTTGAGTACAGGATTGGACCAAGGTGCAGCGTGGTATGCGTACATGTTTTATTTGTGAATAAACACTTGACAAAATAACAAACAACGAACCGTGAAGTTCTATGGGCTATAACGAAACTAGCCAAACAGAAACAAGATCCCACAACATAGGTAGGCAAAATGGCTGCCTAAGTATGGTTCCCAATCAGAGGCAGCTGTCGATCGTTGTCTGCACCTTGGTCCAATTCTGTACTCAACGGACGTGACAATGGGCAAACATGTATGTAAAGTTTTATTTAAATAAAAAAGGATGCTTTCAAAGTAATTTATTTCAAATGGATTTACCCTATAGAAAAGTACAGGAGAATCTCTTTAAGGGATTTATAGTCATATTATGGAAAATTTAGTTTACCGTATTTTCCGCACTATAAGGCGCACTTAAAAGCCTTTAATTTTCTCAAAAAACGACAGTGCGCCTTATAATCCGGAGCGCCTTATATATGGATTAATTGGTTAATTGGTTGATCAATACTGGTTGTACACGGCGCTCAAGGCGCTCTGTCAAAATGTTTCAGTATGAAAAAACAATAAAAACAATTTAATAATAATGAAATGTTTCAGTACGACTTTGATATTCCCGTGAACCGCACTGTGGAGAAAACGGGGACCAGTACGGTGTCTGTACGCACCACAGGGAATGAGAAGTCATCCTTCACTGTAGTTCTCGCCTGCCAAGCTAATGGCCAGAAACTTCCACCCATGGTTATTTTCAAGAGGAAGACCTTGCCAAAAGAAAACTTACCAGCCGGCGTCGTTATCAAAGCTAGCCCGAAGGGATGGATGGATGAGGAAAAGATGAGTGAGTGGCTGAGAGAAATTTACGTCAAGAGACCGGGTGGCTTTTTCCACACAGCTCCATCCCTATTGATCTACGACTCCATGCGCGCCCATATCACTGATGCTGTCAAAAAACAAGTGAAGCAAACTAATTCGGAGCTTGCCGTCATTCCGGGTGGATTAACTAAAGAACTCCAGCCGCTAGATATCGGTGTCAACAGGGCGTTCAAAGTTAGACTGCGAGCTGTGTGGGAGCAGTGGATGACAGAAGGCGAACACACGTTCACCAAGACGGGGAGACAGCGCCAGGCGACTTACGCCACTATCTGCCAATGGATCGTGGATGCCTGGGCTGATATATCAGTCTCAACTGTGGTCCAAGCTTTCACGAAGGCAGGAATAATCTCTGAACTGCCAGGCAACAGCATCGACACTGACTCGGATAATGACGAGAGGGATCCGGGCAGGTTGGATGCCATAGTCGCCCAACTGTTCAATTCGGACACTGAAGAAGAAGAATTCGAGGGATTCGTGGACGGGGAATGAACTGAAAAAGTGAGCTTTACGTGTTATACGTAACTGAACAATGTTGAGTTATGCACTAACGTTTGATTTAGTGGTATCAGAATGTTTCTTTTACTACGTGTTTACTGAATCAGGGAAAAGTTCCCCTCCACGTTTGGGAGAAGAGTGAGCAAGGCTGGGAGATATTGTTTGAACAACGTTACCATGGGAGTGAACGGAGTTGTCAGAACGCTTAATAAAGTTTGACTTTATCTGACTGTTTTGTTGACATTCCCTTTAGCACAGCTACATCTAGTGGATGCATAACGCAACCCCAGTCAAACGTTTGACTGCAGTATCTTCTATTCTATGCGCCTTATATTCCGGTGCGCCCTATATATGAAAACAGTTCTAAAATAGGCCATTCATTGAAGGTGCGCCTTATAATCTGGTGCGCCTTATAGTGCGGAAAATACGGTACATTTTTGGAGGAGGGGCTTGTTCTATTTTGGTTAAGTTTTGAAAGTGCTACAATCCTCATTGATATTTAGTCAAAGTGTTGTTTGTCTTTGGGTTTTACCTTTTTGACATTTGGCTAATTTACTGTAAATAAAATTGATTTGTAGGACTTTCAATTAAATGGAATTGAAAAACCTATGAATGAAAAACACCTATGAATTGAATGCCTTATTATTTGAGTGGTCTGTATACTGCAATTCAGCTTTAAGCTGCAAATGTGTACACAATTAAGTAAACTTGAATCTCTCTCTTTATTCGCCCCCCTCCCTCACCCTTCTCTACCTCTCTCACTTCCCATCCCTATCTCTCTCTGCTGCTGTGCCTTCAGCTACCAAAGCAGTGGGACCCCCATGGTAGTCCCCAGACTTGCTTGTCAGCCCCGGTGCTTCCCTCCGGCACACCCATCTCTACCCTGCCACAGCATCGCACCTCGGTCCCCGACTCCACGGAGGGCTTCAACCTCAACAAACCCGACCCATACGACCTCTACGAGAAGTCCAGGGCCATCTACGAGAGTAGGCGTGAGTATTGTTACATTGTGTAAGGTAAAGTTGCCACTAGACGCTGCCCTTGGGTACGTTTTGGATTTTACCCACTAATGGGAGGAAATAATGATTGGGGAGGGGAAGCTGATCGTTGGATCTGTACCTAGGGGAAACTTCACCCCGGACCGAGGACCACACTTCCTCTTCCTGGTTCTGCACTGGTGGTTTATAGGAGATGAAGTATTTTCCTTAACTGAGAAGATGTGGCAATGTAATGTCAGTTTTGTCCAGTAGTGGCAGAAGTTAGATCCACAACAACCAAAAACAAAAACCAACAACCACATTTTTTTTTTTTTTTATGTTTTTTATTTCACCTTTATTTAACCAGGTAAGCCAGTTGAGAACAAGTTCTCATTTACAACTGCGACCTGGCCAAGATAAAGCAAAGCAGTGTGATAAAAACAACAACACAGTGTTACATATGGTTTAAAACAAAACATAAAGTCAAAAATACAACAGAAAATGTATATATACAATGTGTGCAAATGTAGCAAGTTATGGAGGTAAGGCAATAAATTGGCTATAGTGCAAAATAATTACAATTAGTATTAACACTGGAATGATAGATGTGCAAGAGATGATGTGCAAATAGAGATACTGGGGTACAAATTAGCAAAATAAATAACAATATGGGGATGAGGTAGTTGGGTGGGCTAATTTCAGATGGGCTGTGTACAGGTGCAGTGATCGGTAAGGTGCTCTGACAACTGATGCTTAAAGTTAGTGAGGGAGATAAGAGTCTCCAGCTTCAGAGTTTTTTGCAATTCGTTCCAGTCATTAGCAGCAGAGAACTGGAAGGAATGGCGGCCTAAGGAGGTGTTGGCTTTGGGGATGACCAGTGAGATATACCTGCTGGAGCGCAGACCACGGGTGGGTGTTGCTATGGTGACCAATGAGCTAAGATAAGGCGGGGATTTGCCTAGCAGTGATTTATAGATGGCCTGGTGCCAGTGGGTTTGGTGACGAATATGTAGTGAGGACCAGCCAACAAGAGCGTACAGGTCACAGTGGTGGGTAGTATATGGGGCTTTGGTGACAAAACGGATGGCACTGTGATAGACTACATCCAATTTGCTGAGTAGAGAGTTGGAGGCTATTTTGTAAATGACATCGCCGAAGTCAAGGATCGGTAGGATAGTCAGTTTTACGAGGGCATGTTTGGCAGCATGAGTGAAGGAGGCTTTGTTGTGAAATAGGAAGCCAATTCTAGATTTAACTTTGGATTGGAGATTCTTAATGTGAGTCTGGAAGGAGAGTTTACAGTCTAACCAGACACCTAGGTATTTGTAGTTGTCCACATACTCTAGGTCAGACCCGTCGAGAGTAGTAATTCTAGTCGGGTGGGCGGGTGCCAGCAGCGTTCGATTGAAGAGCATGCATTTAGTTTTACTAGTGTTTAAGAGCAGTTGGAGGCTACCGAAGGAGTGTTGTATGGCATTGAAGCTCGTTTGGAGGTTTGTTAACACAGTGTCCAATGAAGGGCCAGATGTATACAAAATGGTGTCGTCTGTGTAGAGGTGGATCTGAGAGTCACCAGCAGCAAGAGCGACATCATTGATATACACAGAGAAAAGAGTCGGCCCAAGAATTGAACCCTGTGGCACCCCCATAGAGACTGCCATAGGTCCAGACAACAGGCCCTCCGATTTGACACATTGAACTCTATCTGAGAAGTAGTTGGTGAACCAGGCGAGGCAGTCATTTGAGAAACCAAGGCTATTTAGTCTGCCAATAAGAATGTGGTGGTTGACAGAGTCGAAAGCCTTGGCCAGGTCGATGAAGATGGCGGCACAGTACTGTCGATTATCGATTGCGGTTATAATATCGTTTAGGACCTTGAGCGTGGCTGAGGTGCACCCATGAACAGCTAGGAAACCGGATTGCATAGCGGAGAAGGTACGGTGGGATTCAAAATGGTTGGTGATCTGTTTGTTAACTTGGCTTTCAAAAACTTTCGAAAGGCAGGGCAGGATGGATGTAGGTCTGTAACAGTTTGACATATATGACATATTCAGATAATGGTTACACTGCATGTGAAGACTGAATATGCAATGAGTAGAATTTGTACAGGTCTGTCTTTTTTCTTATTCAGTCTATGAAGGATATTGATCTCTCAATCCTGATAGATTACAAATCAGTGCTGCATTCTCTCCTCTCTTGGCCACAATACTCTGTGTTCGTGGGGGAATTCTCTGCATTCAAATTCTTTCCTCCTCTCTTTTTGCCTCCCTTCCTCTCTCTCACCTGTCTCTCTGTATGTCTCCACCCTCTTTTTATCATTGTTTTCTCTACTCATTTCCACATTTCTCTTCCTCTCCTTCGCTATCCCTCTCCCTTCCCTTTCCTTCCTCATCCACGCCCTCTCTCTCCATTCCTCTCCCCCCCCCCCCCCTCTCTCCCCCCTCCCCTCCCCCCTCTCTCCCTACCATCCCTTTCTCTCCCTCTCTGTGCCTCCCTCCCTCCCTTTCTCTCTTTCCCTCCCCCTATCAGGTCCAGAGTACCAGGAGGTGGAAGTTCACCTGTTGAGAGAGAAGACTGGGTTTGGCTTCCGCATCCTGGGGGGAGACGAGGCCGTGCAGGCTGTGAGTCCGGACGCCCGCGACAAGGCTCGTATGGGCGGGCTGGACAACACACACCATTATACACACCTAACACGTCTAACCTCATTTAACACACCTGCTGCCTGCTGCTGCCTACACACCTAACACCATGTAATACACACCTAACCTAATTTATACAACGGGTGGGTCTAAACCTGAATGCTGATTGGTTAAAACCGCATTCCAGCCGATGTCTATTCCACAAGTTACCACCGGCTAAATCTATGACGTTAAAATGACTATTCACTTTGTTCCATCTGACTGTGCAATCCACTGTCTTATCAGCCCAGCCAGGCAATTTAAAAACTTGATCTCCACTATAAAAAGCATCTAGACATTATCTCACATTTCTTTTAGACTAACATTTAGTTTTCAACAGCATATATTTGTATAAACCTTGCTGTCTGTCTCTCCGACATTTGCAACATTGTTTCAATATTCAAATTGATCTCCAGCTGTCCCATAGTAATGAACTTGTCAGGAGTCGGGACGAGACAGACAGGCAGGCAGTGTTTCTCAACCAGTCGAAATCAATCAGCTGGCATCATTTTTATGGATATATACAAAGAAATGTAAATTGAAAAAGGGTAAAACGAAACCAAGTGCAGCTAGTTTGCAGTCTCTCCAGCTTTAGTTTGAAGTGATTGTGTTAGCTGTGTTGTTGGATAGCTCCTTTGAAAAGCAGAGTCCTGAAATTGCGCTTCATTAGCTCATTGTTATGGATGTATCCAAATAAATGTCTCTAGAAAACAGCATATGCAAATGCAGCTACTTTGCTGTTATTCTGGCTTCACTTTTTGACGTGACTGTAAGTTAGCCATAGTTGGCTAGCAAGCAAGCAAGGGATAAGAACGTTGCCAGCCAGTATGGCAATGGAACATTTCGAACGAACGACTGGGTCGCGTCAATAGATACAGAATAAAAAGACTGGGTCACGTCTCTGGCAACCGAACCGATAGAACGGACGACCAGCCGGCTTGGGTAGCAACCCTAGATTTGTGTCGGGACTATATCTCGTGGAAGGATGAAATAGTATGAATAAATTAATCACAATAAAGTTTTTAATGAAAATATATCAATCATTATTTGAATATATTGGTAACCCGTTGTATAAAAGTGATTTTGACCTCGAAGCCGGTATTTGGAGGACATATTGGCACGACTTCGTCTTGGGCCTAACAATACCCGTGCCAATATATCCTCCAAACACCGGCATCTCTAGCATTATCACTTAAATAATACACACCTAACACCATAATACCTGTCTACACCATAATGCACACCTAATGTCATCTTACACATCTAACCAACTTAGAGGTCCACTATTATATATTGTTTACGACCCAACTGATTTCAAATCAAAATGCAAGTTATAGATATGTAATTCTCATTGAAAGTAAGTCTTATAAGCGGTACATCAGATCTATATGCAATATTTTTGTATTTTTTTGTTGCTACACAACGTTTTGCAACAGTGTGGCCCACTGAACAGGTCCCATAGAATTCAACTATGTTTATTTCTTCCCACCCAGCACACCTATAAATGTGCTGCTAATATAGATTGTCGTTGAACAGATTGTGATCGGGGCGATCATAGAGAATACTCCTGCGGAACGCGACGGACGTCTTCGGCCCGGGGACGAGCTCATCTCCGTGGATAAGATGGTGGTTGCCGGGAAACCACACAGATACGTGATCGACCTGATGCACGCCGCCGCACGCAATGGTCAGGTCAGCCTGACGGTCCGGAGGAGAGTCCACTTCCTCAGTGAGTAGTATTCACTACAATGTATAAACTAATCACTACTATACTATATAGTACACTATACACACACTATGCCAGTGGCGGTCTGTGCCGTTTAAGATGAGGGAGTACAATTGTATTTATTTAATTGCAGCATATTGGATGACTGTCATTCATATTCCAGTCACCCAGTTCAATGTAACAGCGATAGGTTTAGGCTACTACATTATACTCAAATGTTCCCTATATACCCATCATGAGGTTGCTACAATTAGCCTATGAATAAAAGTTTACAAAGTAGGTGCACACAGGCCGAGAAAAATTTGAGCTGACAGACAGTGACACATGGACAGACAGTGACACATTCAATACTGCCTTGTACACTTTTGCCTGCATCTAGCTGATATAGGGTGCAATCATTAGTCCAACAGTTGCAAATGAGAGTTTCTATTGGACAAATTCAGGTATGTTCATCCGCGTTTTGTTCCGTTTAAAAATATTTTCCTACAGAATCGGCAGAATTAAAACACCCCTGATCACACGTAAACACAGTTCACTTTCATAGCAGCCATGTTGTATTCCTTCTCGTATCTATGCGCTCTCCTCCTCTCACCTTGTTCCTTCACTTGTGGACTTCACTGCACAAACACATCAGCTGTACAGTGGCTTGCGAAAGTATTCACCCCCCTTGGCATTTTTCCTATTTTGTTGCCTTACAACCTGGAATTAAAATAGATTTTTTTTTTTTTGGGGGGGGGGGGGGGGTTGTGTCATTTGATTTACACAACATGCCTACCACTTTGAAGATGCAAAATATTTTTTGGGGTGAAACAAACAAGAAATAAGACAAAAAAAAAACAGAAAACTTGAGCGTGCATAACTATTCACCCGCCCAAAGTCAATACGATGTAGAGCCACCTTTTGACGCAATTACAGCTGCAAGTCTCTTGGGGTATGTCTCTATAAGCTTGGCACATCTAGCCACTGGGATTGTTTCCCATTCTTCAAGGCAAAACTGCTTCAGCTCCTTCAAGTTGGTTGGGTTCTGCTGGTGTACAGCAATCTTTAAGTCATACCACAGATTCTCAATTGGATTGAGGTCTGGACTTTGACTAGGCCATTCCAAGACATTTAATTGTTTCCCCTTAAATGACTCAAGTGTTGCTTTAGCAGTATGCTTAGGGTCATTGTCCTGCTGGAAGGTGAACCTCCGTCCCAGTCTCAAATCTCTGGAAGACTGAAACAGGTTTCCCTCAAGAATTTCCCTGTATTTAGCGGCATCCATCATTCCTTCAATTATGATCAGTTTCCCAGTCCCTGCCGATGAAAAACATCCCCACAGCACGATGCTGCCACCACCATGCTTTACTGTGGGGATGGTGTTCTCGGGGTGATGAGAGGTGTTGGGTTTGCGCCAGACATAACGTTTTCCTTGATGGCCAAAAAGCTCGATTTTAGTCTCATCTGACCAGAGTACCTTCTTCCATATGTTTGGGGAGTCTCCCACATGCCTTTTGGTGAACACCAAACGTGTTTGCTTATTTTTTTCTTTAAGCAATGGCTTTTTTCTGGCCACTCTTCCATAAAGCCCAGCTCTGTGGAGTGTACGGCTTAAAATTGTCCTATGGACAGATACTCCAATCTCCGCTGTGGAGCTTTGCAGCTCCTTCAGGGTTATCTCTTGGTGCCTCTCTGATTAATGCCCTCCTTGCCTGGTCCGTGAGTTTTGGTGGGCGGCCCTCTCTTGGCAGGTTTGTTGTGGTGCCATATTCTTTCAATTTTTTTATAATGGATTTAATGGTGCTCCGTGGGATGTTCAAAGTTTCAGATATTTTTTTATAGCCCAACCCTGATCGGTACTTCTCCACAACGTTGTGCCTGACCTATTTGGAGAGCTCCTTGGTCTTCATGGTGCCGCTTGCTTGGTGGTGCCCCTCGCTTAGTGGTGTTGCAGACTCTGGGGCCTTTCAGAACAGGTGTATATATACATTTGACATTTTAGTCATTTAGCAGACGCTCTTATCCAGAGCGACTTACAGTTAGTGAGTGCATACATTTTTTCATACTGGTCCCCCGTGGGTATCGAACCCACAACCCTGGCGTTGCAAGCGCCTTGCACTACCAACTGAGCTACACAGGACTACATACTGAAATCATGTGACAGATCATGTGACACTTAGATTGCACACAGGTGGACTTTATTTAACTAAATATGTGACTTCTGAAAGCAATTGGTTGCACCAGATCTTATTTAGGGGCTTCATAGCAAATGGGGTGAATACATATGCACGCACCACTTTTCCATTATTTATTTTGTAGAATTTTTTGAAACAAGTAGTTTTTTTCATTTCACTTCACCAATTTGGACAATTTTATGTATGTCCATTACATGAAATCCAAATAAAAATCAATTTAAATTACAGGTTGTAATGCAACAAAATAGGAAAAATGCCAAGGTAGATTAATACTTTTTCAAGGCACTGTATGTGACCAGGCGAAAAAACCTTTCCAAGCCAAATCATATCATAACCACTACACATAGCCTACATCGTTGTCACCATATTAGCTAAAGTAATGTCATAGTCAACATATCTTATTGAACTAACATGTTAGTAAACCCGATACAATCATGCAGTAACGTTACAGTGTACTGTCAGTAAGCAGTTATACTGGCGGCCCCCGGCGACAATAAATTATTAAAAGCTTATCTTGACTTGGAAGAGTTCCAGTCTTGTGTTGGATAGTCATAGCCAGCTAGCTATCCATCTGTTTGAGCAGGGTGTTTCAGTAGGCTAAACTAGCTAGCTGCATATGCTAGCTAAGTAAGTGAAAAGTGACAATATCTCTCTCTCTCACTCTTGCTACTCCTTCATTTTGGAATACATTAATTTGTTAAAAACATTTCCTCTATTGTCTTTCTCTCTCTTTGAGTCAACTACTCACCACATTTTGCACTGCAGTGCTAGCTAGCTGTAGCTTATGCTTTCAGTACTAGATTAATTATCTGATCCTTTGATTGGGTGGACAACATGTCAGTTCATGCTGCAAGACCTCTGATAGGTTGAAGGATGTCCTCCGGAAGCTGTCTTAATTACTGTGTAAGTATATGGAAAGTGGTGAGAAACATGAGCCTCCTAGGTTTTGTTTTGAAGTCAGTGTACCCAGAGGAGGACAGAAGCTACATAGTGCTGTTGAGGCTACTGTAGACCTTCATTGCAAAATAGTGTGTTTTAATCAACTATTTGGTGACATGTGATTATATTTAGTGTAGTTTTATCTAAAAGGATAACTTTTTAAATGTTTGACGATTTTTATTCTTATGAAATTCACTGAGCAGGATGGTCCTCTATACACATTATACAACGGCCAGATCAGCCTGATGGTGGAGAGTCCACTTCCCTGGTGAGAAGGGTACGTAGTATAGAGGGGGTAGAAAAAAAGTCAACTTTAACCTCTCTCTCTCTCTCTCTCTGTCTCTCTCTCGCTTTTTCTCTCGCTCTCTGCTGCCCTCTGTAGGTGAGGTGTTAGGGATGAACGGCCGTTGCCCGGGCTATGTGTCCACGCAGCACAGCTCCCCGCGCAGCGACGCCGCCTCAGCTTCCTGTCCTGTAACCCCCGGCAATGTCCCGCCACCGTCCACCGCCTCCCCTCCGGAGGGCGCCGTCCCCCTGTGTACCAGTGATGTCATCATCCACCGCAAGGAGAACGAGGGCTTCGGCTTTGTCATCATCAGCTCGCTGAACCGACCGGAGAACACAGCTGTCATCAGTGAGTCACACGATGTCTCTCTCAAGTGCCATAGAAATAGAATCACCAGAGTAAAACTACTAAAGTAATTATATTTATATGTCTCACGCTAAGGGTTGTTCTAGAATAGAACAGGATGGATGCTCCAATTCCAAGTAACAGTCCATTATGTAGTAGACCATTTGGAATTTTCTGTTAATTGATAATTACACCACACCTCTCCGTTGTGTTTTCAAGTTAGCCAAGAGGGGAGATAAACCCCTCTCGCCATGGTTTAACACTTGTAGTAACTCAGAAAACAGCTACCCCTCCTCTTGGCCGGTCCTTACCCTTCGATGTTTGCAGATCTGTGAGGTGGAAGCAATATGGTGGAAGCTTTAGCACTACACTGTAGTAAAAATATACAGTACCTATCCAGACCCTTCAGACAAGCTAACATCGAGAGTTTAGTACCAAGGGGTAAGGCAGCGTTTCCCAAACTAGGTCCTGGGGACTACAAGCAGTTCATCAAGGAGGCATTCTCCTATTTTCATTTCATGTTGTCTACTATCTGTGATAAACACTCCCCTCTCAAAAAGTACCGGGTAAGAGGTTGAGACAATCCCTGGTTTACAGAGGAATTAACTTATTTGATCCATAAACGAAATGTGACTCACAACCTGGATTTGGTCTTATGTAGCAACAATTGAAATGCTGTTTTTTTACATTGGATAAAAGTAGAGACTCAGAGCTACAAAATGGTATATCATACACTGAATATTGAGGAACAATGGGAAAGTAATTCTGCTTTGAAAGTTTATAAACTTGTAAACTCACTTTTGAGAAAATGGCATTTGAATGTTTTGGTATCTATCTTTTTTGTCTACACCCATTCAGCATCGTTCACACCCTCTTAAGCTTTAACCCCACCCATCTCTTTCGCTCTCAGAGCGTTCAGAGCGCACACTTGACGCTCTGGCCGATGATTTGTTTTCCTCTGGATAACATGAAAACAGCCTAAACAGCTCTGCTGGCAACAAGTTCATTACGCTTTTATGCCTATGTTTACTGACACAGGCCATATTCAACGTGTGTTGTACACTTTAGCATAACCCTCCCGTTGTCCTAGGGTCAAAATGACCCGCCACTGTGTTGAACCAACTTTATTTAAATTTTATATTTTTTGGATCATTTGTGAGAAGGAGTCAGTGATACTTTCTTTAAAGTCTCACTGCCTCCTTCTCACAAATGATCCCAAAAATATAAAAATTTAATAAAGTTGGTTCAACACAGTGGCGGGTCATTTTGACCCTAGGACAACGGGAGGGTTAAGACATGTACAGTGACGGAAAAAAGTATTTGATCCCCTGCTGATTTTGTACGTTTGCCCACTGACAAAGAAATGATCAGTCTATAATTTTAATGGTAGGTTTATTTGAACAGTGAGAGACAGAATAACAACAAAAAATCCAGAAAAACGCATGTCAAACATTTTATAAATTGATTTGCATTTTAATGAGGGAAATTAGTATTTGACCCCCTCTCAATCAGAAAGATTTCTGGCTCCCAGGTGTCTTTTATACAGGTAACGAGCTGAGATTAGGAGCACACTCTTAAAGGGAGTGCTCCTAATATCAGCTTGTTACCTGTTTAAAAGACACCTGTCCACAGAAGCAATCAATCAATCTGATTCCAAACTCTCAACCATGGCCAAGACCAAAGAGCTCTCCAAGGATGTCAGTGACAAGATTGTAGACCTACACAAGGCTGGAATGGGCTACAAGACCATTGCCAAGCAGCTTGGTGAGAAGGTGACAACAGTTGGTGCGATTATTTGCAAATGGAAGTAACACAAAATAACTGTCAATCTCCCTCAGCCTGGGGCTCCATGCAAGATCTCACCTCGTGGAGTTGCAATGATCATGAGAACGGTGAGGAATCAGCCCAGAACTACACGGGAGGATATTGTCAATGATCTCAAGGCAGCTGGGACCATAGTCACCAACAAAACAATTAGTAACACACTACGCCGTGAAGGACTGAAATCCTGCAGTGCCCGCAAGGTCCCCCTGCTCAAGAAAGCACATATACAGGCCCGTCTGAAGTTTGCTAATGAACATCTGAATGATTCAGAGGAGAACTGGGTGAAAGTGTTGTGGTCAGATGAGACCAAAATTGAGCTCTTTGGCATCAACTCAACTCGCCGTGTTTGGATGAGGAGGAATGCTGCCTATGACCCCAAGAACACCATCCCCACCGTCAAACATGGAGGTGGAAACATTATGCTTTGGGGGTGTTTTTCTGCTATGGGACAGGACAACTTTGCCGCATCAAAGGGACAATGGATGGGGCCATGTACCATCAAATCTTGGGTGAGAACCTCCTTCCCTCAGCCAGGGCATTGAAAATGGGTTGTGGATGGGTATTCCAGCATGACAATGACCCAAAACACACGGCCAAGGCAACAAAGGAGTGGCTCAAGAAGCAGCACATTAAGGTCCTGGAGTTGCCTAGCCAGTCTCCAGACCTTAATCCCATAGAAAATCTGTGGAGGGAGCTGAAGGTTCGAGTTACCAAATGTCAGCCTCGAAACCTTAATGACTTGGAGATGACCTTCAAAGAGGAGTGGGACAAAAATCCCTCCTGAGATGTATGCAAACCTGGTGGCCAACTACAAGAAACATCTGACCTCTGTGATTGCCAACAAGGGTTTTGCCACCAAGTACTAAGTCATGTTTTGCAGAGGGGTCAAATACTTATTTCCCTCATTAAAATGCAAATCAATTTATACCATTTTTGACATGCGTTTTTCTGGATTTTTGTTGTTGTTATTCTGTTTCTCACTGTTCAAATAACCCTACCATTAAAATTATAGACTGATATGTCTTTGTCAGTGGGCAAACGTACAAAATCAGCAGGGGATCAAATACTTTTTTCCCTCACTGTAGTTAGCTAGCTAGGTAAACAACGTGTAAGATCACACACGTCACATAACGTTAGCTAACAAGCCAGCCAGATAACATTAGCTAGTTACACAACAATGAACATAGTGCCAAATCATGCCGTTACTACCCTGCATTAATCTGCTGGGAGCTAACCAACCAGGTTCAGTGTTAGCTAGCTAACATTAGGCTCTAACTAGCGAAGCAAATGGCTCTGGGATACGAATAATAATGTCATACATGTAACAGTAGCTAGGGAGCCAGCCAGCTAACGTTATCTAGCTAGCTAACAGTACACTTTAGCTGAAGACATGTAGCTCGCTAGCTAAATAAACAATGAACCTAGCTAAGGAAACAATGTGTAAGATCACACACGTCATGTAACGTTAGCTAACGAGCCAGCCAGCTAATGTTAGCTAGTTAAACAACAATGAACATAGTGCCAAATCATGTCTCTACTACCCTGCATGAATCTGCTGGGAGCTAACCAACCAGGTTCAATGTTAGATATCTATCTTACCCGTATACATCATCATGCATGATGGACGCGTCTCCCTGTCACGGATGCCATGTATGGTTGCCTTTAGTTTGAAGATGTAATCCGGAGACAGGTGTTTTCACCATCTCTTTAGCTATCATACTCTAATTCCACTGATTTCAAAACTCGATCCTCCAGAAAGTGGAGAGTAACACTTATGCAGTTCTACTAAGCAATATATATATTTTTTTAAAGCCGCATTAGACAGAATTACCTACACAGACTGACCAGCTCAAATAGACAGAAGCCTTATATATGGCAGACCAATCCAAACTCCTCTCTCGGCATGTCCAGCCCACTCATTATCTCAGCAAAACATGGCTAGTGGGAAGTTTGCTGTCTTTTTCTGTTGCTTAACCAACCAGGCTTGTAATTTAACAATTGTATTTACAGATGGCATACACGTTTGTTATTAAGGCACATGAAAGTTCACATATTCCAGAAGGCATTTCTGGCAAAAAACGCATTTTGATTTATTTTTTTTACGTTCAAATGGCTCTCCTGTGAAGTTGTGACTTGTGACATACGCCTAGTTTCATGAAACGGGTCACAAATACACAATGGGCCAAAGCCAGAAAGTGTAACTCCCAGGCTGAATGACAGTTATTCAGGGCACTGAGAAATAAGTGCACCTTGTTAATATGGAAATGCAAATCTAGCTTCTATTATGAATCTACCAAGGCAAACATCAATAACCTGACCAAATTATGGAAAAACATTAAGTCCATGAATGCTAACATGAACTCTTCTGGTCTTCCGCTGGAATTGACCTCAAATTCAATGGACTTGACAGACAAGAATAAACTGCTTGACATGTTTAATGAGCATTTTGCAAAGGCTGGGCATCTATTTGATTTTACCGAAATTGATCTTTCAGAAGTTGTAAAGGCACTCAAATCTATTGATATGAACAAAATGGCTGGCCCGGATGAATTTAAGCCTTATTTTGTTTAAAGTGGTGCAGAGATCATTGCTGCCAGTCTCACTCACACTGTATTGGCGAGTAATATGATTCCAAAAGTCTGGAAAGCAGCCTACATCACCCCTTTAAATAAGGGTGGAGGTCCATCCCAGTTGGATAACTATCGTCCCATATCTAAACTGTCTGCACTTGCAAAGATTTGGAAAACCTGGTGAACTCACAGTTTATGATAACTCTGTGTTATCTCAATTCCAGTCAGGTTTTAGAGCCAAGCATAATACAATTACTGTGATAACTAAGGTTGTAGGTGATATTCTAGATGTTCAGGACAAGAAATATCATTATGTTTCACTTTTTATTGACTTATTGAAGGCCTTTGACACTATTGACCATGCCCTGCTGTTGTATAGACTAAAAAAGGTTGGTTTAAGTGTTGATGCATTGGATTGGTTCCAAAACTACCTTTCTGACAGAACACGGTGTGTAGCACAGGAGGGTTTGAAATCTGAGTTTCGAAGGCTTACAAAAGGAGTTCCCCAGGGCTAAATTTTAGGTCTGATCCTTTTTACACTGTATATAAATGATATAGGGAAGACTGTTGACTCTGCAAATCCCCATCTGTATGCTGATGACCCGATTATTTATTCTAGCGCATCTAATATTGAGAAGGCTTTTCCGGACGCTGATCAAAAGCAATTTTCGATTTTAAACAAAATGTACAGTTTCCTCTTCTCTGAAAGTAGACAGAAGGAGTCACTTCCAGATTTTAACTCTAAAATGCCAGCAAATGTATAGGGTCACCTCCTAAAAGTGTCTTGGGATTTGGCTAGATGAAAATCTGAATTTTAGACAGCACATTGATAACTTGAAATAGTTTATTTTATTTTAGGAACAAAGCACTTTTTATCGGTTCTGGATTATGGTGATATTGTCTATATGCAGGCCTTAGCAAGTATGTTAAAAACTCTGGACACAGTGTATCATGGTGCTTTAAGATTTATCACACATGCTAGATCACTCACCAATCACTGTGTATGTGTATGCCATGGTGCAATGTACCTCTCTCTCCACCAGGAGGCTAAAGCACTGGTACACTTTTGTGTACAAGGCATTGTTAAGGCAACTCCTTTTGTATCTCTTTTCCTTAAGGCGTCAGCATGCATCATTTCGGCTGGCGCCTTGCCAAACTCAGCTAGCCGAACCGAACGAGTGTGCTCGCATACACACTTAAAAGACCTTCGCTTGAAAATTTAGAAAAAAATGGCACTGTTTGTCCATTTTGAGACGACATAGCCAAATAGTCAGAATTCATCTAAGAACTCAGGAAGTCTGTCATTAATTGTAGTCGCGCAATTTTACATCTAACTAATGGTGCAGTAATTCTCAATGAAAAATGTGTATGAAAACGAGTCGTCTCTCGTTGAATGACAATAAAGACTTTATTGAAGAATCCCTACTGTTGACCAATGTCACGAGGGTCTATGTCGTCTAAGTATGACCAAGGCGCAGCGTGTCCAAGAAACATGACTTTATTATTTCAAAGTCTGGAACAAAACAACAAAACAAGACCGATACGTGAAGTCCTCTGCAACACTGACAGAACTAAGAACAAAAACCCACAATTCCCACAAGAAAACATACAGAATAAATATGGCTCCCAATCAGAGATAACGAGCCGACAGCTGACACTCGTTACCTCCGATTGGGAGTCAATGACCAAACCTAGAAATACACACAACAGAACTACCAACATAGAAATACACCCAAATGCCCAACATAACCAAACCAAAACCCAACAACACAAAATACACCCTGGCTCAAATACAAACGTCCCGGAGCCAGAGTGTCACAGTACCCCCCCCTAAAGGTGCGACCTCCGGGCGCACCAGCATACAGTCTAGGGGAGGGTCTGGGTGGGCGTCTGTCCACGGTGGCGGTTCTGGCCCTGGTCGTGGTCCCCACCCCACCTTAGTCACTATCCGCTTCCGTAGCCTCCTCCCCATGACCACCCCCCAACTAAACCCCACTGGATTAAGGGGCGGCACCGGACTAAAGGGCAGCACCGGACTAAGGGGCAGCACCGGACTAAGGGGCAGTACCGGATTAAGGGGCAGCACCAGGATAAGGGGCAGCACCGGGCTAAGGGACAGCACCGGACTCAATGGCAGATCCTGGCTGGCTGGCTCTGGCGGGTCCTGGCTGGACGGCTCTGGCGGATCCTGGCTGGACGGCTCTGGCGGATCCTGGCTGGACGGCTCATGGCTGGCTGAAGGATCTGGCTGCTCATGGCTGGCTGACGGATCTGGCTGCTCATGGCTGGCTGACGGATCTGGCTGCACATGGCTGGCCGACGGATCTGGCTGCTCATGGCTGGCTGAAGGATCTGGCTGCTCATGGCTGGCTGACGGATCTGGCTGCTCATGGCTGGCTGACGGATCTGGCTGCTCATGGCTGGCCGACGGATCTGGCTGCTCATGGCTGGCTGACGGATCTGGCTGCTCATGGCTGGCTGACGGATCTGGCTGCTCATGGCTGGCGGAAGGCTCTGGCTGATCCTGTCTGGCGGAAGGCTCTAGCGGCTCCGGTCTGGCGGACGGCTCTGAAGGCTCATGGCAGACGGGCGGCTTAAGCGCCTTTGGGCAGACGGGCAGTTCAGGCCCCGTTGGGCAGACGGCAGACTCTGGCCGTCTGAGGCGCACCGTAGGCCTGGTGCGTGGTGCCGGAACTGGAGGTACCGGGCTGAGGACACGCATCTCAGGGCTAGTGCGGGGAGAAGCAACAGGGTATGCTGGACCCTGGGGACGCACATAAGGGCTAGTGCGGAGAGCCGGAACAGGGCATGCTGGACCCTGGGGACTCACATAAGGCCTAGTGCGGAGAGCCGGAACAGGGCATGCTGGACCCTGGGGACTCACATAACGCCTAGTGCGGAGAGCCGGAACAGGGCATGCTGGACCCTGGGGACTCACATAACGCCTAGTGCGGAGAGCAGCAACAGGACGCACAGGACTCGGGGAACACACAGGAGGCTTGGTGCGTGGTGTAGGCACTGGTGGTACTGAGCTGGAGCGGGGAGGTGGCGCCGGAAATACCGGACCGTGCAGGCTTACAGGCCCCCTTGAGCACTGAGCCTGCCCAACCTTACCCGGGTTGATGCTCCCCGTCGCCCGACCAGTACGGGGAGGTGGAATAACCCGCACCGGCCTATGTGGGCGAACCGGGAACACCATGCGTAAGGCTGGTGCCATGTACGCCGGCCCGAGAAGACGCACTGGTAGCCGGATGCGTTGGGCCGGCTTCATGACTTCTGGCTCAACGCTCACTCTAACCCGGCCGATACGTGGAGCTGGGATGGTGACGCACACCACAGGCGTAGTGCGTAGAGCAGGAACCGGCCGGGCTGGGCTGGCGACGCACATCGTGGACCTGGTGCGTGGAGTAGGAACAGGCCGAGCTGGGCTGGCGACGCACATCGTGGACCTGGTGCGTGGAGTAGGAACAGGCCGGTCCGTACCGGGAACACACACCACTGGCCTTAACTGGGGATCAGGAACGGGCCGGACCGGACTGGTAACACACCTCAGTCTCTCACGCCGTGCCACAACAACTTCCCTCCCTCTACTCGCCAATGGCTCCCGTAATCCGAAAGCCTTCTCTCCACCTCTACCTGTGGCAGCCTCCTGCTGCCCAGCCGCCCAAGCCATGTGCCCCCCCCAAAAAAATATTTGGGGTTGCCTCTCATCCTTCCGACGATGGCCCTGCCGACGCCGTTGCTCCTCTCTCCGTCGCCTCTCCACTGTCTCGCTCCATGGACGGCGATCCATCCCATCCAGGATTTCCTCCCAAGTCCATGACCCTTTTCCGTCCAGTATCTCCTCCCATGTCCATGAATCCTTTATAGGTGGATACTGTTGCCGCTTGACACGCTGCTTGGTCCTATTACGGTGGGTTTTTCTGTCACGAGGGTCTATGTCGTCTAAGTATGACCAAGGCGCAGCGTGTCCAAGAAACATGACTTTATTATTTCAAAGTCTGGAACAAAACAACAAAACAAGACCGATACGTGAAGTCCTCTGCAACACTGACAGAACTAAGAACAAAAACCCACAATTCCCACAAGAAAACATACAGAATAAATATGGCTCCCAATCAGAGATAACGAGCCGACAGCTGACACTCGTTACCTCCGATTGGGAGTCAATGACCAAACCTAGAAATACACACAACAGAACTACCAACATAGAAATACACCCAAATGCCCAACATAACCAAACCAAAACCCAACAACACAAAATACACCCTGGCTCAAATACAAACGTCCCGGAGCCAGAGTGTCACAACCAATCACTGATGAAGAGGCGTAGACTTCGGCTCCGAACTTCGGCTTGCCTCCAGAAAACATATTGTGTGCCCGAACAGTTGACAAATATTTTTCCCGCAATGCGTCCTGGAACAGGCTAAATATATTCAAGTTAGGGGAGTTAGTGTCCTTGCCTGTTTTTAAGACTCTGATCGATGACTGTTTTTGATAGCTGCAGTTGTTTTTAATCTTCAAATGTATCTGTAACTTTTGACACTCTTTTGTGTGTATTTGTTGTTACGTTTTATGTACACGCTGCTATCTCCCTGTTTTGCGTTCTTGCCAGGTTGCTAGGTTTTTAACCTCAATGGGTCTTACCTGGTTAAATAAAGTATAGAACAATAAAAACAAAAACAGGGCTTGACATTAAAGTCTGAAAAGCACTTGCCCATCGCAAGTAAGGGGTATTTTTTGGTTGCCTGAAGATTATTATTACTTGCCCGATTTATTAAATTTTTTAGCTATTTACATGCAGAAGTGCCATATATTGCTTTTCACCTACACATACGGAAGGAATAACAAAGATCAGTACTGGAATTCTTTGTTTTTTGGTTGTTCTCAGAGCAGACTCAACTTGCCCGACTGCCATAAATTGTCTGTCTTTCACTTAAACAATGGGGAGGAACCAGAAGGATCAGTTTTATTCTACTGGAATGACTTTGCAATTTAACTTTTTTTTATCAACTGCCCAATAGAGCAAGCTCTGAGCAGGCTCCACTTGCACGACTGCTCAGTGCACTTGCCCCAGGCAATAAGGCAACCTCTACTGCCAATACCTGTGCACATTTTGTCAATCCCTGTGCACATTTTGGTTTTTGCCCTAGCACTATACAGCTTATTAAAATACCGTATTTTCCGCACTATAAGGCGCACCGGAGTATAAGCCGCAGCAGCTAAATTTAATGATATTGAATGATGTGTACATATATAAGCCGCACTGGACTATAAGCCGCAGGTGTTTTAATGTTTAATTACCATATGTAAGGGTTCGTGCACAGAGGGGATTGTCGGGAAAGAGACAAACTGTCTCGCTCTCGTAATGTCTGTCTGTCTTGCTCTCGTTCTGTCTCTCGTTCTGTCTCTCGTACCACTCTCGGTTCCACTTTTACTTTTGCGCGCTACCTGTCTCACTCTTTTCCGGCCTCCAGCTTTTCCTGCTGGAGCCCGCCGCTTAAAGGTGGGGGGCGCGGACCGGTCATAGAGCCCATAGAGTTAAAGTTGGTGGACTGTAACCTGTAAAATCCATAGATTTAGGAGGTCTTCTAGTGGCCGTTAGCTGTAAAAATCCATAGATTAGCCGCACCGTTATATAAGCCGCAGGGTCGAAAAATTGGAAAAAAGGCGCGGCTTATAGTCCGAAAATTACGGTAATTAACTCATCATCAAGCTTTGATTATTTCAATTAGCTGTGTAGTGCCTAGGGCAAAAACCAAAATGTGCACCCCTTGGGATCCCCAGGACTGAGTTTGGGAAACCCTGGGGTAGGGATAGGGAGCGATTTGGGACCAACAGACGTTAAAACGTTTATTCTGTAATATGTTCCCACAGTGGTTTGTTGAGAAACACACAACACAATATTTAAATCGCACTGGGATCTTCTTCAACTATCCAGTGGGATCAAAACATTGTCTTGTTTGTGTGTGCATCTCAATAAACCACTTGCGGACAACACTTATTTAATTTACAATTTATTTTCTGTCCAGTACTTGACAAGTTTATGTGCATATTTGTCAAAACATGTTCTACTCCCCCTACTAGCTGTGCCCCACAAGATTGGGCGTATCATCGAGGGCAGCCCAGCGGACCGCTGCGGCCGCCTGAAGGTGGGCAACCGGATCCTGGCCGTCAATGGGCAATCCATCATCAGCATGCCCCACGCCGACATCGTCAAGCTCATCAAAGACGCCGGACTCATCGTCACCCTGCACATCATACCAGAGGAAGGTGAGTCAGAGGAAATGAGAGAGAACAGAGAAGAGGGATGGAGGGAGGGAGGGATGGAGAGAGAGAGAGAGAGGAGCAGTGAGTGGAAGAGAGATCTAAAGAAAGAGAGAGTGAATACTCACATGGAATGACCAGAAAATTCTAGATGGTCCATAGATTATTAATGTTTTTTTCTCCAATTGTTTTGGTGCAAATTTCATAGCTGGTCAATTTTCTAAACTCTTAGGACAAAAAAATAATATATGTAACACTTGTAATGCTCCCAGGACTGTCATTGACTTTGAACACGTCTTTCATATTTGAGTCAGTCATGCAAAATCAACATTTATTGTGAAATACCATGAGAACAGCTGGTTTAATTCCCAATACAAAATATTATGATAGACTCACTGCTTGTGAAGTGTTGAATAGAAGGAATTGTAGATTTTGGCTCTAGCTTGCTATTCACAATTCTTTCAAGATTATTTCAAAACAACGTTTTATAATTTGTATCCAATCTATCAGTTGTGAGCATCTTGAGAAAGATGGCAGTGTTTGGCATGACAATGACTGCAATGGAGTTGGCAACCAGGCTTATTAGTGAGCTTGCTGAATGCACAACTCATGTTATTCCCCATACTTCATGCAGATTCTTAATAAGATTGCATTAGCAATCCACTCTTTAAAATCCCCCATACCTCTGGCTTATTATCATTATGCTGACCTTTACTTCTCTTGAGCTGTTTAAGATGGAATCGCCATTCAAACTTTAAATTATTCAGGAGAATTAGGAGCATTTATACATTTTGACAAAACAATTGCACCACCAAAAGAAATAACCAATTACCTGGCATAGATTTGCAAGGACCAGCCCCAGCACTGAATGCTATAAATGTCTTCCTTGTTTCTAGTTCCTGTTCATCTCCTCAGTTTTCAAGTCGCCGTGCTTACCACTCTCTCTTGAAAATAACAAAAGTTGAGTCACCATTTAAACTTTAAACAAGCATGTTGTTTATCAAAATAATTGTGATACTTTTAATACTTTTTAAATATAAGGACTTTTATGCCACCCAATCATTAGGTATCTAACTTACCTTGCAATTCAAACAATTGTTTCGTAGTTGCTTATCAAAATTGTTTAAAATGAATGCAGGCCAAAAAGGATCCTCCCCCTTGAGTGAAACGCATAAATATAAGTGTCTTCTCCCCCAGTCCTTAGAACATCAACAAAGTGCAACCAAGAGACGTCACCTAGACACAAGACTTCACCTAGCCGCTCAGTGTAGACAGAGATCTTACATTTGCTAAACCCTTGACAATGGGAAAAACATTGGCTCTCCTGCTGACCCTACTGGGCTGCCTGGCCATAGCTTTGTCATGTGATCCAGTGAGACCTTGTGACAATGCCAGACAGATTAAAGACCTGCTTAATGGGCAAAGAGCTCTGGATGCCAAGGTCAAGGCCACAAAGACAAAGCTAGAGCTACAGGCCATGACGACAGAACTGAAGAAGCAGATCTCGACACTATATAAACTGAGGCAAGGGTATGATGGGAAATCACATAAGGTGGCAGCTCTGGAAGCCAACCTCAAAGCTACGAAGACAGAAGTCGACGCACTGAAGCGAGAGAATGAAGGTAAATCCAGAGTAAATCTCAGATGATTTTGTATTTGTATTTATTATGGATCCCCATTAGCTGCTGCCAATGCCTCCCATAGTCTGTTCTGGACTTGGGGACTGTGAAGAGACCTCTGGTGGCATGTCTTGTGGGGAATGCATGGGTGTCCGAGCTGTGTGCCAGTAGTTCAAACAGACAGCTCGGTGCATTCAACATGTCAATATCTTCCATAAATACAAGTAGTGATGAAGTCAATCTCTCCTCCACTTTGAGCCAGGAGAGATTGACATGCATATTATTAATGTTAGCTCTCTGTGTACATCCAAGGGCCAGCCGTGCTGCCCTGTTCTGAGCCAATTGTAATTTTCCTAAGTCCCTCTTTGTGGCACCTGACCACACGACTGAACAGTAGTCCAGGTGCGACAAAACTAGGGCCTGTAGGATCAGCCTTGTTTATAGTGCTGTTAAGAATGTGGAGCAGCGCTTTATTATAGACAGACTTCTCCCCATCCTAGCTATTGTTGTATCAATATGTTTTGACCTTGACAGTTTACAATTCAGGGTTACTCCAAGCAGTTTAGTCTCCTCAACTTGCTCAATTTCCACATGATTCATTACAAGATTTAGTTGAGGTTTAGGGTTTCGTAAATGATTTGTCCCAAATACAATGTTTTTAGTTTTTGAAATATTTAGGACTAACTTATTCCTTGCCACCCATTCTGAAACTAACTGCAGCTCTTTGTTAAGTGTTGCAGTCATTTCAGTGGTCTGGTAGCTGACGTGTATAGTGTTGAGTCATCCGCTACAGCTGCCCTGGGGAATTCCTGATTCTACCTGGATTTTGTTGGCAAGGCTTTCATTAAAGAACACCCTCTGTGTTCTGTTAGACAGGTAACTCTTTATCCACAATATAGCAGGGGTGTAAAGCCATAACACATACATTTTTCCAGCAATAGACTATGATGAATAATGTCAAAAGCCGCACTGAAGTCTAACAAAACAGCCCCCACAATCTTTTTATCATCAATTTCTCACAGCCAATCATCAGTCATTTGTGTAAGTGCTGTGCTTGTTGAATGTCCTTCCCTATAAGCATGCTGAAAGTCTGTTTTCAATTTGTTTACTGTAAAATAGCATATTATCTGGTCAAACACCATTTTTTTCCAAAAGTTTACTTAGGGTTGGTAACATCCTGATTGGTTGGCTATTTGAGCCAGTTAATGGGGCTTTACTATTCTTAGGTAGGGGAATAACTTTTGCTTCCCTCCAGGCCTGAGGGCACACACTTTCTAGTAGGCTTAGATTGAAGATGTGGCAATATCGTCCGCTATTATCCTCAGTAATTTTCCATCCAAGTTGTCAGACCCCAGTGGCTTATCATTGTTCATAGACAACAATCATTTTTTCACCTCTTCCACATTTAGTTTACGGAATTCAAAATAACAATGCTTGTCTTTCATAATTTGGTACGATATGCTTGGATGTGTAGTGTCAGTGTTTATTGCTGGCATGTCATGCCTAAGTTTGCTAATCTTTCCAATGAAAAAGTTGAAGTAGTTGGCAATATCAGTGGGTTTTGTGATGAATGAGCCATCTGATTCAATGAATGATGGAGCAGAGTTTGCCTTTTTGCCCAAAATTAAATTAATGGTGCTCCAAAGCTTTTGTTTCATAGTGTAGTTTCTTCTTATTTTTATTCAGTTTAGTCACATGATTTCTCAATTTGCAGTACGTTTGCCCATCTCTTTTGCCTCATCCCTCTCAACCATACAATTTTTAAATTCCTCATCAATCCATGGGAATTGAACAGTTTTTACAGTCCTTTTGTTAATGGGTGCATGCTTATTAGTAACTGGGATAAGCATTTTCATAAATGTGTCAAGTGCAGCGTCTAGTTGCTCGTCATTACACACCACGGACCAACAAATATTCTTCACATCAACAATATAGGAATCACTACAAAACCTATTGTATGACCTCTTAAACACAATATTAGGCCCAGACTTTGGAACTTTGGTTTTCCTAGATATGGCTACTATATTGTGATCACTACATCCAATGGATTTGGATACTGCTTTCAAACAAATTTCTGCAGCATTAGTAAAGATATGATCAATACACGTTGATGATTTCATTCCTGTACTGTTTGTAACTACCCTGGTAGGTTGATTGATAACCTGAACCAGGTAGCAGGTACTAGTTACAGTTTGAAGCTTTCTCCTGAGTGGGCAGCCTGATAAAAGCCAGTCAATGTTTAAATCACCCAGAAAATATACCTCTCTATTGATATCATATACATTATCAAGCATTTCACACGTTATCCAGATACTGACTGTTTGCACTTCGTGGTCTTTAGCAGTTTCCCACCAGAATGGGCTTTAGGTGAGGCAGATGAACCTTTAGCCATATTACTTCAACAGTATTTTACATGAGATCATCTCTAAGCTTTACAGGAATGTGGTTCTGAATATAAACAGACACACCTCCACCTTTGGCATTTCTGTATTTTCTTTAGATCTTATAACCATGTATTGCTACTACTGTATTCTCAAAGGTATTATCTAAGTGAGTTTCAGAGATTGTCAGAATATGAATGTCATCTGTTACTAGCAAATGATTGATTTCATTAACATTGTTTCTTAAGCTACATATGTTAAAGTGGGATGTTTTTAACACTTTTTTGGGATATTTGATTGTTTTTCTTGCTTTACATGGAAGCTTAGCAGAAGTAGACATGCTCAAGTTATTTTTATTAGTGCAGGGTGAGCTGCACACAGTGGACTTCCTACTAGGGCACACCAGCTCAGTGATAACAGTATTACTCTGGTTCATAGGCATATGATTACTGCATACAATAGCTGTAGGATCAGCAGAGGCATTCAGGTCAGTAAGAGGGACATCAATTAGGTTACTTACATTGTGTCTTCCAACACCCCTAGGATAATGTACATTTGCTGAAGCATTATGACAACTCAGCGACACAATGGTAGAGATTAAATGAGCTGGACTTGGGTTATTGATAAGTCATTGTCTCAACGCAGCCTTATAATGGTATGAAAGGATCCAGGAACCCAAGTGATTTGGGTGGATCCCAGCCTCCTTGTAATACGAGCTTTGTTTCCAGAAGGTATCAAAATTGTCAATAAATGTTACACTGCAATAGTCTCGTAGCCAGTTATGGAGGGCTAAAAGTCTGCTGAACCGTTCAATGCCACGATTTAGGGAGGGCAGAGGGCCAGATATTATGGGGCGTTTGTTGGTGTCAAGTAGAGACCCAATCAGTTCTATAAAATCCATCTTCAGCTGTTCTAAACTGCCCTTCATAATGTCAATTGACCCCACATGAACCATGACATTATCAGCCCCCGGTGACTTACTCACAGCTTCGGGAAGCATCCTGGTGATATCCTGAACTTTTGCCCCAGGTACAGATATATGCCTCACCATCAAACTGCCTATCACAATCGCCGGAATGATCCGGCATCTGCCGTGTCTTGAAGCAGATTGCGAGGCCAGAGCCACAGAACTCAACTGAGAAGAGGGCTGCTGAGATGCCGGTTGCGTGCAGGCCACAACAGCCAAAGGGACAGAGCTCTGATCCAGAGAGCACGGCCCAGCAAAGGGGGGCCGCGGTGGTCCAGACTGTGCCCAGGCAGTTGATTGACTAGGACAGGGAGAGGTAGCTGGAGGGGCATCCACAGCCATGGAGGGAACTCCCAAGCCCCCGGCAGAAGACATCTGGTACAGGGGCTCAAAACGATTTGAAAGTCTTAAGTCCGGACATGGGGGAAGAATGCAGGCGCACCGAGAACAATAATTTTCCTTTCTGGTTCCGACACACATCCATTTACGCTCACCTAGAGTCGAACAATGAGCAGCCATTTTCTGGTTCAAGCTAGTAGAGGGGTGCAGTGGCGGAAATTGATCATAGTACAGGAAGGTCCCATTATGACCCTCTTGGATGTTTTGATAGGAAGCATTTGAAGATGCCAATAAGTCTCATAGAATCCTTTTTCAGTTCAAGGTGCTTGTCCAATTTTGTATTTTTTCATGAAGAGTAATAATCCTTTCTTTAGCTGCATCAAGTTCAATACATTTTTCACAAATGAAGGTATGACAACAACGAACATGTCGCACATTATACATTTAATAGCACGTGAGTCCCCAGCAGATTCAAATGAGTTTTCACTGCTGTACGCCGACAGTCCAAAATAACAAACGTTTTACGGCTCTGCCGGGGACTTAGATGCTGCCTCCAAGGCGCGGACGCCCCCACCAGCCCCCCGCACAACTGTGTTGTTGTCTCGTTTAATGTGAAGAGCGAGAGAGAAGCACAGGGGGGCAGATGATGTCTGGGTCAGTTGTCAGCGGTAGGTCGCCGGCTGTTCCTTGCTACGCACCGGCCCGGCTGCGTGTTAGTGTTCGGTGTAGCCTCTCAGAGCTGTGTCGGGCGTGTCCCCAGTCTCTGCTCCTCGCGAATTATCCCAGACAACAATAACTTTGTTTGGCATTTCTCTTAGCAGAAGACAGCTCATAAACTGTCTGTCAAACCTGCACCAACTATAAGAACTCGTGACATTGTCACCTAAACTATAGACAACTGTCGTTGACAAGAAACAAATCATATATTTTTTAACCACCAAGTTTTGTTGAGCGTGTTTGGTAACGCTAGATTTCACATAGTAGCCTAAACATGAATGGCAGTTGGCCGACCAAAATGTTCTTTGCAAACTAGTGATCAAGTTAGCTAAAATATGCTATCCCAACTTTTTAACTTGTACATAAGTTTAGAGATTTTGTAGTCAGACACTGATGTATAACAATGTTGTATTGCTACAATATTAGCTCATTAGCACTTTTTAAATGGATTTTAAATATATCCTTTTTTTTCCAATCTCAGAAATTGAAGTTAGACAGATTGTTAGACAGTCAGACATAGACACTTAAAAATCTTAATAGTTCTCCTAAGCAATTACCCTTATGTGTCTCTCTTAGAATTTTAACATAAGTTCTATGGAAAGCCCTGTGAAGTAAACAATGTATGGAATGCGACTATAAAAACCACACACTTCAAATAAACTTATACCGCAACAATATTTCTCAAAGATTTGTGTTTGACTTGAATGAAAGATTTTGGAACAGAGTTGGTTTTAAATGTTTTCATTCAATTTTTTATGCCCTCATTCTATGCATTGTTTACTTCACAGGGCTTTCCATAGAACTTATGTTAAAATTCTAAGACCGACACATAACTCACCTTGAGTTAAAGGGCCACCACCTGAATAGTCATTATCTCCAGCACCATACCAGTGACTACATATGTGAAAATGGCGCGTTTCTTTGTTCTGTAGTTATAAAGATAAGAAGAAAAATCCTAAAAAGTGCTACTCGCTGACTAATCAAGTTGCATTAAAAGTAAAAAACTGTAATTTTCTAAACCTGCAACAAGTTTCTGCAACGAGAATCTCAGTGTTTGAAAATCACAGTTTTTAAAATGTTTTTTACCTATGAGGACAACATGAAAATGCACTTTTTAACTTAACCTTTTACAAAATGCAGAAATACGCCGTGTTCACATACAGTTAGGTCCAACATTATTGTCACCCTTGATATGAGATTAGCAAAAAATACTATAAAATAAAAAATATATTGTAAGGGGAAAAAATTGGGAAATTATGTTATACTAATACAATTGCACAGAGAAAGAGATTTTGTTTAACAAGTTTAGTTTATTGGGGGTTTTTTATATGGGGAAAAAATTAGTGCCACTATTGATTTTGTAGCCTATTTTAGCTCTTCACGGTACACACCACCTTACTGAAATTGTTCAACTTTAAGCTAATACTGCTAGCTGTGGCCAGCCTGCTTCTTTCTTTCTTTTTTGCATTATGGCTACCATCGGCTATCCAACTATGGCCAACCATTGACTGTCCAATGCTACCGCTGTGAAATGTTCACTAACCAGGTACAGAGTGGAAGACCGAGCACATACGGAACAGGGGTATGTCTGTTAAAAGTGCCTTTGGTGTGACCAGATGATGGATTGTCACGGATTCTGCCGAGGCTGCTCCTCCTCCTTGTTCGGGCAGGCTTCGGCGTTCGTCATCCCCGGAGTACTAGCTACCACCGTTGAATGTTTCCATGTTTGATTGCTTTTGTCTGTCTATTGCACCTGTGTCCGTTTGTGTCTGATTATGTGTCCTATAAGTTGCCTGTTTTGTGTTGGTTAGGTTGTGTGTTGTTTTTCGCCTGTCCGTTAGTGCTGCGTGTTTCCACTGTTTGTTGTTTTTGTAGTTTACGCACAGTTTGCGTAATCGCTCGCCTCTGTTTTTTTTTAGGCCGTTTATTGTATTTTGCCTAGTGGATTAACTAGTAAACTTTGTTGGACTAAGCTTCGGTGTCCTGCGCCTGACCTCCACACCACACTTACATCAGTCCTTGACATGGATAATATTGGGTGGCTGCAGAGGGACATTTGCCGGCTATCTGATGAGCTGAAGCAGAAGGAGAGCCTTGTTGGCGAGTTCCTCAATGTAGCTATAGCCCAGGCTATACATATCTTGGCGCTGAACATCTCTCTCATCCACGGTGGTCGAGAGTTGGGCAAAGGCAACCTGTCCCACTTCTCGGAGCAGGTGGGTTGTTCGACTCCACTTGACCACAGAGACTGGGCTGAGGTGGTTAGGCAAAAGGGCCCTAGAGAGCCCGACCTGGGCGGTCCTTTCCTGCCTTGGAGGATCCGCTCTGCCTGGCAATCAGCTTTGCACCGCTGGAAGTGGACTGTCTGGCCACAGGAGCCCCTCTGGTCCTGGAGACCCCGATGCCAGGCAAGTGATTGCCAACATCAAACAACTAGGCGACAACATCAGTCCCTCTACCCTTGTCAACCCATCCGGTCCGCCTTTAGGGGGGGACCGCCAGACTACCGTTACTTCGGACCACTGATCCAACAGAGGCACTCGTCATCTCCCGCAACAGCCCCTCTCTCTGAGGAACCCCTTCACCCCCTCTTTTAGGTAACGGCACTCCTCGCTGCACTGTGCAACGCCCTAAACGATTGTTGGGGGAAGCACCATGTGAGCTCTCGGAGCTCAGCCATCCCAAGCAGCTGGCTCCGTGCAACCTGGAAATTGACAACCTTCCGCTCCCAATATAGCCATTGTTGATGGCGCAAAGACATTCTGCTTCCCTGGTGCCAGAGTACGTGACATCACTCGGGAGCTTATGGTCATTCTAGACCAAAACCCGGAGCTGCACACGGTGGTTGTGCATGCTAGTACAAATGACATCAAACTGCGGCAATGGGCTGAATTGAGATGGGACTTCGGAATACCTGAGAGACAGGCTAATGGCTATGGGCAAGCAGATTGTTTTTCTGTCCCTATCACAACACACAGTCGTGGAATTGATCGCTTCTCCTGGCTATTTGCACTGGACTCTTGGATGAAATCAAGATTTTATTGACAATTTCCATCTGTTTTGGGAGCGACCGCAATTCCTAAAAAGGGATGGCCTGCACCCAAAGGAGAGGATCTTGGATGCTGAATGCTAACAACAAAAAGGTACTAAAGAAGTGATGGGATATCAGTCCTTGCCCGCAACAGGTAACCCTAATTGATTCTTGTTTTAATCCACGTCCTTGTTCGAGGCATAGACCAAATGGCGCAATCTTGTATTTATACCTTTTCAAGCAAACGCCATGGCTATTTAATATAGTGGGTTATCTACCGATCATAGGATGTTTGTGTTAGAGACCGTCTGATATTAAATCCTGCAGCTGTGGCCTTTGACTGATTCGTGTAAATGTCATAAATTTGATTTTGAAAATGTATCTTATTGTAATTCTGGCTTCTCAAACCAATGCGGACATTTTGATAAAGTCTGTGCCAGACTCTGATGTGTCTCTGAGTGGATATAATGTTTATAGATCTGGCAGAAGTGGGGTGTCACCATATTCATAAAGAACAACTTCAATGTTGCTGTGTGTATTGCCACCTCTTTCCCCAAGCAATGTTTATGTCTTGTCCTAAATGTGGGCCTTGGTAATATGCCCAACTAATGTTAGTTGGAGTTTATCACCCTCCCAATTGCTCTTAGCAAATTGTCTGACTTGCTGTCTAACTGTGCTAAATCTGAATGATTCATATTGGGTGATCTTAACATGGATTGGTTAATGCCAGTATCAAATCAACTGAAAGATGTTTGTACAGAGCTAAATTTAACTCAATTGATAACTAAACGAACCCGCCCCAACTTAAAACACCCTGAGAAAAATACTATTTTGGATATCATTATGACAAACGCCCCTCATAAGCATACAGCCAATGGAATCATTGCTAAAGCGCTCAGAAACCATTGTCCCATTGCCGGCATTAGAGACACTAAGCTACCTAAATCATGTCCACTCATTATTACAAAGATAACTTTTTAAACTTTCAATGAGCAACATTTCCTCTATGACCTGGGGTTGTATGATTGGGAGGGTGTGTCCTATATTGCTGATTCAGATCGGGCCCATAAATGATTTACCTCTCTATTTAACTATGTTGCAGATAATCACGCACCATATCAAATATTAAGGGTAAAGGAGAGCGCTAACCCATGGTTCACGCATTAGTTGTCTGAAAGATTTCATGAAGGAAACTTAGCTTGGACTAAGGCTAGATTGATGGTTTCTACTTCTGACTGGCAATCCTTCAGACAAAAAGAAAAGCAAAGTCAGCATACTTCTTCAATTGTGTATCTGAGAGTGGTGGAAATCCAGCAGCATTTACATACATGTCTTTAGTATTTTACAGATAGAAAGATGAAAAAAATGACCATCGCCTCCTCATTCAAAGGTTGTCTGAAATGGGCCTCGACCAGGCATCTTGCAAGTGGTTTGGGAACTATCTGTCAGACAGCACACAATGTGTGCTTTCTGATGGTGTCAGGTTACCTCGATATTACTAAAGGTGTCCTGCAGTGATCAATTTTGAGATCTGTGCTCTTTACTTATATAAGTAATATTGGTATATCTGCAAAAACCTGTAACTGTCACGTCTCCTCCCGTTTCTCCCCTCTGGCGCTCTGATTCGCCGGTCTACTGAGCCACCGGTCTGAGCGCACCTGTCACACCCTGGCTCTGGGACTCATTATGTTGAGCCAGGGTGTGTTTATTCTATGTGTTATATGTCTATGTTGGGGGTTCTAGGTTGTCTGTTTCTATGTTTGCCTGTGTGACTCCCAATCAGAGGCAACGAGTGTCAGCTGTCGGCTGGTTGTCTCTGATTGGGAGCCATATTTAACTGTCTGTGTTTCACTTTGTGTTTGTGGGTTTTTGTTCCGTGTCGGTATTTGTTTACCGTGGACTTCACGAGTCGTGTTTTGTTTGGTATACTTTAACTAATTAAAGTCATGTTTGTTTCACACGCTGCGCCTTGGTCTACTCACTCCTACGACAATCGTGACAGAAAAACCCACCGTAAAAGGACCAAGCAGCGTGTCCAGGAGCAGGCAGACTGGACATGGGAGGAAGCGCCAGGAAAGGAGATGGAGAGGCTGGCGATGGCCCAGGTGGGCAAATCGTGGTCTTGGGAAGACATGCTCGGGGGCAAGGGACCTTGGGGGAGGATTAAGGCCCTGGCGAGAGAGGAGCAGCAGCGTCAGCAGTGCCATCGTCGGAAGGACGAGAGGCACCCCCAATAATTTTTTAGGGGGGGGCACACGGCATGGGCGACTGGGCAGCAGGAGGCTGCCACAGGAAGAAATGGGAGACGAGGAGAGAAGGCCATCGGGTTACGGGAGCCATTGGCGAGAGGAGGGAAGGAAGTTGTAGAGGCACGGCGAGAGGTACTGAGGTGTATTGCCAGTCCGGTCCGGCCCGTTCCTGATCCCCGTTTAAGGCCAGTGGTGTGTGTTCCCAGTACGGTCCGGCCTGTTCCTGCTCCACGCACCAAGCCTACGGGGTGCGTCGCCAGCCCAGCCCGGCCTGTCCCTGCTCCACGTACCAAGCCTACGGTGTGCGTCGCCAGCCCAGTCCGGCCTGTCCCTGCTCCACGCACCAAGCCTACGGTGTGCGTCGCCAGCCCAGCCCGGCCTGTTCCTGCTCCACGCACCAAGCCTACGGTGTGCGTCGACAGCCCTGCCCGGCCTGTTCCTGCTCCACGCACCAAGCCTACGGTGTGCGTCGCCAGCCCTGTCCGGCCTGTCCCTGCTCCACGCACCAAGCCTACGGTGTGCGTCGACAGCCCAGCCCGGCCTGTTCCTGCTCCACGCACCAAGCCTACGGTGTGCGTCGCCAGCCCTGTCCGGCCTGTCCCTGCTCCACGCACCAAGCCTACGGTGTGCGTCGACAGCCCAGCCCGGCCTGTTCCTGCTCCACGCACCAAGCCTACGGTGTGCGTCGCCAGTCCTGCCCGGCCTGTTCCTGCTCCACGCACCAAGCCTACGGTGTGCGTCGACAGCCCAGCCCGGCCTGTCCCTGCTCCACGCACCAAACCTACGGTGTGCGTCGCCAGCCCAGCCCGGCCTGTTCCTGCTCCACCCACCAAGCCTACGGTGTGCTTCGCCAGCCCTGCCCGGCCTGTCCCTGCTCCACGCACCAAGCCTGCGGTGTGCGTCGCCAGCCCTGTCCGGCCTGTCCCTGCTCCACGCACCAAGCCTACGGGGTGCGTCGCCAGCCCGGCCCGGCCTGTCCCTGCTCCACGCACCAAGTCTACGGTGCGCGTCGCCAGCCCGATCCGGCCTGTTTCTGCCACTCGCACCAAGTCTACGGTGCGCGTCGCCAGCCCGGCCCGGCCCGTTCCTGCCACTCGCACCAAGCCAGGGGTGCGAGTCGTCAGTCCGGCACAACCCGTGCCTGGGTCATCGGTGCCAATTCAGGTACCGCTCTACTGCTCCACTAAGGAGCTGAAGCCTACCGCTCCTGCTACGTCCAGTCCAGCTCCAGCCAGCGGGGCCAGACCGGACCAGGGGCGCTATGGGGGGTTTGTTGGAGGGTGGTGGGCAAGCCCGGAGCCGGAGCCGCCGCCGAGGAGGAATGCCCACCCAGCCCTCCCCTGTTTTGCTCGTATTTAGGCGCGGTCGCAGTCCGCGCCTTTAGGGGGGGGTACTGTCACACCCTGGCTCTGGGACTCATTATGTTGAGCCAGGGTGTGTTTATTCTATGTGTTATATGTCTATGTTGGGGGTTCTAGGTTGTCTGTTTCTATGTTTGCCTGTGTGACTCCCAATCAGAGGCAACGAGTGTCAGCTGTCGGCTGGTTGTCTCTGATTGGGAGCCATATTTAACTGTCTGTGTTTCACTTTGTGTTTGTGGGTTTTTGTTCCGTGTCGGTATTTGTTTACCGTGGACTTCACAAGTCGTGTTTTGTTTGGTATACTTTAACTAATTAAAGTCATGTTTGTTTCACACGCTGCGCCTTGGTCTACTCACTCCTACGACGATCGTGACAGCACCACCTCAGCAACACCGGAATGGAAACCCAACGCACCCTAATCACCTCCAGCGCACCTGCACCTCATCATCTCATCACCACCCCTATATAGCCCTGGACTGTTCAGTGTTGTGTTGTGTGTTATTGTTAGTGTCATGTCGTGTACTTCTCTTTGTTGTTCTCTTGCTCAGTGTTAAGTAAACCTTTACATTTGTTGATTCCTGGTGTCTGTGTCCTGCCTCTTCGTATCCTCAGTACTTGTCACAGAATCACACACCAATCACGAAGATGGATGCAGCAGGTAATCCTCCTGGAGTTTCCCAGCGCCTCAACCAGCACCAGCAACAGAATGCCCAGCTGAACGCCGCCATGCAGGAAGTGCTCCAAACGCTGCATAAACTGACCATCACTCCGGTTCCATCTCAGGGAGCGGTGAGTGCACCCAGTCCACCTCCTCCCGTGCTATCACCAACGTCTGAGGGACCCCTCGCCCTGCCGGAGCGCTATGACAGGAAAACGACGAAACGTAGAGGCTTCCTTCTACAGGTCTCACTGTATCTGGCGCGTCAGCGTGGGGCATCTCCATTGGATCAAGCCAGGATAGTGTTGGTGATTTCGCAACTGAAGGGAAAGGCGCTGGATTGGGCCACGGCAGTCTGGGAGGGAGGTGAGGCCGTGGCGCTTCCCTACTCCACCTTCCTCGCTCGGTTCAGGGCGGTGTTCGATCATCCCATGGAGGGAAAGGACGGGGGTTAGCGTCTTCTCCGGCTACAACAGGGAAAGGAGGCCGCGTTCGAGTATGCCCTGAGCTTTCGCACGGTGGCGGCGTCTTCCGGCTGGAATGAGCGTGCTCTGCGAACGGCCTTCAGGAGAGGCTTACGGGAGGACATCACGACGGAACTCGCATGTCGGGACAACGAGATGGACCTTGATACCCTCATCGCCACGTCCATTCATCTTGACAACATGTTGAAAGACCGACAGCATTCCCAACACCACCCAGAGCCTCGTTGCTCACCCCATATGAGCTATGTAAGCCGCCCTGCCTCCGAGTCCTCACCCATGGAGGTGGGCAGCACCCCCTACACCACCAATGACCACAGAATTCCTGGCGGCACCCTATCTAGGCGGTATGACTCCCGTCGCTGCTCCGTGAGTGTTCCGTCATCACCTGTCACCAAACTATTGTTTTTAGTTCCCCTAATGGTGAATGATTCTTCCTTCTCTTCGCTTTCCACGGCAATGATAGATTCCGGATCAGCAGGGAACCTTATCGATAGGGAGCTGGTGTCTGAATGGGGGTTGCCCACCGTGCCACTGTCTTCTCCGTTACACGTCACCTCGCTGGACAATAAACCACTTGGATCAGGCACCATTACGCACGTCACTCTCCCCATCACCATCACCATTCCCACACTACTGGAGCACCACGAGGAGCTGTCCTTCCACATCGTCACCTTACCCCTTCACCGGATCGTCTTGGGATTGCCCTGGCTCAGACTACACAACCCCACCATCAATTTCATCACCAAGAGGATCACAGCCTGGTCCCCCTCATGTTGGAGGACCTGCCTGCCGGTGGTTTGTTGTTCCACGTCAGTGGAGAGTCCGGAGTCCGCCCTCCAGTCCAACATTCCACGTGAGTATGCAGATCTCTCCGATGTCTTCTCTGCCTCCAAGGCTAAGTGTCTCCCTCCTCACAGGCCATGGGACTGCGCCATTAACCTGCTGGAGGGACAACACCCCCGAAGAGTCACATTTCCTCCCTCTCCATAGCGGAGACTGAGGACATGGATAAGTATGTGGCGGAGACACTGAAACAGGGGTTCACCAGACGCTCTACCTCTCTTGCCTCTGCCAGCTTCTTCTTCGTGGCCAAAAAAGACGGAGGACTGAGGCCGTGCATTGACTACCGGGGCCTGAACGCAGTCAACACCAAGTACCGGTACCCCCTGCCTCTGGTTCCGTCGGGCATTGAGCAGCTGCGAGGGGCCGGGTACTTTACCAAGTTGGACCTGAGGAGTGCCTACAACCTGATCCGAATCCGGGAAGGAGAGGAGTGGAAGACGGCATTCAGCACTACTATGAATACTGCGTCATGCCCTACGGCCTCGCCAACCCACCTTCTGTGTTCCAAGACATGCTGAGTAGACAGGTTGGGGTGTACAACGACGATATCCTGATCTACTCGGCTCCGTTCGAGGAGAGGGCTCCAAGAGGGCTCTAGGAAGAGTCTTGGTGGTTTCAAACTTTTTCCATTTAAGAATGATGGGGGCCACTGTGTTCTTGGGGACCTTCAATGCTGCAGACATTTTTTGGTATCCTTCCCCAGATCTGTGCCTCGACACAATCCTGTCTTGGAGCTCTATGGACAATTCCTTCGACCTCATGGCTTGGTTTTTGCAATGACATGCACTGTCACCTGTGGGACCTTATTTAGACAGGTGTGTGCCTTTCCAAATCATGTGCAATCAATTGCATTTATCACAGGTGGACTCCAATCAAGTTTTAGAAAAATCTCAAGGATGATCAATGGAAACAGGATGCACCTGAGCTCAATTTCGAATCTCATCGCAAAGGGTCTGAATACTTAAGGTATTTCTGTTTTTTATTTTAAATACATTCGCAAAAATTTCTAAAAACCTGTTTTCGCTTTGTCATTTTGGGGTATTGTGTGTAGATTGATGAGGATTTTCAATTATTTAATTCATTTTAGAATAAGGCTGTAATGTAACAAAATGTGGAGAAAGTCAAGGGGTGTGAATACTTTCTGAAGGCTCTGTATCCTTTCACTGTTTACAGCAGGTCTCCAGCTTACACCTATGCAAATCTGTGTGTGTATAGCAATGGAACTAAACATCCAACCAATACCTCAAATGTCGTGTTGTAGGTCCACCACACACCCAAAGGGTTGAGGGGTCCTGTCCAGAAACAACCCCTACCCCTAGACACTTGTGGAGATCTAAAATCATTGGACAGGTGTAAGCAATACTACCAAGCCTATCAGAGGGTAAGGTGGAGCTCTCACCATGTCACCACCCAACAGTCCCTCTCAGATCTCCACAAGTGTCTAAACTCTGGGCAGTAGGGTCTAGGGGTGGTTTCTGAACAGGCCATGGTATTATGGTAGCTCAGTCAGTCAGTCTGGCACTGTCCAAACATGTTAATAGCTGTTAAATATTTGCTTCCTCTGTCCTTGGGAGAATCTCAATTGCATATCCTTGATTTATCTGCTCGTCTCCTTCTCAAAACCCATAGGATGAGAAGGTTAGAGGTCCCTCCCCCCTCACCTTCTTATCCAATGGGTTTTCAGAAGGAGGCGAGGAGAGAGGTTAGAAAATGTGGTTAGAAAACAGTGCATGTGGTGGGCTATGCAAAGATATGGGTGAAGTGACATGCCTCGCAAATACCCATTAATAAATGTAAAGTCCCTAAACTCGGCAAGAGTCTATTGTCCTGCTCATAGCCCAACAAGGGTGGATGGCTTCTTTTGTATTCCAATTTATTGGAAATGCTGCTAAACTATTTACACCTGGCCCACAGCCTTGTTGCGTACTTACATTACAGTGCACTTTCAGTCCATTCTCCACCTGACTCTTTACTAATGCCACCAGATGCTTCTTTCTATTGTTGTAATCTATTCGGTAACATTCCACAAGTAAATGTAGTAAATAAAACACATACATTAAATGTTTTATGTTTCTGTGGTTAGTAGCCGAGGCTTCATGGCTTCGCCATCAACTTGTTAACATGCATATATTCAGTCAACACATATTTTAAGAATATAATGGAATATAACAGAGCATTTTAGTTTCTCTTAGAATACAAACCTTACAGTGTAACAACAGTTTTAGTAAGTAATAGGCAACATACAGTCCAGTTACAGCTTCTTCTGACAAAGTGTGCGCACGGGACAGAGGAATTCTTACACTATTGATCTCAATTCAATCACCCTCTTTTTCTTCCTCCTAATCATTCAGTTAATTCAAATTCAATTGTAATACATTTTGTCACTCCTGTACAACAACTCCAAATCGCTTTTGCATGTTCTTCAAAGGGATAACCTGAAATAACATGATATACAGTGGGGAGAACAAGTATTTGATACACTGCCGATTTTGCATGTTTGCCTACTTACAAAGCATGTAGAAGTCGGTAATATTTATCATAGGTACACTTCAACTGTGAGAGACGGAATCTAAAACAAAAATCCAGAAAATCACATTATATGATTTTTAAGTAATTAATTTGCATTTTATTGCATGACATAAGTATTTGATACATCAGAAAAGCAGAATTTAATATTTGGTACAGAAACTTTTGTTTGCAATTACAGAGATCATACATTTCCTGTAGGTTTTGACCAGGTTTGCACACACTGCAGCAGGGATTTTGGCCCACTCCTCCATACAGACCTTCTCCAGATCCTTCAGGTTTCGGGGCTGTCGCTGGGCAATACAGACTTTCAGCTCCCTCCAAAGATGTTCTATTGGGTTCAGGTCTGGAGACTGGCTAGGCCACTCCAGGACCTTGAGATGCTTCTTACGGAGCCACTCCTTAGTTGCCCTGGCTGTGTGTTTCGGGTCGTTGTCATGCTGGAAGACCCAGCCACGACCCATCTTCAATGCTCTTACTGAGGGAAGGAGGTTGTTGGCCAAGATCTCGCGATACATGGCCCCATCCATCCTCCCCTCAATATGGTGCAGTCGTCCTGTCCCCTTTGCAGAAAAGCATCCCCAAAGAATGATGTTTCCACCTCCATGCTTCACGGTTGGGATGGTGTTCTTGGGGTTGTACTCATCCTTCTTTTTCCTCCAAACACGGCGAGTGGAGTTTAGACCAAAAAGCTCTATTTTTGTCTCATCACCTTCTCCCATTCCTCCTCTGGATCATCCAGATGGTCATTGGCAAACTTCAGACGGGCCTGGACATGCGCTGGCTTGAGCAGGGGGACCTTGTGTGAGCTGCAGGATTTTAATCCATGACGGCATAGTGTGTTACTAATGGTTTTCTTTGAGACTGTGGTCCCAGCTCTCTTCAGGTCATTGACCAGGTCCTGCCGTGTAGTTCTGGCCTGATCCCTCACCTTCCTCATGATCATTGATGCCCCATGAGGTGAGATCTTGCATGGAGCCCCAGACCGAGGGTGATTGACCGTCATCTTCAACTTCTTCCATTTTCTAATAATTGCGCCAACAGTTGTTGCCTTCTCGCCAAGCTGCTTGCCTATTGTCCTGTAGCCCATCCCAGCCTTGTGCAGGTCTACAATTTTATCCCTGATGTCCTTACACAGCTCTCTGGTCTTGGCCATTGTGGAGAGGTTGGAGTCTGTTTGATTGAGTGTGTGGACAGGTGTCTTTTATACAGGTAACGAGTTCAAATAGGTGCAGTTAATACAGGTAATGAGTGTAGAACAAATCAAATCAAATCAAATTTTATTGGTCACATGCGCCGAATACAACAGGTGCAGACATTACAGTGAAATGCTTACTTACAGCCCTTAACCAACAGTGCATTTATTTTAAACAAAAAAGTAAGAATAAAACAACAACAAAAAAGTGTTGAGAAAAAAAGAGCATAAGTAAAATAAAGTGACAGTAGGGAGGCTATATATACAGTAAAATAAAGTGACAGTAGGGAGGCTATATATACAGGGGGGTACCGTTGCATAGTCAATGTGCGGGGGCACCGGCTAGTTGAGGTAGTTGAGGTAATATGTACATGTGGGTAGAGATAAAGTGACTATGCATAAATACTTAACAGAGTAGCAGCAGCGTAAAAAGGATGGGGTGGGGGGCAGTGCAAATAGTCCGGGTAGCCATGATTAGCTGTTCAGGAGTCTTATGGCTTGGGGGTAGAAGCTGTTGAGAAGTCTTTTGGACCTAGACTTGGCACTCCGGTACCGCTTGCCGTGCGGTAGCAGAGAGAACAGTCTATGACTAGGGTGGCTGGAGTCTTTGACAATTTTGAGGGCCTTCCTCTGACACCGCCTGGTATAGAGGTCCTGGATGGCAGGGAGCTTTGCCCCAGTGATGTACTGGGCCGTACCCACTACCCTCTGTAGTGCCTTGCGGTCAGAGGCCAAGCAGTTGCCATACCAGGCGGTGATGCAACCAGTCAGGATGCTCTCGATGGTGCAGCTGTAGAATTTTTTGAGGATCTGAGGACCCATGCCAAATCTTTTTAGTCTCCTGAGGGGGAATAGGCTTTGTCATGCCCTCTTCACGACTGTCTTGGTGTGTTTGGACCATGATAGTTCGTTGGTGATGTGGACACCAAGGAACTTGAAGCTCTCAACCTGTTCCACTACAGCCCCGTCGATGAGAATGGGGGCGTGCTCAGTCCTCTTTTTTTTCCCTGTAGTCCACAATCATCTCCTTTGTCTTGGTCACGTTGAGGGAGAGGTTGTTGTCCTGGCACCACACGGCCAGATCTCTGACCTCCTCCCTATAGGCTGTCTCATCGTTGTCGGTGATCAGGCCTACCACTGTTGTGTCGTCGGCAAACTTAATGATGGTGTTGGAGTCGTGCCTGGCCATGCAGTCATGGGTGAACAGAGAGTACAGGAGGGGACTGAGCACGCACCCCTGAGGGGCCCCCGTGTTGAGGATCAGTGTGGCAGATGTGTTGTTACCTACCCTTACCACCTGGGGGCGGCCCGTCAGGAAGTCCAGGATCCAGTTGCAGAGGGAGGTGTTTAGTCCCAGGATCCTTAGCTTAGTGATGAGCTTAGAGGGCACTATGGTGTTGAATGCTGAGCTGTAGTCAATGAATAGCATTCTCACGTAGGTGTTCCTCTTGTCCAGGTGGGAAAGGGCAGTGTGGAGTGCGATAGAGATTGCATCATCTGTGGATCTGTTGGGGCGGTATGCAAATTGGAGTGGGTCTAGGGTTTCTGGGATTATGCTGTTGATGTGAGCCATGACCAGTCTTTCAAAGCACTTCATGGCTACAGACGTCAGTGCTACGGGTCGGTAGTCATTTAGGCAGGTTATCTTAGAGTTCTTGGGCACGGGGACTATGGTGGTCTGCTTGAAACATGTTGGTATTACAGACTCAGTCAGGGACATGTTGAAAATGTCAGTGAAGACACTTGCCAGTTGGTCAGCACATGCTCGGAGTACATGTCCTGGTAATCCGTCTGGCCCTGCGGCCTTGTGAATGTTGACCTGCTTAAAAGTCTTACTCACATCGGCTACGGAGAGCGTGATCACATAGTCGTCCAGAACAGCTGGTGCTCTCATGCATGCTTCAGTGTTGCTTGCCTCGAAGCGAGCATAGAAGTGGTTTAGCTCATCTGGTAGGCTTGTGTCACTGGGCAGCTCGCGGCTGTGCTTCCCTTTGTAGTCTGTAATAGTTTTCAAGCCCTGCCACATCCGACGAGCGTCAGAGCCAGTGTAGTATGATTCAATCTTAGACCTGTATTGACTCTTTGCCTGTTTGATGGTTCGTCAGAGGTCATAGCGGGATTTCTTATAAGCGTCCGGGTTAGAGTCCCGTTCCTTGAAAGCGGTAGCTCTACCCTTTAGCTCAGTGCGGATGTTTCCTGTAATCCATGGCTTCTGGTTGGGGTATGTACGTACGGTCACTGTGGGGACGACATCATCGATGCACTTATTGATGAAGCCAGTGACTGATGGGGGCTTCTTAAAGAAAAACTAACAGGTCTGTGAGAGCCGGAATTCTTACTGGTTGGTAGGTGATCAAATACTTATGTCATGCAATAAAATGCAAATTAATTACTTAAAAATCATACAATGTGATTTTCTGGATTTTTGTTTTAGATTCCGTCTCTCACAGTTGAAGTGTACCTATGATAACAATTACAGACATCTACCTGCTTTGTAAGTAGGAAAACCTGCAAAATCAGCAGTGTATCAAATACTTGTTCTCCCCACTGTAGGTTAATTAAATAATTGAAAGGAAAAATGTGGATATAAGTATTTTAGGCATATCATGTGAATTAGGCCTCATGTAAAATCATTGTCAAAGCACAAGAGATACTGTTGCATGTTAGATTACAATATTTTTTTTTGGAACAGTGTAAACAACACTAAATATATGATAAGTAATACCAGAGATTCTGTTTTAATGAAACCAAATTGTAAAGCCTTTAATACAGCATAGCAAAGTTTCAAAACAGATGGATTTGTGAAATTTCTTTATTCAACATTTTGTGTTTTCATGAGGCTTGGGGATCACAGAATCAGCAGGATATTAAACAAACCTTCAAATAGGCAACAGAAGCAGGAACATAAGCATAGGGCTGAGTGACTCACTCATTCCTGTTTTTGCTTTGTCATTATGGGGTAGTGTGTAGATTGATGAGGAGGAAAAAAAACAATTTGATCAATTTTAGAATAATGCTGTAACATAATAAAATGTGGAAAAAGTCAAGGGGTCTGAATACTTTCTAAAGGCACTTACTTGTCTACTATTCACACCCTTGCTTCATTCCAGCTAGTTAGATGTGCAACCACTGACTAACTATAGCTAGGGTATATTTTTAGTCTAGCAATAGATACTGTTGTTTTGGCTTTATAGCATCATTTAATAAGATTATATTATATCAGTTAGATAACCATTTACAGTAACAGCAGTTCATTAGTAAGTCAATACACACTAAATCTTATGCAGGAATTGAGAAATCTTACCTTATCTTCGCACTTTGGCATTGTATGGGCAGCTATTAACCCATTAGAGTCTAAGCCCTGTCTAAAATGCAAAAAAGTAGATATCTCTAGCTGACAGTATTCTATGGGGATTTTTTATAACTCTATTTAACATGGACATCAACCTTAGGGGGTTAATCAATTAATTAATAGATAATAGATTCATATAATGGAGTTAGAAGGGTGAGCTAGAACGGTGACCTCCTACTTTGAAAGGACAGGAAGTGTTGGCTGTGCACTTTACCAGGCATTCCACATTTAACCCCACACACATTTGAACATGAAAATATCAAGCTGTTTTTTGGTTTTATTTGTAACAACGAAAAAACAAGCAACTTTTACATTTTGCGATTTTTATGAAAAAGCGAACAAACAGACCGTTTTTACGTTCCCGATTGATCCATTTTAACTTGGAAAACAAACTATCAAAACTTACACAGACCATAATCTTACCTCAGGAATCTTGATTTAATGTTGTCCTTGAAATAGTCTAATTATCCTGACCACCATAACAACATAGACACCAAAATGTTCTGTCAATCCTCGAGATAAACATTAATTCCGGCACTTTGGCAGTTGCTAAATCGCGTGCAGTATCACACAAGCTCTTGTTTTCCTTTCCTGAATCAGCTGATGTTGCGCAATAAAGACCCCACATAACTAAACAGCTAGACATCAAACGGCATCAAAAAACTACTATGGATAATTATTGAAGAACCCGTTAATGACAGTATTGATTTTTTGTTTTGTTATTAAGCTCTACGGGATCGGTGTCCCGTATACGGGACAGTTGAGCTAATCTGCGCTAATGTGATTAGCATGACTGTTGTAAGTAACAGCAAACCTTCCAGGACATAGACATGTCTTATATGGACAGAAAGCTTAAATTCATGTTAATCTAACTGCACTCTCCAATTTACAGTAGCTATTACAGTGAAAAAATACCATGCTATTGTTTGACGAGAGTGCACAACAACAAAAAAGTTATCATGGCAACTGGTTTGATACATTCACATCTGAAGGTAAATAATGTACTTACATTCAGTAATCTTGCTCTGATTTGTCATCCTAAGGGTCCCAGAGATACAATGTAGCATAGTTTTGTTTGATAAAATCATTTTTTATATTCAAATGTAGGAACTGGGTTCTACAGTTTGAACCCCTGCTGTCTCTGGCTCCACACCCACCCCGCCCAGTCATCTAGATGAGTGAAAGTTAGTGTATAAGCTAATTATCCATCATGTATGACATTCCTGGGAGTGTGTAAACTTACATTTTGTATTACCATATCATATTTGTATGTTCTCTATAGTTATGTACTTGAAAATGTATCAATTGACCAATACAGCACATTTGGACTTGATACAAAATAGTCCAGTATTGCAATGCTTCACTGGATCGATCTGAAACTTTGCACGCACACTGTGGCCAAAATCTAAATTGCGCCTAAACTGCAATATTATATTGTGGCATTTCTCTTGCATTTCAAAGATGATAAAACAAAAATAGAAAACACATGTTTTTTTTTGTTTGTAGTATCTTTTACCAGATCTAATGTGTTAGATTCTCCTACATTAATTTCACATTTCCACAAACTTCAAAGTGTTTCCTTTCAAATGGTATCAAGAATATGCATATCCTTGCTTCAGGTCCTGAGCTACAGGCATTTAGATTTGGGTATGTTATTTTAGACGAAAATTGAAAAAAAGGGTCCGATCCTTAAGAGATTAATCATATTTACTCTTTCTGTTTGAAGCATTGGATTTTGCAATCACATACATTATTTTGGATATGTGTGCCCATGAAAACTGTTTTCACATTGTAACATAGGGAGATACAAAATGTTACGAGATTACAGTACATTTCCGAGATCTCCATACAAAAAAAAGAGTCTTGAGAGCAATATCCAGGAATTTCACAGGATCAAGGTCAATGTGTAATTCAATTGTTAATAAATGCTTAGTATATGATATAACAACAAACAGTGTCATGAATGTAAGGAAAGGTAATGTTTTATGTCACACGATTTTTGCCAAATCTGTAAAGACTCTAAGCATGAGAAAGGGTTTAAACAACTCATTAATTATATTAATGTACGGTATCTATGTTCCCTCTTTATATCTTAATGTATTCACATTTTAAAAAAGCAAATTATTATTAATGACTTTGTAATAGCTCTGGTAACTGGTACCCTAATTTATAGAAAGACCCTTATCTGTTTTGAGTTTTGTGCTAAGAGTTGTGAAAGTTGACCACATACCTCAGAGTGAAAAAGAGAAAAACCTGTATAAATAATGTCTGTTAGTGGTCGAGGGAAAGAGAAAAAGAAAGAGAGATAAGGAGAGATAAGGAGAGAAAAACAGACAGAGAGAGAACAGTTCCTACATCTCTGGAGACTAAAGTGTAATTTCTGCCATTTCCTTTTCCTATTACATGTTCATTTTTCAATTAGTTAACGATTTCTCCTGCTCCCGCTGTTCGGGACACACAGTGTTGTTTCGAGCCAACTGTTGCTATGAAACCGCTCAATTACTACCACTAAACAAGCCTCCCGAGTGGCGCAGAGGTCTAAGACACTGCAGTGCTTGAGGCATCACTACAGCCGGCCGCGACTGGGAGACCCATGAGGCTGCGCACAATTGGCCTAGCGTCGTCCGGGTTAGGGGAGGGTTTGGCCGGCCGGGATGTCCTTGTCCCATCTCGCTCTAGCGACCCCTTGTGGCGTGCCGGGCACATGCACGCTGACTTCGGTTGCCAGTTGTCCGGTGTTTCCTCCGACACATTGGTGCGGCTGGCTTCCGGGTTAAGCGAACAGTGTGTCAAGAAGCAGTGCGGCTTGGAAGGGTCGTGTTTCGGAGGACGCATGGCTCTCAACCTTCGCCTCTCCCGAGTCCGTACGGGAGTTGCAGCGATGGGACAAGACTGTAAATACCAATTGGATATCACGCAAATTGGGGTAAAAAGTAACATAGAAATGATATTGTTACCATGACAACTCCATCTCTCCATCTCAGATCACCACTCGAGGCCCAGCTCAGAAAAGCAGAGCCCCATGACCCAGAAACACAGCCCCCAGGCCCAGCCCAGCCCCGTAGCCAACCAGCCAAGCCAAGGTATATCCCAGCTGGGTCAGGCACCGGGCCAGACAACCACCACCCAGGCAGGCCCAGCAACACCACCCGCTCCAGCCCAGCCAGGCCAAGTACCAGCAGCAGCCACACAGCCTACCCCAGGAGCAGGCGCCCAGCCCAGCCCAGCAGGGGCCCAGCCACCCGCCCATCCTCCCCCGCTCTATCTCCACGACAACAGGTATTTATGGTAGAGATGGAGGAATGCTTGACGCTATCTGTCAGTGTCAGTCATTACGGTCACCAGTCACAACTACAGTTAAGAGGATGCTTTTCCTGTGCCATTTGGGAATGACAGAGATATTACATTGCATTTTGTGTGTGTGTGAGCGGGTGTGGCGAGCGTGAGTCTGCGTGCGTGCATGCATTTCCAATTAGCGAGAGCGTGGACTTGGGTTGTATGTGTGCAGGGTAGACGGACGTATGCTAAGATTGTGGATGTTTGTATACATTTACGGATGTGTGTGTGTTATTTAAGTGGGCTTCAGCGGTTTAAGTCTCTCTTTCTCTCTCTCTCTGCTCTGTTGCGCAACACACCACTTATCTCTGACGGCAAAGTGAATAATTTACCTTTAGATATCCTCTGTATAATACATGGTGCCCAGCCGGAGGGCTTATGTTCCCTGTCACACCCAGAGAGAGAGCTGCCTCCGTGAAGGGTTCTTGTGTGTGTGTGCCTGTGTGTGTGTGTGCTTGTGTGTATGTCACACCCAAAGAGAGAGCTGCCTTTATGAAGTGTGTTTGTGGGTTTATACCTCCTGAATAAAAGTGAAAGCTCTATGAACATTTTAGCAAAGGGGAATGATATTGCCTTTACCTTGTGATTCACCCAGACAGCAAACATACAAAGTAATCCCTACACACCTCAGACCACGGCAGAGCTACACCCAACACATCATGCCAATAGTCACAGCGCTGATCTGGGTTTGAATCACCTGAACTCAACATCTTATTTATTACTTCTGTTTATTGTGATGACTGAGGAAAACAGGACTGTTTAAGGAAGGAAAATTATTAAGTTCTTGCTGCTGGCCTTGGCAATGATGAGTGTGTGTGTGCGCATGTGTGCGCGTGCGCACTTGCATTACATTGGGAATATGGTGCCATTTGGGATCACACTCTTTTTCAACCTCATATTTGTCTGTTGTCCATAGGTCAGAGGTGAAAGCCAGGCAGGACGTGAAACCGGACATCCGCCAGCCTCCATTCACCGACTACCAGCAGCCCCCCATCGACTACCGGCACCCTCCTGTGGCTGATTACCGGCAGCCGCCCACTCTGGACTACCTGCACCCTCCTCCCCTCATCGACTACAGACAACACTCGACAACCCTTGCTGCACAGTTCCCTCTAGCACAGTTTCCCCCAGACTTCAGACCACAGGTAAGCCTGCACATCCCATAAACCACTACTACGGTACACACCACATGTACGACTACATACCCCAGAATTCCCTAGTACAAACAACACTCAAAAGCTGCACAGCTTTCACTGGTGCAGTTCCACCCGGACTTCAGACCACAGATAAGACTGCATATCCTAGAATCCCCTACTAAACATCACAGTTGAGACTACATATCCGAGAATCCCCTATTTCAGAAAAAACTCAGTGGACAGACAGTTCCCTTTAGGGCAGTTCCCACAGACTTCAGACCACAGGTAAGTCTGTGCATCCCAGAATCCTCTACTGGACACCACAGGTAAGACAACATACCCAGAATCCCATATTACAGACAGCATGTAAAACTACACATCCCAGACTAGAGACAGGTTATAGGTTGGCTATATCTTTTATGACTGTTGCTTCTTGGTTGTGTGTTGTGCACAGGACTTTGACTACTTCACGGTAGAGCTGGAGAAGAGTGTGAAGGGTTTTGGCTTCAGTCTCCGTGGGGGACGGGAGTACAAGATGGATCTGTTTGTTTTGCGGCTCGCTGAGGACGGGCCAGCCATCCGCAATGGCAGAATGAGGGTGAGGGACAGCACTTCCTGTCCTGACTGCAACGCAGTAACATTATTTTCCAACCCAATAGTGATGCAGTACTTCATACAGTTTGACCTCTCTCTTTTGCTCTCTCTCAGGTGGGGGATCAAATCATTGAGATAAATGGGGACAGTACTCGGGACATGACTCATGCCCGGGCCATCGAGTTGATCAAGGCGGGGTGCAGGCGGGTGAGACTGTTGCTGAAGAGAGGCACGGGACAGGTGCCTGAGTATGGTGGGTCTCCCCCAAATAAACCTCCATCTTTATTTTTCTCTCTTTTTCCCTCTATCGCTTTATAATTTTTCTCTCTCTTTGATTATATCTTTCTCTCTCAATCTTTCTTTTTGGTTGACTATCTCTCTCTTTTGCTAGTTTTTTTTTTATTTCTCTCTTGTTCCCTTTCATCATCGCTCACTCTCTCTTTCTCTGTTTCTCTCTCTTTCTCTCTCTCTCAATTTCAATTCAATTCAAAGGGCTTTATTGGCATGGGAAACATATGTTTACATTTGTGAAATATATAATAAACAAAAGTGAAATAAACAATAAAAAATGAACAGTAAACATTACACTCACAAAAGTTCCAAAGGAATATAGACATTTCAAATGTGATATTATGGCTATATACAGTGTTGTAACGATGTGCAAATAGTTGCAGTACAAAAGGGTAAATAAATAAACATAAATATGGGTTGTATTTACAATGGTGTTTGTTCTTCACTGGTTGCCCTTTTCTTGTGACAACAGGTCACACATATTGCTGCTGTGATGGCACACTGTGGTATTTCACCCAATAGATATGGGAGTTAATCAAAATTGGATTTGTTTTCGAATTCTTTGTGGGTCTGTGTAATCTGAGGGAAATATGTGACCGAACCAGCTTGATTCTGTGATGAGTGTGATAGAAGGAGTCAGGTGCAGGAGGGTAAATCACCGAATCCAGAGTTTATTCCATCGTACATAAATAGCACTGGATAGCGACAAGCGAAACAGGCACAGGGGAAATATCTACCCCGGCAATAATAAGGTACAAGTAGCTCCACCGAGCTACACTACTCTCGAAATATAAACAATCACCCACAAGGACAAGGGGGGCATAGGGAACACTTATACACGGACTAATGAGGGGATAAGAACCAGGTTTGTGTGTGATTGACAAGACAAGACAAATGGAATGATGAATAATGGAGCGGCAGTGGTTCCAGAAGCGCGCCGACCCCGGCCTCGGGGACGGCCAGGAGGATGCAGAGCAGTGCGAGCCGGATGGTGACGGTGGAAATCCCGCAACAGGGAGGGATCGAGGATATCCCTCACCGGGACCCAGCACCGTTCCTCCGGACCGTACCCCTCCCACTCCACGAGGTACTGAAGGCCCCCCACCCGACGCCTCGAATCCAGGATGGAACGGACAGAGTACGCCGGGGTCCCCTCGATATCCAGAGGAGGTGGAGGAACCTCCCGCACCTCAGACTCCTGGAGCGGACCAACCATCACCGGCCTGAGGAGAGACACATGAAACGAGGGGTTAATACGGTAATCAGGGGGAAGTAATAACCTATAAGTGACCTCGTTGATTCTCCTCAGGACTTTGAACGGCCCTATAATTCGCAGGCTCAGCTTCCGGCAGGGCATGCGGAGGGGCAGATTCCGGGTCGAGAGCCAGACCAGATCCCCCGGTACGAAGACCGGGGCCTCACTGCGGTGACAGTCAGTGTTGGCCTTCTGACGATGCACGGCGCGCTGGAGGTGAACGTGGGCAGCGTCCCACGTCTCCTTCGCGCGCCGAAACCAGTCATCCACCGCAGGAGCCTCGGTCTGGCTCTGGTGCCACGGTGCCAGAACCGGTTGGTAACCTAAAACACATTGAAATGGCGTTAGGTTAGTAGAGGAGTGGCAGAGAGAGTTCTGGGCATATTCTGCCCATGGCAAGAACACCGACCACTCCCCCGGCCGGTCCTGGCAGTAGGACCGCAGGAACCTACCCACATCCTGATTTACCCGTTCCACCTGCCCATTTGACTCGGAGTGGAACCCAGAGGTCAGGCTGACCGAGACCCCCAGACGTTCCATGAACACCTTCCAAACCTTGGACGTGAACTGGGGACCTCGGTCGGACACTATATCCTCTGGCACCCCGAAGTGCCGGAAGACGTTAGTAAACAGGTCCTCCGCAGTCTGCAGGGCCGTGGGGAGACTGGGCAGAGGAAGGAGGAGGCAGGACTTGGAAAAGCGGTCCACAACGACCAGGATGGTGGTGTTACCTTGGGAGAGGGGAAGATCAGTAAGGAAATCAACACTTAGGTGAGACCATGGTCGTAGTGGAACTGGTAAGGGTTGTAACTTACCCGCTGGGAGGTGCCTAGGTGCCTTACTCTGGGCGCACACCGAGCAGGAGGAGACGTACACCCTCACGTCCTTAGCCAAGGTAGGCCACCAGTACTTTCCAATCAGACAGCACACTGTACGACTGATACCTGGGTGACCAGAGGATGGTGACGTGGGTGCCCAGAAGATCAGACGATCAGGGATAAGAGCAGGCACATACCGCAGCCCAGCTGGACACTTGAGGTGGAGATGGATCTGTGCGTAATGCCTGCTCTATATCCGCGTCCATCGCCCATACTACCGGCGCCACAATGAAGGTGGCCGGGAGTATGGGGGTGTTGTCTCTGGGCCTCTCCTCTTTGTCATACAGCCGGGACAGTGCGTATGCCTTCACGTTCTTCGTACCCGGAATGTATGACAGTGTAAAATCAAACCGGGTGAAGAATAGGTCCCACCTGGCCTGGCGAGGATTCAGCCTCCTTGCTGCCTGGATGTACTCCAGGTTACGGTGGTCCGTCCAGATGAGGAAAGGGTGTTTCACCCCTTCAAGCCAATGCCTCCACACAGTCAAAGCTTGGACAACAGCCAACAGCTCCCGATCACCAACGTTGTAGTTCTGCTCCGACGGGCTGAGCTTCTTAGAGAAGAAGGCACAGGGGCGGAGCTTGGGTGGCGTGCCTGAGTTTTGGGATAGGACAGCACCTATCCCTACCTCGGACGCATCTACCTCCACTACAAACAGTAGTGATGGATGGGGGTGGGCCAGTACCGGGGCTGAGGTGAACAGACCCCGCAGTTTGCTGAAGGCCAGGTCAGCCTCAGCAGACCAGCGGAGCCGGGACGGCCCACCCTTCAACAGGGATGTAATGGGAGCTGTGATCTTGCCAAAGCCCCGGATAAACCTCCGATAGTAGTTGGCGAAGCCAAGGAAGAGCTGCACATCCTTAACCGTGGTTGGAGTCGGCCAATTACGCATGGCTGAAATGCGATCTCCCTCCATCTCCACACCTGAGGTGGTAATGCGGTATCTGAGGAAGGAGACAGCCTGCTGGAAAAAACATACACTTCTCTGCCTTGGCATGAAGGTCATTTTCCAACAGTTGGGCCAGCACTTTGCGAACCAGGGACACATGCTCGGCGCGCGTAGCGGAATACACCAGAATGTCATCGATGTAGACCACTACACCGCGACAAAGCATATCCCGAAACACCTCGTTCACAATGGACTGGAAGACGGATGGAGCATTCATCAAACCGTAGGGCATCACCAGGTATTCATAATGCCCCGTGGTTGTGCTGAATGCTGTCTTCCACTCATCACCCTCCCGAACAATCACCAGGTTGTATGCACTCCTGAGATCTAATTTGGTGAAGAAGCGCACCCCATGCATTGACTCAATCACTGAAGGAATGAGGGGGAGAGGATAACTAAATCTTATAGTCTCCTTGCTCAGTGATCAATAATCAATGCACGGGCGCAGACCGCCGTCTTTCTTCTTCACAAAGAAGAATCTCGAGGAGGTGGGTGAAGTGGAGGGACGTATAAACCCCTGGCCCAGGGACTCGGTGATGTATGTTTCCATAACCTCCGTTTCAGCCTGCGACAGGGGGTACACATGACTCCTGGGAGGTACACGTCTACCCGAAGGTTTATCGCGCAATCCCCTGCCCGATGAGGTGGTAATTTTGTCGCCTGTGTCTTAGAAAACGTGTGCGCCAGATCAGGGGAATGCGTACGGTGGAGGTACCGTCTGGACTTTCCACCGTGGTTGCACCAACGGAAACACCTAGACACCTACCCTGACGCTCTCGCTACCACCCCGTGAGAACCCTCTGCGGCCATGAGAAGGTGGGGTTGTGGAGTGCTAGCCAAGGGATACCTAATACCACAGTGAAAGCAGGAGACTCAATAATCGAAAAAGTTACCTGCTCACAATGAGTCTCCTGGGTGATCATGGTGACTGGTACAGGGACTTCCTTTACAAACCCGGACCCTAATGGTCAACTATCAAGTGAGCTGATGGGGAGTGGAATGGATAGGGGAACCAATGAAATGCCTTGACTGCGTGAGAATGCCCTGTCCGTAAAGTTCCCAGCCGCGCCTGAATCGACTAGCGCCTTACTCTGGGGAACTGCCATGTGATCGGGAAAGTGGATAGGTAGGGTACAGTGCGCAGCAGAGAGCTCTGAATGAGTGTGGGTGTTCAATACCTGGGGTGATGCGAGAGTGCCCTGCCTGCCGCCTCCAGGCCCAAAAGAGCGTTTACTACGACGTGTGGTGTACTGTCCCTTCGTGCCACCAGAGTGGCACTATCGCTGTCGTCCTCCACTCTCTCGGATGGCGGCTCCACCCAGCTCCATCAGCTCTTGATCCAAGTCATCCGGGGTGGAAATGGGCAGACCCCTACCAGGATGTCCTCTGGCTGCCTGCAGGTTGTCCAAACGGATGGCCATGTCCACCAGTTTCGTGAAAGACAACATGTTGTCCTGGCAGGCTAGCTCTTGTCGGACTTCCTCCCGCAGATGGCACCGGAAATGGTAGATCAGGGCCTGCACGTTCCACCAGGACCCCGCTGCCAGAGTCCGAAACTCCAACGCGAAGTCCTGCGCAGTCCTCGTCCCCTGCCTCAGGTGGACCAGCCGCTTGCCCGCCTCTCGACCCTCGGGCGGGTGATTGAAGACCGCCCAAAAGAGGCAAGCCAACTCCCCGTAGTCCTCACACGCGGCTCCTCCTTTGTTCCAAACCACGTTGGCCCACTCCAGGGCTTTCCCCGAGAGGCAGCAAACGAGGACGGACACATTCTCCCGCTCCGATGGCGCCGGCCTGATGCTGGAGAAGTAAAGCTCCAGTTGGAGGAGGAATCCTTGGCAGAGCGCCGCCGTCCCGTCGAACGCTCGTGGTCGGGATATCTGGATCCCTCCGGGTGCTGGGGTGTAGGTGGCTGGATCCGGTTGGCCAGCTGGTCTCGACAGATCTAGTCCTCTCCTCTCCAGGCATTGGACGACCTGAAGAACCCGATCTATCACTTCCCCCAAGCTGGCCAGCATTGTGGAATGCTCCTGGACCATGCCACGACTCCAGGCATGCACTCTTCTCCCGCTGACTCCATAGCGGGTGGGTGAATCTGTGATGAGTGTGATAGGAGTCAGTTGCAGGAGGGTAATCACCGAATGCAGAGTTTATTCAGTCGTACACAAATAGCGCTGGATAGCGACAAGCAAAACAGGCACAGGGGAAAATCTACCCTGGCAATACAAGGTAACGATAGCTCCAACAATAACAGGCACAGGGGAAATATCTACCCCGGCAATAATAAGGTATGAGTAGCTCCACCGAGCTACACTACTCTCACAAATAAACAATCACCCACAAGGACAGGGGGGGCAGAGGGAACACTTATACACGGACTAATGAGGGGATAAGAACCAGGTGTGTGTGATTGACAAGACAAGACAAATGGAAGGATGAATAATGGAGCGGCAGTGGCTAGTAAGCCGGTGACGACGAACGCCGAAACCTGCCCGAACAAGGAGGGGAGGCAGCCTCAGCAGAAGACGTGACAGATTCGGTCTTATGTAGCAAAATTTGAAATGGTGTTTTTTTACATTGGATAAAAGTAGAGACTCGGAGCTAGAAAATTGTATATCATACACTACAGTTGAGGAAATTTGATCTGGAGTGCCAGTGTGCGCTCAGATCAAAGCGTTTCACTCTCGGAGCGTTCAGAGTGCACACTGGACGCTCTGGCCAAGGAGTAGGATTGATCCGAGCGTTCTGACCTAACAACAGCACTCAAGCACCCAAGCTAACTGGCTATAACGTTGGCTAGCTTGCTAGCTAATTCCAGACACAAATGAGGGAACAGCTCACTCTGACCATTTTACTCGCCCTAGCAGAGCTGGTTAGGCTGTTTTTATGTTATCCAGAACGTTGGTGACTGCAACTATGCTGCTGGCAACAATTTAATTACGCTTTTTTTCCAACGTTTACTGACACCGGCCATATTCAACGGGTGTTGAGCGTTCGTAAATTCATCAGTTATTCTGAATTTACCAGCTACGTCTATCGACAGTTGTCGAAGTGACATCATGAACATTCTATTGAAATGGTTACTTGCATAGTTGAGTCTTTTGTTTAGACATGTTCTAGCTAGCTAGCTAAACAATGAACCATAATCCCAACTCATAACATTACTACCCTGCATTAATCTGCAGGTAGCTAACCAACCAGGTTCAATATTAGCTAGCTAGTTAACATTAGGCTATAACTAGCAATGGCTCTGAGATACGAATAATATTACTACACAGATCCTAAACCTAACGTTAGCTAGCGAGCCAGCCAGCTAAACTTAGCTAGCTAGCTAGCTAACAGTATGCTTTAACTTGAAATGAAAATGACTTTCTGACAAAACGTGTAATATCTGAAAATATAGCTAGCTAGACTATCTTACCCGTATACATGGATGGACGCTTCTCCCTCTCTGTCACGGATGCCATGGTTGCCTTAGTTTGAAGATGTAATCCGAAGAAGTGTTTTATACAACAGCTTTCTGTGTGTTCACTTTTCAACTCTGTCTGCATATTTGCAATCAAACGCCAGAATTTTCTCCATCTCCTTAGCTATCATACTCTAATTCCACTGTTGATTCCACTGATTTCAAAACTCGGTCCTCAAGAAAGTGGAGAGCAACACCTTTGCAGTTTTACTACGTGATATCTTTCAAAAAAGCCTTGTTAGAAAGGATTATGTACACATACTGACCAGCTCATGTTATAGACAGAAGCGCGTTACACGGCAGACCAATCGGAACTCATCTCTCGGCATGTCCAGCTATCCATTATCTCAGCCAATCATGGCTAGCGGGAAGGTTCCTGTCTTTTCTGTGGCTAACCCAACTCGTAATTTAACAATTTTATTTGTATTTACAGATGGCATACAAGTTTGTTATTAAGGCACATGAAAGTTCACGTGTTCCAGAAGGCATTTCTGCCAAAAATGCATTTTGATAAAAATAAAATAAAAGTTTCAGTTCAAATGGCTCTCCTGTGAAGTAGTGACGCGCGACATATGCCTAGTTTCCTGAAATGAGTCACATATGTGTCTCTAATATGGTCATAGATTTGGCAGGAGGTTAGGAAGTGCAGCTCAGTTTCCTCCTCATTTTGTGGGCAGTGTGCACATAGCCTGTCTTCTCGAGAGTAAGGTCTGCCTACGTCAGCCTCTCTCAATATCAAGGCTAAGCTCACTCAGTCTGTTCATAGTCAAAGCTTTCCTTATTTTTGGGTCAGTCACAGTGGTCAGGTATTTTGCCACTGTCTACTCTCTGTTTAGGGCCAAATAGCATTCTAGTTTGCTCTGTTATTTTGTTAATTCTTTCTAATGTGTCAAGTAATTATCTTTTTGTTTTCTCATGGTTTGGTTGGGTCTAAATTCATCATCGCTCACTTTCTCTCTGTTTCTCTTTCGCTCTCTCTCTCTCTCTCTCTAGCCCCGTTTATACCTGGTTCTAACATGCGTCCGTTGTCCTGATCTTGTTCACTTTCTGATTGTGCCCACATTTGTCGACAGGTGTAGACAATCAAAAGATGCATTGTGAACTGATTGTGATTAGATCTTCGTGACCACCTCTGGAGGTAGTCAAATAAACATATTGTATGGATATCCTTGAAGTGTAAACAGATCCTGACAACGAAAGCAAATACATTATGCCAATGTCACGGTTGTTCCACCCTCTAAAAAAAAAATCACACCGGCCAGTTGAGGTAGTAGCCTAATTATGGACAACAGTAACTTAACAATTCCTCTAGAATTAAGATCATGTTCTTCATTAGAAACCAAGTGCCTACTGACACTGTGGACTGATGCCACATAAAAGTAGCCTAAAGAGTCCTTCGTATTGTACACTAAATTGGACAGTGGCCTCGCTCATGCTTACAGAAAACTATACGCCTTTACTTATCAGTTTGGACATCTTCTGCAATTTATTGCTAGCGATATGTCTGGAAAATGTTCAAAGATTCACAGAATATAATATAATAAAATAAAATCGAAAAGGATTGCATTATATTACGGGCATCAGATTCTAATTAAGTATAGGCCTAAACACTTTTACCAAAGGTAAAAAATTTGACTTCCTGAAGAAGGACTGTGGTTTGGTTTCCTCCAAATCATTGATTAGTGATTATTCAGTTTCTTTCACTCATCAAGGGTTGATAGACTGATATAGCTACTAGCATTATATAATTTAAACTGAACAACAATTGTGTTAGGTATGCATGGGACAGACTATGATCGAGTCGCAGCAGAAGAGAGCAGTGGATGACAAGTGTATGGCAAGGTATAATGTGTAAGTCTAATTTTCCACCTGTGGACAGGTCAAGGTTATCGGGACAGTATTATGCCCAGTCTTAAAATGTTGGATAACAAAAGTAGCTGTAATGATGAGAGTATAAAATTATTGACTATAAAAGTGTGCTGTTTTCTGTTGATATATACAGCTTGTGTCATAAGGGGAGGTCCAAGGCAGGTAGAAATAATTTGCATACAGGAAGAGACCAGTGAATCTGGTTACAATGCAGACTCAGTGGGCAAATAAGATACACATTTTACTATCATGTGTATACGCTACTAATCTCGATCAGATAGTGATTGGATCATCTTGAAGGATGATGACAACCACATGTTAATGCTAGGTGTAATCACAGCTTCTCTCTCATACACACTAATGCAGACCACTGCAAATGTTACAACCATGTGTGCTATAAACATCAGATAATACATGAAATGTTTCATACCTACCTACTCTTACTGCTACTGCTCTGTGGAACCTGAAAGACAGCTTACCTGACACAAAACAAGCTTTAGCTAATTCAATCTGCTTCCATAACCCGACATTGAAACAACATCTGAGATGCTTCTGATGATGCTTTCTGCTTATCAAACGGTCCTTTTTGAGCTAACACTAGTGAACATGTCTGTTTTTAACACCTTTGCTTTAACTCTAATGATTGGTATAGGCTTTTACTCCACTTCCCTTAGGAATGGTACCTTCCAACCTCTCCATGTGCATGAAAGGTGACATGCTAAGCTCCCCCTATTTCTTCCTAATGGGCCACTCTAAAGATACGGTTCGTGAAAAGCTGCATGTCTTTCTCTCCATTCTGATTCTCATTTAAATCTGTGCTTGTGTTTGTGTGAATGAGTGTGTGTGTGTGTGCATGCGTGCAAGTGTGTGTGTGATAGCGTGTGTGATTGCTGGTGTGTGTGTATATCCTACATGTGTGCATGTGTATGTGCGTCACTGCGTGCCTCTGTGTCAGTGCGTGTGTATGGTAATATCTGTTTATGTGTTGAGACAATCAAGCTTGTGTTTGGTTGTGGTGCTGTCAGTAGAAAAAGCAATCAAGTCTGATGAGGAACTGCACCACAGTAGAGTATGCAATGAAGTGCACCCTCAGTAAAGTGAAACTGCTTTCAGTGTTGGCCAGGGCTATCCTCACACACACTCACGCACACGCACACACACCTCTTCAGTCACAGACCGATCTTGTCACACACAGAGTGCGTCCCAATTTGCACCCTAAATGGGCCCTAGTCAAAAGTAGTGCACTGTATAGGGAATAGGGTGCCATTTAGAACACATCCATAATGATATATATACACTCAGTGTCCAGTTTATTAGGTGCACCATCTTGTTCACAAAAATGGTTAGCTCCTACAGACAGTGAGTCACGTGGCCGTGGCTTGCTATATAAAGCAGGCAGACAGGCATCAATGCTTTCAGTTACGGAATGGGCAAAACAAATGACCTATGCGACTTTGAGCGTGGAATGATCGTCGGTGCCAGGTGCGCCGGTTCCAGTATCTCAGAAACTTCCTGTGCTTTTCACGCACGGCAGTGTCTAGGGTTTACCAAGAATGGTGCGACAAACAAAAAACATCCAGTCAACGGCAGTCCTGTCGGCGAAAACAGCTTGTTGATGAGAGGTTGAATGAGAATGGCAAAAATTGTGTAAGCTAACAGGTGGGCCACAAACAAGCAAATAACGGTGCAGTACAACAGTGGTGTGCAGAATGACCTTGTCACTGATGGGCTATTGCAGCAGACGACCACATCGGGTTCCACTCCTATCAGCTAAAAACAAGAACAACTAGCTCCAGTGTGTACGCGATCACCAACCCTGGACAATTGAGGAGTGGCAGAGTATCTCTTGGTCTGAAAAATCCCATTTCCTGTTGCGTCATGCTAATGGCAGAGACAGGATTTGGCGTAACATGCTGAACACACCGCTCGCGTTACGTGCACGTCAACGAGTGTCTGCGTAGCCAGGCGCTAAAATAGAACTTGGTTCTATTTTTGACTCTTGTCGTGCTGCAAGTCCAGCCTCTCCCATCTCTTCATTGGTTTTTAGGAGCATATATATCAAATAAAATCAAATAAAATTGTATTTGTCACATACACGTGTTTAGCAGATGTTATTCTGGGTGTAGCGAAATGCTTGTGCTTCTAGCTCCGACAGTGCAGTAATATCTAACAAGTAATATCTAACAATTTCACTACATATACCCAATACACCCAAATCTAGTAAGAAATGGAATTTAAGAATATATACATATATGAACAAGCAATGACAGAGCGGCATGGACTAAGATACAGTAGAATATTATAGAATAGAATACAGTATATACATATGAGATGAGTAGTGTAAGATATGTAAACATTATTAAAGTGACTAGTGTTCCATTTCTTAAAGTGGCCAGTGATTTCAATAGGCAGCAGCAGCCTCTAATGTGCTAGTGATGGCTATTTAACAGTCTGATGGCCTTGAGATAGAAGCTGTTTTTCATTCTCTCTGTCCCAGCTATGATGCACCTGTACTGACCTCGCCTTCTAGATGATAGCGGGGTGAATAGGCAGTGAACAGGCAGTGAACAGGAAGTCCAGGACCCAATTGCATGGGGCGGGGTTCAGACCCAGGGCCTCAAGCTTAATGATGAGCTTGGAGGGTACTATGGTGTTGAATGCTGAGCTATAGTCAATGAACAGCATTCTTACATTGGTATTCCTCTTGTCCAGATGGGATAGGGCAGTGTGCAGTGTGATGGCGATTGCATCGTCTGTAGATCTATTGGGGCGGTAAGCAAATTGAAGTGGGTCTAGGGTGACAGGTAAGGTAGATGTGATATGATCCTTGACTAGTCTCTCAAAGCACTTCATGATGACAGAGGTGAGTGCTACGGGGCAATAGTCATTTAGTTCAGTTACCTTTGCTTTCTTGGGTACAGAAACAATGGTGGCCATATTGAAGCATGTGGGAACAGCAGACTGGGAAAGGGAGAGATTGAATATGTCCGTAAACACACCAGCCAGCTGGTCTGCGCATGCTTTGAGGACGCGGCTAGGGATGCCGTCTGTGCCGGCAGCCTTGCGGGGGTTAACATGCTTAAATGTCTTACTCACGTCGGCCATGGAGAAGGAGAGGCCACAGTCCTTGGTAGTGGGCCTCGTCGGTGGCACTGTGTTATCCTCAAAGCGGGTTAAGAAGGTGTTTAGCTTGTCTGGAAGCTAGACGTTGGTGTCGGTGACGTGGCCGGTTTTCTTTTTGTAGTCCGTGATTGTCTGTAGACCCTGCCACAGATGTCTCGTGTCTGAGCCATTGAATTGCGACTCCACTTTGTCTCTATACTGATGTTTTGCCAGTTTAATTGCCTTGCGGAGTGAGTAGCTACACTTTTTGTATTTTGCCATATTCCCAGTCACCTTGCCATGGTTAAATACGGTGGTTCGCGCTTTCAGTTTTGCGCGAATGCTGCCATCTATCCACGGTTTCTGGTTAGGGTAGGTTTTAATAGTCACAGTGGGCACAACATCACCTATACACTTCCTGATAAACTCAGTCACTTCAGTGTATTCGTCTAAATTATTTTCGCAAGCTAACCGGAACATATCCCAGTCCACGTGATCAAAACAATCTTGAAGCGTGGATTCCGATTGGTCAGACTAGCGATGAATAGTCCTTAGCATGGTACTTCCTGTTTGAGTTTCTGCCTATAGGAAGGGAGGAGGAAAATGGAGTCGTGGTCAGATTTGCCGAAAGTAGGGCGGGGGAGGGCCTTATAACCATTCCGGAAGTTCTAATAGCAATGGTTGAGGATTTTAGCAGTGCGAGTACAACAGTCGATATGTTGAAAGAACTTCGGCAGTCTAGTCCTCAAATTTGCTTTGTTAAAATCCCCGGCTACAATAAATGCAGCCTCAGGATATGTGGTTTCCAGTTTGCATAAAGTCCAGTGAAGTTCTTTGAGGGTCGTCGTGGTATCGGCTTGAGTGGGGATATACACGGCCGTGACTTATAACCGAAGAAAATTATCTTGGGAGATAATATGGTCGGCATTTGATTGTGAGCTATTCTAGGTCGGGTGAAGAAAAGGACTTGAGTTCCTTAATGTTACTACAATTACACCATGAGTCGTTAATTATGAAACACACACCTCCGCCCTTCTGTCTGCGCGATGAACTGAGAACCCATCTGGCTGGACCGATTTTGACAGAATATCCCCAGAGAGCCATGTTTCAGTGAAAGTATGTTACAGGCCTTGATGTCTCTCTGGAAAGAAACCTTGCCCGGATCTCGGCGACCTTGTTAACCAGAGACTGAACATTAGCGAGTAGTATACTTGGAACCGGTGGGTGGTGTGCACACTTCCTAAGTCGAACCAGCAGGCCGCTCCGAGTGCCTCTCCTCCGCCGGTGATGTTTTGGATCAGCCGCTGGAATCAGTTCAATTGCCCTGGGGAGAGCAAACAAAGGATCTGCTTTGGGAAAGTCGTATTCCTGGTCGTAATGCTGGTTAGTTACCGCCGCTCTGATATCCATTTGTTTTTTTGTTTTTGTAATGATACGAAACACTTTCTGAGCTAAAAATGTAAAAAATAATACATAAAAAAACAAAATACCGCAAAGTTTCCTAAGAGCTAGTCGCGAGGCAGCCATCTTCATCGGCACCAGGTAAACACGTTGGTGATTATAGCCACGTGGGTGATTGAAAACTGAACTGAGGTCCACACTCCAGTCTAGTTGGTGATGGTTATGCACCTTAAAGTTGGTTGCCACCCGCCATATAAAGTCCACAGAAGAAGAAGAAGAAGAAGAAGAAGAAGAAGAAGAAGAAGAAGAAGAAGAAGAAGAAGAAGAAGAAGAAGACTGAAGGAGGAGAGATTACTAGAAACAAACTAAGTTTCCCCTTTTATCTGTGGATTAATTGTCAAAGTAGAGAACACACGATTTTGTGTGACTCAAAATGGGTCAAAATTCTACCAAGATCCAGGAAAAAAAGGACCAGTGCATTTCAGGTAAAATAACAACCCAATGTTTATATCCCAGGACCAATTAGCTAGCAATAGCATGCTAGCTAAATGTCCATGAATGTTTCATGTGTTTCGACCTGTCCCCAAATTAATATAGTGTTTTGATATTTCAACCTGCGTGTCCTGATCGCGTCTGGTGTGGATGGACAAAATCGACATGCGCGCGATGGCGCAGGATGACGCATGCCCGTGCCCGTTGTAGTAAGCATGTAAGCAGCATGCGTCCATGGCCCCATCCTGCCTGGTGTCAATGGTACAGGCTGGTGGCGGTGGTGTAATGGTGTGGGGAATGTTTTCTTGGCACACATTAGGTCCCTTGATACCAATTGAGCAACACTTCCATGCTCCGAAGAATTCAGGCTGTTCTGGAGGCAAAGGGGGATCCGACCCGGTACTAGATGGGTGTACCTAATAAACTGGCCACATCTCTGTATATAGTCCTGACTGTCCTGGGGATGACAGTGTAGCTGTGTGTGAACAAGGATCTGGGTGTGGATACATGAGGAGATGATAGAGAGATAATAATATTGACATAATTCTTCGTTGACATCATTCCTCTCATCCTTCTTTCCTCTATCCTGCCACTATCTGCCCATAGGGAAAGCGATTATACAGAGGGAGACTATTATGGGTCAGCTTTACAGCCGTATGTGTATGCATGTGTGTGTGTGTGTGTGTGTGCATGCATACTTATGTCTGTCTGTGTGTGTGTGTATGTGTGTGTACGTGTCATTGCGTATCAACCTGTAGTGTGTGTCTCTGACTGGGTGTCATCCTCTCTCAGTAGGCGGTGCCTCCCCCTGGGATGCCCTTCCTCCAGCCCTCTCTGCCCTGCAGGAAGTGACCCTTGATCCCCAGCAGCCACCCACCTGATCTCTCTCATCCCATCCAGCCTCCACCCTAGACTCCCTCCACCAGCTCTCTCTAGAGGCCACACCACGTTCGGCAGCCCAGGCTCCAGACCCCAGCTCCACGAGAGGGGCTACAGGTGGCAGGTCCCAATCCAAGTGCACCGTCCGGGAGAAGGAAACCCCACAGGGGGCCTGGGGAGGTGGAGGGGGGACCCCAAAAGCCCCAGCCTCCGCCACGTCCCCCCAAAGCTCTCAGAGGGAGGTCCGCAGAGAGGATGGAGAACAGCAGCACCGGCGCCCCTGGTGGGGAGAGAGTGCACACACACACCCACCCACGCAGGCTCCGAACACTGCCACATGGCCCTGGGACTCTTCCTACCTGAGTGTGAGTCTGAACGGAGGCAGTGGAGATCGTGGGGAGGGATGCGTAAACCTCCAGGAGGGGCCTGAGCTGAGAGGTCTGCAGCCCAGGGATGAGGAAGGGCTCCCTGGCGACGGTGAGCTCTGCTACCCCCCTCAGAGCATGGACGGCCCCCTGCAGGCAGGAGTGCAGTCACCTCCCCAGGGCCCTGGAACCCACCTGGGGCAGACAGGCTGCTTGACACCCTGAGGTCCTGGACCTCCACTGTCAGCACGTAGGACGGATCTGGATCAGACTGGTTTTCACTGGATCAGACAACTTCTGACCAGGTTGGACTGGCTGGCTCTTCATAGGATCCCAAATCCAACCCACCACTCACACCATCAGATGCAAGAGTGATCTCTCTCTCTCTCGCGCTCTCTCTCTCTCTCTCTGACATCTTGTTGTTCCCTCTTTCAAGATGATTACAACCCACCACCTTAAAAACTGAAGGATATATTACAGCTGTTGTGTGTGTAAACATAAAGAGGACTCACTCTACTTAGTGCATTGGTTTTGAAACCCGATGATACAAATCCCATGGCTACGATCCCACTGGGGCTTTTTGGGTCTGGGCCAAGGTGAGCTTTCGACATGTTCCTAGTTTAACCATTCAACCATATCAGACCAAAATGGATGGTCAGTTTCAACAGCAGATGGGAAAACACTTATCTAAACAGAGAGCGAAATATTAAGGTGGTTTGCCTATCATTTAACTTTCTTTGGAATGGAAAGAATGATAAGAATACAGAACTGAGGGAGACGGAGGGGGGGGCTTTCATTTAAAATCCTCCTGAAACGTGAAATGGTTTTGGACATGGCACTAACCAGGGTTGGCTAGGTTACTTTCTAAATGTACTCCGTTACAGTTACTAGTTACCTGTCCAATATTGTAATCAGTAACGTAACGTTTGGATTACCCAAACTCAGTAATGTAATCTGATTATTTTCTGATACTTTTTGATTACTTTCCCCTTAAGAGGCATTAGAAGAAGACAAAAAGGATCCATCAAACGCATTTGGTGTATCATCATAGTGGTCTCCGACTCATTCGGGTGGAATAAACATGAACTTGCGCCTTTTTTTCCAATGCTGAATTGAATGTCATTGAGAAAACCGAAAAGTGTACTAATGTTTGTTTTTTCTCGCAAACATCCTTTCCTAACTAGTTTTTCAAAAGTATCTGTAATCTGATTACAATATTTGTGCTGGTAACGTAACTGATTACAGTTACCGTTTTTTGGTAATCTGGCACAAACATGAGAGACAGCTCTGTTGATGAGAAATATGTTAAATATCAAAAATGCCTACCGATATATCATATATACTGTAAATGTACAAATGTGAAGAAAAAAAATTTACATAAAAAAAAAAAAAACATGCCTTTGAGGTGTTGTTGTAGTTAGATACAGTTGAAGTCGGAAGTTTACATACACCTTAGTCAAATACATTTAAACTCAGTTTTTCACAATTCCTGACATTTAATCCTAGTAAAAATGCCCTGTCTTAGGTCAGTTAGGATCACCACTTTATTTTAAGAATGTGAAATGTCAGAGAATTATTTATTTCAGCTTGTATTTATTTCATCACATTCCCAGTGGGTCAGAAGTTTTCATACACTCAATTAGTATTTGGTAGCATAGCCTTTAAATTGTTTAACTTGGGTCAAACGTTTCGGGTAGCCTTCCCAAGCTTCCCACAATAAGTTGGGTGAATTTTGGCCCATTCCTCCTGACCCAGCTGGTTTAACTGAGTCAGGTTTGTAGGCCTCCTTGCTCACACACGCTTTTTCAGTTCTGCCCACAAATGTTCTATAGGATTGAGTTCAGGGCTTTGTAATGGCCACTCCAATACCTTGACTTTGTTGTCTTTAAGCCATTTTGCCACAACTTTGGAAGTATGCTTGGGGTCATTGTCCATTTGGAAGACCCATTTGCGACCAAGCTTTAACTTCCTGACTGATGTCTTGAGATGTTGCTTCAATATATCCACATAATTTTCCTTCCTCATGATGCCATCTATTTTGTGAAGTGCACCAGTCCCTCCTGCAGCAAAGCACCCCCACAGCATGATGCTGCCACCCCCTTGCTTCACGGTTGGGATGGTGTTCTTCGGCTTGCAAGCAACCCCCTTTTTCCTCCAAACATAACGATGGTCCTTATGGCCAAACAGTTCTAATTTTGTTTCATCAGACAAGAGGACATTTCTCCAAAAAGTATGATCTTTGTCCCGATGTGCAGTTGCAAACCGTGTTCTGGCTTTTTTATGGCGGTTTTGGAGCAGTAGCTTCTTCCTTGCTGAGCGGCCTTTCAGGTTATGTCAATATAGGACTTGTTTTACTGTGGATATAGATACTTTTGTACATGTCCTTTGCTGTTGTTCCGGGATTGATTTGCACCAAAGTATGTTCATCTCTAGGAGACAGAACACGTCTCCTTCCTGAGCGGTATGACGGCTGCGTGGTCCCATGGTGTTTATACTTGCTTACTATTGTTTGTACAGATGAACGTGGTACCTTCAGGAGTTTTGAAATTGCTCCCAAGGATGAACCAGACTTGTGGAGGTCTACAATTATTTTTCTGAGGTCTTGGCTGATTTCTTTTGATTTTCCCATGGTGTCAAGCAAAGAGGCACTGAGTTTGAAGGTAGGCCTTGAAATACATCCACTGGTACATCTCCAATTGACTCAAATTAATGTCAATTAGCCTATCAGAACCTTCTAAAGCCATGGCATCATTTTCTCGAAGTTTCCAAGCTGTTTAAAGGCACAGTCAACTTAGTGTATGTAAACTTCTGACCTGCTGGAATTGTGATACAGTGAATTATAAGTGAAATAATCTGTCTGTAAACAATTGTTGGAAAAATTACTTGTGTCATGCACAAAGTAGATGTCCTTACCGACTTGCCAAAACAATAGTTTGTTAACAAGAAATGTGTGGAGTGGTTGAAAAACAAGTTTTAATGACTCCAACCTAAGTGTATGTAAACTTCCGACTTCAACTGTACATTGTAATGAAGAAAAGAAAGTCAGATATTGGGAGCGTATTTTAATATTCAAATTGCCATGGCCTCGTCTTATTATTACTACATATCAAAGACTTTGTGTGGAGTCAGCTGACACGGAACTACAGAGTGATGCAGTGTTCTTGTGCATGGTGGTGAATCACCATGACATCATCAAACAAGGACTAAAATCTCCTAGAAGTAGAATTTTTTAGGAGGTTTTAGGATATAAAAAAACACTTTTTTTATAGAAATTCCATACATTTTGAAGGACACAAATTCAAATGTTTTACAAAAATCTATACACCCTTCAACAGTTGTTTTACACAAAACATCGCAAACAAATAGATAAACATAATCACTGGAGGTAGCTAACAGTTGGGTATTTCTGTCATGGAGCTTGCAAGTGTTAACCCTTTGACGCGTATGATCACGTATTTGTGATCATTGCTGAGGGGTCCCTGCAGCGTATGATCTCAAATATCTGATTGGAACAGTAGCAACAGAACGTATGACGCAACAAACGCGTCTAAACAGCATTGTTGTCTGAACAGCATCTAAATATTTTTTTGTTCTGATGGAAAATAAAGTTCTTAAACTTAATTCCTCAATTTAACCTTTTATTGTAAAAGATAAATGCGAACTTCATCATCCAAGCATCACACGGAACATATCCACAGCCAAACTCATTCCATAAACCAGTCTAAATAACAGGTTGCGCTGACAAAAAATAAAACATAAATTAGCGACCTAACAGCTAGACTAGTTTACAATGTACCACATCTCTGGTGAGCACAAGAGACTAATGTAATGTTGTTTATAAAATAAATTAGTGTCAGCTAAGCTAACAGCAGCTTTATGATGGCAGCCATGTTTGTTTATGTTTGACTTGGCGAAAAATCCTTAATCCCAGAATGTCATTCACTATAAAACGCAAATAAACAAAGACAAAGATGGCTGCGCTCATTGCCTGAAAAATATGAACTTAGTTAAGCCACTTTTCAGCATATTACAAATCATTGATGTACTTGTTACAGTGTATACAAGAACCGGAGCACATGACTTGACAAGTCGTTTACCGTTTTTGACAAATCACAAAGCAAATCAAATGTTTTCACCTCACAGATCATCACACCAAATACAAGCCTACTGCCTAGCCTAACTGTAGCGTGAAAGCTAAACAGGGATGAAACCATTTTAGGGGGGTTTGTAGAGGGGTTCATTTTATTTGTGTGGGGGGGGGGGGGGGGGGTTTCAAGTTCATAGGGGGTAGAAATGGGGGAAGGTATTGTGGGGGGGATATGATGCAGGAAATATTACTATGATGGGGGATTTATCAATAAATGGGGGCAAACACAAGAGAAGTTTATATGCTAAAAAAAATAAAACCCCTGGAAAGGGGGGTCTGAGCTGGCAACCCTGAGGTACCAAAGTTACAATCTGATGCCGCGTTCAAAACAACTGGGAATTGGGAAATCTACGACTTCCGACTTCAATGCGTTCAAGACAACTGGCAACTTGGGAAAAAACGAGCTCCGACTGGGAAAAATCGCTTTGAACGGTCATCCAACTCGAAATTCCAACTCGGGAACTCAAGCCTCTTTCTAGAGCTCAGACTTTCCGACCTGAAGATCATTGACGTCATGATTTTACCTAGTATTTTTCAGAGTTCACAGTTGTCTTGAAAGCACCATTTTTACAACATTTACATTTACGTCATTTAGCAGACGCTCTTATCCAGAGCGACTTACATGAGCAATTAGGGTTAAGTGCCTTGCTCAAGGGCACATCGACAGATTTTTCATCTAGTTGGCTCGGGGATTAGAACCAGCGACCTTTCGGTTACTGGCACAACGCTCTTAACCACTAAGCTACCTGCCATAAATCAGTCGAGTGAACTATCCCTTGTTATAACATCTTTGGTCTGACAGACGCTTACGTGACAACCAGAATGCATTCTATAATATCAACAAACATGGCACCACACATAGCCGGCAAATAGCTTTGCATTAGCTCATCATAATCAGTACAACATTCAAAAAAGTATTTTACACACCATTACAATCAATGCAAGAATCGGAATGCATCATTTGTCACCAGTACTTGAAAACGTGAATAATCATATGCAGAAGAATCATAAAAAGTCTGACTTCTTTAGCCAACTTACTTTGTCATCATATTATGGGTGCGTAAATGAATTGTTTCAGAGTACAGTGCATTTTGGGCTTTCCTATTGGGATTATGTGTCACCTGTAGAAGAGGCTAGTCGTAGAAATTCAGAGTCCTTCATGTTGGCACCAAATAATAATACTCATATTTGCAGTCTTATAGCTTTTGGTGCCAACAGGTCAAATTATATTTCTCAATCTATTTCTCAATCATAATTCTAATTTCAAGATCTATCTCTAATCTAAACTATATTGCCCTGGCCTGTACTGTAGCATGAAGGTCCAAGTGAATGGCCTTCATAGAGAGAGGCCCCTAGACACTGATTCCTGGGTCAGTTTTGCATTTTATGTCAGGATTGGTGGATGGGAAGCTGATCTTTGATCGGTACCTAGGGAAAAATGTCATCCTGGAGCATACTTCGATTCCTGTTGCCCCAAGTTGACTGTTGTTATTTTATCATCAAAAGCCACAAGAGGCCAAACACGAGTGTGTGTTCTTTTGGAGTGCAATCCTGCAAGCACTGATTAATTTCAGAACCAATGTTGGGAGCTCCTGCCATCTTTATAGGCATTTGGAAATTCACAAAATCAGAACCCATATATCTCTTCTTTGGTAATAGTATTTGAATTTTGAGGGGTAAGTTGCATGTGTTGCAGAGAGGATGAAACTTCTGATGCTCATACTGGCACAGATGCTGTTCTTGTCCGAAAACACGTGTTCATTCCTCTATAAGATGGTTTCTCTCAATGCAGATTCACTAGACTGAGTGCAGTGTTCCAGTCAAGACGATAAACATATCATTTCTATGGTAAAATAAAAAAGTTCAAAGGTGAACAAATTGATACTGGTTGCGTTCCAGATAGACTACATGCATCAACCAATGGTTGTGTGCCACATCATCGACTGCATTCGGCTGTGTGGTTAGCTGATATGTTAAACACTGTTCGAGTGGTTGTGAGATCTGGCATTCGTCTTCAATGTAGTCAGCTAGGAACGCGGACAATATCGCTCAGCCCTCTGTGTGTCCGTGGAGGCTTTCCCTTGCCTGCCTGCTGTGAGTGATTTTGTATACAGAAAAAAAGATGACTAATGATAAATCTGTGTGACTAATGATAAATCTGTGTGAAGGATGGCACGTTCATGAATCCCTCATTAAGCTCAGTATACGTGTTAACCATGTATTATACACCATGTACAGCTGAATTCCTACAAAATATGGTTTACTGTACTATTGATACTGTAGTTTCAAATACCGAAGTGGACAACTGTTTTTATGAAATGTGACAGTATGGATATATTACATTTTGCTAAAAAATAACAATAAACTTGTTTACTGAAAGATATTCTGAAATACTGTCAAATAAACTCTTGACATGGTTTAAAGTACTCATTTTCTGGATGTCTGTGTGTGTTTTTAATATCTGAATGTGAGTGAATGTGCTTTAAAAAGTGGCAATATGTATTGATTGTGTTCAATATTAATTATCCATACAATGATAGGCCCATAGACTGTTTAGAATGGATTGGCCTCATTGTAGTATAGAAGGATAGGTCTCAAAGGCTTCATCTATTGCAGAAGACTTGAAAGTGGTGGTCCTATGTTTCATGAGCTGAAATAAAAGATGCCAGAAATGTTCCATACGCACAAAAAGCTTATTTCTCTAAAATGTTATGCACATGTGTTTACAGCCCTGTTAGTGAGCATTTCTCCTTTTCCAAGATAATCCATCTCACCTCACAGGTGTAGCATATCAAGAAGCTGATTAAACAGCATGATCATTACACAGGTGCACCTTGTGCTGGGGACAATAAAAGGTCACTCTAAAATGTGCAGTTTTGTCACACAAGACAATGCCACAGATGTCTCAAGTTTTGAGGGAGCGTGCAATTGGCATGCTGACTGCAGGAATGTCCACCAGAGTTGTTGCCAGATAATGTAATGCTAATTTCTCTACCATAAACTGCCTCCAATGCCATTTAAGAGGCCTGCATACTCACCAGACATGTCACCCATTGAGCATGTTTGGGATGCTATGGATCGACGTGTGCGACAGCTTGTTCCAGTTCCCGCCAATATCCAGCAATTTCACACAGCCATTGAAGAGGAGTGGGACAACATTCCACAGGTCACAATCAACAGCCTGATCAACTCTATGCGAATGAGGTGCATGAGGCAAATGGTGGCACACCAGATACTGACTGGTTCTGATCCACACCCCTATTTTTTAGTGTCTGTGACCAACAGATATATATCTGTATTCCCAGTCATGTGAAATCCATGGATTAGGGCCTAATGAATTTATTTCAGTTGAGTGATTTCCTTATAAACTCAGCAAAAAAAGAAACGTTCTCTCACTGTTAACTGCGTTTATTTTCAGCGAACTTAACATTTGTAAATATATGTGTGAACATAACAAGATTAAACAACTGAGACGTAAACTGAACAAGTTCCACAGACATGTGACTAACAGAAATTGAATAATTTGTCCCTGAACAAAGGGGGGTTCAAAATCAAAAGTAACAGTCAGTATCTGGTGTGGCCACCAGCTGCATTAAGTACTGCAGTGCATCACCTCCTCATGGACTGCACCAGATTTGCCAGTTCTTGCTGTGAGATGTTACCCCACTCTTCCACCAAGGCACCTGCAAGTTCCGGACATTTCTGGGGGGAGTGGCCCTAGCCCTCACCCTCCGATCCAACAGGTCCCAGACGTGCTCAATGGGATTGAGATCCGGGCCCTTCGCTGGCCATGACAGAACACTGACATTCCTGTCTTGCAGGAAATCACGCACAGAACGAGCAGTATGGCTGGTGGCATTGTCTAGCTGGAGGGTCATGTCAGGATGAGCCTGCAGGAAGGGTACCACATGAGGGAGGAGGATGTCTTCCCTGTAACGCACAGCGTTGAGATTGCCTGCAATGACAACAAGCTCAGTCCGATGATTCTGTGACACACCGCCCCAGACTATGACGGACCTTCCACCTCCAAATCAATCCCGCTCCAGAGTACAGGCCTCTGTGTAACGCTCATTCCTTCGAAGATAAACGCAAATCCGACCATCACCCCTGGTGAGACAAAACCGCAACTCGTTAGTGAAGAGCACTTTTTGCCAGTCCTGTCTGGTCCAGCGACGGTGGGTTTGTACCCATAGGCGACGTTGCCGTTGATGTCTGGTGAGGACCTGCCTTACAACAGGCCTACAAGCCCTCAGTCCAGCCTCTCTCAGCCTATTGCGGACAGTCTGAGCACTGATGGCGGGATTGTGCGTTCCTGGTGTAACTCGGGCAGTTGTTGTTGCCATCCTGTACCTGTCCCGCAGGTGTGATGTTCGGATGTACCAATCCTGTGCAGGTGTTGTTACACGTGGTCTGCCACTGCGAGGACGATCAGCTGTCTGTCCTGTCTCCCTGTAGCGCTGTCTTAGGTGTCTCACAGTACGGACATTGCAATTTATTGCCCTGGCCACATCTGCAATCCTCATGCCTCCTTGCAGCATGCCTAAGGCACGTTCATGCAGATTATTTACATAAGTATTAAGACCCTTTGCTATGAGACTCGAAATTCAGCTCAGGTGCATCCTGTTTCCATTGATCATCCTTGAGATGTTTCTAAAACTTGATTGGAGTCCACCTGTGGTAAATTCAATTGTGACTTGGTTCAGGAAACGTATGTTGTGCGTCACTACTTCACAGGAGCGCCATTTGAAAGCAAACCTCCTTTTTTGATTTCAAAATGCGTTTTTGGGCAGAAATGCCTTCTGGAACATGTGATCTTTCATGTGCCTTAATAACAAACTTGTATGCCATCTGTAAATACGAATACAATTGTTAAATTACGAGCGTAGTTGGTTTAGCCACGGAAAAAAGACAGCAAGCTTCCCGTTAGCCATGATTGGCTGAGATAATAAGTGAGCTGGACATGCCAAGAGATGAGATTGGAATGGTCTGCCATGTAGCATGCTTCTGTCTATAACATGAGCTGGTCAGTATGTGTAGGTATTCCTTTCTAACGTGGCGTTTCTGAAAATATCACATTGTAAAACTGCATAACACGCTGACAAGACGGCTCGTGCATGATGGTGATTTTGTCCACCCACATCAGACGCGATCAGGACATGCAGGTTGAAATATCAAAACGAACTCTGAACCAACTATATTAATTTGGGGACAGGTCGAAAAGCATTAAACATGTATGGTAATTTAGCAAGCTAGCGCTAAATAATTTGTCCTGGGTTTAAAACATTGGGTTGTTATTTTACCTGAAATGCACAAGGTCCTCTACTCCGACAATTAATCCACAGATAAAAGGGTAAACCAAGTTTGTTTCAAGTAATCTCTCTTCCTTCAGGCTTCTTCTTCTTTGGACTTTATATGGCGGTTGCCAACCAACTTTAAGGTGCGCTACCACCAGCAACTGGACTGGAGTGTGGACCTCAGTTCATCTTTCAATCACCCACGTGGGTAAATGCTCCTAAAAAACTATGAGGAGATGGGAGAAGAGGGACTTGCAGCGCGTCAATCGTCACAAATAGAACCAAGTTCTATTTTAGCGCCTGGCTATAAAGACGCTCGATGACGCCCACGAGCAGCGTGGATGCAATGATTGAATAACATGTACAGTGGAGAGAACAAGTATTTGATACACTGCCAATTTTGCAGGTTTTCCTACTTACAAAGCATGTAGAGGTCTGTAATTTTTATCATAGGTACACTTCAACTGTGAGAGACGGAATCTAAAACAAAAATCCAGAAAATCACATTGTATGATTTTTAAGTAATTAATTTGCATTTTATTGCATGACATAACTATTTGATCACCTACCAACCAGTAAGAATTCCGGCTCTCACAGACCTGTTAATTTTTCTTTAAGAAGCCCTCCTGTTCTCCACTCATTACCTGTATTAACTGCACCTGTTTGAACTCGTTACCTGTATAAAAGACACCTGTCCACACACTCAATCAAACAGACTCCAACCTCTCCACAATGGCCAAGACCAGAGAGCTGTGTAAGGACATCAGGGATAAAATTGTAGACCTGCACAAGGCTGGGATGGGCTACAGGACAATAGGCAAGCAGCTTGGTGAGAAGGCAACAACTGTTGGCGCAATTATTAGAAAATGGAAGAAGTTCAAGATGACGGTCAATCACCCTCGGTCTGGGGCTCCATGCAAGATCTCACCTCGTGGGGCATCAATGATCATGAGGAAGGTGAGGGATCAGCCCAGAACTACACGGCAGGACCTGGTCAATGACCTGAAGAGAGCTGGGACCACAGTCTCAAAGAAAACCATTAGTAACACACTACGCCGCCATGGATTAAAATCCTGCAGCGCCCGCAAGGTCCCCCTGTTCAAGCCAGCGCATGTCCAGGCCCGTCTGAAGTTTGCCAATGACCATCTGGATGATCCAGAGGAGTAATGGGAGATGGGTCGTGACTGGGACTTCCAGCATGACAACGACCCGAAACACACAGCCAAGTCAACTAAGGAGTGGCTACGTAAGAAGCATCTCAAGGTCCTGGAGTGGCCTAGCCAGTCTCCAGACCTGAACCCAATAGAAAATCTTTGGAGGGAGCTGAAAGTCCGTATTGCCCAGCGACAGCCGAAAACCTGAAGGATCTGGAGAAGGTCTGTATGGAGGAGTGGGCCAAAATCCCTGCTGCAGTGTGTGCAAACCTAGTCAAGACCCACAGGAAACGTATGATCTCTGTAATTGCAAACAAAGGTTTCTGTACCAAATATTAAGTTCTGCTTTTCTGACGTATCAAATACTTATGTCATGCAATAAAATGCAAATGTATTACTTAAAAATCATACAATGTGATTTTCTGGATTTTTGTTTTAGATTCCGTCTCTCACAGTTGAAGTGTACCTATGATAAAAATGACAGAACCTCTACATGCTTTGTAAGTAGGAAAACCTGCAGGGCTGTAGCTCAGTTGGTAGAGCATGGCGTTTGCAATGCCAGGGTTGTGGGTTCGATTCCCACAGGGGGCCAGTATGAAAAAAATAATTTTATTAATATAATGTATGCACTCACTAACTGTAAGTCGCTCTGGATAAGAGTGTCTGCTAAATGACGTAAATGTAAAAACAAGTAAATACAGGTGCCTTAGAGCATATTTTATGCCCTGTTTTATGCCCTGGTTTTGTCTTGTTCTATATCAATACAAGAACCTCCATGGAAGGGGTATTTCACACAAATTACACACTTACCACATTTAATTGATTAATAGCAAGTAGTATATTAACTTTGGGTGTCAGAGTCCAGCAATGCAAATAATCTGGGTAGCCATTTCATTAGATGTTCAGAAGTCTTATGGCTTGGGGGTAGAAGCTGTTTAGAAGCCTTATGGACCTAGACTTGGTGCTCCGGTACTGCTTGATGTGCGGTAGCAGAGAGAACAGTCTATGGCTAGGGTGGCTGGATTCTTCAACAATTTTTAAGGCCTTCCTCTGACACCGCCTGGCATAGAGGTCCTGGATGGCAGGAAGCTTGGCCCCAGTGATGTACTGGGCTGTACGCACTACCCTCTGTAGTGCCTTGCGGTCAGAGGCCGAGCAGTTGCCATACCAGGCAGTGATGCAACCAGTCAGGATGCTCTCGATGGTGCAGCTGTAGAACCTTTTGAGGATCTGAGGACCCATGCCAAATCTTTTCAGTCTCCTGAGGGGGAATAGGTTTTGTCGTGCCCTCTTCACGACTGTCTTGGTGTGCTTGGACCATGTTACCAAGGAACTTGAAGCTCTCAACCTGTTCCACTACAGCCCCGTCAATGAGAATGAGGGTGTGCTCGGTCCTCTTCTTTTTCCTGTAGTCCACAATCATCTCCTTAGTCTTGATCACGTTGAGGGAGAGGTAGTTATCCTGGCACCACACGGCCAGGTCTCTGACCTCCTCCCTAAAGGCTGTCTCGTCGTTGTCCGTGATCAGGCCTACCACTGTTGTGTTATCGGCAAACTTAATGATGGTGTTGGAGTCGTGCCTGGCCATGTAGTCATGAGTGAACAGGGAGTACAGGAGGGGACTGAGCACGCACATCTGAGGGACCCTCGGGTTGAGGATCAGCATGGCGGATATGTTGTTACCTACCCTTACCAGCTGGGGGCGGCCCGTCAGGAAGTCCAGGATCCAGTTGTGGAGGGAGGTGTTTAGTCCCAGGGTTCTTAGCTTGGTGATGAGCTTTGAGGGTACTATGGTGTTGAACACTGAGCTTGATTCATTGTTCGTGTTTGTGCCTGTCTGCAATTGTGTTCACAGCACGTAAGTCACTTGGTGCTTTTCTCTCCTTGTTTATTTTGAATACTTATAGTGTGACAAGTTTAAATAAAAAGGATGTCACTCCACGAGCGCTCCGTCTACCGTCCCTTAACTACGCACTGTGACAGAATGATCCACCACCCTGGGACGCAGTGGGGAATTACATTACAGAGGAGGAATTCTACCATTACCGTGCGGTGGAGGAGGGCTGGAGTCCGGAGCAGCGGCGCCGTCGACCAGGGAAATGTAGACGGGCCAGAAATGCTAAGGACCAGCCTGGAGCCCAGAAGAACCCCCAAACTGTTTTTAGAGGGGGGGCTATGGGGGTGGTCGGGGATCAAGGGAGAAGAGCCCTGACCACTGTACTCATGGGGGTTCCAGGAGGAGTCCTCACAGGATGGGGATTGGCGGTGGAGAGAGAAGGACAGGAGCAGTCGTAGATCTCCAACGCCAGTTCCCAGTCCGGTGCCTCCAGCTCTGGTTCAGAGTTGATCACGGAAAATGCTGACTTAGCGCACCACACCATCGGTGCGCACCAACCACTCGAGACAGCCCGTGTCGACTCAGCGCACCACACCATCGGTGCGCATCCACAGCCCGGTATGGCCCGCGCCTGCTCCTCGCACTAGCCCAATGGTGCGTGTCCCCGACGATGTACTTCTGTTCCCTCACTCTTGGGGGCTCCCGGAGGAGTCCTCACAGGATGGGGATTGGCGGTGGAGAGAGAAGGACAGGAGCAGTCGTAGATCTCCAACGCCAGTTCCCAGTCCGGTGCCTCTAGCACTGGTCCAGAGTTGATCACGGAAAATGTTGACTCAGCGCACCACACCATCGGTGCGCACCAACCACTCGGGACAGCCCGTGTCGACTCAGCGCACCACACCATCAATGTGCATCCACAGCCCGGTACGGCCCGCGCCTGCTCCTCGCACCAGCCCAATGGTGCGTGTCCCCAGCCCAGTACTGCCCGTTCCAGCTCAACGCACCCGCCCAGAGGTGCATTTCTCCAGCCCGGTACGGCCCGCACCTGCTCCTCGCACCAGCCCAATGGTGCGTGTCCCCAGCCCGGTATGGCCAGTGCCTGCTCCTCACACCAGCCCAATGGTGCGTGTCCCCAGCCCGGTACGGCCCGTGCCTGCTCCTCGCACCAGCCCAATGGTGCGTGACCCCAGCCCGGTACGGCCCGTTCCAGCTCAACGCACCCGACCTCCAGCGACGGTCCCCTGCACGGAGCCTCCAGCGACAGTCCCCTGCAAGGAGCACCTTAGCACGTCGGTGCCCAGTCTGGGGCCGGCAGCCAGCCTAACCACGGGGCTGGAATCCTCCTCTGCGTCGGTGTCCAGGCTGGGCACGGCATTCAGTCCTGCTCCAGAGATGGGGATGGATACGGGTCCGGAAGTCTGCTCCGCTCCAGTGCAGGAGAAGTCCGTTCCACTGGTGCCCAATCTGGGACCGGAGATTTACTCCGCCCCCATGCCAGAGCAGTCTGCTCCACCGGTGCCAAGTCCAGATCCGGTCAGCCGCTCCACTCCAGTGCCGGAGCAGTCCGCTCCACCGGTGCAAAAACCAGCTCCGGTCATCTGCTCCACTCCAGAGCCGGGGCAGTCCGCTCCACCGGTGCCCAGTCCGGGTCCGGTCGTCTACTCCGCCCCCATGCCGGAGCCATCTGCTCCACCGGGGCTCGAGCCGGGACCAGATGTCAGCCCCACACCAGGGTCCACACAGGACTTGGTGCATCGCGGGAGGACTGAGGGGGGAAGCATCGCACCGGGGTCCGGACCGGACCGGGCGTGCAACGGGGAGGCAGGAAGGGAGAAGCCGTTACTGCCTACGTCGCGCCAGGAGCCGGAGCCCCCACCATCAACCGCCCCAGTAGTCCGCCCTTTTCCCCCTAGTTTTGTGTCTTTTTTGGAGAGGGGGGATCATGTGCGGTCGGGAGTCCGCACCTTAGGGGGGGGGGGGGGGGGGGGGGTACTGTGAGGGTTTGACTGTGGTTAGGCCTTACTCCCACTAGGGGGAGGGGTAGGACCACAGTCAAGCCCTCACATCATAACTAGGGGTGGTTTATGATCCCCAATCAAAGACAGCTGTCTAGAGTTTGTCTCTGATTGGGGATAGTATTTAGGCACCTCTCACATCCACCTGTGTGTGGATCATTGTTCGTGTTTGTGCCTGTCTGCAATTGTGTTCACAGCACGTAAGTCACTTGGTGCTTTTCTTTCCTTGTTTATTTGGAATACTTTATAGTGTGACGTTAAAGTTAAAATAAAAAGGATGTCACTCCACGAGCACTCCGTCTACCGTCCCTTAACTACGCACTGTGACACTTCTACAGTAACCACAGTGGATGCTTTCCCCCCCAAAAAAAATCCTGCAGTTTTTCAATTACATTTTTGTCATTTAGCAGAAGCTCTTATCTAGAGCAACTTGAAATTACTGTATTCATCTTAGATTGGTGAGACAACCACATATCACAGTCATAGCAAGTATATTTTCCGCATGGATCCCAAGGGCTATAAGCACAGCAGGGTAGTTGATGGATAACTTAGATACATTCAACCCCACATGAACCATGACAGTATCAACCCCCGGTGACTGATGCACAGCCTCGGGAAGCAACCTGGTGATATCCTGAACTTTTTCCCAGGAAAATACAAAGTCTTTGCCCCAGGTACAGATACCTGCCTCACCATCGAACTCCCTATCACAATAGCCGGAATGATCCGGCCTCTGCCGTGTCTCGAAGCTGATTGCGAGGCCAGAGCCACAGAACTGACCTGAGAAGAGGGCTGCTGAGACGCCGGCTGCGTGCAGGCCACAACAGCCAAAGGGACAGAGCTCTGATCCAGAGAGGACGGCCCAGCGGAGGCCGGATCATTCCAGATATTGTGATAGGGATTTCAAGTTCGATGGTGAGGCATGTATCTGTACATGGGGCAAAAGTTCAGGATATCACCAGGTTGTTTCCCAAGGTTGTGCGTCAGTCACCAGGGGTTGATACCGTTCATGTGGGGTTGAATGACATTATGAAGGTCAGCTCAGAACAGCTGAAGATGGATTTTAAAGAACTGATTCGGTCACTACTTGACACCAACAAACGCCCCATAATATCTGGCCCTCTGCCCTCCCTAAATCGTGGCATTGAATGGTTCAGCAGACTTTTAGCCCTCCATAACTGGCTACGAGACTATTACAGCTCTGTGGGTGTAACATTCATTGACAATTTTGATACAAAGCTTGTATTATGAGGAGGATGGGATCCACCCAAATCATTTAGGTTCCTGGAGCCTTTCACAGCATTATAAGGCTGCGTTGAAACAATGACTTATCAATGACCCAGGTCCAGCTCATTTAATCCCTACCATTGTGTCACTGAGTTGTCATAATTATTCAGCAAATGTACATCATCCTAGGTACGTTGGAATACACAATGTATATAACCTAATGTATGTCCCTCTTACTACCCGGAATAACTCTGCTGATCCTACAGCTATTGTATGCAGTACTCATATGCCTATGAACCAGAGTTATACTGTTAGCACTGAGGTGGTGTGCCCAAGCAGGAAGTCCACTGTGTGCAGCTCACCCTGCACTAAAGTAAATAACTCAAGCATGTCTACCTCTGCTAAGCTTCCCAGTAAAGCAAGAAAGACATTCAAACATCCCAGAAAAGTGTTAAAAATAGACCACGTTAACATATGTAGCTTAAGAAAAAAGGTTCATGATATCAATAATTTGCTAGTAACAGATTACATTCACATTCTGACAATCTCTGAAACTTACTTTGATAATACCTTTGATGATACAGTGGTAGCAATACATGGTTATAAGATCTACAGAAAAGAAAGAAATGCCAAAGGTGGAGGTGTGGCTGTTTTTATATTCAGTAATATGTAGACATGTAATATGTACAGGTTGATCTGCCGCACCTGAAGCCCATTCTGGTGGGAAGCTGCTGTAGACCACCAAGTACTAACAGTCGGTATCTGGATAACGTGTGAAATGCTTGATAATGTATGTGATATCAATAGAGAGGTATATTTTCTGGGTGATTAAAAAATTGACTGGCTTGCATCAGACTGCCCACTCAAGAGAAAGCTTCAAACTGTAACTAGTACCTGCAACCTGGTTCAGGTTATCAATCAACCTACCAGGGTAGTTACAAACAGCACAGGAATGTAATCATCAACATGTATTGATCACATCTTTACTAATGCTGCAGAAATGTGTTTGAAAGCAGTTTCCAAATCCATTGGATGTAGTGATCACAATATTGTAGCCATATCTAAGAAAACCAAAGTTCCAAAGGCTGGGCCTAATAATGTGTAAGAGGTCATACAAACAGTTTTGTAGTGATTCCTATGTTGTTGATGTACAGAATATTTGTTGGTCCATGGTGTGTAATGAGGAGCAACCAGACGTTGCACTTGACACATTTATGAAATTGCTTATCCCAGTTACTAATAAGCATGCACCCATTAAGAAAATGTATGGTTGAGAGGGATGAGGCAAAATAAATGGCAAACAGGTCTGACCGTACAACTGATTGGCAAATGTAATGCAAATTGAGAAATCATGTGACTAAACTGAATAAAAAGAAGAAACTACACTATGAAACAAAGATAGATGACAAATAATGATAGTGAAAAGCTTTGGAGCACCTTAAATGAAATTTGGTGCAAAAAGGCAAACTCCGCTCCATCATTCATTGAATCAGATGGCTCATTCATCAAAAAACCCACTGATATTGCCAACTACTTAATGATTTGTTAATTGGGCAAGATTAGCAAATGTAGGCATGACATGCCAGCAGCAAACACTGATACTACACATCCAAGTATATCGGACCAAATTATGAAAGACAAGGATTGTAATTTTGAATTCCGTAACGTGAGTGTGGAAGAGGTGAAAACATTATTGTTGTCTATCAACAATGACAAGCCACCTGGGTCTGACAACTTAGATGGAACATTTCTGAAGATAATAGCAGATTATATTGCCCCTCGTATTTGCCATATCTTCAATTTAAGCCTACTATAACATTGCAGGAGAAGACCCAGATGCAGACAGTGTCAAAGTAACAAAAGTTTATTACGGAAACAGGGGGCAGGCAAACAACAGGTCAAGGGCAGGTAGAGGTCAGTAATCCAGATCAGAGTCCAAATGGTATAGAACGGCAGGCAGATTGGTCAAAACCGGGAAAACTAGAAAACAGGAACTTGAGAACGACAGGAGCAAGGGGAAAACTTCTGGTAGGGTTGACGAAACAAAACGAACTGGCAACAGACAAACAGAGAACACAGGTGGATAATGGGGAAGATGGGCGACACAAGGATGGTGGTGGAGACAATCACAAAGACAGGTGAAACAGATCAAGGTGTGACACAACTAGAAAGTGTGTGCCCTCAAGCCTGGAGGGAAGCAAAAGTTATTCCCCATTCTAAGAATAGTAAAGCCCCCTTTACTGGCTCAAGTAGCCAACCAATCAGCCTGTTACCAACCCTTTGTAAACTTTTGGAAAAAATGGTGTTTGACCAGATACAATGCTCTTTTACGGTAAAGCAATTGACAACAGACTTTCAGCATGCTTATAGGAAAGGACATTCAACAAGCACAGCACTTACACAAATGACTGATGATTGGCTGAGAGAAATTGATGATATAAAGATTGTGGGGGCTGTATTGTTAGACTTCAGTGCGGCTTTTGACATTATCGATAATACTCTGTTGCTGAAAAAACGTATGTGTTATGGCTTTACACCCCCTGCTATATTGTTGATAAAGAGTTACCTGTCTAACAGAACACAGAGGGTGTTCTTTAATGGAAGCCTCTCCAACAAAATCCAGGTAGAATCAGGAATTCTCCAGGCAGCTGTCTAGGCCCCATACTTGTTTCAATCTTTACTAACGACATGCCACTGGCTTTAAGTAAAGGCAGTGTGTCTATGTATGCGGATGACTCAACACTATACATGTCAGCTACCAGACCACTGAAATGACTGCAACACTTAACAAAGAGCTGTAGTTAGTTTCAGAATGGGTGGCAAGGAATAAGTTAGTCCTAAATATTTCAAAAACTAAAATAATTGTGTTTGGGACAAATCATTAACTTAACCCTAAACCTCAACTAAAAATTGTAATTAATAATGTGGTAATTGAGCAAGTTGGGGAGACTAGACTGCTTGGAGTAACCCTGGATTGTAAACTGTCATGGTCAAAACATATTGATACAACAGTTGCTAGGATGGGGAGACGTCTGTCCATAATAAAGCACTGCTCTGCTTTCTTAACAGCACTATCAACAAGGCAGGTCTGACAGGCCCTAGTTTTGTCGCAACTGGACTAGTGTTCAGTCGTGTGGTCAGGTGCCACAGAGGGACTTAGGAAAATTACAATTGGCTCAGAACAGGGCAGCATGGCTGGCCCTTGGATGTACACAGAGAGCTAACATTAATAATATGCATGTCAATCTCTCCTGGCTCAGAGTGGAGGAAATATTGACTTCATCACTACTTGTATTTGTGAGAAGTATTGACATGTTGAATGCATTGAGCTGTCTGTTTGAACTACTGGCATACAGCTAGAACACCCATGCATACCCCACAAGACATGCCAGCAGAGGTCTCTTCACAGTCCCCAAGTCCAGAACAGACTATGGGAGGCGCACAGTACTACATAGAGCCATGACTATATGGAGATCAATTCCACATCAAGTAACTCATGCAAGCAGTAAAATAACCTTATGGGACAGCGGGGACTGTGAAGCAAAACACAAACACAGGCACGGAATCATGGATACAAACACACAATCACATGTTGTAGCGGGTGATTTGGATGGAGTCAGGTGCAGAAGGGGGGAAATCACAGAATAAATTGTTTATTTGGCAAATACAGTGGTACGCAGCAATGCGTGAAACACTACAGTGTGATATAAAGGCGCACTGGAGAAAACAAAAACACATGGGTGAATATCCTGGCGATACAATACGTAACTGCCAAAGGCTTATAGCGGTCACGCCATACACGCTGTCGGGTGAGGTCGTCGGGTAAGCTTGGCTTTATACATAGTTTGGGCTTTGTCGAGTAAGGCTTAAACTATGTATTTAGATTGTAGTTAGGTATTGTAGGTAGTTATCGTGGGTTGTTGTATGTACAGTGGGGAGAACAAGTATTTGATACACTGCCGATTTTGCAGGTTTTCTTACTAACAAAGCATGTAGAGGTCTGTAATTTTTATCATAGGTACACTTCAACTGTGAGAGACGGAATCTAAAACAAAAAAATCCAGAAAATCACATTGTATGATTTTTAAGTAATTAATTTGCATTTTATTGCATGACATAAGTATTTGATACATCAGAAAAGCAGAACTTAATATTTGGTACAGAAACCTTTGTTTGCAATTACAGAGATCATACGTTTCCTGTACGTCTTGACCAGGTTTGCACACACTGCAGCAGGGATTTTGGCCCACTCCTCCATACAGACCTTCTCCAGATCCTTCAGGTTTCGGGGCTGTTGCTGGGCAATACGGACTTTCAGCTCCCTCCAAAGATTTTCTATTGGGTTCAGGTCTGGTACTGGCTAGGCCACTCCAGAACCTTGAGATGCTTCTTACGGAGCCACTCCTTAGTTTCCCCGGCTGTGTGTTTCGGGTCGTTGTCATGCTGGAAGACCCAGCCACGACCTATCTTCAATGCTCTTACTGAGGGAAGGAGGTTGTTGGCCAAGATCTCGCGATACATGGCCCCATCCATCCTCCCCTCAATACGGTGCAGTCGTCCTGGCCCCTTTGCAGAAAAGCATCACCAAAGAATGATGTTTCCACTGCCATGCTTCACGGTTGGGATGGTGTTCTTGGGGTTGTACTCATCCTTCTTCTTCCTCCAAACATGGCGAGTGGAGTTTAGACCAAAAAGCTCTATTTTTGTCTCATCAGACCACATGACCTTCTCCCATTCCTCCTCTGGATCATCCAGATGGTCATTGGCAAACTTCAGACGGGCCTTGACATGCGCTGGCTTGAGCAGGGAGACCTTGCGTGCGCTGCAGGATTTTAATCCATGACGGCGTAGTGTGTTACTAATGGTTTTATTTGAGACTGTGGTCCCAGCTCTCTTCAGGTCATTGACCAGGTCGTGCCGGGTAGTTCTGGGCTGATCCCTCACCTTCCTCATGATCATTGATGCCCCACGAGGTGAGATCTTGCATGGAGCCCCAGACCGAGGGTGATTGACCGTCATCTTGAACTTCATCCATTTTCTAATTATTGTGCCAACAGTTGTTGCCTTCTCACCAATCTGCTTGCCTATTGTCCTGTAGCCCATCCCAGCCTTGTGCAGGTCTACAATTTTATCCCTGATGTCCTTACACAGCTCTCTGGTCTTGGCCATTGTGGAGAGGTTGGAGTCTGTTTGATTGAGTGTGTGGACAGGTGTCTTTTATACAGGTAACGAGTTCAAACAGGTGCAGTTAATACATTTACATTTTACATTTTAGTCATTTAGCAGACGCTCTTATCCAGAGCGACTTACAGTTAGTGAATACATATATATATTTCTTTATACTGCCCCCCCGTGGGAATCGAACCCACAACCCTGGCGTTGCAAACGCCATGCTCTATCAACTGAGCTACATCCCTGCCGGCCATTCCCTCCCCTACCCTGGACGACGCTGGGCCAATTGTGCGCCGCCCATGAGTCTCCCGGTCGCGGCCGGCTGCGACAGAGCCTGGATTCGAACCAGGATCTCTAGTGGCACAGTTAGCACAGGAAGGCTTCTTAAAGAAAAACTAACAGGTCTGTGAGAGCCGGAATTCTTACTGGTTGGTAGGTGATCAAATACTTATGTCATGCAATAAAATGCAAATTAATTACTTAAAAATCATACAATGTGATTTTCTGGATTTTTGTTTTAGATTCTGTCTCTCACAGTTGAAGTGTACCTATGATAAAAATTACAGACATCTACATGCTTTGTAAGTAGGAAAACCTACAAAATCGGCAGTGTATCAAATACTTGTTCTCCCCACTGTAATTATTGTAGGTTAGTATTGTATTCGACTGAGCCCGGTGAAGCACGAAGCTAGCTGGCTAACCCACTACCTGGCGGGTAGGTACTGGCAACTATTAGCAATGGTATAGTTGTTTCACGCCTGAGAGTGCCTGTAATTACGCCAGCTGGCTGCCTACAATAATTACATACAATAATTGCCTACCATTCAGCTGTTTTCTAACCTCATTGTCTGAACCGTTAACGTTAGGTAGTAAGTGGCTACTGTGCTTGAAATTTAGCTAGCTTGTTGCTACCTGGATAGCAACTAGTAAACAATAGCTGGAATGACCTAGCGAACAGACGCGAACTGGCTGAGTCAATTCAGTGGCTAGCTTTGCACTTGGCTAGCTAACAGTAGCTGCTAGGGGTAAGTCATAACCTACATTTGTGTTTTATTTTTACATATTGGTAGCCAGAGTCGTTCAAGGAATTCGGGACATGGGTGACTAGTTAATGTTAGTTTGGCTCTATCTGTGTGTTCGTGCCCTGAAAGGAGGGGTTTCTTCTTTGTCTGAAAGCAATGGCTAGCTGGTATGCTAACTATTCTAGCTAACTAACTGGCTGAATAAGTTGATGACGGACTCGCTCAAGCTGTCGGGACTAACCCACAACGTTAGACACGGACACGAACGATCTGCTTGGCGTGTTGACACACTGGTGGTTTGTTGTGGCCGAGTATTGGTGCTAAACCGTGTTGTTGGAGTCCGGCATGCTAGCTGGCTGTGGCGTCTTGTGACTAGATGCCCTGGACGATTTTCACGGAAGAATACTGTACCTAGTTAGCTAGCTGAATAAACTAAGTTAGTCTATTCCTAGAAAACATTGAACCGCTGTAGTTTTCAACAATTATAGTTTCTGAGGTGGAAGTTGGGATAGTTATATTTGGGTGTTGTGGTGAGGGAGGCCCCGCTCTCTCCTTTCCCAGATGTTTAGTTCATTTCATTCCGATCTCCTTTGCATTATTGTAGCCATTTTCTGCAGCCTGTCAACTATGCCTCTGTCTATCCCTGTTCTCTCCTCTCCGCACAGGCTATACAAACGCCTCACACCGCGTGGCTGCTGCCTCTCTAACCTGGTGGTCCCTGCACGCACCACTCACCTGGAGTTCCAGGTCTCAGGCAGCCTCTGGAACTGCCGTTCTGCTGCCAACAAGGCAGAGTTCATCTCAGCCTATGCTACCCTCCAGTCGCTCGACTTCTTGGCGCTGACGGAAACATGGATTTCCACTGAAAACACTACTACTCCTATTGCTCTCTCCTCGTCTGACCATGTGTTCTCGCATACCCCGAGAGCATCTGGTCAGCGGAGTGTTGGCACAGGAATCCTCATCTCTCCCAAGTGGACATTCTCTATTTTTCCCCTGACCCATCTGTCTATCTCCTCATTTGAATTCCATGCTGTCACAGTCACTAGCCCATTTAAGCTTAATATCCTTGTCATCTATCGCCCTCAGGGTTCCCTTGGAGAGTTCATCAATGAGCTTGACGCCTTGATAAGTTCCTTTCCTGAGGATGGCTCGCCCCTCACAGTTCTGGGGGACTTCAACCTCCCTACGTCTACTTTTGACTCATTTCTCTCTGCCTCCTTCTTTCCACTCCTCTCCTCTTTTCACCTCACCCTCTCACCGTCCCCCCCTACTCACAAGGCAGGCAATACGCTTGACCTCATCTTTACTAGATGCTGTTCTTCTACTAATCTGACTGCAACTCCCCTCCATGTCTCCGACCACTACTTTGTATCCTTTTCTCTCTCGCTCTCCTCCAACTCTACTCACTCTGCCCCTACTCAGATGGTGATGCACCGTCGCAACCTTCGCTCTCTCTCTCCCGCTACTCTCTCCTCTTCCATCCTATCATCTCTTCCCTCTGCTCAATCCTTCTCCCTTCAATCTCCTGATTCTGCCTCCTCAATCCTCCTCTCCTCCCTTTCTGCATCCTTTGACTCTCTATGTCCCCTATCCTCCGGGCTGGCTCGGTCCTCCCCTCCAGCTCCGTGGCTTGATGACTCATTGCGAGCTCACAGAACAGGGCTCCGGGCAGCCGATCGGAAATGGAGGAAAACTAGACTCCCTGCGGACCTGGCATCTTTTCACTCCCTCCTCTCTACATTATCTTCCTCTGTTTCTGCTGCTAAGGCCACTTTCTATCACTCTAAATTCCAAGCATCTGCCTCTAACCCTAGGAAGCTCTTTGCCACCTTCTCCTCCCTGCTGAATCCACCTCCCCCTCCCCCCTCCTCCCTCTCTGTGGTTGACTTCGTCACAGGGCAGAGCTTGGGACAGCGCCTACCCCTACCTCGGATGCATCCACCTCCACTACGAACGGCATTGATGGATCGGAATGGGCCAGTACCGGGGCTGAGTTGAACAGAGCCCTCAGGTTACTGAAAGCCCTGTCAGCCTCAGCAGACCAGCAGAGCCAGGACGGCCCACCCTTCAACAGAGAGGTGATGGGAGCTGTGACCTTGCCAAAATCCCGGATAAACCTCTGATAGTAATTGGCAAAGCCAATGAAGTGCTGCACCTCCTTCACCGTGGTTGGAGTCGGCCAATTATGCACGGCTGAAATGCGGTCTCCCTCGATCTCCACACCTGAGGTGGGGATGTAGTATCTGAGGAAGGAGACGGACTGTTGGAAGAACAGACACTTTTCTGCCTTGGCATATGGGTCATGCTCCAACAGTCGGCCCAGCTCTCTGCGAGCCAGGGACACATGCTCGGCGCGTGTAGCGGAATACACCAGAATGTCATTGATGTAGACCACCACACTGCGACCAAGCATGTCCGGAACACCTCGTTCACAAAGGACTGGAAGACTGATGGAGCATTCATCAACCCATATGGCATCACCAGGTATTCATAATGCCCCGTGGTTGTGCTAAATGCTGTCTTCCACTCGTCTCCTTCCCGGACACTCACCAGGTTGTACGCACTCCTGAGATTTAATTTCGTGAAGAAGTGCGCCCCATGCATTGATTCAATAACAGAGGAGATGAGGGGTAGAGGGTAACTATAGCGAATGGTCGTTTGATTAAGTGCACGGTAATCAATGCAAGGGCGCAGACCTCCGTCTTTCTTCTTCACGAAAAATAAACTTGAGGATGCGGGTGAAGTGGAGGGATGTATGAACCCCTCGCGCTGGTACTCGGAGATGTATGTCTCCATAGCCTCCGTTTCAGCCTGCGACAAGGGATAAACATTACTTCTGGGAGGCACAGCATCTAACCGGAGGTTTATCGCGAAATCCCCCGCCCTATGGGGTGATAATTTGGTCGCCTGTGTTTTGGAAAATGCGTGCGCCAAGTCGAGGTATTCGGGGGGAATGCGCACGGTGGAGGTAGTGTCTGGACTTTCCACTATGGTTGCACCAGCGGAAACAGCTAGACACCTACCTTGACACGCTCGTGAACACCCAGTGCGAACCCTTTGTGGCCATGAAAAGGTGGGGTTCTGTAGTGCTAGCCAGGGCAGGCCCAACACAACAGGGAAATCAGGGGACTCAATAATATTAAAGGTGATTTGCTCCCTATCGGTCTCCTGCATAATAATTGTGACTGGCACTGTATCCTCCCTCATAATACCTGACCCTAATGGTCGACTGTCAAGTGCTTTGATGGGCAATGGAATGGATAGGGGAACCAATGTAATACATTGACTATTAGCTAAAGACGTGTCCATAAAGTTCCCAGCTGCACCCGAATCGACCAGTGCCTTACACTGGGGAACTACTGTGTAATCAGGGAAGTAGACGTGGATGGTGAAGTGCGCAGCAGAGGGCTCTGAACAAGTGTGTGTTTGCGCTACCTGGGGTGACGCGAGAGTGCCCTGCCTGCCACTTCCAGACCCAGAAGAACTCTGACGACAGCGTGCAGTAAAATGTCCTCTCTTGCCACAAGAGTGACGCTGGATCTGTCGTCCTCCGTTCTCCCGGATCGCTGCACCACCCAGCTCCATCGGAACGTGATCCGGGTTGAAGGGGGGTGAAACGGGCAGGCCCCTTCCAGGATGTCCTCTCGAAGCCAGCAGGTTGTCCAACCGGATGGCCATATCCACCAGTTGGTTGAAGGTCACCGTGGCATCCCGGCAGGCTAGCTCCCTTCGGACGTCCTCACGAAGGCTGCATCAAAAGTGGTCGATGAGGGCACGCGGACCCTGCCGCTAGAGTTCTAAACTCCAGGGCAAAGTCTTGCGCAGTCCTCGACCCCTGCCTCAGATGGACCAGACGCTCGCCCGCCTCTCTTCCTTCGGAGGGATGATCGAAGACTGCCCGGAAGAGGCGAGCGAACTCCCCGTAGTTGTCAACGCGTCTCCACCTTCACTCCAGTCCTTGTTGGCCCACTCCAGGGCTTTCCCCGAGAGGCAGGAGACGAGGGCAGATACCTTCTCCCGATCCAACGGAGCGGGCCGCTGTCCCGTCGTATTCCTGCGGTCGAGACAGGTGAATACCTCTGGGCGCTGGGGTGTGGGTGGTTGGATCCGGTCGCTCAGCTGGTTCCGCAGGGTCGGGTCCTCTCCTCTCCAGGCGCTGGACGACCAGGAGAACCCGGACCATCGCTTCGCCCAAGCTGGCTAACATGTTGGCATGCTCCAGGACCCGCTCAACAACTCCAGGCATATAGTCTGCTCCTGCTGACTTCATGCTGTTGGGTGTGTGATTCGGTAGCGGGTGATTTGGACGGAGTCAGGCACAGGAGGGTAAATCACAGATTAAATGGTTTATTCGGCAAATACAGCGGTACGCAGCAATGCGTAAAACACTACAGTGCGACATAACGGCGCACTGGAGAAAACAAAAACACACTGGTGAATATCCCGGCGATACAATACATAAAGCTCCACCGAGCCAAATGAAAACAAGAAGAGGGAATACTTATACAAGGACTGATGAGGGGATATGAACCAGGTGTGTGTAAAAACAAGATAAAACAAATGGAATGATGAGATGAGGAGCGGCAGTGGCTAGAAGGCCGGTGACGACGAACGCCAAAGCCTGCCCTAACAAGGAGAGGAGGCAGCTTCGGAGGAAGTCGTGTCACATACAGTGGTATGAAAAAGTATTTGCCCCCTTTCTAATTTTCTCTACTTTTGCATATTTGTGATACTGAATGTTATCAGATCTTCAACCAAAACCTAATATTAGATAAAGGGAACATAAGTGAACAAATAACACAACAATTACATATTTATTTCATAAACAAAGTTATGCAACACCCAATTCCCCTTTGTGAAAAAGTAATTGCCCCCTTACACTCAATAACTGGTTGTGCCACCTTTAGCTGCAATGGCTCCAACCAAATGCTTCCTCTAGTTGTTGATCAGTCTCTCACGTCGCTGTGGAAGAATTTTGGCCCACTCTTCCATGCAGAACTGCTTTAACTCAGTGACGTGTGGTTTTCAAACATGAACTGCTCGTTTCAAGTCCTGCCACAACATCTCAATTGGGATTAGGTCTGGACTTTGACTAGGCCATTTCAAAACATCAAATTTGTTGCTTTTTAGCAATTTTCATGTAGACTTGATTGTATGTTTTGGATCATTGTCTTGCTGCATGACCCAGCTGCGCTTCAGCTTCAGCTCACAGACGGATGGTCTGACATTCTCCTGTAGAATTATCTGATACAGAGCAGAATTCATGGTTCCTTCTATTAAGGCAAGTCGTCCAGGTCCTGAGGCAGCAAAGCATCCCCAAACCATCACACCACCACCACCATGCTTGACCTTTGGTATGATGTTCTTACTGTGGAATGCAGAGTTTGGTTTTCGCCAGGCATAATGGGACCCATCTCATCCAAAAAGTTCACTCAAGTTTGCCAAAAATCACATGGATGATCATCAAGACTCTTGGAAGAACGTTCTATGGACAGATGATTCAAAAGTATAACTTTTTGGACGACATGGTTCAAGTAATGCTAAAGTTAAAGTAGTTCTGCATGGAAGAGTGGGCCAAAATTCCTCCACAGGGACGTGAGAGACTGATCAACAACTACAGGAAGCATTTGGTTGGAGTCATTGCAGCTAAAGGTGGCACAACCAGTTATTGAGTGTAAGGGGGCAATTACTTTTTCACACAGGGGAATTGGGTGTTGCATAACTTTGTTTATGAAATAAATGAAATAAATATGTAATTGTTGTGTTATTTGTTCACTTATGTTCCCTTTATCTAATATTAGGTTTTGGCTGAAGATCTGAAAACATTCAGTATCACAAATATGCAAAAGTAGAGAAAATTAGAAAGGGGGCAAATACTTTTTCATAGCACTGTATGTACTATGCACAAACGTACACAAGGATTTTGTGTTGTAGATACAGTTGAAGTCGGAAGTTTACATACACCTTAGCCAAATACATTTAAAATCAGTTTTTCACAATTCCTGACATTTAATCCTAGTACAAATTCCCTGTCTTATGTCAGTTACAGTGAGGGAAAAAAGCATTTGATCCCCTGCTGATTTTGTACGTTTGCCCACTGACAAAGAAATGATAATTTTAATGGTAGTTTTATTGAACAGTGAGAGACAGAATAACAAAAAATAAATCCTGAAAAACCCATGTCAAAAATGTTATAAATTGATTTGCATTTTAATGAGAGAAATAAGTATTTGACCCCCTCTCAATCAGAAAGATTTCTGGCTCCCAGGTGTCTTTTATACAGGTAACGAGCTGAGATTAGGAGCACACGCTTAAAGGGAGTGCTCCTAATCTCAGCTTGTTACCTGTATAAAAGACACCTGTCCACAGAAGCAATCAATCAATCAGATTCCAAACTCTCCACCAGGGCCAAGACCAAAGAGCTCTCCAAGGATGTCAGGGACAAGATTGTAGACCTACACAAGGCTGGAATGGGCTACAAGACCATCGCCAAGCAGCTTGGTGAGAAGGTGACAACAGTTGGTGCGATTATTCACAAATGGAATAAACACAAAATAACTGTTAATCTACCTCTGCCTGGGGCTCCATGCAATATCTACAAGCCCAGAACTACATGGGAGGATCTTGTCAATGATCTCAAGGCAGCTGGGACCATAGTCACCAAGAAAACAATTGGTAACACACTACGCCGTGAAGGACTGAAATCCTGCAACGCCCGCAAGGTCCCCCTGCTCAAGAAAGCACATATACAGGCCCGTCTGAAGTTTGCCAATGAACATCTGAATGATTCAGAGGAGAACTGGGTGAAAGTGTTGTGGTCAGATGAGACCAAAATGGAGCTCTTTGGCATCAACTCAACTCGTCGTGTTTGGAGGAGGAGGAATGCTGCCTATGACCCCATGAACACCATCCCCACGTCAAACATGGAGGTGGAAACATTATGCTTTGGGGGTGTTTTTCTGCTAAGGGGACAGGACAACTTCACCGCATCAAAGGGACGATGGACGGGCCATGTACCCTTCCCTCAGCCAGGGCATTGAAAATGTGTGGTGAATGGGTATTCCAGCTTGACAATGACCCAAAACACACGGCCATGGCAACAAAGGAGTGGCTCAAGAAGAAGCACATTAAGGTCCTGGAGTGGCCTAGCCAGTCTCCAGACCTTAATCCCATAGAAAATCTGTGGAGGGAGCTGAAGGTTCGAGTTGCCAAACGTCAGCCTCGAAACCTTAATGACTTGGAGAAGATCTGCAAAGAGGAGTGGGACAAAATCTCTCCTGAGATGTGTGCAAACCTGGTGGCCAACTACAAGAAACGTCTGACCTCTGGGATTTTGCCACCAAGTACTAAATCATGTTTTGCAGAGGGGTCAAATACTTATTTCCCTCATTAAAATGCAAATCAATTTATAACATTTTTGACATGCGTTTTTCAGGATTATTTTGTTGTTATTCTGTCTCTCACTGTTCAAATATACCTACCATTCAAATTATAGACTGATAATGTCTTTGTCAGTGGGCAAACGTACAAAATCAGCAGGGGATCAAATACTTTTTTCCCTCACTGTATTTGACAGAGTTTGAAGAATTTTGAAAATAATAATGGGCAAATGTTGCACAATCCAGGTTTGGAAAGCTCTTAGAGACTTACCCAGAAAGACTCAAAGCTGTATTCGCTGCCAACAGTGCTTCTACAAAATATTGACTCAGGGGTGTGAATACTTATGTAAATAAGATATTTCTGTATTTCATTTTCAATAAATTTAAGTCACTGTTTTCATTGAGTGTACAAAACAGAACACCTTCCTAATATTTAGATGACCACCTTTTGCCCTCAGAACAGCCTCAATTCACCAGGGCATAGACTCTACAATGCCGTCTTTATTCCAGTGCTTCCCACAGTCTGGATTTCATTTGGGTGATGGACCATTCTTGATACACATGGGGAAACTGTTGAGAGTGAAAAACCCAGCAGCATTGCAGTTTTTGACACACCCAAACCGGTGTGCCTAGCACCTACTACCATACCATGTTCAAAAGCACTTAAATCTTTTGTCTTGCCAATTCACCCTCTGAATAGCACACATACACAATCCATGTCTCTTTAACCTGTCTCCTCCCCTTCATCTACACTGATTGAAGTGGATTTAACAAGTGACATCAATAAGGGATAATTGTTTTCACCTGGATTCACTTGTTCAGGCTATGTCATGTAAAAAGCATGTTTTGTACACTCAGTGTATGGATATGTACAGTACCAGTCAAAAGTCTGGACACACCTACTCATTCAAGGGTTTTTCTTTCTTTTTACTATTTTCTACATTGTAGAATAATAGTGAAGACATCAAAACTAAGAAATAACACATATGGAATCATGTAGTAACAAAAGAAGTGTTAAAAAAATCAAAATGTATGTTATATTTGAGATTCTTCAAATAGCCACCCTTTGCCTTGATTACAGCTTTGCACACGCTTGGCATTCTCTCAACCGGCTTCATGAGGTAGTCACCTGGAATGCATTTCCATTAACAGGTGTTAAAAGTGTTTTGTGGAATTTCTTCCCTTCTTAATGCGTTTGAGCCAATCAGTTGTATTGTGACAAGGTAGGGGGGTATACAGAAGATAGCCCTATTTGGTAAAAGACCAAGTCCATATTATGGCAAGAACAGCTCTAATAAGCAAAGAGAAATGACAGTCCATCGTTACTTTAAGACATAAAGGTCAGTCAATCCGGAAAATGTCAAGAACTTTGAAAGGTTCTTCAAGTGCAGTCGCAAAAACCATCAAGCGCTATGATAAAACTGGTTCTCATGAGGACCAGTTTCAGGAAAGGAAGACCCAAAGTTACCTGGTTCATCCTTTGGAGCAATTTCCAAACGCCTGAAGATACTACGTTCATCTGTACAAACAATAGTACGCAAGTATAAACACCATGTGACCACACAGCCGTCATACCGCTCAGTAAGGAGACGCGTTCTGTCTCCTAGAGATGAACGTACTTTGGTACGAAAAGTGCAAATCAATCCCAGAACAACAGCAAAGGACCTTGTGAAGATGCTGGAGGAAACAAGTACAAAAGTATGTATATCCACAGTAAAACAAGTCTTATTTAGACATAACCTGAAAGGCCGCTCAGACTGCGATAAAAAAGCCAGAATACGGTTTGCAACTGCACATGGGGACAAAGATCATACTTTTTGGAGAAATGTCCTCTGGTCTGATGAAACAAAAATAGAACTGTTTGGCCATAATGACCATCGTTATGTTTGGAGAAAAAGGGGAGACTTGCAAGCTGAAGAACACCATCCCATCCGTGTAGCACGGGGTGGCAGCATCATGCTGTGGGGGTGCTTTGCTGCAGGAGGGACTGGTGCACTTCACAAAATATATGACATCAAGAGGAAAGAGAATTACGTGGATATATTGAAGCAACATCTCAAGACATCAGTCAGGAAGTTAAAGCTTGGTCGCAAATGGGTCTTCCAAATGGACAATGATCCCAAGCATACTTTCAAAGTTGTGGCAAAATGGCTTAAGGACAACAAAGTCAAGGTATTGGAGTGGCCATCACAAAGCCCTGACCAGCTGTGTCAGGAGGAATGGGCCAAAATTCACCCAACTTATTGTGGGAAGCTTGTGGAAGGCTACCCGAAACGTTTGACCCAAGTTAAACAATTTTAAAGGCAATGCTACCAATTACTAATTGAGTGTATGTAAACTTCTGACCCACTGGGAATGTGATGAAATAAATAAAAGCTGAAATAAATAATTCTCTCTACAATTTTTCTGACATTTCACATTCTTAAATTAAAGTGGTTATCCTAACTGACCTAAGCCAGTGAATGTTTACTAGGATTAAATGTCAGGAATTGTGAAAAACTGAGTTTAAATGTATTTGGCTAAGGTGTATGTAAACTTCCGACTTCAACTGTATATTTCTGAACCGCACTATGAATTATATTCCAATAACCAGATGGGGGAGCCATGGGAAGCATTGAACTACAGAAATTCAACCGTGGCAATATGTTCATTTTGACGATAGATATTCTGCCGGTTAAAGCATCTGGATATTATTCCATTTATTGAGGTCAGATTGAATTAATTTGAGTGTTCTGTTAAAGTTTATTTTAATGGTTTTATCTAAGGAATAAAATATCTACTCCAAATATTTAAAATGGGAAACGATTGGGATTCTCTTAGTAGAGATGGAGTTCTCCATCGGGGTGTTGAGAGGCAGTAGGGCTGATTTGGTTACATAGATTTTATAACTTGAGATCTAGCTGAATTTATCTATGATCTTCAATGAGTTTGGGAGCGATTCAGATACATTGTCTAGATATAGTAAAATATTGTCTGCGTATAATGAGATGAAGTGATCAGTAGATTTGAGGGATATTGGTGTTCATTCCTACGATTGACAAATTGCTTGAGCCAGAGGTTGAATGGATAATAATAATAGCATAAGGGTAGATATTGGGTCGCCTTGTTTGCTGCTTTTAGTGATTCTGAACAGAGTAGAGCAGATATTGCTTGTTATAACTATGGCTGAGGGATTGGCATATAGTATTTTAATCATGTTAATGAAATTGGAGGCAATTCACATATGTTCCAAGACAGAGCAGAGATATGACCATTCTAGTCTATCAAAAGCTTTTTCTGTATTGAGAGATTAAACAGCCCAAGGAGCTTTTGTTTCTGATGAAGCATCTAAGATATGCAACAGTCGACGGAGGTTATCTGAGGATAAACCCTTTTTAACAAACCCGCTTTGGTCCGTATGGAGCAATTTGTTGAACAAAATTAAGGAATTTAACAATATAGGTACAACTTTATTTTTAGTCACCATGGATGTGAAGTCTCTATACATCACCATTGAACATTAACAATAATTGGCAGCTATGCACCATTTCTTGAGTACACGGCCTGAGACTGAAATGCCTCCTACAGAATTAATTGTCTCACTGACTGAATGGACTCTTAATAATAATATATTTGTCTTCCAGGACTGTGTCTTTAAACAAGTCCAAAGGATGTGCCATGGGAGCTTGCTAAAGCCCTTCCTACACTGGTTTGTACTTAGGTAAATGGGAAAATGACTTCATTTTAGAAACCTGTTCTTTGACCAAATTATTTGGTGGGGACGCTATATTGATGATGTTTGCCTGGTCTGATTTAGCTCAGAAGATTCACTTATTTCCTTCCACCAATACCATAACAGCATTAACCCTAACATCAAACTTGTCACACCCTGATCTGTTTCACCTGTCTTTGTGCTTGTCTCCACCCCCCTCCAGGTGTCGCCCATTTTCCCAATTATCCCCAGTGCATTTATACCTGTGTTCTCTGTTTGTCTGTTGCCAGTTCGTCTGGTCAAGCCTACCAGCATTTTTCCCGTACTCCTGTTTTTTCTCTAGTCCCTGTTTTCTAGTTTTCATGGTTTTGACCCTGAGCCTGCCTGCCGTTCTGTACCTTTCGGACTCTGCTCTGGATTACTGATCTCTGCCTGCCCTAGACCTGTCGTTTGCCTGCCCCCTGTTTTTGTAATAAACGTTTGTTACTTCGAACTGTCTGCATCTGGGTCTTCTCCTGAGGCTTGATAAAACTAACTATGGAGTTAAGGATAACATTCTTTTTTTTTTTACTTGACATCAGTAAAGATGAGAAAGGTTGTTGGCACACATCATTCTTTTTAGAAGCCTACAGAAGGGAATACCATTCTGAGGGCGGACAGCTTCCACCCCAAAAGACTAAAAGTGAACATTCCATATGGCCAATTCCAAATAGTCAGCAGAATTTGCGATCAGGAAACAGACTACAGTGTCAAATCTGCCGAATTGGAGAATCGCTTCTTGAACCGGGGTTACAGCAGTCAGGTCCTGAAAGAGGGTAAGGGCCGGACGACTTGACAGAGAGAACTTGTTGCAAAGGGGAGCGCCTCGTGATACACCAGAGAGATGGTACTCTGTTACAAAATATAGCACTGAAGCAGAGAACATTAAAAGAATCATAAAAAATAATTGGGAAATCACCCAAAGTGATACGCTACTATGTGAAGTCTTTCCAGAGCCACCTGTCATAAGCTTTAAGAGATGTCATACCCTAAATGACAAATTAGTCCACAGCTACCTTCCTGGTGACTCTCAAAAGACTTGACTAGACCACTAAACAGAGTGTCAAGTCAAATCAAAAATCAAATCAAATCAAATCAAATTTTATTGGTCACATGCGCCGAATACAACAGGTGCAGACATTACAGTGAAATGCTTACTTACAGCCCTTAACCAACAGTGCATTTATTTTAAACAAAAAAGTAAGAATAAAACAACAACAAAAAAGTGTTGAGAAAAAAAGAGCAGAAGTAAAAAATAAAGTGACAGTAGGGAGGCTATATATACAATAGAATAAAGTGACAGTAGGGAGGCTATATATACAGGGGGGTACCGTTGCATAGTCAGTGTGCGGGGGCACCGGCTAGTTGAGGTAGTTGAGGTAATATGTACATGTGGGTAGAGTTAAAGTGACTATGCATAAATACTTAACAGAGTAGCAGCAGCGTAAAAAGGATGGGGTGGGGGGGCAGTGTAAATAGTCCGGGTAGCCATGATTAGCTGTTCAGGAGTCTTATGGCTTGGGGGTAGAAGCTGTTGAGAAGTCTTTTGGACCTAGACTTGGCACTCCGGTACCGCTTGCCGTGCGGTAGCAGAGAGAACAGTCTATGACTAGGGTGACTGGAGTCTTTGACAATTTTGAGGGCCTTCCTCTGACACCGCCTGGTATAGAGGTCCTGGATGGCAGGAGGAGTCAAGCATTACATTAACTGTAAAACCACTCATGTCATATACAGATTGGAATGTCCACAGTGCAAGGTATTCTACATTGGACGGACAAAGAGACGCCTTCCAGATCGCTTAGCGGAACACAAGTACGCCATAAGGGTAGGCAACGAAGTACGCCATACAGGTAGGCACTTCAAGTCCTTACACCATGGTGACCCTGCCTCCCTACAAGCTGTGGGTATTGATCACGTTCAATCCTCAATTAGAAAAGGTCTTAAACAGCTAAACCAAAGGGAACGTTTTTTGATTTACAAACTGCAGGCCACTAAGTACACTGGTTTAAATGAAGATATGGATTTCTCACATTTCCTATAGGGTTGTGGGAGGTCCCTTCGCTGTCATCTATTGGCCATATTGCTTTATTGCCCTCAGCTTTGTTTAGACTGCTGTGGTCCATGTTTGCTGTTATCTAGTGTACTGTAAAATAGATGGCTCTCCTATTTTTACCTCTGCCCAGTCATATTCAAGATTATAACTCATTTTCTAGGAGGTCTGATGCTTCTAGCATTGATTTGCATTTTGATAACATATCTACAGTATTTCACTTTTTTATCTCTGTAGTATTGGTTACTAGGTGTTGTCCAATGAATTCTGTAACTACTCCCTCTTCAAATCAGGGTGCTGGTATTGGAAAATGCTGTTTAAAAGAGGACATTGTATTATTGAATCTTTGTACTCCCTGACGAAGGCCATGCAGCCGAAACGCATCAGAGTTTTTCATCTTTGTTTCCATAGAACATGCCATACAAATAAAGGTATTTTATTTAATTATATGAAGAGTGCCTTGGTCCTCCTTTCTTTTTGATAAATTAAGTTATGTCTTGACTTTGGAAAGAGTAATAGCTACCTGGTCTGAAAATAGTGTTTGTTGAGAACTTTCTATCACAGTTAACAACATTTCCAAATCTGATATCTTCTGATTTATTCAACCGAGATGCAAATGCAGTTGCATTATTTTTAATAAAACCTTTGGTGGCATCCCATAGAATCCGGGGATCATCGACTTATTTTTTATTGATCACTATGAATTCATTTAGTTCAATTTCAAATTGATCACAGAATGTAGGATTTTATAGTAATGAAACGTTGAAATGCCATCTTGTGGCACTTTTCTGAGATTCTGAAATTTGCAGCTGTCAGTATTAAGCGTGGTGGTCAGACAAGCTCATATGTCTAATTTCTATTTTCTTAATGAAATAAAATAGAGGTGTATATAATAATATGAAATCGATTCAAGATAAAGATTTATGCCTGTTTGAGTAGAAAGTGTACTCTTTTGCTTTAGGATTATGTGCTCGCCAGACATCAATGAGGTTGTAATCAGAGAGTAAAACATTCATTTTACACATTTAGCAGACGCTCCTATCCAGAGCGACTTACAGTTAGTGAGTGCATACATTTTCATACTGGCCCCCGTGGGAAACGAACCCACAACCCTGGCGTTGCAAGCGCCATGCTCTACCAACTGAGCTACAGGGGACAGCCATTCCAGCTGTCTTGATATCCTAGCAAGAAACCATATTGATATAACAATGCTCCAAGAAACACACCTGCTCCAAAAGGACTCTTATAGAATAGAGAACCATTTGTACAAACTGGCTGCTTTTTCATCAGCCCCAAAAAAACTAAAGGTGTAATCATAATGATACATAAGAAACTCAAAATTACCATCTTGGTTAAAGGTTGAATCACTTTCCTTAAATGCATCCATAACAGAAAGAATATTGCCTATATTAATGTGTATGGTCCAAATTCATATGATCTTATGTTTTATTGATTCTCTGAACAACATATTGTTAGAATTAACTGAATTCCATCTGGTTATTGGGACAGACATGAATGCCGTTTTGGACATGCGGGACACATCTAATAAGACCAAAAGCAACCAAGGCTCTCCGGCATAAATAGGACAGTTTAGGCGTTTCAAATTCCAAGAGATAATAGCGAGCATTGCCATTGTTAAAAATAAAAGAAATGTTTTATTCATAATGTAATTGTTATCTTTATTGTTAATAGGCCCATGGATATGAAACAAAAAGCAGGACCCACATGGAGACCCACCCATTGGTCGTTCACCATCCAGAAACCTCCCCTGTGAACCATTCCCCCTTTCCCTCCACCTCCCCTTCTCCCTTCCCTCCCTTCCCCTTCCATAGCCCCCCACTCCCTAGTCAACCCCCGCCCCCCTCCCTAGCCACCAACCCCCCTTCCCTACCCCCACCTCCCTGCCCCCTAGCCCTCCCTCCCCGGTTTCCCCCGCCCTGCACTATCATTACAGGGTTGCAGCATAACAGCAGGTGGCAGCCTTACATATGAAATCTCTTAAGCAGCATATTTCTTTGGGGTCTTAAGGTATTTATGGTATTGAGAAATAAATTAAGTAAAACATAAAATATGTAACCATTTACCGCTTCAGACCTTTAAATTTAAGTTTGCATAAAAAAAGATAAAAGGATAAAAAGTTTGCTAAATCTAACAATAAAAATGAAAACATAAACAGTCAAAATGGATGGCTGTAAGAGCAATAGCTCCGGATCCATTATCATTAGCAATATGTTCTAAATTACCCCAAACATAATACACCCTCGATTTGTATTAAGCATATATGTGCTCTATACTATGTACAAAACAATGACAAAATAAGTGGTTATGTGCAAGAAATGTAGTCTATAATCTTCACAATAATGAATCATGGCCTGTAGGCCTATTCCTCCTTGGGAGATAAATTCAGCAGTGTAAACGGAGGGGGACAGCCATCAACATTTGTGGGACTGGAAGTGATGCAGACAATTACATTGATGGAAATTACAATCTATCTGCAATATTAAAGCTGATCTACTCCCTAAAAAAAACAAGACAAAAATAAAATGAAGAAAAAAACGAAAAAAAAACTATGCAGTTTTAAGAAGAATAGATAAGCAAAAAATTAAAACAACAAATAATTAAAGAGCAGCAGTAAAATAAACGAACAGTATGGAGGCTACATACAGGGGGTACCGGTACAGAGTCAATGTGCGGGGACACCGGTTAGTCGAGGTAATTGAGGTAATATGTACATGTGGGTAGAGATAAAGTGACTGTGCATGGATATTAAACAGAAAGTAGCAGCAGCGTAAAAGAGGTGGTGGGTCAAATAGTCCGGGTAGCCATGATTAGCTGTTCAGGAGTCGTATGGATTGGGGGTAGAAGCTGTTAAGAAGCCTTTCGGACCTAGACTTGGCGCTCCGGTACCGCTTGCCGTGCGGTAGCAGAGAGAACAGTCTATGACTAGGGTGGCTGGAGTCTTTGACAATTTTTAGGGCCTTCCTCTGACACCGCCTGGTATAGAGGTCCTGGATGGCAGGAAGCTTGGCCCCAGTGATGTACTGGGCCGTACGCACTACCCTCTGTACTGCCTTGCGGTCGGAGGCCGAGAAGTTGCCATACCAGGCAGTGATGCAACCAGTCATGATGCTCTCGATGGTGCAGCTGTAGAACTTTTTGAGGATCTGAGGACCCATGCCAAATATTTCAGTCTCCTGAGGGGTAATAGGTTTTGTCGTGTCCTCTTCTCAACTGTCTTGGCGTGTTTGGACCATGATAGTTTGTTGGTGATGTGGACACCAAGGAACTTGAAGCTATCAACCTGCTCCACTACAGCCCTGTCGATGAGAATGGTGGCGTGCTCGATCCTCTTTTTCCTGTAGTCCACAATCATGTCCTTTGTCTTGATCACGTTGAGGGAGAGGTTGTTACCTGGCACCACATGGCCAGGTCTCTGACCTCCTACCTATAGGCTGTCTCATTGTTGTCAGTGATCAGGCCTACCACTGTTGTGTCGTCGGCAAACTTAATGATGGTGTTGGAGTCGTGCCTGGCCATGCAGTCGTGGGTGAACAGGGAGTACAGGAGGGGATTGAGCACGCACACCTGAGGGGCCCCCATGTTGAGGCTCAGAGTGGCAGATGTGTTGTAACCTACCCTTACCACCTGAGGGGTGGCCCGTCAGGAATTCCAGGATCCAGTTAAAGAGGGAGGTGTTTAGTCCCAGGGTCCTTAGCTTAGTGATGAGCTTTGAGTGCACTATGGTGTTGAACGCTGAGCTGTAGTCAAACATTTTTTTGCACCTTTATTTAACCAGGTGAGCCAGTTGAGAACAAGTTCTCATTTACAACTGCGACCTGGCCAAGATAAAGCAAAGCAGTGCGATAAAAACAACAACACAGAGTTACACATGGGGTAAAACAAAACATAAAGTAAAAAAATACAACAGGAACAGTATTCTCACGTAGGTGTTCCTTTTGTCCAGGTGTGAAAAGGCAGTGTGGAGTGCAATAGAGATTGCATCATCTGTGGATCTGTTGGGGCGGTATGCAAATGAAGTGGGTCTAGGTTTTCTGGGATAATGATGTTGATGTGAGCCAAGACCAGCCTTTCAAAGCACTTCATGGCTACAGACGTGAGTGTTACGGGTCGGTAGTCATTTAGGCAGGTTTTCTTAGTGTTCTTGGGCACAGGGTCCGCTTGAAACATGTTGGTATTACAGACTCAGTCAGGGACATGTTGAAAATGTCAGTGAAGACACTTGCAAGTTGGTCAGAGCATGCTCGGAGTACACTCCCTGGTAATCCGTCTGGCCCTTCGGCCTTGTGAACATTGTCCGTTTAAAGGTCTTAGTCACATCGGCTACAGAGAGCGTGATCACACGGTCGTTCAGAACAGCTGATGCTCTCATGCATGCTTCAATGTTGCTTTCCTCGAAGCGAGCATAGAAGTAATTTAGCTTGTCTGGTAGGCATGTGTCACTGGGCAGCTCGCGGCTGTGCTTCCCTTTGTAGTCTGTAATAGTTTGCAAACCCTGCCACATCTGACGAGCGCCAGAGCCGGTGTAGTACAATTCAATCTTAGTCCTGTACTGATGCTTTGCCTGTTTTATGGTTCGTCAGAGGGCATATCGGGATTTCTTATAAGCATTTGGGTTAGAGTCCCGCTCCTTGAAAGCGGCAGCTCTACCCTTTAGCTCATTGCAGATGTTGCCTGTAATCCATGGCTTCTGGTTGGGGTATCTACGTACGGTCACTCTGGGGATGACGTCATCGATGCACTTATTGATGAAGCCAGTGACTGATGTGGTGTACTCCTCAATGCCACCCAAAGAATCCCGGAACATATTCCAGTCTGTGGTAGCAAAACAGTCCTGTCGCTCAGCATCTGCATCATCTGACCACTTCTATGTTGACCGAGTCACTGGTGCTTCCTGCTTTAGTTTTTGCTTGTAAGCAGGAATCAGGAGGATAGAGTTATGGTCAGATTTGCCAAATGGAGGGCGAGGGAGAACTTTGTGGAGTAAAGGTGGTCTAGAGTTTTTTTTCCTCGGGTTGCACATTTAACATGCTGGTAGAACTTAGGTCAAACGGATTTAAGCTGCCTCCACCACACCTTGTCTTACCGGAGGCAGCTGTTCTATAATGTCGATGCAGCGTACATCCCGTTAGCTGTATGTTATCCATGTCATCATTCAGCCACAACTCTGTGAAACATAAGATATTACAGTTTTTAATGTCCCGTTGGTAGGATATACGTGATCTTACTTTGTCTATTTTGTTTTCCAATGATTGTACATTGGCTAATAGGACTGATGGTAGAGGCAGATTACACACTCGCCGTCGGATCCTTACAAGGCACCCCGACCTATGTCCCCGATATCTCCATCTCTTTCTCATGCGAATGATGGGGATTTGGGGCTTGTCGGGTGTCTGAAGAAAATCCTTCGCATCTGACTCGTTAAAGAAAAAATCTTTGTCCAGTACGTGGTGAGTAATTGCTGTCCTGTGCGGTAACCGCTTGCGTGCGTTAACTCTCTTTCACTCTCTCTCGCTCCATACTACATGCCAGGTATGCCAGCGGTCTCCCTGTATGGACCAAACCCTAACCCTGGGTAATATGTGTGCTTGCCAGACTACAACTTCCTCCTCTAACACTCTGCCTCTCACAGCCTCTCGCTCTCAACAAACCAGTTCTGACATGTTTGTCTTTGAGCTTACGTAAGCAGCCCATCCACAGAGGCATGTCTGTCTAGTTGAATCCTCACACTCAATAAACCAATTAATGAAGTTGTTCCTTCTCTTACAGAGTCCCATATAGATCAAAAGCTGAAATTAGATTACATTAAGTTTTGATTAAAAGCATAGCTGTCTTTTGATGGGAGGATGGCTGTTGGTTGATGGATGAAATGTTTGTTGTTTTCTCTCCAGTGGCTATCCGGGGTACCAGTGCCCTGGCGGAAACTCGTATCCTGCCATGGCTGGCCCTACACACTACACTTCCTAGACTCCTGCCTCCACTGTGGGTATGTATCACACAGCACTGCCTTATGGGTATTGTACTTGAAGCTCAAGGCATGTCTAATTGAAGCTATTGATGTGTCAAAGGGCAAAATGCACAAACCCCTATGAGAAATAAAATGGTATTTGTCACATTTACATTTACATTTTAGTCATTTAGCAGACGCTCTTATCCAGAGCGACTTACAGGAGCAATTAGGGTTAAGTGCCTTGCTCAAGGGCACATTTACGTCATTTAGCAGACGCTCTTATCCAGAGCGACTTACAAATTGGTGCATTCACCCTATAGCCAGTGGGATAACCACTTTACTTTTTTTTTTTTTTTTGCGGGGGGGGGGGGGGGGGGGTAGAAGGGTAACTTTATCCTATGGTATTCCTTAAAGAGGTGGGGTTTCAAATGTCTCGGGAAGGTGGTGAGTGACTCCGCTGTCCTGGCGTCGTGAGGGAGCTTGTTCCACCATTGGGGTGCCAGAGCAGCGAACAGTTTTGACTGGGCTGAGCGGGAACTATGCTTCCGCAGAGGAAGGGGAGCCAGCAGGCCAGAGGTGGATGAACGCAATGCCCTCGTTTGGGTGTAGGGACTGATCAGAGTCTGAAGGTACGGAGGTGCCGTTCCCCTCACTGCTCCATAGGCAAGCACCATGGTCTTGTAACGGATGCGAGCTTCAACTGGAAGCCAGTGGAGTGTGCGGAGGAGGGGGGTGACGTGAGAGAACTTGGGAAGGTTGAACACCAGATGGGCTGCGGCATTCTGGATGAGTTGTAGGGGTTTAATGGCGCAGGCAGGGAGCCCAGCCAACAGCGAGTTGCAGTAATCCAGACGGGAGATGACAAGTGCCTGGATTAGGACCTGTGCTGCTTCCTGTGTAAGGCAGGGTCGTACTCTCCGAATGTTGTAGAGCATGAACCTGCAGGATCGGGTCACCGCCTTGATGTTAGCGGAGAACGACAGGGTGTTGTCCAGGGTCACGCCAAGGCTCTTCGCACTCTGGGAGGAGGACACAACGGAGTTGTCAACCGTGATGGCGAGATCATGGAACGGGCAGTCCTTCCCCGGGAGGAAGAGCAGCTCCGTCTTGCCAGGGTTCAGCTTGAGGTGGTGATCCGTCATCCATACTGATATGTCTGCCAGACATGCAGAGATGCGATTCGCCACCTGGTTATCAGAAGGGGGAAAGGAGAAGATTAGTTGTGTATCGTCAGCGTAGCAATGATAGGAGAGGCCATGTAAGGATATGACAGAGCCAAGTGACTTGGTGTATAGGGAGAAAAGGAGAGGGCCTAGAACTGAGCCCTGGGGGACACCAGTGGTGAGAGCACGTGGTGCGGAGACAGCTTCTCGCCACGCCACTTGGTAGGAGCGACCGGTCAGGTAGGACGCAATCCAGGAGTGAGCCGCGCCGGAGATGCCCAGCTCGGAGAGGGTGGAGAGGAGGATCTGATGGTTCACAGTATCAAAGGCAGCAGACAGGTCTAGAAGGACAAGAGCAGAGGAGAGAGAGTTAGCTTTAGCAGTGCGGAGAGCCTCCGTGACACAGAGAAGAGCAGTCTCAGTTGAATGACCAGTCCTGAAACCTGACTGGTTTGGATCAAGAAGGTCATTCTGAGAGAGATAGCAAGAGAGTTGGCTAAAGACGGCACAATCAATAGTTTTGGAAAGAAAAGAAAGAAGGGATACTGGTCTGTAGTTGTTGACATCAGTGGGATCGAGTGTTGGTTTTTTGAGAAGGGGTGCAACTCTCGCTCTCTTGAAGACGGAAGGGACATAGCCAGCGGTCAAGGATGAGTTGATCAGCGAGGTGAGGTAGGGGAGAAGGTCACCGGAGATGGTCTGGAGAAGAGAGGAGGGGATGGGGTCAGGCGGGCAGGTTGTTGGGCGGCCTGCAGTCACTAGTCGCAAGATTTTATCTGGAGAGAGAGGGGAGAAAGAAGTCAAAGCATAGGGTAGGGCAGTGTGAGCAGGACCAGCAGTGTCATTAGACTTAACAAACGAGGATCGGATGTCGTCAACCTTCTTTTCAAAGTGGTTGACGAAGTCATCCACAGAGAGGGGGGGGGGGGGGGGGGAGGATTCAGCAGTGAGGAGAATGTGGCAAAGAGCTTCCTAGGGTTAGAGGCAGATGCTTGGAATTTAGAGTGGTAGAAAGTGGCCTTAGCAGCAGAAACAGATGAAGAGAATGTAGAGAGGAGGGAGTGAAAAGATGCCAGGTCGGCAGGGAGTTTAGTTTTCTTCCATTTCCGCTCAGCTGCCCGGAGCTCTGTTCTGTGAGCTCGCAATGAGTCATCAAGCCACGGAGCTGGAGGGGAGGACCGAGCCGGCCGGGAGGATAGGGGACACAGGGAGTCAAAGGATGCAGAAAGGGAGGAGAGGAGGGTTGAGGAGGCAGAATCAGGAGATTGGAGGGAGAAGGATTGAGCAGAGGGAAGAGATGATAGGATGGAAGAGGAGAGAGTAGTGGGAGAGAGAGAGCGAAGGTTGCGGCGGCGCGTTACCATCTGTGTAGGGGCAGAGTGAGTAGTGTTGGAGGAGAGCAAGAGAGAAAAGGATACAAAGTAGTGGTCGGAGACATGGAGGGTAGTTGCAGTGAGATTAGTAGAAGAGCAACATCTAGTAAAGATGAAGTCAAGCGTATTGCCTGCCTTGTGAGTAGGGGGGGACGGTGAGAGGGTGAGGTCAAAAGAGGAGAGGAGTGGAAAGAAGGAGGCAGAGAGAAATGAGTCAAATGTAGATGTAGGGAGGTTGAAATCCCCCAAAACTGTGAAGGGTGAGCCATCCTCAGGAAAGGAACTTATCAAGGCGTCAAGCTCATTGATGAACTCTCCAAGGGAACCTGGAGGGCGATAGATGACAAGGATATTAAGCTTAAATGGGCTAGTGACTGTGACAGCATGGAATTCAAATGAGGAGAAAGACAGATGGGTTAGGGGAAGAATTGAGAATGACCACTTGGGAGAGATGAGGATTCCTGTGCCACCACCCCTCTGACCAGATGCTCTCGGGGTATGCGAGAACACATGGTCAGACGAGGAGAGAGCAGTAGGAGTAGCAGTGTTTTCAGTGGTAATCCATGTTTCCGTCAGCGCCAGGAAGTCGAGGGACTGGAGGGTAGCATAGGCTGGGATGAAGTCAGCCTTGTTGGCAGCAGAACGGCAGTTCCAGAGGCTGCCTGAGACCTGGAACTCCAGGTGTGTGGTGCGTGCAGGGACCACCAGGTTAGAGAGGCAGCAGCCACGCGGTGTGAGGCGTTTGTGTAGCCTGTGCGGAGAGGAGAGAACAGGGATAGGCAGAGGCATAGTTGACAGGCTGTAGCAGATGGCTACAATAATGCAGAGGAGATCGGAATGAAATGAACTAAACATCTGGGAAAGGAGAGAGCAGGGCCTCCCTCACCAAAAAAAAATATAACTCTCCCAACTTCCACCTCAGAAACTATAATTGTTTCACTGAACCACCCGAATAAAACTCTCCCAACTTCCACTTTAGAAATTAGAATTGTTGTAAACTACAGCGGTTCAATGTTTCAAGGAATGGACTCAACTTACTTTATTCAGCTAGCTAACTATGACGCCATAGCTAACTAGCATGCTAGCATCCAATAACACACAGTTTAGCACCAATACTTGGTTACAACAAACTACCAATAGTGTGTTAACACACTAAACAGATAATTAGTGTCCGTGTCTAGTTCTTTCATAACGCAGCAATAATTAAACGTTGCTTTGTAAACAACAGGTGTAGACTAAAAGTGAAATGCTTACTTATGGGCCCTTCCCAACAATGCAGAGAGAAAGAAAATAGAAAAGTAAAACATGTAATAATAAGTACACAATGAGTAACAATAATTTGTCTATATACACAGGGTACTAGTACCGAGTCGATGTGCACGGGTACGAGGTAATTGAGGTAGATATGTATGTATAATTAGGAATAAAGTGACATATTAGAAACGGTAGCAGCAGCGTATGTGATGAGGCACATAGTCCGGGTAGCTATTTGGTTAACTATTTAACTAACTATTTAGCAGTCCTATGGCTTGGGAGTAGAAGCTGTTCAGGGTCCTGTTGATTCCAGACTTGGTGCATCGGTACTGCTTGCTGTGAGGTAGAGAGAACAGTCTGACTTGGGTGGCTGGAGCACAAAGGTTTTCTATACCCAATATTGGACACATTTATACTGCCTTGTATGCCAATGTTTCATATGATCAATATTAAATGTTCTGCATGCCATTGTATCTAAACATGCATATTTCAACCTACAACATTGTAATCTTTCAGAAGTTACATTACCTTTGTTCAAATACGTATCATACAACCAATGACCAATATACAGTAGCACAATAATTAATAGGTCAAATGTAGACACCACACACTGTCCTGGGTCTCTGCTTTAATCGATGAAGACCTATCCAAAGTTATAATAATTAGACCAAAAATATCTAAAATAAATAATCATTAGACAAGCATTGTTATCACCTAACTAAGGACCAGTCCACGTGAACTCTGGATCTACTGACTGCCATTCTGTTGACCTTTCATTGACCCTGACCTTTAACCTTCTGGCTGGGGTCTGTTCCCCTCCCTCTGTGATCTCACTGGAGTGCCGGGCTGCCTCAGAAAGGTCATCTCTGTAATCAGAGTAGGTTGACCGAAAGGTCAAGGGATGTGGTGGTCCCACACCCCTCAGGACACTGAGCTATATTTAACCTCTGGGAAGACACTTACATTTTACCCCTTAAGCACTGCGCTAGTATCAGTCTACATATAAACATAACTATGAAGAGGGGGAATTTTACATGTTAAAACTGACTCCAGATCAGCTTAATGGAAATGTAATCCTACTCTTATATTTAGGCCAGGGGTAGAGGGGAGGAGAGGAGTAGAGGGGTGGAAGCGGATAAGGGTCACCATGCGAATAACCATGACATTCACGTTGCTGACTCCAGCCCGCTAGTTCAGATACTGTACAGACAGTACAGAGCAATTGCCTTGACTCTAGGCATTCCCCCATCCCAGTAGATCTCCACTATCTCTGCTGGTGATTTTAGTAATTTATGCCCCCCCCCCCCCACCACCCCACAACTTAAGTCAGTTTTCATATTTACAGTTGAAGTCGGAAGTTTACATTCACCTTAGCCAAATACATTTATACTCAGTTTTTCACAATTCCTGACATTTAACCCTTGTAAATATTCCCTGTCTTAGGTCAGTTAGGATCACCACTTTATTTTAAGAATGTGAAATGTCAGAATAATAGTAGAGAGAATGATTTATTTCAGCTTTTATTTCCCAGATGGTCAGAAGTGTACATACATTCAATTAGTATTTGGTAGCATTGCCTTTAAATTGTTTAACTTTGGTCTAACGTTTCGGGTAGCCTTCCACAAGCTTCCCACAATAAGTTGGGTGAATTCTGGCCCATTCCTCCTGACAGAGCTGGTGTAACTGAGTCAGGTTTGTAGGCCTCCTTGCTCGCACACACGTTTTCAGTTCTGCCCACACATTTTCTATAGGGTTGAGGTCAGGGCTTTGTGATGGCCACTCCAATACCTTGACTTTGTTGTCCTTAAGCCATTTTGCCACAACTTTGGAAGTAAGCTTGGGGTCATTGTCCATTTGGAAGACCCATTTGCGACCAAGCTTTAACTTCCTGACTGATGTCTTGAGATGTTGCTTCAATATATCCACATAATTTTCCTTCCTCATGATGCCATCTATTTTGTGAAATGCACCAGTCCCTCCTGCAGCAAAACACCCCCACAGCATGATGCTGCAACCTCCGTGCTTCACGGTTGGGATGGTGTTCTTCGGCTTGCAAGCCAACCCCATTTATCCTCCAAACATAACGATGGTCATTATGGCCAAACAGTTCTATTTTTGTTTCATCAGACCAGAGGACATTTCTCCAAAAAGCACGATCTTTGTCCCCATGTGAAGATGCAAACCGTAGTCTGGCTTTTCTCCGGTGGTTTTGGAGCAGTGGCTTCTTCCTTGCTGCACGGCCTTTCAGGTTATGGCAATATAGGACTCGTTTTACTGTGGATATAGATACTTTTGTACCTCTTTCCTCCAGCATCTTCACAAGGTCCTTTGCTGTTGTTCTGGGATTGATTTGCACTTTTCGCACCAAAGTACGTTCATCTCTAGGAGACAGAACGCGTCTCCTTCCTAGGCGGTATGACAGCTGCGTGGTCCCATGGTGTTTATACTTGCGTACTATTATTTGTACAGATGAACGTGGTACCTTCAGGCATTTGGACATTTGGCTCCCATGGATGAACCAGACTTGTGGAGGTCTACAATCTTTTATCTGAGGTCTTGGCTGATTTATTTTGATTTTCCCATGATGTCAAGCAAAGAGGCACTGAGTTTGAAGGTAGGCCTTGAAATACATCCACAAGTACACCTCCAATTGACTCAAATGATGCCAATTAGCCTATCAGAAGCTTCTAAAGGCATGACATCATTTTCTGGAATTTTCCAAACAGTTTAAAGGCACAGTCAATTTAGTGTATGTAAACTTCTGACCCACTGGAATTGCGATACAGTGAATTATAAGTAAAATAATTTGTCTGTTAAATATTGTTGGAAAAATTACTTTTGTTATGCACAAAGTATATGTCCTAACCGACTTGCCAAAACTATAGTTTGTTAACAAGAAATTTGTGGAGTGGTTGAAAAACGAGTTTTAAAGACTCCAACCTAAGTGTATGTAAACTTCCGACTTCAACTGTATGTTGTAATTTAGTAAGTATGAGACTGTTAGGTGGAATACTATGACACTGTTACTTCTGTGAAGAAAATAACCTCCCTACACTTCAATGGCTGACCATCACCGGTAGTCCTTGTGCAGTTCTAGGTAGCCCCTACCAAAGCTGGTCTCATAGACTAGACATAACATAGTAAATTAAAATCCGGGAAGCTCAACTTAGTATGATATGTACATTTACATTTACATTTTAGAAGGGTGGGTGGGCGGACGTATAACGCGAACATCCAGGAACCCAAAGGTTGCGTGTTTGAATCTCATCATGGACAACTTTAGCATTTTAGCAACTTTGCAACTACTTGCTACTTTGGAACTACATCACTTAGCATGTTAGCTATACTTAACAATTTAACCTAAATGTTAGCCACAACAACTTGGAATTCGTAACATATCATACGAAATGGATGATGGACATCCATAAATGAATACATAATATGTAGGGACGTAACGATTCACCGATACGCATCGGCCCCCGATTCAAATGTTTAAGATAGAAATGCACTCCAAATTATCCAAATGTAGCATGCATCAGTGAGAAAATTGATTCAAACATTACGAATTGCCAGTTACTAACATTTTTTTCTCATATTAAAATGTATGAGAACTGATGAGTCCTCTCCTTCAGTGTCTGATAGTGGTAGTGGGGTGGTAAATGCCTAGTCTCCCTTATGGCTCAGCTCAGGTGCTTACATAACACATACACCATAGACATACAGTGCCTTCAGAAAGTATTCACACCCCTTGACTTTTTCAAGGCATTTTGTTGTGTTACAGCCTGAATTTTAAATGGATTAAATCGAGATTGTATCACTGGCTTGCTTACACAGCATACCCCATAACGTCAAAGTGGAATTGTGTATTTAAAAAAAAAATCTTGAGTGTAAGTAAGTTCAGAAGTAAATATGTGCTTAACAAGTCACATAATAAGTTAAATGGAGTCACTCTGTGTGCAATAATAGAGTTTAACATGATTTTTGAATGACTACCTCATCTCTGTACCCCACACATACAACTATCTGTAAGATCCCTCAGCCGAGCAGTGAATTTCAAACACAGATTCAACCAGAAAGACCAGTTCCAATGCCTCGCAGAGAAGGGTGTCATGTAAAAATCTTCCCAGCGTGAAATAGTTCCCAATCATTCTGATCGTGTTCTTATAGTTACGTCATATTATAACATTTCTCCCGGCGTGAAAATGTTCCCAGTTCAATAATTGCACGTGCATCTCTTTATGTGGATGGCTGAGCTTGTGTGGATGGCTACCTCTCACACCCTCCCTCAACCTCAAAAAACGAGTCTGTGCTTCACACATCTGCCAATCAATGGTGGCCAGGAGTATTGACACTGACCAATCAGAAGCTTGTTGAGGCTTGAGGTCAGCATATAAACACCCAGACTCGCGCATCAAAGTGCTGAGGGTTGATGTGAGAAGAGATTTTTTTTCGATTGCAAAGACTTGGGCGCTTCTTTTTCGATTGACAGTGCATATATTTGTTAGTTAGTTAGATAGCTAAATCAAGGGCGAGGGAGGGTGTGAGAGGAACATCCGCACGAGCTCAGCCATCCACATAAAGTGACGCACGTTCAATTATTGAACTGGTAACATTTTCCCGCTTTGAGAAATGTTACAACATGACGTCACAATCACAACACAATCAGAACGATTTGGAACTATTTCATGCTGGGAAGATTTTTACATTACAAAGAGCACCTATTGGTAGATGGGTAACATTTTTAAATAAAGCAGACATTGAATATCCCTTTGAGCATGGTGAAGTTATTAATTACACTTTGGATGGTGTATCAATACACCCAGTCACTACAAAGATAAAGGCATCCTTCCTAACTCAGTTGCCGGAGAGGAAGGAAATCGCCATTGAGGAAGGCGACTTTAAAACAGGCCAATGGCGACTTTAAAACAGTTACAAATGTTAATGGCTGTGATAGGAGAACTGAGGATGGATCAGCAACATTATATTAACCTAATTGACAGATTGAAAAGAAGGAAGCCTGTACAGAATAAAAAATATTGCATTTTTCCTTGTTGGGACCGGTGAAATGTCTCCACTTGTCCAAATTTTCTTTGTTTTACTATCCTTGTGAGAACTTCTGTGTAACGACAAACACACTGTGACGAGGTGTGAAAGAAGGAGTCAGGCGCAGGAGGTAAAATACCGAAGTCCAGAGTTTAATCCGTTTGCATAAATCAAACGCCCCAAGCGTCAAACAAAACTGTAGAAGGGAAAACATCAACCTTGGCAATAACACAGAGAATAGCTCAACCAAGCTACATGCTCTCACAACAAAACAATCACTCACAAAGACAAGGGGAACAGAGGGAACACTTATACACATACAGTGAGGGAAAAAAGTATTTGATCCCCTGCTGATTTTGTACGTTTGCCCACTAACACAGAAATTATCAGTCTCTGTAGCTCAGCTGGTAGAGCACGGCGCTTGTAACGCCAAGGCAGTGGGTTCAATCCCCGGGACCACCCATACACAAAAAAATAAACATGTATGCACGCATGACTGTAAGTCGCTTTGGATAAAAGCGTCTGCTAAATGGCATATTATTATTATTATTATTATTATTAATGGTAGGTTTATTTGAACAGTGAGAGACAGAATAACAATACAAAAATCCTGAAAAACCCATGTCAAAAATGTTATAAATTGATTTGAGGGAAATAAGTATTTGACCCCCTCTCAATCAGACAGATTTCTGGCTCCCAGGTGTCTTTTATACAGGTAACGAGCTGAGATTAGGAGCACACGCTTAAAGGGAGTGCTCCTAATCTCAGCTTGTTACCTGTATAAAAGACACCTGTCCACAGAAGCAATCAATCAATCAGATTCCAAACTCTCCACCATGGCCAAGACCAAAGAGCTCACCAAGGATGTCAGGGACAAGATTGTAGACCTACACAAGGCTGGAATTGGCTACATGACCATCGCCAAGAAGCTTGGTGAGAAGGTGACAACAGTTGGTGCGATTATTCGCAAATGGAAGAAACATAAAAGACCTGTCAATCTCCCTCAGCCTGGGGCTCCATGCAAGATCTCACCTCGTGGAGTTGCAATGATCATGAGAACGGTGAGGAATCAGCCCAGAACTACATGGGAGGATCTTATCAATGATCTCAAGGCAGCTGGGACCATAGTCACCAAGAAAACAATTGGTAACACACTACGCCGTGAAGAACTGAAATCCTGCAGTGCCCGCAAGGTCCCCCTGCTCAAGAAAGCACATATACAGGGCCGTCTGAAGTATGCCAATGAACATCTGAATGATTCAGAGGAGAACTGGGTGAAAGTGTTGTGGTCAGATGAGACCAAAATCGAGCTCTTTGGCATCAACACAACTCGCCATGTTTGGAGGAGGAGGAATGCTGCCTATGACACCAAGAACAACATCCCCACTGTCAAACATGGAGGTGGAAACATTATGCTTTGGTGGTGTTTTTCTGCTAAGGGGACAGGACAACTTCACCACATCAAAGGGACAATGGACGGGGCCATGTACCGTCAAATCTTGGGTGAGAACCTCCTTCCCTCAGCAAGGGCATTGAAAATGGGTCGTGGATAGGTATTCCAGCATGACAGTGACCCAAAACACACAGCCAAGGCAACAAAGGAGTGGCTCAAGAAGAAACCCATTAAGGTCCTGGAGTGGCCTAGCCCGTCTCCAGACCTTAATCCCATAGAAAATCTGTGGAGGGAGCTGAAGGTCCGAGTTGCCAAACGTCAGCCTCGAAACCTTAATGACTTGGAGAAGATCTGCAAAGAGGAGTGGAACAAAATCCCTCCTGAGATGTGTGCAAACCTGGTGGCCAACTACAAGAAACGTCTGACCTCTGTGATTGCCAACAAGGGTTTTGCCACCAAGTCATGTTTTGCAGAGGGGTCAAATACTTATTTCCCTCATTAAAATGCAAATCAATTTATAAAAAATTTTACATGCGTTTTTCAGAATTTTTTTGTTGTTATTCTGTCTCTCACTGTTCAAATAAACCTACCATTTAAAATTATAGACTGATCATGTCTTTGACAGTGAGCAAATGTACAAAATCAGCAGGGGATCAAATACTTTTTTCCCTCACTTTACTAAATAGGGGAATGAGCACCAGGTGTGTTTGATTGACAAGACATGACAAGTGGAGTGATGAGAATGTGATCGGCAGTAGCTAGTACTCCGGTGATGACGAACGCCGAAGCCTGCCCGAACCAGTAGGGGGGGGGCAGCCTCGGCGGAAGTCGTGACAGTACCCCCCCCCACCCCCGACGCGCGGCTCCAGCAGTGTGTTGACCCCGGCCTCAGGGACGGCCAGGAGGATGTGGAGCAGGGTGAGTCGGATGGCGATGGTGGAAATCCCTCAACATGGAGGGATCGAGGATGTTCCGCCTTGGGACCCAGCACCGTTCCTCCGGACCGTACACCTCCCACTCCACGAGATACTGAAGGCCCCCCACCAGATGCCTCGAATCCAGGATGGAACGGACCGAGTACGCCAGGGCCCCCTCAATGTACAGAGGAGGTGGAGGAACCTCCCGTACCTCAGACTCCTGGAGCGGACCAGCTACCGGCCTGAGGAGAGACACATGAAACAAGGGTTTAATACGGTAATCAGGAGGGAGTAACAACCCGTATGTCACCTCGTGTATTCTCGTCAGGACTTTAAACGGTCCCACAAACCGCGGGCTCAGCTTCCGGCAGGGCAGGCGGAGGGGCAGATTCCGGTTCGAGAGCCAGACCAGATCCCCCGGTACGAACACTGGGGCCTCCCTGCGGTGGCGGTCAGCGTTGGCCTTCTGACGACGCTCGGCGCGCTGGAGGCGAACATGGGCAGCGTCCCAAGTCTCCTCCGTGTGCCGAAACCAGTCATCCACTGCGGGAGCCTTGGTCTGGCTCTGGTGCCACGGTGCCAGGACCGGTTGGTAACCCAAAACACATTGGAAGGGTGTTAGGTTAGTGGAGGTGTGGCGGAGAGTTCTGAGCATATTCTGCCCATGGCAGGAACACCGACCACTCCCCCGGCCGGTCCTGACACTAGGTCCGCAGGAACCTACCCACATCTTGATTCACCCTTTCCACCTGCCCATTGCTCATGGGGTGAAACCCAGAGGTCAGGCTAATCGAGACCCCCATACGTTCCATGAACGCCTTCCAGACTCTAGACGTGAACTGGGGACCTCGGTCGGACACTATATCCTCTGGTACCCCGTAGTGCCGGAAGACGAGTAAATAAAGCCTCTGCAGTTTGTAGTGCCATGGGGAGACCAGGCAGAGGAAGGAGGCCGCAGGACTTTGAAAAGCGGTCCACAACGACCAGGATAGTGGTGTTACCTTGGGAGGGGGAAGATCAGTGAGAAAGTCAATACTCAGGTGAGACCATGGTCGTTGTGGAACTGGTAAAGGTGGTAGCTTACCCGCTGGAAGGTGCCTAGGTGCTTACTCTGGGCGCACACTGAGCATGAGGAAACATACACCCTCACGTCCTTAGCCAAGGTAGGCCAACAGTACTTCTCGGTCAGGCATCGCATTGTACGACCGATAACTGAATGACCAGAGGAGGGTGACGTGTGTGCCCAGTAGATCAGACGATCACGGATAAGCGCAGGCACGTACTGCAACCCAGCTGGACACTGCGGTGGAGATGGATCTGTGCATAATGCCTGCGCTATATCTGCATCCATCGCCCATACTACCGGCGCCACAATGCATGAGGCCGGGAGTATGGGGGTGTCTTCTGTGTCATTCAGCCAAGACAGTGCATCTGCCTTCACGTTCTTCATACCCGGAATGTATGAGAGTGTGAAATCAAACCGGGTGAAGAAGAGGGCCCACCTGGCCTGGCGAGGATTCAGCCTCCTCGCTGCCCGAATGTACTCCATGTTACGGTGGTCTGTCCAGACGAGGAAAGGGTGTTTTGCCCCTTCGAGCCAATGTTTCCACCCCGTCAAAGCTCGGACAACAGCCAGCAGCTCCCGATCACCAACTCCGTAGTTCTGCTCTGCCGAGCTGAGCTTCTTAGAAAAGAAGGCACAGGGGCGGAGCTTGGGTGGTGTGCCCGAGCGTTGGGATAAGACAGCTCCTATCCCTACCTCGGACCCATCGACCTCCAATACGAACGGTAGCGATGGATCGGGGTGAGCAAGTACCGGGACTGAGGTGACAGACCCCGCAATCTACTGAATGCCAAATCAGCCTCAGCAGACCAGCGGAGCCGGAACGGCCCACCCTTCAACAAGGAGGTAATGGGAGGTGCGACCTTGCCAAAGCCCTGAATAAACCTTCGATAGTAGTTGGCAAAGCCAAGGAAGCGCTGCACCTCCTTTACTGTGGTTGGAGTCGGCCAATTACGCACGGCTGCAATGCGGTCTCCCTCCATCTCCACACCTGTGGTGGTAATGCGATATCTGAGGAAGGAGATTGACTACTGGAAAAACTCACACTTCTCTGCCTTGGCATTAAGCTCATTTTGCATCAGTCGGACCAGTACTTTGCGAACCATGGACACATGCTCGGTGCACGTAGCGGAATACATCAGGATGTCATCGATGTAGACCAACACACCGCGACCAAGCATGTCCCGAAACACCTCGTTCACAAAGGGACTGGAAAACGGATGGAGCATTCATCAAACCGTAGGGCATCACCAGGTATTCATAATAGCCTGAGGTTTGGCTGAATGCTGTTTTCCACTCATCCCCTTCCCGAATACGCACCAGGTTGTAGGCACTCCTGAGGTCTAATTTGGTGAAACAACGGGCCCCATGCATTGACTCAATCACTGAAGGAATGAGTGGAAGAGGATAACGAAATCGTACCGTGACATTATTCAGTGGTCGATAATCAATGCACGGGCGTAAACCGCCATCTTTCTTCTTCACAAAGATGAAACTCGAGGAGGTAGGTGAAGTGGATGGACGTATATACCCCTGGCGCAGGGACTCGGTGACGTATATTTCCATAGCCTCCGTTTCAGCCTGCGACAGGGGATACACATGACTCCTGGGAGGTACAGCTACCCAAAGGTTTATCGCGCAATCCCCCTCCCGATGAGGTGGTAATTTAGTCGCCTGCGTCTTGGAAAACGCGAGCGCTAGATCATGGTATTCGGGGGGAATGCGCACGGTGGGGGTACCGTCTGGACTCCACCGTGGTCGCACCAATGGAAACACCTAGACACCTACCCGGACACTCACACGACCATCCCATAAGAACCCTCTGCGGCCATGAGAAATTGGGGTTGTGAAGGGCTAACCATGGGATACCCAAGACTACAGGGTAAGCAGGAGACTCAATGATCATAAAGGTGATCTGCTCAACATGTGTCTCCTGCGTAATAATGGTGACTGGTACAGTAACTTCCTTAACCAACCCGGACCCTAATGGTCGACTATCTAGTGCTCTAATGGGGAGTGGAATGGTTAGGGGAACCAATGAAAAGCCTTGACGGTGTGCAAATGCCCTGTCCATAAAATTCCTGGCTGCCCCTGAATCAACTAGTGCCTTACACTGTGAACCTACCAATTTATCTGGAAAGGAGATAGATAAAGTACAGTGTGCCGCAAAGGGCTCTGAACATGTTTGGGTGTTCGTTACCTGGGGTGATGCATGAGTACCCTGCCTACCGCCTCCAGACCAAAAGAATGTTGACTCTGACGTGAGGTGGATTGTCCCTTCGTGCCACCAGAGTGGCACTGTCGCTGTCCTCCTGCGCTCTCTCGACAGGTGGCTCCCCACAGCTCCATCTGCTCGGTGTCAGAGTCGTCCGGAGTGGGAACGTGCAGACCCCTACCAGGACGTCCTCTGGCTGCTAGCATATTGTCCAGCCGGATGGCCATGTCCACCAGTTGGGAGAATGATAGCATGGCATCCCGGCAGGCTAGCTCCCGTCGGACGTCCTCCCTTAGGTGCCACCGGAAATGGTCTATCAGGGTCCACGTATACCTCTGAGTCCAGGTAGCCCTACGAGCTGAGCTTCTTAGAAAAGAAGGCACAGGGGCGGAGCTTGGGTGGTGTGCCCGAGCGTTGGGATAAGACAGCTCCTATCCCTACCTCGGACGCATCGACCTCCACTACGAACGGTAGTGATGGATCGGGGTGAGCAAGTACCGGGACTGAGGTGACAGACCCCGCAATCTACTGAATGCCAAATCAGCCTCAGCAGACCAGCGGAGCCGGGACGGCCCACCCTTCAACAAGGAGGTAATGGGAGGTGCGACCTTGCCAAAGCCCTGAATAAACCTTCGATAGTAGTTGGCAAAGCCAAGGAAGCGCTGCACCTCCTTTACTGTGGTTGGAGTCGGCCAATTACGCACGGCTGCAATGCGGTCTCCCTCCATCTCCACACCTGTGGTGGTAATGCGATATCTGAGGAAGGAGATTGACTACTGGAAAAACTCACACTTCTCTGCCTTGGCATTAAGCTCATTTTGCATCAGTCGGACCAGTACTTTGCGAACCATGGACACATGCTCGGTGCACGTAGCGGAATACATCAGGATGTCATCGATGTAGACCAACACACCGCGACCAAGCATGTCCCGAAACACCTCGTTCACAAAGGGACTGGAAAACGGATGGAGGATTCATCAAACCGTAGGGCATCACCAGGTATTCATAATAGCCTGAGGTTTGGCTGAATGCTGTTTTCCACTCATCCCCTTCCCGAATACGCACCAGGTTGTAGGCACTCTTGAGGTCTAATTTGGTGAAACAACAGGCCCCATGCATTGACTCAATCACTGAAGGAATGAGTGGAAGAGGATAACGAAATCGTACCGTCACATTATTCAGTGGTCGATAATCAATGCACGGGCGTAAACCGCCATCTTTCTTCTTCACAAAGATGAAACTCGAGGAGGTAGGTGAAGTGGATGGACGTATATACCCCTGGCGCAGGGACTCGGTGACGTATATTTCCATAGCCTCCGTTTCAGCCTGCGACAGGGGATACACATGACTCCTGGGAGGTACAGCTACCCAAAGGTTTATCGCGCAATCCCCCTCCCGATGAGGTGGTAATTTAGTCGCCTGCGTCTTGGAAAACGCGAGCGCTAGATCATGGTATTCGGGGGGAATGCGCACGGTGGGGGTACCGTCTGGACTCCACCGTGGTCGCACCAATGGAAACACCTAGACACCTACCCGGACACTCACACGACCATCCCATAAGAACCCTCTGCGGCCATGAGAAATTGGGGTTGTGAAGGGCTAACCATGGGATACCCAAGACTACAGGGTAAGCAGGAGACTCAATGATCATAAAGGTGATCTGCTCAACATGTGTCTCCTGCGTAATAATGGTGACTGGTACAGTAACTTCCTTAACCAACCCGGACCCTAATGGTCGACTATCTAGTGCTCTAATTAGGAGTGGAATGGTTAGGGGAACCAATGAAAAGCCTTGACGGTGTGCAAATGCCCTGTCCATAAAATTCCTGGCTGCCCCTGAATCAACTAGTGCCTTACACTGTGAACCTACCAAGTTATCTGGAAAGGAGATAGATAAAGTACAGTGTGCCGCAAAGGGCTCTGAACATGTTTGGGTGTTCGTTACCTGGGGTGATGCATGAGTACCCTGCCTACCGCCTCCAGACCCAAAATAATGTTGACTCTGACGTGAGGTGGATTGTCCCTTCGTGCCACCAGAGTGGCACTGTCGCTGTCCTCCTGCGCTCTCTCGACAGGTGGCTCCCCCCAGCTCCATCTGCTCGGGGTCAGAGTCGTCCGGAGTGGGAACGTGCAGACCCCTACCAGGACGTCCTCTGGCTGCTAGCATATTGTCCAGCCGGATGGCCATGTCCACCAGTTGGGAGAATGATAGCATGGCATCCCGGCAGGCTAGCTCCCGTCGGACGTCCTCCCTTAGGTGCCACCGGAAATGGTCTATCAGGGTCCACGTCTACCTCTGAGTCCAGGTAGCCCTACCTGGTGGTGGCTATCTGTGGCAGTCTTTCCTGATCGTCATCCATCAGTGATGGCTTTCAACCTTGAGCCAATCAGAGCGCGAGGGCCCTTTTCCCATGCAAAAATGTAAGTGAAACTTAAGAAATGCAAATAAGCTGTCGGTTGTAGCCTGGACAGTGTGTCATTTAACAAAAATTCCTGCCAACTGTCAGCCAAACCATGTCAGTGGCTGACTGGAGCCCAGTCATTTTAGGTTAATAGCAACACAATAACATGAACAGAGACTCATACCATTGAAACATGTTTTTCAACTTTCTCTATCAGTTTAACTGTATCTCAAATGTTGTTAGGGTCATTCCATTCGCATTTGAGAATTGAACTCCGATAAGGCATTGCAACTTCTTCAGCTGTTATGTTTGTTATGTCTGAAATCCTAATGGTCACATACGAACACAAACAAGGACACTATGTGCTTCAAGGATTGGAAATGTGGAAAAGCAAATGCCTTTAGCCTGTGGCACTATTGATTAGGAACAGTTTGTAGTGTATGGCCTTGCTAGTTTCTTCCTCTCCTCTCTTTCCCCAACCCCATGCCCCTCTCCTCCTCTCCGTTTTCCTCTCACATCTCTCCCTCACTGCTGTGTAGTGTTTTAATTTTGAATTGGCATTTGAATTCACCATGTAAATAAGTTAAATTGAGCCAATACAGGCTGCTCTCCTCCTCTCCTCCAGGCCCCAATAGGAATGGCACCAGAGGTGAGGAGAACATCGACGTGTCGCTGATCTCGGCGGTGAGTGACAAGCTTTGCTGGAGGATGAAGGAGGAGATGGACCGGGAGCAGGCCGAGCTGGACGCATTGAAGAGGACAGAGGAGGACCTGAAGAAGGGACACCACAAGCTGGACGAAATGATCTCGCGGCTAGACCAGGATGTGCTGAGGAGGAATATAGTGATATATTAGTTACATTTCTCTCCTATTCTGACTGTCTATATTTTGTCTTTTCTTTCTCATTTACTCTAGGTCCTTTTCTAATCCCCCCACTCTCCTCTCTCTCTCTTTCTTTCGCTCACTCTGGTTCTGTCTCTTCTCACTCTCTTCCCTCTTTCATTCCCTCTATGCTCATTCTCTTATTCTCTCTTTCTCCTTCTAACTATTATTCCGCTCATAGAAATAGAATTCTAGGATTCCTCCTCTCGTCTCTCTTCAACCCAGTTCCGTCAAGTATTACCTGTAGCTCCCCCAGTTCTATCAAGTATTACCTGTCCTCAGAGCTTTATGAATTATGTTTGGTGGACAAGAACTTTGTGTGTGTTCTGTTCATGTGTTTATGACTCTTAGGCTACGTTTAGACAGGCAGCCCGATTCTGATCTTTTTTTCACTCACTTGACTTTTGACCAATCAGATCAGCTCTGAACAATATCTGGTGTGAAAAGATCTGATATGATTGGTCAAACGACCAATTAGTCGGAAAAAAAGGAACAACGACCTACTGAAGCGTAAGGATGAGGCGCTGGAGAAGATAGAGGACCATTTGGAGAACAACGACATCGATGAAGTCATCGTGCCTATGGCCCCGCTCTACAAGCAGATCCTCAAACTGTATGCCGAGGAGACCGCCATTGAGGACCCCATCTTCTACCTGGGAGAGCCACGGTGCCGCGGGGTCATAGACCTGGAGCACACATGCAGACACGCGTGGACACATACACATGCAAACACATGCAAACACACACACAAAGGTACACAATAGCTGGCACACTCACTCCCACACACACACCACTCCCTAAAGATCTCCCTCTCTCTCTCCTGTTACAGCATGTGCGTCTGCTCTCCCGAAAGTAGTTCCAGCTGCGAGCCCTCATGCAGAAAGCTCACCAGACCGCTGGCCTCAGTGACCTCTAATGACCCCACATTCACACACAAACACTCCCCCTTTCTCCCAGTCTCTCCCTTTGTACAGATCCTCCCGTCTCTCTCGCTCTCTCTTGGTCTGTCCTCTCCTCTCTTTGAAATAGTGCAGTTCCGCCTTTGGGTATTTTTCTCCTGAAACTGATTTTCTCCTGAAACTGACCATTAAGTGAAATCTACGCCTAATTCCTAAAACTGTATAAAAAGAGCTATCATGTTTTGTTTACATTTGATTCAAACATCCCCCAAACATGCATTTAGTTAGTTAACCAATGTGGAAAATATGCAGTTTGATATGGAAGCAAATTACTGCCCATGTTAATTTTTGCAGTTTAAAATTAATAATGGCAGCCATATGCTTCCATAATCACAATGTTGTGAGAGGTACAATTGAAGTCGGAAGTTTACATACACTTAGGTTGGAGTCAATAAAACTATTTTTTCAACCACTCCACAAATGTCTTGTTAACAAACTATAGTTTTGGCAAGTCGGTTAGGGCATCTACTTTGTGCATGACACAGGTAATTTTTCCAACAATTGTTTACAGACAGATTATTTCACTTATAATTCACCGTATCACAATTCCAGTGGGTCAGAAGTTTACATACACTAAGTTGACTATGCCTTTAAACAGCTTGGAAAATTCCAGAAAATGATGTCATGGCTTTAGAAGCTTCTGATAGGCTAATTAACATAATTTGAGTCAATTGGAGGTGTACCTGTGGATGTATTTCAAGGCCTACCTTCAAACTCAGTGCCTCTTTGCTTGACATCATGGGAAAATCAAAAGAAATCAACCAAGACCTCAGAAAAAAATGGTAGACCTCCACAAGTCTGGTTCATCCTTGGGAGCAATTTCCAAACGCCTGAAGGTACCACGTTCATCTGTACAAACAATAGTACGCAAGTGGTCCTCTGTAGCTCAATTGGTAGAGCATGGCGCTTGTAACGCCAGGGTAGTGGGTTCGATCCCTGGAAACACACATACGTAATAATGTATGCACACATGACTGTAAGTCGCTTTGGATGAAAGCGTCTGCTAAATGGCATATTATTATATTATTGAGTATAAACACCATGGGACTATGCAGCCGTCATACCGCTCAGGAAGGAGACGCGTTCTGTCTCCTAGAGATGAACGTACTTTGGTGCGAAAAGTGCAAATCAAACCTAGAACAACAGCAAAGGATCTTGTGAAGATGCTGGAGGAAACAGGTACAAAAGTGTCTATATCCACAGTAAAACAAGTATTATATCGACATAACCTGAAAGGCCGCTCAGCAACGAAGAAGCCACTGCTCCAAAACCGCCATAAAAAAGCCAGACTACGGTTTGCAACTGCACATGAGGACAAAGATCATAGTTTATGGAGAATTGTCCTCTGGTCTGATAAACAAAAATAGAACTGTTTGGCCATAATGACCATTGTTATGTTTGGAAGAAAAAGGGGGTTGGCTTGCAAGCCGAAGAACACCATCCCAACCGTGAAGTACGGGGGTGGCAGCATCATGCTGTGGGGGTGCTTTGCTGCATGAGGGACTGGTGCACTTCACAAAATAGATGGAACCATGAGGAAGGAAAATTATGTGGATATATTGAAGCAACATCTCAAGACATCAGTCAGGAAGTTAAAGCTTGGTCGCAAATGGGTCTTCCAAATGGACAATGACTCCAAGCATACTTCCAAAGTTGTGGCAAAATGGCTTAAGGACAACAAAGTCAAGGTATTGGAGTGGCCATCACAAAGCCCTGACCTCAATCCTATAGAAAATGTGTGGGCAGAACTGAAAAAGCTTGTGCGATCAAAGAGGCCTACAAACCTGACTCAGTTACACCAGCTCTGTCAGGAGGAATGGGCCAACATTCACCCAACTTATTGTGGGAAGCTTGTGGAAGGCTTCCTGAAACGTTAGACTCAAGTTAAACAATTTAAAGGCAATGCTACCAAATACTAATTGAGTGTATGTAAACTTCTGACCCACTGGGAATGTGATGAAAGAAATAAAAGCTGAAATAAATCATTCTCTCTACTATTATTCTAACATTTCACATTCTTAAAATAAAGTGGTGATCCTAACTAACCTAAGACAGGGAATTTTTACTAGGATTAAATGACAGGAATTGTGAAAAACTGAGTTCATATGTATTTGGCTAAGGTGAATGTAAACTTCTGACTTCAATTGTATCAAACATGAGTTGTGAGCATATGTGCACTGACATTCAGTGTGACAGTTCCTGGTGTGAGTGTGTGCTACCAATCGCTCTGTTCCCCTCTAAAGGAAAGGTTACACTCTGATATAAATACACGTCTCAACCTTTTAGGAAATAACAAGGGTTCAACTAGTAGGAGCATGCTTTCTCAGAGCAGGGTCGCGTTCATGTTGACACGAAACCTTTGGAAGTACAACCTGAACTTCTTTCTCTCCTCGTCAATGGCTTGTGCTCCCAGTCCCCCTTACTCTTTATCTCAACTGTTCTGTCAAAATTGCTCCAATTGGCATCTTGAACAATTAAGAGCGTCTTTCTGTGTTGGCTTTTCAGGATGATCCTTCATTCTGACTTGACCTAAGGCTTGTTTATTATGACAGTCAATGGAAGACGTTTTCAAACTTTTCGCAATGGAGGAGGAATATGTTTCTTATTGGACAAGCACGGGTAGACCCTCCCTGTTTGTTGCCTAATGTCCCCTGTAGCTCAGTTGGTAGAGCATGGCACTTGCAACGCCAGGGTTGTGGGTTCGTTTCCCAAGGGGGGCCAGTATGAAGAATGTATTCACTCACTGTAAGTCGCTCTGGATAAGAGCATCTGCTAAATGACTAAAATGTAATGAGCAGAACCCTTATAGTTATCACGTTCGTTGAATACAGGATTGGACCAAGGTGCAGCATGGAATGCATACATGTTTATTAACTAAGTAAACACACAACAAAAGCAACGTAACGTGAAGCTCACAATGGCTACACACAAACAAGAGTCAAGATCCCACAACATAGGTAGTGTCACGCCCTGGCTCTGGGGACTCTTTAATGTTGAGCCAGGGTGTGTAGGTTTATTGTTTAGTTTTCTATGTGTTTGTGTTCTAGTTCGTGTATTTCTATGTTGGCCAGGGTGGTTCCCAATCAGAGGCAGCTGTAGCTTGTTGTCTCTGATTGGGGACCATACTTAGGCAGCCTGTTGGCACATGTTTATTGTGGGATCTTGTTCCGTATGGTTTGTTTTGGTGTTAACCTAGGACTTCACGTATCGTTTGGTTTGTTGTTTTGGTTCGTGTTGTGTACTGCAATAAAAGTATGTACGCCTATAACGCTGCGCCTTGGTCCGCTTCTTATAACGATCGAAACAGAAGATCCCACCATAAAAGGACCAAGCAGCGTGCCCAGGAGGAGAAGCTGGCGATGGCTCAGGTGGGCGAATGGTGGTCATGGGAGGACATATTCGCGGGCAGAGGGCCCTGGGCAAAGGTACAGGCCCTGGCAAGAGAGGAGAAACGGCACCAACCGTGCCGACGACGGACACGCGAGAGGCAACCCCAATACATTTTGGTGGGGGGGGGGGGCACACGGCATGGACGACGGGGCTGCTGGAGGCAGCTACAGGGCGCATCGGTGATTTAGGAGAGGAGGCCACCAGGTTTGGGGGGCTGGAAGGGTGGTTGGCGGAGCCTAGAGGTAGAGCAGAGCCAACTCCCCGTACTCAGGCTAGGCAGCGTGAGACTGGGCAGGTTCCGAGTCATGCGGAGCTACGTACTGTGCCGCGAGTGTTCCGGCACAGTCCTGTACGTCCTGTGCTAGCACCACGCACGTGTCGTGCTAAGGTGGGCATGCAGCCAGGACGGAGTGTGCCGGCTCAACGCTCGTGGCCTCCAGTACCCCTCCTCGGTCCCGGATATCCTGCGCCAGTGCCACGTGCTGTAGTGTCAGTACGAGTGCACAGCCCTGTACATCCTGTGCTGATGCCTCACACAGAGTGTGTGGAAATAGGCATTCAGCCAGGACGGGTTGTGTCAGCTCTCCGTTCCAGACCTCCAGTCCGTCTCCACAGTCCAGCCCGGCCTGTTCCTGTCCCTCGCACCAAGCCTGTGGTGCGCGTTGCCAGCCCGGTCCGGCCTGTTCCTGCTCCCCGCACAAAGGCAGTGGTGCGCGTCGCCAGCCCGGTCCGGCCTGTTCCTGCTCCCCGCACCAAGCCAGTGGTGCACGTCGTCAGCCCGGTCCGGCCCGTTCCTGTCCCCTGCACCAAGCCTGTGGTGCGCGTCGTCGGTCCGGCCCGTTCCTGTCCCCTGCACCAAGCCTGTGGTGCGCGTCGCCAGCCCGGTCCGGCCTGTTCCTGCTCCCCGCACCAAGCCAGTGGTGCGCGTCGCCAGCCCGGTCCGGCCCGTTCCTGCTCCCCGCACCAAGCCAGAGGTGCGCGTCTCCAGGCCGGTCCGGCCTGTTCCTGCTCCCAGCACCAAGCCAGTGGTGCGCGTCGTCAGTCCGGCACGGCCCGTGCCTGTTCCACCGGTGCCTGGTCCGGCACCGGTCAGCTGCTCCACTCTGGAGCCAGAGCATTCCACTCTGAGTGGTGGTCACGCCGCCGAGGCGGAATGCCCACCCGGCCCCTCCCCTGTTGTGTTTGGTTGGCGCGGTCGCAGTCCGCGCCTTCGGGGGGGGGGGGGGGGGGGGGGGAATACTGTCACGCCCTGGCTCTGGGGACTCTTGAATGTTGAGCCAGGGTGTGTAGGTTTATTGTTTAGTTTTCTATGTGTTTGTGTTCTAGTTTGTGTATTTCTATGTTGGCCAGGGTGGTTCCCAATCAGAGGCAGCTGTAGCTTGTTGTCTCTGATTGGGGACCATACTTAGGCAGCCTGTTGGCACATGTTTATTGTGGGATCTTGTTCCGTATGGTTTGTTTTGGTGTTAACCTAGGACTTCACGTATCATTTGGTTTGTTGTTTTGGTTCGTGTGAGTACACTAAATAAAAGTATGTACGCCTATCACGCTGCGCCTTGGTCCGCTCCTTATAACGATCGTGACAGGTAGGCAAAATGGCTACCTAAGTATGATCCCCAATCAGATCGACAGCTGCCTCTGATTGGGAACCACACCCGGCCTACAATCTAGATCTACAGATAGATACCTTGATATTCACATGAAAACCTCTAGCATTCACACCCTGACCAACCTAACTAAAGAATAACAGGCTTTCAAGGTAGTCACTTTCGATCATGTCAGTTTTTTCACAAAAGACTCCCCTCAGCTCCTGTACAATGTCTGTCTGTATGTTCATGTTTAAATGGTGTAAGGTGATTAAAAAACACCTTATGTTACAGCGGGGACTGTGAAGCAACACAAACATAGGTACAATAACATACGCACTATACACACACGTACACATGGATGTTGTACTGTAGATATGTGGTAGTGGTGGAGTACGGGCCTGAGGGCACACATTGTGTTGTGAAATCTGTCAATGTATTGTAATGTTTTTCAAATTTATGAACTGCCTTAATTTTGCTGGACCCCAGGAAGAGTAGCTGCTGCCTTGGCAGCAGCTAATGGGGATTCATAATAAATACAAATACTACATGCATCTAAAGGAACATATAGATTTTTTATCTTAACCCCTCTTGCTTCTGCTTCACTGGTTTTTGATTATTCTTTTCCTGTCCACTTCAAGTCCTAAGAGATTTATATATTTCTTTACCCTTTCAATTTATGTACAAAGGTTGTGATTTAGTAAAAAGTGGCAGATACGAAGGATTCAAAATGATTGAACTAATCAGAAATGAACTTATATTAAGTGTGCAGACAGTTTTCTTTTAAAGCTACAATACATCACTTTTTGGGCGACCCGACCAAATTCACATAGAAATGTGAGTTATAGGTCTTTCATTCTGTAGATCTGTTCTACGTGTGCTATTTCTATGCGTCCCGTTCTGAAGTTTTGTTTTTGCATCTTTTACTTTCAGTTATGTACACCAGCTGAATATACAATATTTTTGTTATGGAAAATATATTTCACAGCGGTTTAGATGGTACAATGATTCTCTACACAATGACTGCTTGTTTTGTCACAAACTGAAATTAGGCAAACTTTTAGAATTTTAGCAAACAGGATTTCTGCATAGTGCATCTTTAAAGTAGCTTTTACTATGTAAATGCACTTTTATGATAGTACATTTACAGTTTGTTTTTTTCAGTTTAGTTTCATTTTCAACAATAGATTTTCATTTTTATTTCATTTAAATCTACACAAAAAGTCTGGGTTTGACACAAATGACTCCTTTGGTGGCTCACTTTGGTGATGGTGTAGATCAAGTACACGTATACCCTTTTCACACTATCGTGCCGACCCAAACCGTACGGTGCTGCCTTGGATATTGTATTTTCCCATTGTTCAGCATTGTTCCTGCAACTGATCATTTGTAACCAGGTCAGCACAGCACAGTTCAGCTCGGCTCAGGTGTGTGAAAAGGTTAACATCCACCGCTTGGTAAGGCTGACAATTACGCTGCACTACTTGTCGACAAGTCAGGAAATAAAACATTGGTTCATATCTGACTTAAAAACCACGAGCCCATGGTTGTATGCATAGAGATTTGATAATTTATGTTTGAGCTCTATTGTTGTATGTGTGATGTGTAACACAGACCCTAGCAATGATATCCCACCCACAGAGCTCCGCTGAGAGAAAAGAGCAGCAACCTCCATATCACTGGATGAGGTGAACAATTGAACAACCTGAATCAGCTGTAATTCTAACACGTGAACACAAAACTCCCATACAGGCATGGTATAGCTCACACGCGCACGCACACACAGAGAGAGACAAAAGAGAGGCTTGTTTCATCCTGGTAGTTTTATTTGGTTGGTGGTGAAGCAAATCGGATCGTAAGTACATCCAGCTGCCCTGACAAGCACAGTACAGTGCCTTAGTTCCAGTTCAGCTCATAATAACTGTATAGGCCATCATCGCAGTACCGTCACAGCGGAGTTTGGGCCACTGAGGCTTCCGTCCAAAGCCACATGGAGAGACTGAGTTTGAGAAATCATCATTAACGATGACAAAACTGAGCAGACGTTTAGGGTGCACAGAAGCGCACAGAACACTGGTGACAAGCAGGATTGTCACCGTCACCATCAGTTACTTACAGGTCAAGTTTGAACTCAAAACATAACATTGGAAGTGCCATCAGATTTTTTTTTTTATGTGAGTGCCCAGACAATTTCAATAAGTTCTCTGTTTATAACGCTTTTTGTTATTGACATGCAAAACAGCAGGTACAGTGCAATTGGCAGTGTGTTCAAACCCAGTGCCTTTCTTCAGACTTGGTCCTAGTGTTACTGCCTACCGATACCAATGGAACTCACCTTTCATTGAGAGAGACTCGCATTGGTGCACTTACGGTTAGTTTTGCAACTGAATGGCTCTGGTCAACTCTAGCACACACTAAACAAAGAGTGCAATGGTGGAAATCAACCTGCTCACAATTTCAATCAGTTGAAGACTTTCTAAAACATTAATAGCAAAGGAGTGTGAGGAAGACGAGAAACATCTATGACATAGTACAAACCAACACATTCATATCTAGCAACAGCAAAATGACTCCTCCAAATTCTACATCATACCAATCAAGTAGCTACTTCTGCCACCCAAAATAATCATTTTTATCAGAGGCCAAACCGAGCTCCCATTGGCTTCTCAACAAAGTTACTGTACACAATTGATCCCGCCTATAGATATTTAAAAGGCTTCATTTGTACCATCACTAGTAAGAATATAGGGGAGTACAGGAACGGGTATACAGAAGGTGGGATTGGGGGTAGGGGATGTTACGGAAGGGCACTGAGGGCTCTTTACAAGGTGAGCTCTTTCTGCACGCCCCAGAGGGTCTCGGCGCTGTTGATCAGTTGCTTCTCCTCCTCGGGCTTCAGAGTCATGTGGATGACGTCGGTCAGACCGCTGTTGCCCAGTACGCAGGGCACGCTGAGAAACACCTCATCCTTCACACCGTGCATTCCCTGAGATAGGGAGGGGGATGGATGGCGGCAAGGAGAGAGAAACTGGTTAGGGACCGAACACAGCTGGAGTGTTGGTTTGGGTGTGGTGGGGGGGAGGGGCATGTGTGTACATGAGGGGTAGGTAGGTGTGTGTAAGTGTGTATTAGCGTGTGTGTGCCAACTTAATCCTTACATCTTCAGTCATAGCAAGCATTAGGTACAGTATATAATTTAGCATATAGTTTGCATGTCGGCTTGAGACTATAAAAAAAAAAAAACATTCAAAGAAATACTCCACTCCTAGTCTACAACCACACACAATGATAGAGGACGCAACCTTGCATCTGTCCCAATTTGGCAGATGGACTCCCAGCATATGGTCTTCTTACCTTGACCAGGGTGGACACGGGGTGGACTTTGTGGAGGTTTTTCAGGATGCTCTCAACCAGGTCAGCGACGGACATGCCGATAGCCCAGGAGGTGTAACCTTTCAACTTGATGACCTCATAGGCACTATATGAAATAGAAAGAAACGAGGAGAGGAGTTAGAGGGGAACATCCAAGATACAAACATACACTACATGACCAAAAGTATGTGGACACCTGCTCGTCGAACATTTCGTTCCAAAATCATGGCCTTTAATATGGAGTTGGTCCCCCCTTTGCTGCTATAAAAGCCTCCACTTATTTGGGAAGGCTTCCACTAGATGTTGGAACATTGCTGCGGGGACTTGCTTCCATTCAGCCACAAGAGCATTAGTGATGTCAAGCACTGATGTTGGGCGATTAGGCCTGGCTCGCAGTCGGCATTCCAACTCATCGCAAAGGTGTTCGATGGGGTTGAGGTCAGGGCTCTATGCAGGCCATTCAAGTTCTTCCACACCGATCTCGACAAACCATTGCTGTATGGACCTCGCTTTGTGCACGGGGGCATTGTCATGCTGAAACAGGAAAGGGCCTTCCCCAAACTGTTGCCACAAAGTTGGAAGCACAGTATCGTCTAGAATGTCATTGTATGCTGTAGCATTAAGATTTCCCTTCACTGAAACTAAGGGGCCTAGCCCAAACCATGAAAAACAGCTCCAGACCATTATTCCATCTGGGCAGGTAGCGTTCTCTTGGCATCCGCCAAACCCAGATTCGTCCATCGGACTGCCAGATGGTGAAGCGTGATTCATCACTCCAGAGAATGTGTTTCCACTGCTCCAGTGAGTCCAATGGCGGCGAGCTTTACACAGCTCCAGCCGACGCTTGGCATTGCGCATTGTGATCTTAGGCTTGTGTGCGGCTACTCGGACATGGAAACCCATTTCATGAAGCTCCCGACGAACAGTTCTTGTCTTGACGTTGCTTCCAGAGGCAGTTTGGAACTCGGTAGTGAGTGTTGCAACCGAGGACAGATTATTTTTACGCGCTACGCGCTTCAGCACTCGGTGGTCCCGTCTGTGAGCTTGTGTGGCCTACTACTTCGTGGCTGAGCCATTGTTGTTCTTAGACGTTTCCACTTCACAATAACAGCACTTACAGTTGACCGGGGCAGCTCTAGCAGGGCAGAAATTTGACGAACTGACTTTTTGGAAAGGTGGCATCCTATGACGGTGCCACATTGAAAGTCACTGAGCTCTTCAGTAAGGCCATTATACTGCCAATGTTTGTCAATGGAGATTGCATGGCTGTGTGCTCGATTTTATACCCCTGTCAGCAACGGGTGTGGCTGAAATAGCCAAAGCCACTAATTTGAAGGGGTGTCCACATACTTTTGTATATATAGTGTATATTACACATACAAATACCTTTAAACACATATATATAACATATGTGTAACCTTCATAACAACTTTATACACACACCTTTAACCTACACCTCTAACTTAACACCATTGTACACACCTCTTTAACCTATAAGGTTGGTAAAACATTTAAAACAACCGTCAGGTAGCTTAGTGGTTAAGAGCGTTGTGCCAGTAACCGAAAGGTCGCTGGTTCTAATCCCCGAGCCGACTAGGTGAAAAATCTGTCGATGTGCCCTTGAGCAAGGCACTTAACCCTAATTGCTCCTGTAAGTCGCTCTGGATAAGAGCGTCTGCTAAATAATGTAAATGTAAAAAAGGTATAATTTCATAGGAAATGTGGGTTGTTTTTCCTATTGTAAATGTAAAAAACCATTAGCGGAAAATATACACTAAGTATACCAAACATTAGGAACACATTCCTAATATTGAGTTGCACCTCCCTTCGTTTGCCCTCAAAACAGCCTCAATTCGTCGGGGCATGGACTCTACAAGGTGTTGAAAGCATTCCACAGGGATGCTGGCCCATACTGACTCCAATGCTTCTCACCCACAGTTGTGTCAAGTTGGCTGGATGTCCTTTGGGTGGTGGACCATTCTTGATACAGATGGGAAACTGTTGAGGGTGGAAAACCCAGCAGTGTTGCAGTTCTTGACACAAGCCGGTGCGCCTGACATTTTTTGTCTTACCCATTCAACCTCTGAATGGCACACATACACTGATTAAAGTAGAATTAACAAGTGACATCAATAAGGAATCATAGCTTTTACTTGAATTCACCTGGTCAGTCTATGTCATGGAAAGAGCAGTGTAGTGTTCTTAATGTTTTGTATATTCAGTGTATTTTGAAAACAGCAAATGCCATTAAAGTAGTTATAAAGTGGGTTGTGAATTACTTGTAAAAACATGTAATTAATGGTAATACCATTACAGTCTTCTGCATTCCATAACAACAAGTAAACTGCTTTAGTCAATGGTGTAGTCAGTGCTTACTGTGTTAGTCCAGCATGTTTTCCAAATTCCTTCCTCATTACTCCAAACTCCATTGGATTTTATTAGGCCTGTAGTAATTTTTACTCTACCTCCACCATTGCGTTAATGATTTATGGAGTATAGACTGATTCATTTGGAGTCAAACTCTAGACACCACTTTCCAGATTAAGCCTAATCCTGGACTAAAAAGCTATTTTAGTGGAGATTCACCATTGAGTACGCTTTTTAGTCCAGGACTAGGCTATGTCCATGAAACCGGTCCTAAAAGCAGAGTATTTCCAAGTATGACAGGCTACAAGTTCACTACAACAGGTTTCTAATTATATAAATAGTATCGTCATGTGCTACAGTAGTCGCTGAGCTCTGCTTTACCCAAGCATTGCTAGCACTGGGTTGTGTTCATTAGGCATGAAATGCAAGAAAACGCGTCGAAACTGAGTGAGTACTATCTGAATGGAGTACTATCTGAACTTCTCCAATAAGTAATGCTTGTTTTCCATTGCAAAATGTTTTAAAAGGGTGCGCTCTGAGTTGAACAGATAGCAATGTGTGTTTATAAGACTCACCCGTCGACCACCATCTTGTGGACGTGCTTCCAGTCCTCTTTGTCTGCGTCTGTGCCCATGTCTGGGTTCAGGCCCTTCAGGGAAACACCAGCAACATTCACGCCGCTCCATACGGGCACTGAGAGAAAGAGAAGAGACAGTCATCCAGTCAGTTACCTGTCTGTCATAGATACAGTACCAATGTACGTGAAGGTTTTCCACAATATTGTAATCAAACAGACAGGTTCCGGAGTGGAGTGTATTTGAAGCCATAGCCTACATACCGCTGGAGTCTCCGTGCTCTCCAATGATCCAGCCGTGGCAGCTGGAGGGGTGAAGGTGTAGCTTCTCGCCCATCAGGTGGCGGAAACGACCGGAGTCCAGGTTGGTGCCGGAGCCGATGACGCGGTGACGGGGGAAACCACTCAGCTTCCAAGCCACATAGGTTAGGATGTCAACTGGGATGGGGGGAGAAGGGTGGTGACAAATATTAGCACATCTGAGTTAACAAAACAAACCCTAACCTTTACCCTATCCTTAACCATACCCCTAACATTAGCCTAACCTTAAATTACATGTTTTCTTTGTAGAAATGTTCACTATATAGCCTATATTGACTTTGCAGATTGGGCATACGGTGGGGACTGAAAGGGAGGGTAGGAGGGGTGAAGGGGGGTGACACATTTTGTCAGAGATGTCAGCAATATGACCATAGAGTTGTTCCAGCCCAGCACTAATATTATTCAAACATATCAATGACTTAGCACAATGCTAGAGTGATGATCAATTTACTGGACCATGTTGAACCGAATTACCTTCACTTCCAATTTTCTCTTTATCGTACTATCCATCTGTCTACCTTCCTTTTCTATTGCTCTCTCTCTTTCATCCATCCATCTCTCTCTCTCTCTCTCTCTCTCTCTCTCTCTCTCTCTCTCTCTCTCTCTCTCTCTCTCTCTCTCTCTCTCTCTCTCTCTCTCTCTCTCTCTCTCTCTCTCTCTCTCTCTCTCTCTCTCACTCCTTCTCCATTATCCCTCTCTCTCTCTCTCTCTCTCTCTCTCTCGCTCTCTCACTCCTTCTCCATTATCCCTCTCTCCTCTCGTACCAGGATTGGAGACGACCAGCAGGATGGCGTTGGGGCTGTACTTGACGATCTGGGGGATTATGAATTTGAAGATGTTGACGTTGCGCTGCACCAGGTTCAGACGGCTCTCGCCTTCTTGCTGACGAGCACCGGCGGTGATCACCACCACCTTGGAGTGGGCGGTCGTACTGTAGTCTTGAGTGTGATATAAGATGCACGTTAAACACACACAAATGCAACCTAGTGTTCCGAGCACCCCCACAACAAATAAGGGTGTGTGTGTGTGTGTGTGTGTGTGTGTGTGTTTGGTGTGTGTGTGTTTGTGTGTGTGTGCCTTTGTGTATTTGTGTGTCTGCTCAACTTGTGCGGGCATGTGTATGTTTGTGTGTGTGCACAACTCGTTTGTGCGTATGTGTGTGTTAGAGTGTTTGTGCATACGTTTATGACTCTTCACTCACCCTTGTCACCCACGATCTTGTGAGTCTTGCAGAAGAGGCTGCCATGCTGCAGGTCCATGACCTCACCCTTCAGTTTATCCTCCATCACATCAATCAGGCACAGCTCATCGCACAGGTCCTGGTCAACACACGCAAACAAGGCATGTTATGGTTCAGGAATATACTCCATATAGAAAAGTATATGGCTATACTGTACATAAGGGGCCGATTTCCCAGGCACAAATTAGGGCAAAATATTGTCCTAAAAAGCTATTTCACCATTGAATTTGCTTTTTAGTCCTGGACTAAGCTTTATTTGTGTACGGGGAAACAGGCCCTATAGTCTGCTCCATTTTACTAAGACATTTAATGGTGAAATGGTCATCATTTAGTAGTACATTTTGTATTGTTTAACAATATAACCTATATAAAAATGTAGGCATGGTTAAAATGTATTTTCACTGTGTGTTATTTTGACAACTGACCAGGCCCATCTCACACTTAGAGGCCTAAAACCACTTGCCTCCAGTCCATTGTCTCATTCACTCCAGTCTTATGCCAAATAGGCCTATTGATCAACTGGATAAAACAGGCTTCTACAGATTGCTTATAACACAAGGCCTGGATAAAACACACTTGCAAGCCCACCAGTTACCCCCAGCTCTCTCCATTCAGATCACCTCGGCAGATTTGACATGGACTGCACAGTGGACAGCAGAGGTCTATTTCCTGTAAGCCTTTGTTTCCTCACTGGCTTTGGGTGTATCCCTAATGGCACTCTATTCCCTATATAGTGTACTACTTTTGACCAGGGCCCGTAGAGTGTACAAAACATTAGGAACACATTCCGAATATTGAGTTGCACCCTCTTTTGCCCACAGAACAGCCTTAATTTGTTGGGGCATGGACTCTACAAGGTGTCAAAAGCATTCCACAGGGATTCTGGCCCACGTTGAATCCAATGCTTCCCACAGTTGTGTCAAGTTGGCTGAATGTCCTTTGGGTGGTGGATCATTCTTGATATACACGGGAAACTGTTGAGCATGAAAAACCCAGCAGCATTGCAGCTCTTGACACACTCAAACCGGTGCGCCTGGCACCTACTACCATACTCCGTTCAAAGGCACTTAAATCTTTAATCTTGCCCATTCACCATCTGAATGGCACACACACAAAATTAATGTCTCAATTGTCTCAAGGCTTTAAAATCTTTCTTTAACTTGTCCCCTCCCCTTCATCTACACTGATTGAAGTGGATTTAACATGTGACATCAATAAGGGATCATATATTTCACCTGGATTCACCTTGTCAGTCTACAGTATGTCATGGAAAGAGCAAGTGTTCCTAATGTTTTGGGATGCAACCTATCCCAGTGAGGAAACAAAAAAGGGCCCATAGGGCTCTAGTCAAAAGTAGTACACTATATAGGGTATAGGTGTCTTTTGGGATGCAATAGTCAGGAGCCCTGTTTATAACTTTATAGTTCTAACATGAGTCTGTTGTCCGGATCTTCGGATCTCTGCCCACATTTGTCGACAGGAGTAGACAATCAAAAGACACATTGTGATCTGATTGTGACTAGATCGTCCTGACCACCTCCGGAGGTAGCCGAAGATGCATCTTGTACGGATAGCTTTGGAGTGTAAACCAATCCGGATAATGAAAGTGTATAAATTTGGCTAACGTCACGGTGTTCCGGCCTTCTAAAAAATGTCACACTGGCCAGTTGAGGTACTAGTTATGGACAAGGATACTTCTACAATGTCTCCAGAATTAAGATCATGGTCTTCATTAAAAACCAACCCACTGGGCACAGACGTCAGTTCAACGTCTAGTTTTGATTTATACTGAAGAAAAATATAAATGTAAAGTGTTGGTCCCATGTTCATGAGTGAAATAAAAGATCCCAGAAATGAACCATACACACAGAAAGCTTATTTCTCTAAATGTTTTTGCACACATTTGTTTACATCCCTGTTATTGAGCATTTCTCCTTTGCCAAAATAATCCATCCACCTGACAGGTGTGGCATATCAAGAAGCTAATTAAACAGCATGATCATTACACAGGTGTACTTTGTCCTGGAAAAAAAAAAAGTTCACTCTAAATTGTGCAGTTTTGTCACACAACACAATGCCACAGACGTCTCAAGTTTTGAGGGAGCGTGCAATTGGCATGGTGACTGCAAGAATGTCCACCAGAGCTGTTGCCAGATAATTTAATGTTAATTTTTCTACCATAAGCCGCCTCCAAGGTCATTTTAGAGAATCTGTCAGTACGTCCAACCGGCCTCACAACCGCAGATTATGTGTAACGACCCCAGCCCAGCCCAGCACCTCCACATCTGGCTTCTTCACCTGCGGGATTGTCTGAGACCAGCCACCCGGACAGCTGATGAAACTGTGGGTTTGCACAACCAAAGATTGTCATCACCAGGGTCTTGACCTGACTACAGTTCGGCATTGTTACCGACTTCAGTGGGCAAATGCTCACCTTCGATGGCCACTGGCACACTGGAGAAGTGTGCTCTTCACGGATGAATCCCGGTTTCAACTGTACGTGTAGGCGAGCGGTTTGCTGAAGTCAAAGTTGTGAACAGAGTGCCCCATGGTGTCCGTGGGGTTATGGTATGGGCAGGCATAAGCTACGGACAACAAACACAATTACATTTTATCAATGGCAATTTGAATACTCAGCGATAGCGTGACGATATCCTGAAGCCCATTGTCGTGCCGTTCATCCGCCACCATGATCGTGCCATTCATCGGCCGCCATCACCTCATGTTTCACCATGATAATGCACGGGCCCATGTCGCAAAGATCTGTACACAATTCCTGGAAGCTGAAAATGTACCAGTTCTTCCATGGCCTGCATACTAGCCAGACACGTCACCCATTGAGCATGTTTGGGATGCTCTGGATCGACGTGTACGACAACGTTTTCCCGCCAATATCCATCAACTTCGCACAGCCATTGAGGAGGAGTGGGACAAAATTCCACAGGCCACAATCAACAGCATGAGGCAAATGGTGGTCACACCAGATACTAGTTTTCTGATCCACGCCCCTTCCTTTTTTAAAGATGCATATCTGCACATACAGGCGTCCTTCCTAACTCAGTTGCTGGAGAGGAAGGAAACCTCTCAGGCCAATGATGACTTTAAAACAGTTACAGAGTTTAATGGCTGTGATAGGAGAACTGAGGACGGATCCTTGTAGTTACTCTACAATACTAACCTAATTGACAGAGTGAAAAGAAGGAAGCTTGTACAAAATAAAGATATTCCAAAACATGCACCCTGTTTGCAACAAGGCACTAAAGTAATACTGCAATAATGGCCTATGTTAAGCTTTTAAAAAAGTACAAAGGGTTTGTTAGGTCTTAAGCCTGTGTTCAAATATACTTAAAATGATTAAAATACAAAAAGTGATTGTGTTGAATTGTGTTTGGGAAATAAAGGTAGACATGGTTTTAAAAAGGTAGTGGTAATATTTCATTCAGTACAGAAATGTGTAGGCGGCTTAACTTACCCTGTTCCGCAGCTAAATTTACCCCCCACGTTGTGCCAAAAGACAACTATGTTTTCAAAACTGTAATGTTTACATGAATTCTGATTTATGTCTAGGGATACACGACATCCTGAAGTATATGTACAGTGCCTTCGGAAAGTATTCAGACCCCTTGACCTTTTCCAAATTTTGTTACGTTACAGTCTTATTCTAAAATAGATTACATAAATACAAATCCTCAGCAATCTACACACAACACCCCATAATGACAAAGTGAAAACAGTTTTTTAGAAATTTTACCAAATGTATTAAAAATAGAAAACAGGAATACCTTATTTATATAAGTATTCAGACACTTTGCTATGAGACTAGAAATTGAGCTCAGGTGCATCCTGTTTCCATCAATCATCCTTGAGATGTTTCTACAACTTGATTGGAGTTCATCTGTGGTAAATTCAATTGATTGGACATGATTTGGAAAGGCACAACTGTCTAAATAGGTCCCACAGTTGACAGTGCAGGTCAGAGCAAAAACCAAGCCATGAGGTCGAAGGAATTGTCCGTAGAGCTCCGAGACAGGATTGTGTCGAGGCACAGATCTGGGGAAGGGTACCAAAAAAATTCTGTAGCATTGAAGGTCCCCAAGAACACAGTGGACTCCATCATTCTTAAATGGAAGAAGTTTGGAACCACCAAGACTCTTCCTACAGCTGGCCTTCCGGCCAAACTGAACAATCGGGGGAGAAGGGCCTTGGTCAGGGAGGTGACCAAGAACCCAATGGTCGCTCTGACAGAGCTCTAGAGTTCCTCTGTGGAGATGGGAGAACTTTCCAGAAGGAAAGCTATCTCTGCAGCACTCCACCAATCAGGCCTTTATCGTAGAGTGGCCAGACAGAAGCCACTCCTCAGTAAAAGGCACATGACAGCCCGCTTGGAGTGCCAAAAGGCCCCTAAAGACTCACAGACCATGAGAAACAAGATTCTCTGGTCTGATGAAACCAAGATTGAACTCTTTGGCCTGTATGCCAAGCGTCAAGTCTGGAGGAAACCTGGCCTCATCCCTATGTTGAAGCATGGTGGTGGCAGCATCATGCTGTCGGGATGTTTTTCAGCGGCAGGGACTGGGAGACCAGTCAGGATCGAGGCAAAGATGAACGGAGCAAAGTACAGAGACATCCTTGATGAAAACCTGCTTCAGAGGGCTCAGGACTTCAGACTGTGGTGAAGTTCACCTTCCAACAGGACAACGACCCTAAGCACACAGCCAAGACAACACAGGAGTGGCTTCAGGACAAGTCTCTGAATGTCCTTGAGTGGCCCAGCCAGAGCCTGGACTTGAACCTGATCGAACATCTCTGGAGAGACCTGAAAAGAACTGTGCAGCTACGCTCCCCATCCAACCTGACAGAGCTTGAGAGGATCTGCAGAGAAGAATGGGAGAAACTCCCCAAATACAGGTGTGCCAAGCTGCCAAAGGTGCTTCAACAAAGTACTGAGTAAAGGGTCTGAATACTTATGTAAATGTAATATTTCAGCTAATCTTTTTTTTATTAGCAAACATTTCTAAAAACCTGTTTTTGCTTTGTTATTATGGGGTATTGTGTGTAGATTGATGAGGGGGAAAAAAACAAAAGTAAAAGTTCAGAATATGTCCAAACTGATGTGCATAGCTTTCTGTGTGTATGCCTACTTTTGGTTTCACACTTTATTCCTTTATAAAGTCATAGTATTTGCTTTACATGCATGACCCTTTCCATTTAAAAAAAATCTATTCTCACTTTTATCAATTTTCATAATTTGACCACGCGTCTTGCTATAGGTTATCGCATTAGAGGTTCTTCGAAATACAAATGTTTGGTATGCTAATTCTTCTTAAGACCTGCCTAAACACAACCAATGCACCTAGGCCTACAAAGCTGGTTTACTGTTTTTAAAACAAGAGGATATATGAAATAATATTTATTTCTACGGCTGTGGACAGGTCGAGGATATTGGGACAGTAGCCTATTACACCCAGTCTTAAATTGTTGGATAACAAATTTAGGCTGTGATGATGAGAGTGTAAAATTATTGACCATAAAAGTGTGCTGTTTTCTGTCGATTTATAAAGCTTGTGTCATAATGAGAGGTCCAAGGCAGCTTGCATTAATTTGCATACAGGGAGTGACCAGGGATTTTGGTCACAATACGGATGCAGTGGGCAGATAAGAGACACATTTTATTATCATGTATAGACGCAACAAATCTCGATCAGATAGTGTTCGGATCATCTTGATCGGATGACGACAACTACATCCCACTGGGCACAGACCTCCAATCAATGTCTATTCCATGTTGGTTCAATGTAATTTTCACAATGATTCAACCAGTGTGTGCCCAGTGGAATGTTAATGCAAGGTGTAACGACAGCTAAAGTGTAAAAACGTATATCAATGTTTCTGACACGCCCCGGGGTAGAGAGAACTGGAATCCATCAAACATTTCCAGAATGTACTTCACTTATCAGCTTCACTTCATTTACCCTGTTTTCTCTGGCTGGTGGTATATAAGACAAAGCCAGGCTGAATACAGAGGGGTTGGGTTTTAGACCAGAGATCTTGGAGCCCTTGAACAGATTCCTGTGTTATTTTCTCTAATCTTCTCTCATACCAGTTAGAACAGTGGAGGTGATGGCCTGAGTCATGTTCATTAGGGCACGGCCCAATTTTTTTTTTTTTTACATTTTAGAACAGAAAACAAGGTCCTATTGGACAAGTCCATGCAGTCCCTCTGTGTTTAGGTATGTATTTTTCCGTTTGGTACCTAATGAACACGACCCTGGATATTGTGTCCTAGTCATGCCTGTCTAACTTCATACGTACATTCATTTTCATGCACTTTACCTAAACACCCCTTACCTCTGTCCTCTACCGCCCTCATTCCCACTGCCTACACCAATGCTTCACCCCTTATGAAAAAATATTGCAGTCAGACTGCAGTAAGCTGCAAATACTGCATCCAAAATAACTGTTTTTTTTACTGCAGCAATTTTGCAATGAAACTGCAGTTACAGTGCAGTTATTCTGCAAGTTACAGTTATTCTGCAAGTACTACGTCCAACATATCACAGTCGACTACAGTTACTGCACTTTTACTGCAGTTTCAAAACTGCTCTCTTTTTTTGTAAGTGAGTCCCCCCACCCCACCCCCTCCATCGGTCTCACCTTGAGCAGGACGCTGACTGCGGAGGCCATGCCAACCATGCCGACGCCAACCACTGTCACCTTGCTCCGGGAGCCAACAGGCTCACCAGCCAACACATGGGTGATCAGCTTCTCCTTGGTAGTCATCTGAAAGACAGAGAGACCCAGAGACCCAGAGACCCAGAGAGAGACAGAGAGACAAAGACAAAAAGGGAGACAGAGAGAGAGATAAAGAAACGGGGTCAGAGCAATACTGTAACCTATCCCATTAGTTTACCCTCAGTACATCATCGCAGAGAGCAAGAAACAGCACTGTGCTCTGGAGCCTATTTTCTCTTCAACTACTGCTAAAATGAATAGAAAGTCAAAGAGTCAACTCTCAAAACAATTCATTCATTGGTATATATCATTCACCTCTCCACCATGCCAGCTGATGTTTGGTGAGGATTCTGGCATCCACACGTTGTTAGTGGATGAGGTGTTTCCCCCTTATTTTGTAAAACACTTTCAATACCTCAGTTGGTAGAAAGGTGCTATATAAATCCAATCAATTATGATTATTATTTACTATTTGTCCAGTGTTTGTGTCAGCTCAGAGGCAGCTATGAAGTGAATATTAATGTCCGTTTTTAAAAAAAATGAAAGCATGAGCATTCTTATCTTGTCCATTCCCCACATTGTTTAGTAACATGGCATTTTACCTAATTTCCTTTCCTTTTATCATATTCAAATCATATACTAATGTCTTGGTTGCTAACAGCAAGTTATATCATCCCACTCTGTGGCCCAGCATAAAATCTCCTATTTGACCAACAGCAACGCTGGGTCTCCATAGCAATGCCTATCTCTCTCCAGCCCCCTTCTGCTCCTGCCTCCGGTTGCCCTGCCTAACTGACCACAAAATATTATGGGGAGGCAATGGTGTCATGACATGGCCGCTATTTTTACTTCCTGGTTTGGAGAGAATGAGGGTAAAGGGCCTGTTTACATCACATTTACATTTTAGTCATTTAGCAGACGCTCTTATCCAGAGCGACTTACAGTTAGTGAGTGCATACATTTTTCATACTGGCTCCTGTGGGAATCGAACCCACAACCCTGGCGTTGCAAGCGCCATGCTCTACCAACTGAGCTACAGGAGGCCACATCAACTTGATGACCCAGCTACTCCAGCGTTCCGGAGTTCAGCTATGGCAATTTAGGCTCCAAATTTCCACCCTGTTAGGTTCCACCCCGTTAGGATTATGCACCTAACAGGGTGGACATTTTGTTAGAAAAGATAGTAAATAAATGACTAATGTCAATATTTATTTATATTTGCATAATCTATTTTTATTTTAAGTAAATTATTTTGATACATATTTGGTGCTAATTACATTATATTTACTAATTACAGTTGCATATGTATATAAAGCCTAATATAAGTAATTGTAATGAAATGTATATATATATATATATATATATATATATATATATATATATATATATATATATATATATATATATAAATAATAATTATCTATGTTCATGTTGTTTTACAAACTCAGGTTGACAATGTTATTAAAAAGACAGAAAAATGAAATAAATAGAAAGTGATGTAAACTCATGCACAATATTCATTCTTATTATAGGTGTAATATTTTTCAACCATGTGACAGATGTAAAAGTAAATATATTTAATTGTTTAAATCTTGTATTCATTATTGGTAGTTCCACCCCGTCCATCCTGTTAGGACAGTATTTAAATATAATAATTTAACAATACCATCAAATGTTATGCATATTTTTGTGCTAACTTGTAGAGATAGAAGAGGTCAACTAAACATTCGATTGATATTCAATCTTATTTGGAAAAATAGGGTGCAAATAAAGCGCTGGTTCTGAAAATAATGTGGAATGTGTGTTTCATGACGCTCTAGTGAAGTGGAACTAACCTTCCACAGAGTTGCATTATTTTCCAGAGAACGCATAGAGCCCTGAGTTGATTTTCCCTTTTATACCATGGCAATAATTGAACATCCACAGAAGGGGCTAGCAAGTTTACTAGATAGCTAGAGTAGTTGCTTTGGTAACCAAACAATAAGATTTGCTAGTTTAAATAACCAAACCACCAGTCCTAGCTTGCTATTATGATAATCTAATTCAACAATCAATAATGTTTACAATTCAACTCTTGCTTTCAAAAGCAGCTGAATAGAACATGTAAGAATGAACTATAGCCATTGAATTCTGCCATGCTGATATACCGTGCATTACAGGGAAATAATGCACACTCTAGAATGCCCTTCAAGCCAATCAGAAACAAGCATTCAACAATGCCATGGTATAATTAAGCATTAAGGCCAATGGGGTGTGGTATATGGCCAATATACCAAAGCTAAAGACTGTTTTTATGCTCGACGCAACGTGGAGTGCCTCAATACAGCCCTTAGCAGTGGTATATTGGCCATATACCACAAACCCCTGAGGTGCCTTATTGCTATTATAAACTGGTTACCAACGTAATTATAATAATTTTGGGTCATACCCATGGTATATGGTCTGATATATCATGGCTGTTAGCCAATTCAGGGCTCGAAGCACCCAGTTTATAATAGGATTTAAGTGCCTGAGCTTGACCACTAAAAGTCAAACATGTCTTTTCTTCTGATAGAATACCTCAAAAACAGAAAAATAGATACTTTCCTCCACAAAAGTTATGAGGTCCAAAAGGCACGCAAAGTAGGAATGACGCATCCAATTACTTGATCACAAAATCTGATGTTGTCTCACCTTGAAGGTTTAGTGATAGTGATGTGGAAACAACACTGAGAAGCGAGTTGGAATATCTTCGGCTGGCCTTTTCTTCCCTGGCTGGATGCAGCTTTTCTGCAGCAGTGGAGCACATGTGGGAGGTTCCCGGTATTTAAGTAGCTCAGAGGTGCCCGGTAGACGTTGCGCGATTACATCTGAATCACACTAGACCTGTCAGGGTTAAATGTCATGTCCATGCAGAGCAAATGTGATGACTATGCGCCACGATCAGTTATTGTGTCTCTGCATAGACTATTCTGTGCTATTGCCCAAGTGCATCATCAAAGTAATCTCTCCAGTAGCCCTACTTTACTCTTGAACAGTAGCCTTTTATAGTGTGAGGATATCATTTTGGGTCCATCTTGCGCTCTATTTCATCACACTGAAACCTAGTCATATCACATAAACAGAGAAATGTCACCAAACAAGATATCCCAGGATGCCTCATACACATCCGTAGGCTACACATCCTGTGTGGTCCCTGTTGTCGGTATTGCATTATGCTCTAGTGTTCTAAAAGGGCTGTTGCTGCTGTCACTATAACATGATCAGGGTTGGGGAGTAACCGATTACATGTAATCACATGTAATCAGTTACATGTAATCGAATTACAAAATAACTGTAATCTGAGGCGTCATACCCATTGGGGGCATAGGGGCACATGCCCCCTCAGAATTGTCCTGTTTAATGTATTTATTAAAAAATGTTGTTGCTGTTTCTCTGTAGTAATAATAGCCACCTAGCAAAATTAATGATGTTGGTTTTAGCTAGCCCAGATAGGTTCCCAATCTTCCAACCTCATAACTTGTTACGAAAAAGCCATTTCAAGATATCAATCAAGTTAGCGTAGCTAGCTTGTCTAACTGGCATGCTTGCCCGCAAGGTTGGTAGACTTTAGAAAAGCAAACAATAACTAAATTTACTGAATAAGATTCCTTTTAATCTGTTACCCAGATCTTAGCAGAGATGCAAAGAAGCATATTTAGTTTCTTAAAAAAAAGAAACACAAGTCAGGAGGATACATACAGCTCAAGAGGAATGCTTAAATATTCAGAAAAATAGACAATTTTTTTACATAGAATTAAGCATAATGAAAATGACTCTAGATTGCAGAAAAAAACTGTTTCAGGTGTTTTAAAAAAATGCTAAGTTCTCCAACTGGCGGCCTAGCCATTCTGATTTTTGGGTGCATGTAATCAGTTACGTTACCAGCTAAAATATTGTCATCAGATTACAGATCTTTTTTAAATTCAGAAATGATATTTGCAAAAAAAATACATTATGACGCCTTTCTGTTTTCTGAATGACATTCAATTCAGTATTGAAAAAAGGCTCAAGTTGAAGTTTGTTCCATCTGAGTGAGTCTAACCACAAGTCAGAGACCGCTATGATGACACACCAAATGCGTTTGATGGATCCTTTCTGTGTTCTTCTACAGCCTCTTAAACAGAAAGTAATAAGGCGGTGTCAGAGGAAGGCCCTAAAAATTATCAAAGATTCCAGCCACCTTAGTCATAGACTGTTCTCTCTACTACCGCACGGCAAGCGGTACCGGAGCGCCAAGTCTAGGTCCAAAAGGCTTCTTAACAGCTTCTACCCCCAAGCCACAAGACAACAAGACAACTGAACAGCTAATCATGGCTACCCAGACTATTTTACTGCTGCTCTTTAATTGTTTGCTATTTTAATTTTTTTCTTAAACTGCATTGTTGGTTATGGGCTTGTAAGTAAGCATTTCACTGTAATGTCTACACCTGTTGTATTCGGCACATGTGGCAAATACAATTTGATTTGATTTGATTACATCGCTGCGTTTGGGTAATCCAAAATTAGGTAACTGTAACAGATTATATTTAGAAAGTAACCTACCCAACCCTGTACATGATGCATACATTGCCTAGTCTACAACCCACTGTCCCACGTGATAAAATGGATAGAAAAGAGCCATAGCCGTGGCGGAATCCCAATAGTTATAATAACAACACTATACATGGAATGTGTTGTCCTTCCTTCTCTCATGATAATGTTTGTATGAGGGCTAACGACGTGAGAGGTTTAGGATAACTGACTGTGTGGGGGACACCTCATCTGCCACCTGTGATTCATAGCCTACCTCCTCCTTTAAGGGATGTGACTGAGTATAATCTAACTCAATGTCTCCCCCTTGTGACTTTTGCTAAGAAATGCAGTTGACATCATTGAGTACAGTTACATGCACACAATAATACGATTATTGTGAATAGTCAGATTAATATAATAGTTTTATTTAAACATTTACATGCTTTGCAAGAAGAACAATTTGTTATATTCCTGTTTACATGGACACATCTGAAATCAGGCTACATGATGATGGGACTGATAAATGCAAATGGGCTTCCATAAAGTTGTTCAATCTTGGGCAGATGGCCAGGATATGAATAACCTGAGACTAGTGTGTTGTTGGTAAGTAGCTAAGTTTTGTTTATAGCTAACTACATAACATTATTTAATAGGCTACGCCACTATGATTGTAGGCTATGATACTGTAATGTAACTAGCTAAATAAATAGCCTCTCCCTAACGTGTAATGTGAGAGGAAGATTTGCATAGCTGACGTTGCACTTTAAGACAGGTTTGATCCCTGGTAGCTAATGTTAACTAGCTAACTTATAATCAAGCAAACCTGATGACATGTTCGATGTATGTTGCCAGCTTGTTTCAATATTGTTTAAACTCGAAATGGCTAGCTACTGTAAGATCCCTGGTAAATAATCAAGCAAACTAGCTACAGTGAGGGAAAAAAGTATTTGATCCCCTGCTGATTTTTTACGTTTGCCCACTGACAAAGACATGATCAGTCTATAATTTTAATGGTAGGTTTATTTGAACAGTGAGAGACAGAATAACAACAACAAAATCAAGAAAAATGCATGTCAAAAATGTTAGAAATTGATTTGCATTTTAATGAGGGAAATAAGTATTTGACCCCTCTGCAAAACATGACTTAGTACTTGGTGGCAAAACCCTTGTTGGCAATCACAGAGGTCAAACGTTTGTTGTAGTTGGCCTCCAGGTTTGCACACATCTCAGGAGGGATTTTGTCCCACTCCTCTTTGCAGATCTTCTCCAAGTCTTTAAGGTTTTGAGGCTGACGTTTGGCAACTCGAACCTTCAGCTCCCTCCACAGATTTTCTATGGGATTTGACGGTACATGGCGCCGTCCATCGTCCCTTTGATGCGGTGAAGTTGTCCTGTCCCCTTAGCAGAAAAACACCCCCAAAGCATAATGTTTGACGTGGGGATGGTGTTCTTGGGGTCATAGGCAGCATTCCTCCTCCTCCAAACACGGCGAGTTGAGTTAATGGAAAAGAGCTCGATTTTGGTCTCATCTGACCACAACACTTTCACCCAGTTCTCTTCTGAATCATTCAGATGTTCATTGGCAAACTTCAGACGGCCCTGTATATGTGCTTTCTTGAGCAGGGGGACCTTGCGGGCGCTGCAGGATTTCAGTCCTTCACGGCATAATGTGTTACCAATTGTTTTCTTGGTGACTATGGTCCCAGCTGCCTTGGGATCATTGACAAGATCCTCCCATGTAGTTCTGGGGTGATTCCTCACCGTTCTCATGATCATTGCAACTCCACGAGGTGAGATCTTGCATGGAGCCCCAGGCCGAGGGAGATTGACAGTTATTTTGTGTTTCTTCCATTTGCGAATAATCGCACCAACTGTTGTCACCTTCTCACCAAGCTGCTTGGCGATGGTCATGTAGCCATTCCAGCCTTGTGTAGGTCTACAATCTTGTCCCTGACATCCTTGGAGAGCTCTTTGGTCTTGGCCATGGTGGAGAGTTTGGAATCTGATTGATTGATTGCTTCTGTGGACAGGTGTCTTTTATACAGGTAACAAGCTGAGATTAGGAGCACTCCCTTTAAGAGTGTGCTCCTAATCTCAGCTCGTTACCTGTATAAAGCTCACCTGGGAGCCAGAAATCTTTCTGATTGAGAGGGGGGTCAAATACTTATTTCCCTCATTAAAATGCAAATCAATTTATAACATTTTTGACATGCGTTTTTCTGGATTTATTTGTTGTTATTCTGTCTCTCACTGTTCAAATAAACCTACCATTAAAATTATAGACTGATCATGTCTTTTTCAGTGGGCAAACGTACAAAATCAGCAGGGGATCAAATACTTTTTTCCCTCACTGTATCTAGCATTTGAGGGCTTCGGCTAACCCCAAAAAAGATGCCAACAAGCAACAACATTATTGTGTATTTTCTTGGGCAAGAATAATGATGACAGATCATCAGATAAGTATGCAGTGGCCAGACACCAGTCCCGTTTCAGAGTAATGGAGGACATAACCACCATTGATAATGTAATCAGTGTTATGTGTGTTTGTGTTTTGTTTGTTGTAAGGAGGCGCCCCTCATCCATTGTGCCGTATTGGACGACTCCTGGGCCAGGATGAGTAATGCCAACCAATCAGTGCCATGCTGCTACATGTCCCTTGTGAATGAGCTGTAAATCATAATATCTGATTGGCTATTTTCAACTGTGTATTTTCTGTTGGCTTCCATGACTATATGGTGATAGTCTTTCTCTCTCTCCCGCCCTCTCTTTCTCTGTGATAGGAGCTGGGTCGGATCTGTAAGTCAGGCTCCTTCATGACCAGTATCTGTGACGAGATGGGCCTGGAGCTGATGTACTGGCGCTGGCAAAGACCTCGGAACTGACAAAAGGTGATTACTAATAAGACAGGACATCACAAGTGTTTAGTAATATCAGAACAATAATCACTTTTATTCACCAAATACGTTTGCATGTACAGGAATTTGGCACAGTGATATAGTGTTGCCACAATAAACAGAATTTACAGGCAGACACTAAACTGAATATACGGACAAGATAACACCACCTCATGCAAAAGGTGGGACACAGGAAGGTATGACGACTGACATGTTTGGCAAAAAGTAGTCCCAGCACCACCAGACAAAATGTTGATAGGTACAGTATCTGTATCGGCTATGAATGATAATAAAATATGAAAGACAATTTTAATATTTGCACATTGTTATATTAGCAGAATACTGCTTCTACAGTTTTATGTGAAATATAGTTTATTCTACAAAAAACTGTTACATGTGAAAGTTATTAAAACAGTTTGTTTAGAATATCTACATAAGCTCAGCAATTGCATTATTCTCATATTACTCTGTAAGCTACTAAGTATGAGAAGAGTGCCATCCTCCTGCATCTCACATCTGCCTGTAGTTATTGAATTCTACCTGCTGGACACATGAGGCAAACCCTGTCATTTCCAGGATGGATTGTCATGCACTCCACCCCTCCTGCCACCTGACTGCACATGTCCATAACCTGTAATACATTACATAGATGGAAGGGACTTCATCACCAACTGCAGACTTGAAGACAGAACCCAGAGAGCTGTGAATGTCAGTGTGTTAGACAGCCATATCCTAAGATTTTGGCAAATAGACCAAATAAATAGAAATGCCATTCTAGTTCTGGTTAGACAGCTGAAGTTGTACTCTACACACAACTGATTTTGATTTGTTAGGTAAAGTGTAGGCATACTGGATTTATATAAACATCAATTTGATGTTTACAGCAGCAAATGTTTTGTATTTGTAACATGAACCCATCCATCAATTTTTAGTTGATGTATCTACATTCAAGCTAGGCGATGTTTGTGAAATCTCCACATGTAGCCTACACCTGTAAGGATATTAGTTCTGGGGTTTGTCTCCCGGGAAACAGTGGACATGCACTTTCATCGCTGGTGGTGCCTGTGTATGCGGCCGCAGTGCCTACTACTACGATTCCGAAGTCGACGTCGGCAACCTTCCGTCCCTGATCTGGATCGAGTGGGGCTTCTCCATCTGTCGGAGGCCTGCATCCTGTGAAGCGTGGGAGTGGGTGAATTTCCTCGTCCTTCTCGCCAGCCATGATTTTGGGTAGCTCCATGGTAAGAAATGTGACCGTTCCTGGTGCAAAAACAATCTCCTATCCAGGAGCCCAGCTGGACACTGAGGTGGAGATGGCTCTGTGCGTAATGCCTGCTCTATATCTGCGTCCATCGCTCATACTACCGGTGCCACAATGCAGGAGGCCGGGAGTATGGGGGTGTTGTCTATGGGCCTCTCCTCTGTGTCGTACAGCCGTGACAGTGCGTCTGCCTTCACGTTCTTTGTACCCGGGATGTATGAGAGAGAGAAATCAAACAGGGTGAAGAATAGGGCCCACCTGGCTTGGCGAGGATTCAGCCTCCTCGCTGCCCGGATGTACTCCAGGTTACGGAGGTCAGTCCAGATGACGAAAGGGTGTTTCGCCCCTTCGAGCCAGTGCCTCCACACGGTCAGGGCTCAGACAACAGCCAAAAGCTCCCGATTACCAACGTCGGAGTTCTGCTTCTTGGAGAAGAAGGCACAGGGGCGGAGCTTGGGTGGTGTGCCCCGAGCGTTGAGATAGGACAGCGCCTATCCCTACCTCGAACGCATCCACCTCCACTACGAACGGTAGTGATGGATCGGGGTGGGCCAGTCCCGGGGCTGAGGTGAACAGACCCCTCATGTTACTGAAGGCCCTGTCAGCCTCAGCAGACCAGCGGAGCCGGGACGGCCCACCCTTCAACAGAGATGTGATGGGAGCTGCGACCTTGCCAAAGCCCCAGATAAACCTCCGATAGTAGTTGGCAAAGCCAATAAAGCCCTGCACCTCATTTACCGTGGTTGGAGTTGGCCAATTATGCACAGCTGAAATGCGATCTCCCTCCATCTCCACACCTGAGGTGGTAATGCGGTTTCTGAGGAAGGAGACAGACTGTTGGAAAAACAGACACTTTTCTGCCTTGGCATCAAGGTAATTTTCCAACAGTCGGGCTAGCACTTTGCGAACCAGGGACACATGCTCGGCGCGCATAGCGGAATACACCAGAATGTCATCGATGTAGACCACTACACCGCGACCAAGCATGTCCCGAAACACCTCGTTCACAAAGGACTGGAAGACGGACGGCATTCATCAAACCGTATGGCATCACCAGGTATTCATAATGCCCCGTGGTTGTGCTGAATGCTGTCTTCCACTCGTCCCCCTCTCGGACACGCACCAGGTTGTACACACTCCGGAGATCTAATTTGGTGAAGAAGCGCGCCCCAATGCATTGACTCGATCACTGAAGGAATGAAGGGTAGAGGATAACTAAATCATATCGTCTCCTTGTTCAGTGATTGATAATCAATGCAAGGGCGTAGACCGCCGTCTTTCTTCTTCACAAAAAATAAACTCGAGGAGGCAGGCGAAGTGGAGGGACGTATAAACACCTGGCGCAGGGACTCAGTGACGTATGTCTCCGTAGCCTCCGTTTCAGCCTGTAACAGGGGATACACATGACTCCAGGGAGGCACAGCGTCTACCCGGAGGTTTATCGGGCAATCCCCCGCCCGATGAGGTGGTAACTTGGTACCCTGCGTTTTGGAAAATGTGTGCACCAAATCAAGGTATTCGTGGGGAATGCGCACGGTGGAGGTACTCTCTGGACTTTCCACCGTGGTTGCACCAACGGAAACACCGAGACACCTACCCTGACACTCTCACGACCACCCTGTGAGAACCCTCTGCGGCCATGAGCAGGTGCGGTTGTGGAGTGCTAACCAAGGAATACATAATACAACAGGGAAAGCAGGAGACTCAATAATAGAAAAAGTGACTTGCTCACGATGAGTCTCGTGGGTAACCATAGTGACTGGTGCTGTAACTTCCCTAACAAACCCGGACCCTAATGGTCGACTGTCAAGTGCTCTGATGGGGAGTGGAATGGATAGGAGAACCAATGAAATGCCTAGATTGTGTGAGAATGACCTGTCCATAAAGTTCCCAGCTGCGCCTGAATCGACTAGCGCCTTACACTGGGGAACTACAATGTAATCAGGAAAGTGGATGGGTAGGGTACAGTGTGCAGCAGAGGGCTCTGAACGAGTGTGGGTTTTCGATACCTGGGGTGACGTGAGAGTGCCCTGCCTGCCGCCTCCAGACCCAAAAGAATGTTGACGATATCATGCGGTGAATTGTCCTCTCGTGCCACCAGAGTGACACTGGCGCTGTCGTTCTCTGCTCTCTTGGATCGCCGCTCCACCCAGCTCCATCAGCTCGTGAGCTGAGTCGGGCGGGGTTGGAACGGGCAGACCCCCTCCAGGACGTCCTCTGGCCGCCAGCAGGTTGTCCAAACAGATGGCCATGTCCACCAGTTGAGATAAGGACAACATGGTGTCCCGGCAGGCAAGCTCCCTGAGGACGTCCTCCTGCAGATTGCACCGGACATGGTCGATGAGGGCCCGCTCGTTCCACCCGGACCCAGCTGCTAGAGTCAGGAACTCCAGGGCGAAGTCCTGCACGGTCCTTGTCCCCTGCCTCAGCTGGACCAGTAGTTGTCCAACGCGGCTCCTCCTTCATTCCAGACTGCGTTGGCCCACTCCAGGGCTTTCCCGAGAGGCAGGAGACGAGGGTGGACATCTTCTCCCGTTCCGATGGGGCCGGACTGATGCTGGAAAAGTAGAGTTCCAGTTAGAGGAGAAATCCCTGGCAGAGAGCAGCTGTGTTGTCGAAATCCTGTTGTCGAGATATATGGATCCCTCTGGGTGCTGGGGTGTGGGTGGCTGGATCTGGTCGCCCAGCTGGTCTTGACAGATCTGGTCCTCTCCTCTCCGGGCATTGGACAACCTGGAGAACCCGATCCATCGCTTCTCCCAAGCTGGCTAGTATTTTTAAATGCTCCTGGACCCGTGCCATGACTCCAGGCATGCGCTCCTCTCCCGCTGACTCCATAGTTGGTGGGTGATTCTGTGATGCGTGATTTGAAGGAGTCAGGCACAGCAGGGTAAATCACAGAATACAGAGTTTATTCCGTAACACAGCGTTACGCAGAACAGCGTCAACCAGGAACAAAACAGGCACACGGGGAAATTATACCCCGGCAATACAAAATACATTGAGCTCAACCGAGCTACTCTCTCCTCACAATAAACAATCACCCACAAGGACAAGGGGGCAGAGGGAACACTTATACATGTACTAATGAGGGGATATGAACCAGTTGTGTGTAATAGACAAGACAAAGCAAATGGAATGATGACATGAGGAGCGGCAGTGGCTAGAAGGCTGGTGACGACGAACGCTGAAGCCTGTCTAAAAAAGGAGAGGAGGCAGCTTCGGAGGAAGTCGTGACACACATCATATCTGGCCCTGTGCCCTCTCTGAATCGTGGCATTGAACGCTTTAGCAGGATTCTTGCTCTTCACAAATGGCTACGTGATTATTGCAGCTTAATGGGTGTAACTTTTGTTGACAATTTCGATAACTTTTGAAAACAAAACACGTTTTGGGATGGGATGGGATCCACCCAAATAATTTGGGTTCCTGGATCCTTTCACAGCATTATAAGGCTGCTTTGAGACAATGACTTAACAATGACCCAAGCACAGCTCAGCTAATCCCTACCAATGAGTCGCAAAGCTGTCAAAATGCTTCAGCAAATGTACATTACATCAGCGGTGTCGGTAGTCACAATATAAGTAACCTAATTTATGTCCCATTAACTGCCCTGAATGCCACCATTGATCCTACAGCTATTGTGTACAGTAATCATGTGCCTAAGAACCATATTTAAACTGTTAGCACTGAGCCGGTGTACCCGAGGAGGCAGTCCACTGTGTGCAGCTCACCGTGCACTAACATAAAGAACATGACCACATCTACTGCTGCTAAGCTTCCCAGTAAAGCAATAAAAACAAGTAAGCCTCCCAGAAGAAAAGTGCTCAAAATAGTCCACGTTAACATTAAGAAACAAGGTTCATAAAATCAATACTTTAGTAGTAACAGATGACATTCATATTCTGAATATCTGTGAAACTCACTCAGATAATACCTTTGATGATACAGTGGTAGCAATATAAGGTTATAACATTTATAGAAAAGATAGAAATGCCAACGGTGGAGGTGTTGCTGTTTACATACAGAACCACATTCCTGTGAAGATTAGAGATGATCTCATGTTAAATACTGTTGAAGTAATATGGCTACAGATTCATCTGCCTCACCTAAAGCCAATTCTTGTGGGACGCTGCTATAGACCACCAAGTGATAACAGTCAGTATCTTGATAACGTGTGAAATGCTTGATAATGTATGTGATATCAATAGAGAGGTATACTTTCAGGGTGATTTAAATATTGACTGGCTGTCATCAGGCTGCCCACTCAAGAGAAAGCTTCAAACTGTAACCAGTGCCTGCAACCTGGTTCAGGTTATCAGTAAACCTGCCAGGGTGGTTACAAACAGTGCAGGAATTAAATCATCAACATGTATTGATCATATCTTTACTAATGCTGCAGAGATTTGTTTGAAAGCAGTATCCACATCCATTGGATGTAGTGATCACAATATAGTAGCCATATCTAGGAAAACCAAAGTTCCAAAGGCTGGGCCTAATATTGTGTATAAGAGGTTATACAATAAGTTTTGTAGTGATTCCTATGTTGTTGATGTAAATCATATATGTTGGTCCGTGGTGTGTAATGAGGAGCAAACAGACACAGCACTTGACACATTTATGGAATTGCTTATTCCAGTTACTAATGAGCATTCACCCATTAAGAAAATGACTGTAAAAATGGATAAATCCCTGTGGATTGATGAGGAATTGAAAAATGGTATGGTTGAGAGGGATGAGGCAAGCTTTGGAGCTCCTTTAATTAAATTTTGGGCAAAAAGGCAAACTACATTATTCATTGAATCAGATGGCTTATTCATCACAAAACCAACTGATATTGCCAACTACTTTAATAATTCTTTCATTTGCAAGATTAGCAAACTGTGGCATGACATGCCAGCAACAATTGCTGACACTACACATCCAAGTACAGTGGGGAGAACAAGTATTTGATACACTGCCGATTTTGCAGGTTTTCCTACTTACAAAGCATGTAGAGGTCTGTAATTTTTATCATGGGTACACTTCAACTGTGAGAGACGGAATCTAAATAAAAAATCCAGAAAATCACATTGTGTGATTTTTAAGTAATGAACTTGCATTTTATTGCATGACATAAGTATTTGATACATCAGAAAAGCAGAACTTAATATTTGGTACAGAAACCTTTGTTTGCATTTACAGAGATCATACATTTTCTGTAGGTCTTGACCAGGTTTGCACACACTGCAGGGATTTTGGCCCACTCCTCCATACAGACCTTCTCCAGATCCTCCAGGTTTCGGGGCTGTCGCTGGGCAATACGGACTTTCAGCTCCCTCCAAATATTTTCTATATGGTTCAGGTCTGGAGACTGGCTAGGCCACTCCAGGACCTTGAGATGCTTCTTACGGAGCCACTCCTTTGTTGCCCTGGCTGTGTGTTTTGGGTCGTTGTCATGCTGGAAGACCCAGCCACGACCCATCTTCAATGCTCTTACTGAGGGAAGGAGGTTGTTGGCCAAGATCTCGCGATACATGGCCCCATCCATCCTCCCCTCAATACAGTGCAGTCGTCCTGTCCCCTTTGCAGAAAAGCATCCCAAAAGAATGATGTTTCCACCTCCATGATTCACGGTTGGGATGGTGTTCTTGGGGTTGTACTCATCCTTCTTCTTCCTCCAAAAAGCTCTATTTTTGTCTCATCAGACCACATGACCTTCTCCCATTCCTCATCATCCAGATGGTCATTGGCAAACTTCAGACGGGCCTGGACATGCGCTGGCTTGAGCAGGGGGACCTTGCGTGCGCTGCAGGATTTTAATCCATGACGGCGCAGTGTGTTACTAATGGTTTTCTTTGAGACTGTGGACCCAGCTCTCTTCAGGTCATTGACCAGGTCCTGCTGTGTAGTTCTGGGCTGATCCCTCACCTTCCTCATGATCATTGATGCCCCACGAGGTGAGATCTTGCATGGAGCCCCAGACCGAGGGTGATTGACCGTCATCTTGAACTTCTTCCATTTTCTAATTATTGCGCCAAAAGTTGTTGCCTTCTCACCAAGCTGCTTGCCTATTGTCCTGTAGCCCATCCCAGCCTTGTGCAGGTCTACAATTTTATCCCTGATGTCCTTACACAGCTCTCTGGTCTTGGCCATTGTGGAGAGGTTGGAGTCTGTTTGATTGTGTGTGTGGACAGGTGTCTTTTATACAGGTAACGAGTTCAAACAGGTGCAGTTATTACAGGTAATGAGTGGAAAAAAGGAGGGCTTCTTAAAGAAAAACTAACAGGTCTTTGAGAGCCGTAATTCTTACTGGTTGGTAGGTGATCAAATACTTATGTCATGCAATAAAATGCAAATTAATTACTTAAAAATCATACAATGTGATTTTCTGGATTTTTGTTTTAGATTCCATCTCTCACAGTTGAAGTGTACCTATGATAAAAATTACAGACCTCTACATGTTTTGTAAGTAGGAAAACCTGCAAAATCGGCAGTGTATCAAATACTTGTTCTCCCCACTGTATATCTGACCCAATTATGAAAGACAAGCATTGTCATTTTTTTTTCTGTAAAGTGAGTGTGGAAGAGGTGAACAAATTATTGTTATCTTTATTTTATATATTTTTATTTTATTTACTAGTGATTCTAGTTGGGTGGGCGGGTGCAAGCAGCGTTCGGTTGAAGAGCATGCATTTAGTTTTACTAGTGTTGAAGAGCAGTTGGAGGCTACGGAAGGAGTGTTGTATGGCGTTGAAGCTCGTTTGGAAGTTTGTTAACACAGTGTCCAATGAAGGGCCAGATGTATACAAAATGGTGTCGTCCGCATAGAGGTGGATCCGAGCTTCACCAGCAGCAAGAGCCTGTAGCACCCCCATAGAGATGGCCAGATGTCCAGACAACAGGTCCTCTGATTTTACACATTGAACTCTATCTAAGAAGTAGTTGGTGAACCAGGCGAGGCAGTCATTAGAGAAACCAAGGCTATTTAGTCTGCCAATAAGAATGCGGTGGTTGACAGAGTCGAAAGCCTTGGCCAGGTCGATGAAGACGGCTGCGCAGGACTGTCTTTTATCGATTGCGGTTATAATATCGTTTGGACCTTGAGCGTGGCTGAGGTGCATCCATGACCAGCTCGGAAACCGGATTGCATACTGGAGAAGGTACGGAGGGATTCGAAATGGTCAGTGATCTGTTTGTTAACTTGGATTTCAAATACTTTCGAAAGGCAGGGCAGGATGGATATAGGTCTGTAACAGTTTGGATCTAGAGTGTCACCCCCTTTGAAGAGGGGGATGACCGCGGCAGCTTTCCAATCTCTGGGGATCTCAGACATTACGAAAGAGAGGTTGAACAGGCTAGAAATAGGGGTTGCGACAATTTCGATAGCTAATTTTAGAAAGACAGGGTCCAGATTGTCTAGCCCAGCTGATTTGTAGGGGTCCAGATTTTTCAGCTCTTTCAGAACATCAGCTGTCTGAATTTGTGTGAAGGAGAAGTGGGGGGGGGGGGGGGCATGGGCAAGTTGCAGCGGAGGGTGCAGAGCTGGTGGCCGGGTAGTGGTAGCCAGGTGTAAAGCATGGCCAGCCATAGCAAAATGCTTGTTGAAATTCTCGATTATTGTAGATTTATTTGTCACGATCATCATTAGATGAAGCGGACCAAGGCGCAGCGTGGTAAGCGTACATTTTATTTAATTAACGTACTAAACACACACGAACAAAAACAACAAACCAAACGATACGTGAAGTCCTAGGTTAACACCAAAACAAACCATACGGAACAAGATCCCACAAATAAACAGTGCCAAACAGGCTGCCTAAGTTTGTCCCCAATCAGAGACAACGAGAATCAGCTGCCTCTGATTGGGAACCACCCTGGCCAACATAGATCTACACGATCTAGATCATGAACATAGAAAATACAACATAGACACTACACACCCTGGCTCAACATTTAAGAGTCCCCAGAGCCAGGGCGTGACAGTACCCCCCCCCCCCCCCCCCCCCAAAGGCGCGGACTGCGACCGCGCCAACCAAACACAAGAGGGTAGGGGCCAGGTGGTCATTCCGCCTCGGAGGCGGATCCGGCTCCGGGCGTGACCACCACTCTCTCTCTCTACCCCCCCGTAGCGCCCCTGGTCTGGTCTGGCCCCGCTGGCCGGAGCAGGACTTGACATCGGTGGAGCGGATTGCTCTGGCTCCGGTGTGGGGAGCAGGAACGGTGCGGACCGGGCTGGCGACGCGCACCACTGGCTTGGTGCGGGGAGCAGGGACAGGCCGGACCGGGCTGGCGACGCGCACCACTGGCTTGGTGCGGGGAACAGGGACAGGCCGGACCGGGCTTGCGATGCGCACCACTGGCTTGGTGCGGGGATCAGGAACAGGCCGGACCGGCGACGGGCACCACTGGCTTGGTGCAGGGAGCAGGAACAGGCCGGACCGGGCTGGCGACGCGCACCACTGGCTTGGTGCGGGGAGCAGGTATAGGCCGGGCTGGACTGGGAACACGCACCATTGGCTTGGTGCGGGGAGCAGGAACAGGCCGGACCAGACTGGGAACACGCACCATTGGCTTGGTGCGGGGAGTCGGAACGGGCTGGGCCGGACTGTGGATACGCACCACTAGCCTGGTGCGGGGAGCAGGAACGGGCCGGGCCGGACTGGGAACACGCACCACTGGCTTAGTGCGGGGATCAGGAACGGGCCGGACCGGACTGGTGACACACACCACTTGCTTGGTGCGAGGAGCGGGACTGGGTTTCCTCATAAACCTCCGCTCCCTCTGCTGCCTACTCAGTTCCTCTCGCCATGCCTCTACACTCTCCTTCTCCCTTAACGCCTCCTGTAGCTCCTCCCTCTGACCAATTAACTCCTGCTCCCTCTGGACCAATAGCCCCCGTAACCTGGTGGCCTCCTCTCCTAGTCTGCAGATACGCCCTGTCGCTGCCTCCTGCTGCCCCGTCGTCCACGCCGTGTGCCCCCCCCCCAAATGTTATTGGGGTTGCCTCTCGGGTGTCCGTCGTCGGCACGGTTGGCAGCGTTTCTCCTCTCCTGCCTGGGCATTTTCATTCATCGCCCTCCGGTAACGGACGGCCTCCACCTCCGTGATTTTCCCCCAACCGAGGAGGACATCTACTAACGTAACCTCCGGCGTTTGCTCCTGGACACGCTGCTTGGTCCTCTTTTGGTGGGATCTTCTGTCACGATTGTTGTTAGATGGAGCGGAACAAGGCGCAGCGTGGTAAGCGTACATTTTATTTAATTAACGTACTAAACACACACGAACAAAAACAACAAACCAAACGATACGTGAAGTCCTAGGTTAACACCAAAACAAACCATACGGAACAAGATCCCACAAATAAACAGTGCCAAACAGGCTGCCTAAGTATGGTCCCCAATCAGAGACAACGAGAATCAGCTGCCTCTGATTGGGAACCACCCTGGCCAACATCAATCCCCAACTACAACATTTTCCGTCTCGATAGAACTGCCAAAGGGGGTGGGGTTGCAATCTACTGTAGAGATAGCCTGCAGAGCTCTATCGTACTATCCAGGTCTGTGCCCAAACAGCCAGGATTCAGACACTGCTAGGACATCAGGGTTGGTGGAGTGTGCTAACGCAGTGAATAACTCAAACTTAGGGAGGAGGCTTCGGATGTTAACGTGCAAGAAACCAATGCTTTTACTTTTACAGAAGTCAACAAATGATAACGTCTGGGGAGTAGGAGTGATACTGGGGGCTACAGGGCCTGGGTTAACCTCTACATCACCAGAGGAACAGAGGAGGAGTAGGATAAGGATACGGCTAAAGGCAGGGCATTAATACAGAAAAGGATATGGAAGGATATGAGTACAGTGGAGGTAAACCTAACTGTTGGGTAACGATGAAAGACATAGCATCACTGGAGGCACCGATTGAGTCGGTCTCCGTGTGTATGGGGGGTGGAACAAAGGAGCGATAATAGTCCTTGCTAGAGCTGGCTGGTAGGTATTGCAGGCCACAGACAACGGTGAGAAACCGCTAGCAGTGGCTAATGGCAAGTAGCTAGTTAGCTGGCTATTCCCGTCCGGTAGACAGAGAGGTAGATAGCCGGGATATGGGCCTGGCTCAAGTGACGTCTGAAAGTGCAACTACTATCATTGATTGTAAACTGGGATGACCAGCATGCAACACCTCTGCCACCACCACAATGGCTCTTTGGTGCTCCACATAGAAGAGGTGGCCCAGGCATCAGTACTCCTACTCACCAGGATCTAGGTCTCCAACACATATCTGGGATGACAGCTTCAGTACATTCTCTCAAGAGAGTTGGGACAGAGACTCCCAGCCACATCGATAATCCCCTCCTAAAAGGCAGATCCCAGCCCGCACAAATTTAGGCCAATTTTCTGTTTTACAGTTTTAAAAAGGGAAACGTTTATGTGTGCACTATTTGCACTTTGTTGTTGCAGTTATATATGCATCGTACCTTGCATTTAACTTTTTTTATTGATTTTTGCTGTTCAGTGGATATTGTTTTTGGGAGGGATATGCCATTTTTGTTTACATGCCTTGCTGTGACTGTTCATCTCACCTACAACAGGTGCTCCATGCCTTGCTATGACTGTTCATCTCAACTACAACAGGTGCTCCATGCCTTGCTGTAACTGTTAATGTTGCCTACAACAGGTGCACCATGTCTTGCTGTGGCTGTTCATCTCAACTACAACAGGTACACCATGCCTTGCTGTGGCTGTTCATCTCACCTACAACAGGTGCACCATGCCTTGCTATGACTGTTCATCTCACCTACAACAGGTGCACCATGCCTTGCTGTGACTGTTAATGTTGCCTACAACTGGTGCACCATGCCTTGCTGTGACTGTTAATGTTGCCTACAACAGGTGCACCATGCCTTGCTGTGACTGTTAATGTTGCCTACAACAGGTGCTCCATGCCTTGCTGTGACTGTTAATGTTGCCTACAACAGGTGCTCCATGCCTTGCTGTGACTGTTCATCTCACCTACAACAGGTGCTCCATGCCTTGCTGTGGCTGTTCATCTCACCTACAACAGGTGCACCATGCCTTGCTATGACTGTTCATCTCACCTACAACAGGTGCACCATGCCTTGCTGTGACTGTTAATGTTGCCTACAACAGGTGCACCATGTCTTGCTGTGGCTGTTCATCTCAACTACAACAGGTGCACCATGCCTTGCTGTGGCTGTTCATCTCATCTACAACAGGTGCACCATGCCTTGCTATGACTGTTCATCTCACCTACAACAGGTGCACCATGCCTTGCTGTGACTGTTAATGTTGCCTACAACAGGTGCACCAAGCCTTGCTGTGACTGTTAATGTTGCCTACAACAGGTGCACCATGCCTTGCTGTGGCTGTTCATCTCAACTACAACAGGTGCTCCATGCCTTGCTGTGACTGTTAATGTTGCCTACAACAGGTGCTCCATGCCTTGCTGTGACTGTTCATCTCACCTACAACAGGTGCTCCATGCCTTGCTGTGGCTGTTCATCTCACCTACAACAGGTGCACCATGCCTTGCTATGACTGTTCATCTCACCTACAACAGGTGCACCATGCCTTGCTGTGACTGTTAATGTTGCCTACAACAGGTGCACCATGTCTTGCTGTGGCTGTTCATCTCAACTACAACAGGTGCACCATGCCTTGCTGTGGCTGTTCATCTCACCTACAACAGGTGCACCATGCCTTGCTATGACTGTTCATCTCACCTACAACAGGTGCACCATGCCTTGCTGTGACTGTTAATGTTGCCTACAACAGGTGCACCATGCCTTGCTGTGACTGTTAATGTTGCCTACAACTGGTGCACCATGCCTTGCTGTGACTGTTAACGTTGCCTACAACTGGTGCACCATGCCTTGCTGTGACTGTTAATGTTGCCTACAACAGGTGCACCATGCCTTGCTGTGACTGTTAATGTTGCCTACAACAGGTGCACCATGCCTTGCTGTGACTGTTAATGTTGCCTACAACAGGTGCACCATGCCTTGCTGTGACTGTTAATGTTGCCTACAACAGGTGCACCATGCCTTGCTGTGGCTGTTCATCTCACCTACAACAGGTGCACCATGCCTTGCTGTGACTGTTAATGTTGCCTACAACAGGTGCACCATGTCTTGCTGTGACTGTTAATGTCACCTACAACAGGTGCACCATGCCTTGCTGTGGCTGTTCATCTCACCTACAACAGGTGCTCCATGCCTTGCTATGACTGTTAATGTTGCCTACAACAGGTGCACCATGCCTTGCTGTGACTGTTAATGTTGCCTACAACAGGTGCACCATGCCTTGCTGTGGCTGTTCATCTCACCTACAACAGGTGCTCCATGCCTTGCTATGACTATTAATGTTGCCTACAACAGGTGTACCATGCCTTGCTGTGACTGTTAATGTTGCCTACAACAGGTGCACCATGCCTTGCTATGACTGTTAATGTTGCCTACAACAGGTGCTCCATGCCTTGCTATGACTGTTAATGTTGCCTACAACAGGTGCACCATGCCTTGCTGTGACTGTTAATGTTGCCTACAACAGGTGCACCATGCCTTGCTGTGGCTGTTCATCTCACCTACAACAGGTGCACCATGCCTTGCTGTGACTGTTAATGTTGCCTACAACAGGTGCACCATGTCTTGCTGTGACTGTTAATGTCACCTACAACAGGTGCACCATGCCTTGCTGTGGCTGTTCATCTCACCTACAACAGGTGCACCATGCCTTGCTGTGACTGTTAATGTTGCCTACAACAGGTGCACCATGTCTTGCTGTGACTGTTAATGTCACCTACAACAGGTGCACCATGCCTTGCTGTGGCTGTTCATCTCACCTACAACAGGTGCACCATGCCTTGCTGTGGCTGTTCATCTCACCTACAACAGGTGCACCATGCCTTGCTGTGGCTGTTCATCTCACCTACAACAGGTGCACCATGCCTTGCTGTGACTGTTAATGTCACCTACAACAGGTGCACCATGCCTTGCTGTGGCTGTTCATCTCACCTACAACAGGTGCTCCATGCCTTGCTATGACTGTTCATCTCAACTACAGCAGGTGCTCCATGCCTTGCTATGACTGTTAATCTCAACTACAACAGGTGCACCATGCCTTGCTGTGACTGTTAATGTTGCCTACAACAGGTGCACCATGCCTTGCTGTGGCTGTTCATCTCACCTACAACAGGTGCACCATGCCTTGCTGTGGCTGTTCATCTCACCTACAACAGGTGCACCATGCCTTGCTATGACTGTTCATCTCACCTACAACAGGTGCTCCATGCCTTGCTATGACTGTTCATCTCAACTACAACAGGTGCACCATGCCTTGCTGTGACTGTTAATGTTGCCTACAACTGGTGCACCATGCCTTGCTGTGACTGTTAATGTTGCCTACAACAGGTGAACCATGTCTTGCTGTGGCTGTTCATCTCACCTACAACAGGTGCACCATGCCTTGCTATGACTGTTCATCTCAACTACAACAGGTGCACCATGCCTTGCTGTGACTGTTAATGTTGCCTACAACAGGTGCACCATGCCTTGCTGTGACTGCTAATGTCACATTGACTAATTATATATAAAAGACTAAACAAAGAACAGTGTGTCTTACTTACCTTGAGTATTATGAAAAGACACTATAGCACCTGGTGATCTAGCTGCTCCCTAGTTGTAATGGAACATAGGCCTACATCTGTGGAGCATCCTGATCACCAGTGTGCTGGAGTTTCTTTACACTATAGTATACTGATTTTCTCCATGCACCTGCTTACACAATACAACCTTTTCCAATAACTTACCTTAGAGTGACAGCTAGTCTTTGCTTTGGCTCTATTGGGGTCCTGTAGTTGGTCATCTGCTTGGTGAGGTCTGGGCCAACAAAAGACAGAAGAGTCTCCATCTCTTCTCCACTCATCCGGAAGTATCGGTGATGTCGGCCATGGTCCAAGAGCAGCTCCTGGACAAGGTAGTAGTATTGCCCATGCTCCCTTCTCAGCACATGTATGGGATGCACCCATAACCTCCTCCTCCTTCCCTGTCTGTGCCTCAATAATACAAGGGCGACCAACTTCTGTTTTAGCAGGTGGTGTCTGTTAATCCATGCTGTTTAGAAAAGCATACATCAAGTATTGTTTATTTTTTACTTGTTTGGATGAGTATAATATTACAGTTTCTTATTTCATGGGCTTTTATTCAGTAAATGCATTGTCTATATCTCATACCAGAGTGGTTTGTTTGTAAGGTGAAAGAGACTGGCTAATTATAGGACTCAGCCTGTCATCATGTATATTATAGGCATATGGGAGTCTGTGGGAAGAAAGTGCCTAGATGTGTAAAACTACAATTTGCATTTATTAAATTATACTCCTGTCCTGGCATCACTATTGTACAATATGCAATCATGTACTTACCCATATTACTACTCATCAATCGCGGTGAAATCAGAAGAATCAGAATACATTTCAACAGGGTCACTGAAAAATACAGGCAAGAAAAGGTGCTAACAACATCGTCCCGCCACCAAAGTAATATCATTGGTTCAGAGTTTGTTTTAATATTTCAACCTGCGTGTCCTGATCGTGTGCGTGCAGTCTGGTCAGCATGTAAAGCAGTAAATGTATCGCGCTCTATGTAAGTCTGGGGTGACCTTCCCTCCTTTCAAATGCTGGACCTCCACCCTCTGAAAGGCATTCATCTGTTAGAGTCCCCGGGATTTTGGGGTTGTGATGGAAATGTTCTCTGTGTTTATCAGATCGTATGTTTAGCATAATGCTGCTTTGTAATAACCTGTCTCGGTTCGGTTCATGCGAGTGATGGATTGACTACACTAAGGAGTAAACCACACTATCACTCATGAGCAATTTGGCAGTACGCCCAGAACATTCCTCAGGGAACTAGAAGGAGTGATACAATATCTCAGTTGCAAGATAAGAAGCCTTGTCTGGTATAAATCAGTCACATACACAAACCAACCATGCTTATATTACTTGTTTGTGTAGCAGTATAAAGGGACTGAAATGGGAACTCCCCTTCAGAGTTTCATCAGGCTTGTATTGAGTTTGTGAACCTATCTGCACGTTAATAAAGCTTACTTCATTTACTTTGACTTTGAGTTCCTAGTGGTGAATTTCCACGACAGGGTCAAACCCAGGCGTCACCACCTGTTATAAATAATAACATACCGGTTTGCTATCAGTCCCAACCTTCTGTCTGATACGTATTATACACCCAATTATATTGGTTCATACTCTTAAATCCATTCTTTGGGCACCCTCAAATTTGTTCCTCCAATATCCAAATGTGCCCCACTCCTTCACTCAGCATTCCGTGCATTCTCTGCACCCTTATTCGAAGGGCCGCCCACGCCAGGGTCATTTTATGGTACTGGTCAAATTCCACTCGGGTAAGTATTCCCTCTGGTTTAACTACTTTTACCACTAACTAATCTAATCTGGCCGTTACTTCCCTAATGCCCTCATTCTTCCACTGTCCAGACATGTCCTGCCAGTGTACTACCACTAACTCCCCCCGGTGTTTAGCATAACAACTCGCACACACATCTCCTATATCTAGCTTCACACGAACCATAGTGTTAATATGCAAGCAACACAAGCACGCATTCCTCGGCACAAACTGCCTTTTTCCAATGTTCAAGGTCAGCTTGTACCCTCCAGAGGCCACCACTTCCTAAAATTCAAACAGAGTATGTAACCGGACTACTAGAACCTCTCCTACTTAATAACTTATACTTTTCTTCAATCCAAAATATAACTACAGAACTTTCCATCAGAAAATGGGTGGGTAAATTAAAATACACCAACACCCCTCTGATGGGTAGCAGTACCAATACTCCAACTGTTTTCCTAAAAGCTCCTAACTTAATCCTCTCCTTTATTAATCCTTCGTGTAAACCTTCACTAATTGTATACACTTTATACATTAAATAACTAATCATGGCTATAATTATGGCAAACACTGTCCCCAGTACACCCAACCATAACATCTGAGATTTCTACCTAGCAGAATCAAAAAATATTACTGTATTACTTAAATGCATTTCAAAATTAACAAATGGCAATTCACACGCACATGATACATGAACAGGTAGAAGCACTCCCCATTCCTGGGTTTCCTTTCTTACAGCAGTTAACCATACCAATAATATCCAATTAATACCATTTAATAATTAGAGGTAATAATTATTAGAATAAGGCCTAAAAATAAAAACTGTCCTACCAATGCCATGACACGCCCCACGAACTGTCCATGTCCGTCAGTCTCTGGATTCCCACTGGCTCCAGCCTTATTTTCTTTAGTCCCACTGTGACCTTTTTCTCAGAATCGGGGCCCCGCTTGTTTTCTTAGTAGAACCTTCATTATCTTCATATACTGTGAGGGAAAAAAGTATTTTATTTTGTATATTTGCCCACTGACAAAGACATGATCAGTTTATAATTTTAATGGTAGGTTTATTTGAACAGTGAGAGACAGAATAACAACAAAATAATCCAGAAAAACGCATGTCAAAAATGTTATCATCAAACAGACTCCAACCTCTCCACAGTGGCCAAGACCAGAGAGCTGTGTAAGGACATCAGGGATACAATTGTAGACCTGCACAAGGCTGGGATGGGCTACAGGACAATAGGCAAGCAGCTTGGTGAGAAGGCAACAACTGTTGGCGCAATTATTAGAAAATGGAAGAAGTTCAAGATGATGGTCAATCACCCTCGGTCTGGGCTCCATGCAAGAGATCTCACCTCGTGGGGCATCAATGTTCATGAGGAAGGTGAGGGATCAGCCCAGAACTACACAGCAGGACCTGGTCAATGACCTGAAGAGAGCTGGGACCACAGTCTCAAAGAAAACCATTAGTAACACACTACGCCGTCATGGATTAAAATCCTGCAGCGCACGCAAGGTCCCCCTGCTCAAGCCAGCGCATCTCCAGGCCCGTCTGAAGTTTGCCAATGACCATCTGGATGAACCAGAGGAGGAATGGGAGAAGGTAATGTGATCTGATGAGACAAAAATAGAGCTTTTTGGTCTAAACTCCACTCGCCGTGTTTGGAGGAAGAAGAAGGATGAGTAAAACCCCAAGAACACCATCCCAACCGTGAAGCATGGACGTGGAAACATCATTCTTTGGGGATGCTTTTCTGCAAAGGGGACAGGACGACTGCACCGTATTGAGGGGAGGATGGATCGGGCCATGTATCACAAGATCTTGGCCAACAACCTCCTTCCCTCAGTAAGAGCATTGAAGATGGGTCGTGGCTGGGTCTTCCAGCATTAGAACGACCCGAAAAACACAGCCAGGGCTCCGTAAGAAGCATCTCAAGGTCCTGGAGTGGCCTAGCCAGTCTCCAGACCTGAACCCAATAGAAAATATTTGGAGGGAGCTGAAAGTCCGTATTGCCCAGTGACAGCCCCGAAACCTGAAGAATATGGAGAAGGTCTGTATGGAGGAGTGGGCCAAAATCCCTGCTGCAGTGTGTGCAAACCTGGTCAAGACCTACATGAAACGTATGATCTCTGTAATTGCAAACAAAGGTTTCTGTACCAAATATTAAGTTCTGCTTTTCTGATGTATCAAATACTAATGTCATGCAATAAAATGCAAATTAATTACTTAAATATCATACAATGTGATTTTCTGGATTATTCCGTCTCTCACGGTTGAAGTGGAAAATTGGCAGTGTATCAAATACCTGTTCTCCCCACTGTATTTGTGATCGTACACTGCAGGGACCACTCAACAATGTTCACAAATACGTGATCGTACACATAAAAGGGTTAAAAGTAGTTGTGGTCAGAAGTTGTGTGGTTGTGGTCAGTAGTTGTGTGGTTGTGGTCACTAGATGTGATAAGCAGTTTTGTGGTTGCGGTCAGAATTTGTGTGGTTGTTGTCAGGAGTTGTGTGGTTGTGGTCACTTGATGTGGTCAGAAGTTGTGCGGTTGTGGTCAGCGGTTGTGTGATTGTGGTCAGAAGTTTTGTGGTTGTGGTCTCTAGATATGGTAAGCAGATGTGTTTTTGCGGTCAGAAGTTGTGTGGTTGTGGTCAGAAATTGTGTGGTTCTGGTCAGTAGTTATGTTTTTGTGTTCACTAGATGTGGTTAGCAGTAGTGTGGTTGTGGTCAGTAGTTGTGTGGTTATTGTTAGAAGTTGTGTGGGGGCCTCCCGAGTGGTGCAACGGTCTAAGGCATTGCATCGCAGTTCTAGAGGCGTCACTACAGATCCAGGTTCGATCCCGGGCTGTGTCGCAGCCGGCCACGACCAGGAGACCCATGAGATGGCGCACAATTGGCCCAGCCTCGTCCGGGTTAGGGGAGGGTTTGGCCGGCTGGGATGTCCTTGTCCCATCGCGCTCTAGTGACTCCTTGTGGCAGCTGGGCGCATGCACGCTGACTTCAGGTCACCAGCTGTACGGTGTTTCCTCCGACACATTGGTATGGATGGCTTCTGGGATAAGCGAGTAGTGTGTCAAGAAGCAGTGCGGCTTGGCAGGTCGTGTTTCTCAGGACGCATGGCTCTCGACCTTCACCTCTCCCGAGTCCGCACAGGAGTTGCAGCGATGGGACAAGACTGTAATTACCAATTGGATATCACAACATTGGGAAGAAAAATAATAAATAATATAATGAAAAAAAGATTTTGTGTTGTTTAGGTCAAAAGTTGAGTGGTCAATAGTTGTGTTGTCAGAGGTTGTGTGGTTGTGATCAGTAGTTGTGTGCTTCTGGTCAGAAGTTGTGGTTGTGCTCAGTACTTGTGTGGTTGTAGTCACTAGATGTGTGGTTGTGGTCACTAGATGTGTGGTTGTGGTCAGTTGTTGTGGTCAGTAGTTAAGTGGTCAGAATTTGTGTGGTTGTGGTCAATAGTTGTGTGGTTGTGGTCAGTAGTTGTGTTTTTGCAGTCAGTTGTTGTGTGGTTGTGGTCAGTTGTTTTGGTCAGTAGTTGAGGTCAGTAGTTGTGTGGTTGTGGTCTGTAGTTGTGTGGTTCAGTTGTTGGGTGATCAATATTTGTGTTGTGATCAATCTCTTCACTCTCCTCATAATATTTGCCCTCTGTGTCTGTGTATCCTAGCCCCCAGTGGGAAACAAACCCACAACCCTGGTGTTGCAAGCACCATGCTCTACCACGGGGCCCGTGTAGAGCTTTAGAATTTTGAAGAAATGCCATCAAATCAAATTGTATTTATCAGCCCTTAACCAACAATGCAGTTCAAGAAATAGATTTAAGAAAATATTTACTAAATAAACAAAAGTAAAAAATAAAATAAAAAGTAACACAATAAAATGACAATAATGACGCTATATACAGGGGGTACTGGTACCGAGTCAATGTGCGGGGGTATAGGTTACTCGAGGGTGGATGGAAGCGATGAAACCGCATGGAGGACAAAAAAAAAGGGCAAAGAAAATAATAGCGTAAAAAGTATGACAGAAAAAGTTGTATAAAAGCAACTCGAGTGAGACCATTCCGTATGTTTTGAAGTTTGAACGGCATTTCTAGCTTAAACAGTGTAGGAGGAGTAACGTGCTAAATAATAATAATAAGAAGAAGAAGTATGTTGAATATGTAAGATGGGGCTCTTGCTGTGCAAGCCCCACAACTAGATGGTAACTTTATGAGTAAAGTTGTGGGGCTTGCTAAAGCTCTTTAAAACCAAAAATATGGTAGTGAAAGAAGTTTAAAAAGTTGAACTTTGATTATATTATAGTGAAATATTTTTTAAATTCCCTTCGATAGTTAGTTGATTTGGTCAGTAGTTGTGGTCAGAAGTTACATGCATGTGGTCAGTAGTTGTGTGGTTGTGGTCAAATGTTGTGTGGATATAGTTAGTAGTTAGATGTGTGGTCAGAAGTTGTGTGGTTAGAAGTTGTGTCATTGTATTTGTATTTATGTGGGATCCCCATTAGGTGCTGCCAAGGCAGCAGCTACTCTTCCTGGGGTCCAAACATATTAAGGCACTTACATTACATATAAAACAAAAGACAGTACATCATACAACATTATTACACCACTACATATCTACAATACCACCATACAACAATATTACAATGTACGTGTGCGTAGAGTGCGTGTGCTAGCGCTTGTGTGCATATGCGTGTGTTTGTACCTTTGTGTGTGTCTCTTCAAAGTCCCCGCTGTTCCATAAGGTGTATTTTTACCTTTTTATATATCTGATTCTACTGCTTGCATCAGTTACCTGATGTGGAAGAGAGTTCCATGTAGTCATGGCTCTATATAGTACTGTGCACCTCCCATAGACTGTTCTGGACTTGGGGATTGTGAAGAGACCTATGGTGGCATGTCTTGTGGTGTATGCATGGGTGTCTGAGCTGTGTGCTAGAAGATTAAACAGACAACTCAGTACATTCAGCTTGTGAACAGTTCTCACAAAAACAAGTAGTGATGAAGTCAATCTCTCTTCCACTTTGAACCATGTGTCACGGATTCTGCCGAGGCTGCTCCTCCTCCTTGCTCGGGCAGGCTTCGGCGTTCGTCATCCCCGGAGTACTAGCTACTGCCGATCGATGTTTCGGTGTTTGTCTTGTGTTGTCTAGTTTGTACACCTGTTACTTATTTTGTGTTGATTGTGTAACATATAAGTTCCCTTGTTTTACGTTTGGCCTTTGTGTGTTATTGTCATTTTGTCCTGTTTGATGTTCGGCATATATAGTTCGCCTTTTACGCAGTTACTCCTCCAGTGTTGTGGAGACTTTTGTTTTGTGCGTGTTAACTTGAAGTAAAGTAGTCATCTTGATCCTCTGTGTCCTGCGCCTGACTTCACTGCCGCGTACACATCACCCCGTTTGACAGAATAACACACCACCATGGAGTCAGCAGGACAAGCGGTGGTAACTGAGTCTCTGGAGGATCGTGTCAGCAGCCAGGACGCCATGATCCGTAGACTTGGCACTGCCATGCAAGATGTGATGGACACTCTGAGCCGATGGGAAAGAGGAGGCTTGCCCACACCTCCTCCTACAATACCACCACCATCGGCCAGACCTGTCGTTCAATCTCCGGAGTCCAGTGGGATTTGGCTCTCGCTCCCGAGGGCATATGATGGCACCGCAGCCGGGTGTCAGGGTTTCCTACTTCAAGTAGAACTCTACCTGGCAACCATTCACCCGGCGCCCTCGGGATACGAGAGTGTTTCCGCCCTCATCTCCTGTCTATCCGGCAAGGCATTGGAGTGGGCCAATGCCGAATGGAGGGGAATAGATGCCGCCACCATCAGCTATGCGGTGGTCTCCCGCCGCTTCAGGACGGTTTTCGATCATCCCTCAGAGTGTAAAGCGGCGGGGGAGCGTCTGTTCCACCTCCGACAGGGGAAGAGGATCGCACAAGAGTTCGCCCTGGACTTCCGGACTCTGGCGGCTAATGAGGGGTGGAATGAGAGGGCCCTCATCGACCACTATCGGTGCAGCCTACGAAAGGACGTTCGCCGAGAGTTGGCCTGCAGGGACACCAATCTAAGCTTCGATCAGTTGGTGGATGTGTCGATCCGTCTGGATACCCTGCTGGCTACCCGCGGACGTCCGGAGTTGGGGCCGTCCATTCCATCCCCGAGCACCTCCGAGCCGAGCCCTATGGAGCTCGGGGGTGCTGGTGCTGGAGAGAGGAGGAGAGAGACCCGGAGAGAGGCCGTCCCCTGCACCAACTGTGGCCTTAGAGGACACACTGCGGCTCGGTGCTGGGGAGGGTCTCCTGGGGATCGAGGCAACAGGTCACGCACTGATGAGTCATTTCAGGTGAGTAGGCGCCCAAGTCACCCAGAGCTCTCTGTTGTTCACTTTTGTATTCAAGTTGTATTTCCCCAGGTTTCATCTCATTCCCAGCATAAGGCGCTAGTCGATTCAGGCGCAGCTGGGAATTTTATTGATCGTAATTTCTGTGTTAAGTTAGGGATTCCCCTCCTACCAGTTGATGTGCCTTTTCCTATTCATGCCCTAGATAGCCGTCCTTTGGGATCAGGTTTAATTAGGGAGGTCACGGCGCCACTAAAGATGAAGACGCAGGGGGGTCATGAGGAAATCATACAGACTCTCCTGCGTTTCCCGTGGTGCTGGGGCTTCCTTGGTTAATCTCTCATGACCCCACCATTTCGTGGCAACAGAGGGCTTTCAGGGAGTGGTCTGATCAGTGTGTCGGGCGGTGTATAGGTGTTTCCGTAGGGGCGACCACGGTGGAAAGTCCGAACCAAATGCCCGCACTGCACATTCCTCCTGAGTATGATGATTTGGCACTCGTGTTCAGTAAGAAGAGGGCGACACGATTGCCACCTCATAGACGGGGTGATTGTGCGATAGACTTTCAGGCAGGTGCTGCACTTCCGCGTAGTCATATGTATCCTCTGTCTCAAGAGGAGACGGCGGCTATGGAGACATACATCGCCGAGTCTCTGAGACAGGGATACATACGGCCCTCCACTTCTCCTGCGTCCTCAAGTTTCTTTTTTTTTGTGAAGAAGAAGGATGGTTTGCGCCCGTGTATTGATTACCGTAGTCTCAATCAGATCACTGTTGAATACAGTTATCCTCTCCCTCTGATTGCGAGTATGACGGAGTCGTTACACGGAGCGCGCTTCTTCACAAAATTGGATCTCAGGAGCGCCTACAACCTGGTGCGCATTAGGGAGGGAGATGAATGGAAAACAGCATTTAGTACCACCTCGGGTCACTATGAGTATCTCGTCATGCCATACGGGTTAATGAATGCTCCTTCAGTCTTCCAATCATTTGTGGACGAGATTTTCCGGGATTTGCATGGGAAGGGTGTATTGGTGTATATTGAAGACATTCTAGTATACTCTGCTACACGAGCCGAGCATGTGGCCCTGGTGCGTCGAGTGTTGGGTAGGCTGTTGGAGCATGACTTGTATGTGAAGGCGGAGAAATGCCTGTTTTTCCAGGAGTCCATCTCCTTCCTGGGCCATCGGTTGTCCGCGTCAGGGTAGGAGATGGAGATTGACCGCGTTTCAGCCGTGCGTAATTGGCAGACTCCTACCACGGTTAAGGAGGTGCAGCGGTTTTTGGGTTTTGCCAATTACTACCGGAGGTTTATCCGAGGTTTTGGACAGGTAGCGGCTCACATCACCTCCCTGCTAAAGGGGGGCCCAGTGCGTTTGCAGTGGTCGGCTGAGGCGGACAGAGCGTTTAGACAACTGAAGGACCTGTTCACCTCGGTCCCGGTGCTGGCACATCCGGACCCCTCTTTGGCGTTCCAAGTGGAGGTGGACGCGTCAGAGGCGGGTATTGGGGCTGTACTGTCTCAACGCTCAGGCACGCCTCCTAAACTCCGGCCCTGTGCTTTTTACTCTAAGAAGCTCAGCCCGGCGGAACGTAATTACGACGTGGGGGACAGGGAGCTGCTAGCTGTGGTCCAAGCCCTAAGGGTGTGGAGGCATTGGCTTGAGGGGGCTCAACACCCTTTTCTCATTCTGACTGACCATCGTAACCTGGAGTACATCCGGGCAGCTAGGAGACTGAACCCTTTTCAGGCTAGGTGTGCCATGTTTCTGGCCCGGTTTGTCTTTAAGCTCACCTATATACCAGGGTCACAGAACGTTAAGGCAGACGCCTTGTCCCAGCGATATGACACAGAGGAGAGGTCCATTGAGCCCACTCCCATACTGCCGGAGTCTTGTCTGGTGGCACCGGTGGTGTGGGAGGTCGATGCGGAGATCGAGCGGGCGTTACGTACCGACCCTACTCCTCCAGAGTGTCCGGAGGGGCGGAAGTACGTGCCGCTCGAGATTCATGATTGACTAATTTATTGGGCTCATACGTCACCCTCCTCTGGACATCCTGGTATTGGCCGGACAGTGCACTGCCTTAGTGAAAAGTACTGGTGGCCAACATTGGCAAAGGACGTGAGGGTTTATGTCTCCTCCTGATCGGTGTGCGCTCAGTGTAAGGCGCCTAGACACCTGCCCAGGGGGAAGTTACAACCCCTACCCGTTCCACAACGGCCGTGGTCTCACCTATCGGTAGACTTTGTCACGGACCTTCCTCCCTCCCAGGGGAATACCACTATTCTGGTCGTTGTGGATCGGTTTTCTAAGGCCTGTCGTCTCATCCCAATGCCGGGTCTCCCTACTGCCCTACAAACTGCTGAGGCCCTGTTTACTCACGTCTTCCGGCACTACGGGGTACCTGAGGATATAGTGTCTGATCGAGGTCCCCAGTTCACCTCTAGAGTCTGGAGGGCATTTATGGAATGCTTGGGGGTCTCGGTTAGCCTTACCTCGGGTTTCCACCCTGAGAGTAATGGGCAGGTGGAGAGAGTAAACCAGGATGTGGGTAGGTTTCTGAGGTCTTATTGCCAGGACCGACAGGAGGAGTGGTCGGGGTATATCCCCTGGGCGGAGATTACCCAGAACTCCCTTCGCCACTCCTCTACGAATCTGACCCCTTTTCAGTGTGTGTTGGGGTATCAGCCGGTTCTGGCACACTGGCATCAAAGCCAGATCGAGGCTCCTGCGGTGGATGAATGGTTTCGGCGCTCGGAGGAGACATGGAACGCTGCGAATGTCCATCTGCAGCGGGCTATCCGTAGGCAGAAGGCGAGCGCCGATCGCCACCGCAGTGAGGGTCCAGTGTATGTACCTGAAGATCGAGTCTGTCTCTCGACTCGAAACCTGCCCCTTCGCCTGCCCTGCCGGAAGCTGGGTCGGCGGTTTGTGGAGCCATTTAAAGTCCTGAGGAGATTGAACGAGGTATGTTACAGGTTACAACTGCCAAATGATTTTTCGCATTAACCCCTCGTTCCATGTGTCTCTCCTCAGGCCGGTGGTAGCTGGTCCACTCCCAGACAATGAGATACGGGAGACTCCTCGCACCCACTGGACATCGAAGGGGCTCCGGCGTACTCAGTCCGGTCCATCATGGATTCGAGACGTCGGATGGGGGGTCTGCAGTATCTCGTGGAGTGGGAGGGGTACAGTCCGGAGGAACGGTGCTGGGTGCCTAGGAGGGACATCTTTGATCCCTCCCTCCTGACGGAGTTCCACCGGAGTCATCCCACTCGCCCTGCTCCGCGTCCTCCTGGCCGTCCCCGAGTCAAGGGGGGGTTACTGTCACGGATTGCGCCGAGGCTGCTCCTCCTCCTTGCTCGGGCAGGCTTCGGCGTTCGTCGTCCCCGGAGTACTAGCTACTGCCGATCGATGTTTCGGTGTTTGTCTTGTGTTGTCTAGTTTGTACACCTGTTACTTATTTTGTGTTGATTGTGTAACATATAAGTTCCCTTGTTTTACGTTTGGCCTTTGTGTGTTATTGTCACTTTGTCCTGTTTGATGTTCGGCATATCTAGTTCGCCTTTTACGCAGTAGCGCGTTACTCCTCCAGTGTTGTGGAGACTTTTGTTTTTTGCGTGTTAAATTGAAGTAAAGTAGTCATCTTGATCCTCTGTGTCCTGCGCCTGACTTCACTGCCGCGTACACATCACCCCTTTTGACACCATGAGAGATTGAGATGCATATCATTAATGTTAGTTCCCCGTGTACCTTTAAGGGCCAGCCGTGCTGCCCTGTTCTGAACCAATTCAAATGTTCCTAAGTCCCTCTTTGTGGCACCTGACCACACTACTGAACAGTAGTCCTGTGCGACAAAACTGGGGCCTGTAGGACCTGCATTGTGTTGTTATGAAGGAAGAGCAGCGCTTTATTATGGACAGACTTCTCCCCATCTTAGCTACTGTTGTATCAATATGTTTTGACCATGACAGTTTAGAGTCCAGGGTTACTCAAAGTGGTTTAATCACCTCAACTTGCTGAATTTCAACATTATTTATTACAAGATTTAGTTGAGGTTTAGGGTTTAGTGAATGATTTGTCCTAAATCCAATGCTTTTATTTATTGAAATATTTAGGACTAACATATTCCTTTCCACCTATTCTGAAACTAACTGCTGTTATTTCAGTCGCTGTAGTAGCTGACGTGTATAGTGTTGAGTCATCCGCATACACAGACACACTGGCTTTACTCAAAGCCAGTTGCATGTCATTAATATAGATTGAAAAAAGTAAAGGGCCTAAACAGCTGCCCTGGGGATTTCGTGATTCTACCTGGATTATGATGGAGAGGCTTCCATTAAAGAGCACCCTCTGTGTTCTGTTAGACAGGTAACTTTTTATCCACAATATATCAGGGGGTGTAAAGCCATAACACATATGTTTTTCCAGCAGCGGACTATGATCGATAATGTCAAAAGCCGCACTGAGGTCTAAAAAAACAGCCCCACAATTTTTTTATCATCAATTTCTCTCAGCCAATCATCAGTAATTTGTGTAAGTGCTTGTTGAATGTCATTCCCTATAAGCGTGCTTGGGTAGCGAAATGACTTTTGCTTCCCTTCAGGCCTGAGGACACACACTTTCTTGCAGGCTTAAATTGAAGATATGGCAAATAGGAGTGGCAATTTTCCATCCAGGTTGTCAGACCCCCGTGGCTTGTCATTGTTGATAGACAACAATCATTTTTTCACCTCTTCCACACTTACTTTACGGAATTCAAAAGTACAATGCTTGTCTTTCATAATTTGGTCAGATATACTTGGATGTGTAGTGTCAGCTTTTGTTGTTGGCATGTCATGCCTAAGTTTGCTAATCTTGTTAATGAAAAAATCATTAAAGTAATTTCCAATATCAGTGGGTTTTGTGATGAATGAGCCATCTGATTCAATTTTACCAGCATGTTAAATGTGCAACCAGAGGGGAAAAAACTCTAGACCACCTTTACTCCACACACAGAGACGCATACAAAGCTCTCCCTCGCCCTCCATTTGGCAAATCTGACCATAACTCTATCCTCCTGATTCCTGCTTATAAGCAAAAACTGAAGCAGGAAGCACCAGTGATTCGGCTAATAAAAAAGTGGTCAGATGACGCAGATGCTAAGCTACAGGACTGTTTTGCTAGCACAGACTGGAACATGTTCCGGGATTCTTCAGACAGCATTGAGGAGTACACCACATCAGTCACTGGCTTCATCAATAAGTGCATCGATGATGTCGTCCCCACAGTGACCGTACGTACATACCCCAACCAGAAGCCATGGATTACAGGAAACATCCGCACTGAGCTAAAGGGTAGAGCTGCCGCTTTCAAGGAACGGGACTCTAACCCGGACGCTTATAAGAAATCCCGCTATGACCTCCGACGAACCATCAAACAGGCAAAGAGTCAATACAGGTCTAAGATTGAATCATACTACACTGGCTCTGACGCTCGTCGGATGTGGCAGGGCTTGAAAACTATTACAGACTACAAAGGGAAGCACAGCCGCGAGCTTCCCAGTGACACAAGCCTACCAGACGAGCTAAACCACTTCTATGCTCGCCTTGAGGCAAGCAACACTGAAGCATGCATGAGAGCACCAGCTGTTCCGGACGACTATGTGATCACGCTCTCCGTAGCCGATGTGAGTAAGACTTTTAAGCAGGTCAACATTCACAAGGCCGCAGGGCCAGACGGATTACCAGGACGTGTACTCCGAGCATGTGCTGACCAACTGGCAAGTGTCTTCACTGACATTTTCAACATGTCCCTGACTGAGTCTGTAATACCAACATGTTTCAAGCAGACCACCATAGTCCCCGTGCCCAAGAACTCTAAGATAACCTGCCTAAATGACTACCGACCCGTAGCACTGACGTCTGTAGCCATGAAGTGCTTTGAAAGACTGGTTATGGCTCACATCAACAGCATAATCCCAGAAACCCTAGACCCACTCCAATTTGCATACCGCCCCAACAGATCCACATATGATGCAATCTCTATCGCACTCCACACTGCCCTTTCCCACCTGGACAAGAGGAACACCTACGTGAGAATGCTATTCATTGACTACAGCTCAGCATTCAACACCATAGTGCCCTCTAAGCTCATCACTAAGCTAAGGATCCTGGGACTAAACACCTCCCTCTGCAACTGGATCCTGGACTTCCTGACGGGCCGCCCCCAGGTGGTAAGGGTAGGTAACAACACATCTGCCACACTGATCCTCAACACGGGGGCCCCTCAGGGGTGCGTGCTCAGTCCCCTCCTGTACTCTCTGTTCACCCATGACTGCATGGCCAGGCACGACTCCAACACCATCATTAAGTTTGCCGACGACACAACAGTGGTAGGCCTGATCACCGACAACGATGAGACAGCCTATAGGGAGGAGGTCAGAGATCTGGCCGTGTGGTGCCAGGACAACAACCTCTCCCTCAACGTGACCAAGACAAAGGAGATGATTGTGGACTACAGGAAAAAAAAGAGGACTGAGCACGCCCCCATTCTCATCGACGGGGCTGTAGTGGAACAGGATGAGCGCTTCAAGTTCCTTGGTGTCCACATCACCAACGAACTATCATGGTCCAAACACACCAAGACAGTCGTGAAGAGGGCACGACAAAGCCTATTCCCCCTCAGGAGACTAAAAAGATTTGGCATGGGTCCTCAGATCCTCAAAAAATTCTACAGCTGCACCATCGAGTGCATCCTGACTGGTTGCATCACCGCCTGGTATGGCAACTGCTTGGCCTCTGACCGCAAGGCACTACAGAGGGTAGTGCGTACGGCCCAGTACATCACTGGGGCAAAGCTCCCTGCCATCCAGGACCTCTATACCAGGCGGTGTCAGAGGAAGGCCTTCAAAATTGTCAAATACTCCAGCCACCCTAGTCATAGACTGTTCTCTCTGCTACCGCACGGCAAGCGGTACCGGAGTGCCAAGTCTAGGTCCAAAAGACTTCTCAACAGCTTCTACCCCCAAGCCATAAGACTCCTGAACAGCTAATCATGGCTACCCGGACTATTTGCACTGCCCCCCCACCCCATCCTTTTTACGCTGCTGCTACTCTGTTAAGTATTTATGCATAGTCACTTTAACTCTACCCACATGTACATATTACCTCAACTACCTCAACTAGCCGGTGCCCCCACACATTGACTATGCAACGGTACCCCCCTGTATATATAGCCTCCCTACTGTCACTTTATTTTACTGTATATATAGCCTCCCTACTGTCACTTTATTTTACTTCTGCTCTTTTTTTCTCAACACTTTTTTGTTGTTGTTTTATTCTTACTTTTTTGTTTAAAATAAATGCACTGTTGGTTAAGGGCTGTAAGTAAGCATTTCACTGTAATGTCTGCACCTGTTGTATTCGGCGCATGTGACCAATAAAATTTGATTTGATTTGATTTGAGATTGTCCAAAGTTTATTAATATCATAATTTTATATCATTTAGTTTTGTTTCATAGTATAGTTTATTTTTATTTTTATTTTTTGGCACATAATTTGATAGAGATGGAAAATGTACTGTTATCGCTCAGTAATGACAAATCTCCTGGCATTGACAACTTAGATGGAAAGCTACTGAGGATGGTAGCTGACTCTATAGCCACTCCTACCTGTTATTTCTTTAATCTGAACCTAGAGGAAAGTCTTTGTCCTCAGGCCTGGAGGGAAGACAAAGTAATTCCGCTATCCAAGAGTGGTCAAGCGGCATTTACTGGTTCTAACAGCAGATCTACAGTGAGGGAAAAAGGTATTTGATCCCCTGCTGATTTTGTACGTTTGGCCACTGACAAAGAAATGATCAGTCTATAATTGTAATGGTAGGTTTATTTAAACAGTGAGAGACAGAATAACAACAACAAAATCCAGAACAACGCATGTCAAAAATGTTATAAATTGATTTGCATTTTAATGAGGGAAATAACTATTTGACCCCTCTGCAAAACATGACTTAGTACTTGGTGGCAAAACCCTTGTTGGCAATCACAGAGGTCAGACGTTTCTTGTAGTTGGCCACCAGGTTTGCACACATCTCAGGAGGGATTTTGTCCCACTCCTCTTTGCAGATCTTCTCCAAGTCATTAAGGTTTTGAGGCTGACGTTTGGCAACTCGAACCATCAGATCCCTCCACAGATTTTCTATGGGATTAAGGTCTGGAGACTGGCTAGGCCACTCCAGGACCTTAATGTGCTCCTTCTTGAGCCACTCCTTTGTTGCCTCGGCCGTGTGTTTTGGGTCATTGTCATGCTGGAATACCCATCCACGACCCATTTTCAATGCCCTGGCTGAGGGAAGGAGGTTCTCACCCAAGATTTGACGGTACATGGCCCGTCCATTGTCCCTTTGATTTGTTGAAGTTGTCATGTCCCCTTAGCAGAAAAACACCCCCAAAGCATAATGTTTCCACCTCCATGTTTGACAGTGGGGATGTTGTTCTTGGGGTCATAGGCAGCATTCCTCCTCCTCCAAACACGGTGAGTTGTGTTGATGCCAAAGAGCTCAATTTTGGTCTCATCTGACCACAACACTTTCACCCAGTTCTCCTCTGAATCATTCAGATGTTCATTGGCATACTTCAGACGGCCCTGTATATGTGCTTTCTTGAGCAGGGGGACCTTGCGGGCACTGCAGGATTTCAGTTCTTCACGGCTTAGTGTGTTACCAATTGTTTTCTTGGTGACTATGGTCCCAGCTGCCTTGAGATCATTGACAAGATCCTCCCGTGTAGTTCTGGGCTGATTCCTCACCGTTCTCATGATCATTGCAACTCCACGAGGTGAGATCTTGCATGGAGCCCCAGGCCGAGGGAGATTGACAGGTCTTTTGTGTTCCTTCCATTTGCGAATAATCGCACCAACTGTTGTCACCTTCTCACCAAGCTGCTTGGCGATGGTCATGTAGCCCATTCCAGCCTTGTGTAGGTCTACAATCTTGTCCCTGAAATCCTTGGAGAGCTCTTTGGTCTTGGCCATGGTGGAGAGTTTGGAATCTGATTGATTGATTGCTTCTGTGGACAGGTGTCTTTTATACAGGTAACAAGCTGAGATTAGGAGCACTCCTTTTAAGAGTGTGCTCCTAATCTCAGCTCGTTACCTGTATAAAAGACACCTGGGAGCCAGAAATCTTTCTGATTGAGAGGGGGTCAAATACTTATTTCCCACATTAAAATGCAAATCAATTTATAACATTTTTGAAATGCGTTTTTCTGGACTTGTTCGTTGTTATTCTGTCTCTCACTGTTCAAATAAACCTACCATTAAAATTATAGACGGATCATTTCTTTGTCAGTGTCATTTTACTGTAAACAAATTGACAACAAACTTTCAGCATGCTTATAGAGAAAGACATTCAACAAGCACAGCACTTACACAAATGACTGATGATTGGCTGAGAGAAATTGATGATATAAAGATTGTGGGGCTATTTTGTTAGACTTCAGTGCGTCTTTTGACATTATCGATCACAGTCTGCTGCTGGAGAAACGTATGTGTTATGGCTTTACTCCACCTGCTATACTGTGGATACAGAGTTACCTATCTAACAGAACACAGAGGGTGTTCTTTAATGGAAGCCTCTCCAACATAATCCAGGTAGAATCAGGAATTCCCCAGGGCAGTGGTCTAGGCCCCTTGCTTTTTTCAATCTTTACTAATGGCATGCCACTGGCTTTGAGTAAAGCCACAGTGTCTATGTATGTGATGACTCAACACTATACATGTCAGCTACTACAGCGACTGAAATGACTGCAACACTTAACAAAGAGTTGCAGTTAGTTTCAGAGTGGGTGGCATGGAATAAGTTAGTCCTAAAAAATTTTTTAAACTAAAAGCATTGTATTTGGCACAAATCATTCACTAAACCATAAACCTCAACTAAATCTTGATATGAATAATGTTGAAATTGAGCAATTTGAGGTGACTAAACTGCTTGTAGTAACCCAGAACTGTTATTGTCAAAACATATTGATACAACAGTAGCTACGATGGGGAGAAGTATGTCCATAATGAAGCACTGCTCTACCTTCTTAACAGCACTATCAACAAGGCAGGTCCTACAGGCTATAGTTTTGTCAAACCTGGACTACTGTTCAGTTGTGTGCTCAGGTGCCACAAAAAAAGGACTTAGGAAAATTGCAATTGGCTCAGAACAGGGCAGCACAGCTGGCTCTTGGATGTACACAGAGACCTAATATGAATAATATGCATGTCAATCTCTCCTGGCTGAAAGTGGAGGAGAGATTGACTTCATCACTACTTGTATTTATTAGAGATATTGACATGTTGAATGCACCGAGCTGTCTGTTTGAACTACTGGCGCACAAAATCAAATCAAATCAAATTGTATTTGCCACATGTGCCGAATACAACAGGTGTAGACATTACCTTGAAATGTTTACTTACAGCCCTTAACCAACAATGCATTTATTTTTTAATAAAAAAGTAAAATAAAACAACAACAACAAAAAAGTGTTGAGAAAAAAAGAGCAGCAGTAAAATATAATAACAGTAGGGAGGCTATATACAGGGGGGTACCGGTGCAGAGTCAATGTGTGGGGGCACCGGCTAGTTGAGGTAGTTGAGGTAAAAAATATGCATAAAAAATAGTATAGTATACTAGTAGTGCTAGAAAAACTATTTCCGTATTGAGCGAGTAACTGGTACTTTCTGCTTTAGTTTTTGCTTGTAAGCAGGAATCAGGAGGATAGAATTATGGTCAGATTTGCCGAATGGAGGGCCAGGGAGAGCATTGTATGCGTCTCTGTGTGTGAAGTAAAGGTGGTCTATAGTTTTTTTTCCTCTGGTTGCACGTGACATGCTGGTAGAAATTAGGTAAAATGGATTGAAGTTTGCTTGCTTTAAAGTCCCCTTTTACTAGGAGCGCCTCTTCTGGATGAGCATTTCCTTGTTTGCTTATGGCCTTATACAGCTCGTTGAGTGTGGTCTTAGTGTCAGCATCGGTTTGTGGTGGTAAATATGCGGCTACGAATAATATAGATGAGAACTCTCTTGGTAGATTGTGTGGTGTACAGCTTATCAGGAGATACTCTACCTCAGGCTAACAATACCTTGAGACTTCTTTAATATTAGAGATTGCGCACCAGCTGTTATTGACAAATAGACACACACCCCCACCCTTCGTCTTACCAGATGTAGCTGCTTTGTCCTGCAGATGCACAGAAAACCCAGCCAGCTCTATATCCATGTCGTCGTTCAGCCACACCTCTGTGAAACATAACATATTACAGTTTTTAATGTCCCGTTGGTAGGATAGTCTCGACCGTAGATCATCGAGTTTGTTTTCCAGTGATTGCACGTTGGCCAATAGAAGCGATGGTAATAGTTATTTACTCACTCACCTACGAATCCTAACAAGGCACCCCGTACTTCTTCCTCTGTATCTCTGCCTTTTCTTCACGCAAATGATGGGGATTTGGGCCTGGTCTCTTGAGAGCAGTATATCCTTCGCGTCGGACTCATTAAAGAAAAAATCTTTGTCCAGTTCGAGGTGAGTAATCGCTGTTCTGATGTCCAGAAGCTCTTTTCGGTCATAAGACGGTAGCAGCAACTTTATGTACAAAATAAGTTACAAACAATGCGCAAAAACAAACAAAATAGCACAGTTGGTTAGGAGCCCTGTAAAATGGCAGCCATCCCCGCCTTTTCTTTTTATAAGTAACATGTATGTGTTGAAAATCCCAAATTGTTTGCATAGTCATCTTACACACAGCTCTGACACACACACACACTTACCCCAACCGACATGCCACCAGGGGTCTTTTCACCCCAAATCCAGAACAAATTCAAGAAAGCATACAGTATTATATAGAGCCATTATTGCATGGAACTACATGCCATCTCATATTGCTCAAATGAACAGCAAACCTGGTTTAAAAAAACTGATAAAGCAACACTTCACCTCCAATATTTGACCTAGATAGTTTGTGTGTATGTATTGATATGTAGTTTATTGCAACAACAACAAAAAGATGTAGTTCTGTCCTTGAGCTGTTCTTGTCTATTAATGTTCTGTATTATGTCATGTTTCATGTTTTGGGTGGACACCAGGAAGAGAAGCTGCTGCTTTTGCAACAGCTAATGGGGATACTAATAAAATACCAAATACCAAACACCGCCCCCATTAGCATTTCTGTCTTTTCAGTAGATGTTATAACCATGTATTGCTACCACTGTATCATCAAAGGTATTGTCTAAGTGAGTTTATAATATATAATAATATAATATGCCATTTAGCAGACGCTTTTATCCAAAGCGACTTACAGTCATGCGTGCATACATTTTTTTTTGTGTATGGGTGGTCCCGGGGATCGAACCCACTACCTTGGCGTTACAAGCGCCGTGCTCTACCAGCTGAGCTACAGAGGACCACAAGATAGTTTCAGAGATAGTCGGAATATGAATGTCATCTGTTACAAGCAAGTTATTGACATCATGAACCTTATTTCGTAGGCTACATACAGTGCCTTCGGAAAGTATTCATACCCCTTGACTTTTTCCACATTTTGTTAAATTACAGCCTTATTCTAAAATGTATTAAATACTTTTTTTCCCCTCAGCAATCTACACACAATACTCCATAATCACAAAGCGAAAACAGGTTTTCAGATTTTTTTTGCATATTTCTTACAAATAAAAAACAGAAATACCTTATTTAAATAGGTATTCAGACACTTTGCTATGAGACTTGAAATTAATAATAATAATATGCCATTTAGCAGACACTTTTATCCAAAGTGACTTTCAGTCATGTGTGCATACAATTTTACGCATGGGTAGTCCCAGGGATCAAACCCACTACCCTGGCGTTACAAGCGCCATGCTCTACCAATTGAGCTACAGAGGACCATTGAGCTCAAGTGCATCCTGTTTCCATTGATCATACTTGAGATGTTTCTACAACTTGATTGGAGTCCACCTGTGGTAAATTCAATTGATTGAACATGATTTGGAAAGGCACACACCTGTCTATATAAGGTCCCACAGTTGACAGTCGATTTCAGTGCAAAAACCAAGCATTGAAGTCGAAGGAATTAACTGTAGAGCTCCGAGACAGGATTGTGTCGAGGCACAGATCTGGCGAAGGGTACAAATAAATGTCTGCAACATTGAAGGTCCCCAAGAACACAGGGGCCTCCATCCATTCTTAAATGGAAGAAGTTTGGAACGACCAAGACTCTAGACCTGGCCAAATTGAGCAATCGGGGGAGAAGGACCTTGGTCAGGGAGGGGACCAAGAACAAGATGGTCACTCTGACAGAGCTCCAGAGTTCCTCTTTGGAGATGTGAGAACCTTCCAGAAATACAACCAACTCTGCAGCACTCCACCAATCAGACCCTTACAGTAGAGTGGCCAGACGGTAGCCATTCCTCAGTAAAAGGCTCATGACATCCCGCTAGGAGTTTGCCAAAAGGCACCTAAGGACTCGCAGACAATGAAAAACAAGATTCTCTGGTCTGATGACTGAACTCTTTGGCCTGAATGCCAAGTGTCCAACTGGAGGAAACCTCGCACCATCCCTACAGTGAAGCATGGTGGTGGCAGCATCATGTTGTGGGGATGTTTTTCAGCAGCAGGGACTGGGAGAATAGTCAGGATCGAGGGAAAATGAACAGAGCAAAGTACAGAGACATCCGTGATGAAAATCTGCTCCAGAGCGCTCAGGACCTCAGACTGGGGCGAAGGTTCACCTTCCAACGGGACAACGACCCTAAGCACACAGCCAAGACAAATCAGGAGTGGCTTCGGGACAAGTCTCTGAATGTCCTTGAGTGGCCCAGCCAGAGCCCGGACTTGAACTTGATCGAACGTCTCTGGAGAGATCTAAAAATAGCTGTGCAGCAACGCTCCCCATCCAACCTGACAGAGCTCGAGAGAATCTGCAGAGAGGAATGGGAAAAACTCCCCAAATACAGGTGTGCCAAGCCAGTAGCGTCATACCCAAGAGGACTCGAAGCTGTAATCGCTGCCAAATTTGCTTCAACAAAGTACTGAGTAAAGGGTCTGAATACTTACATAAATGTGATATTTAAGTTTTAATAAATTTTCATACATTTGCTCAAATTTATAAAAACCTGTTTTTGCTTTGTCATTATGGGGTATTGTGTGTAGATTGATGAGGGGAAAACGTCATACATTTTAGAATAAGGCTGTAACGGAACAAAATGTGGAAAAGGGGAAGTGGTCTGAACACTCTCCGAATGCACTGTATTTTCGGATCAGAATATATTTTCTTCTCGTGAAATGTTAGTCCGCTACTTTAGTCGTACCTGGAGGAGAGCCCGGTCGGCTCTTCTCATGACCACCTCCAGGTATCGATGTCAAGCGGACCGCCACCGGTATCATCTTGGGCAGAAGGTATTGCTGTCCACCCGAGAACTGCCCCTCCAGGTGGAGTCCCGCAAACTTTCCCCCTGGTTTATCGGCGCTTTCCCCATCTCCAAGATCATTAGCCTTTCTGCTGTTCGTCTTCTGTTGCCCCGTACCCTCCATATACATCCTACTTTTCATGTGTCAAACCCATGTCACGTTAACATATGTAGCTTAAGAAACAAGGTTCATGAAATCAATAATTTGTTAGTAACAGATGACTTTCATATTCTGACAATCACTGAAACTCACTTAGATAATACCTTTGATGATACAGTGGTAGCAATACAAGGTTATACCATTTCCAGAAAAGACCGAAATGCCAATGGGGGCGGTGTTGCGGTCTATATTCAGAACCACATTCCTGTAAAGCTTAGAGAGGATATCATGTTAAATACTGTTGAAGTAGTATGGCTACAGGTTCACCTAAAGCCCATTCTGGTGGGAAGCTGCTATAGACCACCAAGTGCTAACAGTCAGTATCTGGATAACGTGTGAAATGCTTGATAATATATGTGATATCAATAGAGACTTTCTGGGTGATTTAAATACTGACTGGCTTTCATCAGGCTGCCAACTCAAAAGAAAGCTTCAAACTGTAACTAGTGCTTGCAACCTGGTTCAGGTTATCAATCAACCTACCAGGGTAGTTACAAACAGTACAGGAATGAAATCATGAACATGTACTGATCATATGTTTACTAATGCTGCAGAAATTTGTTTGAAAGCAGTATCCAAATCCATCGGATGTAATGATCACAATATAGTAGGCATATCTATGAAAACCAATGTACCAAAGGATGAGCCTAATATTGTGTATAAGAGGTCATACAATAAGTTTTATAGTGATTCCTATGTTGTTGATGTGAAGAATATTTGTTGGTCTGTGGTGTGTAATGACGAGCAACCAGACACTGCACTTGACACATTTATGAAATTGCTTATCCCAGTTACTAATAAGCATGCACCCATTAAGAACATGACTGTAAAAACGGTTAAATCCCTGTGGATTGATGAGGAACTGAAAAATTGTATGGTTGAAAGGGATGAGGCAAAAGAGATGGCAATTCGGTCTGGCTGTACATCCGATTGGCAAACGTACTGCACATTGAGAAATCATGTGACTAAACTGAATAAAAAGAAGAAGAAACTATACTATGAAACAAAGATAAATGACATAAAGTAAAAAGCTTTGGAGTACCTTAATTGACATTTTGGGCAAAAATGCAAACTACTTTAATGATTTTGTTCATTGGCAAGATTAGCAAATTTAGGCATGACATGCCATCAACAAATGCTGACAATACACATACAAGTATATCTGACCAAATTATGAAAGACAAACATTGTAATTTTGATTTCCGTTAAGTGAGTGTGAAAGAGTTGAAAAAAAGATTATTGTCGAACAACAATGACAAGCACCGGGGTCTGACAACTTGGATGGAAAATTACTGAGGATAATAGTGGACGATATTGCCACTCCTATTTGCAATATCTTCAATTTAAGCCTACTAGAAAGTGTGTGCCCTCAGGCCTGGAGAGAAGCAAAGGTTATTCCCATACCTAAGAATAGTAAAGCCCCCTTAACTGGCTCAAATAGCTGACCAATCAGCCTGTAACCAACCCTTAGTAAACTTTTGGAAAAAATTGTTTGACCAGATAAAATGCTATTTTACAGTAAACAAATGGACAGACTTTCAGCACACTTATAGGGAAGGACATTCAACAAGCACAGCACTGACACAAATGACTGATGATTGGCTCAGAGAAATTGATGATAAAAAGATTGTGGGGGCTGTTTTGTTAGACTTCAGTGCGGCTTTTGACATTATTGATCATAGTCTGCTGCTGGAAAAACATATGTGTTAAGACTTTACACCCCCTAATATATTGTGGATAAAGAGTTACCTGTGTAACAGAACACATAGGGTGTTCTTTAATGGAAGCCTCGCCAAAAAAATCCAGGTAGAATCAGGAATTCCCCATGACAGCTGTCTAGGCCCCTTACTTTATTCAATCTTTACTTTGAGTAAAGCCAGTGTGTCTATGTATGTGGGTGACTCAAAACTATACACGTCAGCTACCACAGTGACTGAACACAACAACACTTAACAAAGAGCTGCAGTTAGTTTCAGAATGGGTGGCAAGGAATAAGTTAGTCCTAAATATTTAAAAAAACTAAAAGCATTGTATTTGGGACAAATCATTTTCTAAACCCTAAACCTCAACTCAGTCTTGTAATGAATAATGTGGAAATTGAGCAAGTTGAGGAGACTAAATTGCTTATAGTAACCCTGGATTGTAAACTATCATGGTCAAAACATATTGATACAACAGTAGCTAGGATGGGTAGAAGCCTGTCCATAATAAAGCGCTGCTCTGCATTCTTAACAGCACTATCAACAAGGCAGGTCCTACAGGCACCTTGACTAATGTTCAGTCGTGTGGTCAGGTGCCACAAAGAGGGACTAAGGAAAATTGCAATTGGCTCAGAACAGGGAAGCACGGCTGGCCCTTGGATGTACACAGAGAGCTAACATTAATAATTTGCATGTCAATCTCTTCTGGCTCAAAGTGAAGGAGAGATTGACTTCATCACTACTTGTATTTGTTAGAGGTATTGACATGTTGAATGCACCAAGCTGTCTGTTTGAAATACTGGCACACAGCTCGGACACCCATGCATACCACACAAGACATGCCACCAGAGGTCTCTTCACAGTCCCCAAGTCAAGAACAGACTATGGGAGGTGCACAGTACTACATAGAGCCATGACTACATGGAACTCTATTCCACATACTCCACTCATGCCAGCAGTATAATTAGATAAAATAACAGATAAAAATAAAACTTATGGAACAGCGGGGACTGTGAAGCAACACAAACATAGACAAATGCATACAAACACACGTTAACATACGCACTATACACACATGTACACATGGATTTTGTGTTATAGATATGTGGTAGTGGAGTAGAGGCCTGAGGGCACACCCTTAATATGTTGTGAAATCTGTTATGAATGTTTTGTAATGTTTTTAAAATGTATAACAGCCTTCATTTTGCTGGACCCTGGGAAGAGTAGCTGCTGCCTTGGCAGCAGCTAATGGGGATCCATAATAAATACAAATACAAAATACACTAGATTTGTTGCGAGCATCAAGGCATTGCATGTATTCATTGCGGCTCAGATTACATTTTGCAAGTAACTGTGGGACGCTTTCAAAATATTTTGGGGGGCCTCACTGTACCTCTAGTCTGGTACTCTACTCTGTAGAAAAAGTCTATGACATCACCAATGGGCTGGGCAGGCGACATGATCAGATCTCTCAACAATGCCTCAACGCGTTTATCAAACATGCGCATGGTGTGACAGGGTTGCTTCCTAGTATGTCACATTTTGCAGATCAGTCCAACTCTGAAAAGTCTACATGTTCACCTTGCTGTGCCTTATTTTCTGTTTTCACTTCTGTCCATTGCATTTCTGCAGCGCTGAATGTAGAGAAAAATTTGTGTGTTCCCAGCTGTCTGAGCATGGCAAAGAGATCTTTCAGTGTTTTGTCCCAATAGGCTGGAGTTCCTCTCAGCGGCTGCATAAATCGAGTGGCTTTGTTGTTCCTCACCAGTTTTTCAACCTCACGTTTGTCTTGTACCAATGTAGTGTTTATCCTGCGTCCATCTCTGATCATGGGCTTTCCTTTACGGAGCTGAAGCGACATACTTTCCTTGGCCTGATGCATCTCGTGACAAACTGTGCAAATAAAATGGCATTTGTGTCATTGGCGAAGCGATTATCAGCGCAGTATAGCCTTGCCTTGAAATATCTGCTTGGTAATAGCTTTTTCGGTCTGTGTTGCTCATCTAGTGTGTTTTCTCCAGTGGGAAATTGAACAGGGAAAGACATGGCCTCAAGTTTTGGAATTCTGTAAAAGCTGTTTCCTTCGGCAGGAGCGACGCAAACGATAGCATCTCCTGTCCGATGTCTGCTGGTTGTAAGCTGCATACATCGGAGGCACATCTGTGTTTCGCTGTTCTGAGGTCACATTTTTATCCATGCTTTGGTCTCCTGTGTCAGTGCTTTCACCAACGTCCATCAGGTCAGTTGCATCATGTGTGACATCGTCAATAGTTTTGTCATGAGCTTAGGCCTCATCTTGCAGTGATATGTTTTTATACTCAGTGTGGACCTCTTTCAGTTTTGTTAAGGCGGTCAGTACTTTAGACATGTTGAGTGTTTGAAACTGGTAGTGGCATTTGTAATTAAGTCATCTTTTCAGCTTCACATTTAGGAGCTGAGATTCACTGTTGGGTCTCGGTAAATAATTTACTGTTACCTCCATCTCAGGCATTACAAATATGACTGGGCCATTCACAGCATGTTGCCGTCCTTAGCAAATGGTATGTACAGTGCATTGCAAAAGTATTCATCCCCCTTGGCGTTTTTCCTATTTTGTTGCATTACAACCTGTAATTTAAAAGGATTTTTATTTGGATTTCATGTAATGGACATACACAAAATAGTCCAAATTGGTGAAGTGAAATGAAAAAAATAACTTGTTTCAAAAAAATTTATAACGGAAAAGTGGTGCGTGCATATGTATTCACCCCCTTTGCTTTGAAGCCCCTAAATAAGATCTGGTGCAATCAATTACCCTCAGAAGTCACATAATTAGTTAAATAAAGTCCACCTGTGTGCAATCTAAGTGTCACATGATCTCAGTATATATACACCTGTTCTGACAGGCCCCAGAGTCTGCAACACCACTAAGCAAGGGGCACCACCAAGCAAGCGGCACCATGAAGACCAAGGAGCTCTCCAAACAGGTCAGGGACAAAGTTGTGGAGAAGTACAGATCAGGGTTGGGTTATAAAAAAATATCAGAAACTTTGAACATCCCACGGAGCACCATTAAATCATTTATTCAAAAATGGGAAGAATTTTTGCACAACAAACCTGCCAAGAGAGGGCCACCCACCAAAACTCACGGACCAGGCAAGGAGGGCATTAATCAGAGAGGCAACAAAGAGACCAAAGATAACCCTGAAGGAGCTGCAAAGCTCCACAGCGGAGATTGGAGTATCTGTCCATAGGACCACTTTAAGCCGTACACTCCACAGAGCTGGGCTTTATGGAAGAGTGGCCAGAAAAAAGCCATTGCTTAAAGAAAAAAATAAGCAAACGCATTTGGTGTTCGCCAAAAGGCATTTGGTAGACTCCCCAAACATTTGGAAGAAGGTACTCTGGTCAGATGAGACAAAAATGTAGCTTTTTGGCCATCAAGGAAAACGCTATGTCTGGCGCAAACCCAACACCTCTCATCACCCTGAGAACGCCATCCCCACAGTGAAGCATGGTGGTGGCAGCATCATGCTGTGGGGATGTTTTTCATCGGCAGGGACTGGGAAACTGGTCAGAATTGAAGGAATGATGTATGGCCCTAAATACAGGGAAATTCTTGAGGGAAACCTGTTTCAGTCTTCCAGAGATTTGAGACTGGGACGGAGGTTCACCTTCCAGCAGGACAATGACCCTAAGCATACTGCTAAAGCAACACTCTAGTGGTTTAAGGGGAAACATTTAAATGTCTTGGAATGGCCTAGTCAAAGCCCAGACCTCAATCCAATTGAGAATCTGTGGTATGAGTTAAAGATTGCTGTACACCAGCGGAACCCATTCAACTTGAAGGAGCTGGAGCAGTTTTGCCTTGAAGAATGGGCAAAAATTACAGATGTGCCACGCTTATAGAGACATACCCCAAGAGACTTGCAGCTGTAATTGCTGTGAAGGGTGTCTCTACAAAGTATTGACTTTGGGGGGTGACTAGTTATGCAAGTTTTCTGTTTTTGTGTTTGTTTCACAATAAAAACTATTTTGCATCTTCAAAGTGGTAGACATGTTGTGTAAATCAAATGATACAAACCCCCCAAAAATCCATTTTAATTCCAGGTTGTAAGGCAACAAAATAGTAAAAATGCCAAGGGGTTGAATACTTTCACAAGCCACTGTACTTGGCAATGATTTGTCTCTCAAGTATATGGAGATCACTAAGTTCAGAGGGAATTGGAGACTATTGCAATTTATTGACCACAGAAATAGTAGGGATGCTTCCTCTCATCAGATTATCATAGCAGCTGTGACAGATCCACTTCTTTCTCCTCTCAGCATTGTTACATTGCTTGACATCTGTACATTCATCAGTGCAAACATTAACATAAATTCCTGTCAAGCAAGTGGAAAGCAGATCTGGATTTATTTGGTAGCGTGCACGGTTGCATGATTTTACTTGATTTGGAAACAGTGTCCTGTGGCAGACTGTGGGTCCATTTGTATCTTTAGTTTGAAAGAGGCTATGGCTGTCTGGATGAAGTGGTTTGTCATTGCAACTTTATGTCGTTGCTCTGGATTGTTTTGTCTTCTTAGGTGCCGTAAAAATATGTGTTGTCTGTATTTTCTTTGAATGTTTAGGGCACAGCACATCTTGTGAAGCATCCTAAAAGTGGGTTCACTTGCATATCTGTTCTTCGTACATTGTAAAATACGTTGTTTGTGACAGAGTCTGAAAGCTGGGTCATTTCGGCAACTATTTGCAAAGGTTTTCTTTTGTTTCAAGCGGAAGATGGGGTCACAAGCATACCGTGATGTCACATATTTTTTTTGGTTTGAATGAAAATGTGTCTTGAGAGTACATTAACATTTTAGTCATTTAGCAGACGCTCTTATCCAGAGCGACTTACAGTTAGTGAGTGCATACATATGTTATTTTTTTCATACTGGCCCCCCGTGGGAATCAAACCCACAACCCTGGCGTTGCAAACGCCATGCTCTACATCCCTGCCGGCCATTCCCTCCCCTATCCTGGACGACTTGTGCGCCGCCCCATGGGTCTCCCGTTCGCATCTGGCTACGACAGAGCCTGGATTCGAACCAGGATCTCTAGTGGCACAGCTAGCACTGCGATGCAGTGCCTTAGACCACTGCGCCACTCGGGAGTACTCTGATGTCATATAGTTATTTTGGTTTGAGCGGAAATCTATGTCTTGAGAGTATCATGATGTCACATTGTTCTTTTGGTTTGAGCAGAAATTTGTGTCTTGAGAGTACCGTGATGTCACATAGTTATTTTGCTTTGAGCGGAAATGTGTGTCTTGAGAGTACCGTGATGTCACATAGTTATTTTGCTTTGAGCGGAAATGTGTGTGTTGTGCATACTGTGATATCACGTGATTTTTTTTTTCCCTGTATGTGCTGTCAACAGAATATATTTGTCTTTGAATCTGTTTCTGTGACTCGTACTTTGGTTTGATTACTGTTTTCTTTTGCATGGCTTTCTGTCTTTTGGTTGCTCTGCTGTATGTTCAGTCTGCGCTGCATTTGGGATCAATTGCTCTGCACTCACGGAGCGCTCAAGTATGTCTGTGACAGTATCTGATTGTCTTTGTTTCTGACTCCTTTACTTGTTTTTGGTGTGAGGCATGGAGGGATCTTTTTCAGTTCTTTTTAGCAACACTTTCTGTCGTTGGACGGCTGTCTTTCTCTGTTGTTTGTTTAGCTTTCGGATTGATTGATCATCCATTTTCTGTGTACTCATTGAACATTCAATATTGTGTGACACAGAATCTGCTTGTTGAGCAGCATCTCCCATGGACATGGATCCAACAGGGCATTCAAGATAGCATGAGACTGTCTGCTTGTTAAGCATTATCATCTGTGATCATATTTACACTTTCGAATGAGACTGGCATGAATTCATATTGGCTATTTGCCCAGTACACCATGAGAAGTCTCTCAGTCATATCACTCAACTGTTTGAAAGTGAACATTACAGCAGTGCCACCATCATTTAGTTGGACCAATCCATGAGCTGTTCTTGAGTGAGGATCAAAGTAGCCGTATATTCCAGATCTATCCCTAAAAACAGCAATGCAGTTACCTTTCAGTGTAAGCAATGCATGGTTAACCCCTAATGACAAATAATGGAGTCTTTCCGGAAGTTTCACATTCCATGCCAACGGCTGCAGACGTTCTCAAGAATCCAACCTCTGAAGGAGATTTCAAGACAGTGTACCTATCTATGTTTGTTTCAACACTGTCTAAGAGCTCAGAAAAATTCAGGTAATTACTGACCAACAACTTCTCTCTTAATAGCTTATGCTCGACTTCAGTGTAAAAAGAATCACCCTTTTGTAGGATGTCATCAAGACAGTTCTATTTTTGTTTCATCAGACCAGAGGACATTTCTCCAAAAAGTATGATCTTTGTCCCCATGTGCAGTTGCAAACCGTAGTCTGCCTTTTTTTATGGCGGATTTGGAGCAGTGGCTTCTTCCTTGCTGAGCGGCCTTTCAGGTTTTGTCGATATAGGACTCGTTTTACTGTGGATATAGATACTTTTGTACCTGTTTCCTCCAGCATCTTCACAAGGTCCTTTGCTGTTGTTCTGGGATTGATTTGCACTTTTCGCACCAAAGTACATTCATCTCTAGGAGACAGAACGCGTCTCCTTCCTGAGCGGTATGACAGCTGCGTGGTCCCATGGTGTTTATACTTGCGTACTATTGTTTGTACAGATGAACGTGGTACCTTCAGTCATTTGGAAATTGCTCCCAAGGATGAACCAGACTTGTGGAGGTCTACAAAAAATTTTCTGAGGTCTTGGCTGATTTCTTTAGATTTTCCCATGATTTCAAGCAAAGAGGCACTGAGTTTGAAGGTAGGCCTTGAAATACATCCACAGGTACACCTCCACTTGACTCAAATTATGTCAATTAGCCTATCAGAAGCTTCTAAAGCATGACATAATTTTCTGGAAATTTCCAAGCTGTTTAAAGGCACAGTCAACTTAGTGTATGTAAACTTCTGACCCACTGGAATTGTGATAGTGAAATAATCTGTCTGTAAACAATTGTAAACAACCTGAAAAAAAAGAACAAAAGAGCTTATTCATCAAGCACATGCATTATCTCCCAAAAAATTTACATTTTGATTCAATTGCATTAGGTAATTTAAAGAGATGTGTTTAGTGATAAACTTGTGATGTAATGCAGTGCAACGCTGAAACAACTATACACAATGTTGAATGGGACATTCAAATATAAATTCCAACAAAAGAGACTCACTTCATAGGGTAGCTGGCTTTTCCAGAAAGTGTGGGGGTTTGGTGTTTTACCTCCTGTGAACAAACATAGCTTTTACTTAGCAATATTCATTTGACAATACAAAACACAGCAGCATTGAATTCAATTAGAGTTAAATAACAATGGTGAATGTACAGTATGTCAAACTACAATATGGTCATGATTTTCCAACAGCCATAAAAGGTTCACTGGACTGGTCTAGCAGAGTATGTGGCTAGTGTATCAAACTCCTGTGGTTTTAAGCCTCTAGCCTGCACTCTCTTTATGACATATATTATGTTCTGTACTCACAAGGCAGTGCACGCTCCCAACCTATAAGAGAAAAAGGGGATAAGACAAGATGCATTAACTTAGTGTTTTGATAATCAGGCCATTCAGTAACCGTCAACTTTCTCTAAATTATTGAGGGTTTTAACCATGTGTCAAGAATCAATGGTTGTATATATTAAAACATGTAGGCTATGTGCCAACTGAAGATTGCAGCTTCTAATAGAATAAAACTAAATCCTGACCCCAGTACACAATGAAATACAAGAACATGTCTTGCTGGCATACACAATACAATTTCTGCAGAATGGTCTGTTGGGAAGGAGAAAGACTATACTGGACTTTTCAAACTGGAATAAGCAAAGACGTAACAGATACAGTACATATATGAATGGGTGTTTGCAGTTTTGGGACTATTCTATTGGTCCACTAAAGTATGAAATGATTTCAAATAGTATTTCAGCCCAGGTGTATGTGTAGGTACATGTAGTGGTACTCTAAGAAGTAAGAAGGAACGGAGATACTCATGTTGCAGGGGTGGGTAGGTACCAAGGTGTAGCACTGCCTAGTTTACCAGAGAGAGCGAGAGAGAAGTAGAGAATAATGTCAGCAAATGCCTCTCAACTGTAACAAAGACCTGTTGGGTGTCTTTTTTGTTAGGGAAATCATGTTAGGATGTGGTATTCACTGTATTCATTCCTACAGTGTATAGTGAGGTGATATCTTTTGTGATTCTGTTTTCACAGAAAAAATTGGTCGCTTAGGGGCATGTCACTTCCATGTAATGCCGTGAGATGCCGTGAGTGCACCCTGCTGGTCAAAGGTGAGCGATTAACTCTTTACGAATCAGGTGGATCTTTTCAAATCAAATCAAATCAAATGTATTTGTCACATACACGTGTTTAGCAGATGTTATTGCGGGTGTAGCGAAGTGCTTGTGCTTCTAGCTCAGACAGTGCAGTAATATCTAACAAGTAATATATAACAATTTTACAACATATACCCAATACACACAAATCTAGTAAGGAATGGAATGTAAGAATATATACATATGTGGACAAGCAATGACAGAGCGGCAAGGACTAAGATACAGCAGAATATTATAGAATAGAATACAGTATATACATGAGATGAGTAGTGCAAGATATGTAAACATTATTAAAGTGACTAGTGTTCCATTTCTTAAAGTGGCCAGTGATTTCAATAGGCAGCAGCAGCCTCTAATGTGCTAGTGATGGCTATTTAACAGTCTGATGGCCTTGAGATAGAAACTGTTGTTCATGCTCTCGGTCCCAGCTTTGATGCACCTGTACTGACCTCGCCTTCTGGATGATAGCGGGGTGAACAGGCAGTGGCTCGGGTGGTTGATGCCCTTCATGATCTTTTTGGGCTTCCTGTGACATCGGGTGATGTAGGTGTCTTGGAGGGCGGGTAGTTTGCCCCCGGTAATGCGTTTGGCAGACCGCACCACCCTCTGGAGAGCCCTGCGGTTGCGGGCGGTGCAGTTGCTGTACCAGCCAGTGATACAGCTCGACAGGATGCTCTCAATTGTGCATCTGTAAAGGTTTGTGAGGTTTTAGGTGCCAAGACGAATTGATTCAGCCTCCTGAGGTTGAAGAGGCTCTGTTGCGCCTTCTTCACCACACTGTGTGCGTGGGTGGACCATTTCAGTTTGCCAGTGATGAGTACGCCAAGGAACTTGAAGCTTTCCCCCTTCTCCACTGCGGTCCTGTCGATGTGGATAGGGGGGTGCACCCTCTATGTTTCCTGAAGTCCACGATCATCTCCTTTGTTTTGTTGATAATGACTGAGAGGTTATTTTCCAGGCACCACACTCCCAGAGCCCTCACCTCCTCCCTGTAGGCGGTCTCGTCATTGTTGGTAATCAAGCCTACTACTGTTGTGTCGTCTGCAAACTTGATGATTGAGTTGGAGGCGTGCTTGGCCACATAGTCATGGGTGAACAGGGAGTACAGGAGGGGGCTGAGCACGCACCCTTGTGGGGCCCCAGTGTTGAGGATCAGCGAAGTGGAGATGTTGTTTCCTACCTTCACCACCTGGGGGCGGCCCGTCAGGAAGTCCAGGACCCAGTTGCACATGGCGGGGTTCAGACCCAGGGCCTTGAGCTTAATGATGAGCTTGGAGGGTACTATGGTGTTGAATGCTGAGCTATAGTCAATGAACAGCATTCTTACATAGGTATCCCTCTTGTCCAGATGGGATGGGGCAGTGTGATGGCGAATGCGTTGTCTGTTGATCTACTGGGGCGATAAGCAAATTTAAGTGGGTCTAGGGTGACAGGTAAGGTAGAGGTGATATGATAATTGACTAGTCTCTCAAAGCACTTCATGATGACAGAGGTGAGTGCTACGGGGCGATAGTCATTTAGTTCAGTTACCTTTGCTTTCTTGGGTACAGGAACAATGGTGGCCATCTTGAAGCACGTGGGAACAGTAGACTGGGAAAGGGAGAGATTGAATTTGTCCGTAAACACACATTTTACATTACATTTACATTTTAGTCATTTAGCAGACGCTCTTATCCAGAGCGACTTACAGTTAGTGAGTGCATACATTATTTTCTTTCATACCCCCTGTGGGAATCGAACCCACAACCGTGGCGTTGCAAACGCCATGCTCTATCAACTGAGCTACATCCCTGTCGGCCATTCCCTCCCCTACCCTGGACGACGCTGGGCCAATTGCGCGCCTCCCCATGGGTTACCCGGTCGCGGCCGGCTACGACAGAGCCTGGATTCGAACCAGGATCTCTAGTGGCACTGCGCCACTCAGGAGGCTGGTCTGCGCATGAAGGAGCTGGAGCAGTTTTGCCTTGAAGAATGGGCAAAAATCCCAGTGGCTAGATGTGCCAAGCTTATAGAGACACACCCCAAGAGACTTGTAGCTGTAATTGCTGCAAAAGGTGGCTCTACAAAGTATTGACTTTGGGCGGGTGAATAGTTATGCATGCTCAAGTTTTCAGTTTTTTTGTCTTATTTCTTGTTTGTTTCACAAGAAAAAATATTTTGCATCTTCAAAGTGGTAGGCATGTTGTGTAAATCAAATGATACAACCCCCCCCAAAAAATCAATTTTAATTACAGGTTGTAAGGCCACAAAATAGGAAAAATGCCACGGGGGGTGAATACTTTCGCAAGCTACTGTATCTACTACTCTCACTTCTCCTCCCCCTTGACCCATCTTCCTCTACTTTCTTCACTGCCTAAGCATATGACAACTTCTTACTTACTCTTACCCTGGAAACCTCAACCTGCCTCTCTCGCACAGGACATTTCTGATCCCCAGCCCAATGGGCACCCCTACAATTAGCACATACCACTACTTTCCCCAATGCTACACATTCCTTTGTCTCATGCCCTTCTGCACACTTCTCACACCTTGGAACCTCCCTCCTACACACTGCTGCCACATGCCCATAAGTTTGACACCTGTAACATTGTAATGTATTCAGCACATAATCTCGTACAGGATATCTTACATATCCTAACTTCACTTTGTCAGGCAAAGACTCAACTTCAAAACTCAAAAGAACAGACAATGACTTCTGTTTCCCCAGTCTCGCCACCCTGTTTGCATTGCACCAAACGACGAGCATCACAAACACTGGGAATCTTCCCCTTCAGTTGGTGAACTTTTACATTTATTGCTACCCCAGTAATCACTCCTTTCAATGACGCCCTTTTCTTGAGAGCAAAACTATTCACAATTCTTTCCCCCATTTGTTTAACTCTGAGCACCTTCTCCCTCTGACCAACAAAAAAACAAACAATTATCACTAGCCCACTTCTGGTTACCTTCTGGGTTCCACTATACCCAATGCTTTTTTCACCCATCCTGAAACCACAAATGGATCAGCCAAAAGGCAAGGGTCCACTTTTTCCAAAAACGTCATTCCTACTGTCACAGACTCATCTTTATCCTGACACTCTGTGCAAGCCTCGGGCTCCGAGTACTTCACCAGACCTACAGTGAGGGAAAAAAGTATTTGATCCCTTGCTGATTTTGTACGTTTTGCCACAGACAAATAAATTATCAGTCTGTAATTTTAATGGTAGGTTAATTTGAACAGTGAGAGACAGAATAACAACAACAAAAAATCCAGAAAAACGCATGTCAAAAATGTAATACATTGATTTGCATTTTAATGAGGAAAATAAGAATTTGACCCCCTCTCAATCGGAAAGCTTTCTGGCTCCCAAGTGTCTTTTATACAGGTAACGAGCTAAGATTAGGAGCACACTCTTAAAGGGAGTGCTCCTAATCTCAGCTTGTTACCTGTATAAAAGACACCTGTTCACAGAAGCAAACAATCAATCAGATTCCAAACTCTCCACCATGGCCAAGACCAAAGAGCTCTCCAAGGATGTCAGGGACAAGATTGTAGACCTACACAAGGCTGGAATGGGCTACAAGACCAGCGCCAAGCAGCTTGGTGCGAATATTCGCAAATGGGAGAAACACAAAAGGCCTGTCAATCTCCCTCGGCCTGAGGCTCCATGCAAGATCTCACCTCGTGGAGTTGCAATGATCATGAGAACGGTGAGGAATCAGCCCAGAACTACACGGGAGGATCTTGTCAATGATCTCAAGGCAGCTGGTACCATAGTCACCAAGAAAACAATTGGTAACACACTACGCCGTGCAAGGTCCCCCTGCTCAAGAAAGCACATATACAGGCCCATCTGAAGTTTGCCAATGAACATCTGAATGATTCAGAGGAGAACTGGGTGAAAGTGTTGTGGTCAGATGAGACCAAAATCGAGCTCTTTGGCATCAACTCAACTCGCCATGTTTGGAGGAGGAGGAATGCTGCCTATGACCCCAAGAACACCATACCCACCGTCAAACATGGAGGTGGAAACATCATGCTTTGGGGGTGTTTTTCTGCTAAGGGGACAGGACAATTTCACCGCATCAAAGGGACGATGGACGGAGCCATGTACCGTCAAATCTTGTGTGAGAACTTCCTTCCCTCAGCCAGGGCATTGAAAATGGGTCGTGGATGGGTATTCCAGCATGACAATGTCCCAAAACACACGGCCAAGGCAACAAAGGAATGGCTCAAGAAGAAGCACATTAAGGTCCTGGAGTGGCCTAGCCAGTCTCCAGATTTCAATCCCATAGAACATCTGTGGAGGGAGCTGAAGGTTCGAGTTGAAAAAATGTTAGGCTCAAAACCTTAATGACTTGGAGAAGATCTACAAAGAGGAGTAGGACAAAATCCCTCCTGAGATGTGTGCAAACCTGGTGGCCAACTACAAGAAACGTCTGACCTCTGTGATTGCCAACAAGGGTTTTGCAACCAAGTACTAAGTCATGTTTTGCAGAGGGGTTAAATACTTATTTCCCTCATTAAAATGCAAATCAATTTATAACATTTTTGACATGCGTTTTTCTGGATTTTTTTGTTGTTATTCTGTCTCTCACTGTTCAAATAAACCTACCATAAAAATTATAGACTGTTCATGTATTTTATTTGTTATTTTTATTTTTTTTTCATATTTTTTCTTTAAAAAATTTTTTTTATAAAAAAACAAATTATTTTTATTTTATTTATTATTATTATTATTATTATTATTTTTATTTTTTATATATATATTCCCCTTTATTACTTTTCAACCCCACCATCCTTTCCCTACTTGGAGTAAATTAGTGAACAACAACGCCCAGGCCTCTACTTCCGGTCTATACTTACTATCTACACCTTATGGACAGAGTTAATTTTACAATAATTCTATATCTATATATATACATACACACATATCTATATATATATATATATATATATATATATATATATATATATATATATACATACACACATATTTATTTATTTTTTTGCTCCTGAATTTCTTCTACTCTCAACCTCTCCGATCATTTTCATGATGTCCATCCGGTTTGCTTCCAAATGCCATATCTTTCTAACTGTGCTCTTTCCCAAAAGCTCCCAACATACAACCTATATACTTATTATGGACACAGTATGCTTACATTATTAGCTATCTTTGTTATTATTTGTTGTTATTTGTTATTAGTCCCATCCTTCAACTCTATTCAATACCTCCCATCTATCTCTTAACACCATCCATATAGGATTTCTATTTGCCATATATAGTTCAACCATACTGTGATGCTTTACAAAAGCTCTGAACCTTTCCATCCTCATTGCCTCTACAGATTGCGAACTAAAAATAAACATTTTTGCTAAAAGTATTATTATATTATTGATCGATTGACTATGACTTCTCAGATCACCCAGTAATGCTATCTGCAAGGTTAGTTCCAGGTAAATATTGCAATCCTTTAGCCATTCCTGGACCTGTGTCCAAAAACAAGCTACAAATGGACAGAACCAAAACAAATGATCTAATGATTCTATCTTTTCACAGCAAAATCTGCAGAGCTGGGAAGATTGTATCCCCCATATAAATACCATTCTATTGGTAGCAAGAATTTTATATAATAATTTAAATTGAAAGATTCTAATTTTTGAATCCGGTGTCGTTTTGCGTGTCAGTTCATAAACACTATGCCATGGGATCGGTACGTCAAAGATCTCTTCCCAACTATTTTGCAATCTATATGGGACTGCTGTCAATCCTTTGGTCCTTAAGTGAAACTGATATACTTTTTTATTTATCACAGTTTTCCTTAACCAATTATGTTCTTTAATGCAAGGCCGACAGACAAGTTCCTTACTTTCTCCCCCTTCAACTTTCCTCTTCCACTTTTGCGGTAAGGCTGCAATTATTTGGTTGTAATTTTGGGTAGAGCAGACATTTCCATATGTTTTTGTTAGCTGCATGTGCGACATAACTCCACCAGTCCTACCGATGATATCATTTACGAAGATTATACCTTTTTTAAACATTCTGTCAAAAAATAAAGGTTTTTTGTCAATTAGTATATTTGAATTTAACCACAATATTTGTTGCATTATTTGTTCTGTCGTTTCTGGAGGATTAAATTGAAATTGCAACCAACTTTCTATGGCTTGTTTTAGAAATAGTGACATTTGGGAGATTATTTCCTTTTCAAATAACTGAAAGTGAGAGGTTGTAATCTGAATAAAGGGAAAAAGGCCTTTCTTGAACAGTGGGTGAGACAATCTTACTAATTTGCTTGAGAACCAGTTCGGATTTAAGTATAACTTTTGGATGACTGAAGATTTTAGTGATAGGTCTAATGCTTTAATATTTAATAATTTCTGTCCTCCGAATTCATATTCATTATATAAATATGCTCTTTTAATTTTGTCTGGCTTGCCGTTCCAAATAAAATTGAATATTTTTTTCTCATATAATTTAAAAAACTGTTTGCTAGGCGTAGGCAAGACCATAAGCAAATAGGTAAACTGGGATAATACTAAAGAGTTAATTAGGGTGATTTTCCCACAAATTGACAGGTATTTTCCTTTCCATGGTAGTAAGATCTTATCTATTTTTGCTAACTTTCTATTAAAATTTATTGAAGTGAGATCATTTATTTCCTTTGGGATATGTATTCCGAGTATATCCACATCACCATCAGACCATTTTATTGGTAAACTACATGGTAAATTAAAAATTGTATTTTTTAGTGATCCAATACGTAATATAGTACATTTGTCATAATTTGGTTTTAATCCAGAGAGGTTAGAAAATGTATATAGATCCTCTATGAGGCTGTGGAGGGATTCTAGTTGTGGATCTAAAAGAAAACATGAATCATCTGCGTAGAATGACACCTTTGTTTTTAAGCCCTGTATTTCTAATCCTCTGATATTATTATTGGATCTGATTTTAATAGCTAACATCTCGATGGCCACAATAAATAGATATGCCGATAGTGGACAACCTTGTTTCACTCCTCTTGACAGTTTGAAACTTTCTGAGAAATAGCCATTATTTACTATTTTACACCTAGGGTTACTATACATGATTTTGACCCATTTTATAAGAGATTCTCCAAAATTGAAATGCTCCAGGCATTTATATATAAATTCCAGTCGAACTTTATCAAATGCCTTTTCGAAGTCTGCTATGAATAGCAGGCCTGGTTTCCCATATTTTCCATAGTGTTCTATTGTTTCCAATACTTGCCATATATTATCTCCAATGTATCTTCCATGTAAAAAACCTGTCTGATTAGAATGAATAATATCCGACAATACCTTTTTAATTCTATGCGCTATACATTTTGCTAGGATTTTTGCATCACAACACTGAAGTGTAAGATGCCTCCAATTTTGTAAATGGACTGGATCTTTATATTTTCCACTTGTATCCTGTTTCAGTAATAATGAGATCAGACCTTCTTCTTGAGTGTCAGATAATCTACCATTTACATAGGAGTGGTTAAAACATGCTAATAACGGTCCTCTTAGTATATCAAAAAAGGTTTGGTATACCTCGATTGGTATGCCATCCAACCCTGGAGTTTTCCCGGACTTAAAGTCTTTAATTGCATCCAGAAGTTCCTCCTCTGTAATTTCACCTTCACCTGAGTCTTTCTGTGTGGCTGTTAATTTGACATTATCAATAGGAAAAAAATCTCTACAATTAGCTTCAGTTAGAGGAGATGGAGGCGACTGAAAAGAAAACATATGCTTAAAATACTTTGTTTCTTCCTTCAAAATATCATTAGGTGAATTATGGGTGACTCCGTCAATTGTAACCAGTTTCATTAAGTTCTTTTTGGTAGCATTCCTATGTTGAAGATTAAAAAAGAATTTTGTGCATTTTTCCCCATATTCCATCCAGTTTGCTTTATTTTTATAATATATTACACTTGATCTTTCTTGAATAAGTTTTTCCATTTCTTTTTGTTTTTCCTCTAATTTAATCTGAGCCTCTATGTTACAGTTTTTATTGCCATCTATCTGTTCTGTTAGACTTTCTATTTCCTTTCTTAGTATAAACTCTTTTGACCTAAATTGCTTTTGTTTTCGAGATGAGTACTGAATTGCATGGCCTCTAAAGGCACATTTAAAGGTGTCCCATACAATAAGGGGATTCGCTGTACCTATGTTATGTTGGAAAAAGTCAGTTATAAATTCCTTTGTTCTAATTATAAATAAATTATCATCTAATAGGCTTTGATTAAATTTCCAATATCCTCGCCCACGTGGAAATTCAGTCAGAGTAATGTATATGCCTATTATATGATGGTCCGACCGCATTCTGTCCCCTATCAACACTTTTTTTACTTTTGGTGCCAACGAGAATGAGATAAGAAAGAAGTCAAGACGACTAGCTTGATTCAGTCTCCGCCCTGTATATCTCACTAGATCAGCATATTTAAGCCTCCATATATCTACTAGTTCTAATGTATCCATGACATTCACAATTTCCTTAAGAGCATGTGGGTGATTGTTTGTGGTGTGATTTCCTTTTCGGTCCATTGAGCTATTTAAAACAGTATTATAATCCCCCACCATAATAATATTGTCTTGAGTTGCTTGCAGGCTTGATAATTTATTATATATATTGTCAAAGAATTGTGGATCATCATTATTTGGTCCGTAAAGGTTAATGAGCCATATCTGTTTATGGTCCAATACCATATTTAAAATAATCCATCTACCTTGCGTATCTATTTGGACAATTTGCACATTCGGATCGAAATTACTATTAATTAATATCATCACCCCTTTTGAATTTCTTTGCCCATGGGAGAAGTATATTTCCCCCCCCCCCATTCTTTTTTCCACGCTACTTCATCTCAAATTGTTGAATGAGTTTCCTGTATACAATAGATATTATATTCCTTCTCTTTGAGCCATGTAAATATTGTTCTTCTTTTGTTATTATCAGCTAAGCCATTACAATTATAACTGGCTATACTTATTTCACCATACACCATAATGAGATACAAGTTTCAAGTCTATTTATCATTGTATTTGTTTGTAAATTTACCAATAAAAAATAGCGTAATGATTGAGTGTCCATATAGCTGTACCGTGATATTTGCATTGCTACGGAGTAACCCTTCAATTGTTCTCCACTAATTCCCCCGCTAAAGCCCCTCCCCATCCCAAGTTGAGCCGTCATCCCAGTGATCAGCATCCCCCCCACGTCCCTCCGTATCCCTAAGGCCCCGAGAGGCCAGGACCCATCCATCGAAAACAGCACACAGTGCCACCCACAAAACAGAAGCAGGTTAACCGCCAAAAGCATTTCCAATGCTTTCACCTCTATATATATATATCTATATAACTATTATTATTTTTTTTATTATGCATATCCTATTTTCCATCATTATCAATTAATATGCGTAATAATGTCGGCAGTTCACGCATAGGATTCTAACATATAACCAGGATTGCCATTGTATTACATTTAATTCATTGACAAGCAATTATTATCCTAGCAAATAATTCCCGCGGTCCATCCCATACCCCCCCCCCAACAGATGCCAGACCAGCACACACGCACATACTCACATACTCCAACACACTCAACCCCCCTCCTCCACAATCCATCATAAAATCCGATACTCAACGGCTGTTATATCCCAGAGCCCAACTCGAGAAATAACTTGATCTACGAGTGCACATACAGTTAAAGCTGATTGAGAAAGCATGCAAATTGAGCAGAAATTGACAACAATGTGAGATTTGATTAATCTACTTAATCTATGTCAAGTCCTAGGTGATGGAGATCAGATCCACCCTCTTCACCTGAGACACAAACACTCTGATCCCCTGTTGTAACCATTTTCCAAAGCATCTCCATGCGGTCAGACCTTTGATTATTTTGTGCCACCTGGGCCACAATGATAAACCCCCTCTCTGATTGTCCGAGTGTGACCCCCTCCCCATGGGTTACTGCAGCCAGTGTTGCCAGCACTGCCACTACCTGGGTGGGCGTACCCCACCGGAATCCCCACCGGCTAGGTAAAAGGTCGTCAAGGTTCTCATTAGCAGCTTTGAGAATTTCCTTGTATATTATGCTCTCCCATCAGGGGGCTCTGGCTTTGTAGGACCAACCCTGCCAGGCAGGCTCAGAATCTTGAGGGGGCGGTGCTGCTCAAGTAGGTCTCTGACCGCATTTATTTCTCTATTTAGGCTGCATATTCACAGCAGGTCCATAAAATAGATGGGAACTTCTCTTTGGTGTATGGGTCGCTCAGGTGGGTGTCCAGGTTATAGGGTTAGGGATCTTTCCATCATGATAGGACAATGAATAATTAGATTAGATGTATACTATATTTAAAAATGTATATCCCTCATCTACACAAAATTGAAAGCTCTCTCTCTCTCACTACCCCTGTTCATAGACCCCCGGTCGGCTCTGGGATATGCAACCATTTCCCCTCTCACTCACTTAACGCCGTACCTTTTCAAACACAAAAATGCACACCACATGGTTGACTGCGGAAGAAATGGGCCGAGCGTGCAAACGCACCCGCATCCACATCTGCTGCAAGGGGGAAAGGACGCCAGAGAGAACACAGGACCAACCACAACAACCATCCGCCAAAACAACAACCTCCCGCCAAAAAATCCATGTTCTAATTATTTGTATATAAAGATGTATTATTCTGCTTGTTATATCGTTTTATCCATTTATAAAATACTATACTTACTATAAATATTATTTAATATTACAATCCCTATCATTGCTAGTATCAGGTGCTCCAATATTTGACTCCTCCATTACAACTTTTAGAATAGCCATGGAGTAGTCTTTGTGTCTCTGAACATTTGGTTGTCAATATATAATTTATCCACCACTAGTGCAACACGTTTCCCTTTTAATCTGTTTTCCTTGAAGATTGGATACAGAACTTTGCGCCTTTCTACAATCTCCTTCGGGAACTGATCATTCATGCCTATTTTCGTGCCAGCAAGTCTTTTTCCCAGGCTTTTCACCATAGCTTTGTCCTTAAAAAAAGCAAATTTGGCAACGATTGGGCGCTCATATTTCTGTCCTCTTTTTCCGAAACGATGTACACGTTCGAGTTGGATTTTATCGACAGCCTCGAGTGGGATTTGTAGCGCTGTATGCAGGAAGTCCTTCATAATATTCTCTGTTATTTCTCCCTCCTTTTCCTGAATACCCGTAAGTACTAGATTTTCCCTCATCGACCTAGTTTGGATGTCTAGTAAGGCTTCTCTCAGAAGATTGTTCTCCTTTTTTAATTCCCTAACGTCCGTTTCCATTTTAGAGACTGTCACTTTTATTTCTTTGGTTTCTTTCTCCATTACCAAAGCTTTTTCGTCACTCATTTGAAGACTCGCTTTCAACTCTTTTACGTCTTTACTGACCAGTTCTAATATGCCCAATTTGTCATTTATCGACTTCAACAGGTCGCTTTCCACACTTACCATACCTAGTGGTGAAAAGCATACATCATCTGTATCTGTCGATGAGTCGCGTTTTCTTTTGGGGATCGGCTCTCCACGCTTGTCTTCAGTCATGTTTGGGTGTTGCTTGTTGTAGTAATATTTGTCTATATATTTCTCTAGCCTTATGATCTTATTTATGTTATTATCCAGATTGAATTATATTAACTGCGAATATATGAAATGCTAATATTTAGTCTAACTTACTGATTTTGAATATTATGTTTTTATCTTGAGGTGTTTTGTACCGATTTCTATTCAATACGCCATCTTGTTTACGCGCCTTAGACTGATCATGTCTTTGTCAGTGGGAAAACGTACAAAAACAGCAAGGGATCAAGTTATTTTTTCCCTCACTGTACCACCTCCGATACTTCACCCTCATTCACTTCCATTTCTCCTCCTGTCTTCAGCTCACTTTGCTTACATTTTCTACCATTCTTCTTTAACAAACCTTCTCCCCTTTTCCCGCAATTTTTTACAGACTCAAGCTCACAGTCTTCCTCCCTCTCTCTCTTAGACCTCCTCTGCCTCTCTTTTTCTCTCCATTCCTCCTCCGACATCGAAGTTCGTCTCGTTATGATAATACTGCACTTCTCTTGACATCTGTTTCTTGCTTACTCACGGGACACCATTTACGAGGCTCTATCCGCCTCCTCTGTCCGACCACCACGCATTAATTGTGCTGACCTCTGCTTCTTCTCCGTAGAGATTTAACTTCTTCTTCAGTGGGATTTATCGGCGGTTGGCATCCAACGTTATGGTGCATTACCGCCACCTACTTTACTGGAGTGTGGGCCAGAGACAGGGAGAAACTAGATCCTACCTGCCAGCCCCGTTGCTCTTAAAAAAGATAACAAAATATTTGAGACTATATCTAATGACGTTCTACTCAATATACTCTTTAAACTAATTTCCTGTATCCCCTTCTCCCTCTTACTAGATCTCATCCTCTCTCTTTCCCTCTGATACTGCCCACACTGTTGCAGAGATGGCAGGAGCAGTGGAATAGAGATAATAAGGGAAGGCATTTATTTCAAGTACAGAGGAAAGTCGGGGACGGGAGGACAGCAGGAAGGGACAGAAGTGAGGAGGCTATTTTTACAAGATTAAGGGTGGGACACAGCCAGTTGAAGACATTAAATGTGATAGGAAAGCGTCCAACAGGAAAGTGTGTTATATCAGTATTTTTGCCTCTGCCTTGCTCATTGAAACTTCAACATCAACATCCCCACTACTAAGTGCTTGTTTAGCGAGTTCATCTACTGCCTCGTTCCCCTCCACCCCCACATGGGCTGGGACCCAAGTAAATCTTATCTGTATACCCATCTGTTTAATCATGCCATGGGTTTGTGATGAGATTTAACGGTGGTTGGTATCCAATAAATGTTGCATTACCACCACCTATTAGACCGGATAAAACTCCCTTATAGAAATCAACAAATACCCTACTCTCTGACCCTACACTCACAAAAAATCCCACCACCCTACTCCACTATTTACATCTATTTAATCCTACCTCAGGCCAACAGCCTGAAAGTAGGGGACACCACCACTTAACACACCCTGTAACTCTTCTGACGTCAAGTCTCGCACACCCAAATACCTCTCGGCAGCTGCCACCACAACCTCAATTTTCTGAAATTTACGTTCCATCCCTGCAGTACAGTTGATGACCATTGATATAAATGCGGTTTGTTTTTGTGTGGTTGTGGTCATTTGTTTGGTCAGTAGTTGTGGTCAGTAGTTGTGTGGTTGTGGTCTGTAGTTGTGTCGTTCAGTTGTTGTGTGGTCAATATTTGTGTTGTTGTGGTCAGTAATTCTGGTCACACTCTTCACTCTCCTCCAAATTTTTGCCCTCTGTGTCTGTGAGTATCATAGCAACTGCACCGTTTTGGCATCTCAATGATGACACAGAGAGCTGTTGCTAAAAAGAGAGCAGTCGATGGATTACTAAATCGGCTCTAGTTACAGATTGGTGGACGCTATTCCAAGTCCGTTTTCGGTTTTGACAAGCAGAGAAATAGGGGAAGATGTGATACCTTGTCATATATTTTTCTAACTTGTTGGGTTAGTAGTCAAAATGGCAGTTGTTTGGAAAATAATTAATCTGCTAGCTTCTGACATGATTTACAGCAGCTAGAAAGAGAGCAGGCGATGGGTTACTAAAACAGCTCTAGTTACAGATTGGTACATTTACATTTAAGTCATTTAGCAGACGTTCTTATTCAGAGCGACTTACAGTTAGTGAGTGCATACATTATTTTTTTTATTTTTCATACTGGCCCCCCGTGGGAATCGAACACACAACCCTGGCGTTGCAAACGCCATGCTCTATCAACTGAGCTACATCCCTGCCGGCCATTCCCTCCCCTACCCTGGGCCAATTGTGCGCCGCCCCGTGGGTCTCCCGGTCACGGCCGGCTACGACAGAGCCTGGATATGAACCAGGATCTCTAGTGGCACAGCTGTGATGCAGAGCCTTAGACCACTGCACCACTCGGGAGGCCATCATTTAGCAGACGCTCTTATCCAGAGCGACTTACAAATTGGTGCATTCACCTTATAGCCAGTGGGATAACCACTTTACAATATATACAGTGGGGAGAACAAGCATTTGATACACTACCGATTTTGCAGATTTCCCTACTTACAAAGCATGTAGAGGTCTGTAATTTTTATCATAGGTACACTTCAACTGTGAGAGACAGAAAATCACATTGTATCAACTTTTAAGTAATTAATTTGCATTTCATTGCATGACATAAGTATTTGATACATCAGAAAAGCAGAACTTATTATTTGGTACAGAAACCTTTGTTTACAATTACAGAGATCATACGTTTCCTGTAGGTTTTGACCAGGTTTGCACACACTGCAGCAGGGATTTTGGCCCACTCCTCCATACAGACCTTCTCCAGATTATTCAGGTTTCGGGGCTGTCGCTGGACAATACGGACTTTCAGCTCCCTCCAAAGATTTTCTATTGGGTTCAGGTCTGGAGACTGGCTAGGCCACTCCAGGACCTTGATATGCTTCTTAAGGAGCCACTCCTTAGTTGCCCTGGCTGTGTGTTTCGGGTCGTTGTCATGCTGGAAGACCCAGCCACGACGCATCTTCAATGCTCTTACTGAGGGAAGGAGGTTGTTGGCCAAGATCTCGCGATATATGGCCCCATCCATCCTCCTCTCAATACGGTGCAATCGTCCTGTCCCTTTTGAAGAAAAGCATCCCCAAAGAATTATGTTTCCACCTCCATGCTTCACGGTTGGGATGGTGTTCTTGGGGTTGTACTCATCCTTCTTCTTCCTCCAAACACGGCGAGTGGAGTTTAGACCAAAAAGCTATATTTTTGTCTCATCAGACCACATGACCTTCTCCCATTCCTCCTCTGGATCATCCAGATGGTCATTGGCAAACTTCAGACGGGCCTGAACATGCGCTGGCTTGAGCAGGGGGACCTTGTGTGCACTGCAGGATTGTAATCCATGACGGCGTAATGTGTTACTAATGGTTTTCTTTGAGACTGTGGTCCCAGCTCTCTTCAGGTCATTGACCAGGTCCTGCCGTGTAGTTCTGGGCTGATCCCTCACCTTCCTCATGATCATTGATGCCCCACGAGGTGAGATCTTGCATGGAGCCCCAGACCGAAGGTGATTGACCGTCATCTTGAACTTCTTCCATTTTCTAATAATTGCGCCAACAGTTTTTGCCTTCTCACCAAGCTGCTTGCCTATTGTCCTGTAGCCCATCCCAGCCTTGTGCAGGTCTACAATTTTATCCCTGATGTCCTTACACAGCTCTCTGGTCTTGGCCATTGTGGAGAGGTTGGAGTCTGTTTGATTGAGTGTGTGGACTGTCAGAGCGGGCGTAGGTGTGGTGTGGGAATCAGATGCAGGATGCAGATGCTAGTCCAAAATACTTTAATAAAGTCCACAGAATGAACGGCAACAACCAGAGCCGGAGGCACAAGAAAAATAACGCACTCAGCGTATAAAATACAAAACACGCACAACAGTGCGGACTCTCTACCTAAAACAGAAATAGAGAGCAAACTGACTGGAAACACCTGCAGACACGGAACAACTACACACAACCACAAGACAGAAACAACGAGAACTTAAAGGACACATAATCAAGACAAAATGAGAAACAGGTGTACCAAAACAGACCAAACCAAACACACACAGAAACAATGAACGGTGGCAGCTAGTACTCCGGGGACGACGACCGCCGAAGCCTGCCCGAACAAGGAGAAGGAGCAGCCTCGGCAGAAACCGTGACATGGACAGGTGTCATTTATACAGGTAACGAGTTCAAACAGGTGCAGTTAATACAGGTAATGAGTGGGGAACAGGAGGGCTTCTCAAAGAAAAACTAACAGGTCTGTGAGAGCCGGAATTCTTACTGATTGGTAGGTGATCAAATACTTATGTCATGCAATTACTTAAATATCATACAATGTGATTTTCTGGATTTTTATTTTAGATTCCATCTCTCACAGTTGAAGTGTACCTATGATAAAAATTACAGACCTCTACAGGCTTTGTAAGTAGGAAAACCTGCAAAACCGGCAGTGTATCAAATACTTGTTTTCCCCACTGTATGTATATATATATATATATATATATATATATATATATATATATATATATATATATATATATCCCTCCTATTATGTTGTGGGTCAATTTGACCCGTTTCCACTTTTGCGTTGTCTAAAATACTAGTTAACCACTCTTTTTCGCCATGAAATTACATGACTTTTCCTCATTTAGGGTCATGAACCTAACTGCAAAATGTGGACACACTGATGTGTTGTGGAATGTCTGTGTACATTTTGTATACAAACATGATGTTGTGGGTCATTTTGACCCGGAGGCTTTCATGTGTATATATATTTGCACAGGTGCAAAACAAAAAAGTGTCTTTGATTTATTTTGTTTTGACTGGTCCTGGTTGCACTTTTAGAATTGTGTTTGGGTTAAAAAGGGCTTTCCCAAGCTTCTCCTCAGTGTGAGAGCAGCAGGTCCCTGACACAGACACTCAAAAATGAGCTCCAAAAGATTTTCAATCAATGAAGTCTTATCACAAATTCTGGACTGTGACAGTGAAAAAGAAGAAGAGGTTTCAGAGACAGAGGATATTTCAGAGATAGAGGACAATGCTGTTGATGATCCAGATTTTGTCTTCATTGAAGAGGATTCAGAGGAGGAGTCTGCCGTACCATCCCCTACATCAGATGAGAGACAGAGCATGCAACAAGCATCATCAAGAGAAGAGAAGACATGGAAGTCTAAAGATGGTCATATTGAATGGTCACCGTCACCACAACGAGGTCAAGGTAGACTCTCAGCTTCCAATGTAATAAAAATGGTTCCAGGACCTACACGATTTGCTGTCACTCGAGTCCATGACATACAATCAGCTTTTGAGCTCTTTTTACCCCAAGCAATAGAGAAGATTGTTCTGGACATGACCAACTTGGAGGGGAGCCGTGTGTTTCAAGAGAACTGGAAGCCACTGGATCGGATTGACTTGCATGCATACATTGGATTGCTCATATTAGCTGGAGTCTACCGGTCAAACGGAGAAGCAACGGCCAGCCTGTGGAATGAAGAGAATGGAAGGCCAATATTTCGGGCAACAATGTCTCTACAAGAATTCCACATAATTTCTCGGGTGATTCGCTTTGATAACCGTGATACCAGACCGGGTCGACGTGAAAGAGACAAACTAGCTGCAATCAGAGATGTATGGGATAAATGGGTGGAAATTCTACCGTTACTGTACAATCCCAGTCCTCATGTTACAGTTGATGAACGCCTTGTTCCATTCAGAGGACGTTGTCCCTTCAGACAGTATATGCCAAACAAGCCTGCAAAATGTGGCATCAAAATATGGGCAGCATGTGATGCCACATCAAGCTATGCATGGAATATGCAAGTTTACACTGGGAAGCCACCCGGCGGAGTGCCTGAGAAAAACCAGGGGATGCGGGTGGTGCTGGACATGAGTGAAGGGCTGCAAGGTCATAACATCACGTGTGACAACTTCTTCACATCCTACCGCCTTGGTGTTGAACTACAGAAGAGAAAGCTGACCATGGTTGGAACAATCAGAAAAAACAAACCTGAACTTCCCAGTGAGCTTCTGAAAATGCAGGGCAGAACTGTGCATTCCTCTAAATTTGCTTTCTCTGAAAATGCAACTGTTGTTTCATACTGCCCAAAGAAGAACAAGAATGTTCTTGTAATGAGCACAATGCACAAAGATGCATCGCTGAGTGCAAGAGAGGACATCAAGCCACAAATAATACTGGACTACAATTCCACCAAAGGAGGAGTTGACAATTTGGATAAAGTCACAGCAACATATAGTTGTCAGCGCATGACTGCCCGCTGGCCTTTGGTGATTTTCTACAACATTGTGGATGTGTCTGCTTACAATGCCTATGTCCTGTGGACTGAAATCAACCAGCAATGGAATGGTGGCAAATTGTACCGACGCCGGCTTTTCCTAGAGGAGCTCGGCAAAGCTCTCATCACTCCCAAGATCCAGAGGAGAGTCCGGCCTCCTCGGTCGACAGCAGCTGCATCTGCCGTCCAGAAAATTCAAGCTGGAGCATCAACACATGCCTCCAATCAACCAGAAATGGATCCAGTGGATACAGGCAGTGGCAAGAAACGGAAAAGATGCCAGCTCTGCCCCCCTCGACAAGACAGTAAAACAAGCACCACTTGTGTAGAATGCAATAAATACATCTGCAGAAAGCACACACACACATTGTGTTCAACATGTAGAGAGAAAGACTGAAGGGATAATATGGACCAATAGGGGGGGAAAAAACCTACTTGGGGAAACTGAAAAATCTTGTTTGTGAGAAAGGAAATATGTTTAACAAATAGTTCTTAAATATTGTTTAAAAAAAATAAAAAGTATTGTATTTCTTCTTTCTGAAATGTCTGATAAGACAAAATAAAGTTGTTTCTGTTTTTACTTAATTCTTTGACTGTCTTGAGTGTGTTTAAACTGTGCGGGTCAATTTGACCCGTAACATAATGGATGTCATTTTTTTCCAGCAAAGCACAAGGGATATATATATATATATATATATATATATATATATTTTGGGGGGGTGGGGTAAGGGGGTGTAGAATGATTACTTTATCCTATCCCAGGTATTCCTTAAAGAGTTGGGGTTTCAAGTGTCTCTGGAAGGTGGTGAGTGACTCCGCTGTCCTGGCGTCATGAGGGAGCTTGTTCCACCATTGGGGTGCCAGAGCAGCGAACAGTTTTGACTGGGCTGAGCGGGAACTGTGCTTCCGCAGAGTTAGGGGGGCCAGCAGGCCAGAGGTGGATGAACGCAATGCCCTCGTTTGGGTGGTAGACGCTATTCCAAATCAGTTTTCAGATTTAACAAGCAGAGAAGTAGTGGAAGATTTCAGACGTATAATATTTTTCTGTAAGTTGTTGGGTTAGTGGTCAAAATGGCAGTTGTTTGGAAAAAGTTGGAAAGAAATGTGGTAATGCAGTTACTAAAACAGCTGTACCGTAAGATTCGTAGTGAATATTTTGGTTCCGCTAACAGATGTGAATAGCAGAGAAGTAGACAAATATTCCATATGCTCTAACGTTTGTCTAACCTGTAGGGGTAATTGTCAAAATGGCAGTTGTTTGCAAAAAAAGTTACAGAAAATGTTGTTGATGTGGTTACTTAAACAGCCGTAACTTCTTATCAGAATATTATTTTTTGTTCAAACGCCAGATTTGAGTAGCAGAGAAGTAGATGAAGATGTGAACGCTCTAACTCTTCTTTTAAGTTGTTGCAAAGTGGTCAAAGTAGATGATTTGTGTCAAAAGGTGCCTTACTGCATATACAGAGAATGGCAGTTGGATGTCACGGTCGTTTATAGACGGGAAGGACCAAGGCGCAGCGTGATATGCGTACATGTTTATTAAATATCCAACACAATGACAAAATACCAAATAAAACAAAACGTGACGTCCAAGGCAGCGCAACACAACATATCTTAACACGGAACAAGATCCCACAATCCACTAGTGCCAATAGGCTACCTAAGTATGGTCCCCAATCAGAGACAACGAGCGACAGCTGCCTCTGATTGGGAACCACACAGGCCAACATAGATCTATAAATACTAGAACTAAACATAGAAAATGTAACATAGAAAATCACACAGAAATTACACACCCTGACTCAACAAATACGAGTCCCTTGAGTCAGGGCGTGACATTGGAAGTGATTATGTCACAATGGGGAGCTTTAGAATCTCGAAGAAATGCCGTGAAAGCGGATGGGGGGACAAAAACACAACAAGTATAATGGATATCAAAAAGTTGTATACAAGCAACTCAACCATTCTGCATGTTTTAAAGTTTGAATGGCGTTTCAAGCTTTAACGTTGTCGGAGGAGTAACGTGCTAATGAATAATAATAATAATAATAAGAAGAAGAAGAAGAAGAAGAAGAAGAAGAAGAAGAAGAAGAAGAAGAAGAAGAAGAAGAAGAAGAAGAAGAAGAAGAAGTGTGTTGAATATCTAAGTTTGGCTTTGCTGCGCTAGCCCCCCAAAAATAAGAAGTATGTTGAATATCTAAGCTGGGGCTCTTGCTGCTTAAGCCCCACAATAATAATAATTATGTTGAAGATTTAGAATGGGACGTTTGCTTCGCAAGTCCCATTAATAACTAGATGGAAACTTTACAAGTAATGTTGTGGGGCTTGCTAAAGGTCTTTAGAATAATTTTTGTGGTAGTGGTATACTCTACTATTTAAAGCAAAACAGTTTTAAAGTATGTATGTTTTTCAAAAACGTTATAGTTGTGGTAGTGTCTGCAGTAGTAGTTGTGGTGACTGATTAAAGTTTGAAAAAGTAGGTAGAGGAACGGCTTGGACATATGGAAGTTGGTTTGCTAAATTTAGCTTGAACGGTTCAAGAGTTACTGTTGGTGTGTTATTTTATGCTAATTTATGCACACTTATAGTTATTAGTTAATAAAGGTTTTTATGAATTTGAATATAGGATGGCCTGAACATGTAAAAGTTGGATTGGTGTCTCTAGCGTGAACGGTTCAAGAGTTACTGTTGGTGAGGTATTCATGTAAATGTAGATAGTTGTAGTTGAGAAAAAAAATTAAGAATTTGAAGTTAGAATAGACTGAACATGAGAAAGTTGGTTTTTCTGACTCTAGCTTGAATGGTTCAAGAGTTAATGTTGGTGAGTTATTTTATGCAAATGTATGCACATGTATATAGCTGTAGTTGAACAAAGTTTTTAAGATTTGGAATTTAGCATAGCCTGAACATGTGAAAGTTGGTTTGGTGTCTCTACCTTGAACGGTTCAAGAGTTACTGTTGGTAAGTTATTTTATGCTAATATATGCAAATATAGATGCAGTAGTTACAGTTGATAAATATCTTAAAGAATTTAAAGTTAGGAGAGCTTACATTTTTTAAAGTAAGTCTTATAGCTTAATTGGCCAAGGAGAATGGCCATTTTAAATAGCAACCACTGCATTACTGTGGTTCTAATTCAAACCCATGTTAATTTATGCACATTTAAAATGGTTATAGTTCTAAAAGTATAAATAGTATAACAAATCTGAATGCAGGAATCTAAGTTGGGTCCGTCTGAACATCTCAACGTTAATGACTTTATTTCAATTAACTGATTTCCTTATATGAACTTTAGCTTAGTAAAATCTTAGAAATTGTTGCATGTTGCGTTTTATATTTTTGTTCAGCATATAACCAATAAGAATTTTCATGCAGAAGGGTTGAGTATTACACTTCTACAATCCATACACAACATCTTCATAGCCATAGCTCTCGAGAATCAAGGGTCCCCCCAATTGTCCCCATGTTGTGTAATAAGAGATTTGAATGTTTAGGTTTGAGATAAAATATATCAGCAATTACTGTTCCAAAACGAATGTGAAAATAAAGACAAAAAAATATCAGATCTTTTACCTAATGGTGGCTCTCTAAACATGTGGAAATTCCCATTTTAAAAGTGCAGGGCTTGTACAAAGTGCCATACCTTCATTTTTTGTCTTACATAAATTATATGACATATAAGAGGAGAAAGCTGAGGTCTCTATCTATCCATTGATGTGTGTATCCTCTGTCTGATTTCCAGATTGTCCACTAGATGGCAGTAGAAGATCACATGGCGTCTCTTGGCCACTTGAAACCAGTCGCTTCAGTTTGGGTAGTGAGTCACTGTGCCAAAATGGCATGTTGAGGATGCATACAAGATAATGTGGATGGAGAAGGAAATGCATTGCTTTACAATAACCATCACGGTTTACCACCATGCATAGTTAATGTTTGCACTTTTGGTGACCTGTCCATAGTGCATGATTTATGGCCTTTATGGGGGGGTGGTGGGGGGAAGGGGGGATTCTTATGACATTGCCATTTGATTTAAGATTTGAATAAGATTTGAATTTGATTTCCTAAAAGACAAGGCCTGTAGCTTTCAAATGATATGTCACATTCTATTTTCTGAGGACCTTTTTTGGGTGGGGGGTTACTCCCCAAACTCACCGGGCCCTGTACAGGGCCCAAACAATTATTATAATACAGAAATCCCCATAAACATCTGAGATATATTTTATTTTTTTGCATCGGAAACGTCTCAATCCACCGCATCCGCCGATGTCGCACTTCCGCACTGCGGTGAAAGGTGACCTGTTTGCCATGAGACATTGTGGGGATTGTAGAGCAAAACCCTCACATTCATGAGAGTCTCATCTTTACATAGAGGGGTCATTTTTGGGATGTCTCATGGTCTGACAAATACCGCTCTAGCTCTGTCACCTTTCACCGCAGATGCAGAAGTGCGACATCGGCGAATGTGGTGGATTGAGACGCATCCACTGCAAAAAACAGATATCTCTAGCTTAAACGGACTGATTTTTATTGGGATTTTTGTATTATGCTAATTAGATTTCCGCAGGGGAGCAGACATTGACTCTAGGGGGTTAAAACAACACATTGGCTAACCACATATTTGCATATTTCCAAGTAGAGGAGTTATTTGTAGATAAAAAAAACTGAAATACATTGCCGGCCAAGGCACACCTCCATCCATTCAAACTTAAATTAAAACCGTAAAACAAGGTTAAAACACTGCTCATGTGCGCACACACACGCACACAATTTTTTGCCATCACCAATGTAAATGCGCCATTTCTCTGTCAAATCAAACTTTTTTCATATCACCAAGAGTTAATAACAAGGAAAAACTTGGTTTGTCCATTCAGAAACTCAGAGTTAGCATGACCAGTCACAGCCAGAAGATGACTGGCCAACCCTCTGAGCCTGGTTCCTCTCTAGGGTTCTTCCTTGGTTCCTTCCGTCTAGGTAGTTTTTCCTAGCCATTGTGCTTCTGCATTGCTTGCTCTTTGGGGATTGACCAGGCAATGATATCATTATTTGAGACTGGGACATGGCAGTGCAGGACACACACACACACAGACAGAAGTGTAAATAAATAAAATGATAAAAATGTCATTGCCAATTAGCTGGAAATATGAATGTAAAGGACAGAGAGAGAAAGAGAGAGATGAGAAAGAGCTGGCCACTGGGAATGAGCTGCCTGTACCCAGCGGCCAGTTCTCTCTGTATGTACAATACTGGTACTGCATGCAAGCAGGAAGGCAGGCAGGTGCTGTAGGGTAGATATTGTAGGCTGTACAGACTGGCCTAGTAGCCTAATGCATCATGGACCAAAGATGGGCTGGTGTAGCGTGCAGACTAAATAATATATAACCTTCTCAGCCTCTGAATAAATGAAGAGCATGGAGAAGGAAAGGTGGAGAGAGAGACACAGTGTTTTAAACTGATATTGCAACCTGGCATTCGGCATGGGAGATGCTTCCTCTGTATATATGTGTTAATGCAATAGACATGACAAAAGAGTTATGATATTTCAACAATATTTTTTATTTATTTTTTAAATACATGGAAAAACAAATTGTAAAGGTATAATCTCCATTGGTGGAAAAAATACCCAATTGTCATACTCGAGTAAAAGTAAAGATACCTTAATAGAAAATGACTCAAGTAAAAGTGAAAAATCCCCCAGTAAAATACTACTTGAGTAAGAGTCTAAAAGTATTTTGTTTTAAATACACTTAAGTATCAAAAGTAAAAGAATAAATTATTTCAAATTCCTTATACTAAGCAAAAGACGGCACCATTTTCATGTTTTTTCATTTACAAATAGCCAGGGGCACACTCCAACACTCAGACATTCTTTTCAAACAGAGCATTGGTGTTTAGTGAATCCATCAGATCAGAGTCAGTAGAGATAACCTTGGATGTTCTCTTGATAAGTGTGTGAATTTGACCATTTTCCTGTCCTGCTATAAATGTAACGAGGACTTTTGGGGGTCAGGGAAAATGTATTCAGTAAAAAGTACATTATTTTCTTTAGGAATGTAGTGAAGTAAAAGTAGCCAAAAATATAAATAGTAAAGTAAAGTACAGATACCCCAAAAAATGATTTATGTAGTACTTTAAAGTATTTTTACTTAAGTACTTTACACCACTGATCATCTCATTGTTTTCTAGAATAAGCCTAGCTTAGGAGTCCAATTAATGTTAAACTTAGTATGGACTGATTTAATATCAAATGATGTAGTTATATTTAACATTTGTATGTGACGTGAACCTCATCCACAACAATCCCCATGAGGTTCTCTCTATACACTGTTGATGCCAGCATATTCCGCCACTTGTCATTCAGCAACCAAGACTCTAGGCTACCGAAAACAACCTGGCAACATCCATAGAGGATGTGCCTGTCATTATTTCCACCAAGGGATCCCCAGCTTTGCAGCCTCTCTGATCTGGTCCTCCATGGAGGGCGACCAATGGCGACACAACAACGATAATTGGGTTCTCGATCTGTCCCATTTTCTTGACTACCAGCAGAGCTAGCTGGTAAATCAAGCTCTTGGCGAACCCATTCGAGAGAAGAGCAAAAATATATTTCCCCCCGAGAAAAGCCTTCAATGCAGTTATTTGCTGTTCTTTCAATTAAGTAATGCCCTCCAGTTCTGATATAACCGCGCCAACACCAACCTCCTCAAGAGCAGCCATTGTTGTTATGATTTTCGACTTCAACTACAGGTGCTTCTCGTTGTCGTCATCAACTAAACCACCCCCACAGATTATCAGAGGACGCTGATTGGTCCGGCCATACAGTGGATGGAAGGGAGGGGCTCAAACGGTTAGAATCTGGTAGTGGCCAGACTGTATCCATGTAGCGAAATAGAATGTAAGCTTGCGAGATCAGGTTGGTTCGTACGAGGCTAACATTCGAATGCCTTGATTCCAATCCGAAATACACAGCGGAATTATTGAATACTTTATCAAGTTTACCTCCCAGATTAGAAAAATGTTTTGTGTTATTGTCTAGAAAGACAATAATTTACAGTTTAAATTGCTTAAAATGCATGAATTCAGTGTATTGTTAGTTGTTTTGGATATCGTCTAGGTCTAGGCCTATATAATCAGGACTATTTTCTAAGTAAGAGTACATTAAACCTTTTAACATTTAACCTGTCTTCTCTTGAGATGAAAGTCTTATTTACAGTTTTACAGCAAGATATGAATTGCCACAATTATGTTTGTTCTTCAAATGATGTATTTTATTAAAACAGAAAAATTAAGTAAATAGGCCACATTAACTTGAAAAATACTGTAATTAAAGGTTAAATTGAAAAAATACAAGTGTTACATCAGTCTTAATTGTTATAGCATACTTTAATTTTAAATTATTTTAAATGTATGTGTGTCAGAAGATATGCACTGCTGTGTGTGAGTTTGTTTGTGAGATAGTGTGTCAGAGCAGAGCCTAGCTCTGTAAAAGCGTGCATGATCAAAATAATATGTGTGTGCTTGTATTTGTGCATATGCTTGTATGAGGCTGCAACCTAGGTCATGCCAATGCTGGACCACAGGAGGAGGATAATGGCCACTACCCTCGACCTTCAAATGACCTCTTCCTCATCATCCTCCTTCCACCCATATGCCAGGGGCCCATCTCAAGTCTCATATAGAAGCAATTTTGAGACACTGTCATTGTAAGAATGCATCATGTGACCAATAGCTGTTCAGACATTCTCTTATTTGGTCAACAATTGTTTTATATTGAATCACAAACTACACAATCAATAAGAACATTTAAATAATTCTCTATTGTCAGGTAACACCACTTATACCAGTGGTGACCCACCCATCTGCAGCGCTAATGGGTATGCAGGCTTTTGCTCTGACTCTGCTGTAACACACCCAATTTAACAAACCAATGTCTTGATGAGCAGCTGATTAGTCAAATCAGTTGTGTTAGAGCAAGGCTAGAACAAAACCTTGCACCCACAGCAGTTCTCCAACAGGAGGGTTGACCACCACCCCCTGAACCTATAATAAACTCTCCCAGAAGAAGGCTACTGTATGTGACTGTGGTTTCAGTTCACTTCAATCCGTCTGTGTATTTTACTGTAAAATAATTGTACAAGTAAAAGCTAATAAAAAGTAATTCATAAAACATATTCTGATTACTGTTACATTTACTCTCTTTACCACTGCTGTGTTTTTACTCTGACTGGGCACTTCCAATGCCACTCCCCCCCACATAGCTATAGAACTCTCTCTCTCTCTCTCTCTCTCTCTCTCTCTCTCTCTCTCTCTCTCTCTCTCTCTCTCTCTCTCTCTCTCTCTCTCTCTCTCTCTCTCTCTCTCTCTCTCTCTCTCTCTCTCTCTCTCTCTCTCTCTCTCTCTCTCTCTCTCTCTCTCTCTCTCTCTCTCTCTCTCTCTCTCTCTCCAAGGATTGTGGAGTCACCTGGAATCGATTTCAATTAACAGGTATGCCTTATTAAAAGTTAATTTGTGGAATTTCTTTCCTTCTTAATGCGTTTGCGCCAATAAGTTGAGTTGTAGGGTTGGTTTACAGAAGATAGCCCTATTTAGTAAAACACCAAGTCCATATTATGGTAAGAACAGCTAAAATAAGCAAAAATAATTGACAGTCCATCATTACTTGAAGACATGAAGGTCAGTCAATCCGGAAAATTTCAAGAACTTTTCAAATTTCTTCAAGTGCAGTTGAAAAAACCTCAAGCACTATGATGAAACTGGCTCTCATGAGGACCACCACAGAAAAGGAAGACCCAGAGTTACTTCTGTTGCAAAGGATAAGTTCATTAGAGTTACCAGCCTTAGAAATTGCAGCCCAAATACATGATTCACAGAGTTCAAGTAACATACACATCTCAACATCAACTGTTCAGAGGAGACTGCGTGAATCAGGCCTTCAAGGTCGATTTGCTGCAAAGAAAGCACTACTAAAAGACACAAGTAAGAAGAAGAGACTTGCTTGGGCCAAGAAACACGAGCAATGGACATTACACCGGTGGAAATCTGTCCTTTGGTCAGATGAGTCCAAATATGAGATTTTTGGTTCCAACTGCCGTGTCTTTGTGAGACGCAGAGTAGGTGAACGGATGATCTCCACATATGTGGTTCCCACCGTGAAGCATGGAGGAGGAGGTGTGATGGTGTGGGGGTGCTTTGCTGGTGACACTGTCTGTGATTTATTTAGAATTCAAGGCACACTTAACCAGCATGGCTACCACAGCATTCTGCAGCGATACGCCATCCCATCTGGTTTGCACTTAGTGGGACTATCATTTGTTTTTCAACAGGACAATGACCCAACACACCTCCAGGCTGTATAAGGGCTATTTGACCAAGAATAAGAGTGATGGAGTTCTGCATCAGAGGACCTGGCCTCCACAATCACCCAACCTCAACCCAATTTAATGGTTTGGGATGAGTTTGACAGCAGAGTAAAGGAACAACAGCCAACAAGTGCTGGGAACTCCTTCAAGGCTGTTGGAAAAGCATTCCAGGTGAAGCTGGATGAGAGAATGCCAAGAGCGTGCAAAGCTGTCATCAAGGTAAAGGGTTGCTGCTTGGAAGAATCTCAAATCTCAAATATATTTAGATTTGTTTAACACCTTTTTGGTTACTAAATGATTCCATAGGTGTTATTGCATAGTTTTGATATCTTCTCTATTATTCTACAAGGTAGAAAATAGTAAACAATAAAGAAAAACCCTTGAATGAGTAGGTGTGTCCAAACTTTTGACTGTTTCTGTATATACAGTGCCTTCAGAAAGTATTCAGACCGCTTGACCTTTTCCACATTTTGTTACGTTACAGCCTTATTCTAAAATGGATTAAATAAATAAAAATCCTCAGCAATCTACACACAATACCCCATAATGACAAAGTGAAAACAAGTTTTTAGAAATGTTTGCAAATGTATTAAAAATACAAAAACAGAAATACCTTATTAAGGTTAAGTATTCAGACCCTTTGCTATGAGACTCGAAATTGAGCTCAGGTGCATTCTGTTGCCATTGATCATCCTTGAGATGTTTCTACAACTTGATTGGAATCCACCTTTGGTAAATTCAACTGATTGGAAATTATTTGGATAGGCACACACCTGTTTATATACAGTCCCACAGTTGACAGTGCATTTCAGAACAAAAAACAAGCCATGAGGTCAAAGGAATTGTACGTAGAGCTCCGAAACAGGATTGTGTCGAGGCACAGATCTGGGGAAGGGTACCAAAAAAGTTGTGTAGCATTGAAGGTCCCCAAGAACTCAGTGGCCTCCATCATTATTAAATGGAAGAAGTTTGGAACCACCAAGACTCTTCCTAGAGCTGGCCGTCCCGCCAAACTGAGCAATCGGGGGAGAAGGGCCTTGTTCAGGGAGGTGACCAAGAACCCAATGGTCACGCTGACAGAGCTCTAGAGTTCCTCTGTGGAGACGGGAGAACCTTCCAGAAGGACAACCATCTCTGCAGCACTCCACCAATCAGGCCTTTATGGTAGAGTGGCCAGACGGAAGCCACTCCTCAGTAAAAGCCACATGACAACCCGCTTTGGGGTTTTCCAAAAGGCACCTAAAGAGTCTCAGACCATGAGAAACAAGATGATCTGGTCTGATGAAATGAAGATTGATCTTTTTGGCCTGAATGCCAAAGGTCACGTCTGGAGGAAACCTGGCACCATCCCTACGGTGAAGCATGGTGGTGGCAGCATCATGCTGTGGGGACTGGGAGACTAGTCAGGATCGAGGGAAAGATGAACGGCGCAAAGTACAGAGAGATCCTTGATGAAAACCTGCTCCAGAGCGCTCAGGACCTCAGACTGGAGCGAAGGTTCGCCTTCCAACAGGACAATGACCCTAAGCACACAGCCAAGACAACGCTGGAATGGCTTCGGGGCAAGTCTCTGAATGTCCTTGAGTGGCCCAGCCAGAGTCTGGACTTGAAACCGATCAAACATCTCTGGAGAGACCTGAAAATAGCAACGGTCCCCATCCAACCTGACAGCACTTGAGAGGAACTGCAGAGAAAATTTGGGAGAAACTCCCCAAATATAGGTGTGCCAAGCTTGTAGCGTCATACCCAAGAAGACTCTGGGCTTTAATCACTGCCAAAGGTGCTTCAACAAAGTACTGAGTAAAGGGTCTGAATACTTATGGAAATGTACATTTTCCGTTCTTTATTTTTAATACATTTGTAAAAAATTCTAAAAACCTCTTTTTACTTTGTCATTATGGGGTGTTGTGTGTAGATTGATGAGGGGGGAAAAACAATTTAATCAATTTTAGAATAAGGCTGTAACATAACAACATTGGAAAAAGTCTAAGGGTCTGAATACTTTCTGAATGCACAGTATGTAATTACGGTGTTGTTGATGACTCATTGTACGTTGCTAATTGTGCCATCATTTATTCTCTTGCAGAAATCACATGTTTAGAACTATTTCTCATTCTTCTTGTTTCTTCTGGATTAAAGTGTTAACAGTGGATCACTGGCTTGCAGCATCTTTCTAACCGAAGACAAAGGGGCTAGAGTTGCACTCCCAGCGCATCACGCACATTCGTAACTACACTATGATACAAATATAAATTACATAAAGAATGATAGTAAAAAAGCTTTGGAACACCTTAAATGACATTTTGGGGGAAAAGGCAAACTCAGCTCCATCATTCATTGAATCAGATGGCTCATTCATCACAAAACCAACTGATATTGCCAACTACTTTAATTATTTTTTCATTGGCATGATTAGCAAACTTAGGCATGACATGCAAGAAACAATTGCTGACACTACATATCCAAGTATATCTGAACAAATAATGAAAGACAAGCATTGTAATTTTGAATTCCGTGAAGTGAGTGTGGAAGAGGTGAAAAAAGTATAGTTTTCTGTCAACATTGACAAGCCACCGGGGTCTGACAACTTGGATGGAAAATTACTGAGGATAATTACTTTTTCCACACCTATTTGCCGTATTTTCAATTGAAGCCTACGAGAACGTGTGTGCCCCCAGGCTTGGAGGGAAGCAAAAGTAATTCCGCCACCTAAAAATAGTAAAGCCCCCATTACTGACTCAAATAGCCAACCAATTAGCCTGTTACCAACCCTTAGTAAACTATTGGAAAAAAATGTGTTTGACCAGATACAATGCTATTTTACAGTAAACAAATTGACAACAAACATTCAGCATGCTTATAGAGAAGGACATTCAACAAGCACAGCACTTACACAAATGACTGACGATTGGCTGAGAGAAATTGATGATAAAAAGATTGTGGAGGCTGTGTTGTTAGACTTCAGTGCGGCTTTTGACATTATTGAGCATAGTCTGCTGCTGGACAAACATATGTGTTATGGCTTTACTCCAACTGCTATATTGTGGATACAGAGTTACCTGTCTAACAGAACACAGAGGGTGTTCTTTAATGGAAGCCTCTCCAACGTAATCCAGGTAGAATCAGGAAATCCCCAGGGCAGCTGTTTAGTCCCATTACTTTTTTCAATCTTTACTAATGACATGACACTGGCTTTGAGTAAAGCCAGAGTGTCTATGTATGCGATGACACAACACTATACATGTCAGCTACTACAGTGACTGAAATGACTGCAACACTTAACAAAGAGTTACAGTTAGTTTCAGAGTGGGTGGCAAGGAATAAGTTATTCCTAAATATTTCTAAAACTAAAAGCTTTGTATTTGGGACAAATCATTCACTAAACCCTAAACCTCAACTACATTTTGTAATAAATAATGTGGAAATTGAGCAAGTTGCGGTTACTAAACTGCTTGGAGTAACCCTGGATTGTAAACTGTCATGGTCAAAACATATTGATACAACAGTAGCTAAGATGGGGAGAAGTATGTCCACAATAAAGCCCTGTTCTACCTTCTTAACTACACTGTCAACAAGGCAGGTTCTACAGGCCCTAGTTTGTCACACCTGGACTGCTGTTCAGTCGTGTGGTCAGTTGCCACAAAAAGGGACTTAGGAAAATTGCAATTGGCTCAGAACAGGGCAGCACGGCTGGCCCTTTGATGTACACAGAGATCTAATATTAATAATATGCATGTCGATCTCTCCTGGCTCAAAGTGGACGAGAGATTGACTTCATCACTACTGTTTATGTTGGGTGCTCCGAGCTGTCTGTTTGAGCTACTGGCACTCATGCACACCCCACAGGACATACCACCAGAGGTCTCTTCACAATCCCTGTCACGCTCTGGCTCCGGGACTCTGTATGGTGAGCCAGGGTGTGTTCGTTCTGTGTGGGTTGTTTCTATGTTGGGTGTTCTAGGTTGTTGTTTTCTGTGTTGGCCTAAGTGACTCCCAATCAGAGGCAACGAGTGTCAGCTGTTTGCTGGTTGTCTCTGATTGGGAGCCATATTTAAACTGTCTGTTTTCACTTTGTGTTTGTGGTTTCTTGTTCCTTTTGATTTGTGTTTGTGTCGAAGGACTTCACGTTTCGTTTGGTGTTGTGTTCGCTGTGGTGTACAATAAAATAAATATGTACGCATCTCACACTGCGCCTTGGCCCGCTACTTTTCAAGACGATCGTGATAGAAGAAACCACCACGACTGGGTCAAGCAGCGTGATGAGGAGAAAGGCTGGAATTACGAGAAGTGGAGAAGAATTGGACGACAACCATGGAGGCCTGGTCCACGGGGGAGAGACAAGCCCAGAAAATGTTTAGGGGGGGGGCTCACGCCGTGGACGACGGGGCAGCAGGAGTACGGGATAGAGTGGTGCAGAAGGTTGGCAGAGAAGGCCGCCAGGTTAAGGGGGCCACCGGTCACAGAGGAGAGGGAAAGTGTGGAGGCACGGCGAGAGGTACTGGGGTGTGTTACCAGTCCGGTCCGGCCCGTTCCTGATCCCTGCGTAGGGCCAGTGGTGTGTGTCCCCAGTACGGTCCGGCCTGTTCCTGTTCCTCGCATCGAGCCTGTGGTGCGTGTCATCAGCCCGGCCCGGCCTGTTCCTGCTCCCCGTACCAAGCCTATGGTGCACGTCGCCAGCCCGGCCCGGCCTGTTCCTGCTCCCCGCACCAAGTCTGTTGTGCGTTTCGTCAGCCCTGTCCGGCCTGTTCCTGCTCCACGCACCAAGCCTACGGTGTGCGTCGACAGCCCAGCCCGGCCTGTCCCTGCTCCACGCACCAAGACTACGGTGTGCGTCGCCAGCCCAGCCCGGCCTGTTCCTGCTCCACGCACCAAGCCTACGGTGTGCGTCGACAGCCCAGCCCGGCCTGTCCCTGCTCCACGCACCAAGCCTACGGTGTGCGTCACCAGCCCGGTCCGGCCTGTTCCTGCCACTTGCACCAAACCTACGGTGCGCGTCGCCAGCCCGGTCCGGCCTGTTCCTGCCACTCGCACCAAACCTACGGTGCGCGTCGCCAGCCCGGTCCGGCCTGTTCCTGCCACTCGCACCAAACCTACGGTGCGCGTCGCCAGCCCGACCCGGCCTGTTCCTGCTACTCGCACCAAGCCAGGGATGCGAGTAGTCAGTCCGGTGAGGCCCGTTCCGGCTCCACGCACCAAGCCAGGGGTGCGTAACGTCAGCCCGGTCCGGTCCGTTGCTGCTCCACGCACCAAGCCAGGAGTGCGCATCGTCAGCCAGGTCCGGTCCGTTCCTGCCTCACGCGCCAAGCCAGGGGTGTCGTCAGTCCGGTGCCTGATCAGGTACAGGTCAGCTGCTCCACAACGGAGCTTAAGCAATCTGCTCCGTCGATGTCCAGTCCAGATCCAGCCAGCGGGGTCAGACCAGACCAGGGGCGCTACGGGGGGATTATGGAGGGGTGGTGGTCAAGCCCGGAGCTGGAACCGCCACCGAGGAGGTATGCCCACCCAGCCCTCCCTGTTTTGCTAATGTTGAGGCACGGTCGCAGTCCGCGCCTTTAGGGGGGGGGGGTACTGTCACGCTCTGGCCCTGGGACTCTGTATGGTGAGCCAGGGTGTGTTCGTTCTGTGTGGGTTGTTTCTATGTTGGGTGTTCTAGGTTGTTGTTTTCTGTGTTGGCCTAAGTGACTCCCAATCAGAGGCAACGAGTGTCAGCTGTTTGCTGGTTGTCTCTGATTGGGAGCCATATTTAAACTGTCTGTTTTCACTTTGTGTTTGTGGTTTCTTGTTCCTTTTGATTTGTGTTTGTGTCGAAGGACTTCACGTTTCGTTTGGTGTTGTGTTCGCTGTGGTGTACAATAAAATAAATATGTACGCATCTCACGCTGCGCCTTGGCCCGCTACTTTTCAAGACGATCGTGATAATCCCCAAGTCCAGAACAAACTATTGGAGGCGCACAGTACTACATAGAGCCATGACATCAAGTAACTGATGCAAGTAGTAAAATTAGATTTAAATAACAGATAAAAAAAACACCTTATCGAACAGCGGGGACTGTGAAGCAACACAAACATAGGCGCAGACACATGCATGCACACACACGATTAAATACGCACTATACACACACGTACACATGGATTTTTGACCTGTAGATATGTGGTAGTGGTGGAGTAGTGGCGTGAGGGCACACAGTATATTGTGAAATCTGTGAATGTAATGTAATGTTTTTAACATTTTATGAACTGTCTTAATTTTGCTGGACGCCAGGAAGAGTAGCTGCTGCCTTGGCAGTAGCTAATGGGGATCCATAATAAATACAAAAATACAAAAATACATAGTATCCTAAAAAAAGAGTTTGTTTCCCAGGTGAGGTGGCAACAGTTGATTAGGTGGAATGCATTTAACAGTGCAGGTCATTAGAAGACTGGATCCAGAGTTTAGTATTTAGAAAATGTACATGTGGACATGTGTTTAAAAAATCATGAAAAATAGTTGACAAAACCAATTAACTTGATAACAGTAAACTTACTTGGCTTATAGCAAAATAACCTTGACATGAGGACTCAGGCAAAACACCTCAAACAAAGGGCAAACCGCCCATAAACTCATCCATCTGAGTTTTGGCAGAACTATAGCAACAACATCTTACCTCAACAAGCAGGAGAACAAGGAGCCTATAAGGACATTTTATTCGTCACATACAACAGCCTTACCGTGAAATGCTAACTTATAAGCCCTTAACCAACAATGCAGATCAAGAAATAGAGGGCAAGGGAGAGCTTTGTATGCGTCTCTGTGTGTGGAGCAAAGGGGGTCTAGAGTTTTTTTCCCCTCTGGTTGCACATGTGACATGCTGGTAGAAATTAGGTAAAACGGATTGAAGTTTGCCTGCATTAAAGTCCCTGGCCACTAGGAGCGGCGCTTCTGGATGATCCATTTCTTATTTACTTTAGGCCTTATAAAGCTTGATGAGTGCGGTCTTAGTGCCAGCTTCGGTTTTTGGCGGTAAATAGACTGCTACGAAAACTATCTTGGTATATAGTGTGGTCTACAGCTTATCAGGTACTCTACCTCAGGTGAGCAATACCTCGAGACTTCCTTAATATTAGACATCGCGCACCAGCTGTTATTGACAAATAGACACACACCACCACCCCTCGTCTTACCAGACGTAGCTGTTCCGTCCTGCCGATACACGGAAAACCCAGCCAACTGTATATTATCCGTGTCGTCGTTCTGCCACGACTCGGTGAAACATAACATATTACAGTTTTAATGTCCCGTTGGTAGGATAGTCTCGAACTGAGATAATCCAGTTTATTCTCCAGTGATTGCACATTGGCCAACAGAACGGATGGTAGAGGCGGGTTACACACTCGCCGACGAATTCTCACAAGCTACCCCGATCTCTTCCCCCTGTATTTCCGTATTTTCTTCACGCGAATGACAGGAATTTGGGCCTGGTCTCGGAGAAGCAGTATATCCTTAGCGTCGAACTCATTAAAGAAAAAATCTTCATCCAGTTCGAGGTGACTAATCGCTGTTATGACTTCCAGAAGCTCTTTTCGGTCGAAAGAGATGGTAGCAGCACCATTATATACAAAATAAGTTACAAACAATGCGAAAAAACACACAAAATAGCACAGTTGGTTAGGAGCCAGTAAAACGGAAGCCATCCCCTCCAGTCCGTGCCATGGTGAAACTTGCACTTCTGTAGATCTGAAATAATTGGACAGTGAAACTTGCATCCAGCCAACTAGAAAGCAAGGCGAAGCAATTCAGCCATTCTTGAAAGTCAGGACAAAGATCATGCAACGAAACCTTCATTTTCTAGTTGAAAAATAGATTTAGCAGGCAGTAGGCATTAAGAATGAAATGTGGAGTGGAGCTTCATAGTTACGTGCCCCTCATACCTTCAAAATAATTTGGCAGTCATCATTATTAAGAAAAATCCACCACTGTCGAACAGATACAAATGTTGTTGATCTTTAGAAAATGTATCCTATATCTGCCGTTTCTGTTAGGCCTACTGCTGCTAGGTAGCTCTCTCTCTGCTCTCTCCCTCCCCTCTGTCTGTCCTTGATTGCAGGAGTGAAGTCTGGTGTGCGGGAGTCAGGGTTCCAGCTGCAGCTCATTCACCATAATCACCTCAGCCTTTAAGACCCGGTCAAACTTACCACTCATCGTCAGATCATAGTCAAGACGACCATGTTAGTCTCGCTGCCGACTCAACCTGTCTGTTTTCGGTCTTTGTGTTTTTGGCCTGTCTATTTACTTTTTCTCCTGTGCCACAGATATTTGGAACCTGACTCCTGCCTCCGCTTCACTCCTGCCACCACCATCCTGCTCTCCACTACCGGACCTCTCTTTTGGACTCACCACGGACACTAGGACATTACGGTACCACACCTGCCCTGACCTGGATCTGCTACCTTCCCTGTACCTGGACTTGCTCTTTCCCTATTATTGGAAACCTGGACTATTGAACATTGTAATAAACCTGTTAAATCTTATCTGGCTTGGTGTACTTGTCTGCATTTGGGTTCTAATCCAGTTAAATCATAACAGTTTCCGTAACAAATGTCACAATGTTTTTTGCAACATTTATTTTGTTGAATAAACCTGGGCCAATGGACACATGTCTAGTGATTGACCCCCTTGAATGGCGTCCTGATTGCACAATTGACTTTAAAATGGCCAACACTTAATTCGTTATTGAAAACAAAGACATAATTAGGATAAACATTCATGTTTTAGATAAACAATGAAACACCCCTTAAATGGGATAAACCAAATACAAAAGCCATATACTTGACCGGCGCACGCTCACCTACTGTATAAGAAGCCAGTCCAACAGTGGTGGTGAGTAGAACAGGTTGGCGATACAACAAAATAATTATGAATACTAAACATTTATAAATAAATGAAATGATTACCAGACTCTGGCGTTTGTGTTCTTTACATGATACAATGTTTGAAGTACAGTGATCCCTCGCCACTTCGCGGTTCACTTATCGCGGATTCGCTATTTCGCGGATTTTCATAATGCATTTTTTTTTTTTTTTTGGTGCATTGTGCTCTGCATTCTGATTCGCTAAAAACTCACTCCCGCTTCTTGTATCAAAACATGCTACGAATTGTGCTATCATTTTGTCGTCTCGTGCAGTTATGTGTACGTACATAAAACAGCTTGGCAAATTTACATTAAGTTGGCCAAATTATCTTGTAATTTCGAACATCTTCTAAACCCATAATGTCGACGAAACGGCCTACACGTGAGTCACTGTATTTGTATACATGTAATAGTTGCTAATTGTAAAAAAAAAAAAGTTTTCTATTTCGCGGATTTCACTTATCGCGGGTCATTTTCGGAACGTAACCCCCGCGATAAACGAGGGATTACTGTATTAGCGAAATCATAGTCAATTTATCAAGCAAATGTTTGTACCAAACAATCAGTCTGTTTTTGTAGGGAGAAATGGAGGGAAATAACCCAATGTGGTGATGGCATAGTCACAAGAACGATTCCTCATCTTCTGGTCGCTTCTGGATTGAAGTGTTAACAGTGGATCACCGGCCTGCAGCATTTTCCAACAGAAGACACAGCGGCTAGAGTTGCATAATGCACATAGAGTTGCATAATGCACATAGTATCCTACAAGTGGTCCTTTGAAGTGGATGTGGTGTGATATCTACGCTACATTCACATGTGAAAATTAAATTAGCTGTTTCAAATTTAAGAAAACTCCACATGTGGAAATCTCATTTTCACAATCTCACTTCCACATGTGGAATTGCAAGATCACGTGAAAAACAATCATGTGAAAATCTAATTTGCCGTTTCACATGTAAGAAAACTCCACATGTGAAAATCTAACTTTCACTTGTAGAGGAAAGTTCACATGTGGAAATGAAATAGAGTTATTCTCCTCACATGTTAAAAGGTGGTGTTAACATGTTGCAGCATAATTTTCAATTCTGTAATGCCATTCTGTAAAAAAGGTGACTTAGCCAACCTTTGTATAATATTTCAAGTGCTTATAAAAAAAATATGTCTTTTTTCTGAGCCATCCATTCGGAGTGTTACTGCTGCAGGTGCATACCTCTCTTCTTCATACGTTGGAAGAAGCCCACTAAAAAGACTCCTAACTTTTTATCCTGTTTTCCGGTTTGTGCACATGGTTACATTTTCTAAATCTAGAGATAGCATGTTTAACTAAACTGTGATGAGTTTTCTGGTCATTTTGATTCATAATTAAACTGTTTTGACCGAGCGAAGAATGAGCAAGATTTTTACCATTTATATGTGTAGCCAAGCTAAGTAGCTACAGTGCCTTCAGAATGTATTCACACCCCTTGTCTTTTTCCATATTTTGTTGTGTTAGACATGAATTTTAAATGTATTAAATTTAGATTTTGTGTCGCTGATTACACACAATAACCCATGAAGTCATAGTGGAATTATGTTTTTAGAAATGTTTGGAAATGTATTAAAAATGAAAATCTTAAATGTCTTGAGTCAATAAGTATTCAACCCCTTTCTTATGGCAAGCCTAAATAAGTTCAGGAGTAAAAATGTGCTTAACAACTCACATAAGTTCCACGGACTCACCCTGTGTGCAATAATAGGGTTTAACATGAATTTGAATTACTTCCTCATCTCTGGAACCCACACATACAATTATCTGTAAGGTCCCTTAGTCGAGCAGTGAAATTCAAACAAAGATTCAACCACAAAAGCCAGGGAGGATTTCTAATGCCTCGCAAAAAAGGGCACCTATTGGTAGATGGGTAAAAAAACAAAACATACATTGAATATCCCTTTGAGCATGGTGAAGTTATTAATTACACTTTGGATGGTGTATCAATACACCCAGTCACTACAAAGTTGCATGCGTCCTTCCTAACTCAGTTGCCATAGAGGAATGAAACCGCTCAGGAATTCCAAAATGAGGGCAATGGTGACTTTAAAACATTTACAGAGTTTAATGGCTGTGATAGGAGAAAACTGAGGATGGATCAACAACATTGTAGTTACTCCACAATAGTAACCTAAATGACAGAGTGAAAAGAAGCAAGCCTGTACAGAATAAAAATATTCCAAAACATGCATGCTGTTTGCAATAAGGCACTAAAGTAAAACTGCAAGAAATGTGGCAAAGAAATGTACTTTATGTCCTGAATACAAAGTGTTATGTTTGGGGAAAATACAACACATCACTGAGTACCACACTATCTGGTAGGGCTTGAAAACTAATACAGACTACAAAGGAAAGCACAGCTGCGAGCTGCCCAGTGACACAAGCCTACCAGATAAGCTAAATCACTTCTATGCTCGCTTCGAGGCAAGCAACACTGAAGCATGAATGAGAGCACCAGCTGTTCCGGATGACTATGTGATCACGCTCTCCGTAGCCAATGTGAGTAAGACTTTTAAGCAGGTCAACATTCACAAGGCCGCAGGGCCAGACGGATTACCAGAATGTGTACTCCGAGCATGTGCTGACCAACTGGCAAGTGTCTTCACTGACATTTTCAACATGTCCCTGACTGAGTCTGTAATACCAGCATGTTTCATGCAGACCACCATAGTCCCTGTGCCCAAGGACACTAAGATAACCTGCCTAAATGACTACCGACCCTTAGCACTCACGTCTGTAGCCATGATGTGTTTTGAAAGTCTGGTGATGGCTCACATCAACACCATTATCCCAGAAACCCTAGACCCACTCCAAATTGCATACCGCCCCAACAGATCCACAGATGATGCAATCTCTATTGCACTCCACACTGCCCTTTCCCACCTGGACAAGAGGAACACATACGTGAGAATGCTATTCATTGACTACAGCTCAGCGTTCAACACAATAGTGCCCTCAAAGCTCATCACTAAGCTAAGGATCCTGGGACTAAACACCTCCAACTGCAACTGGATCCTGGACTTCCTGACGTGCCGCCCCCAGGTGGTTAGGGTAGGTAACAACACATCTGCCACGCTGATCCTCAACACGGAGGCCCCTCAGGGGTGCGTGCTCAGTCCCCTCCTGTACTCCCTGTTCACCCATGACTGCATGGCCAGGCACGACTCCAACACCTTCATTAAGTTTGCCGACGACACAACAGTGGTAGGCCTGATCACCGACAACAATTAGACAGCCGATAGGGAGGAGGTCAAAGACCTGGCCGTGTGGTGCCAGGATAACAACCTCTCCCTCAACGTGATCAAGACAAAGGAGATTGTGGACTACAGGAAAAAAAAGAGGACTGAGCACGCCCCCATTCTCATCGACGGGGCTGTAGTGGAACAGGTTGAGAGCTTCAAGTTCCTTGGTGTCCACATCACCAAAGAACTATCATGGTCCAAACACACCAAGACAGTGGTGAAGAGGGCACGACAAAGCCTATTCCCCCTCAGGAGACAGAAAACATTTGGCATGGGTCCTCAGATCCTCAAAAAGTTCTACAGCTGCACCATCGAGAGCATCCTGACTGGTTGCATCTCCACCTGGTATGGCAACTGCTCGGCCTCCGACCGCAAGGCACTACACAGGGTAGTGCGTACGGCCCAGTACATCACTGGGGCCAAGCTTCCTGCCATCCAGGACCTCTATACCAGGCAGTGTCAGAGGAAGGCCCTCAAAATTGTCAAAGACTCCAGCCACCCTAGTCATAGATTGTTCGGCAAGCGGTACTGGAGCGCCAAATCTAGGTCCAAAAGGCTTCGCAACAGCTTCTACCCCCAAGCCATAAGACTCCTGAACAGGAGTCTTATGGCTACCCGGACAATTTGCACTGCCCCCCCACCCCCACCCCGTCCCCGTCTCCCTTTTTTACTCTACTGCTACTCTGTTTATTATTTATGCATAGTCACTTTAACTCTACCCACATGTACATATTACCTCAATTACCTCTACTATCCGGTGCCCCCGCACATTGACTCTGCACCGGTACCCCCCTGTATATATTCTCTCTACTGTTATTTTATTTTACTGCTGCTCTTTAGTTACTTATTTTTATATTTTTTGCTTAACACTTTTTTTTTTTTTTTACCTTGCATTGTTGGTTAAGGGCTTCTAAGTAAGCATTTCACTGTAATGTCTACACCTGTTGTATTCGGCGCATGTGGCAAATACAATTTGACTTCATTTGATTTGATGATTTGTCGCCACATATGGTTTGTTTACGTTTCAACCATTATGGCTAAATGGAGAAGCTAGGCCTACAACAGCTCCATCTAGTGGTTGCGTCCGGGACAACAGTTGTTGACAACTGTAGCTTTGTAGTTAAGCCTAACCCTAAACATTTTCCTAACCTTAACCTCATATTCTTAACCTCCTACATTAATTCACCTAACCTGCTGCGTTAGTTATCCTAACTTGCCACATTCATTATCCTAACCTGCTATGTAAACAAACCATCTGTGGAGACAAATCATCAGTATCACCGCACCGGTAGCCAATCACATCATTTCTGACACTCACTTGGACACTCATGCAGTGTTATTGTTTATGTATATAGCTTGTGGGCTAAGCTGTAGCATTAGTAATGTAAGTGAGGAATCAGATTCTGACAGTGACAGTGAGGACCTGCCCCCCAACCTTGTGCCCATTGAGAACCCTGAATCTGAGTACCCCTTGCCCCCCGACGAAGTCCCAGGTCCCTCTGAATATGCTGGTGATGATGAAGGCAGACCATCAGTGGGTGAAATAGGTCTGCGGTAGCTGAATGGCCGCACCCCTCCTGGCCCTGCTGTTGGCTTTGTTGAGTCCCAGTCTGGGGTGCAAAGCCCCTTGCCATATCCCTCTGAGGCAGAGTTCTTCAAGCTGTTTCTGACAGAGGAGCTGGGTGGGAGACATAGTGGAGGAGACTAATCTGTATGCCTTGGTGCTACATGAGAAGTGAGCGCCACAGGGAAGTTGGACCTCCTGACGGGAGAGAGAAAGATCAAATCAGACTGTGTGCTTGACTATAATCGCAAAATGTGGGCAGTGGATAAGGCGGATATGATAAACAGCTTTGTGGCATGTGCTCGGAAAACCACAATGTGATACAGTATAAGAATATATATTTTTTCCATCTGATCGACACTGATGTCCTCAATGGCCACATAATTCACCGCCAGCTAACAAGTGAGATGATTACTGAACAAGTTTTTCTTGTAATTGGACATACAGTTCACATACAAATAAAATACAGTTACATTATGCAATTATATTGACAATATCTCACCCACCTCCCACACTCCATCATCATCCTCTCCACTTCCTCATCCTCCCTACTCCCTCTCCAAACAGTATGTTGCTAGCATACAAAAGCTATCCTCAATCTCCGGCAAGAAAGATGTCCAGTTCCAGTTATGAAGTTGTGTTCAATACTGTTTTTGTGTGTAGTTTCTGAAAGTACATAATTTTTAGTAATTAGAATACAATATCAGGATATAGCAATACAACAATATTACAATGAAGTAACATAACAAGACTGCTATAAAAATAATAAGTTGCATTGACAACATAATTGCTCCTGTAAGTCGCTCTGGATAAGAGCGTCTGCTAAATGACCAAAAAAAATAAAATAAAAAAATAATAAAAAAATAACAATTATGAATTATATACATAAGAAACAGTAACTGAAGAGATCCACAAGGGGGCAGGGCAGGACAGGGTAGAGCTAGAGTATGCTAAACAAGCCAAATGAATACACAGGACAATGCAATGGTTATGATATGGCCAGGGCAGCTTCGAACGACACAACACAAGCTAATACGTCTCTGACGCCATTAGCATTGTTTTAAAGAACTAATAGAATGTAGATAAAACACATTATTGAGTATAACACCATAAAGGCTATGAATTAGTACCTTGCATATCCTCACTTACTTTAATAGGATAATAAGGCACTTACTTTGATAGGAATGCACACGTGCAAAGTAAATATTAGTAAGGAAAACAACAATGAAGGCAATGCGGGTGCTGTCGTGGAAAATTACCACTATACTTATTAAAAATCAAAGATCTTCCAGAGTTTTTGTAGAATTAAGATAGACTTTATTACACAGAGCAACAAAAGTCGAGCTGATCTGCAGAGCAACTAACTCACAACACTCGGCCCTCAGTTTATATACAATGTCCATTCCTGCTCATTTTACATATTTTTTAGCTTAAACCCTCCCAGTTCAGTTCTCCGCCATTGTCTCCAAACTTTCATATTTTGACCGCCCTGCCCCATCTCTTTATTTATGATAGTTCTCCTCCTATTTATTTAGTTTGGATACAATGGTGGACAAACCAAACCTTCTCATGTAAAAAATAACAGAGCCACCACCTGGCTCTGCTCTGTTTATTCCAAAACATATCAATCGATTCTTAAATATGGTTGAAACATAGCAGATCCATAACCCATTCTCAACCATATACATTTAAGACATTCCTAATGCATTACCTCATACATAACAGTATAATCAATCAAGAGCCATCTCCTGACTGGCTCAGACTCCCTCCTTGTGTACCACTCGGTACCACACTCCACATCACTTAGACGTATTGCCTCATCCTCTGTACCACTGCTTGTCTTTATAATTAGCTATATTTTAATCTTTATAATCTAGAAATATTTATATTTGTAACTTATGTTCTGACCTTTGGTACCACTCTGTACCATGGCACTGTATGGTCCACTGAAAAAATACCCCACACATCCCCTCTTTGGGACTAAATAGGTCCCACACTTCAAATACACTGCTCAAAAAAATAAAGGGAACACTTAAACAACACAATGTAACTCCAAGTCAATCACACTTCTGTGAAATCAAACTGTCCACTTAGGAAGCAACACTGATTGACAATACATTTCACATGCTGTTGTGCAAATGGAATAGACAACAGGTGGAAATTATAGGCAATTAGCAAGACACCCCCAATAAAGGACTGGTTTTGCAGGTGGGGACCACAGACCACTTCTCAGTTCCTATGCTTCCTGGCTGATGTTTTGGTCACTTTTGAATGCTGGCGGTGCTTTCACTCTAGTGGTAGCATGAGACAGAGTCTACAACCCACACAAGTGGCTCAGGTAGTGCAGCTCATCCAGGATGGCACATCAATGCGAGCTGTGGCAAGAAGGTTTGCTGTGTCTGTCAGCGTAGTGTCCAGAGCATGGAGGCGCTACCAGGAGACAGGCCAGTACATCAGGAGACGTGGAGGAGGCCGTAGGAGGGCAACAACCCAGCAGCAGGACTGCTACCTCCGCCTTTGTGCAAGGAGGAGCAGGAGGAGCACTGCCAGAGCCCTGCAAAATGACCTCCAGCAGGCCACAAATGTGCATGTGTCTGCTCAAACGGTCAAAAACAGACTCCATGAGGGTGGTATGAGGGCCCGACGTCCACAGGTGGGGGTTGTGCTTACAGCCAAACACCGTTCAGGACGTTTGGCATTTGCCAGAGAACACTAAGATTGGCAAATTCGCCACTGGCGCCCTGTGCTCTTCACAGATGAAAGCAGGTTCACACTGAACACGTGACAGACGTGACAGAGTCTGGAGACGCAGTGGAGAACGTTCTGCTGCCTGCAACATCCTCCAGCATGACCGGTTTGGTGGTGGGTCAGTCATGGTGTGGGGTGGCATTTCTTTGGGGGGCCGCACAGCCCTCCATGTGCTCGCCAGAGGTAGCCTGACTGCCATTAGGTACCGAGATGAGATCCTCAGACCCCTTGTGAGACCATATGCTGGTGCGGTTGGCCCTGGGTTCCTCCTAATGCAAGACAATGCTAGACCTCATGTGGCTGGAGTGTGTCAGCAGTTCCTGCAAGAGGAAGGCATTGATGCTATGGACTGGCCCGCCCGTTCCCCAGACCTGAATCCAATTGAGCACATCTGGGACATCATGTCTCGCTCCATCCACCAACGCCACGTTGCACCACAGACTGCCCAGGAGTTGGCGGATGCTTTAGTCCAGGTCTGGGAGGAGATCCCTCAGGAGACCATCCGCCACCTCATCAGGAGCATGCCCAGGCATTGTAGGGAGTTCATACAGGCATGTGGAGGCCACACACACTACTGAGCCTCATTTTGACTTGTTTTAAGGACATTACATCAAAGTTGGATCAGCCTGTAGTGTGGTTTTCCACTTTAATTTTGAGGGTGACTCCAAATCCAGACCTCCATGGGTTGATAAATTTGATTTCCATTGATAATTTTTGTGTGATTTTGTTGTCAGCACATTCAACTATGTAAAGAAAAAAGTATTTAATAAGATTATTTCATTCATTCAGATCTAGGATGTGTTATTTTAGTGTTCCCTTTATTTTTTTTGAGCAGTGTATATACAGTCGAATGAAAAAGTTTGGGCACCCCTGACAATTTCCATGATTTCCATTTATAAATAATTGGGTGTTTGGATCAGCAATTTCATTTTGATCTATCAAATAACTGATGGACACAGTAATATTTCAGTAGTGAAATTAGGCTTATTTGATTAACAGAAAATGTGCAATATGCATCAAAACTAAATTAGACAGGTGCATAAATTTGGGCACCCCAACAGAAAAATCACATACATATTTAGTAGAGCCTCCTTTTGCTAAAATAACAGCCTCTAGACGCTTCCTATAGCCTCTAATGAGTGTCTGGATTCTGGATGAAGGCATTTTGGACCATTCCTCCTTACAAAACATCTCCACTTCAGTTAGGTTTGATGGTTGCCGAGCATGGACAGCCCACTTCAAATCATCCAACAGATTCTCAATTATATTCAGGTCTGGGGACTGGGATGGCCATTCCAGAACATTGTACTTGTTCCTCTGCAAAGATGCCCGGGTAGATTTTGAGCAGTGTTTTGGGTCGTTGTCTTGTTGAAATATCCAGCCCCGGCATAACTTTAACTTTGTGACTGATTCTTCAACATTATTCCCAAGAATCTGCTGATATTGAGTGGAATCCATGCGACCCTCAACTTTAACAAGATTTCCAGTACCGGCACTGGCCACACAGCCCCACAGCATGATGGAACCCCCACCAAATTTTACTGTGGGTAGCAAGTGTTTTTCTTGGAACGCTGTGTTCTTTTGCCGCCATGCATAATGCCCCTTGTTATGACCAAATAACTCATTCTTTGTTTCATCAGTCCACAGCACCTTACTCCAAAATGAAGCTGGCTTGTCCAAATGTGTGTTTGCATACCTCAAGCGACTCTGTTTGTGGTGTGTGTGCAGAAAAGGCTTCTTCCGCTTCACTCTCCTGTACAGCTTCTCCTTGTGCAAAGTGCGCTGAATTGTTGAACGATTCACAGTGACACCATCTGCAGCAAGATGATGTTGTAGGTCTTTGGAGGTGGTCTGTGGGCTGTTTTTGACCGTTCTCACCATCCTTCGCCTTTGCCTCTCCGATATTTTACTTGGCCTGCCACTTCTGGCCTTAACAAGAACTGTGCCTGTGGTCTTCCATTTCTTCACTATGTTCCTCACAGTGGACACTGACAACTTACATCTCTGCGATAGCTTTTTGTAGCCTTCCCCTAAACCATAATGTTGAACAATCTTTGTTTTCAGGTCATTTGAGAGTTGTTTTGAGGCTCCCATGTTGCCACTCTTCAGAGGAGAGTCAAAGAGAACAACAACTTGCAATTGGCCACCTTAAATACCTTTTCTCATGATTGGATGCACTTGTCTATGAAGTTCAAGGCTTAATGAGCTCACCAAACCAATTGTGTGTTCCAATTAATTAGTGCTAAGTAGTTACAGGTATTCAAATGAACAGAATGACAAGGGTGCCCAAATTTTTGCATAGCCTGTTTTTCACATCTGATTTAATTTCATACAACTTAATATTGCTACACTAAAAATCTTTGTCTGGACAATACCCCAGTACTCAGCTTTTATTAGAAAAGGAATGGCATGCCACTGTGATCATTTTCTGTGACGACAGAGTAAATTATTATGCAGCCTCAGAGGGGTGCCCAAACTTTTTCATACGACTGTATATACTAACACTTGAAATGTATATAGTGACTAAGATATGAATACTGAGATATATGGAGACTAACATAAAATACTAATTCATGAAAATATATTTTTAAAACATTAGTTATTTAAACAATAACAATATCAATGTTTTTACTCTAAAATAAACAATGTAAGTGTTAGTATCCTAACACCTAAAATAACGCAGCTTTGTTTTAACAATAATATCTACAGTGGGGAAAAAAAGTATTTAGTCAGCCACCAATTGTGCAAGTTCTCGCACTTAAAAAGATGAGAGAGGCCTGTCATTTTCATCATAGGTACACGTCAACTATGACAGACAAATTGAGAAAAAGAATTCCAGAAAATCACATTGTAGGATTTTTTATGAATTTATTTGCAAATTATGGTGGAAAATAAGCATTTGGTCACCTACAAACAAGCAAGATTTCTGGCTCTCACAGACCTGTAAATTCTTCTTTAAGAGGCTCCTCTGTCCTCCACTCGTTACCTGTATTAATGGCACCTGTTTGAATTTGTTATCAGTATAAAAGACACCTGTCCACAACCTCAAACAGTCACACTCCAAACTCCACTATGGCCAAGACCAAAGAGCTGTCAAAGGACACCAGAAACAAAATTGTAGACCTGCACCAGGCTGGGAAGACTGAATCTGCAATAGGTAAGCAGCTTGGTTTGAAGAAATCAACTGTGGGAGCAATTATTAGGAAATGGAAGACATACAAGACCACTGATAATCTCCCTCGATCTGGGGCTCCAAGCAAGATCTCACCCCGTGGGGTCAAAATGATCACAAGAACGGTGAGCAAAAACCCCAGAACCACACGGGGGGACCTAGTGAATGACCTGCAGAGAGCTGGGACCAAAGTAACAAAGCCTACCATCAGTAACACACTACGCCGCCATGGACTCAAATCCTGCAGTGCCAGACGTGTCCCCCTGCTTAAGCCAGTACATGTCCAGGCCCGTCTGAAGTTTGCTAGAGTGCATTTGGATGATCCAGAAGAGGATTGGGAAAATGTCATATGGTCAGATGAAACCAAAATAGAACTTTTTGGTAAAAACTCAACTCGTCGTGTTTGGAGGACAAAGAATGCTGAGTTGCATCCAAATAACACCATACCTACTGTGAAGCATGGGGGTCGAAACATCATGCTTTGGGGCTGTTTTTCTGCAAAGGGACCAGGATGACTGATCCATGTAAAGGAAAGAATGAATGGGGCCATGTATCGTGAGATTTTGAGTGAAAACCTCCTTCCATCAGCAAGGGCATTGAAGATGAAACGTGGCTTGGTCTTTCAGCATGACAATGATCCCAAACACACCGCCCGGGCAACGAAGGAGTGGCTTCGTAAGAAGCATTTAAAGGTCCTGGAGTGGCCTAGCCAGTCTCTAGATCTCAACCCCATAGAAAATCTTTGGAGGGAGTTGAAAGTCTGTGTTGCCCAGCGACAGCCCAAAAACATCACTGCTCTAGAGGAGATCTGCATGGAGGAATGGGCCAAAATACCAGCAACAGTGTGTGAAAACCTTGTGAAGACTTACAGAAAACGTTTGACCTGTGTCATTGCCAACAAAGGGTATATAACAAAGTATTGAGAAACTTTTGTTATTGACCAAATACTTATTTTCCACCATAATTTGCAAATAAATTCATAAAAAATCCTACAATGTGATTTTCTAGATTTTTTTTTCTCATTTTGTCTGTCATAGGTGACGTGTACCTATGATGAAAATTACAGGCCTCTCTCCTTTTTAAGTGGGATAACTTGCACAATTTGTGGCTGACTAAATACGTTTTTTTCCCCACTGTATTTAAGCAGTTATCTTGCTGTTTTTATAAGCAATATATGAAATACTAAATCCCTTATAATATTATTCTCCATAATATCTGTCACGATCATTTACGAACGAGACGGACCAAGGCGCAGCGTGATATGCATTCATGTTTATTGACGACTAAACACACGACAAAACAACAAACGAAACGTGACATCCAAGGTAGACAAATAACATACCTCACATAGAACAAGATCCCACAACTAAGTATGGTCCCCAATCAGAGACAACGAGCAACAGCTGCCTCTGATTGGGAACCACACAGGCCAACATAGATCTAGACATACAAGATCTAAACATAGAAAATCCAACATAGAACATCACCACAATATATTCACAACAAGGAAAATCACACCCTGACTCAACAAATACGAGTCCTTAGAGTCAGGGCGTGACAGTATCCCCCCCAAAGGTGCGGACTCTGACCGCGCCACATAAACATAACAGGGTAGGGGCTGGGTGGGCATTCCGCCTCGGAGGCGGATCCGGATCCGGGCGTGACCACCACTTACTCTCCACCTCCCTGTTGAACCCCTGGTCTGGTCTGGACCTCGGCGCGCTGCTTCCCCTCTCCTTCCTCCCACGACGTACAAAGCCCTGTCTGGACCCTGGTGTGGGAGACCCCAAACCTGGAGAGGGGCTGATATCTGGTCTGGACTGGAACCGCTGACTGGAGCTGGACCCGACGACGGTGGACCGAACTGCTCTGGCTCCGGAGTGGAGCCGCTGACCGGAACTGGATCAGGCACCGGTGGAGCGGACTGCTCTGGCTCCGGAGTGGAGCGGTTGACCGGAGCTGGACTGGACCCCGGTGGAGCGGATTGCTCTGGCTCCGGAGTGGATCCGCTGACCGGAGTTGGACCGGACCCCGGTGGAGCGGATTGCTCTGGCTCCGGAGTGGAGCAGCTGACCGGAACTGGATCAGGCACCGGTGGAGCAGACTGCTCTGGCTCCGGAGTGGAGCGGTTGACCCGAGCTGGACTAGATTCCGGTGGAGCGGATTGCTCTGGCTCCGGAGTGGATCCGCTGACCGGAGTTGGACCGGACCCCGGTGGAGCGGATTGCTCTGGCTCCGGAGTGGAGCAGCTGACCGGTGCCGGACCAGGCACCGGTGAAACAGGCACGGGCCGTGCCGGACTGAACACACACACCACTGGCTTGGTGCGCGTCGCAGGAACGGGCCGGATCGGGCTGGCGACGCGCAACACTGGCTTGGTGCGGGGAGTAGGAACGGGCCGTACCGGACTGGCGACGCGCACCACTGTCTTGGTGCGAGGGGCAGGAACAGGCCGGGCCGGGCTGGTGACGCGCACCACAGGCTTGGTGCGAGGGGCAGGAACAGGCCGGGCCGGGCTGGCGACACGCACCACTGGTTTGGTACGAGGGGCAGGAGCAGGCCGGGCCGGGCTGGCGACGCGCACCACTGGTTTGGTGCGAGGGGCAGGAGCAGGCCGGGCCGGGCTGGCGACGCGCACCACTGGCTTGGTGCGAGGGGCAGGAACAGGCCGGGCCGGGCTGGCGACGCGCACCACAGGCTTGGTGCGAGGGGCAGGAACAGGCCGGGCCAGGCTGGTGACGCGCATCACTGGTTTGGTGCGAGGGGCAGGAACAGGCCGGGTCGGGCTGGTGACGCTCACCACTTGCTTGGTGCGAGGAGCGGGACTGGGTTCCCTTATAAACCCCCGCTCCTTCTGCTGCCTAACCAGCTCCTTTTCGCCGTGCCGCTACACTCTCCTTCTCCCTTATCGCCTCCTGTAGCGCCTCTCTCTGACCTAATAACTTCTGCTCCATCTGAACCAATAGCCCCCTTAACCTGGTGGCCTCCTCTCCTAACCTGCAGATTTCGCTCAGGACTCCCTCTACAATTACCATCTACTTCTGGGCCACTACTCCGGGCCGGCATTGGGTCCCTTTGGCTCGGGACCTTCTTCTGTCACTAGGGTCTCGGCATCCTCAGCTTCCTCATCTTTCAGTCGTCGGTTTCCATGCGGTACTCTGGTGCAGTGGTTTAGATGATACCAGGTCGAGCTCCCCTCAACCCTTACGGCAGTTGGTGTAGCCTGGATGACGATGTAGGGTCCCTCACGTCTCTGTTCGTTCCACTTCCTTCTGGAGACCCTGACGTAGACCTTCTCCCCCGGGATCACTGGTCATGGTGGATTCAACTCTGGTTTTAGAAATGTGCTTCTCTCCTGTTAGTATGTAACTTCACATATGACAGTTAGTTGCCTGAAATACCCTTCTAATTCCATTTCCATTTGTTCTAGAGGCGGACCCTCATATGGTCCCCTAAGCACCAAAAACCAAAAACAACACTGTATGTTAAATCAAAATAACAAATTAAATTAGAATGATAACCGTTGATAACACCTTAACTTAATTATATCCCATAAGGTACTTCAAGGAATAGTAAAATTGACTAGTGACAGGTGTCCCTCATTCAGGGCTAGCTCTCTCTCTGTCCTTGTCATGGTATGAATCACACATAGGCCTATTGCTAAATTATAAACTTCTTCCTAATTATTAGTGTTTACATACTACATATAAATCTCACACAATGTCTGTAGCTTTCTAGAGAGGGTGATCAGGCCTCACCAGAAAGTCAGAACACAGGTCAGAGGTCATTCAACCCCATTTAGGTGAGTGTCTCTTTCTCTATTCTTCCCCTTTACCTTAGATATTATTTAACGATATTTCAAACCTTTCAAACATTTTGTGTACCAGGGTTACATTGGGTTTTTTCAGTACATTTCTTATCAGGATAATTTACATGTGTGTAATTAAAACTCTGGCAATAGAAACTTCAACAAATGTAATTTATGTGCCCTTTAAGGTCTAACCTGTAAAAAATTCAATAAAACAAAAATATAAACCTTTAAGACATTCCTAATGCATTGCCTCATACATAACAGTATGATTAATCAAGAGCCATCTCCTGACTGGCTCAGACTCCCTCCTTGTGTACCACTTGGTACCACACTCCACATCACTTAGACGTATTGCCTCATCCTCTGTAACAATCTGTACAACTGCTTGTCTTTATAATTAGCTATATTTTAATCTTTATAGTCTAGAAATATTTACTATTTTTAATCTATGGTCTTACCTTGGGTACCACTTGGTACCATGGCTCTGTATGGTCAACTGAAAAAATACCCCACAGTGCCAGACGGAAAATGTGCCAGTGGGAAAAAGTTTGGGCAAGTTCTGTTCTGACTGGAGATGCACAAATGTCAGCATACTTGACCTGGGGAAACACTGGGGGAGTGCTTGGGCTCTCATCGAAGACAGAAGTTTGTCTGGCTCATCTAGATAATTCTAATCTTACATTAGTATAGCATGCCTCAAACATAAAATCCCCCCATTCCCTTTTCCACGCAACTTCATCTAGAACTGTTGAATGAGTTTCCTGTAAACAATAGATATTATATTCCTTCTCTTGGAGCCATGTAAATATTGTTCTTCTTTTGTTGCCTCTATTCTTTGTCGGTATACTCACGCTCAAATAAATATGGTTCGGCAACACCATCGGCACCTCTTCAGTAGTTTTCTACATCACAAGCGCGTATTTCGTCGTAAAACATACACTGCATGACCAAAAGTATGTGGACACCTGCTCGTCGAACATCTCATTCCAAAATCATGGGCGGCTTTCCACTAGATGTTGGAACATTGCTGCGGGGACTTGCTTCCATTCAGCCACAAGAGCATTAGTGAGGTTGGGCACTGATGTTAGGTCTGGCTCGCAGTTGGCTTTCCAATTCATCCTAATGTGTTCGATGGAGTTGAGGTCAAATCAAATCAAATCAAATCAAATCAAATTTTATTGGTCACATGCGCCGAATACAACAGGTGCAGACATTACAGTGAAATGCTTACTTACAGCCCTTAACCAACAGTGCATTTATTTTAAACAAACAAGTAAGAATAAAACAACAACAAAAAAGTGTTGAGAAAAAAAGAGCAGAAGTAAAATAAAGTGACAGTAGGGAGGCTATATATACAGTAAAATAAAGTGACAGTAGGGAGGCTATATATACAGGGGGGTACCGTTGCATAGTCAATGTGCGGGGGCACCGGCTAGTTGAGGTAGTTGAGGTAATATGTACATGTGGGTAGAGTTAAAGTGACTATGCATAAATACTTAACAGAGTAGCAGCAGCGTAAAAAGGTCAGTGCTCTTGTGCATGCCAGTCAAGTTTTTCCAAACCTATCTCGACAAACCATTTCTGTATGGACTTTGCTTTGTGCACAGGGGCATTGTCATTGTTGAAACAGTAAAGGGCCTTCCCCAAACTGTTGCCACAAAGTTGGAAGCACCTAATCGTCTAGAATGTTATTGCATGCTGTAATGTGAAGATTTCCCTTCACTGGAACTAAGGAGCCTAGCCCGAACCATGAAAAAAAGCCCTAGACCATTATTCCTTCTCCACCAAACTTTGCAGTTGCCACTATGCATTCGGGCAGGTAGCGTTCTCTTGGCATCCGCCAAACCCAGATTCATCTGTCAGACTGCCAGATGGTGAAGCGTGATTCATCACTCCAGAGAACGCGTTTCCACTGCTCCAGAGTCCAATTACGGCGAGCTTTACACCACTCCAGCCGACTCTTTGCATTGCGCATGGTGATCTTAGATTTAGGTGCGGCTGTTCAGCCATGGAATCGCATGTAGTTCACAACAAACAGTTATTTTGCAGACGTTGCTTCCAGAGGCATTTTGGAACTCGGTATTGAGTGTTGCAACCGGGGCAGCCCCAGCAGGGCATAAATGTTACGAACTGACTTGTTGGAAAGGTGGCATCCTATGACAGTGCCACATTGAAATCCAATGAGCTCTTCAGTAAGGCCATTCTACTGCCAATGTTTGTCTATGGAAAATGCATGGCTGTGTGCTCGATTGTATGCACCTGTCAGCAATGGGTGTGGCTGAAATAGCCAAATCCACTCATTTGAAAGGGTGTCCACATAATTTTCCATACACTACCGGTCAAAAGTTTTAGAACACCAACCCATTCAAGGGTTTTTCTTTATTTTTACTGTTTTCTACATTGTAGAATAATAGTGAAGACATCAAAACTATGAAATAACACATATGGAATCATGTAGTAACCAAAGAAAGTGTTCAATAAATCAAAATATATGTTATATTTGAGATTCTTCAAATAGCCACCCTTTACCTTGATGACAGCTTTGTACACTCTTGGCATTCTCTCAACCACCTTCATGAGGTAGTCACCTGTAATGCATTTCAATTAACAGGAGTGCCTTCTTAAAAGTTAATTTGTGGAATTTCTTTCCGTCTTAACTCGTTTGAGCCAATCAGTTGTGTTGTGACAAGGTAGGGGGGTATACAGAAGATAGGCCTATTTGTTAACAGCATCAATCTCAACATCAACTGTTCAGAGGAGACTGTGTGAATCAGGCCTTCATGGTCGAATTGCTGCAAAGAAACCACTACATTAAAATACATTTAAAATAAAGTATACATTTAATTTATATTTTATTGTCCTGATGGAACGATCTCCAACCCTATACCCTAGACACACACCTGAGCGACCCATACACCAAAGAGACCCATCTGTTTTATGACCCTGCTGTAAGTTGCCAATATGCAGCCAAAACAGAAAGATACATGCAGTCAGAGACCTACTAGAGCAGCACTTCCCCCTCAAGATTCTGAGCCTTCCTGGCAGGGTTGGTCCTACAAAGCCAGAGCCCCCTGGCAAACACACACACACACACACACACACACACACACACACACACACACACACACACACTCACACACTCACACACTCACACACTCACACACACATGATGCTGATGAGGGCCCCCTTGCTGGTATACTCTATGCTGCATGTTCGGCTGCAAACTGGACAACTCTCGAACAACTGCAGCAGGTAATCTTATGAGGTGGTGTTGACTGAGAGTGCCTGTAACAGGATGATATAATAGACAGCCATATGGTAAACTGCATTTTGCTCTAAAGGAAGAACAAAGCTTTTTGCTAATGCACTTCACAACCAAAATGACTCTACTAGTATCTGCTTGGCTGTGGAATTAGTCTAATAGTTTATCAAACTGAGTATTTTTTAATACAACCTTTCAAATATACAGAACCAGATACAGAACCAGCAGTCCTTGGTCTAGCTACCGGTATATTCCCCACCACTGCACTGGGGACCAACGATCACCAACCACCTATTCTGCATGAGAGGGTCCTTTAGCAGGGCATGCAAACCATAGTTGGTCAATACGTATAGGGCTTTTCAGTCTCAAACGGCTGTAAAAGTTTGAATGCGTTGGGGGTGATGAAACAATGGAGCCCCATTCAATGAAGGGAAGTGAAGTGGGTGGAGGGGCACAATAAGAGCTAAGACACTAATATTTGTGTAAACACTACAGAGTTGTCCTGTGAATGTCACTGAGTAGGCTGATAGCCCATTTCATGGGTGCACGATCCATAGGTTAGGCTGTACAATGCAATATGAATGTACAATACACACAATGGACTGACTGGAAAGGTGATATCCCACAGTCAAAGTCCTGCAATGAGAGCTAACATGCTAATATTTGTGTAAACCCATCGCAGCCCAACTCCATTATCACCATTACCGGGGAAGCCATCTCGTTCTACCACTGGTATTTACATAACTTTATGGAGAAAATGTGCACACGCCCGTTAGATTTTCCATGTGCTCTCTGCACAGAGCTGACGCTGTTACACTAATCATCCTTTTACACGAGCAGAGGGCAAATACAGTACGCATTTACTGTAAGAAAATAAAGAAAGGAGCAAGGGAGAGCGGGAGAACAGAGAAGGAGAACTGCTGATGAGGGAGGTGGGGTGAGGGGGTGTGTGGGGTTCCCCTCCCCACAAAAAAACATGTTTTTTTTGCTTTTTGAAACTTAAAACTGTGAGCTTTTTTTGCCTCATTTTTGCAGACTTGCACTGTAGTGACTGAGTGTTATAGTCCTGGTTATGGTTCCCTGATGTCCAACACTAAAGTAATGTCATGAGAGTAGGATATCTGTGTGCATGTGTGTGCCTCTCCAGAAGAACATGCTGTTCTAAAATGTGTGTGTGTATGTTCTAGAACAACTGCAGAGGATCTAGTAGTGTACACTTCCCTCTGTATTTATTTGGACAGTGAAGATAAAACAGTACAGAATGTCACCTTTTATTTTAGGGTATTTTCATACATCTGTTTTACTGTTTAGAAATGAAAGCACTAGTGTCATAAATAATTGGACATAGTGTATTGAAGTAGTCAAAAGTTTAGTATTTATTCCCATATTCCTAGGACGCAATGACTACATCAAGCTTGTAACTCAACAAACTTGTTGGATGCATTTGCAGTTTGTTTTGGTTGGATTTCAGAACATGTTGTGCCCAATAGAAATTAATGGTAAATAATGTATTGTGTCATTTTGGAGTAACCTTTATTGTAAATAAAAATATTATATGTTTCTGAATGCATCTACATTAATATGGATGCTACCATTATTACGTATAAATAAATCGTGAATAATGATGAGTGAGAAAGTTAGAGGCATAAATATCATACCCCCCCCAAAAATAATAACCTTCCCTGGGCACAACATAATCCGAAACACAACCAAAACAAACTACAAAATGCATAATTGTGTGCTAGGAATATGGAACCAAATACTAAATGTTTAGCTACTTTAATACACTATTGTGAATTTATGACACCTTCAAATTGGGGAATGAATACATAAAGTACTTTAATTCCTAAACGGTAAAACCAATGTATTCTATGAAGACGCCCCTTAAGTATAAGGTGTCATTCTGTACTGTCTTCCCATATTTCATATCAATCAAACCATTTCAGATCAAATCCAAAATGCTGGATTACAGAACCAAATTAAAAGTGTTAGCTTCCCTGTCCGAATAAATATGGAGGGGACTGTATGTGCTCTTAGGACCAGTTTCCTGGGTGTGTGCATGTGTTTCTTCATTCTCCCCTTCTCAACACGGAACTTTATATTATTTTTCTCTCTCTCACTTTGTATGTAGAGTATCAGCACAAACCCCTGGCAGAACAGGGAACCATCACAACAGCCCCGTTTCGAACAGCTCCAATTACTAAGAACAATCCGTCAAGATACAAAGTAAGTCTTGAAGCAAACCTTAGCAGAAAAAATATCATAATAAAAAATGTGGTTCTAACAGGGAGGGAGAGCAAAATCTGTCTTTACAATCCCTCTTCTTGTGCCTGCCAACTTTCTGCTGGCTGTTGGTAGTGTGGAAATGAGAGCGTGCTAGATTCTCCTCACCCGAGAATAACACTAACCCCTCAAAGCGCAAATCAAACACACAATCCACGTCACAGGAAACCATTTGAAGCGTAAAAAACTCCCAATGGGAGCTCCATTTGAATGCTTTGCTCGCTCCATGCGCCTCCCTGTCTCCTCTCTCCATTTCTCTTCAGGCACCAACCCCAACCCCCACCCTAACCCAAACCATACCACAGCACCTTTCAGACTACAAGACTCACTTTTCTCGCACTCTCCTTCTCTCCTCGCTCCCTCTTTTTCTCTCTCCTTCCTTCCCCTGGTTATTATCAACAGTTCTGATTGTGTCTTTAACAATGGGAAATTAAAGCAGCACACAAAAAGGAGAGAAGAGTGTGGCTACTGATTAAAGAGAGTGGTTGGAATAGCCGACTCTGGATGTGCCACTCCCATGCCCACCCAGCATAAAGCTACGGGGCCAGTAACTGATGTTCACACACACAAACACACTCACTCTCAAATGTACATACGCATGCACGAACGCACACACACGCATACACACAAACACACACACACAGCTTAATCAGGCTAAGGGTCATCAGCCAGCCCCTCCGTTTAAGAACTTAAGTGAACCCCCAAACGACCCATGCCCCCAACCACAGCCCTTCTACCCCCCCCCCCCCCCCCCCCCTCTCCCTTCACCTACTTTTCCCTATGCCCGACATTTGCAAGACAGGAGTCAGAAGGCCAGATCCGATGTAATCAAAGAGGTTTGTGTTGGCTCTCACCCCCCACGCTGTAATAACAAACGGTGGCACTAGCCGGCGGGAGAGCACTGTAACAGCTCAAGTTTAATCTCACACAGTGTCAATATTAATCTCCCCCCACTCCCTCCACACCTCCCCATCGCCCACACAAATCCACATACATTAATTCTCACAGAGGGATCCATGAAAAAAACACTGAGGTAAAAAAACTATCCAAAACAAACTGACATTCCCAAACAGAAACAACACCCTTTGCTATGAGATTCGAAATTGAGCTCAGGTGCATCCTCTTTCCATTGATCATCCTTGAGATGTTTCTACAACATGATAAGAGTCAACCTGTGGTAAATTAAATTGATTGGACATGATTTGGAAAGGCACACTACTATCTATATAAGCTCCCACAGTTGGCAGTGCATGTCAGAGCAGAAACCAAGCCATGACCTCAAAATAATTGTTCGTAGAGCTCTGAGACAGGATTGTGTCGAGGCACAGATCTGGGGAAGAGTACCAAAAAATGTCTGCAGCCTTGAAGGTCCCCAAGAACACAGTTGCCTTCATTAGTCTTAAATGGAAGAAGTTTGGAACCACCAAGACACTCCCTAGAGCTGGCCACCCAGCCAAACTGAGCAATCGGGGGAGGTGACCATTGGGTTGATGGTCACTCTGACAGAGTTCCAGAGTTCTTCTGTGGAGATGGGGGAACCTTCCAGAAGAACAACTATCTCTGCACCACTCCACCAATCAGGCCTTAATTGTAGAGTGGCCAGTCGGAAGTCACTCCTCAGTACATGGCACATGACAGCCCACATGGAGTTGCCAAAAGGCACCTAAAGGACTCAGACTGTGAGAATCAAGATTATCTGGTCTGATGAAACCAAGGTTGAACTCTTTGACCTGAATGCCAAGCGTCACATCTGGAGGAAACCTGGCACCATCCCTATGGTGAAGCATGGTGGTGGCAGCATCATGCTGCGGGATATTTTTCAGTGGCAGGGACTGGGAGACTAGAAATTAGTAAAATAGTAACCATTGAATGAGTAGGTGTGTCCAAACTTTTGATTGGTACTGTATGGTCAATGTATGTACAATGCATCCAGACGTACTTTAATATATGTTTATTTTTAATTTGTACTTTTTTTTAAATGTCTGCTCAGTCCACATGCCCACATGCTCTATATATTTAATGTATACAATAACCACCGACCTCATGTGACCAACCACCTGGATTCGGTCCTACAGTATGTAGCAACATTTGAAATGGAGACTCCAAGCTAATAGTAGAGACTCTGAGCTAAACATTTTATATCACACACTGAGAAAGTAATTCTGCTTTGAATGTTGATAAGATTGTAACGCCACTTTTGAGAAAATTGTGAATATTTTGGTACACCTACTGGAGAGCTCTTCTTTGTCTACACCCATTCAGCATCGTTCACACCCTCTTAAGGCTTAGCCCCACCCATTTCTTTAAGGATTCACAGTGTAGTAAACAACCAAAGATTTAAATACTAAAGGTGGTGAAAGTAGTAGTAAAAATCTACTTTATCTAGTCCTTGGCCTTTATCCTAATCTGACTTTGGTGCAGGTCATGTTGTTCTTCACATTACCATCTATGGTAACACACACTATTTCAAATCAAATCTAAGTTTATTTGTCAAATGCACAGGATACAGAAGGTGTAAACGGTACAGTGAAATGGGCACTTGCATAGTGGAGTCTTTTGTTAAGACATGTAGCTAGCTAAACAATTAACCATAATCCAACTCTAATGCTGCGTTCAAAACAACTGGGAACTCAAATAAAAAAAAGCTCAGACTGGGAAAAATGGATTTGAACAGTCATCCAACTCAGAATTCCAACTCGGGAACTCTGGCCTCTTTCTAGAGCTCCTACAGTGCATTCGTAAAGTATTCAGACCCTTTCCTCAGTACTTTGAAGTGCCTTTGGCAGCGATTACAGCCTTGAGTCTTCTTGGGTATGACGCTACAAGCTTGCACAGCTATTTTCAGTCAATCCAGAGATGTTCGATCAGGTTCAAGTCCGGGCTCTGGCTGGGCCACTCAAGGACATTTAGAGACTTGTCCCAAAGCCACTCTTGCATTGTCTTGGCTGTGTGCTTAGCGTCGTTTTTCAATTCAAATATACATTTCTCCATTATCTTGTCTTAAAAGAGCAGTTTACCCCAAATCCAGAAACTCCAAATTGATTCCAGACATTGAAACTAGTTTAGTGGAGTTTGCCCTCTCCCCCTCTCTCTCCCCCTGTACCTCTCTGATTCAGAGAGGAAGACACATTTCGGTTGAATGCATTCAGTTGTGAAACTGACTAGGTATCCACTTTCCCTTTCCCTGTAGTGCTATACTGAAACAGCTGCAAAAACGGGTCACGTTACTCGTAATGTTGCTGGATGCAGGCCTCGCTATGCTCAGTTGCCAGTGAATTCATGATTCAGACGTACGCGAAGTGTGGAAAAATGTGTTGTTTTATTGAAAGCATATGGCAGAATTAGCAATAAGCTATTTATGTCAAAAGTACTATCTGTTTTGAGTCAGGAAATGTGTACTTTTCCACCTAAAACATTTGCGATTATTTTATATAATTGTTTTATGTAGCTGACTGCCACAGCAGCTGAGATGGGTAACAACTGCATGTGCGTTCTCGGGGGAATCCCTGCTACTTAGAAACTGCATGTTATGCCCTTATTTATAGATGCACTTTTTTTTCAAAGGAGAAGTCAAGACAGCGTTACACATTAGTAATTCAAAGTAAACAACAACCTACAAATACACCATATATACACTTCCAGTCAAAAGTCTGGACACACCCACTCATTTAACGTTTTTTCTTTATTTTTACTATTTTCTACATTGTAGAATAATAGTGAAGACATCAAAACTATGAAATAACACATACGGAATCATGTATTAACCAAAAAAGTGTTAAACAAATCAAATTATATTTTATATTTGAGATTCTTTAACTACCCACCCTTGCCTTGATGACATCTGTGCACACTCTTGGCATTCTCTCAACCAGCTTCACCTGGAATGCTTTTCCAACTGTCTTAAAGGAGTTCCCACATATGCTGAGCACTTGTTGGCAGCTTTTCCTTCACTCTGCCGTCCGACTCATCCCAAACCATTTCAATTGGGTTGAGGTCAGGGGATTGTGGAGGCCAGGTCATCTGATGCAGCATTCAATCACTCTCCTTCTTGGAAAACAGCCCTTACACAGCCTGGAGGTGTGTTGGGTCATTGTCCGGTTGAAAAACCAGATGGGATGGCGTATCGCTGCAGATTGCTGTGGTAGCCATGCTGGTTAAGTGTGCCTTGAATTCTAAATACATTGCAGACAGTGTCACCAGCAAATCACCCCCCACATCATCACACCTCCTCCTCCATGCTTCATGGTGGGAACTGCACATGCAGAGATCATCCGTTCACCTACACTGCGTTTCACAAAGACACAGCGGTTGGAACCACAAATCTCAAATTTGGACTCCAGACCAAAGGACACATTTCCACCGGTCTAATGTCCATTACTCATGTTTCTTGGCCCAATAAGGTCTCTTCTTCTTATTGGTTTCCTTTAGTAGAGGTTTCTTTGCAGCAATTCGACCATGAAGGCCTGATTCACACAGTCCCCTCTGGACAGTTGATGTTGAGATATGTCTGTTACTTGAACTCTGTGAAGCATTTATTTGGGTTGCAATTTCTGAGACTGGTAACTCTAATTAACTTATCGTCTGCAGCAGAGGTAACTGTGGGTCTTCCATTCCTGTGGCGGTCCTCATGAGAGTTTCATCATAGCGCTTGATGGTTTTTGCGACTGCACTTGAAGAAACTTTCAAAGTTCTTAACATTTTCTGGATAGACTGACCTTCATGTCTTAAAGTAATGATGGAATGCCGTTTCTCTTTGCTTATTTGAGGTGTTCTTGCCATAATATGGACTTATTTTTTTTCCAAATAGAGCTATCCTCTGTATACCCCCCTACCTTGTCACAACACAACTGATTGGCTCAAACGCATTAAGCAGGAAATAAATTCTGGAAAGTAACTTTTAAAAGGCACACCGGTTAATTGAAATGTTTTCCAGGTGAATACCTCATGAAGACGGTTGAGAGAATGCCAAGCAGTCATCAAGGCAATGGTGGCTATTTGAAGAATCTCAAAACTCAAATATATTTTGATTTGCTTAACACTTTTTGGGTTACTACATGATTCTATATGTGTTATTTCATAGTTTTGATGTCTTCACTATTATTCTACAATGTAGAAAATAAAAATAAAGAAAGAAAAACCGTTGAATGAGTAGGTATGTCCAAACTTTTGCCTGGTAGTGTACATACACATATATACGTACATACATACATACATACATTCACATAAAAATACATACATGCGTACATATAAATACATATACATACATACATATATATATATAGTTGAAGTCGGAAATCTACATACTCTTAGGTTGGAGTCATTAAAACTCATTTTTCAACCAATCCACACATTTCTTGTTAACAAACTATAGTTTTGGCAAGTCGGTTAGGACAACAATTGTTTATAGACATATTTATTTCACTTATAATTCACTGTATCACAATTCTAGTGGATCAGAAGTTTACATAGAATAAGTTGACGGTGCCTGTAAACAGCTTGGGAAATTCCAGAAAATTATGTCATGGCTTTAGAATCTTCTGATAGGCTAATTGACATCATTTGAGTCAATTGGAGGTGTACCTGTGGATGTATTTCAAGGCCTACTTTCAAACTCAGTGACTCTTTGCTTGACATCATGGGAAAATCAAAAGAAATCAGCCAAGACCTCAGAAAAAAATTGTAGACCTCCACAAGTCTGGTTCATCCTTGGGAGCAAATTCCAAACGCCTGAAGGTGCCACGTTCATCTGTACAAACAATAGTATGCAAGTATAAACACCATGGGACCACGCAGCCGTAATACCTCTCAGGAAGGAGACGCGTTCATCTAGAGATGAACGTTCTTTGGTGCGAAAAATGCAAATCAATCCCAGAACAACAGCAAATGACCTTGTGAAGATGCTGGAGGAAACAGCTACAAAAGTATCTATATCCACAGTAAAACTAGTCTTATATCGACATAACCTGAAAGGCCACTCAGCAAGGAAGAAGCCAGTGCTCCAAAACCGCCATAAAAAAGCCAGTCTACCGTTTGCAACTGCACATGGGGACAAAGATCTTACTTTTTGGAGAAATGTCCTCTGGTCTGATGAAACAAAAATAGAACTGTTTGGCCCATAATGACCATATTTATGTTTGGAGAAAAAGGGGATTGCTTGCAAGCCGAAGAACACCATCCCAACCGTGAAGCACAGGAGTAGCAGCGTCATGCTGTGGGGGTGCTTTGCTGCAGGAGGGACTGGTGCACTTCACAAAATAGATGGCATCATGAGGAAGGAAAATTATGAGCATATATTGAAGCAACATCTCAAGACATCAGTCAGGAAGTTAAAGCTTGGTCGCAAATGGGTCTTACAAATGGACAATGACCCCAAGCATACTTCCAAAGTTGTGGCAAAATGGCTTAAGGACAAGAAAGTCAAGGGATTGGAGTGGCCATCACAAAACCATGACCTCAATCCTATGGAACATTTGTGGGCAGAACTGAAAAAGCATGTGCGAGCAAGGAGGCCTATAAACCTGACTCAGTTACACCAGCTCTGTCAGGAGGAATGGGCCAAAATTCACCCAACTTATTGTGTGAAGCTTGTGGAAGGCAACCCAAAATGTTTGTCCCAAGTTAAACAATTGAAAGGCAATGCTACCAAAAGCTAATTGAGTGTATGTAAACACCCCTCCCCTAATTGGAGTAAACTAGTGAACACCAATGCTTAGGCCTCTACTTCCAGCTTATACATACTATATACCTTTTATGGACAGAGTCAATTTTACGATAGTTGTATTTTGTTTGTTTTTACTGAGCTTCCTCTACCCTCAACCTCTCCGATCATTTTCATGATGTCCTTCCGTTTTGCTTCTATGTGCCATATCTTTCAAAATATGCTCTTTCACAAAAGTTATTAGCCTATAACCTATATACGTATTATGGACACAGTATGTTTTACGTTAGTTATCTTGTTGTTTTTAGTTGTTATTACTCCCAACCTTCAGCTCCATTCAACCCCTCCCATCTATCTATTAACAGCATCCAAATTGGATTTCTATTTGCCATATATTTTTCAACTGTACTGTGATGTTTTACAAAAGTTCTGAACCTTTCTATTCTCATTGTTTCTACTGATTGTAAATTGAAAATAAACATTTTTGCTAAAAGTATTTGTCACGTCTGAGCGCACAACCTCTGCAACACCGGAATAGAAACTCAACGCACCCTAATCACCTCCAGTGCACCTGCACCTCATCATCTCATCACCACCCCTATATAGCCCTGAACTGTTCAGTGTTGTGTTGTGTGTGATTGTTAGTGTCATGTCGTGTACTCGCTCTTTGTTGTTCTCTTTCTCAGTGTTAAGTAAACCTTTACATTGTTGATTCCTGCATCTGCGTCCTACCTCTTCGTATCCTCATCACAGAGTCACACACCACACAACACTGAACAGTCCCGCCGGGGCGCGTGTATCTACCCACCAGGGTCCGTTACCGCCTGCTGATCTGGGTGCACACCACCCTTACAGCAGGGCACTTCGGTATTACACGCACCCTACATTCTCTCTCACAAAAATACTGGTGGCCCACTTTGGCTACTGATGTCTCCCGCTATATCAACTCCTGTTCCATATGTGCCCAAACGAAGACACCTCGGAATGCCCCGGCAGGCAAACTAGTTCCTCTACCAGTGCCTCAGCGACCTTGGTCACACCTGTCCATAGACTTTGTCACCAACCTCCCACGTTCTGACGGCTTCACCACAGTTCTGGTGGTCGTAGATCGGTTCTCCAAATCATGCAGTTTTTTGCCACTAACTGGTCTTCCTTCTGCTCTCCAGGTCGCTGAGATCCTGTTCCAACAGGTCTTCCGGCATTATGGACTTCCGGAGGACATCGTCTTGGACCGTGGCCCCCAATTCACCTCCCGAGTGTGGAATGCTTTCCTGGAGAAGATCGGGGCCACGGCCAGCCTCACTTCCGGGTATAGTCCTCAGTCAAATGGGCAGGTGGAGCGCATGAACCAGGAGCTGGGGAGGTTTCTTCGTTTTAATCTGAATAAAGGGAAAAAGGCCACTCTTGAACATAGGGTCAGACAATCTTACTAATTTCCTAGAGAACCAGATCAGATTGAAGTATAACGTTTGTATGACTGAAGCTTTTAGTGATAGGTCTAATGCTTTAATATTTAATCATTTCTGTCCTCCGAATAAATATTCATTTTATAAATAGGCCCGTTTAATTTTGTCTGGCTTGCCGTTCCAAATAAATTTAAATATTATTTTCTCATATAATTTAAAAAACTGTTCGCTAGGCATGGGCAAGACCATAAGCAAATAGATAAACTGGGATAATACTAGAGTTAATCAGGCTGATTTTTCCACAAATAGACAGGTATTTATCTTTCCATGGTAGCAAGATCTTATCTATTTTTGAAAACTTTATATTAAAATGTATTGGAGCGAGATCATTTATTTATTTTGGGATATGTATATCCACATCACCATCAGACCATTTTATTGGTAAACTACACGGTAATGTAAAAGTTGTATGTTTTAGTGATCCAATATATAAAATATAGTACACTTGTTATAATTTGGTTGTAATCTAGAGAGATTATAAAATGTATCTAGTTGTGGATTTAAGTTGTGGATTTAAAATAAAACATGAATCATCAGCGTACAATGACACCTTTGTTTTTAAGCCCTGGATTTCTCATCTCTTTATATTATTGTTGTCTCGTTCGTTGAGCACAGGATTGGACCAAGGTGCAGCATGGTATGCGTACATATTTGTTTATTGAATAAACACCGAACAAAACAACAAAAGCAACGTAACGTGAAGTTCTACAGGCTAACATCAAACAAGCCAAACACACAGAAACAAGATCCCACAACATAGGTAGGCAATATGGCTGCCTAAGTATTATCCCCAATCAGAGACAACGATCGACAGCTGACTCTGATTGGGAACAACACCCGGCCAACATAGAACTACAATAACTAGATCTACACATAGAAATGCACACCCTGACCAAACCAACTAAAGAAAACCGGGCTCTCAAGGACAGGGTGTGACTTTACCCCCCACCCAAAGGTGCGTACTCCGGCTGCACCAACCTGACTCATTAGGGGAGGGTCCGGGTGGGCATTCAGCCTCGGTGGCGGCTCTGGCTCCGGGCGTGACAACCTCTCCCTTTCTGCTTCCCCGTTGCACCCCTGGTCCGGTCTGGACCTCGGCGCGATGCTTCCCCTCTCAGTCCTCCCACGATGCACCAAGCCCTGTCTGGACCCTGGTGTGGGAGGCCCCGACCCTGGAGAGGGGCTGACGTCTGGGCCTGGACCGGCAATCCTCCCGGGATGCACCAAGCCCTGTCTGGACCCTGGTGTGAGAGGCCCCGACTCTGGAGAGGGGCTGACGTCTGGTTCTGGAGTGGAACCGCTGACCAGAGATGGACTGGGCACCAGTGGAGCAGACTGCTCTGGCACAGGAGTGGAGCCGCTGACCGGAGCTGAACTGGACCTCGGTGGAGCGGACTGCTCTGGCTCTGGACTGGAGCAGCTGACCGGAGCTGGACTAGGCACTGGTAGAGCGGACTGCTCTGGCGCTGGAGTGGAGCAGCTGACCGGAGATGGACTGGACACCGGTGGAGCGGACTGCTCTGGCACTGGAGTGGAGCAACTGACCGGAGCTGGACTAGGCACCGGTGGAGTGGACTGCTCTGGCACTGGAGTGGAGCAGCTGATGGGAGCTGGACTGGGCACAGGTAGAGCGGACTACTCTGGCACCAGCTGTACCGGGCTGGGGACACGCACAACTGGTCTGGTGCGATGAGCAGGCATGGGCTGCACCGGGCTGGGAACACGCACCACTGGTCTGGTGCGAGGAGCAGGCACGGGCCGTGCTGGACTAGAGACACACACCAATGGGTTGGTGCGAGGAGCAGGCACGGGCCGTGCCGGACTGGAGACACGCAGCACTGGTTTGGTGCAAGGAGCAGGCCCGGGCCGTACCGGACTGGATACACGCACCACTGGTTTGGCGCGGGGAGCAGGTACGGGCCGTACCGGACTGGATACACGCACCACTGGTTTGGTGCGAGGAGCAGGCACGGGCCGTGCTGGACTGGAAATACGCACCACAAGTTTGGTGCGGGGAGCAGGTACGGGGCGTACCGTGCTGGCGACACGCACCACTGGTTTGGTGCGGGGAGCAGGTACGGGCCGTACCGGACTGGATACACGCACCACTGGTTTGGTGCGGGGAGCAGGTACGGGGCGTACCGTGCTGGCGACACGCACCACTGGTTTGGTGCGGGGAGCAGGTACGGGCCGTACCGGACTGGAGACACGCACCACTTGTTTGGTGCGGGGAGTAGGTACGGGGCGTACCGGGCTGGCGACATGCACCACTGGTTTGGTGCGGGGAGCAGGTACAGGCCGTACTGTACTGGATACACGCATCACTTGGTTTGTTGCGGGGAGCAGGTACGGGCCGTACTGGACTGGATACACGCACCACTGGTTTGGTTCAGGGAGCAGGTACGGGCCGTTCCAGACTGGATACACGCACCACTGGTTTGGTGCGAGGAGCAGGCACGGGCCGTGCCGGACTGGAGACACGCACCACAAGTTTGGTGCGGGGAGCAGGTACGGGGCATAACTGGCTGGGGAGGAGCACTGTTGACACAGTGCGTATAACCGGAGCAGGATATACTGGACCGTGGAGGCGCACTGGAGGTCTGGAGTGTAAAGCTGGCACAACCCGTCCTGGCTGGATGCCCACTTTCGCACGGCACGTGCGGGGCGCTGGCACAGGACGCACTGGGCTGTGAATACGCACTGGTGACACAGTGCGTATCGCCGCATAACTTAGTTCCTCAATGAACACACGCTCCTTACCCCGTGTGCCCCCCAATTTTTCTTTTTCTTGGGGCTGTCTCTCGGGCTTCATTCGTTGTCGGCACCATTGGCGTCGCCGTTGATCCAGACTCCAGCCCTCCTCCATTACGTCACCGTAACGGACGGATTCCTCCTCGGTAATTTTCCCCCAACCGAGGAGGACATCTACCAATGTTGCTTCCCGCTGTGTCCAGGGTGTTTGCTCCTCCTGGGAACACTGCTTGGTCCGTTGGTGGTGGGATCTTCTGTCACGTTTGTTTAGTACAGGATTGGACCAAGGTGCAGCGTGGTATGCTATCATATTCGTTTATTGAATAAACACCGAACAAAACAACAAAAGCTACGTAACGTGAAGTTCTACAGGCTAACATCAAACAAGCCAAATACACAGAAACAAGATCCCACAACATAGGTAGGCAACATGGCTGCCTAAGTATGATCCCCAATCAGAGACAACGATCGACAGCTGCCTCTGATTGGGAACCACACCCGGCCAACATAGAACTACAATAACTAGATCTACATATTGAAATTCACACCCTGACCAAACCAACTAAAGAAAACCGGGCTCTCAATGCCAGGGCGTGGCAATTGTTGGATCTGATTTTAATTGCTAACATTTCGATGGCCATAATAAATAGATATGCCGATAGTGGACAACCTTGTTTTACTCCTCTTGACAGTTTAAAACTTTCTGAGAAATAGCAATTATTTACTATTTTACACCTAGGGTTACTATACAATATTTTAACATTTTTTATAAAATATTCTCTAAAATTGAAATGCTCCAGGCATTTATATATAAACTCCAGTCGTACTTTATCAAAAGTTATATTGTTTCCAGTACTTGTATTATCTCCAATGTATCGCCCATGTAAAAAACCTGATTAGAATGAATAATGTTAGAAAATACAATTTTAATTCTACGCAATATGTATTTTGCTAAAAGTTTTGCATCACAACACTGAAGTGTAAGGGGCTCAAATTTTTTTAATGGACTGGATCTTTATATTTCCCACTTGTATCCTGTTTCAGTAATAATGAAATCAGTCCTTCTTCTTGTGTGTCTGATAATCTACCATTTACATAGGAGTGGTTAAAACATGCTAATAACGGTATCTGAGTATATCAAAAAAGGTTTGGAATACCTCAACTGGTATGCCATCCAACCCTGGAGTTTTCCCGGAGTTAAAATCTTTAATTGCATCCAGAAGTTTCTCCTCTGTAAATTCACCTTCACTGAATGGCTGTTCATTTTACATTATCAATAAAATAAAATCCATACAATTAGCTTCGGTTAGAGGAGATGGAGGTTACTGAAACGAAAACATATGCTTAAAGTACTTTGCTTCGTCCTTCAAAATATAATTTGCTGAATCATGGGTACTCCGTCATTTGTAACCAGTTTCAGTCAATTACTTTTGGTAGCATTTCTATGTTGAAGATTTAAAAAATAATTTGGTACATTTTTCCCCATATTCCATCCAGTTTGCTTAATATTTTATAATATATTACAGTTGATCTTTCTTGAATAAGTTCCCCCATTTCTTTTTGTTTTTCCCCTAACTTATTCTGAGCCTCAATGTTACAGCTCTGTTAGACCTTCTAATTTCCTTTGATAGTATAAACTCTTTTGACCTAAATTGCTTTTGTTTTCGAGATGATTACTGACTTGCATGGCCTCTAAAGGCACATCTAAAAGTGTCCCATACAATAAGGGGATTTGCTGTACCTATTTTATATCGGAAAAATTAAGTTATAAATTCCTCTGTCCTAGTTAAAAACAAGTTACCATCCAATATGCTTTGATTAAATTTCCAATATCCTATCCCACGTGAAAATTCAGTAAGAGTAATGTATATTCCAATCATCTAATGGTCCGACCGCATTCTGTCCCCTATCAACACTTTTAAAACTGTTGATGCCAATGAGAATGAGATAAGAAAGAAGTCAAGACGACTAGCTTGATTGAGTCTCCGCCATGTATATCTCACTAGATCAGGATATTTAAGCCTCCATATATCTACTAGTTCTAATATATCCATGACTTTCATGATTTCCTTAAGAGCATGAGGGTGATAGTCTGCAGTTTGATATCCTTTACGGTCCATTGAGGTATTTAAAACAATACTATAATCTCCCACCATAATAATAGAGTATTGTATTGCTTGAAGGGTTGATCATTTATTATACAGTGGGGAAAAAAAGTATTTAGTCAGCCACCAATTGTGCATGTTATCTCACTTAAAAAGATGAGAGAGGCCTGTAATTTTCATCACAGGTACACGTCAACTACGACAGACAAAATGAGAAAATAAAATCTAGAAAATCACATTGTAGGATCTTTAGTGAATTTATTAGTAAATTATGGTGGAAAATAAGTATTTGGTCAATACAAAAGTTTCTCAATACTTTGTTATATACCCTTTGTTGGCAATGACACAGGTCAAACGTTTTCTGTAAGTCTTCACAAGGTTTTCACACACTGTTGCTGGTATTTTGGCCCATTCCTCCATGCAGATCTCCTCTAGAGCAGTGATGTTTTGCGGCTGTCGCTGGGCAACACAAACTTTCAACTCCCTCCAAAGATTTCCTATGGGGTTGAGATCTGGAGACTGGCTAGGCCACTCCAGGACCTTGAAATGCTTCTTACGAAGCCACTCCATCGTTGCCCGGGCGGTGTGTTTGGGATCATTGTCATGCTGAAAGACCCAGCCACGTTTCATCTTCAATGCCCTTGATGATGGAAGGAGGTTTTCACTCAAAATCTCACGATACATGGCCCCATTCATTCTTTCCTTTACACGGATCAGTCGTCCTGGTCCCTTTGCAGAAAAACAGACCCAAAGCATGATGTTTCCACCCCCATGCTTCACAGTAGGTATGGTGTTCTTTGGATGCAACTCAGCATTCTTTGTCCTCCAAACACGACGAGTTGAGTTTTTACCAAAAAGTTCTATTTTCGTTTCATCTGACCATATGACATTCTCCCAATCCTCTTCTGGATCATCCAAATGCACTCTAGCAAACTTCAGACGGGCCTGGACATGTTCTGGCTTAAGCAGGGGGACACGTCTGGCACTGCAGGATTTGAGTCCCTGACGGCATAGTGTGTTACTGATGGTAGGCTTTGTTACTTTGGTCCCAGCTCTCTGCAGGTTATTCACTAGGTCCCCCCGTGTGGTTCTGGGATTTTTGCTCACCGTTCTTGTGATCATTTTGACCCCACGGGGTGAGATCTTGCGTGGAGCCCCAGATCGAGGGAGATTATCAGTGGTCTTGTATGTCTTCCATTTCCTAATAATTGCTCCCACAGTTGATTTCTTTAAACCAAGCTGCTTACCTATTGCAGATTCAGTCTTCCCAGCCTGGAGCAGGTCTACAATTTTGTTTCTGGTGTCCTTTGACAGCTCTTTGGTCTTGGCCATAGTGGAGTTTGGAGTGTGACTGTTTGAGGTTGTGGACAGGTGTCTTTCATACTGATAACAAGTTCAAACAGGTGCCATTAATACAGGTAACGAGTGGAGGACAGAGGAGCCTCTTAAAGAAGTTGTTACAGGTCTGTGAGAGCCAGAAATCAAGCTTGTTTGTAGGTGACCAAATACTTATTTTCCACCATAATTTGTAAATAAATTCATAAAAAATCCTACAATGTGATTTTTTGGAGAAAAAAAATCTCAATTTGTCTGTAATAGGCCTCTGTCATCTTTTTAAGTGGGAGAACTTGCACAATTGGTGGCTGACTAAATACTTTTTTTCCCCACTGTATATATTTTCAAAGAAGCGTGGATCATCATTATTTGGTCCGTGAAGGTTAATGAGCCATATCTGTTTATAGTCCAATAACATATTTAAAATCATCCATCTACCTTGCGGATCTGTTTTGACAATTTGCACATTCGGATCAAAATTACTGTTAATTAATATCATCACCCCTTTTGAGTTTCTTTGCCCATGGGAGAAGTATATTTTTTTCACACAACTTCATATACAATTATTGAATGAGTTTCCTGTAAACAATTATCTGCTAAGCCATTACAATTATAACTGGCAATAGTTATTTCACCACATACCATAATGAGATACATGTTCCAAATCTATTTATCATAATATATGTTTGTAAATTTACCATTAAAAAGTACCATAGTGACTGAGTGTCCATATAGCTGTACCATGACATTTGCATTGCTACTAAGCAACCCTCCAATTGTTCTCCACTATTCCCCCCGCTAAAGCCCCTCCCCATCCCAAGTTGGGCTGTGATCCCAATGATCGGTAGACCACCACCGTCCCCCCGGATCCCTAGGACCCCAGAGAGGCCAGGACCTATCCTTCGAAAACAGCACACAGTGCCACCCACAGAACAGAAGCAGGACAACCGCTAAAAGTATTTCCAATGCTCTCATCTCAATTAGCTTAATATACAGTTGAAGTCGGAAGTTCACATACACCTTAGCCAAATAAATTTAAACTCAGTTTTTCACAATTCCTGACATTTAATTATGGCACAAATTCCATGTCTTAGGTCAGTTAGGATCACCACTTTATTTTAAGAATGTGAAATGTCAGAATAATAGTAGAGAGTGATTTATTTCAGCTTTTATTTCTTTCATCACATTTACATTTACATTTACGTCATTTAGCAGACGCTCTTATCCAAAGCGACTTACAAATTGGTGCATTCACCTTATAGCCAGTGGGATAACCACTTTACAATGTGTTTATTTTTATTTTGTTACTTTTTACTTTTTTTGTGTGGGGGGGGGGGGGGGGGGTTGGGGTAAGGGAGGGGTAGAATGATTACTTTATCCTATCCCATGTATTCCTTAAAGAGGTGGGGTTTCAAATGTCTCCGGAAGGTGGTGAGTGACTCCGCTGTCCTAGCGTCGTGAGGGAGCTTGTTCCACCATTGGGGTGCCAGAGCAGCGAACAGTTTTGACTGGGCTGAGCGGGACCTATGCTTGCGCAGAGGTAGGGGAGCCAGCAGGCCAGAGGTGGATGAACGCAATGCCCTCGTTTGGGTGTAGGGACTGATCAAAGTCTGACGGTACAGAGGTGCCGTTCCCCTCACAGCTCCGTAGGAAAGCACCATGGTCTTGTAGCAGATGCGAGCTTCAACTGGAAGCCAGTGGAGTGTGCGGAGGAGCGGGGTGACGTGAGAGAACTTGGGAAGGTTGAACACCAGACGGGCTGAGGCATTCTGGATGAGTTGTAGGGGTTTAATGGCACAGGCAGGGAGCCCAGCCAACAGCGAGTTGCAGTAATCCAGACGGGAGATGACAAGTGCCTGGATTAGCAGTGCAGTGCTAGCTGTGCCACTAGCGATCCTGGTTCAAATCCAGGCTCTGTCGTAGCCGGCCGCGACCGGGAGACCCATGGGGCGGCGCACAATTGGCCCAGCGTCGTCCAGGGTAGGGGAGGGAATGGCCGGCAGGGGATGTAGCTCAGTTGGTAGAGCATGGCGTTTGCAATGCCAGGGTTGTGGGTTCGATAAAAATAATGTATGTGCTAACTGTAAGTCGCTCTGGATAAGAGCGTCTGCTAAATGACTAAAATGTAAATGAAAATGTAAATTAGGACCTGTGCCGCTTCCTGTGTAAGGCAGGGTCGTACTCTCCGAATGTTGTAGAGCATGAACCTACAGGATCGGGTCACCGCCTTGATGTTAGCGGAGAACGATGGGGTGTTGTCCAGGGTCACGCCAAGGCTCTTCGCACTCTGGGAGGAGGACACAACGGAGTTGTCAACCGTGATGGCGAGATCATGGAACAGGCAGTCCTTCCCCGGGAGGAAGAGCAGCTCCGTCTTGCCAAGGTTCAGCTTGAGGTGGTGATCCGTCATCCATACTGATATGTCTGCCAGACATGCAGAAATGCGATTCGCCACCTGGTTATCAGAAGGGGGAAGGGAAAAGATTAGTTGTGTGTCGTCTGCGTAGCAATGATAGGAGAGGCCATGTGAGGATATGACAGAGCCAAGAGACTTGGTGTATAGCGAGAATAGGAGAGGGCCTAGAACTGAGCCCTGGGGGACACCAGTGGTGAGAGCACGTTGTGCGGAGACAGCTTCTCGCCACGCCACTTGGTAGGAGCGACCGGTCAGGTAGGACGCAATCCAAGAGTGAGCCGCGCCGGAGATGCCCAGCTCGGAGAGGGTGGAGAGGAGGATCTGATGGTTCACAGTATCAAAGGCAGCAGACAGGTCTAGAAGGACAAGAGCAGAGGAGAGAGAGTTAGCTTTAGCAGTGCGAAGAGCCTCCGTGACACAGAGAAGAGCAGTCTCAGTTGAATGACCAGTCTTGAAACCTGACTGGTTTGGATCAAGAAGGTCATTCTGAGAGAGATAGCAAGAGAGTTGGGTAAAGACGGCATGCTCAATAGTTTTGGAGAGAAAAGAAAGAAGGAATACTGGTCTGTAGTTGTTGACATCAGAGGGATCGAGTGTTGGTTTTTTGAGAAGGGGTGCAACTCTCGCTCTCTTGAAGACGGAAGGGACATAGCCAGCGGTCAAGGATGAGTTGATTAGCGAGGTGAGGTAAGGGAGAAGGTCACCGCAGATGGTCTGGAGAAGAGATGAGGGGATAGGGTCAAGCGGGCAGGTTGTTGGGCGGCCTGCCGTCACAAGTCGCAAGACTTTATCTGGAGAGAGAGGGGAGAAAGAAGTCAAAGCATAGGGTAGGGCAGTGTGAGCAGGACCGGCAGTGTCATTTGACTTAACAAACGAGGATCGGATGTCGTCAACCTTCTTTTCAAAATGGTTGACGAAGTCATCCACAGAGAGGGAGGGGGGGGGGGGGAGGATTCAGCAGGGAGGAGAATGTGGCAAAGAGCTTCCTAGGGTTAGAGGCAGATGCTTGGAATTTAGAGTGGTAGAAAGTGGCCTTAGCAGCAGAAACAGATGAAGAACATTTAGAGAGGAGGGAGTGAAAAGATGCCAGGTCCGCAGGGAGTCTAGTTTTCTTCCATTTCCGCTCAGCTGCCCGGAGCTCTGTTCTGTGAACTCGCAATGAGTCATCAAGCCACGGAGCTGGAGGGGAGGACCGAGCCGGCCGGGAGGATAGGGGACATAGAGAGTCAAATGATGCAGAAAGGGAGGAAAGGAGTGTTGAGGAGGCAGAATCAGGAGATTGGAGGGAGAAGGATTGAGCAGAGGGAAGAAATGATAGGATCGAAGAGGAGAGAGTAGCGGGAGAGAGAGAGAGCAAAGGTTGCGACGACGCATTACCATCTGTGTAGGGGCAGAGTGAGTAGTGTTGGAGGAGAGCGAGAGAGAAAAGGATACAAAGTAGTGGTCGGAGACATGGAGGGGAGTTGCAGTGAGATTAGTAGAACAACAGCATCTATTAAAGATGAGGTCAAGCGTATTGCCTGCCTTGTGAGTAGGGGGGGGGACGGTGAGAGGGTGAGGTCAAAAGAGGAGAGGAGTGGAAAGAAGGAGGCAGAGAGAAATTAGTCAAATGTAGACGTAGGGAGGTTGAAATCCCCCAGAACTGTGAGGGGTGAGCCATCCTCAGGAAAGGAACTTATCAAGGCGTCAAGCTCATTGATGAACTCTCCAAGGGAACCTGGAGGGCGATAGATGACAAGGATATTAAGCTTAAATGGGCTAGTGACTGTGACAGCATGGAATTCAAATGAGGAGATAGACAGATGGGTCAGGGGAAATATTGAGAATGTCCACTTGGGAGAGATGAGGATTCCTGTGCCACCACCCCGCTGACCAGATGCTCTCGGGGTATGCGAGAACACATGGTCAGACGAGGAGAGAGCAGTAGGAGTAGCAGTGTTTTCAGTGGTAATCCATGTTTCCGTCAGCGCCAAGAAGTCGAGGGATAAGAGCAATAGATAATCAATCACATGTATTTATAAAGCCCTTTTTACAACAGCAGTTGTCACAAAGTGCTTTTACAAAAACCGAGCCTAAAACCCCAGAGAGCAAGCAATGCAGATGTATAGGCATGTTGGCTAGGAAAACTCACTAGAAAGGCAGGAACCTAGGAAGAAACCTAGACAGAAACCAGGCTCTGAGGGGTGGCAAGTCCTCTTCTGGCTATGACGGGTGGAGATTTTAAGAGTTAAGTCCAGATCGTTCTTCAAGATGTTCAAACATTCATAGAAGACCAGCAGGGTCAAATAATAATCACAGTGGGTGTAGAGGGTGCAATAGTTAATGACAGTTGGCTTTTCATAGCTGAGCATTTAGATGTTGAGACATCGTGTGTGTGGGGTCTGGTGAACAGGTCAGGGTTCCATGGCCGCAGGCAGAACAGCAGAAACTGAGTCAGCAGCACGACCAGGTGGACTAGGGACGGAGACAGCCAGGAGTCATCAGGCCAGGTAGTCCTGAGGCATGGTCATGGGGCTCAGGTCCTACAGGAGGGGTGAGAGAGAGAGAGATATTGGAGAATTAGAGGGAGCATATGTAAGATCACACAGGAGACCAGATAAGACAGGAGAATTACACCAGATATAGCAGCCTGACCCTTGCTTCCTGGCACATAGACTATTGCAGCATAGATACAGGACACTGAGACAGGGGGGCGTCAAAGTTACCCCCGGACAGGGACAACCAGGCAGGATATAACCCCACCCACTTTGGCAAAGCACATCCCCCACACCACTAAAGGGATATCAACAGGCCACTAACTTACTACCCTGAGACACGGCCGAGTATAGCCCACAAAGATCTCCCCACCACACAAGTCTGAGGACAGGAAGGATGGAAGAGCGCAAGCAAGCTAGTGACAGCCCACGTGATAAGGTCAGAGGCAGAGAATTCCAGTGGAGAGAGGGGAGCTTGCCAGGCAGAGACAACAAGGGTGGTCCGTCACGCCAGTGCCTTGCTGTTGCCTTCGCACCCCTGGGCCAGACTACACTCAATCATAGGACCTACTGAAGAGATGAGTCTTCAGTAAAGACTTAAAGGTTGAGACCGAGTCTGTGTCCCTCACAGGGATCGGCAGACCATTCCATAAAAATGTGGCTCTATAGGAAAAAGCCTTGCCTCCAGCTGTTTTCTTAGAAATTCTAGGAACAATAACGAGGCCTGCGTCTTGTGACCGTAGTGTATGTGTAGGTATGTACGGCAGAACCAAATCGGCGAGATAGGTAGGATCAAGTCCATGTAATGCTTTGTAGGTTAGCAGTAAAACCTTGAAATCAGCCTTAACAGGAAGCCAGTGTAGGAAGTCTAGTACTAGGGAAATACAATAAAATGTTTGGGTTCTAGTCAACATTGTAGCAGCCGTATTTAACACTAGCTGAAGTTTATTTAGTGCCTTATCCAGGTAACCGGAGAGTAGAGCATTGCAGTAGTCTAATCTTAAAGTGACAAAAGCATGGATTAGCATTTCTGCATCAAATCTGGACAAAAAGTTTCAGATTTTTTGCAATGTTACGAAGATGAAAAATGGCTGCTCTTGAAATATTTTTCAGAAGTTCATTGAAGGAGAGATCAGGGTCCAGAGTATTTTTATTTTTTATTTATTTCACCTTTATTTAACCAGGTAAGCCAGTTGAGAACAGGTTCTCATTTACAACTGCGACCTGGCCAAGATAAGCAAAGTAGTGCAATAAAAACAACACAGAGTTACATATGGGGTAAAAAACATAGTCAAAAATACAACAGAAAATATATATACAGTGTGTGCAAATGTAGCAAGTTATGGAGGTAAGGCAATAAATAGGCTATAGTGCAAAATAATTACAATAGTATTAACACTGGAATGCTAGATGTGCAAGAGATTATGTGCAAAGAGAGATACTGGGGTGCAAAAGGGCAAAATAAATAACAATATAGGGATGAGGTAGTTGGGTGGGCTAATTTCAGAGGGGCTGTGTACAGGTGCAGTGATCGGTAAGGTGCTCTGACAACTGATGGTTAAAGTTATTGAGGGAGATAAGAGTCTCCAGCTTCAGATATTTTTGCAATTCATTCCAGTCATTGGCAGCAGAGAACTGGAAGGAATGGCAGCCAAAGGAGGTGTTGGCTTTGGGAATGACCAGTGAGATATACCTGCTGGAGCGCAGACTACGGGTGGGTGCTGCTATGGTGACCAATGACCTAAGATTTTTATTTTTTTTTTATTTCACCTTTATTTAACCAGGTAAACCAGTTGAGAACAGGTTCTCATTTACAACTGTGACCTGGCCAAGACAAAGCAAAGTAGTGCAACAAAAAAAACAACACAGAGTTACATATGGGGTAAAAAAAAACATAAAGTCAGAGATACAACAGAAAATATATATACAGTGTGTGCAAATGTAGCAAGTTATGGAGGTAAGGCAATAAATAGGCTATAGTGCAGAATAATTACAATAGTATTAACACTGGAATGCTAGATGTGCAAGAGATTATGTGCAAATAGAGATAATGGGGTGCAAAAGAGCAAATTAAATAACAATATAGGGATGAGGTAGTTGGGTGGGCTAATTTCAGATGGGCTGTGTACAGGTGCAGTGATCGGTAAGGTGCTCTGACAACTGATGCTTAAAGTTGTTGAGGGAGATAAGAGTCTCCAGCTTCAGAGATTTTTGCAATTCGTTCCAGTCATTGGCAGCAGAGAACTGGAAGGAATGGCGGCCAAAGGAGGTGTTGGCTTTGGGAATGACCAGTGAGATATACCTGCTGGAGCGCAGACTACGGGTGGGTGCTGCTATGGTGACCAATGAGCTAAGATAAGGCGGGGATTTGCCTAGCAGTGATTTATAGATGGCCTGGAGCCAGTGGGTTTGACGACGAACATGTAGTGAGGACCAGCCAACAAGAGCGTACAGGTCACAGTGGTGGGTAGTGTATGGGGCTTTGGAGACAAAACGGATGGCACTGTGATAGACTACATCCAATTTGCTGAGTAGAGTGTTGGAGGCTATTTTATAAATGACATCGCCGAAGTCAAGGATCGGTAGGATAGTCAGTTTTACGAGGGCATGTTTGGCAGCATGAGTGAAGGAGGCTTTGTTGCGAAATAGGAAGCCGATCCTAGATTTAACTTTGGATTGGAGATTCTTTATGTGAGTCTGGAAGTTGAGTTTACAGTCTAACCAGACACCTAGGTATTTGTAGTTGTCCACATACTCTAGGTCAGACCCGTCGAGAGTGGTGATTCTAGTCGGGTGGGCGGGTGCTAGCAGCGTTCGATTGAAAAGCATGCATTTAGTTTTACTAGTGTTTAAGAGCAGTTGAAGGCTACTGAAGGATTGTTGTATGGCATTGAAGCTCGTTTGGAGGTTTGTTAACACAGTGTCCAATGAAGGGCCAGATGTATACAAAATGGTGTCGTCTGCGTAGAGGTGGATCTGAGAGTCACCAGCAGCAAGAGCGACATCATTGATATACACGGAGAAAAGTGTCGGCCCAAGAATTGAACCCTGTGGCACCCCCATAGAGACTGCCATAGGTCCAGACAACAGGCCCTCCGATTTGACACACTGAACTCTATCTGAGAAGTAGTTGGTGAACCAGGCGAGGCAGTCATTTGAGAAACCAAGGCTATTTAGTCTGCCAATAAGAATGCGGTGGTTGACAGAGTCGAAAGCCTTGGCCAGGTCGATGAAGACGGCTGCACAGTACTGTCTATTATCAATCGCGGTTATAATATCGTTTAGGACCTTGAGCGTGGCTGAAGTGCACCCGTGACCAGCTCGGAGACCAGATTGCATAGCGGAGAAGGTACGGTGGTATTCGAAATGGTCGATGATCTGTTTATTAACTTGGCTTTCGAATACTTTCGAAAGGCAGGGCAGGATGGATATAGGTCTGTAGCAGTTTGGATCTAGAGTGTCACCCCCTTTGAAGAGGGGGATGACCGCGGCAGCTTTCCAATCTCTGGGGATCTCAGACGTTATGAAAGAGAGGTTGAACAGACTAGTAATAGCGGTTGCGACAATTTCGGCGGCTAGTTTTAGGAAGAAAGGGTCCAGATTGTCTAGCCCAGCTGATTTGTAGGGGTCCAGATTTTGCAGCGCTTTCAAAACATCAGCTGTCTGAATTTGTGTGAAGGAGAAGCGGGGGGGGCATGGGCAAGTTGCAGCAGAGGGTGCAGAGTTGGTGGCCGGGTTAGTGGTAGCCAGATGGAAAGCATGGCCAGCTGTAGCAAAATGCTTGTTGAAATTCTCGATTATTGTAGATTTATCGGTGGTGATAGTGTTTCCTAGCCTCAGTGCAGTGGGCAGCTGGGAGGAAGTGCTCTTATTCTCCATGGACTTTACAGTGTCCCAAAACTTTTTGGAGTTAGTGCTACAGGATGCAAATTTCTGTTTGAAAAAGTTAGCCTTTGCTTTCCTGACTGCTTGTGTATATTGGTTCCTAACTTCCCTGAAAAGTTGCATATCGCGGGGGCTATTTGATGCTAATGCTGTACGCCACAGGATGTTTTTGTGCTGGTCAAGGGCAGTCAAGTCTGAGGAGAACCAGGGGCTATATCGGTTCTTAGTTCTGTATTTTTTGAAAGGGGCATGTTTATTTAAGATTGAGAGGAAATTACTTTTAAGGAACAACCAGGCATCCTCTACTGACGGAATGAGATCTATATCCATCCAGGATACCTGGGCCAGGTCAATTAGGAAGGCCTCCTCGCTAAAGTGTTTTAGGGAGCGTTTGACAGTGATGAGGGGTGGTTGTTTGACCGCGGACCCGTTACGGACGCAGGCAATAAGGCAGTGATCGCTGAGATCCTGGTTGAAGACAGCTGAGGTGTATTTAGAGGGTATGTTAGTCAGGATGATATCTATGAGGGTACCTATGTTTAAGGATTTAGGGTTGTACCTGGTAGGTTCGTTGATAATTTGCGTGAGGTTGAGGGCATCTAGCTTGGATTGTAGGATGGCTGGGGTATTAAGCATATCCCAATTTAGGTCACCAAGCAGTACAAACTCAGAGGATAAATGGGGGGCAATCAGTTCACATATGGTGTCCAGGGCACAGCTGGGGGCTGAGGGGGGTCTGTAGCAAGCGGCAACAGTGAGGGACTTATTTCTGGAAAGGTGGATTTTTAGAAGTAGAAGCTCAAACTGTTTGGGCACAGACCTGGATAGTATGATAGAGCTCTGCAGGCTATCTCTACAGTAGATTGCAACTCCACCCCCCTTGGCAGTTCTATCTAGACGGAAAATGTTGTAGTTGGGGATGGAAATTTCAGAATTTTTGGTGGCCTTCCTGAGCCAGGATTCAGACACTGCTAGAACATCAGGGTTGGCAGAGTGTGCTAACGCAGTGAATAACTCAAACTTAGGAAGTAGACTTCTGATATTTATGTGCAAGAAACCAAGACTTTTGCGATTACAGAAGTCAACAAATGATAGCTCCTGGGGTGTAGGAGTGATACTGGGGGCTACAGGGCCTGGGTTAGCCTCTACATCACCAGAGGAACAGAGGAGGATTAGAATAAGGATACGGCTAAAGGCTTTAAGAACTGGTCTTCTAGTGCGTTGGGTACAGAGAATAAAGGGGGCAGTTCTCCGGGCATTGTAGAAAAGATTCAGGGCATTATGTACAGACAAGGATATGGAAGGACATGAGTAAAGTGGAGGTAAACCTAAGCGTTGGGTAACACTGAAAGAGATAGTATCTCTAGAGGCATCAATTGAGTCGGTTTCTTTGTGTATTGGTGGAGGGACAAAGGAGCTAACTAAGGCATGTTTAGCTAGGCTGGGGGGTCTACAGTGATATAGTACAATTAGAAATAACCGAAACAACAATAAACTAACCATGTTTGGGCTGAGGCTAAACATAAACAGGATGTAGTACCGTAAAAAGGAACAGTCCAGCAGATATCAGCTGTATAGCTGAGTTATCATAAGGTCCGGTGGTGAAACACTAGTAAGAGGCCACGGCTAGCGTGTGCTAGCGGGCCAGGGCTAGCAGATGGATGGAATCTTCGTGGTTAACGTCGTAACCACATCAATAAGGCAGGGATTTGCCTATTAGTGATTTATAGATGGCCTGGAGCCAGTGGGTTTGACGACGAACATGTAGTGAGGACCAGCCAACAAGAGCGTACAGGTCACAGTGGTGGGTAGTGTATGGGGCTTTGGAGACAAAACGGATGGCACTGTGATAGACTACATCCAATTTGCTGAGTAGAGTGTTGGAGGCTATTTTGTAAATGACATCGCCGAAGTCAAGGATCGGTAGGATAGTCAGTTTTACCATCCTACCGATAGTCAGATCGGTAGGATAGTCAGTTTCACAGAAGATTGCTGATCCAAGATGGCGAAGTAGTGCAGTCCTGTTTCTGTCGTGTGTCTGTAAATAGCCTGTAAATACCCTGTTTTTTTTGTATTTTTCGTACATGTTTCCTTATCAGACTTTTCATCCTTCTACAAAATATACTTTCCTGCAACCCGCCTCACTCAATGTGGAACGGATTCTATTGTTGACTTACCTTTGTCTAGAATCTAGAATCTCCAGTTGAAACTAGCTAGCCAGTTTCAGCTAACTAGCTACTTGCTATTAGCCACAGCTAGCGGTGTTTCACTCAGAACATTGGATTTTTTCCGCGGGATTAATTTTAATCACTGGACATTGATCACCTGATATTCGGCCAGTCTGCACAGCGCGTTATCGACCCAGAACATATCAGTTTTTCCGCCGGAATCACTGAATCACTGGACCTTTAACTCCGGATTCATCGCTACCAGCTGGCTACAACAAAACGGACGCTGTGGTCTGGCTAATCATCCTGAGCTAGGCCCATCTCCCGGCTATCTACCTCTTTGTCAACCGGACGGGACCACCTAGTGTTGACACGAAGCCCCGCCGATCCTACACGACTGGTCTGCCGACGAAATCATCTGATGTGGTTACGACGTTAACCACGAAGATTCCATCCATCTGCTAGCCCTTACCATCCCCTGCTAACCCTCTTACTCACTAGCGCTTCACCACCGGACCTTATGATAACTCAGCTATACAGCTGATATCTGCTGGACTGTTCCTTTTTACGGTACTACATCCTGTTTATGTTTAGCCTCAGCCCAAACATGGTTAGTTTATTGTTGTTTCGGTTATTTCTAATTGTACTATATCACTGTAGACCCCCCAGCCTAGCTAAACCTGCCTTAGATAGCTATTTTGTCCCTCCCCCCATACACTCAGAGACCGACTCAATTGATGCCTCTAGAGATACTATCTCTTTCATAGTTACCCAACGCTTAGGTTTACCTCCACTTTACTCATATCCTTCCATATCCTTGTCTGTACATAATGCCCTGAATCTTTTCTATAACACCCGGAAATCTGCCCCCTTTATTCTATGTACCCAACGCACTAGAAGACCAGTTCTTAAAGCCTTTAGCCGTATCCTTATTCTAGTCCTCCTCTGTTCCTCTGGTGATGTAGAGGCTAACCCAGGCCCTGCAGCCCTCAGTATCACTCCTACTCCCCAGGCGCTATCATTTGATGACTTCTGTAATCGCAAAAGTCTTGGTTTCTTGCACATAAATATCAGAAGTCTACTTCCTAAGTTTGAGTTATTCACTGCGTTAGCACACTCTGCCAACCCTGATGTTCTAGCAGTGTCTGAATCCTGGCTCAGGAAGGCCACCAAAAATTCTGAAATTTCCATCCCCAACTATAACATTTTCCGTCTAGATAGAACTGCCAAAGGGGGTGGAGTTGCACTCTACTGTAGAGATAGCCTGCAGAGCTCTATCATACTATCCAGGTCTGTGCCCAAACAGTTTGAGCTTCTACTTCTAAAAATCCACCTTTCCAGAAATAAGTCTCTCACTGTTGCCGCTTGCTACAGACCCCCCTCAGCCCCCAGCTGTGCCCTGGACACCATATGTGAATTGATTGCCCCCCATTTATCCTCAGAGTTTGTACTGCTTGGTGACCTAAATTGGGATATGCTTAATACCCCAGCCATCCTACAATCCAAGCTAGATGCCCTCAACCTCACGCAAATTATCAACGAACCTACCAGGTACAACCCTAAATCCGTAAACATGGGTACCCTCATAGATATCATCCTGACTAACACACCCTCTAAATACACCTCAGCTGTCTTCAACCAGGACCTCAGCGATCACTGCCTTATTGCCTGCGTCCGTAACTGGTCCGCGGTCAAACGACCACCCCTCATCACTGTCAAACGCTCCCTAAAACACTTTAGCGAGGAGGCCTTCCTAATTGACCTGGCCCAGGTATCCTGGATGGATATAGATCTCATTCCGTCAGTAGAGGATGCCTGGTTGTTCCTTAAAAGTAATTTCCTCTCAATCTTAAATAAACATGCCCCATTCAAAAAATACAGAACTAAGAACCGATATAGCCCCTGGTTCTCCTCAGACTTGACTGCCCTTGACCAGCACAAAAACATCCTGTGGCGTACAGCATTAGCATCAAATAGCCCCCGCGATATGCAACTTTTCAGGGAAGTTAGGAACCAATATACACAAGCAGTCTGGAAAGCAAAGGCTAACTTTTTCAAACAGAAATTTGCTTCCTGTAGCACTAACTCCAAAAAGTTTTGGGACACTGTAAAGTCCATGGAGAATAAGAGCACTTATTCCCAGCTGTCCACTGCACTGAGGCTAGGAAACACTATCACCACCGATAAATCTACAATAATCGAGAATTTCAACAAGCATTTTGCTACAGCTGGCCATGCTTTCCATCTGGCTACCACTAACCCGGCCACCAACTCTGCACCCTCTGCTGCAACTTGCCCATGCCCCCCCCCCCGCTTCTCCTTCACACAAATTCAGACAGCTGATGTTTTGAAAGCGCTGCAAAATCTGGACCCCTACAAATCAGCTGGGCTAGACAATCTGGACCCTTTCTTTCTAAAACTAGCCGCCGAAATTGTCGCAACCCCTATTACTAGTCTGTTCAACCTCTCTTTCATAACGTCTGAGATCCCCAGAGATTGGAAAGCTGCCGCGGTCATCCCCCTCTTCAAAGGGGGTGACAGTCTAGATCCAAACTGCTACAGACCTATATCCATCCTGCCCTGCCTTTCGAAAGTATTCGAAAGCCAAGTTAACAAACAGATCATCGACCATTTCGAATACCACCGTACCTTCTCCGCTATGCAATCCGGTTTCCGAGCTGGTCACGGGTGCACTTCAGCCACGCTCAAGGTCCTAAACGATATTATAACCGCGATTGATAATAGACAGTACTGTGCAGCCGTCTTCATCGACCTGGCCAAGGCTTTCGACTCTGTCAACCACCGCATTCTTATTGGCAGACTAAATAGCCTTGGTTTCTCAAATGACTGCCTCGCCTGGTTCACCAACTACTTCTCAGATAGAGTTCAGTGTGTCAAATCGGAGGGCCTGTTGTCTGGACCTATGGCAGTCTCTATGGGGGTGCCACAGGGTTCAATTCTTGGGCCGACACTTTTCTCCGTGTATATCAATGATGTCGCTCTTGCTGCTGGTGACTCTCAGATCCACCTCTACGCAGACGACACCATTTTGTATACATCTGGCCCTTCATTGGACACTGTGTTAACAAACCTCCAAACGAGCTTCAATGCCATACAACAATCCTTCAGTAGCCTTCAACTGCTCTTAAACACTAGTAAAACTAAATGCATGCTTTTCAATCGAACGCTGCTAGCACCCGCCCACCCGACTAGAATCACCACTCTCGACGGGTCTGACCTAGAGTATGTGGACAACTACAAATATCTAGGTGTCTGGTTAGACTGTAAACTCAACTTCCAGACTCACATAAATAATCTCCAATCCAAAGTTAAATCTAGAATCGGCTTCCTATTTCACAACAAAGCCTCCTTCACTCATGCTGCCAAACATGCCCTCGTAAAACTGACTATCCTACCGATCCTTGACTTCGGCGATGTCATTTACAAAATAGCCTCCAACACTCTACTCAGCAAATTGGATGTTTTCTATCACAGTGCCATCCGTTTTGTCTCCAAAGCCCCATACACTACCCACCACTGTGACCTGTACGCTCTTGTTGGCTGGTCCTCACTACATGTCCGTCGTCAAACCCACTGGCTCCAGGCCATCTATAAATCACTGCTAGGCAAATCCCCGCCTTATCTTAGCTCATTGGTCACCATAGCAGCACCCAGCCGTAGTCTGCGCTCCAGCAGGTATATCTCACTGGTCATTCCCAAAGCCAACACCTCCTTTGGCCGCCATTCCTTCCAGTTCTCTGCTGCCAATGACTGGAACGAATTGCAAAAATCTCTGAAGCTGGAGACTCTTATCTCCCTCAATAACTTTAAGCATCAGTTGTCAGAGCACCTTACCGATCACTGCACCTGTACACAGCCCATCTGAAATTAGCCCACCCAAATACCTCATCCCTATATTGTTATTTATTTTGCTCTTTTGCACCCCAGTATCCCCAGTATCTCTATTTGCACATAATCTCTTGCACATCTAGCATTCCAGTGTTAATACTATTGTAATTATTCTGCACTATAGCCTATTTATTGCCTTACCTCCATAACTTGCTACATTTGCACACACTGTATATATATTTTCTGTTGTATTTCTGACTTTATGTTTTTTTTACCCCATATGTAACTCTGTGTTGTTTTTATTGCACTACTTTGCTTTATCTTGGCCAGGTCGCAGTTGTAAATGAGAACCTGTTCTCAACTGGCTTACCTGGTTAAATAAAGGTGAAATAAATAAAATAAAATAAATTACGAGGGCATGTTTTGCAGCATGAGTGAAGGAGGCTTTGTTGCGAAATAGGAAGCCGATTCTGGATTTAACTTTGGATTGGAGATTCTTTATGTGAGTCTGGAAGGATGGTTTACAGTCTAACCAGACACCTAGGTATTTGTAGTTGTCCACATATTCTAGGTCAGACCCGTCGAGAGTGGTGATTCTAGTCGGATGGGCGGGTGCCAGCAGCGTTCGATTGAAAACATGCAATTTGTGTTTTACTAGTGTTTAAGAGCAGTTGGAGGCTACTGAAGGAGTGTTGTATGGCATTGAAGTTCGTTTGGAGGTTTGTTAACACAGTGTCCAATGAAGGGCCAGATGTATACAAAATGTTGTCGTCTGCGTAGAGGTGGATCTGAGAGTCACCAGCAGCAAGAGCGACGTCATTGATATACACAGAGAAAAGAGTCGGCCCAAGAATTGAACCCTGTGGCAACCCCCATAGAGACTGCCATAGGTCCAGACAACAGGCCCTCCGATTTGACACACTGAACTCTATCAGAGAAGTAGTTGGTGAACCAGGCGAGGCAGTCATTTGAGAAACCAAGGCTATTTAGTCTGCCAATAAGAATGCGGTGGTTGACAGAGTCGAAAGCCTTGGCCAGGTCGATGAAGACGGCTGCACAGTACTGTCTATTATCAATCGCGGTTATAATATCGTTTAGGACCTTGAGCGTGGCTGAAGTGCACCCATGACCAGCTCGGAAACCGGATTGCATAGCGGAGAAGGTACGGTGGTATTCGAAATGGTCGGTGATCTGTTTGTTAACTTGGCTTTCAAAAACTTTCGAAAGGCAGGGCAGGATGGATATAGGTCTGTAGCAGTTTGGATCTAGACTGTCACCCCCTTTGAAGAGGGGGATGACCGCGGCAGCTTTCCAATCTCTGGGGATCTCAGACGTTATGAAAGAGAGGTTGAACAGACTAGTAATAGGGGTGCAACAATTTCGGCGGCTAGTTTTAGAAAGAAAGGGTCCAGATTGTCTAGCCCAGCTTATTTGTAGGGGTCCAGATTTTGCAGCGCTTTCAAAACATCAGCTGTCTGAATTTGTGTGAAGGAGAAGCGGGGGGGGGGGGGGGGGCATGGGCAAGTTGCAGCGGAGGGTGCAGAGTTGGTGGCCGGGTTAGTGGTAGCCAGATGGAAAGCATGGCCAGCTGTAGCAAAATGCTTGTTGAAATTCTCGATTATTGTAGATTTATCGGTGGTGATAGTGTTTCCTAGCCTCAGTGCAGTGGGCAACTGGGAGGAAGTGCTCTTATTCTCCATGGACTTTACAGTGTCCCAAAACTTTTTGGAGTTAGTGCTACAGGATGCACATTTCTGTTTGAAAAAGTTAGCCTTTGCTTTCCTGACTGCTTGTGTATATTGGTTCCTAACTTCCCTGAAAAGTTGCATATCGCGGGGGCTATTTGATGCTAATGCAGTACGCCACAGGATGTTTTTGTGCTGGTCAAGGGCAGTCAAGTCTGTGGAAAACCAGGGGCTATATCCGTTCTTTGTTCTGTATTTTTTGAATGGGGCATGTTTATTTAAGATTGAGAGGAAATTACTTTTAAAGAACAACCAGGCATCCTCTACTGACGGAATGAGATCTATATCCATCCAGGATACCTGGGCCAGCTCAATTAAAAAGGCCTGCTCGCTAATGTGTTTTAGGGAGCGTTTGACAGTGATGAGGGGTGGTCGTTTGACCGCGGACCCGTTACAGACGCAGGCAATAAGGCAGTGATCGCTGAGATCCTGGTTGAAGACAGCTGAGGTGTATTTAGAGGGTATGTTAGTCAGGATGATATCTATGAGGGTACCCATGTTTACGGATTTAGGGTTGTACCTGGTAGGTTCGTTGATAATTTGCGTGAGGTTGAGGGCATCTAGTTTGGATTGTAGGATGGCCGGGGTATTAAGCATATCCCAATTTAGGTCACCAAGCAGTACGAACTCTGAGGATAAATGGGGGCAATCAATTCACATATGGTGTCCAGGGCACAGCTGGGGGCTGAGGGGGGGCTGTATCAAGCGGCAACAGTGAGAGACTTATTTCTGGAAAGGTGGATTTTTAGAAGTAGAAGCTCAAACTGTTTGGGCACAGACATGGATAGTATGATAGAGCTCTGCAGGCTATCTCTACAGTAGATTGCAACTCCACCCCCTTTGGCAGTTCTATCTAGATGGAAAATGTTATAGTTGGGGATGGAAATTTCAAAATTTTTGGTGGCCTTCCTGAGCCAGGATTCAGACACTGCTAGAACATCAGGGTTGGCGGAGTTTGCTAACGCAGTGAATAACTCAAACTTAGGAAGTAGACTTCTGATATTTATGTGCAAGAAACCAAGACTTTTGCGATTACAGAAGTCAGCAAATGATAGCGCCTGGGGAGTAGGAGTGATACTGAGGGCTGCAGGGCCTGGGTTAGCCTCTACATCACCAGAGGAACAGAGGAGGACTAGAATAAGGATACGGCTAAAGGCTTTAAGAACTGGTCTTCTAGTGCGTTGGGTACATAGAATAAAGGGGGCAGATTTCCGGGTGTTGTAGAAAAGATTCAGGGCATTATGTACAGACAAGGATATGGAAGGATATGAGTAAAGTGGAGGTAAACCTAAGCGTTGGGTAACAATGAAAGAGATAGCATCACTGGAGGCATCAATTGAGTCGGTCTCCGCGTGTATGGGGGGTGGGACAAAGGAGCTATCTAAGGCAGGTTTAGCTGGGCTGGGGGATCTACAGTGAAATAGTACAATTAGAAATAACCGAAACAACAATAAGCTAACCATGTTTGGGCTGAGGCTAAACATAAACAGGATGTAGTACCGTAAAAAGGAACAGTCCAGCAGACATCAGCTGTATAGCTGAGTTATCGTAAGGTCCGGTGAACAGCAATAGGATAGTTCGGAGGCTGCTAAAGCACTAGCGAGTAAGAGGCCACGGCTAGCGTGTGCTAGCGGGCCGGGGCTAGCAGATGGAATCTTCGTGGTCGACGTCGTAACCACATCAGACGATTTCGTCGGCAGAACAGTCGTGTAGGATCGGCGGGGCTCCGTGTCAACACTAGGTGGTCCCGTCCGGTTGACAGAGAGGTAGATAGCCGGGAGATGGGCCTAGCTCGTGGTCCTCTGTAGCTCAGCTGGTAGAGCACGGCGCTTGTAACGCCAAGGTAGTGGGTTCGATCCCCGGGACCACCCATACACAAAAAAAAAAATGTATGCACGCATGACTGTAAGTCGCTTTGGATAAAAGCGTCTGCTAAATGGCATATTATTATTATTATTATGATTAGCCAGACCACAGCGTCCATTTTGTTGCAGCTAGCTGTTAGCGATGAATCCGGAGTAAATGGTCCAGTGATTCAGTGATTCCGGCAGAAATACTGATATGTTCTGGTTTGATAACGCGCTGTGCAGACTGGCCGAATATCCGGTGATTAATGTCCAGTGATTAAATTAATTCAGCAGAAAAAAAATCAAATGTTCTGGGTGAAATACCGCTAACTGTGGCTAATAGCAAGTAGCTAGTTAGCTGGCTAGCTAGTTTCAACTGGAGATTCTAGATAAAAGGTAAGTCAATTATAGAATCCGTTCCACATTGAGTGAGGCGGGTTGCAGGAAAGTATATTTTGTAGAAGGATGAAAAGTCTGATAGGGAAATATGTACGAAAAATACAAAAAAAAACAGGGTATTTACAGGCTATTTACAGACACACAACAAAAACAGAGCTGCACTACTACGCCATCTTGGAACGGAATCAGTAACGCTGAGGTCATTCACAGATTTATTTGAGACGACTGTACAACCATCGAGATTCATTTTCAGATCTGACAGCAGATCTCTTTGTTTCTTGTGACCTAGATACTAGCATCTTTGTTTTGTCTGAGTTTAAATGTAAAACATATGCCGCCATTTCGGGGTTTCACCATGTTTAATTGAAATGTACAGCTGTGTGTCGACTGCATAGCAGTGAAAGTTGACATTGTGTTTCCAGATGACATCACTAAGAGGTAGCATATGAAGTGAAAACAATAGTGTTCCTAGAACAGAACCTTGAAGAACACCGAAACGTACAATTGATTTATCAGAGGACAAACAATCCACAGAGACAAACTGATACCTTTCCGACAGAACTTGTCCACGTTGACCAATTACGGTTTCCAATCTTTTCAAAAGAATGTGGTGATCTATGGTGTCGAAAGTGGCACTAAGATTTAGGAGCACAGGGAGAGACGCAGAGCCTTGGTCTGACGCCATTAAAAGGTCATTTACCACCCTCATAAGTGCAGTCTCAGTATTATGAAAGTTGAAAAAAAGTTCTGGGTCAAGATTTGGCTTTTTCAGGAGAGGCTTTATTACTGCCACTTTTAGTGAGTTAGGTACACATCCGGAGGATAGGGTGACATTTATTGTGTTCAACATAGGAGGGCCAAGCACTGAAAGTAGCTCTTTAAGTAGTTTAGTTGGAATAGGGTCCAGTAGACAACTGGAAGGTTTAGAGGCCATTACTTTATTCGTTAAGGTTTCGACAGATACAAGTTTTAAAAAAAACTTGAGTGTTTCCATTGATCCGAGGTCCTGGCAATTCTGTGCAGAATCAGGACAACTGAGTTTTCGGAGAAATAGCCATATTCAAGGAGTCCATTATTTGTTTTCTAATGATCATGATATTATCGTCAAAGAAGTTAATGAATTCATAACTGCTGAAGTGAAGGCCAACCTCACTTGGGGAATGCTGCTGTTTAGTTAGCTTTGCGACAGTATCAAAAATACATTTTGGATTGTTTTTATTCTCCTCAATCAGGTTGGAAATATAGGCTGATCGGGCAGCAGTGAGGGCTTTTTGATATTGCATGGTACCGTCTTTCCAAGCTATTCGGAAGACTTCTAATTTGGTGGAGCGCCATTTCCTTTCCAATTTTCTGGAAGCTTGCTTCAGGGCTCGGGTATTTTCTGTATACCAGGGAACTAGCTTCTTGTGACAATTTTTTTTTAGTTTTTAGCAGTGGGACTACATAAAGGGTATTATTCAAGGCTAATTTTAGATCCTCGATTAGGTGGTTAACTGAGTAATATGTTTGTATTTGTATTTGTATTTATTATGGATCCCCATTAGCTGCTGTCAAGGCAGCAGCTACTCTTCCTGGGGTCCAGCAAAATTAAGGCAGTTCATACAATTAAAAAAAAACATTACAATACATTCACAACACACTGTGTGCCCTCAGGCCCCTACTCTACCCCATATCTACAGTACAAAATCCATGTGTACATGTGTGTATAGTGTGTATGTTATCGTATGTGTGTTTGTATGTGTGTGTGTGTGTGTGTGTATGCATGTGTCTGTGCCTAGGTTTATGTTGGTTCACAGTCCCCGCTGTTCCATGAGGTGTTTTCTATCTGTTTTTTAAATCTAATTTTATTATTTGCAGTCATTTCAGTCGCTGTAGTAGCTGACATGTATAGTATCGAGTCATCCGCATACATAGAAACTCTGGCTTTACTCAAAGCTAGTGGCATGTCATTAGTAAAGATTGAAAAAAGTAATGGGCCTAGACAGCTGCCCTGGGGAATTCCTGATTCTACCTGGATTATGTTGGAGAGACTTCCATTAAAGAACACCCTCTTTGTTCTGTTAGACAGGTAACTCTTTATCCACAATATATCAGGGGTAGTAAAGCAATAGCATATACGTTTTTCCAGAAGCAGACTATGATCGATAATGTCAAAAGCCGCACTGAAGTCTAACAAAACAGCCCCCACAATCTTTTTATCATCAATTTCTCTCAGCTAAAATTCAATCATTTGTGTAAGTGCTGTGCTTGTTGAATGTCCTACTCTATAAGCATGCTGAAAGTTTGTTTTGAATTTGTTTACTGTAAAATAGCATTGTATCTGGTCAAACACATTTTTTTCGAATAGTTTACTAACGGTTGGTAACAGGCTGATTGGTCGGCTATTTGAGCCAGTAAAGGGGGCTTTACTATTCTTGGGTAGCGGAATGACTTTTGCTTCCCTCCAAGCCTGGGGGCACACACATTCTAGTAGGCTTAATTTGAAAATATGGCAAATAGGAATGGCACTATCATCCGCTATTATCCTCAGTAATTTTCCATCCACGTTGTCAGACCCCGATGGCTTGTCATTGTTGATAGACAACAATCTTTTTTTCACGTCTTCCACACTCACTTTACAGAATTCAAAATTACAATGCTTGTCTTTCATAATTTGGTCAGATATACTTGGATGTGTAGTGTCAGCAATTGTTGTTGGCATGTCATGCCTAAGTTTGCTGATCTTGCCAATGAAAAAATAAGAAACGTTTTTTTTTTATGACTGAGCAGTCTGATTCAATGAGTGATGGAGCCAAGTTTGCATTCTTCCCCAAAATGTCAATTAATGTCCTCCAAAGCTTTTTACTATAATTCTTTATGTCACTCACTCACTCCTCCAATTGCACGACATGACATCCTCCTAGCAGCTATCTAGCTAGAGATCTAGCTAACGTTAGGCTCCGTGTTTTTAGCTTGCTACACAAATAGATATGCTTGCCTATAAACCATGTTATGACTGACTTGTGATCATTGCCCTTGCTAGTTTGATTGTATTGACATTCCCAGCCTTAGTTGCATTCATCTGTTTTTGGCGTACCAAAAAATGTATTGGTGAATTATATTAATCATATATTGAACTGCATCCATCTATTCTGCCAACAATGCCTTAGTGTACATCATGGAACGTTGAGTCAAATATAACCTATTTTTAAAACCTCTTCTAAAGTTGGTTTTGTACCATGAACTGGGATTCTGATATTTTTGACTGATATTTTGATTGTCTGTTTGTTTCATATATGCAAAGTAGTTAAAATTCTGTCAGTTCCACTTTAAACGTTAGGTTGCTGGTTATTAATTTGAAATGTTTTTTTACAATGGGAACTAATAGTTCTATATTTCGATTGTGAAATGCTTAATGGTTGTGTTTTTGTATACTTATACTTGGAACCTGCTGGCTTATTATGTCAGAGTGAATGGACTGCTTATCCTTTAACATCATGCTATGTGTGAGTGCTGTCTTTCTATCGGCTATATGCAGTGGTATAGTGGTGTCCGGAGAAGTTCGTATGTTCAAAATTTCCACAAAAGTTCCCAAACGGCCTGCCCAGCATAGGAAAATCCTGTTATCCTATGTTTTTTTTATGAGTTTTCCTATAGATTTTTCAGATTTTCACTCTCAAAATCACTTTTTTTAATAGAAAAAAATACAAACAAACAACAATGCTTAAACCAATGTGATTGGGTGGGCCTGTCAGGGCCTAGCTCCCCAGTGGGTGGGCCTCTGTCCACCCAGGTCCATCCATGTCTATGCCCTTCTTTCAAACAGCGCATGATGACAACAGCGCATGATGACCAACACTTCGGACTAGATGTTGCGTGGAAAAAGTAATGGGGGGGCAAAATATACTTCTCCCATGGGCTAAGAAACTCAAAAGGGGTGATGATATTAATTAACAGTAATTTCGATCAGAATGTGCAAATTGTCCAAACAGATACGCAAGGTAGATGGATTATTTTAAATATGTTATTGGACCATAAACCCAACAACCTGCCCGCTTGACCCTATCCCCTCCTCTCTTCTCCAGAGCATTTCTGGAGACCTTTTCTCTTAACTCACCTCGCTCATCAACTCATCCTTGACCACTGGCTATGTCCCTTACGTCTTCAAGAGAGCGAGAGTTGCACCCCTTCTCAAAAAACCTTCACTCGATCCCTCCGATGTCAACAACTACAGACCAGTATCCCTTCTTTCTTTTCTCTCCAAAACTCTTGAGCGTGCCGTCTTTAGCCAACTCTCTTGCTATCACTCTCAGAATGGTTTCAAGACTGGTCATTCAACTGAGACTGCTCTTCTCTGTGTCACGGAGGCTCTTCGCACTGCTAAAGCTAACTCTCTCTCCTCTGCTCTCATACTACTAGACCTATCTGCTGCCTTTGACACTGTGAACCATCAGATCCTCCTCTCCACCCTCTCCGAGTTGGGCATCTCTGGCGCGGCTCACTCTTGTATTGCGTCCTACCTCACAGGTCGCTCCTACCAGGTGGCGTGGCGAGAATCTGTCACCGCACCATGTGCTCTCACCACTGGTGTCCCCCAGGGCTCAGTTCTAGTCCCTCTCCTACTCTCTCTATACACCAAGTCACTTGCCTCTGTCATATCCTCACATGGTCTCTCCTACCATTGCTACGCAGACGACACACAATTCATCTTCTCCTTTCCCACTTCTGATCACCAGGTGGCAATTCGCATCTCTGCATGTCTGGCAGACATATCAGTATGGATGACGGATCACCACCTCAAGCTGAACCTCGGCAAGACGGAGCTGCTCTTCCTCCCGGGGAAGGACTGCCCACTCCATGATCTCGCCATCATGGTTGACAACTCTGTTTTTATCCTCCTCCCATAGTGCAAAGAACCTTGGCGTGACCCTGGACAACACCCTGTCGTTCTCCGCTAACATCAAAGCGGTGACCCGATCCTGTAGGTTCATGCTCTACAACATTCGCAGAGTACGACCCTACCTTAGAATGGAAGTGGCACAGGTCCTAATCCTGTCACCATTAAACCACTACAACTCATCCAGAACGTTGCAGCCCGTCTGGTGTTCAGCCTTCCCAATCTCTCTCACGTCACCCCGCTCCTCCGCACACTCCACTGGCTTCCAGTTGACGCTCGCATCTGCTACAAGACCATGGTGCTTGCCTACGGAGCTGAGAGGGGAACGGCACCTCTGTACCTTCAGGCTCCGATCAATCCCTACACCCAAATGAGGGCATTGCGTTCATCCACCTCTGGTCTGCTGGCCCCCCTACAGTGAGGGAAAAAAAGTATTTGATCCCCTGCTGATTTTGTACGTTTGCCCACTGACAAAGAAATGATCAGTCTATAATTTTAATGGTTGGTTTATTTGAACAGTGAGAGACAGAATAACAACAAAAAATACAGAAAAACGCATGTAAAAATGTTGTAAATTAATTTGCATTTTAATGAGGGAAATAAGCATTTGACCCCCTCTCAATCAGAAATATTTCTGGCTCACAGGTGTCTTTTATACAGGTAATGAGCTGAGATTAGACGCACACTCTTGAAGGGAGTGATCCTAATCACAGCTTGTTACCTGTATAAAAGACACCTGTCCACAGAAGCAATCAATCAATCAGATTCCAAACTCTCCACCATGGCCAAGACCAAAGAGCTCTCCAAGGATGTCAGGGACAAGATTGTAGACCTACACAAGGCTGGAAAGGGCTACAAGACCATCGCCAAGCAGCTTGGTGAGAAGGTGACAACAGTTGGTGCGATTATTCGCAAATGGAAGAAACACAAAAGAACTGTCAATCTCCCTCGGCCTGGGGCTCCATGCAAGATCTCACCTCGTGGAGTAGCAATGATCATGAGAACGGTGAGGAATCAGCCCAGAACTACACGGGAGGATCTTGTCAAAATCTCAAGGCAGCTGGGACCATAGTCACCAAGAAAACAATTGGTAACACAATACGCCGGTAAGGACTGAAATCCTGTAGCGCCCGCAAGGTCCCCCTGCTCAAGAAAGCATTTATAAAGGCCTGTCTGAAGTTTGCCAATGAACATCTGAATGATTCAGAGGAGAAATGGGTGAAAGTGTTCTGGTCAGATGAGACCAAAATTGAGCTCTTTGGCATCAACTCAACTCGCTGTGTTTGGATGAGGAGGAATGCTGCCTATGACTCCAAAAACACCCTCCCCACCGTCAAACATGGAGGTGGAAACATTATGCTTTGGGGGTGTTTTTCTGCTAAGGGGACAGGACAACTTCACCGCATCAAAGAGACGATGGAATGGGCCATGTACCGTCAAATCTTGGGTGAGAACCTCCTTCCCTCAGCAAGGGCATTAAAAATGGGTTGTGGATGGGTATTCCAGAACGTGGATGGGTGACCCAAAACACACAGCCAAGGCAACAAAGGAGTGGATCAAGAAGATGTGCTTTAAGGTCCTGGAGTGGCCTAGCCAGTCTCCAGACCTTAATCCCATAGAAAAACTGTGGAGGGAGCTGAAGGTTCGAGTTGCCAAACATCAGCCTCGAAACCTTAATGACTTGGAGAAGATCTGCAAAGAGGAGTGGGACAAAATCCCTCCTGAGATATGTGCACACCTGGTTGCCAACTACAAAAACATCTGACCTCTGTGATTGCCAACAAGGGTTTTGCCACCAAGTACAAAGTCATGTTTTGCAGAAGGGTCAAATACTTTTTTATGTCATTAAAATGCAAATCAATTCATAACATTTTTGACATGCATCTTTCTGGATTTTGTTGTTGTTATTCTGTCTATCACTGTTCAAATAAACCTACCATTAATATTATAGACTGATCATGTCTTTGTCGGTGGGCAAATGTACAAAATCAGCAGGGGATCAAATACTTTTTTCCCTCACTGTACCTCTGCGGAAGCACAGTTCCCGCTCAGCCCAGTCAAAACTGTTCGCTGCTCTGGCACCCCAATGGTGGAACATTCTCCCTCACGACGCCAGGACAGCGGAGTCACTCACCACCTTCCGATGACACTTGAAAACCCACCTCTTTAAGGAGTACCTGTGATAGTATAAAAGTAATCCTTCTACCCTTCCCCTAAAAAATAATTATATATATTATTAATATTTTTTTTTTTTTTTGGGGGGGGGGGTAGGGGAAGGGTAGAAGGATTACTTTTATACTATCACAGGTACTCCTTAAAGAGGTGGGTTTTCAAGTGTCATCGGAAGGTGGTGAGTGACTCCGCTGTCCTGACGTCGTGAGGGAGAATGTTCCACCATTGGGGTGCCAGAGCAGCGAACAGTTTTGACTGGGCTGAGCGGGAACTGTATATATATACAGTGGGGAAAAAAAGTATTTAGTCAGCCACCAATTGTGCAAGTTCTCCCACTTAAAAAGATGAGAGAGGCCTGTAATTTTCATCATAGGTACACGTCAACTATGACAGACAAAATGAGAAAAAAAATCCAGAAAATCACATTGTAGGATTTTTAATGAATTTATTTGCAAATTATGGTGGAAAATAAGTATTTGGTCAATAACAAAAGTTTCTCAATACTTAGTTATATACCCTTTGTTGGCAATGACACAGGTCAAACGTTTTCTGTAAGTCTTCACAAGGTTTTCACACACTGTTGCTGGTATTTTGGCCCATTCCTCCATGCAGATCTCCTCTAGAGCAGTGATGTTTTGGGGCTGTCGCTGGGCAACACAGACTTTCAACTCCCTCCAAAGATTTTCTATGGGGTTGAGATCTGGAGACTGGCTAGCCCACTCCAGGACCTTGTAATGCTTCTTACGAAGCCACTCCTTCGTTGCCCGGGGCGGTGTGTTTGGGATCATTGTCATGCTGAAAGACCCAGCCACGTTTCGTCTTCAATGCCCTTGCTGATGGAAGGAGGTTTTCACTCAAAATCTCACGATACATGGCCCCATTCATTCTTTCCTTTACACGGATCAGTCGTCCTGGTCCCTTTGCAGAAAAACAGCCCCAAAGCATGATGTTTCCACCCCCATGCTTCACAGTAGGTATGGTGTTCTTTGGATGCAACTCAGCATTCTTTGTCCTCCAAACACGACGAGTTGAGTTTTTACCAAAAAGTTATATTTTGGTTTCATCTGACCATATCACATTCTCCCAATCCTCTTCTGGATCATCCAAATGCACTCTAGCAAACTTCAGACGGGCCTGGACATGTACTGGCTTAAGCAGGGGGACACGTCTTGCACTGCAGGATTTGAGTCCCTGGCGGCGTAGTGTGTTACTGATGGTAGGCTTTGTTACTTTGGTCCCAGCTCTCTGCAGGTCATTCACTAGGGTCCCCCCGTGTGGTTCTGGTATTTTTGCTCACCATTCTTGTGATCATTTTGACCCCACAGGGTGAGATCTTGCGTGGAGCCCCAGATTGAGGGAGATTATCAGTGGTCTTGTATGTCTTCCATTTCCTAATAATTGCTCCCACAGTTGATTTCTTCAAACCAAGCTGCTTACCTATTGCAGATTCAGTCTTCCCAGCCTGGTGCAGGTCTACAATTGTGTTTCTGGTGTCCTTTGACAGCTCTTTCGTCTTGGCCATAGTGGAGTTTGGTGTGTGACTGTTTGAGGTTGTGGACAGGTGTATTTTATACTGATAACAAGTTCAAACACGTGCCATTAATACAGGTAACAAGTGGAGGACAGAGGAGCCTCTTAAAGAATAAGTTACAGGTCTGTGAGAGCCAGAAATCTTGCTTGTTTGTAGGTGACCAAATACTTATTTTCCACCATAATTTGCAAATACATTCATTAAAAATCCTACAATGTGATTTTCATGAAAAGAAATTCTCAATTTGTCTGTCATAGTTGACGTGTACCTATGATGAAAATTACAGGCCTCTCTCATCTTTTTAAGTGGGAGAACATGCACAATTGGTGGCTGACTAAATACTTTTTTTCCCCACTGTATATATATATATATATATATATATATATATATATATATATATATATATATATATATATATATATATATATATATATATATATATATATATATATATATACAGTGGGGAGAACAAGTATTTGATACACTGCCAATTTTGCAGGTTTTCCTACTTACAAAGCATGTAGAGGTATGTACTTTTTATCATAGGTACACTTCAACTGTGAGAGACGGAATCTAAAACAAAAATCCAGAAAATCACATTGTATGATTTTTAAGTAATTCATTTGCATTTTATTGCATGACATAAGTCTTTGATTCATCAGAAAAGCAGAACTTAATATTTGGTACAGAAACCTTTGTTTGCAATTACAGAGATCATACGTTTCCTGTAGGTCTTGACCAGGTTTGCACACACTGCAGCAGGGATTTTGGCCCACTCCTCCATACAGACCTTCTCCAGATCCTTCAGGTTTCAGGGCTGTTGTTGGGCAATACGGACTTTCAGCTCCCTCCAAAGATGTTCTATTGGGTTCAGGTCTGGAGACTGGCTAGGCCACTCCAGGACCTTGAGATGCTTCTTAAGGAGCCACTCCTTAGTTGCCCTGGCTGTGTGTTTTGGGTCGTTGTCATGCTGGAACACCTAGCCACGACCCATCTTCAATGCTCTTACTGAGGGAAGGAGGTTGTTGGCCAAGATCTCGCGATACATGGCCCCATCCATCCTCCCCTGAAAATGGTGCGGTCGTCCTGTCCCCTTTGCAGAAAAGCATCCCCAAAGAATTATGTTTCCACCTCCATGCTTCACGGTTGGGATGGTGTTCTTGGGGTTGTACTCATCCTTCTTCTTCCTCCAAACACGGCGAGAGGAGTTTAGACCAAAAAGCTCTATTTTTGTCTCATCAGACCACATGACCTTCTCCCATTCCTCCTCTGGATCATCCAGATGGTCATTGGTAAACTTCAGACGGGCCTGGACATGCGCAGGATTGAGCAGGGGGACTTGCGTGCGCTGCAGGATTTTAATCCATGACGGCGTAGTGTGTTACTAATGGATTTCTTTGAGACTGTGGTCCCAGCTCTCTTCAGGTCATAAACCAGGTCCTGCCGTGTAGTTCTGGGCTGATCCCTCACCTTCCTCATGATCATTGATGCCCCACAAGGTGAGATCTTACATGGAGCCCCAGACCGAGGGTGATTGACCGTCATCTTGAACTTCTTCCATTTTCTAATAATTGCGCCAACAGTTGTTGCCTTCTCACCAAGCTGCTTGCCTATTGTCCTGTAGCCCATCTCAGCCTTGTGCAGGTCTACAATTTTATCCCTGATGTCCTTACACAGCTCTCTGGTCTTGGCCATTGTGGAGAGGTTGGAGTCTGTTTGATTGAGTGTGTGGACAGGTGTCTTTTATACAGGTAACGGGTTCAAACAGGTGCAGTTAATACAGGTAATGAGTGGAGAACAGGAGGGCTTCTTAAAGAAAAACTAACAGGTCTGTGAGAGCCGGAATTCTTACTGGTTGGTAGGTGATCAAATACTTCTGTCATGCAATAAAATGCAAATTAATTACTTAAAAATCATACAATGTGATTTTCTGGATTTTTGTTTTAGATTCCGTCTCTCACAGTTGAAGTGTACCTATGATAAAAATTACAGACCTCTACATGCTTTGTAAGTAGGAAAACCTGCAAAATCGGCAGTGTATCAAATATTTGTTCTCCCCACTGTATATATATATATATATATATTGTCAATTGGTTGTCCCACTGGTTATCATTAGGTGAATGCACCAATTTCTAAGTCGCTCTGGATAAGAGCGTCTGCTAAATAACGAAAATGTAAATGTAAAAATGTAAATGTAATAAACAAATATGGCTCATTAACCTTTACGGACCAAATAATGATGATCCACAGTTCTTTGAAAATATATATATAATAAAATATCGACCTTGCAAGCAATTCAAGACTCTATTATTATGGTGGGAGATTATAATACTGTCTTATATAGCTCATTGGACCGTAAAGGAAATCACACTACAAACAATTACCCTCATGCTCTTAAGGAAATTGTGAATGTCATGGATACATTAGAACTAGTAGATATAGGAAGGCTTAAATATCCTGATCTAGTGAGATATACATGGCGGAGACTCAATCAAGCTAGTCGTCTTGACTTTTTTCTTATGTCATTCTCTTTGGCAACAAAAGTTTAAAAAGTGTTGATAGGGGACAGAATGCGGTTGGGCCATCATATAATATACATTACTCTTACTTAATTTCCACGTGGGCGAGGATATTGGAAATTTTATCAAAGCCTATTGGATGATAACTTAATTTTAACTAGGACAGAGGAATTTATAACTGTTTATTTTTTCCAACATAACATAGGTACAGCAAATACCCTTATTGTATGGTACACTTTTAAATGTGCCTTTAGAGGCCATGCAATTCAGTACTCATCTGGAAAACAAAAGCAATTTAGGTCAAAAGAGTCCACACTAACAAAGGAAATAGGTCTAACAGAACAGATAGATAGCAATAAAAACTGTTACATAGAGGCTCAGAATACATTATAGGAAAAACAAAAGGAAATGGAGAACTTATTCAAGAAAGATAAAGTGTAAAATATATATATATATATCCCTACTACGCAGGACAATGTTCCCAAACGTAATCAAGGTGTGAAAAAAAAGAAAGAAAAAAAAGTTGCCACTCACTAACTGTAAGTCGCTCTGGATAAGAGTATCTGCTAAATGACTAAAATGTAAATGTAGATGTAAATATATTATAAAAATAAAGCAAACTGGATGGAATATGGGGAAAAATGCACCAAATTCTTTTTTAATCTTCAACATAGGAATGCTACCAAAAATATTTTATTGAAACTGGTTACAAATGACGGTTTCACCCATGATTCACCAAATTATATTTTGAAGGAAGAAACAATGTACTTTAAGCATACGTTTTCATTTCAGTCGCCTCTATCTCCTCTAACTGAAGCAAATTGTAGAGATTTATGTGAAGGTGAAATTACAGAGGAGGAACTTCTGGATGCAATTAAAGACTTTAAGTCCGGGAAAACTCCAGGGTTGGATGGCATACCAGTCGAGGTATACCAAACTTTTTTTGATATACACAGAGGACCGTTATTAGCATGTTTTAACCACTCCTATGTAAATGGTAGATTATCAGACACTCAAGAAGAAGGTTTGATTTCAGTATTACTGAAACAGGATACAAGTGGAAAATATAAAGATCCAGTTCATAAAAAAAATTGGCGGCCCTTTACACTTCAGTGTTGTGATGCAAAAATTCTAGCAAAATGTATAGCGCATAGAATTAAAAAGGTATTGTCGGACATTATTCATTCTAATCAGAAATGTTTTTTACATGGGCGATACATTGGAGATAATATATGGCAAGTACTGTAAACAATAGAACACTATGAAAAATCTGGGAAATTCATAGCAGACTTCGAAAAGGCATTTGATAAAGTACGACTGGGGTTTATATATAAATGCCTGGAGCATTTCAATTTTGGACAATCTCTTATAAATTGGGTTAAAATCATGTATAGTAACCCTATGTGTAAAATAGTAACTAATGGCTATTTCTCAGAAAGTTTTAAACTGTCAAGAGGAGTGAAACAAGGTTGTCCACTATTGGCATATTTATTTATTATTGCCATCGAGATGTTAGCTATTAAAATCAGATCCATCAATAATATCAAGGGATTAGAAATCCAGGACTTAAAAACAAAGGCGTCATTGTACTCTGTTTGATTCATGTTTTCTTCTAAATCCACAACTTGAATCTCTCCACAGCCTCATAGAGGATCTAGATACATTTTCTAACCTCTCTGGATTACAACCAAATTATGATAAATGTACTATATTACGTATTGGATCAATAATACAAAAAAAAAGTACATTAAATTGTTGTTTACCAATAAAATTGTCTGATGGTGATGTGGATATACTCTGAATACATATCCCAAATGAAATAATTGATCTCACTCCAATACATTTTAATATAAAGTTAGCAAAAATAGATAAGATCTTGCTACCATGGAAAGGTAAATACCTGTCAATTTGTGGAAAAATCAGTAACTCTTTAGTATTATCCAGGTTTACCTATTTGCTTATGGCCTACGCCTAGCGAACAGTTTTTTTAATTAAATGAGAAAAAAAATTTCCCCACCAAGCCAGGGGTGCGAGTCGACAGACTGGACCAGGGGCACTATGGGGGGTGTATTGGAGGGTGGTGGTCAAGGCCGGAGCCAGAACCGCCGCCGAGGAGGTATGCCCGCCCAGCCCTCCCCTGTTTTGTTTAGTTGAGGCGCGGTCGCAGTCCGCGCCTTTAGGGGGGGGGTACTGTCACACCCTGGCTCTGGGACTCATTATGTTGAGCCAGGGTGTGTTCATTCTATGTGTTTATTTCTATGTTGGTAGTTCTGTTGTGTTTATTTCTAGGTTGGTCTGAGTGACTCCCAATCAGAGGCAACGAGTGTCAGCTGTTTGCTGGTTGGCTCTGATTGGGAGCCATATTTAACTGTCTGTGTTTAACTTTGGGTTTGTGGGTTTTTGTTCCGTGTGTGGTCATTGTCACCGTGGACTTCACGAGTCGTGTTTTGTTTTGTTTAGAAACTTTAACTAATTAAAGTCATGTTTGTTTCTCACGCTGCGCCTTGGTCTACTCATTAATACGACGATCGTGACAGAAAAACCCACCATACCAAGACCAAGCAGCGTGTCCAGTAGCAGGCAGCCTGGATGTGGGAGCAGATCTTGGACGGGCAGGGGTCCTGGACCTGGGAGGAAATCCTGGCCGGGATGGATCGCCGGCCATGGAGTGAGACGGTGGAGGCGCGCCGTAGAGAGGAGCTACGGCGTGATCAGGGTCGTCGTCGGACGGTCGTGAGGCAACCCCAGAAATTTTTTAGGGGGGGGCACACGGCATGGACGACGGGGCTGACGGAGGAGAAAAGGGGGCGGATCCAGAAGGCCACCAGGCCAGGGGTACACCGCCCTGTACGTTCTGTGCGGATGCCTCACACAGAGTGTGTGAGGGTAGGCATTCAGCCAGGACGGGTGGTGGCCGCTATTCACTCCAGGCCTCCTATCCGTCTCCACAGCCCGGTTCGGCCTGTCCCTGCTCCACGCACCAAGCCTACGGTGTGCGTCGACAGCCCAGCCCGGCCTGTCCCTGCTCCACGCACCAAGCCTACGGTGTGCGTCGACAGCCCAGCCCGGCCTGTCCCTGCTCCACGCACTAAACCTACGGTGCGCGTCGCCAGCCCGGTCCGGCCTGTTCCTGCCACCCGCACCAAGTCTACGGTGCGCGTCGCCAGCCCGACCCGGCCTGTTCCTGCCACCCGCACCAAGCCTACGGTGTGCGTCGACAGCCCAGCCCGGCCTGTCCCTGCTCCACGCACCAAGCCTACGGTGTGCGTCGACAGCCCAGCCCGGCCTGTCCCTGCTCCACGCACTAAACCTACGGTGCGCGTCGCCAGCCCGGTCCGGCCTGTTCCTGCCACCCGCACCAAGTCTACGGTGCGCATCGCCAGGCCGACCCGGCCTGTTCCTGCCACTCGCACCAAACCTACGGTGCGCGTCGCCAGCCCGACCCGGCCTGTTCCTGCCACTCGCACCAAACCTACGGTGCGTGTCGCCAGCCCGGTCCGGCCTGTTCCTGCCACTCGCACTAAGCCAGGGGTGCGAGAAGTCAGCCTGGTAAGGCCCGTTCCTCCTCCACGCACCAAGCCAGGGGTGCGAGTCGACAGACTGGACCAGGGGCACTATGGGGGGTGTATTGGAGGGTGGTGGTCAAGGCCGGAGCCAGAACCGCCGCCGAGGAGGTATGCCCGCCCAGCCCTCCCCTGTTTTGTTTAGTTGAGGCGCGGTCGCAGTCCGCGCCTTTAGGGGGGGGGTACTGTCACACCCTGGCTCTGGGACTCATTATGTTGAGCCAGGGTGTGTTCATTCTATGTGTTTATTTCTATGTTGGTAGTTCTGTTGTGTTTATTTCTAGGTTGGTCTGAGTGACTCCCAATCAGAGGCAACGAGTGTCAGCTGTTTGCTGGTTGTCTCTGATTGGGAGCCATATTTAACTGTCTGTGTTTCACTTTGGGTTTGTGGGTTTTTGTTCCGTGTGCGGTCATTGTCACCGTGGACTTCACGAGTCGTGTTTTGTTTTGTTTAGAAACTTTAACTAATTAAAGTCATGTTTGTTTCTCACGCTGCGCCTTGGTCTACTCATTACTACGACGATCGTGACAGAAGAAGCCCAGTGAAAAGAACAGAGAAGCTAGCGCTCTTTGTCTCCATATTTATGCTTTTGAACATGTTAAAATGTGCAAGGTCAGAATTAATCAGTTAAATCAGGTTAATGTTTTGTAAAAAAAAAAAGAAGAAAATGCTGCATTGTCTGAAAGCATTTAAAATACACTGAAAACATCTCAAATAAATAATCTACACAGCTAAAAACAACAATGCGATGTCAAAACAAGTTGACTTTGAGATTAAAGAAAGTGTGTTTATTTACATTTTACATTTTACATTTACATTTTAGTCATTTAGCAGACGCTCTTATCCTTAGCGACTTACAGTTAGTGAATACATTTTTTTATACTGGCCCCCCGTGGGAATCGAAACCACAACCCTGGCGTTGCAAACGCCAAGCTCTATCAACTGAACTACATCCCTGCTGGCCATTCCCTCCCCTACCCTGGACGACGCTTTATCAATTTAGCAGATTTTGCTAACTGTTACTTTGGACAAAATCAAAATATTCTTGCTATGCTTTTTGTTTAAAGAATCTTACAGGTCAATATGAGGAAATTATGAATTTGCGATTAATGTTGATTAATAACAGAAATTCCTGCGATAAACTCGATTACATTTTTAAATATTTTGACAGCCCTCATCTTTTCATAGAGTTGTTCACAGATGATTTTGTGAGAAGACACATTTTCGGGATGTGTCCTGCTCTGACAAACAGCGCTGTAGCTCTGCCACTTTTCACCGCAGATGCGGAAGGGCGACATAGGCGGATGCGGTTGATTGAAACGCAGCCCATAAAAAAAAACGAATATCTTTAGCTTAAACTGACGGATTTTGATGGGTATTTTTTTAAATTATGTTACATGGATTGACGCACGGGTGAGTCAATAACCTCAAGGATTAAAATGTGAAAATTCACATGTGAAAGTGTTGCGGACATGAGTCGGTCATGGTCGGTCATGGTTGAGGTAGCCCCGCCTGCGAATGGTCAAGACAGGGGTGCAACTTTGGTTTTAGAAGTGTGGGGTGGGGGGGGAATGACATAACCTGGCAGGGGGGTCTGAGGGTCCTCCCTCAATTTTTGGGGGCATCTAAAGCTAATTTCCTGCATTTCTACTAGTGCTGTACCCAACAAAAAAAAGAGTAGTCTTTTCTTTCGACCAATCGATTGGTTGAAATTGTAAAACATTTATTTTTCTGTGTCTGTGAGTATCCATAGCAATGGCTCCATTTGGGCTGCTCAATGATGACACAGAGAGCTGTTAGTAGAAATTGGCTAGTCACTTTTTGTCACTCTAAACTCCGACAAACATCTCACATTTTTTATTGGTAGAAGCTATTCCTAATCCACTCTATCCAATTGGAGGGGTACAGCCCGCCGTTCTCTTTAGAGACAGGCAAACTAGCCAGTTTAGTTCTTTAAAGCATGGAGCATGATTTTGAGAAGGAAGACGAGTTAAGTAAGCATTAGAAATCTTCTCTTTATCATTTATAATCTTAGCACTAGCTGTTCGGTCCGAAACAGATTCACAAATCATGGGAATTTGTTGAGCTATGAAGACGTTCTCTCCCGCCGAGTCAAGCGTTGCTAGGTAACATTTTTTGCTTTCATACTAAATAAATACTTAACTCTGATCCACAAAACGTATTTATTAGACTCATTATAGTGTTATTAGACAAAGCAAGTAAAGTGAACTTCAAAAAGTTGTGTAGTTTTATTGGAATTTGCAGCTGTTGTTGGTAAAGAATTCATCTGACAACTTCTGACATGACTTACTGTATCAAGAAAGAGACCAGTGTTACTAAAACAGCTCTATCTACTGATCGGTAGATGCTATTCCTAATCCATTTTCCTATTTGAAAAGCAGAGAATTAGAGGAAGATTTCATACCCTGCATGTTTTGTGGTCAAATGGCAGTTGTTTTGAAAAAGTTGGCGGAAAACATGTTGATGCGTTGCTAAAACAGCTGTATTGTTAGATCCGTAATATATATTTTCGTTATGCAAACAGATTTGAATAGCGAAGAAACAGAGGAAGATTTCATACTGTCTAACTTTTTGTCCAACTTGTTGGGGTAGAGGTCAGAACGGCAGTTGTTTGCATTTATAATTTTTTTATGTTGTTGATGCGGTTACTAAAACAGCTGTAACTTTTTTATCAGAATAATTTTTTTTATTCAAATGACAGATCTGAGTAGCATAGACAAAGATATAAACGCTGTAACTTTTTGTCTAAGTTGTTGCAAAGTTGTCAAAGTAGCTGATTTGTTTCAAAAGTTGCATTATTGCTTTTAATGAATGGAAGTTGGAAGTGATGATGTCACAATGGGGCCTTTTAGAATCTTGAGGAAATCCCATGTAAGCGGATGGAGGGCTAAAGAGAGAGGGAAAAATGTATATCTTCAAAAGTATAACACATATTTAGCTGTATACAAGAACACTATTCCAATCCAATCTGTATGTTTTTAAAGTTTGAATGATGTTTCTAGCTTAAACGGTGTAGGAGCAGCGTTCCAAATAATAATAATATCTAGATGTTAATTGTACATAAAGTACAATTGATGGGACTTGCTTTAACTCTTTAAATGTATTTTTGTGGTAGTGTGTCACGCCGACTCCTGCTCCCTCCCTCCGGCGCTCGACGTCGCCGGTCTACTAAACACCGGCCCTGGCAACTATTATTATGCACACCTGGCAACCTTCATTACGCACACATGCGCCTCATCATTAGGCACACCTGGATTTCATAATTTCCCTGATTACGTCACCTTTATTTAGCCCTCTGTGTTCATCAGTCCTTGGGTGTTATTGATTGTCTCTCACGTTCAGTACGCTACTCATGTTTGTTCTTTTGTATCTGTTCTGTATTAAACTCACCTTCTGCACCTACTTTCTGACTCCTGGCGTATACGTAACATGCTGGCCTCTCTCCTTAAAAAAGGCTCAGCTCTTAGAGTCCAATGCAGGAAAAGTTAGACTAGAATAGCTTGCTAAACATAATTATTTTGCATTTCTTATACCAATAGACTAGTCGAAGAGGGACACAAGTTTGTAAGAAGAGCGAACGTGCAATGGTGGTAGGATATAGCAGTTATTTATTCAGACCCATAACCATTAAATCTTAGTGAAGAGAAGTGAAATCCTTCTGCATCTAATTCTAGTCCTATATTATTCAAGGATGTCATTAGAATGATGAAGATAAGGACAACAAAACGTATTTAATTTAACTGTTGAAAGCGAGGAAGAAATGAAGCAACAACAGAGAGAGAAAGAGGACGTAGGCTAATAACATTGGGGAAATATTATGAAAGGTATATGCGTCAGCCTACTAATTATACAAATTGGCCCTATTATATTTCAAAATTAAAATCAAATTCGCTAGCCTATACTTGTAGCTTTGTAGGCCACATGTGCTGCACCATAATCACATGTTCTCTCCCTGCTTTATCATGGTTTGAACGATGTGCATAATTCCAGTCCATATATATAAAGTATAATACAGTAATAGAGTTCACACTCAAAAAGATTAGCCTAGCCTACTGGAGCTAGTTCCATTTATTTACCCAAGAGAGCGTATAGCTAGCTATATATATGGGCTTTTATGTTTTTCTGTCGTGCGTAATGTGCAGTAGTCTATGTCATATGTGTATGGCTCATCAGGCTCAGGTAGAATCAGGCTTGAATTTTTCATCAAAGCTCTAATAAAATCCAGAAATAGTCCTATTTATATACTTTATAATTATTTTGAATGACACTTCTGGTTTTGGCAGGAAATACAGGGTTACCCAGGAGAAAAGTGATATATTCTCTGGATGAAACATTTCTAAAATACCGGGAAAATATTCAACCCTAGTGATAGTGTCTGCAGTATTGTTGGTGGTGACTGGTTATAGTTGAAAAGTAGGGAGATGAAAAGTTAGAATAGCCTGAACATATGAACAATGGTTTGGTGTATCTAGATTGAACGGTTTAATAGTTAATGTTGGTGAGTTATATAATTCTAATTTATGCTAATTTCTATAGTTCTAGTTGAATTATGTATGTAATTACTTATTATTATGAGTATGTTTTAAAGAATTTGAAGTTTGGATAGCCTGAACATGTGAAAGTAGGTTTGGTGTACACAGCTGGAAACTTTTAAGAGTTACTGTTGTTGGGTTATATTATGCAAATGTGGCACATTTTTATAGTTATTATTTCATAACAGTTTTAAAGAATGTGAATTTAGGATAGCCTGAACATGTAAAAGTTGGTTTGGTGTATCTATGTTTAAGTAGTTATTATTTACTGCACATACCAGAACTAGGTCAGAGCTAGTGCAGACCAGAGCAATAGTTTTGGTCACAGTAGTGGTCAGTAGTTCTGTGGTCAGTAGTTGTGTTTCAGTAGTTGTGGTCAGTAGTTGTGTGGTCAGTAGTTGTGTGGTTGTGGTCACCAGTTGTGTGGATATGGTTAGTAAATGTGGTCAGTACTTGTGTTCAGTAGTTGTGATCTGGTGGTTGTGGTCAGTTATTGTGGAGGTCAGTAGTTATGATGAATATATATGTGGTCAGTAGTTGTGTGGTCAGATGTTGTGTGATTGTGGTCAATAGTTGTGTGGTTGTGGTCACTAAATGTGGTCAGCAGTTGTGTGGTTGACGTCAGAAGTTGTGTGGTAGTGGTCAGTAGTTGTGATTAGCAGTTGAGTGGTCAGTAGTTGTGTGGTTCGATGTTGTGTGGTTCTTGTCAGTAACTGTGTGGTTGTGGTCAGCAGTTCTTTGTTTGTACTCAGAAGTTGTGTGGTCGTCGTTTATGGTTGTGGTTAGCAGTTGAGTGGTCAATAGTTCTGTGGTCAGATGTTTTGTGGTTGTGTTCAGAATTGTTGTGGTTGTTGTCAGAGATTGTGTGGTTGTGGTAAGTAGATGTGTGGTTGTGGTCATTAGCTTTGGTTAACAGTTGATTTTTCAGTAGTTGTATGGTCAGAAGCTGTGTGGTTGTTGTCAGTAGTTGTGTGGTTGTGATCACTAGATGTGGTCAGCTGTTGTGTGGTTGTGGTCAGAAGATGTTTGATAGTAGTCAGTAGTTGGGATTAGCATTTGAATTATCAGTAGTTGTATGGTCAGACGTTGTGTGGTTGTGGTCAATAGTTGTGTGGTTGTGATCACTAGATGTGGTCAGCTGTTGTGTGGTTGTGGTCAGAAGTTGTGTGGTTGTGGTCAATAGTTGTGTGGTTGTGGTCACTAAATGTGGTCAGTAGTTGTGTGGATGTCGTCAGAAGTTGTGTGGTAGTGGTCAGTAGTTGGATTTAGCATTTGAGTGATCAATAGTTGTGTGGTCAGACATTGTGTGGTTGTGGTCAGTAGGTGTGTGGTTTTGGTCAATAGATTAGGCAAGCAATTGTGTGGTTGTGGTCAGAAGCTGTGTGGTTTTTATCAGTAGATGTGTGGTAGTGGTCAGTAGTTGTGTAGTTGTCAGTAGCTGTGTGGTTGTGGTCACTAGATGTGGTCAGAAGTTGTGTGGTTATGGTCAGCGGTTATGTGGTTGTGGTAAGAAGATGTTTGATAGTGGTCAGTGGTTGGGATTAGCATTTGAGTGATCAGTAGTTGTGTGGTCAGACATTGTGTGGTTGTGGTCAATAGTTGTGTGGTTGTGGTCACTAGATGTGGTCAGCAGTTGTGTGGTTGTGGTCAGAAGTTGTGTGGGTATGGTCACTAAATGTGGTCAGCAGTTGTGTGGTTGACGTCAGAAGTTGTGTGGTAGTGGTCAGTAGATGTGATTAGCAGTTGAGTGGTCAGTAGTTGTGTGGTTTGATGTTGTGTGGTTCTTGTCAGTAACTGTGTGGTTGTGGTCAGCAGTTCTTTGTTTGTACTCAGAAGTTGTGTGGTTGTTGTTTATGGTTGTGGTTAGCAGTTGAGTGGTCAATAGTTCTGTGGTCAGATGTTTTGTGGTTGTGTTCAGAATTGTTGTGGTTGTTGTCAGAGATTGTGTGGTTGTGGTAAGTAGATGTGTGGTTGTGGTCTTTAGTTTTGGTTAGCAGTTGATTTTTCAGTAGTTGTATTGTCAGAAGCTGTGTGGTTGTTGTCAGTAGTTGTGTGGTTGTGGTCAGTAGTTATGTGGTTGTGGTCAGAAGATGTTTGATAGTAGTCAGTAGTTGGGATTAGCATTTGAATGATCAGTAGTTGTATGGTCAGACGTTGTGTGGTTGTGGTCAATAGTTGTGTGGTTGTGATCACTAGATGTGGTCAGCTGTTGTGTGGTTGTGGTCAGAAGTTGTGTAGTTGTGGTCAATAGTTGTGTGGTTGTGGTCACTAGATGTGGTCAGCAGTTGTGTGGTTGTGGTCAGAAGTTTGTGGTTGTGGTCAGTAATTGAATGGTCAGTAGTTTTGTGGTCAGACGTTGTGTGGTTGTAGTCAATAGTTGTGTGGTTGTGATCACTAGATGTGGTCAGCTGTTGTGTGGTTGTGGTCAGAAGTTGTTTGGTTGTGGTTAATAGTTGTGTGGTTGTGGTCACTAAATGTGGTCAGCAGTTGTGTGGTTGATGTCTGCAGTTCTGTGGTAGTGGTCAGTAGTTGTGATTAGCAGTTGAGTGGTCAGTAGTTGTATGGTCAGAAGCTGTGTGGTTGTTGTCAGTAGTTGTGTGGTTCTGGTCAGTAGTTATGTGGTTGTGGTCAGAAGATGTTTGATAGTGGTCAGTATTTGAGATTAGCATTTCAGTGATCAGTAGTTGTGTGGTACGACGTTGTGTGGTTGTGGTCAATAGTTGTGTGGTTGTGGTCACTAGATGTGGTCATTAGTTTTGTGGTTAGAAGTTGTGTGGTTGTGGTCAGTAGTTGTGTGGTTGACGTCAGAAGTTGTGTGGTAGTGGTCAGTAGTTGTGTGGTTGTGGTCAGCAGTTCTTTGTATGTATTCAGATGTTGTGTGGTTGTGGTCTATAGTTGTGGTTAGCAGTTGTGTGGTCAGTAGTTTTGTGGTTGTGTTCAGAAGTTGTGTGGTTGTTGTCAGAGATTGTGTAGTTGTTGTAAGTAGTTGTGTGGTTGTGGACATAAGTTGCATGGTTTTGGTCAGCAGATGTGTGGTTGTGGTCATTAGATGAAGTAAGCAATTGTGTGGTTGTGGTCAGAAGTTGTGTGGTTGTGGTCAGTAGTTGTATGATTGTGGTCAAAAGTTGTAATTAGCAGTTCAGTGGTTGTGGTCAGAAGTTCTGTGGTTGTGGTCAGTAGTTGTGTGGTTGTGGTTAGATGTTGTGTGGTTGTGGTCAGTAGTTATGTGGTTGTGGTCAGAAGATGTTTGATATTGGTCAGTAGTTGTATAATTGTGGTCAGATGTTTTGTGGTTGTGGTCAGTAATTGTGTGGTTGTGGTCACTAGATGTGGTCAGCAGTTGCATGGTTTTGGTCAGATGTTGTGTAGTTGTGGTCAGCAGTTTAGTGGTCAGTAGTTGTGTGGTCTGAATTTGTGTGGGTTTGGTTAGTAGTTGTGTGGTTGTGGTCAGAAGTTGTGTGGTTGTGGTCAAATGTTGCATTGTTGTGGTCACTAGATGTGGTCAGACATTGTGTGGTTGCGGTCAGAAGGTATGTGTTTGTGGTCTTTAGTTGTGGTCAGCAGTTGAGTGAACAGTCGTTGTGTGGTCAGTAGTTGGGTGGTTGTGTTAAGTAATTGTGGTAGGTAGTTGTGGCAAGGTGGTTGAGGTCAGTAATTGTGGTGGTGAGTAGTTATGGTGATTTAGATGTGTGGTCAGAAGTTTTGTGGTAGTGGTTAGCAGCTGTGTGGTTGTGGTCAGAAGTTGTGTGGTTACGGTCAGTAGTTATGTGGTTGTGGTCAGAAGTTGTTTGATAGTGGTCAGTAGTTGGGATTAGAATTTGAGTGATCAGTAGTTTTGTGGTCAGATGTTGTGTGGCTGTTGTCATTTGTTGTGTGGTTGAGGTGAGAAGTTGTGTGGTACTGGCCAGTAGTTGTGATTAGCCATTGTTTGGTCAGTAGTTGTGTGGGTGTAGTCAGAAGTTATGTGGTTGTGGTCAAATGTTGTGTGGTTGTGGTCAGAAGTTGTGTGGTCATGGTCAGAGGTTGGGGATGTGGTCAGAAGTTGTGTGGTTGTGGTCAGAGGTTGTGTGATTATGGTTAGATGTTGTGTGGTTGTGGTCAGTACTTGTGTGGTTGAGGTAAGAAGTTGTGTGGTAGCAGTCAGTAGTTGTCATTAGCAGTTGATTTGTCAGTAGTTGTTTGGAAAGACTAGATGTGGTTAACAGTTGTGTGTTGTGGTTTGAAATTGTGTGGTTGTGGTCACTGGATGTGGTTAGAAGATGTTTGGTTGTGGTCAGTAGTTTTGTGGTTGTGGTCTGTAGTTGTGGTTAACAGTTAAATGGTCAGTAGTATTTTTATCAGAAGTTTTATAGTTGTGGTCAGCAATGATGTGGTTGTGGTCACTATATGTGGTCAGCAGTTGTGTGGTTGTGGTCAGAAGTTCTGCAGTCGTGGCCAGTTGTTGTGGTCAGTAGATGAATGGTCAGATTTTTTGTCTGTCTTTTTGGCGGAATGGTCAAAATGGCAGTTGTTTGGAAAAAGTTTGGGGGAAATGTTGTAATGCAGGTAGAAAAGCAGCTGTACCGTAAGATCCATAGTGAATATGTTGGTTCCGCAAACAGATATGAATAGTAGAGAAGTAGAGGAAGATTTTGTACCCACTACCCTTTTTCTAAGTTGTTGGTGTTGTGGTCAAAATTGCAAAAAAATTACAGAAAATGTTGTTGATGCAGTTACTAAAACATTTCATCAGAATAATACTTTTTTTCAAACGCCAGATTTGAGTAGCAGAGAACTAGACTAAGATATAAAAGCTCTAAATTGTTGTCTAAGTTGTTGCAAAGTGGTCAAAGTAGCTGATTTGTGTCAAAAGTTGCGTTATTGCATTTACAGAGAATGGCAGTTGGAAGTGAGGATTTCACAATGGGGAGCTTTAGAATGTTGAAGATATGCCATGAAAGTGGATGGAGGACAAAAAAGAGGACAAACAAATTAATAACATCAAAAGAAGAAACTATTTTCAAAAGGTGTATACAAGCAACGCGAGTGAGACCATTCTGCACGTTTTAAAGTTTGAACGGCATTTCTAGCTTAAACAGTGTAGGAGGAGTAGCATGCTAAATAATAATAATAATAATAACTAGATGGTAACTTTACAAGTAAAGTTGTGTGGCTTGCTAAAGTTTAAAACATTTTACTTTAAAACTGTTTTGCTTTAAATAGCAAAGTATGTATGGTTTTGAGAAACGTTATAGTAGTGGTAGTGTCTGCAGTAGTAATTCTGGTGACTGGTTATAGTTGAAAAATAAGGTAGATGAAAAGTTAGGATAGCCTGAACAAATGAAAGTTGGTTTGCTGTATCTAACTTGAACGGTTCAAGAGTCAATATTGGTGGGTTATTTTATGGAAATGTATGCAAAATAATATAGTTAAAGTTAAGATAACGTGAAAGTTGGTTTGGTGTATTTTGCTTGTTCAGTAGTGATCAGTAGTTGTGGTATTTAGCGGTCAATAGTTGTCGTCAGTAGTTTTGTTGTTGTGGTCAGTAGTTGTGTGGTTGAGGTCAAAAGTTGTGTAGTTGTGGTCAGTAGTTATGTGTTTGTGCTCACTAGATGTGGTCAGCAGTTGCATGGTTTTGGTCAGATTTTGTGTAGTTGTGGTCAGCAGTTTAGTGGTCAGTAGTTGTGTGGTCTGAATTTGTGTGGGTTTGGTTAGTAGTTGTGTGGTTGTGGTCAGAATTTGTGTGGTTGTGGTCAAATGTTGCATTGTTGTGGTCACTAGATGTGGTCAGAGATTGTGTGGTTGCGGTCAGAAGGTATGTGTTTGTTGTCTTTAGTTGTGGTCAGCAGTTGAGTGATCAGTCGTTGTGTGGTCAGTAGTTGGGTGGTTGTGTTAAGTAATTGTGGTAGGTAGTTGTGGCAAGGTGGTTGAGGTCAGTAATTGTGGTGGTGAGTAGTTATGGTGATTTAGATGTGTGGTCAGAAGTTTTGTGGTAGTGGTTAGCAGCTGTGTGGTTGTGGTCAGAAGTTGTGTGGTTGTGGTCAGTATTTGTTTGGATTTTGTCACTCTAAACTCCTTCAAATGGACGTAACTTTTTATTGGTCGAAGCTATTCCTACTCCTTTCTATCCAATCAGAGGGGTACAGCCCACCCTTCTCATTAGAGACGGGCAAACTACCCAGTTAAGTTAAGCATGATCCTGGAAAATGAGGACACATCTAGTAAGCATTACAAATATTCTCTTCATCATTCCAGATCATTCAGACCGGGAAAGTATTTGAAATCTTAGCTCTAGCTGATCGGTCTGAAACAGATTGACAAATCAGGGGAATTTGAAGAGCTATGAAGATATTAATTCATGTGAGACAAGAGTTGTTAGGCAACAGTAGCCTTGGCAACAATGCCCCCTTTTGGCTAAAGCAAGTGTAAGAAACCTAACATACAGTAAGTTTGTGCTTTAAAATTAACTAAATATTGCACTCTGACCCACAAAACGTCTTTGCTAGATTCATGAAAGTGTAGTTAGACAAAGCAAGAAAAGTGAACTTCAAAACGTGATGTAGGTTTACTGGTCAGTAGTTTTGTGGTTTTGTTACTAGATGTGGTAAGATATTATGTAGTTGTGGTCAAAATTAAGGCAATTATACAGTTTAAAAACATTACAATACATTCACAACAGATCTCCCAACACATTAATTGTGTGCCTTCAGGCACCTACTCTACTACCACATATCTACAACACAAAATAAATGTGTATATGTGTGTATAGTGCTTACAGTGGGGAAAAAAAAGTATTTAGTCAGCCACCAATTGTGCAAGTTCTCTTGCACAATTGGTGGCTGACTAAATACTTTTTTCCCCCACTGTATGTCATCATGTCTTTGTATACATGTGTCTGTGCCTATGTTTGTGTTGCTTTACAGTCCCTTCTGTTCAAGAAGGAGTACTTTTATCTGTTTTTTAAATCTAATTTTACTGCTTGCATGAGTTACTTGATGTGGAATAGAGTTCCATGTAGTCATGGCTCTACAGTGGGGAAAAAAAGTATTTAGTCAGCCACCAATTGTGCAAGTTCTCCCACTTAAAAAGATGAGAGAGGCCTGTAATTTTCATCATAGGTACACGTCAACTATGACAGACAAAATGAGAAAAAAAAATCCAGAAAATCACATTGTAGGATTTTTAATGAATTTATTTGCAAATTATGGTGGAAAATAAGTATTTGGTCAATAACAAAAGTTTCTCAATACTTTGTTATATACCCTTTGTTGGCAATGACACAGGTCAAACGTTTTCTGTAAGTCTTCACAAGGTTTTCACACACTGTTGCTGGTATTTTGGCCCATTCCTCCATGCAGATCTCCTCTAGAGCAGTGATGTTTTGGGGCTGTCGCTGGGCAACACAGACTTTCAACTCCCTCCAAAGATTTTCTATGGGGTTGAGATCTGGAGACTGGCTAGCCCACTCCAGGACCTTGTAATGCTTCTTACGAAGCCACTCCTTCGTTGCCCGGGACGGTGTGTTTGGGATCATTGTCATGCTGAAAGACCCAGCCACGTTTCGTCTTCAATGCCCTTGCTGATGGAAGGAGGTTTTCACTCAAAATCTCACGATACATGGCCCCATTCATTCTTTCCTTTACACGGATCAGTCGTCCTGGTCCCTTTGCAGAAAAACAGCCCCAAAGCATGATGTTTCCACCCCCATGCTTCACAGTAGGTATGGTGTTCTTTGGATGCAACTCAACATTCTTTGTCCTCCAAACACGACAAGTTGAGTTTTTACCAAAAAGTTATATTTTGGTTTCATCTGACCATATGACATTCTCCCAATCCTCTTCTGGATCATCCAAATGCACTCTAGCAAACTTCAGACGGGCCTGGACATGTACTGGCTTAAGCAGGGTGAAACGTCTTGCACTGCAGGATTTGAGTCCCTGGCGGCGTAGTGTGTTACTGATGGTAGGCTTTGTTACTTTGGTCCCAGCTCTCTGCAGGTCATTCACTAGGTCCCCCCGTGTGGTTCTGGGATTTTTGCTCACCGTTCTTGTGATAATTTTGACCCCACGGGGTGAGATCTTGCGTGGAGCCCCAGATCGAGGGAGATTATCAGTGGTCTTGTATGTCTTCCATTTCCTAATAATTGCTCCCACAGTTGATTTCTTCAAACCAAGCTGCTAACCTATTGCAGATTCAGTCTTCCCAGCCTGGTGCAGGTCTATAATTTTGTTTCTGGTGTCCTTTGACAGCTCTTTGGTCTTGGCCATAGTGGAGTTTGGAGTGTGACTGTTTGAGGTTGTGGACAGGTGTCTTTTATACTGATAACAAGTTCAAACAGGTGCCATTAATACAGGTAACGAGTGGAGGACAGAGAAGCTTCTTAAATAAGAAGTTACAGGTCTGTGAGAGCCAGAAATCTTGCTTGTTTGTAGGTGACCAAATACTTATTTTCCACCATAATTTGCAAAAACCTCATAAAAAAAAAAAACTCATTTTGTCTGTCATAGTTGACGTGTACCTATTATTAAAATTACAGGCCTCTCTCATCTTTTTAAGTGGGAGAACTTGCACAGTTGGTGGCTGACTAAATACTTTTTTCCCCACTGTATGTAGTACTGTACGCCTCCCATAGTCTGTTCTTGACTTGGGGACTGTGAAGAGACGCCTGGTGGCTTGTCTGGTGGGGTTTTCATGGGTGTCCAAGCTGTGTGCCAGTAGTTCAAACAGACAGCGGTGTATTCAACATGTCAATACCTCTCACAAATACAAGTAGTGATGAAGTCAATCTCTCCTCCACTTTGAGTCAGGAGAGATTGACATGCATATTATTAATGTCAGCACTCTGTGTACATTTAAGGGCCAGCCGTGCTGTCCTGTTCTGAGCCAATTGCTTTTTTCCAAAGTCCCTCTTTGTGGCACCTGACCACATGACTGAACAGTATTCCAGGTGCGAAAAACTAGGGCCTGTAGGACCTGCCTTGTTGATAGTGCTGTTAAGAAGGCAGAGTGGCGCTTTATTATGGACAGGCTTCTCCCCATCTTAGCTATTGTTGTATCAATATGTTTTGACCATGACAGTTTACAATTCAGGGTTACGCAGAGCAATTTAGTCACCTGAACTTGCTCAATTTCCACATTATTCATTACAATATTTAGCTGAGGTTTAGGGTATGGTGAATGATTTGTCCCAAATGCAATGCTTTTAGTTTAGAAAATATTTAGGACTAACTTTTTCCTTGCCACCCATTCTGAAAATAACTACAGCTCTTTGTTAAGTGTTGCAGTCATTTCAGTTGTTGTAGTAGCTGACGTGTATAGTGTTGAGTCATCCGCATACATGGACTTCCTGGCTTTACTCAAAGCCAGTGGCATGTCGTTAGTCAAGTTTGAAAAAATTAAGGGGCCTAGACAGCTGTACTGGGGAATTCCTGATTCTAACTGCATTATGTTCGATAGGCTTCCATTAAAGAATACCCTCTTTGTTCTGTTAGACAGGTAGCTCTTTATCCACAAATAACAGGGGGTGTAAAGCCATAACATATACGTTTTTCCAGCAGCAGACTATGATCGATAATTTCAAAAGCCACACTGAAGTCTAAAATACCAGCCCCCACAATCTTTTTATCAATAATTTATCTCAGCCAATCAGTCATTTGTGTAATTGCTGTGCTTGTTGAATGTCCTTCCCTATAAGTGTGCTGAAAGTTCTGTTGTCAATTTGTTTACTGTAAAATTGCATTGTATCTGGTCAAACACTTTTTTTTTCAAAGTTTACTAAGGGTTGGTAACAAGCTGTTTGGTCGGCTATTTGAGCCAGTAAAGGGGGCTTTACTATTCTTAGGTAGGGGAATGACTTTTGCTTCCTTCCAGGACTGAGGGCACATACTGTCTAGTTGGCTTTAATTGAAAATATGTCAAATATGAGTGGCAATATCGTCCGCTATTATCCTCAGCAATTTTCCATCCAAGTTGTCAGACCCCAGTGGATTGTCATTGTTGATAGACAACAATAATTGTTTCACCTCTTCCACACTCACTTTACATAATTCAAATTACAATTTACATTTACATTTTAGTCATTTAGCAGACGCTCTTATCCAGAGCGACTTACAGGAGCATTTAGGGTTAAGTGCCTTGCTTAAGGGCAAATCGACAATGCTTGTCTTTCATAATTTGGTTAGATTTGATGTGTAGTGTCAGTGATTGTTGCCGGCATGTCAAGATTGCCAACCTTGCCAATGAAAAAATCTGTAAAGTAGTTGGCAATACCAGTGGGTTTTGTGATTAATGAGCCATCTGATTGAAGGAATGATGTTACACCCAGCTCTGTGGGTGTAACATTTATTGACAATTTTGATACCTTCTGGAAACAAAGCTCGTATTATAAGGAGGATGGGATCCACCCAAATAAGTTGGGTTCCTGGATCCTTTCACAGTATTATGAGGCTGCGTTGAAATAATGACTTATCAATGACCCAAGTCCAGCTCATTTGATCTCTACCATTGTGTCAATGAGTTGTCATAATGATTCAGCAAATGTACATTATCCCAGGGGCGTTGCAAGACACTATGTAAATAACCTAATTGATGTCCTGCTTACTGCCCGGAATGCCTCTGCTGATTGTACAGCTATTGTATGCAGTACTCAAATGCCTATGAACCAGAGTAATACTGTTAGCACTGAGGTGGTGTGCCCTAGTAGGAAGTTCACTGTGTGCAACTCACCCTGCACTAATAAAAATAACATGAGTATGTCTACCTCTGCTAAGCTTCCCATTAAAGCAATAAAAATAATAAAGCATCCCAGAATGCTGTTAAAAATAGCCCACGTTAACATATGTAGCTTAAGAAACAAGGTTCATGAAATCAATAATTTGCTAGTAAAAGATTACATTCATTTTCTGACAATCTCTGTAATTCACTTAGATAATACCTTTGATGATACAGTGGTAGCAATACAAGGTTATAACATTGACAGAAAATACAGAAATTCCAACGGGGGAGGTATTGCGGTCTATATTCAGAACCACATTCCTGTAAAGTTTAGAGAGGATCTCATGTTAAATATTGTTGAAGTAATATTGCTACAGGTTCACCTGCCTTACCTAAAGCCCATTCTGGTGGGAAGCTGCTATAGACCACCAAGTGCTAACAGTCAGTATCTTGATAACATATGTGAAATGCTTGATAATATATGTGATATCAATAGAGAGGTATACTTTCTGGGTGATTTAAATATTGACTGGCTTTCATCAGGCTGCCCACTCAAGAGAAAGCTTCCAACTGTAAGCTTCAAACTGTAGTGCCTGCAACCTGGTTCAGGTTATCAATCAACCTACCAGGGTAGTTACAAACAGTAAAGGAATGAAATCATCAACATGTATTGATCATATCTTTACTAATGCTGCAGAAATTAGTTTGAAAGCAGTATCCAAATCCAGTAGCGTGCTAAAGAAGAAGAAGAAGAAGAAGAAGAAGAAGAAGAAGAAGAAGAAGAAGAAGAAGAAGAAGAAGAAGAAGAAGAAGAAGAAGAAGAAGAAGAAGAAGAAGAAGAAGAAGAAGAAGAAGAAGAAGAAGAAGAAGAAGAAGAAGAAGAAGAAGAAGAAGAAGAAGAAGAAGAAGAAGAAGAATTTAGTAGATTGAAGATGGGGCTTTTGCTGCGCAAGCCACACAATAATAACTACATGGTAACTTTACAAGTGAAGTTGTGGGGCTTGCTAAAGCTCTTTAAAAGTATTTTTTGTGGTAGTGGTAGACGTTTAAAACATTTTACTTTACTATTTTTTTGAAAAACGTTATAGTAGTAGTAGCATCTGCAGTAGTAATTCTGGTGTCTGGTTATAGTTGAAAAGGGAGGTAGATTGAAAGTTAGGATAGCCTGAACATATGAAAGTTGGTTTGCTGTATCTAGCTTGAACGGTTCAAGAGTTACTGTTAGTGGGTTATGTTATGGGAATGTATTCAAAATATTATATAATTATAGTTGATCAAAGTTTTAAAATAATTTGAAGTTAGGATAGCCTGAACATGTGAAAGTTGGTTTGGTGTCTTTTTCTTGTTCAGTAGTGGTCAGTAGTTGTGGACAGTAGTTGGGGTCAGTAGTTGTGGTATTTATTGGTCAATAGTTGTGGTCAGTAGTTTTGTTGTTATAGTCAGTAGTTGTGTGGTTGTGGTCAAAAGTTGTGTGGTTATGGTTAGTAGTTAGATGTGTTGTCAGTAGTTGTGTTGTCAGTAGTTGTGTGGTCAGAAGTTGTGTGGTTGTGGTCAGTAGTTATGTGTTTGTGGTCACTAGATGTGGCCAGCAGTTGTGTGGTTGTGATCAGAAGTTGTGTGGCTGTGGTCAGTAGTTGTTGTCAGCAGTTGAGTGGTCAGTAGTTGTTTGGTCCTAATTTGTGTGGTTGTTGTCAGATGTTTGGTTGTGGTCAAAGTTTGTGATATTGTTGTCTCTAGATGTGGACAGAAGTTGTGTGGTTGTGGTCAAAAGCTTCCCAAGTGGCGCAGCGGTCTAAGTCACTGCATCGCTGTGTCACAGCCGGCTGTGACCGGGAGACCCATGAGGCGGCACACAATTTGCCTAGCATCGTCCAGGTTAGGGGAGGGTTTGGCCGGCCGGGATTTCCTTGTCACATCGCGCTCAAGCGACTCCTTGTGGTGGGCCGGGCACCTGCAAGCTGACTTCGGACGCCAGCTGGATGGTGTTTCCTCCGACACGTTAGTGCGAATGGCTTCCGGGTTAAGCGAGCAGTGTGTCAAGAAGCAGTGCGGAGAACGCATGGCACTCGACCTTCTCCTCTCCCGAGTCCATAGGGTAGTTGCAGCGATGGGACAAGACTGTAATTACCAATTGGATATCATGAAATTCGGGAGAAAAAGGGTTAAAAGTACAAATACAAAACTAATAAAAAAAGGGGGTGGTTATGTTCAGTAGTTAAATGTGTTGTCAGTAGTTGTGTTGTCAGAAGTTGTGTGGTTGTGGTCAGTAGTAATGTGTTTGTCATGACTAGATGTGATTAGCAGTTGTTTGGTTGTGGTCAGAAGTTGTGTGGTTATGGTCAGTAGTTGTGGACAGCAGTTGAGTGGTCAGTAGTTGTTTGGTCCCAATTTGTGTGGTTTTGGTTAGTAGTTGTGTGGTTGTGGTCAGATATTGTGTGGTCACGAGTTGTGATATTGTGGTCACTAGATGTGGTCAGTAGTTGTGCAGTTGTGGTAAGTAGTTGTGTGGTTGTGGTCAGTAGTTGTGTGGTTGTGGTCAGTAGTTGTGTGGTTGTGATCCGAAGTTGTGTGGTTGTCATCAGGAGTTGTGGTCAGCAGTTGAGTGGTCAGTAGTTGTGTGGTTCTGGTCAATAGTTGTATGGTCAGTAGTTGTATGGTTGTGGTCAGAAGTTGAGTGGTCAGAAGTTGTGTGGTTGTTGTCAGTAGTTGTGTGGTGTGGTCAGACATTGTGTGGTAGTTGTCAGTGGTTGTGATCATTAGATGTGGTCAGCATTTGGGTGGATTTTGTCAGAGGTTGTATGGTTGTTGTCAGTGGTTGTGTGGTTGTGGTCCCTAGATGTGGTCAGATGTTGTTTGGTTGTGGTCAGTAGTTGTGTGGTTGTGGTCAGTAGTTGTGGGTTCAAAAAGTGTTTTGGTTGTGGTCAGTAGTTGTCTGGTTGTGGTCAGAAGTTGTGTGGTTGTGGTCAGTAGTTGTGTGGTTGTGGTCAATAGATGTGGTAAGCAGTTGATTTGTTGTGGTAAGACGTTGTGTGGTTGTAGTCCGTAGTTGTTTGGTTATGGTCAGAAGTTGTATGGTTATTGTCAGGAGTTGTGATCAGCAGTTGATGGTCAGTAATTGTGTGGTCAGAAGTTGTGTGGTTGTGGTCAGTAGTTTTATGGCTTTGATCACAAATTGTGGACCACATTTGTGTGGATATGGTCAGAATTTGTATGATTGTTGTCAGTAGTGGTGTGATTGTGGTCAGTAGTAGTGGTCAGTAGTTGAGTGGTCAATATTTATGTGGTCAGAAGTTGTGTGGTTGTGGTCAGTAGTTGTGTGGTTGTGATCACGACTCTTTTCTCTGTGTATATCAATGACGTCGCTCTTGCTGCTGGTGACTCTCAGATCCACCTCTACGCAGACGACACCATTTTGACTGATTTCACAGATATCCTTCAGTTCTTCATTTGTTTCTGCAGGGTTTTGCAGCATTTCAAGTTGCCCCAAGGACTCTGACTCCTTTGGCTGCCGGGCCTCTATAACTTGGTTCAGAGCAGTCCTGAATTATGTACGGATCATCTCCAGTTTCACCATTATCCTCATCTCCACTGCTTTAAGATCTGCAAAATAATAAAAGACTCAACAGTTTAGCTGCAAGCAGCGTGGCGATACAAGCCATGAGTACCAGGCAGGACATGTATGAAGGCCATGTGAAATACCTCGATCAAAATATCCACCCTTCATATATATTACTAGTATTGATAACCATGTAGCTGCTGACAGCCACTGGAAGCTGGGCTTGTCTGGGTTCATTAGTCTTTTTCTGGAGTGCTTCACTTCCATCATCATCTTACAAAGCACAATACAAAAAAAATTTGTCATTCTTTTAATCTACTTCCTGATGCATGTAATGCACACAATGGAATAAGAGCAGCCTCCAACACTCTACTCAGCAAATTGGATGTAGTCTATCACAGTGCCATCCGTTTTGTCTCCAAAGCCCCATATACTACCCACCACTGTGACCTGTACGCTCTTGTTGGCTGGTCCTCACTACATATTCGTCACCAAACCCACTGGCTCCAGGCCATCTATAAATCACTGCTAGGCAAATCCCCGCCTTATCTTAGCTCATTGGTCACCATAGCAGCAGGTATATCTCACTGGTCATCCCCAAAGCCAACACCTCCTTTGGCTGCCATTCCTTCCAGTTCTCTGCTGCCAATGACTGGAACAAATTGCAAAAATCTCTGAAGCTGGAGACACTTATCTCCCTCACTAACTTTAAGCATCAGTTGTCAGAGCACCTTACCGATCACTGCACCTGTACACAGCCCATCTGAAATTAGCCCGCCCAACTACCTCATCCCTACATTGTTATTTATTTTGCTCATTTGTACCCCAGTATCTCTATTTGCACATCATCTCTTGCACATCTATCATTCCAGTGTTAATACTAATTGTAATTATTTTGCACTATAGCCTATTTATTGCCTTTCCTCCATAACTTGCTACATTTGCACACACTGTATATATATTTATTTCTGTTGTATTTTTGACTTCGTTTTGTTTTACCCCATACTGTATGTAACTCTGTGTTGTTGTTTTTATCACACTGCTTTGCTTTATCTTGGCCAGGTCGCAGTTGTAAATGAGAACTTGTTCTCAACTGGCTTACCTGGTTAAATAAAGGTGAAATAAAAAAAATAAAAATAAAATACCCAGCTAACAACATTACGTTCCAGGACGTGACCACAAAGTTATTTTAGTCCCCACATCAGTCATGTCATGATGACGTTATTGTGAAACGTGCCTTCTATGTAGCTGTGGTGTCCGCTGACAAAACGTACATCCCAAGTCTTTTCAGGGCGTAGAAATGTGTGGGATTTTAAACAGCTAAGTAACGTTATTCAGTAACGTTATAAAAGATGTCCTTCAATCTTCCATGAACGTGCACACTGTTACGTGCCTTATTGGTACTGTAGGTACATACTGACCAAAGTTACGTTCCCAGTGGCTACCAGAAACTACATTTAATGGGGCTCTCAATGTACTTTCTGACGTATAGCAACGTTATGAGGTTGACATAAAAATAATGTTTTCTTGAAACGTCTCCTAGATGTACCTATGGTGTCAGTTGACACAAGTTACGTTGAAATGAGGGGCCCCTGAATATCTAATGACATTATAAGACACATCATTTAATCGACCTTGAACATATACACAGTATCCTGTCGGTAGGTGTCCACTGAGAAAATATGCAAAATTACAGAAAATAAGAAGTTATCTTTTTTCTTTTCTTTTTTAAGTTAAACTGTATCACAATAGATTCAGAAACAAAATCACAGCAATAAGCTTACAAAATAACAAGTCAGTAAAAACATGAACAGTGCACTCCAATCAAGAACTGTAAAACTGCTTAAAACTAAAAGTAAATAACTATGTTATGTATATTCAGGTGCTGCTGCTCCATCCTCATCTACTGTCGCTTCCTCGACCCACTCCTGGAAATCACAATAACACAAATTGGTCATTCTTTTCAGTAAACAAAGATCAAAATGCCAGTTTAACGTCGACTCCTTACTACATTCCTTTTGCACTAGCACAATTATTTAGCTATACTGACCAACTGGATTAAAGTGAAGTAAAAAAACAAACAAACAAAAAAATTTCAACTTTTTATTTTTAATCATACCTTTCTCTTAATCTTGAACCGAGCTGGTGCATGTTTGAGAGCATCTGCTATTTTGTCATCTACCTCTTGATAGGTAGCCTTGGGGTGTGCTTTCAGGGATGCTCCTATGTTTTGATATATTTTTTTTAATGGTACATTCCATGTCATATGACTACTTTTCCACCTATGCTGGCTGAGACAGAGGTTGGGTATTGTCCCTCTCTTCCCTCATAGGCAGTTTTGGCCAAGAGACCTCTCTCCTTCACCTTTCCTTTGTCCTCTCTCCAATCTTAACAGGTGGTAGGATTTCACAGTTCGTTTGTAACTGGCTTGTTACTGATTTAATTCATTTGAAATTTTAATAAATACACATTTGACTTACCATAACTTGACCAATAATAATATCTACTAAATAATAAATAACGATCTAAACTTGTGCATTTACTTACTTGTGACATCATCATAGATTGATAGCTCATTAAATGCCCTCTTCCCCCTCCTGCCCTTCAAGGAGTAGTCTGTCCACAGCTCCTGTGTTCCAATTTTTCTCATCATTCGTCTGATTCCTGAGCCCAGGTCCTGGCCACAGGAGATGGTCAGGTATTGGATCAGATTTTTTTTTTCATAAATAATTCCCACTCAGTTGTGTGTTCCTCAGCTAAAACAGCTGGCCATACAGTTCTGATTGATAGTAATGAGAAATAATTGTTGTAGTGTATCATGTAATCACGGGATAAAACTTGTGTAAACAGGCAGAGGGCTGATTGTTTCTTCTTAAGATAACTTAAGTGTTAATTGGGAAATCAATCCAAACACTAAATAGGCATATGGCATATATGACAACTGCATTTAATTTACATTAAGATATTTGGATTCAATAATATTGCAGGTTGCAATCTTCTCTCAAATCTGGTCGCATTCAAGTGGCTCTTGATAAACAGCTAACTTATTTTTGTCAATTGCTGTTCAAATACGTGATATAGATTTCAAACATTTTACAAAAATATACATTTTAAATGGCCATCCCTACCATTTTCTTTCGATATTGGGAGTCTTTAAGTGTTTCACAGATATCCTTCAGTTCTTCATTTGTTTCTGCAGGATCTGCCCTTTTGGACATATTTCCACTTTTTACACATAGTTTAATAACATATTTACAGACAGCTATTACCAACATATGGGTATCGGTGTAATCCCCCTTCTAGTATACATAACAAATCATTTTGGCTGAAAATGATTGAAAACACACTAAACAAGGTTTTAACCTCTACGGGATCGGTGTCCCATATATGGGACGGTTGAGCTAACGTGCCCTAATGTGATTAGCATGACTGTTGTAAGTAACAGCAAACTTTCCAGAACATAGACATGTCTTATATGGGCAGAAAGCTTAAGTTCTTGTTGATTAACTGCACAGTTCAATTTATAGTAGCTATTACAGTGAATAAATACCATGCTATTGTTTGAGGAGAGTGCACAACAACAAAACACGTATCACGGCAACTGGTTTGATACGTTCACCTCTGAAGGTAAATAATGTACTTACATTCAGTAATCTTGCTCTGATTTCCTAAGGGTCCCAGAGATAAAATGTAGCATAGTTTTGTTTGATAAAATACATTTTTATATTCAAATGTAGGAACTGGGTTCTACAGTTTGAAATCCTGCTGTCTCTGGTTCCACACCCACCCCGCCCAGCCATCTAGATGTGTGAAAGTTAGTGTATAAGCTAATGAACCATCATGTATGACATTCCTGTGAGTGTGTACATTTACATTTCATATTAACATATCATTTTTGAATGTTCTCTACAGTTATGTACCTAAAAATGTATAAATTGACCGATTCGGCACATTTGGGCAGCCTTGATACAAAATAGTCCAGTATTGCAATGCGTCACTGGATCAATCTGAAACTTTGCGCACACACTGCTGCCATCTATTGGCCAAAATCTAAATTGCGTCTAAACTGCAATATTATATTGTGGCATTTCTCTTGCATTTCAAAGATGATGGAACCAAAAAAATTATAGAAAACGCATGTTTTTTTTGTTTGTATTATCTTTTACCAGATCTAATGTGTTATATTCTCCTAAATTAATTTCAAATTTCCACAAACTTCAAAGTGTTTCCTTTCAAATGGTATCAAGAACACGCATATCCTTGATTCAGATACTGAGCTACAGGCAGCTTGATTTAGGTATGTCATTTTATGCAAAAATTGAAAGAAAGGGTCCGATCCTTAAGAGGTTAAGAGAATTTCTGGCACACCAAAAACGCAAACAATGCCACTAATTACTTTTAAAAATTATTATAATTGTTATAGGCTACATTCATAAATTAATATAATAAAACGATATTGTTTTCAGGTATCGTTCCCTCTTCCATAGGCCTATGCTGAGGTCAAAATTACATTATGAATTTACATACATTTATTAAAATCGGTAAAATTATGGAAAAATAAATTGCGGAGGGGAAGAGCTGGATCCACTTCCTTTGCTCCAAACACAAGTATGCTGGCCCCAATATCTTGGGATATCTGTCGTGGAGTGATATTCAAAGTTCGTGGTAGATATCCTCTCTGAATAACCTCAGTTTGCTTTGAATGGCCTGTTCAACAGCATCGGCCAACGAACCTCCAGCCGGTTATTTCCATATTGATGATATTGACTTTGACCGTTGCTGCTCTCTAACAAAGGTGATTTGCTTGTGATAAAGTAAAATCGTCCTCATTAGGAAAATGCGGAAATGTTGAATCTGGATTTATTACAAGATATGCAAGTAATGTAAGCATACAAACATTAATGAATGGAGATGATGGGTACACAGTCCACGGTGGTGAGTCCAAGTATCTCTGATCTGTATAGACATTGATGGAACATGGCTGATGAGGACACTTACAGTGGGGAAAAAAAGTATTTAGTCAGCCACCAATTGTGCAAGTTCTCCCACTTAAAAAGATGAGAGAGGCCTGTAATTTTCATCATAGGTACATGTCAACTATGACAGACAAATTGATTTTAAAAAATCCAGAAAATCACATTGTAGGATTTTTAATGAATTTATTTGCAAATTATGGTGGAAAATAAGTATTTGGTCACCTACAAACAAGCAAGATTTCTGGCTCTCACAGACCTGTAACTTCTTCTTTAAGAGGCTCCTCTGTCCTCCACTCGTTACCTGTATTAATGGCACCTGTTTGAACTTGTTATCAGTATAAATGACACCTGTCCACAACCTCATACAGTCACACTCCAAACTCCACTATGGCCAAGACCAAAGAGCTGTCAAAGGACACCAGAAACAAAATTGTAGACCTGCACCAGGCTGGGAAGACTGAATCTGCAATAGGTAAGCAGCTTGGTTTGAAGAAATCAACTGTGGGAGCAATTTTTAGGAAATGGAAGACATACAAGACCACTGATAATCTCCCTCGATCTGGGGCTCCACGCAAGATCTCACCCCGTGGAGTCAAAATGATCACAAGAACGGTGAGCAAAAATCCCAGAACCACACGGGGGGACCTAGTGAATGACCTGCAGAGAGCTGGGACCAAAGTAACAAAGCCTACCATCAGTAACACACTACGCCGCCAGGGACTCAAATCCTGCAGTGGCAGACGTGTCCCCCTGCTGAAGCCAGTACATGTCCAGGCCCATCTGAAGTTTGCTAGAGTGAATTTGGATGATCCAGAAGAGGATTGGGAGAATGTCATGTGGTCAGATGAAACCAAAATATAACTTTTTGGTAAAAACTCAACTCGTCGTGTTTGGAGGACAAATAATGCTGAGTTGCATCCAAAGAACACCAAAACCTACTGTGAAGCATGGGGGTGGAAACATCATGCTTTGGGTCTGTTTTTAGGCAAAGGGACAAGGGCAACTGATCCGTGTAAAGGAAAGAATGAATGGGGCCATGTATCGTGAGATTTTTAGTGAAAACCTCCTTCCATCAGCAAGGGCATTGAAGATGAAACGTGGCTGGGTCTTTCAGCATGACAATGATCCCAAACACACCGCCCGGGCAATGAAGGAGTGGCTTCGTAAGAAGCATTTCAAGGTCCTGGTGTGGCCTAGCCAGTCTCCAGATCTCAACCCCATAGAAAATCTTTGGAGGGAGTTGAAAGTCTGTGTTGCCCAGCGACAGCCCCAAAACATCACTGCTCTAGAGGAGATCTGCATGGAGGAATGGGCCAAAATACCAGCAACAGTTTGTGAAAACCTTGTGAAGACTTACAGAAAACGTTTGACCTGTGTCATTGCCAACAAAGGGTGTATAACAAAGTATTGAGAAACTTTTGTTATTGACCAAATACTTATTTTCCACCATCATTTGCAAATAAATTCATTAATAATCCTACATTGTGATTTTTTGGAGAAAAAAAAATCTAATTTTGTCTGTCATAGTTGACGTGTACCTATGATGACAATTACAGGCCTCTCTCATCTTTTTAAGTGGGAGAACTTGCACAATTGGTGGCTGACTAAATACTTTTATTCCCCACTGTAGATCAGAATGAGGATTTCAGCATGGGTTATATATTGGAGCAGAGAGCCATTTGTGTCAAGAAAGCTAGGCCCTGTGTGCAAGGAAAATGACATCGAGGGCACATCGTTCTTCAACAAAACAGTATATAGGATGATCAAAACAGACCAAATTGGTTACACACAGGGAAACAGGCTTGGTCATCAATTGATTAAATAGTTCTGGTATTCTGCTTCAAAGGCACAAAAGGCATTCCTTCACAATATACTTGCTTGCCAATGCCGATTCCTGAACTTATTGCATCTGCAATAGTCTTGAGAACCTGGTCATGCCGCCAACCCACTCCCACAGGCTTTTGGTTGCATCTCAAAATTTGCTTCAGCAATTGTCATCTGGAGCATAGCAGGCATGCTAGAGACTCCAACTGAACAGTTTGGATAGGCTGCGTTGAACCTGACAAACTTCCTAGATATTTTTTACATTTTAGTCATTTAGCAGACGCTCTTATCCAGAGCGACTTACAGTTAGTGAATACATATATATATTTTTTTATACTGGCCCCCCGTGGGAATCAAACCCACAACCCTGGCGTTGCAAACGCCATGCTCTATCAACTGAGCTACATCCCTGCCGGCCATTCCCTCCCCTACCCTGGACCAATTGTGCGCCACCCATGAGTCTCCCGGTCGCGGCCGGCTGCGACAGAGCCTGGATTCGAACCAGGATCTCTAGTGGCACAGTTAGCACTGCGATGCAGTGCCTTAGACCACTGAGCCACTCAGGAGATATGGGACTTGCACTGTGGCCCCTTCCATGAGACTTTCCTCTCAACAGTCTGCTTCCACCAGGCTCCTTGCTTCCTCATACCCACTATTTGATATATCTTATCTCCCTCCACTGCTGCTCTTACTTTATCCTACACTAAAGGCCCTCTTTCCCTTGGCAGTCATATTTTTGGATAGGTTCCAAGACCAGCTCTTCCCCAGAGTCACTGCTGCCACAAGACTACTGTGGAGCAGTCAGGTATTTATCCTCGCTCGGGGTTACTCCATTACACATGGAACAACTTCACTTGGTCCCACAACCACAAGCAGCACTATCCAGGCTCCATGCAGGCTGTCATCCATGGCCATTAGCAATCTGGTCCCTGGCATGAAACCAAAGCTGCATTGTGCCACATTCAAGTTAATGTTGAGACTTAAATTCCTGACTTTTCCTGCATGTCTACTTTAGAGAATAGAGAAAGGACAGTCCTAGCAAAATTTTACTTTATATGTTTCTTTGATTTTAGCATTGTTTTAATATATGTATTATGATATACACTGCATTTACTTTAAGTTTATATATTCCAGAATGTCTATTTATTACTCTAAATTGTAACTTTATGTATATAACTCTATTAATATGATGAAATGTTTGTAGAAAGATGTTAGAAAACAAGGGAGTTTTAAGTAACATTTTAAATGTTTCTTTAGTAACACAATTGCAACATTGTTTGTAAACACATCACAACTCTCAAATAAACATTCAAAAATGTTCTTTGGATATTCACAAAGTAATCTGACATTCTGTACATTTGAGGAACTTTTTGTGAACATTACAATTACTACTACAATATGTCACCAGTATCCTGACAGTCAGAACGTCTAAAGTACTTATTTAGAACGTAACAAATGTTCCTAAACCCTTCGAAAGACAACGTTACAAGTGTACCACCACTTGGCTTACAGATGACGTTCAAAAATGTATTTCTATCATTCCGATTGTAACGTTATATGAAGACAAACCATAGCTCTGAATCTAACGTCATGAAATGTTCCTAGGATATCTCCAAAATAACATGATATTCAGAACCTTTCATGGACTACCAAGGAACGTTTTTAATGTTCCCATGATGTCTGTACAGCGACCAGATATTTATAACCTCTATAATACTTATTAGAAACGTTATGAATGTGCCTATAATGTCCCAAACGGGTTATGACATTTAGTACCTCTGGAAGACTTACAACTGTCTCAGTTACTTTCCTTTTTAGCTGGGTAGATGTGGTCAGCATTTGTGTGGATTTCGTCAGAAGTTCAATGGTTAATGTCAGTAATTTTGTGGTCCCTAGTTGTGGTCAGAAGTTGTGTGGCTCTGGTCAGTAGTTGTGGTCAGTAGTTGAGGGGTCAGTAGTTGTGTGGTCAGAAGTTGTGTGGTTGTGGTCACTAGAAATGGTAAGCATTTGTGTCGTTTTGATTAGAAGCTGTATTGTTGGGGTCAGTAGTTGTGTGACTGTGGTCTGTAGTTGTGGTCTCACTGCTATTCTCATTTACAGAGAAGAGCAGTTGGAAGTGATGATGTCACAATGGGGAGCTTTAGAATGTTGAGGAAATGCCATGAAAGAGGACAAAAAAGAGGATGAATAACTGAATAAACTAAAAATGATAAATGATATAAAAGAGTTGTATACAAGCAACTCGAGTGAGACCATTCCGCATGTTTTAAAGTTTGAACTGTGTTTCTATCTTAAAAAGTTACCACACAACTACAGACCACCACAATCACAAATAATTTGACCACAACTACACAACTACTGATCACAACCACACAACTGCTGACCACAACCACACAACTTCTGACCACATCTAGAAGGACCTTTACCATATAAATGGAATTACTATTGTGATGCATAATTGCCATGGTACTTTGGCCTACAAATGCATATATCATAAGTCATTGTGAAAGCATGTAACACATTAAAACACATCCAATAGGGAAAATAAACATAACTACTAAACACAAGTTGTAAGAGCAGACCCTCCGCAAATTTGTGGCTTATAATATTATGATACAGATTATTTCCCTGACCACAAGATCTGACCATAGAGCATAGATATATCTACTGTATATACATTGGAATTGACCAGGGAAAAAGCAAGGCCCTGGGTAGGATCAACCGTAGTTAAGCCACTTTTTATGTTAATTTCTTCCCGATGGTGGGCCTGCGTGAAATAAGACTACTTGGGCTGGTAAATCCATCTTTGTGCCTCTCCTCCCCTTCTCCTCTTCCCTTATTTATTTCAGGCAGCTTACCTCACTCCTGTGACCATTACTAAGAGAGAAACTTGCACGGACGTGAGTTTGAAAGAGAGGACTGTGCATATGTGTGTGTGGTTGTGTTTGCATGCATGGTACAAGAGCCTTCCATGGTACAAGAATCAAGCTGCCCCAACCATCTGCACAATATGGGTCACAATATTTCCTCATACAGTATATACCAATGGTTTAATCCAATGTGACTATCACTTATTTTTGTCTGACTCATTTATTCGTCTGTTGATTTATGAATCCCAGATGCATTCTGGGGCATCTCACTTCCAGTAAACCTAGTGTTAATAACCTAGTGTTAGTAAATCTTAGTGAAGAACATCTTCTGTGTGTGTGTGTGTGCGAGCGTGCGTGTCCTGCAGTGTCTCCGGACCGAGAGGCCATGCAGTGAGCTGTAGTTCAGTCCAGATGAATGATGTCACTATGTAAGGCCTAACAACATTACAAAATTATGTAAATGGTTCAGTTACAATACTTGTTCTGTCAAAACATAACCAAACAAATGCCAAAATGTATTTTGTTCGTTACTCCACTGTTAACTTTTTCAAGTTTTCAAGATCAAGTTCAGTACAGAGCAAAAACTTGCCTTGATGATGCATTTTGATATATTCCTTTAAGTAATGGTAAGGTATTGGTGATACAGCTTTGATAGCAGTGTTTTTGGAAGGCTCCAATGTCATATAAAGATGTTATAAAGGCTTTATAGGCATAGATAAACATATTGCCTGGAGGGAGATGGGGAGGTCCAGCTCTGTGCTATCATTGTGCACATTCCAGTCCTGTCCACCTCAATACACCCTCTATGCGTCACTCGCTGTTTAATTGTGTGGCCTGAAGGCATGTGTGTGTGCATCTAAATAATCTGTGGTCAAGTAAACAGCCAAGATGGAGGTAAACAATTGTGTGGATGGGCTATCTAGCAAACGCAAGAGCCACATAACACACTCTCATCACTCACTCCACACGGCTTCCAGAGAAAGAGAGGGGAGGGGGGGGGGGGGGGGGGGGTGGTAATGAATTGTGCTGTGGGATATTGGTTTAACCTTTGCCCAATGCGCTGTGCTCAGGGACCTCCCTCCCAGCTGACATTTTGCCAGGCTCCTCATTGGCCCACCACCGCTTGAAGAGAAATGAAGGCTAAAACATCTCCTTTATTTGTCTTCTAGAAATTAATCAAAATACCCAGCAAAAAAAATGTGGTTAACATCTTAGCTGGTTTGGTGCTCTAGGGAACACTAGTCAGAACCCATTGAACAGGGTAATAAAAATCAGTGGAAAGGTCATTGAGTATGTTAACAAGCATTCAATAATACAATTATTGTGAATATGCTGATTAATATAATAGTTAGATTAAAACATTGACATGCTTTGCAAGAATAATTATTTCCCTAATGATCTTGTTTACATGGACAGCTGATAATCAGGCTATTTGATGGGACTTTGAAAAATGCAGAAAATCACCAATCAAAATAAACATTCTAACACAGCAATCATACCATTTTTGGGAAGTTTGGACAGTTTATATTTAAAAAATTCATCTAAGATGCATACCTTTCGATTTTCCAAACACACTTCACTCGCATCAAAGACAGAGGCTCGCACTGCTCATGATAGCACAACTCTTTCCTGTTGCTGAACATTCTTATATTAATTTGGATGCTGCCATGATCATGAAAAATCATGAATGAATCATTAATAATGATGAGTGAGAAATGTACAGAGGCACATGCATTATTTTTAACCTTTCCTGTTATTGGTAATTGTTAGAGTTTAGCATCTGTTGTTGTAGCCTCTGTAACTTTCATGCTCATCATTATTAATGCTCCATTCATGAATTGTCTTAATCATGGAAGCATCAGCATGAATTTAGAAAGTTCCAGAAACATCTTCTCTGCTCAATATGAAAGAAAATGACTCCAGACATCATTAACCATTCAGTTACTATTGGCCAAGACATGACCCAGAATACACCCAAAACAAACTGCAAATGCAACCAATAAGTTTGATCGGGGGGGGGGGGGGACTGGGTCAATAATTAGGCCCTGGCATTTTGTCCACATCAGCCCACATCACTGCTTGCACCGTACATCTCTGACGTACATCACAGCCACTGCAGTGGCTTGCAAAAGTATTCACCCCCTTGGCATTTGTCCTATTTTGTTGCCTTACAACCAGGATTTTTTGGGGGTTTGTATAATTTGATTTACACAACATGCCTACCACTTTAAAGATGCAAAATATTTGTAATTGTGAAACAAACAAGAAATAAGAAGAAAAAAAACAGAAAACTTGAGCGTGCATAACTATTCACCCCCCAAAGTCAATACTTTGTAGAGCCACCTTCTGCAGCAATTTCAGCTGCAAGTCTCTTGGGGTATGTCTCTATAAGCTTGGCACATCTGGCCACTGGGATTTTTGCCCATTCTTCAAGGCAAAACTGCTCCAGCTCCTTCAAGTTGGGTGGGTTCCGCTGGTGTACAGCAATCTTAAAGTCATACCACAGATTCTCAATTGGATTGAGGTCTGGGCTTTGACTAGGCCATTCCAAGACATTTAAATGTTTCCCCTTAAACCACTCGAGTGTTGCTTTAGCAGTATGCTTAGGGTCATTGTCCTACTGGAAGGTGAACCTCCATCCCAGTCTCAAGTCGCTGGAAAACTGAAACAGGTTTCCCTCAAGAATTTCCCTGTATTAAGCGCCATCCATCATTCCTTCAATTCTGACCAGTTTCCCAGTCCCTGCCGATGAAAAACATCCCCACAGCATGATGCTGCCACCACCATGCTTCACTGTGGGGATGGTGTTCTCGGGGTGATGAGAGATGTTGGGTTTGCGCCAGACATAGGGTTTTCCTTGATCACCAAATAGCTCAATTTTAGTCTCATCTGACCAGATTACCTTCGTCTCCCACATGCCTTTTGGCGAACACCAAACGTGTTTGCTTATTTTTTTCTTTATGCAATGGCTTTTTTCTTGCCACTCTTCCGTAAAGCCCAGCTCTGTGGAATGTAAGGCTTTAAGTGGTCCTATGGACAGATACTCCAATATCCGCTGTGGAGCTTTGCAGCTCCTTCAGGGTTATCTTTGGTCTCTTTGTTGCCTCTCTGATTAATGCCCTCCTTACCTGGTCCGTAAGCTTTAAAGTGGTAGGCATGTTGTGTAAATCAAATGATACAAACCCCCCAAAAATCCTGGTTGTAAGGCAACAAAATAGGAAAAACGCCAAGGGGGATGAATACTTTTGCAAGGCACTGTAGATCATCCGGTCCCTGTCTGTCGTAAAGACTCTCCTCCACTCTGCCAGAAGCCTCTGGCTGAATAACTCAATTATTACCAATTTGACTCTGTGTGGGTGTGTTTATGTGTGTGTGCGCGCTTGTGCATGTGTGTGTGCACACATGCATATGTTTGCAACAAATGATTGACAATTTCAGTGTATGCGTGTATGTGTTTCTGTGTGTATGTTTGTGTGAGTGTGTGTGTGTGCGCTTGTGCATGTGGTGTGTGCACATGCTTGTGTGTGCAACAAATCTAATTGCTTCAAAAGATCAGCGACAGTGGTTGCAATTTATCTGGAATTTGAACTCGCAAAAGTAGTAAAATATTAGTTCCTGTAAAAACAAGTTTGAGGTCACTTTGCTGAAAACAGCAGCAAGCAGCAGAAGGGAAAGCAGGGGCGGATCGGCTATCTGGCAATTCTGTCATCCTTTTTCACTGTGTCACTATTTCTATTCTTTAACTCTGCATTGTTGGAAAAGGAACCTTTAAATAAGCATTTCACTGCTAGTCTACACCTGTTGTCTATGAAGCATGTGACAAATACATTTGATTTGATTAGATCTTTTAGTTGGGTGGGCTGGTCAACATTTTTTAAAGAAAAGAAAAGAAAAAAGGACACGGTCTGCGCACTTTATTTGCGCAACTACTCTGTTATCATAATATTAATAATACACTATATATACACACACACAAGAGTATGTGGACACCCCTTTAAATTATTTGATTTGGCTATTTCAGCCACACCCATTGCTGACAGGTGTATCAAGCACACAGCCATGCAATCTCCATAGACAAACATTGGCAGTAGAATGAGCTCAGTGATTTTCAACGAGGCACTGTCATAGGAAGTCACCTTTCCAACAAGTCAGTTCGTAAAATGTCTGTCCTGCTAGAGCTGCCCCGGTCAACTGTAGGTGATGTTATTGTGAAGTGGAAATGTCTAGGAGTAACAACGGCTCAGCCGGAAAGTGGTAGGCCACGCAAGCTCACAGAATGGGACCGCCGAGTTCTGAAGCACGTAGAGCACAAGAATCGTCTGTTCTTGGTTTCAACACTCACTATCGGGTTCCAAACTGCCACTAGAAGCAACGTCGGTACAATAACTGTTTGTCCGGAGCTTCATTAAATGGGTTTCCATGGTCGAGCAGCCGCACACAAGCCTAAGCTCACCATGCGCAATGCCAAGCGTTGGCTGGAGTGGTGTAAAGCTCGCCGCCATTGGACTATGGAGCAGTGGAAATGTGTTCTCTGGAGTGATGAATCACTCTTCACCATCTGGCAGTCAGATGGACAAATCTGGGTTTGTCGGAGGCCAGGAGAATGCTACCTGCCCTAATGAGTACTGCCAACTGTAAGGTTTGGTGGAGGAGGAATCATTGTCTGGGGCTGTTTTTCATGGTTCAGGCTAGGCCCCTTAATTCCAGTGAAGTGAAATCTTAACGCTACAGCACACAATGACATTCTAGACAATTCTATGCTTCCAACTTTGTGTCAACAGTTTGGGAAAGGCCCTTTCCTGTTTCAGCATGACAATGCCCCTGTGCACAAAGCGAGGTCCATACGGAAATGGTTTGTCGAGATCGGTGTGGAAGAACAAGACTGGCCTGCACAGAGCCTTGACCTCAACCCCATCTAACACCTTTGGGATGAATTGGAACGCCGACTGGGAGCTACGCCTAATCGCCCAACATCAATGCCCAACCTCACTAATGCTCGTGGCTGAATGGAAGCTGAATCCCCCCAACACCGCTTTCCATCAATTTGTAGAGCAGACCCTCTTGCCTAATTGAGTCAAAAGCTTTTTTGAGATCAACAAAGCATGAGAAGACTATGCCTTTGTTTTGGTTTGTTTGTTTGTCAATAAGGGTGTGGAGGGTAATTACGTGGTCTGTTGTACAGTAATTTGGTAAAAAGCTAATTTGACAATTGTTTTCACTGATGAAATGATAATGCAGAGGATTTTCCACAGTAGTTATTGGGTAAAATGTGTCTCCTCTTTTGTGGATTGGGGTGATCGGTCCTTGGTTTCAAATATTGGGGACGATGCCAGAGCTGAGGATGATGTTAAAGAGTCTCTCTCTCTCTCTCTCTCTCTCTCTCTCTCTCTCTCTCTCTCTCTCTCTCTCTCTCTCTCTCTCTCTCTCTCTCTCTCTCTCTCTCTCTCTCTCTCTCTCTCTCTCTCTCTCTCTCTCTCTCTCTCTCTCTCTCTCTCTCTCTCTCTCTCTCTCTCTCTCTCTCTCTCTCTCTCTCTCTCTCTCTCTCTCTCTCTCTCTCTCTCTCTCTCTCTCTCTCTCTCTCTCTCTCTCTCTCTCTCTCTCTCTCTCTCTGAGGAGTTAGAACTCTGATCTATCGGTAGTCTAAACTGTGGCACAAATTGACTATCTTTTCATAAATTAATGGAGGTGTGAATGTTTCAGTCTGAGAGTCTCTCTTCTCTGGCACTCGAGTCCTGCATCAGGCAACAACAACAAAAATTGCTTGTGGGTGGTCCTGGAGTTGAGAGAGAACTTGGGTAAATACAATGGCGCAATTACACTGACATGTGGACTGACGATTTTTGAAAAATAGGCACGGTGTTCTTTTGGTTTCTCTCCCTCTAAAAACATAAATAAATTATTATAAATAACAAACTGGCTTTATTTACCGCAGTGTGAAAGAGTGATAGCCCCTCTATATAAAGTGAGTTTGTGAAACACGAAGTCTTTCTTTGTTGATGTGAAGAAGAAACTGAATAAAAGAGAGTCCAGCGAGGATAGTGAGGGGGGAAAAGTTGTCCGTATTTTGAAGACCCGTGCTACTTCATTTATTTATGAAATTTACTAGTTTATTCAGGCAATTTAATATATTCTTTAGGTGTGGCCTATTTAGTAGGCTATTCCACAGCATAAAGCTATATTTGTCAGTATTATGCTGAGTGACACTCATTCATGGCTTTGGATCAAAATAAATAAGTACCAACGTTCTTTCTGATAGTCTTTATTAAAGAAATGTTTTGACCAAGTTAATCTGCTCATGTTGTGTGTGTTCAATTATTTGTGACATTGTGGTTACAATGAAGAATGTAAACAAAATAAATGTAATAAATCCTATTCATAATGAATAATCAGATGCTTGTTGCAAACTAAGATTTTATTTTATATTTTTAGACAATACAAAACATTCACCTACAAATGACAACTACATCACACCTGCCCAGACCCACCTGCTCACACCCCCATCTCCAGCACCCGCATCACTCTCCGCCACATGGCCTCAAACTGCACCGTTTGGGTTTAACCTTCTGAATGAATGACTATATTGAAGATAGAAGCCTCCTCTTAGTGTGTTCCGAGAGTCAAGTCTAATTGTTTTTATGACAACAGACTGTAGGCCTCTTTTCCTCCCTGCGTTAATTAATTTGTCTGCATGTCTATTCAACATTTGGCTAAAAAGAAACCATGCCATGAATTAAGAACAGATATCATTATTTTTCACAATGCAATGCGGCAAATTTACAACTCAAATTGCTTTAAAGAGCCTTCTAATATTTGACAACAAATAAATATACTAAAACAATAACTTCAAAAACATTCCATTCATCACTGGATTTCAACACATCCATCTGAAGGTGACGCTTTATCCTTAGGAACAACACAATTCCCAGGTGGACAGTAGGCCTCTTGAAGCGATAGAGGAAATCAACAAGATTCACAAGTATTCTTTCACAATAGCTGGCAGCTGATTTTTTTTTGCCTGAATCAGGACTCTAGTGCGATAGGAGAGAGACTCAGAGCTAGAAAATGGTATATCATACACTACAGTTGAGGAACAATGGGAAAGTAATTCTGCTTTGAAAGTTGATAAACTTGTAACCTCACTTCTGAGAAAATGGCCCTTGAATGTTTTGGTAAACCAACTAGAGAGCTCTTCTTTGCCTACACCCATTCAGCATCATTCACACCCTCTTAAGCCTTAGCCCCACCAATCTCTTTAAGGATTCACATGAGGTCATGTACTAAATTCTACCGGAGAATTTTAGAACTTGAATACTCTCTTGTTGGCCTAACATTATATCCTAATTTGACTTAGGTGCAGGTCATGTTCTTTACATTACCGTCTCTAGTAAACACATACTAAATCAAATAAAATCAAAATGTATTTGTCACATGCACAGGATACAGAAGGTGTAGTGATATGGTTACTTGCATAGTGGAGTCTTTTGTTTAGACTAGCTAGCTAAACAATGAACCTTAATCCCAACTCATAACGTTACTACCCTGCATGAATCTGCAGGTAGCTAACCAACCAGCTTCAATGTTAGCTAGCTAGCTAACATTAGGCTATAAGTAGCGTTGCAAATGGCTATGAGATACAAATAATATTACTACACAGATCATACACGTAAAGATAAGTAGCAAGCCAGCCAGCTAACGTTAGCTAGCTAGCTAACAGTACTCTTTAACTTGAAATCAAAACGACTTTGACAAAATTAGAAACGTATAATATCTGAAAAAGTAGCTAGCTAGACTATCTTACCTGTATACATGGATGGACGCTTCTCCCTCTCTGTCACGGATGCCATGGTTGCCCTTAGTTTGAAGATGTAATCCGGAGACAGATGTTTTATACAACAGCCTTCTGTGTGTTCTCTTTTTGACTCCCTCTGCATATTTGCAATCAAACGCCAGAATTGTCTCCATCTCCTTAGCTATCATACTCTAATTCCTCCAGGCATTCCACTGATTTCAAAACTTGGTCCTCCAGAAAGTGGAGAGCAACACTTTTGCAGTTCTACAACGTGATATCTTTCAGAAAAGCAGCGTTAGAAAGGAATACCTACACATACTGACTAGCTCATGTTATAGACAGAAGCATGCTACATGGCAGACCAATCCCAACTCATCTCTCGGCATGTCCAGCCCATCCATTATCTCAGCCAATCTTGGCTAGCGGGAAGGTTCCTGTCTTTTTCCATGGCTAAACCAACTAGGCTCGTAATTTTATTTGCATTTACAGATGGCATACAAGTTTGTTATTAAGGCACATGAAAGTTCACATGTTCCAGAAGGCATTTCTGCCAAAAAAAACACATTTTGATTAAAAATAAAGTTTACATTCAAATGCCTCTTCTGTGAAGTAGTGACGCGTGACATACGCCTAGTTTCCTGAAACTAGTCACAAATGAACACACAGGCCATGGTAAGGCCAGGGCAGCTTTATTTTTACTATTTTTTACATTGTATAATAATAGTGAAGACATCAAAACTATGAAATAACACACATGGAACCATGTAGTAACCAAAAAAGTGTTAAACAAATGAAAATATATTTTATATTTTTGATTCTTCAAATAGCCCCCATTTGCCTTGATGACAGCTCTGCACACTCTTGGCATTCTCTTAACCAGCTTCACCTGGAATGCATTTCCAACAGTCTTGAAGGAGTTCCGACATATGCTGAGCACTTGTTTGCTGCTTTTCCTTCACTCTGCAGTCTGACTCATCCCAAACCATCTCAATTGGGTTGAGGTCAGGGGATTATAGAGGCCAGGTCATTTGATGCAGCCCTCCATCCCTCTCCTTCTTGGTAAAATAGCCCTTACACAGTCTGGAGGTGTGTTGTGTCGTTGTTCTGTTGAAAAACAAATAATAGTCCCACTAAGCCCAAACCAGATGGGATGGCTTATCGCTGCAGAATGCAGTGGTAGCCATGCTGGTTAAGTGTGATAAATCACAGACATGGTCACCAGCAAAGCACCCCCACACCATAAAACCTCCTCCTCCACGGTTTACGGTGGGAACAAAAAATGCGGAGATCAACCGTTCACCCACACCGCATCTCACAAAGACAAGGCGGTTGGAACCAAAAATCTCAAATTTGGACTCCAGACAAAAGGACACATTTCCACCTGTCTAATGTCCATTGCTCGTGTTTCTTGTCCCAAGCAGGTCTCTTCTTCTTATTGGTGTCCTTTAGTAGTGGTTTCTTTGCAGCAATTCGACCTTGAAGGTCTGATTCACAAAGTCCCCTCTGAATAGTTGATGTTGAGAGGTGTCTGTTACTTGAACTCTGTGAAGCTTTTATTTGGCCTGCAATTTCTGAGGCTGGTAACTCTAATGAACGTATCTTCTGCAGCAGAGGTAACTCTGGGTTTTCCCTTCCTGTGGCGGTCCTCATAAGAGCCAGTTTCATCATAGCGCTTGATGGTTTTTGCGACTGCACTTGAAGAAACTTTAAAAGTTCTTGAAATGTTCCGTATTGACTGACCATCATGTCTTAAAGTAATGATGGACTATCGTTTCTCTTTGCTTATTTGTGCTGTTATTGCCATAATATGGACTTAGTCTTTTACCAAATTGGGCTATCTTCTGTATACCCCCTTACCTTGTCACAACACAACTGATTGACTCAAACGCATTAAGGAGGAAATAAATTCTAGAAATTAACTTTAAGAAGGCACACCTGTTAATTGAATAGCATTCCAGGTGACTACCTCATGAAGCTGGTTGACAGAATGCCAAGAGTGTGCAAAGCTGTCATCAAGGCAAAGTGTGGCTATTTGAAGAATCTCAAATATAAAATGTATTTTCATTTGTTTAACACTTTTTTGGTTACTACATGATTCCATATATGTTATTTCAAAGAGTTGATGTCTTCACTATTATTATTCTACAATGTAAAAAATTGTTTAAAAAAATATTAATAATTACATGAATGAGTAGGTGTGTCCAAACTTTTGACTGGTAGTGTATAAGTCTTTATATTGTAAGAATGTGAAATACATTTTGGTTTTCATGTGAAATCACACAGTAAAACAGGGTTATTTGTGGAATAAAAAAAAAATCTGCTTTAGGTAAAGTGCATTGACTGAACTTCATGTCTTAAAGTATTGATGGACTGTCGTTTCTCTTTGCTTATTTGAGCTGTTCTTGCCATAATATGTACTTGGTCTTTTACCAAATAGGGCTATCTTTTGTATACCCCCTTACCTTGTCACAACTGATTGGCTCAAACGCATAAAGGAGGAAAGAAATTCTGGAAATTAACTTTAAGAAGGCACACCTGTTAATTGAAATGCATTCCAGGTGACTACCTCATGAAGCTGGTTTTGAGAATACCGAGAGTGTGCAAAGCTGTCATCAAGGCAAAGGGTGGCTATTTGAAGAATCTCAAATATACAATATATTTTGATTTGTTTAACACTGTTTTGGTTACTACATGATTCCATTTGTGTTATTTCATGGTTTTGATGTCTTCACTATTATTCTACAATGTAGAAAATAGTAAAAATAAAGAAAAACCCTGGAATGTGTAGGTGTGTCCAAACTTTTGACTGGTACTGTATGTTTGCTGCTACATCTGAGAAGATCAAGTCATTGTGGTGTATTAGCAATGAAAGTCAACTGGTGGTTTTACTAGAACCACACAACTTAAACCATTTACATTTCTCACTACTGACATTCTATTGCTTGTTGTGTTGACATGTGAGTACCAACCACTTCAAGAATTAATATTTATTTTGAGAACTTTGACACACATTACACCATTGTGATAGCAATATGTAAAAAATGTCTTGACAGAAGTAACATGCGTCAAAATCCTTGTGACCATTTTAGGATGTGGAACAGGTCTTCCAAGTCTTAATGTGAATTACTCACCTTTTGTCACTCCTACTCCAATCTCCATTACTTGGCATTCAGCTGATGAACTGCCCTTTTTGCAAACAGAAAAACATAATTAGCACAATATTTGAATATCAGTACAGCTAGCTAAAAATAACAATATCTTAGCTACTGCTAGCCTAGCTATCTGACTTTAATGTTAGCACTAGCATCTTTGTTCGCAGGTAAATAACGTTATTAATAAATAAAGAAAAATTGGGGGGTGTTTATATTTGTCCTTTTAAACACAAGTGTGTAATGGAAATGTGTTTCTTGCATATCCCAATTCCCCCTGAGACACCCGCAGGGAGTGGGGTCAAGATTGTACAGTGCCCCTAGAGCAATTAGGATTAAGTGCCTTTGCTCAAGGGCACAGCGACAGATTTTTCACCTAGTCGGCTCCGGTATTCCAACCAGCAACCTTTAGGTTACTGGCCCAATGCTCTAACCTCGAGGCTTACTAACTTTTGAATGTTAAAATTAGCTGTTTTCTGTTGGTTGTTACACAGCTAGCTATGTGCTACAGCAGGCTAAAGTAGCTAGTAGCTAGCTAGCTCTGCTAGCTAGAGAAGCAGTGCCTGTGTTCTCTAGATAGACACTAATAATAAGACTGGTTCATACCTGGATGCGGAGTGTTGTGGTACCATTTCCAGAATTTTCAAAATGCCATGGCTCTTTTTCTAAGGCAGATGGATGCCTACTTACTGTATTGCTGCCACCACTGGTTGGAGTGTACACTGCACTCTTAACCCAAACAAAAGATTGTGACCAAAACTAACCACAGTGATGACCTAATATAAAACACCAGAGACAAAACTCTCTAGCCATATTTGACCAACCTTGATAGTAATTAGTAAACATTTGATTATATTAGGAAAGTCAACAAAATGTGTTATTTAAATCTCAATGCAAATTTAAATTCCAGTTGCTTGCTAGACTATATTTTCATATGTTCAACATCAAGAGAGTGAAATAGAGTTCAAGATGTTACAAGATCATATAAATAGACCCCAATAACATTATAGTCTATCATTCTTATTCCGAGTGTTTTGAAATTTAAGATGTGTTTAAATCCCATTCGACAACCTGCCTTTTAGCTTTTAATCAATGAGGCCTTTGTGTTTTATGTTCTTTGATACATTGCATTTATTGTTAGTTTTTTCATGTAATTGTTTTAAGTGTGCTAAGTATGACATTTCCACTGATATTTTATGACATTTCCACACCGAGGCTTGGTGATTATCAAGGACGGGAGTGTTGAAAAGATTTTAGAAGCTAATGATCCTCTGTGGTTACATCATGCTCTCTGGTGAAGTATTTTTAATGTTTTTATTTAGACAGCAGTAATTATATAATTTGGGCAAAACATCAATTTACTTTAGGGGATGCCAGCATCCTAACAGTGCACTGTGCACCCGCCAACTTTCCTTTCCAATTCACAAGATGCTCATGTCTCTGCCCTAACAATGGGAGTCCATTTCCCAAAGGCAGGAAAGCAGGCGTGGAGTAAGGAAGGAAGGAAGCAAGATAGCTGTTCACCTCCACTCTACTCAAGTGAACTTGCATTACAGATATTGCATACAGTCCATAAAGCGAGTTTGGAATATATAATAGCAGTTTGGAGCCAGAGTTGTGGCGGAGCTAGAGTTAGGTGAGACAACATCCTTAGGCCCTAAAGTAAAGCTTGTCCTTTTTTCAATCAGGGTCTTTTTTTTCTCCTTTGAGCTCCAAGTGAGCAGTGTTTTCCCCAGAACTGGCGTGTATAGTGGACACAGAGTCACACTATGTGTTCACTGCTGTCAACACTGCCAAGTCTACTCAACCGGCTTATAATAACAGTCTTCAAACAAGACATATGTAGTTGCAGTTCAGGCACAAAACATTCCAGAAACATACACAACGCAAAACACACATAGGCATGCACACACAGGCGTGTGTACACACACACAAACTTAAGCGTGCTCATGCATGCACACGCACACACACACACACACACACTCTCAAGCACAAGCATGTTAAAAAACAAAGCCCTTGCTGTTTTAACCTAGTCCGAGCACTTTAAATCAGTGCGATATTAACAAAAACAGAGACTTCCTTTGGCGAGAGAGGGGGATGTTTTTCTGTGTGTATGGGAAGCAGTGCCGTAACGATGGGGATAACTTGTCACATTAAGAAGGTTGTGTACTACGTGGAGGTCCATCTTGCTTCAATTAAACATCCTCTGCATCTGGTTCTGATTAGGAGTCCTGGCAGAGCCAAGGTGAATCCTTTCTTAATGAAAACCACCAGAGTGGGTAAGTGCTAAACACTGGTTAACAAAGAATAAAAGCTGCAGCACTAAGAGAGAAGGTATCGCGCTCTCATCCAATTTCCCCAAGCCATTTCCTTCCCCTGGCCTATATAGACAGCATGCCAGATACTCAGAAAAAGCCAAATCTGAGCAGGGTTATGCTGGGTGAGGGGAGAAGGGGCGCCGGGTTCATGAAATGTGAAATCCCCTTCTCCTCTCTCTTCTTCTTTTTTATGCCTCTTCTTTTTTATCTCGCTCCACTCCTTGAAGATTTCTGTGAATTCAGGATGCCTCAGCATAAACAGAGTCATGTTTCCGCTGTGCGTTCTCTCTCTATACGGGGCAGTCGTTTTTTGTTTGCTATGATTTCAAGTAGTTAGACCATAGACTGCTAGTTATGTATCTGGTTATGTATATTTTATTACATAAAAATATACATCGCTAGCATAGCTGACATTAGCTAGCTAGCTACCTAGCAAGCTGGATAATGTTAGCCTACCTTAATACAACTCAGATTTGGCTTGGAAACACACTAATATTTCAAAAGAAGGCAAATAATTAGTAGGAAAACCTTTTTGTCATGATTGGGATGTCACCAGATTGACTTTAGATGCAGTATTAACTGTAGCCAGCTAACTAAAATTGATGAGACCACCGTATTTTAGCTAGCTAGCATTGCTAGCTATTTTTGATAAACTTTGCTAGTAACAGTTATGGCAACATTGACATCTCTATAAAGTAAATTTGATGCCATCATAATATGGCTAAGTTGTTTCCTACAAATTATTTGCCAAATTTAGCAATGGGCGATGCCACTGTAATTTAGACTAAACAGTCACATTAGCCTCCGAGGTGCAACCCATGTCTAGGGCACAAATACATATTGGATGCAGCTATGGTGGTACTAGCTAACTCATGTCTGACTACAAGAGTATACTAACTAGCAGCAACAAACTCCAACCAACCCAGGGCCATAGCAAAACATGTCACAGTTGGTTGCATAGTGTAACGGCATCACCGGCCTGAATTTAATCCAATCTGGAGCCAGTCTGTCTACATCTGTAAAGCATAGAATTAGCTTCCAAAATGCGATTACGTTATTTCTCGAGCTATGTTTGTAATTGAGGGATGCTGACAACCGTTGACCCTGTTTTTCTGTTAGACAAAGTACACAGTTGGGTGCCAGATTGATCCCCTGGTCATGAACGGATGCCGGGACCTACCAGAAGGATAAAAGGTGGGTATCATAACATGTGTAGCAATGTGATTGCAATGGTTTAGGCGACCTCCAAAAATAACTTCATTCACCGTTCACATGCTATTTTCACAGCTTGAAATGCAAGACCTCAAAATAAAAGTGTGTCATACAACACAAGTACCCTTGAGACACCTCCATTGTTCATAGGAGTCTCCCTTGACTCCTATGAAAAACACACACCATCATGATGCCTCTGATAGTGACCCGAGTTACTGCCCTGATGACACAGACGGCTTCATCAACAATGACAGGTAATGTGTGTTATGTGAAGCAAATACAACTAGTGGAGTCATTTTGGTTGTGAAGTGCATTAGCAAAAAGCTTCGTTCTTTCTTTAGAACAAAATTCAATTTACCACTTGGCTGTCTATTTTATCACCCTGTCACAAGCACTTCCTGCCTGCTGCAGTTGTTTGCGAGATGTCCAGTTTGCAGCCGAAGATGCAGCATAGAGAAGACCAGCAAGGGGGCCCTCATCAGCATCATGCAGACATGCTCTCACTGTAAGCATTCCTATGAATGGAACAGTCAGCCAGCCACATGTTGGCAAGTATCCGGCCAGCAACCTTCACCAGTCAACGGCAACAGCTTTCACAGGCTCATCATTTATACAAATTACAGAAGGTAACCAAATGTATTACTTTGATAGATTTGATAACCCAATGTGAAACATACATTGAACAAAAATATAAACACAACATGTAAAGTGTTGGTCCCATGTTTCATGAGCTGAATACAAAATCTCAGAAATGTTCCATACGCACAAAAAGATTATTTCTCTCAAATGTTGTGCACATTAATCCATCCAACTGACAGGTGTGGCATATCAAGAAGCTGATTAAACAGCATGATCATTACACAGTTGCACTTTGTGCTGGGGACAATAAAAGGCCACTTTAAAATGTGCAATTTTGTCACACAACACAATGCCACAGATGTCTCAAGTTTTGAGGGAGCATGCAATTGGCATGCTGACTGCATGTCCACCAGAGCTGTTGCCAGATAATTTAATGTTCATTTCTCTACCATAAGCTGCCTCCAACATCGTTTTAGAGAATTTGGCAGTACTTCCAACCAGCCTCACAACCGCAGACCACGTGTAACCACGCCAGCCCAGGACCTCCACATCCGGCTTCTTCACAAGAGGGAGTATTTCTGCGTGTGTGTGTGTGACCGACCAGGATCTTTGATGAGGGGACAGGAGCTGATCTATGCTGCTATGGGGCTCTGGCTCTTTTTTTAACCCATCCACCACCCCCACTTCGGAGGACACATCTTTATTTTTTTTATTTTTTTACAGCTTTTCTGCTACATATACAAACATTTTAAATAAACATTTTACATATACATTTTGCATTCACATTTTACATACATGGTACTTTTATAATGTATAAAGCAATCACATAACAATAATACATTACCAGACATAAGCTCTTTAATCCCACACTCAGCCACTCTCAGCCCATCCCACCTATCACCATTGACCACCCTCGTTTGGTTTCCATATGTCATATAATTCTTTAATTGTGCTGTGATGTTTTACCTAAATGTTGAACCTTTCTACTCGCATAGTATCCACAGATTGTGAGCTAAAGATGAAAACCTTTCCTACGAGTATTATTATATAACTTATTGACTGACTATGGCTTTCCAAATCGCCCAACACTGCTATTTGTAAGGTTAATTTTAAGTGAATGTTGTGATTTTTTAAAAAAAATTTAAGCTTGTTTTCTGTGACCAGAAACAAGCTGTATAGGGGCAATACCAGAATAAATGATCTAGTGATAATGTCTCTTTGCAGCAAAATCTATGGAGCTGATTGTTGTATGCCCCATATATATAGCATTCTGTTGGTGGCAAGAATTTTGTATAGTAACTCGAAGTGTTGAATCAAGTGTTGTTTTTTGTACCACGGAATCGGTGCATCAAAAATCTCTTCCCATTTATTTTGCAACCTGTATGGCGCAGCTGTTAACATTTTTGTCCTCAAATTAAACTGGTATATTTTTCTATTTATGCTAATTCCTTTCAGCCAATTTGTATCTTTAATATATGGCAGGCAAACAAATTCCCTACCTTCTCCCTTGTCCACTTGCCTCCTCCATGTTTGGGGTAATGCTGCAATCAGTTGGTTATAAGTTTGGATTGAGCAGACATTCCCATATATTTTCGATAGCTGCATATGTGACATAACTCCACCATTTATATTCATAATATCATGAATAAATGTAATACCATTTTTAAACATTTTTTCCATAAATAATGTTTTTTCTTAATCAGTATATTTGAGTTTAACCATAACATTTGTTATAATATTTGTTCTAACTTTTCTGGAGGATAAAACTGAAATTGTAACCAGCTTTGTATGGCTTGATACTTTAAACACAAATACATTTTCAATTAGTCGTATATGAGAAGTTGTAATCTGTATAAAGGCAAAAAGGCCATTGTTTAAAAAAGGATGTGCCTTTCTTAATAATCTACTGGATAACCATTTGGGTTTAAGTATAATTTATGTATGAGTGAAGCTTTTAGTGGGAGGTTTAAAGCTTTAATATTTAATAATTTTAGCCCCCCAAACTCATATTCATTAAATAAATAGGCACGTTTAATTTTGTCTGGCTTAGCATTCCAAATAAAATGAATTTAAAAAATGAGATGTCTGGAGTAGGCAGCGCCATTAGTAAGAAAGTACACTGTGATAGGACCAAAGAGTTAATCAATGTGATTTTTCCATAAATTGACAAGAATCGTATCTATTTTTGCAAACTTCCTATTGAATTTGATGGTGGTAACTTCATTTATATTTTTTGAGATGTAAATACCAAGTATGTCTACTTCACCATCCGCCCATTTTATTGGTAAACTACAAGGTAGTGTGTCTTTTAACAATCCAGTTCGTAATATGGTACACTTGTCATAATTTGATTTTAGTCCAGAGAGGCTAGAAAAGTGATCAAGATCTTCAATGAGACTGTGCAGGGATCCGGATTGCAGACTTAAGAAAAAACTTGAGTCATACATTGACACTTTTTAGCCCCTGGATTTCTAACCCCTTGATGTTCTTGTTGGATCTAATTTCAATAGCTAGCATTTCAATGGCAATAATATATAGATATGGAGACAATGGACAGCCTTGTTTTACTCCTCTTAAAAGCTCAATACTTTCTGAGAAGTAACCATTATTTACTATTTTACATCTGGGGTTGCTGTACATAACTTTAACCCATTGTATAAGAGATTCTGTAAGTGTTGGTGTGAGGTGTGACCCAGGTGCGGTGCAGGATAGACAGTAGGCAGTAGGCAGGGATGGTGTAACAAGGATCTTTACTGGTTGTCCAAAAGCCAGGATACAAAACAACGGACTATACACGAAAACAAATGAGGAGCACATAGGTCTCCAAAAAACAGGTTGACAGCAAACAATACGAAATACTAACTCTGACTGGAAAAACACAATGACACAGGGAAAACACTTCTCGAGTACCTGTAACTCCGTCACGTGATCCGACACTGATACGTACTGCTTGACATTAAGGAACTAGCAGAGAAAACTGAGCAAGGGAACACAGGGAAGTGAGGGCATAAATACACAGGTGAATCAGATAGACACAGGTGACACCAATAGGAAGATGATTAGTCCCGACTGTGAGTGAGGAGGTGCCTAAGGTTGTCGGAGGATGACACCTAGTGGGTCGCTCCGGAACTGCGACCAACTCCTGTAACAAGATTCACCGAAATGAAAGTAATCCAGGCATTTATATATACATTCTAGTCGTACTTTATCAAATGCCTTTTCAAAATCTGCTATGAAGACGTGGCCTGGTATCTTTGATGTTTCATCATGTTTAATTGTTTCAAGTAATTGTCGTATACTATCTCCAATATATCGTCCATGTAAAAAACCTGTCTGATCAGGATTAACTATATCTGGTAAAACCTTTTTTATTCTATGTGCTATGCATTTCGCCTGAGTTTTCGCATCACAACATTGAAGTGTAAGAGGCCTCAGTTTTTTAAATGGACTTGATCTTTATACTTACCACCTGGGTCCTGTTTTAGTAGTAATGAAATCAGACCTTGTTGATTACCTGAATGACTACCATTTTTATAGGAGTAATTAAAACATGCTAATAATGGATTTTTGAGTACATCAAAAAAGGTCTGATTTACCTCTACTGGTATACCATCAAGCCCTGGTGTTTTTCCAGACTGAACATATTTAATTGCCTCAAAAAGTTCATCTTCTATAAGTTGGCCTTCACACAGGTCTTTCTGTAAATGTGTTAATTGTACATGATTATTATTATTATTATTAGGAAAGAAATCCTTACAGTTAACATCATTCAGTGGAAACGGATGAGACTGAAATGAAAATGTATGCTTAAAATATTTTGCTTCCTCTTTCAAAATATCATTTGGTGAATCATGGATGACTCCATCATTTGTAACGAGTTTCTGTAAATTATCTTGCTTGCTCACCAATGGTTGTTGATGGGGAGAACATAATTAGGTTCAAACTTCAACAGAGTATATGTTTGTGTGTCAGATATCACCTATCCCTAACTGCCATTGGTAATAGAACTGTGACTATGTGTGTGTGTGTTCACAGATACATGTATGGAGCCACCACATGGAGACTTACAAGATGATGTGATGAAGTCCAGACTGACAAAAGGGCTTGATACTGATGTCTCTGAATGGAGAGACCTGGTACTCAGCATAGCATTTTTACTAGACACAACCTTTACTTGTATTGTCATTTTTTTATTGAATTGAATGGTATCAGTCAATATGGGGAAGGAGAAACCCTGAGTATTCTGGACCAGGATCAAATAAAAATCTAATAATAAATAAAATACAATTGTATTTGTCACCTGCGCCGAATACAACAGGTGTAGACCTTACCGTGAAATGCTTACTTACAAGCCCTTAACCAACAATGCAGTTTTAACAAAATAGAGTTAAGAAAATATTTACTAACTTAACTAAAGTAAAAAATGAAAATAACACAATAAAACAACAATAGAGGGGAACTCCTGTTGTATACGGGACACGACATAGGAAGGTATGACTAGGGCTGTTGCGGGGACCGTATTACCGCCACACCGGCGGTCAAGAGTTATGAAGGCAGTCAAATTCCACGTGATTGTTTAGGCACGGTAATTAGAATTCTCCAAGGTCTGATGCTGCTGATGGTCATTAGTAGCCTACCAAACTTGCTAACTGCCTGGTACTCAGCACTCTATTGTCCCTCTAATCACTCTGACATCAATGCAAATGTGTTTGAAAATCTAATCAAACACTTAATTAGAGCCCATGACCTCATGTTGCGCAACATTTCTATAGGCTCTGCAATTGCGCGAGAAAACAGTGTGATGGCCTCTACTAAAAATCCCATCAGCTTTTTATAGGCTAGGCCTACTATATTTATTTCTCTACTTTCCTAATATTAAGCACATTGTTTATCTTTACAACAGTAGTATAGCCTACCTGGCTGGCAAGAAAATTAACCACGGGAAAAGCGTCCTCCATTCACTATTTAAGTGCATAGATTACATGTATTTTTTCCTGCTGCCCCTGTTTCGAGACAGGTGCATGACAATGTGAGAGCATAAATATGCAGGTGAACAGATAGACACAGGTAACACCAATAGGATGATGATTAGTCCCGACTGTGAGTGAGAAGGTGCCTAAGGTTGTCGGAGGATGACACCTAGTGGGTTGCTCCGGAACTGCAACCCCCTCCTGTAACACGCACAGAATAGAATAGGTCAAATTTTTTACTATGGGGGATAGTAGATTGACATAGGTTAGTGCTTTCGCTGTTCGTTAGGCCTATTCATCTTGTTGGCTGAGTAATGTGGACATTTCTTCCAATATCTTCAATATGCACCTCGGAATTGGATATGGATGTGCACAGTTACGTCCCCGATGTGTCTGTCTTCACTTGTAGCCTGTGAGAAAGACCCGATCACGTCATGGGAGAAGGGCACAATGGCCACTGGCCGCAAAAGGCATGGATTTTTTAAGGGTGCATTACGGTCACAAAGGGGATGCCGCCGTGAAATTCAAGGCATTATCAAGTGCTTGTCAAATTGTGAATGAGAGACTGATGAAGTCTGTACAGCCTGTACAGCCTGCGTAAAAAACAAAGCAGAGCTCATGCCTTTCAAGCGACTTTTTTCAAATCATCATTATCATCATCATGCAACCTTACAATGTATTAAAAACAAAACATTTTTGTAGAACAACTGAAGTAACATGAATAACTCTAAATTAAGTATATAGGAGTAACTATTTACTTGTTAACCGCATGTGCGCACTCCCTCAAATCATTTGGAGAAAATATGTATATTTTATTCAGCTTTGTTCAATTGTATTCTTCGTACTATAAAATAATGCCACAGAATTCTAAGCTAATCTTGTCTGCTAAATGAACTAGTGTAGCCCACAGCCATTTAGCATAGCTGTCACGGTTCAGACAGACGACCAGAGGACCACAATTGCGTCACACCAGAAAGTTTATTAAAACTTAAGGGAAAAGGGAAGTAGGGAGTGAATGAAGGCTCCAGGGGTAACAGGGATCCCGTCCAATGTGCTGGGTCTGTGCCCCCCCCAGTGGCAGCGATGCGTCCTATGAAGCCGGTGGTGGGTGGTCCAGAAGTCCTGGGGGGGGGAGACACAGACACAACAGGGCGGAATGAAACAAGGCAGCAGTACAGTTCACGGGAAATCCAAAATACGTAGTAGCAAGGCAGAAGGCTGGTCAGAGTTACCGGGATTGAAGAGTAGTCAGGAGTCGTTATGGCAGAAGCAGGTCTGGATCTCCTGGGGCAGAAGAGTATCCAAAAATCAGGCAGGTCCGGGGTCACAAAACCAGGGTGAGCCAGAAGCGCGAGCAAACAGGTTCCGGGTGTGAGCTTTGCAGACGATCTGACACCGGAGAGCTGAAAGACAGGGCCTTAAATACTGGGAGAGGTAGTGGGTAATGCAGCGCAGCTGGCAGAGTAATTAGAGCAGAGCAGAGCAGGGACAGGTGGAGCTAGTTAGGCTGAGTAGAGAGAGTGGTGAGCAGAGTGGAAGAAAATTAAGATGGTAACCCGGTGGAGTGAGAGGCTCATGACAGAACCCCCCCCCCAAGGGACGGCCCCAGAAGTCCCAAGAGCAACACCACGCCGGGCGGGAGGAGGGGAGCCGGAGGAGGGCTAGAACTCCTCCGAACGGTCCGAGTGAACGTCCTCATCCTCGGAGGAAGCCGGAGGGCCGTGGTCGGGAGATGGGACAGGACCCGAGACAGGATCAGGCACAGGACAGGAAGCCGAGCGGGCAGGACGGTTAGGGACCCCTCTGGGGCGGCCCCTACGGATTGCAGGTTGATCAGGATGCCGTTGGTGGAAAGCGGTGATGAGAGTCCTATCCACAATCCGACTAGCTGGCACCCAGGTCCTTTCCTCAGGTCCATAGCCCTCCCAGTCAATGAGGTACTGGAGACCCCTACCCCTCCGTCTGGACCGAAGCAGGCGGCGGACGGTGTAAACCAGACCACCATCGACGAGCCGTGGAGGAGGAGGACAAGGCGCAGCAGGGACCAGCGGACTCTCATGGATGGGCTTAATCTTAGACACATGGAAAGTGGGGTGCACCCTCAGGGAATTAGGCAGTTGGAGCCGGACAGCAGTTGGGCTAATCACTCTTATGATAGGGAATGGGCCAATGAACCGAGGTGCCAGCTTCTGCGACTCCACCCTGAGTGGCAGGTTCTTCGATGACAACCACACCCTTTGACCAACATGGTAGGTGGGAGCAGGAATTCTCCGACGGTTGGCCCCGGTAGTGTAGCTGGCAACGGATCTGAGGAGTGTGGCTCGGGCTTGTGACCAGGTGCGGCGACATCGACGGGCAAAAGCAAGTGCAGATGGGCAAGTAACCTCCTCTTCCTGGCTGGCAAATAGAGGAGGCTGGTATCCATAAACACATTGGAAAGGGGACATACCGATGGCAGAGCAGGTCAGAGAATTGTGTGCGTACTCCACCCATGTCAATTGCTGCGACCAGGAGTGGGGGTTGCGTGAAGTCATGCATCGCAGTGCCTTCTCGAGCTCCTGATTAGCCCGCTCTGACTGCCCATTGGATTGGGGATGGAATCCGGAAGTCAGACTGACTGTGGCTCCCAGCAGGTGACAGAACTCCTTCCAAAAAGCGGAGGAGAATTGTGGACCACGGTCAGAAACTACATCCTTTGGCAGTCCGTGGATCCGGAAGACGTGTTCCAGGACCACCTGGGCGGTCTCCTTGGCGGTTGGGAGCTTGGGGAGGGGAATGAAGTGTGCCATCTTGCTGAAACGGTCAACTATGGTGAGAATGACGGTCATGCCACTTGAAGGGGGCAGCCCCGTGACAAAGTCAAGGGCGATGTGAGACCAGGGACGTCTGGGCACAGGCAGGGGCTGCAGCAATCCGGCTGGGGGCTGGCAGGACGACTTGTGTTGGTTGCAGATGGGGCAGGCTTGGACGAATTCCCGTAAATCCTTTCTCAGAGAGGGCCACCAGAACCTCTGGGCGAGCAGGTTGTAAGTGCGGGTGGAGCCAGGGTGACAAGCTAGGCGGGAGTCATGTCCCCACTGAACGACCTGGGACCTCAGGTCTTCGGGGACAAAAAGGCGGTCAGCTGGGCAAGTGCTGGGACCTGGCTGGTTACGGAGAGCCTCCAGCACCTGTTCCTCAACAGCCCAGGTCAGAGCTGCAACGATGCAGGGACTTGGCAGAATCGACACAGGGTCCTTGGAGGGGGTGTCATCCTTCTGGAATTGACGGGAGAGGGCGTCTGGCTTGGTGTTGCGTGATCCAGGCCGGTATGACAGAGTGAAATTAAACCTGGTGAAGAACAGGGCCCAGCGGGACTGCCTGGAGTTCAACCGTTTGGCCGTGCGGATGTACTCCAAGTTCTTATGATCGGTCCAAACGAGAAATGGAATGGTGGACCCCTCCAGCCAGTGACGCCACTCCTCCAAGGCAAGCTTCACAGCCAGCAGCTCACGGTTCCCTATGTCGTAATTGCACTCAGAGGGGGACAACCGACGTGAGAAAAAGGCACAGGGATGGAGCTTCCTATCCTCCGCAGCCCACTGAGAAATCACAGCACCAACTCCCACATCCGAGGCGTCCACCTCCACAATGAATTGCCGGTCCACATCAGGCATCTGGAGGATGGGAGCGGAGGTGAACCTCACCTTGAGGGTACTGAAGGCTTTGTCGGCTACTGGGGTCCAGGTGAAGGGTTGCTTGGTGCTGGTTAGAGCAGTGAGAGGGGCAGCAACGGTACTGTAGTTCCGGATAAACTTTCTATAGAAGTTAGCAAACCCCAGAAACTGTTGCAGCTTCTTTCTGTTCTCCGGAACTGGCCATGAAGTGACTGCTGATACTTTGGCAGGATCCATTTGGATACTTCCCTCTGCCACTATGTACCCCAGGAAGGCCACTGTCTTGACGTGAAACTCACATTTCTCTGCCTTGGCGTAGAGGGAATTCTCCAGAAGACGATGAAGGACTTGCTGGACATGGCGGGTGTGTTCAGACAGGTTTCTGGAGTAGATTAAGATGTCATCCAGGTAAACGAAGACAAACTTGTTTAACATGTCCCGCAGTACATCATTCACTAGAGCCTGGAACACAGCAGGAGCATTGGTGAGGCCAAAAGGCATAACCAGATACTCGTAGTGGCCTGTTGGTGTATTGAATGCGGTTTTCCATTCATCTCCCTCCCGGATCCGCACTAGGTGGTAAGCGTTTCTGAGATCCAACTTGGTAAAAACAGTGGCTCCCTGGAGCAACTCAAAAGCAGAGGTGAGCAGAGGCAGAGGGTAACGGTTTTTCACTGTGATGTCGTTGAGTCCCCTGTAGTCGATGCAGGGGCGAAGAGATCCGTCCTTCTTCCCACAAAGAAGAAGCCAGCACCAGCAGGAGATGAAGATGAACGGATTAATCCTGCGGACAGAGAGCCATTGATGTAGTCCTCCATGGACTTTCTTTCAGGAGCAGACAACGAATAAAGACGACCCTTTGGAGGGGCTGTTCCAGGGAGGAGGTCGATGGCACAGTCGTACGGTCGGTGAGGGGGCAGAGATGTGGCTCTTGCTTTGTTAAACACCTCTCTGAGACCATGGTAGCATTCTGGGACATTGGAGAGGTCAGGAGCGGAGTTAGTAGGTACTGGCCGAGGGGGTAGTGCGGCAGCAAGCAGGCAGGTTCGGTGGCAGTCCTCTCCCCACTCCCTGATCACCCCGGTCACCCAGTCGAGCTGAGGGTTGTGCCGGCGGAGCCATGGGTAACCCAGGATGAGGGGTTGGCCTGGAGAGGGGAGCAGGTGAAACTGGATAGTTTCTTGATGGTTTCCGGACAGACCCATCGAGACCGGGGCCGTGACATGAGTGACCGATCCGAGTAAGTGTCCGTCCAGTGCCCGGGCAGGAATAGGAGGTGTCAAACGGAGGTTCTCCAGTCCCAGTTGGCGTGCCAGCTTGATGTCCATTATGTTGGCTTCGGCGCCAGAATCCACCAGAGCAGCCAGGGTGTGAGTTGAGTCAGAGAGGCGGAGGTGAACTTGCAGCAGGGGTTTGCGGTCGGAGGACTGGATGGTCATTGAACTCAACCGGACTCCCCCTATGCCCGGTGAGCTTCGGCCCTTTAAAGGGCAGGTTACCACACGATGTCCATCACCTCCACAATAGAGGCAGAGGTTTGAGGTGAAGCGGCGCTGGCGCTCTGCAGGAGTGAGAGAGGCTCGCCCAATCTCCATAGGCTCAGACTGATCAAGCTGACCTGGGTGAGTGGCAGTAGATGACAGGAGCCCAGTCGGATCTCTCCGAATGCCGGTAGTAGGTGGACCTTGGCGCCCCCTCTCACGACGACGGGTCTGTATCCTTCTGTCGATCCTGACAGTCAGTGCGATGGCTTCATCAAGAGTGGAAGGCAGTTCATGGGAGACCAACTCGTCCTTGATATAGTCAGCCAAACTATGGAAGAACGCGTCCACCAATGATGGTGTGTTCCAAGAACTTCGTCTAGCCAGGGTTCGGAAGTCGATGGAATGGTCTGCGACTGTACGTCTGCCTTGTCGAATACTGAACAGTTCACGAGACGCCTCTGCGGTTGGTGAATCCAGGTCAAACACCTTCAGCATCTCCTCAGCAAACAGGTCGAAGGTTGCACATGCGGGGGTTTGACGTTCGAACTCTGCTGTTCCCCAGAGTCGAGCTCGGCCCGTCAGGTGAGTGATGGCATACCCAACTTTAGCCCCCTCCGTGGCGAAGGTCCTTGGCTGCAAGGAGAACTGAAGTCGGCAGCTAGTCAGGAATGGCCGGACCTGGGTTGAATCGCCGTTGAACCGCTCGGGGTTTCCAATCTTGGGTTCCGGAGCAGCGGCTGCAATGACCGGGGCAGGTAACTCGGGGGCAGGGCTGGTGGGCAGACTGGCTGGGGTAAGGTTGGTGAGGAGTTGAATGATCATGGCGAGTTGTTGTTGCTGCTGCTGGAACTGCTGCTCATGCTCATCGGTTTCCATGTCGGGGAAAGTGTGCGCTGAGTCCATAATGGTCAGATCGTACTGTCACGGTTCAGACAGACGACCAGAGGACCACAATTGCGTCACACCAGAAAGTTTATTAAAACTTAAGGGAAAAGGGAAGTAGGGAGTGAATGAAGGCTCCAGGGGTAACAGGGATCCCGTCCAATGTGCTGGGTCTGTGCCCCCCCCAGTGGCAGCGATGCGTCCTATGAAGCCGGTGGTGGGTGGTCCAGAAGTCCTGGGGGGGGAGACACAGACACAACAGGGCGGAATGAAACAAGGCAGCAGTACAGTTCACGGGAAATCCAAAATACGTAGTAGCAAGGCAGAAGGCTGGTCAGAGTTACCGGGATTGAAGAGTAGTCAGGAGTCGTTATGGCAGAAGCAGGTCTGGATCTCCTGGGGCAGAAGAGTATCCAAAAATCAGGCAGGTCCGGGGTCACAAAACCAGGGTGAGCCAGAAGCGCGAGCAAACAGGTTCCGGGTGTGAGCTTTGCAGACGATCTGACACCGGAGAGCTGAAAGACAGGGCCTTAAATACTGGGAGAGGTAGTGGGTAATGCAGCGCAGCTGGCAGAGTAATTAGAGCAGAGCAGAGCAGGGACAGGTGGAGCTAGTTAGGCTGAGTAGAGAGAGTGGTGAGCAGAGTGGAAGAAAATTAAGGTGGTAACCCGGTGGAGTGAGAGGCTCATGACAATAGCCAGATCAGGACCTAACATAAGGACAACTCAGAGTATGCTATTCTATTCTTCTGAAATAGACTACATTTTCTTAATGTCATACTTTTTTAGACCTGTCTAAAATAAATAATGGATTAATTGTGAAGGTGTAGGCTATATTACATGGATTTATTAGACTTTTTTAAATGTAGATGTTCCAAAGGTCTGCATCAGTGGCTTGTAGGCTATGTGTGGAAGCCAGGAGATGCTAAATGTGTTTATGTTAATTAACTGTCAATTACTGTGAGATCGACAGTTATTTGCTTGACAATCACCGCCTGACGAAATTTCTGACCGCCACAGCCCTAGGTATGACCACTCTGAAGTTTGCCATGGTAGCCTCATTACAACCAGACAAAATTCAGATATGCACTGTATCTGTATCGGTTGGGAATGACAATGAAAGAAGAAAGGTGCACATTGTTATAGTAGCAGAACACTGCTTCTATCGTATTATGTAAAGTGTTGTTTATTCTACATGGACCTCTTACTACATTTGAAAGTTATTAAAACTCTTGGTGTAGAATATCTAGATAAAATCAGCAATTGCATTCTTTTCATTTTACTCTGTAGGCTACTGACCTATTCAAAACGTCCTCCAGCATTTAACCATACATCTGCCTGTAGTTATTGAACTCAACCTGTATGAGGTTTGTTTGTTGTGATTGAGTGGGGGGAAACCGCTGCGGGCAAGGACCAAGTGTTGAAGGATCAGTTTTGTTTGTGTTAGGTATGGAGGAGTGAGGTTGAAGGGCAGAAAAGAGAGTAGTGTGTTTGAAATGGAGGGATAACAGGGCTTAGCATGTCTCTCAAGGAGGCTAAAAAGAGATTTTGGCTAAAAAAGTTGAATATTTTCCCAATGAGTAGGGGAATTGGATAAGGGAGGAGAATTGGAGGGAAAGAGGGGGAGGTTGAAAAGACTGAGGGAGGCAGAGGATGGGTTTGAATCTTTTGAAGGGAGAGGGTATGTCGAGGAAGATTGGTATCAAGTTCAATCAGAGTGAGCAGAACGCAAGTTTGAGATCTGGAGGTGAAATGGAAGGGGTAGATGGTGTTGTGAGGAGCTCGGAGCCCGAGCCTTGCATTGATGGACATGCTTATGATAAAGATATGTTTGGTCCAGTGCGAGTGAGATTTTTGAAGAGGGTGGAACCAGGCCTTTTGGCTGATCCATGGGTGGTTTCAGGTTGGGTGGAAAAGATGGTGGGTGCTGTTGAGTCGGTGGAGGTAACCCAAAGTTGACTTTTGATGTTTGTTTATGTTTCTTCAGAGGGAGTAGACTCTCCTTGCAAAACAACTTAAGTCAAGATCTGTTTCTTGCTTTGCTCTTATGAACAGGGCACCATTGAAAGGAGTGATTTCTGGAATAGTGTGGAGGTGGAGCAATTGAAGTTGAAGATTCCTGGTGTTTGTGATGTCCGCCGTTTGGTGTGAGAGTGGTGAGACAGAGGAGTCAGTGTCAGTCCTTATGAGTTTTGAGTAAGAATCTTTACCCGACAAGGTCATGTTAGGATATATAAGTTATTCTGTTATCCTGAGCGTTTGTGGTGAATCCACTATGCTGTTTCAGGTGAAAACTGTATTGTTTAAGTGTGTAGGAGGGAGATTCCAAGATGTGGGAAGTGTGCAGGAGGGCATGGGATAGAGGATTGTGTAGTTTCAGTGGATAAAGTTGTGTGTGTCAACTGTAGGGGTTGCTGGGGATCGGAAGTGTCCGATGCGAGAGAGGCAGAGTAGTGCAGAAGGTATTTATTATGGATCCCCATTAGCTAATGCCAAGGCAGCAGATACTCTTCCTGGGGTCCAGCAAAATTAAGGCAGTTTATACAATTGTAAAAACATTACAATACATTCACAACATATTTCACAACACATTAAGTGTGTGCCCTCAGGCCACTACTCTACTACCACATATCTATAACACAAAATTAATGTGTACGTGTGTGTATGGCGCGTATGTTATCATGTGTGTGTATGCATGTGTCTGTGCCTGTGTTTGTGTCTCTTCACAGTCCCCGCTGTTCCATAAGGTGTATTTTTACCTTTTTTTATATCTGATTCTACTGCTTGCATCAGTTACTTGATGTGGAGAGTTCCATGTGATCATGGCTCTATGTAGTACTGTGCGCCTCCCATTGTCTGTTCTGGTCTTGGGGACTGTGAAGAGACCTCTGGTGGCATGTGTTGTGGGGAATGCATGGGTGTCCGAGCTGTGTGCCAGTAGTTCAAACAGCTCAGTGCATTCAACATGTCAATACCTCTCACAAATCAAGTAGTGATGAAGTCAATCTCTCCTCCACTTTGAGCCAGGAGAGATTGACATGCATATTATTAATGTTAGCTCCCTGTGTACATCTAAGGGCCAGCCGTGCTGCCCTGTTCTGAGACAAATGCAATTTTCCTAAGTCCCTCTTTGTGGCACCTGACCACACGACTGTAAATGTAGTCCAGGTGCGACAAAACTAGATCCTGTAGGACCTGCCTTGTTGATAGTGCTGTTAAGAAGGCAGAACAGGGCTTTATTATGGACATACTTCTCCCCATTTCAGCTACTGTTGTATCAATATGTTTTGACCATGACAGTTTACAATCCAGGGTTACTCCAAGCAGTTTAGTCACCTCAACTTGCTCAATTTCCACATTATTCATAACAATATTTAGTTGAGGTTCAGGGTTTAGTGAATGATTTGTCCCAAATTTTATGCTATTGGTTTTATTCCTTGCCACCCATTCTGAAACTAACTGCAGCTCTTTGTTAGGTGATGCAGTAATTTCAGTCACTGTAGTAGCTGAAGTGTATAGTGTTGAGTCATTCACATACATAGACACAATGGCTTTACTCAAAGCCAGTGGCATGTTGTTAGTAAAGATTTTAAAAAGCAAGGGGCCTAGACAGCTGCCCTGGGGAATTCTTGATTCTACCTGGATTATGTTGGAGTGGATTCCATTAAAGAACACCCTCTGTGTTCTGTTAGACAGGTAACTCTTTATCCACAATAAAGCCATAACACATACCTTTTTCCAGCAGCAGACTATGATTGATAATTCCAAAAGCCGCACTTAAGTCTAACAAGGTGTTGTATGTTGAGGCAGTGTAGAAAGTAGAGGAGGATGGGTCAAGGGTGAGGGATTCTGAGAGGATCCATGTGAATAGGACAGCTTTGCCAGCACAGAGACGTAAGCCAATTAGTGAAATATGCTTCAGAAAGGTTGGCTTCTTAGCGTTCATAGCAATGGTTATCAACTGTACCACAGAAATGGAATGTAAGTCACAGAAAATTGTTATTGTGGTGGCAGCTGCAGAGAAGTACTTGGGGGTACAAGATTTTACTTCAGAGGAGTTACAACGTGTGTTGAGAGGTAGTGTCCTGTCTTCTCAGGCCATTGGCCCGGGGTATGATCCGATAGAGTTAAAGTAGTGGAATAAGGTGATGGGTTTTAATGAGTATAGGGTTAGTTGGTAGGATAATTAAAATATATGTATATATATATATTTATTTTTTCCCCGTTCCCTGCTTCCATTTTGTATCACAAAGTGTAATGGATCTATACTATATTTCAGTTGGGGTTGATAATGCAACGTATTAGATGCCAACCGCCGTTAAACCTCACAGAAGATGAAGACGAAGAAGCTGTGGGCAAGGTTGACAGATGGTTGTGTCTTGGTGGTGGCAAGGACACACCCAAGAAACATCCACATCAAACCACACCCCCAAGCCAATTTATGTTTGGCTTCTGTCATGGCCACCAGCATTTCTTGAGGAGTAAGCCAAAAAACTAGGCCAAATCAACAGGTGCAGTTACTCTTTAACCAGCTCATGTTTAAAACAAATACAACATGTAAAAACACCACTGGAGAAACAACTCATCAGTATAACTATGCCTCTGATGAGAATGGTGCTGCTTTGCATAGCAGCCATTTTACAGGCTACCGACCAATTCTGGTATTTTGTATTTTTTTGTGCACTGATCTTCAGTTTTTTTGTACATAATGTTTCCACCATCGTTTCCTTGACCGATACATCAGAACAGCAATCATTAACCTTGATTTGGATGAAGATTTATACTTCAATTAGTCAGAGGTGCAGGACATACCGCTCACTCCGGACCAGGCCCATAGTCCCCTAGACACGGTAAAGAAAAAGGCAGCGTAAGAGAGGCCGGCGTGCAGGCACCTTGAAACTGCGTCGGTGAGTACATAAACTGCCTCTATCCTCCGTTCTATTGGAAAACTTACAATCACTGGAGAACAAACTGGACGAGCTCCGTTCAAGACTATCCTATCAACAGGACCTGAAGAACTGTAATATCCTATGTTTCACGGATTCGTGGCTGAACAATGACATGGATAATAGCTGGTTTTTCTATGCATCGGCAAGACAGGATGGGAGGAGGTGTGTGTGTCTCTTTGTTAACCACCTAGTTGAGGAACACCGAAACGTACAATTGATTTGTAAGAGGACAAACCATCCAAAGAGACTGATATCTTTCCGACAGATAAGATCTAAACCAGGCAAGAACTTGTCTGTGTAGATCAATTAGGGTTTCCAATCTCTCCAAAAGAATGTGGTGATCAATGGTGTCAAAAGCAGCACTAAGGTCTTGGAGCACGAGGACAGATGCAGAGCCTTGGTCTGATGCCATTAAAAGGTCATTTACCACCTTCACGAGTGCAGTCTCAGTGCTATGATTGAGTCTAAAACTAGACTGAAGCGTTTTGTATAAATGTCTTGTCTTCAGGAAGGCAGTGAGTTGCTGCACAACAGCTATTTCTAAAATGTTTGAAAGGAATGGGAGATTCTATATAGGCCGATCGTTTTTTACATTTTCTGGGTCAATGTTTGGCTTTTTCAAGAGAGGCTTTATTACTGCCACCTTTAGTGAGTTTGGCACACATCCAGTGGATAGGGAGCCATTTATTATGTTCAACATAGGAGGGCCAAGCACAGAAAGTAGCTCTTTCAGTAGTTTAGTTGGAATAGGGTCCAGTATGCAGCTTGAAGGTTTAGAGGCCATAACTATTTTCATGAATGTGTCGAGATATATGATTAAAAAACCTGAGTGTCTCAATCGATCCTAGGTCCTGGCAGTTTGTGCAGACTCAGGACAGCTGCGCTTTGGAGAAATGCGCAGATTCAAAGAGGAGTCCGTAGTTTCCTTTCTAATGATCATGATCTTTTCGTCGAAGAAGTTCATGAAATCATCACTGCTGAAGTGAAAGGCATCCTCTCTTGGGGAATGTTGCTTTTTAGTTAGCTTTGCGACAGCATCAAATATACATTTTGGATTGTTCTTATTCTCCTCAATTAGGTTTGAAAAATAGGATGATCGAGTAGCAGTGAGGGCTCTTCTATATTGCTCTGTACTTTCTTTCCAAGCTAGTAGGAAGACTTCCAGTTAGGTGGAGCGTTATTTCCGTTCCAATTTTCTGGAGTCTTGCTTCAGGGCTCAGGTATTTTCTGTATACCAGGGAGCTAGTTTCTTGTGACCAATTATTTTTGTTTTTAGGGTTGCGACTGCATTTAGGGTATTATGCAAGGTTAAATTTAGATCCTCGGTTAGGTCGTTAACTGATTTTTGTACTCCGACGTCCTTGAGTAAGTGGAGGGAGTCTGGAAGGGCCTCTAGGAATCTTTGGGTTGTCCGAGAATTTATAGCACAGCTTTTAATGGTCCTTGTTTGGGGTCTGAGCAGATTATTTGTTGTGATTGCAAACTTAATAAGATGGTGGCCAGATAGTCCAGGGTTATGAGGAAAAACATTTAGATCCACAACATTTATTCCACAGTCCCCTTAGCAGAAAAACACCCCCAAAGCATAATATTTCCACCTCCATGTTTGACGGTGGGGATGGTGTTGTTGGGGTCATAGGCAGCATTCCTCCTCCAAACACGGCGAGTTGAGTTGATGCCAAAGAGCTCGATTTTGGTCTCATCTGACCACAACACTTTCACCCAGTTCTCCTCTGAATCATTCAGATGTTAATTGGCAAACTTCAGACGGCCCTGTATATTCAGACGGCGCTGCAGGATTTCAGTCCTTCACGGCGTAGTGTGTTACCAATTGTTTTCTTGGTGACTATGGTCCTAGCTGCCTTGAGATAATTGACAAGATCCTCCCGTGTAGTTCTGTACTGATTCCTCACCGCTCTCATGATCATTGCAACTTCATGAGGTGAGATCTTGCATGGAGCCACAGGCCGCGGGAGAACTTTTGTGTTTCTTCTAATTGCGAATAATCGCACCAACTGTTGTCACCGTCTCACCAAGCTGCTTGCCGATGGTCTTGTAGCCTATTCCAGCCTTGTGTAGGTCTACAATCTTGTCCCTGACATCCTTGGATAGCTGTTTGGTCTTGGCCATGGTGGAGAGTTTGGAATCTGATTGATTGATTGCTTCTGTGGACAGGTGTCTTTTATACAGTTAACAAACTGAGATTAGGAGCACTCCCTTTAAGAGTGTGCTCCTAATTTCAGCTTGTTACCTGTATGAAAGACACCTGGGAGCCAGAAATCTTTCTGATTGACAGGGGGTCAAATACTTATTTCCCTCATTAAAATGCAAATCAATTTATAACATTTTTGACATGCGTTTTTCTGGATTTTTTTGTTGTTGTTATTCTGTCTCTCACTGTTCAAATAAACCTACCATTGCAATTATAGACTGATCATTTCTTTGTCAGTGGGCAAACGTACAAAATCAGCAGGGGATCAAATACTTTTTTCCCTCACTGTATATACATACATACATACACACATACATAATCATATAAACACATACACACACACATACTGTCACGTTCGTTTAATGATGGGACAGACCAAGGCGCAGCGTGATATACGTACATGTTTATTAAAGTTAACAAACACACGAAAAAACACGAAACATGAAATCCTAAGGTACATACACAACCAACCTTAACCGGAACAAGATCCCACAACTAGACAGTGCCAATAGGCTGCCTAAGTATGGGCCCCAATCAGAGACAACGAGCGACAGCTGCCTCTGATTGGGAACCACACCGGCCAACATAGATCTATACATGCTAGATCCCACACACAGAAAAAGCACAACAAGGAATATACACACCCTGACTCAACATATAAGCGTCCCCTGAGTCAGGGCGTGACAGTACCCCCCCCAAAGGTGCGGACTCCGACCGCACAACATAAATATAACAGGGTAGGGGCTGGGCGTGACGACCTCTCACTCTCCGCCTCCCTGTTGCGCCCCTGGTCTGGTCTAGACCTCGGCGCGTTGCTTCCCCTCTCCTTCCTCCCACGATATGCCAGGCCCTGTCTGGACCCTGGAGTGGGAGACCCCGAACCTGGAGAGGGGCTGACGTCATGGTCTGGACTGGAGCCGCTGACCGGAGCTGGACTGGGCACCGGTTGAGCGGACTGCTCTGGCTCAGGAGTGGAGCCGCTGACCGGAGCTGGATCAGGCACCAGTGGAGCGGACTTCTCTGGCTCCGGAGTGGAGTAGCTTACCGGTGCCGGACCAGGCACCGGTGGAACAGGCACGGGACAAACGCACCACTGGTCTGGTGCGAGGAGCAGGCACGGCCGGACCGGACTAGGAACACGCACCACTGGCTTGGTGCGAGGAGCAGGAACAGGCCGGGCCGGACTGGCGACGCGCACTACTGGCTTGGTGCGAGGAGCAGGAATAGGCCGGGCCGGACTGGCCACGCGCACCACTGGCTTGGTGCGAGGAGCAGGAACAGGCCGAGCCGGACTGGCGACGCGCACCACTGGCTTGGTGCGAGGAGCAGGAATAGGCCGGGCCGGACTGGCGACGCGCACCACAGGCTTGGTGCGAGGAGCAGGAACAGGCCGGGCCGGGCTGGCGACGCGCACCACTGGCTTGGTGCGAGGAGCAGGAACAGGCCGGGCCGGACTGGCGACGCGCATCACTGACTTGGTGCGAGGAGCAGGAACAGGCCGGGCCGGACTGGCGACGCGCACCACAGGCTTGGTGCGAGGAGCAGGAACAGGCCGGGCCGGACTGGCGACGCGCACCACAGGCTTGGTGAAAGGGGCAGGAACGGGCCGGGCCGTACTGGGAAAACGCACCACTGGCTTGGTGCGGGGAGCAGGAACGGGGCGGACCGGACTGGCGACATGCACCACTTGCTTGGTGCGAGGATCAGGACTGGGTTCCTTTCCTACCAAACTTGCTAACTGCCTGGTACTCAGCACTCTATTGTCCCTCTAATCACTCTGACATCAATGCAAATGTGTTTGAAAATCTAATCAAACACTTAATTAGAGCCCATGACCTCATGTTGCGCAACATTTCTATAGGCTCTGCAATTGCGCGAGAAAACAGTGTGATGGCCTCTACTAAAAATCCCATCAGCTTTTTATAGGCTAGGCCTACTATATTTATTTCTCTACTTTCCTAATATTAAGCACATTGTTTATCTTTACAACAGTAGTATAGCCTACCTGGCTGGCAAGAAAATTAACCACGGGAAAAGCGTCCTCCATTCACTATTTAAGTGCATAGATTACATGTATTTTTTCCTGCTGCCCCTGTTTCGAGACAGGTGCATGACAATGTGAGAGCATAAATATGCAGGTGAACAGATAGACACAGGTAACACCAATAGGATGATGATTAGTCCCGACTGTGAGTGAGAAGGTGCCTAAGGTTGTCGGAGGATGACACCTAGTGGGTTGCTCCGGAACTGCAACCCCCTCCTGTAACACGCACAGAATAGAATAGGTCAAATTTTTTACTATGGGGGATAGTAGATTGACATAGGTTAGTGCTTTCGCTGTTCGTTAGGCCTATTCATCTTGTTGGCTGAGTAATGTGGACATTTCTTCCAATATCTTCAATATGCACCTCGGAATTGGATATGGATGTGCACAGTTACGTCCCCGATGTGTCTGTCTTCACTTGTAACCTGTGAGAAAGACCCGATCACGTCATGGGAGAAGGGCACAATGGCCACTGGCCGCAAAAGGCATGGATTTTAAGGGTGCATTACGGTTACAAAGGGGATGCCGCCATGAAATTCAAGGCATTATCAAGGCATTATCAAGTGCTTGTCAAATTGTAAATGAGAGACTGATGAAGTCTGTACAGCCTGCGTAAAAAACAAAGCAGAGCTCATGCCTTTCAAGCGACTTTTTTCAAATCATCATTATCATCATCATGCAACCTTACAATGTATTAAAAACAAAACATTTTTGTAGAACAACTGAAGTAACATGAATAACTCTAAATTAAGTATATAGGAGTAACTATTTACTTGTTAACCGCATGTGCGCACTCCTTCAAATCATTTGGAGAAAATATGTATATTTTATTCAGCTTTGTTCAATTGTATTCTTCGTACTATAAAATAATGCCACAGAATTCTAAGCTAATCTTGTCTGCTAAATGAACTAGTGTAGCCCACAGCCATTTAGCATAGCCAGATCAGGACCTAACATAAGGACAACTCAGAGTATCCTATTCTATTCTTCTGAAATAGACTACATTTTCTTAATGTCGTACTTTTTTAGACCTGTCTAAAATAAATAATGGATTAATTGTGAAGGTGTAGGCTATATTACATGGATTTATTAGACTTTTTAAAATGTAGATGTTCCAAAGGTCTGCATCAGTGGCTTGTAGGCTATGTGTTGAAGCCAGGAGATGCTAAATGTGTTTATGTTAATTAACGGTCAATTACTGTGAGATCGACAGTTATTTGCTTGACAATCACCGCCTGACGAAATTTCTGACCGCCACAGCCCTAGGTATGACCACTCTGAAGTTTGCCATGGTAGCCTCATTACAACCAGACAAAATTCAGATATGCACTGTATCTGTATCAGTTGGGAATGACAATGAAAGAAGAAAAGTGCACATTGTTATAGTAGCAGAACACTGCTTCTATCGTATTATGTAAAGTGTTGTTTATTCTACATGGACCTCTTACTACATTTGAAAGTTATTAAAACTCTTAGTGTAGAATATCTAGATAAAATCAGCAATTGCATTCTTTTCATTTTACTCTGTAGGCTACTGACCTATTCAAAGAGTCCTCCAGCATTTCACCATACATCTGCCTGTAGTTATTGAACTCAACCTGCATGAGGTTTGTTTGTTGTGATTGAGTGGGGGGAAACCGCTGCGGGCAAGGACCCAGTGTTGAAGGATCAGTTTTGTTTGTGTTAGGTATGGAGGAGTGAGGTTGAAGGGCAGAAAAGAGAGTAGTGTGTTTGAAGTGGAGGGATAACAGGGCTTAGCATGTCTCTCAAGGAGGCTAAAAAGAGATTTTGGCTAAAAAAGTTGAATATTTTCCCAATGAGTAGGGGAATTGGTTAAGGGAGGAGAATTGGAGGGAAAGAGGGGGAGGTTGAAAAGACTGAGGGAGGCAGAGGATGGGTTTGAATCTTTTGAAGGGAGAGGGTATGTCGAGGAAGATTGGTATCAAGTTCAATCAGAGTGAGCAGAACGCAAGTTTGAGTTCTGGAGGTGAAATGGAAGGGGTAGATGGTGTTGTGAGGAGCTCGGAGCCCGAGCCTTGCATTGATGGACATGCTTATGATAAAGATATGTTTGGTCCAGTGCGAGTGAGATTTTTGAAGAGGGTGGAACCAGGCCTTTTGGCTGATCCATGGGTGGTTTCAGGTTGGGTGGAAAAGATGGTGGGTGCTGTTGAGTCGGTGGAGGTAACCCAAAGTTTACTTTTGATGTTTGTTTGTGTTTCTTCAGAGGGAGTAGACTCTCTGTGAAAAACAACTTGTTAGGCCTACTGCTGCTAGGTAGCTCTCTCTCTGCTCTCTCCCTCCCCTCTGTCTGTTTTGATTGCAGGAGTGAAGTCTGGTGTGCGGGAGTCAGGGTTCCAGCTGCAGCTCATTCACCATAATCACCTCAGCCTTAAAGACCCGGTCAAACTTGCCACTCATCGTCAGATCATAGTCAAGACGACCATGTTAGTCTCGCTGTTGACTCAACCTGCTTGTTTTCGCTCTTTGTGTTTTTGGCCTGTTCTATTTACTTTTCTCCTGTGCCACAGATTATTGGAACCTGACTCCTGCCTCCGCTTCAATCCTGCCACCACCACCCTGCTTTTCACTACCGGAGCTCCCTTTTGGACTCACCACGGACACTAGGACGTTACGGTACCACTCCTGCTCAGAACCTGGATCTGTTACCCTCCCTGTAAACCTGGACTTGCTCTTCCCCTATTTTTGGAAACCTGGACAATTGCACGTTGTAAATAAACCTGTTAAACCTTCTCTGGCTCGGTGTAGTTGTCTGCATTTGGGTTCATATCTAGTTAAATCGTGACAGTATGATCTGACCAACATGAACCCAGCAGACAGTAGCTCGGATACCACCCCAGAGTGCACTCAGATTCGGACTGCCATAGCCAATCAGGGCATTTTATTCAACATGATACTTTGTTTAAGACTATTTCTGAGAACAGTCAGGTGCTGCTTAATCAGGTTCAATTACTCACCAATCAAGTGTCTGCCCTTACTACTCAAGTTAATAATGCACCCCTCGTGCATGGCATACAAACTGCTCCTTCTCCTGCTCCGCCTGTTTTTCCTGCCCCTCCAGCCCTGATCAGAGAGTCTTTTGTTCCTGCTCCAGAGCGCTATGACGGGAACATGGGAACCTGTGGTGATTTTTTGACTCAATGCTTGTTGGTGTTTGAACAACAGCCCTTCACCTACGCCTCCGAAAGAGCCCGTATTGCCTACCTCATCAACTCTACTAGCGGTTCCGCTCGTTCCTGGGGATCCGCGGTCTGGGAGAGCCAGTCGGACATTTGCAACGCTTACGTTGCCTTCACCACTGAGATGAGGAAGGTTTTCGACCACCCCGTACGGGGCAAGGATGCTGCTAAACGTTTGTTTTCTCTTCGGCAGGGGTCTCGCAGTGTGGCGGAGATGGCAGTGGAGTTTCGAACTTTAGCGGCAGTGAGTGGTTGGAATGACGAGGCATTACAAGGAGTGTTCATTAATGCTTTGGCTGAGACCTTGAAGGATGAATTGGTGTCATATGATGAATCACCTACACTGGATAATCTTATTTCACTCACCATCAGGTTGGATAATCGGATTCGGGAGCGCCGCCGGGAGAGGAGTGGTAGTTCCAAGCAACCTGTCTGTCGTCAACCAACTCCTCCCCGCCTCTTCCCTAAGGAGAGGGCCGAGTCTTCCCGAGTTGATACTAGGAGCACTGAACCCGAAGCCATGGAGGTGGGTTGTGCACGGTTGTCCTCAGAGGAGCGTGCACGTCGTATTCAGGCTCGGGCCTGCCTGTATTGTGGAGAGGCTGGTCATTTCGTTTCTTCCTGCCCAGTTCGTCCGGGAAAAGGGCCGGCTCATCATTAATGGGAGAAGTTTTGGTGAGCCGAGCAGCGGATTCTTCCTCTTCTCCCCGCATTCTGCTCCAGGCATCCCTCCAGTGGCAGTCCCAGAATTTCCCTGTTAGTGCGCTGGTTGACTCTGGTGCCGATGAAAGCTTTTTGGATCGAGAGTTGGCTCAACAAATGGAGTTAGAGACTGTACCTATGGACCGTCCGCTGCAGGCTAAGGGTCTAAATGGACAATTGTTGACCCGCATTACTCATTAGACTGTGCCTGTTTGTCTCAGTGTCGGGTAATCATCAGGAGAACATTCAGTTTCACATAATTGACTGCCCACAGACCCCCCCTGGTCCTTGGTATCCCCTGGCTCATACGACACAATCCACACATTGATGGGTGACAGGTAAAATTGTTTCATGGAGCACATTTTGTCATGTGAATTGTTTGTGTTCTGTTCAGACCCCTGTCAGCACTGTGCCTCAACCTCCACTGGAGTCCATGGATCTCTCTGCTGTCCCTGACGTGTATCATGACCTGGCATCCGTTTTCTGCAAACACAGAGCTACTTCTCTCCCTCCTCACCGGCCTTACGACTGCGCCATTGACCTCCAGCCAGGAGCCCCTCTCCCTAGCAGTCGCCTGTACAATCTCTGCCGCCCGGAGACGGAGGCTATGGAGAACTACATTCGGGACTCCTTGGCGGCAGGTATTATTCGTCCTTCCTCGTCACCTGTAGGAGCGGGATTCTTTTTTGTTGGAAAGAAGGATAAGACCCTCAGACCCTGTATTGATTTCCGTGGACTTAACAACATCACCATTAAGAACAATTATTCTCTGCCTTTAATTAATTCTGCTTTTCCCCTCCTGCATGGTGCAACTATCTTTACCAAACTGGATCTACGAAATGCGTATCACCTGGTGCGCATTCGTAAAGGTGATGAATGGAAGACTGCCTTCAACACACCCTTGGGACATTTTGAGTATCTGGTTATGCCTTTTGGGTTGTCTAATGCCCCTGCTGTTTTTCAGGCACTAGTGAACGATGTCCTTCGGGACATGTTGAATCGTTTTGTTTTTGTCTATCTGGATGATATCCTGATTTTCTCAGAGTCCTCCCAGGAACATGAACTGCATGTGCGCCAGGTGTTGCAAAGGTTGTTGGAGAACAAGCTATTTGTGAAGATGGAGAAATGTGAATTTCATGTGTCTGAGACCTCTTTTTTGGGTTACATAATAGCTCAGGGGGAGTTGCGGATGGACCCAGCTAAGATCTCTGCTGTCACGGACTGGCCAGCCCCCTCCACCCGCAAACAGCTTCAACGATTCCTGGGGTTTGCGAACTTCTACAGGAGGTTCATCAAGGACTACAGCAGCATTGCGGCGCCACTCACCGCTCTCACCTCCATATCACTACCGTTCGCTTGGAATGAAGGGGCCAAATCAGCGTTCGAAGAACTGAAACATCGCTTCGCCTCGGCTCCCATTCTGATGCAGCCGGACTCCGACCACCAGTTTGTCGTGGAGGTGGATGCATCCGACACTGGGGTAGGTGCAGTGTTGTCACAACGTTCTCCTGAAGATAACAAACTGCATCCCTGTGCTTTTCTTTCTCGGAAACTTTCTCAGGCAGAGAGGAATTATGATGTTGGCAATCGTGAACTGCTCGCCGTTAAGCTGGCTCTCGAGGAGTGGCGGCATTGGTTGGAGGGGGCGGAACAACCCTTCATTGTTTGGACGGATCATAAAAATCTGGCATACATCCAGTCAGCGAAGCAGCTCAATCCCCGTCAAGCCAGGTGGGCACTATTTTTTGGTAGATTCAATTTTTCTCTGTCTTACCATCCTGGGTCACGCAACGTCAAGCCTGACGCCCTGTCTCGTGTTCATTCTGCTGTTGATACTGGTAGTAACCCTGAACCCATCTTGCCTCCTACCTGCAGTATTGCGGCCATTACATGTGACATCGAAGGGATTGTTAGACAGGCTCAACATCATCAAGCTGACCCTGGGAGCGGTCCTCCTAACCGGTTGTTTGTCCCTGAGTCTGTTCGCTCCCAGGTACTTCAGTAGGCTCACTCGTCTCCCCTTACCTGTCACCCTGGAGTTACTCGGACCCTGGACTTTGTGCGACGGAAGTTCTGGTGGCCCAGGATTGAGGCGGACACTCGGCCTTCATTGCTGCTTGTACGGTATGTGCACGAAGTAAGAACTCCACCCAGGCCAGCGCTGGTCATCTACGACCTCTGCCAATACCCAGCCGGCCCTGATCCCACATTGCATTGGATTTTGTCACTGGACTTCCCCCCTCGTCTGGAAAGACTGTCATTCTTACGGTGATTGATCGTTTTTCTAAGTTTGCTAATTTTTTGGCCCTACCTAAACTGCCCACTGCCAGAGAGACGGCTGATATTTTGGTTGAACATGTGTTCCGCTCTCATGGTCTACCCACTGATATTGTCTCTGACAGGGGTCCCCAGATTAGGTATGGATAGCTTTCTGTAAAGCTTTGGGCATCACATCCAGCCTGTCCTCTGGATGTCACCCCCAGACCAACGGGCAAGCCGAGAGAGCGAACCAGGAGATGGAGACCGCTCTCCGCTGTGTCACAGGGTCTAACCCTGGGTCATGGAGCTCCATGCTCCCCTGGGTGGAATATGCTCATAACACCTTGACTAACGCTTCCTCTGGTTTGTCTCCCTTTCTGTGTGCTCTGGGTTATCAACCTCCCCTGTTCCCTTCTCAAGAGAGAGAACTGGCGGTACCCTCGGTGCAGTCCCACATGCGCCGCTGCTTCAAGGTCTGGAGGAAGGCCATGGTAGCTCTGTCCCGAGCTTCGTCGTACATGCAGAGGCAAGCCAACCGTCACCGGTCCCAGGCTCCCGGTTACTCTCCTGGTCAAGAGGTATGGCTTAAGTCACGTGATCTTCCATTGAAAGTGGAGTCTAAGAAGATGGCGCTGCGTTTTATAGGACCGTTCAAGATACTGTCTATTGTTAACCCCTGCGCGGTTAAACTACAGCTTCCTGCCTCCCTACGGGTTCATTCCACTTTTCATGTTTCCCAGATCAAGCCTGTGTCGGTTAGCCCTCTGTGCCCGCCCTCTCGTCCCCCTCCTCCGCCCAGGATCGTGGGTGGGGGTCCTGTCTACACTGTCTGGCGACTTCTGGATGTTCGCCGCCGGGGTCGTGGTTTCCAGTACCTGGTGGATTGGGAGGGTTATGGTACTGAGGAACGTTCCTGGGTTCCCAGGAGCTTCATTGTGGATCCTGCTCTGGTCCGGGATTTTCATACGTTACATCCGGATAAACCCTGTCGGCCGCCGGGTGGCGTCCGTAGAGGGGGGGGTACTGTTAGGCCTACTGCTGCTAGGTAGCTCTCTCTCTGCTCTCTCCCTCCCCTCTGTCTGTTTTGATTGCAGGAGTGAAGTCTGGTGTGCGGGAGTCAGGGTTCCAGCTGCAGCTCATTCACCATAATCACCTCAGCCTTAAAGACCCGGTCAAACTTGCCACTCATCGTCAGATCATAGTCAAGACGACCATGTTAGTCTCGCTGTTGACTCAACCTGCTTGTTTTCGCTCTTTGTGTTTTTGGCCTGTTCTATTTACTTTTCTCCTGTGCCACAGATTATTGCAACCTGACTCCTGCCTCCGCTTCACTCCTGCCACCACCACCCTGCTTTTCACTACCGGACCTCCCTTTTGGACTCACCACGGACACTAGGACGTTACGGTACCACTCCTGCTCAGAACCTGGATCTGTTACCCTCCCTGTAAACCTGGACTTGCTCTTCCCCTATTTTTGGAAACCTGGACAATTGCACGTTGTAAATAAACCTGTTAAACCTTCTCTGGCTCGGTGTAGTTGTCTGCATTTGGGTTCATATCTAGTTAAATCGTGACACAACTTAAGTCAAGATCTGTTTCTTGCTTTGCTCTTATGAACAGGGCACCATTGAAAGGAGTGATTTCTGGAATAGTGTGGAGGTGGAGCAATTGAAGTTGAAGATTCCTGGGGTTTGTGATGTCCGCCGTTTTGTGCGAGAGTGGTGAGACAGAGGAGTCAGTGTCAGTCCTTATGTGTTTTGAGTAAGAATCTTTACCCGACAAGGTCATGTTAGGATATATAAGTAATTCTGTTATCCTGAGCGTTTGTGGTGAATCCACTGTGCTGTTTCAGGTGAAAACTGTATGGTTTAAGTGTGTAGGAGGGAGATTCCAAGATGTGGGAAGTGTGCAGGAGGGCATGGGATAGAGGATTGTGTAGTTTCGTGGATAAAGTTGTGTGTGTCAACTGTAGGGGTTGCTGGGGATCGGGAGTGTCCGACGTGAGAGAGGCAGAGTAGTGCAGAAGGTATTTATTATGGATCCCCATTAGTTAATGCCAAGGCAGCAGATACTCTTCCTTGGGTCCAGCAAAATTAAGGCAGTTTATACAATTGTAAAAACATTACAATACATTCACAACATATTTCACAACACATTAAGTGTGTGCCCTCAGGCCACTACTGTACTACCACATATCTCTAACACAAAATTAATGTGTACGTGTGTGTATGGTGCGTATGTTATCATGTGTGTGTATGCATGTGTTTGTGTCTCTTCACAGTCCCCGCTGTTCCATAAGGTTTATTTTTACCTTTTTTTATATCTGATTCTACTGCTTGCATCAGTTACTTGATGTGGAAGAGTTCCATGTGATCATGGCTCTATGTAGTACTGTGCGCCTCCCATTGTCTGTTCTGGTCTTGGGGACTGTGAAGAGACCTCTGGTGGCATGTGTTGTGGGGAATGCATGGGTGTCCGAGCTGTGTGCCAGTAGTTCAAACAGCTCAGTGCATTCAACATGTCAATACCTCTCACAAATCAAGTAGTGATGAAGTCAATCTCTCCTCCACTTTGAGCCAGGAGAGATTGACATGCATATTATTAATGTTAGCTCCCTGTGTACATCTAAGGGCCAGCCGTGCTGCCCTGTTCTGAGACAATTGCAATTTTCCTAAGTCCCTCTTTGTGGCACCTGACCACACGACTGTAAATGTCGTCCAGGTGCGACAAAACTAGATCCTGTAGGACCTGCCTTGTTGATAGTGCTGTTAAGAAAGCAGAACAGGGCTTTATTATGGACATACTTCTCCCCATTTCAGCTACTGTTGTATCAATATGTTTTGACCATGACAGTTTACAATCCAGGGTTACTCCAAGCAGTTTAGTCACCTCAACTTGCTCAATTTCCTAACAATAACAATTCATAACAATATTTAGTTGAGGTTCAGGGTTTAGTGAATGATTTGTCCCAAATGTAATGCTATTGGTTTTATTCCTTGCCACCCATTCTGAAACTAACTGCAGCTCTTTGTTAGGTGATGCAGTCACTGTAGTAGCTGAAGTGTATAGTGTTGAGTCATTCGCATACATAGACACAATGGCTTTACTCAAAGCCAGTGGCATGTTGTTAGTAAATATTTTAAAAAGTAAGGGGCCTAGACAGCTGCCCTGGGGAATTATTGATTCTTCCTGGATTATGTTGGAGTGGCTTCCATTAAAGAACACCCTCTGTGTTCTGTTAGACAGGTAACTCTACATCCACAATAAAGCCATAACACATACCTTTTTCCAGCAGCAGACTATGATTGATAATGCCAAAAGCCGCCCTGAAGTCTAACAAGGTGTTGTATGTTGAGGCAGTGAAGAAAGTAGATGAGGATGGGTCAAGGGTGAGGGATTCTGAGAGGATCCATGTGAATAAGAGAGCTTTGCCAGCACAGAAACGTAAGCCAATTGGTGAAATATGCTTCAGTAAGGTTGGCTTCTTAGCGTTCATAGCAATGGTTATCAACTGTACCACAGAAATGGAATGTAAGTCACAGAAAATGGTTATTGTGGTGGCAGCTGCAGAGAAGTACTTGGGGGCACAAGATTTTACATCAGAATAGTTACAACGTGTGTTGAGAGGTAGTGTCCTGTCCTCTCAGGCCATTGGCCCGGGGTATGATCCGATAGAGTTAAAGTAGTGGAATAAGGTGATGGGTTTTAATGAGTAAAGGGTTAGTTGGTAGGATAATTAAAATATATGTATATATATATTTATTTATTTTTTCCCGTTCCCTGCTTCCATTTTGTATCACAAAGTGTAATGGATCTATACTATATTTCAGTTTGGGGTGATAATGCAACGTATTAGATGCCAACCGCCGTTAAACCTCACAGAAGATGAAGACGAAGAAGCTGTGGGCAAGGTTGACAGATGGTTGTGTCTTGGTGGTGGCAAGGACACACCCAAGAAACATCCACATCAAACCACACCCCCAAGCCAATTTATGTTTGGCTTCTGTCATGGCCACCAGCATTTCTTGAGGAGTAAGCCAAAAAACGAGGCCAAATCAACAGGTGCAGTTACTCTTTAACCAGCTCATGTTTAAAACAAATACAACATGTAAAAACACCACTGGAGAAATAACTCATCAGTATAACTATGCCTCTGAGGAGAATGGTGCTGTTTGCATAGCAGCCATTTTACAGGCTACCGACCAATTCTGGTATTTTGTATTTTTTTGTGCACTGATCTTCACTTTTTTTGTACATAATGTTTCCACCATCGTTTCCTATGACCGATACATCAGAACAGCAATCATTAACCTTGATTTGGATGAAGATTTATACTTCAATTAGTCAGAGGTGCAGGACATACCGCTCACTCCGGACCAGGCCCATAGTCCCCTAGACACGGTAAAGAAAAAGGCAGCGTAAGAGAGGCCGGCGTGCAGGCACCTTGAAACTGCGTCGGTGAGTACATAAACCGCCTCTATCCTCCGTTCTATTGGCAAACGTACAATCACTCGAGAACAAACTGGACGAGCTCCGTTCAAGACTATCCTATCAACAGGACCTGAAGAACTGTAATATCCTATGTTTCACGGAGTCGTGGCTGAACAATGACATGGATAATAGCTGGTTTTTCTATGCATCGGCAAGACAGGATGGGAGGAGGTGTGTGTGTCTCTTTGTTAACCACCTAGTTGAGGAACACCGAAACGTACAATTGATTTGTCAGAGGACAAACCATCCAAAGAGACAAACTGATACCTTTCCGACAGATAAGATCTAAACCAGGCAAGAACTTGTCTGTGTAGATCAATTAAGGTTTCCAATCTCTCCAAAAGAATGTGGTGATCAATGGTGTCAAAAGCAGCACTAAGGTCTTGGAGCACGAGGACAGATGCAGAGCCTTGGTCTGATGCCATTAAAAGGTAATTTACCACCTTCACGAGTGTAGTCTCAGTGCTATGATTGAGTCTAAAACTAGACTGAAGCGTTTTGTATAAATGTTTTGTCTTCAGGAAGACAGTGAGTTGCTGCACAACAGCTATTTCTAAAATGTTTGAAGGAATGGGAGATTCTATATAGGCTGATCGTTTTTTACATTTTCTGGGTCAATGTTTGGCTTTTTCAAGAGAGGCTTTATTACTGCCACCTTTAGTGAGTTTGGCACACATCCAGTGGATAGGGAGCCATTTATTATGTTCAAGCACAGAAAGTAGCTCTTTCAGTAGTTTAGTTGGAATAGGGTCCAGTATGCAGCTTGAAGGTTTAGAGGCCATAACTATTTTCATGAACGTGTCGAGATGTATGATTAAAAAACCTGAGTGTCTCCATTGATCCTAGGTCCTGGCAGTTCTGTGCAGTCTCAGGACAGCTGAGCTTTGGAGAAATGCGCAGATTCAAAGAGGAGTCCATAATTTCCTTTCTAATGATCATGATCTTTTCGTCGAAGAAGTTCAGGAATTCATCACTGCTGAAGTGAAAGGCATCCTCTCTTGGGGAATGTTGCTTTTTAGTTAGCTTTGTGACAGCATCAAATATACATTTTGGATTGTTCTTATTCTCCTCAATTAGGTTGGAAAAATAGGATGATCGAGTAGCAGTGAGGGCTCTTCGATATTGCTCTGTACTTTCTTTCCAAGCTAGTAGGAAGACTTCCAGTTAGGTGGAGCGCTATTTCCGTTCCAATTTTCTGGAATCTTGCTTCAGGGCTCAGGTATTTTCTGTATACCAGGGAGCTAGTTTCTTGTGACCAATTATTTTTGTTTTTAGGGTTTCGACTGCATTTAGGGTATTATGCAAGGTTAAATTTAGATCCTCAGTTAACTGATTTTTGTACTCCGACGTCCTTGAGTAAGTGGAGGGAGTCTGGAAGGGCCTCTAGGAATCTTTGGGTTGTCCGAGAATTTATAGCACAGCTTTTAATGGTCCTTGTTTGGGGTCTGAGCAGATTATTTGTTGTGATTGCAAACTTAATAAGATGGTGGCCAGATAGTCTAGGGTTATGAGGAAAAACATTTAGATCCACAATATTTATTCCACAGTCCCATTAGCAGAAAAACACCCCCAAAGCATAATATTTCCACCTCCATGTTTGACGGTGGGGATGGTGTTGTTGGGGTCATAGGCAGCATTCCTCCTCCAAACACGGCGAGTTGAGTTGATGCCAAAGAGCTCGATTTTGGTCTCATCTGACCACAACACTTTCACCCAGTTCTCCTCTGAATCATTCAGATGTTAATTGGCAAACTTCAGACGGCCCTGTATATTCAGACGGCGCTGCAAGATTTCAGTCCTTCACGGCGTAGTGTGTTACCAATTGTTTTCTTGGTGACTATGGTCCTAGCTGCCTTGAGATAATTGACAAGATCCTCCCGTGTAGTTCTGTACTGATTCCTCACCGCTCTCATGATCATTGCAACTTCATGAGGTGAGATCTTGCATGGAGCCCCAGGCCGAGGGAGAACTTTTGTGTTTCTTCCATTTGCGAATAATCGCACCAACTGTTGTCACCGTCTCACTAAGCTGCTTGGCGATGGTCTTGTAGCCTATTCCAGCCTTGTGTAGGTCTACAATCTTATCCCTGACATCCTTGGATAGCTGTTTGGTCTTGGCCATGGTGGAGAGTTTGGAATCTGATTGATTGCTTCTGTGGACAGGTGTCTTTTATACAGTTAACAAACTGAGATTAGGAGCACTCCCTTTAAGAGTGTGCTCCTAATTTCAGCTTGTTACCTGTATGAAAGACACCTGGGAGCCAGAAATCTTTCTGATTGACAGGGGGTCAAATACTTATTTCCCTCATTAAAATGCAAATCAATTTATAACATTTTTGACATGCGTTTTTCTGGATATTTGTTGTTGTTATTCTGTCTCTCACTGTTCAAATAAACCTACCATTACAATTATAGACTGATCATTTCTTTGTCAGTGGGAAAACGTACAAAATCAGCAGGGGATCAAATACTTTTTTTCCCTCACTGTATATACATGCATACACACAAACATAATAATATAAACACATACACACACACATACTGTCACGTTCGTTTAATGATGGGACAGACCAAGGCGCAGCATGATATACGTACATGTTTATTAAACTTAACAAACACACGAAAAAACAACAAAGGAAACGAAACGTGAAGTCCTAAGGTAGATACACAACCAACCTTAACCGGAACAAGATCCCACAACTAGACAGTGCCAATAGGCTGCCTAAGTATTGCTCCCAAACGAGCGACAGCTGCCTCTGATTGGGAACCACACCGGCCAACATAGATCTATACATGCTAGATCCCACACACAGAAAAAGCACAACAAGGAATATACACACCCTGACTCAACATATAAGCGTCCCCTGAGTCAGGGCGTGACAGTACCCCCCCCCCCAAAGGTGCGGACTCCGACCGCACAACATAAACATAACAGGGTAGGGGCTGGGCGTGACGACCTCTCACTCTCCGCCTCCCTGTTGCACCCCTGGTCTGGTCTAGACCTCGGCGCGTTGCTTCCCCTCTCCTTCCTCCCACGATACGCCAGGCCCTGTCTGGACCCTGGAGTGGGAGACCCCAAACCTGGAGAGGGGCTGACGTCATGGTCTGGACTGGAGCCGCTGACCGGAGCTGGACTGGGCACCGGTTGAGCAGACTGCTCTGGCTCAGGAGTGGAGCCGCTGACCGGAGCTGGATCAGGCACCAGTGGAGCGGACTTCTCTGGCTCCGGAGTGGAGTAGCTGATCGGTGCCGGACCAGGCACCGGTGGAACAGGCACGGGCCGTGCCGGACTGGACAAACTCACCACTGGTCTGGTGCGAGGAGCCGGCACGGCCGGACCGGACTAGGAACACGCACCACTGGCTTGGTGCGAGGAGCAGGAATAGGCCGGGCCGGACTGGCGATGCGCACCACTGGCTTGGTGCGAGGAGCAGGAACAGGCCGGGCCGGACTGGCGACGCGCACCACTGGCTTGGTGCGAGGAGCAGGAATAGGCCGGGCCGGACTGGCGATGCGCACCATTGGCTTGGTGCGAGGAGCAGGAACAGGCCGAGCCGGACTAGCGACGCGCACCACTGGCTTGGTGCGAGGAGCAGGAATAGGCCGGGCCGGACTGGCAACACACACCACTGGCTTGGTGCGAGGAGCAGGAACAGGCCGGGCCGGATTGGCGACGCGCACCACTGGCTTGGTGCGAGGAGCAGGAACAGGCCGGGCCAGACTGGCGATGCGCACCACAGGCTTGGTGCGAGGAGCAGGAACAGGCCGGACCGGACTGGCGACGCGCACCACAGGCTTGGTGAGAGAGGCAGGAACGGGCCGGGCCGTACTGGGAACACGCACCACTGGCTTGGTGCGGGGAGCAGGGATGGGCCGGACCGGACTGGCGACACGCACCACTTGCATGGTGCAAGGATCAGGACTGGGTTCCTTTATTAACCCCGCACCTTCTGCTGCCTAACCAGCTCCTCTCGCCGTGCCTCTACTCTTTCCTTCTCCCTTTTAGCTTCCTGTAGCGCCTCCCTCTGACCGAATAACTCCTGCTCCCTCTGAACCAATAGCCCCCGTAACATGGTAGCCTCATCTCCTAACCTGCAGATCCGCCCTTTAATGGCCTCCTGCTGCCTCGTTGTCCACACCGTGTGCCCCCCCACCCAGCCACGACCTATCTTCAATGCTCTTACTGAGGGAAGGAGGTTGTTGGCCAAGATCTCGCAATACATGGCCCCATCCATCCTCCGCTCAATATGGTGCAGTCGTCCTGTCCCCTTTGCAGAAAAGCATCCCCAAAGAATGATGTTTCCACCTCCATGCTTCACGGTTGGGATGGTGTTCTTGGGGTTGTACTCATCCTTCATCTTCCTCCAAACATGGCGAGTGGAGTTTAGACCAAAAGCTATATTTTTGTCTCATCAGACCACATGACCTTCTCCCATTCCTCCTTGGATCATCCAGATGGTCATTGGCAAACTTCAGACGGGCCTGGACATGTGCTGGCTTGAGCAGGGGGACCTTGCGTGCGCTGCAGGATTTTAATCCATGACGGCGTAGTGTGTTACTAATGGTTTTCTTTGAGACTGTGGTCCCAGCTCTCTTTAGGTCATTGACCAGGTCCTGCCGTGTAGTTCTGGGCTGATCCCTCACCTTCCTCAGGATCATTGATGCCCCACGAGGTGGGATCTTGCATGGAGCCCCAGACCGAGGGTGATTGACCGTCATCTTGAACTTCTTCCATTTTCTAATAATTGCGCCAACAGTTGTTGCCTTCTCACCAAGCTGCTTGCCTATTGTCCTGTAGCCCATCCCAGCCTTGTGCAGGTCTACAATTTTATCCCTAATGTCCTTACACAGCTCTCTGGTCTTGGCCATTGTGGAGAGGTTGGAGTCTGTTTGATTGAGTGTGTGGACAGGTGTCTTTTATACATTTAACGAGTTCAAACAGATGCAGTTAATACAGGTAATGAATGGAGAACAGGAGGGCTTCTTAAAGAAAAACTAACAGGTTTGTGAGAGCCGGAATTCTTACTGGTTGGTAGGTGATCAAATACTTATGTCATGCAATAAAATGCAAATGAATTACTTAAAAATCATACAATGTGATTTTCAGGATTTTTGTTTTAGATTCCGTCTCTCACAGTTGAAGTGTACCTATGATAAAAATTACAGACCTCTAGATGCTTTGTAAGTAGGAAAACCTGCAAAATCGGCAGTGTATCAAATACTTGTTCTCCCCACTGTATATACATATATATATATATATATACATGTACATACATACACATACATATACACATAATCCTGGCACATTTTTGCAAAAAAGGTCAAATGTGAAAGTAGCTGATGTTTTTCTCAGTAAATTGCAGTCAATGGGAAAAGATGAGTGTCACAGGAATGACATTTATTTAAATACATTGCATTCAATGGGAAAATACGTGTCACAGGGTTGATGCTTACATATGTCAATACATTGCATTCAATGACGGAAGAATAACATCACAATATGGACACAATGAGAAATGCATCATAGACCTGACAGTCTCGCCCTCCCTCCCTCCCTCTCTCTCTCTCTCTCTCTCTCTCTCTCTCTCTCTCTCTCTCTCTCTCTCTCTCTCTCTCTCTCTCTCTCTCTCTCTCTCTCTCTCTCTCTCTCTCTCTCTCTCTCTCTCTCTCTCTCTCTCTCTCTCTCTCTCTCTCTCTCTCTCTCTCTCTCTCTCTCTCTCTCTCTCTCTCTCTCTCTCTCTCTCTCTCTCTCTCTCTCTCTCTCTCTCTCTCTCTCTCTCTCTCTCTCTCTCTCTCTCTCTCTCTCTCAATGCAATTCAAGGGGCTTTATTTGCATGAGAAACATATGTTTACATTGCCAAAGCAAGTGAAATGGATAAAAAAAGTGAAATAAACAAGACATGTGAACAGTACATATTACACTCACACAAGTTCCAAAGGAATAGAGACATTTCAAATGTCATATTATGTCAATGTACAGTGTTGTAGCAATGTGTACAAAAGGGAAAATAAATAAATATGGGTTGTATTTACAATGGTGTTTGTTCTTCACCAGTTTCCCCTTTCTTGTGGCAACAGGTCACAAATCTTGGTGCTGTGATTGCACACTGTGGTATTTCACAGTCAATGGGATTTTATCAAAATTGGATTTTTTTTCGAATTCTTTGTGGGTCTGTGCAATCTGAGGGAAATATATGTCTCTAATATTGTCATACATTTGGCAGGAGGTTAGGAAGTGCAGCTCAGTTTCCACCTCATTTTGTGGGCAGCGTGCACATAGCCTGTCTTCTCTTGAGAGCCAGGTCTGTCTACGGTGACCTTTTTCAATAGCAAGGCTATGCTCACTGAGTCTGTACAGAGTCAAAGCTTTCCTTAATGTTGAGTCAGTCACAGTGGTCAGGTATTCTGCCACTCTGTACTCTCTGTTTAGGGCCAAATTGCATTCTAGTTTGCTCTGATTGTTTGTTCATTCCTTCCAATGTGTCAAGTAATTATCTTTTTGATTTCTCATGATTTGGTTGGGTCTAGATGTGTTGCTGTCCTGGGGCTCTGTAGGGTCTGTTTGTGTTTGTGAACAGAGCCCCTGGACCACCTTGCATAGGGGACTCTTCTCCAAGTTAATCTCTCTGTAGGTAATAGCTTTGTTGTGGAAGGTTTAGGAATCGCTTCCTTTTAGGTGGTTGTAGAATTTAACGTCTCTTATCAAGATTTTGATAATTATGCTCTGCTTGCATTATTTGTTTTTTTGACGTTGTACATAGAGGTTATTTTTGCAGAAATCTGTATGCAGAGTCTTAATTTGGTGTTTGTCTCATTTTGTGAATTCTTGGTTGGTGAGCGGACCCCAGACCTCACAGCCATAAAGGGCAATGGGTTCTATAACTGATTCAAGTATTTTTAGCCTCATCCTAACTGGTATGTAAAATGTTATGTTCCTTTTGATGGCGTAGAAGGCCCTTCTCACCTTGTCTCTCAGATCGTTCATAGTTTTGTGGAAGTTACCTGTGGCGCTGATGTTTAGGCCGAGGTATGTATAATTTTTTGTGTGCTCTAGGGCAACGGTGTCTAGATGGAATTTGTATTTGTGGTCCTGGCAACTGGACCTTTTTTTTTTATCTTACTGAGATTTACTCACAGGGCCCATGTCTGACAGAATCTGTGCAGAAGATCTAGGTGCTGATGTAGTCCCTCCTTGGTTGGGAACAGAAGCACCAGATCATCAGCAAACAGTAGACATTTGACTTCAGATTCTAGTAGGGTGAGGTTGGGTGCTGCAGACTGTTCTAGTGCCCTCGCCAAATTGTTGATATATATGTTGAAGAGGGTGGGCTTAAGTTGCATCCCTGTCTCACCCCACGGCCCTTTGGAAAGTAATGTGTGTGTTTTTTGCCAATTGTAAGTGCACACTTGTTGTTTGTGTACATGGATTTAATAATGTCATATGTTTTCCCCAACACCACTATGTCACAATCGTCATACATAGAGGAGGACCAAGGCGCAGCGTGTTGAGCGAACATACTTTAATTAGTTAAAGTGCACACACGATACAAAACAATAAACGATATGTAACGTCCTAGGTAACAATGACCAACTGGAACAAAAACCCACAAACACCAAGGGAAAACAGACAGTATAAATATGGCTCCCAATCAGAGACAACCAGCCACAGCTGACACTCGTTGCCTCTGATTTGGAGTCACTCAGGCCAACAAAGAAACAGAAGAACTAGAACCCCCAACATAGAAATATCACACAAAGAATGAACACACCCTGGCTCAACATATAGAGTCCCAGAGCCAGGGTGTGACACACTATCCACCAATTTGTATAGAATCCCCTCATGCCAAATTGAGTGAAAAGCTTTTGTGAAGTTAACAAAGCATGAGAATACTTTGCGGTTGTTTTGTTTTATTTGGTTGTCAATTAGGGTGTGCAGGGTGAATACGTGGTCTGTTGTACGGTAATTTGGTAAAAAGCCAATTTGACATTTGCTCAGCACATTGTTTTCACTGAGGAAATGTACAAGTCTGCTGTTAATGATAATGCATAGGATTTACCCAAGGTTGCTGTTGAAATCAGAAGTTTACATACACTTAGGTTGGAGTCATTAAAACTCATTTTTCAACCACTCCACACATTTCTTGTTAACAAACTATAGTTTTGGCAAGTCGGTTAGGACATCTACTTTGTGCATGACACAAGTAATATTTCCAACAATTATTTACAGACAGATTATTTCACTTATAATTAACTGTATCACAATTCCAGTGCGTTAGAGGTTTACATATACTAAGTTGACAGTGCCTTTAAACAGCTTGGAAAATTCCAGAAAATTATGTCATGGCTTTAGAAGCTTCTGATAGGCTAATTGACATCATTTGAGTCAATTGGAGGTGTACCTGTGGATGTATTTCAAGGCCTATCTTCAAACTCAGTCCCTCTTTGCTTGACATCATGGGAAAATCAAAAGAAATCAGCCAAGACCTCAGAAAGAAAATTGTAGACCTCCACAAGTCTGGTTCATCCTTGGGAGCAACTTCCAAACGCCTGAAGGTACCACATTCATCTGTACAAACAATAGTATGCAAGTATAAACACCATGGGACCACGCAGCTGTCATACCGCTCAGGAAGGAGACGCGTTCTGTCTCCTAGAGATGAACGTACTTTGGTGTGAAAAGTGAAAATCAATCCCAGAACAACAGCAAAGGACCTTGTGAAGATGCTGGAGGAAACAGGTACAAAAGTATCTATATCCACAGTAAAACGAGTCCTATATCGACATAACCTGAAAGGCCGCTCAGCAGGGAAGAAGCCACTGCTCCAAAACCGCCATAAAAAAGCCAGACTATGGTTTGCAATTGTACATGGGGACAAAGATTGTACTTTTTGGAGAAATGTCCTCTGGTCTGATGAAAAAAAATAGAATTGTTTGGCCATAATGACCATCGTTATGTTTGGAGGAAAAAGGCGGTTGCTTGCAAGCCGAAGAACACCATCCCAACCGTGAAGCACGGGGGTGGCAGCGTCATGCTGTGGGGGAGCTTTGCTGCAGGAAGGACTGGTGCACTTCACAAAATAGATGGCATCATGAGGAAGGAAAATTATGTGGATATATTGAAGCAACATCTCAAGACATCAGTCAGCAAGTTAAAGCTTGGTCGCAAATGGGTCTTCCAAATGGACAATGACCCCAAGCATACTTCCAAAGTTGTGGCAAAATGGCTTAAGGACAACATAGTCAAGGTATTGGAGTGGCCATCACAAAGCCCTGACCTCAATCCTATAGGAAATGTGTGGTCAGAACTGAAAAAGCGTGTGCGAGCAAGGAGGCCTACAAATCTGACTCAGATACACCAGCTCTTGGGAAGATGCCAGAGCTGAGGATGATGTTGAAGAGTTTAAGTATAGCCAATTGGAAATTGTGGTCTGTATACAGTGGGGAGAACAAGTATTTGATACACTGCCGATTTTGCAGTTTTTCTGACTTACAAAGCATGTAAAGGTCAGTATGTTGAGTCAGGGTGTGTATATTCCTTGTTGTGCTTTTTCTATGTGTGGGATCTAGCATGTTTAGATCTATGTTGGCCGGTGTGGTTCCCAATCAGAGGCAGCTGTCGCTCGTTGTCTCTGATTGGGGACCATACTTAGGCAGCCTATTGGCACTGTCTAGTTGTGGGATCTTGTTCCAGTTAAGGTTGGTTGTGTATCTACCTTAGGACTTCAGTTTGGAATCTGATTGATTGATTGCTTCTGTGGACAGGTGTCTTTTATACAGTTAACAAACTGAGATTAGGAGCACTCCCATTAAGAGTGTGCTTCTAATTTCAACTTGTAACCTGTATGAAAGACACCTGGGAGCCAGAAATCTTTCTGATTGACAGGCCTAAACATCAGCGCCACAGGTAACTTCCACAAAACTATGAACAATCTGAGAGACAAGGTGAGAAGGGCCTTCTACGCCATCAAAAGGAACATAACATTTTACATACCAGTTAGGATGTGGCTAAAAATACTTGAATCAGTTATAGAACCCATTGCCCTTTATGGTTGTGAGGTCTGGGGTCCGCTCACCAACCAAGAATTCACAAAATGAGACAAACACCAAATTCAGACTCTGCATACAGATTTCTGCAAAAATAACCTCTGTGTACAACGTCAAAAAAACAAATAATGCAAGCAGAGCATAATTATAAAAATCTTGATAAGAGACGTTAAATTCTACAACCACCTAAAAGGAAGCGATTCCTAAACCTTCCACAACAAAGCTATTACCTACAGAGAGATTAACTTGGAGAAGAGTCCCCTATGCAAGGTGGTCCAGGGGCTCTGTTCACAAACACAAACAGACCCTACAGAGCCCCAGGACAGCAACACATTTAGACCCAACCAAATCATGAGAAATCAAAAAGATAATTACTTGACACATTGGAAGGAATGAACAAACAATCAGAGCAAACTAGAATGCAATTTGGCCCTAAACAGAGAGTACAGAGTGGCAGAATACCTGACCACTGTGACTGACTCAACATTAAGGAAAGCTTTGACTCTGTACAGACTCAGTGAGCATAGCCTTGCTATTGAGAAAGGTCACCGTAGACAGACCTGGCTCTCAAGAGAAGACAGGCTATGTGCACGCTGCCCACAAAATGAGGTGGAAACTGAGCTGCACTTCCTAACCTCCTGCCAAATGTATGACAATATTAGAGACATATATTTCCCTCAGATTGCACAGACCCACAAAGAATTAGAAAAAAAATCCAATTTTGATAAAATCCCATTGACTGTGAAATACCACAGTGTGCAATCACAGCACCAATATTTGTTACCTGTTGCCACAAGAAAGGGGAAACTGGTGAAGAACAAACACCATTGTAAATACAACCCATATTTATTTATTTTCCCTTTTGTACACATCGCTACAACACTGTACATTGACATAATATGACATTTGAAATGTCTCTATTCCTTTGGAACTTTTGTTTGTGTAATATGTACTGTTCACATGTCTTGTTTATTTCACTTTTTTTTATCCATTTCACTTGCTTTGGCAATGTAAACATTTGTTTCCCATGCAAATAAAGCCCCTTGAATTGAATTGCATTGAGAGAGAGAGAGAGAGAGAGAGAGAGAGAGAGAGAGAGAGAGAGAGAGAGAGAGAGAGAGAGAGAGAGAGAGAGAGAGAGAGAGAGAGAGAGAGAGAGAGAGAGATACATAAAGAGAGAGAGGAAGGAGATAGAGATAGAAGAGAGACTGAGGGAGAGAGGGAGGGAGGGCGAGACTATCAGGTCTATGATGCATTTCTCATTGTGTCCATATTGTGATGTTATTCTTCCGTCATTGAATGCAATGTATTGACATATGTAAGCATCAACCCTGTGACACGTATTTTCTCATTGAATGCAATGTATTTAAATAAATGTCATTCCTGTGACACTCATCTTTTCCCATTGACTGCAATTTACTGAGAAAAACATCATCTACTTTCACATTTGACTTTTTTTGCAAAAATGTGCCAGGATTATGTGTATATGTATGTGTATGTATGTACATGTATCTATATATATATATATATATATATATGTATATACAGTGGTGAGAACAAGCATTTGATACACTGCCGATTTTGCAGGTTTTCCTACTTACAAAGCATCTAGAGGTCTGTAATTTTTATCATAGGTACACTTCAACTGTGAGAGACGGAATCTAAAACAAAAATCCTGAAAATCACATTGTATGATTTTTAAGTAATTCATTTGCATTTTATTGCATGACATAAGTATTTGATCACCTACCAACCAGTAAGAATTCCGGCTCTCACAAACCTGTTAGTTTTTTTTTTTTTTTTCCTGTTCTCCATTCATTACCTGTATTAACTGCATCTGTTTGAACTTGTTACCTGTATAAAAGACACCTGTCCACACACTCAATCAAACAGACTCCAACCTCTCCACAATGGCCAAGACCAGAGAGCTGTGTAAGGACATCAGGGATAAAATTGTAGACCTGCACAAGGCTGGGATGGGCTACAGGACAATAGGCAAGCAGCTTGGTGAGAAGGCAACAACTGTTGGCGCAATTATTAGAACATGGAAGAAGTTCAAGATGATGGTCAATAACCCTCGGTCTGGGGCTCCATGCAAGATCTCACCTCGTGGGGCATCAATGATCATGAGGAAGGTGAGGGATCAGCCCAGAACTACACGGCAGGACCTGGTCAATGACCTGAAGAGAACGCTGGGACCACAGTCTCAAAGAAAATCATTATTAACACACTACGCCGTCATGGATTAAAATCCTGCAGCGCACGCAAGGTCCCCCTGCTCAAAGACAGCGCATGTCCAGGCCCGTCTGAAGTTTGCCAATGACCATCTGGATGATCCAGAGGAGGAATGGGAGAAGGTCATGTTGTCTGATGAGACAAAAATAGAGCTTTTTGGTCTAAACTCCACTTGCCGTGTTTGGAGGAAGAAGAAGGATGAGTACAACCCCAAGAACACCATCCCAACCGTGAAGCATGGAGGTGGAAACATCATTCTTTGGGGATGCTTTTCTGCAAAGGGGACAGGACGACTGCACCATATTGAGGGGAGGATGGATGGGGCCATGTATCGCGAGATCTTGGCCAACAACCTCCTTCCCTCAGTAAGAGCATTGAAGATGGGTCGTGGCTGGGTCTTCCGGCATGACAACGACCCGAAACACACAGCCAGGGCAACTAAGGAGTGGCTCCGTAAGAAGCATCTCAAGGTCCTGGAGTGGCCTTGCCAATCTCCAGACCTGAACCCAATAGAACATCTTTAGAGGGAGCTGAAAGTCCGTATTGCCTAGCGACAGCCCCGAAACCTGAAGGATCTGGAGAAGGTCTGTATGGAGGAGTGGGCCAAAATCCCTGCTGCAGTGTGTGCAAACCTGGTCAAGACCTACAGGAAACGTATGATCTCTGTAATTGCAAACAAAGGTTTCTGTACCAAATATTAAGTTCTGCTTTTCTGATGTATCAAATACTTATGTCATGCAATAAAATGCAAATGAATTACTTAAAAATCATACAATGTGATTTTCTGGATTTTTGTTTTAGATTCCGTCTCTCACAGTTGAAGTGTACCTATGATACAAATTACAGACCTCTACATGCTTTGTAAGTAGGAAAACCTGCAAAATCGGCAGAGTATCAAATACTTGTTCTCCCCACTGTAGATATATATATACACAGTGGGGGAAAAAAGTATTTAGTCAGCCACCAATTGTGCAAGTTGTCCCACTTAAAAAGATGAGAGAGGCCTGTAATTTTCATCATAGGTACACGTCAACTATGACAGACAAAATGAGAAAAAAAATCCAGAAAATCACATTGTAGGATTTTAATGAATTTATTTGCAAATTATGGTGGAAAATAAGTATTTGGTCAATAACAAAAGTTTCTCAATACTTTGATCTATACCCTTTGTTGGCAATGACACAGGTCAAACGTTTTCTGTAAGTCTTCACAAGGTTTTCACACACTGTTACTGGTATTTTGGCCCATTCCTCCATGCAGATATCCTCTAGAGCAGTGATGTTTTGGGGCTGTTGCTGGGCAACACGGACTTTCAACTCCCTCCAAAGATTTTCTATGGGGTTGAGATCTGGAGACTGGCTAGGCCACTCCAGGACCTTGAAATGCTTCTTGCAAAGCCACTCCTTCGTTGCCCGGGCGGTGTGTTTGGGATCATTGTCAAGCTGAAAGACCCAGCCAAATTTCATCTTCAACGCCCTTGCTGATGGAAGGAGGTTTTCACTCAAAATCTCACGATACATGGCCCCATTCATTCTTTCCTTTACACGGATCAGTCAACCTGGTCCCTTTGCAGAAAAAGAGCCCCAAAGCATGATGTTTCCACCCCCATGCTTCACAGTAGGTATGGTTTTCTTTGAATGCAACTCAGCATTCTTTGTCCTCCAAACATGACGAGTTGAGTTTTTACCAAAAAGTTACATTTTGGTTTCATCTGACCATATGACATTCTCCCAATCATCTTCTGGATCATCCAAATGCACTCTAGCAAACTTCAGATGGGCCTGGACATGTACTGGCTTAAGCAGGGGGACACGTCTGGCACTGCAGGATTTGAGTCCCTGGTGGCGTAGTGTGTTACTGATGGTAGGCTTTGTTGCTTTGGTCCCAGCTCTCTGCAGGTCATTCACTAGGTCCCCCCGTGTGGTTCTGGATTTTTGCTCACTGTTGTTGTGATCATTTTGACCCCACCGGGTGACGTCTTGCGTGGAGCCCCAGATCGAGGGAGATTATCAGTGGTCTTGTATGTCTTCCATTTCCTAATAATTGCTCCCACAGTTGATTTCTTCAAACCAAGCTGCTTACCTATTGCAGATTCAGTCTTCCCAGCCTGGTGCAGGTCTACAATTTTGTTTCTGGTGTCCTTTGACAGCTCTTTGGTCTTGGCCATAGTGGAGTTTGGAGTGTGACTGTTTGAGGTTGTGGACAGGTGTATTTTATACTGATAACAAGTTCAAACAGGTGCCATTAATACAGGTAACGAGTGGAGGACAGAGGAGCCTCTTAAAGAAGAAGTTACAGGTCTGTGAGAGCCAGACATCTTGCTTGTTTGTAGGTGACCAAATACTTATTTTCCACCATAATTTGCAAATAAATTCATTCAAAATCCTACAATGTGATTTTCTGGAGAAAAAAATTCTCAATTTGTCTGTCATAGTTGACGTGTACCTATGATGAAAATTAAAGGCCTCTCTCATCTTTTTAAGTGGGAGAACTTGCACAATTGGTGGCTGACTAAATACTTTTTTCCCCCACTGTATATATATATATATATATATATTATATATAGATACATGTACATACATACACATACATATACACATACATACATATACATACATATACATACATATACATACATATATATACACACTACCGTTCAAAAGTTTGGGGTCACTTAGAAATGTCCTTGTTTTCGAAAGAAAAGCAATTTTTTTAGTCCATTAAAATAACATCAAATTGATCAGAAATACTGTGTAGACATTGTTAATGTTGTAAATGGCTATTGTAGCTGGAAACGGCTGATTTTTAATGGAATATCTACATTGGCGTACAGAGGCCCATTATCAGCAACCATCAGTCCTGTGTTCCAACTGCATGTTGTGTTTGCTAATCCAAGTTTATCAGTTTAAAAAGCTAATTGATCATAGAAAACCCTTTTGCAATTATGTTCGAACAGCTGAAAACTGTTGGTGCTGAATAAAGAAGCCTTCTTGAGACTAGTTGAGTATCTGGAGCATCAGTAATTGTGGGTTCGATTACAGACTCAAAATGGCCAGAACAAATAACTTCCTTCTGAAACGCGTCAGTCAATTCTTGTTCTGAGAAATGAAGGCTATTCCATGCGAGAAATTGCCAAGAAACTGAAGATCTCGTACAACGCTGTGTACTACTCCAACCCTACCCACTCAGGCCCTAACCAGATGGTCATATGCAGCTGCAATCATTGCTACAATTAACTTTAATCAAGATTTGGTTAAAGACCATGGAGCTGTAGCAGACCACATGTGTCACTCACTTGCTATGCAGACACGGTACTATCACTTCCATAATCTGCCTCGTAACGCCAGCCGGGCCCAGTCTCTGATTGAAGCACAAATAAATCCATTATCCACTGTTGGCTAAATAAAGTCTATTACTTGTTGGACTGGGTCGGAATAGTAGGTACGGAGGCCTGGGGCTCTGAAGGGCCAATGTGTTATAGGGTACCTTGGTGCACAGAGCTGAAGTAACAGGCTGAGGGGGAGGGCAGTCAAGCAGGCAGGCAGGCAGGCAGGCAGGCAGGCAGGCAGGCAGGCAGGCAGGCAGGCAGGCAGGCAGGCAGGCAGGCAGGCAGGCAGGCAGGCAGGCAGGCAGGCAGGCAGGCAGGCAGGCAGGCAGGCAGGCAGGCAGGCAGGCAGGCAGGCAGGCAGGCAGGCAGGCAGGCAGGCAGGCAGGCAGGCAGGCAGGCAGGCAGGCAGGCAGGCAGGCAGGCGGCAGGCAGGCCAGAGAGAGTAGGCCCAGAGCCCTGGAGGTCTGGACTTAGCCTGTGAAGGGAAAGCTGGACTCATTGATTTGCATTGGGTTCCCAGGTGCCCCTGGTTAAAAAAGAGCCCAAAATAACCAGTGGTACCCCTTTGAGGGACTAGAGGTCCCAAATTTGGACTGGAACCTTCTCTCGTGATGGGCTACAGTTACCCATGGTCGAACAGGACTTAGCCCTCCTGGAAGCCCCTCCTTTCCGCCCCAGGCACTTATTTGTATCATTTAAGTCGCTCTGGATAAGAGCGTCTGCTAAATGACTAAACAGACCATTTTGAGGATGCTGGGTCCTTCAAACACCCGGTTCTCACCCCATAAAGACAGCCAACCCTTTGGCGACCTCTAGCTACTGGTAACGTTTATTGGTTATTATCTGTTTAGTGCAATGGTGGAGAGTGGTTTCCAATGTTAATGTGCTAGCTAATGTGCTAGCTAGCCAACGTTTAATTTTTTTGCTGCGTTATGAAAGGAACTTGACACGGACATGAATTATCTGTTTTGTGTGTTAACACACTCTTGGTATGCTAGCTAGCTAGCGGGTAGCTACTGGTAACGCTTATTGGTAATTATCTGTTTAGTGCAACGGTGGAGAGTTGTTTCCAATGTTAATGTGCTAGCTAACCAACGTTTAATTTTTGCTGCGTTACGAAAGAAACTAGACACGGACATGAATTATCTGTTTAGTGTGTTAACACACTCTTGGTGGTTTGTTGTAACCAAGTATTGGTGCTAAACTGTGTGTTATTGGATGCTAGCATGCTAGTTAGCTATGGCGTCATAGCTAGGCATCGTGGGCTGTTGTGGTTAGTTACTGTGGGTTGGCATTGTTGTTCGGCGGTGCCGGGGGTAGCACGAAGCTAGCTAGCTAGCCGTTCTTCAAACAAGGTCAACACAGTGGCCATTGCTAGCTAGCCAACAGACACGGACACGAATTATCTGCTTAGTGTGTTAACACACTATTGGTGGTTTGTTGTGACCAAGTGTTGGCGCTAAACTGTGTGTTTTTGGATGCAAGTGTTGGTGCTAAACTGTGTGTTTTTGGATGCTAGCATGCTAGTTAGCTATGGTGTCATAGTTAGCTAGCTGAATAAAGTGGGTTGAGTCTATTCCTTTAAACATTGAACCGCTGTGGTTCACAACAATTCTGATTTCTAAAGGTGGAGGTTGGTAGAGTTTTTGTTCGGATGGTTCAGTGAAACAATTATAGTTGTTAGAAGTAGAAGTTTTTGGTGAGGGAGGCCCTGCTCTCTACTCTCCCAGATGTTTAGTTCATTTCATTCCGATCTACTCTGCATTATTGTAGCCATTTGCTACAGCCTGTCAACTATGCCTCTGCCTATCCCTGTTCTCTCCTCTCTGCACAGGCTACACAAACGCCCCACACCGCGTGGCTGCTGCCTCTCTAACCTGGTGGTCCCTGCACGCACCCCACACCTGGAGTTCCAGGTCTCAGGCAGCCTCTGGAACTGCCGTTCTGCTGCCAACAAAGCTGACTTCATCCCAGCCTATGCTAATCTCCAGTCCCTCGACTTCCTGGCGCTGACGGAAACATGGATTACCACTGAAAACACTGCTACTCCTACTGCTCTCTCCTCGTCTGACCATGTGTTCTCGCATACCCCGAGAGCATCTGGTCAGAGGGGTGGTGGCACAGGAATCCTCATCTCTCCCAAGTGGACATTCTCAATTTTTCCCCTAACCCATCTGTCTATCTCCTCATTTGAATTCCATGCTGTCACAGTCACTAGTCCATTTAAGCTTAATATCCTTGTCATCTATCGCCCTCCAGGTTCCCTTGGAGAGTTCATCAATGAGCTTGACGCCTTGATAAGTTCCTTTCCTGAGGATGGCTCACCCCTCACAGTTTTGGGGGATTTCAACCTCCCTATGTCCACATTTGACTCATTTCTCTCTGCCTCCTTCTTTCCACTTCTCTCCTCTTTTGACCTCACCCTCTCACCGTCCCCCCCTACTCACAAGGCAGGCAATACGCTTGACCTCATCTTTACTAGATGCTGCTCTTCTACTAATCTCACTGCAACTCCCCTCCATGTCTCCGACCACTACTTTGTTTCCTTTTCTCTCTCGCTCTCCTCCCACACTACTCACTCTGCCCCTACACAGATGGTAATGCGCCGCCTCAACCTTCGCTCTCTCTCTCCCACTACTCTCTCCTCTTCCATCCTATCATCTCATCCCTCTGCTCAATCCTTCTCCCTCCAATCTCCTGATTCTGCCCCCTCAACCCTCCTCTCCTCCCTTTCTGCATCCTTTGACTCTCTGTGTCCCCTATCCTCCCGGCCGGCTCGGTCCTCCCCTCCAGCTCCGTGGCTTGATGACTCATTGCGAGCTCACAGAACAGAGCTCCGGGCAGCGGAGCGGAAATGGAAGAAAACTAAACTCCCTGCCGACCTGGCATCTTTTCACTCCCTCCTCTCTACATTTTCTTCATCTGTTTCTGCTGCTAAGGCCACTTTCTACCACTCTAAATTCCAAGCATCTGCCTCTAACCCTAGGAAGCTCTTTGCCACATTTTCCTCCCTCCTGAATCCTCCCCACCCCACCCCCCCCTCCTCTCTCTCTGTGGATGACTTCGTCAACCACTTTGAAAAGAAGGTTGACGACATTCGATCCTCGTTTGTTAAGTCTAATGACACTGCTGGTCCTACTCACACTGCCCTACCCTATGCTTTGACTTATTTCTCCCCTCTCTCTCAAGATAAAATCCTGCGACTTGTTTCTGCAGGCCGCCCAACAACCTGCCCGCTTGACCCCATCCCCTACTCTCTTCTCCAGACCATCTCCGGTGACCTTCTCCCCTACCTCACCTTGCTGATCAACTCATCCTTGACCGCTGGCCATGTCCCTTCCGTCTTCAAGAGAGCGAGAGTTGCTCCCCTTCTCAAAAAACCAACACTCGATCCCACTGATGTCAACAACTACAGACCAGTATCCCTTCTTTCATTTCTTTCCAAAACTATTGAGCGTGCCGTCTTTAGCCAACTCTCTTGCTATCTCTCTCAGAATGACCTTCTTGATCCAAACCAGTTAGGTTTCAGGACTGGTCATTCAACTGAGACTGCTCTTCTCTGTGTCACGGAGGCTCTCCGCACTGCTAAAGCTAACTCTCTCTCCTCTGCTCTTGTCCTTCTAGACCTGTCTGCTGCCTTTGATACTGTGAACCATCAGATCCTCCTCTCCACCCTCTCCGAGCTGGGCATCTCCGGCGCGGCTCACTCCTGGATTGCGTCCTACCTGACCGGTCGCTCCTACCAAGTGGCGTGGCGAGAAGCTGTCTCCGCACCACGTGCTCTCACCACTGGTGTCCCCCAGGGCTCAGTTCTAGGCCCTCTCCTTTTCTCCCTATACACCAAGTCACTTGGCTCTGTCATATCCTCACATGGCCTCTCCTATCATTGCTACGCTGACGATACACAACTAATCTTCTCCTTTCCCCCTTCTGATAACCAGGTGGCGAATCACATCTCTGCATGTCTGGCAGACATATCAGTATGGATGACGGATCACCACCTCAAGCTGAACCCTGGCAAGACGGAGCTGCTCTTCCTCCCGGGGAAGGACTGCCCGTTCCATGATCTCGCCATCACGGTTGACAACTCCGCTGTGTCCTCCTCCCAGAGTGCGAAGAGCCTAGGCGTGACCCTGGACAACACCCTGTCGTTCTCCGCCAACATCAAGGCGGTGACCCGCTCCTGCAGGTTCATGCTCTACAACATTCGGAGAGTACGACCCTGCCTTACACAGGAAGCGGCACAGGTCCTAATCCAGGCACTTGTCATCTCCCGTCTGGACTACTGCAACTCGCTGTTGGCTGGCCTCCCTGCCTGTGCCATTAAATCCCTACAACTCATCCAGAATGCCGCAGCCCGTCTGGTGTTCAACCTTCCCAAGTTCTCTCACGTCACCCCCCTCCTCCGCACACTCCACTGGCTTCCAGTTGAAGCTCGCATCCGCTACAAGACCATGGTGCTTGCCTATGGAGCAGTGAGGGGAACGGCACCTCTGTACCTTCGGGCTCTGTTCAGTCCCTACACCCAAACGAGGGAATTGCGTTCATCCACCTCTGGCCTGCTGGCTCCCCTTCCTCTGCGGAAGCATTGTTCCCGCTCAGCCCAGTCAAAACTGTTCGCTGCTCTGGCACCCCAATGGTGGAACAAGCTCCCTCACGACGCCAGGACAGCGGAGTCACTCACCACCTTCCGGAGACATTTGAAACCCCACCTCTTTAAGGAATACCTGGGATAGGATAAAAAATCCTGAGCTTATCTCCTAGATATAGGACAGACAGGATTCCTAAATTTCAAAATCAAATAGCTAAATGATCCATGGTATAACCATCTTAAAAGAATTCCATATGTTAGCTTAGTGTTACCTCCCTCTTAATCCTCCACAACCACCTTCCCTCCTCGCTCTCTGCGGATGACTGTCAACAACACCGCCCCCTTCCGGACTTCACTAAAAAGGCCCTGCCCCTGGGATAATCTACTTCCGCTACACTCAATAAATTGCGCTCTGGAACACACCCACTGTTTGCCTGCAAACTCTGACCAGGAAACAAGACGTAACCCTCAAGAATAAACAAGCATAAACCAGGTAAGTGTTTACCTTCACGTTTTAATTTTTATATATATATATGCACTGTGAAGCAAAAACTTTTGATCATCAAATGCATGAACAGAAGAGTTATATTACCGGGTGACGCACAACAAAATATTTCAGTGCCAAACCAACTGCCAGCGCTCCAAACAATCTGTCTTTCCTCTTTCACAGGTGATCAACAATCAAAATGTCTTTAGATTATGGCACGGAGAGCCTTCCTCATTTATTGGGTTCCAATGGTGTAAGAGGTCATTCAATACCTCGAGAAAGCTATACAGTCTGTGATAACTGAAACAAAGCTGTCAATGTGCAACTTAGAGAAAATTAGACTGAGACGCAGGGAGTTCAAGTGTTTGAAACAAGTGTTTGGCACGCCAGATGGGGATAATGCAAACTTAATATGTAAATATCACAAAATCTAAACATACTTGGAGAGAGGAACGAGAGTGGGAGAGAGAGGACGACAGAAGGAGAGGGGGAGAAAGGAAACTCTGCCTCTCTCTGCCCTTCTCTCTCTCTCACTGTCTCTCTGACTTTTTCTCTCTCTCTCTGCCTTTCTCTCTCTGCCTTTCTCTCTAACACCAGAAGGACACAGCTTTTGTTTCTCACATGTGCGCGAGGGAGGCTCAGTCAGTCAGAGGCAGATGGAGGGGCTTTATTGAAATAGGGCTGTGGTGTCTCTCCCAGATCAGTAGCCCTCATTAGAGAAGTCTTATTCCATACAACCAGGGAAAATGTGAACTTACACTACATGACCAAACGTATGTGGACACCTGCTCGTCGAACATCTCATTCCAAAATCCTGGGCATTACAGACATATGGAATTGGTCACATATTTGCTGCTATAACAGCCTCCACTCTTCTGGGAAGGCTTTCCATTAGATGTTGGAACATTGCTGCGGGGACTTGCTTCCATTCAGCCACAAGAGTATTAGTGAGGTTGGGCACTGATGTTTGGCGATTAGGCCTGACTCGCAGTCTGCATTCCAATTCATCTCATAGGTGTTTGATGGGGTTGAGGTCAGGGCTCTGTGCAGGTCAGTCGAGTTCTTCCACACCGATCTCGAGAAACCATTTCTGTATGGACCTCGCTTTGTGCAAGGGGGCATTGTCATGCTGAAACAGGAAAGGGCCTTCCCCAAACTGTTGCCACAAAGTTGGAAGAACAGAATTGTCTAGAATGTAATTGTATGCTGTAGCAATAATATTTCACTTCACTGGAACTAAGGAGCCTGAACCATGAAAAACAGCCCCAGACCATTATTCCTCCTCCACCAAACTTTACAGTTGGAATAATGCATTGGGGCAGGTAGCGTTCTCCTGGCATCTGCCAAACCGAGATTTGTCCATCGGTCACGTTTCCACTGCTCAAGAGTCCAATGGCGCCGAGCTTTGCACCACCCCAGCCAACGCTTGGCAGTGTACATGGTGATCTTTGGTTTGTGTGCGGCTGCTCTGCCATGGAAACCCATTTCATGAAGCTCCCGACAAACAGTTATTGTGCTGACGTTGCTTCCAGAGGCAGTTTGGAACTTGGTAGTGAGTGTTGCAACTGAGGACAGAAGATTTTTGCAAGCTACGTGCTTCAGCACTCGGCGGTCCCGTTCTGTGAGCTTGTGTGGTCTATCAGTTCGCTGCTGAGCCATTGTTCCTCCGAGACGTTTCCACTTCACAATAACAGCACTTACAGTTGACCGGGGCAGCTCTAGCAGGGCAGAAATTTGACTAACTGACTTGTTGGAAAGGTGGCATCCTATGACTGTGCCACTTTGAAAGTCACTGAGTTTTTCAGTAAGAACATTCTACTGCCAATGTCTGCCTTTGGAGATTGGAGGGCTGTGTGCTCGATTTTATACATCTGTCAGCAACGGGTGTGGCTGAAATGGCCGAATCCACAAATTTGAAGGGGTGTCCACATACTGTTGTATATTTAGTGTATCATGGGAGGGGAGAGAATGGGAGACGAGGAGATATGTGTGTGTATGTTTGCCTGGTAACAGTCTTGGGTTAGTAATTTCCGCAGGCTTCCTGATCAATTCCGTGTGTTGGAGTTGGGTATCACCAGTCTGTGGTGGAGCTGTGGTTTTCCGTAATAGGGGCGGGTGACACTGACACAGTGGATCCCCCATAATGTCATCTTTACCTGGCACTGGCAGGGGACAACTGTTACCACAGGACCGAGGGTACGGTACAGCATAATGATATCTAAAGTTCTACAATGGCAGTCTGGCTGAAATATAAGTAGACAGTAGTATGTATTTTATGTTGTGCACCCAAAGACCAAATACTTTCATGTTCTTTCCTTCCAGATCAATTATGCAATGGGTCTGTGATTTTATCCATCGAAAACAATCAGTCTAGTCCAGTTTGGTTCTAGTTCTTATGGGTTGGATTTAGTCCAGTATAGTTTTGTCTCATCTTCTCCTGATGTGTCTCATACCAATGCAGTGCAGTCCAGTCCATTCTAGTAGAGGGACGGATTTCCCGATGGCGATGGAATTTAAGCTTACAAGTGTTTTAATGATGCATCGTTCAAATAATGGCCGAACATGCAATGTTTCCCAAGCCATCACGTAGAGACAACATTCCCTAAGTGCGTTGTTGGAACATGTGTCGATACTGATAGTGTTGAAAGGAAGGCAGTGCTGCTCCCGGATCAGCTTTCTCTATTCAAATTCTTAACTAAACATTAGAATGAATACAAAATACTGGCTACGGATCAGCTCCTGGATAGACTATTATCACATATGGCTGCAACTATTGAGGGGGTTTATTCTAATGGCTTAGCCTATAACAAGGAAGTAAATCACATATTTGGCACATCATTTTGCATGTTGTTACACAAAATATATTGAGGTAAACATTACTGTAGCCTACAATAGCAAAATAGAACTCAATTGATTGAATATGCAATATGAATCTAGGACTATGTAGTCTATATGCATATTTACCTTATAATGCAATCATCTCGGTTTTAATTTGAAGCATTTTTTATCCTTCACTAGTTTGTAACAATTGCAAAAACATTCAACTTTGTTCTGAAGTTACCGGGTGTCACAGAGAGATGGATATAAATTTTGACTCAAAGTTTAGCTGAGATCTAATGTGGGTAAAGTGATGCGAGAGGGCAAAACATGTAACGACGCACATATCCGTTCTATGAGTGGTATGAAGTTAACTTAAATGCATTTTCAAGTGCAACTTTAGTAATGATGGTTTAGGGAAACAGCTGGGAGATATAGCGATGATCATGCATGAACGTTTTAACCCTTTGACAGGTACCAACAAATGGGTGTGATCATTCTATTGTGGTCCCTGCAGTGCACGCTCAAACCGGTGTGATTAGAACATTTACATTTTACATTTACGTCATTTAGCAGACGCTCTTATCCAGAGCGACTTACAAATAGGTGCATTCACCTTATAGCCAGTGGGATAAGCACTTTACAATGTTTTTCTTTTTTTTTGTTTTTTTTTTTTGGGGGGGGGAAGGGGGGGGTAGAAGGATCACTTTATCCTATCCCAGGTATTCCTTAAAGAGGTGGGGTTTCAAATGTCTCCGGAAGGTGGTGAGTGACTCCGCTGTCCTGGCGTCGTGAGGGAGCTTGTTCCACCATTGGGGTGCCAGAGCAGCGAACAGATTTGACTGGGCTGAGCGGGAACTATGCTTCCGCAGAGGTAGGGGAGCCAGCAGGCCAGAGGTGGATGAACGCAATGCCCTCGTTTGGGTGTAGGGACTGATCAGAGCCTGAAGGTACGGAGGTGCCGTTCCCCTCACAGCTCCCTAGGCAAGAACCATGGTCTTGTAGCAGATGCGAGCTTCAACTGGAAGCCAGTGGAGTGTGCGGAGGAGCGGGGTGACGTGAGAGAACTTGGGAAGTTGAACACCAGACGGGCTGCGGCATTCTGGATGAGTTGTAGGGGTTTAATGGCAGAGGCAGGGAGCCCAGCCAACAGCGAGTTGCAGTAATCCAGACGGGAGATGACAAGTGCCTGGATTAGGACCTGTGCCGCTTCCTGTGTAAGGCAGGGTCGTCGCTTATTTAGAAAGTCCAGTTTTGATTGACGCAACAGTCAGTGTTTGAGCTGGCCACACTGTTTTTTTCACAGAAAAATGTTGCAAAAAGACAGTCCTTACAAAGTTATATCCTTAATGTGACCAGTTTATTTTTGGATGAAATATTCAGACATTCACAGAAGTAGACAGCATAACACAATCATCCAAACTGGAAAATGTAGGCTACATTAGTCCTAGCGCTAACTGAGGAAAGATTGACTTAACACAAGCGGTCATATTTAGCTAACGGCTGACAGAAACCACAATATGAATTAGATAATAGAAATTACTATTTACGATTCACATCACGGGTGAGCTCACCATTGATAAAAATAATTGACTAAAACACTTTCTAAAAATCTAAAGCAATCCGACGATGGGTAGTTTGTGCGCACAACCATTATTTTTTTGCGTCAACCAAAGATAAGAAAAGGAGACAAGATGAGTTTGGTCGGTTTGCAGTATTCATGTTGAATGGGGTGTGTCGTCTACGATCATTCACTTCCTTTCATTCACTTCCGGAATTTTACTCGAAAGATGAGTGAACCATTCCTCACCTCATTATAACATCTTTGGTCTTACAGATGTTTAAGTGACACGCAGAATGCATTATATAATGTCAACACACATAGCTGGCAAATAGCTTAGCATTAGCTCATCATAATCAGTACAACCTTCAAAAAAGTATTTTACACACATCATAGGTGTCCATTGCAATCTATGCAATAATCGGAATGCATTATTTGTCACCAGTCCTTGAAAACGTGAATAAAACTGTAAATACATTATGTTTCATCCATACATACATGCTACAGTAGAAACGACAACACGATATACAGAAAATAAGGCACTTACTTTGATTGGAACGCACACATCCAAAGTTATTTTTTGTAAGGAAAACAACAATGAAGGCAATGCGAGTGCCAGCCAGAAAATGTGCCAGTTCGTGCAAGACTGCACAAATGTCTGCTTGATCTGCGGAAACACTGGGGAAGTGATTGGGCTCTCCTCTAAGAGAGAAGTTTGTCCAGCTCAGTAAAGCCTCAAACATAAATTGTCCACAACAGTGAAATGGGCTACTTCTATGTGAATTAATGAGGAGGCGGACCACTTCAAACTGTTATTAGAAAATAAACTTGTTAGAAAATAATTTGAAATGAACAAGTTGAAACATAGCCTATAGTTAATAAGCAGGCAGCGCATGTTAACTGTCCTGTTGCATAACAATCATATTTTGGAACAGTGAGCACATTCTGACATCATATCACATAAAACAACTCATGCTGGGGCAACCGTTTAGAGATATTTGGAACTCATGCTAAGATGCTTTTGGGAAACCAGGCCCAGTCTAGTTGATGTGAGCCATGACCAGTCTAGGCTGGTCATGGCTCACATCAACACCATCATCCCGGAAACCCTAGACCCACTCCAATTCGCATACATCCCCATCAGATCCACAGATGACACAATATCGATCGCACTCCACATTGCCCTTTCACATCTGGACAAAAGGAACACCTATGTGAGAATGCTGTTCATTGACTACAGCTCAGCGTTCAACATCATGGTGCCCACAAATTTCATCACTAAGCTAAGGACCCTGGGACTAAACACCTCCCTCTGCAACTGGATCCTCGATTTCCTGACGGGCTGCCCCCAGGTGGTAAGGGTAGACAACAACACTGGGGCCCCTCAGGGGTGCTTGCTTAGTCCCCTCCTGTACTCCCTGTTCACCCACGACCGCGTGGCTAAGCACGACTCCAACACCATCATTAAGTTTGCGACACAACGGTGGTAGGCCTGATCACCGACAACGATAAGACATCCTATAGGGAGGAGGTCAGAGACCTGGCAGTGTGGTGCCAGGACAACAACCTCTCCCTCAACGTGAGCAAGACAAAGGAGATGATCATGGACTACAGGAAAAGGAGGGCCGAACACGCCCCCATTCACATCGACGGGGCTGTAGTGGAGCGGGTCGAGAGTTTTAAGTTCCTTGGTGTCCACATCACCTACAAACTATCATGGTCCAAACACACCAAGAAAATTGTGAAGAGGGCACGAGGAGACTGAAAAGATTTGGCATGGGTCCCCAGATCCTTAACGTCTACAGCTGCACCATCGAGAGCATCCTGACCGGTTTCATCACCGCCTGGTATGGCAACTGCACGGCATCCAACCGTAAGGCGCTACAAAGGGTAGTGCGCACGGTCCAGTATATCACTGGGGCCAAGCTTCCTGCCATCCAGGACCTATATACTAGGCGTGTCAGAGGAAGGCCCAAAAACTTGGCAAAGACTCCAGTCACCCAAGTCATAGACTGTTCTCTCTGCTACCGCACGGCAAGCGGTACCAGAGCGCCAAGTCTAGGTCAAAAAGGCTCCTTAAGAGCTTCTACCCCCAAGCCATAAGACTGCTGAACAATTAATCAAATTGCCACCCGGACTATTTGCATTGACACCCACCCACCTTTGTTTTTACACTGCTGCTACTTGCTGTGTATTATCTATGCATAGTCACTTTACCCCTACCTACATCTACAAATTACCTCAAGTAACCTATAGTTGAAGTCGGAAGTTTACATACACTTAGGTTGGAGTCATTAAAACGAGTTTTTCAACCACTCCACAAATTTCTTGTTAACAAACTACAGTTTTGGGAATTCGGTTAGGACATCTACTTTGTGCATGACACAAGTAATTTTTCCAACAATTGTTTACAGACAGATTATTTCACTTATAATTCACTGTTTCACAATTCCAGTGGGTCAAAAGTTTACATACACTAAGTTGACTGTGCCTTTAAACAACTTGGATAATTCCAGAAAATGATGTCATGGATTTAGAAGCTTCTGATAGGCTAATTAACGTCATTTGAGTCAATGGAGGTGAACCTGTGGATGTATTTCAAGGCCTACCTTCAAACTCAGTGCCTCTTTGCTTGACATCACGGGAAAATCAAAAAAAATAAAAATAAAATGTAGACCTCCACAAGTCTGGTTCATCCTTGGGAGCAATTTCCAAACGCCTGAAGGTACCACGTTCATCCTTACAAACAATAGTACGCAAGAACAAACACCATTGGACCACGCAGACGTCATACCAATCAGGGAGGAGACACGTTCTGTCTCCTAGAGATGATCGTACTTTGGTGCGAAAAGTGCAAATCAATCACAGAACAACAGCAAAGGACCTTGTGAAGATGCTGGAGGAAACAGGTACAAAAGTATCTATATCCACATTAAAATGAGTCCTATATCGACATAACCTGAGAGGCCGCTCAGCAAGAAAGAAGCCACTGCTCCAAAACCGCCATAAAAAAGCCAGACTACGGTTTGCATCTGCACATGGGGACAAAGATCGTACTTTTTGGAGAAATGTCCTCTGGTCTGATGAAACAGAAATAGAACTGTTTGGCCATAATGACCATCGTTATGTTTGGAGGAAAAAGGGGGTGCTTGTAAGCCAAAGAACACCATCCCATCCGTGAATTACGGGGTTGGCGGCAGCATGCTGTGGGGGTGCTTTGCTGCAGGAGGGACTGGTGCACTTCACAAAATAGATGGCATCATGAGGAAGGAAAATTATGTGGGTATATTGAAGCAACATCTCAAGACATCAGTCAGCAAGTTAAAGCGTGGTCACAAATGGGTCTTCCAAATGAACAATGACCCCAAGCATACTTCCAAAGTTGTGGCAAAATGGCTTAAGGACAACAAAGTCAAGGTATTGGAGTGGCCATCGCAAAGCCCTGACCTCAATCCTATAGAACATTTGTGGGCAGAACTGAAAAAGCGTGTACGAGTAAGGAGGCCTACAAACCTGACTCAGTTACACCAGCTCTGTTAGGAGGAACGGGACAACATTTCACCGAACTTATTGTGGGAAGCTTGTGAAGGGCTACCCGACACTTTTGACCCAAGTTAAACAATTTAAATGCAATGCTACCAAATACTAACTTCTGACCCACTGGGAATGTGATGAAATAAATAAAAGCTGAAATAAATAATTATCTCTACTATTATTCTGACATTTCACATTCTTAAAATAAAGTGGTGATCATAACTGACCTAACACAGGGAATATGTACTAGGAATAAATGTCAGGAATTGTGAAAAACTGAGTTTAAATGTATTTGGCTAAGGTGTATGGAAACTGTATATCCCCGCACATTGTCTCGGTACCTGTACCCCCTATATTTAGCCTCATTATTGTTATTTTATTGTGTTACTTTTATTTGTTATATATATTTTTTAACTTACATTTATTTAGTAAATATTTTCTTAACTCTATTTTCTTAAAACTGCATTGTTGGTTAAGGGCTTGTAAGTAAGCATTTCACGGTGTTGTATTCGGCTAGTTAAAGATACTATAGTTATCACGTTTAACATTGGATTTTTTAATTAGTAAAATTTATTTTTATTAAAAATCTGGTACTGCTGTGCACACAATTGTACTCCTCATCTGACATTACAATTCTACACTCACCGATGCTATACAGTGGGGAAAAAAACTATTTAGTCAGCCACCAATTGTGCAAGTTCTCCCACTTAAAAAGATCAGAGAGGCCTGTAATTTTCATCATAGGTACACGTCAACTATGACAGACAAATTAAGAAGAAAAAAATCCAGAAAATCACATTGTGGGATTTTTAATGAATTTATTTGCAAATTATGGTGGAAAATAAGTATTTGGTCACCTACAAACAAGCAAGATTTCTGGATCTCACAGACCTGTAACTTCTTCTTTAAGAGGCTCCTCTGTCCTCCACTCGTTACCTGTATTAATGGCACCTGTTTGAACTTGTTATCAGTATAAAAGACACCTGTCCACAACCTCAAACAGTCACACTCCAAACTCCACTATGGCCAAGACCAAAGAGCTGTCAAAGGACACCAGAAACAAAATTGTAGACCTGCACCAGGCTGGGAAGACTGAATTTGCAATAGGTAAGCAGCTTGGTTTGAAGAAATCAACTGTGGGAGCAATTATTAGGAAATGGAAGACATACAAGACCACTGATAATCTCCCTCGATCTGGGGCTCCACGCAAGATCTCACCCCGTGGGGTCAAAATGATCACAAGAACGGTGAGCAAAAATCCCAGAACCACACAGGGGGACCTAGTGAATGACCTGCAGAGAGCTGGGACCAAAGTAACAAAGCCTACCATCTGTAACACACATCCTGCAGTGCCAGACGTGTCCCCCTGCTTAAGCCAGTACATGTCCAGGCCCGTCTGAAGTTTGCTAGAGTGCATTTGGATGATCCAGAAGAGGTATGGGAGAATGTCATATGGTCAGATGGAACCAAAATAGAACTTTTTGGTAAAAACTCAACTCGTCGTGTTTGGAGGACAAAGAATACTGAGTTGCATCCAAAGAACACCATACCTACTGTGAAGCATGGGGGTGGAAACATCATGCTTTGGGGCTGTTTTTCTGCAAAGGGACCAGGACGACTGATCCGTGTAAAGGAAATAATGAATGGGGCCATGTATCGTGAGATTTTGAGTGAAAACCTCCTTCCATCAGCAAGGGCATTGAAGATGAAACGTGGCTGGGTCTTTCAGCATGACAATGATCCCAAACACACCGCCCGGGCAACGAAGGAGTGGCTTCGTAAGAAGCATTTCAAGGTCCTGGAGTGGCCTAGCCAGTCTCCAGATCTCAACCCCATAGAAAATCTTTGGATGGAGTTGAAAGTCTGTGTTGCCCAGCGACAGCCCCAAAACATCAATGCTCTTGAGGAGATCTGCATTGAGGAATGGGCCAAAATACCAGCAACAGTGTGTGAAAACCTTGTGAGGACTTACAGAAACCTTTGACCTGTGTCATTGCCAACAAAGGGTATATAACAAAGTATTGAGAAACTTTTTTTATTGACCAAATACTTATTTTCCACCATAATTTGCAAATAAATTCATAAAAAATCCTACAATGTGATTTTCCGGATTTTCTTTTCTCATCTTGTCTGTCATAGTTGATATGTACCTATGATGAAAATGACATGCCTCTCTCATCTTTTTACATTTACATTTTAGTCATTTAGCAGACGCTCTTATCCAGAGCGACTTACAGTTAGTGAATACATATATATATTTTTTTATACTGTCCCCCCGTGGGAATCGAACCCACAACCCTGGCGTTGCAAACGCCATGCTCTATCAACTGAGCTACATCCCTGCCGGCCATTCCCTCCCCTACCCTGGGCCAATTGTGCGCCGCCCATGAGTCTCCCGGTCACGGCCGGCTGCGACAGAGCCTGGATTCGAACCAGGATCTAGTGGCACAGTTAGCACTGCGATGCAGTGCCTTAGACCACTGCGCCACTCAGGAGACACTAAGTGGGAGAACTTGCACAATTGGTGGCTGACTAAATACTTTTTTTCCCCACTGTAGTTCGTTTTATGGCTTGCAACAGCTGATGACCACCACTTTCCTGGGTTACTTCCATAAATTCCCTTTCACATGGTGACTGGGGACCGCCTCGTCCCGTTATATGTTGCTAACCGGCTGGTTATGAGAGCCACAAACCTACCCCTGTCAGAGCAGGTGGCTCAGACTTCCAGTCTTTTGAGAACCGAAGATATAGCCTGCGAACTCAGCTCGACAAACCGGACTTACTCCTCAATGCTGAGCACCTCGTCTCTACATCGCTTGCGATATTGTGCCCTGTCCGTTGCCAGGGTCTGCCGTGAATCCCAATCCATCTTTACCAAGCAGAGTAACACCTTCCTAATTCCATCGGCTTTGGCCCGCAGAGTCTTCAGTCGGAACTGCAGAAGATACTGCAGAAAACGTTTAATATTGCCCGCAAATTCTTTTACGTGGATGGTGCAAAACCCTGGGCTTCACACTGGCTATACCACTCAGACAAATGCCTGTAATTAGCCGTGGAACACAGTCCTTCATCGGCATTCCCCTCTGACATTACCTAGAGGAATTCCAGTACTCGGGATAAGCTGGAGCGAGTATTGTCAATGCATTTTGCTGAAGGGTTTTTACCCAGAATAAAACCTTAATATTCTGTCAAAATGTTATGTTTTTCACCTCGCTTCCTGGTAGGCCCTCGAGCTTCACAAGTGGAGGAAACAGCGTCAACCTCATCACTCTCGCTGCCCGTCGAAGTCCTCCCGACGCAGCCTAGCTCCCTCGGCTCCGACCGTGTTCCACCACTGTTCTGACTGGTTGGATGCACCGATGCCGACTGCTCACACTCGTCTCCCAGCTGCTGCTCCACCGACCGCTCGCTCTCACACCTCGGCAAAGTCCCAGTGCTCTCCCTGGGCTCCAGCGGTGTTCCACCACCATCGTTCCACTGCATTGGCTGCTCTAGTCCGGCCTGCTGTCTGTCAGTCGAAAGCCGGCTTGCAAGCATAGCGTGCCTCCATTCGATAGAACCAGACTTCTCTTGCCTGTCTGCCTACATGCCTGTTTGCTCCACCGACCAACAAAATAACCGTAATTATAATGCTGAACCTAACCCCTAAGCCTAAAATAGCCAAAATAGACAAAGTCCTCACTTCTCTGAATTTTTGTTGGTTTACTATTCTTGTGAGGACTTCTGGTACTTACAAGTTTAGTAGAATGTGTACACACACACACACACACACACACACACACACACACACACACATTTGTTTTACTATACTTGTGAGGGCTTTTTGGGGACCAAAAACGCCTATGCAGAGCCCTCTGTCTCTCAGAAATGTATGCCAGTGTCTGCCTGCAAGCTGACAATCTTTGCCATTGTGTGTGTGTGTTTAGGCTACCTGCCCCTCCCCCCTCCGAAGCAAAGGCTTCTGTACTGACGTTACAACCTTGAAACTTTGTCAATGCTAGTTAAGGATACTACAGGCCTAGTTATCAAATTTCACATTGGATTTATTAACTACAAAAAGGTAAGATGTGTTTATAATTCTGGTGCCACTCTGCACACACAAGCTTGTTAGCTAGCTTGCTCAAAGTACATTCAAAGTTCCTCCATAGATGCCGCTCCTCCTAGGTATAATTCTGTGAACATAATTCAGATATTGCATGTCATAACAAGATGCCCAGCGCGTCAAGCCTCCTCCTCAACTCTCTCTTGCTCTCTCCCTACCCGCAAAATGTCAGTCGCATCTTGCACCATAGGCTACACTTATCTGTCCATCACACATGTAAACAACTATACTATATGACGAAAAGTATGTGGACACCTGCTCTTCGAACATCTGATTCCAAAATCATGGGCATTAATATGGAGTTGGTCCCCCCTTTGCAGCTATAACGTCCTCCACTCTTCTGGGAAGCCTTTCCCCTAGATGTTGGAAAATGTTCAGCCACAAGAGCATTAGTGAGGTCGGGCACTGATTTTGGGCGATTAGGCTTGGCTCGCAGTCGGCGTTCTAATTTATCCCAAATACGTTCGATGGGGTTGAGGTCAGGGCTCTGTACAGGCCAATCAAGTTCTTCCACACCGATCTTGACAAACTATTTCCGTATGGACCTTGCTTTGTGCACGGGGCATTGTCATGCTGAAACAGGAAAAGGCCTTCCTCATACTGTTGCCACAAAGTTGGAAGCATAGAATCATCTAGAATGTCATTGTATGCGGTAGCGTTAATATTTCCCTTCACTGGAACTAAGGGGCCTAGCCCGAACCATGAAAAACAGCCCCAGAAATGTATTCCTCCTCCACCAAACTTTACGGTTTGCAGTATGCATTGGGGCAGGTAGCGTTCTTCTGGCATCCGCCAAACCCAGATTTGTCCATCGGACTGCCAGATGGTAAAGCGTCATGACTCCAGAGAACGCATTTCCACTGCTACAGAGTCCAATGGCAGCAAGCTTTACACCTCTCCATTCGATGCTTGGCATTGCGCATGATGATCTTAGACTTGTGTGCGGCTGCTAGGCCATGGAAACCCAATTCATGAAGCTCCCGACGAACAGGTCTTGTGCTGACGTTGCTTCCAGAGGCAGTTTGGAACTAGGTAGTGAGTGTTGCAACCATGGCCTACCACTTTGCGGCTGAGCCGTTGTTGCTCCTAGACGTTTCCACTTCACAATAACAGCACGTACAGTTGACCGGAGCAGCTCTAGCAGGGCAGAAATTTGACAAACTGACTTGTTGGAAAGGTGGCATCCTATGACAGTGCCACATTGAAAGTCTCTGAGATCTTCAGTAATGCCATTCTACTGCCTATTTATGTCTATGGAGATTGCATGGCTGTGTGCTCGATTTTATACACCTGTCAGAAACGAGTGTGGCTGAAATAGCCGAATCTACTAATTTGAAGGGGTGTCCACATACTTTTCTAAATATAGTGTAGCTTGCCTGCTGTATCCGCACTGATTGCTGAAGTAATTTAATGAGCTAAATGTAAAAAACTTGATTTCACAGGTTAAAAAGGAACAGAAAGAAAATATATAAACCGGTGCTTTTTTGCTGTTTGAACCTGTTCAGAACTTTATTTTGCTGGTTGGAACAGTGGAACGGAACGAAAAAAATGAGTGGTTCTGTTTAGAATGAAACGATTGGAAAATAACCCCTGCTTGAAATACATTGGCAGAAATAAATGTTTTTTATTCCCCTATGCATTATTCCAGAGAACACTTATCTGTACTGCTCACTCCCTGCTAGCTAGACTCAATTGCACACCACTCTAATCCTCCCAGATCTCATTATAACCCAATCAGGGCCCCTTGTAATGAAACTCCTTTTGATGAGTAAGTCAATTATAACCCTTTATTCACGGTAAATTATTCAGAGGAAGATTTGGAGGGATGGAGGGATGGAATGGAGGACTGACTTGTTCCCATAAAGTACACACTGTGATAAGAACCGTGCACCCTCAACTTTCTGCCTTGTTCCACCGCTTTCTCACTCTCTCTCTTTCTCTCCCATCTCTCCCTCCACTCTCTCTGTTTTCCACTCTCCTCTCTCCCTAATCACTTTCCTCTCTCCCCCTCTTTAATCTGTCTCTGCCTCAGTTTCGTTCTGAGGGGAGAATGAAGACCCAAGGTATAGGGTGGGAAGAATTAATCAATGGTCAAATCCACACACTTAAAAATACACTCACAATGCACGCACATGCACACAGACACACACAGACAAACACACTCACACAGAAATTCTCATTTCCAAGAGAGAGCATCAAAACATGATTTATGACGCAGCCATTACAACACTGCAACCATTCTTGGCTGCGGCCGGGACAAGATACAACCACCCCATAAAGAGCAGCATTGTTCCCAGCATGCAAACAGCCACAAAGGGCTCACAGCCTGGGCTTGTGACTGATCTTCCCCAGAGTTGGGGGAAACAGCTGCCTCCGCCGCCCTCTCTTGGAGTGTTCACAATGATGTATGGCGTGGAGACAGAGAGACAGACACACACAGAGAGAGGAGAGACAAAGTCATATCCTGCACTCAGATACTATTATAACATCCTGAAAGTTGGAATCCGTAGCGGTGAAACTGCCACATCCGATTGCGATATTACAACAACAAAGACGTTACTTCAAACAATGAACACCATTCTTCCCTCGGACATCATTGCCATCACAGCACGCGCGACAGAACAGCAGAGTATGTACTATGATTTTGTTTTACCACGAAGCAGGTAGATAACCCCAACTCATTACCCCCCTCATTCCCCATCCACCCGCTTGCATCCTCCTTCTGAAAAACAATTAAAGAAATGCATACAAGGATAACCTCAAACCATTCTCCCCCTCATTCCCCATCCTCCCTACCCACCCGGATACCATGTTTCCCACCCCGCCTAGACCCCCCCCCCGGATGGCAGGAAGCTTGGCCCCAAGTTATGTACTGGGCCGTACGCACTACCCTCTGTAGTGCCTTGCGGTCGGAGGCAGAGCAGTTGCCATACCAGGCGGTGATCCAACCAGTCAGGATGTTCTCGATCGTGCAGCTGTATAGCTTTTTGAGGATCTGAGGACCCATGCCAAATCTTTTCAGTCTCCTGAGGGGGAATAGGCTTTGTCGTGCCCTCTTCATGACTGTCTTGGTGTGTTTGGACCATGACAGTTTTTTGGTGATGTGGACACCAAGGAACTTGAAGCTCTCAGTCTGTTCCACTACAGCCCCGTCGATGAGAATGGTGGGCGTGCTCAGTTCAATTTTTTTCCTGTAGTCCATATTCATCACCTTTGTCTTGGTCATGTTGAGGGAGAGGTTGTTATCCTGGCACCACATGGTCAGGTCTCTGACCTCGTCCCTATAGGCTGTCTCATCGTTGTCGGTGATCAGGCCTACCACTGTTGTGTCGTTGGCAAACTTAATGATGGTGTTGGAGTCGTGTCTGGCCATGCAGTCATGGGTGAACAGGGAGTACAGGAGGGGACTGAGCACGCACCCCTGAGGGGCCCCCGTGCAGATGTGTTGTTACCTCGGGGCGGCCCGTCAGGAAGTCCAGGATCCAGTTGTAGAGGGAGGTGTTTAGTCCCATGATTCTTAGCTTAGTGATGAGCTTTGAGGGCACTATGGTGTTGAATGCTGAGCTGTAGTCAATGAATAGCATTATCACATAGGTGTTCCTCTTGTCCAGGTGGGAAAGGGCAGTGTGGAGTGCAATAGAGATTGCATCATCTGTGGATCTGTTGGGGCGGTATACAAATTGGAGTGGGTCTAGGGGTTCTGGGATAATGGTCTTGATGTGAGCCATGACCAGCCTTTCATAGCACTTCATGGTTACAGACGTCAGTGCTACGGGTCGGTAGTCATTTAGGCAGGTTATCTTAGTGTCCTTGGGCACAGGGACTATGGTGGTCTGCTTGAAACATGTTGGTATTACAGACTCAGTCAGGGACATGTTGAAAATGTCAGTGAAGACACTTGCCAGTTGGTCAGCACATGCTCGGAGTACACTACCTGGTAATCCATCTGGCCCTGCGGCCTTGTGAATGTTGACCTGCTTAAAAGCCTTACCAAACGAGGATCGGATGTTGTCAACCTTCTTTTCTAAATGGTTGACGAAGTCATCCACAGAGAGGGAGAGGAGGGGGGGGGGGGGGGGGGGGGGGGGGGGGGATTCAGCAAGGAGGAGAAGGTGGCAAAGAGCTTCCTAGGGTTAGAGGCAGATGCTTGGAATTTAGAGTGGTAGAAAGTGGCTTTAGCAGCAGAAACAGAGGAAGAAAATGTAGAGAGGAGGGAGTGAAAAGATGCCAGGTCCGCAGGGATTCTAGTCTTCCTCCATTTCCGCTCGGCTGCCCGGAGCCCTGTTCTATGAGCTCGCAATGAGTCGTCAAGCCACGGAGCAGGAGGGGAGGACCGAGCCGGTCGGGAGGATAGGGGACATAGAGAGTCAAAGGATGCAGAAAGGGAGGAGAGGAGGGTTGAGGAGGCAGAATCAGGAGATTGGAGGGAGAAGGATTGAGCAGAGGGAAGAGAATAGGATGGAAGAGGAGAGAGTAGCGGGAGAGAGAGAGCGAAGATTGCGATGGCGCATTACCATCTGAGTAGATGCAGAGTGAGTAGTGTTGGAGGAGAGCGAGAGAGAAAAGGATACAAAGTAGTGGTCGGAGACATGGAGGGGAGTTGCAGTGAGATTAGTAGAAGAACAGCATCTAGTAAAGATATGGTCAAACTTTTTATTTTTTTCTAGACTGAATGATACAAACAGTCACCCATACCTTACGGGGCACGCGTAGACAAGATGGCGTATTGAATAGAAAATCGGTACGAAACACCTCAAGATAAAAACATAATATTCAAAATCAGTAAGTTAGACTAAATATTAGCATTTCATATATTCGCAGTTAATATAATTCAATCTGGATAATAACACAAAACAGATCATAAGGCTAGAGAAATATATCGACAAATATTACATCAACACGCAACACCCAAACATGACTGAAGACAAGCGTGGAGAGCCGATCCCCAAAAGGAAACGCGACTCATCGACTGATACGGATGATATATGCTTTTCACCACTGGGTATGGTAAGTGTGGAAAGCGACCTGTTGAAGTCGATAAATGACAAATTGGGCATATTAGAATTGGTCAGTAAAGACGTAAAAGAGTTGAAAGCGAGTCTTCAAATGAGTGACGAAAAAGCTTTGGTAATGGAGAAAGAAACCAAATAATTAAAAGTGACAGTCTCTAAAATGGAAACGAACGTTAGGGAACTAAAAAAGGAGAACAATCTTCTGAGAGAAGCCTTACTAGACATCCAAACTAGATCAATGAGGGAAAATCTAGTACGTACGGGTATTCAGGAAAAGGAGGGAGAAATAACAGAGAATATTATGAAGGACTTCCTGCATACAGCGCTACAAATCCCACTCGAGGCTGTCGATAAAATCCAACTCGAACGTGTACATCGTTTCGGAAAAAGAGGACAGAAATATGAGCGCCCAATCGTTGCCAAATTTGCTTTTTTTAAAGATAAAGCTATGGTGAAAAGCCTGGGAAAAAGACTTGCTGGCACGAAAATAGGCATGAATGATCAGTTCCCGAGGGAGATTGTAGAAAGGCGCAAAGTTCTGTACCCAATCTTCAAGGAAAACAGATTAAAAGGGAAACGTGTTGCACTAGTGGTGGATAAATTATATATTGACAACCAAATGTTCAGAGACACAAAGACTACTCCATGGCTATTCTAAAAGTTGTAATAGAGGAGTCAAATATTGGAGCACCTGATACTAGCAATGATAGGGATTGTAATATTAAATAACATTTATAGTAAGTATAGTATTTTATAAAAGGATAAAACGATATAACAAGCAGAATAATACATATTTAAATACAAATAATTAGAAAATGGCTTTTTTGGCGGGAGGTTGTTGTTTTGGCGGATGGTTGTTGTGGTTGGTCCTGTGTTCTCTCTGGCGTCCTTTCCCCTTTGCGGCAGATGTGGATGCGGGTGCGTTTGCACGCTCGGCCCATTTCTTCCCCAGTCAACCATGTGGTGTGCATTTTCGTGTTTGAAAAGGTGCGGCGTTAAGTGAGTGAGAGGGGAAATGGTTGCATATCCCAGAGCCGACCGGGGGTCTATGAGCAGGGGTACAGAGAGAGAGCTTTCAATTTTGTGTAGATGAGGGATATACATTTTTAAATATAGTATACATCTAATCTAATTTTTCATTGTCCTATCATGATGGAAAGATCCCTAACCCTATAACCTGGACACCCACCTGAGCGACCCATATACCAAAGAGAAGTTCCCATCTCTTTTATGGACCTGCTGTGAATATGCAGCCTAAACAGAGAAATAAATACGGTCAGAGACCTACTTTAGCAGCACCGCCCCCTCAAGATTCTGAGCCTGCCTGGCAAGGTTGGTCCTACAAAGCCAGAGCCCCCTGATGGGAGAGAATAATATACAAGGAAATTCTCAAAGCTGCTAATGAGAACCTTGACGACCTTTTACCTAGCAGGTGGGGATTCCGGTGGGGTACGCCCACCCAGGTAGTGGCAGTGCTGGCAACACTGGCTGCAGTAACCCATGGGGAGGGGGTCACACTCGGACAATCAGAGAGGGGGTTTATCATTGTAGCCCAGGTGGCACAAAATAATCAAAGGTCTGACCACATGGAGATGCTTGGGAAAATGGTTACAACAGGGGATCAGAGTGTTTGTGTCTCAGGTGAAGAGGGTGGATCTGATCTCCATCACCTAGGACTTGACATAGATTAAGTAGATTAATCAAATCTCACATTGTTATCAATTTCTACTCAATCTGCATGCTTTCCCAGTCAGAATTAACTGTATGTGCACTCGTAAATCAAGTTATTTCTCGGGTTGGGCTCTGGGATATAGCAGCTGTTGAGTGTCTGTTTTTATGGTGGGCTGTGGAGGAGGGGGGTTGAGTGTGTTGGAGTATGTGAGTATGTGCGTGTGTGATTGTCTGGCATCTGTTGTGGGGGGGTGGGGATGTTGGGGGGGAGGGTATGGGATGGACCGCGGGAATTATTTGCTAGGATAATAATTGCTTGTCAATTAATTAAATGTATTACAATGGCAATCCGGGTTATATGTTAGAATCCTACGCGTGAACTGCCAACATTATTACGCATATTAATTGATAATGATGGAAAATAGGATATGCATAATAAAAAAAAAAATAGTTATATAGATATATAGAGGTGAAAGCATTGGAAATGCTTTTGGCGGTTAATCTGCTTCTGTTTTGTGGGTGGCACTATGTGCTGTTTTCGATGGATGGGTCCTGGCCTCTCGGGGCCTTGGGGATACGGAGGGACGTGGGTGGGATGCTGATCACTGGGATGACGGCTCAACTTGGGATGGGGAGGGGCTTTAGCGGGGGAATTAGTGGAGAACAATTGAAGGGTTACTCCGTAGCAATGCAAATATCACGGTACAGCTATATGGACACTCAATCATTACGCTATTTTTATTGGTAAATTTACAAACATATATAATGATAAATAGACTTGAAACTTGTATCTCATTATGGTGTATGGTGAAATAAGTATAGCCAGTTATAATTGTAATGGCTTAGCTGATAATAACAAAAGAAGAACAATATTTACATGGCTCAAAGAGAAGGAATATAGTATCTATTGTATACAGGAAACTCATTCAACAATTCGAGATGAAGTAGCGTGGAAAAAAGAATGGGGGGGGGGAATATACTTCTCCCATGGGCAAATAAATTCAAAAGGGGTGATGATATTAATTAATAGTAATTTCGATCCGAATGTGCAAATTGTACAAATAGATACACAAGGTAGATGGATTATTTTAAATATGTTATTGGACCATAAACAGATATGGCTCATTAACCTTTACGGACCAAATAATGATGATCCACAATTCTTTGACAATATATATAATAAATTATCAAGCCTGCAAGCAACTCAAGACAATATTATTATGGTGGGGGATTATAATACTGTTTTAAATAGCTCAATGGACCGTAAAGGAAATCACACCACAAACAATCACCCACATGCTCTTAAGGAAATTGTGAATGTCATGGATACATTAGAACTAGTAGATATATGGAGGCTTAAATATACTGATCTAGTGAGATATACATGGCGGAGACTGAATCAAGCTAGTCGTCTTGACTTCTTTCTTATCTCATTCTCGTTGGCACCAAAAGTAAAAAAAGTGTTGATAGGGGACAGAATGCGGTCAGACCATCATATAATAGGCATATACATTACTCTTACTGAATTTCCACGTGGGCGAGGATATTGGAAATTTAATCAAAGCCTATTGGATGATAATTTATTTATAATTAGAACAAAGGAATTTATAACTGACTTTTTCCAACATAACATAGGTACAGTGAATCCCCTTATTGTATGGGACACCTTTAAATGTGCCTTTAGAGGCCATGCAATTCAGTACTCATCTCGAAAACAAAAGCAATTTAGGTCAAAAGAGTTTATACTAAGAAAGGAAATAGAAAGTCTAACAGAACAGATAGATGGCAATAAAAACTGTAACATAGAGGCTCAGAATAAATTAGAGGAAAAACAAAAAGAAATGGAGAAACTTATTCAAGAAAGATCAAGTGTAATATATTATAAGAATAAAGCAACTGGATGGAATATGGGGAAAAATGCACAATTTCTTTTTTTAAATCTTCAACATAGGAATGCTACCAAAAAGAACTTAATGAAACTGGTTACAATTGACGGAGTCACCCATAATTCACCAAATGATATTTTGAAGGAAGAAACAAAGTACTTTAAGCATATGTTTTCTTTTCAGTCGCCTCCATCTCCTCTAACTGAAGCTAATTGTAGATATTTTTTTTCTATTGATAATGTCAAATTAACAGCCACACAGAAAGACTCATGTGAAGGGGAAATTACAGAGGAGGAACTTCTGGATGCAATTAAAGACTTTAAGTCCGGGAAAACTCCAGGGTTGGATGGCATACCAGTCGAGGTACACCAAACCTTTTTTGATATACTAAGAGGACCATTATTAGCATGTTTTAACCACTCCTATGTAAATGGTAGATTATCTGACACTCAAGAAGAAGGACTGATCTCATTATTACTGAAACAGGATACAAGTGGAAAATATAAAGATCCAGTCCATTTACAAAATTGGAGGCCCCTTACACTGCAGTGTTGTGATGCAAAAATCCTAGCAAAATGTATAGCGCATAGAATTAAAAAGGTATTGTCGGATATTATTCATTCTAATCAGACAGGTTTTTTACATGGAAGATACATTGGAGATAATATAAGGCAAGTATTGGAAACAATAGAACACTATGGAAAATATGGGAAACCAGGCCTGCTATTCATAGCAGACTTCGAAAAGGCATTTGATAAAGTTCGACTGGGGTTTATATATAAATGCCTGGAGCATTTCAATTTTGGAGAATCTCTTATAAAATGGCTCAAAATCATGTATAGTAACCCTAGGTGTAAAATAGTAAATAATGGCTATTTCTCAGAAAGTTTTAAACTGTCAAGAGGAGTGAAACAAGGTTGTCCACTATCGGCATATCTATTTATTGTGGCCATCGAGATGTTAGCTATTAAAATCAGATCCAATAATAATATCAGAGGATTAGAAATACGGGGCTTAAAAACAAAGGTGTCTATGTACGCTGATGATTCATGTTTTTTCTTAAATCCACAACTAGAATCCCTCCACAGCCTCATAGAGGATCTAGATACATTTTCTAACCTCTCTGGATTACAACCAAACTATGAAAATGTACTATATTACGTATTGGAACACAAAAAAAAAAAAAATTACATTACCATGTAGTTTACCAATAAAATGGTCTGATGGTGATGTGGATATACTCGGAATACATATCCCAAAGGAAATAAATGATCTCACTTCAATAAATTTTAATAGAAAATTAGCAAAAATAGATAAGATCTTACTACCATGGAAAGGAAAATACCTGTCAATTTGTGGAAAAATCACCCTGATTAACTCATTAGTATTATCCCAGTTTACCTATTTGCTTATGGTCTTGCCTACGCCTAGCGAACAGTTTTTTAAATTATATGAAAAAAAAATATTCAATTTTATTTGGAACGGCAAGCCAGACAAAATTAAAAGAGCATATTTATATAATGAATATGAATTCGGAGGACAGAAATTATTAAATATTAAAGCATTAGACCTATCACTAAAGGCTTCAGTCATACAAAAGTTATACTTAAATCCGAACTGGTTCTCAAGCAAATTAGTAAGATTGTCTCACCCAATGTTCAAGAAAGGCCTTTTTCCCTTTATTCAGATTACAACCTCTCAATTTCAGTTATTTGAAAAGGAAATAATCTCCCAAATGTCACTATTTCTAAAACAAGCCATAGAAAGTTGGTTGCAATTTCAATTTAATCCTCCAGAAACGACAGAACAAATAATGCAACAAATATTGTGGTTAAATTCAAATATACTAATTGACAAAAAACCTGTATTTTTTGACAGAATGTTTAAAAAAGGTATAATCTTCGTAAATTATATCATCGGTAGGACCGGTGGAGTTGCACGGCGCTTGTAACGCCAAGGTAGTGGGTTCGATCCCCGGGACCACCAATACACAAAAATGTATGCACGCATGACTGTAAGTCGCTTTGGATAAAAGCGTCTGCTAAATGGCATATTATTATTATTATTATTATTATGCAGCTAACAAAAACATATGGAAATGTCTGCTCTACTCAAAATTACAACCAAATAATTGCAGCCTTAACGCAAAAATGGAAGAGGAAAGTGGAAGGGGGAGAAAGTAAGGAACTTGTCTGTCGGCCTTGCATTAAAGAACATAATTGGTTAAGGAAAACTGTGATAAATAAAAAAGTATATCAGTTTCACTTAAGGACCAAAGGATTGACAGCCGTCCCATATAGATTGCAAAATAGTTGGGAAGAGATCTTTGATGTACCGATCCCATGGCATAGTGTTTATGAACTGACACGCAAAACGACACCGGATTCAAAAATTAGAATCTTTCAATTTAAATTATTATATAAAATTCTTGCTACCAATAGAATGTTATTTATATGGGGGATACAATCTTCCCAGCTCTGCAGATTTTGCTGTGAAGAGACGGAATCATTGGATCATTTGTTTTGGTTCTGTCCATTTGTAGTCACTTGAGTGGGTTGAGTTACTGACGTGATCTTCCTGTCTGGGTTGGCGCCCCCCCCTTGGTTTGTGCTGTGGTGGAGACCTCTGTGGGCTATACTCGGCCTTGTCTCAGGATTGTAAGTTGGTGGTTGGGGATATCCCTCTAGTGATGCGGGGGCTGTGCTTTGGCGGAGTGGGTGGGGTTATATCCTTCCTGTTTGGCCCTGTCCGGGGGTTTCTTCGGATGGGGCCACAGTGTCTCCGGACCGCTCCTGTCTCAGCCTCCAGTATTTATGCTGCAGTAGTTTATGTGTCGGGGGGCTGGGGTTAGTTGGTTATACCTGGAGTACTTCTCCTGTCTTATCCAGTGTCCTGTGTGAATTTAAGTATGCTCTCTCTAATTCTCTCGTTCTCTCTTTCTCTCTGAGAACCTGAGCCCTAGGACCATACGTCAGGACTACCGGGCATGATGACACCTTGCTGTCCCCAGTCCGCCTGGCCTTGCTGCTATTCCAGTTTCAACTGTTCTGCCTGCGGCTACGAAACCCCTACCTGTCCCAGACCTGCTGTTTTCAACTCTTAATGATCGGCTATGAAAAGCCAACTGAGAGACCTGAGCCCTAGGACCATACGTCGGGACTACCGGCCGTGGTGACTCCTTGCTGTCCCCAGTCCGCCTGGCCTTGCTGCTATTCCAGTTTAAACTGTTCTGCCTGCGGTTATGGAACCCCTACCTGTCCCAGACCTGCTGTTTTCAAACTCTTAATGATCGGCTATGAAAAGCCAACTGAGATTTATTCCTGATTATTATTTGACCATGCTTGTCACTTATGAACATTTTTGAACATCTTGGCATGGTTCTGTTATAATCTCCACCCGGCACAGCCAGAAGAGGACTGGCCACCCCTCATAGCCTGGTTCCTCTCTAGGTTTCTTCCTAGGTTTTCGCCTTTCTAGGGAGTTTTTCCTAGCCACCGTGCTTCTACACCTGCATTACTAGCTGTTTGGGGTTTTAGGCTGGGTTTCTGTACAGCACTTCGAGATATTAGCTGATGTAAGAAGGGCTATATAAAATAAAATTGATTGATTGATTGTAGCTTGTTTTTGGACACAGGTCCAGGAATGGCTAAAGGATTGCAATATTTACCTGGAACTAACCTTGCAGATAGCATTACTGGGTGATCTGAAAAGTCATAATCAATCAATCAATAATATAATAATACTTTTAGCAAAACTGTTTATTTTTAATTCACAATCTGTAGAAGCAATGAGAATAGAAAGGTTCAGAACTTTTGTAAAACATCACAGTACGGTTGAAATATATATGGCAAATAGAAATCCTATATGGACGGGTTAAGAGATAGATGGGAGGTATTGAATAGAGTTGAAGGATGGGACTAATAACAAATAACAACAAATAATAACAAAGATAGCTAATAATGTAAGCATACTGTGTCCATAATAAGTATATAGGTTGTATGTTGGGAGCTTTTGGGAAAGAGCACAGTTAGAAAGATATGGCATATAGAAGCAAACCGGATGGACATCATGAAAATGATTGGAGAGGTTGAGAGTAGAAGAAGTTCAGGAGCAAAAAAAATAAATATATATATATATATAATATAATTATTGTAAAATTAACTCTGTCCATAAGGTGTAGATAGTAAGTATAGACCGGAAGTAGAGAACTGGGCATTGTTGTTCACTATTTTAATCCAAGTAGGGAAAGGATGGTGGGGTTGAAAAGTAATAAAGGGGAGTATATATATATATATAAAAATAAAAAAACATGGGGGATTGGATGTGATGCAGACAATTACATTGATAGAAGATACAATCTATCTGCAATATTAAGCTGATCCATTCCCCCCAACAAAAAAAAAAAACAAACAAAAAAAAAAGATATGGTCAAGTGTATTGCCTGCCTTGTGAGTAGGGGGGGTAAGAGGGTGAGGTCAAAAGATGAGAGGAGTGGAAAGAAGGAGGCAGAGAGAAATGAGTCAAAGGTAGACGTAGGGAGGTTAAAGTCACCCAGAACTGTGAGGGGTGAGCGATCCTCAGGAAAGGAACTTATCAAGGCGTCATGCTCATTGATGAACTCTCCAAGGGAACCTGGAGGGCGATAAATGATAAGGATGTTAAGCTTGAATGGGCTAGTGACTGTGACAACATGGAGTTCAAATGAGGAGATAGACAGATGGGTCAGGGGAAAAAGAGAGAATGTCAACTTGGGAAAGATGAGGATTCCTGTGCCACCACCCCGCTGACCAGATGCTCTCGGGTATGCGAGAACACATGGTCAGACGAGGAGAGAGCAGTAGGAGTAGCAGTGTTTTCAGTGGTAATCCATGTTTCCGTCAGCGCCAAGAAGTCGAGGGACTGGAGGGTAGCATAGGCTGAGATGAACTATGCCTTGTTGGCCGCAGAACGGCAGTTCCAGAGGCTGCCGGAGACCTGGAACTTCATGTGGGTCGTGCGTGCAGGGACCACCAGGTTAGAGAGGCAGCAGCCACGCGGTTTGAGGTGTTTGTATAGCTTGTGCGGAGAGGAGAGAACAGGGATAGACAGACGCATAGTTGACAGGCTACAGAAAATGGCTACAATAATGCAACGGACATCGGAATGAAATGAACTAAACATCTGGGAAAGCGAGAGAGCGGGGCCTCCCTCACTTACGTTTCACTGAAACACCAAAAATATAACTCTCCCAACTTCCTCCTCAGAAACTATAATTGTTGTAAACTACAGCGGTTCAATGTTTTCTAGGAATAGACTAACTTAGTTTATTCAGCTAGCTAACTTGGTACAGTATTCTCCAGTGAAAACCGTCCAGGGCACCTAGTCCTATGACGCCATAGCCAACTAGCATGCCAGGCTCCAATAACACGGTTTAGCACCAATACTCGGCCACAACAAATCACCAGTGTGTCAACACGCCAAGCAGATCATTCGTGTCCGTGTCTAACGTTGTGGGTTAGTCCCGACAGCTTGAGCGAGTCCGTCGTCAACTTATTCAGCCAGTTAGTTAGCTAGAATAGTTAGCATAATAGCTAGCCATTGCTTTCTGCCAACGAAAAAAACCCTCCTCCCACGGCACGAACACACAGAGAGAGCCAAGCTAACGTTAACTAGTCACCCATGTCACGAATTCCCTTGAATGACTCTGGTTACCAGTATGTAAAAACAAAAAACAAATGTAGGTTATAACTTACCCCTAGCAGCTACTGTTAGCTAGCCAAGTGCAAAGCTAGCCACTGAATCGACTCAGCCAGTTCGCGTCTGTTCGCTAGTTCGTTCCAGCTATTGTTTAGTAGCTATCCAGGTAGCAACAAGCTAGCTACATTTCGAGCACAGTAGCTACTAACTACCTAATGTTAACGCTTCAGACAATGAGGTTAGAAAAACAGCTGAATGGTAGGCAGCTAGCTGGCGTAATTACAGGTACTCTTAAGCGTGAAACAACTATCCACAGTTGCTAATAGTTACCAGTAGCTACCGGCTAGCTAGTCCAGGTAGTGGGTTAGCTAGCCTCGTGCTTCACCGGGCTCAGCTGAAAACAATACCTACAATAATTACATACAATAACCTACGATACCTACCTACCATACCTAACTACAATCTAAATACATGGTTTAAGCTTTACTCTACACCATATAAGCCATAAGAGCCAAGCTTATGTCTCGCCAGAGAGAGACACAACCTCACCCGACGACTTCACACCACTGCTTCCTGCTTTAGTTTTTGCTTTAGGATTATGTGCTCACCTGGCATCAATGAGGTTGTAATCAGAGAGTATATGCTGGAGAGCCTTGGTTGCATGTGGATTGTAGTTGTTCTCATTAGATTTGTCCTGCATGTCCAAAATGGCATTCATGGCTGTCCCAATAACCAGATGGAATTCAGTTCATTTCTAAAAATAAGCTGTTCAGAAAATTAAGAATTTGTAGCGTACACATTAATAAAGGCAATTTTCTTTCCATTATTTATACATTTAAAGAAAGTGATTCTGCTGATGAAAAAGGAGCCAGTTTGCACAACTGGTTCTCTATTTAATGTGAGTCCTTTTGAAGCTTTGCTACATCAACATGGTTTCTTGCTAGGATATCAAGACAGCTGGAATGTTTAATAGGACAGTTTAGGCCTTTCAGATTCCAAGACAGAATAGCTAGCGTTACCATTGTAAAACAAAACAACATTAAACATAATGTTCCCTCAATTTGTATTGTACACAAAAAGCATGTACACTCAGTGGCCAGTTTATTAGGTACACCAACCAGTTCACGAAAATGGTTCGCTGCTACATACAGTGAGTCACGTGGCCGTGGCTTGCTATATAAAGCAGGCAGACAGGCATCGAGGCATTCAGTTACTGTTCGATTGAACGTTAGAATGGGCATAACAAGTGACCTAAGCGACTTTGAGTATGGTGTGATCGTCGGTGCCAGGTGCGCCGGTTCCAGTATCTCCGAAACAACATGCCTCCTGGGCTTTTCACGCCTGACAGCGTCTAGGGTTTACCAAGAATGGTGCGACAAACAAAAAACATCCAGTCAGCGGCAGTCCTGTGGACGAAAACAGCTTGTTGATGAGAGAGGTCAAAGGATAATGGCAAGAATCGTGCAAGCTAACAGGCGTAGTACAAAAGTGGTGTGCAGAACTGCATCTCGGAATGCACAACTCGTCGGACCTTGTCACGGAGTGACTATTGCAGCAGACGACCACACCGGGTTCCACTCCTATCAGCTAAAAACAAGACGACTGGACAATTGAGGAGTGGAAAAACATTGCCTGGTCCGACAAATCAAGGTTCCTGTTGCGTCATGCTGATGGCAGAGTCAGAAATTGGCATAAGCAGCATGTGTCCATGGCCCCATCCTGCCTGGTGTCAACGGCACAGGCTGGTAGCGGTGGTGTAATGGTGTGGGGAATAATTTCCTGTCACACTTTAGGTCCCTTGATATCAATTGAGCAACGTTTGAATGCCGCACCTTGTAGAATCTAGGCCCCAAAGAACTCAGGCTGTTCTGGAGGCAAAGGGGGGTCCGACTCAGTACTAGATGGTTGTACCTAATAAACTGACCACTGACTGTGTGTGCTCTATACTATGTACATAAAATATATAATTATGGCCTGTAGGCAAGGTCCTCCCCGAGAGATAAATGCAGCAGCGTAAATGGAGGGGGACAGCCATCTATCCTAAACAGTTTAGCCCATCAGTCAATCAATCAAATGTATTTTAAAGCCCTTTTTACATCAGCAGATGTTACAAAGTGCTTATATAGAAACCCAGCATAAAACCCTAAAGAGCAAGCAATGCAGATGTAGAAGCATGGTGGCTAGGAAAAACTCCATAGAAAGGCAGGAACCTACATTGGAACCAGGGTCTGAGTTGTGACCAGTCTTCTTCTGGCTGTGCCGGTGGAGATTTTAAGAGTACATGGCCGTTAAGGCTAGATCTTACTTCAAAATGTTCAAACATTCATAGATGACCAGCAGCGTAAAATAATAATCACAGTGGCTATAGAGGTCAGCACAGGTCAGCACCTCAGGAGTAAATGTCAGTTGACTTTTCATAACTGAGCATTCAGTTACCCACTCAAGTAGAGTATAGTGAAAAAGTTTAAGGTTTTAATGTCAAATGTACAAGTACAGTGAAATGCCTTTCTTGCAAAGTCAAAACCCAACAATGCAATAATCAATAACAATGTAATACAACAACAAAAACACACGAGAAATAAGAAGAAATATGAAGAACACAATAAGTAAGTAAGTAAGCATACTATAAACAGTGTCAGTTCCAATATTTATTTACAATGTACTGGGATACTGGAGTGATGGAGGTCAATATGTATAGGGGTAAGGTGACTAGGAAATAGGATATAAGATAAACAGAGTAGCAACAGCTTGTTTGTGAGTGGGTGTGCGTGTGTGTAGAGTCAGTATAAATGTATGTGCACATTATGTGTGAGTGAGCAGATGATGGAGTGAGTGTGTGTGAGTGTGTAGTGCCCTTTGAGTATGCATAGAGACAGTGCAAAAATAACAAATAAAAGGTCAATGAAGATACAAGGTTAACTCAGATAGTCCGTGGAGACGAAAGTCTGGCAAAACGTGATGCACCCCTCCTAAGGACGGCATGGGAGAGCACAAGTGACTCAGCCACCATAATAGGGTCAGAGACAGAGAATCCCAGTGGAGAGAGGGGAGCCGGCCAGTAAGAGACAGCAAGGGAGGTTTGTCACCAGACTGGGCCAAAATACACTCAATCATAGGACCTACTGAAGAGATAAGTCTTCAGTAAAGACTTAAAGGTTGAGACAGCGTCTGCGTCTCTCACATGGATCGACAGACCATTCCATACAAATTTAACTCCATAGGAGAAAGCCCTGCCTCCAGCTGTTTGCTTAGAAATTCTAGGAACAATAAGGAGGCCTGCATCTTGTGACCGTAGTGCACGTGTAGGTATATAAGGCTGGATCAAATTGGATAAATTGAAGTCGGAAGTTTACAGAAAGGGAAAAATATTTGATCCACTGCTGATTTTGTACGTTTGCCCACTGACAAAGACATGATCAGTCTATAATTGTAATGGTAGGTTTATTTGAACAGTGAGAGACAGAATAACAACAAAAAAATCCAGAAAAACGCATGTCAAAAATGTTATAAATTGATTTGCATTTTAATGAGGGAAATAAGTATTTAACCCCTCTGCAAAACATGACTTAGGTCAGACGTTTCTTGTAGTTGGCCACCAGGTTTGCACACATCTCAGGAGGGACTTTGTCCCACTCCTCTTTGCAGATCTTCTCCAAGTCATTAAGGTTTCGAGCCTGACGTTTGGCAACTCGAACCTTCAGCTCCCTCCACTGATTTTCTATGGGATTAAGGTCTGGAGACTGGCTAGGCCACTCCAGGACCTTAATGCGGTGAAGTTGTCCTGTCCCCTTAGCAGAAAAACACCCCCAAAGCATAATGTTTCCACCTCCATGTTTGACGGTGGAGATCTTGGGGTCATAGGCAGCATTCCTCCTCTTCCAAACACGGCGAGTTGAGTTGATGCCAAAGAGCTCAATTTTGGTCTCATCTGATCACAACACTTTCACCCAGTTCTCCTCTGAATCATTCAGATGTTCATTAGCAAACTTCAGACGGGCCGGTATATGTGGTTTCTTGAGCAGGGGGACCTTGCGGGCGCTGCAGGATTTCAGTCCTTCACGGCGTACTGTGTTACCAATTGTTTTCTTGGTGACTATGGTCCCAGCTGCCTTGAGATCGTTGATCCTCCCATGTAGTTCTGGGCTGATTCCTCACCGTTCTCATAATCATTGCAACTCCACGAGGTGAGATCTTGCATGGAGCCCCAGGCCGAGGGAGATTGACAGTTCTTTTGTGTTTCTTCCATTTGCGAATAATCGCACCAACTGTTGTTACCTTCTCACCAAGCTGCTTGGCGATGGTCTTGTAGCGCATTCCAGCCTTGTGTAGGTCTACAATCTTGTCCCTGACATCCTTGGAGAGCTCTTTGGTCTAGTCCATGGTGGAGAGTTTGGAATCTGATTGATTTATTGCTTCTGTGGACAGGTGTCTTTTATACAGGTAACAAGCTGAGATTAGGAGCACTCCCTTTAAGAGTGTGCTCCTAATCTCAGCTCGTTACCTGTATAAAAGACACCTGGGAGCCAGAATTCTTTCTGATTGAGAGGGGGTCAAATACTTATTTCCCTCATTAAAATGCAAATCAATTGATAACATTTTTTACATGCGTTTTTCTGGATTTATTTGTTGTTATTTTGTCTCTCACTGTTCAAATAAACCTACCATTAAAATTATAGACTGATCATTTCTTTGTCAGTGGGCAAACGTACAAAATCAGCAGGGGATCAAATAATGTTTTCCCTCACTGTACATACACCTTAGCCAAATACATTTAAACTCAGTTTTTCACAATTCCTGATATTTAAAATCCCCTGTCTTAGGTCAGTTAGGATCACCAATTTATTTTAAGAATGTGAAATGTCAGAATAATAGTAGAGTGAATTATTTATTTCACATTTTATTTATTTCATCAGATTCCCAGTGTGTCAGAAGTTTTCATACACTCAATTAGTATTTGTAGCATTGCCTTTAAATTGTTTAACTTGGGTCAAACGTTTTGTGTTGCCTTCCGCAAGTTTCCCACAATAATTTTGGTGAATTTTGGCCCATTCCTCCTGACAGAGCTGGTGTAACTAAGTCAGGTTTGTAAGCCTCCTTGCTCGCATACACTTTTTCAGTTCTGCTCATACATTTTCTATAGGATTGAAGTCAGGGCTTTGTGATGGCCACTCCATTACCTTGACTTTGTTTGCCAAAACTTTGGAAGTATGCCTGGAGTCATTGTCCATTTGGAAGACCCATTTGCGACCAAGCTTTAACTTCCTGACTGATGTCTTGAGATGTTGCTTCAATATAGCCACATAATGTTCCTTCCTCACGATGCCATCTATTTTGTGAAGTGCACCAGTCCCTCCTGCAGCAAAGCACCCCCACAGCATGATGCTACCACCCCCATGCTTCACGGTTGGGATGGTGTTCTTCGGCTTGCAAGCCTCCCCTTTTTCCTCCAAACATAACGATGGTCATTAGGGCCAAACAGTTATAGTTTTGTTTCATCAGACCAGAGTACATTTCTCCAAAAAGTATGTGTCAGGAGGTGATGTGTACACGGCGAGTGAAGTCAGACGCAGGACACAGAGAATCAGGTTGACTACTTTACTGAATGTTACGCACAAAACGTCTCCAACACTGGAGGGAAAAACACCATATGCGTAATCTGGAGAAGTAGCTAGGCCGAACATCAACTAGACAATACAACAATAACACACAAACCCCAAACGTGAAACAAGGGAAATTATAGGCTAAACAATCAAAACTAATAGGCAACAGGTGTACTAAATCAAATCAAATCAAATCAAATCAAATCAAATTGTATTGGTCACATGCGCCGAATACAACAGGTGCAGACATTACAGTGAAATGCTTACTTACAGCCCTTAACCAACAGTGCATTTATAAAAAAAAAAAAAAAAAAAAGTAAGAATAAAACAACAACAAAAAAAGTGTTGAGAAAAAAAGAGCAGAAGTAAAATAAAGTGACAGTAGGGAGGCTATATATACAGTAAAATAAAGTGACAGTAGGGAGGCTATATATACAGGGGGGTACCGTTGCAGAGTCAATGTGCGGGGGCACCGGCTAGTTGAGGTAGTTGAGGTAATATGTACATGTGGGTAGAGTTAAAGTGACTATGCATAAATACTTAACAGAGTAGCAGCAGCGTAAAAAGGATGGGGTGGTGGGGCAGTGCAAATAGTCCGGGTAGCCATGATTAGCTGTTCAGGAGTCTTATGGCTTGGGGGTAGAAGCTGTTGAGAAGTCTTTTGGACCTAGACTTGGCACTCCGGTACCGCTTGCCGTGCGGTAGCAGAGAGAACAGTCTATGACTAGGGTGGCTGGAGTCTTTGACAATTTTTAGGGCCTTCTTCTGACACCGCCTGGTATAGAGGTCCTGGATGGCAGGGAGCTTTGCCCCAGTGATGTACTGGGCCGTAAGCACTACCCTCTGTAGTGCCTTGCGGTCAGAGGCCAAGCAGTTGCCATACCAGGCGGTGATGCAACCAGTCAGGATGCTCTCGATGGTGCAGCTGTAGAATTTTTTGAGGATCTGAGGACCCATGCCAAATCTTTTTAGTCTCCTGAGGGGGAATAGGCTTTGTCGTTCCCTCTTCACGACTGTCTTGGTGTGTTTGGACCATGATAGTTCGTTGGTGATTTGGACACCAAGGAACTTGAAGCTCTCAACCTGTTCCACTACAGCCCCGTCAATGAGAATGGGGGCGTGCTCAGTCCTCTTTTTTTTCCTGTAGTCCACAATCATCTCCTTTGTCTTGTTCACGTTGAGGGAGAGGTTGTTGTCCTGGCACCACACGGCCAGATCTCTGACCTCCTCCCTATAGGCTGTCTCATCGTTGTCGGTGATCAGGCCTACCACTGTTGTGTCGTCGGCAAACTTAATGATGGTGTTGGAGTCGTGCCTGGCCATGCAGTCATGGGTGAACAGAGAGTACAGGAGGGGACTGAGCACGCACCCCTGAGGGGCCCCCGTGTTTAGGATCAGTGTGGCAGATGTGTTGTTACCTACCCTTACCACCTAATCTAGACAAAACAAGACAAACACCGAAAACATTGATAGGCAGTAGCTAGTACTCCGGGGATGATGAACGCCGAAGCCTGCCCGAGCAAGGAGGAGGAGCAGCCTCGGCAGAATCCGTGACAGTACCCCCCCCTCTTGACGCGCGGCCCAAGCCGTGCGCCGACCCCGGTCTCGGGGACAGCCAGGAGGACGCGGAGCATGGCAAGTGGGATGACTCCGGTGGAACTCTGTCAAGAGGGAGGGATAGGCAATAGGACCTCAGAAACCTACCCACATCCTGGTTTACTCTCTCCACCTGCCCATTACTCTCAGGATGGAAACCCGAGGTAAGGCTAACCGAGACCCCCAAGCGTTCCATAAACGCCCTCCAGACTCTAGAGGTGAACTGGGGACCCCGATCAGACTCTATATCCTCAGGTACCCCGTAGTGCCGGAAGACGTGTGTAAACAGGGCCTCAGGAGTTTGTAGGGCAGTAGGGAGACCCGGCATTAGAATGAGAAGGCAGGCCTTAGAAAACCGATCCACAACGACCAAAATTGTGGTATTCCCCTGGGAGGGGGGAAGGTCCGTGACAAAGTTCACCGAGAGGTGCGACCACGGCCATTGTGGAACTGGTAGGGGTTGTAACTTCCCCCTGGGCAGGTGTCTAGGTGCCTTACACTGAGCGCACACCGAGCAGGAGGAGACATAAACCCTCACGTCCTTTGCCAATGTTGGCCACCAGTACTTTTCACTAAGGCAGTGCACTGTCCGGCCAATACCAGGATGACCAGAGGAGGGTGACGTGTGAGCCCAATAAATCAGTCGATCACAGATCTCGAGCGGCACGTACTTCCGCCCCTCTGGACACTCTGGAGGAGTAGGGTCGGTACGTAATGCCCGCTCGATCTCCGCATCGAACTCCCACACCACCGGTGCCACCAGACAAGACTCCGGAAGTATGGGAGTGGGCTCAATGGACCTCTCCTCTGTGTCATATCGCTGGAACAGGGCATCTGCCTTAACGTTCTGTGACCCTGGTATATACGTGAGCTTAAAGACAAAACGGGCCAGAAACATGGCCCACCTAGCCTGACGAGGGTTCAGTCTCCTAGCTGCCCAGATGTACTCCAGGTTACGATGGTCAGTCAGAATGAGAAAAGGGTGTTGAGCCCCCTCAGGCCAATGCCTCCACACCTTTAGGGCTTGAACCACAGCTAGCAGCTCCCTGTCCCCCACGTCATAATTACGTTCCGCCGGGCTGAGCTTCTTAGAGTAAAAGGCACAGGGACGGAGTTTAGGAGGCGTGCCCGAGCGTTGAGACAGTACAGCCCCAATTACCGCCTCTGACGCGTCCACCTCCACTTGGAATGCCAAAGAGGGGTCCGGATGTGCCAGCACCGGAACCGAGGTGAACAGGTCCTTCAGATGTCTAAACGCCTGTCCGCCTCAGCCGACCACTGCAAACGCACCGGGCCCCCCTTTAGCAGGGAGGTGATGGGAGCTGCTACCTGTCCAAAACACCGGATAAACCTCCGGTAGTAATTGACAAAACCCCAAAACCGCTGCACCTCCTTAACCGTGTTGGGAGTCTGCCAATTACGCACGGCTGAAACGCAGTCAATCTCCATCTCCACCCCTGACGCGGACAACCGATGTCCCAGGAAGGAGATGGACTCCTCGAAAAACAGGCATTTCTCCGCCTTCACATACAAGTCATGCTCCAACAGCCTACCCAACACCCGACGCACCAGGGCCACATACTCGGCTCGTGTAGCAGAGTATATTAGAATGTCGTCAGTAAACACCACTACACCCTGCCCATGCAAATCCCGGATGCAAATCTCGTCCACAAATGATTGGAAGACTGAAGGAGCATTCATTAACCCGTATGGCATGACGAGATACTCATAGTGACCCGAGGTGGTACTAAATGCTGTTTTCCATTCATCTCTCTCCCTAATGCGCACCAGGTTGTAAGCGCTCCTGAGATCCAATTTTGTGAGGAATCGCGCTCCGTGTAATGACTCCGTCATACTCGCAATCAGAGGGAGAGGATAACTGTATTTAATAGTAATCTGATTGAGACTACGGTAATCAATACACGGGCGCAAACCACCATCCTTCTTCACAAAAAAGAAACTCGAGGACGCAGGAGAAATGGAGGGCCGTATGTATCCCTGTCCCAGAGATTCGGCGATGTATGTCTCCATAGCCGCCGTCTCCTCTTGAGACAGAGGATACACATGACTACGCGGAAGTGCAGCGCCTGCCTGGAGGTCTATCGCACAATCCCCCTGTCTATGAGGTGATAATTGAGTCGCCCTCTTCTTACTGAAGACGAGTGCCAAATCATTATACTCAGGAGGAATGTGCAGTGCGGGCACTTGGTTCAGACTTTCCACCGTTGTCGCCCCTACGGAAACACCTATACACCGCCCGACACACTGATCAGACCACTCCCTGAGAGCCCTCTGTTGCCACGAAATGTTGGGGTCATGAGATATTAACCAAGGAAGCCCCAACACCACGGGAAACACAGGAGAGTCGATCAGATACAACTGTATAATTTCCTCATGACCCCCCTGCGTCTTCATATTCAGTGGCGCCGTGACCTCCCTAATCAATCCTGACCCCAAAGGACGGCTGTCTAGGGCATGGATAGGGATAGGCACATCTACTGGTATGAGGGGAATCCCTAACTTATAACAGAAATGACGATCAATAAAATTCCCAGCTGCGGCTGAATCGACTAGCGCCTTATGCTGGGAATGAGATGAAACCTGGGGAAACTCAACTTGGATACACAAGTGGACAACAGAGAGCTCTGGGTGAGTTGGGCGCTTACTCACCAGGAATGACTCATCCCTAGGAGACCCTCCCCAGCAACGAACCGCAGTGTGTCCTCTACGGCCACAGTTGGTGCAGGGGACGACCTCTCTCCGGGTCTCTCTCCTCCTCTCTCTAGCACCAGCACCCCCAAGCTCCATAGGGCTCGGCTCGGAGGTGCTGGGGGATGGAATGGACGGCCCCAGCTCTGGACGTCCGCGGGTAGCCAGCAGGGTATCCAGACGGATCGACATGTCCACCAACTGATCGAAGCTCAAGTTGGTGTCCCTGCAGGCCAACTCTCGGCGAACGTCCTCCCGTAGGCTGCACCTATAGTGGTCGACGAGGGCCCTCTCATTCCATCCCGCATTGGCCGCCAGAGTCCGGAAATCCAGTGTGAAATCTTGCGCGCTCCTCTTCCCCTGTCTGGGGTGGAACAGACGCTCCCCCGCTGCTTTCCCCTCTGGGGGATGATCGAAAACCGCCCTGAAGCGGCAGGAGAACTCCGCATAACTGACGGTGGCGGCGTCTATTCACCTCCATTCGGCATTGGCCCACTCCAATGCCTTGCCGGACAGACAGGGATGAGGGCGGAAACGCTCTCATATCCCGAGGGCGCCGGGTGTATGGTTGCCAGGTAGAGTTCTATTTGAAGCAGGAAACCCTGACTCCCGGCTGCAGTGCCATCATAAGCCCTCGGGAGCGAGAGCCGAATCCCACTGGACTTCGGAGGTGGAACGATGGGTCTGGCCGATGGTGGTGGTATTGTAGGAGGAGGTGTGGGCAAACCTCCTCTTTCCCATCGGCTTAAAGTGTCCATTACATCCTGCATGGCGGTGCCGAGTCTTCGGATCATGGTGTCTTGGCTGCTGACGCGCTCCTCCAATGACTCCGTCGGTACCGCTGATCCTGCTGACTCCATGGTGGTGTGTTATTCTGTCAGGAGGTGATGTGTCAGACGCAGGACACAGAGAATCAGGTTGACTACTTTACTGAATGTTACGCACAAAACAAACGTCTCCAACACTGGAGGGAAAAACACCATATGCGTAATCTGGAGAAGTAGCTAGGCCGAACATCAACTAGACAATACAACAATAACACACAAAACCCAAACGTGAAACAAGGGAAATTATAGGCTAAACAATCAAAACTAATAGGCAACAGGTGTACTAATCTAGACAAAACAAGACAAACACCGAAAACATCGATCGGCAGTAGCTAGTACTCCGGGGACGACGAACGCCGAAGCCTGCCCGAGCAAGGAGGAGGAGCAGCCTCGGCAGAATCCGTGACAGTATGATATTTTTCCCAATGTGCAGTTGCAAACTGTAGTCTGGCTTTTTTATGGCGTTTTGGAGCAGTGGCTTCTTCCTTGCTGAGCGGCCTTTCAGGTTATGTCGATATAGGACTCGTTTTACTCTGGATATAGATACGTTTGTACCTGTTTCCTCCAGCATCTTCACAGGGTCCTTTACTGTTGTTCTGGTATTGATTTGCACTTTCCGCACCAAAGTACGTTCATCTCTAGGAGACAGAACGTGTCTCCTTCCTGAGCGGTATGATGGCTGCGTGGTCCCATGGTGTTTATACTTGTGTACTATTGTTTGTACAGATGAACGTAGTACCTTCAGGCATTTGAAAATTGCTCCCAAGGATGATCCAGACTTTTGGAGGTCAACAATATTTTTTTCTGAGGTCTTGGCTGATTTCTTTTGATTTTCCCATGATGTAAAGCAAAGAGGCACTGAGTTTGAAGGTAGGCCTTGAAATACAAGTCTTGAGCCTCCTTGACAGTGGAAAACGTGTGTGTTATATTCTGGAAGGTCAAGATGAGTTTTGCCGGGTGGATGAAGCAGCATCTCAGGCTTAGGTTGCGTAGCTGGGATCTCACCTCGTTGTAGGTCGCTCTCTGTTTCAGCAGTTTGGCACTCAGATCTGGTTAGATGCTGATCCTCTTCTCTGCATAGGTCAGAGCCCCCAATTCTGCAATTTGCCATTTGACTTCAAAACTGTGGATTCTACAATTGTACACCGAGATCCATTCCGGAGAAGACCCGTGCAGTGAGCAATGTTTATCAGTGGCATGGGACCCAGCATCTCCTTCCCAAACAGTTCGTAGAAAATATTGCTCATGAAGGAAGTTGGGTTTTCCACTTCCACACCAGTTTACGGGAATGATTATCGAGTGATTCTGTTTTCTTTTTTAGGAGATTGATTTCTCCTTCTAGCTTAGTTTGAGCTGTTTCCAGGGTCATGGAGTCAGCCCTCTGTCACATTGGCCGCTGTCTCCAAACTTTCTACTTTAGTAGTGCGTGGTGCAAGAGATTAATTGATCGGTTTTAATTGCAAGTCAAGGGCAGAGTTAAATTCCTCACGAACAGTGACTGTAGCTCCCAGGAGCCTACTGTATTGTGGTCACAGTATTGACAACAGAAATACTATGGTCATTTCAATAAATCTGTAACGTGTTTAAAAAAATAGTTAACCTGATTTTGGCTGGCTGTCATGTTCCAGTAGGCCTAAATAATACATTTTTCAAAGGTTATTATTATCCAACCAAGTAGGTAAGGTTACGCCACCAATTTAGCTCCCTACTGTGCATGCATGCATTGCATGATCAATATTGCAAATGTGAAGCGCAAGATATTGATCATTTAGGCCTGTCACATACAGTGGGGGAAAAAAGTATTTAGTCAGCCACCAATTGTGCAAGTTCTCCCAGTTAAAAAGATGAGAGAGGCCTGTAAGTTTCATCATAGGTATACGTCAACTATGACAGACAAATTGAGAAAAAAAAATCCAGAAAATCACATTGTAGAATTTTTAATGAATTTATTTGCAAATTATGGTGGAAAATAAGTATTTGGTCACCTACAAACAAGCAAGATTTCTGGCTCTCACAGACCTGTAACTTCTTCTTTAAGAGGCTCCTCTGTCCTCCACTCGTTACCTGTATTAATGGCACCTGTTTGAACTTGTTATCAGTATAAAAGACACCTGTCCACAACCTCAAACAGTCACACTCCAAACTCCACTATGGCCAAGACCAAAGAGCTGTCAAATGACACCAGAAACAAAATTGTAGACCTGCACCAGGCTGGGAAGACTGAGTCTGCAACAGGTAAGCAGCTTGGTTTGAAGAAATCAACTGTGGGAGCAATTATTAGGAAATGGAAGACATACAAGACCACTGACAATCTCCCTCGATCTGGGGCTCCGCGCAAGATCTCACCCCGTGGGGTCAAAATGATCACAAGAACGGTGAGCAAAAATCCCAGAACCACACGGGGGGACCTAGTGAATGACCTGCAGAGAGCTGGGACCAAAGTAACAAAGCCTACCATCAGTAACACACTACGCCACCAGGGACTCAAATCCTGCAGTGCCAGACGTGTGCCCCTGCTTAAGCCAGTACATGTCCAGGCCCGTCTGAAGTTTGCTAGAGTGCATTTGGATGATCCAGAAGAGGATTGGGAGAATGTGATATGGTCAGATGAAACCAAAATATAACTTTTTGTTGAAAACTCAACTCGTCGTGTTTGGAGGACAAAGAATGCTGAGTTGCATCCAAAGAACACCATACCTACTGTGAAGCATGGGGGTGGAAACATCATGCTTTAGGGCTGTTTTTCTGCAAAGGGACCAGGACGACTGATCCGTGTAAAAGAAAGAATGAATGAGAGATTTTCATGAAAACCTCCTTCCATCAGCAAGGGTATTGAATATGAAACATGGCTGGATCTTTCAGCATGACAATGATCCCAAACACACCGCCCGGGCAACGAAGGAGTGGCTTCGAAAGAAGCATATCAAGGTCCTGGAGTGGCCTAGCCAGTCTCCAGATCTCAACCCCATAGAAAATCTTTGGAGGGAGTTGAAAGTCTGTGTTGCCCAGCGACAGCCCCAAAACATCACTGCTCTAGAGGAGATCTGCATGGAGGAACGGGCCAAAATACCAGCAACAGTGTGTGAAAACCTTGTGAAGACTTAAAGAAAACGTTTGACCTGTGTCATTGCCAACAAAGGGTATATAACAAAGTACTGAGAAACTTTTGTTATTGACCAAATAATTATTTTCAACCATAATTTGCAAATAACTTCATTAAAAATCCTACAATGTGATTTTCTGGAAAACATTTTCTCATTTTGTCTGTCATAGTTGACGTGTACATAGTTCACTATGATGAAAATTACAGGCCTCTCTCATCTTTTTAAGTGGGAGAACTTGCACAATTGGTGGCTGACTAAATACTTTTTTCCCCACTGTATCACATTTACATACAGTGGGGAGAACAAGTATTTGATACACTGCCAATTTAGCAGGTTTTCCTACTTACAAAGCATGTAGAGGTCTGTATTTTTATCATAGGTGCACTTCAACTGTGAGAGACGGAATCTAAAACAAAAATCCAGAAAATCACATTGTATGATTTTTAAGTTATTAATTTGCATTTTATTGCATGACATAAGTATTTGATACATCAGAAAAGCAGAACTTAATATTTGGTACAGAAACCTTTGTTTGCAATTACAGAGATCATACGTTTCCTGTAGGTCTTGACCAGGTTTGCACACACTGCAGCAGGGATTTTGGCCCACTCCGCCATACAGACCTTCAGGTTTCGGGGCTGTCGCTGGGCAATACAGACTTTCAGCTCCATCCAAAGATTTTCTATTGGGTTCAGGTCTGGAGACTGGCTAGGCCACTCCAGGACCTTGAGATGCTTCTTACGGAGCCACTCCTTAGTTGCCCTGGCTGTGTGTTTCGGGTCGTTGTCATGCTGGAAGACCCAGCCACGACCCATCTTCAATGCTCTTACTGAGGGAAGGAGGTTGTTGGCCAAGATCTCGCGATACATGGCCCCATCCATCCTCCCCTCAATACGGTGCAGTCGTCCTGTCCCCTTTGCAGAAAAGCATCCCCAAAGAATGATATTTCCACCTCTATGCTTAACGGTTGGGATGGTGTTCTTGGGGTTGTACTCATCCTTCTTCTTCTTCTTCTTCCAAACACGGCGAGTGGAGTTTAGACCAAAAAGCTCTATTTTTGTCTCATCAGACCACATGACCTTCTCCCATTCCTCCTCTGGATCATCCAGATGGTCATTGGCAAACATTAGACGGGCCTGGACATGCGCTGGCTTGAGCAGGGGGACCTTGCGTGCGCTGCAGGATTTTAATCCATGAAGGCGTAGTGTGTTACTAATGGTTTTCTTTGAGACTGTGATCCCAGCTCTCTTCAGGTCATTGACCAGGTCCTGCCATGTAGTTCTGGGCTGATCCCTCACCTTCCTCATGATCATTGATGCCCCACGAGGTGAGATCTTGCATGGACACCCAGACCGAGGGTGATTGACCGTCATCTTGAACTTCTTCCATTTTCTAATAATTGTGCCAACAGTTGTTGCCTTCTCACCAAGATGCTTGCCTATTGTCCTGTAGCCCATCCCAGCCTTGTGCAGGTCTACAATTTTATCCCTGATGTCCTTACACAGCTCTCTGGTCTTGGCCATTGTGGAGAGGTTGGAGTCTGTTTGATTGAGTGTGTGGACAGGTGTCTTTTATACAGGTAACGAGTTCAAACAGGTGCAGTTAATACAGGTAATGAGTGGAGAACAGGAGGGCTTCTTAAAGAAAAACTAACAGGTCTGTGAGAGCCGGAATTCTTACTGGTTGGTAGGTGATCAAATACTTATGTCATGCAATAAAATGCAAATTAATTACTTACAAATCATACAATGTGATTTTCTGGATTTTTGTTTTAGATTCCGTCTCTCACAGTTGAAGTGTACCTATGATAAAAATTACAGACCTCGACATGCTTTGTAAGTAGGAAAACCTGCAAAATCGGCAGTGTATCAAATACTTGTTCTCCCCACTATAAGTGTCACGATCGTCGGGAACAGAGGAGGACCAAGGCGCAGCGTTGAAGGCAAACATACTCTTTATTAGTGAATTGTGAACAAAACAACAAAAACGATAACGTGACGTCCACGGTCTAAACACAAACCACACTGGACCAAGATCCCACAACCACTGTGGGAAAACAGCCTGTCTAAATATGGTTCCCAATCAGAGACAACCAGCAACAGCTGACACTCGTTGCCTCTGATTGGGAACCACTCTGGCCAACCTAGAAATACAACTACTAGAAAAACAAATGAAACTCACACCCTGGCTCAACATACAAGTGTCCCCAGAGCCAGGGCGTGACAGTATCCCCCCCTAAAGGCGCGGACTCCGACCTCGCCAACTAAATACCAAAGGGGAGGGACCGGGTGGGCACTCCGCCCTGGCGGCGGATCCGGCTCCGGGCCTGATCCCCACTCCCTCTCCAACCCCCCAAAGTACCCCTGGTCCGGTCTGGCCCCACTGGCCGGAGCTGGACTGCACACTGGTGGAGCGGATTGCTCTAGCTCCGGCGTGAAGCGGCTGACCGGTGCCGGACCAGGCACCGGTGGAACAGGCACGGGCCGTGCCGGACTGACGACGCACACCACTGGCTTGGTGTGGGGAACAGGCACGGGCCGTGCCGGACTGACGACGCACACCACTGGCTTGGTGTGGGGAGCAGGAGCGGGCCGGACAGGGCTGGCGACGCGCACCATTGGCTTGGTGCGGGGAGCAGGAGCGGGCCGGACCGGGCTGGCGACGCGCACCATTGGCTTGGTGCGGGGAGCAGGAGCGGGCCGGACCGGGCTGGCGACGCGCACCATTGGCCTGGTGCGGGGAGCAGGAACAGGCCGGGACGGGCTGGCGACGCGCACCATTGGCCTGGTGCGGGGAGCAGGCCGGGCCGGGCTGGTGACGCGCACCATAGGCTTGGTGAGGGGAGCAGGAACAGGCCGGGCAGAGCTGGCGACGCGCACCATTGGCTTGGTGCGGGGAGCAGGAACAGGCCGGGCCGAGCTGGCGACACGCACCATTGGCTTGGTGCGGGGAGCAGGAACAGGACGGGCCTGTCTGGCGACACGCACCATTGGCTTGGTGCGGGGAGCAAGAACAGACCAGACCGTACTGGGGACACACACCACTGGCCCTACGCAGGGATCTGGAACGGGCCGGACCTGACTGGTAACACAACCCAGTACCTCTCGCCGTGCCTCTACACCTTCCTTCCCCTCTTTGAACAGTGGCCCCCGTAACCTGGCGGCCTCCTCTGCCAACCCGCTGGGCCGCTCTATCGCGGTCTCCTGCTGCCCCGTCGTCCACGGCGTTTGCCCCCCCCTAAAAAATTTCTGGGCTTCTCTCCTACCCGTGGACCAGGACTCCATACTTTTCGCCAGACTTTCGCCCTTCTGCTTCCACGTCAAGCCCCTCTCTTGCTCACCCGGCTTGACCCAGTCGAGGAGGCGCTGGATATCCGCCAGAGATTTCCCTGGCGATGGCTCCTGGACCCGCTGCTTGGTCCAGTTCTGGTGGGATCTTCTGTCACGATCGTCGGGAACAGAGGCGGACCAAGGCGCAGCGTTGAAGGCAAACATACTCTTTATTTAGTGATTACACGACAAAAATAACAAAACGATAACGTGACGTCCACGGTCTAAACACAAACCACACTGGAACAAGATCCCACAACCACTGTGGGAAAACAGCCTGTCTAAATATGGTTCCCAATCAGAGACAACCAGCAACAGCTGACACTCGTTGCCTCTGATTGGGAACCACTCTGGCCAACCTAGAAATACAACTACTAGAAAAACAAATGAAACTCACACCCTGGCTCAACATACAAGTGTCCCCAGAGCCAGGGCGTGACAATAAGTATTGAGAACCTTTACTTAGTACTTTGTTGAAGCACCGTTGGCAACGATTACAGCCGCAAGTCTTCTTGGGTATGATGCTAGAAGCTTGGCACCCCTGTATTTGGGGAGTTTCTCCCATTCTACTCTGCAGATCCTCTCAAGCTCTGTCAGGTTGGATGGGGAGCGTCGCTGCACAGCTATTTTCAGGTCTCTCCAGAGATGTTTAAGTCCGGGCTCTGGCTGGGCCACTCAAAGACATTCAGAGACTTGTCCCGAAGCCACTCCTGAGTAGTCTTGACTGTGTGCTTGGGGTCGTTGTCCTGTTGGAAGGTGAACCTTTGCCCCAGTCTGAGGTTCTGAGCTCTCGGGTTGCAGGTTTTCATCAAGGATTTCTCTGTACTTTGCTCTGTTCATCTTTCGCTCGATCCTGACTAGTCTCCCAGTCCCTGCCTCTGAAAAACATCCCCACAGCATGATGCTGCCACCACCATGCTTCACCGTAGGGATGGTGCCAGGTTTCCTCCAGACGTGACGCTTCGCATTCAGGCCAAAGAGTTCAATATTGGTTTCATCAGACCAGAGAATCTTGTTTCTCATATTCTGAGAGTCCTTTAGGTGCCTTTTGGAAAACTCCAAGCAGGCTGTCATGTGCCTTTTACTGAGGAGTGGCTTCCATCTGGCCACTCTACCATAAAGGCCTGATTGGTGGAGCGCTGCAGAGATGGTTGTCCTCCTGAAAGGTTCTACCATCTCCACAGAGGAACTCTGGAGCTCTGTCAGAGTGACCATCGGTTCTTGGTCACCCCCCTGACCAAGGCCCTTTCCCCCTGATTTCTCAGTTTGGCAGGGCAGCCAGCTCTAGGAAGAGTCTTGGTGGTTCCAAACTTCTTCCATCTAAGAATGATGGAGTTCAATGTGTTCCCCAGATCTGTGCCTCGAAACAATCCTCTCTCGGAGCTCTACGGACAATTCCTTTGACCTTATTGCATAGTTTTTGCTCTGACATGCACTGTCAACTGTGGGACCCTATACAGGTTTGTGCCTTTCCAAATCATATCCAATCAATTGAATTTACCACAGGTGGACTCCAATCAAGTTGTAGAAACATCTCAAGGATGATCAATGGAAACAGGATGCACCTGAGCTCAATTTCGAGTTTCATAGCAAATGGTCTGAATACTTATGTAAATTAGGTCATTTCTGTTTTTTATTTTTTATAAATTGGCAAAACATTTCTAAAAGCCTGTTTTCGCTTAGTCATTATGGGGTATTGTTTTGTAATAATGGGGTATTGTGTGTAGATTGATGAGGATTTTTATTTATTTGATCCATTTTAGAATAAGGCTGTAACGTAACAAAATGTGGAAAAAGGGAGGAGTCTGAATACTTTCCGAATGTACTGTAGCATATAGACACAGACACACATGCTCAGTCATTTCCACCCCACCAGGAACATTTTACACGTTTGTTACATAGGCCCTTTAGTCACTCACAAACACACACACACGTGTGCCCATGCACGTATGCACACGGAAATGCAAGCACACACACACAAAAGTATCCTTAACAGCTTCTAACACCCAAGCCATAAGACTGCTAAGCAGTTAATCAACTGGCTACACAGACTATTTGCATTGACCCACATTTTTACGCTGCTGCTACTCGCTGTTTATTATTTATGCATAGTCACTTTACCCTTAACTACATGTACATATTACCTCAATTACCTCGACTAACCTGTACCCCTGCACATTGACTCGGTACCGGTACCCCCTGTAGATAGCCTCGTTATTGTTATTTTATTCTGTTAATTTTTGGTTTAGGTTTTTTTTTGCAAAAAAACTGTGAACGGCTTGTAAGTAAGCATTTCACGGTAAGGTCTACACCTGTTGTAGTTGGCGCATGTGACAAATACAATTAGACTTTATTTGACACACACATTTGTTTTACTATCCTTGTGGGGACCAAACAATTGATTCCCATTCAAAATCATGTTTTCCCTTAACCTAACCTCAACCCCAAACCCTAACCCTAATTGTAACCCTAGCCCTAATCACTAAGCCTAAAATTGCCTTATTCATTGTGGGGACCAGCGAAATGTCCCCATTTGTCCAAATTGTCCTTGTTTTACTAACCTTGTGAGGACTTCTGGTCCCCACAAAGATAGTAAAACCAAAAACACACACACACACACAAAGACCAGACACACACACACTTAGCTGGCAGCAGCCTGCTTATCACAGATAGAAATTGCTTAGGTCCTAGCCAAGCAGTTATTTACAACTTGTATTTATCAGTCCTTTTTCACATATTTGTTCTGTGTATCAGACCTACTGGAAGTTGGTGCTGGCAAGTGCCAGGAAAAACGTTTGGGTCCCCTTACAGAAAAAGTATATGAGGCCAGACAGAAGGAGATAAAAAATGCAACTAAACAAAACAGAGGGAGAAAAGAGAATGTGGTGGAGGAACGGAGGGGAGGAAAGGGGAGAGCAATTTGTCCTAAGGCTGGTTGGTAGTAAATATCAATCAACTGGTGGAGAGAGAGAGAGAGAGAGAGAGAGAAATATCTTCATCTGTGATGCCTTCATGGCTGAGTGGGACAGAGGATGGATGGGAGAAAGCTATGTGCAATAATAAACTCACTGTACAGGGCTTCTGCCACTTTCCAGTAACTTCAGTTGAGGCTCTTACTCTCTGTGTGTGTGTGTGGTTTCGCTTTCCAGGAAGTACAGTTCATCCTGTTTTAGATCGTACAGTGGTGTCCCTGAGTACAATGGATGTCATTTCTCTTTAGTGTTTACTCTATTAAATAATCCCACAACACCCCCCTCACACTCCATGCCCGTGTCCACTCTTTTTGGTCGCTTGTTATCTACTGTACACAGAACCTTTAAACCCTACAACAATTATTCCGCTCCAACCTAGACAGTAGCTGTCTCTCTCCAACCGTTAGGTCCTTTTTTTCCTCTCTCTCTCTCTCTCTCTCTCTCTCTCTCTCTCTCTCTCTCTCTCTCTCTCTCTCTCTCTCTCTCTCTCTCTCGGCCCACAAGGAGGCTAAACAGTGGCTGAGAGATGGCAAAACCACTGGGAACATTTTCTTATTTATTACCTATAAAATCCCATGTAATTTAATGGTTAACTTTAATGGTTAACATTTGAAAGCATTCTTTGTCCTCCCCCTTTAATCGTTTCCACATTAAACAAGGCCATTGTCAAAATAAGATGTTGTCATAACGATGTTAGGTCACCGTCTGGCATCATTACGTTTGTGGCTTAAAAAAATATATAGATTTTGTCTTTTGGTTTTATTTCAATTACAAGCAAAGAGGAACATTTGGGGAATGTTGAGTCAGTGGATACTAGTTTCTACTAGTAGACAAACCCTTTTAACGTTCATATTGTAAAACAATTTGAGGTGGACCAACTCCAAAAGATTTTGTAACTAGTTCCATAGCCTTTTTGAGTTCATCCAACTTGTTTTGGCAAAGTGTTGCATTGAAATTCACATTGAGTTGGCCAGAACTGACCTTTTGCCACTAATTGGTATTTTGACCAAACAGATCAGATTTTTAGCCAATTGAGCATGAGATCAGAATTTGGCTGCCTTTGTAAATGCAGCTAAAGAGACAAATTGGGGAAATGTTCAATCACCTTGAAATGTAGTGTTCTCTGGTGGGGAGAAGGAGACTAGGGGAGACATAGGCTCAGGAGTGCATGCAAGCTAACTAGCTAGCCAAGCAATCTACAGCTGGTTTCAGGAAAAGGACAACACCTATACAACACCTATCTCACCAGTCACTTCTATTTCAAATCCTGCGGTTTGTAGTTAAAAGTTGTAGTTAAAAGTTGGATGTGAAGAGGAAACGTAGTTAGCTGTTGTTAACTGATATAGGTAGCAGCAGTAGTTAGCTTAGCTGCTAGCAATCAAAGCTAGCTAGCTAGCTTAAAGTGCCCTAGTAGTTCCATATTGCTTTTCCAAATCCTGAATCTATCGAATCTTTCCACACTATTTTAAATGTAATTAAAAATTTAATAATTAAAATCTGTTTTACTTGGTTAGGCTGCCGCATAGGTAAAACAAATCAAGCCTGCTAACCAGTACATACAGCCTGTGCAGCCCTGCCCCACATGGAGCTCATTTGAATATCCAACTGCATGCTGAGCTTGCAAATCAGCTGTTCTATATCGTGGAGCTCCGCCCCATAGGGGAGCTATGCTCCTAGTGGTTTACCCTCTGCCCTAAGGCAGATGCAGCCTGAAGCAAAATTATGCACACACCTACAGCCAATAGGAGTACAGGTGTCCCTATATAAGGAACCCCGTTCCCTCAATCTGCCTCCCATTATCTTCAGCGACTGGACTAGAATTGAAGAAGCCATAGAAGACTCAGGAAGATCTCGTCGTTGATATCCAGCCATCAACGTCTTCCTACAATGAGCACACCTAGCTTATCCAAGGTAAGCATTTAACAAAAGCTCTTTTCAGAGCTCAATGTCGCTGTTCCCCTTGGCGGCTGTCGACCCCCCCCGACACTGTTTCGTGGGTTGAGAGGCACAGCACGCCAGGGACAGCTTCATCAATCCCCCACTATGCGCCAGCTGCGCCCTCCTTTTTTGAAGGAGTGGAAGCAGCATTGGGCATTTTTAGGGAGGATATTCCTCTTGAGGATGTGCTATCAGTGTTAGTCTCAGCTGAGGCATCATCTGAGGGCACTGACTCAGGAGATGACAGGGCTATTGGGGAAGAAATGAATATTCTATTGGAACAATTCATTACACTGACCCAGATGTTTAACACCCCCTTTTCCTTCGGGAAATTGTGAGGTCATTACATCCCTGGATGATGACGCCACAGCCTCTCTGTGCCTGAATTCTCAGGTCTCATTGAGTGGGCTGCTAAACAGCGGGAGATTAAGCTGCCCCCCATTCCCTCCAACCCGGAAGTGGATATGAGGAAGGGCGGCCGTTACTCTCGCTACAGCTTGGCGTCAGACGGCGGCCTCCAGCAGCAAGGGAGCGGGCCTCGCCCCCCCCCCTGCAGCGCCAGAGGTGCCGGCGAGAGAGGTCATTAAAGCGTCATCCTGGCATCACCCGAAGGGCGGCCAGAAGAGACGCCGTTTATGACAGGCGAGGGGGAGAGAACGGAAGACGGCACAGCGCCTGCTGTGACCGAGCCCACTGTCCCCCCCCACTCTACCGTTGAGTGTATGGAGGAGAATGTTTTTTGTTGATGTGTGTAATAAAGAGTTGGCTCTACTTGACACTGTCAAGAAAGAGCCCCCTTTTCCATAATACATCCGAGAGCGTTCGACCTTCCTCACTCTCGCTCTCTCTCTTACCACTATGAGTGCAGCTCAGCCCACCATGGTGCGTTGCTGAATGCACACATAAGGCAGGTATATAAAAGGTATTAAGTGTACCTTATAGGACCTCACTTTACAGACTCCTAGGAGTGCCGTAGTGAGTGTCTCACATAGCAGGCTGCAGTCTCAGCCAGATAATGGCATGATGACGCGACCGCTATCCGGGACGGCGCTCTGTCTCAGGCTAACGCCTCAGTCAGTGCAGTTCAGACCCGTGCTGCGTTCACGGAGGGCCTGATTACTACGGTTACGGGCGTAACCACGTATCGGCGCCCCCGTTTCTCTCAGAACGCGCTGATAATAACCACATTGGGGGTGGCGCACTATCACAGACTAAGGTCTCTGTTAGTACGACCCAGACCCATGCTGCGTTCAAGAAGGGCCCGATTACCACGGTCACGAAGGTGCCCAGTGTATCGGCGCCCCCACCTTTTCCTGAACGCGCCCAGGCTCACCACACTGAGTGTAGTTCAGCCCACCAGGGGTGCAGAGCTGAACGCACACAGGAGGTGAAAGGAGGAATAATACCTAGACGCCGTCTTGGTTTATCTCAAAGAGAACTCACATTACAGACTCCAAGGAGTACTGTAGTGAGTGCCTCTCATAGCAGGCTGCAGTCTCAGTCAGGAGACATGATGACGCAGCCGCTAGTTGGGGATGGCGCACTATCGCAGACTAAGGTCTCGGTTAGTGCGATTCAGACCCATGCTGCGTTCACGGAGGGCCCGATTACCACGGTGACGAAGTTTCCCAGTGTATCGGCGCCCCCACTTCTTTCTGAACGCGCTAATACTCACCACACTGAGCGTAGTTCAGCCCACCAGAGGTGCAGAGCTGAACGCACACAGGAGGTGAAGGGAGGAAAGATACCAAGACACCGTCTTGGCTTATCTCAGGATACCTCACATTCAGCAGGCAGCTGTCTCTGTCCCAATGTGACATGAAGACGCAGCCGCTAGCCGGGAATGACGCCTTGCTGCAGGCTAATGCCTCAGTCAGCGCAGATCAGACTCGTGCGACGTTCACGGAGAGCGGGAATACCAGGGTTACAGGTATAACCAAGGTATGGACGCCTCCGAATTATTCTGAACGTGTCAATGCCCATGGCTATGAGCGCAGCTCACCACATATTGAGTGTGTCGTTGAACAGTCGCCTAAGACCAGTAAAGAGGCATTGTGGCACCACCGTGTGGTGTCAGTCAGAGATCACACCTTTCAGATTCTATTGAATTCTGTAAAGGATGAGTCTCATGTTAAGCGGCAGTCTCAGTCAGACAATGACATGATGACGCAATCGCTTTCCGGGCAGAGCGCTCTGTCTCAGGCCAGTACCTCAGACAGCGCAGTTCAGACCCGTGCTGCGTTCCTGGAGGGCAAGATTACTGGAGTTACGGTCGTAACCAACGTATCAAAGCCCCCGACTCACCCAGAACGAGCTGACGTATCCTCTCCCTTTCAAGGGGGGCCCGACTTGGGCTATTCCACCAACCCAGTGCTGGGGAATAGCGGCGGCGAGGGCCATAGAGGAATACAGGTCCTTCCTACTGGACGCACCACAGCTTCGTGCGCACCCGCTGTCTCTGCATTGCTGGCAGTGGCGTCGAAGCTGTACCCTCTCACGCTGGCTAGAACAGACGTTAGAGAAGGGTTATGCCCTCCAATTCCATCGGACCCCACCCCCGTTCAAGGGAGTGGTGGAAACGGTGATGAAAACGCCAGACAAAGTAGCCGCTCTGAGATCAGAGATTACGGAACTTTTGGCGAAGGAGGCGGTCACAGTAGTTCCCCGAGAGCAAAGGAACAAGGGGCTTTACTCGCCCTATTTCCTAGTGCCAAAAAAGACGGGGGGAGTGAGGCCGATTTTGGATTTACGCATTCTCAACGAGAGCATAACCAAACGGCCCTTCCGAATGCTGACGACAAAACGCCTACTGGAATGTGTTCAGAAGGGAGATTTTTGTACAAGCATAGACCTAAAGGACGCGTACTTTCATGTGCCGATACAATCGCGCCACAGAAAGTTTCTGCGGTTCGCCTTTCAAGGGGTGGCGTACGAGTTCACGAGGATGCCGTTTGGGTACGCCCTGGCACCTCGAACGTTTTCCAAATGTGTGGAGGCGGCATTGGAACCGCTGCGTCGTCAAGGGATAAGGCTATTAGCCTACCTAGACGACCTGCTGATTCTCGCCCCGTCAGCAGAGCTGGCGTTCACACACACGACACAGACAGTGATTCATCTCACGCGTCTGGGGTTTGCTGTGAATTGGAAAAAGAGCGCACCCTGGCCCAGTCATCAGATTGTCTACCTGGGACTACAGCTAGACACTGTAATGATGAGGGCGCGAATTTCGGACCCTCGAAGGGCAGCATTGTTACTAGCCCTGAGGAAGTGTCGTCCGAATCACACAGTAACGGCGCTATCGATCATGTCACTTTTGGGTCTCATGTCGGCAGCCCACTCTGTGGTCCCGCTAGGGCTTCTGCACATGCGCAAAGCACAGCGGTGGTTCGCCCAACTAAGACTAGACCCAGTGCGTCAACGTCATCGGTTGGTGGTGGTTCCTCTCTCGCTAAGAGCAGACCTGGACTATTGGCGGAACCCGTGCGTTCTCACGCACGGAGTCCCGATGGGCAAGGTGTCATCCTACATTCCAGTGTTTACAGATGCCTCTCTGACTGGATGGGGAGGGACATGTCAGTCTCAAGCGATAGGAGGTGCATGGCCTCAATCAGGTCGTCACATCAACCTCCTAGAGTTGGAAACGGTGCGACTGGTCTTGACCCACTTCGCGTCTACCCTTCGGGGTCGCGATGTGTTGGTCTGGTCAGACAACCGAACCACAGTAGCTCACATAAACCGCCAGGGAGGGGTCAGGTCTCCTGCCCTTCATCGGGCGGCAGTGGAATTGTGGCTGTGGGCTCACAAGCACCTTCGCTCGTTGAGAGCAGCACACATTCCGGGCTACTTGAACGTAGGGGCAGACCTCATGTCAAGAGGGGGTCCTCGAGACGACGAGTGGTGTCTGCACCCGGACATTGTTCTACAGATTTGGGAACAATTCGGGAGAGCCGAGGTGGACCTGTTCGCGTCACGTGTGAACGCGCAGTGTCCCCTATGGTTCTCTCTGAGAAACCAGGACGAACCGCCATTGGGAAGAGACGCATTCGCGCACTACCTGTGGCCGAAAGTTCTCCTGTATGCATTCCCTCCGCTGTCTTGCATTCTCCCACTGCTAGCCAGGGTGAGGTCAGAGGAGCTGTCAGTGATACTGATAGCGCCCGATCGCCCGGGGGCTCCGTGGTTTGCAGAGATGAGTCAGATGTTGATTGCGCCACCCTGGCCAATTCCACATCAACGAGACGCGTTGACTCAGGCGGGAGGCTCGATAGGGCAATGGCCCATAATCGGCCAACCACTGAAGGCTTGGTTCCTGAATGGGACAGGTTAAAGCGCCGTGGGTTGTCTGATGCAGTGATCAGAACAATACAGGGCGCAAGAGCCGGTTCCACTTCTAGGGTGTATACCAGCAGATGGAACGTTTTCTCACGATGGTGTGATACACAGGACGTGGACCCCATGAGCTGTCAGGTAGAGAGTGTGCTCTCATTCCTACAGTCTATGTTTGATAAGCAGAAATCGCCCTCCACTATTCGAGTGTTTGCAGCGGCAATTTCAGCTGGTCATGAAGGTTTTAACGGAAAAAGTGTTTTCAGTCACCCTTTAGTGAAACGTTTCCTATTGGGAACGCAACGGCCTAGGCCAAGACCTAGAGCTACGCTGCCCAAGTGGGATTTGGCATTGGTTCTCGAAGCGCTATGTAAGTCGCCGTTCGAGCCATTGAATCAAATACCCCTCAAGATGCTGTCTATCAAGACGGCGCTGTTGCTCACCTTGACTACTGCTAAACGAGTCAGCGATTTGTGTGCACTGTCGACGAGACCCGACTGCCTTGCCATTAATGGCGATTTGAGCAGAGCGGTGTTACGTCCTAACCCGGCATTTGTGCCGAAGGTTATTAACAGTGCATATAGATCGCAGATCGTGGAATTGTGGGCTTTTCATCCCCCTCCCCATGGGGAGAGGAGTGAGGAAAAGCTTCACTGTCTGTGCCCAGTACGCGCTTTGGCGTGTTACGTTAGGCGCACAGCGGCGGTTAGGTCATCGCCTCAGCTGTTTGTGTGTCACGGTGCGGCTGCATTGGGTAGACCACTTTCAAAACAGCGTTTGTCTCATTGGCTTTGTGAAGGCATTGAGACGGCGTACGAGGCGGCGGGGCAACAACCGCCTCAGGGTATTAGAGCGCACTCCACTCGTGGAGTAGCAGCTTCTACTGCTCTTTTCAGAGGAACAGAGGTAGAGGATATTTGTAGAGCAGCGTCATGGTCGACACCGTCTCCTTTTATCCGTTTCTATCTGTTGGATATGTCTTCTAACTCTTTGGCTCGGTCTGTACTCAGCGTGGCTGAAGGGAGATCATGAGCAGAATAGAGAAAGAAAGCAGGATTGTGAATAAGTTCATAAGTCCGCTTTTATTAGAAGTAACATATTATGGACATGTTTTCTAACTCTTTTGTTCGATCGAATTTCAGCAGAGCTGAAAGGCGTTCTTGAGCTAGAAAAGGAGGACAGAGCAGGACCTTGGACAGGTTCCAATCAGGTCCGCTCTGGTTAGGAAGACTTATGTCAAGAATAAGCCTTTTAAACTCCAATCTCGATTGCACTCAGCACAGCTGAAGGGGAATCTTGAGGTAGAGGAGGGAGAAGCAGGATGATAGACTGGTCTCTATCAGGTCCGCTTCGGATGAAGAGCATATTCTGTGGCATGTCTCCTGGCTGACAGTGTCAGCATATAGAAACATGTATTGAGTGGACAGAATGTGAGGTCATCTATCTGAGGTTCAGTTTAGTATGACTGGTATATTTTGTTCCATAGAATATTGAGGCACGGCTATCTGCTAGTCAGATTAGCACGGCGTCTATTCTATTGATCTGCCCAATAGCCATTGACATTGTCATTGAGCTAGATGGGGCGGGTCTATAACCGATGACGCGGTATATTGTGACGCCCTGATGGGTTTTTAGTCGCAGTACTGCGGGAATTGGTTGCAGCCATTGCTGGGCTTGACCTTTTCATTTTTTAATGGGAAGTGTTAGGCTCGGCAGGGAGTACATTTTGGAGCGTTTCGCTCCGCCTTAAACCACTAGGAGCATAGCTCCCCTATGGGGCGGAGCTCCACGATATAGAACGATTAGTTACCGGAGTGTAACTCCAGTTCTATGAGTGGAGCGGAGCCCCATAGGACTTAAGGCCCTACCGACCCTCTCTAGTCTCGCTGAAGATAATATCTCGGGAGGCAGATTGAGGGAACGGGGTTCCTTATATAGGGACACCTGTACTCCTATTGGCTGTAGGTGTGTGCATAATTTTGCTTCAGGCTGCATCTGCCTTAGGGCAGAGGGTAAACCACTAGGAGCATAGCTCCCCTATGGGGCTCCGCTCCACTCATAGAACTGGAGTTACACTCCGGTAACTAATCGTTTTTGATCGGTATACACCCCACATCATTCTGTTGTTTACTACCAGGCCTAGCAGGGGCCGTTAATTATAATTTTTGGGAAGGAAATCTATTTAATTTGTATTGTAATTATACTGAACAAAAATGTAAATGCAACATGCAACAATTTCAAAATGTTTACTGAGTTACAGTTCATATAAGGAAATCAGTAAATTGAAGTAAATTCATATGGAATTCACTGGGGAGCCATGCCAGCCAATCAGAATTAGTTTTTACCCACAAAAGGGCTTTATTACAGAGAGAAATACACCTCAGTTTTATCAGCTGTCCGGGTGGCTGGTCTCAGAGGATCCCACAGGTGAAGAAGCTGGATGTGGAGGTCCTGGCCTGGCGTGGTTACATGTGATCTGCAGTTGTGATGCCGGTTGGACGTACTGCCAAATTGTCTAAAATGACGTTGGAGGCAACTTATGGTAGTGAAATTTACATTCAATTCTCTGGCAACAGATGTGGTGGACATTTCTCCAGTAAGCATGCCAATTGCACACTGCTTCAAAACTTGAGACATCTGTGGCATTGTGTTGTGTGACAAAACTGTATATTTTAGATTGGCCTTTTATTGTCCCCAGCACAAGGTGCACCTGTGTAATGATCATGTTGTTTAATCAGCTTCTTGATATGCCACACCTGTCAGGTGGATGGATTATCTTGGCAAAGGAGAAATGCTCACTAACAGGGATGTAAACAAATTTGTGTGCAAAATTTGAGAGAAATACGCTTTTTGTACATATTAAAGATTTCTGGAATATTTTATTTCAGCTCATGAAACATGAGACCAACACTTTACCTGTTGTGTTTATATTTTTGTTCATTATAACTATAGGTCATTGCCTGTCTCGTTCTAGCTGCTGTAAATATTGTCAGAAGCTAGCAGATTCATTATTTTCCAAACAACTACCGATTTGACCACTAGCGCAACAAGTTAAAGAAACATGTTTCAAAATGAAATCTTCACCTATTTCTCAGCTTGTCAAATCCGCAATCGGAATCGAAATCGTGTGTGCCAATCTGTAACTAGAGCCGTTTTAGCAACCCATCGCCTGTCTCTTTCTAACTGCTGTAAATCATGTTAGAAGTTAGAAGATTCACAACTTTCCAAACTACTGCTGATTTTACCACTAATGCAACAACTTAGAGAAAAATGTTTGTAAATTGAAATCTTTCCCTGCTTCTCTGCTTGTCAAATCTGCAATCGGATTAGAAAACCTGTAACTAGAGCCATTTTAGCAACCCATCGCCTGTCTCTTTCTAGATGCTGTAAATCATGTCAGAAGATAGCAGATTCACAACTTTCCAAACAACTGCCGATTTGACCAAGATAAAGAAATGTTTTCAACAATGAAATCTTCCCCTACTTCTCTGCTTGTCAAATCCACATTAGGATTAGAAATCGAGCGTGCCAATCTGTAACTAGAGCCATTTTAGCAAACCATTGCTTGTCTCGTTCTAGCTGCTGTAAATCATGTCAGAAACTTGCAGATTCATTATTTTACATTTACATTTAAGTTTTAGTTATTTAGCACACGCTATTATCCAGAGCGACTTACAGTTAGTGAGTGCATACATTTTTCCCAACAACTGCCGATTTGACCACTAAAGCAACAAGTTAAAGAAAAATGTTTTCAAAATAAAATCTTCCCCTATTTCTATGCTTGTCAAATCCACATTCGGATTAGAAATCGTGCGTGCCAATCTGCAATCTGCAAACTTCTGACATGATTTACAGCAGCTAGAAGGAGACAGGCGATGGGATACTAAAATGGCTATAGTTACAGATTGGCTCGCACGAATTTGAATCTGATTGCGGGTTTGACAAGAAGGGAAAAAGGGGAAGATTTCATTCCTTTTTAGATTTTTCTCTAACTTGTTGCGTTGGTGGTAAAATCGGCAGTTGTTTGGAAAGTAGTGAATCTGCTAGCTTCTGACATGATTTACTGCATCACAAAGAGATAGGCTAAGTGTTACTAAAACAGCTCTAGTTACAGATTGGCACACACGACTTCAAATCCGATTGTGGGTTTGACAAGCATAGAAATAGAGGAAGATTTCAGTTTTGTAACATTTTTGTCAAAATGTTTCCGTTAGTTGTCAAATCGGCAATTGTTTGGAAAGTAGTGAATCTGCTAACTTCTGACATGATTTACAGTAGCTACAAAGAGACAGAAGATAGGTAACTAAAACGGCTCTAGTTATAGATTGGCAAGCACTATTTTGAAACAGATTGTATAGAAATATTTTTATAGATCATTAAGGCAAAATGTTGTGAACTGTCAAAGGTCAAATATAGTAAACATGATTGATATTTTATAATCCAGATGCATGCCTAAATAAGGAAAATAATCAATTCAGTGTGTAACCGTGCTGTAATGAATGTATGTATGTTATTTTTTAAGAAAGTGTCTGAGCCACGCCACCAATATAATGAGATAAGGGAAAGACGCCTCATATGGAAAAGCGCCCATGGCCTTTTGGAGTAAACCACATGTGACATCTGGACGTTGAAAGATAAGGGTAGAGTGGCACTAAAATAAGTTAATCATTTGCCCCAAGGGGAGTAACTGTATATGCTATGTAAGCATGATTGTGCACTTGTATTTGTATAAAAGGAGATATTTGAGCCAAGGAGAGCCAGTTGTTCCATGGAGCAAGCTCGGCTTTGTTAAGCAATAATAAAGCATAATTTTTGGATTCACAAGCTCCAGTTTCTTGAGAGATATTTTTGAGTTGACTACTTTTGAGTCAAATATTTCTACGACATAAATGACGAGCTTGCCAGGAGTTGGAAACAGGGATCAGAGACGGTGGACATCTGCGGCTGTGAAACGGCTTGGACGGACCATACAAACAAAGCGGCCGCTTTTAAAAAAGGTAAGCCAAGCCCGGCCTCAGCTACAGAATACCAAGTAAGTCTCTCCAAATTTAAGAACCAGAAAATTAGAGAATGGGAGCTTTTGTATTTAAGAATACATGTCGATGTCACTCTGTTGTTCGTCTGAACCGTCTGTTCAATTCATTTGATTCATCCTGCTGATCGCTTTGTCAGGGTTTCTTTGGCACGGGCGGCTGTCCATCTGTTTGAACTATCAGATAATAAATTGGTCAAAGCCCTGCAGATACCGCTCTAAACGTGTCGAGGAAGTGTATTGTTTAGAGGGCCGCTTAGGTAGGCAGAAATCCTGTGTAATACCGCTTTTTCCTGTGTCAGAAGAAAGGGCCGAATTTACAGGTCGCTTAGGAAAGCGTAAGATAGAAATCCAGTAAGGGTGTGTCGAGGAAGTGAATCACCTAGAGGGCTATATAGGTAGATAGAAATCCTGTATAAAATCGTCTTTCTTGTGTCGGGGAAGTGAATCAGAAAGGGTAGATCAGGTAAAAAGATAGGTCATCCGGAGTAGGTGACATAAATTGGAGTTAATACCGGTCCTCCTGAGTAGGTGAATGGGTTAAACAGCCACTAAGGCTTCAAAATATAGAGAAAGTGTTAGATAGAGTAGGTCTGATCATCTCATGTGGATGAGTGGTTTGCTTGGGCTACTGTGAGTCATTTAACTGTCTGATTCATTTGGGTGCGGGTGGCTACTCATCTGTATGAATGAGAATAATAAGAAATCCTGCAGATAATAGCTTATTTTCTGTGTTGAGGAGAGAAACTGTGTTTGAGGTCATTTGAAGTTTCTGTCTTTGGTGGAGAAAGGTTGGCGCACCTTTCCTGGACCGTTACTTAAGCTAACCTGGTAGGAAGGACGCACCCGGTCTCGCACCAGGAGAGGAAGAGTGAATGGTGTGTGAATGCTCATAGGGGTAGAAACACACATATAGCTGAGTGATTTAAAGCTAAGAAAAAACACTAGCAAGCGAAAGATTCATGAGGTGTTCCACACAAAACAAAAGTGTCCAACAGGAGATATTATATTATTATTACATAAAGAATATAGCTGAGTGATTTAAAGCTAAGAAAAAACACTAGCAAGGGAAAGATTCATGAGGTGTTCCACACAAAAGAAAAGTGGAAATCACGAGATATTATATTATTATTACATAAAGAGACTGTCAAATGCCCATTAATAATGAATACGTTCTGACCAAACAATAATCAATGAAGCACAAATAGTTTAACAATAAAAGCGAATACTAATATAAAAATAATTAAGGAGAAATAAATAAATAGGACGAATACTAAAATAGATTAAAAAGGAAGTTAAAATTATAGGCTAAGTATCCCTTAGGCAAGGAAGAAATAGCGAAAACATCTGAAAAATGGGAGAAACGCACCAGGAAAATGGGCACCAAATGGCCAGAAGGAGGAACATTTGATGTCTCGGTGTGTGAGGAAATACTGAAAAAGAACCATAAATCAAAAGACACAGGAAAGAAGAGAAGCACCAAAAGAAAAATAGAAAAATAAGTACTCAACCTATTCAAAAAGGAAAGAGAAGAATTAATGTTATGTGGATATACATTTACCAACTGAGTGGAAAATTCACATTACTAGGAGGGGTATGAGGAATCCTGTTGGAGGAACAGGTCACATGTACCGGTGTGATCATATGACGTCTATGCATTGTATTTTGGTCAATCTTTTAGGGTGAGTTTTTGACATCATATTTGGAAACTTTAGAGGTATTGTGATAAATTGACTACAGTAAAATAATAACTGGGATAGGGTTAACATTCCAAATTTGGGCCCTTTGATAGAATTTTTTTTCCTGTAGATTATACAAATAGTAATTAAGCGCGTTTGAGAACAACGTGTGAATGTGGAATGAGAGTGGTATAATGGTGTGAATGAGTCGCACTCTGAAGTTTGAATGATGAGATATAGAGGTATGTATGATAATTATATATACAGTGGGGAAAAAAGTATTTAGTCAGCCACCAATTGTGCATGTTCTCCCACTTAAAAAGATGAGAGAGGCCTGTAATTTTCATCATAGGTACACGTCAACTCTGACAGACAAATTGAGAATTTATTTTCATGAAAATCACATTGTAGGATTTTTAATGAATTTATTTGCAAATTATGGTGGAAAAAAAGTATTTGGTCACCTACAAACAAGCAAGATTTCTGGCTCTCACAGACCTGTAACTTCTTCTTTAAGAGGCTCCTCTGTCCTCCACTTGTTACCTGTATTAATGGCACGTGTTTGAACTTGTTATCAGTATAAAATACACCTGTCCACAACCTCAAACAGTCACACACCAAACTCCACTATGGCCAAGACGAAAGAGCTGTCAAAGGACACCAGAAACACAATTGTAGACCTGCACCAGGCTGGGAAGACTGAATCTGCAATAGGTAAGCAGCTTGGTTTGAAGAAATCAACTGTGGGAGCAATTATTAGGAAATGGAAGACATACAAGACCACTGATAATCTCCCTCAATCTGGGGCTCCACGCAAGATCTCACCCTGTGGGGTCAAAATGATCACAAGAATGTTGAGCAAAAATACCAGAACCATACGGGGGGACCCTAGTGAATGACCTGCAGAGAGCTGGGACCAAAGTAACAAAGCCTACCATCAGTAACACACTACGCCGCCAGGGACTCAAATCCTGCAGTGCAAGACGTGTCCCCCTGCTTAAGCCAGTACATGTCCAGGCCCGTCTGAAGTTTGCTAGAGTGCATTTGGATGATCCAGAAGAGGATTGGGAGAATGTGATATGGTCAGATGAAACCAAAATATAATTTTTGGGTAAAAACTCAACTCGTCGTGTTTGGAGGACAAAGAATGCTGAGTTGCATCCAAAGAACACCATACCTACTGTGAAGCATGGGGGTGGAAACATCATGCTTTGGGGCTGTGTTTCTGCAAAGGGACCAGGACGACTGATCCGTGTAAAGGAAAGAATGAATGGGGCCATGTATCGTGAGATTTTGAGTGAAAACCTCCTTCCATCAGCAAGGGCATTGAAGACGAAACGTGGCTGGGTCTTTCAGCATGACAATGATCCCAAACACACCGCCCCGGGCAACGAAGGAGTGGCTTCGTAAGAAGCATTACAAGGTCCTGGAGTGGGCTAGCCAGTCTCCAGATCTCAACCCCATAGAAAATCTTTGGAGGGAGTTGAAAGTCTGTGTTGCCCAGCGACAGCCCCAAAACATCACTGCTCTAGAGGAGATCTGCATGGAGGAATGGGCCAAAATACCAGCAACAGTGTGTGAAAACCTTGTGAAGACTTACAGAAAACGTTTGACCTGTGTCATTGCCAACAAAGGGTATATAACTAAGTATTGAGAAACTTTTGTTATTGACCAAATACTTATTTTCCACCATAATTTGCAAATAAATTCATTAATGTGATTTTCTGGATTTCTTTTTCTCATTTTGTCTGTCATAGTTGACGTGTACCTATGATGAAAATTACAGGCCTCTCTCATCTTTTTAAGTGGGAGAACTTGCACAATTGGTGGCTGACTAAATACTTTTTTTCCCCACTGTAAGTTTGAATAATAAGCTTTCCATGTAAATGATATGTTGGAGTTTCGTACAACAATGCCTGTCATAGAATTTTGTAAGATCAGTGAATAGTGACCAGCCTATACGATTCTGGGAGGATTCTATGACTGAGGGGAAGGATTTGGTTAATTAGTTGTTCCGCTGAGACTAGATTATGATTAACTGATTTGTGGTAATAAAGAATCATTAGAAACATGAATGGTTTGGTTGATGTGAATATATTAGAATAGAATGAATTTTATGTGAGTGTAATTTATTACGAGGGATTGGATAAAATGATAGGTGCTGACTTGCACACCCAAAAACGTAGACCTATGTGAGGGGTGGGAGAAAGTACATAGATCATTGATAGAAATAAGAGTAGGCATTATGATAACTATCTATCATTTTGAAGCAGAAGGGGGATAGTAAAGGAATGTTAGTATAACAGGGGGAAAGACATAATCCATTTGATTGAATTTGTTAGATCTGTTTCCAAATTAATGAATGTAGATTTGACTCATTGACTGTTAAAGCTTCCAGCTTGTGAAATCTTAATCCTGTAAAGCTATTTTCTGATAAAGTGTGGTATGTGCCAGATACTAAAACTACTGACCATTATCATTGGAATAAAGGAGGATTGACTTGTCATTTCAATAAAGCATAGATTCTGCATCGCTGATTAGAGTCTATGTTTTCTAAGTATAGTTCAACTATGGTTGTGGGTTGTTTAGATTGACGGAACAGTCAGGATAAGACTGGACGATTTAGCAGCCAGCGTCTTTTCAAACTGAAGGACTCACTTATTTAACGGAAGAGAGGGAGGAGTGACTATAGTCTAATCAGAAAGGACAGTTACATACATTTGAATAGCGGACTGGCAATTGCAATAGAGTTGTGGCCATAATTTGAATTGTTTAGGTAGACTGGAATGAAAGTAACATCTTTAAATTATATGAATACAAATGTACTATTAGTTATTGTTGGGTTGTGAATAGACTTTAATAATGCCACGTTTTAGTTCTCGGGTAAAAGAGAGTCATACTTGCTTGACTGTATCAAGCTGAAAGAGATATTTGAAGCAAGTTTGAATAGTTGGATGGAAAACATTTATTTGACAAATTCTAATTGTTATTACTTTATTCTATAGTTTGCGTGACACCAGTGATGTATGCAAATAGTTAATGAATTCTAAAACGATAATTTGTTTTCGCTACGTGGACCAGTGGAGTTTGGTAGTTTTAACTATTATGCTGATGGAATAGTACGAACTTAATGTAGGTTCTAGATTTGTTCAACAACAAGTTTGTCTTTTAAACTAAATTAATGCAATAGGCTACAAATACAACATTAACAGAAAAAGGCACAATCTAATGCGAAACAGTCATTACATATGTAATTAATCCAGTAATAATACAAAGATAGAAGGATAACAATAGAGGGAGAGTGAACCAAAAATGGCTGGTTTAATTACACCACCACAAAGAAGACCAGGGGTCTGCTGGGGGTGCAGTCAATCAGGACATACAAGAAAGGATTGCCCTACCAAGCCGTGGTGGCCTAGGCAACCACAACAGGGTAATTGGCATTGGAATGGGCCCAGCTTGGCTGAATGGCAGCAGTCTTAGATCTTGTGGGAAGGACCAAATCGGGATAGCTAGAGAAGCATTTATTTTGGACTAGGGGACAGGAGACAGCACTAACTTCTTGTGGGTTCTGGATTGATTACACAACAATTTATATTTTTACTAAAAACAATGCAACAGGTTGAAATTATTAGATGACTGGAAAATGGTTATGGGTTTGTTATGTTATAGGTGTATATTCCACTTAATGAAGCATGATAAATGTCTGATGTGTCTTGGTTGGGAGTCTTTTCTGGGATTGATGGAAATCCCCTACAGAATGAATGATGAAGGAGATGTAGGAGACCCACGTCTCAAACAATATTTTAATAGATCTATGGGGCGGCGCACAATTGGCCCAGCGTCGTCCAGGGTAGGGGAGGGAATGGCCGGCAGGGATGTAGCTCAGTTGGTAGAACATGGCATTTGCAACACCAGGAAGGTGGGTTCGATTCCCATGGGGGGCCATTATGAAAAATAAAAAGAATGCATGCACTCACTAACTGTAAGTCGCTCTGGATAAGAGCGTCTGCTAAATGACTAAAATGTAAATGTAAAATGTAGATACTTGGGATCAAATATCACTGATTCCTTACACATAGAAATTGACTGTATTTGAGGTTACGAAAAAGCCTCGGGGGTTGAAATCTTATGGGACTTTATGTTGTTTTATGTGCACTGGATTGTGGAATTCATCAGGGAAGGGAGCAGTAACAAGTGATGTTCTTGAGGGTTTTCTGAGTAGGAGAATTAGGAGATGTGGGAATAGAGAGTGAGAATATTGTTTGGACTGGTTAGGAGGCATCAAAATGTAAACTAACTAAATGTGTAATTTTCCTTCCAGGAAAAAGGGGGAAGTGATTTTCTCTTTTCTTTGAAAAACTTTCAGAGACTATAAATAGGGCCTGGACATTTTTTGTTTGTTTATTGTTTTACTATATGGTGTTTAAATAACCATAAACAACCCACTTAGTATGACATGTTAGCTGTATAGGATTTGTATTTGTATTTTAGTTTTTTTCACGGGATAGAAGTGAAATATCTTAAAGGGGCAAACTCATGTAATTTGTTTGTTTTTTACTGAGGGATAAGTAAATACGTGTGATTTATTTTGAAAAGAGCTGTACTAAGGACTTACTGTACACTCGGGATACAACATTTATGAAATGTTTTGATGGTTGTTAATGAATAGTATACTTTTGGATGGAACAATTAATTGAATGATTTTAATGACCTCTGAAATCTGTCCTGGCTTTATAGTGTGACCTGATCACCAGCACTGTAAATTCTAGAGGCATGCTGAACTGGGGGTTAGATATAATAAGGATAATTGTGAAGAAGTTTATAATTTGGAAAAAATCCTATATATTAGTCCAAACAGGACAAGGATGAAGTGAGACAGTTTGTCCTGAAGGAGAGGTATTCCTTGAATAGTGTCATGGGATATAGTTAAGTAAAGATATGCTCAAGGGTTGTCATTTTAAGTTGAGTTATTATTTTTGATTTGATAGGCAATATTGTTGTTGTTTTCTTTTTTGAACACATGAATCAAAATGTGATGCATGTGTCCAAGGGAGGAAATTGGGCTTACAGAGGTTTTAATGTTTTATAATGGTTTTGTGGGGAAATATGCAAGGTGTATTAAGAATATGAGCAGTAGTAATAATGTGTTATGGGTTAGGTTAAATCTTTTTTGTTTTTGTGATAGGAGGCATGGTGTAGAGGATGTCTGTCTATGAAATGAGTGGACTACAACAAACTGGATATAAGTGCGCTTCATAATCTCAAGGCTTCACTTGACGGATGAGAGGACATAAGTCGCATACTGTGTCTCACCTAACCTAACAATGTTCTTAAGATTTTATTTTCATGGGTGAAGATAACTGCCCAACTGAGTAGGAGAATCTGAGTATGTTCTGCATCCTGGAGACTATGTGATGGCAAAAGACTACAGAAGAAAGAGCTGGAAAGACCCTATGTGGAGGGGCCCATACCAGGTGTTGTTGGCTACCTCAATGATGGTTAAAGTGGGAGAGACCGATACTTAGATCCATGTTTCCCACTACAGGAGTGTTCCAACACCAGGAGAGGAAGACGGCCCGCCATTGGGTAGCATTGTTGTCTTTTGTGTTTTTCTGTGTTTGTGTGTCTTTGCAGCAGTGACTCCGAGCTTCCCTATGGGTAGGCTGGTAGAAGGACACTCTTCGCAGACCGATGTCGATAGATTGAGAGGGACTCTGGCTGATCCGGAGACCGTAGTGACGGAAGAAGATTAACAGCTAAAGTGACCATACATCGGCGTCCAGGTTACACCAACGGCGGTACGGATAGAGGGGAGCGTGACCTGGTATCATCTAAACCATTGTACCAGAGTGAGGGAAACGATGACTGAGAGATGAGAGAGCTGAGGATGCTGGCGAGAATCAGATGGGTCAGGATGACAATTACTGATGAGCTACGTGTTCTTGCTAATTCCCTCGCCGGAGGGAATCAAGATGCACCAGATATCCCCATCATTGATTTCTCTGCACTTGACTAGTTCCCTGAGAATAAGGGGAATGGGGTACTAATAATAGTAAAGAACAGAAGAACAAGACATAGAAGGGATATAGACAGTATTAAAATGTATATTCTTGCAAAGGCAGGAACCATAACTAAAATGCAGGAAGGGATCACTATTAAAATACAAGGGTTAAATTATTATTGGTGTGGGAGTAACCAGCACAAAGAGTATGGGGAAGTCAAATGGGGTAGTGTGACCTTAAGATAATGAAAGAAAGAGACAGGTGAATCATAGACATAAGGAGAACAGCCCAAGACTTTGATAAACAATTTGATGTAGTATTTATTGTTAGATTTCCAGGAGGAAGTGTTATTGGAGTAGTTATTCCTTGGGAAAGTGCACTAAACCCTGTACATGTTAGAGCCATACCAAATACAGAAGAAAGGGAATGGAAGGAGCCGTTAAACAATGATTGGTATAGATGAGTACAATATATTGCGTTACAATTAAATAAAGAAAATAGTCTAATATGCACCACATCTCCGTTTTAAATAGTTAACAGTAGTTCAACATATCCACAGACTGTGCTATGATTCAACCACAACTTTTGTCATATAAAGAACTCGTAAAGACCATATTGGCCAGCAGAATGTTTTTAATAAACAATTTCATAATCAACCAGGATGGGGAGAGAAGGGTAAGCAATTAGTGGTTAGAATAGAAACAAGGAAAAGGATAGTGCCAGAGTAGTGTCAAATCAAATCAAATCAAATTTTATTGGCCACATGCGCCGCATTCAACAGGTGCAGACATTACAGTGAAATGCTTACTTACAGCCCTTAACCAACAGTGCATTTATTTTTAACAAAAAATTAAAAATAAAACAACAACAAAAAAAGTGTTGAGAAAAAAAGAGCAGAAGTAAAATAAAATAACAGTAGGGAGGCTATATATACAGGGGGGTACCGGTGCAGAGTCAATGTGCGGGGGCACTGGCTAGTTGAGGTAGTTGAAGTAATATGTACATGTGGACAGAGTTAAAGTGACTATGCATAAATAATTAACAGAGTAGCAGCATCGTAAAAGGGATGGGGTGGGGGGGCAGTGCAAATAGTCCGGGTAGCCATGATTAGCTGTTCAGGAGTCTTATGGCTTGGGGGTAGAAGCTGTTGAGAAGTCTTTTGGACCTAGACTTGGCATTCCGGTACCGCTTGCCGTGCGGTAGCAGAGAGAACAGTCTATGACTAGGGTGGCTGGAGTCTTTGACAATTTTGAGGGCTTTCCTCTGACACCGCCTGGTATAGAGGTCCTGGATGGCAGGAAGCTTGGCCCCAGTGATGTACTGGGCCATACCCACTACCCTCTGTAGTGCCTTGCGGTCGGAGGCCAAGCAGTTGCCATACCAGGTGGTGATGCAACCAGTCAGGATGCTCTCTATGGTGCAGCTGTATAATTTGTTGAGGATCTGAGGACCCATGCCAAATCTTTTCAGTCTCCTGAGGGGGAATAGGCTTTTTCGTGCCCTCTTCATGACTGTCTTGGTGTGTTTGGACCATGATAGTTCGTTGGTGATGTGGACACCAAAGAACTTGAAGCTCTCAACCTGTTCCACTACAGCCCCGTCAATGAGAATGGGGGCGTGCTCAGTCCTCTTTTTTTTTCCTGTAGTCCACAATCATCTCCTTTGTTTTGGTCACGTTGAGGGAGAGGTTGTTGTCCTGGCACCACACGGCCAGGTCTCTGACCTCCTCCCTATAGGCTGTCTCATCGTTGTCGGTGATCAGGCCTACCACTGTTGTGTCGTCGGCAAACTTAATGATGGTGTTGGAGTCGTGCCTGGCCATGCAGTCATGGGTGAACAGGGAGTACAGGAGGGGACTGAGCACGCACCCCTGAGGGGCCCCCGTGTTGAGGATCAGTGTGGCATATGTGTTGTTACCTACCCTTACCACTTGGGGGCGGCCTGTCAGGAAGTCCAGGATCCAGTTGCAGAGGGAGGTGTTTAGTCCCAGGATCCTTAGCTTAGTGATGAGCTTTGAGGGCACTATGGTGTTGAACGCTGAGCTGTAGTCAATGAATAGCATTCTCACGTAGGTGTTCCTCTTGTCCAGGTGGGAAAGGGCAGTGTGGAGTGCAATAGAGATTGCATCATCTGTGGATCTGTTGGGGCGGTATGCAAATTGGAGTGGGTCTAGGGTTTCCGGGATAATGCTGTTGATATGAGCCATGACCAGCCTTTCGAAGCACTTCATGGCTACAGACATCAGTGCTACGGGTCGGTAGTCATTTAGGCAGGTTATCTCAGAGTCCTTTGGCACGGGGACTATGGTCAAATAGACTATGAGCAAATATATAGGAGTGGTAAAATAAAACACTTAGGTTATAGAATTTAGAAGAATACAAGGGAGAATGTGAAATATGTGGCATTTAAACAGATAGCCTTTGGAATACAGGGACCCCTCAAGGAAAAATGTATCAGGCAGCAGGATCAAGTATTATAAATTGGTATTAAGAATGATTGGTGAAACATAACAACTTGTCATAGTCAATGCTTATAGGGATGTTTTGGATTGGAAATGAACTCAACTAAATTGTTATTATTTGTCCTTTCTTGAGGTTGCAACGGATGATGTCTTGATGCATAGCAGAGATAATTCTGTCCAGAACGGTGTGAAACTCAATAAAAACCACACAAAAAAACTCTACCCGGCTGAAGAGCAGACAAAGGCGTTGAAGATGTTCCTGTCCAGCATCACCTCTACCAGACCTGAATCAGAACCAGCATCCAATCGAAGCAATCAACTGCCTTTGCTTTTCTCTTATGCCTTTTCTCTCAAGAGTGTGGCAGGAGTCCATTTGGAGTGGGCATGAATATAGATTTATTCAAATATAACATCTCTGATGGTGCTGGTATACTGGTTGGCAAATGGACAAAACAGAATGGGGGTAGAGGTGAGGTGGTTCAGGTGTGACATTGGAATTGGGATATTGCCATGGGCAATCCAAGATGAACCAAGCTATCTGAAGAACATAATGAAGACGCCAGAAGATTGAGTGCCGGTAGAGGAAGGGAGTGTTAGTTAAGGTAATATGTTGATTAAGGAGGTATTATACACTGCTAAATGTATAGTAATTTGGACTAGGAATGCATTAAGATACTGATCTGTTGTAATTCTTGTTATGAGGAAGTTAATGCTAGAATTATGATAATATAAATATACATTCTGCCAGTGTCAGTATGTGTGAAGGAACCAAGGTGACTAAGAATTGTCATTCTAAAGTTGTTTTGGGTAATTCATTTGATTATGATTATAAATTATAAGTGGACTGATTGATCTGAATAAGTTATTCATATTAATGCCTAAAGATGTTGACATTGCAATTAATGGATTACATATTGATCTTGATTATTTTGATTGTTATAATACTTGTGATATGGGTGAAAAAGGTTATGTAAGCTAAAGATGTTGACACCTTTCATAACATGTCCTAGATATTATTGTTAATACAAAGTTGAAAATGTTGATGTGTTAGGATACAAACACATATATGGGAAATGCTATAACTAAACAAAAGTGGGGAGCAATGTTTACAAATAAATACATCCAGTTCAAGGAGCTCCAGGACAGTATGTTAATAAATATGGGAAACCTTGTAATGTTAAAGGAGGACCAATGGACTGTCCATTTGGGAATACTGAATGTTTGTATGGTGTTGTTCCTGGGGGTGGATGGGCCTGCCATGGTTACAAAGCTCAAAAGAAAAACTTGGAGGTTAATTTAGAGGAAAACCTTTTAGACTTGTATCCAATACCTGACTGGGCTCTGGGTCCTCATCAGGATGGGTCTAACAATGAGGAAGATATATTGGTTTAAAATATACATGTAAAGGTAACCACATGTGGCAAGGCTAAGAATATGTAAATACACAGGCTTACATTCATTTTAAAGTTAATCTTTGTACTGTTGGGACTTTGTTGGAAGTCCCAAAGGGGGGAATACATAGAAATATTTTATGTATCATTAAGGCAAAATGTTGGGAACTGTCAAAGGTAAACTATAGTAAACATGATTGATATTTTATAATCCAGATGCATGACTTAATAAGGAATATAATCAATCCAGTGTGTAACCGTGCTTTAATAAATGTATATTATTTTTTAAGAAAGTGTCTAAGCATGCCACCAATATAATGAGATAGGGAAAGACGCCTCATATGGAAAAGCGCCCATGGCCTTTTGGAGTAAATCACATGTGACATCTGGACGTTGAAAGATAAGGGTAGAGTGGCACTAAAATAAGTTAATCATTTGCCCTAAGGGGAGTAACTGTATATGCTATGTAAGCATGATTGTGCACTTGTATTTGTTTAAAAGGAGATATTTGAGCCAAGGAGAGCCAGTTGTTCCATGGAGCAAGCTCGGCTTTGTTAAGCAACAATAAAGCCACATTTTTGAAATGACAAGCTCCAGTTTCTTGAGAGATATTTTTGAGTTGACTACTTTTGAGTCAAATATTTCTACGACAATTGCGGATTTGACAAGCAGAGAAGTAGGGGAAGATTTCATTCCTCATACATTTTTCTCTAACTTGTTGTGTTAGTAGTATAATCGGCAGTTGTTTGGGAAGTAGTTTATCTGCAAAAATCTGACAAGATTTACAGCATCTACAGCGAGATAGGCAAAGGGTTACTAAAACAGCTCTAGTTACAGATTGGCACACATACGACTTTGAATCCGATTCTGGGTTTGACAAGCATAGAAATAGAGGAAGATTTTAGTTTAATAAAATGTTTGTCTAAATTGTTGCGTTAGTGGTCAAATCGGCAGTTGTTTGGAAAGTAGGGAATCTGCTAACTTCTGAAATTATTTACAGCAGCTACAAAGAGACAGAAGATAGGTTACTAAAACGGCTCAAGTTACAGATTTGCAAGCACTATTTTGAAACAGATTGCGGATTTGACAAGCAGAGAAGTAGGGGAAGGTTTCATTCATAAAATATTTATTTTCTAACTTGTTGCGTTAGTGGTCAAAACGGTAGTTGTTTGAAAAATAATGTATCTGCTAGCTTTTGACATGATTTAAAGTGTCTAGAAAGAGACAGGCGGTGGTTGCTAAAACGTCTAGTTACAGATTGGCATACACGATTTCGAATACTGTTGCGGATTTGACAAGTAGAGAAGTAGGGGAAGATGTCATTCCTTCTACATTTTTCCCTAACTTGTTGCGTTAGTGGTAAAATCGGCAGTTGTTTGGAAAGTAGTTTATCTGCAACAACCTGACATGATTTATAGCAGCTAGAAAGAGACAGGCGATGGGTTGCTAAAATGGCTTTAGTTACAGATTGGCACACACAATTTTGAATCAGATTGCGGATTTGACAAGCAGAGAAGTAGGGGAAGATGTCATTCCTTAAAACATTTTTCTCTAACTTGTTGCGTTAGTGGTCAAATCGATTCAGTGGCTAGTTTTGCACTTAACTGGCTAAGTTAACTAGTAACTGGCTAACAGTAGCTACTTAGGGTAAGTTATAACCTACAATTATTTTTGTTTTGTTTTTACATACTGGTAACCAGAGTCGTTCAAGGGAATTAGGGACATGGGTGACTAGTTAACGTTAGCTTGGCTCTCTGTGTGTTCGTGCCATGGGAGGAGGGGTTAGTTCGTTGGCAGAGAGCAATGGCTAGCTAGTATGCTAACTATTCTAGCTAACTAACTGGCTGAATAAGTTGACGACGTACTCACTCAAATTGTCAAAACTAACCCAAAACTTTTACACAACGTTAGACACGGACACAAATGATCTGCTAAGCGTGTTAACACACTGGTGGTTTGTTGTAACTGAGTATTGGTGCTAAACCATGTTATTGGAGGCTGGCATGCTAGTTGGCTTTGGCGTCATAGGATTCGGTGCCCTGGACAGTTTTCACGGAAGGATACTCTGTTAGCTAGCTGAGTCTATTCCTAGAAAACATTGAACCGCTCTAGTTTAAAACAATTATAATTTCTAAAGTGGAAGTTGGGAGTTCTCTCGCTTTCCCAGATGTTTAGTTCATTTCATTCCGATCTCCTTTGCAGTATTGTAGCCTTTTTCTGTAGCCTGTCAACTATGTGTCTGTCTATCCCTGTTCTCTCCTCTCTGCACAGGCCATACAAACGCTTCACACCACTTGGCTGTTGCCACTCTAATCTGGAGGTCCCTGCGCCCACGACCCACGTGGAGTTCTAGGTCTCTGGCAGCCTCTGGAACAGCCGTTCTGCGGCCAACAAGGCAGAGTTCATCTCAGCCTATGTTACCCTCCAGTCCCTCGACTTCTTGGCGCTGACGGAAACATGGATTACCACAGAAAACACTTCTACTCCTACTGCTCTTTCCTCGTCTAACCATGTGTTCTCGCATACCCAAGAGCATCTGGTCAACACGGCGGTGGCACAGGAATCCTCATTTCTCCCAAATGGACATTCTCTCTTTATCCCCTGACCCATCTGTCTATCTTCTCATTTGAATTCCATGCTGTCACAGTCACTAGCCCATTCAAGCTTAACATCCTTATAATTTGTCGCCCTCCAGGTTCCCTTGGAGAGTTCATCAATGAGCTTGACGCCTTGATAAGTTCCTTTCATTTACATTTTAGTCATTTAGCAGACGCTCTTATCCAGAGCGACTTACAGTTAGTGAATACATATTTTTTTTATACTGGCCCCCCGCGGGAATTGAACCCACAACCCTGGCGTTGCAAACGCCATGCTCTATCAACTGAGCTACATCCCTGCCGGCCATTCCCTCCCCTACCCTGGACGACGCTGGGCCAATTGTGCGCCACCCATGAGTCTCCTGGTCGCGGACGGCTGCGACAGAGCCTGGATTCGAACCAGGATCTCTAGTGGCACAGTTAGCACTGCGATGCAGTGCCTTAGACCACTGTGCCACTCAGGAGTTTCCTGAGGATGGCTCACCCCTCACAGTTCTGGGTGACTTTAATTTTTTACATTTTACGTCATTTAGCAGACGCTCTTATCCAGAGCGACTTACAGTTAGTGCATACATTATTCTTTTTTATTTTCATACTGGCCTCCAGTGGGAAACGAACCCAAAACCCTGGCGTTGCAAACACCTTGCTCTACCAACTGAGCTACCTCCCTGCCGACCATTCCTTCCTTTACCCTGGACAACGCTGGGCCAATTGTGCGCCGCCCCATTGGTCTCCCGGTTGCGGCCGGCTACAGCAGAGCCGGCCGCAACCTACGTCTGCCTTTGACTCATTTCTCTCTGCCTCCTTCTTTCTACTCCTTTCCTCTAGATTCCCTGCGGACCTGTAATAGTTTCACTCCCTCCTCTTTACATTCTCTTCCGCTGTTTCCGCTGCTAAAGTCACTTTCTACCAGTCTAAATTTCAAGCCTCTGCCGCTAATCTAGGAAGCTCTTTGTCATCTTCTCCTCCCTGCTGAATCCTCCTCCTCTTCCCCCTCCCTCCTCCCTGTCTGTGGATGACTTTGTCAACCATTTTGAAAAGAAGGTTGACAACATCCGATCCTCATTTACCAAGTCAAATGACACCGCTGGTCCTGCTCACACTGCCCTACCCTATGCTTTGACTTCTTTTTCCCCTCTCTCTCCAGATGAAATCTTGCGACTTGTGACTGCCTGCCTGGCCGCCCAACAACCTTCCCGCTTGAACCTATCCCCTCCTCTCTTCTCCAGACCATTTCCGGAGACCTTCTCCCTTACCTCAACTCGCTCATTAACTCATCATTGACTGCTGGCCATGTCCCTTCCGTCTTCAAGAGAGCGAGAGTTGCACCCCTCCTCAAAAAACCTACACTCGATCCCTCCTACGTCAACAACTACAGACCAGTATCCCTTCTTTCTTTTCTCTCCAAAACTCTTGAGCGTGCCGTCTCTAGCCAACTCTCTTGCTATCTCTCTCAGAATGACTTTCTTGATCCAAACCAGTCAGGTTTCAAGACTGGTCATTCAGCTGAGACTGCTCTTCTCTGTGTCATGGAGGCTCTCCGCACTACTAAAGCTAACTCTTTCTCCTCTGCTCTTATCCTTCTAGACCTATCCGCTGCCTTTGATACTGTGAACCATCAGATCCTCCTCTCAACCCTCACCGAGTTGGGCATCTCCGGCGCTGCTCACTCTTGGATTGCGTCCTACCTGACAGGTCGCTCCTACCAGGTGGCGTGGCGAGAATCTGTCTCCACACCACATGCTCTCACCACTGGTGTCCCCCAGGGCTCAGTTCTAGGCCCTCTCCTATTCTCTCTATACACAAAGTCAATTGGCTCTGTCATATCCTAACATGGTCTCTCCTATCATTGCTACACAGACGACACACAATTAATTTTCTCCTTTCCCACTTCTGATAACCAGGTGGCGAATCGCAAATCTGCATGTCTGGCAGACATACAGTGGGGAGAACAACTATTAGATACACTGCCGATTTTGCAGGTTTTCCTACTTACAAAGCATGTAGAGGTCTGTAATTTTTATCATAGGTACGTTTCAACTGTGAAACGTATGGTTTTTAAGTAATTCATTTGCATTTTATTGCATGACATAAGTATTTGATCACCTACCAACCAGTAAGAATTCCGTCTCTCACAGACCTGTTAGTTTTTCTTTAAGAAGCCCTCCTGTTCTCCACTCATTACCTGTATTAACTACACCTGTTTGAACTCGTTTCCTGTATAAAAGACACCTGTCCACACACTCAATCAAACAGACTCCAACCTCTCCACAATGGCCAAGACCAGAGAGCTGTGTAAGGACATCAGGGATAAAATTGTAGACCTGCACAAGGCTGGGATGGGCTACAGGACAATAGGCAAGCAGCTTGGTGAGAAGGCAACAACTGTTGGCGCAATTATTAGAAAATGGAAGAAGTTCAAGATGACGGTCAATCACTCTCGGTCTGGGGCTCCATGCAAGATCTCACCTCGTGGGGCATCAATAATCATGAGGAAGGTGAGGGATCAGCCCAGAACTACACGGCAGGACCTGGTCAATGACCTGAAGAGAGCTGGGACCACAGTCTCAAAGAAAACCATTAGTAACACACTACGCCGTCATGGATTAAAATCCTGCAGCGCATGCAAGGTCCCCCTGCTCAAGCCAGCGCATGTCCAGGCCCGTCTGAAGTTTGCCAATGACCATCTGGATGATCCAGAGGAGGAATGGGAGAAGGTCATGTGGTCTGATGAGATTAAAATAGAGCTTTTTGGTCTAAACTCCACTCACCGTGTTTGGAGGAAGAAGAAGGATGAGTACAACCCCAAGAACACCATCCCAATCGTGGAGCATGGAGGTCGAAACATCATTCTTTGGGGATGCTTTTCTGCAAAGGGTACAGGATGACTGCACCGTATTGAGGGTAGAATGGGGCCATGTATCGCGAGACCTTGGCCAACAACCTCCTTCCCTCAGTAAGAGCATTGAAGATGGGTCGTGGCTGGGTCTTCCAGCATGACAACGACCCGAAACACACAGCCAGGGCAACTAAGGAGTGGCTCCGTAAGAAGCATCTCAATGTCCTGGAGTGGCCTAGCCAGTCTCCAGACCTGAACCCAATAGAAAGTCTTTGGAGGATGCTGAAAGTCAGTATTGCCCAGCGACAGCCCCGAAACCTGAAGGATGTGGAGAAGGTCTGTATGGAGGAGTGGGCCAAAATCCCTGCTGCAGTGTGTGCAAACCTTGTCAAGACCTGCAGGAAACGTATGATCTCTGTAATTGCAAACAAAGGTTTCTGTACCAAATATTAAGTTCTGCTTTTCTGATGTATCAAATACTTATGTCATGCAATAAAATGCTAATTAATTACTTAAAAATCATACAATGTGATTTTCTGGATTTTTGTTTTAGATTCCGTCTCTCACAGTTGAAGTGTACCTATGATAAAAATTACAGACCTCTACATGCTTTGTAAGTAGGAAAACCTGCAAAATCGGCAGTGTATCAAATACTTGTTCTCCCCACTGTATATACATACATAAATATCCTTTAATATATATATATGTATATATATATATATATATATATATATTTCCCTTCCTTACCTTCCAACCCCACCATCCCTCCCTAATTGGACTGAACTAGTGAACAACAATGTTTAGTTCTCTACTTCATGCTTATACATACTATCTACATTTTATGGACACAGTTACTAATTATATTTTGTTTGTTTTTACTCCTGAACTTCCTCCGATCATTTTCATGATGTTCATATGGTATGCTTCTATATGCCACATTTTTTTTTAAACTGTGTTCTTTCACAAAGCTCACAATATATAACCTTTATACTTATTATTGACACATTATGTCTTACACTAGTTATCTTGTTGTTATTAGTTGTTGTTATTAGTCCCATCCTTCAGCTCCATTCAACAACTCCCATCTATAGTGCTGTGAAAAAGTATTTTCCCCCTTGTTAATTTTCTCTACTTTTGCATATTTGTTATACTGAATGTTATCAGATCTTCAACCAAAACCTAATATTAGATAAAGGGAACATACGTGAACAAATAACACAACAATTCCATATTTATTTAATAAACAAAGTTATGCAACACCCAATTCCCCTGTGTGAAAAAGTAATTGCCCCCTTACACTCAATAACTGGTTGTGCCACATTTAGCTGCAATGACTCCAACCAAATGCTTCCTGTAGTTGTTGATCAGTCTTTTGGTCAGTGTTTTGGATCATTGTCTTGTTGTATGACCCAGCTGTGCTTCAGCTTCAGCTCACAGATGGATGGTCTGACATTCTCCTGTAGAATTCTCTGATAAAGAGCAGAATTCATGGTTCCTTCTATTAAGGCAAGTCGTCCAGGTCCTAAGGCAGCAAAGCATCCCCAAATCATCACTCCACCACCACCATGCTTGACCTTTGGTATGATGTTCTTTCTGTGGAATGCAGTGTTTGGTTTTCCTGGAACCATGTCGTCCAAAAAGTTATACTTTTGAATCATCTGTCCATAGAACGTTCTTCCAAGAGTCTTGATGATCGGCCAGGTGATTTTTGGCAAACATGAGTAAACTTTTTGGATGAGATGGGTCCCATTTTGCCTGGCGAAAACCAAACACTGCATTCCGCAGTAAGAACATAATACCAAAGGTCAAGCATGGTGGTGGTGGTGTGATGTTTTGGGGATGCTTTGCTGCCTCAAGACCTGGACGACTTGTCCTAATAGAAGGAACCATGAATTCTGCTCTGTATCAGAGAATTCTACAGGAGAATGTCAGACCATCCATCTGTGAGCTGAAGCTGAAGCGCAGCTGGATCATGCAGCAAGACAATGATCCAAAACACACAATCAAATCTACATGAAAATGGCTAAAAAGCAACAAATTGGAAGTTTTGGAATGGCCTAGTCAAAGTCCAGACCTAATCCCAATTGAGATGTTGTGGCAGGACTTGAAACGAGCAGTTCACTCTTGAAAACCCACACGTCACTGAGTTAAAGCAGTTCTGCATGGAAGAGTGGGCCAAAATTCCTCCACAGCGATGTGAGAGACTGATCAACAACTACAGGAAGCATTTGGTTGGAGTCATTGCAGCTAAAGATGGCACAACCAGTTATTGAGTGTAAGGGGGCAAATACTTTTTCACACAGCGGAATTGGGTTTTGCATAACTTTGTTTATGAAATAAATATGTAATTGTTGTGTAATTTGTTAATTTATGTTCCCTTTATCTAATATTAGGTTTTGGTTGAAGATCTGATAATATTCAGTATCACAAATATGCAAAAGTAGAGACAATTAGAAAGGGGGCAAATACTTTTTCACAGCACTGTATCTCTTAACACCATCAATATTGGATTTCTATTTGCCATATATTTTTCAACTGTACTGTGATGTTTTACAAAATGTCACGGTTTCGGCCGAGGCTGCTCCTCCTCCTGGTTCGGGCAGGCTTCGGCGGTCGTCGTCCCCGGAGTACTAGCTGCCACCGATCTATGTTTCATGTTTGTTTGGTTTGGTCTTGATGTTGTACACCTGTGTCTAGTTAGTCCTCGTTAGTGTTCTATTTAGTTCTCGTTGTGTGTGTCTGTGTTTGTGTGTGATTGCTATTCTGTTTCATGTTGGAGCTACTATTTTCCTTCCAGTGGTTTGGAGAGGTTATTTTGCACTTGTTAGTGCGATGTTTGTTTTGTCGCCTGTGTGCGCCGTGTATTCGCCTTCGGGCTTATTGTGCTTATGTCTTTTGTGAATATTGCACTAAAGCCTTTGGACTGAGCCTCTGCGTCCTGCGCCTGATTCATACACCACACCCACCTTCAGCACCCGTTGACACAAAAGTTCTGAACATTTCTATTCTCATTGTTTCTACAGTTTGTGAATTGAAAATAAACATCTTTGCTAAAAGTATTATTATGTCCAGAAACAAGCTACAAATGGACAGTACCAAAACAAATGCTATAATGATTATGTCTCTTCACAGCCAAATCTGCAGAGATGGGAAGATTGTATCCCCCATACAAATTCTATTGGTAGCAAGAATTTCATATAATAATATAAATTGAACAATTCAAAGTTTTGAATCTGGCGTCGTTTTGCGTATCAGTTCATAAACACTAAGCCATGGAATCGGTACGTCAAAAATCTCTTCCCATATATTTTGCAATCTATATGGGAAGGCTGTCAATCTTTTGGTCCTTAAATGAAACTGGTAAACTTGATTATTTATCACAATTTTCTTTAACCAATTATGTTCAACAGACAAGTTCCTTACTTTTTCCTCCTTCCACTTTCCTCTTACATTTTTGTGGTAATGCTGCAATTATTTGGTTGTAATTTTGGGTAGAGCAGACATTTCCATATGTTTTTGTTAGCTGCATGTGCGACATAAGTCCACCATTCTTACCGATAATATCATTTACGAAGATTATACCTTTTTTTAATATTTTCAAAAAAAATTAACGTTTTTTTATCAATTAGTATATTTGAGTTTAACCACAAAATTGTTGCAATATTTGTTCTGTCATTTCTGGTGGATTAAATTGAAATTGCAACCAACTTTCTATGGCTTGTTTTAGAAATAGTGATATTTGGGAGATTATTTCCTTTTCAAATACCTGAAAGTGAGGGGTTGTAATCTGAATAAAGGGAAAAAGTCATTGAACCTTGGGTGAGACAATCGTACTAGTTTGATAGAGAACAAGTTCGGATTTAAGTATAGTTTTTGTATGACTGAAGCTTTTAGTTAGGTCTAATGCTTTAATATTTAATAATTTCTGTCCTCCTAATTCATATTCATTTTATAAATAGGCCCGTTTAATTTTGTCTGGCTTGCTGTTCTAAATAAAATGGAATATTTTTTTCTCATATAATTGTTCGCAAGACTAATAAAAATGTTCGCAAGACCATAAGCAAATAGGTAAACTAGGATAATACTAAAGAGTTAATCAGTGTGATTTTTCCACAAATTGACAGGTATTTACCTTTCCGTGGTAGCAAGATCTTATCTATTTTTGCTAACTTTCTATTACATTTTTTTGGAGCGAGATCATTTATTTCATTTGGGATATGTATTCCGAGTATATCCACATCACCATCAGACCATTTTATTCCTAAACTACATGGTAATGTATACATTACATTTTTTAGTGATCCAATATGTAATATAGTACATTTATCATAATTTGGTTGTAATCCAGAGAGGTTATAAAATGTATCTAGATCCTCTATGAGGCTGTGGAGGGATTCAAGTTGTGGATTTTAAAGAAAACATGAATCATCAGCGTACAATGACACCTTTGTTTTTAAGCCCTGGATTTCTAATCTTTTGATATTATTGTTGGATCTGATTTTAATAGCTAACATCTCAATGAAATAATAAATAGATATGCCGATAGTGGACAACCTTGTTTCACTCCTCTTGACAGTTTAAAACTGTATAGCCATTATTTACTATTTTATATATGATTTGAACCCAATTCATAAGAGATTGTCCAAAATTGAAATGCTCCAGGCATTTACAGTGAGGGAAACAAGTATTTGATCCCCTGCTGATTTTGTACGTTTGCCCACTGACAAAGACATGATCAGTCTATAATTTTAATGGTAGGTTTATTTGAACATTGAGAGACAGAATAACAACAAAAAAATCCAGAAAGATGCATGTCAAAAATGTTATAAATTGATTTTCTATTTTAATGAGGGAAAAAAGTATTTGACACCTCTGCAAAACATGATTTAGTACTTGGTGGCAAAACCCTTGTTGGCAATCACAGAGGTCATATGTTTCTTGTAGTTGGCCACCAGGTTTGCACACATCTCAGGAGGGATTTTGTCCCACTCCTCTTTGCAGATCTTCTCCAAGTCGTTAAGGTTTCGAGGCTGACGTTTGGCAACTCGAACCTTCAACTCCCTCCACAGATTTTCTATGGGATTAAGGTCTGGAAACTGGCTAGGCCACTCCAGGACCTTAATGTGCTTCTTCTTGAGCCACTCCTTTGTTGCCTTGGTCGTGTGTTTTGGGTCATTGTCATGCTGGAATACCCATCCACGACCCATTTGCAATGCCCTGGCTGAGGGAAGGAGGTTCTCACACAAGATTTGACGGTACATGGCCCCGTCCATCGTCCCTTTGATGCGGTGAAGTTGTCATGTCCCCTTAGCAGAAAAACACCCCCAAAGCATAATGTTTCTACATCCATGTTTGACGGTGGGGATGGTGTTCTTGGGGTATTGCCCAGAGACAGTCCCAAAACATCACTGCTCTAGAGGAGATCTGCATGGAGGAATGGGCCAAAATACCAGCAACAGTGTGTGGAAACCTTGTGAAGACTTACAGAAAACGTTTGACCTGTGTCATTGCCAACAGAGGGTATATAACAAAGTATTGAGAAACTTTTGGTATAGACCAAATACTTATTTTCCACCATAATTTGCAAATAAATTAATTAATACAGGTAACGAGTGGAGGACAGAGGAGCCTCTTAAAGAAGAAGTTACAGGTCTGTGAGAGCCAGAAAACTTGCTTGTTTGTAGGTGACCAAATACTTACTTTCCACCATAATTTGCAAATAAATTCATAAAAAATTCTACAATGTGATTTTCTGGAGAATTTTTTTTCTCAATTTGTCTGTCATAGTTGACGTATACCTATGATGAAAATTACAGGCCTCTCTCGTCTTTTTAAGTGGGATAACTTGCACAATTGGTGGCTGATTAAATACTTTTTTTCCCCACTGTATAAAGATGGGATACGCTGTAAGAGCCTTCGTAAATAAACCCTTACAGTGCCGAAATTGCTAAAAGTATGGCCATGTCTCAAGTCTGTCAACAGAATCAACATGAAGTTGAAGAATATGATGATGTACGATGTACCAATTGTAACCGACCGGCTCGATTCGGTCTTATAAGGCAAAATATGAAATTGTGTTTTTACATTGGATAAAAGTAGAGACCCAGAGCAAAAAAAAATTGCATATCATACACTACAGTTTAGGAACAATGGAGAAGTAATTCTGCTTTGAAAGTTGATACACTTGTAACCTCACTTTTAAGAAAATTACCTTTGTATGTTTTGGTAAACCTACTGGAGAGCCTTTCTTTGTCTACACCCATTCATCATCGTTCACACCCTCTTAAGTCTTAGCCCCACACATCTCTTTAAGGATTCACATGTGAGGCCATGTACAAAACAACCAAAGATATCAAGACTAAAGGCTGGTTTACACTACGTCTATCGACAGTTGTCACAGTGACATCATGAACACTCTAATGTCGTCCGACATCAAACTTGTCCTTGTCGTTATAAAAAAGTATAAACACAAAAACTACAGGCTGCATGACATCATCAACAGCCTGGTGGTCCAAAATAGCATAACCATTGTATTTTAACACCAATAAACCCACCCGTTTAAAAATGAATTTAGTATATGTCAATCTAGCAAACCAGGCAACTAAAAGCAACTTTCTAAACAATGTTTTGGTTCGTTTCTAGCTTGTTAGCTAGCTAGCTAATGTTAATTTAGCTGGCTAGCCAGTTCAAATAATGGCCATATCATATACAGTCATGTGAAAAAGTAAGTAGACCCCCTGGAAAGTTGTATTTTTTTCTTCTTTTCTTTTTACATATTTGGACAGATATAATCTTCACACTATTGACAGACAAAGGTAACCTAATTTAACAAATTACACTGAAAGATTATACTTTGCAATCATTTATTCATAAAAAATCAACATAAATGTAATTCCATAGAGTGGAAAAAATAAGTACAACCCTAGCTTCAATAGCTTGTGTTTCCCACTTTGGCTGAAATAACTTCATGTAGACATTTATTTTAACTGTCTCTCAGTCTCTTATATCGACTGGGAGGAATTTTTGCCCACTCTTCTTTACAGTACTGCTTTAACTGTGTCATGTTCGAGGGCTTTCTTGCATGCACGGCCCGCTTCAAGTCCCCCCACAGCATTTAGATAGGGTTGAGATCTTGGCTTTGACTCGGCCATTCCATAACCCTCCATTTCTTATTTTTGAGCCATTCTGTTGTAGCTTTGCTTTTGTGTTTTGGATCATTGTCCTGTTGCAAGATCCATGTTCAGCTTCAGCTTTTTGACAGATGGCCTCATATTCTCCTCAGATGGCCTCACATTCTCGTCAAGAATTCTCTGGTACAATAGAATTCATGGTTGACTCAATGATGGCAAGTTGGCCCTGAGGCAGCAAATCAGCCCCAAACCATAATCCCACTGCCTCCATGCTTTACGGTTGGTATGAGGTTCTTCTGTTCAAATGAAGTGTTTCGTTTTCGCTAAAAACATGGCGTCTGGCATTGCGGCCAAACAACTCCACCTTTGACTCATCTGTCCAGAGCACATTGTTCCAGAAGTTTTGGTCTTTACCCAGGTGTTGTCTGGCAAACGTCAGTCATGTCTTGATATTCTTTTTTGAGAGCAGAGGCTTCTTCCTTCCTGACCTCCCTTGTAGACCAAGTTTGTGCAGTCTTTTTCTGACAGTTGACTCATGCACTTCCACATTGATTGTGGCAAGAGAGGCCTGTAGATCCCTTGATGTTACCCTGGGGTTCTTAGAGACTTCTATGAGCATCTTTCGGTCAGCTCTTGGGCTGAATTTGGTGGGACGACCTGTCCTAGGTAGATTGCCAGTGGTCTGGAATGTTTTCCATTTGTAGATGAGCTGTCAGACAATGGAATGATGTACTTCAAATTGCTTGGAAATTGATTTGTAACCCTCACAGTTTCATGGGCATCAATAATCTTTCTTCTGAGGGCCTCTGGCAGGACTTTTGATCTTGGCATGATGTGTTACCACACACACATATGGTTAAGACCAAACCAGACCAAGTTTCTAATCTTTATGGAAGGCTGGACCCTCCTGTTTCTCCCTAATGATTTTCTAATATTTTGCACCTGTTTTGGTGCACCTGATTCTAATCTTAGACATTTTATGTGATGGTGAAGGTAGTGGTGTACAAACTTTTTCCAAATAAGGAAAATTTATTATTGTTTATTGTTAACAACAACAAAAAAGGTGTGATTTGTTCAATTGGGTTACCTTTATCAATGAATGTGCTGGGAATTTAGCTCAAATATCCATGTGTCCAAATATGTAAACAAAAAACAAAAAAGACAATTTTCCAGGCAGTGTACTTACTTTTTCACATGACTGTAGCTGACAACGTCTTCACTTTAGCTCATTTGTCTTCATTATTACAGAAAAATAAACTCACAACAAGATCATTATTTGCAAGTTAATGGTGAGACAATTACAGAAAATAGCTTACGGTTGTGAGTGTGACGAAATAAAAGCAGGGCATTCTACCGGAGAATTTTAGAACTTGGACACTGTCTCGTTGGCCTAACGCTATATTCTAATTTGACTTTGCTGCAGGTCATGTTCTTCACACTACCGTCTCTGGTAAACACATACTATATCAAATAAAATGAATGTTTATTTGTCACATGCACAGGAAACAGAAAGTGTAGTGAAATGGTTACTTGTATAGTGGAGTCTTTTGTTTAGAAATGTAGCTAGCTAAACATTGAAACAAAATCCCAACTCATAACATTACTACCCTGCATTAATCTGCAGGTAGCTAACCAACCAGGTTCAATGTTAGCTAGCTAGCTAACATTTGGCCTTAATTAGCAATGCAAATGGGTCTGAGATATGAATAATATTACTACACAGATCATACACGTAACGTTAGCTAGCGAGCCACTCTTTAACTTGAAATGAAAACAACTTTCTGAATAAAATTAGAAACGTATAATATCTGAAAATGTAGCTAGCTAGACTATCTTACCCGTTTACATGGATGGACGCTTCTCCCTCTCTGTCACGGATGCCATGGTTGCCCTTAGTTTGAAAATGTAATCCAGAGACAGGTGTTTTATACAACAGCCTTCTGTGTATTCTCTTTTTGACTCCCTCTGCATATTTGCAATCAAACTCCAGAATTTTCTCCATCTCCTTAACTATCATACTCTAATTCAACCGGGCATTCCAATGATTTTAAAACCCAGTCCTCCGGAAAGTGGAGAGCAACACTTTTGCAGTTCTACTACGTGATATCTTTCAAAAAAGCCGAGTTAGAAAGGATTACCTACACATACTGACCAGCTCATGTTACAGACAGAAGCATGCTACATGGCAGACCAATCCAAACTCATCTCTAGGCAGCCCATCCATTATCTCAGCCAATCATGGCTAGCGGGAAGGTTTCTGTCTTTTTTCGTGGTTAAACCAACTAGGCTCGTAATTTAACAATTGTATTCGTATTTACAGATGGCATACAAGTTTGTTATTAAGGCACATGAAAGTTCACATGTTCAAGAAGACATTTCTGTCAAAAAATGTTTTTTTAAATTTTATGTTCAAAGGCCTCTCCTGTGAAGGAATGACGTGTGACGTACGCCTAGTTTCCTGAAATGAGTAACAATTGTGTTGGAAATCACGTTGCCGAATTTGTGGAGTGCTCTGCTAGGGTAAAGGAATTTGAAGTTGCTAGTATCCTAGCTGTACAACAGGTCACCTACAGAGAGGTGCAGGAAATAGTTTAAGGAGCAAGTGGAGCTGAGGAAGCTATGGCACTGGATGAACCGCAGCCGGTTCAGAATGTCGCTGAACAGTTGAGGGATAATGATACGTTGATTGTAAAGGTGGATTTGGATTTGGATTGGACTGTGACTGAAGGAGTGGGATGGTTTTTGATTAATCAGTTGTTTTTCAACAGTTCACAGTTTACAGTATTTTTCAACAGTTCACAGTTTACAACAGTACAGTAGTTGGCGGAATGCATATTAAATGTGTGTGAAAGGCATTGGTCTTTGTGGTTGAATCTGTGTTTTAAATTCACTGCTCAACTGAGGGACCTTACAGATAATTGTATGTGTGGGGTACAGAGGTAGTCATTAAAAAATCATGTTAAACCCTATTGTTGCACACAAAGTGAGTCCATGCAACTTATTATGTGACTTGTTAAGCAACTTTTTACTCCTGAACTTATTTAAGCTTGCCATAATGAAGGGGTTGAATACTTATTGACTCAAGACATTTCAGCTTTTCATTTTTCTTTAATTATTAAACCTTTCTAAAAACATAATTCCACTTTGACATTATGGGGTACTGTGTGAAGGCTAGTGACACAAAATCACAATTTAATCAGTTTTAAATTCAGGCTGTAACACAACAAAATGTGGAAAAATTAAAGGGGTGTGAATACTTTCTGTTACAGTGCATGTAGGTGGCTAGTTTTTTGCCTGCTCACAGAGAGCTGATGTGTTTTGCACTAAAGTCCACAAGCGAAGGGAGAAGATGAGAGGAGAGTGCGTAGATGTGAGAAGGAATTATACAACGAGCAAAATGTTCATGCTGTTTGTATGTGGCTGCTATGAAAGTGAACTGTGTTTGCGTGTGATAAGGGGTGTATTCATACCACCAAATCTGTTGAAAAATGTTTCTTAAACGGAAGCAAACTGAACTAAATAAGGATAAACATATTGAAATTGTCCAATAGAAACTCTCTTTTGCAACGGTTGGACTAATGATTACACCCTAGATCAGCTAAATGCAGGCAAGAGTGTGCAAGGTGGTATTGAATGTGTCACTGTCTGTCACCTTGATTATTTAAATTATTCTCTTGACCTGTGTACCTACGCTGTAAACCTTCATTCATAGGCTAGGTTGTAGCAACCTCATGATGGGTATAGAGAGATAATTTGATTATGATGTAGTAGCCTAAACCTATCGATGTTACATTGAGCTGGGTGAATGGAATATGATTGACAGTCATCCAATATCCTGTAATAGAATTAAGGCCATGCTCATTAAAAAAATTATCGTCCTCCCTCATCTTAAACGTCACTGACCGCCACTGGTTTTGACTGATGTCACGTTTATGATAATATGGCTCAAATTCGCTAGCTAGCTAACCAACAACTGTTATGATGTATTTGAGAGACATCAAGTGGTCATTGTGCACCTTTATTTTTGATTTCAATAGACATTGGAGACAAAAAATAGTCTACCTGTTGTCAACAATCTATGCCATCCCAGTCTGTTTTGCCCCATAGTTGCTCGCGTTGGTTTTGTTGCTAAACAATAATCCCATCTATTTGTGACTCTTTTGGCTGATGTAGATTTAACTGTGACATCATGATACAGTACACTGAGTGTACAAAACATTAGGAACACCTACTCTTTCCATGACATAGACTAATCAGGTGAATCATAGACTAATAGAATCATAGACTAATTGTTAAATCCACTTCAATCGATGTAGATGAAGGGGATGAGACAGGTTAAATAAGTATTTTTAAGCTTTGAGGCAATTGAGACATGGATTGTGTGTGTGTGCCATTCAGAGGGTGAATGGGCAAGACAAAAGCCTTTGAACGGGGGTATGGTAGAAGGTGCCGGTTTGAGTGTGTCAAGAACTGCAATGTTGCTGGGTTTTTCCCACTCAACAGTTTCCCGTGTGTATTAAGAATGGTCCACCACCCAAAGGACATCCAGCCAACAATACCTATTCACAGTTGACACAACTGTGGGAAGCATTGGAGTGAACATGGGCCAGTATCCCCGTGGAACACTTTTCGACACCTTGTGGAGTCCATGCCCTAACAAATTGAGGAATTCTGTGGGCAAAAGGAGGTGCAACTCAATATTATATATATATTGTACAGTCAGTATATACAGCAGGGGTGTCAAACTCATTTTAGCTCAGGGGCCACATGGAGGAAAATCTATTCCCAAGTGGGCCGGACCGGAAAAATCATGGTATATATAAAACAACAACTTCAGATTGTTTTCTTTGTTTTAATACGATCAACATACAACATAAAGCTGGAGCCTGAGGACATTGTGTCCAAAATAGTACAAGCACAACATCACTATTAATCATAAAACACGTCAAGTTTATTTGAAAATTCTAAAGAAAAAGAACACACAAACACACAATGCCTCAGTGATTAACAGAACTGTTTCACAGATCACAGAACTATATCAGGGTGTCATTTCTCAGGCAGAAATGTAGATAAAAATAATGAAATCCTGTTCCCCAAACAAGTGCAAGAACCACAGACTCAAGAATAGGTTAAATATACAAATCAAATAAAAACAAATAAAAACAATAGCACATCAACATAAAAACATATAAACATAAATCTGAAAGCGTTGCTCAAACTCCCGTAACAGTCCAGTTATTTTATCTTTGAACCGCTTCATGTCTGCCACATGTTGGGTCGCGCACACATTTTTCAGATAGGGGAAGTGAGCTGCATCACCACCGGCAAGTTGCGTCTCCCACAATGACAGCTTCAACTTGAAAGAACGTATGCTGTCATAATACTGCGTGACAACTTTGTTGCGCCCTTGCAGCTGTTTGTTCAAGTTATTCAGGTGCTCTGTAACATCCACCATAAATGCAAGGTCCGGCATCCATTCTGCGGAATGAAATTCTAACACTGGTTTGCCCTTTCTTCCATGAACTGTTCAATTTCTTCTTGTAAATCAAAGAAACGCCTCAGCACAGCACCTCGGCTTAACCATCTTACCTCAGTGTGGTATGGCAGGCCATAGATGTGGTCTTTCTCTCTGAGAAGGCTGTCAAACTGACGGTGATTCAGGCTTCTGGATCGGATGAAATTAACAGTTTGGATGACCACCTTCATGACGTTATCCATCTTTAATGACTTGCAACACAAAGCCTCCTGGTGCAAAAGACAGTGAAAAGTCAAAAAATCACGTCCTCCATTTACAGATTGCACTTTCTCTCTGAACTTTGTCACAACGCCTGCTTTTTTCCCGATCATTGAGGGCGCACCATCTGTAGCCAGGCTGACAGCGCGGGACCAGTCCACTCCGACCCTGTCCAGCGCGCCGACGAGTGCGGTAAAAATATCAGCTGCTGTCGTTATCTGTCATCGGCACCAACTCCACGAACTCCTCGGTGACGGTCAATGTGTCATCAACTCCGCGGATGAAAAAATTGCCAGTTGTGCAACATCTGTAATGTCCGTGCTTTCATCAATTGCAACCGAAAACAGAATAAATGACTTTACTTTTTGCTTCAACTGGCTGTCCAAATCCACTGAAAGATCAGAAATCCTGTCTGCAACGCAACTGTGTTTCTTGTCAGGCTGATATTTGCAAAAGCCTGCCACTTTTCAGGGCACACAATCTCCGCTGCCTTCATCATGCATGTTTTTACAAATTCACCCTCACTAAATGGTTTTGAAGCCACTGCGATTTCATTAGCAATGAGGTAGCTAGCTTTCACTGCAGCGTCACTGATGTCTCGGCTGTGAGTAAACACAGACTGCTGTTTCTTCAGACCCGCCAACAGTTCATTCACCTTCTCTCATCTCCGCTGTCCTTGAAAGTTGTCATATTTGTCGGCATGAAGACTCACATAGTGGCGACGAAGGTTATATTCTTTCAGCACTGCAACATGCTCTGAACACACCAAACATACAGCTTCCCCATTCAATTCCGTGATTAAATAGGATGACCATTTGTCTTGGAACACTCTGCACTCTGCGTCCACTTTTCTCTTTTTTGACAGAGACATATTGGGGCAATGAGGGTGCCAAAGCACATAATGTTAAAAGTAGAAGCCGTAATAAATATCGCGGGCAAAACAAAGTAGCTCATTGGCTGCACGTGCTTGACCTACTTGCTCTGCCCCGGTATAAACAGTTTGCTTGCTTAACACAATTGCTATTGCGCCATCCAGTGGACGCAATTGGAACAGCAGTTTATTTTATCGAAAAATTGCAGCGCATTTCTATACTTTTTTTTTATACTTTTTTTTATAATTTTATAAAACAAAATAATAATAATAATCATCATCTCGCGGGCCAGATTAAACCCGTTTGCGGGCCTGATCCGGCCCGCGGGCCGTACGTTTGACACCCCTGATATACAGTATAACTGGTGATCCACGTGATCTCTTAAAAGCAATTTTTCCCAAGCCTCCTGTGAACTTTAACTTGATGTCCAGTATCTGCATGATCAAACATTGCTATCTTGTCAAGGGCAGATCCTCTGAGAATAGTTATTTTTTTGCTCTTTGCCTGGAAAAGATCACAGTTCAGATTAATCGAAGTGCACAAAGACCAGGTATGTGCATGGTGTGTGTTTATGTGTGTACGTGTGTGTGTGAAAGAGAAGGAGAAAGAGAAAGAGAGCGCAAACAAGTGAATGTGAGAAAGCTGTTCACTGTATATGTGAATGTGAGTATGATAACGCAACAGAGGAAGAATGGCGATCTAATCATTGGATGGACAATATATGAAGCCCCTTCACCAGTCATTCAGTTATTTTCTCATTATAATTTGGTCATTCATGTTTGATCTGATGCTAAAACTGAATGCAGTTCAGTTTGCAACACGTTTAGTTTACTGTGATTAAATGGACAGCACCAATTTTAGAATACAATTCAGGAATGAAAATATTGAAGTCTACCACCCCCCAAGCTACCAGCTGTTCACAAAGGGAGGGGGTGCCATATGAGGAATCACTGAGGGGGGGTAAGGGTGAGTTTCTTAGAGGGGATATGGGAAGAGGAGAGAAAATGTAGTGATGGTGGAAGGACTGGGTTTATTGGACAGCCAGGTTCATGGTGGGCTATGAGTGGGCTATGAAGGATAGCAGGGGAGGGGAGGAAGACTGCTGATGTTGGAAAGACTAGGTTGGTAGGACAAGCCAGGTTCATGGGCTTTATTGAGTCATGACCATTCCTCTCTCTACCAATGGGATTCTGGATGGGTTTTGGCTGCTGTCTCTCTGGCTCAGTTCTCTGAAGTCCAGTTAATCATCATAGACAGACAGACAGAGCAGCTTCACTGTGTCTGTGCTTCCTACTGTGTATTTGCCTATCTATCATATCTATCACACATCCCTATTTCCAGGAAAGATACTTATCTTATCCCAGCCACAGGGCTCTTTGATGTGGCTGGATGCGAGAAGTGTTCCTCAGGCTTTGGCACTGTGTCAGTTTATGGGTTTGGGTTGAGGATGAGGAAGTGTTGCTGTTACATGTTGTGCATGGTATAGTTAACACTAGAATCGCTTGGCCTCTAAGCCTATAAGTACCCGCTAGAGAACGTTGCCGGGAGTCCCCTTTAACATATGCATCAGATGCATATCGACCAGCAAGGTGCAGAAACATAAGCACCAACACTTGATAAATAGTGCATCAACTATTGTAAAGGATAAATTGTACGAAAAAAATATTTGTGGAAATATATCAATAATAAATAAAAAAAAGAACAATAGTTATTTGTTTAGATATAGTCAAGGATATGTTTTGTATAATTCTACAAATCCTCGAAAAAGCATAGGCCTATAGCCTATTTTCGTTTGCCTTACAATAATCCATTTGATCAACTTTATTTGTAGATTCGATTAGTGCTTCTACATCTGCATTGCTTGCTGTATGGGGTTTTAGGCTCGGTTTCTGTACAGCACTTTGTGACATCTGCTGATGTAAAAAGGGCTTTATAAATACATTTGATTGATTGAAATACATTTGATAATAGAGTTATAGTAATTAATAAAGTCCAGTTACAGCTTCTTTTGACAAAGTAGAAACAAAAAAGAGAATAATAATATAACCAGCCAGGTGTGCAGGTGAAATTATTTGCGGTAATCCTAAACAAAACCACCAGTGCATGAACAATTATAAAGGATGAATTGCATAAAGAAATATTTGTGGAAATATGTTCATGACAAGATATAAAAACAGTCAATTGTTGATTGTATCGGACACTGTATTGTGCCCTTATACCCGTGCCTTTATGCATGAATCAATCCAGACTTCTCTTTAAGCTTCGGGTCCACAGTCAGCACACAGCTTCGGGGCTTTGTGTGAGCAAGCCCCACAAACAAATCGGTTGCACTGCACACACTTTTCATGGGCCTTGTTTCATGTGCACCTGCCGCAGGTGTCGCATTATCTGCCGCAGTTGTGTGGTATGGTCACACGGAAAAAGTCCACCTCATACCTATCAGACTCTATATGCATGCTCTGTCCACCGTATGCCCCGCAGACATAAAATACAATAAATGCTTTGATTTCATCCATAGACATGTCCCACATACTGTTTCCTTTTCTGTGAGCATGAGCAACAGTATAATCTCTGATTTGCTGCAACATCTGCATGTCACATAAACTCGTCACTCTTTTCTACCCAAACTGTGTCATCTCTCCCTGGCAGTTGAGATTAACCATCTCAGTTGGCTCGGTTCTGGTTTTTCTGAGGCGAGGCTCAGGCATTGGAGGTGGAGGCTAGAAGTTAACATCAGAATCAGATGAAGACTCTTTATCAACAACATCGATTTCAAGCTCAATATCCGATCCTCCTTCCAACTCCAACTCATCTAAATTCGGCCAAATTCTGTCAGTACGTCCATTTGTTTGGTGCGGCTTGCCATTGTGAACTAAACACATTGCATGTTGTACTGAGTGTTTGATTTGACTCTCCGAGGGGAAATTATATACAATTTCCAGCCTTTCATAATGAAATAATTAGACTGCCCACAACGCCCACAATTCTTCATCATCATTACACTAATGTTCTAAATTCAATCATCCTCTTCACCCTCATCATTCAGATGAATCAAATTCAATCACCCTCTTCACCCTCCTCATCATTCAGCTCATTGAAGTCACATGCACCATTATCAGTTTATATCTGGTTTCTATTGCCCATTCATCCATTGATGAAATAATAGCATATTTTAATTTAGTTTATTACGTTACTAGTTTTTGTTTAGTAGCCAGAGCAATGCTGCCGCGCGAGTGGTCATGTGCTGAATTAATGGACATGGACATGGACATGGACATGGACATGGACATGGACATTCTCTGAAAAAGTTTGAATTTTGAGATTTATTTGACAAAGGTAAGTGTCATAGAAACGGCAGAATGTGCTCTTTTTTATTTAAAAATGTTTTACCCCTTTTTTCGATGTCTCATTGCTGCAACTCCCCAACGGGCTCGGGAGGCAAAGGTCGAGTCATGCGGTCCTCTGTAGCTCAATTGGTAGAGCATGGCGCTTGTAACGCCAGGGTAGTGGTTTCGATCCCCGGAACCACCCATACGTAAAAATGTATGCACACATGACTGTAAGTCGCTTTGGATAAAAGCGTCTGCTAAATAGCATATTATTATTATTATTTATATATTATTATTATATTATGCATCCTCCGAAACATGACCTGCCAAACCGCACTTCTTAACACCCGCCCGCTTAACCCAGAAGCCAGCCGCACCAATGTGTTGGAGGAAACACTGTTCACAAGACGACTGAGGTCAGCCTGCAGGCGCCAGGCCCGCCACAAGGAGTCGCTAGAGCGCGATAAGAAAAGTAAAGCTCCCCCGGCCAATCCCACCCATAACCCAGACAACGCTGGGCCAATTGTGCGCCGCCCTATGGGAGTCCCAATCACGGCCGGTTGTGATACAGCCACTCGGGAGGCCCCTGAATATGCTCTTTATGATACTATATAGAAATCAAAATGTTTGAACTGCAAGTGACTTTGAAGGAGGATTCCCTGTATCTGTAGATTACAAGATGCACCCATCTCTTCTTGTACAATTTGACAACTGGTAGGCCTAATATTGTCACTCATCAGATTATTGTCAATTTAATCTTGTCTATAGGCTAACTCTTATGATGTGTGAATTTATTTTTCGGTAGCCTATAGTTTAGGTGTAGTTTCGATGGGCCGGCTGTGCAGGCTGACTGGCATAGTTTGTTTCCCGCTCATCAACTTGGATGGGGTCAAGGATATGTTTTGCATTATTCTAAAGGCCTACTGCAACACGTAGCATGTTTTTGTTTCCCTTAGAATACATTTGATTAGTAATAGAGTTACAGTAAATAAAACAGTCTTGTAGCAGCTTCTTTTTACAAAGTAAAATGTAAAAAAGAATGGTATCAACAAGCAAATGCACAGTCAGTTTATTAACATGAGCGCCAACACTGATAAATAGGCATAACACAAACTCATCATTACACTATTGTTCCAAATTAAATCAACCTCTTCACAATCATCATTCAGTTAGGCCTAATTTACATTTGATTGTGAAGTAACTTGAACAATTATCACCCATTCCATCCATTTGTCATTAATTCAGTGGGCTGTCATCGTTCGCTTCCCTGGAAAGAGTCAAGGATAAGTTTAGCATTATTCTAAAGGCCTACTGCAACATGTAGCATGTTTTCATTTCCCTTACAATACATTTGATTAGTAATAGAGTTATAAGTAAATAAAACAGTCCAATAACAGCTTATTTTTACAAAGTAAATCGTAAAAGAGAATGGTATCAACCTGCAAGGCGTGCGGTGAAATTATTTTCTACTGATAAATTGGCACAACACAAAGTAATTATTACACTATTGTCTTTCTAAATTAAATCAACCTCTTCACCCTCATCATTCAGTTAGGCCTAATTTAAATTAATTTGTGAATTAAGGTGCACAATTATTGCCCATTCATCCATTTGTCATTCAGTGAGGAGAGAGAGATGCAATAACGCCTGGCTGGGCACCAATGTCCTACAGCACACTGTCTTGGCGGGTTAAGTTGGGAATAGGTGTGAAAAAAAATCGTAAAAAGGCTCTAAATACTTTTCTGTTTGATGCTTTATGATTTCAAACTGCTGACAAATGAGAACTGTAAAATACAAACATTTAGGAAAAGTCAGGGAAGGAGCAGGACATAGCTTTTATTTTTGGCTGATTTGTTTTATTTATAAAATCAAACTTCAGTGGCCATTGGCCTATGGCGATTCTGGTGTTAAAGTAGTGTTCTTCCATCCTGGTCCTTGAGTTTAGAGCCCCAATAGCGTGAAGGTTTTAAATTGATCCCGATTAAACACACCCAATCCAAATAATAGATGCCATTTAACAGACACTTTGATACAAAGCAAATTACATTAAAGAGTGCATTGTATTATGTGTATGTGATCCCTGTAGGAATTTAACCCACAATCTTGGCATTGCTAGTGGTATGCTCTTACCAACTGAGCCATACAGGAACCACATAATGATAAAGGGATTGTTGATTGTTGAGGGCAATTCTCAGGGACATAAAATGCACACTTTTTTAGGAAATGTTGTCTTACAGGTCCCTCTGAAAAAAAAGGTACCTAGGAACCCTAAGAGCGCTCAAGTCTGTGTCAGAGACTCAGAAGACCAGGAAAAGTATGGCCCAACAGTTCTCTAACCTTCAAAAAATAAAGAAATGCCCCCTCTCTCTTCTGCGAAAAGAGAGTGGTGTCGCATGCGATTCTAATTCCAGCAAGCCCAGTCAGTCAATCGAAGGTATTGGTGTTTCATAACAATATGCTAAGTGTCATTGATCTTCCTCTGTGTTTGACACATGTCCGTTATCTCATCTCTCTGCTGATCTTATCTAGCTCTGGTTAATGTGTTACTAGATCAGGTAAGCTGGAACCTGGGCTGACACTGGGCAGTTGTGACCCAACAACGCTATTCGTGACAGACCACTGAAATCCTCAGAAAGGAGTGAAAGAGAGAGAGAGGAAAAGTCCATGTTCACAGAAGCAGTGCTGGTTTAAGTGAAAGAAAGAAATATATATATATATAGAGAGAAGAGAGAGAGAGAGAGAGAGAGAGAGAGAGAGAGAGAGAGAGAGAGAGAGAGAAGAGAGGGAGAGGGAAGAGAGAGAGAGAGAGAGAGAGAGAGAGAGAGAGAGGAGAGAGAGAGAGAGAGAGAGAGAGAGAGAGAGAGAGAGAGAGAGAGAGAGAGAGAGAGAGAGAGAGAGAGAGAGAGAGAGAGAGAGAGAGAGAGAGAGAGAGAGAGAGAGAGAGAGAGATGAATTATGGTACCGATATGGCACAGAAATATAAACCAGGACATGGGCAGTGCCCCCTCCTCCTATCCTATATGGCTATCTTTTGCAGTGGTTCCCAATTTGTGGGACGAGCAGGGGGGGGGGGACTCAGTCCGGCTTTAAACCTACTCTTGGAAGTTTTAATAGTAGAATGCACAATGTGCAATTTCGAAATTGGGTTGTGCATCATCAGTTCATCTTGTCATGTTAGTCATTCCATACCTTAGAGAGCTATTTATAACTTGTCAGAAATGTCAATATGAACTAGCCCATGTCATCTAACGTATTTTTTTTATTTTTTTTTTTAACATAGATGTTGTTGTAATTTTTTTGTCACTCCAATATCACATGAATACACATTAGACATGGCAAATTGTATAGAATTGCAAGAAAATGTGCTTTAAAACTGCAACATTTTATTTGCACCCCATGACAAAATGTGTAGAATTACAGGAAATAAGCTTTAAACCTGCAAAATTATTTCCACCAACAAGAGGTGTATGAAAAGTTTGTGTCATGAACAGTGCTTGCTCCCATATAAATAGATGTGGCTGGAAGGAGGGCTCAGAGTGAAAATGTTTGGGAACCCCTGATCTACTATACCCATCATCACTTGGGTACCAGAAGTTGGGCACTCACGCATTCATTCATTTATTATACATTAATCATGAGAACATTCCTGGGAACCTCTTTCAAACATTCATTGAACTTTAAGTAGTTGATTTACATTCTCAGAATGTACCTATTGTGTAATATTGTTTGAATATTACAAGTGTACTGTGTGTCTGTGAATGGCAACCCACAGCCCTCGCACGGGCTGTTGTTGGAGTGTGTGTGAGGTGGACATTACGAGGTTGAAAGGGCAACAGAACGCAGCAGATATCCTGCTGGGTTATTGGTCTACAGGGCAAGGTGAGTAAGACACGTACGCAAATCCACACGAGTCACAGGCGCCCTACCAACAGTCTTGCTTCGTAATGGGAAAAGGTACCTGGTAATTTCTTTCAATTGGCCCCAGGTGCCCCAAACTAATACTCAGGCATAGCTAACTAACTGAAAGTTGCCCAGTACATATTTTATTCATTTGTATCTGTTTATATTTAAATAATAAATAATTTATGTCTATGGGTTTGAGTCTGTCTATCTTGGTGGCTCTGTATTCCTTGAAGACTCACAGAGACTCGTAGAGATAAGGCCATCTAGACAGCCGTCATTACATATTCAAAATAATGTTTTGAGGATGTGGACACTTCCTCCTTAAGTTATCTGCAGAGGCCATCCACATGTGTACAACATTATGCAAACAAACTGAGCATACCCTCCTTACCCAGTCTGGCAAGAGAGAGAGAGGGGATGGACTGAGGAGAGGAGGTGAGGATAGTACAAGGGGGGAAGAAACTTGGATGGAAAATTACTAGAAAGTGTGTGTCCACAGGCCTGGAGGGAAGAAAAAGTCATTCTGCTACCTAAGAATAGTAAAGCCCCCTTTACGGGCTCAAATAGTCAAGCAATCAGCCTGTTACAAACCCTTACTAATCTTTTGGAAGAAATTGTTTGACCAGATACAATGTTATTTTACAGTAAACAAATTGACAACAGACTTTCTGCACGCTTATAGGGAAGGATATTCAACAAGCACAGCACTTACACAAATTACTGATGATTGGCTGAGAGAAATTGATGATTCAAATAATGTGGGGGCTGTTTTCTTAGACTTCAGTGCTGCTTTTGACATTATCGATCATAGTCTTCAGCTGGAAAACGTATGTGTTATGGCTTTACACTCCCTGCTATATTGTGGATAAAGAGCTACCTGTCTAACAGAACACAGAGGGTGTTCTTTAATGGAAGCCTCTCCAACATAATCCAGGTAGAATCAGGAATTCCCCAAGGGTGCTGTTTAGGCCCCCAACTTTTTAAAATCTTTACTAACGACATACTTTGTGTAAAGCCAGTGTGTCTATATATGCGGATGACTCAACACTATACACGTCAGCTACTACAGTGACTGAAATGACTGCAACAGTTAACACAGAGCTGCAGTTAGTTTCAGAATGGGTGGCAAGGAATAAGTTAGTCCTAAATATTTCTGAAACTTAAAGCATTGCATTTTTGGAAAAATAATTCACTAAATCCTAAACCTCAACTAAATCTTGTAATAAATCACGTGGAAATTGAGCAAGTTGAGGTGACTAAACTGCTTGGAGTAACCCTGGATTGTAAACTGTCATGGTCAAAACATTTTGATACAACAGTAGCTAAGATGGGGAGAAGTCTGTCCATAATAAAGCGCTGCTCTACCTTCTTAAAAGCACTATCAACAAGGCAGGTCCTACAGGCCCTAGTTTTGTCACACCTGGACTACTGTTCAGTCGTGTGGTCAGGAGCCACAAAAAGGGACTTAGGAAAATTGCAATTGGCTCAGAACAGGGCAGCACGGCTGGTCCTTGGATGTACACAGAGAGCTAACATCAATCATATGCAAGTGGAGGAGAGATTGACATCATCACTACTTGTATTTATGAGAGGTATTGACATGTTGAATGCACCGAGCTGTCTGTTTGAACTACTGGCGCAGAGCTCAGACACCCATGCATACCCCACAAGGCATGCCACAAGAGGTCTCTTCACAGTCCCCAAGTCCAGAACAGACTATGGGAGGCGCACAGTACTACATAGAGCCATGGCTACATGGAACTCTATTCCACATCAAGTAACTGATGCAAGCAGTACAATTAGATTTAAAAAACAGTTAAAAATACACCTTATGGAATAGCGGGGACTGTGAAGAAACACAAACATAGGCACAGACACATGCATACACACACACGATAAAATTGACACGTACACATGCATTCTGTATTGTAGATATGTGGTAGTGGTGGAGTAGGGGCCTGAGGGCACACTTTGTGTTGTGAAATCTGTGAATGTATTGTAAAGTTTTTAAAATTGTATTACTGCCTTAAATTTGCTGGGCCCTAGGAAGAGTAGCTAATGCCTTGGAAGCAGCTAATGCCTCTGTCAGGGTATCTGATGCGGATGTGGTGCGGAATCAAGTGCAGGACACAGGAGCTAAGTCAAACCAGTCTTTACTTGAAAAGACAAAATAACAAACGGGTCTAACCAACCCGGAGGCGAACAATACGCAACAGTGCGTAAAACACAAACCGACGCACGAAAACAACAGTGCGACGGTACACACTAGCGACAGGCAAAAAGTGAACAGCACCAACAGACAGGTGAAATCAATTACACACAACACATGACAGAAACAACGAGAACTTATAGGACACATAATCAACACTAAACATGAACAGGTGTACCAAACAGACCAAACCAAACAAAACATCGAAAACAAAGAACGGTGGCAGCTAGTACTCCGGAGACGACGACCGCCATAGCCTGCCCGAACAAGGAGGAGGAGCAGCCTCGGCCGAAATCGTGACAGCCTCCCTATCCCCCCTACTGCTCTCCCTGTGTCCTGTCTCCTGTCTTACACCTCTCCCTCCCCCTTGTACCTCCCTTCCTTTTTTGAAGCCCATAACCATGTGTGTAAGGTGTATACTTTTGTTTCAAAGTAGATTTGTTTAAGACTACCATGAAACACTCTGTGTTACCCTGATTTAGCCCACTGCAGTAAATAATGCCCAAAATGCACCAGACCCCTGGAGGAGTGGACGCGTACAACTCTAGGTAACCCTTGCCCCTTTCTGCTATATTCCAGGGAGATAGCCTCCACAATCCATTGGGAGAGACGCTGTTTAGAGAGCACCTTGCTGAGAGCTGGATTAGCAAAACAGACAAAAAGCTGGTCACCAAGGTTATTATAGTTTTGTGTTTTTATGAGTTTTTATTTCTATTAGTTTTGTGTTTTTATGAGTTTTTATTTCTATTAGTTTTTTATTTGAAATTCTGTTTAGTTGCAGTTCGTTTTCAGATCCACTACACTAGTTTTTTTTTTAGTTTAAGTTTTATTAAAAATATTTCTATTTAGTTTTTTACGTAATTTGGTTTCAGCTATAGTTGCAGTATTATGGACAGAAATAAGCCTATGCGTAGGGGCTAGGTGTTGTATAATTTTTTGGCATGTCACTTCTTGCCACTGTGGGGCAGTAATGCACAAGGTGATGGGTCAGGTCATAGGTTTGATTAGGTTTAAAGGGAGACTCAGTGAGATGATCTAGATGCCCAAAGTAAAGAGTACTAGTGGGTATATTTCCGCAACAACCAGGAGCGTCGAAGTGCAAGGCTAAACTTCTCTGCTGTTTTGGTCCCGTAGCTACCACATTGTAGTTGCGTAAAAAGCCCCCGTGCACATGTGCAGATACTCTGTGTGACCGTGTGAGAGCAAAGTCTTGCATCTGCTCATCTCAATGGGCATGTTGGAGCGGATCACTTTTGTCATGATGGTCACCACCTTTAAAAAATTTGTTGCATTCTGGGGAGAGAAATTGTCAGACTTGCACCTACATGTCTGCTTCTGCAGTTGCTCTTCACCAACTTCATCCTGCAGCCATCGCCTGCATTGTGGGAAGTTCTATTGTCAACTAGGGTGTTTTTGTTTGACCCACACAAACATGACCAAAGCAATGATTGAAACAGGAACCAATCTGCTGTGATTTATGTGTACAGTGGATAAATAAATAAACATTATTGTGATATTTGTGAATGTTTTTTGTTATTTTTTCACCTTTATTTAACCAGGTAAGCCAGTTGAGAACAAGTTCTCATTTACAACTGCGACCTGGCCAAGATAAAGCAAAGCAGTGCAATAAAAACAACAACAACACAGCATTACATATGGAATAAACAAAATGTACAGTCAATAACACAATAGAAAATCTATATACAGTGTGTGCAAATGTAGTAAGTTATGGAGGTAAGGCAATAAATAGGCCATAGTGCAAAATAATTACAATTTAGTATTAGCACTGGAGTGATAGTTGTGCAGAAGATGATGTGCAAATAGAGATACTGGGGTGCAAATAAGCAAAATAAATAACAATGTAAATAACAATATGGGGATGAAGTAGTTGGGTGGGCTAATTACAGATGGGCTGTGTACAGGTGCAGTGATCGGTAAGCTGCTCTGACAACTGATGCTTAAAGACAGTGAGGGAGATAAGTGTCTCCAGCTTCAGAGATTTTTGCAATTCGTTCCAGTCATTTGTAGCAGAGAACTGGAAGGAATGGTGACCAAAGGAGGTGTTGGCTTTGGGGATGACCAGTGAGCTATACCTGCTAGAACGCAAACTATGGGTGGGGCAGGGGATTTGCCTTGAAGTGATTTATAGATGACCTGGAGCCAGTGGGTTTGGCGATGAATATGTAGTGATGGCCAGCCAATGAGTGTACAGGTCACAATGATGAGTAGCATATGAGATTTTGGTGACAACACGGATGGCACTGTGATAGACTACATCCAATTTGCTGAGTAGAGTTTTGGAAGCTATTTTGTAAATGACATCACCGAAGTCAAGGATCGGTAGGATAGTCCGTTTTACGAGGGCATGTTTAGCAGCATGAGTGAAGGAGGCTTTGTTGCGAAATAGGAAGCCGATTCCAGATTTAACTTTGGATTGGAGATGCTTCATGTGAGTCTGGAAAGAGAGTTTACGGTCTAACCAGACACCTAGGTATTTGTAGTTCTAAGTCAGACCCACCGAGAGTAGTGATTCTAGTCGGGTGGGCGGGTGCAAGCAACATTCGATTGAAGAGCATGCATTTAGTTTTGCTAGCGTTTAAGAGCAGTCGGAGGCCACGGAAGGAGTGTTGAATGGCATTGAAGCTTGTTTGGAGGTTTGTTAACACAGTGTCCAATGAAGGGCCAGATGTATACAAAATTGTGTCTTCTGCATAGAGGTGGATCTGAGAGTCACCAGCAGCAAGAGCGACGTCATTGATATACACAGATAATAGAGTCAGCCTGAGAATTGAACCCTGTGGCACCCCCATAGAGACTGCCAGAGGTCCAGACAACAGGCCTTCTTATATGACACATTGATCTGAGAAGTAGTTGGTGAACCAGGCGAGGCAGTCATTTGAGAAACCAAGGCTATTTAGTCTGCCAATAAGAATGTAGTTATTGACAGAGTCAAAAGCCTTGGCCAGGTCGATGAAGATGGCTGCACAGTAATGTATTTTATTGATCGCAAGTATTATATCGTTTAGGACCTTGAGTGTGGCTGAGGTGCACCCATGACCAGCTCGGAAAAAAGATTGCATAGCGGAGAAGGCATGGTGGGATTCGAAATGGTCGGTGATCTGTTTGTTAACTTGGCTTTCAAATACTTTATAAAGGCAGGGCAGGATGGTTATAGGTCTGTAACAGTTTGGATCTAGAGTGTCACCCCCTTTGAAGAGGGGGATGACCGCGGCAGCTTTCCAATCTCTGGGGTTCTCAAATGATATGAAAGAGAGGTTGAACAGGCTAGTAATAGGGGTTGTGACAATTTCGGTGGCTAATTTTAGAAAGAAAGGGTCCAGATTGTCTAGCCCAGCTGATTTGTAGGGGTCCAGATTTAGCAGCTCTTTCAGGACATCAGCTATCTGAATTTGGGGGTTCTTATTCTCCATGGACTTTACAGAGTCCCAAAACTTTTTGGAGTTAGTGCTACAGGATGCACATTTCTGTTTGAAAAAGCAAGGCTTTGCTTTCCTAACTGCTTGTGTATATTGGTTCCTGACTTCCCTGAAAAGTTACACATCGAGGGGGCTGTTCGATGCTAATGCAGTACGCCACAGGATTTTCTGTGCTGGTCAAGGGCAGTCAAGTCTGGGGTGAACCAGGGGCTTTCTCTGTTATTAGTTCTATTTAAGATGGAGAGGAAAGCACTTTTGAAGAACATCCATGCGTCCTCTACTGACGGAATGAGGTCAATATCCATCCAGGACACCCGGGCCAGGTCAATTAGAAAGGCCTGCTCGCTGAAGTGTTTTAGGGAGCGTTTGACAGTGATGAGGGGTGGTCGTTTCACCGGGGACCCATCACGGACACAGGCAATGAGGCAGTGATCGCTGAGATCCTGTTTGAAGACAGCGGAGGTGTATTTAGAGGGTCAATTAGTCAGGATGATATCTATGATGGTGCCCATGTTTACGGATTTAGGGCTGTACATGGTAGGTTCCTTGATGATTTGTGTGAGATTGAGGGCATCTTGTTTAGATTGTAGGATGGCCGGGGTGTTAAGCATATCCCAGTTTAGGTAACCAAGCAGTACGAGGATAGATGGGGGGCAAGCAATTCACATATGGTGTCCAGGGCACAACTGGGGGCTGAGGGGGGTCTGTAGCAAGCGGCAACAGTGAGAGACTTATTTCTGGAAAGGTGGATTTTTAGAAGTAGAAGCTCAAACTGTTTGGGCAAGACCTGGATAGTATGATAGAGCTCTGCAGGCTATCTCTACAGTAGATTGCAACTCCGCCCCCTTTGACATTGCTATCTAGACGGAAAATGTTGTAGTTCGGAATGGAAATTTCTGAATTTTTGGTGGCCTTCCTAAGCCAAGATTCAGACACTGCTAGAACATCAGGGTTGGCAGAGTGTGCTAACGCAGTGAATAACTCAAACTTGGGGAGGAGACTTCTGATGTTAACATGCAAGAAACAAAGGCTTTTACAGTTACAGAAGTCAACAAATGATAGCACTTGGGGGGTAGGAGTGATACTGGGGGCTACAGGGCCTGGGTTAACCTCTACATCACCAGAGGAACAGAGGAGGAATAGAATAAGGATGCAGGTAAAGGCTTTAAGAACTGGTCTTCTAGTGCGTTGGGTACAGAGAAGAGGGGCAGATTTCCGGGCGTTGTAAAATAGATTCAGGGCATTATGTACAGACAAGGATATGGAAGGATATCAGTACAGTGGAGGTACACCTAAGCATTGGGTAACTATGAAAGAGATAGCATCACTGGAGGTACCGATTGAGCCGGTCTCCGCGTGTATGGGGGGTGCGACAAAGGAGCTCTCTGAGGCTGGTTGAGCTGAATTTGGGGCTCTACAGTGAAATGTTATAATGAGAACTAACCCAAACAGCAAATGGCTAGGCGTATTGACATGGGAGAGAGGCATAACACAATCACAGGTGTTATTCGAGAGGGCTAAGACAACGTCTGGTAATGGCGACGAAAGTTTGGGCTGAGGATAAACAGATAAACAGGATGGGGTACCGTGTAAAGGAACAGTCCAGCAGGCATTAGCTGTGTAGCTGATTGATCATAAGGCCCAGTGAACAGCAGTAAATCCGGGAGCAGATCGTAGGCTGCTAAAGCACAGGCGAGCAGGAGGCACGGCTGTTGATTGTGCGTGCTATCGGGCCGTGGCTAGCAGATGGATCTTCGTGGTTGTCGCAACGGGAAGCCTCTTGAAACCACATCAGACGATTACGTCAGCAGACCAGTCATGATTTATCGATGTGGCTCCGTGTCAACACTAGGAGGTCCCGTCCGGTTGACAGAGAGGTAGATAGCCGGGAGATGGGCCTGGCTCGAGGCTAGATCAAGGCTAACTGGGGCTAGCTTCGGACATTGGTGATTAGCCAACAACAACAACAGCCACTCGGTTGCAGCTAGCTAGTTGCGATGATCTGGTGTGAAGGTCCAGTGATTCCGGCAGAAAATCCGATATGCTCTGGCTCGATAGTGCGATGTGCAGACTGGCCGATAGTTGTCCAGGCTAGAGCTGGCTGGCAAGTAGTGCAGGCCATGGACAATGGTGAAGAACGCTAACTAGTTAGCTGGCTAGCCAGAGGTTCTGGATAAAAATAAATATTATAATCCGTTCCACATTGGGTGAGGCGGGTTGCAGGAAAGTATATTTAGTTAACAGATGGAAAGTGAGATTGAGATATATATTCGAAAAAGACAAAATAATTGTGTAAAATGGCTATTTACATGAGGACACTATAGAAAACACGAACGCACTGCTAGGCCATCTTGTATCGGTGATATTTGAGGCTCTGTCTCACTAATTGCTTGTACAATATGTCACACATAATATTATGATTTCAGTTTGTGAGTGTGTGATATGGGGGTTAGATAAATGTTTATTTAGTAAACGTTCATAAACAACAGCAACACTGCCAAGTTTATCTGAGCCTTGCTGTTAGAAAACCATATTAGCGTCCGACTTTCGTCTGTCGCAGATGCACAGACCCCAACTTTACTCCTCAACTTTTATTTACAGTCGGTTACTTTAGCCTTACCACTCACATGCACCCAATATCTGTGGTGCTGCTCGTGGCAACGTCATCTCACTGAGTCTACCTTTAAATTATAGTCAATCTTAATGTGTCCAGCCAGATTCAGAAGCTTGAAAACCCCATTAGATTTTTGCCCCCCAAAAAACTAAAACATATTTCATGATGGTCTTTATTTTATTTTAGTTCGTTTTGGAGTCAAAGATAATAGATTCAGTATAGTTTTTCAAACGGATTTGTTAATGATTATATTTCAGTTTACTAAATTGTTTTTACATGACTAGTTTTCATTTTAGTTTCAGTTTTTGTTTACTATAATAACCTTGCTGGTCACATAACCAGATGTGCGTGCGAAAAACTCGTACTGGACAAAGGCCATTCAACCTCTGTTGCTCTTTTCGAGGAGGCAAAAAGGAATATAGCTCAAAAGCTAAGGACATATAGGATAGCCATGACTTTCTGGGTGAAGACATCATTTGGACGTAACATCACTTTAGAGTTGCACAGGGCAAACTGAGTACAGGAAGGGTGTATGGATAACATGTTTAGCCGAGGCCAAAGCCATGAGGTTTTGTAGGAGAGGATCTTCAGATTCATCGGCTCAAAGGGGGCCGCACACAGTGCCTCCAAAACCAAAGCCAAGTCCCATTTGGGCACAATAGGTTAGAGACCGGTCTGAGACAGCGCACACCTTTTAGGAACCACATGACCAGAGGATTGGCCCCCGGTATGGCTCTGTCAATTCCCACATGACACGCTGAAATAGTGGCCATGAATACTTTTAAAGTGGAGAACGCCTGCCCCTGCTTGAACATTTTTGCAATTCTATTTATTAAGGTGTCCTTAGCTACTCTTCCTGGGGTCCAGCAAAATTAAGGCAGTTACAGTATATACCAGAGGTGTGGACTCGAGTCATGTGACTTGGACTCGAGTCAGACTCGAGTCATGAATTTGATGACTTCAGACTCGACTCGACAAAATGTACAAAGACTTGCAACTCGACTTGGACTTTAACATCAATGACTCGTGACTAGACTTGGACTTGCGCCTTATGACTCGAGAAGACTTGCTACGAGGACTTGTAATGACTTGCAAAGACTTGCTAAGAGGACTTGAAATGACTCGAAACTAAAATGTAGGACTTTGGACTCGACTTGAGACTTGATGGCTTTGACTTTTGACTCGACTTGGGACTTGCCTCATCTTTGACTCGACTTGACTCGGGACTCGAGGGCAAAGACTTGAGACTTACTTGTGACTTGCATAACAATGACTTTGTCCCACCTCTGGTATATACAATTTAAAATATCACATGACATTACATTTCTTAACACTTTTCACAACACATTAAGTGTGTTCCCTCAGGCCACTACTCTACTACCACATATCTACAATACAAATCCATGTGTACGTGTGTAGAGTGCATGTCTTATCATGTGGATGTGTGTCTGTGCCTGTGTGTGTTTCTCTTCAGAGTACCCGCTGTTCCATAAGGTGTATTTTTATCTCTTTTTTTTATATGATTCTACTGCTTGCATCAGTTACCTGATGTGGAATAGAGTTACATGTAGTCATGGCTAGGGCTGTGGCGGTCATTCAATTTTGTCAGCTGGTTATTGTCATGCAAAAGACTGCCAGTCTCACGGTAATTGACCGTTAATTAACATAAACACGTTTAACATGAGTTATTGAGTTGGCCTACTGCATGTTATCTGGCTATGCTCCATGCCATAGGCTGTAGGCTTGTTCATTTAGCTAACAAGATATGCTTCCTGTGCCATTATTTTATTTTATGTGATTTTATAGTAAGAAGAATATAATTGAATTTAGCTGAAAAAAATTGAAAGGACATTTTTTCCATTATGGAGAGAGTGCGCATATGACGTGGCTATATTGAGCGTAAAAGCTATCACTTGAAACAGGTCCTATATGCTAGATTTAGAGTTATTTGGCAACTTTAGTTGTGAATGATACAAACCTTAGAATGTCTTAGAAATCAAAATATATATGGGCTGCATGGTGCGACTATAGGCTATATAGGCTATTGATGATTTGACAAAGAAGCAAAAGAAGCTTGTGCTCTGTTCGTTGCCTCAGGCTGCATAGCTATTCTCTCATCAAGTGATTTTCATCCATCAGACTGTTCTCAATTTAATATTGTCTTTACTAATATGTAACATTAGTTTTGATTTAGAATTTAGAACTTATTTCACTCCATGCATCAACCACTGTTTGAGGAGCTCCTGCTGCCCGATAGGTGATATTCCACCACAGGAGGTTAGTGGCACCTTAATTGGGGAGGATGGGCTCGTGGTAATAGCTGGAGTGGAATCAGTGGAATGGTATCAAATACATCAAACAAATGGTTTCCCTGTGTTTGATGCCATTCCATTTACTCCGTTCCAGACATTATTATGAGCCGTCCTCCCCTCAGTAGCCTCCACTGTATTCCACCCAAACTCTGTATGCCATGGGCTCTCCAACCTTGTTCCTGCAGCTACCCAGTGCTTAATTTAGGAAAAGTGAGTGAGCAGTGAGCAGTGATGGTGAGATATTCTGTATAGCTAAAGGTAATGTATCACCAAATTAATTATGAAAATATAAAAACTTCCCTATTACTAGGCTATTCAAAATCAAATACAAATTCATTAATTGTAGGCTAACTGTAAGACGCCCTGCACAATCAATGAACCAACAGTATTACCTAGGGCTTTACATTCTCTCCCAGACTCATGGATATACAGTGGGGGGAAAAAGTATTTAGTCAGCCACCAATTGTGCAAGTTCTCCCACTTAAAAAGATGAGAGAGGCCTGTAATTTTCATCATAGGTAAACGTCAACTATGACAGAAAAATTGAGATTTTTTTTATCCAGAAAATCACATTGTAGGATTTTTTATGAATTTATTTGCAAATTATGGTGGAAAATAAGTATTTGGTCACCTACAAACAAGCAAGATTTCTGTCTCTCACAGACCTGTAACTTCTTTTTAAGAGGCTCCTCTGTCCTCCACTCGTTACCTGTATTAATGGCACCTGTTTGAACTTGTTATCAGTATAAAAGACACCTGTCCACAACCTCAAACAGTCACACTCCAAACTCCACTATGGCCAAGACCAAAGAGCTGTCAAAGGACACCAGAAACAAAATTGTAGACCTGCACCAGGCTGGGAAGACTGGGTCTGCAATAGGTAAGCAGCTTGGTTTGAAGAAATCAACTGTGGGAGCAATTATTAGGAAATGGAAGACATACAAGACCTCTGATAATCTCCCTCGATCTGGGGCTCCACACAAAATCTCACCCCGTGGGGTCAAAATGATAACAAGAACGGTGAGCAAAAATCCCAGAACTACACGGGGGGACCTAATGAATGACCTGCAGAGAGCTGGGACCAAAGTAACAAAGCCTACCATCAGTAACACACTACGCCGCCAGGGACTCAAATCCTGCAGTGCCAGACGTGTCCCCCTGCTTAAGCCAGTACATGTCCAGGCCCGTCTGAAGTTTGCTAGAGTGCATTTGGATGATCCAGAAGAGGATTGGGAGAATGTCATATGGTCAGATGAAACCAAAATATAACTTTTTGGTAAAAACTCAACTCGTCATGTTTGGAGGACAAAGACTGCTGAGTTGCATCCAAAGAACACCATACCTACTGTGAAGCATGGGGGTGGAAACATCATGCTTTGGGGCTGTTTTTCTTCAAAGGGACCAGGACGACTGCTCCGTGTAAAGGAAAGAATGAATGGGGCCATGTATCATGAGATTTTGAGTGAAAACCTCCTTCCATCAGCAAGGGCATTGAAGATGAAACGTGGCTGGGTCTTTCAGCATGACAATGATCCCAAACACACCGCCCGGGCAACGAAGGAGTGGCTTCGTAAGAAGCATTTCAAGGTCCTGGAGTGGCCTAGCCAGTCTCCAGATATCAACCCCATAAAAAATCTTTGGAGGGAGTTTAAAGTCTGTGTTGCCCAGCAACAGCCCCAAAACATCACTGCTCTAGAGGAGATCTGCATGGAGGAATGGGCCAAAATACCAGCAACAGTGTGTGAAAACCTTGTGAAGACTTACAGAAAACGTTTGACCTGTGTCATTGCCAACAAAGGGTATATAACAAAGTATTGAGAAACTTTTGTTATTGACCAAATACTTATTTTCCACCATAATTTGCAAATAAATTCATAAAAAATCCTACAATGTGATTTTCTGGATTTTCTTTCTCATTTTGTGTGTCATAGTTGACGTGTACCTATGATGAAAATTACAGGCCTCTCTCATCTTTTTAAGTGGGAGAACTTGCACAATTGGTGGCTGACTAAATACTATTTTTCCCCACTGTACATTTTGGAGCGTAGTATAAGGTAACCAATCCATCCAGTATGCAGTCCACACTTAAAGGCTAGCCCAATTATGTATCAAAGTCATCTTAAATCAGTTTTGTTTTATGTATTTCTGCCATGCGTAATATGCGGTAGGCTATGTATTGTATAATGGCACAATCATATTTTTATTTTATATTTTTTTGGGGGGGGGGGGGGCTTGCGCTCATAAGCGTATTCATATGCATAAACCCTAACATGCATATGGTTGTTTTGAATGAATCGTCACCTTAGAAAGGCTTGTCCATTTCATTTACACTGTTTTAACCTGTATTTGAACTTCTTTCTTCAAATTGATCATCACAGTGAGGTGAGTTTTAGAGGTATGATGTTTTGATGATAAGTGTTTGATGTGATTTTCGATTGCATTTGCACTGTTCTCAAAAGTGACGACAAATGCGATTATGCATGTAATGCTTTATTATAAATGTGCATTTTTATGGTGAAAATGATCTTCCCCAGCCTATGTATGCCAGTTAGGCTCTACACCGGTTATAAAGCAAATTAAAGTGTTAAATTTGAGGAAGTTATTTTGCCACTTCAGTTGTGGTACAAACCTTATCAAAACATATAGGCCTACGGGCTAAGCTACATGAGGTGTGCGACTATGATTCGGAAAAGGTGCATGGGGAAAAAAATACATGTAATCTATGCAATTAAATAGAGAATGGAGGACGCTTTTCCAGTGGTTCATTTTCATGGCAGCCAGGTAGGCTATACTCCTGTTGTAAAGAGAAGCAATGTGCTAAATATAAGAAAGTTGATAAATAAATACAGTAGGCCTACCCTATTCACCTTATTTAAGAACCCGGAAACAAAACAATGACTGAACGTTCTGTTTTGTGGAGGACTTCCGTTGTGGCGTTCTTGCCGTTTTGCAAACGTTAGCTAGCTAGCTCAAAATGTTGTGGGATCATACCAAGAAAAACCTTTCAAAGTCAAATGGCAAGTCTGTGCCACATTTGTGGATTATTCAAGAGTGGATATGAAAAAATGGCCACATATCACCTACGAAGACATCTTCAATTATTTTGTCTTGTCTCTCGGTGTGGATGGCTCAGAGATGAGGAGCTACAAAAGCACAGAGGTACAGCAATACCTCCGAAGCGGCAAACTTGGGCGCAAACAAATCTCTGACAGCACCCCGGCCGCTTCTCCATATCTACCTCCAACTCCTGCATACCTCTTCCACAACGCACTTAAGAAGAGTTTGGAAGGGGCCAATGTCCCAGTGGGGAGCCTTCTGCACAAGTGCATCAAAGCTAAACCAAACAGTCATCAAGTTCCAGCAGCAGCCACACAGCTACAGCAGCCTCATGGTGAACATGGCATCAACATGCAGTGTCACAAATGGTTGTCATTTTATGAAGTTTATGTTAAGCTGGAGGAGTGTAAATCTGCCAGCTTGGAGGAGGTCACTAAAGCACAGAGTGCCTCCTATGCGTGGTATGATGTACGTAAACGTTGGATCACTGCTAGGTCAGCAAAGAAAGTTCCTGTGCGCACCTCAACAAATCCCGACAACTTTGTGCGGGAGCATCTCCTCCCCAGGTTCCATGGGAACTCAGCAACCACATATGGCAAGGAAAACGATTAGGTGGTATACACATGGATAGAGAGCTATGGGTTTAGTCTGGAGAGTAGAGGCACAGTAGTGAGTGTCAAGGAGCCATGGCTTTCTGCAAGTCCAGATGGAGTGTTAAACTCTCAATAACTTCAAGAAATCAAGTGTTCTGTTCTGAGTAAGATGTGTGAGTCTCTGACTAAACTGTTCTCTGGCAAACTCACGGATGTGAAGCTGGTGGATGGGGTTCCTCAGCTGCAACCTAATGGAGCCTGTGGGTACTACATGGTGAAAATGGGCATGTTCTGCACAGGACTGGAGAGATGCAAACTGCTGTCTGGGCTCCATCCTGAGCACATTGTTATTGATGTGCCTTTTGATGTGAAGTTCTGTGCTGATGTTATCCCTAAACTGAAGGCATTCTATTTCACACATTAGCTGCCAAGGATAGTACAGTGGGGGAAAAAATTATTTAGTCAGCCACCAATTGTGCAAGTTCTCCCACTTAAAAAGATGAGAGAGGCCTGTAATTTTCATCATAGGTACACGTCAACTATGACAGACAAAATGAGAAAGGAAAATCCAGAAAATGACATTGTAGGATTTTTTATGAATTTATTTGCAAATTATGGTGGAAAATAAGTATTTGGTCACCTACAAACAAGCAAGATTTCTGGCTCTCACTGACCTGTAACTTCTTCTTTAAGAGGCTCCTCTGTCCTCCACTCGTTACCTGTATTAATGGCACCTGTTTGAACTTGTTATCAGTATAAAAGACACCTGTCCACAACCTCAAACAGTCACACTCCAAACTCCACTATGGCCAAGACCAAAGAGCTGTCAAAGGACACCAGAAACAAAATTGTAGACCTGCACCAGGCTGGGAAGACTGAATCTGCAATAGGTAAGCAGCTTGGTTTGAAGAAATCAACTGTGGGAGCAATTATTAGGAAATGGAAGACATACAAGACCACTGATAATCTCCCTCGATCTGGGGCTCCACGCAAGATCTCACCCCGTGGGGTCAAAATGATCCCAAGAACGGTGAGCAAAAATCCCAGAACCACACGGGGGGACCTAGTGAATGACCTGCAGAGAGCTGGGACCAAATTAACAAAGCCTACCATCAGTAACACACTACGCCGCCAGGGACTCAAATCCTGCAGTGCCAGACATGTCCCCCTGCTTAAGCCAGTACATGTCCAGGCCCGTCTGAAGTTTGCTAGAGTGCATTTGGATGATCCAGAAGAGGATTGGGAGAATGTCATATCGTCAGATGAAACCAAAATAGAACTTTTTGGTAAAAACTCAACTCGTCGTGTTTGGAGGACAAAGAATGCTGAGTTGCATCCAAAGAACACCATACCTACTGTGAAGCATGGGAGTGGAAACATCATGCTTTGGGGCTGTTTTTCTGCAAAGGGACCAGGACGACTGATCCATGTAAAGGAAAGAATGAATGGGGCCATGTATCATGAGATTTTGAGTGAAAACCTCCTTCCATCAGCAAGGGCATTGAAGAGGAAACGTGGCTGGGTCTTTCAGCATGACAATGATCCCAAACACACCGCCCGGGCAACGAAGGAGTGGCTTCGTAAGAAGCATTTCAAGGTCTTGGAGTGGCCTAGCCAGTCTCCAGATCTCAACCCCATAGAAAATCTTTGGAGGGAGTTGAAAGTCTGTGTTGCCCAGCGACAGCCCAAAAACATCACTGCTATAGAGAAGATCTGCATGGAGGAATGGGCCAAAATACCAGCAACAGTGTGTGAAAACCTTGTGAAGACTTACAGAAAACGTTTGACCTGTGTCATTGCCAACAAAAGGGTATATAACAAAGTATTGAGAAACTTTTGTTATTGACCAAATACTTATTGTCTGCCATAACTTCATCGCCAGGCCTAAAGTATTCCAGGAAGCCAGAGTTTTGGGTGATGAACTTGTCACTGCATCTGCCTCCATATGCAGGAGAAATGAACATAACGAGTCCACATGGAGCAATGGCAAGCAAATACTTGAGAGTATTGCTGGAATAATAGTGGCTGTATAACTTCCCTCTGGAATTAATGTTGTGTGCTTTCTGAATAGTGGTTTCAGAGCAATCGATGACGCAAGTGGTGTTGAGGAACTTCTATTTGAAGCACTGAGGCATTGTGTTCTGGATTGTCTCCCTCGGCAGCCATGGAATATAGATCCTCATGTGCTCCTCCATTGTGTCCAGTAGAAAAGGATTCTGCTCACTACTCCCTGGGACACAGCAAAGCGTTCAACAAAATCACCCTGGAGTAGATTCAGCTTCAGCTTCATCAAGGTTATCAGTATTTGATCGGTGATATGCATTTTGAAGTTAGCCATGTATAATCTGTGCAGAAATACTACATCTTCAAAGAAAACGCGAAGAGGAAGGCCAGTATACAACACTGAGCTAGTGTCATTTTTCAGGATGGTGTGGGTCAATGGCTCTGCACCACCACATTGGGTTTGTTTGTGGCAGGTGGCCTTGTTGACTGGTTCTCTTGACTTGTAGCTGTGATCAGTCACTGCTGGAGCCTCCCATTGAGTATCAGTATCTTTATGCTGCGGTGGCATTGGCACACTCTGATCAGACTCTGCATCACCACAGTTGTCTTCATCTGTCAAAGAAACATAAGAGAGACCACAAGTTTAACAAAATAAAAAACAGACAGCATACTAGTCATGGTTAGAATAAAAAAAAGAAAACACTTGAACGTTTAATAATTTAGCTAGTTATGCATTTCATGAGCATCACCAGTGGCATGCCAGCAAGGATGGGGATAATCATGGCATTGGGGAGACATTGTCAGACAGAAGTTGTTGGATAGCTAACAATGTAGGGACAAACTAGCTAGGCTAGTTAGTTAGCAACACTACATCAGATGTTGGGCTGCCCCCAAGCTAGCTAGCTAAGTGAGTAAGCTAGGCAACAGTTAGCTAGTTACAGTATATTAGGACTTAGGAGTGGCTACCTACTACTAACATAGTTAGCTAAGCTAGCTAACTTCTGCCTGATTCAGGACGCCCCATCTGTGACGATAGCTAGCGAGTAGCAGCTAGCTAACAGCTACAGTACCTGTATGTGTTGATGTCCTGATGAGATGTTGCCTTCTGGTCTGTACTGGAGCATCATAGCCCAGCCACTTCTCAGTGAAAGGATTCTCTTCAGTCGGTCTCTTGTCCATGAAGTGATAGGAGCACACATAGGGTCGGTTTGGTGGTTTCTTCAAGTTCAATGCTTTGTGCCAAAGCCAAAGAGACTCCTCGTCCTAGGAGGTGGGTGCAAATCAAAAGGCACCTCACAACTGCAGTCCCTTCTCAAAAAAGTTTGGTGGTCAAAACACTCTTGCTCCATGAACAGCTTCTGTTTCTGCCAGTTATTGTGGCATCCACTTACTGAACATAAAATGCCCGTTTTGCGTGAATCCATGTTTGGGAAGTTGTGAGAAGCAATGGGAGTTAGTTAGATAGCTAGCTGCGAACTATTGGCCGGTGTGCCCACAAAAAAACCTAAACAGACCCCGCCCATATTTCCATTGAAAATGAGGTGAATAGATAGCTGATGGGATCCTCCTCTTTTTAATAGAGGCCATCAAAACTCTGTTTTCTCACTCAATTGCATAGCCTATAGAAATGTTGCACAACATGAGCTCATGGGCTCTCATGAAGTGTTCGATTAGATTTTCAATTACATTTGCATTGATGTCAGAGTGATTAGAGGGACAATAGAGTGCTTAGTACCAGGTTTGGTAGGCTACTAATGACCATCAGAAGCATCAGAGCTTGGAGAAACCTAATTACCGTGACTAAACGGTCACTTGGCATTTCACTGCTATCATGACTCGTGACCGCTGGTGTGGCGGTAATATGGTCACCATAATAGCCCTAGTCATGGCTCTATGAAGTACTGTGCGCCTCCCATAGTCTGTTCTGGACTTGGGGATTTTGAAGAGACCTTTGGTGGCATGTCTTGTGGGGTATGCATGGGTGTCCGAACTGTGTGCTAGTAGTTTAAACAGACACCTCGGTGCATTCAGCATGTCGACACTTCTTACAAAAATATGTAGTGATGAAGTCAATCTCTCCTGCAGTGATTTCACTCGCTCTAGTAGCTGATGTGTAGTAGTGTTGAGCCATCTGCATACATAGAATCACTGGCTTTACTCAAATCCAGTGATTTTAAAAAGTAAAGGGCCTAGACTGCTGCCCTGGGGAATTCCTGATTCTACCTGAATTATATTGGCGAGGCTTCCATTAAAGAACACCCTCTGTGGTCAAATGTGACCGACCTACTTAATTCGGTCTTATGTAGCAAAATTTGAAATAGTGTTTTTTACATTGGATAAAAGTAGAGACTCAGAGCTACAAAATGGTATATCATACACTGCATTTGAGGAGCAATGGGAAAGTAATTCTGGTTTGAAAGTTGATAAACTTGTAATCACACTTTTTGAGAAAATGGCCCTTGAATGTTTTGGAACAATTCAGCATTGTTCACACCCTCTTAAGCCTTAGCCCCACCCATCTCTTTAAGGATTCACATGTGAGGTCATGTGCTAAAGGTCATGCAGTGTGGTAAAGATTAAGACTAAAAGTGGTAAGAGTAGTAGCCTACAACAAGGAAAAATTCCAGGTGAACAGAAAGTGTCCAGATAAAAATATTTTATAAATATTAGATGAAGCTTACCCAGACACACTTGTCTAAATTGATGGGTTTTGTGAAAGAAATGCTATAACCCCCAGCCATATCTTGCTAAGTGGATCTCTACAGAATGTGTAAACAGTACAGCGAAATGGTTACTTGCATAGTAACAATATCAAAAATAGATAGTGTCAATATAAATACAAAAATAAAAAGTGTCAATGCCAGTAGAGAAATAACAAAATAATATACGGTATGTACAAGAACAATATCAATAACAATATCAGTGATACTGGTGATAGATGAGGTAGTTACATGCATACAATCAGGGGTAAAATCGCTGAGCAGCAGGATAAAAAATAATAATAGTAGCAGGAACGTATGGTGTTTGTGTTAAGAGAGAGTCATGTGAATATCCATAGAGGCACTGCAGATAGTGCTGATGACTGGGAACTCGCCCCCCAGTGATGAACTGATCCATCTGAACCACGCATGAACAAGGGAATCTATATTTGGATAGCCTCTTTCTGTCCTGCCCTTGACTTTGGTGCAGGGCATGTGATGTCCATAGCCTCTTTGTCGCAAAACTCCCTGATCTTCTCAAAAAGATACGTTTGTCTAGCTGTGTCCAGTCCAGGTGGGGCTTGTACAGGCAGACCATCTATGGGAGAAGGATGTCAGCTTTGCGCAGCAGCTGAAAACTGGCCCCGACTGAGTCCGAATGCTCATTGGCGACAACAACACCAGGCTCCAGAGCATCGAAGCTGTAAAACAAATTTAGAAGACATTACAACCTTGCATAACATCAATTCACCTCCCAAGTTTAGATAAGAAGAATAGCCTCATACAATGCAATGAAAATGATATTCACCTGAAGTGCTGGTACTGCTTGATCTGTGGCAGTGGCCTGAAGTATGCAGTCAGGTGTTGTTGGCAGCCATAGCTTTCCACCAGCACCGTACCATCCTCCAGTCCAACCAGCTGTGGGATGTTGACTCGTCACAGTGCTGTACTTCACATCACCAGCAATCTCGGACAAAGTGTTCACTCTGGTCTTTCTGAAGCGCTGCTTGATTAGGCCGAAGAATCAATCGGGGGCAAACTTGGTGTGGCCTGTGATCAGGCACTGCCAGCACAGGTATGTCCGGGGCTTAGTGCTTGAGATGTGGGGCAGCAATGTTCTCCACATTCCTGAAGGAAGACAGCCCGACTACATGTAACTTTGGAAAATACAGTAATAATGTTAGATCAATAAACGTAGTGGCAATCATGTTGGAGGTAAATTAAATAATAAAAACTAGCTGTTTATGCTTTACATACCAAGTGGTGTCAATGATTCCTTATAGAGACGCCACACTGCTGCTTTTGTCACATGAGATGGCAGCAGCTTTCCACCAAAGTGCTTGTGTCCTGGGTGGCGTCCTGGTAATACTTTTGCATTATCCTCTGCGTAGTTGTTGATGAAGTTCACAACTCGCTGCAAGTCCTCATGCTTCAGGTGTAACCTGTTCTTGCTTGGGGCAGCTCTCTTTTGATGGGAGGCTTTAGACCATTCTCCCTGTATGACTGGTGGAGGAGAGTCCGGCGTATTCTACTGATGCTGAAAGACAAATTCCAGACAAATATTTTAGCATTATTATACAATAGAGAGCCATAATCACCGTCAGACACACCTGGCTAATTTGATGGGTCATGTAATCATCTGGCGATGTGGAGTCTTTGTTTAGACATGTAGCTAGCTAAACAATGAACCATAATCCCAATCCATAGAGTACTCGCAATACAAACCGATTGTCATAGCTAGATAAAGTTAACCAAGTAAGTTCAATGTTAGCTTGTTAACATTACCTGTAAACATGGATGAACGCTTGACGGCAAATTGCAACCCCTTTTCATTAAATAATACGTCCTGTGTCATTTCCGTTTTGTTTGTACAGCTTGCTTGGCCCATTGTGTCAAGTCACTCTGGTTCACACTGACTGTGTGCAATGCCATAAGAGTCAGAGAGAGTCAGCATGGTACAATCGTCCTCCTGAAAGTAGTCCATCACAACTTTTTCCCACTGACCTTTGTTGATAGCGCCTGATAAATTCAGGGCTGCAATGTTATTGAGAGCAGTAGCAATATATTTGCAGTTCTCCATGATTAATGTTATATCTTTCTTTTGATTATCACCACATAACGAGAATCTCACTTTATAGACAAAAGATGCTACACGGCAGATCAATCCGAAACTCATCTCTCAGCATGTTCAGCCCATTCATTATCTCAGCCAATCATGGCTAGTGGGAAGGTTCCTGTCTTTTTCTGTGGCTAAACCAACTCATAATTTAACAACTTTACAGATGGCATACAAGTTTGTTATTAAGGCACATGAAAGTTTAGATTTTCTAGAAGGAATTTCTGCCAAAAAATGCATTTAGAAAAAAATAAAAACGTTCAAATGCCTCTCCTGTGAAGTAGTGACTTGCAACATATGCATAGTTTCCTGAAACTAGTCACATACTGTATGGCTACAGGTTAATCTTCCTCACCTAAAGGCCATTCTTGTGGGAAGCTGCTATAGACCACCAAGTGCTAACAGTCAGTAACTGGATAATATGTGTGAAATGCTTGATAATGTAAGTGGAATCAACAGAGAGGTATATTTTCTGGGTGATTTCAATATTGACTAGCTTTCATCAAGCTGCCCACTCAAGAAAAAGCTTCAAACAGTAACCACTACCTGCAACCTGGTTCAGGTTATCAGTCAACCTACCAGGGTAGTTACAAACAGCACAGGAATGAAATCATCAACATGTATTCAAATCAAATCAAATTGTATTTGTCACATACACGTGTTTAGCAGATGTTATTGTGGGTGTAGCGAAATGTTGTGCTTCTAGCTCCGACAGTGCAGTTATATCTATCAAGTAATATCTAACAATTTCACAACATATACCCAATACACACAAATCTAGTAAGGAATGGAATTTAAGAATATGTACATAGATGGACAAGCAATGACAGAGCGGCATGAACTAAGATACAGTAGAATATTATAGAATAGAATACAGTATATACAAATGAGATGAGTAGTGCAAGATATGTAAACATTATTAAAGTGACTAGTGTTCCATTTCTTAAAGTGGCCAGTGATTTCAATAGGCAGCAGCAGCCTCTAATGTGCTAGTGATGACTATTTAACAGTCTGATGGCCTTGAGATAGAAGCGTTTTTTCATTCTCTCGGTCCCAGCTTTGATGCACTTGTACTGACCTCGCCTTCTGGATGATAGTGGGGTGAACAGGAAGTGGCTCGGGTGGTTGATGTCCTTGATGATCTTTTTGGCCTTCCTGTGACATTGATTCCATATTTTCTAATGCTGCAGAAATTTGCTTTAAAGCAGTATCTAAATCCATTGGATGTAGTGATCACAATATCACAATATAGTAACCATATCTAGGAAAACCAAAGTTCCAAAGGTTGGGCCTAATGTAGTGTATAAGAGGTCATACAATAAATGTTGTAGTGATCCTATGTTGATGATGAAAATAATATTTGCTGGTCTGTGGTGTCTAATGAGGAGCAGCCAGACGCTGCACTTTACACATTTATGAAATTACTCATTCCAGTTACTAATAAGCATGCACCCATTATGAAAATGACTGTAAAAACTGTTCATTATTTTGGATTGATGAGGAATTGAAAAATGTTACGGCTGAGAGAAATGTATGATAAAAAGACTGAGTAAAGCCAGTGTGTCTATGTATGCGGATGACTCAACACTATACACGTCAGCTACTACAGCGACTGAAATGACTGCAACACTTAACAAAGAGCTGCAGTTAGTTTCAGAATGGGTGACAAGGAATATGTTAGTCCTAAATATTTAGAAAGCTAAATGGACAAATCATTCACTAAACCCTAAACCTCAACTAAGTCTTGTAATGAATAATGTGGAAATTGAGCAAGTTGAGGTGACTAAACTGCTTGGAGTAACCCTGTATTGTAAACGGTCAAACCATATTGTACAGTAGATAAGATGTGGAGAAGTCTGTCCACAGTAAAGCGCTGCTCTGTCTTCTGAACATAATTATTGTCACGCCCTGACTCAGGGGACTTGTATATGTTTAGTCAGGGTGTGTATATTCCGTGTTGTGTTGTTTCTATGGTGTAGTATCTAGTATGTCTATTTCTATGTTGGCCGGGGTGGTTCCCAATCAGAGGCAGCTGTCGCTCGTTGTCTCTGATTGGGGACCATACTCAGACTGCCATTTGGCACTAGTTAGTTGTGGGATCTTGTTCCGTGTTAAGGTATGTTGTGTTGTGCTGCCTTGGACTTCACATATCGTTTGTTTATTGTTTTGTCGTTGTGTTTATTCATTAATAAACATGTATGCATATCACGCTGCGCCTTGGTCCGTCCCGTCTATAATCGAATGTGACAGAAGATCCCACCAAACGAGGACCAAGCAGCGTGCCCAGGAAGAGCGAGTAGCGTTGTCACAGGTGGGCAAATTGTGGTCATGGGATTAGATATTCGCGGGGAAAGGGCCATGGGCGAAGGTAAATGCCCAGGCAGGAGAGGAACAACGGCAACATGGAAGCCGGCCGAGGAGGAGGCCCGAGAAGCAGCCCCAATAAAAAAGAATTGGGGGGGCTAAAGGGGTTGTCGGGAGCGATAGAGAAGATCCCCGATCACTGCACCCGGTTGGGTTTCGGATTGGGTCCCTACGACCTTGGGAAGAGGAGTGGGAACAGTATTACACTGAGGAGTCAGAGGATGACGACGACAACGAGTATCTGTTCCCTAACTCGTGGGGGCTCCCGGAGGAGTCTTCACGGGAAGAGGAGTGCCGACGACGGAGACCCGAGAGGCAACCCCAAGGAAAATGTTTTGGGGGGCACACGGTGTGGATGACGAGGCAGTAGGAGGCAGCGACAGGGCGGATCTGCAGGTTAGGAGAGGAGGCCACCATGTTACGGGAGCTATTGGTTCAGAGGGAGCAGGAGTTATTCGGTCAGAGGGAGGAGCTACAGGAGGCAAAAAGGGAGAAGGAAGGTGTAGAGGCACGGCGAGAGGAGCTGGTTAGGCAGCAGAAGGAGCGGGGGTTTATAAAGAAACCCAGTCCCGCTCCTCGCACCAAGCAAGTGGTGCGTGTCGCCAGTCCGGTCCGGCCCGTTCCTGCTCCCCGCACTAAGCCAGTGGTGCGTGTTCCCAGTACGGCCCGACCCGTTCCTGCTCCCCGCACTAAGCCAGTGGTGCGTGTTCCCAGTACGGTCCGGCCCGTTCCTGCTCCTCGCATCAAGCCAGTGATGCGCGTCGCCAGCCCGGCCCGGCCTGTTCCTGCCCCTCGCACCAAACCAGTGGTGCACGTCGCCAGCCCGGCCCGGCCTGTTCCTGTCCCTCGCACCAAACCAGTGGTGCGTGTGTCCAGTCCGGCATGGCCTGTTCCTGACCCTCACACCAAGCCAGTGGTGCGCGTCGCCAGCCCGGCCCGGCCTGTTCCTGCCCCTCGCACCAAACCAGTGGTGCGCGTCGCCTGCCCGGCCCGGCCTGTTCCTGTCCCTCGCACCAAACCAGTGGTGCGCGTCGCCAGCCCGGCCTGGCCTGTTTCTGCCCCTCGCACCAAGCCAGTGGTGCGTGTGTCCAGTCCGGCACGGCCCGTGCCTGTCCCACCGGTTCCTGATCCGGCACCGGTTAGCTGCTCCACTCCGGAGTCAGAGCAATCCGCTCCACCGGGGTCCAGTCCAGCTCCGGTCTGCGGCTCCACTCCGGAGCCGGAGCAGTTTGCTCCACCGGTGCCTGATCCAGCTCCAGTCAGCGGCTCCACTCCGGCGCCAGAGCAGTTCACTCCACCATTGTCGGGTCCAGCTCCAGTCAGCGGCTCCAGTCCAGACCCAGACGTCAGCCCCTCTCCAGTTTCGGGGTCTCCCACACCAGGGTCCAGACAGGGCTTGGTACTTCGTGGGAGGAAGGAGAGGGGAAGCAGCGCGCTGAGGTCCAGACCAGACCAGGGGCGCAACAGGGAGGTGGAGAGTAAGTGGTGGTCACGCCCGGAGCTGGATCCGCCTCCGAGTTGGAATGCCCACCCGGCCCCTACCCTGTTATGTTTATGTGGCGCGGTCGGAGTCCGCACCTTTGGGGGGGGGGGGGGTACTGTCACGCCCTGACTCAGGGGACTTGTATATGTTTAGTCAGGGTGTGTATATTCCGTGTTGTGTTGTTTCTATGGTGTAGTATCTAGTATGTCTATTTCTATGTTGGCCGGGGTGGTTCCCAAACAGAGGCAGCTGTCGCTCGTTGTCTCTGATTGGGGACCATACTTAGGCAGCCATTTGGCACTAGTTAGTTGTGGGATCTTGTTCCGTATTATGCCTTGGACTTCACGTATCGTTTGTTTATTGTTTTGTCGTTGTGTTTATTCGTTAATAAACATGTATGCATATCACGCTGTGCCTTGGTCCGTCCCGTCTATAATCGAACGTGACAATTATCAACAAGGCAGGCCCTAGTTTTGTCGCAGCTGGACTACTGTTCAGTCATGTGGTCAGGTGCCACAAAGAGGAACTTTGGATTGCAATTGGCTCAGAACTGGGCAGCACGGCTGCATGTCAATCTCTCCTCGCTCAAAGTGGAGGAGAGTTTAACTTAATCACTACTTGTAATTGTGAGAGGTGTTGACGTGTTGAATGCACCGAGCTGTCTGTTTGAACTACTGGCACACAACTCGGACACCCATGATTTCTCAATTTGCAGTACGTTTGCCAATTGGTTGTGCAGCCAGAATTTGCCATTCCTTTTGCCTCATCCCTCTCAACCATACAATTTGTTCAATTCCTCATCAATCCACGGGGTATTAACAGTTTTACTGTCATTTTCTTAACAGGTGCATGCTTATTAGTAACTGGAATAAGCATTTTCATAAATGTGTCAATTGCAATGTCTGGTTGCTCCTCATCACACACCACAGACCAACAAATATTCTTTACATCAACAACATAGGAATCACTACAAAACTTATTTAATGACCTTATGGTGTCGCGTCTGTTGTTGGTGGTTATTGCTGTCAACAAAGAGTCCGCTTAGGCTGCACCGTGATTAGAGGCTTTTATTAATATCACACGTTTACAGCATAAGTTACAGACCCGCGGTGTCTGGAGAAGCCCCGTCCCAAATTAATCTGAATGCTTCTGACTCCCCCTTTGTCTGGCTCCTACTTATAAACAATGGCAAAAATGGGTTGCTCCCTCTTTCGTCCAATCACTGGTCTCCCCTGGGGCGTCACCCTCCAACTGCTACATTTAAACTAAGATAAAGAGTTTTTCTTTGTCCCTCAAGACTAGTCATAATCTTCATACACGACAACCTCTTATACACTACATTAGGCCCAGCCTTTGGAACTTTGGTTTTCCTGGATATGGCTACTATATTGGGATCACTACATTCGATGGATTTGGATAGTGATTTAAAGCAAATTTCTGCAGCATTAGTAAAGATGTGATCAATATAGGTTGATGATTTCATTTATTTGCTGTTTGTAACTACCCTGGTAGGTTGACTGATAACTTTAACCAGGTTGCAGGCACTAGTTACAGTTTGAAGCTTTTTCTTGAGTGGCAGCTTGATGAAAGCCAGTCAATATTGAAATCACCCAGAAAATACACATCTCTGTTGATATCACTTACACTACCGTTCAAAAGTTTGAGGTCACTTAGAAATGTCCTTGTTTTTGAAAGAAAAGCAATGTTTTTTTGTCCATTAAAAACACGTCAAATTGATCAGAAATACAGTGTAGACATTGTTAATGTTGTAAATGGCTATTGTAGCTGGATACAGCTGATTTTGAAGAGGTGACTCCGGGATGCTGACCTTCTAGGCAGAGTTGCAAAGAAAAAGCCATACCTCAGACAGCGCATCTTAATATTTTGTTTTTATTTGGCCAGTCTGAGATATGGCCTTTTCTTTGCAACTCTGTGACTTGGAGGTCACTTGGGTATGTCTTTATAGGCGGAAATTGAAAACAGGGGTCTGATCCTTAAGAGGTTCATGAATTTAACAAAGATTCATATTCAAACCATTCAATTCCCCATTTCAGACTCATAGCTATAACTATTTTAATGAGTAAAGCGTGGTAACACAGGTTGGTAAAGCTAGCAAGTGTCATGACTCTCTCCTTGGTGAGGATCAAAGGTGCCAGATCAGCTTGGCAAATGGCTGACAGAGAAGGGGGAGTTGGGCCGGTTTTAGGACTTAACAGCCGGTCATAAATAGTTTGCAGAAAAGGTCTCCTTTTGGTCTCTAGTAGAAATAAAAATATTTGTTACAGAGAGACTCTTGCCGCCTAAAAACTCTAACGTCAAAAGATTGGACATTGGAATATTATTCCTGACCTCCAAATGTTCTGAATGGTCAGTGGGAATCCAAAGAATAATCATGTCATATTGTTTATTATTCTGTGATGTCATTAAGGATATTATCAAGAAATAATTGTAACTTGGAAAGTGTACATATTCTATCTATCAAGTTTACATCTAAATGTTGTATAAAATATATGATTAAGTATGAGAGTATTTAGGTATTTTAGTCTTCTAATGAGATAATAGTTTTTCATATAAACTATGTACAGTGACTAGCCACGCTCCGAGTGACATCAGAGATCATGTCATCACGATGGAACGACCCTTTTAACCAGAGGGTGTAAATATTATTGAAAAACAAATCAACCTTTAGACCAGGAAGCGTGGAGCTGTGGCTACACGGCTTAAAATGGTTAGACCAAAAAGACCAGCCGACGTGCAGTGGGAGCTGAACGTTACAAATGGTTGACACTGTAAGACCAGGAAACTTCAGATGTTAGTCCACACGTTTGCAATGGTGAGAAACTCTGAAACTCTTAATCTCTACACGAGAAAAATACCACGCACTATACCTTATCATATCAGTCTGCAGCTGTACATGTAAAGTTGTCTAGAACTTTCACTGAAGACACCAGTTGGGAAGGACAATCCCTCTCAGACAACAGTTGGTACATCTGAAGTATCTATTCTAACAAACACTCCACTTGAAGACAAGCCAAGTCTCACCGACGTGGGATAGGACACTCAAACCACTTTTTGAGAAAGTGGTTCAACAGAGAGACGATGATCAAGGACAGCTACGCGTAAATATGCATTGCATTTATTTTCCGAATGAGCGGTGGTTTCCAAATGTAACAACGATAAGTTGAATCTCTGTCTCTCCCTTTCACTCACTTTCTATTGACCCCTCCTTCCCCTAACCAAGCGGTCATGCTATTGTTAATCCAGTCCACTAGGGACCTGTTTTCATTGTATTACGTTAGTAATCAATAACCTATACCGTGTGTTTATGTTTATGTATTTCTGTGTTATTATTTAGTTAGTTAGTAAATAAATAATTAAGCCAATTGGTGTATTGCTGATTCATCAATAAGGTTAGGGTTCTTGCAGGTTCAAGGATTATGCGACGTTCAGAATGAGACTGATGAGGTAATGATTTAATAAGTGACTGTTATCGATATATAACATATATATGCAGTATATTCTAAGAGTTTAATTCGGGAGATGGTAACTCGTTAAACAACTTCTTCCGTGGTGCCCCAAATTCCTAATGAGTTAATTGCTACATGATTAATTTAATTGAGTGACAATTAAACATAGTTAGTTGATTCGATAAATAACAGTCATCACATTAATGCAAGTCATGTCATGACACAAGCATTTCACATGTATTCATTCACTAATGTAGTCAGCTGGCAGCTAGCTATACTGGGCGAAAAGGGTCAATATAAGGGGATATTTTATTAGATATAAGGCGTAAACATGCTCCAGATACGCTTGCCCTTTATTTCATATACGGAGCTGGGATAATCTCCGTAATGGGTCAGTTTCTATATGCTTCCAATCCAGACCTCCAAATCTCCCTCCTACCATTTGAGTCCAAGGAGATATCTGGGGTGAGATACATTCAAGACATGCACCTGATGTGTGTGCACACGCTTACCTATTTGTAGAAAAAGGGTGAATGTCACAAACGTTGAGAGATGGGTCAGACCAAGGTTCAGCGTGAAAAGCGTACATGTTTATTAAACTCCATAAACATAAATGAAACAACGTAACGTGAAGTCCTCAGGCTAAGATTACAGCGAAGTAGTGCAGTTCTGTTTTTGTCGTGTGTCTGTAAATAGCCTGTAAATACCCTGTTCTTTTGTATTTTCCGTACATATTTCCCTATCAGACTTTTCATCCTTCTACAAAATATACTTTCCTGCAACCCGCCTCACTCAATGTGGAACGGATTCTATTATTGACTTACCTTTTATCTAGAATCTCCAGTTGAAACTAGCTAGCCAGCTAACTAGCTACTTGCTATTAGCCACAGTTAGCGGTATTTCACCCATAACATTGGATTTTTTTCTGCGGGATTAATTCAATCACTGGATATTAATCACAGGATATTCGGCCAGTCTGCACAGCGCGTTATCGACCCAGAACATATCAGTTTTTCTGCCGGAATCACTGAATCACTGGACCTTTAGCTCCGGATTCATCGCTACCAGCTAGCTTCAACTAAATGTACGCTGTGGTCTGGCTAATCATCCTGAGCTAGGCCCATCTCCCGGCTATCTACCTCTCTGTCAACCGGACGGGACCACCTAGTGTTGACACGGAGCCCCGCCGATCCTATACGACTGGTCTGCCGACGAAATCGTCTGATGTGGTTGCGACGACGTCGACCACGAAGATTCCATCTGCTAGCTCCGGCCCGCTAGCACACGCTAGCCGTGGCCTCTTACCTGCTAGTGCTTTAGCAGCCTCCGAACTATCCTATTGCTGTTCACCGGACCTTATGATAACTCAGCTATACAGCTGATGTCTGCTGGACTGTTCCTTTTTACGGTACTACATCCTGTTTATGTTTAGCCTCAGCCCAAACATGGTTAGCTTATTGTTGTTTCGGTTATTTATAATTGTACTATTTCACTGTAGATCCCCCAGCCCAGCTAAACCTGCCTTAGATAGCTCCTTTGTCCCACCCCCCATACACGCAGAGACCGACTCAATTGATGCCTCTAGTGATACTATCTCTTTCATTGTTACCCAACGCTTAGGTTTACCCCCACTTTACTCATATCCTTCCATATCCTTGTCTGTACATAATGCCCTGAATCTTTTCTACAACACCCGGAAATCTGCCCCCTTTATTCTATGTACCCGACGCACTAGAAGACCAGTTCTTAAAGCCTTTAGCCGTATCCTTATTCTAGTCCTCCTCTGTTCCTCTGGTGATGTAGAGGCTAACCCAGGTCCTGCAGCCCTCAGTATCACTCCTACTCCCCAGGCGCTATCATTTGCTGACTTCTGTAATCGCAAAAGTCTTGGTTTCTTGCACGTAAACATCAGAAGTCTACTTCCTAAGTTTGAGTTATGCACTGCATTAGCACACTCCGCCAACCCTGATGTTCTAGCTGTGTCTGAATCCTGGCTCAGGAAGGCCACCAAAAATTCAGAAATTTCCATCCCCAACTATAACATTTTCCGTCTAGATAGAACTGCCAAAGGGGGTGGAGTTGCAATCTACTGTAGAGATAGCCTGCAGAGCTCTATCATACTATCCAGGTCTGTGCCCAAACAGTTTGAGCTTCTACTTCTAAAAATCCACCTTTCCAGAAATAAGTCTCTCACTGTTGCCGCTTTCTACAGACCCCCCTCAGCCCCCAGATGTGCCCTGGACACCATATGTGAATTGATTGCCCCCCATTTATCCTCAGAGTTCGTACTGCTTGGTGACCTAAAATGGGATATGCTTAATACCCCGGCCATCCTACAATCCAAACTAGATGCCCTCAACCTCACGCAAATTATCAACGAACCTACCAGGTACAACCCTAAATCCGTAAACATGGGTACCCTCATGTATATCATCCTGACTAACATACCCTCTAAATACACCTCAGCTGTCTTCAACCAGGATCTCAGCGATTACTGCCTTATTGCCTGCGTCCTTAATGGGTCCGCGGTCAAACGACCACCCCTCATCATTGTCAAACGCTCCCTAAAACACTTTAGCGAGCAGGCCTTCCTAATTGACCTGGCCCAGGTATCCTGGATGGATATAGATCTCATTCCGTCAGTAGAGGATGCCTGGTTGTTCCTTAAAAGTAATTTCCTCTCAATCTTAAATAAACATGCCCCATTCAAAAAATACAGAACTAAGAACCGATATAGCCCCTGGTTCTCCTCAGACTTGACTGCCCTTGACCAGCACAAAAACATCCTGTGGCGTACTGCATTAGCATCAAATAGCCCCCGCGATATGCAACTTTTCAGGGAAGTTAGGAACCAATATACACAAGCAGTCAGGAAAGCAAAGGCAAACTTTTTCAAACAGAAATTTGCATCCTGTAGCACTAACTCCAAAAAGTTTTGGGACACTGTAAAGTCCATGGAGAATAAGAGCACTTCCTCCCAGTTGCCCACTGCACTGAGGCTAGGAAACACTATCACCACCGATAAATCTACAATAATCGAGAATTTCAACAAGCATTTTGCTACAGCTGGCCATGGTTTCCATCTGGCTACCACTACCCCGGCCACCAACTCTGCACCCTCCGCTGAAACTTGCCCATGCCCCCCCCCCGCTTCTCCTTCACACAAATTCAGACAGCAGACGTTTTGAAAGAGCTGCAAAATCTGGACCCCTACAAATCAGCTGGGCTAGACAATCTGGACCCTTTCTTTCTAAAACTAGCCGCCGAAATTGTCGCAACCACTATTACTAGTCTGTTCAACCTCTCTTTCATAACGTCTGAGATCCCCAGAGATTGGAAAGCTGCCGCGGTCATCCCCCTCTTCAAAGGGGGTGACACTCTAGATCCAAACTGCTACAGACCTATATCCATCCTGCCCTGCCTTTCGAAAGTATTTGAAAGCCAAGTTAACAAACAGATCACCGACCATTTCGAATACCACCGTACCTTCTCCGCTATGCAATCCGGTTTCCGAGCTGGTCATGGGTGCACTTCAGCCACGCTCAAGGTCCTAAACGATATTATAACCGTGATTGATAATAGACAGTACTGTGCAGCCGTCTTCATCGACCTGGCCAAGGCTTTCGACTCTGTCAACCACCGCATTCTTATTGGCAGACTAAATAGCCTTGGTTTCTCAAATGACTGCCTCGCCTGGTTCACCAACTACTTCTCAGATAGAGTTCAGTGTGTCAAATCGGAGGGCCTGTTGTCTGGACCTATGACAGTCTCTATGGGGGTGCCACAGGGTTCAATTCTTGGGCCGACACTTTTCTCTGTGTATATCAATGATGTCGCTCTTGCTGCTGGTGACTCTCAGATCCACCTCTACGCAGACGACACCATTTTGTATACATCTGGCCCTTCATTGGACACTGTGTTAACAAACCTCCAAACGAGCTTCAATGCCATACAACACTCCTTCAGTAGCCTCCAACTGCTCTTAAACACTAGTAAAACTAAATGCATGTTTTCAATCGAACGCTGCTGGCACCCGCCCACCCGACTAGAATCACCACTCTTGACGGGTCTGACCTAGAGTATGTGGACAACTACAAATACCTAGGTGTCTGGTTAGACTGTAAACTCTCCTTCCAGACTCACATAAAGAATCTCCAATCCAAAGTTAAATCTAGAATCGGCTTCCTATTTCGCAACAAAGCCTCCTTCACTCATGCTGCCAAACATGCCCTCGTAAAACTGACTATCCTACCGATCCTTGACTTCGGCGATGTCATTTACAAAATAGCCTCCAACACTCTACTCAGCAAATTGGATGTAGTCTATCACAGTGCCATCCGTTTTGTCTCCAAAGCCCCATACGCTACCCACCACTGTGACCTGTACGCTCTTGTTGGCTGGTCCTCACTACATGTTTGTCGTCAAACCCACTGGCTCCAGGCCATCTATAAATCACTGCTAGGCAAATCCCCACCTAATCTTAGCTCATTGGTCACCATAGCAGCACCCACCCGTAGTCTGCGCTCCAGCAGGTATATCTCACTGGTCATTCCCAAAGCCAACACCTCCTTTGGCCGCCATTCCTTCCAGTTCTCTGCTGCCAATGACTGGAACGAATTGCAAAAATCTCTGAAGCTGGAGACTCTTATCTCCCTCACTAACTTTAAGCATCAGTTGTCAGAGCACCTTACCGATCACTGCACCTGTACTGCATTGGGAATCACACCCGGCCAAACCTAGAAATACAATTCTAGATCCTAAACATAGAAATTCTAACATAGAGTTTGACACCCTGACCAAACTACCTAGAGAATAACAGTCTCTCCAGGTCAGGTCGTGACAGTGGGTCAACATGCTGACACAGCTAAGCCTTTATACTCAGGCATGAACAAATCCACATATTTTCACAAATGTATCATATCTGTAGTCTTTGCCTGATCATTTATGTATCCACATTTTTTAAATGCATGATTTTAATAGATATCCTTACATGATATGTAAATCATAGATATTTGAATGTTTCATCCTTGTATGTCTGATCGGAAATGGGTTAAATCCAACTCATGAAATGTCCAGTGCCCATGGGGGGAGTTTTTACTGAGTAGAATATTGGAGGACAATTAGAGGTTTACTTAGTCGCAGCTACAGTATGCTTACAGTGCAAATATCATGGTACGGCTATATGGACACTCAATTATTATGGTACTTTTTAATGGTAAGTTTACAAAAATATACACTGCTCAAACAAATAAAGGGAACACTTAAACAACACAAACTCCAAGTCAATCACACTTCTGTGAAATCACTCTGTCCACTTAGGAAGCAACACTGATTGACAATACATTTCACATGCTGTTGTGCAAATGGAAAAGACAACAGGTGGAAATTATAGGCAATTAGCAAGACACCCCCAATAAAGGACTGGTTTTGCAGGTGGGGACCACAGACCACTTCTCAGTTCCTATGCTTCCTGACTGATGTTTTGGTCACTTTTGAATGCTGGCGGTGCTTTCACTCTAGTGGTAGCATGAGACGGAGTCTACAACCCACACAAGTGGCTCAGGTAGTGCAGCTCATCCAGGATGGCACATCAATGCGAGTTGTGGCAAGAAGGTTTGCTGTGTCTGTCAGCGTAGTGTCCAGAGCATGGAGGCGCTTCCAGGAGACAGGCCAGTACATCAGGAGACGTGGAGGAGGCCGTAGGAGGGCAACAACCCAGCAGCAGGACTGCTACCTCCGCCTTTGTGCAAGGAGGAGCAGGAGGAGCACTGCCAGAGCCCTGCAAAATGACCTCCAGCAGGCCACAAATGTGCATGTGTCTGCTCAAACGGTCAGAAACAGACTCCATGAGGGTGGTATGAGGGCCCGACGTCCACAGGTGGGGGTTGTGCTTACAGCCCAACACTGTGCAGGACGTTTGGCATTTGCCAGGGAACACTAAGATTGGCAAATTCGCCACTGGCACCCTGTGCTCTTCACAGAAGAAAGCAGGTTCACACTGACCACGTGACAGACGTGACAGAGTCTGGAGACGCCGTGGAGAATGTTCTGCTGCCTGCAACATCCTCCAGCATGACCGGTTTGGCGGTGGGTCAGTCATGGTGTGGTGTGGCATTTCTTTGGGGGGCCGCACAGCCCTCCATGTGCTCGCCAGAGGTAGCCTGACTGCCATTAGGTACCGAGATGAGATCCTCAGACCCCTTGTGAGACCATATGCTGGTGCGGTTGGCCCTGGGTTCCTCCTAATGCAAGACAATGCTAGACCTCATGTGGCTGGAGTGTGTCAGCAGTTCCTGCAAGAGGAAGGCATTGATGCTATGGACTGGCCCGCCCGTTCCCCAGACCTGAATCCAATTGAGCACATCTGGGACATCATGTCTCGCTCCATCCACCAACGCCATGTTGCACCACAGACTGTCCAGGAGTTGGCGGATGCTTTAGTCCAGGTCTGGGAGGAGATCCCTCAGGAGACCATCCGCCACCTCATCAGGAGCATGCCCAGGCCTTGTAGGGAGGTCATACAGGCACGTGGAGGCCACACACACTACTGAGCCTCATTTTGACTTGTTTTAAGGACATTACATCAAAGTTCGATCAGCTTGTAGTGTGGTTTTCCACTTTACTTTTGAGGGTGACTCCAAATCCAGACCTCCATGGGTTGATAAATTTGATTCCCATTGATATTTTTTGTGTGATTTTGTTGTCAGCACATTCAACTATGTAAAGAAAAAAGTATTTAATAAGATTATTTCATTCATTCAGATCTAGGATGTGTTATTTTAGTGTTCCCATTATTTCTTTGAGCAGTGTATTATGGTTACTGGAATCAAAACGTGTATATCATTATGTTAAGTGTTGAAATAAGTATAGCTGCACTGTAAAACCTTTCCCTGTAAATGTACACCATTACACTGGCACCACAGTGGACAGCTTAATACTGTAATTTTGCTTTACAGCAGAGATGCTGTAATATGCTTTACAGTACTATTTTCCTTACTGTAAAGACATATTACAGCATCCTTACTGTAAATTAACAGGGATGCTGTAATATTTAACAGCAAGAAAAATAGTACTGTAAAGCAAAATTACAGTATTAAGCTGGCAACTCTGGTGCCAGGATAATGCTGTACATTTGCAGTGAAATTCTACCTGAAATCTAAATGTAATAAAAACAATGCATTTGTACATAAAATACATTTATTCAAATTGGTAACATTAAAAAACTAATTAACAACAGAATTGACAATATAAGTAACAAAACGTTAATATATATGTAACCAAATAAGATAATCATTACAACACCAATGAAAAACGATATTGTGTGCCTGTGTGTGTGGGCTGTGGGGGAGAGAGAGACAACGAGAGAGAGGGAGACAGAGTTAAAATTGGGATTGGGCACAAACCTAGATCTTCCGATTCAGAGCTCCGAGCTCCAACATGCAGGACTAAGTGAAATAAAACAATGAAAATGGTAATAAGAAAAATAGAAATAGCACTATACACATAATAACTACTGTAGCAGTGATGAATAGATACATGTCCATTGGGGTGGACATTGACCATAGGGGGAGCAGCAGTCAGACTAAATCACCATTGATGGGTGTGGAGACAAAGAGAAATAAAACAATACAAATAATAATACAAAAATGAATAATAATGTATACATTATTAACAACTGCAGCAGTGATTATTGTAATTGGAGGGTGGCAGGTAGTGGTGGATATTCAGCAGGCTGATGGTCTAGGGGTAGAAATTATCGGCCAGTATTCCAGTTTTCGCCATAATGCTCCTGTGCCACCCGCGTCTGAGTAATTGAAACGGGGAGAACAGGCCATGGCTCGGATGGCTGAGGTCCCTGATGTTCTTCTTGGCCTTCCTGCGACACCTGGTGTTATATGTGTCCTGGAGGGCAGGCAGTGTGCACCCAATGGTGCGTTCGGCTGTGTGTATCACCCTCTGAAGCGCCTTGTGGTCCGTGGTGGTGGAGTTGCCATACCAGGCTGTGACGCAGCCCGATCTATGATCAGGGGCAACCCTGTTTGGGTTATGGGTCCCAGAGGAGGTGAAACACACAACAGGACAGTTTGGGCCGAAGAGTATCCAGGAGAGAGAAGTCAGCGCAGCATCAGGTGTTCCTCATGGGGCTCCGTAACAAACCTCCTCAATTCTGATTTGTCAGCTCTTCTCACCCCTAGGACAAGCATAGAAAAATAAAGAATAGAATGAGAGACAGAGAGCACCAGGGCTGTTACTCTGTGGGTAAAAAGACAGGAGACAAGGGACATATCAAGCTGGTGTCGTGTGTATGTGTACTTACCTCACTAGAGGTATTTTTTCAAACTCAGTGAGCTCTTGGAAGAATGGGGCAAGGTAGGGATTGAAAACAAACAGCTGGCTTCCTCCGGACCATCTTGTCATGCACTTTGTTCCATCTTCAGGATTCATCATCTTGGGTTGATTCTAACCGACAGCATATATCCAATATTGTTTATCAAATCAATTGAGGCATTGAACAAATACAAATAAGACAGCTAGCTACACCTACTTCAAACCATAGCAAACTAATACAACATTGCTATAGCCTACACAATATCACAGATTATTTTACCAGACTCACAACATTTTCCTTTCTAGCTGTGCCACCAAATCTTTGCGAACTACTGGTAAAGTGAACAGGTTTAGGTAATAATGTAACATTATGGAGCAATGTTTTTTAAATTAAACAAATGGGTAGCAGGAGAGGCAATATGGACAATCCTAGCCTACAAAACAATGATTTATGTCGCGCAGATGAGAGCCAAGGGAACCGAATCACACAGGGTTGTGACACCTAAGGAGGACACTCTGTCCCTGTATTTTTGCCATTTATGCTCTCCCCATTGAGTAGAATATATCACGGTGATATCTAGATGACTACTAATATTAGTTATTTATTGTGTAGGCTGCTATCCTACTTGAAATACTGTATTATCCTGGGAGGGGACAATTCTCCACGTTATTAGTTTCCACCACCGACACTGTGTTAGGTTACAGTTGACCAGTGGCACTGCACCTTAGGTCGGCAGGAACCACGATACAATATGGCGCACTGGTCATTCGCATCAGCTTTAGCAACTCTCGAGTACGGCCCACAACGCGGTTTATGTGTAAAATGCAGCCCGTCAATCCAAAAAGATATGGGTCAACTTTTGAACTGCTAGAAACAAGCCATTTTCTCTGTAGTTATGGTGGAAACATAACGGTCACGAATCTGCGCTCAGTGTATTCTCTATGGCACTCTGAGACTGCGATACAGCCTATTATCACAATATTCTCTGGGTGATGTTTTTCTAGGTCACACAGCTAGATATTTAGGAGAAATTTAGAGCAGACCGAAATGTATTTTGTCAACTTCAGCTAGCTAGCTAGCAAACGTTAGCCAGATACAGTGGGGTAAAAAAGTATTTAGTCAGCCACCAATTGTGCAAGTTCTCCCACTTAAAAAGATGAGAGAGGCCTGTAATTTTCATCAGAGGTACACGTCAACTATGACAGACAAAATGAGGAAAAAAATTCCAGAAAATCAAATTGTAGGATTTTTAATGAATTTATTTGCAAATTATGGTGGAAAATAAGTATTTGGTCAATAACAAAAGTTTCTCAATACTTTGTTATATTCGATTTGTTGGCAATGACACAGGTCAAACGTCTTCTGTAAGTCTTTACAAGGTTTTCACACACTGTTGCTGGTATTTTGGCCCATTCCTCCATGCAGATCTCCTCTAGAGCAGTGATGTTTTGGGGCTGTTGCTGGTTAACACAGACTTTCAACTCTCTCCAAAGATTTTCTATGGGGTAGAGATCTGGAAACTGGCTAGGCCACTCCAGGACCTTGAAATGCTTCTTACGAAGCCACTCCTTCGTTGCCCGGGCGGTGTGTTTGGGATCATTGTCATGCTGAAAGACCCAGCCACGTTTCATCTTCAATGCCCTTGCTGATGGAAGGAGGTTTTCACTCAAAATCTCACGATACACATGGCCCCATTCATTCTTTCCTTTACACGGATCAGTCGTCCTGGTCCCTTTGCAGAAAAACAGGGGGATTGCGCGATAAACCTTCGGGTAGACGCTGTACCTCCCAGGAGTCATGTGTACAAACTGTCGCAGGCTGAAACGGAGGCTATGGAAACATATGTCACCGAGTCCCTGTGCCTGGGGTTTATACGTCCCTCCACTTCACCCGCCTCCTCAAATTGCTTCTTTGTGAAGAAGAAAGACGGCAGTCTGCGCCCGTGCATTGATTATCGATCACTGAACAAAGAGACTATAAGATTTAGTTATCCTCTCCCCCTCATTCCTTCAGTGATTGAGTCAATGCATGGGGCGCGCTTCTTCACAAAATTAGATCTCAGGAGTGCATATAACCTGGTGCGTGTTCGGGAGGGGGATGAGCGGAAGACAGCATTCAGCACAAACACGGGGCATTATGAATACCTGGTGATGCCCTACGGTTTGATGAATGCTCCATCCGTCTTCCAGTCCTTTGTGAACGAGGTGTTTCGGGACATGCTTGGTCATGTTGTGGTGGTCTACATCGATGACATCCTGGTAAATACCGCTATGCGAGCCAAGCATCTGTCCCTGGTTCGCAAAGTGCTGGCCCGACTGTTGGAAAATGACCTTCATGCCAAGACAGAGAAGTGTATGTTTTTCCATCAGTCCGTCTCCTTCCTCGGATACCGCATTACCACCTCAGGTGTGGAGATGGAGGGAGATCGTATTTCAGCCATGCGTAATTGGCTGACTCCAACCACGGTTAAGGAGGTGCTTCCTTGGCTTTGCCAACTACTATCTGAGGTTTATCCGGCGCTTTGGCAATGTCGCAGTTCCCATTACCTCCCTGTTGAAGGGTGGGCTGTCCCGGCTCCGCTGGTCTGCTGAGGCTGACCTGGCCTTCAGGAGACTGTCGGGTCTGATCACCTCAGCCCCAGTACTGGCCCACCCCGATCCATCACTACCGTTTGTATTGGAGGTGGATGCGTCCAAGGTAGGGATATGCGCTGTCCTAACCCAAAGCTCGGGCACGCCACCCAAGCTCCGCCCCTGTGCCTTCTTCTCTAAGAAGCTCAGCCCGGTGGAGCAGAACTACGACGTTGTTGATCGGGAGCTGTTGGCTGTTGTCCGAGCTTTGACTGTGTGGAGGCATTGGCTCGAAGGGGCGAAACACTCTTTCCTAGTCTGGACTGAAACACCCTTTCCTCATCTGGATGGACCACCGTAACCTGGAGTACATCCAGGCAGCGAGGAGGCTGAATCCTCGCCAGGCCAGGTGTGCCCTATTCTTCACCCGGTTTGATTTTACACTGTCACACATTCCTGGGACGAAGAACGTGAAGGCAGATGCACTGTCCCGGCTGTATGACACAGAGGAGAGGCCCAGAGACAACACCCACATACTCCCGGCCTCCTGCATTGTGGCGCCGATAGTATGGGAGATGGACGCTGATATAGAGCAGGCATTACGCACAGATCCACCTCCACCTCAGTGTCCAGCTGGGCTGCGGTACATGCCTGCTCTTATCCGTGATCGTCTGTTCTTCTGGGCACACACGTCACCCTCCTCTGGTCACCCAGGTATTGGTTGTACAGTGCGCTGCCTGATCGGAAAGTACTGGTGGCCTACCTTGTCTAAGGACGTGAGGGTGTATATCTCCTCCTGCTCGGTGTGGGCCCAGAGTAAGGCACATAGGCAACTCCCAGCGGGTAAGTTACAACCTTTACCAGTTCCACAACGACCATGGTCTCACCTTAGTGTTGATTTCTTGACTGATCTTCCCCTCTCCCAAGGTAACACCACCATCCTGGTCATTGTGGACCGCTTTTCCAAGTCCGGCCGCCTCCTTCCTCTGCCCGGTCTCCCCTCAGCCCTGCAGACTGTGGAGGCCCTGTTTACTCACGTCTTATGGCACTACCGGGTGCCAGAGGATATAGTGTCCGACCGAGGTCCCCAGTTCACGTCCAAGGTTTGGAAGGCGTTCATGGAACGTCTGGGGGTCTCAGTCAGCCTAACCTCTGGGTTCCACTTCGAGTCAAATGGGCAGGTGGAACAAGTAAATCAGGATGTGGGTATGTTCCTGCTGTCCTACTGCCAGTTACTCTCTCCGCCACTCCTCTACTAACCTAACGCCATTCCAATGTGTTTTACATTACCAACCGGTTCTGGCACCGTGGCACCAGAGCCAGACCGAGGCTCCTGCGGTGGATGACTGGTTTTGGCGCGCGCGGAGGACATGTGGGACTCTGCCCACGTTCACCTCCAGTGCGCCTTGCGTCATCAGAAGGCCAACGCTGACCGCCATAGCAGTGAGGCCCTGGTCTTCATATCGGGAGATCGGATCTGGCTCTCGACCCGGAATCTGCCCCTCTGCCTGCCCTGCCGGAAGCTGAGCCCGCGGTTTGTGGGGCCGTTCAAAGTCCTGAGGAGAATCAACGAGGTCACTTATAGGTTATTACTTCCCCCTGATTACCGTATTAACCCCTCGTTTCATGTGTCTCTCCTCAGGCCGGTGGTGGTTGGTCCGCTCCAGTAGTCTGAGGTGCGGGAGGTTCCTCCACCTCCTCTGGACATCGAGGGGGCCCCGGTGTACTCTGTCCGTTCCATCCTGGATTCGAGGCGTCGGGTGGGGGACCTTCAGTACCTTGTGGAGAGGGAGGGGTTCGGTCCGAAGGAACAGTGCTGGGTCCCGGTGAGGGATATCCTCGATCCCTCCCTGTTGCGGGATTTCCACCGTCGCCATCCGGCTCGCCCTGCTCCGTGTCATCCTGGCCGTCCCCGAGGCCGTAGTCGGCGCGCTGCTGGAGCTGCTCATCAAGTGGGGGTACTGTCACAACATCTGCCAAGGCTGCCTCCCCTCCTTGTTCGGGCAGGCTTCGCCGTTCATTGTCATTGGCTTACTAGCCACTGCCGCTCCATATATCATCATTCCATTGGTCTTGTCTTGTTAATTACCTACACCTGGTTCTTATCCCCTCATTAGTCCATGTATAAGTGTTCCCTCTGCCCCCATTGTCCTTGTGGGTGATTGTTATTTGTGAGAGTAGTGTAGCTCGGTGGAGCTACTCGCACTTTATATTGCCGGGGTAGATATGTCCCCTGTGCCTGTATATTATTGGAGTATCCCGTACCGTGTATTGCCAGGGTAGATAGTTTCCCCTGTGCCTGTTTTCGTGTGTCGCTGTCCAGCGCTATTTGTGTATGACGGAATAGACTCTGATTTCGGTGATTACCCTCCTGCGCCTGATCCTTCTATTACACTCATCACATATCCTGAAATAAATAATCTCACTGCAGCACATTTTCCTAGAACGTTAGCCAAATTGATAAGAATTTGCTACCATGGAAAGGAAAACACCTGTCTATTTGTGGAAAACTCACCCTGATTAATGGTTTAGTCATATCCGAGTTTACCTATTTACTTATGTCCCTGCCTACACCTAACAACTTATATTTTTATTTTTAATATTCAACTTTATTTGGAACAGCAAGTCAGACTAAATTAAACAGGCCTATATATATAATGAATATGAAATCGGAGGACATAAATCATTAAATATTAAAGCACTGGACCTCTCACTAAAAGCTTAATTCATACAAAAATGATACTTAAATCCAAACTGGTTCTCTAGCAGATTAGTAAGAATGTCTCACCCATGTTCAAAAATTGCCTTTTCCCCTTCAGATTACAACCTCTCACTTTCCGTTATTTGAAAATGAAATCATCTCCAAAATATTGCTGTTAAAAAAAAAAAAAAAAGCAATAGAAAGATGGTTGCAATTTCAGTTTAATCCACCAGAAAAGACAGAACAAATATTATGGTTAAACACTAATATACTTATTGATAAAAAAACATTATTTTTTGGAGATAAAAAAAACTGTATAATTCATATCATGAAGAGGACTGGTGGAGTTATGTCACACATGCAGTAAACAAAAATACAGTGCATTCGGAAAGTAGTCAGACCCCTTGACTTTTTCCAAATGTTGTTATGTTACAGCCATATTCTAAAATTGATTAAATATGTGTTTTTCTCATCAATCTAGACACAATACCCGATAATGACAAAGCAAAAACTGGTTTATATAAATATCCCCACAGGATGATGCTGCCACCACCATGCTTCACCGTAGGCATGGTGCCAAATTTCCTCTAGACCTGACGCTTGGCATTCAGGCCAAAGAGTTCAATATTGGTTTCATCAGACCAGATAATCTTGTTTCTCATGGTCTGAGAATCCTTTAGGGGCCTTTTGGCATACTCCAAGCGGGCTGTCATGTGCCTTTTACTGAGGAGTGGCTTCCATCTGGACACTCTACCATAAAGGCCTGATTTGATAGGCAGGTAGCTTAGTGGTTCTACTCCCAGAGCTGACTAGATGAAAAATCTGTCTATGTTCCCTTGAGCAAGGCACTTAACCCTAATTGCTCCTGTAAGTCGCTCTGGATAAGAGTGCTGCTTAATGACTAAAATGTAAAATGTAAATGTAAATTTGTGGAGTGCTGCAGAGATGATTGTCATTCTGGAAGGTTCTCCCATCTCCACAGAGGATCTCTGGAGCTCACCATTGGGTTATTGGTCACCTCCCTGACCAAGGCCCTTCTCCCCCGATTGCTCAGTTTAAATGGGCGGCCAGCTCTAGGAAAAGTCTTCTTGGTTCCAAACTTCTTCCATTGAAGAATGATGGAGGCCACTGTGTTCTTGGGGACCTTCAATGCTGCAGAGGTTTTTTGGTACCCTTACCCAGATCTGTGCCTCAACACAATCCTGTCTCTGATCTCTACAGACAATTCCTTCAACCTCATGGCTTGGTTTCTGCTCTGACATGCACTGTCAACTGTGGGACCTTATATAGACAGGTGTTTGCCTTTCCAAATCATGTCCAATCAATTGAATTTACCACAGGTGGACTACAATCAAGTTGTAGAAACATCTCAAGGATAGTCAATGGAAACAGGATGCACCTGAGCTCACGTTCGAGACTCATAGCAAAGGGTCTGAATAATTACGTAAATAAGGTATTTCTCTTTTTTATTTTTAATACATTCTGAAAAAAATCTAAAAACCTGTTTTTGCTTTTTCGTTACGGGGTATTGTGTGTAGATTATTTAGAATAAGGCTGTAACGTAACAAAATGTGGAAAAAGTCTAGGGGTCTGAATACTTTCCGAATGCACTGTACATCCTAAATACTACATATTAATGCTAGCTATTCTCTCTTTCAATTTGAAAGGCCTAAACTCACATATTAAACATTCCAGCTGTCTTGAAATGCTAGCAAGAAACCATATTGATAAAGCAATGTTCCAAGAAACACACCTGCTCTAAACGGACGCACATTCAATGGTTGTTCCTTTAAAAGTTGCATCATCCTGCAACACAGCTTGCGGGGTGCTGTGGAATGGTATGGCATGTTGGAGTGCATGACGTCGTAGTATTTTACTGTCAGCCATTGTTGCCATTAATGCTAGTTCGACCGCCAGAGGGCATCTTTGAGAAGCTAAGTTATTGAAATGACATGGCGCTGTAGGCCTAAGAGTCCTGTTTACTGTAGCTGTTTTAGAATTTTAGAACTTATTTATTGGAATAAAGGCCTATTTCAGTATACAGTATATCAATCAATCATTAATTCATTTGTGCAAGTCATCAAACAGCATACAAGTCATCCATGTCTTTAAATACAGTCAAGCATTTTTGTTATAAAAGGAAATAAATAAGGGAACATTGAATAATTAAACAATACTAAATAAACTATAAGTAATACCAGAGAGTATGTTCTAATGAAAAACAATTGTAAAGCCTTTAATACAGCATGGCAAAGTTTAAAAGCAGCCGGATTTGTGAAATTCCATTATCCGACATTTTGCGTGCATGAGGCTTGGTGATCACAGAATCAGTAGGATATTAAACAGACACTCAAATAGGCAACAGAAACAGGAACAGCATAGGGCTGACTCACTCATTCCTGGCTTTCATTCAAAATAAGTTATATTATAATGCAGGGTTAAAGACACATTGTTTCTGATTGTCTTTAGCATGCAGTCTCTCCTCTCAGTACAGCTAATTTTGTTTGTGTTATTATGTGGATTATAATAAATTAATATATTTGTAGGGGTTGATGGTTTTCCGTTGGGGTAAATCTGGTCTGTGATATTGAGTTAGAAATGTAAAACTTTAGAGTACTTAAGCATCGAATACATTGAAAGTTTGCCCTTTTTTGGCCATTAGGCTACACTTTACAATAGGACTAAACTCTGACTGATCACAGCATCTATCGATAGTCTAGACTGTGGCACAAATTGGGGGATTTTTTGTGTATTAATGGAGGTGTGGAATGTTTCAGTCAGTCTCTCTCCTATTGAACTAGAGTCCTGAATCAGCCCCCAAAAAATCAGCTGGCGGGTGATCCTGGAGTTGAGAGACCTTGGGTAAATACAATGGCGCAATTACACTTGACATGTGGACTGAACATTTTTGAAAAATAGGATACTTGTGCCTTACAGCCTATTACATAAACGAAGAGTGGAAGTTATCCACCAGGGTGTGGGACAGTGCAGCTCAAAACTGAAGATGACATAAGGCCAGCTATTGTGAAATAAAGCTTCACCTTCAAATAGATGTGTGGTTTCAGAGAGAAGTCAGCTGCGAGCCTGCGACTAGGCACGGTGTATAACATCCTTTTCCTGCAATTTGAAGAAATCCAGTGATGAATGTTTTTAAAGTTATTGTTTATATTTATTTGTTGTCTATTATTAGAAGGCTCTTTAAAGCAATTTGAGTTGTCAATGTGCCACATCGCATTGTTAAATAAAAATACATATATGTTCATAATTCATGGCATGGTTTATTTATAGCCAAATGTTGAATAGACATGCAGACAAATTAATGAATGCAGGAAAAGAGGAATAATAGCCTACTGTCTGTATTCATAAAAACAATTAGGCTAAATAAATTGATATTATTTTGTTGGGTAACGGCTCGGCTCTCAGAACTATCTTCAATATAATCATTTATTCAGAAGGTTAAACCCATAGGTCTTAGATCTGCAGTAAATTAAATTAGATTACCAGGTTCATTTTTCATTAGGTTATAATAATCCATGCTATCTGGGATGATTATAAAGTCCAAAGGTTATTGGTGGAGTTAGAAATTTGGCTGTCAGAAGTATTACAATGGAAATTTACTTTTAATCAGTCTGTCTGCATATTTCAAGACATGGCATATAAGGGTGTAATGAGATACCCTATGGGTTGGACAATACTTTTCTCGTCAATCATCTTGAAAAAACATATACTTAAAAACTGAAAATCAACCAATGTCAGCCTTTAAATGCTTTATTATCCAAATGTTGAAAGTGCATGTGGGCGATAGAGAGAAACAAAATGATAAAGTTTGAGGCAATGATGCAGAGAGTGATGCGGGCGCTGGAGATGGGGGTGTGAGCAGGTGGGTCTGGGCAGGTGTGATGTAGTTGTCGTTTGCATGTGTATATTTTGTATTGTCTCAAAATATACAATAAAATAATTTTATTAATTTTTTAATCAGAAGGAAAAATGACAATTTTGCAAATGTCACACCAGCCTTCGCCTTTGCTCCCCCTCCTGTCCAGCTCAGGCGTTCGGCATCTCCGGCCTTCTAACTGCTGCCGAACCTGCTGTTGACAAACGGCCTTCACTCATCAACCCCAGACTTGTCTCGTCATCATTACACACGCCTGGTTCTAATCCCCACTCTATCACTGTATGTATACTCCCTCTGTAATTTGTCTTTGTCGGTCATTGTATATGTTGCTTGTTTTCCTGAAAGGAATCTCTCCGACTAGTTCGTGAGTACTTTATATTTTGCACTGTGGGTTTCGTCCTGCTTTAAGCAATGGTGCTTTAATAAATTCAGTAGATCTAAACCTGCGACTGCCTGCTGCCTACTCCTCTCTACACTTGTGACAGAATGACCAAACCAAGAAAACAGGAGACAGCAGGACATCCCGACCTCTCCACCCGGAGCATCTCGGGACTGCCATGGACGAGGTGATCCGGACTGTACGCCAATTGCAGGGTACACCTCCACCTTCCCAGCTCCTCACGGTCGTTCCAGCCACCCCACCACCATCTTCATCACCCGGTCCGATCAGCAACATCCACCTGCCCCTCCCGGAGCGGTTTGACGGTACCCCAGCTCACTGTAGGGGTTTCTCCTGCAGTGTGACCTCCACCTTGCACGTCATGGTCTTGGTGATTTCAGTGCTGACAGGCCGGGCTCTAGAGTGGGGGCACGCCGTCTGGGAGAGTCCGGTCCAGAAGTACAGTCCTATGAGCGCTTCACCCAACTCTTCCGTGCCGTATTCGACCACTCAACAGAGGGCCAAGAGGGAGGTGATTGTCTCCTCCATCTGCGCCAGGGGTCCAGGACAGTGACTGAGTATGCTCTGGATTTCCGGACGGTGGCTGCGTCCACTGGCTGGAACGACCAGGCCCTGTTGACGGTTTTCCACAGCGGGCTACAGGCGGATGTCCAGACCGGGCGGGCCTGTCGCGATGAGGACCTCACGATGGACCAGCTCATCGCCATGGCCATCCACCTGGATAATCTCCTGCGTGCCCGTCGTCGCCCATCCCAGGGGTTCGGGTCTCTCTCAGGAACCTCTAGCGAGACTGAGCCCATGGAGGTGGGGATGACGCACCTTTCCCCATAGGAACGTCAACTCTGCCGTCAACAGGGTCTCTGCTCCTACTGCGGGGAGTCGGACCACCCCTGGAACACCTGTCCCAGTAGGAGAAACAGGTGAGGAAGCGACAGGCCGAGGAGCGCTCCTGCACCTTCACAGGTAGGCGTGGACGTGCCTTGCTCCTCTCTATCCACCCAGCCTGTCCTCCTACCTGTCACCTTCCCAGACTATCCTGGTACCCCACTGAGTCCTGCCCTAGTGGACTCAGGTGCTGCAGACAATTTCATAGACCGGTCAGTGGCCTTATCATTACTCATTCCTCTAGTCCCTTTACAACCCCCTATCCCAGTCCATGCCCTAGACAACCTTCCCCTAGGAACAGGACTGGTGAGCCAGACCACGATTCCCATTTCCCTCACAGTTGATCACAACCACCATGAATGCATCACGTTCCTCATCTTAGACTCTCCTGCACACCCCATAGTTTAAGTCTCCCCTGGTTACAGTTGCATAACCCCAGTATATTGTGGACAGAGAGGAGGTTGTTGGGTTGGTCGCAGGAGTATCAGGGGAGGTGTCTATTTGTGCCACCTCCGTGGAAAGCACCAGCACCGGGCACTACGAATACAGGGTAATGCCCTACGGCCTGACAAATGTGCCCTCAGTGTTCCAATCCTTAATTAACAAAGTGTTTAGAGACATGTTGGGTCACTCTGTAGTGGTGTACATAGACGACATCTTGGTGTACTCCACTACATGCGAGAAATATGTCTCTCGTGTCAGTTCCGTTTTGGAGAGGCTGATAAGGCATCACCTTTACGCCAAGGCGGAGAAGTGCCTTTTCTTCTAGCAGGCGGTCTCCTTCCTGGGCTATCGGATATCCACCATGGGAGTGGAGATGGAAGAACAGAGGGTCAGTGCAGTACGGTCATGGCCTGTTCCATCCAACATGAAGGCCCTGCAGCGATGGTTTTACCAACTATTTCAGGTGCTTCATTAGGGTTTTTTAGCACAGTGGTGGCCCCTTTCACCTCCCTCCCGAAGGGAGGTCCTCGACATCTGCGCTGGACTGGGGAGGCCAACGAAGCCTTTTGTGTGCTCAAGGAACGGTTTACGAACGCACTGGTTCTGGCTCACCCTGACCCGTCTCTGCCCTTCTTCTTGGAGGTGGACGCCTCCAAGGTTGGAGTAGGGGCTGTTCTCTCCCAACGTACGGGATCGCCGCCTAAACTCCATCCATGCGCCTTCTACTCACGGAAGCTGTCTCCCGCAGAGCGGAATTACGAAGTGGGGGATTGTGAGTTGTTGGCCGTCAAGAAGGTGCTGAAGGCATGATGGCACTGGCTGTATGGTGCTCAACACCCATTCCTTGTCTGGACAGACCACCGGAACCTAGAGTACATTTGAGCAGCGAAGAGGCTGAACCGACATCAGGCCAGGTGGGCCCTATTCTTCATCAGGTTTGACTTTACCCTCTCCTACCGGCCGGGATCTAAGAACGTTAAGGCCAATGTGTTGTCCCGGGTGCATGACACAGAGGATCGGAGGGAGGAAGTGACACCCATTATTCCCCTGTCCCGCATTGACGGAATGTGGATGCGGACATCCGTCGTGCCATGTGACAGGGGCCCTCACCTGCCCACTGTCACAAGGGGCATTTCTACGGTGGGGAAAACAAGTATTTGATACACTGCTGATTTTGCAGGTTTTCCTACTTACAAAGCACGTAGAGGCCTGTAATTGTTATTATAGATACACTTCAACTGTGAGAGACGGAATCTAAAACAAAAATCCAGAAAATCACATTGTATGATTTTTAAGCATTTTATTGCACGACATAAGTATTTGATACATCAGCAAAGCAGAATTTAATATTTGGTACAGAAACCTTTGTTTGCAATTACAGAGATCATTCGTTTCCTGTAGGTATTGACCAGGTTTGCACACACTGCAGCAGGGATTTTGGCCCACTCCTCCATACAGACCTTCTCCAGATCCTTCAGGTTTTGTGGCTGTCGCTGGGCAATACGGACTTTGAGCTCCCTCCAAATATTTTCTATTGGGTTCAGGTCTGGAGACTGGCTAGGCCACTCCAGGACCTTGAGATGCTTCTTATGGAGCCACTCCTTAGTTGCCCTGGCTGTGTGTTTCGGGTCGTTGTCATGCTGGAAGACCCAGCCACGACACATCTTTAATTCTCTTACTGAGGAAAGGAGGTTGTTGGCCAAGATCTCACAATACATGGCCCCATCCATCCTCCCCTCAATACGGTGCAGTCGTCCTGTCCCCTTTGCAGAAAAGCATCCCCAAAGAATTATGTTTCCACCTCCATGCTCCACAGTTGGGATGGTGTACTTGGGGTTGTACTCATCCTTCTTCTTCCTCCAAACACAGTGAGTGGAGTTTAGACCAAAAAGCTCTATTTTTGTCTCATCAGACCACATGACCTTCTCCCATTCCTCCTCTGGATCATCCAGATGGTCATTGGCAAACTTCAGACGGGCCTGGACATGCGCTGGCTTGAGCAGGGGGACCTTGCGTGCACTACAGGATTTTAATCCATGATGCCGTAGTGTGTTACTAATGGTTTTCTTTGAGACTTTGGTCCCAGCTCTCTTCAGGTCATTGACCAGGTCCTGCCGTGAAGTTCTGGGCTGATCCCTCACCTTCCTCATGATCATTTATGCCCCACGAGGTGAGATCTTGCATGGAGCCCCAGACCGAGGGTGATTGACTGTCATCTTGAACTTCTTCCATTTTCTAGTAATTGCGCCAACAGTTGTTGCCTTCTCACCAAGCTGCTTGCCTATTGTCCTGTAGCCCATCCTAGCCTTGTGCAGGTCTACTATTTTATCCCTGATGTCCTTACACAGCTCTCTGGTCTTGGCCATTGTGGAGAGGTTGGCGTCTGTTTGATTGAGTGTGTGGACAGGTGTCTTTTATATAGGTAATGAGTTCAAACAGGTGCAGTTAATACAGGTAATGAGTGGAGAACAGGAGGGCTTCTTAAAGAAAACTAACAGGTCTGTGAGAGCCGGAATTCTTACTGGTGATCAAATACTTATGTCATGCAATAAAATGCAAATTAATTACTTAAAAATCATACAATGTGATTTTCTGGATTTTTGTTTTACATTCCATCTCTCACAGTTGTGTACCTATGATAAAAATTACAGACCTCTACATGCTTTGTAAGTAGGAAAACCTGCAAAATTGACAGTATATCAAATACTTGTTCTCTCCACTGTACATGCCCTCTGATGTGCGGGACCGTCTCCTTGCCTGGGCACACACAACACCTGTATTGGGGCACCCGGGTATAGCCCGTACTATTGACTGTCTCTCCGCCAAGTACTGGTGGCCCACCTTGTTCCGGGATTCCGGGTTTACATCTATTCCTGTTCCACCTGCGCACAGAGCAAGACACCTCTCTATGGCAAACTCCACCCGCTGCCGGTTCCACAACGAACATGGTACCATCTCTCCGTGAACTTTGTCACAGACCTTCCCCCCTCAGAGTGGCACACCACCATCCTGGTCGTTGTGGACCGGTTTTCCAAAGGCTGTCATTTGATTCCACTGCCTGGAATCAAATGTGTGTATGGGGTACTGTCACACCAGCCTTCGCTTTGGCTACCCCTCCTGTCCAGGTCAGGCATTCGGCGTCGCCGGCCAAACCTGCTGCTGGCAAACGACCTTCACTCATCAACCCCGGACTTGTCTCGTCATCATTACACACAACTGGTTCCAATCCCCACTCTATCACTGTATATATACTCCCTCTGTCATTGCCTTTGTTGCCTTGCAAAAGCATTCATCCCCCTTGGTGTTTTTCCTATTTTGTTGCATTACAATCTGTAATTTAAATTGATTTTTATTTGGATTTCATGTCATGGACATTCACAAAATAGTCCAAATTGGTGAAGTGAAATGAAAAAAATAACTTGTTTCAAAGAATTCTAAAAAATAAATAACGAAAAAGGGGTGTTTGCGTAATTATTTACCCCTTTGCTATGAAGCCCCAAAATAAGATCTGGTGCAACCAATTACCTTCAGAAGTCACATAATTAGTTAAATAAAGTCCAACTGTGTGCAATCTAAGTGTCACATGATCTGTCACATGATCTCAGTACATATACACCTGTTCTGAAAGGCCCCAGGGTCTGCAACACCACTAACCAAGGGGCACCACCAAGCAAGCGGCACCATGAAGACCAAGGAGCTCTCCACCAGGGACGGCCTGTTCAATAGGGCGATATGGGCGACGCACTGCCAAACGGGAAAAGGAAGGGATTTTTTTTCTAATCAATTATATCACGGCAACAGTAGTTATCAGTGTTCACGTCTGATCTGCCAGCCACTAAATGTCAAATCAGGCTAAAGTCGTGCTTCAAATGGCCCCGCCCGTTTTTGGGGCGATTTCAGTCAAGTTGAAAATCGCCCAGAAGTCTCTCATAGCCTGTCATGTAAAATCAATTTTTTTCAAATTTCAAAGCTTTCAATACATTCTCTATGGGTGTCTGTGGGCTTGCACTTACGCGCTTTCGTCATACGTGACGTAACCATGAACGTAACTAAGAAAATGGAGGCTAGCAGCGTCTCTGTTGCGACCTGCAGTGTGGCGTTATTTTATGTTTTTAATTTGTAGACTTAGTTTACAAACATTCTGCCAACCATGGATTTCCAGTGGTTGGTTTTGGACTGATCTTGTTGATCGTGTACATACCCGCTACGAACGGACTAAATAATGAAAACGCTGCTGGCAGCGGAATCCCAATACAGCTGGGAGACTTGGCTGGATGACAGAGTCCCGGACAGAGAAGTGGAGCCGGCCGGCTTCACCCTGGTCAGAGCGGACCGCGATCCTGGTAAGAGAGCGACTCTGTACCCCGACATTGAACTGCTTTCTGTGTCATTGCGACCTTACTATCTGCCCCGTGAGTTCCCCCAATTGTTTGTTACCGTTGTGTACTGTTGATAATCACAAGTTTACTGGAGAACTGAGACCAAGTAGAGACTTTGGACAGGGTGGATATGGTATAATAAAGGCAGTTTATTCAGAGGTAAAGATATCTGGAATCGCGTGCACGGACTCGTTCGTCAAACTCTTAGGGAGAAGAGAGCCCCGAAAACATTGTGTGCAGACATTTTATACAATAAATGATGTAGGTTGAATCTAGTAGTTCTGATCTTCTGATTGGTCCTGATGAGTTGGGCGAGGTCCCCTCCACTGTTGCATTGGCTCTGAGTCGGTTTCTCTGTCTTCAAATGTTCAGCCTAAAGAGAGGGGATTTTTGTGTGTGTGTGTGTGTGTGTTTAACAGTGATGATGTGTGTGTGTGTGTGTGTGTGTTATCAGTGATGATGTGTGTGTGTGTGTGTGTGTGTGTGTCCTCAGAGCAAGAACTCGTGAGTTGGAAGAACTGAGAGACCTATGGCGTGGGTGTTGTCCTTGGCCACCTGCTGACAAGGCTGACAAGATAGGACTCTTTTGTCCATTGTTATAGGATAGGAACAGCATTGATTGAAAACAAACGCCCAACACAAAATGGGTCATGCACAAGATTTTAGTCAGACCAAGCTATAACATTATATATTTACTACGACAGTACATTCAACCAAAAGCTAATATAACAAAGGCATCAGAGATTATTTATAATCTGTCACAGAAACTGGAATCCATCTCCCCAGATCAGTCAATAAATGCTTCTGGTATTGACTTATATGCTGCCCCTGTCTTCATGTTGTTGCTGGACATATCTTTCTTAAAATGTGTGTAGGTCACCTAAATCATCAGAAAAATTGCCCCTCCTGAGAATTTTTTCAGGAGCCGCCACTGCTCTCCACACAGGTCAGGGACAAAGTTGGGGAGAAGTACAGATCAGGTTTGTGTTATGAAAAATATTGGAAACTTTGATCATCCCACGGAGCATCATAAAATCCATTATTAAAAAATTGAAAAAATATGGCACCACAACAAACCTGCCAAGAGAGGGCCGCCCACCAAAACTCACGGACCAGGCAAGGAGGGCATTAATCAGAGAGTCAACAAAGAGATCAAAGATAACCCTAAAGGACCTGCACAGCTCCACAGCGGAGATTGGAGTATTTGTCCATAGGACCACTTTAAGCCATAAACTCCACAGAGCTGGGCTTTACAGAGGACTGGTCAGAAAAAAGCCATTGCTTAATGAAAAAAATAAGCAAACACGTTTGGTGTTCGCCAAAAGGCATGTGGGAGAATCCCCCAAAATTTGGAAGAAGGTACTCTGGTTACATGAGACTAAAATTGAGTTTTTTGGCCATCAAGGAAAATGCAATATTTGGCGGACACCCAACACCTCTCATCACCATGAGAACACCATCCTGTGGGGATGTTTTTCATCGGCAGGGACTGGGAAACTGTTCAGAATTGAAGGAATGAAGGATGGCGCTAAATACAGGGAAATTATTGAGGTAAACCTGTTTCAGTCTTCCAGAGATTTGAGACTAGGACGGAGGTTCACCTTCCAGCAGGACAATTACCCTAAGCATACTGCTAAAGCAACACTTGAGTGGTTTAAGGAGAAACATTTAAATGTCTTGGAATGGCCAGGTCAAAGCCCAGACCTCAATCCAATTGAGAATCTGTGGTATGATTTTGACCGGGAGACTCATGGGCGGCGCACAATTGGCCCAGCGTCGTCCAGGGTAGGGGAGGGAATGGCCGGCAGGGATGTAGCTCAGTTGAGCATGGCGTTTGCAACGCCAGGGTTGTGGGTTCAATTCCCACGGGGGGGCCAGTATAAAAAATATATGTATTCACTAACTGTAAGTCGCTCTGGATAAGAGCGTCTGCTAAATGACTAAAATGTAAATGTAAATGTAATTTTAAGATTGCTATACACCAGTGGAACCCATCCAACTTGAAGGAGCTGGAGCAGTTTTGCCTTGAAGAATGGGCAAAAATCCCAGTGGCTAGATGTTCCAAGCTTATAGAGACATACCCCAAGAGACTTGCAGCTGTAATTTCTGCAAAAGGTGGCTCTACAAAGTATTGGGGGGGGGGGGGGGGTTGTTCACAATTTTGTCTTATTTGCTGTTTGTTCACAATAAAAAATATTTTGCATCTTCAAAGTGGTAGGCATGTTTTGTAAATGAAATGATACATACCCCCCAAAAATCTATTTTAATTCCAGGTTATGAGGCAACAAAATAGGAAAAATGCCAAGGGGGGTGATCACTTTTGCAAGCCACTGTTTATGTTGCTCGTTTTCCTGAGAGGAATATCTCCTACTATTTCCTGAGTACTTTATATTTTGCACTGTGGGTTTCGTCCCGCTTTAAGCTATGGTGCTTTAATAAATTCAGTAGTTCTTAGCCTGCGACTGCCTCCTGCCTACTCCTCTCTACACTTGTGACCGTAACACGCATCTGATTAATCACTATGAATAGGACTTATTTGATTTATTTCATTTACGTTCTTCATTGAAACCACGATGTCACAAATAATTGAACACACACAACATGAACAGATTAAAGACTAACAAACATTTATTTATTAAAGACTATCAGAACGAATGTTGGTACTTATTTATTTTGATCCAAAGCCACGGGTGAGTCACTCAGCTTTGTGCTGACAAATATAGCTTTAAGCTGCGATATAGCCTACTAAATAGGCCAAGCCTAAACTAATATATTAAATTGCCTGAATAAACTAGTACATAAATAAATGAAGTATTTCAGGTCTTGAATATATGGGCAACCTTTTAACCCTCCCTATCCTCGCTGGACTCTCTTTTATTCAGTTTCTTCTTCACATCAGCAAAGAAGGACTCAGAAACTCACTTTATATAGAGGGGCTATCACTCTTTCACACTGTGGTAAATAAAGCCAGTTTGTTATTTAGAATAATTTCTGTCTGTTTTTAGAGGGAGAGAAACCAAAAGCCCACATTGCCTATTTTTCGAATCACCAGTCCATAATGTCAAGTGTAACTTCAGCAGCTATTTTTTGTTGTTGTTGGCTGATGCAGGACTCTAGTGCCAGTGAAGAGAGACTCTTGGACTGAAACATTCACACCTCCCTTAATTTACGAAAAGATAGTCAATTTGTGCCACAGTTTTGACTACCGATAGATCAGCGTTCTAACTCCACCTTGTGATAGTTTGTCTATCGTCATTAAACATTTTTGTATATGGCAGTTGTTTGGGAGAACAGCATAGATTTTCGTGTAAGATACACATTTTCACAGGTGTTTTTTCTTGACTGATTACAATTTGATTGATGTGGTGCTATTGTATGTTATATCATTTGAAAGAGATGTTTCTTATCTTTTAAAATATGTATCATGTTTTTATATAAGGTTTGACACCAGCAAATTATTATACAGTGGGGGAAGAAAGTATTTAGTCAGCCACCAATTGTGCAAGTTCTCCCACTTAAAAAGATGAGAGAGGCCTGTAATTTTCATCATAGGTACACGTCAACTATGACAGACAAATTGAGAAAAAAAATCCTGAAAATCACATTGTAGGATTTTTTATGAATTTATTTGCAAATTATGGTGGAAAATAAGTATTTGGTCACCTACAAACAAGCAAGATTTCTGGCTCTCACTGACCTGTAATTTCTTCTTTAAGAGGCTCCTCTGTCCTCCACTCGTTACCTGTATTAATGGCACCTGTTTGAACTTGTTATCAGTATAAAAGACACCTGTCCACAACCTCAAACAGTCACACTCCAAACTCCACTATGGCCAAGACCAAAGAGCTGTCAAAGGACACCAGAAACAAAATTGTAGACCTGCACCAGGCTGGGAAGACTGAATCTGCAATAGGTAAGCAGCTTGGTTTGAAGAAATCAACTGTGGGAGCAATTATTAGGAAATGGAAGACATACAAGACCACTGATAATCTCCCTCGATCTGTGGCTCCACGCAAGATCTCACCCTGTGAGGTCCAAATGATCACAAGAACGGTGAGCAAAATTCCCAGAACCACATGGGGGGACCTAGTGAATGACCTGCAGAGAGCTGGGACCAAAGTAACAAAGCCTACCATCAGTAACACACTACGCCGCCAGGGACTCAAATCCTGCAGTGCTAGACGTGTATCCCTGCTTAAGCCAGTACATGTCCAGGCCCGTCTGAAGTTTGCTAGAGTGCATTTGGATGATCCAGAAGAGGTTTTGGAGAATGTCATATGGTCAGATGAAACCAAAATATAACTTTTTGGTAAAAACTCAACTCGTCGTGTTTGGAGGACAAAGAATGCTGAGTTGCATCCAAAGAACACCATACCTACTGTGAAGCATGGGGGTAGAAACATTATGCTTTGGGGCTGTTTTTCTGCAAAGGGACCAGGACGACGGATCCGTGTAAAGGAAAGAATGAATGGGGCCATGTATCGTGAGATTCTGAGTGAAAGCCTCCTTCCATCAGCAAGGGCATTGAAGATGAAACGTGGCTGGGTCTTTCAGCATGACAATGATCCCAAACACACCACACCGGGCAACGAAGGAGTGGCTTCGTAAGAAGCATTTCAAGGTCCTGGAGTGGCCTAGCCAGTCTCCAGATCTCAAACCCATAGAAAATCTTTGGAGGGAGTTGAAAGTCCGTGTTGCCCAGCGACAGCCCCAAAACATCACTGCTCTAGAGGAGATCTAAATGGAGGAATGGGCCAAAATAACAGCAACAGTGTGTGAAAACCTTGTGAAGACTTACAGAAAACATTTGAGCTGTGTCATTGCCAACAAAGGGTATATAAGAAAGTATTGAGAAACTTTTGTTATTGACCAAATACTTATTTTCCACCATAATTTTCTAATAAATTCATTAAAAATCCTACAATGTGATTTTCTAGAATTTTTTTCCTCATTTTGTCTGTCATAGTTGACTTGTACCTAGGATGAAAATTACAGGCCTCTCTCATTTTTTTAAGTGGGAGAACTTGCACAATTGGTGGCTGACTAAATACTTTTTTTCCATACTGTATGTATGCACACCGAGGTCATGGTCCAGTAAAAATGTAACATTCCGCCGGGCAGAAAATAGTTTTAAAAAACACAAGATGGTGTTTCAACATTTAATTGATACAAAATCCTACATTCTGTGATCAATATGAAATGGAATATAATGCAACTGCATTTGCATCTGGGTTGAAAAAATGTAATTTAAAGAAGATTGGAATTGGAAATGTTGTTCTCAACAAACACTCTTTTCAGACCAGGTAGCTATTACTCTTTCTAAAGTCACGACATAACCTAATTTATTGATAAGACAGCAAGCTGAATTTGCCATCCATCAAGTAAGACTCAACCAGTAAGACTCAGTTGTTTACTGGCCAACAAGCTAGGCAGTAATGATCAATTAGCAGATATAGCAATTATTGAATCTGAAACAGGGAAATTACTATCAGAACCCAAATTAATTAATGAAATACTCTCCGCTTCTATATAGAACTGTACACCTCTGTTTGTAAATCCACACCAAGCCAGACTGTCCTTTCTAAAATAATTAAGCACTCCTCTTCTCTCAACAGAGGAAGCCACCTCGCTCTGAGCCCAAATCTCTCTCAATGAACTCAAAAGGGCATTGGATAGCATGAATAAAGGCAAATCAACTGGATGGGACGGTATTCCTCCTGAGGTCTATTTAAAATGTGGGAATCAATTAGGTCCACTATTGTTCTAAATTATTAATACAGCCGTTCACAAGGGTTCATTTGGGAGAAAAGTGCACTAATTTAGCTTTTATTAAAAAAAGGTAAGGTTGCCACCCAGTGTTCTCACTATCACCCCCTATCTTTGATAAACACAGATATTAAACACAGGTTTGTTAAAAAGTGTTTATCCTCTGATAATCTCTGTCGACTGTAAATATCTTCTTGGGATGTATTATCTCTCGAGGCAGAAATATATTTTTATAGACTACAATGGTAATATCTCTGGTCTGTCTTGGAACATATGGGAATTGGCTTCAGTTTCATTAGTATGACTAAAATGCTATATGCCAATCCCTCAGCCATAGTTATAACAGGCAATATCTGCTATGTTCAGAATCATTACAAGCAGCAGACAAGGAGATCCAAACTTTGCCTCTGCTATTTTTATTATCCATGGAACCTCTGGCCCAGGCAATTAGTCATTTGAAGGAAATAACAGAAATGTCTCTAAAATCTACTGATAATTTCATCTCACTGTATGCATACTATATTTTACTATATCTAGACAACGTATCTCAATCTCTCCCGAAAACACATAGAAGATCATGGATAAATTCAGCTTAATATCAAGTTATAAAAATACTCTAACCAAATCAGCCCTACTGCTTCTCCGCACCTCTCTGATTCAGAGGGGTTGGGTTAAATGTGGAAGACACAGTTCAGTTGAATGCATTCAGTTGTACAACTGACTTGGTATCCCCCTTTCCCTTTACCTTTCCAAGACCCCAATGGAGGACTCCATCTCTACTTATGGAATCCCAATTGTTTCCCATTTTAAATATTTGGGAGTAGATATATTTCCTTCTTTAGATAAAACCATTATCAGAAACTTTAACAGAACGCTCAAATCAATTCAATCCGACCTCAGTAGATGGAATAATATCCCAGTTACTTTAACCGGCAGAATATCTATTACAAAATGAATATATTGCCACCGCTGAATTTCTGTAGTTCAACGCTTCCCATGGCTCCCCCTTCTGGTTATTGGGATCAAGTTCATAATGGGGTTTCAAAATGTATATTGCAAGGTAAACGATCCTGGATAAACTTTATACATTTACAAAGAGGGAAAGACGTAGGAGGACTATCCGTACCAAACTTTAAATTGTATTTCAAGGCTATAGCACTTCGCCCCATCCTAATATTGGTTTAGGAAATATGGTGTCTCCTATTGCCCTGGAAGAGGTGGTCTTCACTGGTATATCCCTTAAACAATGCACACTGAGTGTACAAAACATTAAGGACACCTTCTCTTTCCATGACATAGACTGACCAGGTGAATCCAGATGAAAGCTATGATCCCTTATTGATGTCACTTGTTAAATCCACTTCAATCAGTGTAGATGAAGGGGAGGAGACAGGTTAAAGAAGGATTTTTCATGCTTGAGAAAATATAGACATGGATTGTGTATGTGTGCCATTCAGAGGGTGAATGGGCAAGACAAAATATTTAAGTGCCTTTGAATGGGGTATGAAAGTGGTTTCTTGCATCAAACAACACAACAACATTTCCAGTCACCTCCTTGTCTGAAGGACAAGTGGATAAACAGGTTAATGTCAAGCCCTGCATTTTTTTTTTTTTTAAGTCTCATGGAACGTTCTACACCACACATTGGATGCTACTGTAGGATGAATGATAAAACAGCTATTTCCATGTTCAAATGTTATGGGATGCATTTTCTCCATTGTTTTTGATGGTAGTCCACTCTGGTAGGCATACATTATGATCTAATAGCCACAGTAGCCTACTTGGCCACTGCTAAAACTGTAACTTAAAGCAGGTACAGCCTCAGTGTTCATAGTAAACGCACGCTGGAAGTTGCACAGAATTTTCACAACGTTCAAGTTTAATATTAGGAAGGTGTTTTTAATGTTTTGTATAATCATTGTAAATTACGCTATGGTCCTATTATTGCTCACACAATTTTTATTTGGATCAAAATGGAAAAACAATGTAACTGGGAATCAAAATGACATGCCCAACCTCCAATATTTCACAATGATGCCTTGTGATCTGGAGGGCAGCCTTTTTCAGGATATCTAATGAGCACATATCTGGAGGGAATCCAAAAATGATATGTGCATGAAAGAAAAATATGGATTTCATATTAGTCAAATTATTGAGCATGTGCTGAAAACACAGAAATGTATCAGAAATAGTCCTCATTTTCAGCATATAAAAAAGCACATCAAGATCCGGATATGGACCTCAGTCAAGAGATGCATATCTTGACTCAATAGCTTCCTGTCTTAAATGGGCTCAGAAAACACAAATATGCTATGTATGCAGTTAGTATTTGTCAACATGAAGAGAGAAAACAGGATGTCACATATCTCAGGATATAGAATGAGTCCATATCTAGTTATAGAAAATGTCAGTGTGTCCCAACATCATATACTGTATGTCTAAAAGACACATCTGGAATCAGAATTTTTCAGGATATGGTACATATCCATAAAACTCCAAATATGCATTGGAAATGCATTGTATTCTCTAGAATATCAAAAAGGTGTAATGTAAAGACATCCCCTGATATGGACCCTTTTTGCACAGTGCTAAGCCCAACTAGGTCAATTAACACTACAAAATCATCAGAATACTCATGAAACATTTAGTTAACAATGTTATTTCACTATGTTGAGACTTACATTGTACATTTGCGCAAGAATATTAACCTTTAAAGACAACACAAATTAAGAGACAGAAATAAAATATGATGTTTTATTGTCACATACACCGGATAAGTGCAGTGAAATGTGTTGTTGTCGCATGTTGCTTTCATTTTCCAGCAGAGGAGAGTGAAGGTTGAGAGGTCAGTGTGACGTCACTTCCTGGTGACCTCTCACTTCCACAATAAAAAAATTACATTGAAACGTTGAATTAACCTTTTTGTTCACTATTTTATGACGGATATTGTCATTTGCACATTCAGAACAAGAAAAATAAGAAGACAGAAGAACGCTGGGCTGTCACCAGAAGGTGACATCACACTGACCTCTCACACTCACCTCTGGTGCCAAAACGAAAGCAACATGCTGAGCTATGACCCTATTACCATGTAATAACATAGCAATTCCTATGTAAGTACTATGTTGTTACTACTTATTACTGTGTCGTTACATAGTAGTAGGGGCACCTTATTGTACAGTGTTACCTTACTTTCTATGGTCACTTTCTGGTCAACTTTGTCAGAAGCGTAAGCACCTTAGTGAAACCCCACACGTAGTGCATCAATGATCTGTCCTTTCTCCTTAAGTGTTCCCATGTTCACTGAAAAGGAAATTATTGGCATTATTGGTATATAACAGTATTGGGGGGGGGGGGGGGTAATGTGTTACAAAAGTAACATCTTACAGTAGTATATTACTTTTATGAGTAACAGAGTAATATAACGAGTTACTGTCATCAAATATTGTTATGTTATTACAGTTACTTTTTTCAAGTAACGTGTCCGTTACTTTCAGAATCATATCTCTACCGGCGTGTCATATATTTTTTTTAAGTTTTGTCTTATGCTAACGGAATTCATGCTGTAGGCTAACTTGTTTTCTGTTAGGCTATCATAAAGCAGAACATCTAAGAAAGATTGCAGCTGTGTTGTTAATACGGGTTGGAACCGAAATAATTTTCCAATCGTTTCGTTCTGAACAGAACCATTATTTTTTTATTTCCATTACACTGTTCTGACCAGCAAAATACATTCTGAACCAGTTCGAACCAAGATTATTATTTTATTTTTTACATTTAAATTACTTCACCAATCAGTGCGGATAGAGCAGCTTGCTCTGTAGCGGGTAAGCGATTTAATCTGTATAGGAAAGTCGTTAAGGGCAAATTGTATTTTGTCATAACAGCATGGTTTAATTATAATGAAAGACAAACACACACACTGCCACTCAGTGTAGGGCGCGAGACGCAACTGACATTTTGAGGGTGAGGAGAGAGCGAGAGAGGATTGAGGAAACTTGGCTTGAAGCGATGGGCATCTTGTTATGACATGCATTCTCTGAATTAGGCACACAGAATTATGCCTATAAGAGCACCTCCTCCCAGCTGCCCTCTGCACTGAGGCTAGGAAACACTGTCAATACCGATAAATCTACGATAATCGAATATTTCAACATGCATTTTGCTATGGCTGGCCATGCTTTCCACCTGGCTACCCCTACCCTGTCTCTATGGGGGTGCCACAGGGTTCAATTCTCGGGCAGACTCTATTCTCTGTGTATATCAATGATGTCGTTCTTGCTGCTGGTAACTCTCAGATCCACCTCTACGCAGACGACACCATTTTGTATACATCTGGCCCTTCATTGGACACTATGTTAACAAACCTCCAAACAAGCTTCAATGCTATACAGCACTCCTTCCGTAGCCTCCAACTGCTCTTAAACGCTAGTAAATATAAATGCATGCTCTTCAATCGAACGCTGCTTGTACCTGCCCGCCCGACTAGAATAACTACTCTCGGCCGATCTGACTTAGAATATGTGGACAATTACAAATACCTAGGTGTCTGGTTAGACCGTAAACTCTCCTTCCTGACTCACATTAAGCATCTCCTAGAACCGGCTTCCTATTTCGCAACAAAGCCTCCTTCACGCATGCTGCCAAAAATGCCCTCGTAAAACTGACTATCCTACCGATCTTTGACTTCGGCGATGTCATTTACAAAATAGCCTCCAACACTTTACTCAGCAAATTAGATGTAGTCTATCACAGTGCCATCCGTTTTGTCACCAAAGCCCCATATACTACCCACCATTGTGACCTGTACGCTCTCGTTGGCTGGCCCTCACTACATATTTGTCACCAAACCCACTGGCTCCAGGTCATCTATAAATCACTGCTAGGCAAATCCCTGCCTTATCTTAGCTCATTGGTCACCATAGCAACACCCACCCGTAGTATGCGCTCCAGCAGGTATATCTCACTGTTCATCCCCAAAGCCAACACCTCATTTGGCCGCCATTCCTTCCAGTTCTCTGCTGCCAATGACTGGAACGAACTGCAAAAATCTCTGAAGCTGGACACTTATCTCCCTCACTAACTTTAAGCATCAGTTGTCAGAGCAGCTTACCAATCACTGCACCTGTACACAGCCCATCTGTAATTAACCCACCCAACTACCTCATCCCCATTTTGTTATTTATTTTGCTCATTTGCACCCCAGTATCTCTATTTGCACATCATCTTCAGCACATATGTCATTCCAGTGTTAATACTAAATTAAAATTATTTTGCACTATGGCCTATTTATTGCCTTACCTCCATAACTTACTACATTTGCACACACTGTATATAGATTTTCTATTGTGTTACTGACTGTACATTTTGTTTATCCCATATGTAACTCTGTGTTGTTGTTTTTATCGCACTGCTTTGCTTTATCTTGGCCAGGTCGCAGTTGTAAATGACAACTTGTTCTCAACTGGCTTACCTGGTTAAATAAAGGTTAAATAAAAAAATAAAAAATAAAAAATGTTAGCTAGCTAGCTAACAAGCTTGTGTGTGCAGAGCAGCAATATAATTATAAACACACCATACCTTTTTTAATACTGAACAAAAATATCAGCTGTGTTGGTTCCATTTTTCATGAACTGAATTAAAATATCCCCAAAATATTACATACGCACAAAAATTGTATTTCTCTCAACTTTTGTGCACAAATGTGTTTACATCCCTGTTAGTGAGCATTTCTCCTTTGCCAAGATAATACACCCACCTGACAGGTGTGGAATATCAAGAAGCTGATTAAATGGCCTGATCATAAGGCGGCAAGTAGCTTAGTAGTTAACAGCGTTGTGCCAGTAACCGAAAGGTCGCTGGTTCTAATCCCTGAGCCGACTAGGTGAAAAACCTGTCGATGTGCCCTTGAGCAAGGCACTTAACCCTAATTGCTCCTGTAAGTCGCTCTGGAAAAGAGTGTCTGCTAAATGACCACTTTATTTTTTATTTTATAAGGTGCACCTTGTGCTGGGGACAATAAATGGAGCGGGTCAAGAATTTCAAGTTCCTTGGTGTCCACATCACCAACAAACTATCATGGTCCAAACATACCAAGATAGTCGTGAAGAGGGCACGACAACACCTTTTCCCCCTCAGGAGACTTAAAAGTTTTGGCATGGGTCCTCAGATCCTCAAAAAGTTATACAGCTGCACCATAGAGAGCATCCTGACCGGTTGCATCACCACCTGGTATGGCTACTGCTCGGCATCCGATCGTAAGGTGCAACAGAGGGTAGTGCGTACTGCCCAGTACATCACTGGGGCCAAGCTCCCTGCCATACAGGACCTCTATACCAGGCGGTGTCAGAGGAAGGAACCCAACAATTGTCAAAGACTCCAGTCACCCAAGTCATTGACTGTTCTCTCTGCTACCGCACGGCAAGCGGTCCCAGAGTGCCAAGTCTAGGTCCAAAAGGATCCTTAACAGCTTCTACCCCCAAGCCATAAGACTGCTGAACAAGTAATCAAATGGCCACCCGGACAATTTACATTTTTTACACTGCTGCTACTTGCTGTTTATTATCTATGCAAAGTCACTATACCCCTACCCCTACCTACATGTACAAATTACCACTGTGTATAGCTTCAGTATTGTTATTTCATTGTGTTTCTTTTTCTTTTATTTATTACTTTAGTTTACACTTCAGACCAAACTTACTTTTTATATTTTTTTGGTACTATCTTTTGTTCCATGTAGTGAATATTTTATTCAATGGGCTAATAGCAGTTAGTCCGCATTTGTTTTTCATCACATTTTCTTTCTTCTGGATTTTTGAGATACTTCAAAGGGTCTTAAAATTCCAAATTAAATAAGTAAATTATCCTTGGAATTACATTCTTAAATTAATTCCATATAGTTTAGCAGAGAGAACAGTCTATGACTTGGGTGGCTGGAGTCTTTGACCATTTTTAGGGCCTTACTCAGACACCGCCTCGTATAGAAGTCCTGGATGGCAGGAAGCTCGGCCCCAGTGATACAGTGAGGGAAAAAAAGTATTTGATCCCCTGCTGATTTTGTACGTTTGCCCACTGAAAAAGACATAATCAGTCTATCATTTAATGGTAGGTTTATTTGAACAGTGAAAGACAGAATAACAACAACAAAAACCAGAAAAACATATGTCAAAAATTTTATAAATTGATTTGAATTTTAATGAAAGAAATAAGATTTTGACCCCTCTGCAAAACATGACTTAGTACTTGGTGGCAAAACCCTTGTTGGCAATCACAGAGGTCAGACGTTTCTTGTAGTTGGCCACCAGGTTTGCACACATCTCAGGAGGGATTTTGTCCCACTCCTCTTTGCAGATCTTCTCCAAGTCATTAAGGTTTCGAGGCTGACGTTTGGCAACTCGAACCTTCAGCTCCCTCCACAGCTTTTCTATGGGATTAAGGTCTGGAGACTGGCTAGGCTACTCCCGGACCTTAATGTGCTTCTTTTTGAGCCACTCCTTTGTTGCTTTGGCAGTGTGTTTTGGATAATTGTCATATTGGAATACCCATCCACGCCCCATTTTCAATGCCCTGGCTGAGGGAAGGAGGTTCTCACCCAAGATTTGACGGTACATGGCCCCGTCCATCGTCCCTTTGATGCGTTGAAGTTGTCCTGTCCCCTTAGCAGAAAAACACCCCCAAAGCATAATGTTTCCACCTCCATGTTTGACGGTGGGGATGGTGTTCTTGGGGTCATAGGCAGCATTCCTCCTCCTCCAAACACGGCGAGTTGAGTTGATGCCAAAGAGCTCAATTTTGGTCTCATCTGACCACAACACTTACACCCAGTTCTCCTCTGAATCTTTCAGATATTCATTGGCAAACTTCAGACGGGCCTGTATATGTGCTTTCTTGAGCAGGGGGACTTTGCGGGCGCTGCAGGATTTCAGTCCTTCACGGCGTAGTGTGTTACCAATTGTTTTCTTGGTGAATATGGTCCCAGCTGCCTTGAGATCATTGACAAGATCCTCCCATGTAGTTCTGGGCTGATTCCTCACCGTTCACATGATCATTGCAACTCCACGAGGTGAGATCTTGCATGGAGCCCCAGGCCGAGGGAGATTGACCGTTCTTTTGTGTTTCTTCCATCTGCGAATAATCACACCAACTGTTGTCACCTTCTTACCAAGATGCTTGGCGATGGTCTTGTAGCCCATTCTAGCTTTGTGTAGGTCTACAATCTTGTCCCTGACATCCTTGGAGAGCTCTTTGGTCTTGGCCATGGTGGAGAGTTTGGAATCTGATTGATTGATTGCTTCTGTGGACAGGTCTTTTATACAGGTAACAAACTGAGATTAGGAGCACTCCCTTTAAGAGTGTGCTCCTAATCTCATCTCGTTACCTGTATAAAAGACACCTGGGAGCCAGAAATCTTTCTGATTGAGAGGGGGTCAAATACTTATTTCCCTAATTAAAATGCAAATCAATTTATAAATTTTTTTACATGCGTTTTTCTGGATTTCTTTGTTGTTATTCTGTCTCTCACTGTTCAAATCAACCTACCATTAAAATTATAGACTGATAATTTCTTTGTCAGTGGGCAAACGTACAAAATCAGCAGTGGATCAAATACTTTTTTCCCTCACTGTATGCACTACCCTCTGTAACGCCTTGCGTTTGGATGCCAAACCGTTGCTGATCTGAGGGCCCAAGCCTAATCTTGTTTACCTTCTGAGGGGGAAAATGCGTTATCGTGCCTTCTTCACAACTCTGTTGTTGTGTGCTGACCATGATCATTCCTTAGTGAGGTGGACACAGAGGAACTTGAAGATCTCGACCCACTCCAATACAGCCCCGTCGATGTGGATGGGGGCATGCTTGGCCCTCCGTTTCCTGTAGTCCATGATCAGCTCCTTTGTCTTGCTGACGTTGAGGGAGAGTTTGTTGTCCTGGCCCAACACTGCCAGGTCACTGACCTCCTCCCTATAGGCTGTCTCATCGTCGTTAGTGATAAGGACAATCATCATTGTATCGTCAGCAAACTTAATGATGGTGTTGGTGTTGTGGGTAAACAGGGAGTACAGGATTGGACTAAGCAAGCACCCCAGAGAGGCCCCCTTGTTGAGGGTCAGTGTAGAGGATGTGTTGTTGCCTACCCTCATCACCTGGGGGCAGCCCGCCAGGAAATCCAGGATCCAGTTGCAGAGGGAGTTGTTCAGTCCCAGGGTCCTGAGCTTAGTGACGAGCTTGGAGGGCACTATGATTTCGACTGCTGAGCTATAGTCAATGAACAGCATTCTCACATATGTGTTCCTCTTGTCAAGGTGGGAGAGGGCAGTGTGGAGTGGAATAGAGATTGCGTCATCTGTGTATCTGTTGGGGCGGTATGCAAATTTGATTGGGTCCAGGGTGTCATGGATGATGGTGTTGATGTGAGCCATGCCCAGCTTTTCAAAGCATTTCATGGCTCTAAATGTGAGTGCTGCGGGGCGATAGTTATTTACACATGTTACCTTGGCATTCTTGGGCACAGGGACTATGATGATCTGCTTGAAATATGTATGTATTACAGACTGGGTCAGGGAGAGGTTGAAAATGTCGGTGAAGACACTTGCCAGCTGGTCAGCACATGCTCTGAGTACGACTTCCGGTAATCCATCTGGCCCCGCGACCTTGTGAATATTAACCTGTTTAAAGGTCTTACTCACATCGGCTACGGAGAGTGAGATCACAGTCGTCTGGAACAGCTGGTGCTCTCACGCATGGTTCAGTGTTGCTTGCCTTGAAGCGAGCTTAGAAGGAATTTAGCTTGTCTGGTAGGCTCTGGGCAACTCGCGGCTGGGTTTTGCTTTGTAATCGGTGATTACAAGAACCCGATGGTCACTCTGACAGAGCTCCAGAGTTCCACTGTGGAGATGGGAGAACCTTCCAGAAGGACAACCATCTCTACAGCACTCCACCAAATCACGACTTTATGGTAGAGTGGCCAGACAGAATTCACTCTTCAGGAAAAGGCACATGACTGCCCGCTTAGAGTTTGCCAAAAGGCACCTAAAAACTCTCAGACCATTAGAAACAAAATTTTCTTATCTGATGAAACCAAGATTGAACACTTTGAACTGAATGCCAAACGTCACCTTGCACCATCCCTACGGTGAAGCATGGTGGTGGCAGCATCATGCTGTGGGGATTTTTTTCAGGGATACCTGGGATAGGATAAAAGTAATCCTTCTACCCTCCCTCTATCTTTTTTAGATATATTGTAAAGTGGTTGTCCCACTGGCTATCATAAGGTGAACGAACCAATTTGTAAGGCGCTCTGGATAAGAGCGTCTGCTAAATGACGAAAATGTCAATGTAAATGAAAATGAGAATAGTCCGGATCAAGGGAAAGATGAACAGAGCAAAGTATAGAGAGATCCTTGATGAAAACCTGCTCCAGAGCGCTCAGGATCTCAGACTGGGGTGAAGGTTCACCTTCCAACAGGACAATGACCCTAAGTATAGAGCCAAGACAACGCAGGAGTGGCTTCGGGACAAGTCTCTGAATGTCCTTGAGTGGCCCAGCCAGAGCCCGGACTTGAACCCGATCGAACATCTCTGGAGAGACCTGAAAAAAGCTGTGCAGCGACGCTCCCCATCCAACCTGACAGAGTGTGAGAGGATCTGAAGAGAAGAATGGGAGAAACTTGCCATATACATGTGTGCCAAGCTTGTAGCGTCATACTCAAGAAGACTTAAGGCTGTAATCGCTGCTAAAGGTGCTTCAACAAAGTCCTGAGTAAACTTAAATCAAAGGCAAACTTAAATCCGTTTTACCAAATTTCTACCAGCATGTCACATTTGCAACCAGAGGAAAAAAAAACTATAGACCACCTTTAATCCACACACAGAGATGCACACAACGCTCTCCTTCGCCCTCCAGTTGGAAAATCTCACCATAATTATATCCTCCTGATTCCTGCTTACAAGCAAAAACTAAAGCAGGAAACACCAGTGACTCGCTCAATACGGAAATGGTCAGATGACGTGGATGCTACGTTACAGGACTGTTTTACTAGCGCAGACTGGAATATGTTCCGGGATTCATCCAATGGCATTGAGGAGTATACCACCTCAGTCACTGGCTTCGACGACATCGTCCCCACAGTAAACGTACGTACATTTCCCAACCAGAAGCCATGGATTACAGGCAACATGATCACAGAGTTAAAGGCTAGAAATGCAGCTTTCAAGGAGCCGGACGTTTATAAGAAATCCTGCTATGCCCTCAGATGAACCATCAAACAGGCAAAGTGTCAATACAGGACTAAGATTGAATCCTACTAAACCAGCTCTGATGCTCATCGGATGTGTCAGGGCTTGAAAAAGATTACGGCCTACAAAGGGAAACCCAGCCGCAGGTGCCCAGTGACGCGAGCCTACCAGACGAGCTAAATGCCTTTATGCTCGCTTCGAGGCAAGCAACACTGAAGCATGGATGAGAGCACCAGCTGTTCTGGATGAGTGTGTGATCACGCTCTCCGTAGACGATGTGAGCAAGACCTTTAAACAGGTGAACATTCACAAAGCCGCAGGGCCAGAAGGATTACCAGGACGTGTACACAAAGCATGGGCTGACCAACTGGCAAGTGTCTTCACTGACATTTTCAACCTCTCCCTGACCGAGTCTGTAATACCTACATATTTCAAACAGACCACCATAGACCCTGTCCCAAGAAAGCGAAGGTAACCTGCCTAAATGATTACCCCACCTTAGCCCTCACGTCGGTAGCCATAATGTGCTTTAAAGGCTGGTCATGGCTCACATCAACACCAACATGCCGGAAACCCTAGACCCACTCCAATTCGCATACTGCCTCAACAGATGATGCAATCTCAATCGCAATCCACACTGCCCTTTCCCATCTGGACAAAAGGAACACCTATGTGAGAATGCTGTTAATTGACTACAGCTCAGCGTTCAACACCATACTGCCCACAAAGCTCATCACTAAGCTAAGGACCCTGGGACTAAACACCTCCCTCTGCAACTGGATCCAGGACTTCCTGATGGGCCGCCCCCAGGTGGTAAGGGTAGGCAACAACACATCTGCCACGCTAATGCTCAACACTGTGGCCCCTCAGTGGTGCGTGCTTAGTCCCCTCCTGTACTCCCTGTTCACCCAAGACTGCGTGGCGAAGCACAACTCCAACACCATCATCAAGTTTGCTGATGACACAACAGTGTTAGGCCTGATCACCGACAATGATGAGACAGCCTGTAGGGAGACCTGGCAGTGTGGTGCCAGGACAACAACCTCTCAATGTGAGAAAGACAAAGGAGCTGATCGTGGACTATAGGAAAAGGATGGCACTGAAGTGGAGTGGGTCGAGAGTTTCAAGTTCTTTGGTGTCCACATAACCAACGAACTATCATGGTCTAAACACACCAAAACAGTTCTGAAGAGGGCACGACAACACCTTTTCCCCCTCAGGAGACTGAAAAGACTTGGCATTGGTCCCCAGATCCTCAAAAAGTTATACAGCTGCACCAATGACAGCATCCTGACTGGTTGCATCACCGCCTGGTTGGCAACTGCTCGGCATCTGACTGTAAGGCAATACAGAGGGTAGTGTGTACGGACCAGTACATCACTGGGGCCAAGCTTCCTGACAACCAGGACCAATATATTAGGCGTGTCAGAGGAAGACCAAAATAATTGTCAAAGACTCCAGTCACCCAAGTCATAGACTGTTCTCTCTGCTACCGCATGGCAAGCGGTACCGGAATGGCAAGTCTAGGACCGAAAGGCTCCTTAACCACTTCTACCCCCAAGCCATAAGACTGCTGACCAATTAATCAAATGGCCACACAGACTATTTGCATTGACCCCCCTTTTGTTTTTTACACTGCTGCTACTCACTCTTTATTTTCTATGCATAGTTACTTTACAAATTACCTAGACTAACCTGTGCCCCCGCACAATATTTCTATTTGCACATCATCTCTTGCACATCTATCATTCCAGTGTTAATACACATTTTAATTATTTTGCACTATGGCCTATTTATTGCCTTACCTCCATAACTTGCTACATTTGCACACACTGTATATATATTTTCTGTTGTATTTTTGACTTTATGTTTTGTTTTACCCCATATGTAACTCTGTGTTGTTGTTTTTATCGCACTGCTTTGCTTTATCTTAGCCAGGTCCCAGTTGTAAATGAGAACTTGTTCTCAACTGGCTTACCTGGTTAAATAAAGGTTAAATAAAAATATAAATAAAAAAGCCTACAGAGACAAGTTAGTTGACAGCTTTTGAACATACAGTTCCTTGAAGCTATACGTGGTTTATGTTCCTGTTATAAACAATGGAGTAATGCAACCTTATATTTTGGGTTATGACAGGGTAAGACAGTTGTGCTATGCACTTGAGACATTAATAAGTTATAGTATTTAAAGGGTCAATTTGTAATTGCTTAATCATTTTTTTTACTTTTCAATTACTTACTGTAATGATGTAATTTCATAGTGTTGTGTGACCCTGGGGAGAGTTGGTAGATAAGTGGCTTGGTGCCACAGTGTCTGCATTCCTTATGTCAAAGGATATTACTGATGTTGATCTTAGAATGAGTAATGGACAGGATATATGACTTGGGGGTCAATAGTAATAACATCAGAGAAGGGAGTGCCCACTGATGGGTACCAGATGTTCGTGAAGAAACTTGTAACAGAGTGTATATATAGAGAGAGTGGCTGTTTGTTCTTGAGTTGGAAGATAGCAGAGGCAGGGCTATGTCCTTATTCTGTTATAACTAACAATGGTACCATATTAAATATCTTATATGAACTCCCCATCAAAAGTGTCTAAGTACATCCTTACATTCGTAATCACTTGATACCCGAGAAACTCATCATAACAGATTGGCGTCACGAAAAGGATGCAGTTTACAGCCGATCTAACTGGTAAGCAGACTTTCATTTTTTTGATTATGTCAAATTCTGCTTATCTGTGGTAAGGCTTAGCTGTAACGAACATTTAAGAAATATTTTAAAAAGGGGACGTTGAGTGGTATTGAGTTATGTAAGAGATGTAAGGAGAGAGGCTCTGTCCGCGACCGGGAGACCCATTTGGCGCACAATTGGCCCAGCGTCATCCAGGGTAGGGGAGGGAATGGCCGGCAGGGATGTAGCTCAGTTGGTTGAGCATGGCGTTTGCAACGGCAGGGTTGTGGGTTCGTTTCCCACGGGGGGCCAGTATGAAAAAAATAATAATGTATGCACTCACTAACTGTAAGTCGCTCTGGATAAGAGCGTCTGCTAAATGACTAAAATGTAAGGAGTAAAAGCAACAGAAGGACAAATGAGTGGGCGCAGGGCACCCTTGATGTAAGATGCTTCATAAAGAGAGTGTGCAAGGTACCCTTGATGTAAGATACATCATAAAATAAGTGGGCGCAGGGCACCCTTAATGTAATTAAATTAGAAAGAGAGTGGGTTTTTAGTCCCGTAGTGTGTAAGACATTATAAAATATTTACATTGTTACATTTTAGTCATTTAACAGACACTCTTGTATAGAGCGACTTACAGTTAGTGAATGCATAGGTTATTTTTATTTTTTCATACTGGCCCCCTGTGGGAAACAAACCCACATCCCTGCTGGCCAAACCCTCCCCTACCTTGGACGACGCTGGACCAATTGTGCACCGCCCATGGGTCTCCCGGTTGCGGCCGGCTGCAACAGAGCCTGGACTCGAACCAGGATCTCTAGTGGCACAGCTAGCACTGCAATGCAGTGCCTTAGACCACTGCGCCACTCGGGATAATAGGTTACGGACCTTTTTGATGTGGTAAATCATCATAATATCAGAAGGGAAAATTAATCCCTTGTTAATTACTCAAAACGGCCAGGAGATGGAGCCAATGCAATGAAACATATTGAATCATAGCATCAAAATGACAAATAGGAACACAATTTTAATACAGATAAGGGTGGGGATTTTATTTAAGTGTTTAATTACTAATATTGCATGAACTAAAAGTAGTAATGAATGGCCAGCTTAGTAGACCAATATCTGGAAAAACAGTCATCATTAAGAGTAAAGCGGAGCGTCATTTAACTCGAAGAGAGAAACAGGAAATGACGAAGTTATTACAGGCAAATCCGCATTTAGCTATCATAAGTTGAATGCACCAATTTGTGAGTCGCTCTGGATAAGAGTGTCTGCTAAATGATGTAAATGGAAATGGAAAAGTAATGTAAAGTTAACTAATTGAATGGGACAACATGGGCTATCTTATGAACAAAGAGCAGAAGGTAATTTGAATCTGAGGGGGCATAATAAGTTGTAAAAATTGGTATAATAATTTGATAGAAGTTTGGATAAGAAGTTACAATATATAACAGACTTAAGTCATTGAATATCAAGGAGTGGTATGGAGATTGTGAGGTTATTTTAGAGAGTAGTGGATAGGTCTGTATTTTCTGGACAGGCAGGGCAGTGTCCTGAAATTACAGTCTATTTTTTTGTTCCGCTGGGAAAATGTAGAAGTGATGTGTCTATTGAGAATTGGTTAAAAACACCACAAAGGGATTCTTTGATGTGAGTACCTAGAAGTTTCTAACGTTATATATGTATTAACTTGCTCACCGAAACGTAGACGTACGTCATGGGTGGGGGAGTAATTAATATGGGTTTTCTAAGTTTGTACCGTTGTTGGATCATGTGATAGAGATAAGGTTTAAGGAATAAACTGACCATAAGTAATGTGGTTATAGACGTAATGTATAATATAGTACAAAGCCAATATAGTGTTTCCATTGATCTAATTATCAGGGTAGAGCTAAGGTAGTGATGTGAAGGAACTTCATTTTGTATCAGCGGGTAAGATGACAAACCATTGTAATTGTGCTATTTGTGGGATTTATTTGTCATTTCAATGGCATAGAGTAAAATCTGTATTTATGAATGTAATTCAATTGCTGGTATGTGTTGATTGACCGGATACTACATAGTATTTGGTTTGGTGATGTTGAATGGAAGATTTGTAGCGTGTTTTGGTTCAAATAGAAAGACTCACTTATTTAAAAAGTATAGAGAGACGCTTGCGTGGTAGTCATTCTTTTTTTGCCGTTGCCTAAGGGTTTGCTATATTAAACGATTGAGAATGGTGGCATAATGTCTATAAATAAATGGAATATTGATCCTCTGGATATTCCACAGAAAACACTGCTACTCCTTCTGCTCTCTCCTTGTCTGTGTTATCGCATACCCCGAGAGCATCTGTTCAGCGGGGTGGTGGCACAGGAATCCTCATCTCTCCCAAGTGGACATTCTCTCTTTCTCCCCTGACCCATCTGTCTATCTCCTCATTTGAATTCCATGCTGTCACAGTCACTAGCCCATTCAAGCTTAACATCCTTATCATTTATCGCCCTCCAAGTTCCCTTGAAGAGTTCATCAATGAGCTTGACGCCTTGGTAAGTTCCTTCCCTGAGGATGGCTTACCCCTCACAGTTCTGGGTGACTTTAACCTCCCTACGTCTACCTTTGACTCATTTCTCTCTGCCTCCTTCTTTCCACTCCTCTCCTCTTTTGACCTCACACTCTCACCGTCCCCCCCTACTCACAAGGCAGGCAATACGCTTGACCTCATCTTTACTAGATGCTGTTCTTCTACTAATCTCACTGCAACTCCCCTCCAAGTCTCCGACCACTACTTTGTATCCTTTACTCTCTCGTTCTCCTCCAACACTATTCACTCTGCCCCTACTCAGATGGTAATGCGCCATCGCAACCTTCGCTCTCTCTCTCCCGCTACTCTCTCCTCTTCCATCCTATCATCAATCCTTCTCCCTCCAATCTCCTGATTCTGCCTCCTCAACCCTCCTCTCCTCCCTTTCTGCATCCTTTGACACTCTATGTCCCCTATCCTCCCGGCCGGCTCGGTCCTCCCCTCCTGCTCTGTGCGAGCTCACAGAACAGGGCTCCGGGCAACCGAGCGGAAATGGAGGAAAACTAGACTCCCTGCGGACCTGGCATCTTTTCACTCCCTCCTCTCTACATTTTCTTCCTCTGTTTCTGCTGCTAAAGCCACTTTCTACCACTCTAAATTCCAAGCATCTGCCTCTAACCCTAGGAAGCTCTTTGCCACCTTCTCCTCCCTGCTGAATCCTCCTCCCCCTCCCCCCCCTCCTCCCTCTCTGTGGATGACTTTGTCAACCATTTTGAAAAGAAGGTTGACAACATCCGATCCTCGTTTGTTAAGTCAAATGACACAGCTGGTCCTGTTCACACTGCCCTACCCTATGCTTTGACTTCTTTCTCCCCTCTCTCTCCAGATGAAATCTTGCGACTTGTGACGGTCGGCCGCCCAACAACCTGCCCGCTTGACCCTATCCCCTCCTCTCTTCTCCAGACCATTTCGGGAGACCTTCTCCCTTACCTCACCTCGCTCATCAACTCATCCTTGACCGCTGGCTATGTCCCTTCCGTCTTCAAGAGAGCGAGAGTTGCACCCCTTCTCAAAAAACCTACACTCGATCCCTCCGATGTCAACAACTACAGACCAGTATCCCTTCTTTCTTTTCTCTCCAAAACTCTACAGACCAGTATCCCTTCTTTCTTTTCTCTCCAAAACTCTTGAGCGTGCCGTCTTTAGCCAACTATCTTGCTATCTCTCTCAGAATGACCTTCTTGATCCAAACCAGGCAGGTTTCAAGACTGGTCATTCAACTGAGACTGCTCTTCTCTGTGTCACGGAGGCTCTCCGCACTGCTAAAGCTATCTCTCTCTCCTCTGCTCTCGTCCTTCTAGACCTATCTGCTGCCTTTGATACTGTGAACCATCAGATCCTCCACTCCACCCTCTCCGAGTTGGGCATCTCCGGCGCGCTCACTCTTGGATTGCGTCCTACCTGACAGGTAGCTCCTACCAGGTGGAGTGGCGAGAATCTGTCTCTGCACCACATACTCTCACCACTGGTATCCCCCAGGGCTCAGTTCTAGGCCCTCTCCTATTCTCGCTATACACCAAGTCACTTGGCTCTGTCATATCCTCACATGGCCACTCCTATCATTGCTAAGCAGACGACATACAACTAATCTTCTCCTTTCCCCCTTCTGATAACCAGGCGGCGAATCACATCTCTGCATGTCTGGCAGACATATCAGTGTGGATGACGGATCACCACCTCAAGCTGAACCTCGGCAAGACGGAGCTGCTCTTCCTCCCGGGGCAGGACTGCCCGTTCCATGATCTCACCTTCACAGTTGACAACTCTGTTGTGTCCTCCTCCCAGAGTGCAAAGAGCCTTGGCGTGACCCTGGACAACACCCTGTCGTTCTACGCTAACATCAAGGCGGTGACCCGATCCTGTAGGTTCATGCTCTACAACATTCGCAGAGTACGACCCTGCCTTACACAGGAAGCGGCACAGGTCCTAATCCAGGCACTTGTCATCTCCCGTCTGGATTACTGCAACTCGCTGTTAGCTGGGCTCCCTGCCTGTGCCATTAAACCCCTACAACTCATCCAGAACGCTGCAGCCCGTCTGGTGTTCAACCTTCCCAAGTTCTCTCATGTCACCCCGCTCCTCAGCACACTCCACTGGCTTCCAGTTGAAGCTCACATCTGCTACAAGACCATGGTGCTTTCCTACGGAGCTGTGAGGGGAATGGCACCTCCGTACCTTCAGGCTCTGATCAGTCCCTACACCCAAACAAGGGCATTGCGTTTATCCACCTCTGGCCTGCTGGCCCCCCTACCTCTGCGGAAGCACAGTTCCCGCTTAGCCCAGTCAAAACTGTTCGCTGCTCTGGCACCCCAAAGGTGGAGCAAGGACAGCGGAGTCACTCACCACCTTCCGGAGACACTTGAAACCCCACCTCTTTAAGGAATACCTTGGATAGGGTAAAGTAATCCTTCTCCCCCCCCCCTTACCCCACCCCCCAAAAAATATGTGTTATGTGTTACAAAGTAAGTAGGTTAATTGGGAGATGTGAAATGTTGAATTGAATTGTTTGAAGAAGGTTAAGTAGGTTCATTGGGAGATGTGAAAGGTTGACATGGATTGTTTAATAAGACTGGTATTAAAATAATTATTTGATGAAGAAGTAAACATTTTTTGCATGTTATGAAGTTATTAAACAATAGGTTATATTTTAAAACATCAACGAAACAGGTTGCGATGATTAAATTACTAAAAAGGGGTTATAGGTTTATATTAGAAGGTGTAGTGAACTTAATGAAACGTGGTATTATCTAGTGTCTTCTGATTGTGAGTTTGTTTTCCAGGATTGATGAAAGTCTCCTATAGTATTATGTTAAGGGAAGTTAGTAGACAACGTATCAAACACATTTTTAAATAGATGCCTGTGTTAATATATAATGTCTTACTTACGTGGAGTAAGTGATTGTATTGGCTAATGAATTAAATATGACATTTAAAGGGATGACAGGAACTATATAAGGGGAATCAGATTTTCCTATGTTGTTGATCAAGTAAACGTTAATGGATCATTTGATATGGGATCACATGGAGCAGATTATCACGATCGTTGACGAACGAGAAGGACCAAGGCGCAGCGTGATATGCATTCATGTTTATTTATATATTGAATAAACACCACGACAAAATAACAAATTAACGATACATGACGTCCTACGGTACACACAGCAAACCTCACACGGAACAAGATCCCACAACCCACTAGTGCCAATAGGCTGCCTAAGTATTGTCCCCAATCAGAGACAACGAGCGACAGCTGCCTCTGATTGAGAACCACACCGGCCAACATAGATCTAGACATACTAGATTCTACAACAATGAACAAACACAACAAGGAAAATCACACCCTGACTCAACAAATAAGAGTCCTCAGAGTCAGGGCGTGACACAGATTTAGGGTTTCAATAATCATTGTGAGATTTAAAGAGGATATGGTCTGAAGGGTAATCAATTAAAAAAATACTCATTATCAATTCAAAGAACTTTGAGTGGTTTTCATCTTTTGAGAGACTTTATATAATATTTTTATGGAGTAGTTATGAGGAATTAGTTTGATACAAACGATTATTGATGAGATAGGACTGTGTATATCTGTATCATGTTTTGTGTGGACTTACTATATTTGGATTACTGATTGTAATTGAATGTTAATGAAATGTATAATTTCTCTTCCAGGAAAAAGGGTATATCCTTATCTCATTGGAATGTTGCCCAGGGCTAGGGGGAGCAGTTTAGTGAAGTTAGGCAGTATTAGGTCATGGAAGGGAGCTACCAAATTAAATAAGGCATGGCTATTTTTATTTGTTGTTTTCAATTGGGTTTTTCAAATAAAAACACAACACACCTAGTATGATTTTTATAAAGGGTTGTTAATTTGATTTTAGTCGTTTTTTAGTAGGTCAAAGGTGTTAAGTCTTAAAGGAGCACACACAGTGAATTTTATGAAGTATTTTTCTTTTTGAGTGAGTTTTGGGTATACACATGATTTCTTATGAGAAGAAATGTCATGAGGACTTAATGTACATTTGGGATACACAACATTTATGAAATGTTTTGAATGTTGGGAATGATTAGTTTACTATGGAATGGAACACTTCGTTGAATGTTTCAATGACCTCTGAACTCTGTTCCGGACTTTCTAGTGTGAATTGATCACCCACACTGGAAATGCCAGAGGAATGGGAGGAGGAATTTATGGTATTTTTTTATACCAAAGGTCAAGCATGGTGGTGGTGGTGTGATGGTTTGGGGATGCTTTGCTGCCTCAGGACCTGGACGACTTGCCTTAATAGAAGGAACCATGAATTCTGCTCTGTATCAGATAATTCTACAGGAGAATTTCAGACCATCCGTCTGTGAGCTGAAGCTGAAGCGCAGCTGGGTCATGCAGCAAGACAATGATCCAAAACACACAATCAAATCTACATGAAAATTGCTAAAAAGCAACACATTTGAAGTCTTGGAATGGCCTAGTCAAAGTCCAGACCTAATCCCAATTGAGATGTTGTGGCAGGACTTGAAACGAGCAGTTCATGCTTGAAAACCCACACGTCACTGAGTTAAAGCAGTTCTGCATGGAAGAGTGGGCCAGAATTCCTCCACAGCGACATGAGAGACTGATCAACAACTACAGGAAGCATTTGGTTAGAGTCATTGCAACTAAAGGTGGCACAACCAGTTATTGAGTGTAAGGGGGTAATTACTTTTTCACACAGGGGAATTGGGTGTTGCATAACTTTGTTTATGAAATAAATGGAATAAATATGTAATTGTTGTGTTATTTGTTCACTTATGTTCCCTTTATCTAATATTAGGTTTTGGTTGAAGATCTGATAACATTCAGTATCAAAAATATGCAAAAGTAGAGAAAATTAGAAAGGGGGCAAATACTTTTTCATAGCACTGTATGTTGCTAGGCAAGTACTTAATTGGTTACTATCATGGGATTTTTGGGATTTCAGACATAGGAATGTTTATGCTATTTTCATATGGTCTGATTTTGGTTGAATTTTTAAAGCATGAATAGTTGAAGGATGTATTGATTTAGCAGGGAGTGAAAATAGAGTGTTATAATGTGTATATCATATCAGGTATATTAGTAGAGAAAAGTCAGAGTTGAACATTTTTCAAGAAATTGGGTCTGAGATGTCACTCATTAGACTATGTAAGTGATAATCACAAAGCATTGGATGCTATTATAGTAGATAAAGAGGGAATGTATGTGATTATATAGGGGATACATGTTGGCCATCAAGATTAGGAAGGCATTAAGAGTAATAATTCTTAATATATATCATCTTATTCCAGTTTAGAGTCCATTGATAATGTTTATTGAGAAATGGGAAATGTTAAGTTGGAAATGTATAAGGTGGATTGTAAGGTTTACAGGATTGACGATGTGGAAACAAGACTATCTCAGTAGATCAGATAGTGCCCCAAGTGACCAGGGAAAAGCTTGGGGTTCCTCTGAATGAACATGGATGATGAAGACTGATGTTATTTTTATTTTTATATATTCATTTGAATATATTGTAATATCCATGTAACTTAGCAAGTGTCATGGATCTTTGTATTTGTGGGGGTGATGTCATGATGGTCACAATTTATTTCTATGGATGTTTTTCTTGGTAGCATGTCTAAGATGATGGGTCAGTTATCTAGCATAGTTTAGGATCTAGTCAGACATATACTATTGATTGGAGAATATTGTATTTTATATGAAGTAATAGGTGAATTGTTGGATTAGGTAATGTTATATCTAAGTAATCTTACTTACCACAAAAAAAAAGTGGACTGTAAAATGTCATTTCATAGTGTTGTGTGACCCTGGGGAGACATGGTAGATAAGTGGCTTGGTGCCACAGAGTCTGCATTCTTTATGTCAAAGGAGATTACTGATGTTGATCTTAGAATGAGTAATGGACAGGATATACAGTGGGGGAAAAAAGTATTTAGTCAGCCACCAATTGTGCAAGTTCTCCCACTTAAAAAGATGAGAGAGGCCTGTAATGTTCATCATAGGTACACGTCAACTATGACAGACAAATTGAGAAAAGAAAATCCAGAAAATCACATTGTAGGAAGAATTTATTTGCAAATTATGGTGGAAAATAAGTATTTGGTCACCTACAAACAAGCAAGATTTCTGGCTCTCACTGACCTGTAACTTCTTCTTTAAGAGGCTCCTCTGTCCTCCACTCGTTACCTGTATTAATGGCACCTTTTTGAACTTGTAATCAGTATAAAAGACACCTGTCCACAACCTCAAACACTCCACTATGGCCAAGACCAAAGAGCTGTCAAAGGACACCAGAAACAAAATTGTAGACCTGCACCAGGCTGGGAAGACTGAATCTGCAATAGGTAAGCAGCTTGGTTTGAAGAAATCAGCTGTGGGAGCAATTATTAGGAAATGGAAGACATACAAGACCACTGATAATCTCCCTCGATCTGGGGCTCCACGCAAGATCTCACCCCGTGGGGTGAAAATGATCACAAGAACGGTGAGCAAAAATCCCAGAACCACACGGGGGGACCTAGTGAATGACCTGCAGAGAGCTGGGACCAAAGTAACAAAGCCTACCATCAGTAACACACTACGCCGCCAGGGACTCAAATCCTGCAGTGCCAGACGTGTCCCCCTGCTTAAGCCAGTACATGTCCAGGCCCGTCTGAAGTTTGCTAGAGTGCATTTGGATGATCCAGAAGAGGATTGGGAGAATGTCATATGGTCAGATGAAACCAAAATATAACTTTTTGGTAAAAACTCAACTCGACGTGTTTGGAGGACAAAGAATGCTGAGTTGCATCCAAAGAACACCATGCCTACTGTGAAGCATGGGGGTGGAAACATCATGCTTTGGGGCCTTTTTTTCTGTAAAGGGACCAGGACGACTGATCCGTGTAAAGGAAAGAGTGAATGGGGCCATGTATCGTGAGATTTTGAGTGAAAACCTCCTTCCATCAGCAAGGGCATTGAAGATGAAACGTGGCTGGGTCTTTCAGCATGACAATGATCCCAAACACACCGCCCGGGCAACGAAGGAGTGGCTTCGTAAGAAGCATTTCAAGGTCCTGGAGTGGCCTAGCCAGTCTCCAGATCTCAACCCCATAGAAAATCTTTGGAGGGAGTTGAAAGTCCGTGTTGCCCAGTGACAGCCCCAAAACATCACTGCTCTAGAGGAGATCTGCATGGAGGAATGGGCCAAAATACCAGCAACAGTGTGTGAAAACCTTGTGAAGACTTACAGAAAACGTTTGACCTGTGTCATTGCCAACAAAGGGTATACAACAAAGTATTGAGAATCTTTTGTTATTGACCAAATACTTATTTTCCACCATAATTTGCAAATAAATTCATAAAAAATCCTACAATGTGATTTTCTGGATTTCTTTTTCTCATTTTGTCTGTCATAGTTGACGTGCACCTATGATGAAAATTACAGGTCTCTCTCATCTTTTTAAGTGGGAGAACTTGCACAATTGGTGGCTGACTAAATACTTTTTTTCCCCACTGTATGACTTGGGGGTAAATAGTAATAACATCAGAGAAGGGATTGCCCACTGATGGGTCCCAGATGGTCATGAAGAAACTTGTAACAGAGTGCATATATAGAGAGAGTGGCTGTTTGTTCTTGAGTTGGAAGATGGCAGAGGCAGGGCTATGTCATTATTCTGTTATAACTAACCATGGTACCATATTAAATATCTTATATGAACTCCCCATCAAAAGTGTCTAAGTACATCCTTACATTCGTAATCACTTGATACCCGAGAAACTCATCATAACACTTACACATTGATTCTTGAAGAATATACCTCATCTAATAAAAGTGTCATGAACTTAGTCCGATTGTCATACCCCATCACCACCTAAAATATGCTTGTTCTACTAAATTGTTTGTAAACAATGTAATTTGAAACAAACACTGTTTAGCCTCTGAATATGGTTAAAATTGTAGTTTTGTATCCATACCTCTATCAATGAATTTAAGAGTGGTTACATTATCATTATTATTATTTCCCCACCTATTCTTCAGCATTTTACCAAAACAGTTGTGGGGTGGTGGCTTTGTTGTTGTTTGAAATGTATTTCCCCTTTAAGAACCAATGGGTATATTTCAAGATTAGGAACATTGATCAGATTCCCAGATGGCAGATTGCATGTTTTGTCTTGCATGAAAAAACCTGTTTAAATACATTAATGGGGTAAACCTGCTCTAAGAGTATGTATTAGGCTGTTTGAGAGAAGGTTTAAATCCTAATTAACCCATCCAATGTGAGTACATCTGTTGTTGAAGTATAGTAGATCAATAAAGCAACAGTACTCCAGCAGTAGTCGAGCTGCTTATGCTAAAAAGCCTTGTTAGTGCATAGGTCAAATTAGCTTTTTAATTTACTGTCTTTTTCAGCTTTAATCAAAAGCTCATTTTCACTTAAAACATACACTACCGTTCAACGTTTTGGAAAACTTAGACATTGTCACGGTTTCGGCCGAGGCTGCCTCTCTCCCTTGTTCGGGCAGGCTTCGGCGTTCGTCGTCTCCGGAATTCTAGCTGCCACCGATTTATGTTTTCATGTTCGTTTGCTTTTGTCTGTTTGTGTCACACCTGTTTCTGTTTTACGTGATTAGTGTCCTATAAGTTTCTCGTTGTGTTTGTCTTGTGTTGTGTGTGATTGTTTTTCGTCAGTGTTGTGTTTGCTCGGTTGAGCATATTTCTCTCCACTGCGCTGGAGCTCGTTTGCACTTGTTTCGTGCACTACTTATTTTGTCGCACCTGTTTGTGCGCATTTTGCCTACACGCCTTGTGCGTAGTTTAGCTGTTGGGCTTTGTTGCCCTGTTGCCTGTGTTTGGGTCGGAATACAGCTTTTGGAACCTACCGTCTGCGTCCTGCATCTGATTTCCTACACCACACCTACACACGCCCTGACAGAATCACACACCATAACCATGGAATCAGCAGGAGCAGAAGCAGCCCAGACAAGACTGGAAGCCCAGGTTCGGGATCAGCAGGAGCAACTCCTGCAGATGGGGAGCGCCCTGCAGGAGGTTATTTCCACACTCCGAGGCTGGGGTTCGCCTCCACCACCGCCCGCCCAGCCAGCACCATCGGCCAGCCCGCCCGTTCCAGCACCGGAACATCGAGGAGTCCGACTATCTCTCCCGAGGGCTTACGACGGGACAGCGGCTGGGTGTCAGGGATTCTTGCTCCAGGTCGAGCTGTACCTGGCCACAGTCCATCCGGCACCTTCAGGGCATGAGAGCGTGTCCGCCCTAATCTCCTGCCTGGCCGGTAAAGCGTTGGAGTGGGCCAACGCGGAGTGGAGGAAGATCGACGCCACGACTATTACCTACACCGAGTTCTCCCGCCGCTTTAGGGCGGTGTTCGACCATCCCCCGGAGGGGAAAGCGGCGGGGGAGCGTCTGGTCTTCCTTAGGCAGGGGAGGAGGAGTGCCCAGGAATTCGCACTCGAATTCCGTACTCTAGCGGCAGATGCAGGGTGGAATGATCGGGCCCTCATCGATCTCTACCGATGTAGCCTCAGAGAGGACGTCCGTCGGGAGCTGGCCTGTCGGGACGACAGTCTCACTTTCGACCAGCTGGTCGACATGTCAATTAGGTTGGATAACCTATTGGCTACCCGCGGACGTCCTGAGGGGGGTCCGTCCATTCCATCCTCCAGCGCATCCGAGCCGTGTCCTATGGAGCTCGGGGGCGCTGGCGCTAGAGGTAGGAGGAGTCGGCAGAGTGGGGGGTCCATCCACTGCACCAACTGTGGTCGGGGAGGACACACCGCGGCTAGGTGCTGGGGATGGCCTCCTCGGGGAGATGACGACAGGTCCCGCACTGGGGATTCCCTCCAGGTGAGTAGGCGCCCCACTCACCCAGAGCTCACTGTTGCCCATTTTTGTATGCCTGTGTGTTTTCCGCAGGTGGCACCTCATTCCCAGTATAAGGCGCTGGTAGATTCAGGCGCGGCTGGGAATTTCATTGATAAGAAGTTTTGTTTAGAGTTAGGGTTTCCCCTTCTCCCTGTGGAAGTTCCTTTTCCCGTTCACGCCCTAGATAGTCGTCCGTTGGGTACGGGCTTAATCAGGGAGGTCACGGCGCCACTTAGGATGTGTGCGCAGGGGAGTCATCAGGAGATAATACAACTGTTTCTGATTGACTCTCCTGCGTATCCGGTGGTGCTGGGCATGCCCTGGTTAAGTACCCATAACCCCGTTATTTCGTGGCAGGAGAGGGCTCTGAAGGAGTGGTCTGCTCAGTGTGTGGGTAGATGTTTGGGCGTTTCCGTAGGGGCTACCTCGGTGGAAAGTCCAAACCAGGTGCCCGCATTGCACATTCCACCTGAGTATGGGGATCTGGCTATCGCGTTTAGTAAGGCGAGGGCGACGCGATTGCCACCCCATAGGCAGGGGGATTGTGCGATAGACCTTCAGGCAGGAGCTGCGCTCCCACGGAGTCATGTGTATCCTCTGTCTCAGGAGGAGAAGAAAGCTATGGAGGTTTACATAGACGAATCACTGAGACAAGGATACATACGGCCGTCCACTTCCCCCGCGTCCTCGAGTTTCTTTTTCGTGAAGAAGAAGGATGGGGGGTTGCGTCCGTGCATCGACTACCGTGGTCTCAATCAGATTACGGTGAAGTATAGTTATCCACTCCCGCTGATTGCGACCATGACTGAGTCGTTGCATGGGGCGCGTTTCTTCACGAAATTAGATCTCAGGAGCGCGTACAACTTGGTGCGCATCAGGAAGGATGATGAATGGAAAACAGCCTTTAGTACCACCTCGGGCCATTACGAGTATCTAGTCATGCCATACGGGTTGATGAATGCTCCGTCAGTTTTCCAATCATTCGTGGATGAGATCTTCAGGGACATGCAGGGACAGGGAGTGGTGGTGTACATAGATGACATCCTCGTGTACTCACCTACCCGTGTCGAGCATGTGGCCCTGGTGCGCAGGGTGTTGCGGAGGCTGGTGGAGCACGACCTGTATGTGAAGGCAGAGAAGTGTCTGTTTTTCCAGGAGTCGATATCCTTCTTGGGGTATCAGTTGTCTGCGTCAGGGGTGAAGATGGAGGTAGACCGAGTGTCAGCCGTGAGTAATTGGCAAACACCAACCACTGTGAAAGAGGTGCAGCAGTTTTTGGGGTTTGCGAATTACTACCGGAGGTTTATCCGGGGTTTTGGGCAGGTGGCAGCTCCCATCACGTCTCTCTTAAAGGGGGGCCCGGTGCGTCTGCAGTGGTCAGTCGAGGCGGACAGGGCTTTTAAGAAGCTGAAGGACCTGTTCACCTCGGCCCCGGTGCTGGCGCATCCGGATCCCTCTTTACCATTTCAGGTAGAGGTGGACGCGTCTGAAGCCGGTATTGGCGCCGTGCTGTCCCAACGGTCAGGCGCGCCACCTAAACTCCGCCCCGTTGCCTTCTATTCCAAGAAGCTCAGCCCGGCGGAGCGAAATTATGACGTAGGGGACAGGGAGCTGTTAGCTGTGGTCCAAGCCCTTAAGGTGTGGAGGCACTGGCTTGAGGGGGCTCAACACCCTTTCCTCATTTTGACGGACCACCGTAACCTGGAGTACATCCGGGCAGCGAGGAGGCTGAACCCTCGACAGGCTAGATGGAGTATGTTTTTGACCCGTTTCTCTTTTAAGATCACCTACATCCCTGGGTCACAAAACGGTAAGGCAGATGCGCTGTCTCGGCGGTATGACGGGGAGGAGAGGTCCGTGGAGCCCACTCCCATACTGCCGGAGTCGTGTCTAGTGGCACCGGTGGTGTGGGAGCTCGATTCTGAGCTCGAGCGGGCATTACGCACCGACCCTAGTCCACCACAATGCCCGGAGGGTCGGAAGTATGTTCCGCTCGAGTGTCGGGATCGATTGATCTATTGGGCTCACACGTCACCCTCCTCTGGACATCCGGGTATCGGCCGGACAGTGCACTGTCTTAGTGCCAAATATTGGTGGCCTACGTTGGCCAGGGATGTGAGGGTTTATGTTTCCTCCTGCTCGGTGTGCGCCCAGTGTAAGGCGCCCAGACATCTGCCTAGGGGTAAGTTACTACCCCTGCCCGTTCCACAACGACCATGGTCCCACCTCTCGGTGGATTTTATAACTGACCTTCCCCTCTCTCAAGGGAATACTACACTCCTGGTCGTTGTGGATCGGTTCTCTAAGGCCTGTCGTTTGCTCCCCATGCCGGGTCTTCCTACTGCCCTACAAACCGCCGAAGCACTATTCACTCATGTGTTCCGGCACTACGGCGTGCCCGAGGACATTGTGGCTGACCGGGGTCCCCAATTCACCTCCAGAGTCTGGAGAGCGTTTATGGAGCGGTTGGGGGTCTCGGTGAGTCTCACCTCGGGTTACCACCCGGAGAGTAATGGGCAGGTGGAACGCGTAAACCAGGATGTGGGCAGGTTTCTCAGAACATACTGCCGGGACCGGCCGGAGGAGTGGGCGAGATATGTGCCCTGGGCTGAGATGGCACAGAACTCTCTCCGCCACTCCTCCACCCAACTAACCCCTTTTCAGTGTGTTTTAGGGTACCAGCCGGTTCTGGCACCATGGCATGAGAGCCAGATCGAGGCCCCCGCTGTGGATGAGTGGGTGCGGCGCTCGGAGGAGACGTGGAACGCTGCACACGTCCATCTGCAGCGTGCCATACGTCGACAGAAGACGAGCGCCGACCTACACCGCAGTGAGGGGCCTGTGTACGCACCTGGAGATCGAGTCTGGCTCTCTGCCAGAAACCTGCCCCTCCGCCTGCCCTGTCGGAAACTGGGTCGGCGGTTTGTAGGGCCATTTAAAGTCCTGAGAAGGTTGAACGAGGTTTGTTATAGATTACAGTTGCCAGTGGAGTATAAATGTATTAACCCCTCGTTCCATGTGTCCCTTCTCAGGCCGGTGGTAGCAGGCCCACTCCAAGAACATGAGATCTTGGAGACCCCCCCGCCCCCGTTGGACATCGAGGGGGCACCGGCGTACACCGTGAGATCCATCTTGGATTCTAGACGTCGGAGAGGGGGTCTTCAGTATCTAGTGGAGTGGGAGGGGTACGGTCCGGAGGAGCGGTGCTGGGTGCCGAGGAGAGACATCTTGGACCCGTCGCTCCTGACGGAATTTCATCGGGGGTATCCGACGCGCCCTGCGCCGCGGCCTCCGGGTCGTCCCCAAGGCCGGAGTCGGCGCGCGTCTGGAGCCGCGCGTCAAGGGGGGGGTACTGTCACGGTTTCGGCCGAGGCTGCCTCTCTCCCTTGTTCGGGCAGGCTTCGGCGTTCGTCGTCTCCGGAATTCTAGCTGCCACCGATTTATGTTTTCATGTTCGTTTGCTTTTGTCTGTTTGTGTCACACCTGTTTCTGTTTTACGTGATTAGTGTCCTATAAGTTTCTCGTTGTGTTTGTCTTGTGTTGTGTGTGATTGTTTTTCGTCAGTGTTGTGTTTGCTCGGTTGAGCATATTTCTCTCCACTGCGCTGGAGCTCGTTTGCACTTGTTTCGTGCACTACTTATTTTGTCGCACCTGTTTGTGCGCATTTTGCCTACACGCCTTGTGCGTAGTTTAGCTGTTGGGCTTTGTTGCCCTGTTGCCTGTGTTTGGGTCGGAATACAGCTTTTGGAACCTACCGTCTGCGTCCTGCATCTGATTTCCTACACCACACCTACACACGCCCTGACAGACATTCCCTTGTTTTCGAAAGAAAATCATTTTTTTGTCCATTAAAATAACATCAAATTGATCAGAAATACAGTGTAGAAAATGTTAATGTTGTAAATGGCTATCGTAGCTGGAAACGGCTGATTTTTTATGGAATATCTACATATGCGTACAAGGGCCCATTATCAGCAACGATCAGTCCTGTGTTCCAATAGCACGTTGTGTTTGCTAATCCAAGTTCATCAGTTTAAAAGGCTAATTGATCATTTGAAAATCATTTGAAAACTGTTGTGCTGATTAAAGAAGCAATAAAACTGGCCTTCTTGAGACTAGTTGAGTATCTGGAGCATCAGCAATTGTGGGTTCAATAAGTACATAGGTTATAGGTTGAGAGCTTTTGTGAAAGAGCACAGTTAGAAAGATATGGCAAATAGAAGCAAACCGGATAGACATCATGAAAATGATCGGAGAGGTTGAGGGTAGAGGAAATTCAGGAGTAAAAACAAACAAAACAGAATTATTGTAAAAATGACTGTGTCCATAAAATGTATATTGTATGTATAAGATGGAAGTAGATACCTAAGCATTGTTGTTCACTAGTTTACTCCAATTAGGGAAGGGGTGGTGTGGTTGGAAAGTAATAAAGGGAAATATATTTTTAAAAGGATATGTACAGTTGAAGTCGGAAGTTTACATTCACCTTAGCCAAATACATTTAAACTCAGTTTTTCACAATTGCTGACATTTAATCAGAGTACAAATTCTCTGTCTTAGGTCAGTTAGGATCACCACTTTATTTTAAGAATGTGAAATGTCAGAATAATAGTAGAGAATTATTTATTTAACCTTTTATTTATTTTATCACATTCCAAGTCGGTCAGAACTTTGCATACACTCAATTATTATTTGGTAGCATTGCCTTTAAATAGTTTAACTTGGGTCAAACGTTTCGGGTAGCCTTCCAACAATAAGTTGGGTGAATTTTGGCCCATTCCTCCTGACAGAGCTGGTGTACCTGAGTCAGGTTTGTAGGCCTCCTTGCTCGCACACGCTTTTTCAGTTCTGCCCACACATTTTCTATAGGATTGATGTCAGGGCTTTGTGATGTCCACTCCGATACCTTGACTTTGTTGTCCTTAAGCCATTTTGCAACAACTTTGGAAGTATGCTTGTGGTCATTGTCCATTTGGAAGACCCACTTGCGACCAATATTTAACTTGCTGACTGATGTCTTGAGATGTTGCTTCAATATATCCACATAATTTTCCTTCCTCATGATGCCATCTATTTTGTGAAGTGCACCAGTCCCTCCTGCAGCAAAGCACCCACACAGCATGATGCTGCCACCCCTGTGCTTCACGGTTGGGATGCTGTTCTTCGGCTTGCAAGTACCCCCTTTTTCCTCCAAACATAACGATGGTCATTATGGCCAAACAGTTCTATTTTTGTTTCATCAGACCAGAGGACTTTACTAAAAAAAGTACGATCTTTGTCCCCATGTGCAGTTGCAAACCGTAGTCTGGCTAATTTATGGTGGTTTTGGAGCAGTGGCTTCTTCCTTTCTGAGTGGCCTTTCAAGTTATGTCGATATAGGACTCGTTTTACTGTGGATATAGATACTTTTGTACCTGTTTCCTCCAGCATCTTCACAACGTCCTTTGCTGTTGTTCTGGGATTAATTTGCACTTTTCGCACCAAAGTACGTTGATCTCTAGGAGACAGAATGCGTCTCCTTCCTGAGCGGTATGATGGCTGCGTGGTCCATGGTGTTTATACTTGCGTACTATTGTTTGTACAGAATAACGTGGTACCTTCAGGCGTTAAGAAATTGCTCCCAAGGATGAACCAGACTTGTGGAGGTCTACAATATTTTTTCTGAGGTCTTGGCTGATTTCTTTTGATTTTCCCATGATGTCAAGCAAAGAGGCACTGAGTTTAAAGATAGGCCTTGAAATACATCCACAGGTACACCTCCAATTGACTCAAAATATGCCAATTAGCCTATCAGAAGCTTCTAAAGCCATGATATCATTTTCTGGAATATTCCAAGCTGTTTAAAGGCACAGTCAACTGAGTGTATGTAAACTTCTGACCCACTGGAATTGTGATACAGTGAAATATAAGTGAAAAAATCTGTCTGTAAACAACTGTTGGAAAAATTACTTGTGTCATGCACAAAGTAGATGCCCTAACCGACTTGCCAAAACTATAATTTGTTAACAAGAAATTTGTGGAGCGGTTGAAAAATGAGTTTTAATGACTCCAACCTAAGTGTATGTAAACTTCAAACTTTATGTTTGTATATGTACAGTATATATATATATATATATATATATATATATATATATATATATATATATATATATATATATATAAAGTTGAAGTCGGAAGTTTACTATATAAACTCAGGTTGGAGTCATTCAAACTCGTTTTTTAACCACTCCACAAATTTCTTGTTAACAAACTATAGTTTTGTGCATGACTCAAGTAATTTTTCCAACAATTGTTTACAGACAGATCATTTCACTTATAATTCACTGTATCACAATTCCAGTGGGTCAGAAGTTTACATACACTAAGTTGACTGTGCCTTTAAACAGCTTGGAAAATTCCAGAAAAATATGTCATGGCTTTAGAACCTTCTGATAGGCTAATTGACATAATTTGAGTCAATTGGAGATGTACCTGTTTCTGTATTTCAAGGCCTACCTTGAATCTCAGTGCCTCTTTGCTTGACATCATGGGAAAATCATAAGAAATCAGCCAAGACCTCAGAACAAAATGTGTAGACCTCCACAAGTCTGGTTCATCCTTGGGATCAATTTCCAAATGTCTGAAGATACCACATTCATCTGTACAAACAATAGTACGCAAGTATAAACACTATGGGACAACAAAGCGTCATACCGCTCAGGAAGGAGACTTGTTCTTTTGCCTAGAGATGAACGTACTTTGGTACGAAAAGTGCAAATCGATCCAAGAACAATAGCAAAGGACCTTGTGAATATGTTGGAGGAAACAGGTACAAAATGATATATATCCACAGTAAAACGACTCCTATGTTGACATAACCTGAAATGCCGCTCCGCCAGGAAGAAGCCGCTGCTCCAAAACCGCCATTTAAAAGCAAGACTACGGTTTGCAACTGCACATGGGGAAAAATATTATACTTTTTGGAGAAATGTCCTCTGGTCTGATGAAACAAAAATGTAACTCTTTGGCCATAATGACCATCGTTATGTTTGGAGGAAAAAGTGGGTTGCTTGCAAGCTGAATAACACCATCCCAACCGTGAAGCATGGGGATGGCAGCATCATGCTGTGTGGGTGCTTTGCTGCAGGAGGGACTGGTGGACTTCACAAAATAGATGGCATCATGAGGAAGGAAAATTATGTGGATATATTGAAGCAACATCTCAAGACATCAGTCAGGAAATTAAAAGTTGGTCGCAAGTGGGTCTTCCAAATGGACAATGACCACAAGCATACTTCCAAATTTGTGGCAAAATGGCTTAAGGACAACAAAGTCAAGGTATTGGAGTGGCCATCACAAAGCCATGACCTCAATCCTATAGAAACTGTGTGGACAGAACTGAAAAAGTGTGTGCTACATTTACATTTATGTCATTTAGCAGACGCTCTTATCCAGAGCGACTTACAAATTGGTGCATTCACCTTAAAGCTAGTGGGATAACCACTTTACAATATGTTTTTTTTTTTTTTTTGGGTGGTGGGGTTGGGTAAGGGGGGGTAGAAGGATTACTTTATCCTCTCCCAGGTATTCCTTAAAGAGGTGGGGTTTCAAGTGTCTCCGGAAGGTGGTGAGTGACTCCGCTGTCCTGGCGTCGTGAGGGAGCTTGTTCCACCATTGGGGTGCCAGAGCAGCGAACAGTTTTGACTGGGCTGAGTGGGAACTGTGCTTCCGCAGAGGTAGGGGGGCAGCAGGCCAGAGGTGGATGAACGCAATGCCCTTGTTTGGGTGTAGGGACTGATCAGAGCCTGAAGGTACGGAGGTGCCTTTCCCCTCACAGCTCCGTAGGGAAGCACCATGGTCTTGTAGCAGATGTGAGCTTCAACTGGAAGCCAGTGGAGTGTGCGGAGGAGCGGGGTGACGTGAGAGAACTTGGGAAGGTTGAACACCAGACAGGCTGCGGCAGTATGGATGAGTTGTAGGGGTTTAATGGCACAGGTAGGGAGCCCAGCCAACAGCGAGTTGCAGTAATCCAGATGGGAGATGACAAGTGCCTGGATTAGGACCAGTGCCGCTTCCTGTGTAAGGCGGGTCGTACTCTCCAAATGTTGTAGAGCATGAACCTACAGGTTCGGGTCAGCGCCTTGATGTTAGCGGAGAATGACAGGGTGTTATCCACGGTCACGCCAAGGCTCTTTGCACTCTGGGAGGAGGACACAACGGAGTTGTCAACCGTGATGGCTAGATCATGGAACGGGCAGTCCTTCCCCGGGAGGAAGAGCAGCTCTGTCTTGCCGAGGTTCAGCTTGAGGTGGTGATCCGTCATCCACACTGATATGTCTGCCAGACATGCAGGGATGTGATTCGCCACCTGGTTATCAGAAGGGGGAAAGGAGAAGATTAGTTGTGTGTCGTCTGCGTAGCAATGATAGGAGAGGCCATGTGAGGATATGACAGAGCCAAGTGACTTGGTGTATAGCGAGAATAGGAGAGGGCCTAGAACTGAGCCCTGGGGGACACCAATGGTGAGAGCATGTGGTGCGGAGACAGATTCTCGCCACGCCACCTGGTAGGAGTGACCTGTCCGGTAGGACGCAATCCAAGAGTGAGCCGCGCAGGAGATGCCCAAGTCGGAGAGGGTGGAGAGGAGGATCTGATGGTTCACAGTATCAAAGGCAGCAGATAGGTCTAGAAGGACGAGAGCAGAGGAGAGAGAGTTAGCTTTAGCAGTGCGGAGAGCCTCTGTGACACAGAGAAGAGCAGTCTCAGTTGAATGACCAGTCTTGAAACCTGCCTGGTTTGGATCAAGCAGGTCATTCTGAGAGAGATAGCAAGAGAGTTGGCTAAAGACGGCACGCTCAAGAGTTTTGGAGAGAAAATAAAGAAGGGATACTGGTCTGTAGTTTTTGACATCGGAGGGATTGAGTGTAGGTTTTTTGAGAAGGGGTGCAACTCTCGCTCTCTTGAAGACGGAAGGGACATAGCCAGCGAGGTGAGGTAAGGGAGAAGGTCTCCAGAAATGGTCTGGAGAAGAGAGGAGGGGATAGGGTCAAGTGGGCATGTTGTTGGGCGGCCGTCTGTCACAAGTCGCAAGATTTCATCTGAAAAGAGAGGGGAGAAAGAAGTCAAAGCATAGGGTAGGGCAGTGTGAGCAGGACCAGCGGTGTCATTTGACTTAACAAACAAGGATCGGATGTCGTCAACCTTCTTTTAAAAATGGTTGACGAAGTCATCCACATAGAGGGGGGGATTCAGCAGGGAGGAGAAGGTGGCAAAGAGCTTCCTAGGGTTAGAGGCAGATGCTTGGAATTGAAAGTGGTAGAAAGTGGCTTCAGCAGCAGAAACAAAGGAAGAAAATGTAGAGAGGAGGGAGTGAAAAGATGCCAGGTCCGCAGGGAGTCTAGTTTTCCTCCATTTCCGCTCGGTTGCCCGGAGCCCTGTTCTGTGAGCTCGCAATGAGTCGTCAAGCCACGGAGCAGGAGGGGAGGACCGAGCCGGACGGGAGGATAGGGGACATAGAGAGTCAAAGGATGCAGAAAGGGAGGAGAGGAGGGTTGAGGAGGCAGAATAAGGATATTGGAGGGAGAAGGATTGAGCAAAGGGAAGAGATGATAGGATGGAAGAGGAGAGAGTAGTGGGAGAGAGAGAGCGAAGGTTGCTACAGCGCATTACCATCTGAGTAGGGGCAGAGTGAGTAGTGTTGGAGGAGATTGAGAGAGAAAAGGATACAAAGTAGTGGTCGGAGACTTGGAGGGGAGTTGCAGTGAGATTAGTAGAAGAACAGCATCTAGTAAAGATGAGGTCAAGCGTATTGCCTGCCTTGTGAGTAGGGGGGGACGGTGAGAGGGTGAGGTCAAAAGAGGAGAGGAGTGGAAAGAAGGAGGCAGAGAGAAATTAGTCAAAGGTAGATGTAGGGAGGTTAAAGTCACCCAGAACTGTGAGGGGTGAGCCATCCTCAGGAAAATAACTTATCAAGGCGTCAAGCTCATTGATGAACTCTCCAAGGGAACCTGGAGGGCGATAAATGATAAGAATGTTAAGCTTGAATGGGCTAGTGACTGTGACAGCATGGAATTCAAATGAGGAGATAGACAGATGGGTCAGGGGAGAAAGAGATAATGTCCACTTGGGAGAGATGAGGATTCCTGTGCCACCATCCCGCTGACCAAATGCTCTCGGGGTATGCGAGAACACATGGTCAGACGAGGAGAGAGCAGTAGGAGTAGCAGTGTTTTCAGTGGTAATCCATGTTTCCGTCAGCGCCAAGAAGTCGAGGGACTGGAGGGTAGCATAGCTTGAGATGAACTCAAAACATAAATGTAGGTTATAACTTACCCCTAGCAGCTGCTGTTAGCCATCCAAGTGCAAAGCTAGCCACTGAATCGACTCAGCCAGTTCGCGTCTGTTCGCTAGGTCGTTCCAGCTTTTTTCTAGTTAGCTATCCAAGTAGCAAAAAGCTAGCTACATTTCGAGCACAGTAGCTACTAACAACCTAACGCCAACGCTTCATACAATGAGGTTAGAAAAACAGCTGAATGGTAGGCAGCTAGCTGTCGTAATTACAGGTACTCTCAAGCGTGAAACAACTATCCACAGATGCTAATAGTTACCAGTAGATACCCGCTAGCTAGTCCAGGTAGTGGGTTAGCTAGTCTTGTGCTTCACGGGGCTCAGCCGAACACAATACTTACCTACAATAATTACATACAATAACCTACGATAACTACAATAACCTACGATAACTACCTACAATACCTAACTACAATCTAAATACATGGTTTAAGCTTTACTCGACACCATATAAGCCATATAAGCCAAGCTTACCTCCCACCAGAGAGAGACACAACCTCACGCGACGATGACTTCTCATCCATCGTAAGGAGGCCTACAAACCTGACTCAATTACACCAGCTCTGTCAGGATGAATGGGCCAAAATTCACCCAACTTATTGTGGGAAGCTTGTGGAAGGCTACCTGAAACGTTTGACCCAAGTGAAACAATTTAAAGGCAATGCTACCAAATACTAATTGAGTGTATGTAAACTTCTGACCCACTGGGAATGTGATGAAAGAAATAAAAGCTGAAATAAATAATTCTCTCTACTATTATTCTGACATTTCAAATTCTTAAAATAAAGTGATGAACCTTACTGACATAAGACAGGGAATCTTTACATTTACACTTTAGTCATTTAGCAGACGCTCTTATCCAGAGCGACTTACAGTTAGTGAGTGCATACATTTTATTTTTCATACTGGTCCCCCATGGGAAACAAACCCACAACCCTGGCATTGTAAACACCCTGCTCTACCAACTGAGCTGCACAGGACTACTAGGATTAAATGTCAGGAATTGTGAAAAACTGAGTTTAAATGTATGTGGCTAAGGTGTATGTAAACTTCCGACTTGTATATTTATATATATATTATCGAGAGAAAAAAACATATTGGGGATTGGAAGTGATGCAGACAATTACATTGATGAAAGTTACAATGTATCTGCAATATTAAAGCTGATCTACCCCCTAAAAAAAAAAAAATCATAATAATAATAATTGTGGGTTCGATTACAGGCTAAAAATGGCCAGAAACAAATAACTTTCTTCTGAAACTCCTCAGTCTATTCTTGTTCGGAGAAATGAAGGCTATTCCATGCGAGAAATTGCCAAGAAACTGAAGATCTCGTACAACGCTATGTGCTACTCCTTTCACAGAACAGCGCAAACTGGCTCTAACCTGAATAGAAAGATGAGTGGTTAGGCCCCCGTGCACAACTGAGCAAGAGGACAAATACATTAGAGTGTCTAGTTTGATAAACAGGCACCTCACAGGTCCTCAACTGGCAGCTTCATTAAAAAGTACCTGCAAAAAAACAGTTTCAACGTCAACATTGAAGAGCCGACTCCGGAATGCTGACCTTCTAGGCAGAGTTGCAAAGAAAAGCCATATCTCAGACTGCCCATCTTAATATTTTATTTTTATTGGCCATTCTGAGATATGGCTTTTTCTTTGCAACTCTGCCTAGAAGGTGAGCATCCCGGATTCGCCTCTTCACTGTACACAGCGTTGTACGATATTTTCAGTTTCTTGGCAATTTCTCGCATGGAATAGCCTTAATTTCTCAGAACAAGAATAGACTGACGAGTTTCAGAATAAATGTCTTTGTTTCTGGACATTTTGAGGCTGTAATCGAACCTACAAATGCTGATGCTCCAGATCCTCAACTAGTTTCAAGAAGGCCAGTTTTATTGCTTCTTTAATCAGCACAACAGTTTTCAGCTGTGCTAATATAATTGCAAAAGGGTTTTCTAATGATCAGTTAGCCTTTTAAAATGATAAACTTGTAATAGCAAACACAACGTGCCATTAGAACAGAGAACTGATGGTTGCTGATAATGGACCTCTGTACGCGTATGTAGATATTCCATAAAAAATCAGCAGTTTCCAGCTACAATAGCCATTTACAAGATTAACAATGTCTACACTGTATTTCTGATCAATTTGATGTTATTTTAATAGACAAAAAAAATTGCTTTTCTTTCGAAAACAAGGAAATGTCTAAGTGACCCCAAACTTTTGAACGGGAGTGTATATATTTTTTATTAATTTCCAGTTTTTTCCCCCCAGAAGGTCTGATAATAGCACAATTCCTGCCACCAAACATTATTACTCTGCATTATAACTATTTGAAGTTGCATAAAACAACATGGCTGTCAATGGCAGCCTAAAGTGGTTGATTTTATAAATGGTACAGCTCTTTATCAGTTTAAGCTACAGACACTAGACCAACTGTTAAAAGGGCTTACAATTACATAACTAGTTGATGAACTACTGTATACTATAATGCTTTAAATGTGCAAACATTTGCATGAAAGGAATACATTTACCACAGTACCTAACTTCCCCCATGATTTTATTGAATATCGCTTCGGGCCGAACAATTGGGGAACCCTGATACAGTCAAGTTAGTTCAGACAGTCTGACCGGGAGAGGTAGGTGAGGACAAATGTAAGATTAAAGCCATTATGATAGATGTGTGACAGAAGAGGTGGGACAGCGAGCCCAAGGGCCAGCATTTATATACCCTCCAAAGAAAGGTCTGTGGACCAAGATTCAAAGGTCAGATTAGGAAGAAAGAGGTGTGCCTATGACATTGTACATTGAACTCATCAAAACATCCTGTTGGTAAGCATGTGTATGGTTTGTGTATGGCGTGTATGGTTTATGAAACAGTGAAGCATGTGTTGATGTATTGTTTTAAGTACTGGTATCTGGAAGAGAGGGAAAGATTGATGTGTAGGGTTATTGTGGTTGTACGGGGATGAGTGGGGGTTGGAAGGGATTTGGGGTATGGGGGAGGGTTTGTTAGCAGTTAGTAGGGCTCTTTTTTATTTCGTTAGTAGTACATGATTAGGTAGAAGGGTTTAGTTTTTCTTAATGTTTGTTTCTTTATTCATTTAGTCTGTACAGTAGGTGGCGGCATTCACCTCTAATGTTTGTTTGTGGCCTCCATAATACCATTGAAGAAGAAGAAGACCGATAGAGGTTTTTCCATAGAATTAAGAATAAATAGACTGGCTTGGAAGCGCTAACCCTTGCAATTGACTGGTAAACTCATGAGTAATGGGTACACCCCAATGGCTGCCTAGTATTGTGATGTAATAATTTCCATGTAATTTTGGAATGTTCTATCAACTGATGCTGGATTGCCATGGTAATGTAGAATTTTCATTCAAATTATGCTAACTGATGTGACTCATGCAATGGAATTTGCAAGGGATAATGAACTATGCATTCTATGAAAAATAATCAACTACATGGAAGGTGTGTTCTACTGACCTTCCACGGAGTTGCAGAATTTTTTCAGAGAACGCATAGAGCCCAAGTTGATTATCCCTTTTATACCATGGCTATAATTGTATACATTTGCTGCTATAAATGTTCATTTGAAGGTAGAAATGTGTTCAACATCCACTGAAGTAGCTAGCAAGTATACTAGATAGCTAGAGTAGTTGCCTTGGTAACCAAACAAACATACTTACAAATGTAGCTAAGCAAACCATCAGTCCTAGCTTGCTATTATGAAAATTGAATTCAACAATGACAATAATGTTTTAAATTCGACTTTTGCCTTCAAAAGCAACACAAACATGGAACATGTATGTCGCAGGAAAAAATACAATTAGCCCTTATTAAACTCGGCAGATCATTTTCCATCAATGGATGTCGATTTAACTTGTTTTGACTGCTATAATTAAGCAATAAGGCCCGAGGTGGTGTGGTACATGGCCAATATACCACGGCTACGGGCTGTTCTTAGGACACAGCCCTTAGCCATGGTATATTGGCCATATACCACAAACCATGTGCATTCTTACATGTTCCCACGGGGGGCCAGTATGAAAATAAAAAAAATAATGTATGCACTCACTAACTGTAAGTCGCTCTGGATAAGAGTGTCTGCTAAATGACTAAAATGTAATTGTAAAAGTAAGATGTTAAGACTACAAACTGTTATAAATAGCCTATTTGCAAGATTGACTTGTTATTTCAATAGGCATAGGCTACTGACTAAAATGTGGGTTTATAATTGCAATTGCCATGGTTTGCTGAGCTAGATCCAGGTAGCCTATAACCCCTGATAGGCCAACATCTCATTTCAAGGAAAAGTCCCCAATGGAACTGACATTAAATGTGGAGAATGATACATTTGCGATAGAGGTGTAACCATGATCACAATTGATAAATTCCAATTTAATGAACTAAACATGGCCATTAATAATTTGCCTAATAACACAAGGCTACAACAACAAACTGAAGTTATAGGCTATTTATTAAATCTGTTTGCCAGCTCTAGGTAGGCTACACATAATAAATACAAATACAAATACACAAGTGGTACAAATTGATTTGCAATGACTCCAGTGATATCGTCATTTCAACATTTATTGTATCAAATTATAGGCTACAGTGGCCTACAATGGCTTTGAAATTACTAGCCAACAGATGCAAATGTATCATTCTCCACATTTAATGTCAGTTTCATTTTGGACTTTTTCCCATAACATAAGCACATGAGGGAGTTCCATAATTTCCATTTCAAATTTCCTGAGAATGCGTAAAACCCTTCGCTTGATACGATTTTCCCATAAGAAAAGTTGATATTAGAATAGAGTTTACTTTAAACCAACTTTGATCAAATTTTTATAAAGCGCTCTAGTGAGCCTAAAGTCGTTTTCCAGTGCTTTGTCGCCCTTTTATCAGTTCTAGTGCGTTAATATGTTTAATGGAAAAAGGGTTGGAAATAGGTGTCTCTATGATGACCAATCTAAATAGTCTGGTAAAATGTTGTCACAACCTGCTTGGTGCTGCTCTGTCTCTGTGACTCAGCTGTCTGCTGCAGTGCCCTTTCAACCAATGTTCTCAACACACACACACACCCCTCCGGCCCTCCCCTTCCCCACCACTCACTCACTCACTCACTCACTGACTCACTCACTCAGTAACAGCCTGCTCACTGCCTGGTAGTCAGCAGTAGCAGGGCACAGTGAAATATATATACAGTGGGGAGAACAAGTATTTGATACACTGCCGATTTTGCAGGTTTTCCTCCTTACAAAGCATGTAGAGGTCTGTAATTTTTATCATAGGTACAATTCAACTGTGAGAGATGGAATCTAAAACAAAAATCCAGAAAATCACATTGTATGATCTTTAAGTAATTAATTTGCATTTTATTGCAAGACATTAGTATTTGATACATCAGAAAAGCAGAACTTAATATTTGGTACAGAAACCTTTGTTTGCAATTACAGAGAACATACATTTCCTGTAGGTCTTGACCAGGTTTGCACACACTGCAGCAGGGATTTTGCCCACTCCTCCATACAGTCCTTCAGGTTTCGGGGCTGTCGCTGGGCAATACGGACTTTCAGCTCCCTCACAAGATTCTCTATTGGGTTCAGGTCTGGAGACTGGCTAGGCCACTCCAGGACCTTGAGGTGCTTCTTACAGAGCCACTCCTTAGTTGCCCTGGCTGTGTGTTTCGGGTCGTTGTCATGCTGGAAGACCCAGCCACGACCCATCTTCAATGCTCTTACTGAGGGAAGGAGGTTGTTGGCCAAGATCTCGCGATACATGGCCCCATCCATCCTCCCCTGCAGTCGTCCTGTTCCCTTTGCAGAAAAGCATCCCCAAAGAATGATGTTTCCACCTCCATTCTTCACGGTACTCATCCTTCTTCTTCCTCCAAACACGGCAAGTGGAGTTTAGACCAAAAAGCCCTATTTTTGTCTCATCAGACCACATGACCTTCTCCCATTCCTCCTCTGGATCATCCAGATGGTCATTGGCAAACTTCAGACAGGCCTGGACATGCGCTGGCTTGAGCAGGGGGACCTTGCGTGCGCTGCAGGATTTTAATCCATGACGGCGTAGTGTGTTACTAATGGTTTTCTTTGAGAATGTGGTCCCAGATCTCTTCAGGTCATTGACCAGGTCCTGCCATGTAGTTCTGGGCTGATCCCTCACCTTCCTCATGATCATTGATGCCCCATGAGGTGAGATCTTGCATGGAGCCCCAGACCGAGGGTGATTGACCGTCAACTTGAACTTCTTCCATTTTCTAATAATTGCGCCAACAGTTGTTGCCTTCTCACCAAGCTGCTTGCCTATTGTCCTGTAGCCCATCCCAGCCTTGTGCAGGTCTACAATTTTATCCCTGATGTCCTTACACAGCTCTCTGGTCTTGGCCATTGTGGAGAGGTTGGAGTCTGTTTGATTGAGTGTGTGGACAGGTGTCTTTTAGAGTTCAAACAGGTGCAGTTAATACAGGTAATGAGTGGAGAACAGGAGGGCTTCTTAAAGAAAAACTAACAGGTCTGTGAGAGCTGGAATTCTTACTGGTTGGTAGGTGATCAAATACTTATGTCATGCAATAAAATGCAAATTAATTACTTAAAAATCATACAATGTGATTTTCTGGATTTTTGTTTTAGATTCCGTCTCTCACCGTTTAAGTGTACCTATGATAAAAATTACAGACCTCTACATGCTTTGTAAGTAGGAAAACATGCAAAATCGGCAGTGTATCAAATACTTGTTCTCCCCACTGTATATATTTTAAGAGAAATGCCATGGCAGCCGCAGTGCAATTTAGAAGTAGCCCAAAAACTCACAACCCGCGACCAATACATTTTCACCCATGACATCACTTTCAAAGTATCCCAATTTGCTGGAAAACCGCGAACATGGCAACCCTGGTGCTGATATACCGTGCGTTAAAGAGGGGAAATAATGCAATCAGAAACAAGTATTCAACAATGCCATGGTATAAATTGTTTTGTAATGTCAGTTGAGTTGACTAAACAAATCACAGCACAGATTGAAGGGTACACTTCCTGCTTTTACTTCCTGGCATGGGTACACTCAAAATGGCTGCCAATCCACCCATTATGCCATCAACTTTCTATTAATTCTTATTTCTATATGTTTTGCATAGGGGATTGAATACAAAACCGTAACGTTAGGATGGCCGGTGGGTCGAGAGCCTTGTTTAACAAGCTATTGGGCTGGTTCAAACTGCTATTTTGGGAGTGAAATGACGGTGAGTACTGAGGATGTGGCGATGGATGATATGCGGCGATGGAGGATATGCGGCGATGGAGGTTGGCGAAGCAATAGCTAGACGGAATCATGGGGGAAGCAGAAGTGCTGGTTGATTCTGATAACAAGTTAAGCAAGCTTGGCGAGAGTGAGTGGAAGACTGTGGCATGAAAATATCGAGCAAAAATAGTTTAAATGATCACCAGTTTCTTGTTGTACATCATTATTTGTTAATAATTATGTATACTTGGGGAGACGTCGTCCCCACAGTGACCGTACGTACATACCCCAACCAGAAGCCATGGATTACAGGCAACATCCGCACTGCGCTAAAGGGTAGAGCTGCCGCTTTCAAGGAGCGGGACTCTAAAACGGACGCTTATAAGAAATCCCGTTATGCCCTCCGACGAACCATTAAACAGGCAAAGAGTCAATACAGGACTAATATTGAATCATATTACACCGGCTCTGATGCTCGTCGGATGTGGCAGCGCTTGAAAACTATTACAGACTACATTTACATTTTAGTCATTTAGCAGACGCTCTTATCCAGAGCGACTTACAGGAGCAATTAGGGTTAAGTGCCTTGCTTAAGGGCACATCAACAGATTTTTTCACCTAGTTGGCTCGGGGATTAGAACCAGCGACCTTTCGGTTACTGGCACAACGCTCAGCTACCTGCCGCCCTACAAAGGGAAGCACAGCCGCGAGCTGCCCAGTGACACAAGCCTACCAGACGAGCTAAACCACTTCTATGCTCGTTTCGAGGCAAGCAACACTGAAGCATGCATGAGAGCACCAGCTGTTCCAGATGACTTTGTGATCATGCTCTCCGTAGCCAATGTGAGTAAGACTTTTAAGCAGGTCAACATTCACAAGGCCGCAGTGCCAGACGGATTACCAAGACGTCTACTCCGAGCATGTGCTGACCAACTGGCAAGTGTCTTCACTGACATTTTCAACATGTCCCTGACTGAGTCTGTAATACCAACATGTTTCAAGCAGATCACCATAGTCCCCATGCCCAAGGACACTAAGATAACCTGCCTAAATGACTACCGACCCGTAGCACTGACGTCTGTAGCCATGAAGTGCTTTGAAAGGCTGGTCATGGCTCACATCAACACCATTATCCCAGAAACTCTAGACCCACTCCAATTTGCATACCGCCCCAACAGATCCACAGATGATGCAATCTCTATTGCACTCCACACTGCCCTTTCCCACCTGGACAAGAGGAACACCTACCTGAGAATGCTATTCATTGACTACAGCTCAGCGTTCAACACCATAGTGCCCTCAAAGTTCATCACTAAGCTAAGGATCCTGGGACTAAACACCTCCCTCTGCAACTGGAGGTATTACCTCAACTACCTCAACTAGCCGGTGCCCCCTCACATTGACTCTGCACAGGTACCCCCCTGTATATAGCCTCCCTACTGTTATTTTATTTTACTTCTGCTCTTTTCTTCTCAACACTTTTTTGTTGCTGTTGTTTTATTTTACTTTTTTATGAAAAAATAAATGCATTGTTGGTTAAGGGCTGTAAGTAAGCATTTCACTGTAATGTCTACACCTGTTGTATTCGTCGCATGTGGCAAATAACATTTGATATGATTTGATCCATTTGAGGTCACAAAGATGATAAAGGATGTGGTTTTGTTCTGATTTCATACGTCTCGGAAGAGCAGAAGGAGAAAGCTTTGTGGCTTCATAAGTTGGCGACATCTGAAGTGAAGAGCTTTGATTTTCGGAGCAGGGCACTGATTAAAGGTGTGATATCAGGAGTATCACTGGACATTGAGGCTTCACGTCTGAAGAAGAAGATTCCAGGAGTGCTGGTAGCACATTCTCTGCACTATGTAGTTGATGGAAAGAAGGAAGAAAGACAGTTTGTTTCACTGATTTTTATGAACAGTATCTGCCTACACATGTAAAGATGGGATACGTGAGATACGCTCTAAGAGCCTTCGTAAATAAACCGTTACAGTGCCGAAATTGCAAAATGTAAGGCCATGTCTGAAGTGTGTGTCAACGGAATCAACATGTAGTTAAAGAATCTGATGATGTACGGTGTAGCAATTGTGGTGGAAATCCCATTGCCGAATTCCTGGAGTGTCCAGCTAGGGTAAAGGATTTTAAAGTTGCAAGGATCCGAAATGTACAACAAGTCTCCTACAGAGAGGTGCGGGAAATAGTTGAAGGAGCAAGTAGAGCTGAGGAAACTATGGCACTGGATGACCTGCAACCAGTTCAGAATGTCGTTCAACAGTTGAGGGATACTGATACATTGATTGTAAAGAAGGTGGATTTTGTGGCGTTTATTGCGCAGGTGATTAATTGTAATGTCCAACAGTCTACGAAACTGGACAGAATTGTAGGTGCGGCTGAAAGGTTTTGGGGTCTGCAGGAATTAATGGAAGTTTTTATTGTCACATACAAGGTGCAGTGAAATGTGTTGTTTTAACATCCAAAGCATTGCAGGGAATACTGAATTAACATGTTCCCCCCTCCCAGGCCCCTGAACCTGTGTAGGGATTTGATTTGGATTGGACTGTGACCGGAGGAGTGGGAATGTTTTTATAATTTATCTGTTGTTTTTGTACATTCCGACCCGGACAGTAGGTGGCAGAATGGACATTAAATGTGTGTGAACACCATTATACAAGAGAAGAAGAAGAAACGTTCATGCCTGGAGTGGTAGACGGACGTCGTTTAACCCGAATGATTGAAGGAAAGGAGGAAAGCCTATCGGTTTTGCTGTTGTTTGAAGAGGTTTTTCTACTGACTCATTTAAAATGTGGGTACAGTGGGAAAAAAAAGTATTTAGTCAGCCACCAATTGTGCAAGTTCTCCCACTTAAAAAGGTGAGAGAGGCCTGTAATTTTCATCATAGGTACACGTCAACTATGACAGACAAATTGATGAAAAAAAATCCAGAAAATCACATTGTAGGATTTTTAATGAATTTATTTGCAAATTATGGTGGAAAATAAGTATTTGGTCACCTACAAACAAGCAAGATTTCTGGCTCTCACAGACCTGTAACTTCTTCTTTAAGAGGCTCCTCTGTCCTCCACTCGTTACCTGTATTAATGGCACCTGTTTGAACTTGTTATCAGTACAAAAGACACCTGTCCACAACCTCAAACAGTCACACTCCAAACTCCACTATGGCCAAGACCAAAGAGCTGTCAAAGGACACCAGAAACAAAATTGTAGACCTGCACCAGGCTGGGAAGACTGAATCTGCAATAGGTAAGCAGCTTGGTTTGAAGAAATCAACTGTGGGAGCAATTATTAGGAAATGGAAGACATACAAGACCACTGATAATCTCCCTCGATCTGGGGCTCCACGCAAGATCTCACCCCGTGGGGTCAAAATGATCACAAGAACGGTGAGCAAAAATTCCAGAACCATGACCAATGACCTGCAGAGAGCTGGGACCAAAGTAACAAAGCCTACCATCAGTAACACACTACGCCGCCAGGGACTCAAATCATGCAGTGCCAGACGTGTCCCCCTGCTTAAGCCAGTACATGTCCAGGTTTGTCTGAAGTTTGCTAGAGTGCATTTGGATGATCTAGATGAGGATTGGGAGAATGTCATATGGTCAGATGAAACCAAAATAGAACTTTTTGGTAAAAACTCAACTCGTCGTGTTTGGAGGACAAAGAATGCTGAGTTGCATCCAAAGAACACCATACCAACTGTGAAGCATGGGGGTGGAAACATCATGCTTTGGGGCTGTTTTTCTGCAAAGGGACCAGGAAGACTGATCTGTGTAAAGGAAATAATGAATGGGGCCATGTATCGTGAGATTTTGAGTGAAAACCTCCTTCCATCAGCAAGGGCATTGAAGATGAAACGTGGCTGGGCCTTTCAGCATGACAATCCAAACACACCGCCCGGGCAACGAAGGAGTGGCTTCGTAAGAAGCATTTCAAGGTCCTGGAGTGGTCTAGCCAGTCTCCAGATCTCAACTCCATAGAAAATCTTTGGAGGGAGTTGAAAGTCTGTGTTGCCCAGCAACAGCCCCAAAACATCACTGCTCTAGAGGAGATCTGCATGGAGGAATGGGCCAAAATACCAGCAACAGTGTGTGAAAACCTTGTGAAGACTTACAGAAAACGTTTGACCTGTGTCATTGCCAACAAAGGGTATATAACAAAGTATTGAGAAACTTTTGTTATTGACCAAATACTTATTTTCCACCATAATTTGCAAATAAATTCATAAAAAATCCTAAAACGTGATTTTCTGGATTTTTTTTTCTCATTTTGTCTGTCATAGTTGATGTGTACCTCTGATGAAAATTACAGGCCTCTCTCATCTTTTTAAGTGGGAGAACTTGCACAATTGGTGGGTGACTAAATACATTTTTCCCCCACTGTATGTACAGTTGAAGTCGGAAGTTTACATACACTTAGGTTGGAGTCATTAAAACTCATTTTTTAATCACTCCACAAATTTCTTGTTAACAAACTATAGTTTTGGCAAGTCGGTTAGGACATCTACTTTGTGCATGACACAAGTAATTTTTCCAACAATTGTTTACAGACAGATTATTAGAAAAAAAATCTATTTTGTTGAGATATAACATTAGCTAGCTAGCTAAAAACTAAAAAGCTAGCTACTGTTGCTAGGAGAGGAGAGAGTGGCTAGGTTTCAGTTTCAAAGCTCGGTACATAGAAAATATAGATTTCCAATGAGGGCATGCTGCATTTATCACTTCAAATTAGACTGTATGATCTGTAATCCTAAGTCTCTTTTTCTGTTTCTCCTAAAACAAAAATGCAATATTAGCCTGTTAGCCCACATGTAATTTAGTAAATTTAGTTAACTGGCCTTCATTCTATTCTGTAAAAGATAGCAGAGAAAATATATATTTTTCACTATATCAACAACACCTTTTCTCAGATAATCAAATGGAAGGCACTTCTAATATGTAATCTTTCTCGGTCATTTGATTGTCACTGTTGACAATTTAGTGGATTTTCTTAATGTCTTCTTAGAGAATCCCTACGGGAGAATGCTACATTTTGATACATCCTTCCAGCAAGAAAACGAGTGAGCGGATTGCGGTACCGTCTGCTGACGATTTAGGGAATTGACTTCTCAACCAGTGTGCCAAATTTCATTCCGTAATATGGAGTATTCACTGAGAAATTAAGAGGGGAAAATCTCACTTTAACATGCATTGCAGGATCAAAACCGATCCCAAGCTCTGTCACAGCCGACCATGACCGGGAGACCCATGAAGCGGGGCATGATTGGCCCAGCGTCGTTCGGGTTATGGGAGGGTTTGGCCGGCCAGGATTTCCTTGTCCCATCATGCTCTAGCGACTACTTGTAGCGTACCGGGCACCTGCAAGCTGACTTTGGTCGCCAGCTGGACGGTATTTCCTCTGACACATTGGTGCGGCTGGCTTCCGGTTTATGCGAGCAGTGTGTCAAGAAGCAGTGCGGCTTGGCAGGGTTGTGTTTCAGAGGATGCGTGGCTCTCTGCCTTTGCCTCTCCTGAGTCCGTAGGGGAGTTTCAGCAATGGGACAAGCCTGTAACTACCAATTGTGGAGAAAAATGGGCAAAAGTAAACAAATATATATAAGGAATCCCCATTATCTTATGCCAAGGCAGCAGCTACTCTTCCTGGGGTCCAAACACATTAAGGCACTTACATCACACAAAACAAAAGCCAAAACTTTACATCATATAACATTATCTACACCTCTACATATCTCTAATACAAAATTTATAATAACACCATACAACAATATTACAATGTACGTGTGTATAGTGTGTGTGCTAGCCTTTTTTGTGCGTATGCGTGTGTCTGTACCTGTGTGTGTCTCTTCACAGTACCCAATGTTCCATAAGGTGTATTTGTATCTGTTTTTTTAAATCTGGTTCTGCTGCTTGCATCAGTTACCTGATGTGGAATAGAGTTCCAAGCAATGCGTCTCCCATAGTCTGTTCTGTACTTGGAGAATGTGAAGAGACCTCTGGTGGCATGTCTTGTGGGATATGCATGGGTGTCCGGGCTGTGTGCTAGTAGTTTAAACAGACAGCTCAGTGCATTCAGCTTGTCAACACTTCTTACAAAAACAAATAGTGATGAAGTCAATCTTTCCTCCACTTGAGCCATGAGAGATTGAAATGCATATTATTAATTTTAGCTCTCCGTGTACATTTAAGGGCCAACAGTGCTGTCCTATTCTGTGCCATCCCAAAAGTTTATTCCAGGCAACTTTACTTCTAAGAGTGTATAAGAAACATGGTGGAAACTTTGTGGGCTGGAGTGTACGAGTGCACGCTTTGGGAGAAAGGACAGTTTATTGAGATGCAGATGAAACCACCTTTTAGAACTGAATGTAAACAAAATGGCTACATTGCTTTCACATCTAGAAAGAATTTGTACCAAATAGGGGCTGGGTAGACTAGTTCAAGGGAAAACCGGACTATCTGAGTATTCAACACATTTCCAGCGATGTGATGCACGAGAGGGGGAGAGAGATTAGAGAGAGGGGGAGGAGAGGAGAGAGAGACAGTTGAGGGGAAGTGTGAAATTTCATTGAACAACATCAGCAAACTGACAGTTGATCTTCCTCTCTCTTTCTCTCAGTGTCTCTTGCCCCATTTATACCTGGTGCTAACATGCCATCCTGTGCCCAGATAATGTCCACATTCTGAGTGTGCCCACATTTTCAGACAGGTGTAGAAGATTAAAAGACTCATTGTGAACATGGGGCTTCTTTATCTCTTTGTCTACCACTCTCAACTCACCCTCTGTCCCCCTCTCCCCCAGATGTCTGGTGTGCCAGCTAGGTTCAAGGTGAGACAGGCTGGGTCTGTGATAAGTCAGTTCCACTGAACTGCCACGCTGTGTTTGTCTAATACTGATAAGGAACTAGGGAGACATGCCATTAGTTTTTTTTCGCTTCCCTTTGATTTCCCCTGAATGCACATTTTTGTTCCACAAATCATTTTATTGGATCCCCCTCCTAGCAATAACAATATATTAGGCACTTTTGCAGTTCAGACACTGTCAAAGATTGTCATAAACATTTTACAATCCTAGAATATGGATAAACCCCATACTGAAAATACATATACTGTATGTGTAAATACGAAAATATATACATTTATATGTAAATCTACAGTACATATGAAATACATTTGTTGGCCAATTTTAATACATACACCTTAGCCAAATACATTTTTCACAATTCCTGACATTTAATCTTAGTAAAAATCCCCTGTCTTAGGTCAATTAGGATCACCACTTTATTTTAAGAATGTGAAATGTCAGAATAATAGTAGAGAGAATTATTTATTTCACCATTTATTTATTTCATCGCATTCCCAGTCGGTCAGACGTTTACATACACTCAATTAGTATTTGGCAGCATTGCCTTTAAAAATGTTAACTTGGGTCAAACGTTTTGAGTAGACTTCCACATACTTCCAACAATAAGTTGGGTGAATTTTTGGCCCATTCCTCCTGACAGAGCTGGTGTAGTCAGGGTTGTAGGCATCCTTGCTCGCACACGCTTTTTCAGTTCTGCCCACACATTTTCTATAGGATCAGGGCTTTGTGATGGCCACTCCATTACCTTGACTTTGTTGTCCTTAAGCCATTTTGCCACAACTTTGGAAGAATGCTTGGGGTCATTCTCCATTTGGAAGACCCATTTGCGACCAAGCTATAACTTCCTGACTGATGTCTTGAGATGTTGCTTCAAAATATCCACAACATTTTCCTTCCTCATGATGCCATATATTTTATGAATTGCACCAGTCCCTCCTGCAGCAAAGCACCCCCACAGCATGATGCTGCCACCCCCGTGCTTCACGGTTGGGATGCTGTTCTTCGGCTTGCAAGGCACCCCCTTTTTCCTCCAAACATAACAATGGTCATTATGGCCAAACAGTTCTATTTTTGTTTAATCAGACCAAAGGACATTTCTCCAAAAAGTATGATATTTTTTCCCATGTGCAGTTGCAAACAGTAGTCTGGCTTTTTTATGGTGCTTTTGGAGCAGTGGCTTCTTCCTTGATGAGCGGCCTTTCAGGTTATGTCGACATAGGACTTGTTTTACTGTGAATATAGATACTTTTGTACCTGTTTACTCCAGCATCTTCACAAGGTCCTTTGCTGTTGTTCTGGGATTGATTTGCACTTTTCGCACCAAAGTACATTCATCTCTAGGAGACAGAACGCGTATCCTTCCTGAGCTGTATGATGGCTGCGTGGTCCATGGTGTTTAAACTTGTGTACTATTGTTTGTACAGATGAACGTGGTACCTTCAGGTGTTTGGAAATTGCTCCCAAGGATGAACCAGACTTTTGGAGGTCTACAATTTTTTTTCTGAGGTCTTGGTTGATTTCTTTTGATTTCCCCATGATGTCAAGCAAAGAGGCACTGAGTTTGAAGGTAGGCCTTGAAATACATCCACAGGTACACCTCCAATTGACTCAAATGATGTCAATTAGCCTATCAGAAGCTTCTAAAGCCATGACATCATTTTCTGGATTTTTCCAAGCTGTTTAAAGGCACAGTCAACTTAGTGTATGTAAACTTCTGACCCACTGGAATTGTGATACAGTTAATGATAAGTGAAATAATCTGTCTGTAAACAATTGTTGGAAAAATTACTTGTGTCATGCACAAAGTAGATGTCCTAACCGACTTGCCAAAACTATAGTTTGTTAACAAGACATTTGTGGAGTGGTTAAAAAACGAGTTTTAATGACTCCAACCTAAGTGTACGTAAACTTCTGACTTCAACTGTACATACAGTGGGGGAAAAATGTATTTAGTCACCCACCAATTGTGCAAGTTCTCCCACTTAAAAAGATGAGAGAGGTCTGTAATTTTCATCATAGGTACACCAACTATGACAGACAAAATGAGAAAAAAAGATCCAGAATATCACATTGTAGGATTTTTAATGAATTTATTTGCAAATTATTGTGGAAAATAAGTATTTGGTCAATAACAAAAGTATCTCAATACTTTGTTATATACCCTTTGTTGGCAATGACACAGGTCAAACGTTTTCTGTTAGTCTTCACAAGGTTTTCACACACTGTTGCTGGTATTTTGGCCAATTCCTCCATGCAGATCTCCTCTAGAGCAGTGATGTTTTGGGGCTGTCGCTGGGCAACACGGACTTTCAACTCCCTCCAAAGATTTTCTATGGGGTTGAGATCTGGAGACTGGCTAGGCATTCCAGGACCTTGAAATGCTTCTTACGATGCCACTCATATGTTGCCTGGGCGGTGTGTTTGGGATCATTGTCATGCTGAAAGACCCAGCCACGTTTCATCTTCAATGCCCTTGCTGATGGAAGGAGGTTTTCACTCAAAATCTCACGATACATGGTCCCATTTATTCTTTCCTTTACACGGATCAGTCGTCCTGGTCCCTTTGCAGAAAAACAGCCCCAAAGCATGATGTTTCCACCCCATAGTTCACAGTAGGTATGGTGTTCTTTGGATGCAACTCAGCATTCTTTGTCCTCCAAACATGACGAGTTGAGTTTTTACCAAAAAGTTATATTTTGGTTTCATCTGACCATATGACATTTTCCCAATCCTTTTCTGGATAATCTAAATGCACTCTAGCAAACTTCAGACGGGCCTGGACATGTACTGGCTTAAGCAGGGGGACACGTCTGGCACTGCAGGATTTGAGTCCCTGGCGGCGTAGTGTGTTACTGATGGTAGGCTTTGTTACTTTGGTCCCATCTCTCTGCAGGTCATTCACTAGGGCCCCCCATGTGGTTCTGGGATTTTTGCCTCTTAAAGAAGAAGTTACAGGTCTGTGAGAGCCAGAAATCTTGCTTGTTTGTAGGTGACCAAACACTTATTTTCCACCATAATTTGCAAATAAATTCCTTAAAAATCCTACAATGTGATTCTCTGGATTTTTTTCTTCTCAATTTGTCTGTCATAGTTGACGTGTACCTATGATGAAAATTACAGGCCTCTCTCATCTTTTTAAGTGGGAGAACATGCACAATTGGTGGCTGACTAAATACTTTTTTTCCCCACTGTATATACTTATCATAATCAAAAACCCCTTAAAAGTTCAAATATATATATATATATATATATATATATATACTTAGCATAATTGTGGCCTGTGTGGTCCAGCGGTTACAACGCACACGTATGGCAGATTGTATTATTTTAAATATCACTGGCTCTACTTTACAATAATAGATTATACTGATTTTAATACCGTAGAACAGATATACCAATATCTAATTAGCTTGAGGCACTTCCATATCACAGGTATAAATTGTCCATTGCACTATTTGTAGTGCCAGCACTCTTTGTAGTGCTTGCATGTGTCAGAGACAGAAAGTTACATTAGTGTCATCACCCCTGAATGCAAAATCTAAAGCCCATTTAGTTTTATGTAAACCATAAACCAAATAATTAACACTTAACTTGAAAGGTCCTTACATTTAAACCAGCACGTAATGGCCACCTTCTAACAGACAAATTAAAGAAAGATGTCCATAATATGTTCAAATGTGTGGAACTGCAATTAGCTTGGAATGATGGCATCTGCTATGTGACCTTTAGTCGTGATGATTCGCTAGATATTCCATTCTATTTTCCGCCTGGTTGCATCAGTGTGGCAGTGAGTTCAGGGGGTTTTAGTGATGTGAAACCACTTTCACATACCCATATGTGTGCATGTTGCTCAACCGCTTAATTTGAGAGAGGAAATTCTGCAAGAGTAAGACTTTGCTGACATATCAAGTTAATCATGGCCTATGAAATTGCATCAAATCGGCCTATTTGAGGGCGAAACTCCCTCTGGCCATCTTTACAGATGTAGCCTAAGTGTTTGCACCAGTGCAAAGTTTGCACCTCCTACGCTATTCAAGTATGCAGAAACATGACAGGATGACCCAAAGGTTCAATAAGGCTTGTGGAAAGATTAAGAACTTTAACTATGATGTGAATAAAGACAATTTCATTGTTTTTGGTATTCGATTTCCTTTAGAAAGGTGCAAACTGCACAGAAGCTAATGCATATGAATCTAGCTCTTCAAATATGTCAGAACTGCGTTGCAATATTTCTAGAGCAACAATAACTTAGAAAAATCACAAGAATATAGCATACTAGTTGCATTTACATTTTTCAAGAGCCGTCTCTAGAGAGTCTATAGCAGTTACATCAGGTTATATCGTAACTGCTACACATCAGACAGTAGGCTGACGTGTATTAGCCAGATCCTGATCAGTGAACTTTGAACCTTAAAACTGGATTCCATGTGATCTAGAAGGTTGAGAAATACCAATGGGGGTCCAACATGTGGCAAGTAATGTTTGCTCAATCTCTCCATCTGTCAAATCACATTGGAACATTGAAAAGTGTACTGTGTTAGTCATTTTCCACACATACACGCTCACACACACACACACACCCCTCCCAAGCCTCCGTCCCTCACCCGTCCCTCCCAGCCGTTTAAAGTTAAAGGCCCAGTGCTGTAAAAAAAAACTAGATTTTCGTGTGTTTATTATAATAATTTCCACACTATGAGATTGTAATAATACTGTGAAATTGTGAAAATGATTGTAATGCTCTTTTAGTGTCAGAGCTGTTTGAAAAGACAGCGTGAAATTTCAGAATGTTGTGGTGGGATGGAGTTTTGGCCTGCCTGGTGACATCACCAGGTGGTAAATTAGTTAATCGACCAATAAGAACGAGAGTTCCAAACCTCTCTGCCAATAACAGTATTCCCCACTCAGACAGCTCCCAGATATTACTAGCAAAATTCTTGCTTGAGAAATTGCTCTTTGCTAAGAAGCTATTTTTGTTTATACTTTACCATTTTAATTGAAACCAATCACAGTAAGGTACTTAATTGTTACCCAGAAATGATTTGATGTTGAGATAAAAACCACTGCATTGGACCTTTAAAACCTACAGCACAGTAACCCATTGAGAACCCACAGGTGACTCTCTAACTGCAGCTGCATCAGCTAACCTCCTCATCACTCTCCAAGACATATCACATTCAGCTCTCTCTCTCTCTCTCTCTCTCTCTCTCTCTCTCTCTCTCTCTCTCTCTCTCTCTCTCTCTCTCTCTCTCTCTCTCTCTCTCTCTCTCTCTCTCTCTCTCTCAATAAGGGGGGAGGTTTGTGTGGTCACTGTGTCATTTGTAAGAGGGAGAGGGTGTTGTGTTCTCCAGCCCCACTCAGATCGTCCATGTTCTAACCCGAAGGCTGGAGGTTATCCCAAATGAACCCTGACCCCCAAGTTCCCCCTGGGAGACCGGTCCCTGTCCCCCTAACACCCTACTATCCCCCTAACCCTCTGTGTCTTCCCCACTGAGACGGATGAGGGAGGGACGGGCGGGAGATCACACACATTCTACACCCCTCAGCATTGAAAACATGCTGTGTCTGAGGGAGATGTGAAGGTCCTGTGGGATTAATCTGACAGGTTGACAGGGATGGAGTGGAATTGAACAGCCGAAAAACACTGACCTGGAGGGAGAAAGAGAGGGGTGGAGAGAAGGGGTAAGAGAGACTTTAAAAACTTTCTGATACTCATTGAGACATCCTCACTTACTTAAAACCAGTGGCACCTCTCCTTTCCTTAAAAAGCAAAATAAAAAACCCAAAGAGAAAGAGAAAGGGAAGGGAATTAGGAGGAGATACTATCATAGAACCCCCTGCATTCATCTTTTCCTCGTCGTGAGTGGTAAACATTTGTCCAAACCCTGCAACGTACGTGCCCAGCTCAAGGCTGCCTCACAGGTCCTTAAAGCCCAGTCCTCGGCCGGCTGCTTTATCCACGTGTTTGATTTCCTTAAACCCCACCTCTGGCCGATTGTTTGCCATTCCAGTAAAAAAGTAAAACATGGCCTTTAGCTTTTACAACATGGAGATGTGGGAAGACTCAGCGGAGAGGCGGAGGAGGGGGAGGGGGAGGAGGATGTGATCGGGGTGACCCATTTGTCACGGCGTATGAACAAAGATGAGTAAGGAGGGTTATGGGTAGATGGGGCCAGGCCCTGATAGGGCCCTACTGAGGAGCAGGCCCTCCAGGCTACCTCTCAGTCAGATACCAACAACGCTGTTTACTCACTAGAAATACCTCCAACTAAAAGTAATTTCCTTGCCTAAGAGAGAGAGGGAGCGAGAGAGAGAGGTGATGAGGGAAATAATATGTTAGGAAAAGTTATGTAATTTTCAAATCACATTTTGTTTGTCACATGCTTCGTAGACAACAGGTCTAACAGTGAAATGCTTACTTATGGGTTATTTTCCAACAAAGCAGAGTTAAAGATAAGATAAAAACTCAAATAAAAAATTGTAATAGTGACATGAGGAATAAATACACAGTGAATTACGAATAGAAATAACGAGTAAAAATAACATGGCTATATATAGGGAGTAGAAAATAAAATGGCCATGTACAGGAAGTACCAGTACTGAGTCAATGTGCAAGGGTACGACATAATTGAGGTAGCTATGTACTGTACATATAGGCAAGGTAAAGTGACTAGACAACAGCCTCCAGTATCTATGCTGCAACAGTCTATGTGCCGGGGGGGCTAGGGTCAGTCTGTTATATCTGGTGTAATTCTCATGTCTTATCTGGTGTCCTGTGTGAATTAAGGTATGCTCCCTCTAATTCTCTCTCTCTCCCTCTCTCCCTCTCTCCCTCTCTCCCTCCCCTCCCGGAGGACCTGAGCCCTAGGATCATGCCTCAGGACTACCTGGCCTGATGACTCCTGGCTGTCCCCAATCCACCTGGTCGTGCTGCTGCTCCAGTTTCAACTGTTTTGCCTGCGGCTATGGAACCCTTACCTGTTCACAGGACAGGCTACCTTGTCCCGGACCTGCTGTCAAAGCCGGTCAAGGCAGGTAGTCCGGGTAGCCATTTGATTAGCTATTTAGCAGTCTTGTTTAGAAGTCTTATGGCTTGGGGGTAGAAGCTGTTCAGGGTCCTGTTATTTCCAGGCTTGGTGCATTGGTACCGCTTGCCATGCGGTAGTTGAGAGAACAGTCTGTGGCTTGGGTGGCTGGAGTCTTTGACAATATTTGGGGCCTTCCTCTGACACTGCCTGGTATAGAGGTCCTGGATGACAGGGAGCTCAGCCCCAGTGATGTACTGGGTCGTACGGACTAGCCTCTGTAGCACCGTGCGGTCGAATACCAAGCAGTTGCCATACCAAGCGGTGATGCAGCAAGTTAAGATACTCTCGGTGGTGCAGCTGTATAACTTTCTGAGGATCTGAGGGCCCATGCCAAATCTTTTCAGCCTCTTGAGGGGGAAGAGACATTGTCGTGCCCTCTTCACAACTGCGTTGGTGTGTTTGGACCATGATAGATCCTTAGTGATGTAGACACCGAGGAACTTGAAGCTCTCAACCCGCTCCACCTGCTCGGCACTCCGTTTCCTGTAGTCCACAATCAGCTCCTTTGTCTTACTGACATAAGGGAGAGGTTGTTGTCCTGGCACCACACTGCCAGGTCTCTGTCCTCCTCCATATAGGCTGTCTCATCGTTGTCGGTGATCAGGCCTACCACCATCGTGTGTTGAGGGTCAGCGTGGCGAATGTGTTGTTGCTTACCCTCACCACCTGGGGGCGGCACATCAGGAAGTCCAGGATCCAGTTGCAGATGGAGGTGTTCAGTCCTACGGACCTTAGCTTAGTTATGAGCTTTGAGGGCACTATGGTGTTCAACGCTGAGCTGTAGTCAATGAACAGCATTCTCACATAGGTGTTAATTTAGTCCAAGTGGGAAAGGGCAGTGTTGAGTGCAATAGAGATTGCACCATCTGTGTATCTGTTGGGGCAGTATGCCAATTAGAGTGGGTCCAGGGTGTCTGGGATAATGGTGTTGATGTGAGCCATGACCAGCTTTTCAAAGCATTTAATGGCTACAGATGTGAGTGCTATGGTGCGATAGTCATTTAGACAGGTTACCTTGGTGTTATTTGGCACAGGGACTATGGTGGTCTACTTGAAACATGTAGGTATTACAGACTAGGTCAGGGAGAGGTTGAAAATGTCAGTGAAGACACTTGCCAGTTGGTCAGTGCATGCTCTGAGTACACGTCCTGGTAATCCGTTTGGCCCTGCAGCCTTGTGAATGTTAACCTGTTTAAAGGTCTTACATCGGCTACGGAGAGCATGATCACACATTAGTCCGGAACAGATGGTGCTCTCACGCATGGTTCAGTGTTGCTTGCCTCGAAGCGAGCATAGAAGACATTTAGCTCGTCTGGTAGGCTTGTGTAACTGGTCAGATCGTTGCTGGGTTTCCATTTGTAATCTGTGATAGTTAGCAAGCCCTGCCACGTCCGACGAGCTTCAGAGCCGGTGTAGTAGGATTCGATCTTAGTCCTGTATTGACGCTTTGCCTGTTTGATGGTTTGTCGGAGGGCGTAGTGGGATTTCTTATGTGTCCAGGTTAGTGTCCCGACCCTTGAAATCGGCAGCTCTAGCATTTAGCTCATTGCAGATGTTGCCTGTAATCTATGACTTCTGGTTGGGATATGTACGTACGGTCACTGTGGGGAATATGTTGTCGATGCACTGCTTAATAAGGCCGGTGACTGATGTGTTAAACTCCTCAATGCCATCGGATGAATCTCGCAACATATTACAGTCTGTGCTAGTGAAACAGTCCTGTAGCTTGGCATCCGCTTCATCGGACCACTTCTGTATTGAGAATGTCACTGGTACTTCCTGTTTTCGTTTTTGCTTGTAAGCAGGAATCAGGAGGATAGTGTTATGGTGGAGTAAAGGTGATCTAGAGTTGTTTTGCCTCTAGTTGCACAGGTGACATGCTGGGAGAAATTAGGTAAAACAAATTTTAGTTTTCCTGCATTAAAATAACCGGTCACTCGGAGCGTCATCTATGGGTGAGCATTTTCTTGTTCGCTGATGGCCTTAAAGAGCTTGTTGAGTGTATTCTTAGCGACAGCATCAGTTTTTGGTGGTAAATAGACAGCTACGAAAAATATCTTGGTAAATATTATGGTCTACAGCTTTTCATAAGGTATTATAACTCAGGCGAGCAGTACCTCGAGACTTCCTTAATTCCCTTTAAGGAATACCTGAGATAGTATAAAAGTAATCCTAATATATATATATATATATATATATATATATATATATATATATAAAAAAACGAATGATTATTAAAAATATACTCTAAAAATGAAAAAATGAAAGTATAAAAAAAAAAAAAAAAAAATGTAATGTAAAGTTGTTGTCCCACTGGCTATCATAAGGTGAATGCACCAATTTGTAAGTCGCTCTGGATAAGAGTGTCTGCTAAATGAAGTAAATGTAATGTAATGTTAATATTACAGATCGTGCACCAGTTGTTGTTAACAAAGAGACACACACCCCCTCCCCTGAGATTACCAGAAGTTGCCATTCTGTCCTGCCAATGTATAGAAAAAGCAGCTAGATTTATATTTTCCATGTCCTTGTTCAGCCACGACACAGACAAACATTACAGTTTTTCAGATCACGTTGATAGGATAGTCTCGAACAGAGCTAATGCAGTTTATTCTCCAGAGAGAGGCGGTTTTTCCACTCTCCAATGTAGTCTTGTCAGGTATCCCACACGTCGACCTCTATAGCTGCCCCTCCTCCTTATCCGAGTGTCGGGGATTTGGGCCTGGTCCGGGATAATCAATATGTCCTTCGCCTCCAACTCATTGAAATAGAAGTTATCATCCATATCAAGGTGATAGCTGTTCTGATGTCCAGAAGCTCTTTTCGGTCATAGGAAAGTATATACTAAAAACGTTAAGATTGGCGAAAAAACAAACACAAAATAGCACAATTGGTCAGGAGCCCGTAAAAATGGCTGCTATCCCCTCCAGCGCCATTGCTCTTCAACCTCTTCACATTTTTGGAGAATGGCTGAGGTTTCCTGTGAGTGAGCCTCAGAGTTGTTTAATGGTCACCAGTCGACCGTCTACAAATCACACACACACAAACACATACATGCACACACACACATAGTCCCGGCTCAGACACAGGGAAACACGAGGCTGTAAAACTAAACCTCCACACAACTTGTAAATTAGACCAAATACATATGAAATAATACCCCAAAACACCCATATTACAGACAAATCTGTAAACATATTGTTACTCCTTGTAAAACTATTTTTTTTTTTTGTAGGAATTGTATCCCCCTATTTTCAATAATTTCTGGGTTCCATAAACACCCCACCCCCGACCCCCACCCAAATTACTCTCTCTCTCTCTCCCTATTGTATTTGAATGATCGCCCCAATGGATACAAACCAGCACACATCTATCAGCGAAGAAGACACCTCCCTTAAAGCCAATTTCCTCTGGTATATTTTCTTCTCTCAACAAGAAGAGAGCAGAGGGTCTGGTCCCATCTCTGATAACTAATTATCTGTTGGCTGAAGACCGTGACAGAAAACAAATTCCCAGGTATGACAAAAGCTTGGAATGTGCTACAAGGAGCTTGTCCCCCGCACCACGCAGTAGTGGAAAAAGTACACAATTGTCATACTTGAGTAAAAGTAAAGATACCTTAATAGAAAATTACTTAAGTAAAAGTAAAAGTCACCCAGTAAAATACAACTTGAGTAAAAGTCTAAAAGTGTTTGGTTTTAAATATACTTAAATGTAATTGCTCAAATATACTTAAGTATCAAAAGTAAAAGTAAAAGTATAAATAATATCAAATTCCCTACATTAAGCAAACCTGATCACACAATTTTCTGATTTTTTAATCTACTGATAGCCAGGGGCACACTCCAACACTCAGACATAATTTACAAATAAAGCATTTGTGTTTAGTGAGTCTGCCAGATCCGAGGCCGTAGGGAGGACATGAGATGTTCTTTTGATCAGTGTCTGAATTGCACAATTTTCCTGTCCTGCTAAGCATTCAAAATGTAACGAGTACTTTTGGGTGTCAGGGAAATGGAATGGAGTAAAAAGTACATACATTTCTTTAGGAATGTAGAGGAGTAAAAGTAAAAGTTTTCAAAAGTATAAATAGTAAAGTAAAGTACAGATACCCCCAAATACTACTTAAGTAGTACTTTAAAGTATTTTTTACTTAAGTATTTTACACCACTGGCACCACGTAGCCATCCCCCTTGAACATCTCAAAACTAAGAGCATTGTATTTGGTACAAATCATTCCCTAAACTCTAGACCTCGGTGTCCATAAGGGGAGTAGCAGGGGGAGGGGGGAGTTGGTAGCTGACTAGCTATTCAGCAGTCTGATGGTCTGAGGGTAGAAACTATTTGCCAGTCTTTCAGTTTCTGCCATGATGCTCCTGTACTGCCCTTCAGCATCCTGAGGTTAAAGAGTCACTGTCGTGCCTTCTACACTACAGTGTCCGTGTGGTTAAACCATTTCAGCTTCTCTGTGATGTGTACGCTGAAGAATTTGAAGTTATTGACCGTCTCCACGGTGGCCCCGTTGATGAGGATGGGGGCGTGTCCAGCCTGGTTCCTCCTGAAGTCCACAATTAGCTCCTTTGTTTGGCTAATGTTAAGAGATAAGTTGTTTACCTGGCACCATGCCGTCAGAGTGCCTACCTCCTCCCTGTAAGCTGTCTCGTCGTTGTTGGTGATGAGGCCTACCACTGTCGTGTCATCGGTAAACTTGATGATCAAGTTGGAACTGTGTGAGGCCACGCAATCGTGGGTATACAGTATCATATAGAGACATTATTGCATGAAACTCCCTTCCATCTCATATAGCTCAAATGAACATTTAAACAAACGGTTTAAAAAAAATAGATAAAGCAACATCTCACGGCACGCCTCTCCCCTATTTGACCTAGATATTTTGTGTGTATGTATTGATATATAGGCTATGTGTGCCGTTTTTAAATGTATTTAGTTCTGTCCTTAAGCTGTTGTTGTCTATTAGTGTTCTGTATTATGTCATGTTTTATGTTTTGTGGGGACCCCAGGAAGAGTAGCGGCTGCTTTCGCAACAGCTAATGGAAATCCTAATAAAATGCCAATACCAAGACTATGTTTGTTTGGTAATGGCAAAGGTGCCATTGATGGGAAAGAATACAACATCAAACCACCTCTGAGATGGAGCGAGAGTGAGAGAGAGAGAGAGAGAGCGAGAGAGAAAGAGAGTGAGAGAGACGTTCAATCAAAGACCCCACCAATCAGAGGATTAAAGGATTAATCAGTCTTTCTTCTCCACTTCTGTTCTCACGTTTTCTGTTTTCCTTCTCTCTCTCCCTCTCCACTCCCCTCCTTCCCTCCCTGTGTGTGTGCGTCTGTGTGTGTTTGTGTGCAAGTGTGCATGTGCGCACGTTTGTGTGCCTGTGCGCTCGCGTGTGTGTGGTAATGAGTGAAAGAGAGAGGTGAAAGGTCAGTTATTTAGGAAACTCAAAACTGCAAAAGTCTTCAAAGCATGCCACCCCGGCTCCAAAAAACCCTCAGCTCTCAGCTTTAGAGGTGCTTGCTACGGGGCAGACTTTGGCCCCTCAGCAACAGACGGGCTGATGTCATAGGTCAAATTCCTTGCTCAGAACTAGGCCAGGCCCCTGTATGATAGCAGATCGCTGAGTAATCACAGGAGCCAACAGGGAAGGGAGGGGCAGGCCGGGCCCTGACGCTGAAAGGAGCTTTGTATCAGTTGCACCATTTCTATCCCAGGGAGCGAGTGGAAGGGCCTAATTGTTGATAGTTGGGATTGTTTGTCTGTTCTGTTGAGTTAAAATTTTTATGTGTGGGTGTGAGTGTGCGTATGTGTGCATGTGGGTGTGTGTGTCTGCATGCCTGTGTGTGTATGCGTGTGAATGCGTGTGTATGCGTGCATTTGTGTGTATTTCCATGTACAGTATGTGTGCATTGGTGCAATCTATGCATTCTTAAACTTTCTCCTCCAAACACAACTATCTTAATTCAGTGTACCAATGTTCTGAGAGTAGTCCTTTGATCCTTTGATCCAGGGCCAGGGGATTGAGGATAATAGGTGGTGAGAAAGCACTGTTTATAGACCCAACAAAGAGCCCTGAGAGGAGGGATGGGATGCCATTCAATTGTGATCGAAGAGGAGAAAGAAAAGTGGAAAAAAGGAAAGGGTGGGTAGGGGGTCCGTCTGGTATGTGTCTGTGTACAGTATGTGTGTACAATGTGAGTATACGAGTATACAGTGTGTGTGTGTGTGTGTGTGTGTGTGTGTGTGTGTGTGTGTGTGTGTGTGTGTGTGTGTGTGTGTGTGTGTGTGTGTGTGTGTGTGTGTGTGTGTGTGTGGAGAGGTGTTGTGGAGAGCAGGAGTAGCACAGGGGGTCTGGGCTTGCCCCACTATCAGGGCATGTCCGTAGAATTCTCTGCTGGAATTCAACAGCCTAGGAGTACGGCTTGTTGTTTGTATCCACCCCCCAAACACACACACACGCATGCACACACACACTCACACACACACACACACACACACAAGGGTAACTTCTGTACTATAACTGTTCTATAATGGCTGGTGAGGGTTGGGCTCAATTTCATTTCAATTCCAGTCAATTCAGAAAGTAAGCCAAATTCCAAATCTACATTTTCCTCATTGAAAATGCATTGAAGAGAATTTTATTTCAGTGTACTTCCTGAAATGACTGGAATTTAAATGAAATTGACCCCAACCCTGCTGCTGGTTGCCAAGTACTTGCAACTAAAGAACACTTGCACTTGAAATACATGGAGGGGATAAACAACACATTTGACATAAATCTAATAGTTTCTTTAAATGTGCTTGCCTCAAACTTTGGCCTAAATCATGCATTGATGTGAAAGGGAGATTTAGCCGAAAATATTAATTCCATGCATGTATTCTGTGTGTATGTACAGTAATGTGTAAAGTGAAAAGTTATTCATGTAAGTGTTTGCTACTCGTGCTTACAGTGAGGGAAAAAAGTATTTGATCCCCAGCTGATTTTGTACGTTTTCCCACTGAAAAAGACATGATCAGTCTACAATTTTAATGGTAGGTTTATTTGAACAGTGAGAGACAGAATAACAACAAAAAAATCCAGAAAACGCATGTCAAAAATGTTATGAATTGATTTGCATTTTAATGAGGGAAATAAGTATTTGACCCCTCTGCAAAACATGATTTAGTATTTGGTGGCAAAACCCTTGTTGGCAATCACAGAGGTCAGACGTTTCTTGTAGTTGGCCACCAGGTTTGCACACATCTCAGGAGGGATTTTGTTCCACTCCTCTTTGCAGATCTTCTCCAAGTCATTAAGTTTTCGAGGATGACATTTGGCAACTCTAACCTTCAGCTCCCTCCACAGATTTTCTATGGGATTAAGGTCTGGAGACTGGCTAGGCCACTCCAGGACCTTAATGTGCTTCTTCATGAGCCACTCCTTTGCTGCCTTGGCCGTGTGTTTTGGGTCATTGTCATGCTGGAATACCCATCCACGACCCATTTTCAATGCCCTGGCTGAGGGAAGGAGGTTCTCACCCAAGATTTCACGGTACATGGCCCCATCCATTGTCCCTTTGATGCTGTGAAGTTGTCCTGTCCCCTTAGCAGATAAACACCCCCAAAGCATAATGTTTCCACCTCCATGTTTGACGGTGGGGATGGTGTTCTTGGGATCATAGGCAGCATTCCTCCTCCTCCAAACACGGCGAGTTGAGTTGATGCCAAAGAGCTCGATTTTGGTCTCAGCTGACCACAACACTTTCACCCAGTTCTCCTCTGAATCATTCAGATGTTCATTGGCAAACTTCAGAGGGCCCTGTATATGTGCTTTCTTGAGCAGAGGGACCTTCCGGGCGCTGCAGGGTTTCAGTCCTTCACGGCTTAGTGTGTTACCAATTGTTTTCTTGGTGACTATGGTCCCAGCTGCCTTGAGATCATTGACAAGATCCTCCCGTGTAGTTCTGGGCTGATTCATCACCGTTCTCATGATCCTTGCAACTCCACAAGGTGAGATCTTGCATGGAGCCCTAGGCCGAGGGAGATTGACAGTTATTTTGTGCTTCTTCCATTTGCGAATAATTGCACCAACTGTTGTCATCTTCTCACCAAGCTGCTTGGCGATGGTCTTGTAGCCCATTCCAGCCTTGTGTAGGTCTACAATCTTGTCCCTGACATCCTTGGAGAGCTCTTTGGTCTTGGCCATGGTGGAGAGTTGGGAATCTGATTGATTGATTGCTTCTGTGGACAGGTGTCTTTTATACATGTAACAAATTGAGATTAGGAGCACTCTCTTTAAGAGTGTGCTCCTAATCTCAGCTCATTACCTGTATAAAAGACACCTGGGAGCCAGAAATCTTTCTGATTGAGAGGGGGTCAAATACTTACAGTGGGGAAAAAAGTATTTAGTCAGCCAACAATTGTGCAAGTTCTCCCACTTAAAAAGATGAGAGAGGCCTGTATCATAGTTGCACGTCAACTATGACAGACACATTTTTACAAAAAAATCCAGAAAATCACATTGTAGGATTTTTAATGAATTTATTTGCAAATTATGGTGGAAAATAAGTATTTGGTCAATAACAAAAGTTTCTCAATACTTTGTTATACACCCTTTGTTGGCAATGACACAGGTCAAACGTTTTCTGTAAGTCTTCACAAGGTTTTCACACACTGTTGCTGGTATTTTGGCCCATTCCTCCATGCAGATCTCCTCTAGAGCAGTGATGTTTTGGGGCTGTCGCTGGGCAACACGGACTTTCAACTCCCTCCAAAGATTTTCAATGGGGTTGAGATCTGGAGACTGGCTAGGCCACTCCAGGACCTTGAAATACTTCTTACGAAGCCACTCCTTCGTTGCCCGGGCGGTGTGTTTGGGATCATTGTCATGCTGAACGTGGCCCAGCCACGTTTCATCTTCAATGCCCTTGCAGATGGAAGGAGGTTTTCACTCAAAATCTCACGATACATGGCCCCATTCATTCTTTCCTTTACACAGATCAGTCGTCCTGGTTCCTTTGCAGAAAAACAGCCCCAAAGCATGATGTTTCCACCCCCATGCTTCACAGTAGGTATGGTGTTCTTTGGATGCAACTCAGCATTCTTTGTCCTCCAAACACAATGAGTTGAGTTTTTACCAAAAAGTTATATTTTGGTTTCATCTGACCATATGACATTCTCCCAATCCTCTTCTGGATCATCCAAATGCACTCTAGCAAACTTCAGACAGGCCTGGACATGTACTGGCTTAAGCAGGGGGACACGTCTCGCACTGCAGGATTTGAGTCCCTGGCGGCGTAGTGTGTTACTGATGGTAGGCTTTGTTACTTTGGTCCCAGCTCTCTGCAGGTCATTGGTCATGGTTCTGGGATTTTTGCTCACCGTTCTTGTGATCATTTTGACCCCACGGGGTGAGATCTTGCGTGGAGCCCCAGATCGAGGTAGATTATCAGTGGTCTTGTATGTCTTCCATTTCCTAATAATTGCTCCCACATTTGATTTCTTCAAACCAAGCTGCTTACCTATTGCAGATTCAGTCTTCCCAGCCTGTTGCAGGTCTACAATTTTGTTTCTTGTGTCCTTTGACAGCTTTTTGGTCTTGGCCATAGTTGAGTTTGGAGTGTGACTGTTTGAGGTTGTGGACAGGTGTCTTTTATACTGATAACAAGTTCAAACAGGTGCCATTAATACAGGTAATGAGTGGAGGACAGAGGTGCCTCTTAAAGAAGTTGTTACAGGTCTGTGAGAGCCAGAAATATTGCTTGTTTGTAGGTGACCACATACTTATTTTCCACCATAATTGCAAATAAATTCATTAAAAATCCTACAATGTGATTTTCTGGATTTTTCTTTCTCATTTTGTCTGTCATAGTTGACATGTACCTATGATAATAATTACAGGCCTCTCTGATCTTTTTAAGTTTGAGAACTTGCACAATTGGTGGCTGACTAAATACTTTTTTTCCCCACTGTACTGTATAATTGTCACGGATTCTGCCGAGGCTGCTCCTCCTCCTGGTTCGGGCAGGCTTCGGTGTTCGTCGTCCCCGGAGTACTAGCTGCCACCGTTGAATGTTTCTATGTTTGATTGCTTTTGTCTGTCTTTTACACCTGAGTCCGTTTGTGTCTGATTACGTGTCCTATAAGTTGCCTGTTTTGTATTGGTTAGGTTGTGTGTTGTTTTTCGCCTGTCCGTAGTGCTGCGTGTTTTTGTATCTGTTTCGTTGTTTAGTGTAATACGCATAGTTTGCGTATTGCTCGCCTTTGTTTTGAGGCCGTTTACTGTATCTTTGCCTAGTGGTTTCACAGTAAACTTTGTTGGACTAAGCTTGTCCTGTGCCTGACAGGGGAGCGTCTGTTCCACCTCCGACAGGGGAAGAGGAGCGCACAGGAGTTCGCCCTGGAGTTCCGGACTCTAGCGGCGGATGCGGGGTGGAATGAGAGGGCCCTCATCGACCATTACCGGTGTAGCCTACGAGAGGACGTTCGTCGTGAGCTGGCCTGCAGGGACACCAACCTATCCTTCGACCAGTTGGTGGACATCTCCATCCGTCTCGACGCCCTGCTGGCTACCCGCGGACGTCCCGAGTGGGGGTCGTCCATTCCACCCTCCAGCACCTCCGACCCGATTCCCATGGAGCTCGGAGGTGCTGGCGCTAGAGAGAGGAGGTGAGAGAACCCGAGGGGGGCCATCCCCTGCACCAACTGTGGCCGTGGAGGACACACCGCTGGGGAGGGTCTCCTGGGAGAGGGGACAACAGGTCACGCACTGGGGAGTCATTTCAGGTGAGTAGGCGCCCCACTTACCCAGAGCTCTCTGTTGGTCACATGTGTATACCTGTGAGATTTCCACAGGTGGCACCTCATTCCCAGCATAAGGCGCTAGTAGATTCAGGCGCAGCTGGGAATTTTGTTGATCGTGCATTTTGTTATAGGTTAGGAATTCCCCTTCGGCCGGTAGAAGCCCCCTTTCCTGTTCATGCCCTAGACAGCCGGCCGTTGGGGTCGGGGTTGATCAGAGAAGTCACAGCACCATTTAAGATGACGACGCAGGGGGGTCATGAGGAGATAATTCAGTTTTATCTGATTGACTCTCCTGTGTATCCCGTGGTGCTGGGGCTTCCCTGGTTAAGCGCCCATGATCCTACCATTGCGTTGCAACAGAGGGCTCTTATGGAGTGGTCTGCCCAGTGTGTAGGGAGATGTCTAGGGGTTTCCTTAGGGGCGACCTCGGTAGAGAGTCCGAACCAAATGCCCGCAATGCGCATTCCCCCTGAATATGAGGATTTAGCACTGGTGTTCAGCAAAATGAGGGCAACACGGCTACCAACTCATAGACAGGGGGATTGTGCGATAGTTCTCCAAACAGGAGCGGCACTTCCGCGGAGCCGTGTGTATCCCTTGCCTCAAGAGGAGACAGCGGCTATGGAGACTTCCATAGCCGAGTCCTTGGCACAGGGATACATACGGTCCTCCACTTCCCCGGTTTCCTCAAGTTTCTTCTTTGTGAAGAAGAAGGACGGGGGTATGCACCCGTGTAGTGATTACCGTAGTCTCAATCAGATTACGGTTAAGTACAGTTACCCTCTTCCACTGATTGCAACTATGACAGAATCATTACGCGGAGCGCGGTTCTTCACAAAGTTGGATCTCAGGAGCGCGTACAATCTGGTGCGCATTAGGCAGGGGGATGAATGGAAAACAACATTTAGCACCCCCTCGGGTCATTACGAGTATCTCGTCATGCCATTCGGGTTAATGAATGCTCCTTCAGTCTTCCAATCCTTTGTTGACGAGATTTTCCGGGACATGCATGGGCAGGGTGTGGTAGTATACATCGACGACATCCTAGTGTACTCTTCTACACGAGCCGAGCATGTAGCCCTGGTGCGCCGAGTGTTGAGGAGACTGTTGGAGCATGACTTGTATGTCAAGGCAGAAAAATGCTTGTTCTTCCAGGAGTCAGTCTCCTTTTTGGGTTATCGGTTGTCCGCGTCTGGTGTGAAGATAGAGGTTGACCGTGTGTCGGCCGTGCGTAATTGGCAAACTCCAACCACTGTAAAAGAGGTGCAGCAGTTTTTGGGTTTTGCTAATTACTACCGGAGGTTTATCCGGGGCTTTGGACAGGTTGCAGCTCCCATTACGTCCCTGCTAAAGGGGGGTCCGGTTCGTTTGCAGTGGTCAGCTGAGGCGGACAGGGCATTTGTCAAACTGAAGAACCTGTTCACCTCGGCTCCGGTGCTGGCGCATCCGGATCCCTCTTTACCATTCCAAGTAGAGGTAGACGCGTCCGAGGCCGGTATTGGGGCAGTCCTGTCACAACGGTCCGGCACGCCACCTAAGCTCCGCCCCTGTGCGTTCTATTCCAAGAAGCTCAGCTCGGCGGAACGTAATTATGACGTAGGGGACAGGGAGCTGTTAGCTGTAGTCCAGGCCCTAAAGGTGTGGAGGCATTGGATTGAGGGGGCTCAACACCCTTTCCTCATTCTGACTGATCACCGTAACCTGGAGTACATCCGGGCAGCTAGGAGATTGAACCCTCGTGAGGCTAGGTGGAACATGTTCCTGACCCGGTTTGTTTTTAAGATCACATACATCCCAGGGTCCCAGAACGGTAAGGCAGACGCCCTGTCCCGGCGGTATGACACAGAGGAGAGGTCCATTGAGCCTACTCCCATACTGCCGGAGTCTTGCTGGTGGCTCCGGTGGTGTGGGAGGTCGATGCGGAGATCGAGCGGGCACTGCGTACCGACCCTACTCCCCCCGAGTGTCCTGTTGGGCGGACGTACGTTCCGCTCGTGGTTCGTGATCGCCTTATTTATTGGGCTCATACATCACACTCCTCTGGACATCCAGGTATTGGCCGGACAGTGCACTGCCTTAGCGTGAAATACTGGTGGCCAACGTTAGCTAAGGATGTGAGGGTTTATGTCTCCTCCTGCTCGGTGTGCGCCCAGTGTAAGGCGCCTAGACATTTGCCCAGGGGAAAGTTACATCCCCTGCCCGTTCCACAACGACCATGGTCCCACCTCTCGGTGGATTTTGTGACCGACCTACCCCCCTCCCAGGGGAATACCACAATTTTGGTCGTTGTGGATCGGTTTTCCAAGGCCTGTCGTCTCCTCCCAATGCCGGGTCTCCCTACTGCCCTACAGACCGCTGAGGCCCTATTTACCCACGTGTTCCGGCACTATGGGGTCCCCGAGGATATTGTGTCTGACCGAGGTCCCCAGTTCACCTCCAGAGTCTGGGGGGCGTTCATGGAATGCTTGGGGGTCTCGGTGAGCCTTACCTCGGGGTACCACCCAGAGAACAATGGGCAGGTTGAACGAGTCAACCAGGATGTGGGTAGGTTTCTGAGGTCCTATTGCCAGGGCCGGCCGGAGGAGTGGTCTAGGTATATCCCCTGGGCAGAGATGGCCCAGAACTCTCTCCGCCACTCCTCCACCAATTTAACACCTTTCCAGTGTGTTTTAGGGTATTAGCCGGTCCTGGCACCATGGCATGAGAGCCAGATCGAGGCCCCTGCGGTGGATGAGTGGATTCGGCGCTCGGAGGAGATGTGGGACGCTGCCCATGTCCATCTGCAGCGGGCCATCCGTCAACAAAAGGCGAGCGCCGATCGCCACCGCAGTGAGGGACCGGTATATGCACCGGGAGATCGAGTCTGGCTCTCGACTCGAAACCTGCCCCTCCGCCTGCCCTGCCGGAAGCTGGGTCGGCGGTTTGTGGGGCCCTTTAAAGTCCTGAGAAGATTGAACGAGGTGTGTTACAGGTTACAACTGCCTATTGAGTACAAGAATATTAACCCCTCGTTCCATGTGTCTCTTCTCAGGCCGGTGGTAGCTGGCCCACTCCAAGAAGATGAGATAAGAGAGACCCCTCCGCCCCCTTTGGACATCGAGGGGGCCCCGGCGTACAGGGTCCGGACCATCTTGGACTCGAGGCGCCGGATGAGTGGTCTCCAGTATCTCGTGGAGTGGGAGGGGTACGGTCCGGAGGAACGGTGCTGGGTGCCTAGGAGGGACATCCTAGATCCATCCCTCCTGACTGAGTTCCACCGTGGGCATCCCACGCGCCCGGGTCCGCGTCCTCCTGGCCGTCCCCGAGGCCGGGGTCGGCGCACGGCTGGAGCCGCGCGTCAAGGGGGAGGTACTGTCAATGATTCTGCCGAGGCTGCTCCTCCTCCTGGTTCGGGCAGGCTTCGGCGTTCGTCGTCCCCGGAGTACTAGCTGCCGCCGTTGAATGTTTCTATGTTTGATTGCTTTTGTCTGTCTTTTACACCTGTGTCCGTTTGTGTCTGATTACGTGTCCTATAAGTTGCCTGTTTTGTATTGGTTAGGTTGTGTGTTGTTTTTCGCCTGTCCGTAGTGCTGCGTGTTTTTGTATCTGTTTCGTTGTTTAGTGTAATACGCATAGTTTGCGTATTGCTCGCCTCTGTTTTGTTTTGAGGCCGTTTACTGTATCTTTGCCTAGTGGTTTCACAGTAAACTTTGTTGGACTAAGCTTCGGTGTTCTGCGCCTGACTCCCACACCACATACACCTCATTTTTGACAATAATAAATTATCAACCCTGCAAGCAATACAATACTCTAATATTATGGTGGGAGATTATAATACTGTTTTAAATAGCTCAATTTTTTTATTTTTTTATTTATTTCACCTTTATTTAACCAGGTAAGCCAGTTGAGAACAGGTTCTCATTTACAACTGCGACCTGGCCAAGATAAAGCAATGCAGTGCAATAAAAACAACACAGAGTTACATATGGGGTAAAAAACATAAAGTCAAAAATAAAACAGAAAATATATATACAGTGTGTGCAAATGTAGCAAGTTATGGAGGTAAGGCAATAAATAGGCTATAGTGCAGAATAATTACAATAGTATTAACACTGGAATGCTAGATGTGCAAGAGATTATGTGCAAATAAGATACTGGGGTGCAAAATAGCAAAATAAATAACAATATAGGGATGAGGTAGTTGGGTGGGCTAATTTCAGATGGGCTGTGTACAGGTGCAGTGATCGGTAAGGTGCTCTGACAACTGATGCTTAAAGTTATTGAGGGAGATAAGAGTCTCCAGCTTCAGAGATTTTTGCAATTTGTTCCAGTCATTGGCAGCAGAGAACTGGAAGGAATGGCGGCCAAAGGAGGTGTTGGCTTTGGGAGTGACCAGTGAGATATACCTTCTGGAGCGCAGACTACGGGTGGGTGCTGCTATGGTGACCAATGAGCTAAGATAAGGTGGGGATTTTCCTAGCAGTGATTTATAGATGGCCTGGAGCCAGTGGGTTTGACGACGAACATGTAGTGAGGACCAGCCAACAAGAACGTACAGGTCACAGTGGTGGGTAGTGTATGGGGCTTTGGAGACAAAACGGATGGCACTGTGATAGACTACATCCAATTTGCTGAGTAGAGTGTTGGAGGCTATTTTGTAAATGACATCGCCGAAGTCAAGGATCGGTAGGATAGTCAGTTTTACGAGGGCATGTTTGGCAGCATGAGTGAAGGAGGCTTTGTTGTGAAATATGAAGCCGATTCTAGATTTAACTTTGGATTGGAGATTCTTTATGTGAGTCTGGAAGTTGAGTTTACAGTCTAACCAGACACCTAGGTATTTGTAGTTGTCCACATACTCTAGGTCAGACCCGTCGAGAGTGGTGATTCTAGTCGGGTGGGCGGGTGCCAGCAGCGTTCGATTGAAAAGCATGCATTGAGTTTTACTAGTGTTTAAGAGCAGTTGGAGGCTACTGAAGGATTGTTGTATGGCATTGAAGCTCGTTTGGAGGTTTGTTAACACAGTGTCCAATGAAGGGCCAGATGTATACAAAATGGTGTCGTCTGCGTAGAGGTGGATCTGAGAGTCACCAGCAGCAAGAGCGACATCATTGATATACACGGAGAAAAGTGTCGGCCCAAGAATTGAACCCTGTGGCACCCCCATAGAGACCGCCATAGGTCCAGACAACAGGCCCTCCGATTTGACACACTGAACTCTATCTGAGAAGTAGTTGGTGAACCAGGCGAGGCAGTCATTTGAGAAACCAAGGCTATTTAGTCTGCCAATAAGAATGCGGTGGTTGACAGAGTCGAAAGCCTTGGCCAGGTCGATGAAGACGGCTGTACAGTACTGTCTATTATCAATCGCGGTTATAATATCGTTTAGGACCTTGAGCGTGGCTGAAGTGTACCCGTGACCAGCTCGGAAACCGGATTGCATAGCGGAGAAGGTACGGTGGTATTCGAAATGGTCGGTGATCTGTTTGTTAACTTGGCTTTCAAATACTTTCGAAAGGCAGGGCAGGATGGATATAGGTCTGTAGCAGTTTGGATCTAGAGTGTCACCCCCTTTGAAGAGTGGGATGACCGCGGCAGCTTTCCAATCTCTGAGGATCTCAGACGTTATGAAAGAGAGGTTGAACAGACTAGTAATAGGGGTTGCGACAATTTCGGCGGCTAGTTTAAGAAAGAAAGGGTCCAGATTGTCTAGCCCAGCTGATTTGTAGGGGTCCAGATTTTGCAGCGCTTTCAAAACATCAGCTGTCTGAATTTGTGTGAAGGAGAAGCGGGGGGGGGGCATGGGCAAGTTGCAGCAGAGGGTGCAGAGTTGGTGGCCAGGTTAGTGGTAGCCAGATGGAAAGCATGGCCAGCTGTAGCAAAATGCTTGTTGAAATTCTCGATTATTGTAGTTTTATCAGTGGTGATAGTGTTTCCTAGCCTCAGTGCAGTGGGCAGCTGGGAGGAAGTGCTCTTATTCTCCATGGACTTTACAGTGTCCCAAAACTTTTTGGAGTTAGTGCTACAGGATGAAAATTTCTTTTTGAAAAAGTTAGCCTTTGCTTTCCTGACTGCTTGTGTATATTGGTTCCTAACTTCCCTGAAAAGTTGCATATCGCGGGGGCTATTTGATGCTAATGCTGTACGCCACAGGATGTTTTTGTGCTGGTCAAGGGTAGTCAAGTCTGAGGAGAACCAGGGGCTATATCGGTTCTTAGTTCTGTATTTTTTGAATGGGGCATGTTTATTTAAGATTGAGAGGAAATTACTTTTAAGGAACAACCAGGCATCCTCTACTGACGGAATGAGATCTATATCCATCCAGGATACCTGGGCCAGGTCAATTAGGAAGGCCTGCTCGCTAAAGTGTTTTAGGGAGCGTTTGACAGTGATGAGGGGTGGTCGTTTGACCGCGGACCCGTTACGGACGCAGGCAATAAGGCAGTGATCGCTGAGATCCTGGTTGAAGACAGCTGAGGTGTATTTAGAGGGTATGTTAGTCAGGATGATATCTATGAGGGTACCCATGTTTACGGTTTTAGGGTTGTACCTGGTAGGTTCGTTGATAACTTGCGTGAGGTTGAGGGCATCTAGCTTGGATTGTAGGATGGCTGGGGTATTAAGCATATCCCAATTTAGGTCACCAAGCAGTACAAACTCTGAGGATAAATGGGGGGCAATCAATTCATATATGGTGTCCAGGGCACAGCTGGGGGCTGAGGGGGGTCTGTAGCAAGCGGCAACAGTGAGAGACTTATTTCTGGAAAGGTGGATTTTTAGAAGTAGAAGCTCAAACTGTTTGGGCACAGACCTGGATAGTATGATAGAGCTCTGCAGGCTATCTCTACAGTAGATTGCAACTCCACCCCCTTTGGCAGTTCTATCTAGACGGAAAATGTTATAGTTGGGGATGGAAATTTCAGAATTTTTGGTGGCCTTCCTGAGCCAGGATTCAGACACTGCTAGAACATCAGGGTTGGCAGAGTGTGCTAACGCAGTGAATAACTCAAACTTAGGAAGTAGACTTCTGATATTTATGTGCAATTACAGAAGTCATCAAATGATAGCGCCTGGGGAGTAGGAGTGATACTGAGGGCTGCAGGGCCTGGGTTAGCCTCTACATCACCAGAGGAACAGAGGAGGACTAGAATAAGGATACGGCTAAAGGCTTTAAGAACTGGTCTTCTAGTGCGTTGGGTACATAGAATAAAGGGGGCAGATTTCCGGGTGTTATAGAAAAGATTCAGGGCATTATGTACAGACAAGGATATGGAAGGATATGAGTAAAGTGGAGGTAAACCTAAGCGTTGGGTAACAATGAAAGAGATATCATCGCTGGAGGCATCAATTGAGGGGCAAAGGAGCTATCTAAGGCAGGTTTAGCTAGGCTGGGGGGTCTACAGTGATATAGTACAATTAGAAATAACCGAAACAACAATAAACTAACCATGGGCTGAGGCTAAACATAAACAGGATGTAGTACCGTAAAAAGGAACAGTCCAGCAGACATCAGCTGTATAGCTGAGTTATCATAAGGTCCGGTGGTGAAGCACTAGTGAATAAGAGGCCACGGCTAGCGTGTGCTAGCGGGCCGGGGCTAGCAGATGGATGGAATCTTCGTGGTTAACGTCGTAACCACATCAGACGATTTCGTCGGCAGACCAGTCGTGTAGGATCGGCGGGGCTCCGTGTCAACACTAGGTGGTCCCGTCCGGTTGACAGAGAGGTAGATAGCCGGGAGATGGGCCTAGCTCAGGATGATTAGCCAGACCACAGCGTCCGTATTGTTGTAGCTAGCTGGTAGCGATGAATCCGGAGTTAAAGGTCCAGTGATTCAGTGATTCCGGCAGAAAAACTGATATGTTCTGGGTCGATAACGCGCTGTGCAGACTGGCTGAATATCCGGTGATTAATGTCCAGTGATTAAAATTAATCCCGCAGAAAGAAATCCAAAGTTCTGGGTGAAATACCGCTAGCTGTGGCTAATAGCAAGTAGCTAGTTAGCTGGCTAGCTGGCTAGCTAGTTTCAACTGGAGATTCTAGATTCTAGATAAAGGTAAGTCAATAATAGAATCCGTTCCACATTGAGTGAGGCGGGTTGCAGGAAAGTATATTTTGTAGAAGGATGAAAAGTCTGATAGGGAAATATGTACGAAAAATATAGAAAAATAGGGTATTTACAGGCTATTTACAGACATACGATAAAAACACAACTGCACTACTACGCCATCTTGGACCGTAAAGGAAATCACACTACAAACTGTCACCCTCATACTCTTAAGAAAATCATGAATATCATGGATACATTAGAACTAGTAGATATATGGAGGCTTAAATATCCTGACCTAGTGAGATATACATGGTGGTCACTTCTTTCTTATGTCAATCTCGTTGGCACCAAAAGTTTAAAAAGTGTTGATAGGGGACAGAATGCGGTCGGACCATTCGATGATTGGCATAAACATTACTCTTACTGAATTTCCACATGGGCGAGGATATTGGACATTTAATCAAAGCCTATTGGATGATAACTTGTTTTTAACTAGGACAGAGGAATTTATAACAGATTTTTTCTGACATAACATAGGTAGAGCAAATCCCCTTATTGTATGGGACACTTTTAAATGTGCCTTTAGAGGCTATGCAATTCAGCACTCATCTCAAAAACAAAAGCAATTTAGGTCAAAAGAGTCCATACTAACAAAATAAATAGAAAGTCTAACAGAACAGATAGATGGCAATAGAAACTGTAACATAGAGGCTCAGAATAAATTAGTGGAAAAACAAAAATAAATGGAGAAACTTATTCAAGAAAGATAAAGTGTAATATATTATAAAAATAAAGCAAACTGGATGGAATATTGGGAAAAATTCACCTAATTATTTTTTCATCATCAACATAGAAATGCTACCAAAAATAGTTTACTGAAACTGGTTACAAATTACAGAGTCACCTATGATTCAATAAATACTATTTTGAAGGAGGAAGCAATGTACTTTAAGCATATGTTTTCATTTCAGTAGCCTCCATCTCCTGTAACTGAAGTTAATTGTAGGAATGTTTTTTTCTATTGATAATGTAAAATTAACAGACATACAGAAAGACTCATGTGAAGGTGAAATTACAGAGGAGGATCTTCTGGATGCTATTAAAGACTTTAAGTCTGGAAAAACTCTAGGGTTGGGGCGGCAGGTAGCTTAGTGGGTAAGAGCGTTGTGCCAGTAACCGAAAGGTCGCTGGTTCTAATCCCCGAGCCGACTAGGTGAAAAATCTGTCGATGTGCCCTTAAGCAAGGCACTTAACCCTAATTGCTCCTGTAAGTCGCTCTGGATAAGAGCGTCTGCTAAATGACGTAAATGTAAAATGTAAATGTAATGGAATACCAGTCGCGGTATACCAAACCTTTTTTGATATACTCAGAGGACCGTTATTAGCATGTTTTAACCACTCCTATGTAAATGGTAGATTATCAGACATTCAAGAAGAAGGGCTGATTTCATTATTACTGAAACAGGATACAAGTGGGAAATATAAAGATCCAGTCCATTAAAATAATTGGAGGCCCCTTACACATCAGTGTTGTGATGCAGAAATCCGAGCAAAATGTATAGCGCATAGAATTAATAAGGTATTGTCAGACATTATTCATTCTAATCAGACAGGTTTTGTACAAGGACGATACATTGGAGATAATATAAGGCAAGTACTGGAACCAATAGAACTCTATGAAAAATCTGGCAAACCAGGCCTGCTATTCATAGCAGACTTTGAAAAGGCATTTGATAAAGTACGACTGGAGTTTATATATAAATGCCTGGAGCGTTTCAATTTTGGAGAATATCTTATTAAATTGGATAAAATCATGTATAGTAACCCTAGGTGTAAAATAGTAAATAATTGCTATTTCTCCAAAAGTTTTAAACTGTCAAGAGGAGTGAAACAATATTGTCCACTATCGGCATATCTATTTATTATGGCCAAATGTTAGCTATTAAAATCAGATCCAACAATAATATCAAGGGATTAGAAATCCAGTTGTCATTGTACGCTGATGATTCATGTTTTCTTTTAAATCCACAACTTGAATTACTCCACAGCCTCATAGAGGATCTAGATACATTTTCTAACCTCTCTGGATTACAACCAAATTATGATAAATGTCATATATTACATATTCTATCACTAATAAATACAATTTTTACATTACCATGTAGTTTACCTAATAAAATCGGCTGATGGTGATGTGGATATACTCGGAATACATATCCCAAATGAAATACATGATCTCAGTCTAATATATTTTAATAGAGAGTTAGCAAAAATAGATAATATCTTGCTGAAAAAATGTTTAAAAAATGTATAATCTTCTAAAATTATATCATTGGTAGGACTGGTGGAGTTTTGTCGCACATGCAGCTAACAACAACATATAGAAATGTCTGCTCTACCCAAATGTACAACCAAATAATTGCAGCATTACCGCAAAAATGGAAGAGGAAAGTGGAAGGGGGAAAAAGTAAGGAACTTGTCTGTCTGCCCTGCATTAAAGAACATAATTGGTTTAAGAATATTGTGATAAATAAAAATGTATCCCAATTTCATTTAATGACCGAAGGATTGACAGCCGTCCCATATAGATTGCAAAATTGTTGGGAAGAGATTTTTGATGTACCGATTCCATGGCATAGTGTTTATGAACTGATATGCAAAACGACGCCGGATTCAAAACGTAGAATTGGTCAATTTAAATAATTAAAACTAAATTATTGCTACCTATAGAATGTTATTTATATAGGGGATACAATCTTCCAAGCTCTGCAGATTTTGCTGCGAAGAGACAGAATCATTAGATCATTTGTTTTGGTACTGTCCATTTGTAGCATTTTTTTTGGACACAGGTCCAGGAATGGCTGAAGGATTGCAATATTTACCTGGAGCTAACCCTGCAGATAGCACTACTGAATGATTTGAAAAGTCATAGTCAATCAATCAATAATATAATAACACTTTTAGCAAAAATGTTTATTTTCAATTTACAATCTGTAGAAACAATGAGAATAGTAGGGTTCAGAACTTTTGTGAAAATCACAGTACAGTTGAAAAATATATTGCAAATAGAAATCCATTATGGATGGTGATAAGAGATAGATGGGAGGTGTTGAATGGAGCTGAAGGATGAGACTAATAACAACTAAAAACAACTAATAACAACAAGATAACTAATGTAAAGCGTACTGTGTCCATAATAAGTATATAGGTTCTAGGTTGAGAGCTTTTGTGAAAGAGCACAGGTAGAAAGATGTGGCATATAGAAGCAAACCGGATGGACATCATGAAAATGATCAGAGAGGTTGAGGGTAGAGGAAGTTCAGGAGTAAAAACAAACAAAATAGAATTATTGTAAAATTGACTGTGTCCATAAAATGTATATAGTATGTATAAGCTGGAAGTAGAGGCCTAAGCGTTGTTGTCCACTAGTTTACTCCAATTAGGGAAGGGGTGGTGGGGTTGGAAAGTAATAAAGGGAAATATATATTTTTAAAGGAAATGTATATATGTATGTATTTGTATGTTTGTGGACTGTTGATGTCAGAAGTTTACATACACTCATTTAAACTTGTTAACAAACTATAGTTTTGACAATGTCACAATCGTCGAAAGGAGTGGACCAATGCGCAGCGTGGAATGCGAACATCTTTTATTATTATTCACCACACGAACGAAAACAACAAAACGATACGTGAAGTCCAACACGGAACAAGATCCCACAAAATACCAAATGCACACAAGGCTGCCTAAGTATGGTACCCAATCAGAGACAACAAGCAACAGCTGATTCTCGTTGCCTCTGATTGAGAACCACCCCGGCCAACATAGAAACACAATGAACTAGATCCTGAACATAGAAACACAAAACATAGACTCTACACACCCTGGCTCAACATAACAGAGTCCCCAGAGCCAGGGCGTGACAGTACCCCCCCCCCCCCCAAAGGCGCGGACGGCGACCGCGCCAAACATAAACCGAACAGGGGAGGGCCGGGTGGGCATTCCTCCTCGGAGGCGGATCCGTCTCTGGGCATGACCACCACCCTCTAATAACCCCCCCGTAGTGCCCCTGGTCTGGTCTGGCCCCGCTGGCTGGAGCTGGACTGGACATCGGTGGAGCGGATTGCTTAGGCTCCGGTGTGGAGCAGCTGACCGGTACCTGACCAGGCACCGTGAAATGGGCACGGGCTGTGCCGGACTGACTACGCGCACCACAGGCTTGGTGCGGGGAGCAGGAATGGGCCGGACCGGGCTGTCGACGCGCACCCCTGGCTTGGTGCGGGGAGCAGGACGGGCCGGACCGGGCTGTCGATGTGCACCACAGGCTTGGTGCGGGGAGCAGGAATGGCCCGGACCGGGCTGACGATGCGCACCACAGGCTTGGTGCGGGGAGCAGGAATGGCCCGGACCGGGCTGACGATGCGCACCATAGGCTTGGTGCGGGGAGCAGGAACAGGCCGGGCCGGGCTGGCGACGCGCACCATAGGCTTGGTGCGGGGAGCAGGAAAAGGCCGGGCCGGGCTGGCGACGTGCACCATAAGCTTGTTGCGGGGAGCAGGAACAGGCCGGGCTGGCGACGCGCACCATTGGCTTGGTGCGGGGAGCAGGAACAGGCCGGACCGGGCTGTGGAGACGGACTGGAGGTCTGGAGCGAAGAGCTGACACAACCCGTCCTGGCTGAATGCCTATCTTAACACACTCTGTGTGAGGCATCAGCACAGGACGTACAGGGCTGTGTACACGTACTGGCACAACAGCAAGTGACACTGGCGCAGGATATCCGGGACCGAGGAGGGGTACTGGAGGCCACGAGCGTTGAGCCGGCACACTCCGTCCTGGCTGCATGCCCACCTTAGCACGACACGTGCGTGTTGTTCGCACAGGACGTACCGGACTGTGCCGGACCACTCGCGGCACAGTACGCAGCTCCGCATATCTCGGAACCTGCCCAGTCTCACGCTGCCTAGCCTGAGTACGGGGAGTTGGCTCTGCTCTACCTCTAGGCTCCGCCAACCTCCCTTCCGGCCCCCCAAACCCGGTGACCTCCTCTCCTAATCCCCAAACTCGCCCTGTAGCTGCCTCCAGCAGCCCCGTCGTCCATGTCGTGTGCCCCCCCTAAACATTTATTGGGGTTGCCTCTTGCGTATCCGACGTCGGCCCGGTTGGCGCCGCTGCTCCTCTCTACGGCGCGCCTCCACCGTCTCCTCCCACGGACGGCGATCCATACCGGCCTGGATCTCCTTCCAAGTCCAGGACCCTTTCCCGTCCAATATCTCCTCCCAAGTCCAGGCTGTCTGCTCCTGGACACGCTGCTTGGTCCTGTTATGGTGGGATCTTCTGTCATGATCGTCGAAAGGAGTGGACCAATGCGCAGCGTGGAATGCGAACATCTTTTATTATTATTCACCACACGAACGAAAACAACAAAACGATACGTGAAGTCCTTGGGTACATACACAAACCAACACGGAACAAGAGCCCACAAAATACCAAATGCACACAAGGCTGCCTAAGTATGTTTCCCAATCAGAGACAACAAGCAACAGCTGATTCTCGTTGCCTCTGATTGAGAACCACCCCCGCCAACATAGAAACACAATGAACTAGATCCTGAACATAGAAACACAAAACATAGACTCTACACACCCTGGCTCAACATAACAGAGTCCCCAGAGCCAGGGCATGACATACAAGTGCTTTGTGCATGAAACAAGTAATTTTTCCAACAATTGTTTACAGACAGATTATTTCACTTATAAGTCACTGTATCACAATTTCAGTGGGTCAGAAGTTTACATATACTAAGTTCACTGTGCCTTTAATCAGCTTGAACAATTCCAGAAAATGATGTCATGTCTTTAGAAGCTTCTGATAGGCTAATTGACATCATTTGAGTCAATTGTAGGTGAACCTGTGGATGTATTTCAAGGCCTACCTTCAAACTCAGAGCCTCTTTGCTTGACATAATGGGAAAATCAAAAGATATCAGCCAAGCAGTGGCGGCTCCTGAAAAAATTCTCAGGGGGGGCAATTTTTCTGATGATTTAGGTGACCTACACACATTTTAAAAAAGATATGTCCAGCAACAACATGAAGACAGGGGCAGCATATAAGTCAATACCAGAAGCATTTATTGACTGATCTCAAAAGTGTTGGCTTACCAGGGTTGGTGGAGCCCTCAGTTTCATCTTTGCCTCGCAAAGCTAACTCAAACACTCCGCAAAACTTCACACACTGGATTAGCCGGTTGAGGATGTGGCGGTTCTTGCTAATGTCTTAGTAAATATATTTGTTATAGTGAATATGGAATATGATATGTTGAGTAAAATGTTGTGCTAAGATCTATTTAGGTCAGGAGCTGGTTATAAGTTCTGTTCCTATCCAATAACAATGGACAAAAGGGTCCTATCTTGTCAGCCTTGTCAGCAGGTGGCCAAGGACAACACCCACGCCATAGGCCTCTCAGTTCTTCCAACTCACGAGTTCTTGCTCTGAGGACACACACACACACACACAAACACACACACACACACACATCATCACTGTTACACACACACACACACACACACACACACACACACACACACACACACACACACACACACACACACATCATCACTGTTAAACACACACACACACACACACACAAATCCCCTCTCTTAGGCTGAACATTTGAAGACAGAGAACCCGACTCAGAGCCAATGCAACAGTGACACTAGCCTGGAGGGGACCTCGCCCAACTCATCAGGACCAATCAGAAGATCAGAACTACTAGATTCAAGCTACTTCATTTATTGCATAAAATGTCTGCACACAATGTTTCGGGGCTCTCTTCAGATAATAATAATAATAATAATAATAATAATAATAATAATAATAATATGCCATTTAGCAGACGCTTTTATCCAAAGCGACTTACAGTCATGCGTGCATACATTTTTGTGTATGGGTGGTCCCGGGGATCGAACCCACTACCTTGGCGTTACAAGCGCCGTGCTCTACCAGCTGAGCTACAGAAAGTGGTAACTCATGGATGCGCATCGCAATTGTAAAATGTCAACACAATTGGAGACACCACGTCATTTTTGGAGACATGTTATTGACAGTAAACTATTGTAGATGCGACTGCTAACTAAATAAAACATTTTAGCTGGCTAGCTAATCATCTTAGCTAAATGTGGGGCAAACAATTCAGTTATTTACCGTTAATTTGAGGGATTGGGGTGAAAGAAATCGAGTTACATAGTGATACTTTACGATATACTGTATTGACAATATCGCAATATTTTAGCGCTAGTTGGCTGTACCTGCACCAAAACACCATTATTGTTCCTTCCTAGCTTGTTCTCAATCTTTTCACATTGGGAGCCAATTTGTTTTCAGCACTTTTATTTCCATGACTGATCAAAACTCTTTCTCATGGCTTTCTGATCCCTCTGCAACAGACATATGGTGCGCAATAAAATCACAGTATCGAATCGCAATACGTATAGAATCATGAGACTCGCAATGCATATATCTTATCGTGAGGTTCCTGGCAATTCCCAGCCCAAGTTCATTTGCCACAACAAATCTCTTCGCTAGCAAACGCGATGTCTTCTCCAAAACGGCAATGTGTCTCCAGCAATGTTTACTTTTTTGACGTTCTATGGCATCTCCACTTTCCAAGCATATATGACCACATGTAATATTTTGGTAAGTGATGCAAATAGTGAACTATGTAGGGCCAGGATGTAAAATATATGTAGCTGCAGCAATTTCTCTTATCTGATATGGTAAGTAATGGGGCTTAATGTATAGCTCCCTAAGAGTTTGACGAACGGGTCCGTGCACGCGATTCCAGATATCTTTACCTCTGAATAAACTGCCTTTATTATACCATATCCACCCTGTCCAAAGTCTCTACTTGGTCTCAGTTCTCCAGTAAACTTGTGATTATCAACACTAACCTCATCGTTGTGGCGGCGGACAGCTAGCCTGTATCCCTCATCCAGTTGAGTGGCAATGTTCTTTTTTCGTTAGTACCAATTTTTGGAAAATCCTCGGGTGTAGGACTTTCCGCCTTTAGTAGAAACCTGTTGAATTATTACATTTGGTCTGGGAGGTCCTAATTGTTTCGTTGCCAATTTATCTTGATTTGTTCGCCGACAAAAAAGTAACTTCTTTCAAAGAGACAATCGAGTTGCACTGCCATTTTGACAGTAATAGTGAATTGATTGATGAGGCTACCCGCTCTTTTCTTAGTTACGTTCATGGTTATGTTACGTATGACGAAAGCGCGTAAGTGCAAGCCCTCAGAAACCCATAGAGATTGTATTGAAAGCTCTGATATTTGAAAAAAATAGATTTTACATGGGAGTCTATGAGAGACTTCTGGGCGATTTTCAACCTGACTGAAATCGCCCCAAAAGGGGGGGGGGGGGGGGGGGGGCATTTGAAGCACGACTTTAGCCTGATTGGACATTTAGTGGCAGATCAGACCAGACGTCTAGATTACAACACTGATAACTACTGTTGCCGTGATATAATTGATTAGAAAAAAAATCCCTTCCTTTTCCCGTTTGGCAGTGCGTCGCCCATATCGCCCTATTGAACACACCGCCCCTGCAGCCAAGACCTCGAAAAACAATTGTTGACCTCCAAGTGGCCATCACAAAGGTCAGGGCTTTGTGATGGCCACTCCAATACCTTGACTTTGTTGTCCTTAAGCCATTTTGCCACATCTTTGGAAGTATGCTTGGGGTCGTTGTCCATTTGAAAGACCCATTTGCGACCAAGCTTTAAGTTCCTGACTGAGGTCTTGAGATGTTCCTTAAATATATCCACATAATTTTCCTTCCTCATGACGCCATCTATTTTGTGAAGTGCACCAGACCCACCTGCTGCAAAGCACCCAAACAGCATGATGCTGCCACCCCTGTGCTTCATGGTTGGGATGGTGTTATTCGGCTTGCAAGTCCCCCTTTTTCCTCCAAACATAACAATGGTCATTATGGTCAAACAGTTATATTTTTGTTTCATCAGACCAGAGGACATTTCTCCAAAAAGTACGATCTTTGTCCCCATGTGCAGTAGCAAACCGTAGTCTGGCTTTTTTATGGCGGTTTTGGAGCAGTGGTTTCGTCCTTGCTCAGCGGCATTTCAGGTTATGTCGATATAGGACTCGTTTAACTGTGGATATAGATACTTTTTTACCTGTTTCCTCCAGCATCTTCACAAGGCCCTTTGCTTTTGTTCTGGGATTGATTTGCACTTTTCGCACCACAGTACGTTCATCTCTAGGAGACAGAACGCGTCTCCTTCCTGAGCGGTGTGACGGCTGCGTGGTCCCATGGTGTTCATACTTGCATACTATTGTTTGTACAAATGAACATGGTACCTTCAGGCGTTTGGAAATTGCTCCGAAGGATGAATCAATCTTGTGGATGTCTACCATTATTTTCTGAGGTCTTGGCTGATTTCTTTTGATTTTCCCATGATGACAAGCAAAGAGGCACTGAGTTTGAAGGTAGGCCTTGAAATACATCCACAGGTACACCTCCAATTGACTTAAATTATGTCAATTAGCCTATCAGAAGCTTCTAAGCCATGACATCATTTTCTGGAAATGTCCAAGCTGTTTAAAGGCACAGTGAACTTAGTGTATGTAAACTTCTGACCCACTGGAATTGTGATAGAGTGTATTATTGTCACGAATTCCTCCGAAGCTGCTTCCCCTCCTTGTTCGGGCAGGCTTCGGTGTTCGTCGTCACCGGCCTTCCAGCCACTGCCACTGATATCTCATCATTCCATTCGTCTTGTCTTGTCAATTACACACACCTGGTTCATATTCCCCTTATTAGTATGTGTTTAAGTGTTCCCTCTGCCCCCCTTGTCCTTGTGGGTCATTGTTCATTGTGAGGATTAGTAGCTTGGTTGAGCTCAGTATTATGTATTGCCGGGGTATTTTCCTAGTGTGCATGTTTGTTCCAGTGCGTCTGTTTTGCGCATGGACTGGTTACGCTGGATTACGGAATTAACTCTGTATACTGTGATTTACCCTCCTGCGCCTGACACCTTCAAATCACGCATCACAGAATCACCCACCCGAAATGGAGTCAGCAGGAGAGGAGCGCATTCCTGGAGTTGTGGCACGGGTCCAGGAGCATTCAACAATGCTAGCCAGCTTGGAAGAAGTGATGGATCGGGTTCTCCAGGTCGTCCAACGCCTGGAGAGGAGAGGACCCGATCTGTCGACACCAGCTGGGCAACCGGATCCAGCCACCCACACCCCAGCACCGAAAGGGATACATATATCCCGTATATCCCGACCACGGGAGTTCGACGGGACAGCTGCTCTCTGCCAGGAATTCCTCCTCCAACTGGAGCTCTACTTCTCCAGCAACAGGCCAGCTCCATCTGAGCGGAAGAAGGTGTCCGCCCTCGTCTCCTGCCTTTCGGGGAAAGCCCTGGAGTGGGCCAACGCGGGCTGGAACGAAGGTGTAGCCGCATTGGACAACTATGGGGAGTTCGCTCGCTTCTTTCGGGATGTCTTCGATCACCCGCCCGAAGGTTGAGATGTGGGCGACCGGCTGGTCCACCTGAGAGAGGGGATGAGGACTGCGCAGGACTTCGCATTGGAGTTTTGGAATCTAGCAGCTGTGTCTGGGTGGAACGAGCGGGCCCTTATCGACCACTTCCGGTGCCATCTGTGGGAGGATGTCCGAAGAGAGCTAGCCTGCCGGGACACCATGTTGTCCTTTACGCAACTGGTGGATATGGCCATCCGTTTGGACAACATGCTGGCGGTCAGAGGACGTCCTGGAGGGGTTTGCCCATTCCAACCCCGGCCGACTCGGTAACGAGCTGATGGAGCTGTGTGGAGCTGCGATCCTAGAGAGCGGAGGGCGACAGCGCCAGTGTCACTCTGGTGGCACGAAGGGACATTACACCGCACGATGTCGTCAGTGTTCTTTTGGGTCTGGAGGCGGCAGGTAGGACACTCTCGCATCACCCCAGGTATCGAACACCCACACTTGTTCAGAGCCCTCTGCTGCGCACTGTACCCTACCCATTCCACTTTCCTGATCACATTGTAGTTCCCCAGTGTAAGGCACTAGTCGATTCAGGCGCAGCTGGGAACTTTATGGACAGGGCATTCTCACACAGTCTAGGCATTTCATTGGTTCCCCTATCCATTCCACTCCCCATCAGAGCACTTGACAGTTGACCATTATGGTCCGGGTTTGTTAGGGAAGTTACCGCACCAATCACCATGGTTACCCACAAAACTCATTGTGAGCAAGTCACGTTTTTTATCATTGAGTCTCCTGCTTTCCCTGTGGTACTAGGTATCCCTTGATTAGCACTCCACAACCCCACATTCTCATGGCCGCAGAGGTGCTCACCGGGTGATTGCGAGAGTGTCAGGGTAGGTGTTTCAGTATTTCCATTGGTGCAACCACGGTAGAAAAGTCTAGACAGTACCTCCACCGTGCGCATTCACCCCGAATACCTTGATTTGGCCCACCCCGATCCATCACTACCATTCGTAGTGAAGCGGGATGCATCCGAGATAGGGATAGGCGCTGTCCTATCTCAACGCTCGGGCACAAGACCCAAGCTCCGCCCCTGTGCCTTCTTCTCTAAGAACCTCAGCCCGGCGGAGCAGAACTATGACATTGTTGATCAGGAGCTGTTGGCTGTTGTCCGAGCCCTGACCGTGTGAGGCATTGGCTCGAAGGGGCGAAACACCCTTTCCTCATCTGGACGGACAACCGTATCCTGGAGTACATCGGGGCAGCGAGGAGGCTGAATCCTCGCCAGGCCAGGTGGGCCCTATTCTTCACCCGGTTTGATTTCACACTATCATATATCCCGGGAACAAAGAACGTGAAGGCAGACGCATTGTCATGGCTGTATGACACAGAGGAGAGGCCCAGAGACAATACCCCCATACTCCCGGCCTCCTGCATTGTGGCGCCGGTAGTATGGGCAATGGATGTGGATATAGAGCAGGCATTACGCACAGAGCCATCTCCACCTCAGTGTGCAGCTGGGCTACATTACGTGCTTGCTCTTATCCGTGACCGTCTGATCTACTGGGCACACACGTCACCCTCCTCTAGTCATCCAGGTATTGGTCGTAGAGTGCGCTGCTTGACCGAAAAGTATTGGTGGCCTACCTTGGCTAAGGACATGAGGGTGTATGTCTCCTCCTGATAGGTGTGCGCCCAGAGTAAGCACCTAGGAACCTCCCAGCGGTTAAGTTACAACCTTTACCAGTTCCACAACGACCATGGTCTCACCTGAGTGTTGATTTCCTTACCGATCTTCCCCTCTCCCAAGGTAACACCACCATCCTGGTCATTGTCGACCGCATTTCCAAGGCCTGCCGCCTCCTTCCTCTGCCCGGTCTCCCCACGGCCCTGCAAACTGCGGAGGCCCTATTTACACATGTCTTCCGGCACTACGGGGTACCAGAGGATATAGTGTCTGACCAGGGTCACTTGTTCACATTCAAGGTCTGGAAGGCGTTCATGGAACATCTGGGGGTCTCGGTTAGCCTGACCTCTGGTTTCCACCCCGAGTCTAATGGGCAGGTGGAACTGGTAAATCAGGATGTGGGTAGGTTCCTGTGGTCCTACGGCCAGGACCGGCCAGGGGAGTGGTCAGTTTTCTTGCCATGGGCTGAATATGCCCAGAACTCTCTTCGTCACTCCTCCACTAACCAAACGCCATTCCAATGTGTTTTAGGTTAGCAACCAGTTCTGGCACCATGGCACCAGAACCAGACCGAGGCTCCTGCAGTGGATGACTGGTTTCAGCGCGCAGAGGAGACGTGGGACGCTGCCCATGGCCACTGCCAAAGCGCTGTGCGTCATCAAAAGGCCAACGCTGAGCGTGACCGCGGTGAGGCCCCGGTCTTCGTACCGGGAGATTGTGGTGGCTGGTCCGCTCCAGGAGTCTGAGTTGTGGAAGGTCCTTCCACCTCCTCTGGACATCGAGGGGGCCCCGGCGTACTCTGTCCGTTCCATCCTAGATTCGAGGCGTCAGGTGGGGGGCCTTCAATACCTCGTGGAGTGGGAGGGGTACGGTCCGGAGGAACGGTGCTGGGTCCCGGTGAGGGATATCCTTGATCCCTCCTTGTTGTGGGATTTCCACCGTCGCCATCTGGCTTGCCCTGCTCTGCATCTTCCTGGCCGTCCCCGAGGCCTGCTGGAGCTGCGCGTCAAGGGGGGAGGTACTGTCACGACTGCCTCCCCTCCTTGTTCGGGCAGGCGTCAGCGTTTGTCGTCACCGGCCTTCTAGTCACTGCCGCTCCGTATCTCATCATTCCATTTGTCTTGTCTTGTCAATTACACACACCTGGTTCATATTACCCTCATGAGTGTGTGTTTAAGTGTTCCCTCTGCCCCCCTTGTCCTTGTGGTTGATTGTGAGGATTAGTAGCTCAGTTGAGCTCAGTATTTTGTATTGCCGGAATATTTTCCCCATGTGCATGTTTGTTCCAGTACGCCTGTTTTGCGAAATGGACTTGATATGCTGGATTACGGAATCAACTCTGTATACTGTGATTTACCCTCCTGCGCCTGACTCCTTCAAATTACACATCACAATTATAAGTTAAATAATCTGTCTGTAAACAATTGTTGGAAAAATGTCTTGTGTCAAGCACAAAGTAGATGTCCTAACCGACTTACCAAAACTATAGTTTGTTAACAAGAAATCTGTGGAGTGGTTGAAAAAACGAGTTTTAATGACTCCAACTGTGTATATACAGTACACTGTGTGCAGCTCACCGTGCACTAACATAAAGAACATGAGCACATCTACTGCTGCTAAGCTTCCCAGTAAAGCAATAAAAACAATTAAGCATTCCAGAAGAAGTGGTCAAAATAACCCACGCTAACATATGTAGCTTAAGAAACAAGGTTCATGAAATCAATCATTTGCTAGTAACAGATGACATTCATATTCTTACTATCTCTGAAACTCACTTAGATAATACCTTTGATGATACAGTGGTAGCAATACAAGTTTATAACATTTACAGAAAGGATAGAAACGCCAATGGTGGAGGTGTTGCTCTTTATATTCAGAACCACATTCCTGTGACGATTAGAGAGGATCTCATGTTACATACTGTTGAAGTAATATGGCTACAGGTTCATCTGCCTCACCTAAAGCCCATTCTGGTGAGAAGCTGCTATAGACCACCAAGTGCTAACAGTCAGTATCTGGAAAACATGTGTGAAATGCTTCATAATGTATGTGATATCAATAGAGAGGTATACTTTCTGGGTGATTTAAATATTGACTCGCTTTCATCAGGTCGCCCACTCAAGAGAAAGCTTCAAACTGTAACCAGTGCCTGCAACCTAGTTCAGGTTATCTCTCAACCTACCAGGGTAGTTAAAAACAGTACAGGAATTAAATCATCAACATGTATTGATCATATCTTTACTAATGCTGCAGATATTAGTTTGAATGCAGTATGCAAATCCATTGGATGTAGTGATCACAATAGAGTAGCCATATCTAGGAAAACCAGAGTTCCAAAGGCTGGGCCTAATATTGTTTTTAAGAGGTGATACAACAAGTTTTGTAGCGATTCCTATGTTGTTGATGTAAAGAATATTTGTTGGTCCGTGGTGTGTAATGAGGAGCAAACAGACACTGCATTTGACACATTTATGAAATTGCTAATTCGAGTTACTAATAAGCATGACCCCATTAAGAAAATGACTGTAAAACTGTTAAATCCCCTTGGATTGATGATGAATTGAAAAATGGTATGTTTGAGAGGGATGAGGCAAAAAGTATGCAAATTGAGAAATCATGTGACGAAACTGAATAAAAATAAGAAGAAACCACACTATGAAACAAAGACAAATGACATAAAGAATGATAGTAAAAAGCTTTGGAGCACCTTAAATAACATTTTAGGAAAAAAGGCAAACTCAGCTACATCACTCAAATGGCTCATTCATCACTGAATGACTGATGTTGCCAACTACTTTAATTATTTTTTCATTGGCCAGATTAGCAAATTTAGGCATGACAAGCCAGAAACAATTGCTGACATTACACATCCAAGTATGTCTGACCAAATTATGAAAGACAATAATTGTAACTTTGAATTCCGTAAAGTGAGTGTGGAAGAGGTGAAAAAATGTATGTTGTCTATCAACAATGACAAGCCACCGGGGTCTGACAACTTGGATGGAAAATTACTGAGGATAATAGCGGACGATATTGCCGCTCCTATTTGCCATCTTTTCAATTTAAGCCTACTAGAATGTGTGTGCCCCCAGGCTTGGAGGGAAGCAAAAGTCATTCCACTCCCTAATAATAGTAAAGTCCCCTTTACTGGCTCAAATAGATGACCAATTAGCCTGTTACGAACCCTTAGTAAACTATTGGAAAAAATGGTGTTTGACCAGATACAAAGCTATTTTACAGTAAACAAATTGACAACAAACTTTCAGCATGCTTATAGAGAAGGACATTCAACAAGCACAGCACTTACACAAATGGCTGATGATTGGATGAGAGAAATTGATGATAAAAATATTGTGGGGGCTGTTTAGTTAGACTTCAGCGTGGCTTTTGACATTATTAATCATAGTCTGCTGCTGGAAAAATGCATGTGTTATGGCTTTTCTCCACCTGCTATATTGTGGATACAGAGTTACGTGTCTAACAGAACACAGAGGGTGTTCTTTAATGGAAGCTCCTCCAACAAAATCCAGGTAGAATCAGGAATTCCCCAGGGCAGCCGTCTAAGCCCCTTACTTTTTACAATCTTTACTAATGACATGCCACTGGCTTTGAGTAAAGCCAGAGTGTCTATGTCTGTGGATGACTCAACACTATACATGTCAGCTACTACAGCGACTGAAATGACTGCAACACTTAACAAAGAGTGGGTGGCAAGGAATAAGTTAGTTTTCTTTGGGACATATCATTCACTAATCCCTTAACCTCAACTAAATATTGTAATAAATAACGTGGAAATTTAGCAAGTTCAGGTGACTAAACTGCTTGGAGTAACCCTGGATTGTAAACTGTCATGGTCAAAACATATTGACACAACAGTAGCTAAGATGGGGAGAAGTATGTCCATATTAAAGCGCTGCTCTAACTTCTTAACAGCACAATCAACAAGGCAGGTCCTACAGGCCATAGTTTTGTCACACCTGGACTACTGCTCAGTCGTGTGGTCAGGTGCCACAAAAAAGGACTTAGGAAAATTGCAATTGGCTCAGAACAGGGCAGCACGGCTGGCCTTTGGATGTACACAGAGAGCTAATATTGATAATATGCATGTCAAACTCTCCTGGCTCAAAGTGGAGGAGAGATTGACTTCATCACAACTTGTATTTATGAGCGGTATTGACATGTTGAATGTACAAGCTTTCTGTTTGAACTACTGGCACACAACTCAGACACCCAAGCATACCCCACAAGACATGTCACCAGAGGTCTCTTCACAGTCCCGAACAGATTATGGGAGGCGCACAGTACTACATAGAGCCATGACTACATGGAACTCTATTCCACAACAAGTAACTTATGCAAGCAGTAAAATTTGATTTAAAAAACAGATATAAAAAACACCGTATGGAACAGCGGGGAATGTGAAGCAACACAAACATAGGCACGGACACATGCATACACACACACGATAACATACGAACTATAAACACACGTACACATGGATTTTTTACTGTAGATATGTGGTAGTGGTGGAGTAGGGGCCTGAGGGCACACAGTGTGTTGTGAAATCTGTGAATGTATTGTAATGTTTTAAAAATTGTATGAACTGCCTTAATTTTGCTGGACCCCAGGAAGAGTAGATGCTGCCTCCATAATAAATACAAATACACTGAACCAGGTTTTCCTTAGTCTTTGTCGATAACAAGCATACTCATAACATGATGCAGTCACCACCATGCTTGAAAATATGAAGAGGGGTACTCAGTTATGTGTTGTGTTGTTATTGCCCCCAAACATAACAATTTGTATTCAGGACAAAAAGTTCATTTCTTTGCCAGATTTTTTTGCAGTATTACTTAAGTGCCTTGTTGCAAACAGGATGCATGTTTTGGAATATTTTTATTCTGTACAGGCTTCCTTCTTTTCACTCTGTAATTTACGTTGGTATTGTGGATTAAGTACAATGTTGTTGATCCATCCTCAGTTATCATATACCACAACCATTAAACTCTATAACTGTTTTAATATCACCATTTGGCCTCATGGTGAAATCCCTGAGCAGTTTCCTTCCTCAACGGCAACTGAGTTTGGAATGATGCCTGTATCTTTGTGGTGACTGGGTGTATTGATACACCATCCAAAGCCTAATTAATAACCACCATGGTCAAAGGGATATTCAGTGTCTGCTTTTTAAAATGTACTGTTCACATCTACCAATCGGTGCCCTTCTTTGTGAGGCATTGGAAAACTTCTGTGGTCTTTGTGGTTGAAACTGTGCTTGAAATTCACTACTCAATTGAGGGACCTTACAGATAATCGTATGTGTGGGGTACAGAGATGTGGTAGTCTTTCAAAAATCATGTTAACCACAATTATTGGACACGGAATGAGTCCATGCAACTTATTATGCCATTTGTTAAGCACATTTTTACTCTTGAAGGGGTTGAATACTTAATGACTCAAGACATTTCAGCTTTTCATTTTTTATTAATTTGTAAACATTTCTAAAAACACAATTCCACTTTGACATTATGGCGTATTGTGTGTAGGCGAGTGACAGTACATCTCAATTTAATCTGTTTTAAATTCAGGCTATAACACAACAAAATGTGGAAAAAGTCAAGGGGTGTGAATACTTTCTGAAGGCAGTTCTTCATGAATCAAAGGATGTCATTAATTTAAAAGTTCAAAAAATTGAGTTAGAAATCCCAGATTGCCCCTGTAATGTCCTATTTCAGATCGTTTCAAAGAAGCGTCTGTGGACCTGATTTTAGAAGTTAAACTCCCAGTAAACTCGGTGAAGGGTCGAGAAGCCTGACCATTTTTTTTAAATAATTGAGGGAGCTGCGCTAACAAGGCCAATACATTTGAATGATGTCAAGGTTGTAAAAATTGTGTTTATTATATGATCTGGCAGAGAGACTTTCGTTTTTTGTGTATGGGAATGCATTGAGTAATGTATGCACACATGACTGTAAGTCGCTTTGGATAAAAGTGTCTGCTAAATGGCATATTATCATTATTATTATTACTTTGCAGCACATTATATATATATATATATATATATATAAATAAATGTATGGGTTGAATAAGTGGCAAGGCCAGCCAAAAGAGGCATTAACCATTAGCTGGGGCTACTTATGTCATATTATTCCTGTGGGAAAGGTCTAAGTCACATTATAAATGAGCTTTTATATATTGTTTTGAAAAAAAAAGGCTGTGACGTCTACTCCCACTCCTCCTCTCTGGCGCTCGTTGTCACCTGCCACCATCGTTACGCACACCTGTGCTTCATGAGACTCACCTGGACTCCATCACCTTCCTGATTACCTCCCCTATCTCTGTCACCCCCTCTGGTTCCTTCCCGGGGCGTTATTGACTCTGTGTTTGTGTTTCATGTCTGTACGCTACTTGTGTTTCTTGTTTTGTTTCATTTATTATTAAATTCACTCCCTGTATTTGCTTCCCGACTCCCAGTGTACACGTTACAAATGCCATATATTATTCAGAAACATATGGCACATATGGAAGATATATAGGAGGAGGGATTTACCTCAGTGACCCCATAGAAAACAATTGCAATAAGTGAAGAGGAAATGTGAGAAAGGATAATAGAAAAGGAGTGAGTTGATTTATGGACCGAGAGAGATTTTTTTGTACAGCACTGTCACGAACGTTGAGAGACAGGTCAGACCAAGGTGCAGCGTGGTATGCGAACATGTTTTTTAAACTGGATAAACACTGACAACACAACAAAAGGCAATGAAACGTGACGTCGGAAGGCTATACACTAACAAGCCAAACACACCGAAACACAAACAAGATCCCACAACCCAGGCAGGAAAACTGGCTGCCTAAGTATGATCCCCAATCAGGGACAACGAGCGACAACTGCCTCTGATTGGGAACCACACCCGGCCAAACATAGAAATACAAACATCTCCAGAGAGGGAGACGACCTCTCCCTCTCTGCCTCCCCATTGCGCCCCTGGTCTGGTCTGGACCTCGGCACGATGCTTACCCTCTCCTTCCTCCCACGATGCACCAAGCCCTGTCTGGACCCTGGTGTGGCGGACTGCTCTGGCTCCGGAGTGGATCCGCTGACCGGAGCTGGACTAGGCACCGGTGGAGCGGACTGCTTTGGCTCCGGAGTGGAACCGCTGACCGGAGCTGGACTAGGCACCGGTGGAGCGGACTGCTCTGGCTCCGGAGTGGAGCCACTGACTGGAGCTGGACTGGGCACCGGTGGAGCAGACTGCTTTGGCTCCGGAGTGGAACCGCTGACCGCAGCTGGAATAGGCACCGGTGGAGCGGACTGCTCTGGCTCCGGAGTGGAGCCGCTGACCGGAGCTAAACTGGACCCCAGTGGAGCGGACTGCCCTGACTCCAGAGTGGAGCTGCTGACCGGAGCTGGACTGGGCACCGGTGGAGCGGACTGCTCTGGCTCCGGAGTGGAGCAGCTGACCGGTGCTGGACCAGGCACTGGTGGAACGGGCACGGGCCTTGCCGGACTGGGAACACGCACCACTGACTTGGTGCGAGGAGCAGGCACGGGCCGTACCGGACTGGGAACACGCACCACTAGCTTGGTGCGGGACGCAGGCACGAGGTGTACCGGACTGGGAACTGTCGTTAGAGATCTCTGACTGTACCAGTCTTTTACTCTCCGCGCCCAGTCCTCTTCCAGTGAGGACTCCTCCTTGAGCCCCCACGAGTGCAGTGGTCGGGGCTCTTCTCTATCGATCCCCGACCACCCTTTTAGCCCCCCTCGAAAATATTATTGTTGCTGTCTCTCGGACTTCCTCCTCGGCCGGCTCCTTCTGTTGCCGTTGCTGCTCTCTAACCCGGGCCTCCTCTGTCTGTTCCCAAGGACAGCGATCCATCCCATCTGGATCACCACCCATGTCCAAGATCCCTTTCCGTCCAGGATCTCCTCCCATGTCCAGGATGTCTGCTCCTGGGCACGCTGCTTGGTCCATTGTTGGTGGGATCTTCTGTCACAAACGTTGAGAGACAGGTCAGACCAAGGTGCAGCGTGGTATGCGAACATGTTTTTTAAACTGGATAAACACTGACAAAACAACGAAACTTGACGTCGGAAGGCTATACACTAACAAGCCAAACACAAACAAGATCCCACAACCCAGGCAGGAAAACTGGCTGCCTAAGTATGATCCCCAATCAGAGACAACGAGCGACAGCAGCCTCTGATTGGGAACCACACCCGACCAAACATAGAAATACAAACATAGAGTTTCACACCCTGACCAAACTACCTAGAGAATAACAGTCTCTCCAGGTCAGGGCGTGACAAGCACGTTCTAACCCACACAATGATGTAAAGGATAAATCATTACTTGTGAACCATGGTAAAATATAGGCTATAGTTCAATTCTAATTAAATTCATATTATGAACCATGATAAAAGCCCAGACAATTATTTAAAGACTAAGGAATTGCTTAGGATTTGAACCATGATATTTTATAGTTACCAGAACTTTTAGCTATAGTTCAATGCTAATTTAATGAATATGGCAAACCATGAAAAAATAAATACAAAATGGTGTACCACAGACCGTAGTTCATTATTTATTTGGTCTGGCAGCCATTTTTGTTTTCACAGAGAGAACATCTTTATTGATAAAGCTACCACTGTTCCCTGTGGCTGTTTTGCTCCTCGCTCTTTGTTTTGTTTGCCCATCTCTAGTTGGATTCCTCCATTTTCCCCCACTTATGCAACATCACAAAACACATATTTTTTCCAAGGATAGGTTCTCTCTTGGTATTTTTTCTCATTAAAAAAACATTTAAAGTACAAAACACCCCAGGTGCCAATTAAAACATTGATGAAGACAGATTCACTAAAAGATAAAGCGTCACTGAATGTTTTCATGTTTTGTTTGTTGTACAGCTCAAATATTTTATCTGATTTTGCTACTTCAATACTTCTGAAATTGACCATAACACTGGTGTGTATAACCAGGGAATACAGTATGCTTTTAGAGAACTGCTGTAAGTCACTTAAAAAGAGAGTGCTCTTTGAAACCAATGGTCCAAATGACCACTACACTGTGATGTCAAAGACTCAACCTTTCGGTGTGATACTCTGCTATGCTTCACTGGGATTTTAAAATAATATGTTATACAGTGAAAAGCTGAAAATAGGCTAAGTACATTCCTGAAAAGAGCTTATAGAATGAAGTGTACTGAACACTGAGCATCTCGGTCAGGTCAAACCTCATTTGTTTATGGAGAGGACTGGAGCTAGGTATATCACTTTGACCCTGTATGACACACACACACACAAAACACACACATACTCATGCAAGCACACACACACACACACACACGCAAATATGCATTCAGACAAGCACGCACACAGACAAGCAAGCACACGCAAATGCGCCCACAGACAAGCATGCACACAGACAAGCACACACACACACAAACACGAACACATACACACACAAAACACACACAAACACTTGAGATTTCACCTCGTCTATCACACACTTAGATTAGAGGACAGGTGTTACTGGAGCCCCTGGTGTCTCAGAGAGAGGGTGGAGAGAGAGACTATGTGTACACATGTGTGTGCTCGTGTGTGCTCGTGTGTGTGTGTGTAAGAGTGTGCGAGTGTGTGCGTTCAGCGTAACAGGTGCCAAGCAGCACAGTCCCTGGTAGAGTGAGAGGAGACACAGGTACAGTTTGTTCTGATCGAGCCAGAGAGATGGACAGTAAAACACTATTCTTCAGGATGTGTGTGAACTGCATTGAGTATTGTCTATGGAACTGAGGGGTATGGGTGCCTGCAGCAGCTTGAAGAGGCCCTATTGATTGTTGAAAAGTTTTAGGAATGCTTCTAGAACACCCACAAAACTGTCCTAATGAGAAGGAGCTGATGAGACTTTTACTACAGAGAAAACTATGAGGCAAAAAGCAGATTCGTAATCTTTTGTCTGTGAAGACTGTTTGTTCCAAAATGTTTTCCCTCCTGCAGTTATGAAAACATTGCTGGACTGATTTCTGGTAAGGAACACTCTCCGAAAATGGGATAAACAGACATTAGCAAAACGTTACGCAACAAACCAAACCTTCTAGAAACCAAACAGAGTGAGCTGGGAGAGCTGGCATATTAGGTGCACTAGTGTGTCTGGGGAGCGTCTCAATGTTTCAGCCAACCCAGAGACAACAGGCTAACTCTAATAACATGGCTGCCTATGGTAAACCCTCGCTAATCATAATAACATGGCTAAACACGGTAAAGCTTCTCTCCACAACCACAATTACCAGCCTGGCGCACGGCATATGCACACTGTCTGTCTGATGACCAAGCCACGGGAGCAGATAATGCCTGTATACCTGTTAGAAGCAGGTTTCACAAACACACACACACACACATTTACCCTCCCTAGAGTGCTATCAGGTTACAGCTATTCCACTGGGGGTTTTGGTTCACCAAAACAGGAAGCTAAAAAGTGGTCAACTTTAGTATCATGCAGTGCGGTGAGCTGATTGGCTAGTTTGATGCTCTAATGTGGGCGTCATTCTTGGCCTGACATTATTTGTAATATGACCAGTGGTTATCCTTGACAATTTACAGTATGTTAACGCGAATCTCTGAGGACATAAGCTGAGGGGCTATGTCCCAATTATCTCTCCTTTCTCCCAAAGTGTGCATTTGTTCTCTTCCTTTAACTGATTTGAAAGAAAATATAATACATTTGGTGGAAACTCCTACTAACCCATGCCTCCACTAATCCAATTTGTGGGTAGTATTGAACAAGTGCTCACTTCAGAAGAAAGGAGATAATATTGGGACACACACATGATCTGTCATGTTCACCACATTGAGGCTGCAATTCAAAACCACAGGCACTTTTCAGTTAACCCCTTTTTACAGGACAACCCTTATCCTCTGTAGCGTTATACGGAAACCTTATCCCCTGTAACATTATATTAGCTGGTTGAATATTAACCAGAGCTATCCTTATTTGCGTGTTTGCCCTATTTGTTTTTGCTCCACGTATATCAAATCAAATCAAATTGTATTTGTCACATGCGCCGAACACAACAGGTGTAGACCTTACCGTGAAATGCTTACTTACAAGCCCTTAACCAACAATGCAGTTCAATAAATAATCCCACCTTTGGATGGTGCGCTGTATAAGTATTTACTCATTGGCTAGGTCCCAAATTGCACCCTATTCCCTATATAGGACTCCACCCAAACCATCTAGGAGCCTGGACTGTCTCCTCACATTTCAAAGCTGCGTTAAGATATTAACTCAGAGACAGACCAAGCTCCAGCTAATACCTCCCATCCTTTCTAAGTGTTAACATCGTACTGTTGTCTATACTGCCAGAGGTGTGTTGTCATTTGTAATGTTGTACCCATTAGTTTGAGCTCCAATCTTAGATCTGCTATTGTTAGCTCAAAAGAGTAGCCCACTGTGGTCTGCTCACCCAGTGCTTTAGTTCAAATGTGAATTCCATGAACTTGAATACCCCCTCGGTTTTCAAATCACGTAGAGGGCTTGGGCTGTTGCACGATAGCAACCAAAGCCCATGTAAGTCAGTTTATAATGTTCCATCATTGGTTACTCTGAGAGTTCCTTATATTGACATTGGCTGTGGCCTGAGGCTTTATGGTGCTAACCTTGGAAAAGTAATTCCAATTTCTACTCTTTCCTTTATTACTAATAGGGATAGACCAAATGGTGCAGTTCTATGCAATCTTATAGTCATACCAACTATATCAATATCAACCATCAGACAGAGTCTGCAACTGCCTATTGGAGAAAACTTGTTTGAGCTTGAGTTTTAAAATTGTAATGGACTTGGGTTGATGCATCTGAACATTAGGAGTTTACTCCCTAAACTGGACATTCTGATTTTGACTGAAATCTCTTGGGACATTCCTGACACTGATATTAATATTGTGGGTTATAATGTGTTCAGGGCTGATGGACAAGGTAGAGGTGGTGGAGTGGTCATTGTAATTATTTGTTCCCCCTCTAAATCAGAAGTTATTATCCTGGGTGACCTAAATTACGATTGGGAAATGCAGGCTTCAGACAATCTAAAAGACGTGTAAGGATCTAAACCTAACCCAGCTGGTAACTAAGCCTACACGGCCCAACCCTGAAGATCAACTCTGATTTATCTTATTTTAATGAATACACCCGAAAAATATGTTTCTACTAGTGTCTTCGCCCAAGGCATTAGTGAGCATTGCCCAGTTGTTTGTGTTAGAGATGTGAGAATACAAAAATCTAAGCCTTGTGTCATCACAAGGAGGAACTTTACAAACTTCAGCGAACAGGCTTTTCTACATGATCATTATTTTAGCAACCTTGATTGTATTTCAGCTATCCCTGAACCTGATTTAGCTGTGGATAATCATAATCCTTCAAAACATTAAGGGTTAAAGGTAGATCGAATGCCTGGTACACTCCGGAATTAGCAGAAGTAATTCATAAAGAGATTATGCTTGGGTCAAGGCCAGGAACACAGGCTTAGGCCCGGTTTGGCAAGTTTTTAAACAACTGAGGAATCATTGTTGAAGACAAATCAGAAACACTCTTTCAGATTGTAATGGGAACCCAGCTAAATTCTGGAAAACTGTCAAATCCCTGAAGGGTTCTACTTCCTCCTCTCTGCCAAAACAAATTAATTCAGACACTGGCCTCATTACGGAAACAATTGACAAAATTGACGCATTTTATCAACATTTGATTTCAGTGGGCTATCTCTTTGAAATAACTTCCAAGCCTATTAACAATGATTTTGGGGTGGATGCTGATAGGGGAAACCTACTTAATAATCAAATAAATGATAGTCAAAGGTTTTCGTTTAGGCTATTCACAGAAAAATAAGTCATGGATGCTTTGCTAGCAATAGACAACAATAAATCCACAGGGGCCGAACAATTGGATCCTGGTCTGCTAAAGTGTGCAGCACCCATCATTGTTAGCTCAATAACCCAATTTTTTTTATTTAACATTGTTATCAGGAAATATTCCAAAATATGGAAATCAGTCTTGTGCTGCCACTCCATAAGGGTGGGGATAATAGTGATCTTAATAATTATCGCCCCATTTCAAAGCATCCTTGTCTAGTTAAGATTCTTGAATCCTTGGTAAGTGCAAAACTTTTCTATTTTTTTATCTGAGAAATGTATTTTGAATGTAAACCAATCAGGGTTTAGGCCTGGGCATTGCACGATTGATATGACGTGTTTTATACAGGATTTGTTCATGCGTTTGATATTACGTGTTACATAGGATTTTGAGAATGAGGACATTCCATTTATTACTGTCACTGGTGGGTGCCAGAAGGTCTGCGTGCCAAGAAGGCTGGGGGGCCGGCAAAATTAAGGCAGTTATACAATTTCAAAAAACATTACAATACATTCATTACAGAATTCACAGCACACTAAGTGTGTGCCCTCAGGCCCATACTCCACTATCACATTTCTACAACACAAAATCCATGTGTACGTGTGTATATTGCGTATGTTATCATGTGTGTGTATGCATGTGTCTGTGTTTCTTCACAGTCCCTGCTGTTCCAGAAGGTGTATTTTTATCTGTTTTTTAAATCTGATTCTATTGTTTGCATCAGTCACCTGTTGTGTAATAGAGTTCCATGTAGTCATGGATCTATGAAGTCTACCAAAACAGCCCCCACAACCTTTTTCTCATAAATTTCTCTCAGCCAATCATCGGTAATTTGTGTAAATGCTGTGCTTGTTGATTGTCCTTCCCTATAAGCGTACTGAAAACCATTTTTTTCCTAAACTTAGCTAAGGGTTGGTAACAGGCTGAATGGTCAGCATTTGAGCCAGTAAAGGGGGCTTTACTATTCTTAGGTAACGGAATTACTTTTGCTTTCCTCCAGGCATGAGGGCACACACTTTCTAGTAGGCTTAAATTGAAGATATGGCAAATGGGAGTGGCAATATCATCCGCTTTTATCCAAGTTGTCAGACTCCGGTGGCTTGTCATTGTTAATAGACAACAATAATTTTTCACCTGTTCCACACTCACTTTACGGAATTCAAAATGACAATTATTGTATTTCATGACTTCGTCAGATATACTTGGATGTGTAGTGTCAGCAATTGTCAGAGTTTGTTGCTGGCATGTCATGCCTAAATTTGCTAATCTTGCCAATGAAAAAAATCATTAAAGTAGGCAATATCAGTCCGTTTTCTAATGAATGAGCCATCTTATTCAATGAATGATGGAGCTGACTTTGCCTTTTTTTCCCAAAAGTTCATTGAAGGTGCTCCAAAGCTTTTTACTATCATTCTTTATGTCATTCATCTTTGTTTCATAGTGTAGTTTCTTCTTCTTTTTATTCAGTTTAGTCACATGATTTCTCCATTTGCAGTACGTTTGCCAATTGGTGTGCAGCCAGACTTATTTGCCATTCCTTAAACCTCATCACTCTCAACCATACAATTTTTCAATTCCTCATCAATCAACAGGGATTTAACAGTTGTTCCATTCATTTTCTTAATGGGTGCATGCTTATTAGTAACTGGGATAAGCAATATCATAAATGTGTCAAGTGCAACGTCTGTTTGCTCCTCATTACACACCACGGACCAACAACTATTCTTTACATCAACAACATAGGAATTACAACAAAACGTATTGTATGACCTCTTATACACAATCTTAGGCCCAGCCTTTGGAATTTTGGTTTTCCTAGATATGGCTACTATATTGTGATCACTACATCCGATGGATCTGGATAATGCTTTCAAGCACATTTCTGCAGAATTAGTAAATATGTGATCAATACATGTTGATGATTTCATTCCTGTGCTGTTTGTAACTACCCTGGTAGGTTGACTGATAACCTGAAACAGGTTGCAGGCACTGGTTAAAGTTCGCAGCTTTTTCTTGAGTGGTCAGCTTGATGAAAGCCAGTCAACATTTAAATCACCCAGAAAATATACCTCTCTTAAAAATTGACAACAAACTTTCAGCGTGCTTGTAGGGAAGGATATTCAACAAGCATGGCATTTACACAAATGACTGATGATTGGCTTAGAGAAACAGATGATAAAAAGATTGTGGGGGCTGTTTTGTTAGACTTCAGTGTGGCTTTTGACATTATTGATCATATTCTACTGCTGGAAAAACATATGTGTTATGTCTTTACACCCCCTGCTATATTGTGGATAAAGAATTACCTGTCTAACAGAACAGAAAGGGTGTTCTTTAATTGAAGCTTCTCTAACATAATCCAGGTAGAATCAGGAATTCCCCAGGGCAGCTGTCTAGGCTCATTACTTTATTTCAATCTTTACTAATGACGTGCCACTGGCTTTGAGTAAAGACAAAGTGTCTATGTATGCAGATGACTCAACTCTATACATTTCAGCTACTACAGCGACTGAAAGGACTGCAACACTTAACAAAGAGTTGCAGTTAGTTTCAGAATGGGTGGCAAGGAATAAGTTAGTCCTAAATATTTCTAAAACTAAAAGCATTGTATTTGGGACAAATCATTCACTAAACCCTAAACCTCAACTAAATCTTGTAATATATGATGTGGAAATTGAGCAAGTTAAGGTGACTAAACTGCTTGGAGTAACCCTGGATTGTAAACTGTCATGGTCAAAACATATTGATACAACAGTAGCTAAAATGGGTAGAAGTATGTCCATAATAAAGCGCAACTCCACCTTCTTAACAGCACTATCAACAAGGCAGGTCCTACAGGCCCTAGTTTTGTCACACCTGGACTACTGCTCAGTCGTGTGGTCAGGTGCCACAAAAAAATTGCAATTGGCTCAGAACAGGGCAGCACAGCTGGCCCTTGGATGTACACCAAGAGCTAAAAGTGGAGGAGAGATTGACTTCATCACTACTTGTATTTATGAGAGGTATTGACAAGATGAATGTACCGAGCTGTCTGTTTGAGGTACTGGTGCACAGCTTGGACACCCATGCATACCTCACAAGACATGCCACAAGAGGTCTCTTCACACTCCCCAAGTCCAGAACAGACAATGGGAGGCGCACAGTACTACATAGAGCCATGACTACATGGAACTCAATTCCACATCAAGTAACTGATGCAAGCAGTAAAATTAGATTTAAAAAACAGATAAAGATACACCTTATGGAACAGCGGGGACTGTGAAGCAACACAAACATAGGCACAGACACATGCAAACACACACAAGATAACACACGCACTATATACACACGTACACATGGATTTTGTACTGTAGATATGTTGTAGTGGTGGAGTAGGGGCCTAAGGGCACACAGTGTGTTGTGAAATATGTGAATGTATTGTAATGTTTTTAAAATTGTATGAACTGCCTTAATTTTGCCGGCCCCCCAGCCTTCTTGGCACGCAGACCTTCTGGCACCCACCGGTGACAGTAATAAATGGAATGTCCTCATTCTCAAAATCCTATGTAACACGTAATATCAAACGCATGAACAAATCCTGTATAAAACACGTCAAATCAATCGTGCAATGCCCAGGCCTAAACCCTGATTGGTTTACATTCAAAATACATTTCTCAGATAAAAAAAGAGAAAAGTTTCATAATTTTTATTTTATTTTTATCTGAATCCTATACTAAGTGTGACTCTATGAACCCTGGAGATTCTAAAGGAACACTGGAGTTCCTCAAGGAACCATTGCAGTCAATGGGTTCATATTTGCATCTTTGGTTAGTTGAGGGTTCTTGGAGGAACCTTTAAAGTTTCAATGTAGCAAAGGGTTCCTGGAGGAACCTTTTTGCACGTGTGGAGCACTTTGAATTTATTCTGCCGTTGGATTTGTTGTGCTGCCAGACTCAGATGAAAATGTGTGGTTTTTGGTGATGGCTTTATGGGAAAGCTAGCAACTTGTAAACAATTATCCATTCCGATATGAGTAGTAATTTAATAGCAATTTTGAATAATACAACATTGGCTGTCAAGCCAATTATATTATATTACTGTTCCTCCTGTTTAATTTCCGAAAAGTTTATTGTGATGGTAATGACGTTTGTTTATGACGATAATTATTAGGTGTTGGCTTAGGTCGCTAGCTAGCTACAGTGTCTTCAACCTAGCTTACACTCTTAAAAATTCTGGGTTGTTTGCATGACTCAAAGCTGTGTTGCAGGCATTGGGTCACTTGGGTTGTTTTATTTTAAAAGAGCCAAGTTGGGTTGTTGATGCTGGTTAAAGATGCTGGGTTATTAAAGATTCCACACAGTCATCTTGATTCTGATATAAAATAGCCTTTTGAGTGACCAAAATATCACCCATAATATTTTTCCCCCAATAAAAATGCTCAGAATTTGAGAAAATGTACTTTCTCTCATGTCTAACTATCAGGAAGACTGAAAAGACAGGCTATGGGCGGGGAGCTAATAGGCTGAGTGGGCAGGGAGCTCAACTTTACTGACAGTTCTTTGAAACACCTAAGTCAAGCAACATGGACGCAGTGTTGCAGTGAGATCATCTCAAGCAAATTTGCTGATACACTAAGCAACTCAAACAGCATTGAAATAGCATGCATCATCTAATCCTGTCATACATCACATCATGGTGTAACAAATTATTTGTTTACGCAGCTGTTTGGTTATTGCAACAGCATCAATATAGACACAATGTTGGTTGTTTAATTTAGCTATCTAGCCCAAATGGAATTGTCAGCACTGTTTAATCTTGGACAGGCTTCAATTAGGTTCCTCAAGAGCCGATGCAAATCCCAATGTTGAAATAGTTTTATTATTTATTATTATATTAGAATACGTAATAGGCATAAATATTAAAGGACCATTTTTATTTCCAGTGAACAAACTTAACATGATGAACAGGAATGGCATTTGCGCTCACGGGTGGCTAAAAATAACTATCTGAAAGCCACACTTCCAATAAGCCATGCCTCGAATCTTCTTAAAGGCTGCAGCCTTTACAATATACAGTGCCTTTGGAAAGTTTTCAGACCCCTTAACTTTTTCCACATTTTGTTACATTACAGCCATATTGATTCAATTGTTTTTTTGCCCGCATCAATCTACACACAATACCCCATAATGACTAAGCAAAAACAATTGTAGGAAATGTATAAAATAAAAAACGGAAATATCACATTTACATAAGTATTCAGACTCTTTACTCAGTACTTTGTTGAAGCACCTTTGACAGCGTTACAGCCTCGAGTCTTCTTGGCTATGACACTTCAAGCTTGGCACACCTTCATTTGGGGATTTTCTCCCATTCTTTTCTGCAGATTCTCTCAAGCTCTGTCGGGTTGGATGGGGAGCGTTGCTACACAGCCATTTTCCGCTCTCTCCAGAGATGTTCGATCGGGTTCAAGACCGGGCTCTGGCTGGGCCACTCAAGGACATTCAGAGAATTGTCCCGAAGCCACTCCTGCGTTGTCTTGGCTGTGTGCTTAGGGTCGTTGTCCTGTTGGAAGTTGAACCTTCGCTCTAATCTGAGTTCCTGAGCGCTCTGGAGCAGGTTTTCATCATGGAGCTCTCTGTACTTTGCTCCGTTCATCTTTGCCTCAATCCTGACAAGTCGTCCAGTCCCTGCCGCTGAAAAACATCCCCACAGCATGATGCTGCCACCACCATGCTTCACCGTAGGGATGGTGCTAGATTTCCTACAGACGTGACGCTTGGCATTCAGGCCAAAGAGTTCAATCTTGGTTTCATCAGACCAGAGAATCTGAGGAGTGGCTTCCGTCTGGCCACTCCATAAAGGCCTAATTGGTGGAATGCTGCAGAGATGGTTTTCCTTCTGGAAGGTTCTCCCATCTCCACAGAGGAACTCTAGAGCTCTGTCAGAGTGACCATCGGGTTCTTGGTCATCTCCCTGACCAAGGCCCTTCTTCCTTGTTTGCTCAGTTTTACTGGGCGGCCAGCTCTAGGAAGAGTCTTGGTGGTTCAAAACGTATTCCATTTAAGAATGATGGAGGCCACTCTGTTCTTGGGGACCTTCAATACCCGTCCCCAGATCTGTGCCTCGACAGAATCCATTCTCGGAGCTCTATGGACAATTCCTTCGACCTCATGGCTTGGTTTTTGCCCTGACATGCACTGTCAACTGTGGGTCCTTATATAGACAGGTATGTTTCTTTCCAAATCATGTCCAATCAATTTAATTTACCACAGGTGGACTCCAATCAAGTTGTAAAAACATCTCAAGGATGATCAATGGAAACAGGATGCACCTAAGCTCAATTTCGAGTCTCATAGCAAAGGGTCCAAAAACTTGTTTTTGCTTTGTCATTGTAGGGTATTGTGTGTAGATTGGGGGAAAAAACTATTTAATCAATTTTAGAATAAGGCTGTTACGTAACACAATGTGGAAAAAGTGAAGGGGTCTAAATTCTTTCTGAATACACTGTATGTAGTAAACTGTAGTGTACTGTAGAATACTATACAACACTGTAGTATCCCTCGATCATGTGTAGTACTTAGTATAGAGTTATGTAGTATACTGTAGAATACTATAGTAAATACTACAGTATTATCCACAAAAAACACGGTAGTAAAAACTACGGAAATGTCAGCAAAAACACCTCGCAAAAAACTATAGTAAATACTACAGTATTCAATTTGCATATACCCTGCCCATTCCCCTCCCCCATATCCCAATTTGCAACCCGTAAGTGAGAAATGTACATGCCAAGTATGGACGTGTATGATGTCACAATATTTTACTGTCTGCCATTGATGCTAGTTTGAACACCAGAGGGCATCTTTGAGGACGTCGTTATAAAGCTACAGAAAAAAAATATAATAATCCTACAGAGGTCCATGCAGGTCAGACGTTTTGATTGCTAGACCCTATCGAAAGAGCATATTCCAAGGTTTTTAATTTACCTAGTTTGCCAAACAACACAAAATGTTTTAAAGATGGTCTCTCTTTTCAGAGCAAAACGGTGCTGCAATAGTTGACCACACGCAGGCTATTGCTTCAAATCCTATTAGAACAATTGGATGTGCTCCAAAGGGATAACTTGAAATAAAATGATATAGGTTAATAAATAATTGAAAGGAAAAATGTGATTATTTATTAGCCTAGTGGATATGAGTGAGAAGTGCTTCGGCACGCATGTTTACTAAACTAATCAAACTGTTTAGCAAATTATCTCATGTGAATTCTTAAATAGATGGGTGGGGATAAGGCTTAAGAGGGTGTGAACGATGCTGAATGGGTGTAGACAAAGAGCTAAGCATTTTAGGAGACGGTGAGACCTCACCCTCTCACCGTCTCCACCTACTTATAAGGCAGGCAATACGCTTGACATCATGTTTACTAGATGCTGTTCTTCTACTAATCTCACTGTAACTCCCCTCCAAGTCTCCGACCACTACTTTGTATCCTTTTCTCTCTCGCTCTCCTCCAACACTACTCACTCTGCCCCTACTCAGATGGTAATGCGCTGTTGCGACCTTCACTCTCTCTCTCCCGCTACTCTCTCCTCTTCCATCCTATCATCTCTTCCCTCTGCTCAATTCTTCTCCCTCCAATCTCCTGATTCTGCCTCCTCAACCCTCCTCTCCTCCATTTCTGCATCTTTTGACTCTCTATGTCCCCTATCCACCCGGCCGGCTCGGTCCTCCACTCCTGCTCCGTGGCTTGATGACTCATTGCGAGCTCACAGAACAGGGCTCCGGCAGCCGAACGGAAATGGAGGAAAACTAGACTCCCTGCCGACCTGTCATCTTTTCACTCCCTCCACATTTTCTTTCTCTGTTTCTGCTGCTAAAGCCACTTTCTACCACTCTCAATTTCAAGCCTCTGCCTCTAACCCTAGGAAGCTCTTTGCCACCTTCTCCTCCCTGCTGAATCCTGCTCCTCCTCCCCCTCCCTCCTCCCTCTCTGTGGATGACTTCGTCAACCATTTTGAAAAGATATCCGATCCTCATTTATTAAGTCAAATGACACCGCTGGTCCTGCTCACACTGCCCTACCCTATGCTTTTACTTCTTTCTCCCCTCTCTCTCCAGATGAAATCTTGCGATTTGTGATGGTCGGCCGCCCAACAATCTGCCCGCTTGACCCTATCCCCTCCTCTCTTCTTCAGACCATTTCCAGGGGACCTTCTCCCTTACCTCACCCCGCTCATCAACTCATTCTTGACTGCTGGCTATGTCCCTTCCGTCTTCAAGAGAGCGAGAGTTGCACCCCTTCTCAAAAAACCTACACTCAATCCCGCCGATGTCAACAACAACAGACCAGTATCCCTTCTTTCTTTTCTCTCCAAAACTCTTGAGCGTGCCGTCTTTAGCCAACTCTCTTGCTATCTCTCTCAGAACTACCTTCTTGATCCAAACCAGTCAGGTTTCAAGACTGGTCATTCAAATGAGACTGCTCTTCTCTGTGTCACGGAGGCTCTCCGCACTGCTAAAGGTAACTCTCTCTCCTCTGCTCTCATCCTTCTAGACCTATCTGCTGCCTTTGATACTGTGAACCATCAGATCCTCCTCTCCACCCTCTCCGAGTTGGGCATCTCCGGCGCAGCTCACTCTTGGATTGCGTCCTACCTCACAGGTCGCTCCTACCAGGTGGCGTGGCGAGAATCTGTCTCCGCACCACGTGCTCTCACCACTGGTGTCCCCCAGGGCTCAGTTCTAGGCCCTCTCCTACTCTCTCTATACACCAAGTCACTTGGCTCTGTCATATCCTCACATGGTCTCTCCTATCATTGCTACGCAGACAACAGAAAATGAATCTTCTCCTTTCCCCCTTCTGATAACCAGGTGGCGAATCGCATCTCTGCATGTCTGGCAGACATATCAGTGTGGATGACGGATCACCACCTCAAGCTGAACCTCGGCAAGACGGAGCTGCTCTTCCTCCCGGGGAAGGACTGCCCGCTCCATGATCTTGCCATCACGGTTGACAACTCCTTTGTGTCCTCCTCCCAGAGTGCAAAGAATCTTGGCGTGACCCTGGACAACACCCTGTCATTCTCCGCTAACATCAAAGCAGTGACCCAATCCTCTAGGTTCATGCTCTACAACATTCACAGAGTACGACCCTACCTTACACAGGAAGCGGCACAGGTCCTAATCCAGGCACTTGTCATCTCCCGTCTGGATTACTGCAACTCGCTGTTGGCTGGGCTCCCTGCTTGTGCCATTAAACCCCTACAACTCATCCAGAACGCTGCAGCCCGTCTGGTGTTCAACCTTCTGAAGTTCTCTCACGTCACCCCGCTCCTCCACACACTCCACTGGCTTCCAGTTGAAGCCCGCATCTGCTACAAGACCATGGTGCTTGCCTACGGAGCTGTGAGGGGAACGGCACCTCCGTACCTTCAGGCTCTGATCAGTCCCTACACCCAAACGAGGGCATTGTGTTCATCCACCTCTGGCCTGCTGGCCCCCCTACCTCTGCGGAAGCACAGTTCCCGCTCAGCTCAGTCAAAACTGTTCGCTGCTCTGGCACCCCAATGGTGGAACAAGCTCCCTCACGACGCCAAGTCAGCGGAGTCACTCACCACCTTCCGGAGACACTTGAAACTCCACCTCATTAAGGAATACCTGGGATAGGACAAAAGTAATCCTTCTACCCTCCCCCTACCCCTTATTTTTTTTATCGATATATTGTAAAGCGGTTGTCCCACTGGCTATCATAAGGTGAATGCACCAATTTGTAAGTCGCTCTGGATAAGAGCATCTGCTAAATGACGAAAATGTAAATGTATAATATCAAGTGAATTAGGCCTCAGGTAAAATCATTGTTAAATCTCATGAGACACTGTTACATGACAAACAGGTGCTGTTAGATTACAATATTATTTTCCTGCCCATTTGGAACAGTGTAAACAATACTAAGTAAATTATAAGAAATACCATAGTCTGTTCTAATGAAACAAATTTCTAAAGCCTTTAATACAGCATAGCAAAGTTTAAAAACAGCTGGATTTGTGAAATTGCTTTATTCAACATTTTGTGTTTGCATGAGGCTTGGTGATCACAGAATCAGTATGATATTAAACAAACACTCAAATAGGCAACAGAAACATGAACAGAAGCATAGGGCGGAGTGACTCACTCATTCCTGGCTTTCGTTCAAAATAAGTTATATTATAATGCAGGGTTAAAGACACATTCTTTCTGATTGTCTTTAGCATATGCAGTCTCCTCTTGCTACAGCACATTTCGTTTTGAATTATTATGTGACTATAATAAATTGATATATTTGTAGAGGTTGATGCATTTTTCATTAGGGCAAATCAGGTCTGTGATATTGAGTTACAAATGTAAAACTTTAGCGTACTTATGCCTAGAATACATTGCAAGTTTGCCCTTTTTGACGGTTAGGCTACACTTTACAATAGGGCTCAACTATGACTGACAGCAGTATCCATCGGTAGTCTAAACTGTGGCACAAATTGGGGGATTCTTTCACATCTAGCCAAGCTATTAGACTAACCTTTTGTAAATTAACAGTGTGAATGTTTCCGTCCGAGACTCTCTCTCCTCAGGCACTGCATTACATAAACAAAGAGTGGGTGTTATCCACCATGGAGTGGGACAGTGCAGCTCAAAACTGCAGATAACATAAGGCCATCTATTGTGAAAGAATACTTGTGGATCTTGTTGATTTCCTCTATCGCTTCAAGAGGCCTACTCTCCACCTGGTAATTGTGTAGTTTGAAAGGATAAAGCGTCACCTAAAGATGGATTTGTGGTTTCAGAGAGAAGCCAGCTGCAAGCCTGCGACCAGGCACGGTGGGCTTTTGGTTTCTCTCCCTCTAAAACCAGAAATAATTCTAAATAACAAACTGGCTTTATTTACCACAGTGTGAAAGAGTGATAGCCCCTATATATAAAGTTAGTTTCCGAGTCCTTCTTTGTTGATGTGAAGAAGAAACTGAATGAAAGAGAGTCCAATGAGGATAGGGAGGAGAAAAAGATTGGCCATATTTTTAAGACCTGAAATACTTAATTTATTTTATTTATGAAATATACTAGCTTATTAAGGCAATTTAATATATTAGTTTAGGCTTGGCCTATTTAGTAGGCTATTTTGCAGCATAAAGCTATATTTGTCAGCATAAAGCTAAGTAACTCACTCATTCGTGGCTTTGGATCAAAATAAATAAGTACCAACATTCTTTCTGATTGTCTTTAATGACCAAGTTAATCTGCTCATGTTGTGTGTGTGTATGTGTTCAATTATTTGTGACATTGTGGTTACAATGAAGAATGGAAACAAAATACATCAAATACATCCTATTCATAATGAATAATCAGATACGTGTTGCAAGCTTGTCATTTGTCCTTATTTTTTGGGGGGCCATACAAAACATATACATACAAATGACAACTACATCACACCTGCCCAGACCCACAACCCCATCTCTTTCCCCGCCACACTACATTTACATTTTAGTAATTTAGCAGACACTCTTATCCAGAGCGACTTACAGCAGTGAGTGCATATATTTTCATACTCTTTTCATAGTGGTACCCTGTGGTACTCAAACCCACAACCCTGGCATTGCAAGCGCCATGCTCTACCAACTGAGCTTCACGGGGCACAAGGCCTCACACTGTACCGTTTTGTTTCTCTCCGTCGCCCACACACTTTCAACATTTGGATACTAAAGCATTTAAAGGCTGACATTGTTTTTTCAAGATGATTGACGAGAAAAGTATCATCCAACCCATAGGGTATCTCACTGCACCCTTATATATCATGTCCTGAAATATGATTAAAAGTTCATTTCCATTGTAATACTTCTGACAGCCAACGTTTGGCTAATGCAAGACTCTAGTGCCAGAGGAGAGAGACTGTCGGACTGAAACATTCACACCTCCATTAATTTACAAAATTATAGTCTAATAGCTCGGCTAGGTGTGAAAAATCCCCCAATTTGTGCCACAGTTTTGACCACCGATAGATCAGCGTTCTAACTCCCTCTTGTGATAGTGTGGCGCAACGACAGAAGGACGCAATTTACCACCATCTGCCACCATCTACCACAAACTGTTGCGGCATAAGCTTGACACTTTTAATTGAGGAACCACTGTAGGTTATAGAAAATAGCAGAAGCTCTGAACTCTCCATTCAGAACCCAGTCCTACTTACCGACAGGTTATGGAAAATGTGTTCTTTTAGTATTTCTCCAGTAGGTTTCCTCAAAGAGAAAGCCCCCCACTTCTATATCAAAGATAATAAAACAAAAATACTACAGTAATGTCCCCAAAAACACTACAGTAAATATCAGTGTTGGGGAGAACTGTAATCCGTTATGTTACCAGCTAAGATATTGTAATCAGATCACCTACCGATACTTTTGAAAAGTAGATAATTACTTCTAGGACTACTTTCAAATTTAGAAGGGATGTTCGTAGAATTATTTTCTTCCATGAAACAATTGCCTGTTTTCTTAATTACCTTTCATGTTAAAGTGCTACTTTGATCTTCCCGCCTGAGCAACATACACGGTCACAAAAGAAAAAAGGTATGGCGCGCCAACGCAGTGCATTTTTTGGATGACGTTTCAAACAACAATGTGTTCAAAGAAGAAAAGGGCAGGAATGTAACAGTTCAATGCAAACTATGCTTGCCCACGGTAAAGCTGCTGTCCATTGTTTAAAAAAATATATTTCAGTATTTCTAGACAAACAATATAAACCACCATAGACATCCTTGCATCCACAGCTTTGTCCATGTGTGAGTGGCTACATGTTCCAACCCCAGCCCTGTGTTTATCAGACAGGGGCCCGCTATAGAAAGTGAAACAGATGTTTCAAAAGAGTGGACAAAAGTTGGGTAAAGCTACAATCCTGTCAGTGGGTGCTGTAGGTGGGTGTGGTGCAGGAATCAGGCGCAGGACGCAGAAAATTAGTCCAAAAGACTTTAGTGAAAGCACACTCAATACACGAGCCAAAAAGCCCGGAGGCGAGAAAATACGCACACAGGCGTAAACCAAAAGGCGCACTAACATGTGAGAAAATACCCTCCTAAACAGAGGAGGAAAACCACGAAGAGCAAACGGGCAACAGTAGCGCACAAACACGACAGCGAAACAATCACACACAACACCTGACAAACACAACGAGAACGTATAGGACACTAATTAGCGCTAAACGAAAACAGGTGTACAACATAAAGACAAAACCAAACGAACATAGAAACATTCAACGGTGGCAGCTAGTACTCCGGAGACGACGACCGCCGAAGCCTGCCCGAGCAAGGAAGAGAGGCAGCCTCGGCCGAAACCGTGACAAATCCTTAATTGAGACAATAACAAAGTGCTCACTCCACTGTTATTTTACCTATACTGTAGTGTCATAGTTAAGTAATTACATGTTGTTTTTTCAGAGGATGCATAACAATCAATGGAAGACCATGAGCAAGAAAAGACAGCCAGATGACATGGAGGAGTGCAGAGATGCACAGCCATCTACAGATGGCCAAAAGGGGACATCTTGTACACCATTGAAACAAGCAAAACTACAACCAGGAGGACCACACACCTCACAACCCTTTTCACTAGTAGAGGTGCCGTCATTCCCAAGCTAGTAGAAGGAATCAGTGGTGGAACAAAGGTCATGTGTAGAAATACTTTGATGCAATGAATTGAAAGGGAATTTGAGTCCATGAAAGAAGCTCTCTCCACCAAACTCGAGAGTGTAAAGACAGTCTGCACCACAGCAGACATCTGGTCTGCCCATAACAGAAGATTATTCGGCATGACATGCCACTAGATCGAGGAGGACACCTTGGAGAGGAAGTCAGCTGCTTTGGCTTGTGCGAGACTGCGAGGACGTCATACCTACGATGTGATTGCTGCCAAGTTAAGTGAAATACATGCAGACTTTAAAATTCTGCACAAAGTGAGGGCCACAGTGACAGACAATGGAAGCAACTTTGTAAACGCATTCTGGGAGTTCAGTGGACATGAAGAGGAGCAAGATAAGACGGATGATGGAGTGAGGTTTGATGATCTCGGGCAGATTCTTCAGGAGGTTGAGCAAGAACTTAACTTTTTTCTCCCTCCACATCAACGTTGTGTGGCACAAACCCTCAACCTCATCGCCACCAATGAGGTGGACAAAGCTGCATCCCAAGGTCCATCTCGAAAATTGTACAGAAGTGCAATGTCAAAATGTTCCAGCATTTGGAACAAAGCACACAGGTCCACATTAGCTTCAGAGGCAATAGAGGACATTGCAAGCATGAAAGTAACTGTGCCATGTGTAAAAAGATGGAGCTCATAGTTCCGTGCCATCGCCAAACTCATAGCCCTCACAGATTACTAGCTGGGGAAAATCTGTGAAGACCTGGGTGTGAGCAGCAAACTACAGTTGAAGTCGGAAGTTAGGTTGGAGTCATTAAAACTAATTTTTCAACCACTCCACAAATCTCTTGTTAACAAACTATAGTTTTGGCAAGTCGGTTAGGACATCTACTTTGTTCATGACACATTCCTTGGGAGCAATTTCCTAACGCCTGAAGGCACCACGTTCATCTGTACAAACAATAGTACACAAGTATAAACAACATGGGACCATGCAGCCGTCATACCGCTCAGAAAGGAGACGCGTTCTGTCTCCTAGAGATCAACGTACTTTGGTGCGAAAAGTGCAAATCAATCCAGAACAACAGCAAAGGACCTTGTGAAGATGCTGGAGGAAACAGGTACAAAAGTATCTATATCCACAGTAAAACGAGTCCTATATTGACATAACCTGAAAGGCCGATCAGCAAGGAAGAAGCCACTGCTCCAAAGCCACCATAAAAAAGCCAGACTATGGTTTCCAACCGTACATGGGGACAAAGATCGTACTTTTTGGAGAAATGTCCTCTGGTCTGATGGGAAAAAAAATAGAACAGTTTGGCCATAATGACCATCGTTATGTTTGGAGGAAAAAGGGGGACGCTTGCAAGCCGAATATCACCATCCCAACCGTGAAGCACGGGGGTGGCAGCATCATGCTTTGGGGGTGCTTTGCTGCAGGAGGGACTTGTGCACTACACAAAATAGATGGCATCATGAGGAATGAAAATTATTTGGATATATTGAAGCAACATCAGTCAGGAAGTTAAAGCTTGGTCGCAAATGGGTCTTCCAAATGGACAAGTATCCCAAGCATACTTCCAATGTTGTGGCAAAATGGCTTAAGGACAACAAAGTCAAGGTATTGGAGTGGCCATCACAAAGCACTGACCTCAATCCTATAGAACATTTGTGGGCAGAACTGAAAAAGCATGTGCGAGCAAGGAGGCCTACAAACCTGACTCAGTTACACCAGCTCTGTCAGGAGGAATGGGCCAAAATTCATCCAACTTATTGTGGGAAGCTTGTGAAAGTTAAGCAATTTAAATGCAATGCTACCAAATACTAATTGAGCGTATGTAAACTTCTGACCCACTGGGAATGTGATGAAAGAAATAAAAGGTGAAATAAATAATTCTCTCTACTATTATTCTGACATTTCACATTCTTAAAATAAAGTGGTGATCCTAACTGACCTAAAACAGGGAATTTGTACTAGGATTAAATGTCAGGAATTGTGAAAAGCTGAGTTTAAATGTATTTGGCTAAGGTGTATGTAAACTTCCGACTTCAACTGTAAGTATAAATAAGTTGTGATGCTCAACTACTGTTTGACTCTTTCAACATGCCACATGTTATGATAATTGTGAAAAACTGAGTTTAAATATATTTGGCTAAGGTGTATGTACGTTAATCTCTAGGAGACAGAACGTGTCTCCTTCCTGAGCGGTATGACGGCTGCATGGTCCCCTGGTGTTTATACTTGCGTACTATTGTTTGTACAGATGAACGTGGTACCTTCAGGCGTTTGGAAATTGCTCCCAAGGATGAACCAGACTTGTGGAGGTCCCCCCCAAAAATATCTGAGGTCTTGGCTGATTTCTTTTGATTTTCCCGTGATGTCAAGCAAAGTGGCACTGTAGGTAGGCCTTGAAATACCTCCACAGGTACACCACCGATTGACTCAAATGATGTCAATTAGCCTAGCAGAAGCTTCTAAAGCCATTACATCATTTAATGGAATTTTCCAAGCTGTTTAACGGCACAGTCAACTTAGTGTATGTAAACTTCTGACCCACTGGAATTGTGATACAGTGAATGATAAGTGAAATAATCTGTCTGTAAACAATTGTTGGAAAAATTACTTGTGTCATTCACAAAGTAGATGTCCTAACCGACTTGCCAAAACTATAGTTTGTTAACAAGAAATTTGTGGAGTGGTTGATAAACGAGTTTTAAAGTCTCCAACCTAAGTGTATGTAAACTTTGGACTTCAACTGTATACAGGGCTTAAATACATTTTTGTCACATGTTTTGTGATGTGTTCTAATGTGGCCCTGCTTAGTGGCTCAAACAACCTGCAATAAATGTTGTTAAATTGGCAACTTTTTTTTCTTCTAATGTGCTTTACAGGTGAAGTAATCCAAAAGTAACTGAAAGTAATCAGATTACGTTACTGAGTTTAGGTAATCCAAAAGTTACGTTACTGTTTACAATTTTAGACAGGGAACTAGTAACTGTAACGGATTACATTTAAAAAGTAACCTACCCAACCCTAGTAAATATAATAGTATTCCTACCATAGTATGCACTACAGTATTTTTTCATGTGGGTGGTGACGAAGTCCTCCTAAAGTGGTTTTCTTTTATTTGATGAGTGATTGCAGCATGGGCTTGCATATACTGTACAAGGTCCCAATATAGTCTTTATGCTAGAAAGAAACAAATGTGAGAATATCATCTGAACAGTCAGCCAAGTAAGCCAATGTTCTGTTACGAAATGTTTGGGGAATAGGTCGAGTTTGGGATAAATTGTTACTGTAAAAAAAAAAAAAGGCTTAAACTGTGGCACAATTTAGTGGATAGTGGAGACAAACAGGGTTCCTCAGATCGACACGCCCAGGAAATGTATGATCAAAGACTCACCAGCCACCACCATGTTGAACATTATGTGAGTATTGTTAAGGAAGACTACTATATGTGTATGTATGTGTGTGTGTATGCGTGTGTGTGTGGGTGCGTGCATGCATGTTATGACCATAAATGTGGACAGTTATGATGTAATACAGTGTGAAAAGAAAGACAGGAGGGAATGGGGTAGGTAGCCTAAAGAGAAAAAAAGCATGAAGGAGCAAATGAGAGGGGACGTAGAGAAGGTGTCAGAGAAAGACGGGGAGAACAGAGATAGCAAAGGGGAGGCAGAGAACTGCAAAACCTCTGAGTTTACAGATCCTTGGCGAGGGCCGATAGACTGGCCTTATCTTGTTTATACTGTATGGGCTAGATAAAATGTCCATCTGTACTGCTCTACTGTCTCTCTCTCTCTCTCTCTCTCTCTCTCTCTTTCTCTCTCTCTCTCTCTCTCTCGCTCGCTCGCTCGCTCGCTCAAACACACACACACACACACACACACACACAAATAGATGGACAGTATGTATGTTACATGTATTTGACATTTATTTGTTTCTGGGGTCCACAAAAAACACAAAACATGACAAGTAGCAAAACACTGATACACTGATACACAAGGACAGTCACACACATTTTAACATCAATGATATACAAACAATACAACAAAAACATTATAACACATCATTCACTTTTGAGTATTTTGTCATTTGTATTTCACTGGGCTGAAATACAATCCAATGTATTTTGTAACAAGATACTTTCGAGAGCTGTAATTTGGTTTTTCAAAATAAATAAATCAATATATAAAAAAAAAACAATAATAGTGGTTCACAATTTTGCTGCACTGGTATCAGAAGTCTGATGGTGTGCTAAATGACTAAAATGTCAATGTAAAAATGAACCATTGAAAAGCACACTGGGTATTATTCTAATAAGCCCCCACAACAAGGCCACATTTAAAATACTAATTGTTGAAATGCTAATTGTTTGGGGGTGGAGCTCATTAGAATAATACTCAGTGTAGGTGTAATTTTTCATTTACATTTTGGTCATTTTAGCAGACACTCTTATCCAGAGTGTTTTACAGTCAGTGCATTTGACTTAGGTAGATAAACAACCGCATATCACAGTTATAGCAAGTAAAATGTTTCTGTTACTGTTACTGAGAATGTTGTTGTAGTTAAGGTGTCTACTTAGCAAAAGTATTACAGTGGGGGAAAAAAGTATTTAGTCAGCCACCAATTGTGCAAGTTCTCCCACTTAAAAAGATGAGAGAGGCCTGTAATTTTCATCATATGTACACGTCAACTATGACAGACAAAATGAGAAAAAAAATCCAGAAAATCACATTGTAGGATTTTTAATGAATTTATTAGCAAATTATGGTGGAAAATAAGTATTTGGTCAATAACAAAAGTTTCTCAATACTTTGTTATATACCCTTTGTTGGCAATGACACAGGTCAAATGTTTTCTGTAAGTCTTCACAAGGTTTTCACACACTGTTGCTGGTATTTTGGCCCATTCCTCCATGCAGATCTCCTCTAGAGCAGTGATGTTTTGGGGCTGTCGCTGGGCAACACGGACTTTCAACTCCCTCCAAAGATTTTCTATGGGGTTGAGATCTGGAGACTCCAGGACCTTGAAATGCTTCTGGCTTAAGCAGGGGGACACGTCTGGCACTGCAGGATTTGAGTCCCTGGCGGCGTAGTGTGTTACTGATGGTAGGCTTTGTTACTTTGGTCCCAGCTCTCTGCAGGTCATTCACTAGGCCCCCCCGTGTGGTTCTGGGATTTTTGCTCACCGTTCTTGTGATCATTTTGATGCCACAGGGTGAGATCTTGCGTGGAGCCCCAGATCGAGGGAGATTATCAGTGGTGTTGTATGTCTTCCATTTCCTAATAATTGCTCCCACAGTTGATTTCTTCCAACCAAGCTGCTTACCTATTGCAGATTCAGTCTTCCCAGCCTGGTGCAGGTCTACAATTTTGTTTCTGGTGTCCTTTGACAGCTCTTTGGTCTTGGCCATAGTGTAGTTTGGAGTGTGACTGTTTGAGGTTGTGGACAGGTGTCTTTTATGCTGATAACAAGTTCAAACAGGTGCCATTAATACAGGTAACGAGTGGAGGACAGAGGAGCCTCTAAAAGAATAAGTTACAGGTCTATGAGAGCCAGAAATCTGGCTTGTTTATAGGTGACCAAATACTTATTTTCCACCATAATTTGCATATAAATTCATTAAAATTCCTACAATGTGATTGCCTGGAAAAAAAATTCTCAATTTGTCTGTCATAGTTGACGTGTACCTATGATGAAAATTACAGGCCTCTCTCATCTTTTTAAGTGGGAGAACTTGCACAATTGGTGGCTGACTAAATACTTTTTTCCCCACTGTATGTATTTTAGTTTGATACATTGGTCTTTGGAGTATATTGTATTTGTAACAAGATACATTTTTTGCATCTTTTCCCATCTCTGCACACACACACTTTCTCCCCCCTCCTCCTCCCTCCCTCCCTCTCCCTCCACTCTCTAGCTGTCCCCATCTCTTTTTCTGGCCCTCCTTTTTATCTCTCAATTCAATTTCAATTTAAGGGCTTTATTGGCATGGGAAACGTGTGTTAACATTGCCAAAGCAAGTGAAGTAGATAGTAAACAAAAGTGAAATAAACAATAAATATTAACAGTAAACATTACACTCAGAAGTTTCAAAAGAATAAAGACATTTCAAATGTCATATTATGTATATATACAGTGTTGTAACAATGTGCAAATAGTTAAAGTACAAATGGGAAAATAAATAAACATAAATATGGGTTGTATTTACAATGGTGTTTGTTCTTCACTGGTTGCCCTTTTCTTGTGGCAACAGGTCACAAATCTTGCAGCTGTGATGGCACACTGTGGTTTTTCACCCAGTAGATAAGGGAGTTTATCAAAATTGGGTTTGTTTTCGAATTCTTTGTGGATCGCTGTAATCTGAGGGAAATATGTGTCTCTAATATGGTCATACATTTGGCAGGAGGTTAGGAAGTGCAGCTCAGTTTCCACCTCATTTTGTGGGCAGTGTGCACATAGCCTGTCTTCTCTTGAGAGCCAGGTCTGCCTACGGCGGCCTTTCTCAATAGCAAGGCTATGCTCACTGAGTCTGTACATAGTCAAAGCTTTCCTTAAGTTTGGGTCAGTCACAGTGGTCAAGTATTCTGCCACTGTGTACTCTCTGTTTAGGGCCAAATAGCATTCTAGTTTGCTCTGTTTTTTTGTTTGTTCTTTCCAATGTGTCAAGTAATTCTCTTTTTGTTTTCTCATGATTTGGTTGGGTCTAGTTGTGTTGTTGTTGTTGTTGTCCTGGGGCTGTGTGGGGTCTGTTTGTGTTTGTGAACAGAGCCCCAGGACAAGCTTACTTAGGGGACTCTTCTCCAAGTTCATCTCTCTGTAGGTGATGGCTTTGTTATGGAAGGTTTGGGAATCGCTTCCTTTTAAGTGGTTATAGAATTTAACGGCTCTTTTCTGGATTTTGATAATTAGCGGGTATTGGCCTAATTCTGCTCTGCATGCATTATTTGGTGTTTTACGTTGTACACGGAGGATGTTTTTGCAGAATTCTGCATGCAGAGTCTCAATTTGGTGTTTGTCCCATTTTGTGAATTCTTGGTTGGTGAGCGGACCCCAGACCTCAGAACCATAAAGGGCAATGGGTTCTATAACTGATTCAAGTATTTTTAGCCAGATCCTAATTGGTATGTCAAATTTTATGTTCCTTTTGATGGCATAGAAGGCCCTTCTTGCCTTGTCTCTCAGATCGTTCACAGCTTTGTGGAAGTTACCTGTGGCGCTGATGTTTAGGCCGAGGTATGTATAGTTTTTTGTGTGCTCTAGGGCAACGGTGTCTAGATGGAATTTGTATTTGTGGTCCTGGCAACTGGACCTTTTTTGGAACACCATTATTTTTGTCTTACTGAGATTTACTGTCAGGGCCCAGGTCTGACAGAATCTGTGCAGAAGATCTAGGTGCTGCTGTAGGCCCTCCTTGGTTGGTGACAGAAGCACCAGATCGTCAGCAAACAGAAGACATTTGACTTCAGATTCTAGTAGGGTGAGGCCGGGTGCTGCAGACTGTTCTAGTGCCCTCGCCAATTCGTTGATATATATGTTGAAGAGGGTGGGGCTTAAACTGCATCCCTGTCTCACCCCTGTCTCTCTCTCTCTCTCTCTGATCTGGCTGTCAGGGAGAGGAACTCTTGCAAGGCTTCATGTTGACATAGCAGGGTTACATTGCACTCTACTGAAGATGACCCTGATTGTGTGAATCTGTCCTGCTGAACCTACATATGCAGTAGATTATCACAGCACAGAACAGCATGCCACACTCACAGTGCCAGAAGTGAACAACCACAGTGAAGCCTACACAAAATAATTTCATTTCCTGATGATGATTTAATGCAGAAAAATAGTTTTCCGCAGGTGATTTTGACCCAGGTGAGTGTGGCATGCTGCGTGTAAAAAAAGTACATTTCAAACTTTAATTAAACTTATATTAATTTAACTCGTTTATACCTGATTCTAACATTAGTTGTTTGTCCTGATCTGGTCCACATCCTGATCGTTCCTACGTTATTACACAGGTTAAGACATTTAAAATACACATTGTGATCTGATTGTGATCGTCTACGCATGTCTAAAAATGCGGGCACCATCGGAATGTGGACAAGATTAGGACAAAGGACGTATCATAAGTATTCACCCCTCTTTGGATTTCTTCACATTTTATTGTGTTACAAAGTGGAATTCAATTTGATTTTATTGTAATTTTTTGTCAACGATCTACACAAAATACTCTTTAAAAATGTATGAAAAATAAAACACTAATATATCTTGATTAGAAAAGTATTCATGTTAGAAACAACTTTGGCATCGATTACAGCTTTGAGTCTTTTGGGGTAAGTCTCTTAGAGCTTTGCACACCTGGATTGCGCATTATTTGCCCATTATTCTTTGCCCGTTTATTGGTGATTAATTTGTAAAAATGCATAGAATTGTCTTTTTTGACATAATGAGGTATTTTGTGTAGATCGGTGACACATTTTTTTTTTTATATCAATTTCAATCCCACTTTGAAACGCAACAAAATGTGAAAAAATCCAAGGAGGGGTGAATACTGAGAATAATCTGATGTGTCCCCTGGTTTGATTGAATGGGGTCCAATGTTATTTCAAGTGAATTGTTAGTTATTGATGAAAGCTTACCTTGTACAGTGCCTTGCAAAAGTATTCATCCCCCTTGGCGTTTTTCCTATTTTGATGCATTACAACCTGTAATTTAAATGGATTTGTATTTGTATTTCATGTAATGACATACACAAAATAGTCAAAATTGTTGAAGTGAAATAAAAAAAAGTAACTTGTTTAAAAAAAAACTTTAACATAAATACCGGAAAAGTGGTGCATGCATATGTATTCACCCCCTTTGCTATGAAGCCCCTAAATAAGATCTGGTATAACCAATTACCTTCAGAAGTCACATAATTATTTAAATAAAGTCCACCTGTGTGCAATCTAAGTGTCATATGATCTGTCACATGATCTCAGTATATATACACCTGTTCTGAAAGGCCCCAGAGTCTGCAACACTACTAAGCAAGGGGCACCACCAAGTAAGTGGCACCATAAAGACCAAGGAGCTCTCCAAACAGGTCAGGGACAAAGTTGTGGAGAAGTACAGATCAGGGTTGGGTTATAAAAAAATATCTGAAACTTTGAACATCCCACGGAGCACCAGTAAATCCATTATTAAAAAATTGAAAGAATATGGCACCACAACAAACCTGCCAAGAGAGGGCCGCCCACCAAAACTCATGGACCAGGCAAAAAGGGCATTAATCAGAGAGGCAAAAAAGAGACCAAAGATAACCCTGAAGGAGCTGCAAAGCTCCACAGAGGAGATCGGAGTATCTGTCCATAGGACCACTTTAAGCAGTACACTCCACAGAGCTGGGCTTTACGGAAGAGTGGGCAGAAAAAAGCCATTGCTTAAAGGAAAAAATAAGCAAACACATTTGGTGTTCGCCAAAAGCCGTGTGGGAGACTCCCCAAACATATGGAAGAAGGTACCCTGGTCAGATTAGACTAAAATTGAGTTTTTTGGCCATCAAGGAAGACGCTATGTCTGGCGCAAACCCAACACCTCTCATCACCCCGAGAACACAGTGAAGCATGGTGGTGGCAGCATTACGCTGTGGGGATGTTTTTCATCGGCAGGGACTGGGTAACTGGTCAGAATTGAAGGAATGATGGATGGTGCTAAATAAAGGGAAATTCTTGAGGGAAACCTGTTTCAGTCTTCCAGAGATTTGAGTCTGGGACGGAGGTTCACCTTCCAGCAGGACAATGACCCTAAGCATACTGCTAAAGCCACATGAGTGGTTTAAGGGGAAACATTTAAATGTCTTGGAATGGCCTAGTCAAAGCACAGACCTCAATCCTATTGAGAATCTGTGGTATGACTTAAAGATTGCTGTACACCAGCGGAACCCATCCAACTTGAAGGAGCTGGAGCAGTTTTGCCTTGAAGAATGGGCAAAAATCCCAGTGGCTATATGTGTCAAGCTTACAGAGACATACCCCAAGAGACTTGCAGCTGTAATTGCAGCTCTACAAAGTATTGACTTTGGGGGGGGTGAATAGTTATGCACGCTCAAGTTTTCTGTTTTTTTTGTTTTATTTCTTGTTTGTTTCACAATAAAAAATACAAACCCCCAAAAAATCCATTTTAATTCCAGGTTGTAAGGCAACAAAATAGGAAAAATGCCAAGGGGGGTGAATACTTTCCCAAGCCACTGTAGTTAGGAAAAATTGCTATTTTACCTCAGAATGAGCTCTCACTCTCCTGATTTTTAATTGTGTTCTGTTGAAACACAGAAGAGTGTGAGTGTTTTATTGTATTGCTACCTGGCACATATTATGAAACTCTCTGCTTTGTTACTTGTACTGAGAGAACAGATAGAAGTAAGACTTGAGACTTGACCTGACTTGTGCTCAAAAACTTGAGACTTGACTCTGACTCATGCTCACAGACTTGAGACTTGACTCAGACTCATGCTCAAAGACTCAAGACTTGACCCAGACATTTACTCAATGACTTGAGACTTGATTCTGAGCTTGTGTTTCGCCACATTCGATGGTCCCCCTTACTAAATATTATTTTGAGTTTTACAATTAGGGCTAGTAACTTCGAAAGCAGTTGTTGACATAAATGCATTTCAGAAAGAAAAGCGGAGCAAATAAGTCTCCAAAACCCAGCTGAAAGCCAAAATACGAAATGCTACCTACAACTGAAACAAATAACGAAACAGGGAGAACACTTCTCAAGTACTTTAGACGAATACACTGAAACGGTGACTGACTATCAGGAAGTGTATAGGTGATGTTGTGCCCACTGTGACTATCAAAACCTACCCTAACCAGAAACCGTGGTTAGATGGTAGCATTCGCGCAAATCTGAAAGCGCGAACCACCGCATTCAACCATGGCAAGGTGACTGGGAATATGGCAGAATACAAACAGTGTAGCTACTCACTCCGCAAGGCAATTAAACTGGCAAAACATCAGTATAGAGACAAAGTGGAGACGCAATTCAACGGCTCAGACCCGAGACGTATGTGGCAGGGTCTACAGACAATCACGGACTACAAAAAGAAAACCAGCCACGTCGCCGACACCGACGTCTCGCTTCCAGACAAGCTAAACACCTTCTTCTCCCGCTTTGAGGATATTACAGTGCCACTGACGAGGCCCACAACCAAGGACTGTGGCCTCTCCTTCTCCATGGCCGACGTGATTAAGACATTTAAGAATGTTAAACCCCGCAAGGCTGCCAGCCCAGACGGCATCCCTAGCCGCGTCCTCAGAGCATGCGCAGACCAGCTGGCTGGTGTGTTCATGGACATATTCAATCTCTCCCTTTCCCAGCCTGCTGTTCCCACATGCTTCAAGATGGCCACCATTGTTGCTGTAACCAAGAAAGCAAAGGTAACTGAACTAAATGACTATCGCCCTGTAGCACTCACCTCTGTCATCATGAAGTGCTTTGAGAGACTAGTCAAGGATCATATCACCTCTACCTTACCTGTCACCCTAGACCCACTTCAATTTGCTTACCACCCCAATAGATCCACAGACGATGCAATTGCCATCACACTGCACACTGCCCTATCCCATCTGGATAAGAGGAATACCTATGTAAGAATGCTGTTCATTGACTATAGCTCATCATTCAACACCATAGTACCCTCCAAGCTCATCATTAAGCTCGAGGCCCTGGGCCTGAACCCCGCCCTGTGCAACTGGGTCCTGGACTTCCTGACGGGCCACCCCCAGGTAGTGAAGGTAGGAAACAACATCTCCACTTCGCTGATCCTTAACACTGGGGCCCCACAAGGGTGCGTGCTCAGCCCCCTCCTGTACTCCCTGTTCACCCATGACTGCGTGGCCAAGCACGCCTCCATCTCAATCATCAAGTTTGCAGACAAAACAACAGTAGTAGAATTGATTACCAACAATGACGAGACCGCCTACAGGGAGGAGGTGAGGGCTCTATGAGTGTGGTGCCAGGAAAATAACCTCTCACTCAACGTCAACAAAACAAAGGAGATGATCGTGGACTTCAGGAAACAGCAGAGGGTGCACCCCCTTATCCACATCGATGGGACCACAGTGGAGAAGGTGGAAAGCTTCAAGTTCCTTGGCGTAGACATCACCGACAAACTGAAATTGTCCACCCACGCAGACAGTGTTGTGAAGAAGGCGCAACAGAGCCTCTTCAACCTCAGGAGGCTGAAGAAATGCACAATTGAGAGCATCCTGTCGGGCTGTATCACCACCTGGTACGGCAACTGCACCGCCCACAACCGCAGGGCTCTCCAGAGGGTGATGCGGTCTGCCGAACGCATTACCGGGTGCAAACTACCCGCCCTCCAAGACACATACAACACCCGATGTCACAGGAAGGCCAAAAAGATCATCAAGGACATCAACCACCCGAGCCACTGCCTGTTTAACCCGCTATCATTCAGAAGGCGAGGTCAGTAAAGGTGCATCAAAACTGGGACCGAGAGAATGAAAAACAGCTTCTATCTCAAGGCCATCAGACTGTTAAATAGCCATCACTAGCACATTAGAGGCTGCTGCTGCCTATTGAAATCACTGGCCACTTTAAGAAATGGAACACTAGTCACTTTAATAAAGTTTACATATCTTGCACTACTCATTTCATATGTATATTCTATTCTATAATATTCTTCTGTATCTTAGTCCATGCCGCTCTGTCATTGTGTCATGGTTTCGGCCGAGGCTGCCCCTCTCCCTTGTTCGGGCAGGCTTCAGCGTTCGTTGTCTCCGGAATACTAGCTGCCACCGTTGTATGTTTCATGTTCGTTTGCTTTTGTCTGTTTGTTGTCACACCTGTTCTTGTTTAGCCTATTAGTGTTCTATAAGTTTCTCGTTGTGTTTGTCTCGTGTTGTGTGGTATTGATTTTGTCAGTCGTGTATTTCGCTCGGTTGAGCTTCCCTCCACTGCGCTGGAGTAATTACGCACCTGTTTTGTGCGCTGTTGTTTTGTTTCGCCTTCGTGCGTATTTCGCCTTCGGGCAAGAGCTGTCCGATTGCCGTGTTTGGCATTACTAAAGTCTGTTGGACTATCCGTCTGTGTCCTGCGTTTGATTCCACCACTGCACCCACCTACAGCACGCGTTGACAGAATACCACACCCACAATGGAATCAGCAGGAGCCGCAGCAGCCCAGGCGACGCTGGAGGACAGGGTCCGGGAACAAGGTGACCAGATCCTGCAGATGGGGACTGCACTGCAGGAGGTGATCACCACCATCCGAGGCTGGGGGACGCCTCCACCGCCACCCTCCCTGCCAGCACCATCGGCCAGTCAGCCTATTCCCGCACCAGAACCCCGAGGAGTCCGACTCTCGCTCCCGAGGGCTTACGATGGGACCGCGGCCGGGTGCCAGGGTTTCCTTCTCCAGGTGGAGCTGTACCTGGCCACCGTGCACCCGGTGCCCTCGGGACATGAGAGCGTGTCCGCCCTGATCTCCTGCCTGTCCGGGAAGGCATTGGAATGGGCCAACGCGGAGTGGAGGAGGATCGACGCGGACACCATAACTTATGACGAGTTCTCCCGCCGCTTCAAGGCGGTGTTTGACCATCCCCCGGAGGGGAAGCGGCGGGGGAGCGTCTGGTCTTCCTCCGGCAGGGGAGGAGGAGTGCTCAGGAGTTCGCCCGCGAATTCCGTACTCTAGCGGCAGATGCAGGGTGGAATGATCGGGCCCTCGTCGATCACTACAGGTATAGTCTACGAGAGGACGTCCGTCGGGAGCTGGCCTGTAGGGACACCAGCCTCACGTTCGACCAGTTGGTCGACATGTCCATCAGGCTGGATAACCTGCTAGCTACCCGCAGACGTTCCGAGGGGGGTCCGTCCATTTCACCCTCCAGCGCCTCCGAGCCGTGCCCCATGGAGCTTGGGGGCGCTGGCGCTAGAGAGAGGAGGGGTTGGCTTACTAGGGGGTCCATCCCCTGCACCAACTGTGGTCGGGGAGGACACACCGCGGCTAGGTGCTGGGGATGGCCTCCTAGGGGAGAGGACGACAGGTCCCGCACTGGGGATTCCCTCCAGGTGAGTAGGCGCCCCACTCACCCAGAGCTCTCTGTTGCACATTTTTGTATACCTGTGCGTTTTCCACAGGTAGCACCTCATTCCCAGCATAAGGCGCTGGTAGATTCAGGCGCGGCTGGGAATTTTATTGATAAGAAGTTTTGTTTAGCTTTAGGGATTCCCCTTCTTCCTGTTGATGTCCCTTTCCCCGTTCATGCCCTAGATAGCCGTCCGTTGGGTGCGGGCTTGATCAGGGAGGTCACTGCGCCACTTAGGATGTGTGCGCAGGGGGGTCATCAGGAGATGATTCAGCTATTTCTGATTGACTCTCCTGCGTATCCGGTGGTGCTGGGCATGCCCTGGTTGAGTACCCATAACCCATCCATTTCGTGGCAGGAGAGGGCTCTGATGGAGTGGTCTGCCCGGTGTGTGACTAGATGTTTAGGCGTTTCCGAAGGGGCTACCTCGGTGGAGAGTCCAAACCAGGTGCCCGCATTGCACGTTCCCCCTGAGTATGGGGATTTGGCTATTGCGTTTAGTAAGTCGAGGGCGACGCAGTTGCCGCCCCATAGGCAGGGAGATTGTGCGATAGACCTCCAGGCAGGAGCTGCGCTCCCACGGAGCCATGTGTATCCTCTGTCTCAAGAGGAGAAGAAAGCTATGGAGACTTACATAGACGAATCTCTGAGACAAGGATACATACGGCCTTCCACTTCCCCTGCGTCCTCGAGTTTCTTTTTTGTGAAGAAAAAGGATGGTGGTTTGCGCCCGTGCATCGATTACCGTGGTCTCAATCAGATTACGGTGAAGTACAGTTATCCACTCCCGCTGATTGCGACCATGACTGAGTCATTGCATGGGGCGCGTTTCTTCACTAAATTAGATCTCAGGAGCGCGTACAACTTGGTGCGCATCAGGGAGGGCGATGAATGGAAGACAGCCTTTAGTACCACCTCGGGCCATTACGAGTATCTGGTCATGCCATACGGGTTGATGAACGCTCCGTCAGTTTTCCAATCATTCGTGGATGAGATCTTCAGGCACATGCAGGGGCAGGGGGTGGTTGTGTACATAGATGACATTCTCGTGTACTCGCCTACCCGTGTCGAGCATGTGGCCCTGGTGCGCAGAGTGTTGCGGAGGCTGGTGGAGCACGACCTGTATGTTAAGGCAGAGAAGTGTCTGTTTTTCCAGGAGTCGGTCTCCTTTTTGGGGTATCAGTTGTCTGCGTCAGGGGTGAAGATGGAGGTAGACCGGGTGTCGGCCGTGCGTAATTGGCAAACACCAACCACTGTGAAGGAGGTGCAGCAGTTTTTGGGGTTTGCGAATTACTACCGGAGGTTTATCCGGGGTTATGGACAGGTGGCAGCTCCCATCACGTCTCTTTTGAAGGGGGGTCCGGTGCGTCTGCAGTGGTCGGCCGAGGCGGACAGGGCGTTTGGGAGGCTGAAGGACCTGTTTACCTCGGCCCCGGTGCTGGCGCATTCGGATCCCTCTTTGCCGTTCCAGGTAGAGGTGGACGTGTCAGAGGCCGGTCTAGGAGCCGTGCTTTCACAACGGTCTGGCGCGCCACCTAAACTCCGCCTCTGTGCTTTTTATTCTAAGAAGCTCAGTCCGGCGGAGCGGAACTATGACGTAGGGGACAGGGAGCTGTTAGCCGTGGTACAGGCCCTAAAGGTGTGGAGGCACTGGCTTGAGGGGGCTCAACACCCTTTCCTCATTTTGACGGACCACCGTAACCTGGAGTACATCCGGGCAGCGAGGAGGCTGAACCCTCGCCAGGCAAGATGGAATATGTTCTTGACCAGGTTTACTTTTAAGATCACGTACATCCCTGGGTCACAGAACGGTAAGGCAGATGCGCTGTCTCGGCGGTATGACACGGAGGAAAGGTCCGTGGAGCCCACTTCCATACTGCCGGAGTCGTGTCTGGTGGCACCGGTAGTGTGGGAGGTCGATGCTGAACTCGAGCGGGCGTTACGCACCGACCCTAGTCCACCGCAATGCCCTGAGGGTCGGAAGTACGTTCCGCTCGAGGTTCGGGATCGATTGATCTATTGGGCTCACACGTCACCCTCCTCTGGACATCCTGGTATTGGCCGGACAGTGCACTGTCTTAGTGCCAAGTACTGGTGGCCCACGGATGTGAGGGTTTATGTTTCCTCCTGCTCGGTGTGCGCCCAGTGTAAGGCGCCTAGACATCTGCCTAGGGGTAAGTTACTACCCCTGCCTGTTCCACAACGACCATGGTCTCACCTTTCGGTGGATTTCCTAACTGACCTTCCTCCGTCACAGGGGAACACCACTGGTCGTTGTGGACCGGTTTTCTAAGGCCTGTCGTTTGCTCCCCATGCCGGGCCTTCCTACTGCCCTGCAAACCGCTGAAGCACTATTCACCCATGTGTTCCGGCACTACGGGGTACCCGAGGATATTGTGTCTGATCGGGGTCCCCAATTTACCTCCAGGGTCTGGAGAGCCTTTATGGAGCGGTTGGGGGTCTCGGTGAGCCTCACCTCGGGTTACCACCCGGAGAGTAATGGGCAGGTGGAACGTGTGAACCAGGATGTGGGTAGGTTTCTTAGAACATACTGCCAGGACCGGCCGGAGGAGTGGGCAAGGTACGTTCCCTGGGCCGAAATGGCCCAGAATTCCTACGCCATTCCTCCACTAACCTGACCCCTTTCCAATGTGTGTTAGGGTACCAGCCGGTTCTGGCACCTTGGCAGCAGAGCCAGATCGAGGCTCCTGCGGTGGATGAGTGGGCGCGGCGCTCGGAGGAGACATGGAACGCTGCACACGTCCACCTGCAGCGGGCCCTCCGACGTCATAAGGCGAGCGCCGATCTCCACCGCAGTGAGGGACCGGTGTACGCACCTGGTGATCGAGTCTGGCTCTCTACCAGAAACCTGCCCCTCCGCCTGCCCTGTCGGAAACTGGGTCGGCGGTTTGTAGGGCCCTTTAAAGTCCTGGGAAGGTTGAACGAGGTGTGTTACAAATTACAACTGCCTGTTGAATATAAAAGTATTAACCCCTTTTTCCATGTGTCCCTTCTCAGGCCGGTGGTAGCTGGCCCACTCCAAGAAAGTGAGATCAGGGAGACTCCTCCGCCCCCATTGGACATCGAGGGGGCACCGGCGTACACTGTGAGGTCCATCTTGGATTCGAAACGTCGGATGGGGGGTCTCCAGTATCTAGTGGAGTGGGAGGGGTACGGTCCGGAGGAGCGGTGCTGGGTGCCGAGGAGAGACATTTTGGACCCGTCTCTCCTGACGGAATTCCATCGTGGGCACCCGACGCACCCTGCTCCGAGTCCTCCGGGTCGTACCCGAGGCCGGAGTCGGCGCACGTCTGGAGCCGCGCGTCAAGGGGGGGGTACTGTCACGGTTTCGGCCGAGGCTGCCCCTCTCCCTTGTTCGGGCAGGCTTCGGCGTTCGTTGTCTCCGGAATACTAGCTGCCACCGTTGTATGTTTCATGTTCGTTTGCTTTTGTCTGTTTGTTGTCACACCTGTTCTCATTTAGCCTATTAGTGTTCTATAAGTTTCTCGTTGTGTTTGTCTCGTGTTGTGTGGTATTGATTTTGTCAGTCGTGTATTTCGCTCGGTTGAGCTTCCCTCCACTGCGCTGGAGTAATTACGCACCTGTTTTGTGCGCTGTTGTTTTGTTTCGCCTTCGTGCGTATTTCGCCTTCGGGCAAGAGTTGTCCGATTGCCGTGTTTGGCATTACTAAAGTCTGTTGGACTATCCGTCTGTGTCCTGCGTTTGATTCCACCACTGCACCCACCTACAGCACGCGTTGACACATTGCTTATCCATATATGCATATATTCTTAAATCCCATTCCTTACTAGTTTTGAGTGTTTGGTATATGTTGTGAAATTGTTAGATATTACTGCACTGTCGGAGCTAGAAGCGCAAGCATTTCGCTACACCCAATATAACATCTGCTAAACACTTGTATGTGACAAATACAATTTGATTTGAACTAAAACAACCATTTGACATATAAACACCGAATTTTCAGCTGTAAAAAAATAAATAAAGTATATTAATTATGAAATTATTGAAAACATTCCACCATGAGGCCACTAGGTCATTTGATTGCAGGAAAGGGCTACATAGTCTAATAAATCAATTGAATATACACCATCTTACTAATATACAGTACCAGTCAAAAGTTTGGACACACCTACTAATGTCAAGGGTTTTTCTTTATTTTTATTATTTTCTACATTGTAGAATAATAGTGAAGATATCAAAACTATGAAATAACACATATACAATAATGTAGTAACCAAAAAAGTGTTAAACAAATCCAAATATTTTCTATAGTTTGAGATTCTTCAAAGTAGCCACCCTTTGCCTTGATGACAGCTTTGTACACGCCGGTCAGTGTTACCTTGGGAGAGGGGAAGATCAGTTAGGAAATCAACACTGAGGTGAGACCATGGTCGTTGTGGAATTGGTAAAGTGCATTACTCTGAGCGCACACCGAGCAGGAGCAGACATACACCCTCACGTCCTTAGCCAAGGTAGGCCACCAGTACTTTCCGGTCAGACAGCGCACTGTACGACCGATACCTGGGTGACCAGAGGAGGGTGACGTGTGTGCCCAGTAGATCAGACGATCACCGATAAGAGCAGGCAAGTACCGCAGCCCAGCTGGACACGATGGATCTGTGCGTAACGCCTGCTCTATATCCGCGTCCAACGCCCATACATCCGGCGCCACAATGCAGGAAGCCGGGAGTATGGGGGTGTTGTCTCTGGGCCTCTCCTCTGTCATACAGCCGTGAAAATGCGTCTGCCTTCACTTACTTCGTACCCGGGATGTATGACAGTGAAAAATCAAACCGGGTGAAGATTCAGCCTCCTCGCTGCCCGGATGTACTCCAGGTTACGGTGGTCCATCCAGTCGAGGAAAGGGTGTTTTGCCCCTTCGAGCCAATGCCTCCACACGGTCAAGGCTCGGACAACAGCCAACAGCTCCCAATCACCAACTTCGTAGTTCTGCTCCGCCGGGCTGAGCTTCTTAGAGAAGAAGGCACAGGGGTGCAGCTTAGGCGGCATGCCCGAGTGTTGAGATAGGACAGCGCCTATCCCTACCTCGGACGCATCCACCTCCACTACGAACGGTAGGGATGGATTGGGGTGGAACAGTACCGGGACTTAGGTGAACAGACCCCTCAGTTTCCTGAAGGTCAGGTCAGCCTCAGCAGATCAGCGGAGCCGGGACGGCCCACCCATCAACAGAGATGTAATGGGAGCTGCGACCTTGCCAAAGCCCCGGATAAACCTCCAGTAGTAGTTGGCAAAGCCCAGAAAGCGCTGCACCTCCTTAACTGTGGTGGGAGTCGGCCATGACATGATTACGCATGACTGAAATGCGATCCCCCTCCATCTCCACACCTGAGGTGGTAATGCTGTGTCCGAGGAAGGAGACGGACTGCTGGAAAAATATACACTTCTCTGCCTTGGCATAAAGGTCATTTTCCAACAGTCGGGCCAGCACTTTGCAAACCAGGGACACATGCTCGGCGCACATAGCGGAATACTCCAGAATGTCATCGATGTAGACCACTACACCGCGACCAAGCATGTCCCGAAACACCTCATTCACAAAGAACTGGAAGACAGATGGAGCATTCATCAAACCTTAGGGCATCACCAGGTATTCATAATGCTCCGTGGTTGTGCTGACGGAATGAGGGGGAGAGGATAACTAAATCTTACCGTCTCCTTGTTCAATGGTCGATAATCAATGCAAGGGCACAGACCACCGTCTTTCTTCTTCACAACGAAGAAACTCGAAGAGACGGGTGAAGTGGAGGGACGTATATACCCCTGGCGCAGGGACTCAGTGACGTATGTTTCCATAGACGCCATTTCAGCCTGTGACAGGGGGTACACATGACTCCTGGGAGGTACAGCATCTACCCAGAGGTTTATCGCGCAATCCCCCACCTGATGAGGTGGTAACTTGGTAGCCTGCGTTTTTGAAAATGCGTGCGCCAAATCGAGGTATTCGGGGGGAATACGCACGGTGGAGGTACTGTCTGGACTTTCCACCGTGGTTGCATCAACGGAAACACCTAGACACCTACCCTGACACTCTCGCAACCACCCCGTGAGAACCCTCTGCGGCCATGAGAAGGTGGGGTTGTGGAGTGCCAACCACGGGATACCTAATATCACAAGTAAAGCAGGGGACTCAATAATAATAAAAAAAGTGATCTGCTCACAATGAGTCTCCTGGGTAATCATGGTGACTGGTGCAGTAACTTCCTGAACAAACCCGGACCCTAATGTTCGACTATCAAGTGCTCTGATGGGGAGTGGAATGGATAGGGGAGCCAATGAAATGCCAAGACGGCGTAAGAATGCCCTATCCATAAAGTTCCCAGCTGCGCCTGAATCGACTAGCGCCTTACGCTGGGGAACTACCATGTGATCAGGAAAGTAGATGGGTAGGGTACAGTGCGCAACAGAGGGCTCTGAACGAGTGTGGGTGTTCGATATCTGGGGTGATGCGAGAGTGCCCTGCCTGCCGCCTCCAGACCCAAAAGAGCGTTGATGACAACGTGTGGTGTACTGTCCCTTCGTGCCACCAGAGTGACACTGTCGCTGTCGTCCTCTGCTCTCTCTGATGGCGGCTCCACCCAGCTCCATCAGCTCGGGATCCGAGTCGGCCGGGGTAGGAATGGGCAGACCCCTTACAGGACGTCCTCTGACTGCCAGCAGGTTGTCCAAACAGATGGCCATGTACACTAGTTGCGTAAAGGAGAACATGGTGTCCCGGCAAGCTAGCTCCCGTCGGACGTTCTCCCCTAGATGGCACCGGAAATGGTCAATAAGGGCCCGCTCATTCCACCTGGAACCCGCTGCCAGAGAAACTCCAAAGCGAAGTCCTGCGCGGTCATCGTTCCCTGCCTCAGGTGAACCAGCCGCTCGCCCGCCTCTCGACATTCGGGCGGGTGATCAAAGACAGCATGAAAGAGGCGAGCAAACTCTCTTTAGTTCTCCAACGCGGCTCCTCCTTCGTTCCACACCGCATTGGCCCACTCCAGGGCTTTCCCCTTGAGGCAGGAGATGAGGGTGGACACCTTCTCCCGCTCTGATTGGCCCGGCCTGATGCTGGAGAAATAGAGCTCTAGTTGGAGGAGGAATCCTTGGCAGAGAGCCACCATCCCGTCGAACTCCTGTAGTCGGGATATCTGGATCCCTCCGGGTGCTGGGGTGTGGGTGGCTGGATCCGGTTGTCCAGCTGGTCTCGACAGATCGGGTCCTCTCCTCTCCAGGCGTTGGACGACCTGAAAAACCCAATCCATCGGTTCTCCCAAGCTGGCCAGCATCGTGGAATGCTCCTGGACCCGTGCCACGACTCCAGGCATGCGCTCCTCTCCCGCTGACTCCATAGCGGGTGGGTGATTCTGTGAGAGTGTGATTTGAAGGAGTCAGGCGCAGGAGGGTAAATCACAGAATACAGAGTTTTTTCCGTAGGACACAGTTACGCTGGATAGCGTCAACAAAATCCAGGCACACGGGGAACAATATACACTGGAAATACAAGGTACGGGTAGCTCAACCGAGCTACACTCAACTCACATAAAACAATCACCCACAAGGACAAGGGGGGCAGAGGGAACACTTATACTGTACTAATGAGGGGATATGAACTGGGTGTGTGTAATGACAAGACAAGACAAATGGAATGATGAGATATGGAGCGGCAGTGGCTAGTAGGCCAGTGAAGACGAACGGCGAAGCTTGCCCGAACAAGGAGGGAAGGCAGCTTCGGAGGAAGTCGTGACACGAAGCCTGCCCGAACAAGGAGGGGAGGCAGCTTCGGAGGAAGTCGTGACACAGTGATTCGTAAGGGGAAATGGGCTTCAAGGGAAAATGTTGTCCAAGGTTGTAACAGGTCTGTGCCTTAGCGAAGTAAATTGGAAATTAATTTGGAAATGTCCAAAGAAAAGGCAGAAATAATATAAGCTTCTTAGCATTATAACCCTGAAAAAATTGTATTTCAGCTCTCCAAATGTAGCGCATGAGACCAGTTTCACTTCACACTGGCAACTTTTGTTATTTGGAAAATATTATTTTCTATTGTATTGTGTTACCTGTATATGACATTATTTTTTACAATCAAATGTATGTGTTTTGACTGTGATAAGGGCACAGGAATATAAGTGTATTTTTTTCTAAATTAACAAACAGGGCATAGCCATAATCACTGTAAAATAGGCTACATTTAACTGAGAATTTTCTATTCAGTTTTTTTATACAGTTTCTTGTGTTTCTTAAGACCTGCCTAAACAGAAACAATGGATTATTTCTGTGATGGTAGCCTATATATTGAATGGATTTATTAGGCTGCAGACAATGTAGACAAAAGGCGCCATTGGCTGCTTCTTGAGGCCTACACCAAGTCCCGGTGGTGTATTAACTAAATAGGCTATACTTAGAATGGGGTTCCAAAAGTGTTATTTGCGGAGGGATAAGGTTCTACCAATAACTGTTTGCATCTTAAGAAACCTTTTTGGAAGACGAGGGTTCTTTGTAAGGCAAAGGGTTCTACCTTGAACCTTTTTCATCCTGTAGGCCCTTGTGACCCTAGCAGGGTGACATGCACGTTCAACAGTGATGAATGCCCTGAGACTGTAATTGGCCTATCCAGCCTATCCCTCACACATTGTACCATCCACTCACTTCTGTCTGTGTCATCAGTGACCTTTCAGAAGTCAGGGGATGTGGAGTGAAACTCATTTAATTATGAAATCTGCCCCTTTCGAAGGGGGAGAGACAGGAGCAAAATAATTATTTAATATAAATTACTACACCTTTACGTAGAGATAGAGAGTGCAGGAGAAGATAGGGAGATGAGCTGGACAGTTTGTCCTTGTCGGTAGTATTTCCCTCTCTCTCTCCCTCATCTCCCTCTGTCTTTTGAGTCCAGAACAATTAGGGAGGCAGCGAGGGGACAGAGGAATGTGTGAGCATGATTTCCCCAGGAGAGAGAGGGAAAGACATGGTGGAGATAGATAGACAAAAGAGAGAGAGAAAGATAGAGGGATATAGAGAACGAGAGAAAGAGATAATGATAGAGAAGGAGGTAGAGGAAAGAGAGAGGAAAGAGGATGGGACAGAGTCTTGGCGTTGGCTTTTTGTGGCCATGCCTCTGTGGCCAGGGATGAGATTTCCAAACCCTGTGTTTCAATAGTTGGCCTGGGCTTCTGTTCATCCCGTGCGTGGGCCAACCACAACTAACACCAGTGTACTCTTTGGCAGCTTCCAATGTCAGTTGCCTGGGAGAGTTGTGCCACCCACATCTCTCTTCTCCTCTTCTCTCCTCTCCTCTCTTCTCCTCACCTCCTCTCTTCTACTTCTCCTCTGCTCTCTTCACCATTTGTTTACAGTTCCCTAATCTCGAAACCCAGAACCAAATCTTGCATGCCACTACTCGATTTCAGTCTTGGATTAGAGGTTTTCAAATCTGGACTAACGAGCAGCAGACTGGATTAAAGTCCACGTCCCCCTCTGAAAGCCTCTGCCAATACCTGTACCCAGCCCCTCCCGATCTGAAAAATCCACATGTGTTTACAATCAAGGCTGCACCCACGAGATGGACTGAATGACAACATGGAGGTACCTGACATCGTATTAAATTAATTTAAAGCCATTGCAATGCTTTTGTTTGAGAACCTTAATTTCCAAAAGTGACGTTCTTCACCTCAAGCACCACCTCTGCAAAGTCTTGATTCGTCCATATTCAGTGACGCTAATCCTTAGGACCAAAATATATTTTGTCCTTCACCTCACCTCAAGATAGATAACAGGCAGACGTGAACATTTATGGAACAGTACACTGTGGTCGATCCTAAGAGACCAACTGAAAACTATGAGACGTGATGATAGTGAGTTCCAGTCATAGAATGTCAATTACAAGATCCTGTGTCTAGTGCATAGTTTCTATTCCAACGTTTCCTGCCAAGGTGTGTGCAAAATATTTACAGCTTTTAGAATGTTTTATTTGTCCGTGTTTACACATGCCTGTGCATATCAATGTGATGTGTGTTTTAGAGAGAGAGAGAGTGTGTGTGTGTGTGTGCGTGCGTGCGTGTGTATGTGTGTGTGTATGTTAGTGATGCGTGGGTTGATTCATAACAGGACTGCAGGTATATCCAGGGAGTAGGCGGGTTTAGGGTCATCAAATATTGTGTGGATGAAGGGTCTGTGGATGAAGGGCGGGTGGCGGGCAGGCGAGTTGAATAAAGACAAAACAATACCTTAAAAATCCATTAAAAAAAAAAAAAATTTTATTTTAGGCTATCTGGCATTAGTGCGTAAGCTTAACCTTTAGGGTGTAACTGTATGTGTGCCAAATAGCCTACATGCCAAATGCCAAATGATTTTTCAAATCAAATCCAACTGTATTTGTCACATGCGCAGAATACAACAGGTGTAGACCTTACAGTGAAATGCTTACTTACAAGCCCTTAACCAACAATGCAGTTTTAAGAAAAATAAGTGTTCAGTAAAATACAGATAAGTAAAAATTACAAAATAAAATACAAGAAGAAAAATAGAAAAATAACAAATAATTAAAGAGCAGCAGTAAAATAACAGTAGCGGTACAGAGTCAATGTGCGGGGGCACAGGTTAGTCGAGGTAATCGAGGTAATATGTACATGTAGGTAATATGTACATGCATGTAGAGGTAAAATGACTATGCATAGAAAATAAACAGAGAGTAGCAGTAGCGTAAAAGGGGGGGTGGGGGGGGGCAATGCAAATAGTCCGGGTAGCCATTTGATTAGCTGTTCAGGAGTCTTATGGCTTGGGGGTAGAAGCTGTTAAGAAGCGTTTTGGACCTAGACTTGGCGCTCCGGTACTGCTTGCCCTGCAGAAGAAGAGAGAACAGTCTATGACTAAGGGTGGCTGGAGTCTTTGGCAATTTATAGGGCCTTCCTCTGACACCGCCTGGTATAGAGGTCCTCGATGGCAGGAAGCTTGGCCCAAGTGACGTACTGGGCCGTACGCACTACCCTCTGTAGTGCCTTGCGGTCGGAGACCAAGCAGTTGCCATACCAGTCGGTGATGCAACCAGTCAGGATGCTCTCAATGGTGCAGCTGTATAACTTTTTGAGGATCTGAGGACCCATGCCAAATCTTTTCAGTCTCCTGAAGGGGAATAGGCATTGTCTTGATCACGTTGAGGGAGAGGTTGTTATCCTGGCACCATACGGCCAGGTCTCTGACATCCTCCCTATGGGCTGTCTCATCGTTGTCGGTGATCAGGCCTACCACTGTTGTGTCATCTGCAAACATAATGATGGTGTTGGTTGCAGTCATGGGTGAACAGGGAGTACAGGAGGGGACTGAGCACGCACCCCTGAGGGGACCCGTGTAGAGGATCAGCGTGGCAGATGTGTTGTTACCTACCCTTACCACCTGGGGGCGTCCCGTCAGGAAATCCAGGATCGAGTTGCAGAGGGAGATGTTTAGTCCCAGAGTCCTTAGCTTAGTGATGAGCTTTGAGGGCACTATGGTGTTGAATGCTGATCTGTAGTCAATTAATGGCATTCTCACGTAGGTGTTCCTTTTGTCCAGGTGGGAAAGGGCATTGTGGAGGGCAATAGAGATTGCATCATCTGTGGATCTGTTGGGGTGGTATGCAAATTGGAGTGAGTCTAGGGTTTCTGGGATAATGGTGTTGATGTAAGCCATGACAGCCTTTCAAAGCACTTCATGGCTACTGACGTTAATGCTACGGGTCGGCAGTCAATAAGGCAGGTTACCTTAGTGTTCTTGGGCACAGGGACTATGGTGGTCTATTTGAAACATGTTGGTATTACAGACTCAATCAGGGTCAGGCTGAAAATGTCAGTGAAGACACTTGCCAGTTGGTCAGCGCATGCTCTGAGTACACGTCCTGGTAATCCGTCTGGCCCTGCGGCCTTGTGAATGTTGACCTGTTTAAAGGTCTTACTCACATCGGCTATGGAGAGCGTGATCACACAGTCATCTGGAACAGCTGATGCTCTCAAGCATGCTTCAGTGTTGCTTGCCTCGAAGCGAGTATAGAATTAATTTAGCTCGTCTGGTAGTCTCGCTTTGTAGTCCGTAATAGTTTGCAAGCCCTGCCACATCTGACGAGTGTCAGAGCCGGTGTAGTACGATTCAATCTTAGTCCTGTATTGACACTTTGCCTGTTTGATGGTTCGTCGGAGGGCATTGTGGGATTTCTTATAAGCGTCCGTGTTAGAGTCCCGCTCCTTGAAAGCGGCAGCTCTAGCCTTTAGCTCAGTGCGGATGTTGCCTGTAATCCATGGCTTTTGGTTGGGATATGTACGTACGGTCACTGTGGGGACGACGTCATCGATGCACTTATTGATGAAGCCAGTGACTGATGTGGTGTACTCCTCAACTCCATTGGAAAAATCCCGGAACAAATTCCAGTCTGTGCAAGCAAAACAGACCTGTAGCTTAGCATCTATGTCATCTGACCACTTCTGTATTGAGCGAGTCACTGGTACTTCCTGCAATTTGTAGGGCCTTCCGCTGACACCGCCTGGTATAGAGGTCCTGGATGGCAGGACCTCTATACAGCCGACGAGCGTCAGAGCTGGTGCAGTACAATTCAATCTTAGTCGTGTGTGTGTGTGTGTGTCTGTGTGTATGTTAGTGATGCGCGGGTTGACTCATAACTGGACTGCGGGTATATCTAGGGGGCGGGCGGGTTTAGGGTCATGAAATATTGTGTGGATGAAGGGTCTGTGGATGAAGGGTCTGTTGATGAAGGGTGGGTGGGTGGCGGGCGGGCGGGTTGAATAAAGACAAAACAATATCTTAGAAAATCGGGAACAGGTGTGGAGAAATATGATTTATTTATTTCATCGCCTTGAGAGAATGGAAAAGTGCAGTTAGTCTGTAGAGGTGCTATCTCTATCAGCACCATAAAGGCTGGGGTTAAATGTCCCCCAGGGTTAAACACCCCCTTCCTGTAATTCTCACAGGAACCACTTTATGTCACCAAAAACATTTTAACACTTTCCCTGGATGGTACTCTTCTTGCTTAACTAAAAATGTCTCATCTCAACTTTTTAAGCCTATGCAAAAAAATAATTTTGAGGTACATTGATCTAATATTTTGTCATTGATATACAGTACCAGATAAATGTTTGGACACACCTACTCGTTCAATGTTTTTCATTTATTTTTTACTATTTTCTACATTGTAGAATAACATTTTGAATCATGTAGTAACCAAAAAAGTGTTAAACAAATCAAAATATATTTTAGATTTTAGATTCTTCAAAGTAGCCACCCTTTGCCTTGATGACAGCTTTGCACACTCTTGGCATTCTCTCAACCAGCTTCATTTCAGTTAACAGGTGTGCCTTCTTAAAAGTTATTTTGTGGATTTTCTTTCCTTCTTAATGCGTTTGACCCAGTCAGAAATATCACATTTACATTAGTCTTCAGACCCTTTACTCAGTACTTTGTTGAAGCACCTTTGGCAGCGATTACAGCCTTGAGTCTTCTTGGGTATGAATTTGGGGAGTTTCTCCCATTCTTCGCTGCAGATCCTCTCAAACTCTGTCAGGTTGGATAGGGGAGCATCGCTGCACAGCTATTTTCAGGTGTCTCCAGAGATGTTCGATCGGGTTCAAGTCCGGGCTCTGGCTGGGCCACTCAAGGACATTCAGAGACTTGACCCGAAGCCACTCCTGCGTTGTAAGGCCTGTGTGCTTAGGGTCGCTTTCCTGTTGGAAGGTTAAGCTTCGCCCCAGTCTGAGGTCCTGAGCGCTCTGGAGCATGTTTTCATCAAGGATCTCTCTGTACTTTGCTCCGTTCATCTTTCCCTCGATCCTGACTAGTCTCCCAGTCCCTGCCGCTGAAAAGCATCCCCACAGCATTATGCTGCCACCACCATGCTTCACCATAGGGATGATGCCAGGTTTCCTTCAGACGTGACGCTTGGCATTCAGGCCAAAGAGTTCAATCTTGGTTTCATCAGAGAATCTTGTTTCTCATGGTCTGAGAGTCCTTTAGGTGCCTTTTGGCAAAACTCAAAGCGGGCTGTCATGTGCCTTTTACTGAGGAGTGGCTTCCTGATTGGTGGAGCGCTGCAGAGAGGTTCTCCCATCTCCACAGAGGAACTCTAGAGCTCTGTCAGAGTTACCATCGGGTTCTTGGTCACCTGCCTGACCAAGGCTCTTCTCCCCCGATTGCTCAGTTTGGCCGGGCAGCCAGCTCTAGGAAGAGTTTTGGTGGTTCCAAACTTCTTCCATTTAAGAATGATGGGGACCTTCAATGCTGCAGAAATGTTTTGGTACCCTTCCCCAGATCTGTGCCTCGACACAATCCTGTCTCGGCGCTCTACGGACAATTACTTCAATTTCATGGCTTGTTTTTTGCTCTGACATACACTGTGAACTGTGGGACCTTATATAGACAGGTATGTGCCTTTCGAAATCATGTCCAATCAATTGAATGTACCACAGGTGGACTCCAATCAAGTTATAGAAACATCTCAAGTATGATCAATCGAAACAGGATGCACCTGAGCTCAATTTCGAGTCTCATAGCAAAGGGTCTGAATACTTATGTAAATATGGTATTTCTGTTTTCTATTTTTAATACATTTGCAAAAAAATCTAAACCTGTTTTTGCTTTTGTCATTATGGGCTATTGTGTGTAGATTGATGAGTAATTTTTGTTTTACATCTATTTTAGAATAACGCTGTAACGTAACAAAATGTGGAAAAAATCAAGGGGTCTGAATACTTCCCAAATTCATTTTTTTAACTGGTAATGTGGACCTTCAGTGTTGTGAGGCTTGTGGGCATCCTATAGCTAAACAGATCTCATAGTTTGCAGGACAAAGCGTTCGGACGCTACAGACGTTTTCGTGAGAAGACCGATTTTTGGGATGTCTCATTGTCTAAAAAACAATGCTCAAGCTCTGCCATCTTTCACCGCAGATGCGGAAAGGCGATTTCGGCAGATGCTGTGGATTGAGACCAGTGGTGGAAAAAGTACCCCATACTTGAGTAAAAGTAAAGATACCTTAATAAAAAATGACTCAAGTAAAAGTCAAAGTCACCCAGTTAAATACTTATTGAGTAAAAGTCTAAAAGTATTTGGTTTTAATTATACTTAAGTATCAAATGGAATGGAGCTAAGCACAGGCAAAATCCTAGAGGAAACCTTGTTCAGTCTGCTTTCCACCAGACACTGGGAGAGGAATTCTCTTTTCAGTTGGACAATAACCTAAAACACAAGGCCAAATCTACACGAGTTGCTTGCCAAGAAAACAGTGAATGTTTCTTAGTTACAGTTTTTATGTAAATCTACTTGAAAATCTATGGCAAGACCTTAAAATGGTTGTCTAGCAATGATCCACAACCAATTTGACAGAGCTTGAAGTATTTTGAAAATAATAATGGTCAAATGTTGCGCAATCCAGGTGTTGTCATGCGTCTGGGTGTAGCGGGAGGATGGAATCAGGCGCAGGACACAGAACTATAAAAACGAAGTTCTTTACTGGAACAAAAATAGCAGAGCAAATCCTCCACGCAGGGAAGAGCAAATACCAGATCACCAAAAGACATCAAAACAACGTACAATCACGCACAACACCATGAGGGAACAAGAGGGTAAAATAGGGGTACAAATTAAAATAATTGGTGACAGGTGTGATCAATACAGACAAGACAAGTGTAACACAGAAAACATTGATCGATGGCAGCTAGTACTCCGGTGACGACGAACGCCGAAGCCTGCCTGAGCAAGGAGGGGCAGCCTCGGCTGAATTCGTGACAGTACACCCCCCCCCTTGATGCGCAGCTCCAGCCGTGCGCCGACACCGGCCTCTGGGACGGCCAGGAGGACGCGGAGCAGGGCGAGTCGGATGACGACGATGGAACTCCCTCAACAGGGAGGGATCAAGGATGTCCCTCCTGGGAACCCAGCTCCGTTCCTCCGGACCGTGCCCCTCCCACTCCACGATGTCCAATGGGGGCGGAGGAACCTCCCGCACCTCAGACTCCTGGAGCAGACCAGCTACCACCGGCCTGAGGAGAGACACATGGGACGAGGGATTAATACGGTAATCAGGGGGGAGCTGTAACCTATAACAAAGCTCGTTCAATCTCCTCAGGACTTTAAAGGGCCCCACAAACCGCCAACCCAGCTTCCGGCAGGGCAGGCGAAGGGGCAGGTTTCGGGTCGAGAGCCAGACCCAGTCCCCCGGTGCATACACCGGAGCCTCACTGCGGTGGCGGTCGGCACTCGCCTTCTGACTCCTGATAGCCATTTGCAGGCGTGCATGGGCAGCGTTCCAGGTCTCCTCCGCGTGCCGAAACCATTCATCCACCGCAGGTGCCTCGATCTGGCTCTGATGCCATGGTGCTAGGACTGGCTGATAACCTAGTACACACTGAAAGGGTGACAGGTCAATGGAGGAGTGGCAGAGGGAATTTTGTGCCATCTCTGCCCAGGGGATGTAAACTGACCAATCCCCAGTCCGGTCCTGGCAATATGACCTCAGAAACCTACCCATATCCTGGTTTACTCTCTCCACTTGCCCATTACTCTCGGGGTGAAACCCTGAGGTCAGGCTGATCAAGACTCCCAGATGGTCCATGAACGCCTTCCAGACCCTTGATGTGAACTGGGGACCCAGATCAGACACTATATCCTCAGGTACCCCGTAGTGCCGGAAGACGTGTGTAAATAGGGCCTCCGCAGTCTGTAGGGCCGTAGGGAGACCGGGCAAAGGAATGAGACGACAGGACTTAGAAAACCGATCCACAACGACTAGGATCGTGGTATTCCCTTGTGACGGGGGGAGGTCCATAACAAAGTCCACCGATAGGTGTGACCACGGCCGTTGTGTAACGGGGAGAGGTTGTAATTTCCCTCTGGGCAGCTGTCTAGGTGCCTTGCACTGGGCGCACACCAAACAGGAGGAAACATAAACCCTCATGTCCTGAGCTAAGGTAGGCCACCAGTACTTCCCACTAAGACAGCGCACTGTCCGACCGATGCCAGGATGACCAGAAGAGGGTGACATGAGAGGCCAATACATCAATTGATCGCGAAAATCAGACGGAACGTACACACAACCCACTGGGTGGGGAGTGGGCTCCGTGCGTAACGCCCGCGTCAACCTCCCATACCACCGGTGCCACCAGACAAGAAGCCGGAAGTATGGAAGTGGGCTCCCTGGACCGTTCCTCTGTGTCATACAGCCGGGACAGAGTGTCTGCCTTAGCATTCTGGGAACCTGGTCTGTAGGATAGGGTGAAATCAAAACGCGTGAAAAACATGGCCCACCTTGCCTGGCGAGGGTTCAGTTTCCTCGCCGCCCGTATGTACTCCAAGTTGCGGGGGTTAGTCAAAATGAGAAAAGGGTGTTTTGCCCCCTCAAGCCAATGTCTCCACGCCTTTAGAGCCTTCACAACAGCTAACAGCTCCCGGTCCCCCACATCATAGTTTTGCTCTGCTGGGCTGAGCTTCTTTGAGACGAAAGCAGTGGATTGCCGAATGTATCCCTGTCCCAGAGATTCAGAGACATATGTTTCCATAGCAGCTGTCTTCTCCTGTGACAGAGGATACACGTTACTCCGAGGAAGTGCAGGGCCCTCCCGGAGATTTATCGCACAATCCCCCTGTCGATGGGGCGGTAATTGAGTTGCCTTCCTTTTACAGAAGGTGAGAGCCAAATCAGCATATTCGGAAGGAATGTGCATTCGGGGGGAATGTGCATCTCCGGGCAGCCGAGCAGAAATGGAGGAAAACTAGACTCCCTGCGGAACTGGCATCTTTTCACTCCCTCCTCTCTACATTTTCTTCCTCTGTTTCTGCTGCTAAAGCCACTTTCTACCACTCTAAATTCCAAGCATCTGCCTCTAACCCTAGGAAGCTCTTTGCCACCTTCTCCTCCCTGCTGAATCATCCTCCCCCTCCCCCCTCCTCCCTCTCTGTGGATGACTTCATAAACCATTTTGAAAAGAAGGTTGACGACATCCGATCCTCGTTTGTTAAGTCAAATGACACCACTGATCCTGCTCACACTGCCCTACCCTATGCTTTGACTTCTTTCTCTCCTCTCTCTCCAGATGAAATCTTGCGACTTGTGACGGCCGGCCGCCCAACAACCTGCCCGCTTGACCCTATCCCCTCCTCTCTTCTCCAGACCATTTCCGGTGACCTTCTCCCTTACCTCACCTCGCTCATCAACTCATCCTTGACTGCTGGCTATGTCCCTTCCGTCTTCAAGAGAGCGAGAGTTGCAACCCTTCTCAAAAAACCTACACTCGATCCCTCCGATGTCAACAACTACAGACTAGTATCCCTTCTTTCTTTTCTCTCCAAAACTCTTGAGCGTGCCGTCTTTAGCCAACTCTCTTGCTATCTCTCTTAGAATGACCTTCTTGATCCAAACAAGTCAGGTTTCAAGACTGGTCATTCAACTGAGACTGCTCTTCTCTGTGTCACTGAGGCTCTCCGCACTGCTAAAGCTAACTCTCTCCTCTCGTCCTTCTAGACCTATCTGCTGCCTTTGATACTGTGAACCATCAGATCCTCCTCTCCACCCTCTCCGAGTTGGGCATCTCCGGCGCGGCTCACTCTTGGATTGCGTCCTACCTGACAGGTCGCTCCTACCAGGTGGCGTGGCGAGAATCTGTCTCCGCACCACGTGCTCTCACCACTGGTGTCCCCCAGGGCTCAGTTCTAGGCCCTCGCCTATTATCGCTATACACCAAGTCACTTGGCTCTGTCATATCCTCACATGGCCTCTCCTATCATTGCTACGCATAGAGAATTTGACCCAATTTGGAAACCTTTCCTCCTCCTGAACCTCCTCAGGGCTTTGTTGTAGACACTCAATAATGAGAGGTAAGACAAATGTTAGTGATATGAGAAGACTTGAGTGTCCCAGGGAAGCATGACCATCAACTTCTATAGGAGGGTCACCGAAATCAAATCTCACTTAGGGTCCCAAATCGTCTTGAGCTGACACTGCTCCTGTCTCATGTTTGAGTTTATTTATTTTTTTACAGGGACAGTGCACCTTAATCAACGTTTCAGTAAAAGTGCCGGTTTTAGCCAGCCGGCTAATTTTCAACCGCAGTCCCTGGGCAGGTTATTAAAAACAATTACAATATAGACAATAACAACATAGAACAAGACATAGCATACAGACATAGCAACATAGGACAAGCAAGACGTAGCATACAGACAGAGCAACATAGAACAAAAAGCAGCAAAAAAAAATTCATAAAAGCAACAAAGTGTTTCCACACCTCACAAGTTACAGACAACAGACATGGAAAGCGGCAACACACAGCTAGGGACCATGTTCACAAATCTGATTGACCTTTAGCCATGTCTTCAAGCATTTTGTGAAAGTGTGATATGTGGTGCAGTTGTGTGTGTCTGATGGCAGTGTATTCCAGACATGGGAAGCTCTCACAGAAAAAGCAGATTTACTAAAGGTGCTTTTCCTTAGGGGAACTACACAGTCACCTCTCATGGCAGACCTTGTGGATCTGTTGCCATATGTTTGGGTTTTCTGTTTAACAAAAATACTGAGTGGAGGGGGAGCCAAGCCATTTAGGATCTTGAATACAAGACATGCATCGGTGTATTGCACAAGATTTTCCCAACTCAGGAGCTCATGCTTTCTAAGGATGTGACAGTGATGATGGCTATTGGGCTTCCTATCAAGCACTTTGAGAGCCTGTTTGTAGACAGACTGAATAGGTCTTACTGTTGTACAGCAAGCTTGGGCCCAACTAGTCAAGCAGTATGTTAAGTGGGGGAGTATCATAGATTTGAAGTACAGTTTTGCTACCTCTGTAGTCAAACAATTTCGTATAAATCGGAAATTAGCTAGGTTGAATTTGGTTATTTGAATTACCTTTTTCACATGCTTTTTAAAAGAGAGGTTGGAATCAAGTATGATGCCAAGGTACTTAAAATCAGATACCCCCTGGAGCTTCTCCCCTGACACATAGACTTCTGGCTCAGTAGCATCTGTTGCCCTCTTTGTGAAGAACATGCAAACAGTTTTTTTCACATTGAGATGCAAACACGAGTCACTGAGCCATTTTGTAACCTGGACCATTACAGTAGTGAGTTCTTGTGCAGCTTGTTGTTTGCTCTTTGCATGCACATATATCACTGTATCATCTGCATACATTTGAACTTCAGACCCAGTACAGACAGAAGGCAGATCATTAATGTACAGGCTGAACAGGAGGGGCCCCAGTATTGACCCTTGGGGCACACCCACATCATAGCTAAGAGTGGGCGACAGCTCATTGCTCACTCTGACACACTGAGTTCTGCCTTCAAGGTATGATTTCATCCATCTCAAGGCATCGGGGGAAAAGTTGAACTTGGACAATTTTGTGATGAGAATCTCATGGTTAACAGTATCAAAAGCCTTCCTTAGGTCCAGAAACACAGCCCCAACAACGCCCCCTTTGTCCATCTTGGACTTCACATTTTCCAGAAAAAAGCAGTTGGCCATTTCTGTGGAGTGTTTCGCTCTGAAGCCAAACTGCATGGAATGTAATGTGAAGGGGCTGTTGTTGAGGTGGGCAATCAGTTGTTCTGCTACACACTTTTCAACAACCTTTGACACCACAGGTAGTATACTAATGGGCCTGTAGTTACTCACGTCAGCAGGGTCGCCAGATTTAAAGATGGCCGTTATTATGGCCGACTTCCATACCCTTGGAAACACCCCGAGACCAATAGATGTGTTGGTGACCTTAGTAATGGGGCCAATGAGTGACTCTTTGTAGTTTTTAAGAAAGGTAGAGTCCATCCCAAACACATCTTTGGCTTTAGAGTTCTTTAGTGAGCTAATCACCTTGTCTACCTTTGACTCAGAAACCTCCCTTATGATGAAGACAGGTTGAGCATCATTTACTAGCACTGAGCCCAAGAAACCAGTGGAGGGGTTCTGTGTCAGTACCCTGACAGAGTCAATAAAGTAGGAATTGAAGGCTATTGCTATTTCGACTGCATCCTGTGTTAGATTGTTATTCACCATGATCTCTAGTCTTTTTGCAGTGTTACTATGGTCTTTCCCTGTTAACTTTTTTAGATTCTCCCAGATCAGTTTAGAATTTCCCTTTGCTTCACCAATTATGTTAATAAAAAAGTTTGCCTTGGCCTGTCTGATTTCTTTCATCACCTTATTTCTCAACATGGTAAACCTACATCTGTCATGCTCTAATTTGGATCTTAGGGCTATTTTTAATGGATAATGTGGAAATACACTTTAATGGAAGTTGTCACAAAATAACTGAGTTTGAGTTTGTCTGTTGTTGCTATTTGCACTGTAATGCACTGTAAACATTTTAGTATTTGATAAAACATTCAGCCTATATTCAGTCAGCAAAACAGGCTTTTTTAAATTTAAACAAATTAAGTAATCAAAGTAATAATTGACAGATTGAGTATCAAAATAGTTGTTAGTTGCAGCTCTAAAAACAGTACTTAAAACACATTTGTAACAGCTTTTACTTTATTTGCCTGAATAGTGTAGGCTCAGAAGAATAATAAATGAGGGCAGCATCAGTGATGCAAGCCTCCCCAGTCACGCAATCATGTCATTGCTCTGTAGTTACTATGTTACAACACCCAGTACAGTACTTGTAGTTGTGATCAATGGGAATCCATCTCAATTTAGGAAAAATGTTGTTACAGCACCTTTAAGTGTAATTACTATGTACTTTCAATATTATTAAACATTTTGCAGGGTTTATCAAAATGTGCTTTTACAATGTCATTTCAAAGAATAGTATCATAACTACAATGTTTCTACACAGGAACAAGCAACTTAATGTAAAGTGAAATGCATTTTGATTTACTCATGTAATTAATATGTAGTTACTATGTTACAATGTGTTTTTGATTGTAGTAGGTGAAGTTTGGTAATACACTCCGAGGGTTTGATCGGACAGTGATATGTTTGGAAGCAATGGAATCCATAGTCTCCCGTTTCTTCTGATATCAAACATTTTAACGTGGAGTGACCCAAAAAACACTGATAGCAACTAAATATACTTATAACCCTGTCAAAAGAATTAAACACATTAATTTGAAAGATAACATTGACCCTACTTATGTGATGGAAGAATATTACTCACAAGAATAATTAATTAGTGGTGGCAGGCCCTTCCCACTACGACAAGTAACCTAAATACCTGTGGGAAACACTGGTCGGGATGGTTGGCAAAGCAAGCTAAATGCTGAAAATCTTGGAGTGCCCCTTTAAGCTGTCCAGTAAATAATGCATGAAATATCCCAAAAGCCTGATTATTCAAAACACCCTTTTACATACAGTTTGTAAGTGAGCAAAAATGTCCTCTGAGTGAATATAGGTCAACAAAACTGGTAGCTTTTTCAGAGTCAAAATTGCTCATAATTCTTTGTTGATCGAAAATTGTAACAATGACAATGCACCTCTGAATGACAATGCACCCTCTTTCTCAGGCTTTTTGTCATTCTTGTCAGAGTCCTTGAGCTATGTGCAATGCCATCCTCTATCATATAATAATAATAATATGCCATTTAGCAGACGCATTTATCCAAAGCGACTTACAGTCATGCGTGCATACATTTTTGTGTATGGGTGGTCCCAGGGATCGAACCCACTACCCTGGCGTTACAAGTGCCGTGCTCTACCAACTGAGCTACAGAGGACCATATTACATTTACGTCATTTAGCAAATCTGCAGCCCCTGTACAAATCTGCAATATTGCAACAAAAAAATTAACAAATCAGATCAATAGTATATGACAATAGAAACCCAAATCTTTTTTCATAAATTAATCCCACGATAGACCCCAGACTCAACCCACTGTGTCACGATCGTCATATAAAAAGGACCAAGGCGCAGCGTTGCGAGCGAACATATTACTATTTATTTCAACGTTCACACGAACAAAACAATAAACAACGAAAACGTGACGTCTAATGGTACAACACGAACAAAATCCCACAAACACAAGGTGAACACAGACAGTTTAAATATGGCTCCCAATCAGAGATAACGAGCCGACAGCTGACACTCGTTACCTCCGATTGGGAGTCATTTGACCAAATAAGGGAAACACAAAACCAAAACGAACACACCCTGGCTCAAAATACAAAGTCCCGGAGCCAGAGCGTGACAGTACCCCCCCCTAAAGGCGCGGACTGCGACCGCGCCTCAAAACCCCAAAATAGGGGAGGGCTGGGTGGGTGTTGCTCCTCGGAGGCGGCTCCGGCTCCGGGCTTGACCACCACCCTACTTCAATCCCCGCATAATGGCCCCGATCCGATCTGACCCAGCTGGCTGGATCAGGACTGACGACGCGCATCCCTGGCTTAGCGCGTGAGGCAGGAACGGACCGGACCTGGCTGACGATACGCACCCTAGGCTTGGTGCGTGGAGCCGGAACGGACCTCACCAGGCTGACGACTCGCATCCCTGGCTTGGTGCGAGTAGCAGGAATGGGCTGGACCGGGCTGACGACTCGCACCCTTGGCTTGGTGCGAGTAGCAGGAACAGGCCGGACCAGGCTGACGACTCGCCCCCTTGGCTTGGTGCGAGTAGCAGGAACGGGCTGGACCAGGCCGACGACTCGCATCCCTGGTTTGGTGCGAGTAGCAGGAACGGGCTGGACCAGGCTGACGACTCGCACCCCTGGCTTGGTGCGAGTAGCAGGAACGGGTTGAACCAGGCTGGCGACTCGCACCCCTGGTTTGGTGCGAGTAGCAGGAACAGGCCGGGTCGGGCTGGCGACGCACACCGTGGGCTTTGTGCGTGGAGCAGGAAGAAGCCGGGCTGGGCTGGCGAAGAGCACCTCAGACTCGGTGCGGAGCGCAGGAACGGGCCGGGCTGGGCTGGCGACGCGCACCACAGACTCGGTGCGGAGCGTAGGAACGGGCCGGGCTGGGCTGTCGACGCACACCGTAGGTTTGGTGCGGGGAGCAGGAATAGACCGGACCGTACTGGGGACACACACCACTGGCTCTACACCGGGATCTGGAACGGGCCGGACCGGACTGGCAACACCCGCCAGTACCTCTCGCCGTGCCTCTACACCTACCATCCCCTCTTCTACCAGTGGCCCCCGTAACCTGGCGGCCTCTTCTGCAACCCCGCTGGACCGCTCCATAGCGGCCTCCTGCTGCCACGACGTCGGGGCAGCAGGAGGCCGCTATGGAGCGGTCCAGCGGGGTTGCAGAAGAGGCCGCCAGGTTACGGGGGCCACTGGTAGTAGAGGTGGGATTTTCTGTCACGATCGTCATATAAAAAGGACCAAGGCGCAGCGTTGCGAGCGAACATATTACTATTTATTTCAACGTTCACACGAACAAAACAATAAACAACGAAAACGTGACGTCTAATGGTACAACACGAACAAAATCCCACAAACACAAGGTGAACACAGACAGTTTAAATATGGCTCCCAATCAGAGATAACGAGCCGACAGCTGACACTCGTTACCTCCGATTGGGAGTCATTTGACCAAATAAGGGAAACACAAAACCAAAACGAACACACCCTGGCTCAAAATACAAAGTCCCGGAGCCAGAGCGTGACACACTGAGACTCTCTTCAGCCTGAAGAGACCTGCTCGCCATACCTTGTTCCATTTCTGTACTAACCTATGCCATGGGACACTAACTAACATGTAATTACTTAGCAGAGAGCCCCACACTCACCAGTAACTTGTGTATGGTTGTTATGATTCATTTTATTGGGGGCTGAAAGAGCAGGGACTTTCTGTAGGTGACAGCTATTAACAAACAAAGTGGTCAAAATGATGTCTTCTCTGACCTTGGCAGGTCTACCACTAGCCCAACTATTTAATCATCAATGAAGCATGCTATCCCAGTATAAAAACAAAACAAAAAAAGTGTTAGGGATTTTTGGAAGCCCTTTTGGGTAATGCAGCCCCTGATTGTGAACCACTTTCTAAAAATGTGACCAACCGACTTGATTCGGTCTTATGTCGTAAAATTCGAAATTGTGTTTTTTACATTGGATAAGAGTAGAGAATCAGTGCTATAAAATGGTATATCATACACTACAGTTGAGGAGCAATGGGAAAGTAATTCTGCTTTGAAAGTTAATAAACTTCTAAACCCCCTTTTGAGAAAATGGCCCTTGAATGTTTTGGTACACTTACTGGAAAGCTCTTCTTTGTCTACACCCATTCATCATTGTTCACACGCTCTTAAGCCTTAGCCCCAGCCATCTCTTTAAGGATTCAAATGTGAGGCCATGTACTAAACAACCAAAGATTTCAAGACTAAAGGTTGGTTTATACTACGTCTATCGACAGTTGTCGCAGTGACATCATGAACATTCTATTGTCGTCCGACACCAAACTTGTCGTTGTCATTATATAATAATAATAATAATAATGCCATTTAGCAGACGCTTTTATCCAAAGCGACTTACAGTCATGCGTGCATACATTTTATTTTTTTTGTGTATGGGTGGTCCCGGGGATCGAACCCACTACCTTGGCGTTACAAGCGCCGTGCTCTACCAGCTGAGCTACAGAGGACCACAATTATGAAGAAGTATAACCACAAAAACTGCAGGCTGCATGACATCAGCAGCCTGGTGTTCCAAAATAGCATAACTGGTGTATTCTGACACTAATATACCTGTTTAAAAATGAAATCAGTATGTCAATCTAGCAAACCAAGCAACTAAAAGCAACTTTATAAACAATGTTTTGGTTCATTTCTACTTTGTTAGCTAGCTAGCTAGCTAGCTAATGTTAATTTAACTGGCTAGCCAGTTCAAATAATGACCATATCATATAGCTGAAAATGTCTTCACTTTAGCTCAATTCTATTCATTATTACAGGAAAATAAACTCACAACAAGGTCATTATTTACAAGTTAATGGCGAGCCAATTACAGAACATAGCTTACAGTTGTGAGTGTGATTAAATAAAAGCAGGGCATTTATTTTAGGACTTGGACACTGTCTCATTGTCCTAACGTTATATCCGAATTTGACTTTGGTGCAGGTCATGTTGTTCTTAACATTACCGTCTCTGGTAAACACATAATATATCAAAATCAAAGTTTACTTGTCACATGCACAGGATAAAGAAGTTGTAAACGGTACAGTGAAATGTTTACTTGCATAGTGGAGTTTTTTGTTTAGACAGGTAGCTAACCATAATCCCAACTCAACATTACTACACTGCATGAATCTGCAGGTAGCTAACCAACCAGGTTCAATGTTAGCTAGCTAACATTAGGCTATAACTAGCAATGCAAATGGCTCTGAGATACAAATAATATTACTACACAGATCATACACATAACGTTAGCTAGTGAGCCAGCCAGCTAATGTTAGCAGGCTAGCTAACAGTACGCTTTAACTTGCAATGTAAACGACTTTCTGACAAAATTAAAAACATATCATATCTGAAAATGTAGTTAGCTCTACTCTTTTACCTGTATACATGGATGAACGCTTCTCCCTCTCTGTCACAGATGCCATGGTTGTCGTTAGTTTGAAGATGTAATCTGGAGACAGGTGTTTTATACAACAGCTTTCTGTGTGTTCTCTTTTCGACTCCCTCTGCATACATGCAATCAAACGGCAAAAATGTATCCATCTCCTTAGCTATCATACTCTAATTCCACCGGGCATTCCACTGATTTCAAAACTCGGTCCTCCAGAAAGTGGAGCGCAACACTTTTGCAGTTCTACTACGTGATATCTTTCAAAAAAGACGCATTAGAAAGGATTACCTACACATACTGACCAGCTCATGTTATAGACAGATGCATGCTACATGGCAGACCAATCCAAACTCATCTCTCAGCATGTCCAGCCCATCCATTATCTCAGCCAATCATGGCTAGAGGGAAGGTTCCTGTCTTTTTCCGTGGCTAACCCAACTAGGATCGTAATTTAACAATTGTATTCGTATTTACAGATGGCATACAAGTTTGTTGTTAAGGCACATGAAAGTTCACATGTTCCAGAAGGTATTTCTGCCCCAAAACACATTTTGATTAAAAAAATTAATAAAACATATGTTCAAATGCCTCTCATGCGACATACGCCTAGTTTCCTGAAACGAGTCACAAATGTCATTATCCAAAACTTTCTTAAAGTGTCAAATTCGTTACCCTACGATGTTAACCTTGTTAACGTGGGCTCAGTTGGTAGAGCATGGCGCTTGCAACGCCAGGGTTGTGGGTTCTTTCCCACGGGGGGCCAGTATGAAAAATGTATGCACTCACTAACTGTAAGTCGCTCTGGAAAACAGCGTCTGCTAAATGACTAAAATGTAATGTAAAAATGTTATTCTGCATTCTTAATATTATTATTCCTCTTCCGCCCACTTTCTGTGCTCCCTATCTACTTTAAAAAAAAACAAATATATATATATATATATTTTTATCACCACTTGAACTGTATTCAGTCCAGGGTTACATGCTATTTCCAGCTATGACTTTTCTTCTTGACTACTTTTACTTTTTATGTTACAGACCTTTCAATACCCCAAAAGCTCCCATAGACTCCTATTCATTTTCTTCAACATTCTAAACTGCCCATTGTTAAGTCTGCTGAGTTCTATCTCTTATAATTTCCAATTAAACAGCTCCTGAGTACTTTAAGGGCTGCTCAACTCCCTCTTTGATACCATTTGTGCTAGGGCTGTCCATAACTTAAAAAAAATATTGGTCTGTTCTTTCAACCAATCGATTGGTCGAAATGTTTAAACATGTATTTTTCCATATTTAGACACATCCTATGTGTTTTAATCAAATCAACTATATTCAATGAGCTTGTCTGATGCTTTAAGCACACTGTTTGATTAAATAATAAAGACACACAAATGACTAGAGGGAGTTGTAAAAAAAATTGTTAAGCCTTTATTACAGCAAAGACTAAAAACTGTTGCATTAATTCGTGAATGCAATTTCCGAAATGGAACGGTTTATTTATTGTTTAAGCTAATTATTCAAGACTCGCAATATTTTATTTTAAAACTAAAATGCTTGATTGCATTTCAAATCATGAATGACTCTTATGCTGTGTTACGGTATTTTGATTAAGCAGGATGCGTTCTTAGGCCTACAGCTCAATGGTGGTTATACAAGGCTGCTATACTAAGCCTACTAATGATAATTACATGACTTATCATTATAATGATGATCATCATAATAATAATAATAATAATAAGTACAATAAGAAGGAGATCAAGAAAAATGAGCGTTATTATTATTATTATTATTATTATTATTATTATTATTATGATAAATGTTATTTTTCGGACAATTTATAACAGTGTAAACAACACTAAATAAATTATAAATAATATCAGAGAGACTGTTTTAACTGAAAAAAAGTTGGGATATGTTCCAGGTTACCTCTGAGAACAACATTGATGTATACACGGACACGGGAAGTGTATAGGGGATGTTGTTCCCATTGTGACAATTAAAACCAACCCAAACCAAAAAACATGGATAGATGGCAGCATTCGCGCAAAACTGAAAGCGCGAACCACCGCATTTAACCACGGCAAAGTGACTTGGAATATGGTCGAATCCAAACAGTGCAGTTATGCCCTCCGTAAGGCAATCAAACAGGCAAAACGTTAGTACAGAGACAAAGTGGAGTCGCAATTCAACGGCTCAGACACGATACGTATGTGGCAGGGACTCCAGACAATCACGGATTACAAAGGGAAAACTAGCCACGTTGCGGACACCGACGTCTTGCTCCCGGACAAGCTAAACACCTTTTTCGCCCGCTTTGAGGATAACACAGTGCCACCGACGCGGCCTGCTCCCAAGGACTGTGGGCTCTCGTTTTCCGTGGCCAACGTGAGTAAGACCTTTAAGCGTTTTAACCCTCGCAAGGCTGCCGGCACAGACGGCATCCCTAACCGCGTCCTCAGAGCATACGCAGACCAGCTGGCTGGAGAGTTTACGAACATATTCATTCTCTCCCTATCCCAGTCTGCTGTCCCCACTTGCTTCATGATGACCAGCAGTCTGGTGTACCCCCCCAAAAAGGTAACTGAACTAAATAACTATCGCCCCTAAGCATTCACTTCTGTCATCATGAAGTGCTTTGAGAGGATGGTTAAAGATCATAACACCTCCACCTTACCTGACACCCTAGACCTGCTTCAATTTGCACACCGCCCCAATAGCTCCACAGATGCAATAGCCATCGCACTGCACACTGCCCTATCCCATCTGGACAAGAGGAATACCTATGCAAGAATGCTGTTCATTGACTATAGCTCAGCCTTCAACACCATAGTACCCTCCAAGCTCATCATTAAGCTCAGGGTCCTGGGTCTGAAACCCGCCCTGTGCAACTGGGTCCTGGACTTCGTGACGGGTCGCCCCCAGGTGGTGAAGGTAGAAAACAACACCTCCACTACTCTGATCCTCAACACAGGGGCCCCACAAGGATCCGTGCTCAGCCCCCTGTACTCCCTGTTCACACATGACTGCGTGGCCTCCAACTCAATCATCAAGTTGCAGATGACATAACAGTACTAGGCCTGACTACCAACAATGACGAGATATTCTACAGCGAGGAGGTGAGGGCCCTGGCATAGTGGTGCCAGGAAAATAACCTCTCCATTAATGTCAACAAAACAAAGGAGCTGATCGTGGACTTCAGGAGACAGCTGAGGGAGCACGCCCCCATGAACATCGATGGGACTGCAGTGGAGAAGGTGAAAAGCTTCAAGTTCCTCGGCGTACACATCACTGACAATCTGAAATGGTCCACCCACACAGACAGTGTGGTGAAGAAGGCGCAACAGCGACTCTTCAACCTCGGGAGGCTGAAGAAATTGGGCTTGGCCCCGAAGACCCTTTTACAGATGCACAATTGAGAGCATCCTGTCGGGCTGTATCACCGCCTGGTACGGCAACTGCACCGCCCGCAACTGCAGGGCTCTCCAGAGGGTGGTGCGGTCTGCCCAGCGCATCTCTGGGGGCACACTGCCTGCCCTACAGGACACCTACAGCACCCGATGTCACAGGAAGGCCAAAAAAATAATTAAGGACATCAACCACCCGAGCCACGGCCTATCATCCAGAAGGTGAGGTCAACACAGGTGCATCAAAGCATGGACCGAGGGACTGAAAAGCAGCTTCTGTTAAATATCATCACCAGCCGGCTACCACCTGGTTACTCAACCCTGCACCTTAGAGGCTGCTGCATAGACATGGAATCAATGGTCACTTTAATAATGGAACACTAGTCACGTTAATAATGTTTACATACTGTTTTACTCATTTCATATGTACAGTGGGGAAACAAGTATTTAGTCAGCCACCAATTGTGAAAGTTCTCCCACTTAAAAAGATGAGAGAGGCCTGTAATTTTCATTATAGGTACACGGCAACTATGAAAGACAAATTGAGATTTTTTTTCTCCGGAAAATCACATTGTATGATTTTTAATGAATTTATTTGCAAATTATGGTGGAAAATAAGTATTTGGTCACCTACAAACAAGCAAGATTTCTGGCTCTCGCAGACCTGTAACTTCTTCTTTAAGAGGTTCCTCTGTCCTCCACTCGTTACCTCTATTAATGGCACCTGTTTGAACTTGTTATCAGTATAAAATACACCTGTCCACAACCTCAAACAGTCACACTCCAAACTCCACTATGGCCAAGACCAAAGAGCTGTCATAGGACACCAGAAACAAAATTGTAGACCTGCACCAGACTGGGAAGACTGAATCTGCAATAGGTAAGCAGCTTGGTTTGAAGAAATCAACTGTGTGAGCAAATATTAGGAAATGGAAGACATACAAGACCACTGATAATCTCCCTCGATCTGGGGCTCCACGCAAGACCTCACCCCGTGGGGTCAAAATGATCACAAGAACGGTGAGCAAAAATCCCTGAACCACACGGGGGGACCTAGTGAATGACCTGCAGAGAGCTGGGACCAAAGTAACAAAGCCTACCATCAGTAAAACACTACGCCGCCAGGGACTCAAATCCTGCAGTGCCAGACGTGTCCCCCTGCTTAAGCCAGTACATGTCCAGGCCCGTCTGAAGTTGGGAGAATGTCATATGGTCAGATGAAACCAAAATAGAACTTTTTGGTAAAAACTCAATTCGTCGTGTTTGGAGGACAAAGAATGCTGAGTTGCATCCAAAGAACACCATACCGACTGTGAAGCATGGGGGTGGAAACATCATGCTTTGGGGCTGTTTTTCTGCAAAGGGACCAGGACGACTGATCCGTGTAAAGGAAAGAATGAATGAGGCCATGTATCGTGAGATTTTGAGTGAAAACCTCCTTCCATCAGCAAGGGCATTGAAGATGAAACGTGGCTGGGTCTTTCAGCATGACAATGATCCCAAACACACCGCCCGGGCAACAAAGGAGTGGCTTCGTAAGAAGCATTTCAAGGTCCTGGAGTGGCCTAGCCAGTCTCCAGATCTCAACCCCATGGAACATCTTTGAAAAGAGTTGAAAGTCCGTGTTGCCCAGCGACAGCCCCAAAACATCATTACTCTAGAGGAGATCTGCATGGAGGAATGGGTCAAAATACCAGCAACAGTGTGTGAAAACATTATGAAGACTTACAGAAAACGTTTGACCTGTGTCATTGCCAACAAAGGCATTGAGATTTTTTTGTTATTGACCAAATACTTATTTTCCACCATAATTTGCAAATAAATTCATTAAAAATCCTACAATGTGATTTTCTGGATTTCTTTTTCTCATTTTGTCTGTCATAGTTGACCTGTACCTATGATGAAAATTACAGGCCTCTCTCATCTTTTTAAGTGGGAGAACTTGCACAATTGGTGGCTGACTAAGTACTTTTTTTCCCCACTGTATATACTGTATTCTACTGTATTCTAGTCATTGCCACTCCGACATTGCTCGTCATAATATTTATATATTTCTTAATTCCACTCTTTTACTTATAGATTTGTGTGTATTGTAGTGAATTGTTAGATACTACTGCACTGTTGGAGCTAGGAACACAAGCATTTTGCTACACCCGCAATAACATCTGCTAAATATGTGTATGTGACCAATAAAATGTGATTTGATTTGATTACAGCAAAGATTAAAAACAGCCGAATTTATGAAATTGTTTACTTGAAATGTCGTTGCATGAGGCATGGTGCTCACGGAATCAGTAGGCTATTAACCCTCCCGTTGTCCTAGGGTCAAAATGACCCGCCACTGTGTTGAACCAACTTTATTAAATTTTTATATTTTGGGGATAATTTGTGAGAAGGAGGCAGTTAGACTTTAAAGAAAGTATCACTGCCTCCTTCTCACAAATGATCCAAAAAACATAAAAATTAAATAAAGTTGGTTCAACACAGTGGCGGGTCATTTTGACCCTAGGACAACGGGAGAGTTAAACAAACACTCAAACAGGCAACAGAAGCAGGATCTGTCTTATTTCTGTAGATATACAGTATATGGGTGATTTATAAAGCCAGGCACATTTAACAGTTATGCTATTGATTATAGACCTAATTAAGTTGGGGTTTCCTCTCTCCTCACTTCTTAGACAATAAGGCAAGGGCTGTTTTCTCGTCTGCTCATTCTGCTGCTGCCTCCACCGCATTGTTCTCAACACCAATATGCTGGTTAACTTTGCTATTGTGCACATAGCAACATGGTCTAGGAAGAGGTGCATTGATGTGTCCAGAACCTCGGAGAGTGACCACTATACAATGCGGGAGATTAATATTTTTGTATTAGTGCTGCACCATTGTTCTTATGTAATATAACCATATACAATGTCAGTAGCACATGTATTAGAGTCGTGCCATCCCCATGGCCTCCTCAATGGATTAGCACACTCAGCCAGACGCGAATCAGCCAGGTGTCTTGTACACCATGATATATATATATCTTTTTTTTTTGCTACTGCTCGACTAAAGAAATCTCGGTCGACCAACAGCCTATCGACCAAACAATCGACCAGTCGACTAAATGGGGTTTCATTCTTTCTTTCTTTCTTTCTTTCTTTCTTTCTTTCTTTCTTTCTTTCTTTCTTTCTTTCTTTCTTTCTTTCTTTCTTTCTTTCTTTCTTTCTTTCTTTCAATCTTTCTTTCTTTCTTTCTTTCTTTCTTCAACTACCCTAAATACCCCAACTACCCCAATTACTAATTACTATAATTCCATGGGGAGATATGCTTTTAATTGACACATGCGCATTGTTTAAGCAAGACACTCCATGTATCTTTCCAGAGCATTTAAGAGTCTTTAAAATTAAAATTAAAAGTTCACACACACACACACACACTGGTTAGAGATAACGTAAGAGAAAGTAAAAGTAAGATACAGAGTGTTCTCACAAAAACAAACAAAATTATTTAAACGAACGTGTAAGTCTGTTTTCTGAGATGAGGCGCATGGAACTGCTCCATTTCCCCAATAAACATGATTTTGCACACATTTATGTATAACTGTTAAGGACACAGCATGTTCTGGCTGTAAATTCTAAATAAAAATAAACCAAATATTGTGAGTGGTTGACGCTTGCTCCAGAGGTGCAGTGGAGAGAGCAATGTGTACACGTTCCACAAAAGATAATCACAGAATTTACATTAAGTTGCTTGTTTCTGCATAGAAACGTTGTATTTACCATACTTTTCTTTATTACGACATTGTAATAACTGAAATTGTGATATACCCTGCTAAATATGTAATAATATTGAAAGTACATAGTAATGACACTCCAAGGTGCTGTAACAAATTTCTTCCTAGAAAGTACTGTACTGGGTGTTTGCCATCGTTGTAACATAGTAACTTTATAGTACTGTAATTACATGAGTAATTCATGATATGTTTCACTTTACATTAAGTTTCTTGTTCCTGTGTAGAAACATTGTAGTTACTTTTCTTTATAACGACATTGTAAAAACTGGCATTTTAATATATCCTGTGAAATATGTAATTACATTGAATTTCCAGAGTAGGGGAGGGAATGGCTGGCTGGGATGTAGCTCAGTTGGTAGAGCATGGCGTTTGCAACGCCAGGGTTGTGGGTTCGATTCCCACGTGGGGCCAGTATGAAAAAAAAATATTTAAAAAATAATGAATGCACTCACTAACTGTAAGTCGCTCTGGATAAGAGTGTCTGCTAAATGACTAAAATGTAAATGTAATTTACAATGTAATTACACATAGGTGCTGTAAAAACATGTATTCTGTATTGAAGTGTATTTTCCCAATGATTGTAATAAAAAGGTTTACCCTACTGTTACAGGACTCTACATAAAGTGTCAATAAATAGGTTATTAACATTCTGCTAATTTATGAAGGTTCTCTCATGATCCACAGGTTACTGTAGAGTGTGAGAGGTATTTAAGCTTGCGTGTGTGTGTGTGTGTGTGTGTGTGTGTGTGTGTGTGTGTGTGTGTGTGTGTGTGTGTGTGTGTGTGTGTGTGTGTGTGTGTGTGTGGTTGTCAGAACCAGGATGATTTGGAGTAGTCAGACATGAAACTACCGCCCCAGGTATTCCTCTTCTGTTCCCATGCTGGAGACCAGGGCTGGATTACAACCTGTTACAACGGTGCCAACATTGTGTGGCTGATCTTTCAGTGGGGGACTGAGTGAATGTGTCAAAGACCTGACTGGGCCCAGCACCACACGGTATGGCTCATTTTTGATGTGTGCGTGTTTGTGTACTGATGAAAATATAACTTGGTTCCAAAAGAAAGACACTTTCAATATCTTTAGGTTGGGGGCTTTCATCAAATTAAGTGTTTCTTGGTGTAACATCATCCCCAGGCTATACAGCACATATAAGCCTGGGACATCAACCACTCAAGTTGGCATTAGTGGGAGTGAACATAGACTTCTATAGGAGTGACCTAACTGTATTTGTACACCAAATTTGTAGACCAAATACTTATTTTCCACCATAATTTGCAAATAAATTCATTAAAAATCCTACAATGTGATTTTCTGGATTTTTTTTCTCAATTTGTCTGTCATAGTTGATATGTACCTATGATGAAAATTACAGGACTCTCTCATCATTTTAAGTGGGAGAACATGCACAATTGGTGGCTGACTAAATACTTTTTTTCCTCACTGTATTTAGAGGGTCGCTCAGCTTTAATATTGCAGATAGATTGCAGCGTCCATCAATTTAATTGTCTGCATCATTCTAACCCCCCATTTATTTTTTTGCAAATATACACTACCATTCAAAAGTTTGGGGTCACTTAGAAATGTCCTTGTTTTCGTAAGAAAACCAATTTTTTGTCCATTAAAATAACATCAAATTGATCAGAAATACAGTGTAGACATTGTTAATGTTGTAAATGGCTATTGTAGCTGGAAATGGCTGATTTTTAATGGAATGTCTACATAGGTGTACAGAGGCTCATTATAAGCAACCACCAGTCTCAACGTCAACAGTGACCTTCTAGGCAGAGTTGCAAAGAAAAAGCCATATCTCAGACTGCCCATCTTATATTTTCTTTTTATTTGCAAGTCTGAGATATGGCTTTTTCTTTGCAACTCTGCCTAGAAGGTCAGCATCCCGGAGTTGCCTCTTCACTGTTGATGTTGAGACTGGTGTTTTGCGGGTACTATTTAATGAAGCTGCCAGTTGAGGACCTGTGAGTCTCCTGTTTCTCAAACCAGACACTCTAATGTATTTGTCCTCTTGCTCAGTTATGCACCAGGGCCTCCCACTCCTCTTTCTATTCTGGTTAGAGCCAGTTTGCGCTGTTCTGTGAAGGGAGTAGTACACAGCGTTGTACGAGATCTTCAGTTTTTTGGCAATTGTTCTGAGAATTTTGGCAATTCTCAGAACAACAATAGACTGACGAGTTTCAGAAGAAAGTTATTTGTTCCTGGCCATTTTGAGCCTGTAATCGAACCCACAATTGCTGATGCTCCAGATACTCAACTAGTCTCAGGAAGGCCAGTTTTATTGCTTCTTTAAATCTGCACAACAGTTTTCAGATGCCCTAACATAATTGCAAAAGGGTTTTCTAATGACCAATTATCCATTTCAAATGATAAACTTGGATTAGCAAACACAACGTGCCATTGGAACACAGGACTGTTGGTTGCTGAAAACGGGCCTCTGTATGCCTATGTAGATATTTCATAAAAAATCAGCAGTTTCCAGCTACAATAGCCATTTACAACAGTAACAATGTCTACACTGTATTTCTGATCAATTTGATGTTATTTTAATGGACCAAAAAATTGCTTTTCTTTAGAAAACAAGTACATTTCTAAGTGACCCCAAACTTTTGAACGGTAGTATATATATGTATATATATATATATATAGTTGAAGTCGGTAGTATACATACACCTTAGCCAAAACATTTAAACTCCGTTTTTCACAATTCCTGACATTTAATCCTAGAAAAAATTCCATGTCTTAGGTCAATTAGAATCACCACTTTATTTTAAGAATATGAAATGTCAGAATAATAGTAGAGAGAATTAATTATTTTAGATGTTTTTCTTTCATCACATTCCCTGTGGGTCAGAAGTTTACATACACTCAATTAGTATTGGTAGCATTACCTTTAAATTGTTTTACTTGGATCAAATGTTTCAGGTAGCCTTCCACAAGCTTCCCAAAATAAGTTGGGTGAATTTTGGCCCATTCCTCCTGACAGAGCTGGTGTAACTGAGTCAGGTTTGTAGGCCTCCTTGCTCGCACACGCTTTTTCAGCTCTGCCCACAGATTTTCTATAGGATTGAGGTCAGGGCTTTGTGATGGCCACTCCAATACCTTGACTTTATTGTCCTTAAGCCATTTTGCCACAACTTTGGTAGTATGCTTGGGGTCATTGTCCATTTGGAAGACCCATTTGCGACCAAGCTTTAACTTCCTGACTGATGTCTTGAGATGTTGCTTCAATATATCCACATAATTTTCCTTCCTCATGATGCCATCTATTTTTTGAAGTGCACCAGTCCCTCCTGCAGCAAAGCACCCCCACAGCATGATGCTGCCACCCCTGTGCTTCATGGTAGGGATGCTGTTTTTCGGCTTGCAAAGTACCCCCTTTTCCTCCAAACTTAACTATGGTCATTATGGCCAAACAGTTCTATTTTTGTTTCATCAGACCAGAGGACATTTCTCCAAAAAGTACGATCTTTGTCCCCATGTGCAGTTGCAAACCGTAGTCTGGCTTTTTTATGGCGGTTTTTGAGCAGTGGCTTCTTCCTTGCTGATCTGCCTTTCAGGTTAAGTCGATATAGGACTCGTTTTACTGTGGATATAGATACTTTTGTACCTTTTTCCTCCAGCATCTTCACAAGGTCCTTTGCTGTTGTTCTGGGATTTATTTGCACTTTTCGCACCAAAGTATGTTCATCTCTAGGAGACAGAACGCGTCCCCTTCCTGAGCGGTATGAAGGCTGCATGGTCCCATGGTGTTTATACTTGCATACTATTGTTTGTACAGATGAACGTGGTACCTTCAGGCATTTGAAAATTGCTCCCAAGGATGAACCAGACTTGTGTAGGTCTACCATATTCTTTCTGACGTCTTGGCTGATTTATTTTGATTTTCCCATGATGCCAAGCAAAGAGGCACTGAGTTTGAACGTAGGCCTTGAAATACATCCACAGGTACACCTCCAATGGACTCAAATGATGTAAATTAACCTTCTAAAGCCATGACATAATTTTCTTGAATTTTCCAAGCTGTTTAAAGGCACAGTCATCTCAGTGTATGTAAAGTTCTGACCCCCTGGAATTGTGATACAGTGAATTTTAAGTGAAATAATCTGTCTGTAAACAATTGTTGAAAAACTTGGAGGCCCCTTACACTTCAGTGTTGTGATGCAAAAATTCTAGCAAAATGTAAAGCGGATAGAATTAAAAAGGTATTGTCGGACATTATTCATTCTAATCAGACAGATTTCTTACATGGAAGATACATTGGAGATAATATAAGGCAAGTACTGGAAACAATAGAACACTATGAAACATCTGGGAAACCAGGCCTGCTATTCATAGCAGACGTCGAAAAAGCATTTGATAAAGTACGACTGGGGTTTATATATAAATGCCTGGAGCATTTACATTTTGGAGAATCTCTGATAAAATGGGTTAAATCATGTATAGTAACCCTAGGTGTTAAATTGTAAATAATGGCTATTCCTCAGAAAGTTGTAAACTGTCAAGAGGAGTGAAACAAGGTTGTCCACTACCGGCATATCTATTTATTATGGCCATCGAGATGTTAGCTATTATAATCAGATCCAACAACAAAATCAAGGGATTAGAAATCCAGGGCTTGTCACGGATTCAGCCGAGGCTGCCCCTCCTCCTTGCTCTGGCAGGCTTCGGCGTTCGTCGTCACCGGAGTACTAGCTGCTACCGATCCATGTATCTATGTTCGACTTGTTTTGTCTTAATTGGTCACACCTGTTTCACATTATGTAGTTATGTCTTCCCTATTTAACCCTCTGTCTCACACTGTGTGTTGTGTGCGTTTGTTCATGTTTCGGCTGTCGTTAGTGTATGGGTTTGTTCCCTCCCTACGTGGAGGTTGTTGTTCATTCTTTTACCTTTGAGTAAAGTACGCCTTCTGATTAGCTCTGTGTCCTGCACCTGACTATAGTATTAATGTCACATGCACAAGTACAGTGAAATGCATTTCTTGCATCTCTAAAGCCAACCATGCAGTAATCAATAACAATGTAATACTGAAAATAACATAAGGTAGAACAAAAACACACGAGAAATAAAAATAAGAAGTACACGAGAACGTAAGTAAGAATACTACAATATATACAGGGTCAGTCAGTTCCAGTACCATATTTACAATTTGCAGGGATACTGGAGTGTAGAGGTAGATATGTATAAGGGTATGGTAACTAGGCATCAGGATATATTATCAATAGAGTAGCAGCAGCGTACAGTATATGATGATTGTATGTGAGTGGGTGTGCGCATGTGTAGAGTCAGTATAAATGTATGTGCATAATATGTGTGTGAGCAAATGATGGAGTGAGTGTTTGTGTGTGTATTGCTCTGTCACTGTGCATGAGTGTGTAGGGCCCTATGAGTGTGCATAGAGACATTGCAAAAATAAAAAATAAATATAAGGGGCATCTCAGATAGTCTGTGTAGCCATTTTGTTAGCTATTTAGTTAGCTATATGTATTTGCATATATTAATATATTAATGTAAATCATGGAACAGGGCTGCTCCCACCAAACACTTGCTTTGTCTGGGCCTACCTGCGTTGTCTAGACTGCCTCATTAATTACTGTTGTCACGTTCTGTTCCATAATTCAACAAGTGTGTCAATAGCAGGATATACTCTGATTAAAAATGAGCATGCTTGGCTCTAGATTACACCTATCTATAGAAACTTTAAAGTTATCTTCTCTTTCTTGTGGTGTAAGTGTCGAGACGATGCATTCAATCGCAGACAAAGCTTTAGCGTTCTTATAGATGCAAGGTAAAGACAATGTATTCCATTGAGCCCATTTCAGCCATTACCACGGTGTTTTACAGGTAATTACAAATATTTCCGAGGTCGTAGCATTAACGGGAAAAAACGACAGGCACAAGAAAGAGTATGAAAGAGTCACAGGAGTAAAATGAAAGCAATCAATCCAGCAAGATTTAAGTGACAAGTGGATTTTGCGTCCCTCAAACACAGAATTTAGATGGCTGAAAAATACAGATCCTCTTGTGGGCGGGGCATGTGCGTTGCTACTTCTGATGAAGAGGAATGTGTGTGTATGTGTGTGTTTGTGTGGTGTTTGAGTAAGTGTATGTATGTGTGTATGCGCATGCATATGTGTGTCTGTGCATGCATACAGTGTGTGCACGTACTGTATATATGAGTGCATTCTAAGAAATGAAATAACATTTGACAATAAATTGATTATCTGAATTCACACCAAAATCCCTGAACTCCATTCATTATTTTTCCGTGCCAGTAAAATTTGTATGTGCTATAATTCAGTCAATATCTGATTGATTATAAAAATTCAAAATGTTTGGAGCACTTTCATCCATTATCCAGCTGTTGCATTTATTGGAACTGTTTTCAAAACATTTTCAAAATTTGCTATAAGAAGTCTGTCCCACTTCCCGGCAGCAGCACATGTGTATCCCATGGCTAGACTACAGAGCTTTGAGTTAGATGCTAAAACACAAAGGCCAACGAAAATGAGTTCACGCTCTACTTCTCAAGATCAAAGCTTTTGATAGCAACCAAATAACAACATTGGAAAACATTTCAACTTCATTACACGTTGTTGTGACCAGGGTAACTGTTCCAAACATAATTTTCTGTTCTGGGAAATCTCAGACCAAATCAAAATGTCCTACCCTAATCTGCCCGGTAACAGTGGTGTGTCTGCATCTGGAATAAGATGTTGCAGTACCATATAAAAAGAAGGCAGCACGGATGGATGGATGGATTGATGGATGGATGGATGGATGGAGAGAGAGAGAGAGAGAGAGAGAGAGAGAGAGAGAGAGAGAGAGAGAGAGAGAGAGAGAGAGAGAGAGAGAGAGAGAGAGAGAGAGAGAGAGAGAGAGAGAGAGAGTAGAGTAGAGACAGGAAGAATGTGAACATATGTTTGATTGTCTGGGTGAGGAGGGCTGGGGTAGGTTGTGTCAAGACTTCCACCGAGGCTTCCACCGAGGCTGCCTCCCCTCCTTGTGTCAAGACTTCCACCGAGGCTGCCTCCCCTCCTTGTTCAGGCAGGTTTCGGCGTTCGGCGTCACCGGCTTACTAGCGACTGCCGATCCATTTATCATCACTCCATTTGTCTTGTCTTCAATCACACCTGGTCCTTATTCCCTCATTAGCCATTGTATAAGTGTTCCCTCTGCTTCCTTGTCTGTGTGGGTGATTGTTTATTGTGGAGATTAGTGAAGCTCGGTGGAGCTCGTGTATTTTCTATCGACGGGAGTATTTACAGTATGCCTTGTACTTTCCAGTGCGCCTGTTTTGTACCCTGGAGTGTGTTTGACGCATTTCTGCGTAAACTGTGTTTTTGCGGATTAAAGCCTGTTATTCTGTGATTTACCCTCCTGCGCCTGACTCCTTCAACACCACCTCATCACAGAATCACCCACCCGCTATGGAGTCAGCGGGAGAGACGCGTATGCCTGGAGTCGTGGAACGGGTCCAGGAGCATTCAACTATGCTAGCCAGCTTGGGTGAAGCGATGGATCTGTCGAGACCAGCTGGCCAACCGGATCAAGCCACCTACACCCCAGCACCCGGAGGGATCCAGATATCCCGACCACGAGAGTTCGACGGGACAGCGGCGCTGTGCCAAGGATTCCTTCTCCAACTGGAGCTCTACTTCTCCAGCATCCGGCCGCTCCCATCGGAGCGGGAGAGGGTGTCCGCCCTCGTCTCCTGCCTCTCGGGGAAAGCCCTGGAGTGGGCCAACGCGGTGTGGAACGAAGGAGGAGCCGCGTTGGAGAACTACGGGGAGTTTGCTCGCCTTTTCTGGGCGGTCTTCGATCACCCGCCTCGAGGGTTGAGAGGCGGGGGAGCGGCTGGTCCACCTGAGGCAGGGGACGAGGACTGTGCAGGACTTCTCATTAGAGTTTCGAACTCTGGCAGCTGAGTCAAGGTGGAACGAGCGGGCCCTGATCGACCATTTCAGGTGCCATCTGCTAGAGGACGTCCGACGGGAGCTAGCCTGCCTTGACACCATTGCAACTGGTGGACATGGCCATTCGTTTGGACAACCTGCTGGCAACCAGAGGACGTCCTGGAGGAGGTCTTCCCAATTCCATCCCGGCCGACTCGGATCCAGGACCGATGGAGATGGGTGGAACCGCTAGCAGAGAGAGCGGAGGACGACAGCGCCAGTGCCACACTGGTGGCGCGAAGGGACATTTCACCACACGTTTTCATCAACACTCTTCTGGGTTTGGAGGCGGCAGGTAGGGCACTCTCGCATCACCCCAGGTATCGAACACCCACACTCGTTCAGAGCCCTCTGCTGTGCACTGTAAAATACACATCTCCTTTCCTGAGCACATGGTTGTTCCCCAGTGTAAGGCACTAGTCGATTCAGGCGCAGCTGGGAACTTTATGGACAGGGCATTCTCACACCGTATAGGCATTCCATTGATTCCCCTATCCATTCAACGCCCCATCAGAGCACTTGATAGTTGACCATTAGGGTCTGGGTTGGTTAAGGAAGTTACTGCACCAGTCACCATGATTACCCAGGAGACTCATTGTGAGCAGGTTACTTTTTCCATTATTGATTTCCCTGCTTTCCCTGTGGTATTAGGTATCCCTTGGCTAGCACTCCACAACCCCACCTTCTCATGTTCGCAGAGGGTTCTCATGGGGTGGTCGCGAGTGTCAGAGTAGGTGTCTAGGTGTTTCCGTTGGTGCAACCACGGTGGAAAGTCCAGACAGTACCTCCACCGTGCGCATTCCCCTTGAATACCTTGATCTGGCGCAAGCTTTCTCTAAAACGCAGGCGACTAAGTTACCACCTCATCGGGCGGGGGATTACGCGATAAACCTCCGGGTAGACGCTGTACCTCCCAGGAGTCATATATACCCCCTGTCACATGCTGAAATGGTGTCTATGGAGACATATGTCACCGAGTTCCTGCGCCAGGGGTATATACGTCCCTCCACTTCACCCGCCTCCTCAAGTTTCTTCTTTGTGAAGAAGAAGGACGGAGGTCTGCGCCCATGCATTGATTATCGACCAATGAACAGGGAGACTAAAATATTTAGTTTTCCTCTTCCCCTCATTCCATCAGTGATTGAATCAATGCATGGGGCGCGCTTCTTCAACAAATTAGATCTCAGGAGTGCGTACAACTTGGTACGTATCCGAGAAGGAGATGAGTGGAAGACAGCATTCAGCACAACCACGGGCATTATGAATACCTGGTGTTGCCCTATGGTTTGATGAATGCTCCCTCAGTTTTCCTGTCCTTTGTGAATGAGGTGTTTCGGGACATGCTTGGTCGTGGTGTAGTGGTCTACATTGATGACATCCTGGTGTATTCCACTACGCGCGCCGAGTATGTGTCCCTGGTTTGCAAGGTGCTGGCCCGACTGTTGGAAAATGACCTTTATGCTAAGGCAGAGAAGTGTATATTTTTCCAGCAGTCCGTCTCCTTCCTTGGATACCGCATTTCCACCTCAGGTGTGGAGATGGAGGGAGATCGTATTTCAGCCGTGCGTAATTCCAACCACGGTTAAGGAGGTGCAGCACTTCCATGGCTTTCCCAACTACTATCAGAGGTTTATCCGGGGCTTTGGCAAGGTTGCAGCTCCCATTACCTCCCTGTTGAAGGGTGGGCTGTCCCGGTTCCACTGGTCTGCTGAGGCTTACCTGGCCTTCAGCAAACTGCGGGGTCTGTTCACCTCAGCCCTAGTACTGGCCCACCCCGATGCATCACTACCGTTCGTAGTGGAGGTGGATGCTTCCGAGGTTGGGATAGGAGCTGTCCTTGCTTAACGCTCAGGTATGCCACCCAAGCTCCGCCCCTGTGCGTTCTTCTCGAAGAAGCTCAGCCCGGCGGAGCAGAACTACGGCGTTGGTGATCGGGAGCTGTTGGCTGTTGTCCAAGCCTTGACCGTGTGGAGGCATTGGCTCGAGGGGGCGAAACACCCTTTCCTCGTCTGGACGGACAACCGTAACCTGGAGTATATCCGGGCAGCGAGGAGGCTATTCTTCACCCAGTTTGATTTCACTCTATCATACATCCCGGGTACGAAGAATCTGAAGGCAGACGCACTGTCCCGGCTGCATCACACAGAGGAGAGGGCCAGCGACAACACCCCCATACTGCCGGCTTCCTGCATTGTGGCGCTGGTAGTATAGGCGATGGATGCGGATATAGAGCAGGCATTACGCACGGATCCCTCTCCACCTCAGTGTCCAGATGGGCTACAGTACATGCCTGCTCTTATCCGTGATCGTCTGATCTACTGGGCACACATGTCACCCTCCTCTGGTCACCCAGGTATCGGCCGTACAATGCGCTGCCTGACCGGAAAATACTGGTGGCCTACCTTGGCTAAGGACGTGAGGGTGTATGTCTCCTCCTGCTCAGTGTGCACCCAGAGTAAGGCAACTAGGCACCTCCCAGCTGGTAAGTTACAACCTTTACCAGTTCCACAACGACCATGGTCTCACCTAAGTGTTGATTTTTTTTACTGATCTTCCCCTCTCCCAAGGTAACACCAACATCCTGGTCGTTGTAGACCGCTTTTCTAAAGCCTGCCGCCTCCTTCCTTTGCCCCGTCTCCCCACAGCTCTGCAAACTGCGGAGGCCCTGTTTACACACGTCTTCCGGCACTACGGGGTAACAGAGGATATAGTGTCTGACCAAGGTCCCCAGTTCACGGCCAAGGTCAGGAAGGCGTTCATGGAACGTCTAGGAGTCTCGGTCAGCCTGACCTCTCTGTTCCACCCCGAGAGTAATGGGCAGGTGGAACGGGTAAATCAGGACGTGGGTAGGTTCCTGCGGTCCTACTGCCAGGACCGGCCGGGGGAGAGGTCGGTGTTCTTGCCATGGGCAGAATATGCACAGAACTCTCTCCACCACTCCTCCCCTAACCTAACGCCTTTCCAGTGTGTTCTAGATTACCAACCGGTTCTGGCCAACGCTGACCGCCACCGCAGTGAGGCCCCCGTCTTTGTACCGGGGGATCGGGTCTGGCTCTCGACCTGGAATCTGCCCCTCAGCCTGCCCTGCCGGAAGCTAGGCCCGCAGTTTGTGGGGCCGTTCAAAGTCCTGAGGAGAGTCAACAAGGTCACTTATAGGTTATTACTTCCCCCTGATTACCGTATTAACCCCTCGTTTCATGTGTCTCTCCTCAGGCCGGTGGTGGTTGGTCCGCTCCAGGAGTCTGAGGTGCGGGAGGTCCCTGCACCTCCTCTGGTCATCGAGGGGGCCCCGGCGTACTCTGTCTGTTCCATCCTGGATTCAAGGCGTGGGGTGGGGGGCCTTCAGTACCTCATGGAGTGGGAGGGGTACGGTCTGGAGGAACGGTGCTGGGTCCCGGTGAGGGATATCCTCGATCCCTCCATGTTATTGGATTTCCACCGTCGCCATCTGGCTCGCCCTGCTCCACGTCCTCCTGGCCGTCCCCAAGGCCGGGGTCGGCGTGCTGCTGGAGCCGCGATTCAAAGGGGGGGGGGTGCTGTCACGACTTCCGCCGAGGCTGCCTCCCCTCCTTGTTCGGGCATGTTTTCGCGTTCAGCGTCACCGGCTTACTAGCTACTGCCGATCCATTTATCATCACTCCATTTGTCTTTTCTTCAATCACACACACCTGGTCCTTATTCCCTCAAGAGTCATTGTATAAGTGTTCCCTCTACTTCCTTGTCTGTGTGGGTGATTGTTTATTGTGGAGGATAGTGAAGCTCGGTGGAGCTCGTGTATTTTGTATCGACGGGAGTATTTTCCAATGTGCCTTGTATTTTCCAGTGAGCCTGTTTTGTGCCCAGGAGTGTGTTTGACGCATTTCTGCGTAAACCGTGTTTTTGCGGATTAAAGCCTGTTATTCTGTGATTTACCCTCCTGCGCCTGACTCCTTCAACATCACCTCATCACAGAGAGGGATAGATGGATTGATAGATGGGGGAGCGTTTAGGCCTGTGCCACGTTCAATAGGCAAACATTGCTGATAGAAATGTTCTAAATAGAGCTGATGTGAATACTTATTTTACATGACAGACAGGTGTGTTTTGTTTTACATAATATGTTTCTATCTGAATGTTCCACCAACTTTGTGTTCTGCTGAACCCAGCATTGGTGTGGCGTGTGGTGTAGGGTGAAATTTTCCCTTGGGTCAGATTTAGTTTCATTTACATTTACATTTACATCATTTAGCAGTCGCTCTAATCCAGAGCGACTTACAAATTGGTGCATTCACCTTATATCCAGTGGGATAACCACTTTACAATATGTTTTTTTTTTTTGGGGGGGGGGGTGGGGTAAGGAAGGATTACTTTATCCTATCCCAGGTATTCCTTAAAGGGGTGGGGTTTCAAGTGTCTCCGGAAGGTGGTGTGTGACTCCGCTGTCCTGGCGTCGTGAGGGAGCTTGTTCCACCAATGGGGTGCCAGAGCAGCGAACAGTTTTGACTGGGCTGAGCGGGAACTGTGCTTCCGCAGAGGTAAGGGGGCCAGCAGGCCAGAGGTGGATGAACACAATGCCCTCGTTTGGGTGTAGGGACTGAGTTGCCGTTTCCTCACAGCTCCATAGGCAGGCACCATTGTATTGTAGCAGATGCGAGCTTCAACTGGAAGCCAGTGGAGTGTGCGGAGGAGCGGGGTGACATGAGAGAACTTGGGAAGGTTGAACACCAGACGGGCTGCGGCATTCTGGATGAGTTGTAGGGGTTTAATGGCACGGGCAGGGAGCCCAGCCAACAGCAAGTTGCAGTAATCCAGACGGGAGATGACAAGTGCCTGGATTAGGACCTGTGCCGCTTCCTGTGTAAGGCAGGGTCATACTCTCCGAATGTTGTAGAGCATGAACCTACAGGATCGGGTCACCACCTTGATGTTAGCGGAGAACGACAGGGTGTTGTCCAGGGTCACGCCAAGGCTCTTTGCACTCTGGGAGGAGGACACAACGGAGTTGTCAACCGTGATGGCGAGATCATGGAACAGGCAGTCCTTCTCCGGGAGGAAGAGCAGCTCCGTCTTGCCGAGGTTCAGCTTGAGGTGGTGATCCGTCATCCACACTAATATGTCTGCCAGACATGCAGAGATGTGAGTCGCTACCTGGTTATCAGAAGGGGGAAAGGAGAAGATTAGTTGTGTGTCGTCTGCGTAGCAATGATAGGAGAGGCCATGTGAGGATATGACAGAGCCAAGTGACTTGGTGTATATTGAGAATAGAAGAGGGCCTAGAACTGAGCCCTGGGGGACACCAGTGATGAGAGCACGTGGTGCGGAGACAGATTCTCGCCACGCCACTTGGTAGGAGCGACCGGTCAGGTAGGATGTAATCCAAGAGTGAGCCAGGCTGGAGATGCCCAACTCGGACAGGGTGGAGAGGAGGATCTGATGGTTCACAGTATCAAAGGCAGCAGACAGCTCTAGAAGGACAAGAGCAGAGGAGAGAGAGTTAGCTTTAGCAGTGCGGAGAGCCTCCGTGACACAGAGAAGAGCAGTCTCAGTTGAATGACCAGTCTTGAAACCTGACTGGTTTGGATCAAGAAGGTAATTCTGAGAGAGATAGCAAGAGAGTTGGCTAAAGACGGCACGCTCAAGAGTTTTGGAGAGAAAAGAAAGAAGGGATACTGGTCTGTAGTTGTTGACATCGGAGGGATCGAGTGTAGGTTTTTTGAGAAGGGGTGCAACTCTCGCTCTCTTGAAGACGGAAGGGACATAGCCAGCGGTCAAGGATGAGTTGATGAGCGAGGTGAGGTAAGGGAGAAGGTCACTGTAGATGGTCTGGAGAAGTGAGGAGGGGATAGGGTCAAGCGGGCAGGTTGTTGGGCGGCCGGCCGTCACAAGTCGCAAGATTTCATCTGGAGAGAGAGGGGAGAAAGAAGTCAAAGCATAGGGTAGGGCATTGTGAGCAGGACCAGAAGTGTCATATGACTTAACAAACGAAGATCGGATGTCGTCAACCTTCTTTTCAAAATGGTTGACGAAGTCATCCACAGAGAGGGAGGGGTGGGGTGGGGGGGGGGAGGAGGATTCAGCAGGGAGAAGAAGGTGGCAAAGAGCTTCCTAGGGTTAGAGGCAGATGCTTGGAATTTAGAGTGGTAGAAAGTGGCTTTAGCAGCAGAGACAGAGGAAGAAAATGTAGAGGAAGGAGTGAAAAGATGCCAGGTCCGCAGGGAGTCTAGTTTTCCTCCATTTCCGCTTGGCTTTCCGGAGCCCTGTTCTGTGAGCTCGCAATGAGTCGTCAAGCCACGGAGCAGGAGGGGAGGACCGAGCCGGCCAGGAGGATAGGGGACATAGAGAGTCAAAGGATGCAGAAAGGGAGGAGAGGAGGGTTGAGGAGGCAGAATCAGGAGATTGGAGGGAGAAGGATTGAGCAGAGGGAAGAGATGATAGGATGGAAGAGGAGAGAGTAGCGGGAGAGAGAGAGCGAAGGTTGCGATTACGCATTGCCATCTGAGTAGGGGCAGAGTGAGTAGTATTGGAGGAGAGCAAGAGAGAAAAGGATACAAAGTAGTGGTCGGAGACATGGAGGGGAGTTGCAGTGAGATTAGTAGAAGAACATCATCTAGTAAAGATGAGGTCGTATTGAGGCATATTGCCTGCCCTGTGAATAGGGGGGGACGGTGAGAGGGTGAGGTCAAAAGAGGAGAGGAGTGGAAAGAAGGAGGCAGAGAGAAATTAGTCAAAGGTAGATGTAGGGAGGTTAAAGTCAACCAGAACTGTGAGGGGTGAGCCATCCTCAGGAAAGGAACTTATCAAGGCGTCAAGCTCATTGATGAACTCTCCAAGGGAACCTGGAGGGCGATAAATGACAAGGATGTTAAGCTTGAATGGGCTAGTGATTGTGACAGCATGGAATTCAGATGAGGAGATAGACAGATGGGTTAGGGGAAAAAGAGAGAATGTCCACTTGGGAGAGATGAGGATTCCTGTGCCACCACCCCGCTGACCAGATGCTCTCGGGGTATGCGAGAACACATGGTCAGACGAGGAGAGAGCAGTAGGATTAGCATTGTTTTCAGTGGTAATCCATGTTTCTGTCAGCGCCAAGAAGTCGAGGGACTGGAAGGTAGCATAGGCTGAGATGAACCCTGCCTTGTTGACCGCAGAACGGCAGTTCCAGAGGCTGCCTGAGACCTGGAACTCCACGTGGGTCATGCGTGCAGGGACCACCAGGTTAGAGAGGCAGCAGCCACGCGGTGTGAAGCGTTTGTATAGCCTGTGCGGAGAGGAGAGAACAGGGATAGGCAGAGGCATAGTTAACAGGCTACAGAAAATGGCTACAATAATGCAAAGGAGATCGGAATGAAATGAACTAAACATCTGGCAAAGTGAGAGAGCGGGGCCTCCCTCACTTACGTTTCAATGAAACACCCAAATATAACTCTCCCAACTTCCACCTCAGAACCTATAATTGTTGTAAACTACAGCGATTCAATGTTGTCTAGGAATAGACTAACTTAGTTTATTCAGCTAGCTAACTTGGTACAGTATTCTTCCGTGAAAACCGTCCAGGGCACCTAGTCCTATGACGTCACAGCCAACTAGCATGCCAGCCTCCAACACAAGGTTTAGCACCAATACTCGGCCACAACAAACCACCAGTGTGTTAACACGCCAAGCAGATCATACGTGTCCGTGTCTAACGTTGTGGGTTAGTCCCGACAGCTTGAGCGAGTCCGTCGTCAACTTATTCAGCCAGTTAGTTAGCTAGAATAGTTAGCATACTAGCTAGCCATTGCTCTCTGTCCACGGCACGAACACGCAGAGAGAGCCAAGCTAACGTTAACTAGTCACCCGTGTCCCGAATTCCCTTGAATGACTCTGGCTACCAGTATGTAAAAACAAAACACAAATGTACATTTTAACTTACCCCTAGCAGCTACTGTTAGCTAGCCAAGTGCAAAGCTAGCCACTGAATTGACTCAGCTGGTTCGCATCTGTTCGCTAGGTCATTCCAGCTATTGTTTAGTAGTTATCCAGGTAGCAACAAGCTAGCTACATTTTGAGCACAGTAGCTACTTACTACCTAACGTTAACGCTTCAGACAATGAGGTTAGAAAAACAGCTGAATGGTAGGCATTATTGTATGTAATTATTGTAGGCAGCTAGCTGGCGTAATTACAGGTACTCTCAGGCGTGAAACAACTATCCACGGTTGCTAATAGTTACCACTAGCTACCCGCCAGCCAGTCCAGGTACTGAGTTAGCTAGCCTCGTGCTTCATCGGGCTCAGCCGAATACAATACTTACCTACAATAATTACATACAATAACCTACAATAACTACAATAACCTACAATAACTACCTACAATACCTAACTACAGTCTAAATACATGGTTTAAGCTTTACTCTACACCATATAAGCCATAAGAGCCAAGCTTACCTCCCGCCAGAGAGAGACACAACCTCACCCGACGACGACACAGGGGAACACACAGTTTCCCACACTAATGGTAAAGGTTAGGGTTGGGTAGGGGAGGGGAGAGGAAATTGATCCTAGATCTGTACCTAAGGGAAACTTGACCCCGGAGCGTGACGTGGTGTGGAGGGACAAGGCGAGAGAGTGAGAGAAAAAGAGAGATTCTGCCGATCAGTCTTTCACAGTCCTCTGAGTGCATGCTGCTTTGCACGTTGGCACACTTTCCCCCTATCTCACAGCATCCAGGGCCAGAGAGAGAGGGTGCTAAAAGCAGCAGCAGAGATGAGGTATTATTTGTAAGGCCTGGAGATGCATTAAATCATTTACACTGAACATACGGTTAAGCTGATAAAAAAAGATTGTCCTAAAAGGTGCCTTGACTCGACACTTTCGTTCTCACCCTCTCTCTTTCTCTGCTCTCCTTCTCCCTCTCGCAGAGACACACTCAGACACGCACACATAAACACACGCACACAAATAAAACACATACATCAAGACACAGTTGGAAAAACTAACTGAAGAGACTGCAGGGGTTCTATTTTAACAAACCTAATGCAATGGTCAATCTTAGCGCTGGCAGTATCCCCGACACAACCAGAATTATGGGTGCAGTAGCTGGTGGTGGCGTGAAAGGGCTGGGTTTTGATTAATAAACAAGTTCTGGGTGTGTCGGGGCTTGACCACTCAATGGGCAATCAGAACGTGCTCCATGGCTAAATTGATGGTTGTTTCAAGTTGTGTATTCACTGTATTTTATGTATTGTGTTGTCATCAACTGCTCGAATGTTAGTCCGTTATAGCCTAGTTCGTTAAATAGCCTGCCCCATATTTGCTAAATATGTTGAACATGTTTGCAGTCCACATTGTTCTAATTGCATTGATTCATAGGCTATAGCATTCGCACTGATATAGGGGCTAGGCGTACTGTAAATTGCAGTCTGGACATGGACATGCCAAATGTAGTCAGTAAGCAACATTAAATTCACTGGGCTAAAAATACAGTGTATAATTCTAATCAAATTTGAATAAAAACTAAACAACAACTTGTTTTAAATACACTGTTAGCCATTTCTGTAATTGTATCAGTAATGTACTGTATTAATCAACAGTATGATACTGTATGAACAGAATACAGTAGATTACTGTAGAATGCACAGTAAAATATCAAACATTTGTTTTTCAGCACACTGTAAGCCCTTTCTGTAATTTCAACAGTAAAACACTGTAGAATGCACAGTAAAATCTCGTAAAATGTGTTTTATAGCATTATGGTGCATTGTGGGAAAATGTTGTAGGCGGGGAAGGGTGTCTGGCTCATTAACATATTTTAAGGCATGCCTATATTTGTTACACCCGTGAGTGAAAATGCTGTACGCCCACCAGAGCATATGAGCGGAGTGGAGCGGTGAGAATCTCCGCTCCACGCTCACGGAGCTGTTCACCCCTCCGCTCCCCCCGCTCAAAGCCACATCAGGCCAGTCCGCTCATTATCGCTCAGCGCTCAACGCAGTTTGCATCGCGCTCCACTCAAATCGCCCCCCGCTCACTCCAAAAAAGGAACAAAATCTGCATGTATTTCAATTTTAGCTTAAACCACAGCCTTACTTTATCTCCCCGAATTTGTTGCATACAGACTCATCTCGGATTATCCATTCTATCTTGAAATGGGGATCTAACACTGACGCTAAAATGAGATGTTAATCAGTATAGTATATTCCATAGCGAATTGACACGTTGTTTGCCAATGTTTCTGCAAAAGCAGCGATGCCCATTGGAAGTGCAGCGTGAGTGTAATCGGTGAGCAGGGATTTGATTTCTGTGACAGCAGGGAGGATCATCCCCAGGTTCCCCAGCTCCTTCTGCATTTTGTCTGTGAGGTCTGCTAGTGGTGTCAGCACACTGACAAGGTGCGTCAGCTGCCGTACTTGATTCAGGGTGATGTTAGCAACATTAGACTTGAGTTTGTTTTGCCATAACGGGTCTTTTTGGAACAACCGGATGAACGACTGAATCATCCGCAGCTGGCTGCTCCATCGAATGGCGCAGGCATTTGTGGGGCGGACACCTAATTGGTCAGTTTCCTCTGTGCTCTTGCGTACACTTTTCACCAGGTGCCCGACTTTCACTAACAGCCTATTAATGTTGTCGTGCTCGTTAACGGCGTTTTTGATCGCCAGCTGAAGCATGTGAATGGGGTATCTCAGATGTAAATTTGACAAAGTAAAGTACTGATTTATCATAGTTTCTTGGGGGGGTGTAGCCCGGTTGAGCTGCACTGGCGAAGTGTTGCATCCCTTCGCGTTCTCCTTTACTCAGCGGTTCATAGTCCATGAAAATAATTTTAAAAAATGCTACATCCAGCTCTCTTTTTCTCTCCCTTGTTATGGTTGGGCCTTTGCGTGCAGTGAATAAACTTTTGAATTCCTCAACCCTTTTCTCTTGTTGCTGCTGCTGCTCCTCTCGCTCTATAAAATACAAATTCATTAAACGACACAAATTAAATTAAACAGATGGATTCTGGGTCAGGCTTGAGCATGCTTCAGACTCGTGGTGTGAGCGAGCGAAATTGGAGCGGGACATAGGGCGACGCTCCGTCCTTTTAAAAATGCCGCTCTGCGCTCTGTTCAAAATCCGTCCGCTCACGCTCCACGCTCGCTCCCGCTCCACTCCGCTCATATGCTCTGACGCCCACAGAATACAGTAATATACTGAATTTTAGGAATTATACAAGCCTTGTCCTGAAACTCTACAGTAATATACTGGCCAATTGCTGCCAGTGATTTACTGTAATTCAGAATACATTACCATTAACCTTTTGAACACTAGTGGGTGCATAGTATTGTTGTTTCTGACTCATTAACAAAACATTTTGGTGTGTCTTGTAAGAGGCTATATTTGTTGCACCCGTTAGTGAAAATACTGTACGAATTTTAAATTATATGTGGTAGTGGTTCCCTAACAATTACATTTATATAGAGGACAGATCAGAGTGACAGCAAATCTCAAACCTTTAATCTGTTTTGCCCTGTAGTCACTGTCAGTTTAGAAGCCTTTGATAAGGCCTGAAGTGCAAGTGATTTAAAACACCAAATACCAGTTGGTATGCTGTAATATACACTGAGTGCACAAAACATTAAGAACATCTTCCTAATATTGAGTTGCACGCGCTTTTGCCCTCAGAACAGCAAAATCATCGGGGCATGGACTACAAGGTGTCGAAAGCGTTCCACAGGGATGCTGGCCCATGTTGATTCCAATTTGTGTCAAGTTGGCTGGATGTCCTTTGGGTGGTGGACCATTCTTGATACACACAGGAAACTGTTGAGTGTAAAAACCCAGTAGTGTTGCAGTTCTTGACACAAACAGGTGTGCCTTGCACCTACTACCATACCCCGTTCAAAGGCACTTAAATATTTTGTCTTGCCCATTCACCCTCTGAATGGCACACATACACAATCCATGTCTCAGTTGTCTCATTAAAAATCCTTCTTTAACCTGTTACCTCCCCTTCACCTAGGCTGATTGAAGTGGATTTAACAAGTGACATCAATAAGGGATTATAGCTTTGATAGCTTTCATAGCTTTCTGGTCAGTCTATTTCATGAAAAGAGCAGGTGTCCTTAATGTTTTGTACACTAAGTGTATAATTAAATATTTACTATTAGCAATTGTTGATTTTATTTTCAATACAATTTAACAATAAAGTACTGTATTGCTGTTTTGCTATATATTTCCGGTAGCATACTGTACATGATGATGCAATGTGGAGAAATATTGTGGCAGGAGAAAGAATCACTGGCTCATGAGCATATTTGAAGGTGTGCCTTGTGATTGGCTATATTTGTTGCACCTTTAGTGAGAGTCCTGTACGAAAATGGTTGAATATACAGTGGGGAGAACAAGTATTTGATACACTGCCGATTTTGCAGGTTTTCCTACTTACAAAGCATGTAGAGGTCTGTAATTTTTATCATAGGTACACTTCACCTGTGAGAGACAGAATCTAAAACAAAAATCCAGAAAATCACATTGTATGATTTTTAAGTAATTAATTTGCATTTTATTGCATGACATAAGTATTTGATCACCTACCAACCAGTAAGAATTCCGGCTCTCACAGACCTGTTAGTTTTTCTTCAAGAAGCCCTCCTGTTCTCCACTCAATACCTGTATTAACTGCACCTGTTTGAACTCCTTACCTGTATAAAAGACACCTGTCCACACACTCAATCAAACAGACTCCAACCTCTCCACAATGGCCAAGACCAGAGAGCTGTGTAAGGACATCAGGGATAAAATGGTAGACCTGCACAAGGCTGGGATGGGCTACAAGACAATAGGCAAGCAGCTTGGTGAGAAGGCAACAACTGTTGGCGCAATTATTAGAAAATGAAAGAAGTTCAAGATGACGGTCAATCACCTTCGGTCTGGGGCTCCATGCAAGATCTCACCTCATGGGGCATCAATGATCATGAGGAAGGTGAGGGATCAGCCCAGAACTACACAGCAGGACCTGGTCAATGACCTGAAGAGAGCTGGGACCACAGTCTCAAAGAAAACCATTAGTAACACACTACGTTGTCATGGATTAAAATCCTGCAGCGCACGCAAGGTCCCCCTGCTCAAGCCAGCGCATGTCCAGGCCCGTCTGAAGTTTGCCAATGACCATCTGGATGATCCAGAGAAGGAATGGGAGAATGTCATGTGGTCTGATGAGACAAAAATATAGCTTTTTGGTCTAAACTCCACTCGCCGTGTTTGGAGGAAGAAGAAGGATGAGTACAACCCCAAGAACACCATCCCAACCGTGAAGCATGGAGGTGGAAACATCATTCTTTGGGGATGCTTTTCTGCAAAGGGGACAGGACGACTGCACCGTATTGAGGGGAGGATGGATGGGGCCATGTATCGCGAGATCTTGGCCAACAACCTCCTTCCCTCAGTAAGAGCATTGAAGATGGGTCGTGGCTGGGTCTTCCAGCATGACAACGACCCGAAACACACAGCCAGGGCAACTAAGGAGTGGCTCCGTAAGAAGCATCTCAAGGTCCTGGAGTGGCCTAGCCAGTCTCCAGACCTGAACCCAATAGAAAATCTTTGGAGGGAGCTGAAAGTCCGTATTGCCCAGTGACAGCCCCGAAACCTGAAGGATCTGGAGAAGGTCTGTATGGAGGAGTGGGCCTAAATCCCTGCTGCAGTGTGTGCAAACCTGGTCAAGACATACAGGAAACGTATGATCTCTGTAATTGCAAACAAAGGTTTTTGTACCAAATATTAAGTTCTGCATTTCTGATGTATCAAATACTTATGTCATGCAATAAAATGCAAATTAATTACTGAAAAATCATACAATGTGATTTTTAAGTAATCATACAATGTGATTTTCTCTCACAGCTGAAGTGTACCTATGATAAAAATTACAGACCTCTACATGCTTTGTAAGTAGGAAAACCTGCAAAATCGGCAGTGTATCAAATACTTGTTCTCCCCACTCATGGACATTTGATCTGTTTTGCCCTGTAATCACGGCCAATTTGAAAGCCTTTGTTTAGGACTCTAGAAGTGCAAGTGATATAAAACAACAAGTAATTCAGTAATATGCTGTAATATGCAAATGCCTACAGCCAACCTGCTTGTGATTACCCCTTGTAATTACAGTAAAATACTGTAGAAATCATTTTTGTTTCATTGCTCTCGCTTCAAGTTACTCAGTATTGTATTGGCACTATCCAGAGATACAGTATATAATATGATATCTTGTTGTAATTACAATTATTTTGAAGACCAATATATCCTTAACTACAACAACATTTTCAGTAACAGTTACAGAAACATTTTACTTGCTATAACTGTGATATGTGTTTTTTTTTATCATCCTTGGTTGAATGCACTGACTGTAAGTTGCTAAGGACAAGAGTACCCGTGGGCCTCCTATAGCTCAGTTGGTAGAGCATGGCGCTTGCAACGCCAGGGTTGTGGGTTTGATTCCCACGGGTGGCCAGTATGGAAAATGTATGCACTCACTAACTGTGAGTCACTCTGGATAAGAGCGTCTGCTAAATGACTCAAATGTAATTCCAGTAATATACTATACATTAGCTTACAGTAAAATGTTTGATACCGTAAAATGGATTACCATAAAATGGATTGCATTAGCTATACAATAAATTACAGTATCTTGCTGGCCCATTGCTGCCAGTAAGTTACAGTACATTTTACAGAAAATGTTTTACAGTGTAGGCTATGTCTACAGTTACAGGCGCCATAATTGCTTCCCGTAGGCGTATAATACAGACAAGGCAATTTAGACTATGGAGGATTTAACGCACATCCAAACTTTTCACAGGAGCTATAAAGAGAAAGGGGGAATGTCCACTCACCATTGTATTGCTCACAAATGTAATGTTTTTAAACATCATGGAACCATCTTACAGATCATATTTGCACTTCTCCAGATATAGCAGACAAAAATGCATTTCATTCGAGCCATGTACGTTTGCGCCATAAACCCATGGACGGTGAATCTTTCTAATAAGTTTGGTTTTCAATCAAATTAAACAAATTAAACAATCTATCTGTTTTTTAAACCAACAACAATATTCCTAAATAGGATCGGGTCAGAAGCATGATATCATAAATCACTTCTCTCATTCTATGGCACTGTGTGCAGATGTAGGCCTGAATGTCTACTAAGGGGGGGTCATAATAGTTTGTAGGCCAGACCGTGATAATTTTGTGAGAAGACCGATTTTTGGGATGTCTCATGGTCCGACAAACACCGCTCTAGCTCCGTCACCTTTCACTGCAGATGCGGAAGTGCGACATCGGCGGATGCATCCAATGCAAAAAAACTGATATTTCTAACTTAAACTGACAGATTTCTATGAATATGTTTTGTTATTATGCTAATTAGATTAAGTGGGGTGCGGACATCCACTCAAGGGGTTTTTAAAACCCCTTTATTCATAGGCTACTTTTGGCTAATGGCCAGGATAAAAAGACGCACCTACAGTGAGGGAAACAAGTATTTGATCCCCTGCTGATTTTGTACGTTTGCCCACTGACAAAGAAATGATCAGTCTATAATTTTAATGGTAGGTTTATTTGAACAGTGAGAGACAGAATAACAACAATAAAATCATGAAAAACGCATGTAAAAATTTTTTATAAATTGATTTGCATTTTAATGAGGGAAATAAGTATTTGACCCCCTCTCAATCAGAAAGATTTCTGGCTCCCAGGTGTCTTTTATACAGGTAACGAGCTGAGATTAGGTGCACACTCTTAAAGGGAGTGCTCCTAATCTCAGCTTGTTACCTGTATAAAAGAGACCTGTCAACAGAATCAATCAATCTATCAGATTCCAAACTCTCCACCATGGCCAAGACCAAAGAGCTCTCCAAGGATGTCAGGGACAAGATTGTAGACCTACACAAAGCTGGAATGGGCTACAAGACCATCGCCAAGCAGCTTGGTGAGAAGGTAACAACAGTTGGTGCGATTATTCGCAAATGGAAGAAGCACAACAGAACTGTCAATCTCCCTCGGCCTGAGGCTCCATGCAAGATCTCACCTCGTGGAGTTGCAATGATCATGAGAACGGTGCGGAATCAGCCCAGAACTACACGGGAGGGTCTTGTCAATGATCTCAAGGCAGCTGGGACCATAGTCACCAAGGAAACAATTGGTAACACACTACGCCGTGAAGGACTGAAATCATGCAGCACCCGCAAGGTCCCCCTGCTCAAGAAAGCACATATACAGGCCCATCTGAAGTTTTCCAATGAACATCTGAATGATTCAGAGGAGAACTGGGTGAAAGTGTTGTGGTCAGATGAGACAAAAATCGAGCTCTTTGGCATCAACTCAACTCGCCGTGTTTGGAGGAGGAGGAATGTTGCCTATGACCCAAAGAACACCATCCCCACCGTCAAACATGGAGGTGGAAACATTATGCTTTGGGGGTGTTTTTCTGCTAAGGGGACAGGACAACTTCACCGCATCAAAGGGACGATGGACGGGGCCATGTACCGTCAAATCCTAGGTTTCCAAGATGGCGAAGTAGTGCAGTCCTGTTTCTCTCGTGTGTCTGTAAATAGCCTGTAAATACCCTGTTTTTTTGTATTTTTCGTACATATTTCCCTATCAGACTTTTCATCCTTCTACAAAATATACTTTCCTGCAACCCGCCTCACTCAATGTGGAACGGATTCTATTATTGACTTACCTTTTATCTAGAATCTAGAATCTCCAGTTGAAACTAGCTAGCCAGCTAACTAGCTACTTGCTACTAGCCACAGCTAGCGGTGTTTCACCCAGAATATTGGATTTTTTTCCGCGGGATTAATTTTTAATCACTGGACATTGATCACCGGATATTCGGCCAGTCTGCACAGCGCGTTATCGACCCAGAACATATCAGTTTTTCCGCCAGAATCACTGAATCACTGGACCTTTAACTCCGGATTCATCGCTACCAGCTGGCTACAACAAAACGGACGTAGCACACGCTAGCCGTGGCCTCTTACCACCGGACCTTATGATAACTCAGCTATACAGCTGATATCTGCTGGACTGTTCCTTTTTACGGTACTACATCCTGTTTATGTTTAGCCTCAGCCCAAACATGGTTAGTTTATTGTTGTTTCGGTTATTTCTAATTGTACTATATCACTGTAGACCCCCCAGCCTAGCTAAACCTGCCTTAGTTAGCTCCTTTGTTCCTCCCCCCATACACTCAGAGACCAACTCAATTGATGCCTCTAGAGATACTATCTCTTTCATTGTTACCCAACGCTTAGGTTTACCTCCACTTTACTCATATCCTTCCATATCCTTGTCTGTACACAATGCCCTGAATCTTTTCTATAACACCCGGAAATCTGCCCCCTTTATTCTATGTACCCAACGCACTAGAAGACCAGTTCTTAAAGCCTTTAGCCGTATCCTTATTCTAGTCCTCCTCTGTTCCTCTGGTGATGTAGAGGCTAACCCAGGCCCTGTAGCCCCCAGTATCACTCCTACTCCCAAGGAGCTATCATTTGATGACTTCTGTAATCGCAAAAGTCTTGGTTTCTTGCACATAAATATCAGAAGTCTACTTCCTAAGTTTGAGTTATTCACTGCGTTAGCACACTCCGCCAACCCTGATGTTCTAGCAGTGTCTGAATCCTGGCTCAGGAAGGCCACCAAAAATTCTGAAATTTCCATCCCCAACTATAACATTTTCCGTCTAGATAGAACTGCCAAAGGGGGTGGAGTTGCAATCTACTGTAGAGATAGCCTGCAGAGCTCTATCATACTATCCAGGTCTGTGCCCAAACAGTTTGAGCTTCTACTTCTAAAAATCCACCTTTCCAGAAATAAGTCTCTCACTGTTGCCGCTTGCTACAGACCCCCCTCAGCCCCCAGCTGTGCCCTGGACACCATATGTGAATTGATTGCCCCCCATTTATCCTCTGAGTTTGTACTGCTTGGTGACCTAAATTGGGATATGCTTAATACCCCAGCCATCCTACAATCCAAGCTAGATGCCCTCAACCTCAAGCAAATTATCAACGAACCTACCAGGTACAACCCTAAATCCTTAAACATGGGTACCCTCATAGATATCATCCTGACTAACATACCCTCTAAATACACCTCAGCTGTCTTCAACCAGGATCTCAGCGATCACTGCCTTATTGCCTGCGTCCGTAACGGGTCCGCGGTCAAACGACCACCCCTCATCACTGTCAAACGCTCCCTAAAACACTTTAGCGAGGAGGCCTTCCTAATTGACCTGGCCCAGGTATCCTGGATGGATATAGATCTCATTCCGTCAGTAGAGGATGCCTGGTTGTTCCTTAAAAATAATTTCCTCTCAATCTTAAATAAACATGCCCCATTCAAAAAATACAGAACTAAGAACCGATATAGCCCCTGGTTCTCCTCAGACTTGACTGCCCTTGACCAGCACAAAAACATCCTGTGGCGTACAGCATTAGCATCAAATAGCCCCCGCGATATGCAACTTTTCAGGGAAGTTAGGAACCAATATACACAAGCAGTCAGGAAAGCAAAGGCTAACTTTTTCAAACAGAAATTTGCATCCTGTAGCACTAACTCCAAAAAGTTTTGGGACACTGTAAAGTCCATGGAGAATAAGAGCACTTCCTCCCAGCTGCCCACTGCACTGAGGCTAGGAAACACTATCACCACCGATAAATCTACAATAATCGAGAATTTCAACAAGCATTTTGCTACAGCTGGCCATGCTTTCCATCTGGCTACCACTAACCTGGCCACCAACTCTGCACCCTCTGCTGCAACTTGCCCATGCCCCCCCCCCGCTTCTCCTTCACACAAATTCAGACAGCTGATGTTTTGAAAGCGCTGCAAAATCTGGACCCCTACAAATCAGCTGGGCTAGACAATCTGGACCCTTTCTTTCTAAAACTAGCCGCCGAAATTGTCGCAACCCCTATTACTAGTCTGTTCAACCTCTCTTTCATAACGTCTGAGATCCCCAGAGATTGGAAAGCTGCCGCGGTCATCCCCCTCTTCAAAGGGGGTGACACTCTAGATCCAAACTGCTACAGACCTATATCCATCCTGCCCTGCCTTTCGAAAGTATTCGAAAGCCAAGTTAACAAACAGATCATCGACCATTTCGAATACCACCGTACCTTCTCCGCTATGCAATCCGGTTTCCGAGCTGGTCACGGGTGCACTTCAGCCACACTCAAGGTCCTAAACGATATTATAACCACAATTGATAATAGACAGTACTGTGCAGCCGTCTTCATCGACCTGGCCAAGGCTTTCGACTCTGTCAACCACCGCATTCTTATTGGCAAACTAAATAGCCTTGGTTTCTCAAATGACTGCCTCGCCTGGTTCACCAACTACTTCTCAGATAGAGTTCAGTGTGTCAAATCGGAGGGCCTGTTGTCTGGACCTATGGCAGTCTCTATGGGGGTGCCACAGGGTTCAATTCTTGGGCCGACACTTTTCTCCGTGTATATCAATGATGTCGCTCTTGCTGCTGGTGACTCTCAGATCCACCTCTACGCAGACGACACCATTTTGTATACATCTGGCCCTTCATTGGACACTGTGTTAACAAACCTCCAAACGAGCTTCAATGCCATACAACAATCCTTCAGTAGCCTTCAACTGCTCTTAAACACTAGTAAAACTAAATGCATGCTTTTCAATCGAACGCTGCTAGCACCCGCCCACCCGACTAGAATCACCACTCTCGACGGGTCTGACCTAGAGTATGTGGACAACTACAAATATCTAGGTGTCTGGTTAGACTGTAAACTCAACTTCCAGACTCACATAAATAATCTCCAATCCAAAGTTAAATCTAGAATCGGCTTCCTATTTCGCAACAAAGCCTCCTTCACTCATGCTGCCAAACATGCCCTCGTAAAACTGACTATCCTACCGATCCTTGACTTCGGCGATGTCATTTACAAAATAGCCTCCAACACTCTACTCAGCAAATTGGATGTAGTCTATCACAGTGCCATCCGTTTTGTCTCCAAAGCCCCATACACTACCCACCACTGTGACCTGTACGCTCTTGTTGGCTGGTCCTCACTACATGTTCGTCGTCAAACCCACTGGCTCCAGGCCATCTATAAATCACTGCTAGGCAAATCCCCGCCTTATCTTAGCTCATTGGTCACCATAGCAGCACCCACCCGTAGTCTACGCTCCAGCAGGTATATCTCACTGGTCATTCCCAAAGCCAACACCTCCTTTGGCCGCCATTCCTTCCAGTTCTCTGCTGCCAATGACTGGAACAAATTGCAAAAATCTCTGAAGCTGGAGACTCTTATCTCCCTCAATAACTTTAAGCATCAGTTGTCAGAGCACCTTACCGATCACTGCACCTGTACACAGCCCATCTGAAATTAGCCCACCCAACTACCTCATCCCTATATTATTATTTATTTTGCTCTTTTGCACCCCAGTATCTCTATTTGCACATCATCTCTTGCACATCTAGCATTCCAGTGTTAATAATATTGTAATTATTCTGCACTATAGCCTATTTATTGCCTTACCTCCATAACTTGCTACATTTGCACACACTGTATATATATTTTCTGTTGTATTTCTGACTTTATGTTTTTTTTTTACCCCATATGTAACTCTGTGTTGTTTTTATTGCACTACTTTGCTTTATCTTGGCCAGGTCGCAGTTGTAAATGAGAACCTGTTCTCAACTGGCTTACCTGGTTAAATAAAGGTGAAATAAAAAATAAATAAAAAAAAGAACCTCCTTCCCTCAGCCAGGGCATTGAAAATGGGTCGTGGATGGGTATTCCAGCATGACAATGACCCAAAACACACGGCCAAGGCAACAAAGGAGTGGCTCAAGAAGAAGCACATTAAGGTCCTGGAGTGGCCTAGCCAGTCTCCAGACCTTAATCCCATAGAAAATCTGTGGAGGGAGCTGAAGGTTTGAGTTGCCAAACGTCAGGCTCGAAACCTTAATGACTTGGAGAAGATCTGCAAAGAGGAGTGGGACAAAATCCCTCCTGAGATGTGTGCAAACCTGTTGGCCAACTACAAGAAACGTCTGACCTCTGTGATTGCCAACAAGGGTTTTGCCACCAAGTACTAAGTCATGTTTTGCAGAGGGGTCAAATACTTATTTCCCTCATTCAAATGCAAATCAATTCATAACATTTTTGACATGCGTTTTTCTGGATTTTTTGTTGTTATTCTGTCTCTCACTGTTGAAATAAACCTACCATTAAAATTATAGACTGATCATGTCTTTGTCAGTGGGCAAACGTACAAAATCAGCAGGGGATCAAATACTTTTTTCCCTCACTGTATGTGATGCTGCTAAACCAGCCTTGATTAAGCGGAGAGTAGCATATGCTTGGTTTTTAATCAAATTAAATACGAGATTCACCGGCACAAAAGCCACATCTCTCCTTCCATGTGCACTGTGCATCATGATTGGATAGGCTGCGCATCTGCTCTCAAAATCTATGCCATTATCAACTGCGTTACCGTTAAGACCTGCTTTTTGTCACCGCTTGAAATGGTCTCTTTTGCTCTTGTTTTTACGGACACACCTCAAATATTGCCACCCCTCCTACCTCAGCGCAAACGAGCTGATGTTAGACTGTCAGCGAGCTGATGTTAATCTGGCGTTAGGGCTGTAAAATGCCAGTGCGCCAGTTTTTGCATGATGAAATTGCAAACTAATGTGCATTTGACACTTGCGCCTCCTTAGCGCCAGCTGAAAAATAGAGCTACCAGATGTTTGATAAAATGTTTTTTTATTGATATTAAAAATTAAAGTACATGTATTGTGCATTTCGGACATTGTAGCATGCAGATGTTCAATCAATAAAATACACATGGGCTGAGTGTGTTACTGACACAAAAATAACTGCTGATGCTCGCCAAGAGATCCCTTCATATCCAGAGCAAAGAAGTGGTTGTCTTCTACGTCAATCAAAAGAACACTAGAGTTGCCTGTTTGAACAATACAATAGTGAATGCAGTCTTAGCAGGGAGAACACATTTCTAATCAAATTTGATAAACAATTAAATAAACCTTGTCCTTGTCACTGTCTGGAAACAAGATACATGTAGATAACCTTCTGGGAAATCTAATAATAGTATTAATAATTGCACTGCTTTGTTACACAACTGAAGTGTAATTTAGAATCAAAGACAGGGAGTCATAAAGGTCACAGGCTAGGTCAGGGCCCCCTTAAGGTGGAGGGGAAGAGAGAGGATATTCAGTATTGGCTTGATTCACCCCTACCCCTCCTGCTGGGATGAGTATCTGTTACCTAGGCAGATATCATATAAAATTGCAAGAAATAAAAGTGGCACAGACTTCCAGCATGGAAGTCTGTGCAAATCATACTAAAATGAACTTTTTGTTATTGTTGATGTCATTGACATTATTGTTGTTATAGAAATGTTTCTTCTTTTACCCATTATTTTTGTACTATACTCTTCTTATTTAATTCTATTGAATGAAAGGTTGTTGTGGCCAGATAGTCTCACTATACTAATTTATCCCTTACACTCAACAACAACTCCACATCTCCCTTTTTAGAAGCTATATATTTTCCTGAGTAGTTCAACTGCTTAAAAAATGGTTCAGTGTGGTAGCCCTTCATCGAGTACATGTTGATGATAGATCAGGGTTGGGGTGGTATAGGAGGGATGCTCCACCTCTGTGCCTATGGCAACAGGCCCAACCGTTCATACTATGAATGGCACTGGCATAAAGGCTCTTTATATAACATGATGCACATTAATACAGAGAGAAAGAAAATGTAAATGTAGGATAAAAAGGACTGATCAGCAATACTGAAGTGCTTTTAAAACGTAGTGAGTTGAGTACAATCAATGCATAATGTTGTTGAACTGGTATTTGCTACTCAGGTCAGTCATGGATATGTTACTTTAACACAGAGATACCGTCCAGGCTTCTGAATGTCCATGCCGACCAGTGTAGTCAAAGTATATGCCTATTTCTGTGACATAACAAGCCTAAGCAATCCAGGCTATTCTACTGTTAAAATATTTAAGTAACTCTGTGACTCTGAAATATTTTTGGTACAAAGCATCTACAAAAAGCATTACAAGTTAAATGGGAAAAATGTTTGATCATACAAAGAAATCTGTCAGTTGAGCATCAGTGCTACTATGTATATTATTTGGACAAGGTTTCATATATATTTTTTAAACGAAATAAATAATGCCTTTATACAGTGCCCTTATTTGTATTTCATCAAACAAACAAAAAAAGCTTGGTGGCTCATTATGCAAGATCTCCCCTGGAAACTATTTATATACACACTACCAGTCAATGGTTTGGACACACATACTCATTCAAGGATTTATCTTTATTTTTAATATTTTTTTACATTTTAGAATAATAGTGAAGACATCAAAACTATGAAATAACAAATATGGAATCATGCAGTAACCAAAAAAGTGTTAAACAAATCAAAATATATTTTATATTTGAGATTCTTCAAATAGCAACTCTTTGCTTTAGATGACAGCTTTGCACACTCTTGGCATTCTTTCAACCAGCTTCACGAGGTAGTCACCTGGAATGCAATTCAATTAACAGATGTGCCTTCTCAAAAGTTAATTTGTGGAATTGCTTTCCTTCTTAATGAGTTTGAGCCAATCAGTTGTGTTGTGACAAGGTAGGAGGGGTATACAGAAGATAGCTCTATTTGGTAAAAGACCAAGTCCATATTATGGCAAGAACAGCTCAAATAAGCAAAGAGAAACGACAGTCTATCATTACTTTAAGACATGAAGGTCAGTCAATACGGAAAATTGTGCAGTTACAAAGAATTGTGCAGTTGCAAAAACCATCAAGCGCTATGATGAAACTGGCTCTCATGAGGACCGCCACAAGAAGGGAAGAACCAAAGTTACCTCTGCTGCAGAGGATATTTTCATTAGAGTTACCAGCCTCAGAAATTGCAGCCCAAATAAATGCTTCAAAGAGTTCAAGTAACAGACACATCTCAACATCAACTGTTCAGAGGGGACTGAGTGAATCAGGCCTTCATGGTCGAATTGCTGCAAAAGAAAAACACTACTAAAGGACCCCAAAAAGAAGAAGATACTTGCTTGGGCCAAGAAACACGAGCAATGGAAATTAGACCCGTGGAAATGTTTCCTTTGGTCTGGAGTCCAAATTTGAGATTTTTGGTTCCCACCGCTGTGTCTTTGAGAGACGTGGTGTGGGTGAACGGATGATCTCCCCTTGTGTAGTTCCCACCGTAAAGCATGGAGGAGGTGTTATGGTGTGGGGGTTCGTTGCTGGTGACACTGTCTGTGATTTATTTAGAATTCAAGGCACACTTAACCAGCATGGCTACCACAGCATTCCGCAGCGTTACGCCATCCCATCTGGTTTGGGCTTAGTGGGAGTATAATTTGATTTTCAAGAGGACAATGACCCAACACACCTCCAGGCTGTGTAAGGGCTATTTTACCAAGAAGGTGAGTGATGGAGTGCTGCATCAGATGACCTGGCCTCCACATTCCCCCGATCTCAACCCAATTGAGATGGTTTGGGATGAGTCGGATAGCAGAGTAAAGGAAAAACAGCCAACAAGTGCTCAGCATATGAGGGAACTCCTTCAAGACTGTTGGAAAAGCATTCCAGGTGAAGCTGGTAGAGAGAATGACAAGAGTGTGCAAAGCTGTCATCAAGGCAAAGGGTGGTTATTTGAACAATCTCAAATATAAAATATATTTTGATTTGTTTAACAGTTTTTTGGTTACTACATGATTCCGTATGCGTTATTTCATAGTTTTGATGTCTTCACTATTATTCAACAATGTAGAAAATATTACAAATATAGAAAAACCCTTGAATGAGTAGGTGTGTCCAAACTTTTGACTGGTACTGTATATATATATATATATATATATATATATATATACTGTATATATTCAAGTATTTGTTTTCAGGCAAAAGCATGTGAAAACTACTGCTATACAATCAAACATTTTATGTTAGTTGACATTATTGCAGTTTTTTTCCCAGGCTTTGAATTTAATTTAAATTTGTGCCTTTCTTAAAAAACATCAAATAATATTCTAACAATAACCATGGACAAAATGTCAAACTAAAAATATGCCTTTTTCACAAAAAATAGGAACGTCACGGTACCAGAAACTGTCAAGGTTTTCAATTTTTTAAACATAGATATGAAAAGAAAAAAACGAATATGTCAAAAACAAAAAATGTATTCATCATCATCCCATTCGTTATGTGTCCATATTAATGTGTCACTTCCTGCCAGAGCAGGTCAGGGTTATACAAAGCCACGAAAAAACAGGAAGTACTGTCCCGGAACAGGAAGTCCCAATCCAGGCAGTCCATAATGTCCAATTTGTGTCCCCACAATGCTCCCCGTTCTCCTAGGGCCTTGGGGCCATCGAAGGGGGAGCAGGAGGTGGATGTCAGGTCCCCCATACCACTTCCTCCGCCGAGCCGTTAGCGCCGAGTGCTAACACGAGCCGTTAGCCGTGATGCTAACGTAGCCTATGGCTCCTTTCAGTGACACGTCCCCCTATAACTTTGCAACAGCCAAGTACTTTGCATCCTTTATTCTACTTTTTCAAGTCACACTTTCCTTAAAACGGAAAATTTTAATATTCATTCAAAGAAAAAAAACGTGTTCAACCTCTTCTTCTTTGAGTCCATTCCCAAAGCTAGCACCATGACATTTATTTAAGCAACACGTTTATTGTTCATTAAAAAAAAGTGCCTTTTTTTCTTTACTTTGACGTAATCCGTGGCATTGTGCAATTTTGCAGACTTCTTTTATGTTTTCTGTTTGCGATTAAAAGGTGCTGGAACAGGAATCAAATTGTATAAAATAATTCCTTACAGTGTGAAAGGCCCTTTATAGTTACAGGTGCAAAATAATAAGAAAAAGGACTAACAGAAAGAAAAAAGATCTGCCTCAGGAAGGCCTTCCACAAGGACAAAAAACATTCCGCCTGCTGTCCTCTTGACACTTGCAAGCCATAGAGCTCTTTCATATTCTTCTTCTTTTCTTCCTTTCTTTCTCTTTTTAATTTAAGAATCCACCTGAATTGCATCCAGCCTTGTTGTTAACTTTTTGTTCATCGTTTGTGTTGGTGCCTTTTGTGTCAGTGAATGAGAGAGAGAGAGAGAGAGAGAGAGAGAGAGAGAGAGAGAGAGAGAGAGAGAGAGAGAGAGAGAGAGAGAGAGAGAGAGAGAGAGAGAGAGAGAGAGAGAGAGAGAGAGAGAGAGAGTAGAGACAGGAAGAATGTGAACATATGTTTGATTGTCTGGGTGAGGAGGGCTGGGGTAGGTTGGGGTTGGTTGGGGGGCTCAGTGGGGCAGGGCTTGGGGGTGGGGGGAGAGGTCAAAAGAGGGCTTGCCACAGAAATGATGTCAGAGACAAAGCTATAATCCCCTATTTTTTTTCCCCCAATCTCCCTCCAAACTTGTCTGTGCAAAGGACTTGCGATGGGGGGGGTTGGGGTGCTGGTTGGGAGGCTCGCTGTGGCTGACGTAATTGTCCGTGGGGTACAGGACTGGGGGAAGCTTGTTGGGCAGGGTGATCAGGGGCAGGTGGAACATCGCCTGCTCCTGGGCCTTGATCTTCTCTGCCTGCCTCTGGAACTTCCGGGCCCTGAGGATGGCCGGGACACCTCTCCGGAGCCGCTGAGCAGCTTTCCTCTGCCACACCTCGTATTTAGAATATTTCATGGTCACATATTTTCTTTGGACATCCTGTGGAGTCAGGAAAGAGAGAGAGAGAGAGAGAGAGAGAGAGAGAGAGAGAGGGAGGGTGGGGGGGGGGGTTAAAATATTTGTCGGCACATTGGGTGCCCACCATACACTGAAGGTAGCTGCCGATTCTGATTACAACGTCTATCATGTCTGAGGGAATGCGGGATACTCACTCAACGCATATGGGAGACCAGACATTAATTGTTCACTAAATGACCCTTTAGCTAACCCACCCCTTCTCCCCAACACACACACACACACAAACACACATTGTGGCAGTAAACACATTCCGGTTGAACACCATCCCTGGCCAACTCCTTAAAACAGGGAGACTGGGAAATCCCCAAGGCTGAGGCAGAGGGGGATTGTTTGTGTGTGTGTGTATGTGTGTGTGTGCATGTGCGTGTGCCTGCGTGCATGCGTGCATATATGTGAGAGAGACAGAACGAGAGAGACACGGAGATTGGGTGGGGTGGGGGCAGAATTTATCTACGACTAGTACTCCTCCTAAATGGATTGTTTTGGTCCTGCCACTTTGAGAGTACTCTGTGTCTCTTTCTTCCTACACACACAAAACAGCTGGGGGAAAGAGAGAGAAAGAGAGAGAGAAAGAAGAGAGAGCAAGGGAAACGGAGTAAGAGAGAGTGTGAGAGTGTAAGAGAGAGTGTGAGGGAGAGAGTGTGAGAGAGAGTGTGTGTGAGAGAGAGAGAGACTGGGGATGTGTCCGAACATATCCGCCTCACACTCACAACACGTAGTAGACGAGAACCATTAGTCTTCAACAGCCCTATGCTTAGCCTGAAAGAGTCGTAAAGAAAGTTGCTCAAATTTACTTAATAGTGCTAAACAGTCATTAGCAGTTCTAAATAGTCCTATCACCTTCTCCTTCTTTTGCAACCAACTGATGTTGAAATGAAATGGCAGGTGAACGTTAAAACGGAGGGATATCAATCCAACCCTGAGGGGGTAGTCATAAAGAACAGGAGACGAGAAGAGGAAGACATTTACAGTAAGAGGTTTGGAACGCTGCCCACAGTTGAGATTGTTGTTGACAAAATTCAAAAGCCTGCAGCTTCATTTCAATTTTGTTTGTATGCTTAATTTTGACATGATTTACAGCACATTGTTTCTCAGGGCTAGGTAGTTAGTGCTGTTTCGGCGAAGGGTGCCAAATGTATGTGAGTTTTGAAGCATCTAGTGTTCCGTGACTAATCGAGGCACACTGCAAATGTTAAAAAAAGGATCTTGAAGGAGGCTGTATGAATCAGATCCTAACAGTCAGTGTAACGCGTCACAACATTTTCTAATCTGCTCACTTCCTCGCCAGTTGTGACCTTATTAACCGAAACAGGCACACACACACACGCAAACATACAAACATTCACACATACACTCACACACACCTGCAGTTGACCCTGCTCCGCTCTACCCAAATGTACTCTCGGGCCCTGTCGTTTTCCACCTCGGTCAGCAGGTGGAAAACACAACCTATGGCTTTATTTCTGCTCCCATAGACGGGGGCATATGGGTTCAGTATGCAGTGGAACGGAGACAGATGAGATGTGGGGAAATACACTTCCGGTCAAAAGTTTTAGAACACCTACTCATTCAAGGGTTTTCTTTATTTTTACTATTTTCTACATTGTAGAATAACAATGAAGACATCAAAACTATGAAATAACACATATGGAATCATGTAGTAACCAAAAAAGTGTTAAACAAATCAAAATATATTTTAGATTTGAGATTCTTCAAATAGCCACCCTTTGCCTTGATGACAGCTTTGCACACTCTTGGCATTCTCTCAACCAGCTTCACCTGGAATGCTTTTCCAACAGTCTTGAAGGAGTTCCCACATATGCTGAGCACTTGTTGGCTGCTTTTCATTCACTCTGCTATCCGACACATCCCAAACCATCTCAATTTGGTTGAGGTCGGGGGATTGTGGAGGCCAGGTCATCTGATGCAGCACTCCATCACTCTCCTTCTTGGTAAAATAGCCCTTACACAGCCGGGCGGTGTGTTGGGTCATTGTCCTGTTGAAAAACAAATGATAGTTCCACTAAGCCCAAACCAGATGGGATGGCGTATGGCCGCATAATGCTGTGGTAGCCATTCTGGTTAAGTGTGAATTCTAAATAAGTCACAGACATTGTCACCAGCAAAGCACCCCCACATCATAACACCTCTTCCTCCATGCTTTACGGTGGAAAATACACATGCGCAGATCATCCGTTCACCCACATCACGTCTCACAAAGACACGGCGGTTGGAACCAAAAGTCTCCAATTTGGACTCCAGACGAAAGGACACATTTCCACGGGTTTAATGTCCATTGCCCGTGTTTCTTGGCCCAAGCAAGTCTCTTCTAATTATTGTGGTCCTTTAGAAGTGGTTTCTTTGCAGCAATTTGACCATGAAGGCCTGATTCACACAGTCTCCTCTAAACAGTTGATGTTGATTACTTGAATTATGAGAAGCATTTATTTAGGCTGCAATTTCTGAGGCTGATAACTCTAATGAACTTATCCTCTGCAGCAGAGGTAACTCGGAGTCTTCCATTCCTGTGGCGGTCCTCATGAGAGCCAGTTTCATTATAGCGCTTGAAGTTTTTTGTATATATATGTATATATTAAACAAATTAAAATTAAAAATATACTCTAAAAATAATAATTGTAAAGTGGTTGTCCCACTGGCTATCATTAGGTGAATGCACCAATTTGTAAGTCTCTCTGGATAAGAGCGTCTGCTAAATGACGTAAATTAAAATGTACATTTCATAGTTTTGATGTCTTCGCTATTATTGTACGATGTAGAAAATAGTAAAAATAAAGAAAAACCCTTGAATGAGTAGGTGTTTGAAAAACTTTTGACCGGTAGTGTATATGGACACAGGGACAGGTCAAGGACAGATGAGGACAAGTAGGGATGGTTTCCTGGTTTTCCTATACAGGTTTGCTAAGAGGTTATTGTCGTACCTGTTTGAGTGTGGGCACCATGGATATGACCTGCAGAGAGGTGTCTGACACGTCCCTCTCTGACTTGGCAGGTTTGGCACAGTACTGCTCCAACAGGTTGAGGTCACAGCTACGGAAACAACACTCCTCCACGATCCCACGGTTCTGGGAGCGTCTGCTGTTAGACCTGCTGGTTGGCCTACCTGCAGAGAGAGAGAAGAAGGGATGGAGAGCAAGAGAGAGAGAAAGAGAGAGAAAGAGAGAGAGAGAGAAATCATTAGGACATGAGGCAATGAAGTGAATCAAGATAGCGGCATTGGCAGTTTGGTCAAATCCATCAAATCCATAATGTTTTCCACCAAGTGACAAATCCACTTCACTTTGTCCAAACACAGGATGAAAGGCTATCTGAGGCCAACTCTGACAGAAGTTGATGTTTGTTTGTTTGCTTGTTTATATGTTTGTTTGTTTGTTTGTGGAAGTGGTAATCTTGTCAGGGTATCTACAGTAATTGAGACATCCAGAAGTCCTTTAGTGGGTAAATACATCAGTAAACACTCCTCACACACTGGAGACTGCAGCAGACCTGGGCAGAAAATAGTTGTATTTTGTAGTTTATTTGGAAATACCAACTTTTCAAATTCTCAAATTGTTAAATATAGAGTTTCAAATCAAATGTAACTATATTTTTGGGATATTCAAATACAGGTCTCAGAAAACCACATCATATTTGAAGCTATTTGAATATATGCAAGTTATTTGAAAACAAAACAAAAATGTTATTTGATGACTGACAATTATTTGATGAAGAACCAAAAACTACAACAGTTAGTTGAATTAGTATAAATATGATCATTAGCACATAGTTTGGAGGGCTCTCAGATATAAATCTTAATATAGCCTAGAATTAAATACATGAGGGACATGGAATAACTTCAACATTAGAGAGGACCACTTGTGCAGGTTCAAAATTACTTACAAATAGATTTTCGTAAGAGTGAGATGTAAGGTAATACAGATACACTTGACATCAAGTTCTTACACATGTGTAGTAACTTTGCGATTATTACATTAGCGAATTGTTGTTACATAGGACTTTGGAAATTGCTTCATAATTGCATAATAATGGAGTTGTTACAGAAGTGGAATGAGGAATAGACACTATTCCTCTTGTGTACAGTATTTACAAAAACTCTCAGCTCATTGCTATGTAATTACCAACGTATTATGTAACAACATGTTAATAAAATGTTGCTCCAAAAGTAATTACAGTTTTATTACACAGGTACAAGAACAGTTGAATGTTAAGTGCTACTGAGAATGCTAACAGTAACAAAACATGGCTATTAAGTGTCGAAAGGAAACTCAATTTCCCAAAACTGCCTTCTTGAATCAACTACAGCCAAGGTAGGTGGAAAATCATGTTAATTTGTATTCTGAGTAAACAATCCCTTTAAATATGGTATAGTGTGTGTTTGAAACAAGTGTTTTTGCTAAGCATCCAACTTGCTGTTTGCAATGTTTGTACATGGCTTTGAATTTCTCTGCAGTATTTTCAGGTATCATAACATGTATTGCAGCTTTCAACCTTTTCAGTGGCATGCTGAAAGGTCACACAGTAGTTGAGTGTCACAACTTATTTATACTTACAGTTGAAGTCGGAAGTTTACATACACATTAGCCAAATACATTTAAACTCAGCTTTTCACAATTCCTGACATTTAATCCTAGGAAAAATTCCCTGTCATAGGTCAGTTAGGATCACCACTTTATTTTAAGAATGTGAAATGTCAGAATAATAGTAAAGAGAATGATTTATTTCAGCTTTTATTTCTTTCATCACATTCCCAGTGGGTCAGAAGTTTACATACACTCAATTAGTATTTGGTAGCATTGCTTTTTAAATTGTTTAACTTGGGTCAAACGTTTTGGGTAGCCTTCCACAAGCTTCCCACAATAAGTTTGGTGAATTTTGGCCCATTCCTCCGGACAGAGCTGGTGTAACTGAGTCAGGTTTGTAGGCCTCCTTGCTCGCACACGGTTTTTCAGTTCTGCCCACAGATTTTCTATAGGATTGAGGTCAGGGCTTTGTGATGGCCACTCCAATACCTTGACTTTGTTGTCCTTAAGCCATGTTGTCCTTAAGCCATTTTGCCACAACTTTGGAAGTATGCTTAGGGTCATTGTCCATTTGGAAAACCCATTTGCGACCAAGCTTTAACTTCCTGACTGATGTCTTGAGATGTTGCTTCAATATATCCACATAATTTTCCTTCCTCATGATGCCATCTATTTTGTGAAGTGCACCAGTACCTCCTGCAGCAAAGCACCCCCACAGCATGATGCTGCCACCCCCGTGCTTCACGGTTGGGATGGTGTTCTTCGGCTTGCAAGAGACCCCCTTTTTCCTCCAAACATAGCGATGGTCATTATGGCCAAACAGTTCTATTTTTGTTTCATCAGACCAGAGGACATTTCTCCAAAAAGTATGATCTTTGTCTCCATGTGCAGTTGCAAACCATAGTCTGGCTTTTTTATGGCGGTTTTGGAGCAGTGGCTTCTTCCTTGCGGATCTGCCTTTCAGGTTAAGTTGATAAAGGACTCGTTTTACTGTGGGTATAGCTACTTTTGTACCTGTTTCCTCCAGCATCTTCACAAGGTCCTTTGCTGTTGTTCTGGGATTGATTTACACTTTTCACACAAAAGTACATTCATCTCTTGGAGACAGAACGCGTCTCCTGAGCGGTATGACGGCTGCGTGGTCCCATGGTGTTTATACTTGCGTACTATTGTTTGTACAGATGAACGTGGTGCCTTCAGGCATTTGGAAATTGCTCCCAAGGATGAACCAGATGTGTGGAGGTCTACAATTTTCTTTCTGAGGTCTTGGCTGATTTCTTTTGATTTTCCCATGATGTCAAGCAAAGAGGCACTGAGTTTGAAGGTAGGCCTTGAAATACATCCACAGTTACACCTCCAATTGACTCAAATTATGTCAATTAGCCTATCAGAAGCTTCTAAAGCCATAACATCATTTTCTGGAATTTTCCAAGCTGTTTAAAGGCACCGTCAATTTAGTGTATGTAAACTTCTGACCCACTGGAATTGTGATACAGTGAATTATAATTGAAATAATCTGTCTGTAAACAATTGTTGGAAAGATTACTTGTGTCATGCACAAAGTAGATGTCCTAACCGACTTGCCAAAACTATAGTTTGTTAACAAGAAATGTGTGGAGTGGTTGAAAAACAAGTTTTAATGACTCCAACCTAAGTGTATGTAAACTTCAGACTTCAACTGTATCTGTACCAAATCTCATTGGTTAATTGGTTTGACTTGATTATGTACACCTGGGGCAATGGTCATTCAGAATGGACATTTAAAAATATATTGTGTAGATCAAATATAACTGCCAAATAGATTGGAATAGTATAGGAGATTGTGTGTGCTCTATTCCTTCTATGTCTATCTTCAGCATGCAGTTCCAGATACAGCCCTGCCATTAGTTGAAGGCAGCCAATCCAATAGTTTCTGAAAAGTAATCACTTCCTGAGATCTGTATTCAAATCATTTTTAAAAGTAGTTGCTTTCCTAACTCTGTATTCAAATCGTTTCAAAAAAGTAGTTACTTTCTGATATCTGTATTCAAATAGTTTTGAAAAAGTAGTCACTTTCTGAGATCAGTATTCAAATATTTGTAGTCACCTCCAAAGTAACTTTTTGTTCCCCTCCCAATTAAAAAAAAAAACTTTCCACAAAGCATAGTTTCAACTATAGTTATACCAGGTCTGGACGGCAGATACAACACAGCCAAGCACAGAGACACATAACCAAGCACATACACAGCCATGAAGAGAGACACAGAGATTACAGACACACATAGCCAAGTACAGACACAGATACAAATAGATCTGAAGCCCTCACTCTTTGGGTGAGTAAACAAACAACATGGATGCCATCCTTTGACCTTGTCCCTTGCCAACTCAGCAGAGATAAAGGGAAGAGAGAGGGGGGAGAGTCCACAGACATCTGAAATACTAGGGGAAGACAGGAGAGGTGGGATAGATAGTGAGGGAGAGGAACAGAAGAAGAGAGGAATAAAGAATGTAGAGAAATGCACATAAAGATCAAGAGAGAGAGAGAGAGAGAGAGAGTGTGTCTCCAACAAATAGGTAGATAATGCAAGGGAGGCAGAAAGGAAAAGGGTGACTGAGAAGACATGAGAGAGAGAGAGAGAGAGAGAGAGAGAGAGAGAGAGGGATGATAAAGGAGAGATAGAGAGGGTATGAGATAGCGAGGGTATGAGAAGAGAGAGAGAGAGCAAGAGAGAGAGAGAGAAGTGTGGGCGGAGGGTTAAGTAAGTCATAGCACAGGGGAATTCTATCCACGATCAACAATGACCTTGTTTGAAGTCCTTCTTCACCCCATACACAATGTTGAAGAAACCTCAGGAGAGGCAAGGCCAGTATTTGATTACAGGAAGAGAGGAACATGAGATAGAAAGAAAGGGTGAACCAGAGGGAGGAGGAGGGGGGAGCCCATCCATGTTAGTCCAAATTGGATAATGACCTCTCTGGGTAGACAGAGGGCTTCCATGGCAAGCAGCAACTCAAAGAAGCAGACTGTTTGTCAATGCCAGTGGGTGGGAGATGACAAATATTGAATAAGTTGCGTTGTTCAACTTTTGTTTTTGCTGTCTGTGTCAGGGCAAAGGAGGGGGAGAGGACAGGGGAAGAGAGGACAGGAGAGGAACCCTCTCAGTTCTACATACTGCATGTTAATAGTTAGAATTGTTAAAATGCATTTTAGGTCAGCTAATAATAACAATCACAAAGCTGTTACTGGTATAGATCTAGATTAAGTCTACTAGAAGAGCAATACAACTATTAATAATAGTACTGTAGTAATAATCCTTGCTCAATGAAATAATTAAATCCTTCAGATCTAGATCAAACGCAGCGTGGTTGCCTATAGCCTGGGTAGATTTGTGGTGAGGTGAGTGGTATGCCTCTTGGGTGCTATTACTTTCCCGTGCGGAATGCGCTAGTAACAGGCGGCAGATAGCCTAGTGTTTAAGAGCATTGGGACAGTAACTGAAAAGTTGCTGGTTCGAAATCCCGAGCGGACTAGGTGAAAAATCTGTCGATGTGTAATAGAGCAAGGCACTTTACCCTAATTGCTCCTGTAAGTCGCTCTGGATAAGACCGTCTGCTAAATAAGCGGCCCTCAGTGTCCATTTGGGTACTATGTGTGTGCCTTCTGTCCTCACCGCTCTTTCATATGCAATCAGAGGTAGACTATAGCAGCAGAATGCGTCCACTCGGCAGTATCACGTGTGTCTTCAGACACATCACAGTGAAGCACAGCTGGCTATTAGCAAGTGAAGTGGTGTGTGTGAGAGAGTGACAGCACGCGCATACCAAACACAGTGACAAACATGCACGTGCACACAGGAACACCAGAGAAAGAGACATTCCATTTAGTTGAAAAGCCAAAAGAAATGAAAACGGAAATAAAATATTGAAGTTAAAATGGAAATAAGTGAAACCTACTGAAATAGAATCCTGTATCTCCACAGACAAACTGCAAAGCGTCCACCAGTTCTCCTCCACATAGTGTTTCTGCCGAGGCCACTTCAACGATGTACAGAGTCAGTGCCAGTGCAATGACGAGCACTCGACTTGGCGAAGACATCTTCTTGACCTGAGGAGAGAAATTTTTTTACATAGTCTACATCTAAAATCAAACATTCACTCCATGCAATAGAAACTGCTAATTGTTGGTGCCTCCCATAGCCACTGTTCAGAAATGTAGGTTACCGGCTTGAATATTGAAACATTCCAGAATCAAAGCTCAAAAGTCAGAGATATAGGCCTAGGGTTCAAAATAATATCTTGCATAAATGACCCTTACAAATAACGTACAGTGTCATGAAACCTATCCAATAAGATTTGTAAATCAAAGTGATTTTCTTACAGTTAAAAGTCTTAAAAGTAATATGGCTCAATTAAAAATTGTAATTCTGTGCAGCTTTGCACTTGAGCTGTATCTTCCACAATCATCAGCCGTTATCGCCCTATTGCATCTGGCGGAGAGTTGCTTATTCTGAGGGAAAAGATACTTATCTCTGCTGCCGCACTCTTACACAACAGGCTCAACAAGTTGCAAGACAGGCTATTCAATAGTCAACTATCACAATCCCCATACTCTCTCAATCCCCATATATTTCCCCTAGCTCACCCTCTGGTAAGGGGCAGACTGAGCTCTCTGAACCGCAGGACTCTCGCCCCCTAGTGGCCTTTGAGGCATCTCCTGGCAGTCCCTAGTTCAGCAAAGGGACGCAAGAACAAGGCACGAGCGGAGAAGAAGATTATGTTTCGGGAGAACATACCCCAGAGAAAAGGTAAGCTATTGTAGCCGACTGAAAAGTAGCTAAATGCAAGAATCAACCCATCTCAATGTGTGCACCCTCCAAATTCTCACTGCGTCAAGTAATTTCTATTTCATCACGTTCTCAAATTCTCCCTTCTCTCCAAAATGCACAAACACAAAAAACACAAGCTTGCGTAAAAGCCAATTACACGTCTTTTCAATTTAGAAAAATGTATTGTTTTACGTGGACAAAACAAGTAGAAGAGCAAGAAATGTCAGGTCTCCACAGATTACCTTCATTTTTGTGTTTTCCATTCTCTGGCAGGTGTGACAAACTGAGCGGTGTCTTTGCTGGGTTTCCATGTTAGTTGGCTGTAGTCTAACGTTGAGCGCTATTTGGTTGGAGAGGTTGCAGGTGAGTTATTTTCCCAGTTGGGGAGGGCTATAGAGATGTGAGTGAGGCTGTCCCAAAGACCAGGCAACAAGGAAAAGTTCTCAGGGAGAAGTATTATATACCAAAACCCGCCCCTTACCTCCCCTTCTCCATGCCCCCCTCCTCACGAGGCCAACGACGCTCTATGGAAAGACGGTGTGTGTGAGAGAGAGAGCGTGAGAGAGAGAGAGAAAGTGTGTGTGATAGAGAGAGAGAGAGAGAGAGAGAGATAGAGAGAGAGAGAGAGAGAGAGAGAGAGAGAGAGAGAAGAGAGAGAGAGAGAGAGAGAGAGAGAGAGAGAGAGAGGCCCAATTTTAAACAATGACTACTTTTGGACTGTAGCCTACAATGACTACTTTTTACAAGTGTCTCGTAGCCTACATAAACGTCTGGTGGTACTGGAAGTAAAACATTCAAATGTAATAACCCCTAAAAGTCTAAGCCTTGGGGGGGAGGAGGATTCTAGTAATTTGACCATACTGCTATTAGCCCACTGAAATGCATTGAACAACATATTCATACTTTACATGGCAAAACTGAAAGAGGGGACAATCTGAACTAAATATTTTTCTTAATGGAAAAATTTTTCTAAAGATATTTCACAGTTGAAACAAAAATACTGCAAAGGACAGTGTAGTACTAAATGTGTTGGAAATTGCCTAAAACAGGAGGAGGCACATGCACGTACCGATAGGACACATGGGAAGTGAGTAGCTCCGTTTTGTGCCGTCAATACTGTGATTACACACTGAATTTAAATATAAACGCAACATGTAAAGTTTTGGTCCCATGTTTCATGAGCTGATATAAAAGATCCCCGAAATTTTCCACAAGTACAAAATGCTTATTTCTCATTTTTTTTTGCAAAAATGTGTTTACATCCCTGTTAGCGAGCATTTCTCCTTTGTCAAGATCATCCTGACAGGTGTGGCATATCAAGAAGCTGATTAAACAGCATGATCATTACACAAGTGCACCTTGTGCTGGGGACAATAAAAGGCCACTCTAAAATGTGTAGTTTTGTCACACAACACAATGCCACAGATGTCTTCCATGCCATAGGTTACTTCCTAGGTTCCTGCCTTTCTTGGGAATTTTTCCTAGCCACAGTGCTTCTACATCTGCATTGCTTGCTGTTTGGGGTTTTAGGCTGGGTTTCTGTATAGCACTTTGTGACATCTGCTGATGTAAAAAGGGCTTTATAAATATATTTGATTGATTGGTTGAATGAATTAACACAATTGCATTTTATCGATGGCAATTTGATTGCACAGAGATACCGTGATGAGATCCTGAGGCTCATTGTCGTGCCATTAATCTGCTTCCATCACCTCATGTTTCAGCATGATAATGCACGGCCCCATGTCGCAAGGATCTGTATACAATTCCTGGAAGCTGAAAATGTCCCAGTTCTTCCATGACCTGCATACTCACCAGACATGTCACCCATTGAGCATGTTTGGAATACTCTGGATCGACATGTACGACAGCGTGTTCCAGTTCCCGCCAATATCCAGCAACTTCGCACAGCCATTGAAGAGGAGTGGGACAACATTACACAAGCCACAATCAACAGCCTGATCAACTCTATGTGAAGGAGATCTGTCGTGCTGCATGAGACAAATGGTGGTCACACCAAACACTGACTGGTTTTCTGAAACACGCCCCTACTATTTATTAAGGTATCCATGACCAACAGATGCATATCGGTATTCCCAGTCATTTGAAATCGATAGATTAGGGCCTAATTAATTTATTTCAAGTGACTGATTTCCTTATATGAACTGTAATTCTTTGAAATTGTTGCATGTTTCGTTAATATTTTTTGTTCAGTGCATCTACATCTGCATTGCTTGCTGTTTGGGGTTTTAGGCTGGGTTTGATTGATGCATTCGGAAGGTACTCAAAACTCTTGACTTTTCCACATTTTGTTACGATACAGCCTTATTCTAAAATTGATTAAATTGTTTTTTCCCCTCATCAATCTACACATCAATCTACACACAATACCCCATAATGACAAAGAAAAAACAGTTAAGAATTTTTGCAAATGTATTAAAAATAAAGAACTGAAATATACCATTTACATAAGTGGTCCTCTGTAGCTCAATTGTGGTCCTCTGTAGCTCAATTGGTAGAGCATGGCGCTTGTCACTGGGACCACCCATACGTTAAAAAAATGTACGCGCACATGACTGTAAGTCGCTTTGGATCTGCTAAATGGCACATTATTATTATATTGAAGTATTCAGACCCTTTACTCAGTACTTTTTTGAAGCACCTTTGGCAGCGATTACAGCCTCGAGTCTTCTTTAGTATGACACTACAAGCTTGGCACACCTGTATTTGGGGAGTTTCTCCCATTCTTCTCTGCAGATCCTCTCAAGCTCTGTCAGGTTGGATGGGGAGCATCGCTGCACAGCTATTTTCAGGTCTCTCCAGAGATGTTCAATCGTGTTCAAGTCCGGGCTCTGGCTGGGCCACTCAAGGACATTCAGAGACTTTTCCCGAAGCCACTCCTGCATTGTCTTGGCTGTGTGCTTAGGGTCGTTGTCCTGTTGGAAGGTGAACCTTCGCCCCAGTCTGAGGTCCTGAGCACTCTGGAGCAGGTTTTCATCAAGGATCTCTCTGTACTTTTTTCCGTTCATCTTTCCCTCGACCCTGACTAGTCTCCCAGTCCCTGCCGCTGAAAAACATCCCCACAGCATGATGCTGACACCACCATGCTCTGGCTCCAGACGTGACGCTTGGCATTCTTGGTTTCATCAGACCAGAGAAACTTGTTTTTCATGGTCTGAGAGTCTTTAGGTGCCTTTTGGCAAACTCCAAGTGGGCTGTCATGTGCCTTTTACTGAGGAGTGGCTTCCGTCTGGCCACTGTACCATAAAGGCCTGATTGGTGGAGTGCTGCAGAGATGGTTGTCCTTCTGGAAGTTTCTCCCATCTCCACAGAGGACCTCTGGAGCTCTGTCAGAGTGACCATCGGGTTCTTGGTCAACTCCCTTACCAAGGCCCTTCTCCCCCGATTGCTCAGTTTGGCCTGGGGGACAGCTCTAGGAAGTCTTGGTGCATCCAAACTTCTCCCATTTAAGAATGATGGAGGCCACTGTGTTCTTGGCGACCTGATCTGACATGCACTGCCAACTGTGGGACCGGGTGTGTGCCTTTCCAAATCATGTCCAATTACATTTTACATTTTAGTAATTTAGCAGACGCTCTTATCCAGAGCGACTTACAGGAGCAATTAGGGTTAAGTGCTTTGCTCAAGGGCACATCGACAGATTTTTCACCTAGTCGACTCGGGGATTAGAACCAGCGACCTTTCGGTTACTGGCACAACGCTCTTAACCACTAAGCTACCTGCCACCCAATCAATTGAATTAACCACAGGTGGACTACATCAAGTTGCAGAAACATCTCAAGGATGATCAATGGAAACAGGATGCACTTGAGCTCAATATTGAGTCTTATAGCAAAGGGTCTGAATACTTATGTAAATAAGATATTTCTGTTTAAAAAATATATACAAATTTGCAAAAATTGTGTGTAGATTGATGAGGAAATAAATACATTCAATCAATTTTAGAATAAGGCTGTAACTTAACAAAATGTGGAAAAAGTCAAGGGGTCTGAATACTTTCTGAATGCAATGTATAGTAGCCAGACAACATAGTTTAAATTAAGCATCTAAAATCAATATATCCCCAAGCAACCGGGAGAGATGAGCGTTCAGTTATATACAGCGAACCAATCTGTTGGTAAAGCGATGCTGTGACACGAACCCAAAAAGCCATTTCTTCCTTTCGAGGAAAACACAAAGAACAACTCGGCGAAAAGTGTGGCGTTAAGTGAGTGAGAAAGGAAATGGTTGCATATCCCAGAACCAACGTGTGTCTGTGAGCAGGGGTTGTTAGAGAGAGCTTTGAATTTTGTGCAGATGAGGGATATACATTTAAAAATGAAGTATACATCTAATCTATTATTTTATAGTCCTATCATGATGGAACGATCCCCATCCCTATATCCTAGACACCCACCCGAGCGACCCATACACCAAAGAGAAGTCCCCATCTGTTTTATGGACCTGCTGTGAGTTGCCTATATGTAGCCAAAACAGAATAATGAATGCAGTCAGAGACCTACTTGAGCAGCACCGCCCTCTCAAGATTCTGAGCCTGCCTGGCAGGGTTGGTCCTAAAAAGCCAGAGCCCCCTGATGGGAGAGCATAATATACAAGAAAATTCTCAAAGCTGCTAATGAGAACCTTGACGACCTTGTACCTAGCCAGTGGGGATTCCTTTGGGGTACCCCACCCGGGTAGTGGCAGTGCTGGCAACACTGGCTGCAGTAACCCATGGGGAGGGGGTCACACTCAAAATAATCAAAGGTCTGACTGCATGGAGATGCTTGGGGAAAATGAGTGTTTGTGTCTCAGGGGAAGGGGGTGGATCTGATCTCCATCACCTATGACTTGACATAGATTAATCAAATATCACATTGTTGTCCATTTTTGCTCAATCTTGCATGCTTTCTAAAACAGCTGTAACTGTATATGCATTCGTAAATCAGGTCCTTTCTTGAGTTGGGCTCTGGGATATAACAACCGTTGAGCATCTGATCTTATGGTTGATTGTGGAGGAAAGGGGTTGAGTGTGTTAGAGTATGTGCACATGTGTGTGTGTTTATCCCACATCTGTTGCAAGGGGGTAAGAATGTTAGGGAGAATATAAGATGACCCACAATAATTGTTTGCAAAAATAATAATTGCTTGAAAAAAAATTAATTTACAGTGGGGAAAAAAAGTATTTAGTCAGCCACCAATTGTGCAAGTTCTCCCACTTAAAAAGATGAGAGAGGCCTGTAATTTCCATCATAGGTACAGGTCATCTATGACAGACAAAATGAGAAAAGAAAATCCAGAAAATCACATTGTAGGATTTTTAATGAATTTATTTGCAAATTATGGTGGAAAATAAGTATTTGGTCAATAACAAAAGTTTCTCAATACTTTGTTATATACCCTTTGTTGGCAATGACACAGGTCAAACGTTTTCTGTAAGTCTTCACAAGGTTTTCACACACTGTTGCTGGTATTTTGGCACATTCCTCCATGCAGATCTCCTTTAGAGCAGTGATGTTTTGGGGCTGTCGCTGGGCAACACAGACTTTCAACTCCCTCCAAAAATGTTCTATGGGGTTGAGATCTGGAGACTGACTAGGCCACTCCAGGACCTTGAAATGCTTCTTACGAAGCCACTCCTTCGTTGCCCAGGCGGTGTGTTTGGGATCATTTTCATACTGAAAGACCCAGCCACGTTTCATCTTCAATGCCCTTGCTGATGGAAGAAGGGTTTCACTCAAAATCTCACGATACATGGCCCCATTCATTCTTTCCTTTACACAGATCAGTTGTCCTGGTCCCTTTGCAGAAAAACAGCCCCAAAGCATGATGTTTCCACCCCCATGCTTCACAGTAGGTATGGTGTTCTTTGGATGTAACTCAGCATTCTTTGTCCTCCAAACACGACGAGTTGAGTTTTTACCAAAAAGTTATATTTTGGTTTCATCTGACCACATGACATTCTCCCAATCCTCTTCTGGATCATCCAATTGCACTCTAGCAAACTTCAGACGGGCCTGGACTTGTACTGGCTTAGGCAGGGGGACACGTCTGGCACTGCAGGATTTGAGTCCCTGGCGGCGTAGTGTGTTACTAATGGTAGGCTTTGTTACTTTGGTCCCAGCTCTCTGCAGTTCATTCACTAGGTCCCCCCGTGTGGTTCTGGGATTTTTGCTCACCGTTCTTGTGATCATTTTGACCCCACGGGGTGAGATCTTGCGTGGAGCCCCAGATCGAGGGAGTTATCAGTGGTCTTGTATGTCTTCCATTTCCTAATAATTGCTCCCATAGTTGATTTCTTCAAACCAAGCTGCTTACCTATTGCAGATTCAATCTTCCCTGACTGGTGCAGGTCTACAATTCTGTCCTTTGACAGCTCTTTGGTCTTGGCCATAGTGGAGTTTGGAGTGTGACTGTTTGAGGTTGTGGACAGGTGTCTTTTATACTGATAACAAGTTCAAACAGGTGCCATTAATACAGGTAACGAGTGGAGGACAGAGGAGCCTCTTAAATAAGAAGTTACAGGTCTGTGAGAGCCAGAAATCTTGCTTGTTTGTAGGTGACCAAATACTTATTTTCCACCATAATTTGCAAATAAATTCATTAAAAATCCTACAATGTGATTTTCTGTAAAAATGTTTCTCATTTTGTCTCTCATAGTTGACGTGTACCTTTGATGAAAATTACAGGCCTCTCTCATCTGTTTAAGTGGGAGAACTTGCACAATTGGTGGCTGACTAAATACATTTTTTCCCCACTGTACATTACCCTTAGTGAATTTCCACGTGGGCGAGGATATTGGAAATTTAATCAAAGCCTATTGGATGATAACTTGTTTTTAACTAGGACAGAGGAATTTATAACAGATTTTTTTCCAACATAACATAGGTACATGAAATCCACTTATTGTACGGGACACATTTAAATGTGCCTTTAGTACTCATCTCGAAAACAAAAGCAATTTAAGTCAAAAGAGTCCATACTAACTGGATGGAATATGCTGAAAAATGCACCAAATTATTTTTAAATCTTCAAAATAGAAATGCTACCAAAAATAATTTACTGAAACTGGTTACAAATGACGTCAACCATGATTCACCAAATTATATTTTGAAGGTGGAAGCAAAGTACTTTAAGCATATGTTTTCGTTTCAGTTGCCTCCATCTCCTCTAACTGAAGACAATTGTCTAGATTTTTTTTCTATTGATAATGTAAAAGTAACGGCCATACAGAAAGACTCATGTAAAGGTGAAATTACAGAGGAGGAACTTCTGGATGCAATTAAATACTATAAGTCCGGGAAAACTCCAGGGTTGGATGGCATTCCAGTTGAGGTATACAACATATTTTTTGATATACTCAGAGGACCGTTAGCAGCATGTTTTAACCACTCCTATGTAAATGGTAGATTATGAGACACTCAAGAAGAAGGTCTGATTTTATTATTACTGAAACAGGATACAAGTGGAAAATATAAAGATCCAGTCCATTAAAAAAATTGGAGGCCCCTTACACTTCACTTGTGATGCAAAAAATTGAGCAAAATGTATACATTTACATTTACATATAGTACATAGAATTAAAAAGGTATTGTCGTACATGATTCATTCTAATCAGACAGGTTTTTTACATGGACGATACATTGGAGATAATATAAGGCAAGTACTGGAAATAATAGAACACAATGAAAAATCTGGGAAACCAGGACTGCTATTCATAGCAGACTTTGAAAAGGCATTTGATAAAGTATGACTGGGGTTTTTATATAAATGCCTGGAGCATTTCAATTTAGGAGAATCTCTTATAAAATGGGTTAAAATCATGTATAGTAACCCTAGGTGTAAAATAGTAAATTATCGCTATTTCTCAAAAAGTCATAAACTGTCAAGAGGAATGAAACAAGGTTGTCCACTATCGGCATATCTATTTATTATGACCGTCGAAATGTTAGCTATTAAAATCAGATCCAACAATAATATCAAGGGATTAGAAATCCAGTGTTTAAAAACAAAGGTGTCGATGATTCACATTTTCTTTTAAATCCACAACTTGAATCCATCCACAGCCTCATAGAGGATCTAGGTACATGTTCTAACCTCTCTGGATTACAACCAAATTATGATAAATGTACTATATTACGTATTTGATCACAAAAAATAAATGTTTTACATTACCATGTAGTTTACCAATAAAATGGTATGATGGTGATGTGGATATACTCGGAATACATATCCCAAATAAAATAAATTATCTCACTCCAATAAACTTTAAAAGAAAGGATCTAGATACATTTTCTAACCGCTCTGGATTACAACCAAATTATGCTAAATGTACTATATTACGTATTGGATCACAAAAAAATAAAAAAATTACATGACCATGTAGTTTACCAATAAAATGGTCTGATGGTGATGTAGATATACTCGGAATAAATATCCCTTTAATGATCTCACTCCAATACATTTGAATAGAAAGTTAGCAAAAATAGATAAGATCTTGCTACCATGGAAAGGTAAATACCTGTCTATTTGTGGAAAAATCACTCTGATTAACTCTTTAGTATTATCCTAGTTTACCTATTTGCTTATGGTCTTGTCTAGCAATTTTTTATTTATTTTTTTATTATATGAGAAAAATATATAATCCATTTTATTTGGAACGGCAAGCCAGACAAAATTTAACGGGCCTATTTATATAATGAATATGAATTCGGAGGACAGAAATTATTAAATATTAAAGCATTAGACCTATCACTAAAAGCTTCAGTTATACAAATGTTATACTTAAATCCGAACTGGTTCTCTGGCAAATTAGTAAGATTGTCTCACTCAATATTCAAGAATGGCCCTTTTCCCTTTATTCAGATGACAACCTCTCACTTTCAGTTATTTGAAAAGGAAATAATCTCCCAAATATCACAATTTCTAAAACAAGCCATAAAAGATTGGTTGCAATTTCAATTTAAACCTCCAGAAACGACAGAACAAATAATGCAACAAATAGTATGGTCTAATATACTAATTGATAAAAAAACATTATTTTTTGAAAAAATGTTTAATCTTCTTAAATGACATCATAGGTAGGACTGGTGGAGTTATGTCGCACATGCAGCTAACAAAAACATATGGAAATGTCTGCTCGACTCAAAATTACAACCAAATAATTGCAGCCTTACCGCAAAATGGAAGAGGAAAGTGGAAGGGAGAGAAAGTAAGGAACTTGGTTAAGGAAAACTGTGATAAATAAAAAAGTATATCAGTTTCATTTAAGGACCAAAGGATTGATAGCCGTCCCATATAGATTGCAAAATATTTGGGAAGAGATTTTTGACGTACCGATCCCATGGCATAGTGTTTATGAACTGATACGCAAAACGACACCGGATTCAAAATTAGAATCTTTCAATTAAAATTATTATATAAAATTCTTGCTACCAATAGAATGTTATTTAGATGGGGGATACAATCTTCCCAGCGCTGCAGATTTTGCTGCGAAGAGACAGAATCATTAGATAATTTGTTTTGGTACTGTCCATTTGTAGCTTGTTTTTTGACACAGACCAGGAATGGCTAAAGGATTGCAATATTTACCTGGAGCTAACCTTGCAGATAGCATTAATGGGTGATCTGAAAAGTCATAGTCAATCAATCAATAATATTATAATACTTTTAGCAAAAATGTTTATTTTTAATTCACAATCTGTTGAAACAATGAGAATAGAAAGGTTCAGAATTTTTGTAAAACATCACGGTTCAGTTGAAATATATATGGCAAATAGAAATCCTATATGGAATATAGGAAATGGATGGGAGGTGTTGAATGGAGTTGAAGGATGGGACTAATAACAACTTACAACAAAATAATAACAAGATAACTAATAATGTAAGCATAATTTGGGGAGAACAAGTATTTGATACACTAAAACAAAAATCCAGAAAATCATATTGTATGATTTTTAAGTAATTCATTTGCATATTATTGCATGACATAAGTATTTGATACATCAGAAAAGCAGAACTTAATATTTGGTACAGAAACCTTTGTTTGCAATTATAGAAATCATACGTTTCCTGTAGGTCTTGACCAGGTTTGCACACACTGCAGCAGGGATTTTGGCCCACTCCTCCATACAGACCTTCTCCAGATCCTTCAGGTTTCGGGGCTGTCGCTGGGCAATACGGACTTTCAGCTCCCTCCAAAGATTTTCTATTGGGTTCAGGTCTGGAGACTGGCTAGGCCACTCCAGGACCTTGAGATGCTTCTTACGGAGCCACTCCTTAATTGCCCTGGCTGTGTGTTTCGGGTCGTTGTCATGCTGGAAGACCCAGCCACGACCCATCTTCAATGCTATTACTGAGGGAAGGTTGTTGGCCAACATCTCGCGATACATGGCCCCGTCCATCCTCCCCTCAATACGGTGCAGTCGTCCTGTCCCCTTTTCAGAAAAGCATCCCCAAAGAATGATGTTTCCACCTCCATGCTTCACGGTTGGGATGGTGTTCTTGGGGTTGTACTCATCCTTCTTCTTCCTCCAAAGACGGCGAGTGGAGTTTAGACCAAAAAGCTCTATTTTTGTCTCATCAGACCACATGACCTTCTCCCATTCCTCCTCTGGATCATCCAGATGGTAATTGGCAAACTTCAGACGGGCCTGGACATGCGCTGGCTTGAGCAGGGGGACCTTGCGTGCGCTGCAGGATTTTAATCCATGACGGCTTAATGTGTTACTAATGGTTTTCTTTGAGACTGTGGTCCCAGCTCTCTTCAGGTCATTGACCAAGTCCTGCCGTGTAGTTCTGGGCTGATCCCTCACCTTCCTCATGTTCATTGATGCCCCACGATGTGAGATCTTGCATGGAGCCCCAGACCGAGGGTGATTGACCATCATCTTGAACTTCTTCCATTTTCTAATAATTGCGCCAACAGTTGTTGCCTTCTCACCAAGCTGCTTGCCTATTGTCCTGTAGCCCATCCCAGCCTTGTGCAGGTCTACAATTTTATCCCTGATGTCCTTACACAGCTCTCTGGTCTTGGCCATTGTGGAGAGGTTGGAGTCTGTTTGATTGAGTGTGTGGACAGGTGTCTTTTATACAGATAACGAGTTCAAACAGGTGCAGTTAATACAGGTAATGAGTGGAGAACTGGAGGGCTTCTTAAAGAAAAACTAACAGGTCTGTGAGAGCCGGAATTCTTACTGGTTGGTAGGTGATCAAATACTTATGTCATGCAATAAAATGCAAATTAATTACTTAAAAATCATACAATGTGATTTTCTGGATTTTTGTTTTAGATTCCGTCTCTCACAGTTGAAGTGTCCCTATGATAAAAATGACAGACCTCTACATGCTTTGTAAGTAGGAAAACCTGCAAAATCGGCAGTGTATCAAATACTTGTTCTCCCCACTGTATATAGGTTGTATGTTGGGAGCTTTTGGGAAAGACCACAGTTAGAAAGATATGGCATATAGAAGCAAACTGGATGGACATCATGAAAATGATCGGAGAGGTTGAGAGTAGAAAAAGTTCAGGAGAACAAATATATATATACAGTGCCCTCCACTATTATTGGCACCCCTGTTTAAGATGTGGTCGAGGACTTCCAAAAATTCTCTTTTTTTTTTAAACAACATAGAACCCAAATGCAAAAAAAGAGAAAAATCCAACCTTTTATTTAAGTAAATTACTTTGGTGGTAAAAAAAAATAAATCACACATTTAGAAAAAAAAAAACTTGAAATCATGTGTCCCACAATTATTGGCACCCCTAACAATTCCGCTGAAAATTTTAATTGATTTTTTTTAAAATAAATTTCTCTGTAGTTGCTAAAGTTGGTCAGGGTATCTAGGAACTTTTAATTAGTAATTCATGACTTCCTGTTTCCCTGGGGTATAAATATGACGTGACACAGAGGCCTAATTCTCTTACCCATTTGTCAACATGGCAAAGACAAGAGAACACACCATTCAAGTAAGGCAGATTTGTGTCGACCTTCATAAGTCAGGCAATGGCTACAAGAAAATAGCCACTCGCCTTAACTTGCCCGTATCTACAGTCAGGGGAATCATTAAGAAGTTTAAAACAACTGGAACAGTGACAAACAAGGCTGGAAGAGGTCCCAAGTTTATCTTGCCACAACGCACAGTGAGGAGGATGGTAAGAGAAGTAAAAAAAAAGTCCTAAGCTCACTGTCACAGAATTGCATCAAAGAGTGGCATCTTGGGGTCACAAAGTCTCCAAAACAACCATCAGACGCTCTCTACATGCCAACAAGCTGTTTGGGAGGCATGCAAGGAAAAAGCCTTTTCTCACTAACACTCACAAATGTAAACGTCTGGAGTTTGCTAAGCGGCACTGGGACTTCAACTGGGATCGTGTGCTTTGGTCAGATGAGACTAAGATTGAGCTTTTTGGCAACAAACACTCTAAGTGGGTCTGGTGTAAAACAAAAGATGAGTATGCCGAAAAGCACCTCATGCCCACCGTGAAGTATGGTGGAGGATCTGTGATGCTGTGGGCCTGTTTCTCTTCCAAGGGCCCTGGGAAGCTTGTTAGGGTACATGGCATTATGAACGCTTTGAACTACCAGGACATTTTAAATAAAAACCTGATGGCCTCTGCCAGAAAGCTGAAGATGGGTCGTCATTGGGTCTTTCAGCAGGATAATGATCCAAAACATGTGGCAAAATCTACACAAAAATGGTTCAGCAGTCACAAACTCAAGGTCCTCCCATGGCCATCTCAGTCCCCAGACCTCAACCCAATCGAAAACCTGTGGGGCGAGCTAAAGAGGAGAGTGCATAAGAGAGGACCCAGGACACTGGATGATCTAGAAATATTGTGCAAAGAAGAATGGTCAAAGATCCCTCTCTCTGTGTTCTCCAATCTTGTGAAATGTTATAGGAGGAGATTAAGTGCTGTCTTGTTGGCAAAAGGGGGTTGTACAAAGTATTAACATCAGGGGTGCCAATAATTGTGGGACACATGATTTCAAGTTTAATTTTTTCTAAATGTGTGATTTTTTTTTTTTACACCAAAGTAATGTACTTAAATAAAAGGTTGGATTTTTCTCTTTTTTTGCATTTGGGTTCTATGTTGTTTGAAAAAAAATGAGAATTTTTGGAAGTCCTCGACCACATCTTAAACAGGGGTGCCAATAATTGTGGAGGGCACTGTATATATATATATAATTATTGTAAAATTGACTGTGTCCATAAAATATAGATAGTAAGTATTAGCTGGAAGTAGAGACCTAAGCATTGTTGTTCCCTAGTTTACCCCAAGTAGGGAAAGGGTGGCGGGGTTGGAAAGTAATAAAGGGGAATATATATATATATATATATATATATATATATATATATATATAAACATGGGGGATTGGAAGTGATGTAGACAATTACATTGATGGAACGTACAATCTATCTGCAATATTAAGCTGATCTACCCCCCCCCCCCCCCAAATAAATAAATAAATAAATATATATAAAAATAAATAAATAAAATAACAAAAGGAAAATATTTTAAAAAATACAATAAAAAAAGAACCCATTACGACAGCACATGCCTTGTGCTGTTGGGAAGATTCACATCCTGTTTTTAAATATAGTTCATACCAATGTGGGGGGGGGGGGGGGGGGGGGACAAACTGTCTTGTCATTTTTCCTATTGATAACACCTTTTGCTATAGTTTCAGGACCACACCCTATATAATTCATCATGCAGCTCCTGATGAACATAGTGACAAGTTCACACACAAACAGAACACCACAGCCCTTCCCCCATGGAACAACACAACGCTTACCCTATAGAGTCCAACATTCCCGTACCAACACAATCCCCCCATGGCCTATCCACCGACAGCCCCAACTCAACCAACCTCCCATTGATGCGACCAGACAGATGGCCAAGGTGTACTTTAAGGTAATTCAAGCAATACACCACAGAGCAATAATCGAGAAGGCCATTTCAACCCAAATGTTCCCTGTTGGAATGATGAGACAGGTGAAACATTTCACCACCTTCATCAAACCCTCCTTACATGCAGATCACACCACAGCCCTGGTAGCAGCAAACACTAACCAATGGTTGAACAATCATGCAGATATTACAAATACACAACAACAACATCATCCAATCACTCACACAACCACAAAACACCTTCAACTCTCTGGCACTAAAATATAGCTGTGGGCTGGACAGAGAAACGTTTCGCACATAAACTCACATTGACCACCATCACGACAGTAGAGGCAACTCTCAATCCCTCCCCAGCCACAAGCAATAGTCAAGCTCCTAGGAACACCCCTTCTCACTACAGTACAGAACCCCACTTGCCATTTTCCGCAGCCCCTTTGAAAATACCAACAACCAGAATTGTAATTGCTAAACCGGCTAACGCCCCAGCCCCCTACCTACCACCAATTGATAAGTACACTCCCCTACCCAAGCCCCCTCCTTGAACCAAATGGGAGATGCCATACAAACGCTCACTTTCACTTGGACCACGCCCAAGAGCATTTGACACCACTGACACCACTAACACTATTAATGAAAGAGCACAACCGACCCCTCTACCCACTGCCCCAACCTCAGTTCCCACTCGGTCTTCAATAGCAAAGGACTGCATAGAACAATATCCCCCCTCTCACACCCCTCCCCAGACACAACCGGGTTCTCATACAACAATAAAAGAGAACCTTACCACAACCCCGCACAATCACACTACTCCTCTGCAATTACAGATGGATGTCAGCAATATTGAACCCATACCTCCCAAGTCCTCGAACAATATTAACATACCCGTCATGATACATCACAGAGGGATGCGAACCCTGGTTAGGGTAAGGTTTAAGGTTAGGATTGGTGTTGCGAGCGGGATGCGAACCTTGGTTGGGGTATGGGACAGGGTTGGGTAAGGTGATAAGCCAGGGTTGGGTAGGGTTGGGTTCAAACAGAGAATTGGATAGGTTTGTGTTGTATGCTTGTGTTGGCTGAATGGGAGGGAGAGCCGCCTATGTGCTGTTCTTGATTGTTCTTAAAAACCTCTTGGAGTAACTTCGCCCTCTAAGGACATGAAATAAGGTTGAGATGGCATGGTCCAAGTCCTGTTGATGGGAGGAGATTCTATTGAAGCAAATTAATTGTGATTTTGCTATACCTTTGAAAGTGTGTTTTGGATGGTAGCTGAGTTTATGGAGTAGAGCATGTGTATCTGTAGGTTTAAAGTATACTTTGGTGAGTAATGTTTTCTGTGTTGCATTGTTTTGGTTGAAGAAGGCTGTTGTATCCAAGAAATGTACTTCCATTGGATCTATTGTGTATTTAACTTGAATTGATGCGTGGTGATTATTGAGAATATTAATGGAATCTGTGAAAAGTGTGATGTCATGGGGCCAAGCTCCTATGATGTCGTCTAAAATAGAAGGTGGGTTGGAACGGGCACTTTGCCAGTACCTCTCTCTCCCATTCAGCCATGTAAATGTTCGCATATGCAGGTGCAAATTTCTTACCCATAGCTGTTCCCTCCACCTGTAAGTAGTGCCTGCCATTAAACATGAAGTCATTGCTCGTCAGGCTAATCTCTAATAGTTGTAATATGTCATTGTCCGGTCTATCCCTATCTGGAAACCTATTGAAAAGTGTTCTAAATGCCTCTATCCCTACTACTGTGTTGATATTGGTGTATAAGCTATCTATATCAATGGTGAATATACAGTGAGGAAAAAAAGTATTTGATCCCCTGCTGATTTCGTATGTTTGCCCACTGACAAAGAAATGATCAGTCTATAATTTTAATGGTAGGTTTATTTGAAAAGTGAGAGACAGAATAACAACAAAGAAATCAAGAAAAATGCATGTCAAAAATGTTATAAATTTATTCGAATTTTAATGAGGGAAATACGTTTTTGACCCCCTCGCTATCAGAAAGATTTCTGGCTCCCAGGTTTCTTTTATACAGGTAACGAGCTGAGATTAGGAGCACACTCTTAAAGGGAGCGCTCATAATCTCAGCTTGTTACCTGTATAAAAGACACCTGTCCACAGAAGCAATCAATCAATCAGATTCCAAACTCTCCACGATGGCCAAGACCAAAGAGCTCTCCAAGAATGTCAGGGACAAGATTGTAGACCTACACAAGGCTGGAATGGGCTACAAGACCATCGCCAAGCAGTTTGGTGGGAAGGTGACAACAGTTGGTGCGATTATTCGCAAATGGAAGAAACACAAAATAACTGTCAATCTCCCTCTGTCTGGGGCTCCATGCAAGATCTCGCCTCGTGGAGTTGCAATGATCATGAGAACGTAGAGGAATCAGCCCAGAACTACACGGGAGGATCTTGTCAATGATCTCAAGGCAGCTGGGCCCATAGTCACCAAGAAAACAATTGGTAACACACTACGCCGTGAAGGAATGAAATCCTGCAGCGCACGCAAGGTCCCCCTGCTCAAGAAAGCACATATAAAGGCCCGTCTGAAGTTTGCCAATGAACATCTGAATGATTCAGAGGAGAACTGGTTGAAAGTATTGTGGTCAGATGAGATCAACATCGAGCTCTTTTGCATCAACTCAACTCGCCGTGTTTGGAGAAGGAGGCATGCTGCTGTAGTATCTGAGGAATTATGACTTTGTTAATGTTTTCAAATGGTAGCTTAGAGAATGTTGATTTGGCCCAGGGAGACATCTGGAGAGCAGTTTTATGGGGACAACCCATAGAACAGAGGAAGTCTGTTGTGTGGAGACTGGGATTGGTCTGTAGGGGAAACACCCATATCAGATTACATAGGATATATACTATGGTTTGGGACAAAGGACGGAGAGAATAGCATGTTTGAATTTGGGTCGGCTGTTCTCCGGGTGTCTGCAGACATCCATAAATTGAAGCTGGAATACTCTGATAGAATAAACCTTTATGATCAAAGTACAGCGTCAGTGGATCTCCTTGTTCTCACAGCATAATTAGCAACGTTTTCTCGACACAACACTGCCTATGACCACAAGAACACCATCCCCTCCGTCAAACATGGAGGTGGAAAAATTATGCTTTGGGGGTGTTTTTCTGCTAAGGGGACAGGACAACTTCACCGCATCACAGGGACGATGGACGGGCCATGTACCGTCAAATCTTGGGTGAGAACCTCCTTCCTTCAGCCAGGGCATTGAAAATGGGTCGTGGAAGAAGCACATTAAGGTCCTGAAGTGGCCTAGCCAGTCTCCAGACCTTAATCACATAGAAAATATGTAGAGGGAGCTGAAGGTTCGAGTTGCCAAATGTCAGGCTCAAAACCTAAATTTACATTTACATTTACATTTTTAGTCATTTAGCAGACGCTCTTATCCAGAGCGACTTACAGTTAGTGAATAATATATATATTTTTTATTTATACTGGCCCTCTGGGAATCAAACCCAAAACCCTGGCGTTGCAAACGCCATGCTCTATCAACTGAGCTATATCCCTGCCGGCCATTCCCTCCCCTACCCTGGACGACGCTGGGCCAATTGTGCACCGCCCATGAGTCTTAATGACTTGGAGAAGATCTATAAATAGGAGTGGGATAAAATCCCTCCTGAGATGTGTGAAAACCTGGTGGCCAACTACAAGAAACGTCTGACCTCTGTGATTGCCAACAAGGGTTTTGCAACCAAGTACTGAGTCATGTTTTGCAGGTCAAATACTTATTTCCCTCATTAAAAAGCAAATCAATTCATAACATTTTTGACATGCGTTTTTCTGGATTTTTTGTTGTTGTTATTCTGTCTCTCACTGTTCAAATAAACCTACCATTAAAATTATACGCTGATCATGTCTTTGTCAGTGGGCAAACGTACAAAATCGGCAGGGGATCAAGTACTTTTTTCCCCTCACTGTATATATATATATATATATATATATATATATATATATATATATATATATATATACACACACAGTATCTCACAAAAGTGAGTACACCCCTCACATTTTGGTACATGAGTATATCTTTTCATGTGACAACACTGAAGAAATGACACTTTGCTACAATGTAAAGTAGTAGTGTACAGCTTGTATAACAGTGTAAATTTGCTGCCCCCTCAAAATAACACAACACACAGCCATTAATGTCTAAATCGCTGGCAACAAAAGTGAGTACACCCCTAAGTGAAAATGTCCAAATTGGGTCCAAAGTGTCAATATTTTGTGTGGCCATCATCATTTTCCAACACTGCCTTAACCCTCTTGGGCATGGAGTTCACCAGAGCTTCACAGGTTGCCACTGGATTCCTCTTCCACTCGATATCACGGAGCTGATGGATGTTAGAGACCTTGCACTCCTCCACCTTCCGTTTGAGGATGCCCCACAGATGCTCAATAGGGTTTAGGTCTGGAGACATGCTTGGCCAGTCCATCACCTTTACCCTCAGCTTCTTTAGCAAGGCAGTGGTCGTCTTGGAGGTGTTATTGGGGTCGTTATCATGTTGGAATACTGCCCTGTGGCACAGTCTCCGAAGGGAGGGGATCATGCTCTGCTTCAGTATGTCACAGTACATGTTGGCATTCATGGTTCCCTCAATGAACTGTAGCTCCCCAGTGCGGCAGCACTCATGCAGCCCCAGACCCTGACACTCCCACCACCATGTTTGACTGTAGGCCAGACACACTTGTCTTTGTTCTCCTCACCTGGTTGCCGCCAAACACCCTTGACACCATCTGAACCAAATAAGTTTATCTTGGTCTCATCAGACCACATAACATGGTTCCAGTAATCCATGTCCTTAGTCTGCTTGTCTTCAGCAAACGGTTTGCGGGCTTTCTTGTGCATCATCTTTAGAAGAGGCTTCCTTCTGGGACGACAGCCATGCAGAACAAGTTGATGCAGTGTGCAGCATATGATCTGAGCACTGACAGGCTGACCCCCCACCCCTTCAAACGCTGCAGCAATGCTGGCAGCACTCATATGTCTATTTCCCAAAGACAACCTCTGGATATGACGCTGAGCACGTTCACTCAACTTCTTTGGTCAACCATGGCGAGGCCTGTTCTGAGTGGAACCTGTCCTGTTAAACCGCTGTATGGTCTTGGCCTCCGTGCTGCAGCTCAGTTTCAGGGTCTTGGCAATCTTCTTATAGCCCAGGCCATCTTTATGTAGAGCAACAATTCTTTTTTTCAAATACTCAGAGAGTTCTTTGCCATGAGGTGCCATGTTGAACTTCCAGTGACCAGTATGAGGGTGTGTGAGTGCGAAACACCAAATTTAACAGTCCTGCTCCCCATTCACACCTGAGACCTTGTAACACTAACGAGTCACATGACACCGGGGAGGGAAAATGGCTAATTGGGCCCAATTTTGACATTTTCACTTAGGGGTGTACTCACTTTTGTTGCCAGCGGTTTAGACATTAATGGCTGTGTTGAGTTATTTTGAGGGGACAGCAAATGTACACTGTTATACAAGCTGTACATTCACTACTCTACATTGTAGCAAAGTGTCATTTTTTCACATGAAAAGATATACTCAAATATTTACAAAAATGTGAGGGGTGTACTCACTTTTGTGAGATACTGTATATATGTGTATATGTTTGCGAGGGAACAGCTACAGTGTATGTGTTTGATATTTTCTAAAAAGTGATATGTGTCCCTAAAATAACTGGGGTGCTTAGTGGAGAGGGGGTTGACACTGTTGCAGTCAGAAACAATTTCTCTTCCAGAGGGCACCTCAACGGGAACTATCCAGGTGTCTGGTTCTTTGTGTATACACCCACTCAATTGGTTGGCTCTTAAAATAGCCTTTGGGGGTTGAGTAGTCAAGGTGAAGCCACAGTAGTGAATTTACTTGGCTTTGACGGCATTCTCGGTCTTCTTGGGGAGTAGCACCGCCCGGATGTTGGGTCCTCGTCGTTACGGAAGGCCAGCTGCAGGTGACAGGGGATGATGTGAGTCTTCTTGTTTTCACGGGCAGTGTCTCCGGCCAACTCCAGGATCTCAGCAATCAGGTAATCGAGCACGCCGGCCAGGTAGACTCGTGCGACAGCGCCCACACGCTCAGCGTAGTTGCCTTTGCGCATCAGCCTGTTCACTACATTCTGATTTTAAAATATTAAGGGCATCTTGTAATCCAGCTTGATTTAAATGTTCATGTAAAATGTGTTCCCAACATTGAAAGAATGTCTGTGTTTGTGTGTTATTTTTTTCAGGAAGATGAAGGGGGTGATGTTTGCTTTCCACTATCCCTAGCCGTTTAAATGTCTGACATATAACCGTGCTCGAAAAAGCCACAGGAAGCATAATGTATTCCAGCAGATTTCGTGTGTTTCTGTGTGGAAAGACACACATTTAAGGTGTTTTACTTTCACATTGTCTAAAATCATGTTTTAGGCAAAATCCACAATGCAACTAGTTCGGCATATGAAGGGAGACACAGTTTGTCTGTCACGATCGCTGGAGGAAGTGGACCAATGCGCAGCGTGGAATGTGAACATTCTTTATTTTAGAGTCACCACATGAACAAAACAACAAACGATACGAAACGTGAAGTCCTTGGTTACAAGACAAACCATACGGAACAAGATACCACATTAAACAAATGCCAAACGGCTACCTAAGTATGGCTCCCAATCAGAGACAACGAGCTACAGCCGTCTCTGATTGGGAACCACCCTGGCCAACATAGAAATACCAAACTAGAAGCAACACAACCTAGAACAAAAAACATAGAAACTCACACCCTGGCTCAACATACGAGAGTCCCCAGAGCCAAGGCGTGACAGTACCCCCCCCCCCCCCAAACCAAACACAACAGGGGAGGGACCGGGTGGGCACTCCACCTCAGCGGCGGATCCGGTTCCGGGCATGACCCCCACTCCCTCTCTAACCCCCCAAAGCGCCCCTGGTCCGGTCTGGCCCTGCTGGCCGGAGCTGGACTGAATACTTGTGGAGCGGATTGCTCTAGCTCCGGAGTGGAGCAGCTGACCAGTGCCGGACCAGGCACCGGTGGAACAGGCACGGGCTGTGCCGGACAGACGACGCGCACCACTGGCTTGGTGCGGGGATCAGGAACAGGCCGGACCGGGCTGGCGACGCGCACCACTGGCTTGGTGCGGGGATCAAGAACAGGCCGGGCCGGGCTGACGACGCGCACCACTGGCTTGGTGCGGGGAGCAGGAACGGGCCGGACCGGGCTGACGACGCGCACCACAGGTTTAGTGCGGGGAGCAGGAACGGGCCGGACCGGGCTGGCGACGCGCACCACTGACTTGGTGCGGGGAGCAGGAACGGGCCGGACCGGGCTGGCGACGCGCACCACTGGCTTGGTGCGGGGAGCAGGAACGGGCCGAACCGGGCTGGCAACACACCCCAGTACTTCTTGCCGTGCCTCTACATTCTCCTTCCCCCTGGTGTCCAGTAACTCCCGTAACCTGGCGGCCTCCTCTGCCAACCCTCTGAACCACTCTTTCCCGTACTCCTGCTGCCCCGTCGTCCACGGCGTGAGCCCCCCCCCCCCAAAAAAAAATTATGGGCTTTTCTCTCCCCCGTGGACCAGGCCTCCATGGTTCTCGCCCACTCCACTGCGCCCAATTCCAACCTCTCTCCTCATCACTCTGCTTGACCCAGTCGTGGTGGTATCTTCTGTCACAATCGCTGGAGGAAGTGGACCAATGCGCAGCATCGAATGTGAACATACTTTATTTTAGAGTTACCACACGAACAAAACAACAAACGATACGAAACGTGAAGTCCTTGGTTACAAGACAAACCATACGGAACAAGATACCACATTAAACAAATGCCAAATGGCTACCTAAGTAAGGCTCCCAATCAGAGACAACGAGCTACAGCCGTCTCTGATTGGGAACCACCCTGGCCAACATAGAAATACCAAACTAGATGCAACACAACCTAGAACAAAAAACATAGAAACTCACACCCTGGCTCAACATATGAGAGTCCCCAGAGCCAGGGCGTGACATTGTCTAATACAAATCTGAAACATATTTTTAAACCATTCTCGCTGAACAGTGCAAAAAATAATGTTTTAAGTTCAGCACTGGAATGACTTGACTTAAGATACAGTATGTAATATCTTTCAAGCTTGAAATAACGTTTTAAGATGTTTTACATGAACATGGTCTAAAATCATGTTTTAGGCTAAATTCACAAACATCATTGATCATGATTGAGAACAACAGAGGAGAAATCACGCTCCACAGCGGTGTACCATTATCCACCAAGTAGCTGCCTGATATAGACTTTTTGCATGAACAGTGTATAAAATCATTGTTTTTCCTTTAGCACTGGAAGGGCAGATGTAGAATCCATTATGCAGGGGTTTTAAAGTTAGAATTTTTTTAAGCTGTTTTCCATTAACATTGTCTAAAATCAAGTTTTAGGCAAAATCCACAATGCAACTAGTTTGGCATATGAAGGGAGACACAGTTTCTTTATAACGAACGTGAAACATATTTTTTATCCATTTTGCATGAACAGGGTCTAAAATAAAATAAAAATGTACGTTCAGCACTGGAAGGACAGATGTAGAATACAATATACAAAGGTTTTAAATTTGCATTTGTTTTTTAAGCTGTTTGCCATTAACATTGTCTAAAATCATGTTTTGGGCAAAATCCACAATGCAACTAGTTCGGCATATGAAGGGAGACACAGTTTGTCTAATACAAATCTGAAACATATTTTTAAACCATTCTCGCTGAACAGTGCAAAAAATCATGTTTTAGGTTCAGCACTGGAATGACTTGATTTATGATAGAGTATGTAATATTTTTCAAGCTTGAAATAACGTTTGAGCTTTTTGACATGAACATGGTCTAAAATCATGTTTTAGGCAAAATCCACAATGCAACTAGTTCAGCATATGACAGTAGACACCATTTCTGTATAAAAAAAAACCTGAAATATGCTTTTTATCCATTTTGCATGAACAGTGTCTAAAATTATTGTTTTAGGATCAGCACTGGAATGACTTGATCTAAGATACAGTATGTAATATTTTTCAAGCTTGAAATAATGTTTTAAGCTTTTTTACATGAACATGGTCTAAAATCATGTTTTAGGCAAAATTCACAATGCAACTAGTTCAGCATATGACAGATGACACTTTTTCTGTATAACAAACGAGAAACATATTTTTTAACAATTTTGAATGAACACGGTCTAAAATCATTGTTTTAGGTTCAGCACTGGAATTACTTGATTTAATATAAAATTTGTAAGTTTTTTCAAGTTTGAAATAACTTTTTAAGCTGTTTTCCATTAACATGGTCTAGAATCATGTTTTAGGCTAAATCCATAATGCAACTAGTTCAGCATATGACAGGAGTCATCATTTCTGTTTAACAAATGTGAAACATATTGTTTTACCATTTTGCATGAACAGGGTCTAAAATCATTGTTTTACATTTAGCACTGGAAGGACAGATGTAGAATACAATATGCAAGGGTTTTAAAGTTCGATTTTTTTAAAGCTGTTTTCCATTAACATTGTGTAAAATCATATTTTAGGCAAAATTCACAATGCAACTAGTTCAGCATATGAAGGGAGACAGTTTGTCTAATAAAAATCTGAAACATATTGTTTAACTGTTTTCCCTGAACAGTGCAAAAAAAATCATCATTTAGGTTCAGCGCTGGAATGACTTGATTTAAGATACAGTATGTAATATTTTTCAAGCTTGAAATTAGGTTTTAAGCTTTTTAACATGAACATGGTCTAAAATATGTTTTAGGCAAAATCCACAATGCAACTAGTTCAGCATATGACAGTTGACACTGTTTATGTATAAAAAACATGAAATAAGTTTTTTAACCATTTTGCATGAACAGGGTCTAAAATCATTGTTTTAGGTTAAGCACTGGAATGACTTGATTTAATATACAGTTTGTAACATTTTTAAGCTTGAAATAAATTTTTAAGCTGTTTTCTATTAACATTGTCTAAAATCATGTTTTAGTCAAAATCCATAATGCAACTAGTTCAGCATATGACAGTAGACACCTTTTCTGTATAACAAACGAGAAACATATTTTTTAACCATTTTGCATGAACAGGGTCTAAAATCATTGTTTTAGGTTCAGCAATGGTATGACTTGATTTAATGTACAGTTTGTAAGACGTTTAAGTTTAAAATAAATTTTTAAGCTGTTTTACATGAACATGGTCTAAAATCATGTTTTAGGCAAAATCCACAATGCAACTAGTTCAGCATATTAAGGCAGACAGTTTGTCTAATACAAATCTGAAACATATTTTTTAACCGTTTTCCCTGAACAGTGCAAAAAAATAATGTTTTAGGTTCAGCACTGGAATTACTTAATTTAAGCTACAGTATGTAATATTTTTCATGCTTGAAATAACGTTTTAAGCTTTTTTACATGAACATGGTCTAAAATCATGTTTTAGGCTAAATCCACAATGCAACTACTTCAGCATATGACAGGAGACATTGTTTCTGTATAACAAACGTGAAACATATTTTTTAACCATTTTGCATGAACAGGGTCTACAATCATTGTTTTACGTTTAGCAATGGAAGGACAGATGTAGAATACAATATGCAAGGGTTTTAAAGTTTGAAATAATTTTTTAAGCTGTTTTTCCATTAACATTGTCAAAAAAATCATGTTTTAGGCAAAATCCACAATACAACTATTTCGGCATATGAAGGGAGACACAGTTTGTCTAATACAAATCTGAAACATATTTTTAAACCGTTTTCCCTGAACAGTGCAAAAAAATCATGTTTTAGGTTCAGCACTGGAATAACTTGATTTAAGACCCTATCCAGGTGAGGGTGGGGAAGTCTTTATCAGGCAGCTACTTGGTGGATAATGGTACACCGCTGTGGAGCGTGATTTGTCCTCTGTTGTTCTCAATCATGATCAATCAATCAATCAATTTTATTTTATATAGCCCTTCTTACATCAGCTAATATCTCGAAGTGCTGTACAGAAACCCAGCCTAAAACCCCAAACAGCTAGTAATGCAGGTGTAGAAGCACGGTGGCTAGGAAAAACTCCCTAGAAAGGCAAAACCTAGGAAGAAACCTAGAGAGGAACCAGGCTATGAGGGGTGGCCAGTCCTCTTCTGGCTGTGCCGGGTGGAGATTATAACAGAACCATGCCAAGATGTTCAAAAATGTTCATAAGTGACAAGCATGGTCAAATAATAATCAGGAATAAATCTCAGTTGGCTTTTCATAGCCGATCATTAAGAGTTGAAAACAGCAGGTCTGGGACAGGTAGGGGTTCCATAACCGCAGGCAGAACAGTTTAAACTGGAATAGCAGCAAGGCCAGGCGGACTGGGGACAGCAAGGAGTCACCACGGCCGGTAGTCCCGACGTATGGTCCTAGGGCTCAGGTCTCTCAGTTGGCTTTTCATAGCCGATCATTAAGAGTTGAAAACAGCAGGTCTGGGACAGGTAGGGGTTTCGTAGCCGCAGGCAGAACAGTTGAAACTGGAATAGCAGCAAGGCCAGGCGGACTGGGGACAGCAAGGTGTCATCATGCCCGGTAGTCCTGACGTATGGTCCTAGGGCTCAGGTTCTCAGAGAGAAAGAGAGAACGAGAGAATTAGAGAGAGCATACTTAAATTCACACAGGACACTGGATAAGACAGGAGAAGTACTCCAGGTATAACCAACTAACCCCAGCCCCCCGACACATAAACTACTGCAGCATAAATACTGGAGGCTGAGACAGGAGCGGTCCGGAGACACTGTGGCCCCATCCGAAGAAACCCCCGGACAGGGCCCAACAGGAAGGATAAACCCCACCCACTCCGCCAAAGCACAGCCCCCGCACCACTAGAGGGATATCCCCAACCACCAACTTACAATCCTGAGACAAGGCCGAGTATAGCCCACAGAGGTCTCCACCACAGCACAAACCAAGGGGGGGGCGCCAACCCAGACAGGAAGATCACGTCAGTAACTCAACCCACTCAAGTGACGCACCCCTCCCAGGGACGGCATGAAAGAGCACCAGCAAGCCAGTGACTCAGCCCCTGCAACAGGGTTAGAGGCAGAGAACCCCAGTGGAGAGGGGAACCGGCCTGGCAGAGACAGCAAGGGCTGTTCGTTGCTCCAGCCTTTCCGTTCACCTTCACACTCCTGGGCCAGACTACACTCAATCATATGACCTACTGAAGAGATAAGTCTTCAGTAAAGACTTAAAGGTTGAGACCGAGTCTGCGTCTCTCACATGGGTAGGCAGACTGTTCCATAAAAATGGAGATCTATAGGAGAAAGCCCTGCCTCCCGCTGTTTGCTTAGAAATTCTAGGGACAATTAGGAGGCCTGCGTCTTGTGACCGTAGCGTACGTATTGGTATGTACGGCAGGACCAACTCGGAAAGATAGGTAGGAGCAAGCCCATGTAACGCTTTATAGGTTAACAGTAAAACCTTGAAATCAGCCCTTGCCTTAACAGGAAGCCAGTGTAGGGAAGCTAGCACTGGAGTAATATGATCAAATTTCTTGGTTCTAGTCAGGATTCTAGCAGCCGTATTTAGCACTAACTGAAGTTTATTTAGTGCTTTATCCGGGTAGCCGGAAAATAGAGCATTGCAGTAGTCTAACCTAGAAGTAACAAATGCATGGATTAATTTTTCTGCATCATTTTTGGACAGAAAATTTCTGATTTTTGCAATGTTACGTAGATGGAAAAAAGCTGTCCTTGAAACAGTCTTGATATGTTCGTCAAAAGAGAGATCAGGGTCAAGAGTAACGCCTAGGTCCTTCACAGTTTTATTTGAGACGACTTTACAACCATCAAGATGAATTGTCAGATTTAACAGAAGATCTCTTTGTTTCTTGGGACCTAGAACAAGCATCTCTGTTTTGTCCGAGTTTAAAAGTAAAAAGTTTTCAGCCATCCACTTCCTTATGTCTGAAACACAGGCTTCTAGCGAGGGCAATTTTGGGGCTTCACCATGCTTCATTGAAATGTACAGCTGTGTGTCATCCGCATAGCAGTGAAAGTTAACATTATGTTTTCGAATAACATCCCCAAGAGGTAAAATATATAGTGAAAACAATAGTGGTCCTAAAACGGAACCTTGAGGAACACCGAAATGTACAGCTGATTTGTCGGAGGACAGACCATTCACAGAGACAAACTGATATCTTTCCGACAGGTAGGATCTAAACCAGGCCAGAACTTGTCCGTGTAGACCAATTTGGGTTTCCAGTCTCTCCAAAAGAATGTGGTGATCGATGGTGTCAAAGGCAGCACTAAGGTCTAGTAGCACGAGGACAGATGCAGAGCCTCGGTCTGACGCCATTAAAAGGTCATTTACCACCTTCACAAGTGCAGTCTCAGTGCTATGATGGGGTCTAAAACCAGACTGAAGCATTTCGTATACATTGTTTGTCTTCAGAAAGGCAGTGAGTTGCTGCGCAACAGCTTTTTCTAAAATTTTTGAGAGGAATGGAAGATTCGATATAGGCCGATAGTTTTTTATATTTTCCGGGTCAAGGTTTGGCTTTTTCAAGAGAGGCTTTATCACTGCCACTTTTAGTGAGTTTGGTACACATCCGGTGGATAGAGAGCTGTTTATTATGTTCAACATAGGAGGGCCAAGCACAGGAAGCAGCTCCTTCAGCAGTTTAGTAGGAATAGGATCCAGTATGCAGCTTGAAGGTTTAGAGGCCATGATTATTTTCATCATTGTGTCAAGAGATATAGTACTAAAACACTTAAGTGTCTCTCCCGATCCCAGGCCCTCGCAGAGCTGTGCAGATCCAGGACAGCTAAGCCCTGGAGGAATACGCAGATTCAAAGAGGAGTCCGTAATTTGCTTTCTAATGGTCATGATCTTTTCCTCAAAGAGGTTCATGAATTTATCACTGCTGAAGTGAAAGCCATCCTCTCTTGGGGAATGCTGCTTTTTAGTTAGCTTTGCAACAGTATCAAAAAGAAATGTTGGATTGTTCTTATTTTCCTCGATTAAGTTGGAAAAGTAGGATGATCGAGCAGCAGTGAGGGCTCTTCGGTACTGCACGGTACTGTCTTTCCAAGCTAGTCGGAAGACTTCCAGTTTGGTGTGGCGCCATTTCCGTTCCAATTTCCTGGAAGCTTGCTTCAAAGCTCGGGTATTTTCTGTATACCAGGGAGCTAGTTTCTTATGACAAATGTTTTTCGTTTTTAGGGGTGCAACTGCATCTAGGGTATTGCGCAAGGTTAAATTGAGTTCCTCAGTTAAGTGGTTAACTGATTTTTGTCCTCTGACGTCCTTGGGTAGGCAGAAGGAGTCTGGAAGGGCATCAATGAATTTTTGTGTTGTTTACTCTCAGGTACAGCCGGATATAGGGAGGTTGATATTTGCAGATGATGGTGACTTATGGAAGAGGTGAAGAAATGTGCCATACATAGTCAGGAAGGTACAGGAAGCAATTGATGAGGTAGAGCGGTGGGCATTAATGTGGGGATTCAGGTTCTCTGTAGAGAACTCAAACAGTGTTCTTTAGTAAGAGGAAGGTGGGAGATGAGGTATGCTTGAGGTTATATGGGATAAACTTGGAGAGGGTGGTGGCCTTCAGGTTCTTTGGGGTATACTTTGATACTAGACTGACCTGGGCAGAACACATTGAGAGAGTGGTGGGAAATTGTAAGAAGGTGCTAAATGTGATGCGGTGTCTGACGGGGAAGGAGTGGGGGGCTGGGTGTTCCTCATTGAAGACCATGTATGTTGCATTGATCCGATCTGTAATAGACTATGGAAGTATAGCATATGGTTCGGCAGGCCGGACCTCACTGGAAAGGCTAGATGTCATACAGGGGCAAGGACTCAGAATATGTAGTGGGGCATTTTGGACGTCCCCAGTGGCTGCATTACAGGTGGAGATGGGGGATATGCCATTGCAGATTAGGAGACAGCAGCTGGCAATGAATTACTGGATCAACCTACAAGGACATGGGGTGTCTCATCCTGCGAAAGGGATTTTACAGGCATGCTGGGAACATGAGCGAAGACCGAACACAAGCTTTGGGTTGGTGGGTAATACCCAGGCGAAGGAGATGGGACTGTATGGAAGGGAGTTTAGTCCAACGGTAGTTATTCCTGTAAATCCATCATGGCTACTCCCATCTCCAGTAGTTGATCTAGAAGTGTTGGAGAGACTACAGAAAGACAGGGGGGGTGTTGATCCAGCTGATTTCTTTAAGAGACCTCTGGAATTCAGGATTTTGTGGTCCTCACCCGTCTGGCTGCTGACAGTGTACAGCATGGATGTGCTGTCGTGGGTTGATGAGGTGAAGGCCAGGGTCACCTCTGTCTTCAGGTCCATCTTAAAGATGGACTCCACGAAGAAGGAAGGTAACACTTTTGTCACACCATATTGAAAGTATACCATCATTTCATCCCTCCGCATCCCACTGACGCTCACTCTCTCCCACCCTCACTCTCTTGACAGGTGACCAAGAAGCTTGGCGGTTACACTTCGGACATGGCTGCCTGGGCCACAAACGTGGGGAATGAACACGGGCAGGTCCACAAGTGTGTCCTCACTGCTGGTGAGGGTGAGGGCCTTATGAAGTGGTACCAACTCGCTGGGGTACCACCCCCCCAGCTCATGTACGTGGACCGGGACTGTTGCTCCAGCTTTGGTGGAACGAAGACAGCTGCCATGTTTCCTGAATGGGACCAGCTGGTGGTTCGTCTTGACATCTGGCATCTGCTGCAGCGGTTTGTAGCAGGTGTCACCACCGAAAGCCACCAGCTGCATAGGGCCTTCATGCGGCAGCTGTCGTCCTGCATTTTTGAATGGGATGCAGGAGATGTCCGTCAACTGCTGGAGGCCAAGCGGTCCGAGCTGGGGAAGCAGTGAATGGTTGGCCTTACTGACGCAGAGGTCTACAGCCACTTGGGGAGGTGGGAGATGACTCTTCACTGCCGTTGCCGTACGCATGGAGCTGTAGAGACGGAACTCCTCCTCATGGACACGCTGGGGACCTTCAACATTGAGAAGGGGCATGACACCCTGGGCATTCCGCTGCTGGACCCCGTCCGCATCCATGCAATCTGGCAAGAGCAGTGGCGTCACCTGAGCTGCATCCAAGACCCTCCCGGTGTACAGTTGTACACAGACACCGGCGAGCCAATCACCAAGGGCGGAGTGAAGCTGCCGGTGTATTGCTACACACGCAGCTCCACATCTCTGGAGTGGTACCACCTCCACCTCAACCGGTTCATCCCAGGTAATTACAACTATAGAACTATCATTTTGAAATGTTACCAGTAAAATCATTGACACTAAAGTGAGTTGTGTTCACCTTCTCATCACCCATTATTCTACTCTTAGGCACCAGTGCCAATGGAATGCATTTCCAGGCCTTCCTCCTGGATGGACTGGCGAGGTGGAACGACAGAATTAGCCTCTGCCCTGCTACAGTGGCCACCTGCAGCATTCCCTCAACCAGCTCATTCAAAGGGTGCATGGCTCAGGTCAGGTTGAGGACTTCACCAAGCCTGGCGTGTACAGAGGTACGTTGATCATGTCATAGGTTTGTGTAAACGTGTGATGCATTTTTATGTCATTAAGCTTTGTGTGCTCTCCCACTACATCGCAGGGGAACTCATTGGTCTTGAGTACCTGTACGCTCAGACCAACAAAGTGCTGCAGGCCATCAGCTTGGACCCTGACACTCCGGACGAGGCTGACGCCACCGAGGGACCATTGGAGGATGAGGGATTTCAGGAGGCGGAGGATGAGGACCCCACTCTCAACGTCCCCGACCCACCTCCGCCAGTCGCCTCATCCTCCACCTCTGCGGCAGCCCGGTCAGGTGATCCAGCTGACGCTCCCAGGTCTGGGTCATCCAGTCCGGCCGCCACCGACCGTGACCCTCCTGAGGCCCCTGAACACCAGGATTCTCCTCCCTCTGACTCTTCCTCAGGCTCTGAGGACATTGTATGTGACCAATAACATTAGAGTAGTATTACATTCAAAATAACAGATGTGTTATTACAGGGAGGGGGATGAATAGGAGATAGGTCAGAAAGTTTGCTTTCCAGTGCACAGGCCTAAAACACAATCCTATTCAAAACCTAGCCTTAACCACAAACCCCTTACCTTAACTCTAACCCTATTTGGGAGCTCAAAGGAATAAGTCAACTCATATAGGGAGGGATTTCCCCTCCACCTGTTGGACCAGAAGTAATGTTGCCAACACGCTGCTTAAAATCATTAGGAGCTATAAGGAGTCAGTCAACTAACTGGTCAGTCAAGTCATATAGGCAGGGCTTTCCTTGCCACCTGCTGGATCAGAAGTAATGTAATGTTGCCAACACTGGCCTTAAATTCATTAGGAGCAATAAGTAATAAGTCACCTCATCATTCAAGTCATATAGGGAGGGGTTTTAGCGCCACCTACAGGATCAGAAGTACTATTCACCATGGCCACAGAGAGCCATCATCGTAAAACAACAACAAATCATCAAATAGGCAGTGGTTTCAAAACTCTAAGCACATTTTCAAGTAGAGCACACCAAATCATACAGTTACTTTTTCACCAAACGTAATCAGTGTGTCATCTAGAAATGCATGCTTCACATTGCAATACATTTTCTTATAAAGTAATTGCTTTCCACAATGCAATGCTCCCATGACTTTTGATAGGATATTTTTCATTTGTTAGAATGTATGCGACTGTTACTTAATCCAACTGCTCTGAATTCATAACCTCTTAACCGTTTGGTGTTAACCTACAGATTTGTTTGTCTACTGCAGATTTGGAACACTACATCATGAAAATGTATGTTTGTGAAGTATAAAATGAGGGTAACTTGGGGGGAAAACGCCCCCCTTAAGGCAAATGTCTATTTTCTGACTGCACCAAAAAAAACAATGTTTGGTAAGATTTAGATATTTGCATACTGACTATCCTCAGGGGAAAGAAGTGGGACAAATTAATACTTTTTTTGGTCTTCAACAAAAACACAACCTTTACAAGAAGGCTGCGTTTGGCTCCAAAATGACCCCTGAAGTGTTAAAATTTTTCAGTAATTGACCCTAACATACTCCCTTTAAATTGTACTATTTTTAAAAAAACGGATTGCAACTTTTCTCTCGAACCAAGTGCTGTCACGCCCTGACCGATAGAACTCTAGTTAGTTTGGTCAGGGTGTGAATATCATGTGAGTTTAGATTCTATGTTTGTACTTCTATGTTTGGCCGGGTGTGGTTCCCAATCAGAGGCAGCTGTCGCTCGTTGTCTCTGATTGGGGATCATACTTAGGCAGCCAATTTTCCTGCCTGTGTTGTGGGATCTTGTTGTGTTCCTGTTTAGGCTTGAGTGTTAGCCCTTTGGATAGTCACGGTTAAGTTTGTTATTTTGGTTACTGTGTCGTGTGTTTATTAGTTAAATAAGCATGTACGCCTTTCACGCTGCACCTTGGTCCGACCCGTCTCTTAACGTACGTGACAAGTGCATTATTTATCTATAGGCTCCCCTACTGGTATATGTATATACAATATGTTTCTAGATTTAATTACATTATATAGCCTATATAACTTTTACTCAATGACAAAATATTACATCAATGCACCTCAAAAATCATTTTGTTACAGTGACTTAAAAAGTAGAAATGACAGATTACATTTTTTGTTGAGCAAGACTAGGGACGTCCAGGGAAAGTGTTGAAATAAAGGGGTTTCTGTGAGAATTACAGGAGGGGTGTCACGGTTTCGGCCGAGGCTGCTCCTCTTCCTTGTTCGGGCAGGCTTCGGCGGTCGTCGTCTCCGGAGTACTAGCTGCCACCGTTCTATGTTTCATGTTCGTTTGGTTTTGTCTCTTTGTAACACCTGTCCCTTGTTTGTGTTTGATTATGTTCCCTATTTAGTTTTGTTTGTTTGGGTCAGGTGTTATGCGTGATTGTTTATTGTCAGCCTGCCTCAGAGGAGTTTGTATATCTCTCGTTGTTGTTTTTCGAGAGTTCGCACTGCGTGCGCTTTTCTTGTTTTTACGCACTGTGTTTGTGCGGAGTTGTTTGCGCCACCCGGTTGGGTTGGCGACTCATTGTTCATGTGTTGGACATTACTAAAGACTGTTGAAGTCATCCTGGTTCCTGCGCTTGATTCCTTTCACTCATCCACACACAGCACTCTGACAAGGGGGGATGATATATACTGTGATGTACTAATGTTATGATGATGACTAATATGATTTAACTTCACAGTAAGTAGAGCAAAATGCTGATATTGACCAGATCAGAGACGTACGGTATGTAACAAATGCATCCCCTATACCGTAACGAGTATCCTAAATGAAGTTGCTGGGGTCTATTGGATGAGGGGTGTCCTGAACTGTGCCTTTAGCATGTCAGAATTCCCTCAAACGGGAAATATCCCTTGCCAACTGGGCAGAGTTACTATACATTTCAGAAATGCATGCGCCGAGCCTTCCTTTGTCCTTCCTGATTTGGCCAATTGTTTGGTTGGAGTTTTTCGGCCTGCCATGCAACTTTGACTATTGTAGATAATCCATTTGGATTGATGCCTTTTATTTCAACGCCTCAGGCAAGTAAAACGTGCAATACGTAGCTTTTAGATGGGTTAGTTAACAACATACATGGTGAGAAATGTAGAGGTGCGCGTATATAATAAGCCATTTAGCAGACGCTTTTATGCAAAGCGACGTACAGTCATGTGCGCATACATTTTTTCATCCCGGGGATCAAACCCACAACCCTGGCATTACGAGCGCCATGCTCTACCAATTGAGCTACAGAGGACCACGAATAAATAGATAAATTGTGCCTTTTTGATGGAAATAAGGAGGTGGGATTTTGGAGATCAGGTCATAATTTACCCGCACTCTCTGCGAATAAGGCGGGCCACCCTAATGTCCTATGGCACGATGGTCACCCTCTTTGCGTGGATGGCACACAATTTGGTGTCCTCAAACAGACCGACCAGGTAAGCCTCGCTAGCCTCCTACAGGGCCATCACAGTGGTGCTCTTGAAGCGCAGGTCGGTCTTGAAGATCTGGCCGATTTTTTTCCCACAAGCACTGGAAGGGCACATTGTGGGCAGCTCAGTGGACCTTTGGTAACGACGGATCTCTCTGAGACACGGTGCCGGGCCTGTAACGGGGAAGCGCTCCTGCGCACAGCCTTGGCGGCGAGCTGCAACCTGTAGGCTTTGCCACGGGTGGATTTGCGAGCGGATTGCTTGGTTCTGGCCATGGCGCTAGCTTCCTTCTTAGATAGTCGGATTATAGCCACGAAATGCCCATGTGAAATGTATAAAGCCGACAGTGGCATCTGCTGATTGGACCCCATCTCTCCACCACCCCGATTGGCCCGTTGCAGAGGCCTCCTCTGTCGGCTATCAGAAAGGATATTTTGCTTCAAAACAGTACACTGCGTGTCCAGAACAATACACTTTGCGTGCACCCGCAATAATACACTGCGCGCCCAAAACAATAGTACACTGCCGGCCTTTACGCGCAATAATAGACGCCGAAGTCAAGAGTGAAATGTTCTAATCTAATGCTAGCTTGCTATGGCAAACGAGGCCAATAGTACACTGTGCGGACGCAACTGCACACTGCGCGCAGGCAAAAGCACACTGTGCGCGCAACAGTACACTGCCAGCCCTTTATGCGCAATAATAGTCACCAAAGTCAAGAGTAAAATCTTATGCTCTAATCTAATGCTAGCCTGCTAGGGCAAACGATGCCAATAGTACACTGCGCGCAGGCAACAGGACACTGTTGCGCAATAATAGTCGCCAAAGTCAAGAGTGAAATCTTGTGTTCTAATCACCACATGTTCAATAATGGCATTTTACCCCTTTATTCAGATTACAACCTCTCACTTTCAGTTATTTGAAATGAAATAATCTCTCAAATATCACTATATCTAAAACAAGCCATAGAAAGTTGGTTGCAATTTCAATTTAATCATCCAGAAACGACAGAACAAACTCAAATGAGGATGAAGGGAGAGGAGAAGAAGTGGGGGCAGCATGCTGCTCGGGAGAGATGGAAGGGGTGTTTAGGGTTAGTATAGAGAGGTAGGGAGGAAGGTGTGAGGGTGTGTTTTTTTGGTTGGGTAAAAAGGGGAGGGAAGGTGCTCCCCTGAGGTGTATTTAGTGTTATTTTTTGTGGCAGTATATAAGATGTGAATTTTGTTTTTATTTGATGTGGCTCAGTGGGTAGAGCGTGGCGCTTGTAACACCATGGTAGCGGGTTTGGACCTGATCTCCAAAATCCCCAAAATGCTCTTTTAAGAGCCACCTCCATATTTCCATCCAAAAAGGCATAATTGTTCCATTTATACACGCACCTCTACATTACCCAACATGTATGTTGTTCACTAACACGTCTAAAAGCTACGTATTGCACCTTTTAGTTGCCTGAAGTCTAGCTTCAATGTTTGTGTGTGTGTGTGTGTGTGTGTGTGTATATACAACCATCTGGCATCATCCACTTCCTTTGGACTATAGTAGCACAGTAAAATGCTTTACAAAGGAGGGGAAAAAGAAACAAGTGATAATATAGGCCGAATAGTAACAAGAATTGTTTTCAGATGAATAATTGACACTATTAGTTGTGTGTAAAGCCTTGCATGCAGTCAAGAAAAAACATTGCATGCCAACTACTTTGAAAGTCCTATGTTGCAGTGCTGCTGAGAGACTCATGCAGAGGCCAAAACTTTACAGTGGAGCACAGAGGACATCTTGTGGTTAAACTTGGGTACTGCCAATGTGTGCGCACATCAGAGTCCCTTTTAGTATTAGCTCTTTAGCCCAGCGTTTCCCAGTCGCGGTCCTGGGGTCCCCAAGGGGTGCGCGTTTTACGTTTTGCCCTAGCACTCCACAGCTGATTCTAATAATCCCAGCTTGATGATGATGAGTTGATTATTCGAATCTGCTGTGTAGTGCTAGGGCAAAAACTCCCAAAACTTGGCCCGAGTTTGTGAAACCCTGCTTTAGGCTAATACTAGACTATTAGGATGACTTGGTTTGATCGCTTTAATGCCAACTGCTGGACTCTGGTTTTCACAAATTACTTGTCCAGGTGAGCATTATGAATCCAATAGCAAAACAAATGTTTCTGAATTGCTCAATAGTCAAAAAAGGTCAGGAAATGATGGGTTCTCAGCAATATTTCACCAACAACCAATCACTATTCAAGCATAGACATTAGGATCATCAACATATATTCCTAAGTCATACTACAAAAGGGTTGTAACGAAATGGATTTGTCTGTTCAATGCAAGTTCAACGTCAAAGAAAAAGTGCATCACCACAACAAACATGTCTTTAGATACACTGTAAAAAATTACTTTGTGGAATGTACTCAAACTATTACAGTCAACAAAAGCACACGTCATATTATTGAGTAGATATTTTTGCTTGTTTTTATGAGTAGATAAGCTTGAGTAAGTTGTTTAGATGTGGTAAAATACATTGAGTAAAGATGATAGAAGTAAAAAGGATTATATTACGTTGATTCAACTCGAATAGATCCATGACATTGTGTTATTTTACCTGAATGATTCATCCTATTATGTACTCAATGTTACATGATATATTCATTTAGATCAACTCAGAAAAGGTTCACATTTTTACTTTGAATTCACTCAATCAGATCCCTTAAGAGAAAAGGTATCCGGACACCGGGAATCCATTTATTTAAACATCAACGGTTTGCAATTTGAGTTGACAAATTACGTTATTGCAATCAACACTGCAGGTAAGTCCTGATTGCTGCAGGTAGGCAAAACTGTAGAAATAGGAACTAGAACATTAACTAGTATAGGATCTCTGTGGGCAGAACCATTACTTATGAGAGATACAATGGAGCTTCAACACCATAGACGTCATGGGGAACAAAATATTATCATAGTAACCATGGATAACTACTGAAGTGGAGGCTCAAATAGCTCGTGTTTGCACTGTGGGATATTTTTCAAACTACAATGTTGCCTACAAGGCCAAAACAATGAAAGATGTGACAACCCCAAAAATCGGAACACTTTTACTCGTTTGTTCCTATAACATTTCTCTGTTCACGAGCACTGCTGATGGATGCCACCTTTATTACTTTGGTAATTTTTCCTTTAACCCATTAATGTTGGAGTTGCACCTTTTTTCAACAGTTCCCAATAGAAATCTGTTTAAAATAAACTACAAGGTTTTGTAGGTAGACCATCAGTGATGCAGGTAGCATTGTGATGTCATAACAACCATACTGTGCAGACAGACCCTGGTACCACACCTGATGCTATTTCAACCTCTAAATGGCCACCTATGAAAAGCCAAGTGACATTTACTCCTGATGTACTGACTGACCTGTTGCAACCTCTACAACCACTGTGCTTATTATTTGACCCTGCTGGTCATCTATGAACGTTTTAACATCTTGGAGAAAAATGTGCCCTTAATGGCCACATACTGTTATAATCTCCACCCGGAACAGGCAGAAGGGCACCGGCCACCCCTCAGAGCCTGGTTGTTCTCTAGGTTTGTGCCTTTCTAGGGAGTTTTTCCTAGCCACCGCGCTTCTACATCTGCATCGCTTGCTGTGTGGGGTTTTAGGCTGGGTTTCTGTATAACACTTTGTGACATCTTTTGATATAAAAAGGGCTTTATAAATCCACTTCATTGATTGATTGATGGTAGAATTGTCAAAATACCAGTGGTAAAAGGTGTGTACCTTGATGAAACCTCAAAATGGTACAACGGATTCAAAAATCTGAATTTCAAACCACAACTGTATGGGAACTAAATAGACATTACATTTTACAATGACATCCTTCATTAAAAACACCTATTTTCTATCTTTTGTATACAAAAACACAATGGAAAATACTGTGGTAGTGACCCTTTAAAACACACCTTGCAGAATAAACGTGTCTTCCTTACCCTCTAACCTCTTTAGCCTAGATGACCGCCACGGGCCCATCGGGGATGGGTCCCAGACCGCAATGTGCTCGAGCCCCGCCTCTCGGTGACCATCCCCCGATAGGCAGAGGTTGGTCCCAACACAGATTCTGTGCCCCAGGCGACTTCACCAACAACAAGCGGGCCTGTGGTAGAGGACACCGTTCCTGACCTGCTACCAGATAAAATGAAGGGAGAGAAGAGTTCCAAAGCGTTTAACTACGAAGGTTTTACAAAGTAACCCTGACATTCAGTCTATGACAATTGTCCTCTGGCCTGTCATTCTGCTTAAGACAGTCATTTGTTCTTGAGGGCTGTCACTTGCCACGGCACCCTCCTTGTTGATCGCATAGATTTCCTTTACATGTTGTGCAAGGTCTTGCAGGAAATGTCCCCCCTCAGCTTTCTGTAAAATAAATAAGACACAAATACAGACATTCTGTCAATGTGGGGAACACATTTTATTCCACCTGGATTACGACATGCCCTTATTTGTTATCAGATTGCAGTGAACATTCTCTCCCTCTCTCTCTCTCACACACACACACACACACACACACACACACACACACACACACACACACACACACACACACACACACACACACACACACACACACGTGATCGAATATTCATGGGTGAAAATGCTTTATTGGCCCCACATGGTAGTCTTTAATGAGGCCACCTCCAGTAAAGCTGAACAATAATTCCTCACTGAACTCACATCATGACCCTGATATAGAATAAAATCATTGATCTCATTGGATTCAATCCGTGCATGTGAAATCTATGAAATCACCGATCCAAGTATCCTATATTAGCAAAAGGTGTACAATGCTTGGGTAGCACAGCAGGGCCTGTGGCTTAAATTGCAGCACCGAACATCAGCCAGCTAAATACAAAACAGTGCATTTTTCCTGAGGATACTTTACCATCCAGCATGACCCGCAATCTGTCTCCAACCTTGCCTCAAGATGCTTTGTTGTGAGCCTGTGGAATTGTTAATTGATCTGAAAGACAAATACTGAAATATCATCAAGCAGGGCTCATAACAAAGATGTTTGTCATAGTAAAGACTTATCATTTGTCATTTTCTTTTTTTGCCTGCTAACTCACCTGAGAGGCTTCTAAACAGAGCAGGCCATCTGTCTTTCATGTCTTCAACACTGGGACACTGGTTGATGACTTCCTGTCTTTTGCCGTGCAAATGTCTTGGTCATATTTCCTGGAATCACCCTTGTGTGGTCCTTCTTTGCATGTTACTAATTCTATTCTCTGAGCGGCCACATCTGTTAAAAGAAGAATCTAGACGATTAACCATAACCATTAACCCATTTTATCAAGACCCTGCAACTACTACAAGTAGCTACGACGTGTGACAAAATGGATTATCTCCATAGCCATTACAGCAGCTAGCTTTTAGCTAACGTACGTTAGCAATCAACGGCTGACACACGATTGATACGCTACTAACTAGCTCGCGATAATACACATGGGCAGACAAACCTAAATTAGCTAACGTTAGCTTAGCTTAGAAAGTAACCTAGCTAGCACAAGCACTCTTATGTTAGCTAGCTACTTACTAGCTAAAGGTAGTATGACAAAAAAAAGAAGACGAGGAAACGTAGCGTGGAACCCCGTATTCTCGGCATATTCAACAGCGTTAAAAAAATGCATAGCCTTCAACAGTGTTATCTTGTGATCAAGCCATCAATGTTATGTGATTATTGGTGGTGTCAAAATGTTAGCTAACGGGTTAGCAATTAGCAAGTTTGACATTTCAGTGGAAATACTACTATTATCAGCTTTTTGATAAGCGGTTTAGCAAAAAAATATGTCCCATACTATCGGCATACGGCTCCCGGTTATTGGCCACCTTACTATTCTGTTCAATTACAATATATAGCCATTTAAATTCGTACCGGAAGTGTTTGACTAGTTGGCTAGCCTTCCGGTAAAAAATTATGACTTGCCTGTCAACTTTTCATTGCGTAGCCCAGTGCGCCCTCCTGTGGACGATAAAAAAAATGGTTCTTCACCAACATATTCAGTGTTGTAACCAAGTAATGTCTCATCATTTGTTTGACAGATTCATCTTATGTTTTGAGAAAGTAGATAACAGTTGAATTCTAAAATATGAGTATGAATAACTTAAATCAAATAAAACTTTAATTTCAGTTTTGTTCATTGACATAAACAATGAAAACACTGTCGGAGATTGTTGCAGAGATGCACTTGGAAACTAAAGGAAGAAATACACAAGAGTGGTTCAATAAATATATATATATTATATTATAGACATTTATGTTTTTATACAAATAAATAACTTAATATGACCACAAACAAAACAAACAATTAAATCTCGACCTCCATCCTTATATTGTCACAAAAATCACAATAATAATCCAGCTCCACCGCTACCTCTTGATCCCACTGCACACACCTGCAGTGGAACCAGTGCTGGCAGAAGTCACAGCACAACCATGGCACCTCGGATCTACACTCCTGAGAGGAGCTTGCAGGCGGATCATGCTCCACGCACCGAGCACAGCAGGTGGTCTTCTTTTATAAAAGAGAGAGAGAAAAACAGATGAAGTACCTGAGAGTGGTGCCATGGGTGGCGTGACTGGTGGAGCTTTTCTTTTCCTTTTCTGTGCTGCAGTTTGAGAAAAAGTACTGTTAGACAGAGCATGTTTCATGAAAACCCTTTTCAACTTTTTTACATCAATAGGAAGCTGTAGAGGTTTTAGAGGAGGTGGAGATGACTTGAGGGCTGGTGCTATGTACTGTAGAGATGTAAAGAGAGATTATTTTGTTTACATTGCTCTTTTATAAAACAGATAACAAACAGTCATTTGTTCGTAATTTAACATGTGTTTACCTGTGGAGGTGGCAGTATTCAAATTGCAAGGGGCCAGGGACACCAGACGAGGCTGCTATGGTGGTGTGACCAGGGGAGACTGAGGAGGCAGTTGGTCCAGATGAGGCCGTGTTGGCGATGACAGACAGGGTGGGTGGTGTGCATCGTGGTGGTGATGGACAAAACCGCTGAAGATGGCTTGGAGGAGCTGGTGTTTGTAATGGTGGGGTTGAGGGGCCGACGACGGTGTGGCCGGGAGAGTAGGCACGTGGCCTTCTGCAGCTGGGGACTGCGGCGGCTCCTACAGGTGTTGCACACTGGGAGGCACTGGCAGTGGTGATACAGCTGTCAGGAGTGGTTCCAGCAGGGGGTCCTGCAGAGGCGATGGAGCCAATGGTCTCATCCAGGCAGCCCTCTCCTGTGCCCTCTGTGTTCTGAGGGCTGCCCGACGCTCTTTCTCCTCTGCCCTCTCCTTCTTACCCCTCTCCTGCCACTGGCGCGTGTATTCCTCCCCGGTGAGGCATGTGGCGACCACAGGGACTCTTCTGTATCGGTCCAGCCTATACTTCAGGACAGTAAGGATGTGCCCCAGGTCCTTCGCTATCAGCCCACCCTCTATTAGGGGGTGCTCTTCTAGAGCTAGGCCTGGGACTGGAGCAGGGACTGGGACTGGAGATGGGGCTGAGGGTCCTCCTGTGGTCGCTGGGGAGGAGGCGCTGATGGATGGCACAGTGCTGCTGGTTCCAGGAGAGGCGGTGGTGGGACTCAGTAGGGACCGAGACAACATTAAACGGGACCCTTCAATGGCTAAAGTGTCAAAAAGGGAAGAGGCCACACTTCTTAAACCCTTCCACCACATAACGCATGTCCTTGCATCGCTGGTACGGGTAGCGGAATACTCTGGCAAATTCTGATTTGTTTACCATGTAGGAGTGGTCAAAATGGGTAAGGTCTCCAGCTACCTTGGAGAACTCAGCCTTTAAAGGGCCAAAGTATGCCACGTCCAGCGGCTGCAGGACATGGGTGCAGTGTGGTGGAAGACAAAGAAGTATAACCCCTTCCCTTAGTGCCTCCGCGAGCACCTCCGGTGTATTCAGCACCATTGTATGTAAAGCGCTTGTGCTGCATCTCCACTCATGACACAGGTAATAGGGGAGCTCCGTGGTGCTGAAATGGACAGCGCCTCTGCCCAGTTGCCAAGGGATATTTCCCGTTTGAGGGACTTTTGACATGCTATAGGCACAGTTCAGTAGACCCCAGCCACTTCCTTTTGGATCCATGTTTACGGTATAGGGGATGCATTTGGGACATACCTTACGTCTCTGATCTTGTCAATATCAGCATTTTGCTGTACTTACCGTGAAGTAAAATCATAATAGTCATCATCATAATAGTAGTACATTACAGTATATTTTTGAGTAAAATAGTACAATTTAAAGGGAGTATGTCAGGGTCAATTACTGACAAATGAGAACACACTAATCCTCAGGGGTCATTTTGGGGCAAAACGCACCACTTTGTGAAGGTTTTGTTTTGATTGAAGAGCAAGAAAAGTATTAATTGGTTCCACGTCTTTCCCTTCTAAATGCGTTTGCCTAAGGACAGCCAGTATGCACATATCTAAATGTTATAAAACATTGTTTTTTTTGCCACTCAGAACACAGACATTTACCTTAAGGGGAGTTACCCTCATTTTAGACTTCCCAACCATACATTTTCATGACAGTGTTCCTAATCTACAGTAGGCAAAGCAATTGAAAATCGGTAGGTTAACACCAAACCGTGAAGTGATTATGAATTCAGAGCAGTCATAGTCAAATACATTTGAACAAATGAACAACAATATCACACGGAAAGTGATGTGAGCATTGCATTGTGGAAAGCAATGACTATACAAGAACATGTATTGCAATGCAAAGCATGTATTTCTAGATTAAACACTGATTCAGTGTGGTGAACAAGTACCTGTATGATTTGGTGTGCTATACTTGAACATGTGCTTAGTGTTTTGAAACCACTGCCTATATGATGAGCTGTTGTTGTTTTGTTTTTTTACCACATACTTATGAAAATTGCACCAGTTGAGAGATGATGGCTCTCTGAGCCTACGGTGAAGAGTAATTCTGATCCAGCAGGTGGTGCTAACATCCCTCCCTATATGACTTGAATGATGAGTTGACTTATTCCTTATAGCTCCTAATGATTTTAAGGCCAATGTTGGCAAACATTACTTCTGCTCCAGCAGGTGGCCATGAAATCCCTCACTATATGACTTGACTGACCAGTTAGTTGATGGACTCCTTATAGCTCTTAATGATTTTAAGCAGAGTGTTGGCCACATGACTTCTGATCCAGCAGGTGGCGGTGAAATTACTCCCTATAGGAGTTGACTTATTCCTTTGAGGTCCTAAATGAAGCATAGGGCATCAACAGTGCACGGATATATAGTAGAGCCTCGGCCTGCCATGCGACTTTGACTATTGTAGATAATCCATTTGGATTGATGCCTTTTATTTCAACGCCTCAGGCAAGTAAAACATGCAATACGTAGCTTTTAGACGGGTTAGTTAACAACATACATGGTGAGAAATGTAGAGGTGCAGGTATATAAGAAGCCATTTAGCAGACGCTTTTATCCAAAGCGACATACAGTCATGTGCGCATACATTTTTACATCCTGGGGATCGAACCCACTACCCTGGCGTTACAAGCGCCATGCTCTACCAATTGAGCTACAGAGGACCACAAATAAATATATCAATTGTGCCTTTTTGATGGAAATATGGAGGTGGGATTTTGGAGATCAAGTCATAATTTACGCGCGCTCTCTGCGAATAAGGCGGGCCAGCTGGATGTCCTTGGACATGATGGTCACCCTCTTTGCGTGGATGGCACACAGTTTGGTGTCCTCAAACAGACCGACCAGGTAAGCCTCGCTAGCCACCTGCAGGGCCATCACGGCGATCTCTGGAAGCGCAGGTCGGTCTTGAAGAACTGGGCAATTTTTCTCCACAGGCGCTGGAAGGGCACATTGCGGATGAGCAGCTCAGTGGCCCTTTGGTAACGACGGATCTCTCTGATACACGGTGCCAGGCCTGTAACTGGGAGGCGTTCCTGCGTGCAGACTTGGCGTTGAGCTGCTTTCTGTAGGCTTTACCAAGGGTGGATTTATGAGCGGTTTGCTTGGTTCTGGCCATGGCGCTTGCTTCCTTCTAGACAGTCGGAGTATAGCCTCGAAATGCCCATGTGAAATGTATAAAGCCGGCAGTGGCATCTGCTGATTGGACACCATCTCCCCACCACCCCGATTGGCCCATTGCGGAAAACTCCTCTGTCGGTTACTGGAAGGCATGCTTTGCTTTTTTTTTTAGGACCGCACGCCCAACACAATAGACTGCGCGCCAAAAACAATAGTACACTGCGCGCGCACACAATAGTACACTAAGCGCGTGCGTACAATAGCACACTGCTGGCCCTTTGCGCGCAATAATATTAGTCAAAGTCAAGAGTGAAATCTTGTGTTATATTTTAATGCTAGCCTGTTATGCCAAACGAGGCCAATGGTACACTGCCTGCACACAACTACACACTGAGCGCTGGCAAAAGCACACTGTGCGCGCGCAACAGCACACTGACGGCCCTTTATGCAGAATAATAGTCGCGAAAGTCCAGAGTGATATCTTGTGTTCAAATCTAATGCTTGCCTGCTATGGCAAACGAGGCCTAGTAGGTGTTATTGTTCATTCATGGCCTCATGTGGGAACATGATATAGTGCCATGTATGTAAGAAATAGTCGACATAATTGTGTATACACCCACTCAATTAGTTGGCTCTTAAAATAGCCTTTGGAGGTTGAGTAGTCAAGTTGAAGCCGCAGTAGCGAATTTACTTGGCTTTGACGGTCTTCTTGGGGAGTAGGAGATGGGGAATGATGTGAGGCTTCTTGTTTGCACGGGTAATGTCTCCGGCCAACTCCAGGATCTCAGCAGTCAGGCACTCGAGCACGGCAGCCAGGTAGACTGGTGCGACAGCACCCACACACTCGGCGTAGTTGCCTTTGCGCATCAGCCTGGTCATCTCGTAATCCATCTTGATTGAAATGTTCATGTAAAATTTGTTCCCAACATTGAAAGAATGTCTGTGTTTGTGTGTTATTTTTTGTCCAGCAAGATGAAGGGGGTGATGTCCTGCAGGACCTAGCACAACATGTAAGGAAAATCGTTGTGTACTAACCTGGGATATTTACGTTAAGGATTATGTTTACCAATAGATGACAGTATTGACTCAATACGGGGTTTGCTTTCCGCTATCCGTCGCCGTTTAAATGTCTGACATATAACCGTGTTCGAGAAAACCACCGGTAGCGTAATGTATTTCAGCAGATTTTGTGCGTTTCTGTGTGAAAAGACACAAATTGATGTGCTACTTAATTCGTGCGAAAAGACACCAATTTAACCAGTAGGCTACACACAACAACCATAAACGGATAGCATATTTTTCTTTATTTTCTTTATTATGGCTAATTAAATGTTATGAATATACAGAAATGTGTTGTCTGTATTTAATGTTTCAGACATTGTAGTTGTATGCCTATGTACTGTTTGAGATTTTCTGAACATCATTTGTGAGAAAATACACACATTTATGTGCAACTTAATTCGTGAGAAAAATTGTTTTATTAATGCTAATGATGTTTTCTATGTTTGATTTCGATTAATACTTTGGGATACTGGTGCACTTTTGGTCAGAAAGGCCCCTTTTTCGTGTAGGCAACAGTACACGATTTTCTTCATAATGCATTTCATATTTCGTAGAGCCTAAATTACACAATTTTCTTAATAATTCATTTAATACATGTTAAAGAGGTTAATGTAAAAATAATGAAATACGTCAGCTTTCACTTATGGCACTTCCAAGGCCTTTCTAATATGGTTATGTCAATCATATTATATTATATACTTAGGCTATTGTAATGCGTTCAACCAGTTAGCAAGTCAGAAATGTCCGTTTCCTAGTACCGACTAGCACTTGAATGCTGTATTATGCCAACTTCACATTCTCGTGGAAAATGGGAAGTTGTAACTCCGACATGATTGTGTTCAAGTGGTTTTGAAGTCGGAACAATTCTTAAACCAATAAGATTGGCAACAACATTTTCACTATTTCTCACTTGTAATTCCTACTTGGAGGGTCATTCAAGTGAAACTTCCTAGTCGGAACTAGGTATTTCCGATAACTCTGATAGCACCCTGAACGCGACATTAATATGTGTGATCGACAACAGTAGGGTCTGGGTCCCGGCGTGTCCAGTCCCCATACACATTCCATAGGAGTGAGTGTCAGTAGTCTACTATATGTCCGTGCTATGTGAAGTAAGTATGGTGATTATTATTAAGGTTCTGGTCGTCTGAGATACCAACAAGTAAGGCTATACAACATACAATATCAATTAATACAATGGGGAAAAAAAGTATTTAGTCAGCCACCAATTGTGCAAGTTCTCCCACTTAAAAAGATGAGAGAGGCCTGTAATTTTCATCATAGGTACTCGTCAACTATGACAGACAAAATGAGAAAAAATAATCCAGAAAATCACATTGTAGGATTTTTAATAAATTTATTGGCAAATGATGGTGGAAAATAAGTATTTGGTCAATAACAAAAGTTTCTCAATACTTTGTTATATACCCTTTGTTGGCAATGACACAGGTCAAACGTTTTCTGTAAGTCTTCACAAGGTTTTCACCAACTGTTGCTTGTATTTTGGCCCATTCCTCCATGCAGATCTCCTCTAGAGCAGTGATGTTTTGGGGCTGTCGCTGGGCAACACAGACTTTCAACTCCCTCCAAAGATTTTCTATGGGGTTGAGATCTGGAGACTGGCTAGGCCACTCCAGGACCTTGAAATGCTTCTTACGAAGCCACTCCTTCGTTGCCCGGGCAGTGTGTTTGGGATCATTGTCATGCTGAAAGACCCAGCCACGTTTCATCTTCAATGCCCTTGCTAATGGAAGGAGGTTTTCACTCAAAATCTCACGATACATGGCCCCATTCATTCTTTCCTTTACACGGATCAGTCGTCCTGGTCCCTTTGCAGAAAAACAGCCCAAAAGCATGATGTTTCCACCCCCATGCTTCACAGTAGGTATGGTGTTCTTTGGATGCAACTCAGCATTCTTTGTCCTCCAAACATGACGAGTTGAGTTTTTACCAAAAAGTTATATTTTGGTTTTATCTGACCATATGACATTCTCCCAATCCTCTTCTGGATCATCCAAATGCACTTCAGACGGGCCTGGACATGTACTGGCTTAAGCAGGGGGACACGTCTCGCACTGCAGGATTTGAGTCCCTGGCGGCGTAGTGTGTTACTGATGGTAGGCTTTGTTACTTTGGTCCCAGCTCTCTGCAGGTCATTCACTAGGTCCCCCCGTGTGGTTCTATGATTTTTGCTCACCGTTCTTGTGATCATTTTGACCCCACGGGGTGAGATCTTGCGTGGAGCCCCAGATAGAGGGAGATTATCAGTGGTCTTGTATGTCTTCCATTTCCTAAAAATTGCTCCCACAGTTGATTTCTTCAAACCAAGCTGCTTACCTATTGCAGATTCAGTCTTCCCAGACTGGTGCAAGTCTACAATTTTGTTTCTGGTGTCCTTTGACAGCTCTTTGGTCTTGGCCATTGTGGAGTTTGGAGTGTGACTGTTTGAGGTTGTGGACAGGTGTCTTTTATACTGATAACAAGTTCAAACAGGTGCCATTAATACAGGTAACGAGTGGAGGACAGAGGAGCCTCTTAAAGAAGAAGTTACAGGTCTGTGAGAGCCAGAAATCTTGCTTGTTTGTAGGTGACCAAATACTCATTTTCCACCATAATTTGCAAATAAATTCAATAAAAATCCTACAATGGGATTTTCTGGATTTTTTTTTCTCAATTTGTCTGTCATAGTTGACGTGTACCTATGATGAAAATTACAGGCCTCTCTCATCTTTTTAAGTGGGAGAACTTGCACAATTGGTGGCTGACTAAATACTTTTTTTCCCCACTGTATATATTTTCTCCTATTAGTGTATTTGAGTTTGTTCTGTCGTTTCTGGATGATTTAATTGAAATTGCAACCAACTTTCTATGGCTTGTTTTAGATATAGTGATATTTGAGAGATTATTTCATTTCAAATAACTGAAAGTGAGAGGTTGTAATTTGAATAAAGGGGGGAAATTCCATTACTGAATATGTGGTGATTAGAAAAGATTTTACTCTTGACTTTGGCGAATATTATCGCGCGGCAGTGTCCTAATGCCTGCGCGCAGTGGACTATTGGCATCGTTTGCCATAGCAGGCTGGCATTAGATTAGAACATAAGATTTCACTCTTGACTTCAGCGATTATTAATTTGCATAAAGGGCCGGCAGTGTACTTTTGCGCGCACATTGTGCTTTTGCCTGTGCGCAGTGTGCAGTTGCATCTGCGCAGTGTACTATTGGCCTCGTTTGCCATAGCAGGCTAGCATTCAATTATAACACAAGATTTCACTCTTGACTTTGGCGACAATTATTGCGTGTAAAGGCCGGCAATGTTCTATTGTTTTGGGCGCGCAGTGTATTATTGCGGGCGCACGCAAAGAGTATTGTTTTTTGGCGTACAGTGTGTTTTATGGGCGCGCAGTGTACTGTTTTGGGTGCGCGGTCAAAAAAAATAGAGAAGCAAAGCATCCCTTCCGATAGCCGCCAGAGGAGGCCTCCGTAACGGGCCAATCGGGGTGGTGGGGAGATGGTTTCCAATCAGCAGATGCCACTGCCGGCTTTATACATTTCACATGGGCATTTCGAGGCTATACTCCGACTGTCTAAGAAGGAAGCTAGCGCCATGGCCAGAACCAAGCAAACCGCTCGCAAATCCACCGGTGGCAAAGCCCCCAGGAAGCAGCTCGCCACTAAGGCTGCTCGCAAGCGTGCCCCGGCCACCGGCGGTGTGAAGAAGCCTCACCGTTACAGGCCCGGCACCGTGGCTCTGAGAGAGATCCGTCGTTACCAGAAGTCCACTGAGCTACTCATCCGCAAGCTGCCCTTCCAGCACCTGGTGAGAGAAATCGCCCAGGACTTCAAGACCGACCTGCGCTTCCAGAGCTCCGCCGTGATGGCCCTACAGGAGGCTAGCGAGGCTTACCTGGTCGGCCTGTTCGAGGACACCAACCTGTGCGCCATCCACGCCAAGCGGGTGACCATCATGCCCAAGGACATCCAGCTGGCCCGCCGTATTCGCAGAGAGCGCGCATAAATGAGGATGACCTTAACTCAAAAATCCCCCAAAGGCTCTTTTAAGAGCCACCTCCATATTTCCATCAAAAAGGCACAATTGTTCCATGTATACACGCACCTCTACATTAGCCACCATGTATGTTGTTCACTAACACGTCTAAAAGCTACGTATTGCACCTTTTAGTTGCCTGAAGTCTAGCTTCAATGTTTGTGTGTGTGTGTGTGTATATACACAACCATCTGGCATCATCCACTTCCTTTGAACTATAGTAGCACAGTAAAATGCTTTACAAAGGAGGGGGAAAAGAAACGAGTGATAATATAGGCCGAATAGTAACAAGAATTGTGTTCAGATGAATAATTGACACTATTAGTTGTGTGTAATAATAGCCTTGCATGCAGTCCAGAAAAAACATTGCATGCCAACTTACTTTGAAAGTCCCATGTCCCAGTGCTGCTGAGAGACTCATGCAGAGGCCAAAACTTTACAGTGGAGCACGGAGGCCATGTTGTGGTTAAATGTGGGTACTGCACATCATGGTGATTCCCTTTCAGTATTTGCTCTTTAGGCCAGCGTTTCCCAAACGCGGTCCTGGGGTCCACAAGGGGTGCGCGTTTTGCCCTAGCACTCCACAGCTGATTCTAATACTCCAGCTTGATGATGATGAGTTGATTATTTGAAGCAGCTGTGTAGTGCTAGGGCAAAAATTCCCAAAACGTGCCCCGAGTTTGGGAAACCCTGCTTTAGGCTAATACTAGCCTATTAGGATGACTTGGTTCGATCGCTTTAATGGCAACTGCTGAACTCTGGCTTTCACTAATTACTTGTCCCAGGTCACCATTATGAATCCAATAGCAAAACAAATGTTTCAAAATTGCTCAATAGTGAAAAAAGGGCAGGAAACGATGGGTTCTCAGCAATATTTCACCAACAACCAATCACTATTCAAGCATAGACATTAGGATCATCAACAAATATTCCTAAGTCATACTACAAAAGGGTTGTAACGAAATGGATTTGTCTGTTCACTGCAAGTTCAACGTCAAAGAAAAAGTGCATCACCACAACAAACGTGTCTTTAGATACACTGTAAAAAATGACTTTGTGGAATGTACTCAAGATATTACAGTCAACAAAAGCACACGTCATATTATTGAGTAGATCTTTTTGCTTGTTTTTATGAGTAGATAAGCTTGAGTAAGTTGTTTAGATGTGGTCCAATACATAGAGTAAAGATGATAGAGGTAAAAAATGATTATATTACGTTGAATCAACTCAAATATACATTGTGTTATTTTACCTGAATGATTCATCCTATTATGTATTTAGACCAAGTCAGAAAAATGTTCACATTTTTACTTTGGATTCACTCAATCAGATCCCTTAAGAGAAAAGGTATCCGGACACCGGGAATCCATTTATTTAAACATCAACGGTTTGCAAAACATCTGTTATTATGAGATGAGAAATTACGGATTTGCAATCAACACTGCAGGTAAATCCTGATTGCTGCAGGTAGGCAAAACCGTAGAAATAGGAACTACAACACTAACTAGTATAGGATCTCTGTGGGCAGAACCATTACTTACGAGAGATACAATGGAGCTTCAACCCCATAGACGTCACGGGGAACAAAATATTCTCATAGTAACCATGGATACCTACGGAAATGGAGGCTCAAATAGCTTGTGTTTGCACTGTGGGATATTTTTCAAACTACAATGACAAAACATTGAACAACCCCAATAATCTAAACACTTTTACTCGTTTGTTCCTATAACATTTCTCTGTTCACGAGCACTGCTGATGGATGCCACCTACAGTGGGGAAAAAAAGTATTTAGTCAGCCACCAATTGTGCAAGTTCTCCCACTTAAAAAGATGAGAGAGGCCTGTAATTTTCATTATAGGTACATGTCAACTATGACAGACAAATTGAGAAAAAAATATCCAGACAATCACATTGTAGGATTTTTTATGAATTTATTTGCAAATTATGGTGGAAAATAAGTATTTGGTCACCTACAAACAAGCAAGATTTCTGGCTCTCACAGACCTGTAACTTCTTCTTTAAGAGGCTCCCCTGTCCTCCACTCGTTACCTGTATTAATGGCACCTGTTTGAACTTGTTATCAGTATAAAAGACACCTGTCCACAACCTCAAACAGTCACACTCCAAACTACACTATGGCCAAGACCAAAGAGCTGTCAAAGGACACCAGAAACAAAATTGTAGACCTGCACCAGGCTGGGAAGACTGAATCTGCAATAGGTAAGCAGCTTGGTTTGAAGAAATAAACTGTGGGAGCAATTATTAGGAAATGGAAGACATACAAGACCACTGATAATCTCCCTCGATCTGGGGCTCCACGCAAGATCTCACCCGTGGGGTCAAAATGATCACAAGAACGGTGAGCAAAAATCCCAGAACCACACGAGGGGACTTAGTGAATGACCTGCAGAGAGGTGGGACCAAAGTAACAAAGCCTACCATCAGCAACACACTACGCCGCCAGGGACTCAAATCCTGCAGTAACAGACGTGTCCCCCTGCTTAAGCCAGTACATGTCCAGGCCCGTCTGAAGTTTGCTAGAGTGCATTTGGATGATCCAGAAGAGGATTGGGAGAATGTCATATTGTCAGATGAAACCAATATAGAAGTTTTTGGTAAAAACTCAACTCGTCGTGTTTGTAGGACAAAGAATGCTGAGTTGCATCCAAAGAACACCATACCTACTGTGAAGCATGGGGGTGGAAACATCATGCTTTGGGGCTGTTTTTCTGCAAAGGGACCAGGACGACTGATCCGTGTAAAGGAAAGAATGAATGGGGCCATGTATCGTGAGATTTTGAGTGAAAACCTCCTTCCATCAGCAAGGGCATTGAAGATGAAACGTGGCTGGGTCTTTCAGCATGACAATGATCCCAAACACACCGCCCGGGCAACAAAGGAGTGGCTTCGTAAGAAGCATTTCAAGGTCCTGGAGCCAGGACCTTGATCCTGGAGCCAGTCTCCAGATCTCTACCCCATAGAAAATCTTTGGAGGGAGTTGAAAGTCCGTGTTGCCCAGCGATAGCCCCAAAACATCACTGCTCTGGAGGAGATCTGCATGGAGGAATGGGCCAAAATACCAGCAACAGTGTGTGAAAACCTTGTGAAGACTTACAGAAAATGTTTGACCTGTGTCATTGCCAACAAAGGGTATATAACAAAGTATTGAGAAACTTTTGTTATTGACCAAATACTTATTTTCCACCATAATTTGCAAATAAATTTATAAAAAATCCTACAATGTGATTTTCTGGAAAAGAAAATCTCATTTTGTCTGTCATAGTTGACGTGTACCTATGATGAAAATTACAGGCCTCTCTCATCTTTTTAAGTGGGAGAACTTGCACAATTTGTGGCTGACTAAATACTTTTTTTCCCCACTGTATATTACTTTGGTCATTTTTCCTTTAACCCATTAATGTTGTAGGTGCGCCTTTTTTCAACAGTTCCCAATAGAAATCTGTACCGCACCTGTTGCTATTTCAACCTCTAAATGGCCGCCTATGAAAAGCCAAGTGACATTTACTCCTGATGTACCGACTGTACCGACTGACCTGTTGCAACCTCTACAACCACTGTGCTTATTATTTGACCCTGCTGGTCTTCTATGAACGTTTGAACATCTTGGAGAGAAATGTGCCCTTAATGGCCACGTACTGTTGTAATCTCCACCCGGCACAGGCAGAAGGGCACTGGCCACCCCTCAGAGCCTGGTTGTTCTCTAGGTTTGTGCCTTTCTAGGGAGTTTTTCCTAGCCACCGCGTTTCTACATCTGCATCGCTTGCCCTTTGGGGTTTTAGGCTGGGTTTCTGCATAGCACTTTGTGACATCTGTTAATGTAAAAAGGGCTTTATAGATCCACTTCATTGATTGATTGATTGATGGTAGAATTGTCAAAATACCAGTGGTAAAAGGTGTGTACCTTGATGAAACCTCAAAATGGTACGTACAACGGATTCAAAAATGGACATTTCAAACCGCAACTGTAAAATGTAAATGTAGAATAACAACAAAACAATCCAGAAAAACGCATGTCAAAAATGTTATAAATTCATTTGCATTTTAATGAGGGAAATAAGTATCTTGTCCCTGACATCCTTGGAGAGGTCTTTGGTCTTGGCCACGGCGGAGAGTATGGAATCTGATTTATTGATTGCTTCTGTGGACCGGTGTCTTTTATACATTTTTTTTTTATACAGGTAACACGCTGAGATTAGGAGCATTCCCTTTATGAGTGTGCTCCTAATCTCAGCTCGTTACCTGTATAAAAGACACCTGGGAGCCAGACATCTTTCTGATTGAGAGGGGCATCTTACTTATTTCCCTCATTAAAATGCTAATCAATTCATAACATTTTGGACATGCGTTTTTTTCTGGAAGTTTTTGCTGTTATTCTGTCTTTCACTGTTCAAATAAACCTACCATTCAAATGATAGACTGATCATTTCTTTGTCAGTGGGCAAACGTACAGAATCAGCAGGGGATCAAATACTGTTTTCCCCTCACTGTATGTCATGCCAAGAAGAATGGCAGAAGCCTTTGCAAAACTCAGACCGGTGATCACTTAAGGATGACGCCTACCTCCTCTGGACCATCACTCGCCACGGCACCCTCCTTGTTGATCGCATAGATTTGCTTTACATGTTACGCAAGGTCTTGCAGGAAATGACCCCCCTCAGCTTCCTGTAAAATAAATAACACACAAATACAGACATTCTGTCAATGTGGGGAACACATTTTATTCCACCTGGATTACGACATACCCTTATTTGTTATCAGATTGCAGTGAACATTCTCTCCCTCTCTCTCTCTCTCACACACACACACACACACACACACACACACACACACACACACACACACACGTGATCGAATATTCATGGATGAAAATGCTTTATTGCCCCCACACGGTAGTCTTTAATGAGGCCACCTCCAGTAAAGCTGAACAATAATTCCTCACTGAACTCACATCATGACCCTGATATAGAATAAAATCACTGATCTCATTGGATTCAATCTGTGCATGTGAAATATATGAAATCACCGACCCAAGTATCCTATTTTAGCAAAAGGTGTACAATAGCACAGTGGGGCCCGTGGCTTAAATTGCAGCACCGAACATCAGCCAGCTAAATACAAAACAGTGCATTTTTCCTGAGGATACTTTACCATCCAGCATGACCCGCAATCTGTCTGAAAGTACTCCTCCCTTGGAATGGAATAAGGACAGCAACTTAGGGGTGTCCTGCATAAACCTTGCCTCAAGATGCTTTGCGGTGAGCCTGTGGAATTGTTCATTGATCTGAAAGACAAATACTGAAATATCATCAAGCAAGGCTCATAACAAAGAGGTTTGTCATAGTGAAGACATCATTTGGCATTTCCTTTTTTTGCCTGCCGACTCACCTGAGAGGCTTCTAAACAGAGCAGGCCATCTGTCTTTCATGTCTTCAACACTGGGACACTGGTTGATCACTTCCTGTCTTTTGGCGTGCAAATGTCTAGCTAGCTAGCTAGCTAGTCTAGGCTACGTTAGCTAGTAACACATGACCAAACGAGAGCTCGCTAACAATCGGTCACATACGACCCAACAAATGCGCAGACAAAACATGTAATCAAAAAACTGTCATTAAAATAATGTGCATTTGTCCAGCATAGATTTGACTTGCAAAAGCGGCTGATTTTTGCGCATCATTTCCTGTATTTATGTTAAATTATTTGGAATACATTCACCACACTAAATCATGTTCACACGCACAAACAAATAATTTACTTCAAGATTTAAAGTTTAAGAGAGTGAGTACTCAATTGGACGACATTTCATTGTTACATACCTAGTCTCGTCTCAGCTCAATTTATTATCAGACTTCTTGAGGTAGTGACCGTTTTTGTCTTTAGAGGGGAAAAAGTATTTGATCCCCTGCTGATTTTGTACGTTTGCCCACAGACAAAGACATGATCAGTCTATAATTGTAATGGTAGGTTTATTTGAACAGTGAGAGACAGAATAACATTTTACATTTTAAAATGTAAATGTAGAATAACAACAAAACAATCCAGAAAAACGCATGTCAAAAATGTTATAAATTCATTTGCATTTTAATGAGGGAAATAAGTATCTTGTCCCTGACATCCTTGGAGAGGTCTTTGGTCTTGGCCACGGCGGAGAGTATGGAATCTGATTGATTGATTGCTTCTGTGGACCGGTGTCTTTTATTAAAAAAAAAATTATACAGGTAACACGCTGAGATTAGGAGCATTCCCTTTATGAGTGTGCTCCTAATCTCAGCTCGTTACCTGTATAAAAGACACCTGGGAGCCAGACATCTTTCTGATTGAGAGGGGGTCAAATACTTATTTCCCTCATTAAAATGCTAATCAATTCATAACATTTTGGACATGCGTTTTTTTCTGGAAGTTTTTGCTGTTATTCTGTCTTTCACTGTTCAAATAAACCTACCATTCAAATTATAGACTGATCATTTCTTTGTCAGTGGGCAAACGTACAGAATCACCAGGGGATCAAATACTGTTTTCCCCTCACTGTATGTCATGCCAAGAAGAATGGCAGAAGCCTTTGCAAAGCTCAGACCGGTGATCACTTAAGGATGACGCCTACCTCCTCTGGACCATCACTCGCCACGGCACCCTCCTTGTTGATCGCATAGATTTGCTTTACATGTTACGCAAGGTCTTGCAGGAAATGACCCCCCTCAGCTTCCTGTAAAATAAATAACACACAAATACAGACATTCTGTCAATGTGGGGAACACATTTTATTCCACCTGGATTACGACATGCCCTTATTTGTTATCAGATTGCAGTGAACATTCTCTCCCTGTCTCTCTCTCTCACACACACACAGACACGTGATCGAATATTCATGGATGAAGATGCTTTATTGCCCCCACACGGTAGTCTTTAATGAGGCCACCTCCAGTAAAGCTGAACAATAATTCCTCACTGAACTCACATCATGACCCTGATATAGAATAAAATCACTGATCTCATTGGATTCAATCTGTGCATGTGAAATATATGAAATCACCGACCCAAGTATCCTATTTTAGCAAAAGGTGTACAATAGCACAGTGGGGCCCGTGGCTTAAATTGCAGCACCGAACATCAGCCAGCTAAATACAAAACAGTGCATTTTTCCTGAGGATACTTTACCATCCAGCATGACCCGCAATCTGTCTGAAAGTACTCCTCCCTTGGAATGGAATAAGGACAGCAGCTTAGGGGTGTCCTGCATAAACCTTGCCTCAAGATGCTTTGCGGTGAGCCTGTGGAATTGTTCATTGATCTGAAAGACAAATACTGAAATATCATCAAGCAAGGCTCATAACAAAGAGGTTTGTCATAGTGAAGACATCATTTGGCATTTCCTTTTTTTGCCTGCCGACTCACCTGAGAGGCTTCTAAACAGAGCAGGCTATCTGTCTTTCATGTCTTCAACACTGGGACACTGGTTGATCACTTCCTGTCTTTTGGCGTGCAAATGTCTAGCTAGCTAGCTAGTCTAGGCTACGTTAGCTAGTAACACATGACCAAACGACCCAACAAATGCGCAGACAAAACATGTAATCAAAAAACTGTCATTAAAATAATGTGCATTTGTCCAGCATAGATTTGACTTGCAAAAGCGGCTGATTTTTGCGCATCATTTCCTGTATTTATGTTAAATTATTTGGAATACATTCACCACACTAAATCATGTTCACACGCACAAACAAATAATTTACTTCAAGATTTAAAGTTTAAGAGAGTGAGTACTCAATTGGACGACATTTCATTGTTACATACCTAGTCTCGTCTCAGCTCAATTTATTATCAGACTTCTTGAGGTAGTGACCGTTTTTGTCTCTTCTTCTGTCACTAACTTCGGGGTGCAGCGCATATGGTTCAGTGGCGCTCATCAGCTCCATCTACCGTCGGGGAGTTTGAAAAAGGAACGAACGAGTCTCTGATCTTGTCAACATCAGCATTTTGCTCTACTTACCGTGAAGTAAAATCATAATAGTCATCATCATAATAGTAGTACATTACAGTATATATTTGAGTAAAATAGTACAATTTAAAGGGAGTATGTTAGGGTCAATTACTGACAAATGAGAACACACTAATCCTCAGGGGTCATTTTGGGGCAAAACGCACCACTTTGTGAAGGTTTTGTTTTGATTGAAGAGCAAGAAAAGTATTAATTGGTTCCACTTCTTTCCCTTCTAAATGCGTTTGCCTAAGGAAAGCCAGTATGCACATATCTAAATGTTATAAAATATTGTTTGTTTTTTGCCACTCAGAACACAGACATTTACCTTAAGGGGAGTTACCCTCATTTTAGACTTCCCAACCATACATTTTCATGACAGTGTTCCTAATCTGCAGTAGGCAAAGCAGTTGAAAATCGGTAGGTTAACACCAAACCGTGAAGTGATTATGAATTCAGAGCAGTCGGATTAGGTCATAGTCAAATATATTTGAACAAATGAACAACAATATCACACGGAAAGTGATGTGAGCATTGCATTGTGGAAAGCAATGACTTTACAAGAACATGTATTGCAATGCGAAGCATGTATTTCTAGATTAAACACTGATTCAGTGTGGTGAACAAGTACCTGTATGATTTGGTGTGCTCTACTTGAACATTTGCTTAGAGTTTTGAAACCACTGCCTATATGATGAGCTGTTGTATTTTTTTTTTTACCACATACTTATGAAAATTGCACCGGATGAGAGATGATGGCTCTCTGAGCCTACGGTGAAGAGTACTTCTGATCCAGCAGGTGGTGCTAAGATCCCTCCCTATATTACTTGAATGATGAGTTGACTTATAACTTATAGCTTCTAATGATTTTAAGGCCAGTGTTGGCAAACATTGCTTCTGCTCCAGCAGGTGGCCATGAAATCCCTCCCTGTATGACTTGACTGACCAGTTAGTTGATGGACTCCTTATAGCTCTTAATGATTTTAAGCAGAGTGTTGGCCACATGACTTCTGATCCAGCAGGTGCCTTTTATTTCAACGCATCAGGCAAGTAAAACGTGCAATACGTAGCTTTTAGACGGGTTAGTTACCAACATACATGTTGAGAAATGTAGAGGTACGCGTATATAATAAGCCATTTAACAGACGCTTTTATCCAAAGCGACATACAGTCATGTGCGCATACATTTTTACGTCCCGGGGATCGAACCCACTACCCTGGCGTTACAAGCGCCATGCTCTACCAATTTAGCTACAGAGGACCACGAATAAATATATAAATTGTGCCTTTTTGATGGAAATATGGAGGTGGGATTTTGGAGATCAAGTCATAATTTACGCGCGCTCTCTGCGAATAAGGCGGGCCAACTGGATGTCCTAGGACACGATGGTCACCCTATTTGCGTGGATGGCACACAGTTTGGTGTCCTCGAACAGACCGACCAGGTAAGTCTCGCTAGCCTCCTGCAGGGCCATCACGGCGGAGCTCTGGAAGCGCAGGTCGGCGATTTTTCTCCACAGGCGCTGGAAGGGCACAATGCGGATGAGCAGCTCAGTGGCCCTTTGGTAACAACGGATCTCTCTGAGACACGGTGCCGGGCCTATAACTGGGAGGCGCTCCTGCGCGCAGACTTGGCGTTGAGCTGCTTCCTGTAGGCTTTGTCAAGGGTGGATTTGCAGTCGGAGTATAGCCTCGAAATGCTCATGTGAAATGTATAAAGACGGCAGTGGCATCTGCTGATTGGACACCATCTCCCCACCACCCCGATTGGCCCATTGCGGAGGACTCCTCTGTCGGTTACTGGAAGGGATGCTTTGCTTCTTTTTTTTAGGACCGCGCGCCCAACACAATACACTGGGCGCCCAAAACAATAGTACACTAAGCGCGTGCGTACAATAGCACACTGCTGGCCCTTTGCGCGCAATAATAGTCAAGAGTGAAATCTTGTGTTATATTTTAATGCTAGCCTGTTATGGCAAACGAGGCCAATGGTACACTGCCTGCACACAACTACACACTGCGCTCCGGCAAAAGCACACTGTGCGCGCGCAACAGCACACTGACGGCCCTTTATGCGGAATAATAGTCTCCAAAGTCCAGAGTGAAATCTTGTGTTCTAATCTAATGTTTGCCTGCTATGGCAAACGAGGCCTAGTAGGTGTTATTGTTCATTCATGGCCTCATGTGGGAACATGAAATAGTGCCATGTATGTAAGGAATAGTCGACATAATTGTGTATACACCCACTCAATTGGTTGGCTCTTAAAATAGCCTTTCGAGGTTGAGTTGTCAAGTTGAAGCCGCAGTAGCGAATTTACTTGGCTTTGACGGTCTTCTTGGGGAGTAGGTAATGGGGGCTTCTTGTTTGCACGGGCAATGTCTCCGGCCAACTCCAGGATCTCAGCAGTCAGGCACTCGAGCACGGCAGCCAGGTAGACTGGTGCGACAGCACCCACACGCTCGGCGTAGTTGCCTTTGCGCATCAGCCTGGGCATCTCTTAATCCATCTTGATTTAAATGTTCATGTAAAATTTGTTCACAACATTGAAAAATGTCTGTGCTTGTGTGTTATTTTTTTCCCCAGCAAGATGAAGGGGGTGATGTCCTGCAGGACCTAGCACAACATGTAAGGAAAATCGTTGTGTACTAACCTGGGATATTTACGTTAAGGATTATGTTTACCAATCGATGACAGTATTGACTCAATACGGGGTTTGCTTTCCCCTATCCGTCGCCGTTTAAATGTCTGACATATAACCGTGCTCGAGAAAACCACAGGTAGCATAATGTATTTCAGCAGATTTCGTGCGTTTCTGTGTGAAAAGACACAAATTTATGTGCTACTTAATTCGTGCGAAAAGACACCAATTTAACACACAACAGCCATAAACGGATAGCCTATTTTTCTTTATTTTCTTTATTATGGCTAATTAAACGTTATGAATATACAGAAATGTTGTCTTTATTTAATAATGTTTCAAACATTGTAGTTGTATGCCTGTGTACTGTTTGAGATTTTCTGAACATCATTTGTGTGAAAATACACACATTTACGTGCAACTTAATTCGTGGGGAAAATTGTTTTATTAATGCTAACGCTGTTTTCTATGCTTGATTTCGATTAATACTTTGGGATACTGGTGCACTTTTGGTCAGAAAGGCCCCTTTTCCGTGTAGGCAACAGTACACGATTTTCTTCATAATGCATTTCATATTTCGTAGAGTCTAAATTACACAATTTTCTTCATTATTCATTTAATGCATGTTAAAGAGGTTAATGTAAAAATAATGAAATATGTCGGCTTTCACTTATGGCACTTCCAAGGCCTTTCTATTGTGGTTATGTCAATCATATTATATACTTAGGCTATTGTAACGCGTTCAACCAGTTAGCAAGTCAGAAATGTCCGTTTCCTAGTACCGACTAGCACTTGAATGCTGTATTATGCCAACTTCACATTCTCGTGGAAAATGGGAAGTTGTAACTCCCACATGATTGTGTTCAAGTGGTTTTGAAGTCGGAACAATTCTTAAACCAATAAGATTGGCAACAACATTTTCACTATTTCTCACTTGTAATTCCTACTTGGAGGGTCATTCAAGTGAAACTTCCCAGTTGGAACTAGGTATTTCCGATAACTCTGATAGCACCCTGAACACGACATTAATATGTGTGATCGACAACAGTAGGGTCTGGGTCCCGGCGTGTCCAGTCCCCATACCCATTCCATAGGAGTGAGTGTCAGTAGTCTACTATATGTCCGTGCTATGTGAAGTAAGTATGGTGATTATTATTAAGGTTCTGGTCGTCTGAGATACCAACAAGTAAGGCTATACAACATACAATATCAATAAATATATATTTTCTCCTATTAGTGTATTTGAGTTTGTTCTGTCGTTTCTGGATGATTTAATTGAAATTGCAACCAACTTTCTATGTCTTGTTTTAGATATAGTGATATTTGAGAGATTATTTCATTTCAAATAACTGAAAGTGAGAGGTTGTAATTTGAATAAAGGGGGGAAATGCCATTACTGAACATGTGGTGATTAGAACAAAATATTTCACTCTTGACTTTGGCGAATATTATCGCGCGGCAGTGTCCAAATGCCTGCGCGCAGTGGACTATTGGCATTGTTTGCCATAGCAGGCTGGCATTAGATTAGAACATAAGATTTCACTCTTGACTTCAGCGACTATTATTGCGCATAAAGGGCCGGCAGTGTACTTTTGCGCGCACAATGTGCTTTTGCCTGCGCGCAGTGTGCAGTTGCATCCGCGCAGTGTACTATTGGCCTCGTTTGCCATAGCAGGCTAGCATTAAATTATAACACAAGATTTCACTCTTGACTTCAGCGACTATTATTGCGCATAAAGGGCCGGCAGTGTACTTTTGCGCGCACATTGTGCTTTTGCCTGCGCGCAGTGTGCAGTTGCATCCGCGCAGTGTACTATTGGCCTCGTTTGCCATAGCAGGCTAGCATTAAATTATAACACAAGATTTCACTCTTGACTTTGGCGACAATTATTGCGTGTAAAGGCCGGCAGTGATCTATTGTTTTGTGCGCGCAGTGTATTATTGCGGGCGCACGCAAAGTGTATTGTTTTTTGGCGTACAGTGTGTTTTATGGGCGCGCAGTGTATTGTTTTGGGCGCGCAGTGTACTGTTTTGGGTGCGCGGTCAAAAAAAAAGAGAAGCAAATTATCCCTTCCGATAGCCGCCAGAGGAGGCCTCCGTAACGGGCCAATCGGGGTGTTGGGGAGATGGTGTCCAATCAGCAGATGCCACTGCCGGCTTTATACATTTCACATGGGCATTTCGAGGCTATACTCCGACTGTCTAAGAAGGAAGCTAGCGCCATGGCCAGAACCAAGCAAACCGCTCGCAAATCCACCCGTGGCAAAGCCTACAGGATGCAGCTCGCCGCCAAGGCTGCGCGCAGGAGAGCCTCCCCGTTACAGGCCCGGCACCGTGTCTCAGAGAGATTCGTCGTTACCAAAGCTCCACTGAGCTAATCATCCGCAATGTGCCCTTCCAGCGCCTGGGGAGAAAAATCGCCCTGTTCTTCAAGACCGACCTGCGCTTCCAGAGCTCCGCCGTGATGGCCCTGCAGGAGGCCAGCGAGGCTTACCTGGTCGGTCTGTTTGAGGACACCAAACTGTGTGCCATCCACGCAAAGAGGGTGCATATCGTGCCCTAGGACATCGAACTGGCCCGCCTTATTTGCAGAGAGCGCGCGTAAATGATGACCTGATCTCCAAAATCCCACCTCAATATTTCCATCAAAAAGGCATAATTGATCTATTTATACGTGGTCCTCTGTAGCTCAATTGGTAGAGCATGGCGCTTGTAATGCCAGGGTAGTGGGTTCCATCCCTGGGACCACCCATACGTAAACACGTATGCGCACATGACTGTAAATCGCTTTGGATAAAAGCGTCTTCTAAATGGCATATTATTATTATATACGCGCACGTGTACATTTCTCACCATGTATGTTGTTAACTAACCTGTCTAAAAGCTACGTATTGCACGTTTTACTTGCCTGAGGCGTTGAAATAAAAGGCATCAATCTAAATGGATTATCTACAATAGTCAAAGTCGCATGGCCAAATCAGGAAGGCTCCGCGCATGCGTTTCTGTATTCAGCACGGTTGAATGCATTCAGAGTCAGAGGTTGAGGATGTGTCTCTCTGGCGGGAGGTAAGCTTGGCTTATATACATACAGAGGTGGGTAGAGTAGCCAAAAATTGTACTCAAGTAAAAGTACTGTTACTTCAGAATAATATTGTTATGTATGGTACGACGTGCTGTACGTTGTTATGGTTTACGACAGTGTGCTGCTTTACGGATGAATGGGTTGTCAGAATGTGTGGCACGTCATTAAACGACAGAGTGATATACAATGTGAAACTGTGCAGATGTCCATTCTTCTACAGCTAGGCTAGATATAACATTGGCGACGAAGATGGCTGAATTCAGTTTACCACCGCCAGCACCATTCCTTGCCGTGCCTGGCGAACCTCCAGTCCCGTGGAATAACTGGCTAAAAGTTTTAACACTTATCTCGAAGCTATGGACTTTTCTACAATCTCCGACAAGCGGAGGACAGCACTGCTCCGTCACTGCCTTGGTACAGAGGGACAGAGGATTTTCAGAGCGCTTGGATCGGCTCCTACATTCACTGCTGCAGTCAGCCTCCTACGGAACCACTTCGCCGGGAAAGAGCGACGCTACCGGCTACGGAAGAGACACCAACGGCCGGGTGAGTCCATTCAAAGCTACGTGGCTAATCTGACGGATTTGGCTAGCTCTTGTAACTACGGGACACTTCAGGACGAGATCATCAGGGATCAGTTGATAGAGGGGACGTTATGTGAAAAGACATGGGAGAAACTGCTTTTGGAATCGGATAATTTACAACTAGATGGAGCTATTAAAATAGCACTCCAGGTTGAAGCGGCGTTGGAATGCTCTTCAATGCTAACAGACAGCTCTGCAGCATACACTCGGCCCCCAGCCATTCTCACACAGCAGCTTCAGCCCGAGCAGGCGCACTACAACGATCACGCGCTGCGCACGCCCTCCCACGTCGATAGCTGCATGGACACAGACACCGGCATGCCCGTGCAGCAGGCACACAGACAAACCAACAGAAGTAGCTGTGGCAACTGTGGGGCTAGCTCTCACAATTCAAGGGCTTCAAACTGCCCAGTCCGTGGGAAAATATGCAAGAACTGTTCAAAATAAAATCACTTTGCGAAAGTGAGTGTGTCGTTCGGCCCCTGCTACTAGCTCGAAGTTGTCGATCATCCAAGTGTCAGACTGGGTCCGAGCCCGACGGCCTCAGCAGTACAACAAAATGCCCTCATTCTGGTCGGAACCCTTGCAGGTCAGTCGACAACTGGGGCCCGCCATATTTCATGATGAGCAATGGATCACGCTGGCACGCCAGCCGCCTCAGAAAAGTCCCTGCCCCTCGAGGAACACAAAGGCACACAAAACAGACATGCAGGCCAGAGACGCCACCGGATGGACCTCCTCCACCACTACCACCCGAGCCCCAACCTCTGTGGGCTCCCCAAGGGCCAGATCCACAAGCGGTGGCGGATGAAGAAAGGCCTATGCGGGCACGAACTCGCCCTGCTTATCTGGGGGACTACTTAACCTCTTTTCATTCTTAGGCTCTGTTAGGTGTCTTAGTCAACCTCCAGGTTAATGGACTGAACTGGCTAGTTTGGAGAGTCCATCCGTTTAAGGGTTAATGTTTATTTCTTACAGGTATCACTCTAGGTTCTTGCCCTATGGACATTTTATATATGGTACCAGTCCCTGGTTTTGGAAAGGGGGGGAAATGTTATGTATGGTACGACGTTCTGTACGTCGTACTGTACGTTGTTATGGTTTACGATAGTGTGCTGCTTTACGGATGAATGGGTTGTCAGAATGTGTGGCACATGTCATTAAACGACAGAGTGATGTACAATGTGAAACTGTGCAGATGTCCGTTCTTCTACAGCTAGGCTAGATATAACAAATATGACTCAAGTAAAAGTAGTCATCCAAATAATTACTTGAGTAAGAGTAAAAAAGTACTTGGTGAAAAAACTACTCAAGTACTGAGTAACTGTTGAGTTACTTGAGTTTATTTTTTAACACAAGGCAACAATCAGACAGACAAAAATACAAAATAATCATCTTTAGGCAAATTATAGTTCATCCAACAATAAAATAAATTAAAATGAATTACAAAATAGCTTAAATTAAAATAATTCCGGTAAATTCAAGTACTTATCAAATAAAATAATAATAATAAAAAAATAAGCACAAGTAACACACATTTCCAAACCTTTATACTTTTTTTTACCAGGCAGAACTAGAATGAGGCAGCCCATAAACTCTCATAAACTGTGTATGTGTGTGTCTCCACAGTGACAGAACAACAGAAGGAAACACAAACATTTCATACCAGGTATGCTGAACAGAAAACTGCACACCAGAAGGAAGCGGTCAACATAAAATAATCAATAGGTGTTGATTAGGCCTACTCAGTACCTTTGTATTGCATGGCAAGCAACAGCCCTTTTTCTGTGTGCCTAGAAATTAATACTCTGATCTGTGATTAGGCCACACTGCACATCTCACTGAGCAGAGGAAAAGAGCAGCAATACACATCAACTGAAAAAGCACCAGTCCATGATAGATGGCCAAATAAAACAATATTGCAGGCCTAGTATCCCAGAACACAAATTAAGCTGAATGCATGTTCTCTAAAAGGCATCAGAGGAGAGTGATGTAGTTGTAGATGGGGCATTATGTTTACTTCCAGCTCCAATATCTAACAAGAAAAGTCAGCAAAAAAAAAGTCACACTTGTCCCCACCCCCCCAAGATAAGCAGCATAAAGCATGTATGATGTGTCTTTACAATGGAGTTATACATTAATAGCTCTGTGCTCTCTAGCACAACCATTACACAGTTAAGGGGATTACATGCTTTGCTCAAAAGCAGCTGAGAGAGGAGCAGCTTCCCCCATCTAGACTCCCACAGACAGACAACAGATTTGGCAATATTCTAACCTTTAGGCTGACACTGGCCCTTTGACTGGTTGACTTCAGTCAACACTCCAGGAACTCTTTGGCACAGTAACATGAAAACCCTTTTATATTGAAGGCCCCACTGGGAGTTTGTGTGTGTGTGTCAAAACATGCAGAAACAAACTATTTCACCAAAGAATCGCTCAGTGATGTCACTATTAAGCTTCAACAGTAGCAAGTCTCTTGAGTGGCGCAGTGGTCTAAGGCACTGCATCGCAGTGCTAGCTGTGCCACTAGAGATCCTGGTTCTAATCCAGGCTCTGTAGCAGCCGGCCGCGACCGGGAGACTCATGGGCGGCGCACAATTGGCCTAGCGTTGTCCAGGGTAGGGGAGGGAATGGCCGGCAGGGATGTAGCTCAGTTGATAGAGCATGGCGTTTGCAACGCCAGGGTTGTGGGTTCGATTCCCACGGGGGACCAGTTTGAAAAATATATATATATATATATGTATTCACTAACTGTAAGTCGCTCTGGATAAGAGCGTCTGCTAAATGACTAAAATGTAAATGTAAATGTAAGTAGCTGGCTCTCAAGGTTCTTGCTGTGAAGCTGTGATCGTTTAGCAGTGAACAGGAGTCCTGCATGACTGAAAAGTCTCTCACAGGCTGCAGATGCAGGAAGACCTGTGTTGACTTTGAGTGAAAGCTTCTTGATGCGAGGAAAGGTGTGGAGTAGATCCATACCTGCAGGGGACAGACATGAAAGGTACCTCTCCAGCTCTCCTACTTGTGATTTTCCCAACTCCATGGATGCAAAGAAGTCGTCTTCATCAGAGAGGCCGCTGTTTGCGCTGGTGACATCATCCAAGTCGGTGTTGAGGTGATTTCTGATGTAGTCAAGGCCTGTGGGTTTTAGGGCAAGATAAATCGTTTTTCAAACGAATTAAGTCTGCACATTATTCTTACCCTTCTACTGTATAGGCTGTCAAGCTGCTGATGTTTGACACTAAAAGCTACCTGAGCTTCTAACTATATTGCCACCCTGTGGTTTGTCACTGACACACTATAATCCTAAATTACAGTAATATTATACAGAGTTATATAGGTCAATGTCTACTGGTTCACATTTGAATTGATAAACAATTATATTTACCAGCATTTAAGATGTTCTCCTCTGTGGTCCAGGATGTTCTGAATCTTGGTAGGAGTATTGTTGCTGCAATCAGCTCAGGCTCTTTCATGACGTCTCCAAAACGTTTCTGGATCCCTTGCTGCAGGGCGTGAACAAGAGGTGTACACATTTTGCAAGTTGACTTCAACCTCTTCAGCTTGTCCCGCAACTGGTAAGGTGTTGGCAGCAGGAGGCCCATATGCACAGATGATTCCCCTTGGAGGATATTAAGGACCATGGCAACAGGCTTCATCACAGCAGCATACTCGACCAAAAACCCAATTTCAGCTGGATTGAACCTATAAAAGATGTAACGATAAAAAAATTACTTATAGCTATTTCTGGTACAATGTGTTTATTATGCATTGTACATGTTAAATGCACAAATAAATAAAAATAAAATAAATTAGTTAAATTATTTCATTCAAGTCATCCACAATTGTCACACCACCATGCAAAGAAAACTTAGTTACTTGAGACAAGTGGAATCACCCATTAATCAGTGAGGCTTATTTATTTTTATTATTCTTTTAAAACAAAATATACATTTTGTCAACTTACATCTTTATCTTTAATGCTGTGCAGACATTGCGAATTGCTTGTTCTCCTTGCTCTCGGTGAATGCGCACAATCCTTTCTACAGCGAGGAACAGGGAGCTCCAGCGTGTCTGATTGGGTCGGAGAAACAGCAGCTTGCATTCACGTTCCACTGTTTCATGAGCCATGGTTGACCTGCTGGTTTTATTCCAAAGAGCATGACACTTTGCAAAAGCAGACCGAGACAGCCTCTTGTAGGTTTCGTTTGCAGCTCCTCCTGCAGCAGTGGCATCAACTGTGGATATAAGATTGAGGAGATGGCATGCACACTTTTGGTGCCTTGGAAGTTGGTACTCAAGGCCTGTGTTGTCATCCAGAATAGCAGACACATCTTGACACTCCACCTCTGACTCACTCTGATCTTCTGTTGCATCATCAAGGGTGGAGTCACTCTCCTCTTGTACATTGATGGCTTCCTCCTTTTTCTCCTCACCATATAATCGAAAGGCCTTCAGGAAGTTTGAGCCACTGTCTGTTGTCGCCATGGTCACTTTTTCCCTGATGTGGTACTCAGAATGTATTTCCTCTAATGCAGCAGCACGGACATCAAACGTGTGCGAGCCTTTGACAGGTCTACAAGCCAATGCAGCGGAGTGCCTCTCCAGTGAGGTGTTGTCTATCCAGTGACAGGTGACACCTAAGTAGCTACGTTGTCTGGCAGACCAGCAGTCTGTTGTGGTAGCAACATAGTTCACAGCACTCAGCTTTTTGATGATTATGCTCTTCTTGTGTTTTGCAGCTTCTTGTATTCTTGTGCATAACGTTTTCCTTGTCATTACTGTTTGAGGTTGCAAGGTTTCTATCAAAGTCTTGAAGGATGGCGTCTCAACCACAGAAAATGGTTGGTTGGCCTCACATACAAAATTTAGCACCAGCTTGTCAAGCGTTGCTTGTGTTACCCGTCCTGGGGCAGCGAAGGCTGTGATTTTTGCATTTTTCACAAGAGTATCACTGGAAGAGGAGGACTTACGCTTTCTGTGGTTCTCTAGTAAGTCTGTGTACTTTGCCAGTTTGTTGGGGAGAACCCTCTGTGGATAAAAAAAAATCTGTAATTTTCATCATACACGTCAACTATGACAGACAAATTGAGAAATTTGTTTCCAGAAAATCACATTGTAGGATTTTTTATGAATTTATTTGCAAATAATGGTGGAAAATAAGTATTTGGTCACCTACAAACAAGCAAGATTTCTGGCTCTCACAGACCTGTAACTTATTCTTTAAGAGGCTCCCCTGTCCTCCACTCGTTACCTGTATTAATGGCACCTGTTTGAACTGGTTATCAGTATAAAAGACACCTGTCCACAACCTCAAACAGTCACACTCCAAACTCCACTATGAACAAGACCAAAGAGCTGTCAAAGGAACCAGAAACAAAATTGTAGACCTGCACCAGGCTGGGAAGACTGAATCTGCAATAGGTAAGCAGCTTGGTTTGAAGAAATCAACTGTGGGAGCAATTATTATGAAATGGAAGACATACAAGACCACTGATAATCTCCCTCGATCTGGGGCTCCACGCAAGATCTCACCCCGTGGGGTCAAAATGATCACAAGAACGGTGAGCAAAAATCCCAGAACCACACGGGGGGACCTAGTGAATGACCTGCAGAGAGCTGGGACCAAAGTAACAAAGCCTACCCTCAGTAACACACTACGCCGCCGGGGACTCAAATCCTGCAGTGCCAGACGTGTCCCCCTGCTTAAGCCAGTACATGTCCAGGCCCGTCTGAAGTTTGCTAGAGTGCATTTGGATGATCCAGAAGAGGATTGGGAGAATGTCATATGGTCAGATGAAACCAAAATATAACTTTTTGGTAAAAACTCAACTTGTCGTGTTTGGAGGAGAAAGAATGCTGAGTTGCATCCAAAGAACACCATACCTACTGTGAAGCATGGGGGTGGAAACATCATGCTTTGGGGCTGTTTTTCTGCAAAGGGACCAGGACTACTGATCCGTGTAAAGGAAAGAATGAATGGGGCCATGTATCGTGAGATTTTGAGTGAAAACCTCCTTCCATCAGCAAGGGCATTGAAGATGAAACGTGGCTGGGTCTTTCAGCATGACAATGATCCCAAACACACCGCCCAGGCAACAAAGGAGTGGCTTCGTAAGAAGCATTTCAAGGTCCTGGAGTGGCCTAGCCAGTCTCCAGATCTCAACCCCATAGAAAATCTTTGGAGGGAGTTGAAAGTCCGTGTTGCCCAGCGACAGCCCCTAAACATCACTGCTCTAGAGGAGATCTGCATGGAGGAATGGGCCAAAATACCAGCAACAGTGTGTGAAAACCTTGTGAAGACTTACAGAAAACGTTTGACCTGTGTCATTGCCAACAGAGGGTATATAACAAAGTATTGAGTAACTTTTGTTATTGACCAAATATTTATTTTCCACCATAGTTTGCAAATAAATTCATAGAAAATCCTACAATGTGATTTTCTGGATTTTTTTTCTTCTCATTTTCTCAGTCATAGTTGACCTATGATGAAAATTACAGGCCTCTCATCTTTTTAAGTGGGAGAACTTGCACTGTTGGTGGCTGACTAAATACTTTTTCCCCCCACTGTGACTTGCCCTGCGGCTCAGTCTACGAAGGGAGGGGATCATGCTCTGCTTCAGTATGTCACAGTACATGTTGGCAGTAATGGTTCCCTCAATGAACTGTAGCTCCCCAGTGCCGGCAGCACTCAGACCATGACACTCCCACCACCATGTTTGACTGTAGGCAAGACACTTGTCTTTGTACTCCTCACCTGGTTGCCGCCACACACGCTTGACACTATCTGAACCAAATAAGTTTATCTTGGTCTCATCAGACCACAGGACATGGTTCCAGTAATCCATGTCCTTAGTCTGCTTGTCTTCAGCAAACTGTTTGCGGTCTTTCTTGTGCATCATCTTTAGAAGAGGCTTCCTTCTGGGACGACAGCCATGCAGACCAATTTGGTGCAGTGTATGGTCTGAGCACTGACAGGCTGACCCCCGACCCCTTCAACCGCTGCAGCAATGCTGGCAGCACTCATACGTCTATTTCCCAAAGACAACCTCTGGATATGACGCTGAGCACGTTCACTCAACTTCTTTGGTCGACCATGGTGAGGCCTGTTCTGAGTGGAACCTGTCCTGTTAAACCGCTGTATGGTCTTGGCCACCGTGCTGCAGCTCAGTTTCAGGGTCTTGGCAATCTTCTTATAGCCCAGGCCATCTTTATGTAGAGCAACAATTCTTTTTTTCAGATCCTCAGAGTTCTTTGCCATGAGGTGCCATGTTGAACTTCCAGTGACAAATATGAGGGAGTGTGAGAGCGATGACACCTAATTTTAACACACCTGCTCCCCATTCACACCTGAGACCTTGTAACACTTACGAGTGAACATTTTCACTTAGGGGTGTACTCACTTTTGTTGCCAGCGGTTTAGACATTAATGGCTGTGTGTTGAGTTATTTTGAGGGGACAGCAAATGTACACTGTTATTCAAGCTGTACATTCACTACTCTACAATGTAGCAAAGTGTCATTTCTTCAGTGTTGTCACATGAAAAGATATACTCAAATATTTACAAAAATGTGAGGGGTGTACTCACTTTTGTGAGATACTGTATATATGTGTATATGTTTGGGAGGGAACAGCTATGTGTTTGATATTTTCTAAGAAGTGATATGTGTCCCTAAAATAACTGGGGTGCTTAGTGGAGAGGGGGTTGATGTAATTAAGATGTTGTAGGACTCACTGTTGCAGTCAGAAACAATTTCTCTTCCGGGGGGAACCTCAACGGGAACTATCCAGGTGTCTGGTTCTTTGTGTATACACCCACTCAATTGGTTGGCACTTAAAATAGCCTTTGGGGGTTGAGTAGTCAAGTTGAAGCCGCAGTAGCGAATTTACTTGGCTTTGACGGCATTCTCGGTCTTCTTGGGGAGTAGCACCGCCCGGATGTTGGGTCCTCGTCGTTACGGAAGGCCAGCTGCAGGTGACAGGGGATGATGTGAGTTTTGGTGTTAGCTTCACACGCTAACGGCGAAGCTAACGGCGGAGCTAACAGCGAATCAAACGGGCCTGGAGGCCATTTGTGGTCGAGGCGAGAAGGGATACAGCTACGTCCGTGTTTGGTTGTATTTGGAAGGGACTAGTTCGCTTCATGTGGACTCTTCATTTGGACTGGACTGACTGACTCGACATGTAGGCGGGGCTCGGGAGCTTCAGAGCTAAGGGCAGGGCTACAGATTAGGTGTCCCTAAAGAACCGCTTGTCTAACAGTAGTTCCGCATTACATTAATTAATTTGCACTCAAATTTTATTTATTTTTATACTGTGTATTCTCCGTGTAAATTCATGTACCGTACCGAGACGCCCGTACCATTTCGGTTCAATACAAATACATGTACCGTTCCACCCCTACATCCAACTGTAATCAAAATTGCCACAGCCATAGTTTCAGTTAATGTGATTAGTATATGTTCTCCCTTTCATTTTTTAAAGGATGATATGGATGAGCCAGACCTGTGGGATGCATCAGTGGTCCTCCTTACAACAGTCAGTGATGATGCCACAAGCCCAGTTCACTACCACCCAGTGAGAGTCTCTGTCGTCCTAGAGGGTGATGTGGTTGTCAATCTCCCCAGGCTTGCTGATGCCTTCCTGGTAATGTTCGGCCTGATTTATGCACTACATCTCAGCTATCCCAAGGGACTGACAAACACTTTTGAGTTCACACAGAAAATCTTACTTGGTCTTGATGACTCTAAACTGTCACCCAAGCTGCAGAATCTTAAAAATGAGCTGATGTTGTATGTGTAACTGAAGATCCAAAAAGGAGTGGTGGATTCTGATGGCTCACTCTGTTAGAGCATAGTCCATAATGAGAATATGTCATGTCAGGTCCATGTTGAATACTGTTCAACTGTTTATGTTAAAGTTGCTGCTCTACTCAACGGGTTTTCAGCCAAATGGCACAAAGTACACACTGTCTTTGTACGTTTTAATGTACATTTAATTGTTGTTAAACTGAAATTCAGGGTTGAATTAAGTGTTTATATATGGAGGATATTTTTATTTATAATTCAAATTGAAAGGCCAAAGGGAAAACGAAGTGAGATCAAATTAAAAATATTATTATTTTACTACACTACTAGGTAAAATCATGCCATAATTAAATTTAAAAAGTCAAATTTAAAATGCAAAGCTTCAACTGTCAGCTGGAAGTCGTTTCAGACCCTCCCACCAGCCGTTGGGCCATGCCTCCTCATTTAAATTGACACCTGTCACTTCTAAATGAAAAGCTTAAATCAAAATGTAAAAGGTGAATCTGAAAATGTCAATGTCAAATGTAAAACATAAAATTCAAAAGATAAAATGTCAAATTGAAAATTATAAAGGGGAAAGGCTAAAATAAAACAATTATATTTTAGATTTTAATTGAAGTATTTCCATTTTAAGCTTTTACATCATACATTTAATTATGGCATGATTTTTCCTAGTAGCGTAGTAAAATAATACTATTAATTTGATCTTGCTTCTTTTTCTCTTTGGACTTTCAATTTGAATTATGAATAAATATATCCTCCATATTTATACACTATGGCATTTTGTTTTTAAAAGGTGTACTATATAGCTTTGGGAAGTACATTTTTATCAGAAAGGAAAGCTCTTTATTTATTTATGAAAATGTATCAATGAACTGTCCTCAAAGTTTCAGGCTACTTTACTTTAAAGTAGCCACCTTTCTAGTTGGAAACAGTGTTATAGGGACTTTATTTTCTTCTGAGGATGGGATGTTTATTCAGTTATGGAAATGGTTAAATAATTTTTATTGTCTTATTAATATTGTTAATTTTGCTTTTCGAGTTTGAATTAATTTTCTAAAACTATACAGTGCACCCTGAAGATGCTAGATTTGAACCAGATAGCCAAAGGAAGGCTAAACACTGCCTTTATACATGTTAATGTACCGTTTTGAAATTTTAGCCGTTTTAGTTGTGAAGAATTTACAAGCAATTTGTTTATACATTGCTGCACTGCAAGTTTACAACCAGATGGCCAAAAGTGTGCCTTTGTAATTGTTTATTTAATTCTTTTTTTAATTCTTAATTATTTGTATTACTATTATTGTTATATTACTATTATTATTAAATAGATTGTTTCATTTTGTGCTAAAAGGCACAGGTGTGGGCAAATAATCTTTCTAAACAAATGTTTGGTCACCACCCAAGACTTGCTGATGCCCTCCTGGTAATGTTGTATTAACAGTTTATAAGCTATTTGTGATATGATGATATTTTCTTAATGTAATTTTAGCTTTTCTGAGTTTGAATATGTTCTACTATTACATAGTTCATATTAAAGTATAAACAAAATGCCCAGAAGTAGACTTGTTAATTGTTATTTTTTATTTATGTTTTTTTATTTCATATTTTTTTGCTAAAAGACTGGCCAAGAAAAGTTTATACTAAACATCTGAATAGATGATGTTTTTTTGTTTGACCTTTAAGTCAAGAGTACTTATTATTTTTAAAATGTTGTCTTTATTTAATAATGTTTCAAACATTGTAGTTGTATGCCTATGTACTGTTTGAGATTTTCCGAACATAATTTGTGAGAAAATACACACATTTACGTGGGAAAAATAGTTTTATTACATTTACATTTTAGTCATTTAGCAGATGCTCTTATCCAGAGCGACTTACAGGAGCATTTAGGGTTAAGTGCCTTGCTTAAGGGCACATCGACAGATTTTTCACCTAGTCGGCCCGGGGACTAGAACCAGCGACCTTTCGGTTAATGGCACAACGCTCTTACCCACTAAGCTACCTGCCACCCTTATTAATGTTAACGCTGTTTTCTATGCTTGATTTCGATTAATACTTTAATAATTTGGGATACTGGTGCACTTTTGGTCAGAAAGGCCCCTTTTCCGTGTAGGCAACAGTACACGATTTTCTTCATAATGCATTTCATATTTCGTAGAGTCTAAATTACACAATTTTCTTCATTATTCATTTAATACATGTTAAAGAGGTTAATGTAAAAATAATGAAATATGTCGGCTTTCACTTATGGCACTTCCAATGCCTTTCTATTGTGGTTATGTCAATCATATTATATACTTAGGCTATTGTAACGCGTTCAACCAGTTAGCAAGTCAGAAATGTCCGTTTCCTAGTACCGACTAGCACTTGAATGCTGTGTTATGCCAACTTCACATTCTCGTGGAAAATGGGAAGTTGTAACTCCGACATGATTGTGTTAAAGTGGTTTTGAAGTCGGAACAATTCTTAAACCAATAAGATTGGCAACAACATTTTCACAATTTCTCACTTGTAATTCGAACTTGGAGGGTCATTCAAGTGAAACTTCCCAGTCGGAACTAGGTATTTCCGATAACTCTGATAGCACCCTGAACACGACATTAATATGTGTGATCGACAACAGTAGGGTCTGGGTCCTGGCGTGTCCAGTCCCCATACCCATTCCATAGGAGTGAGTGTCAGTAGTCTACTATATGTCCGTGCTATATGAAGTAAGTATGGTGATTATTATTAAGGTTCTGGTCGTCTGAGATATCAACAAGTAAGGCTATACAATATCAATAAATATATATTTTTTTCTATTAGTTTTTTTCCACAAATAGACAGGTATTTTTACCTTTCCTTGGTAGCAAGATCTTGTAATTTTTTGCTAACTTTCTATTAACATTTAATAGAGTGAGATCATTTTATTTATTTTGGGATATGTATCCACATCACCATCAGACCATTTTATTGGTAAACTACAAGTTGTATTGTCAGTGATCCAATTTACAGTTTAGTCATTTAGCAGACGCTCTTATCCAGAGTGCATACATTTTTCATTCTGGCCCCCGTGGGAATCGAACCCACAACCCTTGCGTTGCTAGCGCCATGCTCTACCAACTGAGCTACAGGAAGGTCAATACCTTATATAGTACATTTATCATAATGTGGTTGTATTTCAGAGAGGTTAGAAAATGTATCTAGATCCTCTGAGTACAATGACACGTTTGTTTTTAAACCTTGGATTTCTAATCCCTTGATATAATTGTTGGATCTGATTTGAATAGCTAACATTTCGATGGCCATAATAAATAGATATACCGATAGTGGACAACTTTGTACATTTCAGCACCACGGAGCTCCTCTATTACCCGTCTCGTGAGTGGAGATGAAGCAGAAGTGCTGTCCATTCAACTGTGCTGAATAAAGCAACGCATGCACCGAGACTTCCTTTGTCTTTCCTGATTTGGCCAATTATTTGGCTGGAGTATTTCGGCCTGCCGCGCGTCTTTGACTATTGTAGATAATCCCTTTGGATTTATGCGTTTTATTTCAACGCCTCAGGCAAGTAAAACGTGCAATACGTAGCTTTAAGACAGGTTAATATACATGGTGAGAAATGTAGAGGTGCGCGTATAAATGGAGCAATTGTGCCTTTTTGATGGAAATATGGAGGTGGGATTTTGGAGATCAGGTCATCATTTACGCGCGCTCTCCGCGAATACAGTGGGCCATCAGGATGTCCTAGGGCACGATGGACACCCTCTTTGCGTGGATGGCACACAGTTTGGTGTCCTCGAACAGACCGACCAGGTGAGCCTCGCTAGCCTCCTGCAGGGCTATCACCGCGAAGCTCTAGAAGCGCAGGTCGATCTTGAAGAACTGGGCGATTTTTCTCCCCAGGCGCTGGCAGGGCTCGTAACGGGGAGGCGCTCCTGCGCGCAGACTTACATTTACATTTTAGTCATTTAGCAGACGCTCTTATCCAGAGCGACTTACAGGAGCAATTAGGGTTAAGTGCCTTGCTTAAGGGCACATCGACAGATTTTTTTTCACCTAGTCGGCTCGGGGATTAGAACCAGCGACCTTTCGGTTACAGGCACAACGCTCTTACCCACTAAGCTACCTGCCGACTTGGCGGCTAGCTGCTTCCTGTAGGCTTCGCCATCGCGTGACAGTCGGAGTATAGCCTCGAAATGCCCATGTGAAATGTATAAAGCCGGCAGTGGCATCTGCTGATTGGACACCATCTCCCCACCACCCCGATTGGCCCATTGCGGAGGACTCCTCTGTCGGTTACTGGAAGGGATGCTTTGCTTCTTTTTTTTAGGACCGCGCGCCCAAAACAATAGTCCACTAAGCGCGTGCGTACAATAGCACACTGCTGGCCCTTTGCACGCAATAATAGTCAAGAGTGAAATCTTGTGTTATATTTTAATGCTAGCCTGTTATGGCAAACGAGGCCAATGGTACACTGCCTGCACACATCTACACACTGCGCTCCGGCAAAAGCACACTGTGCGCGCGCAACAGCACACTGACGGCCCTTTATGCGGAATATTAGTCTCCAAAGTCCAGAGTGAAATCTTGTGTTCTAATCTAATGCTTGCCTGCTATGGCAAACGAGGCCTAGTAGGTGTTATTGTTCATTATGGCCTCATGTGGGAACATGATATAGTGCCATGTATGTAAGAAATAGTCGACATAATTGTGAATACACCCACTCAATTGGTTGGCTCTTAAAATAGCCTTTCGAGGTTGAGTTGTCAAGTTGAAGCCGCAGTAGCTAATTTACTTGGCTTTGACGGTCTTCTTGGGGAGTAGGTAATGGGGGCTTCTTGTTTGCACGGGCAATGTCTCCGGCCAACTCCAGGATCTCAGCAGTCAGGCACTCGAGCACGGCAGCCAGGTAGACTGGTGCGACAGCACCCACACGCTCGGCGTAGTTGCCTTTGCGCATCAGCCTGGGCATCTCTTAATCCATCTTGATTTAAATGTTCATGTAAAATTTGTTCCCAACATTGAAAAATGTCTGTGTTTGTGTGTTATTTTTTCCCCCAGCAAGATGAAGGGGGTGATGTCCTGCAGGACCTAGCACAACATGTAAGGAAAATCGTTGTGTACTAACCTGGGATATTTACGTTAAGGATTATGTTTACCAATCGATGACAGTATTGACTCAATACGGGGTTTGCTTTCCGCTATTCGTCGCCGTTTAAATGTCTGACATATAACCGTGCTCGAGAAAACCACAGGTAGCATAATATTTTCAGCAGATTTCGTGCGTTTCTGTGTGAAAAGACACGAATTTATGTGCTACTTAATTCGTGCGAAAAGACACCAATTTAACACACAACAACCATAAACGGATAGCCTATTTTTCTTTATTTTCTTTATTATGGCTAATTAAACGTTATGAATATACAGAAATGTTGTCTTTATTTAATAATGTTTCAAACATTGTAGTTGTATGCCTATGTACTGTTTGAGATTTTCTGAACATAATTTGTGAGAAAATACACACATTTACGTGCAACTTAATTCGTGGGAAAAATTGTTTTATTAATGCTAACGCTGTTTTCTATGCTTGATTTCGATTAATACTTTGGGACACTGGTGCACTTTTGGTCAGAAAGCCCCCTTTTCCGTGTAGGCAACAGTACACGATTTTCTTCATAATGCATTTCATATTTCGTAGAGTATAAATTACACAATTTTATTCATTATTCATTTAATACATGTTAAAGAGGTTAATGTAAAAATAATGAAATATGTCGGCTTTCACTTATGGCACTTCCAAGGCCTTTCTATTGTGGTTATGTCAATCATATTATATACTTAGGCTATTGTAAAGCGTTCAACCAGTTAGCAAGTCAGAAATGTCCGTTTCCTAGTACCGACTAGCACTTGAATGCTGTATTATGCCAACTTCACATTCTCGTGGAAAATGGGAAGTTGTAACTCCCACATGATTGTGTTCAAGTGGTTTTGAAGTCGGAACAATTCTTAAACCAATAAGATTGGCAACAATATTTTCACTATTTCTCACTTGTAATTCCTACTTGGAGGGTCATTCAAGTGAAACTTCCCAGTCGGAACTAGGTATTTCCGATAACTCTGATAGCACCCTGAACACGACATTAATATGTGTGATCGACAACAGTAGGGTCTGGGTCCCGGCGTGTCCAGTCCCCATACCCATTCCATAGGAGTGAGTGTCAGTAGTCTACTATATGTCCGTGCTATGTGAAGTAAGTATGGTGATTATTATTAAGGTTCTGGTCGTCTGAGATACCAACAAGTAAGGCTATACAACATACAATATCAATAAATATATATTTTCTCCTATTAGTGTATTTGAGTTTGTTCTGTCGTTTCTGGATGATTTAATTGAAATTGCAACCAACTTTCTATGGCTTGTTTTAGATATAGTGATATTTGAGAGATTATTTCATTTCAAATAACTGAAAGTGAGAGATTGTAATTTGAATAAAGGGGGGAAATGCCATTACTGAACATGTGGTGATTAGAACAAAAGATTTTACTCTTGACTTTGGCGAATATTATCGCGCGGCAGTGTCCTAATGCCTGCGCGCAGTGGACTATTGGCATCGTTCGCCATAGCAGGCTGGCATTAGATTAGAACATAAGATTTCACTCTTGGCTTCAGCGACTATTATTGCGCATAAAGGGCCGGCAGTGTACTTTTGCGCGCACATTGTGCTTTTGCCTGCGCGCAGTGTGCAGTTGCATCCGCGCAGTGTACTATTGGCCTCGTTTGCCATAGCAGGCTAGCATTAAATTATAATACAAGATTTCACTCTTGACTTCAGCAACTATTATTGCGCATAAAGTGCCGGCAGTGTACTTTTGCGCGCACATTGTGCTTTTGCCTGCGCGCAGTGTGCAGTTGCATCCGCGCAGTGTACTATTGGCCTCGTTTGCCATAGCAGGCTAGCATTAAATTATAACACAAGATTTCACTCTTGACCATGGCGACTATTATTGCGTGTAAAGGCCAGCAGTGATCTATTGTTTTGGGCGCGCAGTGTATTATTGCGGGCGCACGCAAAGTGTATTGTTTTTTGGCGTACAGTGTGTTTTATGGGCGCGCAGTGTATTGTTTTGGGTACGCAGTGTACTGTTTTGGGTGCGCGGTCAAAAAAAAAGAGAAGCAAAGCATCCCTTCCGATAGCCGACAGAGGAGGCCTCCGTAACGGGCCAATCGGGGTGGTGGGGAGATGGTGTCCAATCAGCAGATGCCACTGCCGGCTTTATACATTTCACATGGGCATTTCGAGGCTATACTCCGACTGTCTAAGAAGGAAGCTAGCGCCATGGCCAGAACCAAGCAAACCGCTCGCAAATCCACCCGTGGCAAAGCCTACAGGATGCAGCTCGCCGCCAAGGCTGCGCGCAAAGTCAACATGTAAGGAAAATCGTTGTGTACGAACCTGGGATATTTACGTTAAGGATTATGTTTACCAATCGATGACAGTATTGACTCAATACGGGGTTTGCTTTCCGCTATCCGTCACCGTTTAAATGTCTGACATATAACCGTGCTCGAGAAAACCACAGGTAGCATAATGTATTTCATCAGATTTCGTGCGTTTCTGTGTGAAAAGACACAAATTTATGTGCTACTTAATTCGTGCGAAAAGACAGCAATTTAACACACAACAACCATAAACGGATAGCCTATTTTTCTTTATTTTCTTTATTATGGCTAATTAAACGTTATGAATATACAGAAATGTTGTCTTTATTTAATAATGTTTCAAACATTGTAGTTGTATGCCTATGTACTGTTTGAGATTTTCTGAACATCATTTGTGAGAAAATACACACATTTACGTGCAACTTAATTCGTGGGAAAAATTGTTTTATTAATGCTAACGCTGTTTTCTATGCTTGATTTCGATTAATACTTTGGGACACTGGTGCACTTTTGGTCAGAAAGCCCCCTTTTCCGTGTAGGCAACAGTACACGATTTTCTTCATAATGCATTTCATATTTCGTAGAGTCTAAATTACACAATTTTCTTCATTATTCATTTAATACATGTTAAAGAGGTTAATGTAAAAATAATGAAATATGTCGGCTTTCACTTATGGCACTTCCAAGGCCTTTCTATTGTGGTTATGTCAATCATATTATATACTTAGGCTATTGTAACGCGTTCAACCAGTTAGCAAGTCAGAAATGTCCGTTTCCTAGTACCGACTAGCACTTGAATGCTGTATTATGCCAACTTCACATTCTCGTGGAAAATGGGAAGTTGTAACTCCCACATGATTGTGTTCAAGTGGTTTTGAAGTCGGAACAATTCTTAAACCAATAAGATTGGCAACAACATTTTCACTATTTCTCACTTGTAATTCCTACTTGGAGGGTCATTCAAGTGAAACTCCCAGTCGGAACTAGGTATTTCCGATAACTCTGATAGCACCCTGAACACGACATTAATATGTGTGATCGACAACAGTAGGGTCTGGGTCCCGGCGTGTCCAGTCCCCATACCCATTCCATAGGAGTGAGTGTCAGTAGTCTACTATATGTCCGTGCTATGTGAAGTAAGTATGGTGATTATTATTAAGGTTCTGGTCGTCTGAGATACCAACAAGTAAGGCTATACAACATACAATATCAATAAATATATATTTTCTCCTATTAGTGTATTTGAGTTTGTTCTGTCGTTTCTGGATGATTTAATTGAAATTGCAACCAACTTTCTATGGCTTGTTTTAGATATAGTGATATTTGAGAGATTATTTCATTTCAAATAACTGAAAGTGAGAGGTTGTAATTTGAATAAAGGGGGGAAATGCCATTACTGAACATGTGGTGATTAGAACAAAAGATTTTACTCTTGACTTTGATGAATATTATCGCGCGGCAGTGTCCTAATGCCTGCGCGCAGTGGACTATTGGCATCGTTCGCCATAGCAGGCTGACATTAGATTAGAACATAAGATTTCTCCGACTGTCTAAGAAGGAAGCTAGCGCCATGGCCAGAACCAAGCAAACCACTCGCAAATCCACCCGTGGCAAAGCCTACAGGATGCAGCTCGCCGCCAAGGCTGCGCGCAGGAGAGCCTCCCCGTTACAGGCCTGGCACCTTGTCTCAGAGAGATCCGTCGTTACCAAAGCTCCACTGAGCTGCTCATCCGCAATGTGCCCTTCCAGCGCCTGGGGAGAAAAATCGCCCTGTTCTTCAAGACCGACCTGCGCTTCCAGAGCTCCGCCGTGATGGCCCTGCAGGAGGCCAGCGAGGCTTACCTGGTCGGTCTGTTTGAGGACACCAAACTGTGTGCCATCCACGCAAAGAGGGTGCATATCGTGCCCTAGGACATCGAGCTGGCCCGCCTTATTTGCAGAGAGCGCGCGTAAATTATGAAGTGATCTCCAAAATCCCACCTCAATATTTCCATCAAAAAGGCATAATTGATCTATTTATACGTGGTCCTCTGTAGCTCAATTGGTAGAGCATGGCGCTTGTAACGCCAGGGTAGTGGGTTCCATCCCTGGGACCACCTATACGTAAACATGTATGCGCACATGACTGTAAATCGCTTTGGATAAAAGCGTCTGCTAAATGGCATATTATTATTATATACGCGCACGTCTACATTTCCAACCACTTCGCCGGGAAAGAGCGACGCTACCGGCTACGGAAGAGACACCAACGGCCGGGTGAGTCCATTCAAAGCTACGTGGCTAATCTGAGGGATTTGGCTAGCTCTTGTAACTACGGGACACTTCAGGACGAGATCATCAGGGATCAGTTGATAGAGGGGACGTTATGTGAAAAGACATGGGAGAAACTGCTTTTGGAATCGGATAATTTACAACTAGATGGAGCTATTAAAATAGCACTCCACGTTGAAGCGGCGTTGGAATGCTCTTCAATGCTAACAGACAGCTCTGCAGCATACACTCGGCCCCCAGCCATTCTCACACAGCAGCTTCAGCCCGAGCAGGCGCACTACAACGATCACGCGCTGCGCACGCCCTCCCACGTCGATAGCTGCATGGACACAGACACCGGCATGCCCGTGCAGCAGGCACACAGACAAACCAACAGAAGTAGCTGTGGCAACTGTGGGGCTAGCTCTCACAATTCAAGGGCTTCAAACTGCCCAGCCCGTGGGAAAATATGCAAGAACTGTTCAAAATACAATCACTTTGCAAAAGTGAGTGTGTCTTTCGGCCCCTGCTACTAGCTCTAAGTTGTCGATCATCCAAGTGTCAGACTGGGTCCGAGCCCGACGGCCTCAGCAGTACAACAAAATGCCCTCATTCTGGTCGGACCCCTTGCAGGTCAGTCGACAACTGGGGCCCGCCATATTTCATGATGAGCAATGGATCACGCTGGCACGCCAGCCGCCTCAGAAAAGTCCCTGCCCCTCGAGGAACACAAAGGCACACAAAACAGACATGCAGGCCAGAGACGCCACCGGATGGACCTCCTCCACCACTACCACCCGAGCCCCAGCCTCTGTGGGCTCCCCAAGGGCCAGATCCACAAGCGGTGGCGGATGAAGAAAGGCCTATGCGGGCACGAACTCGCCCTGCTTATCTGGGGGACTACTTAACCTCTTTTCATTCTTAGGCTCCGTTAGGTGTCTTAGTCAACCTCCAGGTTAATGGACTGAACTGGCTAGTTTGGAGAGTCCATCCGTTTAAGGGTTAATGTTTATTTCTTACAGGTATCACTCTAGGTTCTTGCCCTATGGACATTTTATATATGGTACCAGTCCCTGGTTTTGGAAAGGGGGGGAAATGTTATGTATGGTATGACGTGCTGTACGTCGTACTGTACGTTGTTATGGTTTACGATAGTGTGCTGCTTTACGGATGAATGGGTTGTCAGAATGTGTGGCACATGTCATTAAACGACAGAGTGATGTACAATGTGAAACTGTGCAGATGTCCGTTCTTCTACAGCTAGGCTAGATATAACAAATATGACTCATGTAAAAGTAAAAAGTAGTCATCCAAATAATTACTTGAGTAAGAGTAAAAAGTACTTGGTGAAAAAAATACTCAAGTACTGAGTAACTGTTGAGTTACTTGAGTTTATTTTTTAACACAAGGCAACAATCAGACAGACAAAAATACAAAATAATCATCTTTAGGCAAATTATAGTTCATCCAACAATAAAATAAATTAAAATGAATTACAAAATAGCTTAAATTAAAATAATTCCGGTAAATTCAAGTACTTATCAAATAAAATAATAATAATAAAAAAATAAGCACAAGTAACAGACATTTCCAAACCTTTATACTTTTTTTTACCAGGCAGAACTAGAATGAGGCAGCCCATAAACTCTCATAAACTGTGTATGTGTGTGTCTCCACAGTGACAGAACAACAGAAGGAAACACAAACATTTCATACCAGGTATGCTGAACAGAAAACTGCACACCAGAAGGAAGCGGTCAACATAAAATAATCAATAGGTGTTGATTAGGCCTACTCAGTACCTTTGTATTGCATGGCAAGCAACAGCCCTTTTTCTGTGTGCCTAGAAATTAATACTCTGATCTGTGATTAGGCCACACTGCACATCTCACTGAGCAGAGGAAAAGAGCAGCAATACACATCAACTGAAAAAGCACCAGTCCATGATAGATGGCCAAATAAAACAATATTGCAGGCCTAGTATCCCAGAACACAAATTAAGCTGAATGCATGTTCTCTAAAAGGCATCAGAGGAGAGTGATGTAGTTGTAGATGGGGCATTATGTTTACTTCCAGCTCCAATATCTAACAAGAAAAGTCAGCAAAAAAAAAGTCACACTTGTCCCCACCCCCCCAAGATAAGCAGCATAAAGCATGTATGATGTGTCTTTACAATGGAGTTATACATTAATAGCTCTGTGCTCTCTAGCACAACCATTACACAGTTAAGGGGATTACACGCTTTGCTCAAAAGCAGCTGAGAGAGGAGCAGCTTCCCCCATCTAGACTCCCACAGACAGACAACAGATTTGGCAATATTCTAACCTTTAGGCTGACACTGGCCCTTTGACTGGTTGACTTCAATCAACACTCCAGGAACTCTTTGGCACAGTAACATGAAAACCCTTTTATATTGAAGGCCCCACTGGGAGTTTGTGTGTGTGTGTCAAAACATGCAGAAACAAACTATTTCACCAAAGAATCGCTCAGTGATGTCACTATTAAGCTTCAACAGTAGCTGGCTCTCAAGGTTCTTGCTGTGAAGCTGTGATCGTTTAGCAGTGAACAGGAGTCCTGCATGACTGAAAAGTCTCTCACAGGCTGCAGATGCAGGAAGACCTGTGTTGACTTTGAGTGACAGCTTCTTGATGCGAGGAAAGGTGTGGAGTAGATCCATACCTGCAGGGGACAGACATGAAAGGTACCTCTCCAGCTCTCCTACTTGTGATTTTCCCAACTCCATGGATGCAAAGAAGTCGTCTTAATCAGAGAGGCCGCTGTTTGCGCTGGTGACATCATCCAAGTCGGTGTTGAGGTGATTTCTGATGTAGTCAAGGCCTGTGGGTTTTAGGGCAAGATAAATCGTTTTTCAAACGAATTAAGTCTGCACATTATTCTTACCCTTCTACTGTATAGGCTGTCAAGCTGCTGATGTTTGACATTAAAAGCTACCTGAGCTTCTAACTATATTGCCACCCTGTGGTTTGTCACTGACACACTATAATCCTAAATTACAGTAATATTATACAGAGTTATATAGGTCAATGTCTACTGGTTCACATTTGAATTGATAAACAATTATATTTACCAGCATTTAAGATGTTCTCCTCTGTGGTCCAGGATGTTCTGAATCTTGGTAGGAGTATTGCTGCTGCAATCAGCTCAGGCTCTTTCATGACGTCTCCAAAACGTTTCTGGATCCCTTGCTGCAGGGCGTGAACAAGAGGTGTACACATTTTGCAAGTTGACTCCAACCTCTTCAGCTTGTCCCGCAACTGGTAAGGTGTTGGCAGCAGGAGGCCCATATGCACAGATGATTCCCCTTGGAGGATATTAAGGACCATGGCAACAGGCTTCATCACAGCAGCATACTCGACCAAAAACCCAATTTCAGCTGGATTGAATCTATAAAAGATGTAACGATAAAACAATTACTTATAGCTATTTCTGGTACAATGTGTTTATTATGCATTGTACATGTTAAATGCACAAATAAATAAAAAATAAAATAAATTATTTAAATTATTTCATTCAAGTCATCCACAATTGTCACACCACCATGCAAAGAAAACTTAGTTACTTGAGACAAGTGGAATCACCCATTAATCAGCAAGGCTTATTTATTTTTATTATTCTTTTAAAACAAAATATACATTTTGTCAACTTACATCTTTATCTTTAATGCATTGCGAATTGCTTGTTCTCCTTGCTCTCGGTGAATGCGCACAATCCTTTCTACAGCGACGAACAGGGAGCTCCAGCGTGTCTGATTGGGTCGGAGAAACAGCAGCTTGCATTCACGTTCCACTGTTTCATGAGCCATGGTTGACCTGCTGGTTTTATTCCAAAGAGCATGACACTTTGCAAAAGCAGACCGAGACAGCCTCTTGTAGGTTTCGTTTGCAGCTCCTCCTGCAGCAGTGGCATCAACTGTGGATATAAGATTGAGGAGATGGCATGCACACTTTTGGTGCCTTGGAAGTTGGTACTCAAGGCCTGTGTTGTCATCCAGAATAGCAGACACATCTTGACACTCCACCTCTGACTCACTCTGTTCTTCTGTTGCATCATCAAGGGTGGAGTCACTCTCCTCTTGTACATTGATGGCTTCCTCCTTTTTCTCCTCACCATATAATCGAAAGGCCTTCAGGAAGTTTGAGCCACTGTCTGTTGTCGCCATGGTCACTTTTTCCCTGATGTGGTACTCAGAATGTATTTCCTCTAATGCAGCAGCACGGACATCAAACGTGTGCGAGCCTTTGACAGGTCTACAAGCCAATGCAGCGGAGTGCCTCTCCAGTGAGGTGTTGTCTATCCAGTGACAGGTGACACCTAAGTAGCTACGTTGTCTGGCAGACCAGCAGTCTGTTGTGGTAGCAACATAGTTCACAGCACTCAGCTTTTTGATGATTATGCTCTTCTTGTGTTTTGCAGCTTCTTGTATACTTGTGCATAACGTTTTCCTTGTCATTACTGTTTGAGGTTGCAAGGTTTCTATCAAAGTCTTGAAGGATGGCGTCTCAACCACAGAAAATGGTTGGTTGGCCTCACATACAAAATTTAGCACCAGCTTGTCAAGCGTTGCTTGTGTTACCCGTCCTGGGGCAGCGAAGGCTGTGATTTTTGCATTTTACACAAGAGTATCACTGGAAGAGGAGGACTTACGCTTTCTGTGGTTCTCTAGTAAGTCTGTGTACTTTGCCAGTTTGTTGGGGAGAACCCTCTGTGGATAAAAACAAAACTGTAATTTTCATCATACATGTCAACTATGACAGACAAATTGAGAAATTTGTTTCCAGAAAATCACATTGTAGGATTTTTTATGAATTTATTTGCAAATGATGGTGGAAATAAGTATTTGGTCACCTACAAACAAGCAAGATTTCTGGCTCTCACAGACCTGTAACTTCTTCTTTAAGAGGCTCCCCTGTCCTCCACTCGTTACCTGTATTAATGGCACCTGTTTGAATTTGTTATCAGTATAAAAGACACCTATCCACAACCTCAAACAGTCACACTCCAAACTCCACTATGGCCAAGACCAAAGAGCTGTCAAAGGAACCAGAAACAAAATTGTAGACCTGCACCAGGCTGGGAAGACTGAATCTGCAATAGGTAAGCAGCTTGGTTTGAAGAAATCAACTGTGGGAGCAATTATTATGAAATGGAAGACATACAAGACCACTGATAATCTCCCTCGATCTGGGGCTCCACGCAAGATCTCACCCCGTGGGGTCAAACTGATCACAAGAACGGTGAGCAAAAATCCCAGAACCACACGGGGGGACCTAGTGAATGACCTGCAGAGAGCTGGGACCAAAGTAACAAAGCCTACCATCAGTAACACACTACGCCGCCGGGGACTCAAATCCTGCAGTGCCAGACGTGTCCCCCTGCTTAAGCCAGTACATGTCCAGGCCCGTCTGAAGTTTGCTAGAGTGCATTTGGATGATCCAGAAGAGGATTGGGAGAATGTCATATGGTCAGATGAAACCAAAATATAACTTTTTGGTAAAAACTCAACTTGTCGTGTTTGGAGGACAAAGAATGCTGAGTTGCATCCAAAGAACACCATACCTACTGTGAAGCATGGGGGTGGAAACATCATGCTTTGGGGCTGTTTTTCTGCAAAGGGACCAGGACGACTGATCCGTGTAAAGGAAAGAATGAATGGGGCCATGTATCGTGAGATTTTGAGTGAAAACCTCCTTCCATCAGCAAGGGCATTGAAGATGAAACGTGGCTGGGTCTTTCAGCATGACAATGATCCCAAACACACCGCCCGGGCAACAAAGGAGTGGCTTCGTAAGAAGCATTTCAAGGTCCTGGAGTGGCCTAGCCAGTCTCCAGATCTCAACCCCATAGAAAATCTTTGGAGGGAGTTTAAAGTCCGTGTTGCCCAGCGACAGCCCCAAAACATCACTGCTCTAGAGGAGATCTGCATGGAGGAATGGGCCAAAATACCAGCAACAGTGTGTGAAAACCTTGTGAAGACTTACAGAAAACGTTTGACCTGTGTCATTGCCAACAGAGGGTATATAACAAAGTATTGAGTAACTTTTGTTATTGACCAAATACTTATTTTCCACCATAATTTGCAAATAAATTCATTAAAAATCCTACAATGTGATTTTCTGGATTTTTTTTCTTCTCATTTTCTCTGTCATAGTTGACCTATGATGAAAATTACAGGCCTCTCTCATCTTTTTAAGTGGGAGAACTTGCACAGTTGGTGGTTGACTAAATACTTTTTTTCCCCACTGTATATTACTTTGGTCATTTTTCCTTTAACCCATTAATGTTGTAGGTGCGCCTTTTTTCAACAGTTCCCAATAGAAATCTGTACCGCACCTGCTGCTATTTCAACCTCTAAATGGCCGCCTATGAAAAGCCAAGTGACATTTACTCCTGATGTACCGACTGTACCGACTGACCTGTTGCAACCTCTACAACCACTGTGCTTATTATTTGACCCTGCTGGTCTTCTATGAACGTTTGAACATCTTGGAGAGAAATGTGCCCTTAATGGCCACGTACTGTTGTAATCTCCACCCGGCACAGGCAGAAGGGCACTGGGCACCCCTCAGAGCCTGGTTGTTCTCTAGGTTTGTGCCTTTCTAGGGAGTTTTTCCTAGCCACCGCGTTTCTACATCTGCATCGCTTGCCGTTTGGGGTTTTAGGCTGGGTTTCTGCATAGCACGTTGTAACATCTGTTAATGTAAAAAGGGCTTTATAGATCCACTTCATTGATTGATTGATTGATGGTAGAATTGTCAAAATACCAGTGGTAAAAGGTGTGTACCTTGATGAAGCCTCAAAATGGTACGTACAACGGATTCAAAAATGGACATTTCAAACCGCAACTTTATGGGAACAAAATGGACATTACATTTTACAATGACATCCTTCATTAAAAACACCTATTTGGTATCTCTTGTATACAAAAACACAATGGAAATACTGTGGCAGTGACCCTTTAAAACACACCTTGCAGAATAAACGTGTCTTCCTTACCCTCTAACCTCTTTAGCCTAGATGACCGCCACAGGCCCATCGGGGACGGGGTCCCAGACCGCAATGTGCTCGAGCCCCGCCTCTCGGTGACCATCCCCCGGTAGGCAGAGGTTGGTCCCAGCACAGATTCTGTGCCCCAGGCGGCTTCACCAACAATATAATAATAATAATAATAATAATATGCCATTTAGCAGAACAAGCGGGCCTGTGGTAGAGGACACCGTTCCTGACCTGCTACCAGAAAAAATGAAGGGAGAGAAGAGTTCCAAAAGGCACCTCAGCGTTTAACTACGAAGGTGTTACAAAGTAACCCTGACATTCAGTCTATGACAATTGTCCTCTGGCCTGGCATTCTGCTTAAGACAGTCATTTGTTCTTGAGGCCTGTCATCTTGACTGTGAGCTTTGAGCAGTCCAGCTCCACAAACACTTTCTGGAATGCCTTGAACGTGTACTCCGGCTATTAGGGGTGGCTGAGATTCAGAGCATACAGTGAGGGGAAAAAGTATTTGATCCCCTGCTGATTTTGTACGTTTGCCCACTGACAAAGACATGATCAGTCTATAATTGTAATGGTAGGTTTATTTGAACAGTGAGAGACAGAATAACATTTTACATTTTAAAATGTAAATGTAGAATAACAACAAAACAATCCAGAAAAACGCATGTCAAAAATGTTATGAATTCATTTGCATTTTAATGAGGGAAATAAGTATCTTGTCCCTGACATCCTTGGAGAGGTCTTTGGTCTTGGCCACGGCGGAGAGTATGGAATCTGATTGATTGATTGCTTCTGTGGACCGGTGTATTTTATTTTTTAAAAAAATTATACAGGTAACACGCTGAGATTAGGAGCATTCCCTTTATGAGTGTGCTCCTAATCTCAGCTCTTTACCTGTATAAAAGACACCTGGGAGCCAGACATCTTTCTGATTGAGAGGGGGTCAAATACTTATTTCCCTCATTAAAATGCTAATCAATTCATAACATTTTGGACATGCGTTTTTTTCTGGAAGTTTTTGCTGTTATTCTGTCTTTCACTGTTCAAATAAACCTACCATTCAAATTATAGACTGATCATTTCTTTGTCAGTGGGCAAACGTACAGAATCAGCAGGGGATCAAATACTGTTTTCACCTCACTGTATGTCATGCCAAGAAGAATGGCAGAAGCCTTTGCAAAACTCAGACCGGTGATCACTTAAGGATGACGCCTACCTCCTCTGGACCATCACTCGCCACGGCACCCTCCTTGTTGATCGCATAGATTTGCTTTACATGTTGCGCAAGGTCTTGCCGGAAATGACCCCCCTCAGCTTCCTGTAAAATAAATAACACACAAATACAGACATTCTGTCAATGTGGGGAACACATTTTATTCCACCTGGATTACGACATGCCCTTATTTGTTATCAGATTGCAGTGAACATTCTCTCCCTCTCTCTCTCACACACACACACACGTGATCGAATATTCATGGATGAAAATGCTTTATTGCCCCCACACGGTAGTCTTTAATGAGGCCACCTCCAGTAAAGCTGAACAATAATTCCTCACTGAACTCACATCATGACCCTGATATAGAATAATATCACTGATCTCATTGGATTCAATCTGTGCATGTGAAATATATGAAATCACCGACCCAAGTATCCTATTTTAGGAAAAGGTGTACAATAGCACAGTGGGGCCCGTGGCTTAAATTGCAGCACCGAACATCAGCCAGCTAAATACAAAACAGTGCATTTTTCCTGAGGATATTTTACCATCCAGCATGACCCGCAATCTGTCTGAAAGTACTCCTCCCTTGGAATGGAATAAGGACAGCAGCTTAGGGGTGTCCTGCATAAACCTTGCCTCAAGATGCTTTGCGGTGAGCCTGTGGAATTGTTCATTGATCTGAAAGACAAATACTGAAATATCATCAAGCAAGGCTCATAACAAAGAGGTTTGTCATAGTGAAGACATCATTTGGCATTTCCTTTTTTTGCCTGCCGACTCACCTGAGAGGCTTCTAAACAGAGCAGGCTATCTGTCTTTCATGTCTTCAACACTGGGACACTGGTTGATCACTTCCTGTCTTTTGGCGTGCAAATGTCTAGCTAGCTAGCTAGTCTAGGCTACGTTAGCTAGTAACACATGACCAAACGAGAGCTCGCTAACCATCGGTCACATACGACCCAACAAATGCGCAGACAAAACATGTAATCAAAAAACTGTCATTAAAATAATGTGCAATTGTCCAGCATAGATTTGACTTGCAAAAGCGGCTGATTTTTGCGCATAATTTCCTGTATTTATGTTAAATTATTTGGAATACATACACCACACTAAATCATGTTCACACGCACAAACAAATAATTTACTTCAAGATTTAAAGTTTAAGAGAGTGAGTACTCAATTGGACGACATTTCATTGTTACATACCTAGTCTCGTCTCAGCTCAATTTATTACCAGACTTCTTGAGGTAGTGACCATTTTTGTATTTCGCAGCAATAGTATCTCTTCTTCTGTCACTAACTTCGGGGTGCAGCGCATATGGTTCAGTGGCGCTCATCAGCGCCATCTACCGTCGGGGAGTTTGAAAAAGGAACGAACGAGTCTCTGATCTTGTCAACATCAGCATTTTGCTCTACTTACCGTGAAGTAAAATCATAATAGTCATCATCATAATAGTAGTACATTACAGTATATATTTGAGTAAAATAGTACAATTTAAAGGGAGTATGTCAGGGTCAATTACTGACAAATGAGAACACACTAATCCTCAGGGGTCATTTTGGGGCAAAACGCACCACTTTGTGAAGGTTTTGTTTTGATTGAAGAGCAAGAAAAGTATTAATTGGTTCCACTTCTTTCCCTTCTAAATGCGTTTGCCTAAGGAAAGCCAGTATGCACATATCTAAATGTTATAAAACATTGTTGTTGTTTTTGCCACTCAGAACACAGACATTTACCTTAAGGGAAGTTACCCTCATTTTAGACTTCCCAACCATACATTTCATGACAGTGTTCCTAATCTGCAGTAGGCAGAGCAGTTGAAAATCGGTAGGTTAACACCAAACCGTGAAGTGATTATGAATTCAGAGCAGTCGGATTAGGTCATAGTCAAATACATTTGAACAAATGAACAACAATATCACATGGAAAGTGATGTGTGCATTGCATTGTGGAAAGCAATGACTTTACAAGAACATGTATTGCAATGCGAAGCATGTATTTCTAGATTAAACACTGATTCAGTGTGGTGAACAAGTACCTGTATGATTTGGTGTGCTCTACTTGAACATGTGCTTAGAGTTTTGAAACCACTGCCTATATGATGAGCTGTTGTATTTTTTTTTTTACCACATACTTATGAAAATTGCACCGGTTGTGAGATGATGGCTCTCTGATAATTTGGTGAAGAGTACTTCTGATCCAGCAGGTGGTGCTAAGATCCCTCCCTATATTACTTGAACGATGAGATGACTTATTCCTTATAGCTCGCTCTCTGCCAATAAGGCGGGCCAGCTGGATGTCCTAGGACACGATGGTCACCCTCTTTGCGTGGATGGCACACAGTTTGGTGTCCTCGAACAGACCGACCAGGTAAGTCTCGCTAGCCTCCTGCAGGGCCATCACGGCAGAGCTCTGGAAGCGCAGGTCGGCGATTTTTCTCCACAGGCGCTGGAAGGGCACAATGCGGATGAGCAGCTCAGTGGCCCTTTGGTAACGTCGGATCTCTCTGAGACACGGTGCCGGGCCTATAACTGGGAGGCGCTCCTGCGCGCAGACTTGGCGTTGAGCTGCTTCCTGTATGCTTTGTCAAGGGTGGATTTGCAGTCGGAGTATAGCCTCGAAATGCCCATGTGAAATGTATAAAGACGCCAGTGGCATCTGCTGATTGGACACCATCTCCCCACCACCCCGATTGGCCCATTGCGGAGGACTCCTTTGTCGGTTACTGGAAGGGATGCTTTGCTTCTTTTTTTTAGGACAGCGCGCCCAAAACAATACACTGGGCGCCCAAAACAATAGTCCACTAAGCGCGTGCGTACAAAAGCACACTGCTGGCCCTTTGCGCGCAATTATAGTCGTCAAAGTCAAGAGTGAAATATTGTGTTATATTTTAATGCTAGCCTGTTATGGCAAACGAGGCCAATGGTACACTGCCTGCACACAACTACACACTGCGCGCCGGCAAAAGCACACTGTGCCCTTTATGCGGAATAATAGTCTCCAAAGTCCAGAGTGAAATCTTGTGTTCTAATCTAATGCTTGCCTGCTATGGCCAACGAGGCCTAGTAGGTGTTATTGTTCATTCATGGCCTCATGTGGGAACATGATATAGTGCCATGTATGTAAGAAATAGTCGACATAATTGTGTATACACCCACTCAATTGGTTGGCTCTTAAAATAGCCTTTGGAGGTTGAGTTGTCAAGTTGAAGCCGCAGTAGCGAATTTACCTGGCTTTGACGGTCTTCTTGGGGAGTAGGTAATGGGGGCTTCTTGTTTGCACGGGCAATGTCTCCGGCCAACTCCAGGATCTCAGCAGTCAGGCACTCGAGCACGGCAGCCAGGTAGACTGGTGCGACAGCACCCACACGCTCGGCGTAGTTGCCTTTGCGCATCAGCCTGGGCATCTCTTAATCCATCTTGATTTAAATGTTCATGTAAAATTTGTTCCCAACATTGAAAAATGTCTGTGTTTGTGTGTTATTTTTTTCCCCAGCAAGATGAAGGGGGTGATGTCCTGCAGGACCTAGCACAACATGTAAGGAAAATCGTTGTGTACTAACCTGGGATATTTACGTTAAGGATTATGTTTACCAATGGATGACAGTATTGACTCAATACGGGGTTTGCTTTCCGCTATCCGTCGCCGTTTAAATGTCTGACATATAACCGTGCTCGAGAAAACCACAAGTAGCATAATGTATTTCAGCAGATTTCGTGCGTTTCTGTGTGAAAAGACACAAATTTATGTGCTACTTAATTCGTGCGAAAAGACAGCAATTTAACACACAACAACCATAAACGGATAGCCTATTTTTCTTTATTTTCTTTATTATGGCTAATTAAACGTTATGAATATACAGAAATGTTGTCTTTATTTAATAATGTTTCAAACATTGTAGTTGTATGCCTATGTACTGTTTGAGATTTTCTGAACATCATTTGTGAGAAAATACACACATTTACGTGCAACTTAATTCGTGGGAAAAATTGTTTTATTAATGCTAACGCTGTTTTCTATGCTTGATTTCGATTAATACTTTGGGATACTGGTGCACTTTTGGTCAGAAAGGCCCCTTTTCCGTGTAGGCAACAGTACACGATTTTCTTCATAATGCATTTCATATTTCGTAGAGTCTAAATTACACAATTTTCTTCATTATTCATTTAATACATGTTAAAGAGGTTAATGTAAAAATAATGAAATATGTCGGCTTTCACTTATGGCACTTCCAAGGCCTTTTTATTGTGGTTATGTCAATCATATTATATACTTAGGCTATTGTAACGCGTTCAACCAGTTAGCAAGTCAGAAATGTCCGTTTCCTAGTACCGACTAGCACTTGAATGCTGTATTATGCCAACTTCACATTCTCGTGGAAAATGGGAAGTTGTAACTCCCACATGATTGTGTTCAAGTGGTTTTGAAGTCGGAACAATTCTTAAACCAATAAGATTGGCAACAACATTTTCACTATTTCTCACTTGTAATTCCTACTTGGAGGGTCATTCAAGTGAAACTTCCCAGTCGGAACTAGGTATTTCCGATAACTCTGATAGCACCCTGAACACGACATTAATATGTGTGATCGACAACAGTAGGGTCTGGGTCCCGGCGTGTCCAGTCCCCATACCCATTCCATAGGAGTGAGTGTCAGTAGTCTACTATATGTCCGTGCTATGTGAAGTAAGTATGGTGATTATTATTAAGGTTCTGGTCGTCTGAGATACCAACAAGTAAGGCTATACAACATACAATATCAATAAATATATATTTTCTCCTATTAGTGTATTTGAGTTTGTTCTGTCGTTTCTGGATGATTTAATTGAAATTGCAACCAACTTTCTAAGGCTTGTTTTAGATATAGTGATATTTGAGAGATTATTTCATTTCAAATAACTGAAAGTGAGAGTTTGTAATTTGAATAAAGGGGGGAAATGCCATTACTGAACATGTGGTGATTAGAACAAAATATTTCACTCTTGACTTTGGCGAATATTATCGCGCGGCAGTGTCCTAATGCCTGCGCGCAGTGGACTATTGGCCTCGTTTGCCATAGCAGGCTAGCATTAAATTATAACACAAGATTTCACTCTTGACTTCAGCGACTATTATTGCGCATAAAGGGCCGGCAGTGTACTTTTGCGCGCACATTGTGCTTTTGCCTGCGCGCAGTGTGCAGTTGCATCCGCGCAGTGTACTATTGGCCTCGTTTGCCATAGCAGGCTAGCATTAAATTATAACACAAGATTTCACTCTTGACTATGGCGACTATTATTGCGTGTAAAGGCCAGCAGTGATCTATTGTTTTGGGCGCGCAGTGTATTATTGCGGGCGCACGCAAAGTGTATTGTTTTTTGGCGTACAGTGTGTTTTATGGGCGCGCAGTGTATTGTTCTGGGCGCGCAGTGTACTGTTTTGGGTGCGCGGTCAAAAAAAAAGAGAAGCAAAGCATCCCTTCCGATAGCCGACAGAGGAGGCCTCCGTAACGGGCCAATCGGGGTGGTGGGGAGATGGTGTCCAATCAGCAGATGCCACTGCCGGCTTTATACATTTCACATGGGCATTTCGAGGCTATACTCCGACTGTCTAAGAAGGAAGCTAGCGCCATGGCCAGAACCAAGCAAACCGCTCGCAAATCCACCCGTGGCAAAGCCTACAGGATGCAGCTCGCCGCCAAGGCTGCGCGCAAAGTCAACATGTAAGGAAAATCGTTGTGTACGAACCTGGGATATTTACGTTAAGGATTATGTTTACCAATGGATGACAGTATTGACTCAATACGGGGTTTGCTTTCCGCTATCCGTCGCCGTTTAAATGTCTGACATATAACCGTGCTCGAGAAAACCACAAGTAGCATAATGTATTTCAGCAGATTTCGTGCGTTTCTGTGTGAAAAGACACAAATTTATGTGCTACTTAATTCGTGCGAAAAGACAGCAATTTAACACACAACAACCATAAACGGATAGCCTATTTTTCTTTATTTTCTTTATTATGGCTAATTAAACGTTATGAATATACAGAAATGTTGTCTTTATTTAATAATGTTTCAAACATTGTAGTTGTATGCCTATGTACTGTTTGAGATTTTCTGAACATCATTTGTGAGAAAATACACACATTTACGTGCAACTTAATTCGTGGGAAAAATTGTTTTATTAATGCTAACGCTGTTTTCTATGCTTGATTTCGATTAATACTTTGGGATACTGGTGCACTTTTGGTCAGAAAGGCCCCTTTTCCGTGTAGGCAACAGTACACGATTTTCTTCATAATGCATTTCATATTTCGTAGAGTCTAAATTACACAATTTTCTTCATTATTCATTTAATACATGTTAAAGAGGTTAATGTAAAAATAATGAAATATGTCGGCTTTCACTTATGGCACTTCCAAGGCCTTTCTATTGTGGTTATGTCAATCATATTATATACTTAGGCTATTGTAACGCGTTCAACCAGTTAGCAAGTCAGAAATGTCAGTTTCCTAGTACCGACTAGCACTTGAATGCTGTATTATGCCAACTTCACATTCTCGTGGAAAATGGGAAGTTGTAACTCCCACATGATTGTGTTCAAGTGGTTTTGAAGTCGGAACAATTCTTAAACCAATAAGATTGGCAACAACATTTTCACTATTTCTCACTTGTAATTCCTACTTGGAGGGTCATTCAAGTGAAACTTCCCAATCGGAACTACGTATTTCCGATAACTCTGATAGCACCCTGAACACGACATTAATATGTGTGATCGACAACAGTAGGGTCTGGGTCCCGGCGCGTCCAGTCCCCATACCCATTCCATAGGAGTGAGTGTCAGTAGTCTACTATATGTCCGTGCTATGTGAAGTAAGTATGGTGATTATTATTAAGGTTCTGGTCGTCTGAGATACCAACAAGTAAGGCTATACAACATACAATATCAATAAATATATATTTTCTCCTATTAGTGTATTTGAGTTTGTTCTGTCGTTTCTGGATGATTTAATTGAAATTGCAACCAACTTTCTAAGGCTTGTTTTAGATATAGTGATATTTGAGAGATTATTTCATTTCAAATAACTGAAAGTGAGAGGTTGTAATTTGAATAAAGGGGGGAAATGCCATTACTGAACATGTGGTGATTAGAACAAAATATTTCACTCTTGACTTTGGCGAATATTATCGCGCGGCAGTGTCCTAATGCCTGCGCGCAGTGGACTATTGGCATCGTTTGCCATAGCAGGCTGGCATTAGATTAGAACATAAGATTTCACTCTTGACTTCAGCGACTATTATTGCGCATAAAGGGCCGGCAGTGTACTTTTGCGCGCACATTGTGCTTTTGCCTGCGCGCAGTGTGCAGTTGCATCCGCGCAGTGTATTATTGGCCTCGTTTGCCATAGCAGGCTAGCATTAAATTATAACACAATATTTCACTCTTGACTTTGGCGACAATTATTGCGTGTAAAGGCCGGCAGTGATCTATTGTTTTGTGCGCGCAGTGTATTATTGCGGGCGCACGCAAAGTGTATTGTTTTTTGGCGTACAGTGTGTTTTATGGGCGCGCAGTGTATTGTTTTGGGCACGCAGTGTACTGTTTTGGGTGCGCGGTCAAAAAAAAAGAGAAGCAAAGAATCCCTTCCGATAGCCGCCAGAGGAGGCCTCCGTAACGGGCCAATCGGGGTGGTGGGGAGATGGTGTCCAATCAGCAGATGCCACTGCCGGCTTTATACATTTCACATGGGCATTTCGAGGCTATACTCCGACTGTCTAAGAAGGAAGCTAGCGCCATGGCCAGAACCAAGCAAACCGCTCGCAAATCCACCCTTGGCAAAGCCTACAGGATGCAGCTCGCCGCCAAGGCTGCGCGCAGGAGAGCCTCCCCGTTACAGGCCCGGCACTGTGTCTCAGAGAGATCCGTCGCTACCAAAGCTCCACTGAGCTGCTCATCCGCAATGTGCCCTTCCAGCGCATGGGGAGAAAAATCGCCCTGTTCTTCAAGACCGACCTGCGCTTCCAGAGCTCCGCCGTGATGGCCCTGCAGGAGGCCAGCGAGGCTTACCTGGTCGGTCTGTTTGAGGACACCAAACTGTGTGCCATCCACGCAAAGAGGGTGCATATCGTGCCCTAGGACATCGAGCTGGCCCGCCTTATTTGCAGAGAGCGCGCGTAAATTATGAACTGATCTCCAAAATCCCACCTCAATATTTCCATCAAAAAGGCATAATTGATCTATTTATACGTGGTCCTCTGTAGCTCAATTGGTAGAGCATGGCGCTTGTAACGCCAGGGTAGTGGGTTCCATCCCTGGGACCACCCATACGTAAACATGTATGCGCACATGACTGTAAATCGCTTTGGATAAAAGCGTCTGCTAAATGGCATATTATTATTATATACGCGCACGTGTACCTTTCTCACCATGTATGTTGTTAACTAACCTGTCTAAAAGCTACGTATTGCACGTTTTACTTGCCTGAGGCGTTGAAATAAAAGGCATCAATCTAAATGGATTATCTACAATAGTCAAAGTCGCATGGCCAAATCAGGAAGGCTCCGCGCATGCGTTTCTGTATTCAGCACGGTTGAATGCATTCAGAGTCAGAGGTTGAGGATGTGTCTCTCTGGCGGGAGGTAAGCTTGGCTTATATACAGTGGGGATAACAAGTATTTGATACACTGCCGATTTTGCAGGTTTTCCTACTTACAAAGCATGTAGAGGTCTGTAATTTTTATCATAGGTACACTTCAACTGTGAGAGACGGAATCTAAAACAAAAATCTAGAAAATTGATTTGTATGATTTTTAAGTAATTAATTTGCATTTTATTGCATGAAAAAAGTATTTGATACATCAGAAAAGCAGAACTTAATATTTGGTACAGAAACCTTTGTTTGCAATTACAGTGATAATACGTTTCCTGTAGGTCTTGACCAGGTTTGCACACACTGCAGCAGGGATTTTGGCCCACTCCTCCATACAGACCTTCTCCAGATCCTTCAGGTTTCGGGGCTGTCGCTGGGAAGTACGGACATTCAGCTCCCTCCAAAGATTTTCTATTGAGTTTAGGTCTGGAGACTCGCTAGGCCACTCCAGGACCTTGAGATGCTTCTTACGGAGCCATTCCTTAGTTGCCCTGGCTGTGTGTTTCAGGTCAATGTCATGCTGGAAGACCCAGCCACGACCCATCTTCAATGCTCTTACTGAGGGACGGAGGTTGTTGGCCAAGATCTCGCAATATATGGCCCCATCCATCCTTCCCTCAATACGGTGCAGTCGTCCTGTCCCCTTTGCAGAAAAGCATCCCCAAAGAATAATGTTTCCACCTCCATGCTTCATGGTTGGTGTTATGTGGGCAGCTTGTCTCTCCCTTTTCTGTTTCCCTTCCTCCTTGTTTTGTCCCCTCTTTGTCTGTTGTATCTGTATGTGTGTTTGTCCCCTTTATGTGGGTGTGTCTGGAGTGGATCAGGGGGCGTGCTCAGGATCTGCCTCTCCTGTGCAGCTGCGGGTTGTTTCCAGTGATTCCTGCCTACGCAGCTGCATCCTATTCTCTCATCAACCTGCACTACTTATTCCTGGGCATGGCTCTCCACCGGCGCCAGATCGTTGTTCTTACCAGAGCGGTAACTTGGCTCACCAGTAGAATTATTTTGTCTTTGTCTTCAGCCTGGCTCTGTACTCTCCATAACTTGTCGTTTGTTTTGTCTTCAGTGCAGACATACCTCCCAACCTGCCTGCCTGCCTTCCCGCCTGCCGGTCTGCCTGCCTGCCTCAGCCTCTCCTTCCTCCGGAGCCGACTAGCCCACTCTGTTCCTTTTCTTCAGTTGATTTTTGGACTAAGACACTTTGAACTTTTATTAAAATTATTTTTATTTCTTCCACTCCCTTTGTCGTGTTTGTTTCTCTGAGTGCTGGGTTGAACCAGAGCCTAACAGTTGGGATGGTGTTCTTGGGGTTGTACTCATCCTTCTTCTTCCTCCAAACACGGCGAGTGGAGTTTAGACCAAAAAGCTATATTTTTGTCTCATCAGACCACATGACCTTCTCTCATTCCTCCTCTGGATCATCCAGATGGTCATTGGCAAACTTCAGACGGGCCTGGACATGCGCTGTCTTGAGCAGGGGGACCTTGCGTGCGCTGCAGGATTTTAATCCATGACGGCGTAGTGTGTTACTAATGGTTTTCTTTGAGACTGTGGTCCCAGCTCTCTTCAGGTCATTGCCCAGGTCCTGCCGTGTAGTTCTGGGCTGATCCCTCTACTTCCTCATGATCATTGATGCCCCACGAGGTGAGATCTTGCATGGAGCCCCAGACCGAGGGTGATTGACCGTCATCTTGAACTTCTTCCATTTTCTAATAATTGCGCCAACAGTTGTTGCCTTCTCACCAAGCTGCTTGCCTATTATCATGTAGCCCATCCCAGCCTTGTGCAGGTCTACAATTTTATCCCTAATGTCCTTACACAGCTCTCTGGTCTTGGCCATTGTGGAGAGGTTGGAGTCTGTTTGATTGAGTGTGTGGACAGGTGTCTTTTATACAGGTAACGAGTTCAAACAGGTGCAGTTAATACAGGTAATGAGTGGAGAACAGGAGGGCTTCTTAAAGAAAAACTAACAGGTCTGTGAGAGCCGGAATTCTTACTGGTTGGTAGGTGATCAAATACTTATGTCATGCAATAAAATGCAAATTAATTACTTAAAAATCATACAATGTGATTTTCTGGATTTTTGTTTTAGATTCCGTCTCTCACAGTTGAAGTGTACCTATGATAAAAATTACAGACCTCTACATGCTCTGTAAGTAGGAAAACCTGCAAAATCGGCAGTGTATCAAATACTTGTTCTCCCCACTGTACATACAGAGGTGGGTAGAGTAGGCAAAAATTGTACTCAAGTAAAAATACTGTTACTTCAGAATAATATGACTCAAGTAAAAGTAAAAAGTAGTCATCCAAATAATTACTTGAGTAAGAGTAAAAAAGTACTTGGTGAAAAAACTACTCAAGTACTGAGTAACTGTTGAGTTACTTGAGTTTATTTTTTAACACAAGACAACAATCAGACAGACAAAAATACAAAATAATCATCTTTAGGCAAATTATAGTTCATCCAATTAATTAAATAAATGAAAATGAATTACAAAATAGCTTAAATTAAAATAATTCAGGTAAATTCAAGTACTTATCAAATAAAATAATAATAATAAATAACTAAGCACAAGTAACACACATTTCCAAACGTTTATACTTTTTTTTACTAGGCAGAACTAGAATGAGGCAGCCCATAAACTGTGTATGTGTGTAACTCCACGGTGACTGAACAACATTTACATTTTACATTATTTAGGAGACGCTCTTATCCAGAGCGACTTACAGTTAGTGCATACATTATTCTTTTTTTTTTTCATACTGGCCCCCCGTGGGAATCGAACCCACAACCCTGGCGTTGCAAACGCCTTGCTCTACCAACTGAGCTACCTCCCTGCCGGCCATTCCCTCCCCTACCGCTGTAGCTCCTGAGTGGCGCAGTGGTGTAAGGCACTGCTTTGCAGTGCTAACTGTGCCACTAGAGCTCCTGGTTCGAATCCAGGCTCTGTTGCAGCCTGCCGCAACCTGGAGACTCATGAGCAGTGCACAATTGGCCCAGCGTCATACAGGGTAGGGAAGGGAATGGCCGGCAGGGATGTAGCTCAGTTGATAGAGCATGGCGTTTGCAACGCCAGGGTTGTGGGTTTGATTCCCATGGGGGGCCAGTATAATACAGTGGGGGAAAAAAGTATTTAGTCAGCCACCCATTGTGCATGTTCTCCCACTTAAAAAGATGAGAGAGGCCTGTAATTTTCATCATAGGTACACGTCAAATATGACAGACAAAATTAGAAAAAAAATGCCAGAAAATCACATTGTAGGATTTTTAATGAATTTATTTGCAAATTATGGTGGAAAATAAGTATTTGGTCATTATAAAAATAAGTATAAGCACATTTCTCTCCAAGATGTTCAAACGTTCATAGAAGACCAGCAGGGTCAAATAATAAGCACAGTGGTTGTAGAGGTTGCAACAGGTCAGTCGGTACAGTCGGTACATCAGGAGTAAATGTCACTTGGCTTTTCATAGGCGGCCATTTAGAGGTTGAAATAGCAGCAGGTGCGGTACAGATTTCTATTGGGAACTGTTGAAAAAAGGCGCACCTACAACATTAATGGGTTAAAGGAAAAATGACCAAAGTAATATACAGTGGGGAAAAAAAGTATTTAGTCAGCCACCAACTGTGCAAGTTCTCCCACTTAAAAAGATGAGAGAGGCCTGTAATTTTCATCATAGGTCAACTATGACAGAGAAAATGAGAAGAAAAAAAATCCAGAAAATCACATTGTAGGATTTTTAATGAATTTATTTGCAAATTATGGTGGAAAATAAGTATTTGGTCAATAACAAAAGTTACTCAATACTTTGTTATATACCCTCTGTTGGCAATGACACAGGTCAAACGTTTTCTGTAAGTCTTCACAAGGTTTTCACACACTGTTGCTGGTATTTTGGCCCATTCTCCATGCAGATCTCCTCTAGAGCAGTGTCGCTGGGCAACACAGACTTTCAACTCCCTCCAAATATTTTCTATTGGGTTGAGATCTGGAGACTGGCTAGGCCACTCCAGGACCTTGAAATGCTTCTTACGAAGCCACTCCTTCGTTGCCCGGGCGGTGTATTTGGGATCATTGTCATGCTGAAAGATCCAGCCACGTTTCATCTTCAATGCCCTTGCTGATGGAAGGAGGTTTTCACTCAAAATCTCACGATACATGGCCCCATTAATTATTTCCTTTACACGGATCAGTCGTCCTGGTCCCTTTGCAGAAAAACAGCCCCAAAGCATGATGTTTCCACCCCCATGCTTCACAGTAGGTATGGTGTTCTTTGGATGCAACTCAGCATTCTCTGTCCTCCAAACACGACGAGTTGAGTTTTTACCAAAAAGTTATATTTTGGTTTCATCTGACCATATGACATTCTCCCAATCCTCTTCTGGATCATTCAAATGCACTCTAGCAAACTTCAGACGGGCCTGGACATGTACTGGCTTAAGCAGGGGGACACGTCTGGCACTAAGTCTGGCGGCGTAGTGTGTTACTGATGGTAGGTTTTGTTACTTTGGTCCCAGCTCTCTGCAGGTCATTCACTAGGTCCCCCCGTGTGGTTCTGGGATTTTTGCTCACCGTTCTTGTGATCATTTTGACCCCACAGGCTGAGATCTTGAGTGGAGCCCCAGATCAAGGGAGATTATCAGTGGTCTTGTATGTCTTCCATTTCCTAATAATTGCTCCCACAGTTGATTTCTTCAAACCAAGCTACTTACCCATTGCAGATTCAGTCTTCCCAGCCTGGTGCAGGTCTACAATTTTGTTTCTGGTGTCCTTTGACAGCTCTTTGGTCTTGGCCATAGTGGAGTTTGGAGTGTGACTGTTTGAGGCTGTGGACAGGTGTCTTTTATACTGATAACAAGTTCAAACAGGTGCCATTAATACAGGTAACGAGTGGAGGACAGAGGAGCCTCTTAAAGAAGAAGTTACAGGTCTGTGAGAGCCAGAAATCTTGCTTGTTTGTAGGTGACCAAATACTTTTTTTCCACCATAATTTGCAAATAAATTCATAAAAAATCCTACAATGTGATTTTCTGGATTTTTTTTCCTCAATTTGTCTGTCATAGTTGACGTGTACCTATGATGAAAATTACAGGCCTCTCTCATCTTTTTAAGTGGGAGAACTTGCACAATTGGTGGCTGACTAAAATACTTTTTTTCCCCACTGTATATATATATATATATATATATATATATATATATATATATGTATTCACTAACTGTAAGGAAAATCGTTGTGTACTAACCTGGGATATTTACATTAAGGATTATGTTTACCAATGGATGACAGTATTGACTCAATACGGGGTTTGCTTTCCCCTATCCGTCGCCGTTTAAATGTCTGACATATAACCGTGCTCGAGAAAACCACAGGTAGCATAATGTTTTTCAGCATATTTCGTGCGTTTCTGTGTGAAAAGACACGAATTTATGTGCTACTAAATTCGTGCGAATAGACACCAATTTAACACACAACAACCATAAACGGATAGCCTATTTTTCTTTATTTTCTTTATTATGGCTAATTAAACGTTATGAATATACAGAAATGTTGTCTTTATTTAATAATGTTTCAAACATTGTAGTTGTATGCCTATGTACTGTTTGAGATTTTCTGAACATCATTTGTGAGAAAATACACACATTTACGTGCAACTTAATTCGTGGGAAAAATTGTTTTATTAATGCTAATGCTGTTTTCTATGCTTGATTTCGATTAATACTTTGGGATACTGGTGCACTTTTGGTCAGAAAGGCCCCTTTTCCGTGTAGGCAACAGTACACAATTTTCTTCATTATTCATTTAATACATGTTAAAGAGGTTAATGTAAAAATAATGAAATATGTCGGCTTTCACTTATGGCACTTCCAAGGCCTTTCTATTGTGGTTATGTCAATCATATTATATACTTAGGCTATTGTAACGCGTTCAACCAGTTAGCAAGTCAGAAATGTCCGTTTCCTAGTACCGACTAGCACTTGAATGCTGTATTATGCCAACTTCACATTCTCGTGGAAAATGGGAAGTTGTAACTCCCACATGATTGTGTTCAAGTGGTTTTGAAGTCGGAACAATTCTTAAACCAATAAGATTGGCAACAACATTTTCACTATTTCTCACTTGTAATTCCTACTTGGAGGGTCATTCAAGTGAAACTTCCCAGTCGGAACTAGGTATTTCCGATAACTCTGATAGCACCCTGAACACGACATTAATATGTGTGATCGACAACAGTAGGGTCTGGGTCCCGGCGTGTCCAGTCCCCATACCCATTCCATAGGAGTGAGTGTCAGTAGTCTACTATATGTCCGTGCTATGTGAAGTAAGTATGGTGATTATTATTAAGGTTCTGGTCGTCTGAGATACCAACAAGTAAGGCTATACAACATACAATATCAATAAATATATATTTTCTCCTATTAGTGTATTTGAGTTTGTTCTGTCGTTTCTGGATGATTTAATTGAAATTGCAACCAACTTTATATGGCTTGTTTTAGATATAGTGATATTTGAGAGATTATTTCATTTCAAATAACTGAAAGTGAGAGTTTGTAATTTGAATAAAGGGGGGAAATGCCATTACTGAACATGTGGTGATTAGAACAAAATATTTCACTCTTGACTTTGGCGAATATTATCGCGCGGCAGTGTCCTAATGCCTGCGCGCAGTGGACTATTGGCCTCGTTTGCCATAGCAGGCTAGCATTAAATTATAACACAAGATTTCACTCTTGACTTCAGCGACTATTATTGCGCATAAAGGGCCGGCAGTGTACTTTTGCGCGCACATTGTGCTTTTGCCTGCGCGCAGTGTGCAGTTGCATCCGCGCAGTGTACTATTGGCCTCGTTTGCCATAGCAGGCTAGCATTAAATTATAACACAAGATTTCACTCTTGACTATGGCGACTATTATTGCGTGTAAAGGCCAGCAGTGATCTATTGTTTTGGGCGCGCAGTGTATTATTGCGGGCGCACGCAAAGTGTATTGTTTTTTGGCGTACAGTGTGTTTTATGGGCGCGCAGTGTATTGTTCTGGGCGCGCAGTGTACTGTTTTGGGTGCGCGGTCAAAAAAAAAGAGAAGCAAAGCATCCCTTCCGATAGCCGACAGAGGAGGCCTCCGTAACGGGCCAATCGGGGTGGTGGGGAGATGGTGTCCAATCAGCAGATGCCACTGCCGGCTTTATACATTTCACATGGGCATTTCGAGGCTATACTCCGACTGTCTAAGAAGGAAGCTAGCGCCATGGCCAGAACCAAGCAAACCGCTCGCAAATCCACCCGAGGCAAAGCCTACAGGATGCAGCTCGCCGCCAAGGCTGCGCGCAAAGTCAACATGTAAGGAAAATCGTTGTGTACGAACCTGGGATATTTACGTTAAGGATTATGTTTACCAATCGATGACAGTATTGACTCAATACGGGGTTTGCTTTCCGCTGTCCGTCGCCGTTTAAATGTCTGACATATAACCGTGCTCGAGAAAACCACAGGTAGCATAATGTATTTCATCAGATTTCGTGCGTTTCTGTGTGAAAAGACACTAATTTATGTGCTACTTAATTCGTGCGAAAAGACAGCAATTTAACACACAACAACCATAAACGGATAGCCTATTTTTCTTTATTTTCTTTATTATGGCTAATTAAACGTTATGAATATACAGAAATGTTGTCTTTATTTAATAATGTTTCAAACATTGTAGTTGTATGCCTATGTACTGTTTGAGATTTTCTGAACATCATTTGTGAGAAAATACACACATTTACGTGCAACTTAATTCGTGGGAAAAATTGTTTTATTAATGCTAACGCTGTTTTCTATGCTTGATTTCGATTAATACTTTGGGATACTGGTGCACTTTTGGTGAGAAAGCCCCCTTTTCCGTGTAGGCAACAGTACACGATTTTCTTCATAATGCATTTCATATTTCGTAGAGTCTAAATTACACAATTTTCTTCATTATTCATTTAATACATGTTAAAGAGGTTAATGTAAAAATAATGAAATATGTCGGCTTTCACTTATGGCACTTCCAAGGCCTTTCTATTGTGGTTATGTCAATCATATTATATACTTAGGCTATTGTAACGCGTTCAACCAGTTAGCAAGTCAGAAATGTCCGTTTCCTAGTACCGACTAGCACTTGAATGCTGTATTATGCCAACTTCACATTCTCGTGGAAAATGGGAAGTTGTAACTCCCACATGATTGTGTTCAAGTGGTTTTGAAGTCGGAACAATTCTTAAACCAATAAGATTGGCAACAACATTTTCACTATTTCTCACTTGTAATTCCTACTTGGAGGGTCATTCAAGTGAAACTTCCCAGTCGGAACTAGGTATTTCCGATAACTCTGATAGCACCCTGAACACGACATTAATATGTGTGATCGACAACAGTAGGGTCTGGGTCCCGGCGTGTCCAGTCCCCATACCCATTCCATAGGAGTGAGTGTCAGTAGTCTACTATATGTCCGTGCTATGTGAAGTAAGTATGGTGATTATTATTAAGGTTCTGGTCGTCTGAGATACCAACAAGTAAGGCTATACAACATACAATATCAATAAATATATATTTTCTCCTATTAGTGTATTTGAGTTTGTTCTGTCGTTTCTGGATGATTTAATTGAAATTGCAACCAACTTTCTATGGCTTGTTTTAGATATAGTGATATTTGAGAGATTATTTCATTTCAAATAACTGAAAGTGAGAGGTTGTAATTTGAATAAAGGGGGGAAATGCCATTACTGAACATGTGGTGATTAGAACAAAAGATTTTACTCTTGACTTTGGCGAATATTATCGCGCGGCAGTGTCCTAATGCCTGCGCGCAGTGGACTATTGGCATCGTTCGCCATAGCAGGCTGGCATTAGATTAGAACATAAGATTTCACTCTTGACTTCAGCGACTATTATTGCGCATAAAGGGCCGGCAGTGTACTTTTGCGGGCACATTGTGCTTTTGCCTGCGAGCAGTGTGCAGTTGCATCCGCGCAGTGTACTATTGGCCTCGTTTGCCATAGCAGGCTAGCATTAAATTATAACACAAGATTTCACTCTTGACTATGGCGACTATTATTGCGTGTAAAGGCCAGCAGTGATCTATTGTTTTGGGCGCGCAGTGTATTATTGCGGGCGCACGCAAAGTGTATTGTTTTTTGGCGTACAGTGTCTTTTATGGGCGCGCAGTGTATTGTTTTGGGTGCGCAGTGTACTGTTTTGGGTGCGCGGTCAAAAAAAAAGAGAAGCAAAGCATCCCTTCCGATTGCCGACAGAGGAGGCCTCCGTAACGGGCCAATCGGGGTGGTGGGGAGATGGTGTCCAATCAGCAGATGCCACTGCCGGCTTTATACATTTCACATGGGCATTTCGAGGCTATACTCCGACTGTCTAAGAAGGAAGCTAGCGCCATGGCCAGAACCAAGCAAACCGCTCGCAAATCCACCCGGTGCAAAGCCTACAGGATGCAGCTCGCCGCCAAGGCTGCGCGCAAAGTCAACATGTAAGGAAAATCGTTGTGTACGAACCTGGGATATTTACATTAAGGATTATGTTTACCAATCGATGACAGTATTGACTCAATACGGGGTTTGCTTTCCGCTATCCGTCGCCGTTTAAATGTCTGACATATAACCGTGCTCGAGAAAACCACAGGTAGCATAATGTATTTCATCAGATTTCGTGCGTTTCTGTGTGAAAAGACACGAATTTATGTGCTACTTAATTCGTGTGAAAAGACAGCAATTTAACACACAACAACCATAAACGGATAGCCTATTTTTCTTTATTTTCTTTATTATGGCTAATTAAACGTTATGAATAAACAGAAATGTTGTCTTTATTTAATAATGTTTCAAACATTGTAGTTGTATGCCTATGTACTGTTTGAGATTTTCTGAACATCATTTGTGAGAAAATACACACATTTACGTGCAACTTAATTCGTGGGAAAAATTGTTTTATTAATGCCAACGCTGTTTTCTATGCTTGATTTCGATTAATACTTTGGGATACTGGTGCACTTTTGGTCAGAAAGCCCCCTTTTCCGTGTAGGCAACAGTACACGATTTTCTTCATAATGCATTTCATATTTCGTAGAGTCTAAATTACACAATTTTCTTCATTATTCATTTAATACATGTTAAAGAGGTTAATGTAAAAATAATGAAATATGTCGGCTTTCACTTATGGCACTTCCAAGGCCTTTCTATTGTGGTTATGTCAATCATATTATATACTTAGGCTATTGTAACGCGTTCAACCAGTTAGCAAGTCAGAAATGTCCGTTTCCTAGTACCGACTAGCACTTGAATGCTGTATTATGCCAACTTCACATTCTCGTGGAAAATGGGAAGTTGTAACTCCCACATGATTGTGTTCAAGTGGTTTTGAAGTCGGAACAATTCTTAAACCAATAAGATTGGCAACAACATTTTCACTATTTCTCACTTGTAATTCCTACTTGGAGGGTCATTCAAGTGAAACTTCCCAGTCGGAACTAGGTATTTCCGATAACTCTGATAGCACCCTGAACACGACATTAATATGTGTGATCGACAACAGTAGGGTCTGGGTCCCGGCGTGTCCAGTCCCCATACCCATTCCATAGGAGTGAGTGTCAGTAGTCTACTATATGTCCGTGCTATGTGAAGTAAGTATGGTGATTATTATTAAGGATCTGGTCGTCTGAGATACCAACAAGTAAGGCTATACAACATACAATATCAATAAATATATATTTTCTCCTATTAGTGTATTTGAGTTTGTTCTGTCGTTTCTGGATGATTTAATTGAAATTGCAACCAACTTTCTATGGCTTGTTTTAGATATAGTGATATTTGAGAGATTATTTCATTTCAAATAACTGAAAGTGAGAGGTTGTAATTTGAATAAAGGGGGGAAATGCCATTACTGAACATGTGGTGATTAGAACAAAATTTTTTACTCTTGACTTTGATTAATATTATCGCGTGGCAGTGTCCTAATGCCTGCGCGCAGTGGACTATTGGCATCGTTCGCCAAAGCAGGCTGGCATTAGATTAGAACATAAGATTTCACTCTTGACTTCAGCGACTATTATTGCGCATAAAGGGCCGGCAGTGTACTTTTGCGCGCACATTGTGCTTTTGCCTGCGCGCAGTGTGCAGTTGCATCCGCGCAGTGTACTATTGGCCTCCTTTGCCATAGCAGGCTAGCATTAAATTATAACACAAGATTTCACTCTTGACTATGGCGACTATTATTGCGTGTAAAGGCCAGCAGTGATCTATTGTTTTGGGCGCGCAGTGTATTATTGCGGGCGCACGCAAAGTGTATTGTTTTTTGGCGTACAGTGTGTTTTATGGGCGCGCAGTGTATTGTTTTGGGTGCGCAGTGTACTGTTTTGGGTGCGCGGTCAAAAAAAAAGAGAAGCAAAGCATCCCTTCCGATAGCCGACAGAGGAGGCCTCCGTAACGGGCCAATCGGGGTGGTGGGGAGATGGTGTCCAATCAGCAGATGCCACTACCGGCTTTATACATTTCACATGGGCATTTCGAGGCTATACTCCGACTGTCTAAGAAGGAAGCTAGCGCCATGGCCAGAACCAAGCAAACCGCTCGCAAATCCACCCGTGGCAAAGCCTACAGGATGCAGCTCGCCGCCAAGGCTGCGCCCAGGAGAGCCTCCCCGTTACAGGCCTGGCACCGTGTCTCAGAGAGATCCGTCGTTACCAAAGCTCCACTGAGCTGCTCATCCGCAATGTGCCCTTCCAGCGCCTGGGGAGAAAAATCGCCCTGTTCTTCAAGACCGACCTGCGCTTCCAGAGCTCCGCCGTGATGGCCCTGCAGGAGGCCAGCGAGGCTTACCTGGTCGGTCTGTTTGAGGACATCAAACTGTGTGCCATCCACGCAAAGAGGGTGCATATCGTGCCCTAGGACATCGAGCTGGCCCGCCTTATTTGCAGAGAGCGCGCGTAAATTATGAAGTGATCTCCAAAATCCCACCTCAATATTTCCATCAAAAAGGCATAATTGATCTATTTATACGTGGTCCTCTGTAGCTCAATTGGTAGAGCATGGCGCTTGTAACGCCAGGGTAGTGGGTTCCATCCCTGGGACCACCCATACGTAAACATGTATGCGCACATGACTGTAAATCGCTTTGGATAAAAGCGTCTGCTAAATGGCATATTATTATTATATACGCGCACGTCTACATTTCCAACCACTTCGCCGGGAAAGAGCGACGCTACCGGCTACGGAAGAGACACCAACGGCCGGGTGAGTCCATTCAAAGCTACGTGGCTAATCTGAGGGATTTGGCTAGCTCTTGTAACTACGGGACACTTCAGGACGAGATCATCAGGGATCAGTTGATAGAGGGGACGTTTTGTGAAAAGACATGGGAGAAACTGCTTTTGGAATCGGATAATTTACAACTAGATGGAGCTATTAAAATAGCACTCCAGGTTGAAGCGGCGTTGTAATGCTCTTCAATGCTAACAGACAGCTCTGCAGCATACACTCGGCCCCCAGCCATTCTCACACAGTTGCTTCAGCCCGAGCAGGCGCACTACAACGATCACGCACTGCGCACGCCCTCCCACGTCGATAGCTGCATGGACACAGACACCGGCATGCCCGTGCTGCAGGCACACAGACAAACCAACAGAAGTAGCTGTGGCAACTGTGGGGCTAGCTCTCACAATTCAAGGGCTTCAAACTGCCCAGCCCGTGGGAAAATATGCAAGAACTGTTCAAAATACAATCACTTTGCGAAAGTGAGTGTGTCGTACGGCCCCTGCTACTAGCTCTAAGTTGTCGATCATCCAAGTTTCAGACTGGGTCCGAGCCCGACGGCCTCAGCAGTACAACAAAATGCCCTCATTCTGGTCGGACCCCTTGCAGGTCAGTCGACAACTGGGGCCCGCCATATTTCATGATGAGCAATGGATCACGCTGGCACGCCAGCCGCCTCAGAAAAGTCCCTGCCCCTCGAGGAACACAAAGGCACACAAAACAGACATGCAGGCCAGAGACGCCACCGGATGGACCTCCTCCACCACTACCACCCGAGCCCCAGCCTCTGTGGGCTATCCAAGGGCCAGATCCACAAGCGGTGGCGGATGAAGAAAGGCCTATGCGGGCACGAACTCGCCCTGCTTATCTGGGGGACTACTTAACCTCTTTTCATTCTTAGGCTCCGTTAGGTGTCTTAGTCAACCTCCAGGTTAATGGACTGAACTGGCTAGTTTGGAGAGTCCATCCGTTTAAGGGTTAATGTTTATTTCTTACAGGTATCACTCTAGGTTCTTGCCCTATGGACATTTTATATATGGTACCAGTCCCTGGTTTTGGAAAGGGGGGGAAATGTTATGTATGGTACGACTTGCTGTACGTCGTACTGTACGTTGTTATGGTTTACGATAGTGTGCTGCTTTACGGATGAATGGGTTGTCAGAATGTGTGGCACATTCATTAAACGACAGAGTGATGTACAATGTGAAACTGTGCAGATGTCCATTCTTCTACAGCTAGGCTAGATATAACAAATATGACTCAAGTAAAAGTAAAAAGTAGTCATCCAAATAATTACTTGAGTAAGAGTAAAAAAGTACTTGGTGAAAAAACTACTCAAGTACTGAGTAACTGTTGAGTTACTTGAGTTTATTTTTTAACACAAGGCAACAATCAGACAGACAAAAATACAAAATAATCATCTTTAGGCAAATTATAGTTCATCCAACAATAAAATAAATTAAAATGAATTACAAAATAGCTTAAATTAAAATAATTCCGGTAAATTCAAGTACTTATCAAATAAAAAAAAATAAAAAAATAAATAAGCACAAGTAACACACATTTCCAAACCTTTATACTTTTTTTTACCAGGCAGAACTAGAATGAGGCAGCCCATAAACTCTCATAAACTGTGTATGTGTGTGTCTCCACAGTGACAGAACAACAGAAGGAAACACAAACATTTCATACCAGGTATGCTGAACAGAAAACTGCACACCAGAAGGAAGCGGTCAACATAAAATAATCAATAGGTGTTGATTAGGCCTACTCAGTACCTTTGTATTGCATGGCAAGCAACAGCCCTTTTTCTGTGTGCCTAGAAATTAATACTCTGATCTGTGATTAGGCCACACTGCACATCTCACTGAGCAGAGGAAAAGAGCAGCAATACACATCAACTGAAAAAGCACCAGTCCATGATAGATGGCCAAATAAAACAATATTGCAGGCCTAGTATCCCAGAACACAAATTAAGCTGAATGCATGTTCTCTAAAAGGCATCAGAGGAGAGTGATGTAGTTGTAGATGGGGCATTATGTTTACTTCCAGCTCCAATATCTAACAAGAAAAGTCAGCAAAAAAAAAGTCACACTTGTCCCCACCCCCCCAAGATAAGCAGCATAAAGCATGTATGATGTGTCTTTACAATGGAGTTATACATTAATAGCTCTGTGCTCTCTAGCACAACCATTACACAGTTAAGGGGATTACACGCTTTGCTCAAAAGCAGCTGAGAGAGGAGCAGCTTCCCCCATCTAGACTCCCACAGACAGACAACAGATTTGGCAATATTCTAACCTTTAGGCTGACACTGGCCCTTTGACTGGTTGACTTCAGTCAACACTCCAGGAACTCTTTGGCACAGTAACATGAAAACCCTTTTATATTGAAGGCCCCACTGGGAGTTTGTGTGTGTGTGTCAAAACATGCAGAAACAAACTATTTCACCAAAGAATCGCTCAGTGATGTCACTATTAAGCTTCAACAGTAGCTGGCTCTCAAGGTTCTTGCTGTGAAGCTGTGATCGTTTAGCAGTGAACAGGAGTCCTGCATGACTGAAAAGTCTCTCACAGGCTGCAGATGCAGGAAGACCTGTGTTGACTTTGAGTGACAGCTTCTTGATGCGAGGAAAGGTGTGGAGTAGATCCATACCTGCAGGGGACAGACATGAAAGGTACCTCTCCAGCTCTCCTACTTGTGATTTTCCCAACTCCATGGATGCAAAGAAGTCGTCTTCATCAGAGAGAACGCTGTTTGCGCTGGTGACATCATCCAAGTCGGTGTTGAGGTGATTTCTGATGTAGTCAAGGCCTGTGGATTTTAGGGCAAGATAAATCGTTTTTCAAACGAATTAAGTTTGCACATTATTCTTACCCTTCTACTGTATAGGCTGTCAAGCTGCTGATGTTTGACATTAAAAGCTACCTGAGCTTCTAACTATATTGCCACCCTGTGGTTTGTCACTGACACACTATAATCCTAAATTACAGTAATATTATACAGAGTTATATAGGTCAATGTCTACTGGTTCACATTTGAATTGATAAACAATTATATTTACCAGCATTTAAGATGTTCTCCTCTGTGGTCCAGGATGTTCTGAATCTTGGTAGGAGTATTGCTGCTGCAATCAGCTCAGGCTCTTTCATGACGTCTCCAAAACGTTTCTGGATCCCTTGCTGCAGGGCGTGAACAAGAGGTGTACACATTTTGCAAGTTGACTCCAACCTCTTCAGCTTGTCCCGCAACTGGTAAGGTGTTGGCAGCAGGAGGCCCATATGCACAGATGATTCCCCTTGGAGGATATTAAGGACCATGGCAACAGGCTTCATCACAGCAGCATACTCGACCAAAAACCCAATTTCAGCTGGATTGAACCTATAAAAGATGTAACGATAAAACAATTACTTATAGCTATTTCTGGTACGATGTGTTTATTATGCATTGTACATGTTAAATGCACAAATAAATAAAAAATAAAATAAATTATTTAAATTATTTCATTCAAGTCATCCACAATTGTCACACCACCATGCAAAGAAAACTTAGTTACTTGAGACAAGTGGAATCACCCATTAATCAGCAAGGCTTATTTATTTTTATTATTCTTTTAAAACAAAATATACATTTTGTCAACTTACATCTTTATCTTTAATGCTGTGCAGACATTGCGAATTGCTTGTTCTCCTTGCTCTCGGTGAATGCGCACAATCCTTTCTACAGCGAGGAACAGGGAGCTCCAGCGTGTCTGATTGGGTCGGAGAAACAGCAGCTTGCATTCACGTTCCACTGTTTCATGAGCCATGGTTGACCTGCTGGTTTTATTCCAAAGAGCATGACACTTTGCAAAAGCAGACCGAGACAGCCTCTTGTAGGTTTCGTTTGCAGCTCCTCCTGCAGCAGTGGCATCAACTGTGGATATAAGATTGAGGAGATGGCATGCACACTTTTGCTGCCTTGGAAGTTGGTACTCAAGGCCTGTGTTGTCATCCAGAATAGCAGACACATCTTGACACTCCACCTCTGACTCACTCTGATCTTCTGTTGCATCATCAAGGGTGGAGTCACTCTCTTCTTGTACATTGATGGCTTCCTCCTTTTTCTCCTCACCATACAATCGAAAGGCCTTCAGGAACTTTGAGCCACTGTCTGTTGTCGCCATGGTCAATTTTTCCCTGATGTGGTACTCAGAATGTATTTCCTCTAATGCAGCAGCACGGACATCAAACGTGTGCGAGCCTTTGACAGGTCTACAAGCCAATGCAGCGGAGTGCCTCTCCAGTGAGGTGTTGTCTATCCAGTGACAGGTGACACCTAAGTAGCTACGTTGTCTGGCAGACCAGCAGTCTGTTGTGGTAGCAACATAGTTCACAGCACTCAGCTTTTTGATGATTATGCTCTTCTTGTGTTTTGCAGCTTCTTGTATTCTTGTGCATAAAGTTTTCCTTGTCATTACTGTTTGAGGTTGCAAGGTTTCTATCAAAGTCTTGAAGGATGGCGTCTCAACCACAGAAAATGGTTGGTTGGCCTCACATACAAAATTTAGCACCAGCTTGTCAAGCGTTGCTTGTGTTACCCGTCCTGGGGCAGCGAAGGCTGTGATTTTTGCATTTTTCACAAGAGTATCACTGGAAGAGGAGGACTTACGCTTTCTGTGGTTCTCTAGTAAGTCTGTGTACTTTGCCAGTTTGTTGGGGAGAACCCTCTGTGGATAAAAAAAAACTGTAATTTTCATCATACACGTCAACTATGACAGACAAATTGAGCAATTTGTTTCCAGAAAATCACATTGTAGGATTTTTTATGAATTTATTTGCAAATGATGGTGGAAATAAGTATTTGGTCACCTACAAACAAGCAAGATTTCTGGCTCTCACAGACCTGTGACTTCTTCTTTAAGAGGCTCCCCTGTCCTCCACTCGTTACCTGTATTAATGGCACCTGTTTGAACTTGTTATCAGTATAAAAGACACCTGTCCACAACCTCAAACAGTCACACTCCAAACTCCACTATGGCCAAGACCAAAGAGCTGTCAAAGGAACCAGAAACAAAATTGTAGACCTGCACCAGGCTGGGAAGACTGAATCTGCAATAGGTAAGCAGCTTGGTTTGAAGAAATCAACTGTGGGAGCAATTATTATGAAATGGAAGACATACAAGACCACTGATAATCTCCCTCGATCTGGGGCTCCACGCAAGATCTCACCCCGTGGGGTCAAACTGATCACAAGAACGGTGAGCAAAAATCCCAGAACCACACGGGGGGACCTAGTGAATGACCTGCAGAGAGCTGGGACCAAAGTAACAAAGCCTACCATCAGTAACACACTACGCCGCCGGGGACTCAAATCCTGCAGTGCCAGACGTGTCCCCCTGCTTAAGCCAGTACATGTCCAGGCCCGTCTGAAGTTTGCTAGAGTGCATTTGGATGATCCAGAAGAGGATTGGGAGAATGTCATATGGTCAGATGAAACCAAAATATAACTTTTTGGTAAAAACTCAACTTGTCGTGTTTGGAGGACAAAGAATGCTGAGTTGCATCCAAAGAACACCATACCTACTGTGAAGCATGGGGGTGGAAACATCATGCTTTGGGGCTGTTTTTCTGCAAAGGGACCAGGACGACTGATCCGTGTAAAGGAAAGAATGAATGGGGCCATGTATCGTGAGATTTTGAGTGAAAACCTCCTTCCATCAGCAAGGGCATTGAAGATGAAACGTGGCTGGGTCTTTCAGCATGACAATGATCCCAAACACACCGCCCGGGCAACAAAGGAGTGGCTTCGTAAGAAGCATTTCAAGGTCCTGGAGTGGCCTAGCCAGTCTCCAGATCTCAACCCCATAGAAAATCTTTGGAGGGAGTTGAAAGTCCGTGTTGCCCAGCGAAAGCCCCAAAACATCACTGCTCTAGAGGAGATCTGCATGGAGGAATGGGCCAAAATACCAGCAACAGTGTGTGAAAACCTTGTGAAGACTTACAGAAAACGTTTGACCTGTGTCATTGCCAACAGAGGGTATATAACAAAGTATTGAGTAACTTTTGTTATTGACCAAATACTTATTTTCCACCATAATTTGCAAATAAATTCATAAAAAATCCTACAATGTGATTTTCTGGATTTTTTTTCTTCTCATTTTCTCTGTCATAGTTGACCTATGATGAAAATTACAGGCCTCTCTCATCTTTTTAAGTGGGAGAACTTGCACAGTTGGTGGCTGACTAAATACATTTTTCCCCCACTGTATATATATATATATATATATATATATATATATATATATATATATATATATACACACACACACACACACACACACAGTATCTCACAAAAGTGAGTACACCCCTCACATTTTTGTAAATATTTGAGTATATCTTTTCATGCGACGTCACTGAAGAAATGACACTTTGCTACAATGTAAAGTATTGAGTGTACAGCTTGTATAACAGTGTAAATTTGCTGTCCCCTCAAAATAACACAACACACAGCCATTAATGTCTAAATCGCTGGCAACAAAAGTGAGTACACCCCTAAGTGAAAATGTCCAAATTGGGCCCAAAGTGTCAATATTTTGTGTGGCCACCATCATTTTCCAGCACTGCCTTAACCCTCTTGGGCATGGAGTTCACCAGAGCTTCACAGGTTGCCACTGGAGTCCTCTTCCACTCCGCCATGACGACATCACGGAGCTGGTGGATGTTAGAGACCTTGCACTCCTTCACCTTCCGTTTGAGGATGCCCCACAGATACTCAATAGGGTTTAGGTCTGGAGACATGCTTGGCCAGTCCATCACCTTTACCCTCAGCTTCTTTAGCAAGGCAGTGGTCGTCTTTGAGGTGTGTTTGGGGTCGTTATCATGTTGGAATACTGCCCTGCGGCTCAGTCTCCGAAGGGAGGGGATCATGCTCTGCTTCAGTATGTCACAGTACATGTTTGGCAGTAATGGTTCCCTCAATGAATTGTAGCTCCCCAGTGCCGACAGCACTCATGCAGCCCCAGACCATGACACTCCCACCACCATGTTTGACTGTAGGCAAGACACTTGTCTTTGTACTCCTCACCTGGTTGCCGCCACACGCTTGACACTATCTGAACCAAATAAGTTTATCTTGGTCTCATCAGACCACAGGACATGGTTCCAGTAATCCATGTCCTTAGTCTGCTTGTCTTCAGCAAACTGTTTGCGGTCTTTCTTGTGCATCATCTTTAGAAGAGGCTTCCTTCTGGGACGACAGCCATGCAGACCAATTTGGTGCAGTGTATGGTCTGAGCACTGACAGGCTGACCCCCGACCCCTTCAACCGCTGCAGCAATGCTGGCAGCACTCATACGTCTATTTCCCAAAGACAACCTCTGGATATGACGCTGAGCACGTTCACTCAACTTCTTTGGTCGACCATGGTGAGGCCTGTTCTGAGTGGAACCTGTCCTGTTAAACCGCTATATGGTCTTGGCAACTCAGTTTCAGGGTCTTGGCAATCTTCTTATAGCCCAGGCCATCTTTATGTAGAGCAACAAATCTTTTTTTCAGATCCTCAGAGTTCTTTGCCATGAGGTGTCATGTTGAACTTCCAGTGACCAGTATGAGGGAGTGTGAGAGCGATGACACCTAATTTTAACACACCTGCTCCCCATTCACACCTGAGACCTTGTAACACTAACGAGTGAACATTTTCACTTAGGGGTGTACTCACTTTTGTTGCCAGCGGTTTAGACATTAATGGCTGTGTGTTGAGTTATTTTGAGGGGACAGCAAATGTACACTGTTATTCAAGCTGTACATTCACTACTCTACAATGTAGCAAAGTGTCATTTCTTCAGTGTTGTCACATGAAAAGATATACTCAAATATTTACAAAAATGTGAGGGGTGTACTCACTTTTGTGAGATACTGTATATATGTGTATATGTTTGGGAGGGAACAGCTATGTGTTTGATATTTTCTAAGAAGTGATATGTGTCCCTAAAATAACTGGGGTGCTTAGTGGAGAGGGGGTTGATATAATTAAGATGTTGTAGGACTCACTGTTGCAGTCAGAAACAATTTCTCTTCCGGGGGGAACCTCAACGGGAACTATCCAGGTGTCTGGTTCTTTGTGTATACACCCACTCAATTGGTTGGCACTTAAAATAGCCTTTGGGGGTTGAGTAGTCAAGTTGAAGCCGCAGTAGCGAATTTACTTGGCTTTGACGGCATTCTCGGTCTTCTTGGGGAGTAGCACCGCCCGGATGTTGGGTCCTCGTCGTTACGGAAGGCCAGCTGCAGGTGACAGGGGATGATGTGAGTTTTGGTGTTAGCTTCACACGCTAACGGCGAAGCTAACGGCGGAGCTAACAGCTAATACCGGAGCAAACAGCGAATCAAACGGGCCTGGAGGCCATTTGTGGTCGAGGTGAGAAGGGATACAGCTACGTCCGTGTTTGGTTGTATTTGGAAGGGACTAGTTCGCTTCATGTGGACTCTTCATTTGGACTGGACTGACTGACTCGACATGTAGGCGGGGCTCGGGAGCTTCAGAGCTAAGGGCAGGGCTACAGATTAGGTGTCCCTAAAGAACCGCTTGTCTAACAGTAGTTCCGCATTATATTCATTAATATGCACTCAAGTTTGATTTATTTTTATACTGTGTATTCTCCGTGTAAATTCATGTACCGTACCGAGACGCCCGTACCATTTCGGTTCAATACAAATACATGTACTGTTCCACCCCTACATCCAACTGTAATCAAAATTGCCACAGCCATAGTTTCAGTAAATGTGATTAGTATATGTTCTCCCTTTCAATTTTTAAAGGATAATAATATAATAATAATAATAATATGCCATTTAGCAGACGCTTTTATCCAAAGCGACTTACAGTCATGCGTGCATACATTTTTTTGTGTGTATGGGTGGTCCCGGGGATCGAACCCACTACCTTGGCGTTACAAGCGCCGTGCTCTACCAGCTGAGCTACAGAGGACCACGATGATATGGATGCTACAGAGGACCAGGATGATATGGATGAGCCAGACCTGTGGGATGCATCAGTGGTCCTCCTTACAACAGTCAGTGATGATGCCACAAGCCCAGTTCACTACCACCCAGTGAGAGTCTCTGTCGTCCTAGAGGGTGATGTGGTTGTCAATCTCCCCAGGCTTGCTGATGCCTTCCTGGTAATATTCGGCCTGATTTATGCACTACATCTCAGCTATCCCAAGGGACTGAAAAACACTTTTGAGTTCACACAGAAAATCTTACTTGGTCTTGATGACTCTAAACTGTCACCCAAGCTGCAGAATCTTAAAAATGAGCTGATGTTGTATGTGTAACTGAAGATCCAAAAAGGAGTGGTGGATTCTGATGGCTCACTCTGTTAGAGCATAGTCCATAATGAGAATATGTCATGTCAGGTCCATGTTGAATACTGTTCAACTGTTTATGTTAAAGTTGCTGCTCTACTCAACGGGTTTTCAGCCAAATGGCACAAAGTACACAGTGTCTTTGTACGTTTTAATGTACATTTAATTATTGTTAAACTGAAATTCAGGGTTGAATTAAGTGTTTATATATGGAGGATATTTTTATTCATAATTCAAATTGAAAGGCCAAAGGGAAAACGAAGCGAGATCAAATTAAAAATATTATTATTTTACTACACTACTAGGAAAAATCATGCCATAATTAAATTTAAAAAGTCAAATTTAAAATGCAAAGCTTCAACTGTCAGCTGGAAGTCGTTTCAGACCCTCCCACCAGCAGTTGGGCCATGCCTCCTCATTTAAATTGACACCTGTCACTTCTAAATGAAAAGCTTAAATCAAAATGTAAAAGGTGAATCAGAAAATGTCAATGTCAAATGTAAAACGTAAAATTCAAAAGATAAAATGTCGAATTGAAAATTATAAAGGGGAAAGGCTAAAATAAAACAATTATATTTTAGATTTTAATTGAAGTATTTCCATTTTAAGCTTTTACATCATACATTTAATTATGGCATGATTTTTCCTAGTAGCGTAGTAAAATAATACTATTAATTTGATCTTGCTTCTTTTTCTCTTTGGACTTTCAATTTGAATTATGAATAAATATATCCTCCATATTTATACACTATGGCATTTTGTTTTTAAAAGGTGTACTATATAGCTTTGGGAATTACATTTTTATCAGAAAGGAAAGCTCTTCATTGATACATTTTCATAAATAAATAAACTGTCCTCAAAGTTTCAGGCTACTTTACTTTAAAGTAGCCACCTTTCTAGTTGGAAACAGTGTTATAGGGACTTTATTTTCTTCTGAGGATGGGATGTTTATTCAGTTATGGAAATGGTTAAATACTTTTTATTGTCTTATTAATATTGTTAATTTTGCTTTTCGAGTTTGAATGAATTTTCTAAAACTATACAGTGCACCCTGAAGTTGCTAGATTTGAACCAGATAGCCAAAGGAAGGCTAAACACTGCCTTTGTACATGTTAATGTACCGTTTTGAAATTTTAGCAGTTTTAGTTGTGAAGAATTTACAAGCAATTTGTTTATACATTGCTGCACTGCAAGTTTACAACCAGATGGCCAAAAGCGTGGCTTTGTAATTGTTTATTTAATGGATAAAGTAATCCTTCTACCCCCCCCCCCCCCCCCCCCCCCCCCAAAAAAAAAAAATGTGTAAAGTGGTTATCCCACTGGCTATAGGGTGAATGCATCAATTTGTGAGTCGCTCTGGACTAGAGCGTCTGCTAAATGATGTAAATGTGCCCTTGAGCAAGGCACTTAACCCTAATTGCTCCTGTAAGTCGCTCTGGATAAGAGCGTCTGCTAAATGACTAAAATGTAAAATGTAAATGTAAATGTAATTCTCTTTTTAATTCTTAATTATTTGTATTACTATTATTGTTATATTACTATTATTATTAAATAGATTGTTTCATTTTGTGCTAAAAGGCACAGGTGTGGGCAAATAATCTTTCTAAACAAATGTTTGGTCACCACCCAAGACTTGCTGATGCCCTCCTGGTAATGTTGTATTAACAGTTTATAAGCTATTTGTGATATAATGATATTTTCTTAATGTAATTTTAGCTTTTCTGAGTTTGAATATGTTCTACTATTACATAGTTCATCTTAAAGTATAAACAAAATGCCCAGAAGTAGACTTGTTAATTGTTATTTTTTATTAATGTTTTTTTATTTCATATTTTTTTGCTAAAAGACTGGGCAAGAAAAGTTTATACTAAACATCTGAATAGATGATGTTTTTTTGTTTGACCTTTAAGTCAAGAGTACTTATTATTTTTAAGGCAATCAGTTGCCACAAATATTTTAAGTTTGGTGGTAAATGATTTTGAGTTGTAACAAGTCTATGCTTTTGAGTTATGGGTAATCAGAAGATTGATTGAAAAAACGAATAAATGTTAAGTTAACTCAGGATATTTATGTTTCATTTTCATGCTTGAAATTATTAAGTTCTCTTGAGATATTGCAATGAGAAAGATGAATAAATATTCTGAGTAGCATAATCTGAAAATGTTTGAGTTGGCTTAATCAGTACATTTAATTATAATTAAAAATTACATTTAACATGAACTCCAAATATATAAGCAATGATATACTCAAATGTTTGAGTTTATGAACTCAAAAAAACAGTGGCAACGGATTGCCTCACTTTCTTAAAGTTCTGCTTACTTATTCGGGTTTACAGTGATATGTCTGTGCTATGTGCAGGCAGCTAGTATAATTATTGTTTGTGAAGTAAGTATGGTGATTATTATTAAGGTTCTGGTCGTCTGAGATACCAACAAGTAGGCTATACAATATCAAGACATATGTATTTTTCTATTAGTGTATTTGAGTTTGTTCTGTCGTTTCTGGATGATTAAATTGAAATTGCATCCAACTTTAAATGGCTTGTTTTAGATATAGTGATATTTGAGAATTGATTTCATTTCAAATAACTGAAAGTGAGAGGTTGTAATCTGAATAAAGGGGGGAAATGCCATTTATTGAACGTGGTGAGACAGTCTTACACATTTCTAGAGAACCAGTTCGGATTTAAGTATAACTTTTGTATGACTGAAGCTTTTAGTGGTAGGTCCAAGCTTAAAATATTTAATCAATTCTGTCCTCTCTATTGATATTCATTTTATAAATAGGCCCGTTTAATTTTGTCTGGCTTGCTGTTCCAAATCAAATGGAATATTTATTTTTCATATCAATTAAAAAACTGTTCGCTAGGTGTAGGCAAGACCGTAAACTGGGATAATACTATAGAGTTAATCAGTGTAATGTGAGGCTTCTTGTTTGCACGGGCAATGTCTCCGGCCAACTCCAGGATCTCAGCAGTCAGGCACTCGAGCACGGCAGCCAGGTAGACTGGTGCGACAGCGCCCACATGCTCGGCATAGTTGCCTTTGCGCATCAGCCTGGGCATCTCGTAATCCATCTTGATTTAAATGTTCATGTAAAATGTGTTCCCAACATTGAAAGAATGTCTGTGTTTGTGTGTGATTTTTTTATTCCAGGAAGATGAAGGGGGTGATGTCCTGCAGGACCTAGCAAAACATGCAAGGAAAATCGTTGTGTACTAACCTGGGATATTTACGTTAAGGATTATGTTTACCAATAGATGACAGTATTGACTCAATACGGGGTTTGCTTTCCGCTATCCGTAGCCGTTCAAATGTCTGACATATAACCGTGCTCGAGAAAGCCACAGGTAGCGTAATGTATTTCAGCAGATTTCGTGCGTTTCTGTGTGAAAAGACACGAATTTATGTGCTACTTAATTCGTGCGAAAAGACACCAATTTAACCAGTAAGCTACACACAACAACCATAAACGGATAGCCTATTTTTCTTTATTATAGTTGTGAATATACAGAAATGTTGTCTTTATTTAATAATGTTTCAAACATTGTAGTTGTATGCCTAAGTACTGTTTGAGATTTTCTGAACATAATTTGTGAGAAAATACACACATTTACGTGGGAAAAATTGTTTTATTACATTTTAGTCATTTAGCAGATGCTCTTATCCAGAGCGACTTACAGGAGCATTTAGGGTTAAGTGCCTTGCTTAAGGGCACATCGACAGATTTTTCACCTAGTCGGCCCGGGGTCTAGAACCAGCGACCTTTCGGTTACTGGCACAACGCTCTTACCCACTAACCTACCTGCCACCCTTATTAATGTTAACGCTGTTTTCTATGCTTGATTTCGATTAATACTTTGGGATACTGGTGCACTTTTGGTCAGAAAGGCCCCTTTTCCGTGTAGGCAACAGTACACAATTTTCTTCATAATGCATTTCATATTTCGTAGTCTAAATTACACAATTTTCTTCATTATTCATTTAATACATGTTAAAGAGGTTAATGTAAAAATAATGAAATATGTCGGCTTTCACTTATGGCACTTCCAAGGCCTTTCTATTGTGGTTATGTCAATCATATTATATACTTAGGCTATTGTAACGCGTTCAACCAGTTAGCAAGTCAGAAATGTCCGTTTCCTAGTACCGACTAGCACTTGAATGCTGTATTATGCCAACTTCACATTCTCGTGGAAAATGGGAAGTTGTAACTCCCACATGATTGTGTTCAAGTGGTTTTGAAGTCGGAACAATTCTTAAACCAATAAGATTTGCAACAACATTTTCACTATTTCTCACTTGTAATTCCTACTTGGAGGGTCATTCAAGTGAAACTTCCCAGTCGGAACTAGGTATTTCCGATAACTCTGATAGCACCCTGAACACGACATTAATATGTGTGATCGACAACAGTAGGGTCTGGGTCCCGGCGTGTCCAGTCCCCATACCCATTCCATAGGAGTGAGTGTCAGTAGTCTACTATATGTCCGTGCTATGTGAAGTAAGTATGGTGATTATTATTAAGGTTCTGGTCGTCTGAGATACCAACAAGTAAGGCTATACAACATACAATATCAATAAATATATATTTTCTCCTATTAGTGTATTTGAGTTTGTTCTGTCGTTTCTGGATGATTTAATTGAAATTGCAACCAACTTTCTATGGCTTGTTTTAGATATAGTGATATTTGAGAGATTATTTCATTTCAAATAACTGAAAGTGAGAGGTTGTAATTTGAATAAAGGGGGGAAATGCCATTACTGAACATGTGGTGATTAGAACAAAATATTTCACTCTTGACTTTGGCGAATATTATCGCGCAGCAGTGTCCTAATGCCGTGGACTATTGGCCTCGTTTGCCATAGCAGGCTAGCATTAAATTATAACACAAGATTTCACTCTTGACTTCAGCGACTATTATTGCGCATAAAGGGCCGGCAGTGTACTTTTGCGCGCACATTGTGCTTTTGCCTGCGCGCAGTGTGCAGTTGCATCCGCGCAGTGTACTATTGGCCTCCTTTGCCATAGCAGGCTAGCATTAAATTATAACACAATATTTCACTCTTGACTATGGCGACTATTATTGCGTGTAAAGGCCAGCAGTGATCTATTGTTTTGGGCGTGCAGTGTATTATTGCGGGCGCACGCAAAGTGTATTGTTTTTTGGCGTACAGTGTGTTTTATGGGCGCGCAGTGTATTGTTTTGGGTGCGCAGTGTACTGTTTTGGGTGCGCGGTCAAAAAAAAAGAGAAGCAAAGCATCCCTTCCGATAGCCGACTGAGGAGGCCTCCGTAACGGGCCAATCGGGGTGGTGGGGAGATGGTGTCCAATCAGCAGATGCCACTGCCGGCTTTATACATTTCACATGGGCATTTCGAGGCTATACTCCGAATGTCTAAGAAGGAAGCTAGCGCCATGGCCAGAACCAAGCAAACCGCTCGCAAATCCACCCGTGGCAAAGCCTACAGGATGCAGCTCGCCGCCAAGGCTGCGCGCAAAGTCAACATGTAAGGAAAATCGTTGTGTACGAACCTGGGATATTTACGTTAAGGATTGTGTTTACCAATCGATGACAGTATTGACTCAATACGGGGTTTGCTTTCCGCTATCCGTCGCCGTTTAAATGTCTGACATATAACCGTGCTCGAGAAAACCACAGGTAGCATAATGTATTTCATCAGATTTCGTGCGTTTCTGTGTGAAAAGACACGAATTTATGTGCTACTTAATTCGTGCGAAAAGACAGCAATTTAACACACAACAACCATAAACGGATAGCCTATTTTTCTTTATTTTCTTTATTATGGCTAATTAAACGTTATGAATATACAGAAATGTTGTCTTTATTTAATAATGTTTCAAACATTGTAGTTGTATGCCTATGTACTGTTTGAGATTTTCTGAACATCATTTGTGAGAAAATACACACATTTACGTGCAACTTAATTCGTGGGAAAAATTGTTTTATTAATGCTAACGCTGTTTTCTATGCTTGATTTTGATTAATACTTTGGGATACTGGTGCACTTTTGGTCAGAAAGCCCCCTTTTCCGTGTAGGCAACAGTACACGATTTTCTTCATAATGCATTTCATATTTCGTAGAGTCTAAATTACACAATTTTCTTCATTATTCATTTAATACATGTTAAAGAGGTTAATGTAAAAATAATGAAATATGTCGGCTTTCACTTATGGCACTTCCAAGGCCTTTCTATTGTGGTTATGTCAATCATATTATATACTTAGGCTATTGTAACGCGTTCAACCAGTTAGCAAGTCAGAAATGTCCGTTTCCTAGTACCGACTAGCACTTGAATGCTGTATTATGCCAACTTCACATTCTCGTGGAAAATGGGAAGTTGTAACTCCCACATGATTGTGTTCAAGTGGTTTTGAAGTCGGAACAATTCTTAAACCAATAAGATTGCCAACAACATTTTCAATATTTCTCACTTGTAATTCCTACTTGGAGGGTCATTCAAGTGAAACTTCCCAGTCGGAACTAGGTATTTCCGATAACTCTGATAGCACCCTGAACACGACATTAATATGTGTGATCGACAACAGTAGGGTCTGGGTCCCGGCGTGTCCAGTCCTCATACCCATTCCATAGGAGTGAGTGTCAGTATTCTACTATATGTCCGTGCTATGTGAAGTAAGTATGGTGATTATTATTAAGGTTCTGGTCGTCTGAGATACCAACAATTAAGGCTATACAACATACAATATCAATAAATATATATTTTCTCCTATTAGTGTATTTGAGTTTGTTCTGTCGTTTCTGGATGATTTAATTGAAATTGCAACCAACTTTCTATGGCTTGTTTTAGATATAGTGATATTTGAGAGATTATTTCATTTCAAATAACTGAAAGTGAGAGGTTGTAATTTGAATAAAGGGGGGAAATGCCATTACTGAACATGTGGTGATTAGAACAAAAGATTTTACTCTTGACTTTGATGAATATTATCGCGCGGCAGTGTCCTAATGCCTGCGCGCAGTGGACTATTGTCATCGTTCGCCATAGCAGGCTGACATTAGATGAGAACATAAGATTTCACTCTTGACTTCAGCGACTATTACTGCGCATAAAGGGCCGGCAGTGTACTTTTGCGCGCACATTGTGCTTTTGCCTGCGCGCAGTGTGCAGTTGCATCCGCGCAGTGTACTATTGGCCTCGTTTGCCATAGCAGGCTAGCATTAAATTATAACACAAGATTTCACTCTTGACTTCAGCGACTATTATTGCGCATAAAGGGCCGGCAGTGTACTTTTGCGCGCACATTGTGCTTTTGCCTGCGCGCAGTGTGCATTTGCATCCGCGCAGTGTACTATTGGCCTCGTTTGCCATAGCAGGCTAGCATTAAATTATAACACAAGATTTCACTCTTGACTATGGCGACTATTATTGCCTGTAAAGGCCAGCAGTGATCTATTGTTTTGGGCGCGCAGTGTATTATTGCGGGCGCACGCAAAGTGTATTGTTTTTTGGCGTACAGTGTGTTTTATGGGCGCGCAGTGTATTGTTTTGGGTGCGCAGTGTACTGTTTTGGGTGCGCGGTCAAAAAAAAAGAGAAGCAAAGCATCCCTTCCGATAGCCGACAGAGGAGGCCTCCGTAACGGGCCAATCGGGGTGGTGGGGAGATGGTGTCCAATCAGCAGATGCCACTGCCGGCTTTATACATTTCACATGGGCATTTCGAGGCTATACTCCGACTGTCTAAGAAGGAAGCTAGCGCCATGGCCAGAACCAAGCAAACCGCTCGCAAATCCACCCGTGGCAAAGCCTACAGGATGCAGCTCGCCGCCAAGGCTGCACGCAGGAGAGCCTCCCCGTTACAGGCCTGGCACCTTGTCTCAGAGAGATCCGTCGTTACCAAAGCTCCACTGAGCTGCTCATCCGCAATGTGCCCTTCCAGCGCCTGGGGAGAAAAATCGCCCTGTTCTTCAAGACCGACCTGCGCTTCCAGAGCTCCGCCGTGATGGCCCTGCAGGAGGCCAGCGAGGCTTACCTGGTCGGTCTGTTTGAGGACACCAAACTGTGTGCCATCCACGCAAAGAGGGTGCATATCGTGCCCTAGGACATCGAGCTGGCCCGCCTTATTTGCAGAGAGCGCGCGTAAATTATGAAGTGATCTCCAAAATCCCACATCAATATTTCCATCAAAAAGGCATAATTGATCTATTTATACGTGGTCCTCTGTAGCTCAATTGGTAGAGCATGGCGATTGTAACGCCAGGGTAGTGGGTTCCATCCCTGGGACCACCCATACGTAAACATGTATGCGCACATGACTGTAAATCGCTTTGGATAAAAGCGTCTGCTAAATGGCATATTATTATTATATACGCGCACGTCTACATTTCCAACCACTTCGCCGGGAAAGAGCGACGCTACCGGCTACGGAAGAGACACCAACGGCCGGGTGAGTCCATTCAAAGCTACGTGGCTAATCTGAGGGATTTGGCTAGCTCTTGTAACTACGGGACACTTCAGGACGAGATCATCAGGGATCAGTTGATAGAGGAGACGTTATGTGAAAAGACATGGGAGAAACTGCTTTTGGAATCGGATAATTTACAACTAGATGGAGCTATTAAAATAGCACTCCACGTTGAAGCGGCGTTGGAATGCTCTTCAATGCTAACAGACAGCTCTGCAGCATACACTCGGCCCCCAGCCATTCTCACACAGCAGCTTCAGCCCGAGCAGGCGCACTACAACGATCACGCGCTGCGCACGCCCTCCCACGTCGATAGCTGCATGGACACAGACACCGGCATGCCCGTGCAGCAGGCACACAGACAAACCAACAGAAGTAGCTGTGGCAACTGTGGGGCTAGCTCTCACAATTCAAGGGCTTCAAACTGCCCAGCCCGTGGGAAAATATGCAAGAACTGTTCAAAATACAATCACTTTGCGAAAGTGAGTGTGTCGTTCGGCCCCTGCTACTAGCTCTAAGTTGTCGATCATCCAAGTGTCAGACTGGGTCCGAGCCCGACGGCCTCAGCAGTACAACAAAATGCCCTCATTCTGGTCGGACCCCTTGCAGGTCAGTCGACAACTGGGGCCCGCCATATTTCATGATGAGCAATGGATCACGCTGGCACGCCAGCCGCCTCAGAAAAGTCCCTGCCCCTCGAGGAACACAAAGGCACACAAAACAGACATGCAGGCCAGAGACGCCACCGGATGGACCTCCTCCACCACTACCACCCGAGCCCCAGCCTCTGTGGGCTCCCCAAGGGCCAGATCCACAAGCGGTGGCGGATGAAGAAAGGCCTATGCGGGCACGAACTCGCCCTGCTTATCTGGGGGACTACTTAACCTCTTTTCATTCTTAGGCTCCGTTAGGTGTCTTAGTCAACCTCCAGGTTAATGGACTGAACTGGCTAGTTTGGAGAGTCCATCCGTTTAAGGGTTAATGTTTATTTCTTACAGGTATCACTCTAGGTTCTTGCCCTATGGACATTTTATATATGGTACCAGTCCCTGGTTTTGGAAAGGGGGGGAAATGTTATGTATGGTACGACGTGCTGTACGTCGTACTGTACGTTGTTATGGTTTACGATAGTGTGCTGCTTTACGGATGAATGGGTTGTCAGAATGTGTGGCACATGTCATTAAACGACAGAGTGATGTACAATGTGAAACTGTGCAGATGTCCGTTCTTCTACAGCTAGGCTAGATATAACAAATATGACTCAAGTAAAAGTAAAATGTAGTCATCCAAATAATTACTTGAGTAAGAGTAAAAAAGTACTTGGTGAAAAAACTACTCAAGTACTGAGTAACTGTTGAGTTACTTGAGTTTATTTTTTAACACAAGGCAACAATCAGACAGACAAAAATACAAAATAATCATCTTTAGGCAAATTATAGTTCATCCAACAATAAAATAAATTAAAATGAATTACAAAATAGCTTAAATTAAAATAATTCCGGTAAATTCAAGTACTTATCAAATAAAATAATAATAATAAAAAAATAAGCACAAGTAACACACATTTCCAAACCTTTATACTTTTTTTTACCAGGCAGAACTAGAATGAGGCAGCCCATAAACTCTCATAAACTGTGTATGTGTGTGTCTCCACAGTGACAGAACAACAGAAGGAAACACAAACATTTCATACCAGGTATGCTGAACAGAAAACTGCACACCAGAAGGAAGCGGTCAACATAAAATAATCAATAGGTGTTGATTAGGCCTACTCGGTACCTTTGTATTGCATGGCAAGCAACAGCCCTTTTTCTGTGTGCCTAGAAATTAATACTCTGATCTGTGATTAGGCCACACTGCACATCTCACTGAGCAGAGGAAAAGAGCAGCAATACACATCAACTGAAAAAGCACCAGTCCATGATAGATGGCCAAATAAAACAATATTGCAGGCCTAGTATCCCAGAACACAAATTAAGCTGAATGCATGTTCTCTAAAAGGCATCAGAGGAGAGTGATGTAGTTGTAGATGGGGCATTATGTTTACTTCCAGCTCCAATATCTAACAAGAAAAGTCAGCAAAAAAAAAGTCACACTTGTCCCCACCCCCCCAAGATAAGCAGCATAAAGCATGTATGATGTGTCTTTACAATGGAGTTATACATTAATAGCTCTGTGCTCTCTAGCACAACCATTACACAGTTAAGGGGATTACACGCTTTGCTCAAAAGCAGCTGAGAGAGGAGCAGCTTCCCCCATCTAGACTCCCACAGGCAGACAACAAATTTGGCAATATTCTAACCTTTAGGCTGACACTGTCCCTTTGACTGGTTGACTTCAGTCAACACTCCAGGAACTCTTTGGCACAGTAACATGAAAACCCTTTTATATTGAAGGCCCCACTGGGAGTTTGTGTGTGTGTGTCAAAACATGCAGAAACAAACTATTTCACCAAAGAATCGCTCAGTGATGTCACTATTAAGCTTCAACAGTAGCTGGCTCTCAAGGTTCTTGCTGTGAAGCTGTGATCGTTTAGCAGTGAACAGGAGTCCTGCATGACTGAAAAGTCTCTCACAGGCTGCAGATGCAGGAAGACCTGTGTTGACTTTGAGTGACAGCTTCTTGATGCGAGGAAAGGTGTGGAGTAGATCCATACCTGCAGGGGACAGACATGAAAGGTACCTCTCCAGCTCTCCTACTTGTGATTTTCCCAACTCCATGGATGCAAAGAAGTCGTCTTCATCAGAGAGGCCGCTGTTTGCGCTGGTGACATCATCCAAGTCGGTGTTGAGGTGATTTCTGATGTAGTCAAGGCCTGTGGGTTTTAGGGCAAGATAAATCGTTTTTCAAACGAATTAAGTTTGCACATTATTCTTACCCTTCTACTGTATAGGCTGTCAAGCTGCTGATGTTTGACATTAAAAGCTACCTGAGCTTCTAACTATATTGCCACCCTGTGGTTTGTCACTGACACACTATAATCCTAAATTACAGTAATATTATACAGAGTTATATAGGTCAATGTCTACTGGTTCACATTTGAATTGATAAACAATTATATTTACCAGCATTCAAGATGTTCTCCTCTGTGGTCCAGGATGTTCTGAATCTTGGTAGGAGTATTGCTGCTGCAATCAGCTCAGGCTCTTTCATGACGTCTCCAAAACATTTCTGGATCCCTTGCTGCAGGGCGTGAACAAGAGGTGTACACATTTTGCAAGTTGACTCCAACCTCTTCAGCTTGTCCCGCAACTGGTAAGGTGTTGGCAGCAGGAGGCCCATATGCACAGATGATTCCCCTTGGAGGATATTAAGGACCATGGCAACAGGCTTCATCACAGCAGCATACTCGACCAAAAACCCAATTTCAGCTGGATTGAACCTATAAAAGATGTAACGATAAAACAATTACTTATAGCTATTTCTGGTACAATGTGTTTATTATGCATTGTACATGTTAAATGCACAAATAAATAAAAAATAAAATAAATTATTTAAATTATTTCATTCAAGTCATCCACAATTGTCACACCACCATGCAAAGAAAACTTAGTTACTTGAGACAAGTGGAATCACCCATTAATCAGCAAGGCTTATTTATTTATATTATTCTTTTAAAACAAAATATACATTTTGTCAACTTACATCTTTATCTTTAATGCTGTGCAGACATTGCGAATTGCTTGTTCTCCTTGCTCTCGGTGAATGCGCACAATCCTTTCTACAGCGAGGAACAGGGAGCTCCAGCGTGTCTGATTGGGTCGGAGAAACAGCAGCTTGCATTCACGTTCCACTGTTTACATTTACATTTACATTTTAGTCATTTAGCAGACGCTCTTATCCAGAGCGACTTACAGGAGCAATTAGGGTTAAGTGCCTTGCTCAAGGGCACATTTACGTCATTTAGCAGACGCTCTTATCCAGAGCGACTACAAATTGATGCATTCACCCTATAGCCAATGTGATAACCACTTTACAATTATATATATATATATTTTTGTTTTTCATTTTTTTCATTTTTTTTTTTTTTTTTTCTTCTTTTTTTTTTGGGGGGGGTACTTACTTTATCCTATCCCAGGTGTTCCTTAAAGAGGTGGGGTTTCAAATGTCTCCGGAAGGTGGTGAGTGACTCCGCTGTCCTGGCGTCGTGAGGGAGCTTGTTCCACCATTGGGGTGCCAGAGCAGCGAACAGCTTTGACTGGGCTGAGCGGGAACTATGCTTCCGCAGAGGAAGGGGAGCCAGCAGGCCAGAGGTGGATGAAGGCAATGCCCTCGCCTGGGTGTAGGGACTGATCAGAGCCTGAAGGTACGGAGGTGCCGTTCCCCTCACTGCTCCATAGGCAAGCACCATGGTCTTGTAACGGATGCGAGCTTCAACTGGAAGCCAGTGGAGTGTGCGGAGGAGGGGGGTGACGTAAGAGAACTTGGGAAGGTTGAACACCAGACGGGCTGCGGCATTCTGGATGAGTTGTAGGGGTTTAATGGCACAGGCAGGGAGCCCAGCCAACAGCGAGTTGCAGTAATCCAGACGGGAGATGACAAGTGCCTGGATTAGGACCTGTGCCGCTTCCTGTGTAAGGCAGGGTCGTACTCTCCGAATGTTGTAGAGCATGAACCTGCAGGATCAGGTCACCGCCTTGATGTTGGCGGAGAACGACAGGGTGTTGTCCAGGGTCACGCCAAGGCTCTTCGCACTCTGGGAGGAGGACACAACGGAGTTGTCAACCGTGATGGCGAGATCATGGAACGGGCAGTCCTTCCCCGGGAGGAAGAGCAGCTCCGTCTTGCCAGGGTTCAGCTTGAGGTGGTGATCCGTCATCCATACTGATATGTCGGCCAGACATGCAGCGATGCGATTCGCCACCTGGTTATCAGAAGGGGGAAAGGAGAAGATTAGTTGTGTATCGTCAGCGTAGCAATGATAGGAGAGGCCATGTGAGGATATGACAGAGCCAAGTGACTTGGTGTATAGGGAGAAAAGGAGAGGGCCTAGAACTGAGCCCTGGGGGACACCAGTGGTGAGAGCACGTGGTGCGGAGACAGCTTCTCGCCACGCCACTTGGTAGGAGCGACCGGTCAGGTAGGACGCAATCCAGGAGTGAGCCGCGCCGGAGATGCCCAGCTCGGAGAGGGTGGAGAGGAGGATCTGATGGTTCACTGTATCAAAGGCAGCAGACAGGTCTAGAAGGACAAGAGCAGAGGAGAGAGAGTTAGCTTTAGCAGTGCGGAGAGCCTCCGTGACACAGAGAAGAGCAGTCTCAGTTGAATGACCAGTCCTGAAACCTGACTGGTTTGGATCAAGAAGGTCATTCTGAGAGAGATAGCAAGAGAGTTGGCTAAAGACGGCACGCTCAATAGTTTTGGAAAGAAAAGAAAGAAGGGATACTGGGCTGTAGTTGTTGACATCAGTGGGATCGAGTGTTGGTTTTTTGAGAAGGGGTGCAACTCTCGCTCTCTTGAAGACGGAAGGGACATGGCCAGCGGTCAAGGATGAGTTGATCAGCGAGGTGAGGTAGGGGAGAAGGTCACCGGAGATGGTCTGGAGAAGAGAGGAGGGGATGGGGTCAAGCGGGCAGGTTGTTGGGCGGCCTGCAGTCACTAGTCGCAAGATTATATCTGGAGAGAGAGGGGAGAAAGAAGTCAAAGCATAGGGTAGGGCAGTGTGAGCAGGACCAGCAGTGTCATTAGACTTAACAAACGAGGATCGGATGTCGTCAACCTTCTTTTCAAAGTGGTTGACAAAGTCATCCACAGAGAGGGAGGAGGGGGGGGGGGGGGGGATTCAGCAGTGAGGAGAATGTGGCAAAGAGCTTCCTAGGGTTAGAGGCAGATGCTTGGAATTTAGAGTGGTAGAAAGTGGCCTTAGCAGCAGAAACAGATGAAGAAAATGTAGAGAGGAGGGAGTGAAAAGATGCCAGGTCGGCAGGGAGTTTAGTTTTCTTCCATTTCCGCTCAGCTGCCCGGAGCTCTGTTCTGTGAGCTCGCAATGAGTCATCAAGCCACAGAGATGGAGTGGAGGACCGAGCCGGCCGGGAGGATAGGGGACACAGGGAGTCAAAGGATGCAGAAAGGGAGGAGAGGAGGATTGAGGTGGCAGAATCAGGAGATTGGAGGGAGAAGGATTGAGCAGAGGGAAGAGATGATAGGATGGAAGAGGAGAGAGTAGTGGGAGAGAGAGAGCAAAGGTTGCGGCGGCGCGTTACCATCTGTGTAGGGGCAGAGTGAGTAGTGTTGGAGGAGAGCGAGAGAGAAAAGGATACAAAGTAGTGGTCGGAGACATGGAGGGGAGTTGCAGTGAGATTAGTAGAAGAGCAACATCTAGTAAAGATGAAGTCAAGCGTATTGCCTGCCTTGTGAGTGGGGGGGGGATGGTGAGAGGGTGAGGTCAAAAGAGGAGAGGAGTGGAAAGAAGGAGGCAGAGAGAAATGAGTCAAATGTAGACGTGGGGAGGTTGAAATCCCCCAAAACTGTGAAGGGTGAGCCATCCTCAGGAAAGGAACTTATCAAGGTGTCAAGCTCATTGATGAACTCTCCAAGGGAACCTGGAGGGCGATAGATGACAAGGATATTAAGCTTAAATGGGCTAGTGACTGTGACAGCGTGGAATTCAAATGAGGAGATAGACACATGGGTTAGGGGAAAAATTGAGAATGACCACTTGGGAGAGATGAGGATTCCTGTGCCACCACCCCTCTGACCAGATGCTCTCGGGGTATGCGAGAACACATGGTCAGACGAGGAGAGAGCAGTAGGAGTAGCAGTGTTTTCAGTGGTAATCCATGTTTCCGTCAGTGCCAGGAAGTCGAGGGACTGGAGGGTAGCATAGGTTGGGATGAAGTCAGCCTTGTTGGCGGCAGAACGGCAGTTCTAGAGGCTGCCTGAGACCTGGAACTCCAGGTGTGTGGTGCGTGCAGGGACCACCAGGTTAGAGAGGCAGCAGCCACGCGGTGTGAGGCGTTTGTGTAGCCTGTGCGGAGAGGAGAGAACAGGGATAGGCAGAGGCAGAGGCATAGTTGACAGGCTGCAGCAGATGGCTACAATAATGCAGAGGAGATCGGAATAAAATGAACTAAACATCAGGGAAAGGAGAGAGCAGGCCTCCCTCACCAAAAAAAAAAATATATATATATATAGATATAACTCTCCCAACTTCCACCTCAGAAACTATAATTGTTTCACTGAACCACCCGAGTAAAACTCTCACAACTTCCACTTTAGAAATTAGAATTGTTGTAAACTACAGCAGACTGTTATCAGACTGGTTGACCTGCTGGTTTTATTCCAAAGAGCATGACACTTTGCAAAATCAGACCGAGACAGCCTCTTGTAGGTTTCGTTTGCAGCTCCTCCTGCAGCAGTGGCATCAACTGTGGATATAAGATTGAGGAGATGGCATGCACACTTTTGGTGCCCTGGAAGTTGGTACTCAAGGCCTGTGTTGTCATCCAGAATAGCAGACACATCTTGACACTCCACCTCTGACTCACTCTGATCTTCTGTTGCATCATCAAGGGTGGAGTCACTCTTCTTGTACATTGATGGCTTCCTCCTTTTTCTCCTCACCATATAATCAAAAGGCCTTCAGGAAGTTTGAGCCACTGTCTGTTGTCGCCATGGTCAATTTTTCCCTGATGTGGTACTCAGAATGTATTTCCTCTAATGCAGCAGCACGGACATCAAACGTGTGCGAGCCTTTGACAGGTCTACAAGCCAATGCAGCGGAGTGCCTCTCCAGTGAGGTGTTGTCTGTATCTCAGAGTATCACTGGAAGAGGAGGACTTACGCTTTCTGTGGTTCTCTAGTAAGTCTGTGTACTTTGCCAGTTTGTTGGGGAGAACCCTCTGTGGATAAAAAAAAACTGTAATTTTCATCATACATGTCAACTATGACAGACAAATTGAGAAATTTGTTTGCAGAAAATCACATTGTAGGATTTTTTATGAATTTATTTGCAAATGATGGTGGGAAATAAGTATTTGGTCACCTACAAACAAGCAAGATTTCTGGCTCTCACAGACCTGTGACTTCTTCTTTAAGAGGCTCCCCTGTCCTCCACTCGTTACCTGTATTAATGGCACCTGTTTGAACTTGTTATCAGTATAAAAGTCACCTGTCCACAACCTCAAACAGTCACACTCCAAACTCCACTATGGCCAAGACCAAAGAGCTGTCAAAGGAACCAGAAACAAAATTGTAGACCTGCACCAGGCTGGGAAGACTGAATCTGCAATAGGTAAGCAGCTTGGTTTGAAGAAATCAACTGTGGGAGCAATTATTATGAAATGGAAGACATACAAGACCACTGATAATCTCCCTCGATCTGGGGCTCCACACAAGATCTCACCCCGTGGGGTCAAACTGATCACAAGAACGGTGAGCAAAAATCCCAGAACCACACGGGGGGACCTAGTGATTGACCTGCAGAGAGTTGGGACCAAAGTAACAAAGCCTACCATCAGTAACACACTACGCCGCCGGGGACTCAAATCCTGCAGTGCAAGACGTTTCCCCCTGCTTAAGCCAGTACATGTCCAGGCCCGTCTGAAGTTTGCTAGAGTGCATTTGGATGATCCAGAAGAGGATTGGGAGAATGTCATATGGTCAGATGAAACCAAAATATAACTTTTTGGTAAAAACTCAACTTGTAGTGTTTGGAGGACAAAGAATGCTGAGTTGCATCCAAAGAACACCATACCTATTGTGAAGCATGGGGGTGGAAACATCATGCTTTGGGGCTGTTTTTCTGCAAAGGGACCAGGACGACAGATCCGTGTAAAGGAAAGAATGAATGGGGCCATGTATCGTGAGATTTTGAGTGAAAACCTCCTTCCATCAGCAAGGGCATTGAAGATGAAACGTGGCTGGGTCTTTCAGCATGACAATGATCCCAAACACACCGCCCGGGCAACAAAGGAGTGGCTTCGTAAGAAGCATTTCAAGGTCCTGGAGTGGCCTAGCCAGTCTCCAGATCTCAACCCCATAGAAAATCTTTGGAGGGAGTTGAAAGTCTGTGTTGCCCAGCGACAGCCCCAAAACATCACTGCTATAGAGGAGATCTGCATGGAGGAATGGGCCAAAATACCAGCAACAGTGTGTGAAAACCTTGTGAAGACTTACAGAAAACATTTGACCTGTGTCATTGCCAACAGAGGGTATATAACAAAGTATTGAGTAACTTTTGTTATTGACCAAATACTTATTTTCCACCATAATTTGCAAATAAATTCATTAAAAATCCTACAATGTGATTTTCTGGATTTTTTTTCTTCTCATTTTCTCTGTCATAGTTGACCTATGATGAAAATTACAGGCCTCTCATCTTTTTAAGTGGGAGAACTTGCACAGTTGGTGGCTGACTAAATACTTTTTTCCCCCACTGTGTGTATGTATATATATATATATATATATATACACACACACACACACACAGTATCTCACAAAAGTGAGTACACCCCTCACATTTTTGTAAATATTTGAGTATATCTTTTCATGCGACATCACTGAAGAAATGACACTTTGCTACAATGTAAAGTATTGAGTGTACAGCTTGTATAACAGTGTAAATTTGCTGTCCCCTCAAAATAACACAACACACAGCCATTAATGTCTAAATCGCTGGCAACAAAAGTGAGTACACCCCTAAGTGAAAATGTCCAAATTGGGCCCAAAGTGTCAATATTTTGTGTGGCCACCATCATTTTCCAGCACTGCCTTAACCCTCTTGGGCATGGAGTTCACCAGAGCTTCACAGGTTGCCACTGGAGTCCTCTTCCACTCCGCCATGACGACATCACGGAGCTGGTGGATGTTAGAGACCTTGGTTCCCTCAATGAACTGTAGCTCCCCAGTGCCGGCAGCACTCATGCAGCCCCAGACCAGGACACTCCCACCACCATGTTTGACTGTAGGCAAGACACTTGTCTTTGTATTCCTCACCTGGTTGCCGCCACACACGCTTGACACTATCTCAACCAAATAAGTTTTTTCCCCCACTGTGTGTATGTATATATATATATATGTGGTCCTCTGTAGCTCAGCTGGTAGAGCACGGCGCTTGTAACGCCAAGGTAGTGGGTTCGATCCCCGGGACCACCCATACACAAAAAAAAAAATTATGCACGCATGACTGTAAGTCGCTTTGGATAAAAGCGTCTGCTAAATGGCATATTAAAATTAAAATTAAATATTAAATTAAAATATCTTGGTCTCATCAGACCACAGGACATGGTTCCAGTAATCCATGTCCTTAGTCTGCTTGTCTTCAGCAAAATGTTTGCGGTCTTTCTTGTGCATCATCTTTAGAAGAGGCTTCCTTCTGGGACGACAGCCATGCAGACCAATTTGGTGCAGTGTATGGTCTGAGCACTGACAGGCTGACCCCCGACCCCTTCAACCGCTGCAGCAATGCTGGCAGCACTCATACGTCTATTTCCCAAAGACAACCTCTGGATATGACGCTGAGCACGTTCACTCAACTTCTTTGGTCGACCATGGTGAGGCCTGTTCTGAGTGGAACCTGTCCGGTTAAACCGCTGTATGGTCTTGGCCACCGTGCTGCAGCTCAGTTTCAGGGTCTTGGCAATCTTCTTATAGCCCAGGCCATCTTTATGTAGAGCAACAATTCTTTTTTTCAGATCCTCAGAGTTCTTTGCCATGAGGTGCCATGTTGAACTTCCAGTGACCAGTATGAGGGAGTGTGAGAGCGATGACACCAAATTTTAACACACCTGCTCCCCATTCACACCTGAGACCTTGTAACACTAACGAGTGAACATTTTCACTTAGGGGTGTACTCACTTTTGTTGCCAGCGGTTTAGACATTAATGGCTGTGTGTTGAGTTATTTTGAGGGGACAGCAAATGTACACTGTTATTCAAGCTGTACATTCACTACTCTACAATGTAGCAAAGTGTCATTTCTTCAGTGTTGTCACATGAAAAGATATACTCCAAACTGCTACAGACCTATATCCATCCTGCCCTGCCTTTCGAAAGTATTCGAAAGCCAAGTTAACAAACAGATCATCGACCATTTCGAATACCACCGTACCTTCTCCGCTATGCAATCCGGTTTCCGAGCTGGTCACGGGTGCACTTCAGCCACGCTCAAGGTCCTAAACTATATTATAACCGCGATTGATAATAGACAGTACTGTGCAGCCGTCTTCATCGACCTGGCCAAGGCTTTCGACTCTGTCAACCACCGCATTCTTATTGGCAGACTAAATAGCCTTGGTTTCTCAAATGACTGCCTCGCCTGGTTCACCAACTACTTCTCAGATATAGTTCAGTGTGTCAAATCGGAGGGCTTGTTGTCTGGACCTATGGCAGTCTCTATGGGGGTGCCACAGGCTTCAATTCTTGGGCCGACACTTTTCTCCGTGTATATCAATGATGTCGCTCTTGCTGCTGGTGACTCTCAGATCCACCTCTACGCAGACGACACCATTTTGTATACATCTGGCCCTTCATTGGACACTGTGTTAACAAACCTCCAAACGAGCTTCAATGCCATACAACAATCCTTCAGTAGCCTTCAACTGCTCTTAAACACTAGTAAAACTAAATGCATGCTTTTCAATCGAACGCTGCTAGCACCCGCCCACCCGACTAGAATCACCACTCTCGACGGGTCTGACCTAGAGTATGTGGACAACTACAAATATCTAGGTGTCTGGTTAGACTGTAAACTCAACTTCCAGACTCACATAAAGAATCTCCAATCCAAAGTTAAATCTAGAATCGGCTTCCTATTTCGCAACAAAGCCTCCTTCACTCATGCTGCCAAACATGCCCTCGTAAAACTGACTATCCTACCGATCCTTGACTTCGGCGATGTCATTTACAAAATAGCCTCCAACACTCTACTCAGCAAATTGGATGTAGTCTATCACAGTGCCATCCGTTTTGTCTCCAAAGCCCCATACACTACCCACCACTGTGACCTGTACGCTCTTGTTGGCTGGTCCTCACTACATGTTCGTCGTCAAACCCACTGGCTCCAGGCCATCTATAAATCACTGCTAGGCAAATCCCCGCCTTATCTTAGCTCATTGGTCACCATAGCAGCACCCACCCGTAGTCTGCGCTCCAGCAGGTATATCTCACTGGTCATTCCCAAAGCCAACACCTCCTTTGGCCGCCATTCCTTCCAGTTCTCTGCTGCCAATGACTGGAACGAATTGCAAAAATCTCTGAAGCTGGAGACTCTTATCTCCCTCAATAACTTTAAGCATCAGTTGTCAGAGCACCTTACCGATCACTGCACCTGTACACAGCCCATCTGAAATTAGCCCACCCAACTACCTCATCCCTATATTGTTATTTATTTTGCTCTTTTGCACCCCAGTATCTCTATTTGCACATAATCTCTTGCACATCTAGCATTCCAGTGTTAATACTATTGTAATTATTCTGCACTATAGCCTATTTATTGCCTTACCTCCATAACTTGCTACATTTGCACACACTGTATATATATTTTCTGTTGTATTTCTGACTTTATGTTTTTTTTTTACCCCATATGTAACTCTGTGTTGTTTTTATTGCACTACTTTGCTTTATCTTGGCCAGGTCGCAGTTGTAAATGAGAACCTGTTCTCAACTGGCTTAACTGGTTAAATAAAGGTGAAATAAAAAATAAATTAAAAAAAGACAAATATTTACAAAAATGTGAGGGGTGTACTCACTTTTGTGAGATACTGTATATATGTGTATATGTTTGGGAGGGAACAGCTATGTGTTTGATATTTTCTAAGAAGTGATATGTGTCCCTAAAATAACTGGGGTGCTTAGTGGAGAGGGGGTTGATATAATTAAGATGTTGTAGGACTCACTGTTGCAGTCAGAAACCATTTCTCTTCCGGGGGGAACCTCAACGGGTACTATCCAGGTGTCTGGTTCTTTGTGTATACACCCACTCAATTGGTTGGCACTTAAAATAGCCTTTGGGGGTTGAGTAGTCAAGTTGAAGCCGCAGTAGCGAATTTACTTGGCTTTGACGGCATTCTCGGTCTTCTTGGGGAGTAGCACCGCCCGGATGTTGGGTCCTCGTCGTTACGGAAGGCCAGCTGCAGGTGACAAGGGATGATGTGAGTTTTGGTGTTAGCTTCACACGCTAACGGCGAAGCTAACGGCGGAGCTAACAGCTAATACCGGAGCAAACAGCGAATCAAACGGGCCTGGAGGCCATTTGTGGTCGAGGCGAGAAGGGATACAGCTACGTCCGTGTTTGGTTGTATTTGGAAGGGACTAGTTCGCTTCATGTGGACTCTTCATTTGGACTGGACTGACTGACTCGACATGTAGGCGGGGCTCGGGAGCTTCAGAGCTAAGGGCAGGGCTACAGATTAGGTGTCCCTAAAGAACCGCTTGTCTAACAGTAGTTCCGCATTACATTAATTAATTTGCACTCAAGTTTTATTTATTTTTATACTGTGTATTCTCCGTGTAAATTCATGTACCGTACCGAGACGCCCGTAACATTTCGGTTCAATACAAATACATGTACTGTTCCACCCCTACATCCAACTGTAATCAAAATTGCCACAGCCATAGTTTCAGTAAATGTGATTAGTATATGTTCTCCCTTTCATTTTTTAAAGGATGTTATGGATGAGCCAGACCTGTGGGATGCATCAGTGGTCCTCCTTACAACAGTCAGTGATGATGCCACAAGCCCAGTTCACTACCACCCAGTGAGAGTCTCTGTCGTCCTAGAGGGTGATGTGGTTGTCAATCTCCCCAGGCATGCTGATGCCTTCCTGGTAATGTTCGGCCTGATTTATGCACTACATCTCAGCTATCCCAAGGGACTGACAAACACTTTTGAGTTCACACAGAAAATCTTACTTGGTCTTGATGACTCTAAACTGTCACCCAAGCTGCAGAATCTTAAAAATGAGCTGATGTTGTATGTGTAACTGAAGATCCAAAAAGGAGTGGTGGATTCTGATGGCTCACTCTGTTAGAGCATAGTCCATAATGAGAATATGTCATGTCAGGTCCATGTTGAATACTGTTCAACTGTTTATGTTAAAGTTGCTGCTCTACTCAACGGGTTTTCAGCCAAATGGCACAAAGTACACAGTGTCTTTGTACGTTTTAATGTACATTTAATTGTTGTTAAACTGAAATTCAGGGTTGAATTAAGTGTTTATATATGGAGGATATTTTTATTCATAATTCAAATTGAAAGGCCAAAGGGAAAACGAAGCGAGATCAAATTAAAAATATTATTATTTTACTACACTACTAGGAAAAATCATGCCATAATTAAATTTAAAAAGTCAAATTTAAAATGCAAAGCTTCAACTGTCAGCTGGAAGTCGTTTCAGACCCTCCCACCAGCAGTTGGGCCATGCCTCCTCATTTAAATTGACACCTGTCACTTCTAAATGAAAAGCTTAAATCAAAATGTAAAAGGTGAATCAGAAAATGTCAATGTCAAATGTAAAACGTAAAATTCAAAAGATAAAATGTCGAATTGAAAATTATAAAGGGGAAAGGCTAAAATAAAACAATTATATTTTAGATTTTAATTGAAGTATTTCCATTTTAAGCTTTTACATCATACATTTAATTATGGCATGATTTTTCCTAGTAGCGTAGTAAAATAATACTATTAATTTGATCTTGCTTCTTTTTCTCTTTGGACTTTCAATTTGAATTATGAATAAATATATCCTCCATATTTATACACTATGGCATTTTGTTTTTAAAAGGTGTACTATATAGCTTTGGGAAGTACATTTTTTTCAGAAAGGAAAGCTCTTCATTGATACATTTTCATAAATAAATAAACTGTCCTCAAAGTTTCAGGCTACTTTACTTTAAAGTAGCCACCTTTCTAGTTTGAAACAGTGTTATAGGGACTTTATTTTCTTCTGAGGATGGGATGTTTATTCAGTTATGGAAATGGTTAAATACTTTTTATTGTCTTATTAATATTGTTAATTTTGCTTTTCGAGTTTGAATTAATTTTCTAAAACTATACAGTGCACCCCGAAGTTGCTAGATTTGAACCAGATAGCCAAAGGAAGGCTAAACACTGCCTTTGTACATGTTAATGTACCGTTTTGAAATTTTAGCAGTTTTAGTTGTGAAGAATTTACAAGCAATTTGTTTATACATTGCTGCACTGCAAGTTTACAACCAGATGGCCAAAAGCGTGGCTTTGTAATTGTTTATTTAATTCTCTTTTTAATTCTTAATTATTTGTATTACTATTATTGTTATATTACTATTATTATTAAATAGATTGTTTCATTTTGTGCTAAAAGGCACAGGTGTGGGCAAATAATATTTCTAAACAAATGTTTGGTCACCACCCAAGACTTGCTGATGCCCTCCTGGTAATGTTGTATTAACAGTTTATAAGCTATTTGTGATATAATGATATTTTCTTAATGTAATTTTAGCTTTTCTGAGTTTGATTATGTTCTACTATTACATAGTTCATCTTAAAGTATAAACAAAATGCCCAGAAGTAGACTTGTTAATTGTTATTTTTTATTAATGTTTTTTTATTTCATATTTTTTTGCTAAAAGACTGGGCAAGAAAAGTTTATACTAAACGTCTGAATAGATGATGTTTTTTTGTTTGACCTTTAAGTCAAGAGTACTTATTATTTTTAAGGCAATCAGTTGCCACAAATATTTTAAGTTTGGTGGTAAATGATTTTGAGTTGTAACAAGTCTATGCTTTTGAGTTATGGGTAATCAGAAGATTGATTGAAAAAACGAATAAATGTTAAGTTAACTCAGGATATTTATGTTTCATTTTCATGCTTGAAATTATTAAGTTCTCTTGAGATATTGCAATGAGAAAGATGAATAAATATTCTGAGTAGCATAAACTGAAAATGTTTGAGTTGGCTTAATCAGTACATTTAATTATAATTAAAAATTACATTTAACATGAACTCCAAATATATAAGCAATGATATACTCAAATGTTTGAGTTTATGAACTCAAAAAAACAGTGGCAACGGATTGCCTCACTTTCTTAAAGTTCTGCTTACTTATTCGGGTTTACAGTGATATGTCTGTGCTATGTGCAGGCAGCTAGTATAATTATTGTTTGTGAAGTAAGTATGGTGATTATTATTAAGGTTCTGGTCGTCTGAGATACCAACAAGTAGGCTATACAATATCAAGACATATGTATTTTTCTATTAGTGTATTTGAGTTTGTTCTGTCGTTTCTGGATGATTAAATTGAAATTGCATCCAACTTTATATGGCTTGTTTTAGATATAGTGATATTTGAGAATTGATTTCATTTCAAATAACTGAAAGTGAGAGGTTGTAATCTGAATAAAGGTGGGAAATGCCATTTATTGAACGTGGTGAGACAGTCTTACACATTTCTAGAGAACCAGTTCGGATTTAAGTATAACTTTTGTATGACTGAAGCTTTTAGTGGTAGGTCCAAGCTTAAAATATTTAATCAATTCTGTCCTCTCTATTGACATTCATTTTATAAATAGGCCCATTTAATTTTGTCTGGCTTGCTGTTCCAAATCAAATGGAATATTTATTTTTCATATCAATTAAAAAACTGTTCGCTAGGTGTAGGCAAGACCGTAAACTGGGATAATACTATAGAGTTAATCAGTGTAATGTGAGGCTTCTTGTTTGCACGGGCAATGTCTCCGGCCAACTCCAGGATCTCAGCAGTCAGGCACTCGAGCATGGCAGCCAGGTAGACTGGTGCGACAGCACCCACACGCTCGGCATAGTTGCCTTTGCGCATCAGCCTGGGCATCTCGTAATCCATCTTGATTTAAATGTTCATGTAAAATGTGTTCCCAACATTGAAAGAATGTCTGTGTTTGTGTGTGATTTTTTTATTCCAGGAAGATGAAGGGGGTGATGTCCTGCAGGACCTAGCAAAACATGCAAGGAAAATCGTTGTGTACTAACCTGGGATATTTACGTTAAGGATTATGTTTACCAATAGATGACAGTATTGACTCAATACGGGGTTTGCTTTCCGCTATCCGTAGCCGTTCAAATGTCTGACATATAACCGTGCTCGAGAAAGCCACAGGTAGCGTAATGTATTTCAGCAGATTTCGTGCGTTTCTGTGTGAAAAGACACGAATTTATGTGCTACTTAATTCGTGCGAAAAGACACCAATTTAACCAGTAAGCTACACACAACAACCATAAACGGATAGCCTATTTTTCTTTATTATAGTTGTGAATATACAGAAATGTTGTCTTTATTTAATAATGTTTCAAACATTGTAGTTGTATGCCTATGTACTGTTTGAGATTTTCTGAACATAATTTGAGAGAAAATACACACATCTACGTGGGAAAAATTGTTTTATTACATTTTAGTCATTTAGCAGATGCTCTTATCCAGAGCGACTTACAGGAGCATTTAGGGTTAAGTGCCTTGCTTAAGGGCACATCGACAGATTTTTCACCTAGTCGGCCCGGGGACTAGAACCAGCGACCTTTCGGTTACTGGCACAACGCTCTTACCCACTAACCTACCTGCCACCCTTATTAATGTTAACGCTGTTTTCTATGCTTGATTTCGATTAATACTTTGGGACACTGGTGCACTTTTGGTCAGAAAGCCCCCTTTTCCGTGTAGGCAACAGTACACGATTTTCTTCATAATGCATTTCATATTTCGTAGAGTCTAAATTACACAATTTTCTTCATTATTCATTTAATACATGTTAAAGAGGTTAATGTAAAAATAATTAAATATGTCGGCTTTCACTTATGGCACTTCCAAGGCCTTTCTATTGTGGTTATGTCAATCATATTATATACTTAGGCTATTGTAACGCGTTCAACCAGTTAGCAAGTCAGAAATGTCCGTTTCCTAGTACCGACTAGCACTTGAATGCTGTATTATGCCAACTTCACATTCTCGTGGAAAATGGGAAGTTGTAACTCCCACATGATTGTGTTCAAGTGGTTTTGAAGTCGGAACAATTCTTAAACCAATAAAATTGACAACAACATTTTCACTATTTCTCACTTGTAATTCCTACTTGGAGGGTCATTCAAGTGAAACTTCCCAGTCGGAACTAGGTATTTCCGATAACTCTGATAGCACCCTGAACACGACATTAATATGTGTGATCGACAACAGTAGGGTCTGGGTCCCGGCGTGTCCAGTCCCCATACCCATTCCATAGGAGTGAGTGTCAGTAGTCTACTATATGTCCGTGCTATGTGAAGTAAGTATGGTGATTATTATTAAGGTTCTGGTCATCTGAGATACCAACAAGTAAGGCTATACAACATACAATATCAATAAATATATATTTTCTCCTATTAGTGTATTTGAGTTTGTTCTGTCATTTCTGGATGATTTAATTGAAATTGCAACCAACTTTCTATGGCTTGTTTTAGATATAGTGATATTTGAGAGATTATTTCATTTCAAATAACTGAAAGTGAGAGGTTGTAATTTGAATAAAGGGGGGAAATGCCATTACTGAACATGTGGTGATTAGAACAAAATATTTCACTCTTGACTTTGGCGAATATTATCGCGCGCCATTGTCCTAATGCCGTGGACTATTGGCCTCGTTTGCCATAGCAGGCTAGCATTAAATTATAACACAAGATTTCACTCTTGACTTCAGCGACTATTATTGCGCATAAAGGGCCGGCAGTGTACTTTTGCGCGCACATTGTGCTTTTGCCTGCGCGCAGTGTGCAGTTGCATCCGCGCAGTGTACTATTGGCCTCCTTTGCCATAGCAGGCTAGCATTAAATTATAACACAAGATTTCACTCTTGACTATGGCGACTATTATTGCGTGTAAAGGCCAGCAGTGATCTATTGTTTTGGGCGCGCAGTGTATTATTGCGGGCGCACGCAAAGTGTATTGTTTTTTGGCGTACAGTGTGTTTTATGGGCGCGCAGTGTATTGTTTTGGGTGCGCAGTGTACTGTTTTGGGTGCGCGGTCAAAAAAAAAGAGAAGCAAAGCATCCCTTCCGATAGCCGACAGAGGAGGCCTCCGTAACGGGCCAATCGGGGTGGTGGGGAGATGGTGTCCAATCAGCAGATGCCACTGCCGGCTTTATACATTTCACATGGGCATTTCGAGGCTATACTCCGACTGTCTAAGAAGGAAGCTAGCGCCATGGCCAGAACCAAGCAAACCGCTCGCAAATCCACCCGGTGCAAAGCCTACAGGATGCAGCTCGCCGCCAAGGCTGCGCGCAAAGTCAACATGTAAGGAAAATCGTTGTGTACGAACCTGGGATATTTACGTTAAGGATTATGTTTACCAATCGATGACAGTATTGACTCAATACGGGGTTTGCTTTCCGCTATCCGTCGCCGTTTAAATGTCTGACATATAACCGTGCTCGAGAAAACCACAGGTAGCATAATGTATTTCATCAGATTTCTTGCGTTTCTGTGTGAAAAGACACGAATTTATGTGCTACTTAATTCGTGCGAAAAGACAGCAATTTAACACACAACAACCATAAACGGATAGCCTATTTTTCTTTATTTTCTTTATCATGGCTAATTAAACGTTATGAATATACAGAAATGTTGTCTTTATTTAATAATGTTTCAAACATTGTAGTTGTATGCCTATGTACTGTTTGAGATTTTCTGAACATCATTTGTGAGAAAATACACACATTTACGTGCAACTTAATTCGTGGGAAAAATTGTTTTATTAATGCTAACGCTGTTTTCTATGCTTGATTTCGATTAATACTTTGGGACACTGGTGCACTTTTGGTCAGAAAGCCCCCTTTTCCGTGTAGGCAACAGTACACGATTTTCTTCATAATGCATTTCATATTTCGTAGAGTCTAAATTACACAATTTTCTTCATTATTCATTTAATACATTTTAAAGAGGTTAATGTAAAAATAATGAAATATGTCGGCTTTCACTTATGGCACTTCCAAGGCCTTTCTATTGTGGTTATGTCAATCATATTATATACTTAGGCTATTGTAACGCGTTCAACCAGTTAGCAAGTCAGAAATGTCCGTTTCCTAGTACCGACTAGCACTTGAATGCTGTATTATGCCAACTTCACATTCTCGTGGAAAATGGGAAGTTGTAACTCCCACATGATTGTGTTCAAGTGGTTTTGAAGTCGGAACAATTCTTAAACCAATAAGATTGCCAACAACATTTTCACTATTTCTCACTTGTAATTCCTACTTGGAGGGTCATTCAAGTGAAACTTCCCAGTCGGAACTAGGTATTTCCGATAACTCTGATAGCACCCTGAACACGACATTAATATGTGTGATCGACAACAGTAGGGTCTGGGTCCCGGCGTGTCCAGTCCCCATACCCATTCCATAGGAGTGAGTGTCAGTAGTCTACTATATGTCCGTGCTATGTGAAGTAAGTATGGTGATTATTATTAAGGTTCTGGTCGTCTGAGATACCAACAAGTAAGGCTATACAACATACAATATCAATAAATATATATTTTCTCCTATTAGTGTATTTGAGTTTGTTCTGTCGTTTCTGGATGATTTAATTGAAATTGCAACCAACTTTCTATGGCTTGTTTTAGATATAGTGATATTTGAGAGATTATTTCATTTCAAATAACTGAAAGTGAGAGGTTGTAATTTGAATAAAGGGGGGAAATGCCATTACTGAACATGTGGTGATTAGAACAAAAGATTTTACTCTTGACTTTGGCGAATATTATCGCGCGGCAGTGTCCTAATGCCTGCGCGCAGTGGACTATTGGCCTCGTTTGCCATAGCAGGCTAGCATAAAATTATAACACAAGATTTCACTCTTGACTTCAGCGACTATTATTGCGCATAAAGGGCCGGCTGTGTACTTTTGCGCGCACATTGTGCTTTTGCCTGCGCGCAGTGTGCAGTTGCATCCGCGCAGTGTACTATTGGCCTCGTTTGCCATAGCAGGCTAGCATTAAATTATAACACAAGATTTCACTCTTGACTATGGCGACTATTATTGCGTGTAAAGGCCAGCAGTGATCTATTGTTTTGGGCGCGCAGTGTATTATTGCGGGCGCACGCAAAGTGTATTGTTTTTTGGCGTACAGTGTGTTTTATGGGCGCGCAGTGTATTGTTTTGGGTGCGCAGTGTACTGTTTTGCGTGCGCGGTCAAAAAAAAAGAGAAGCAAAGCATCCCTTCCGATAGCCGACAGAGGAGGCCTCCGTAACGGGCCAATCGGGGTGGTGGGGAGATGGTGTCCAATCAGCAGATGCCACTGCCGGCTTAATACATTTCACATGGGCATTTCGAGGTTATACTCCGACTGTCTAAGAAGGAAGCTAGCGCCATGGCCAGAACCAAGCAACCCGCTCGCAAATCCACCCGGTGCAAAGCCTACAGGATGCAGCTCGCCGCCAAGGCTGCGCGCAAAGTCAACATGTAAGGAAAATCGTTGTGTACGAACCTGGGATATTTACGTTAAGGATTAAGTTTTCCAATCGATGACAGTATTGACTCAATATGGGGTTTGCTTTCCGCTATCCGTCGCCGTTTAAATGTCTGACATATAACCGTGCTCGAGAAAACCACAGGTAGCATAATGTATTTCATCAGATTTCGTGCGTTTCTCTGTGAAAAGACTTGAATTTATGTGCTACTTAATTCGTGCGAAAAGACAGCAATTTAACACACAACAACCATAAACGGATAGCTTATATTTCTTTATTTTCTTTATTATGGCTAATTAAACGTTATGAATATACAGAAATGTTGTCTTTATTTAATAATGTTTCAAACATTGTAGTTGTATGCCTATGTACTGTTTGAGATTTTCTGAACATCAATTGTGAGAAAATACACACATTTACGTGCAACTTAATTCGTGGGAAAAAATGTTTTATTAATGCTAACGCTGTTTTCTATGCTTGATTTCGATTAATACTTTGGGATACTGGTGCACTTTTGGTCAGAAAGGCCCCTTTTCCGTGTAGGCAACAGTACACGATTTTCTTCATAATGCATTTCATATTTCGTAGAGTCTAAATTACACAATTTTCTTCATTATTCATTTAATACATGTTAAAGAGGTTAATGTAAAAATAATGAAATATGTCGGCTTTCACTTATGGCACTTCCAAGGCCTTTCTATTGTGGTTATGTCAATCATATTATATACTTAGGCTATTGTAACGCGTTCAACCAGTTAGCAAGTCAGAAATGTCCGTTTCTTGGTACCGACTAGCACTTGAATTCTGTATTATGCCAACTTCACATTCACGTGGAAAATGGGAAGTTGTAACTCCCACATGATTGTGTTCAAGTGGTTTTGAAGTCGGAACAATTCTTAAACCAATAAGATTACCAACAACATTTTCACTATTTCTCACTTGTAATTCCTACTTGGAGGGTCATTCAAGTGAAACTTCCCAGTCGGAACTAGTTATTTCCGATAACTCTGATAGCACCCTGAACACGACATTAATATGTGTGATCGACAACAGTAGGGTCTGGGTCCCGGCGAGTCCAGTCCCCATACCCATTCCATAGGAGTGAGTGTCAGTAGTCTACTATATGTCCGTGCTATGTGAAGTAAGTATGGTGATTATTATTAAGGTTCTGGTCGTCTGAGATACCAACAAGTAAGGCTATACAACATACAATATCAATAAATATATATTTTCTCCTATTAGTGTATTTGAGTTTGTTCTGTCGTTTCTGGATGATTTAATTGAAATTGCAACCAACTTTCTATGGCTTGTTTTAGATATAGTGATATTTGAGAGATTATTTCATTTCAAATAACTGAAAGTGAGAGGTTGTAATTTGAATAAAGGGGGGAAATGCCATTACTGAACATGTGGTGATTAGAACAAAAGATTTTACTCTTGATTTTGATTAATATTATCGCGCGGCAGTGTCCTAATGCCTGCGCGCAGTGGACTATTGTCATCGTTCGCCATAGCAGGCTGACATTAGATTAGAACATAAGATTTCACTCTTGACTTCAGCGACTATTACTGCGCATAAAGGGCCGGCAGTGTACTTTTGCGCGCACATTGTGCTTTTGCCTGCGCGCAGTGTGCAGTTGCATCCGCGCAGTGTACTATTGGCCTCGTTTGCCATAGCAGGCTAGCATTAAATTATAACACAAGATTTCACTCTTGACTATGGCGACTATTATTGCCTGTAAAGGCCAGCAGTGATCTATTGTTTTGGGCGCGCAGTGTATTATTGCGGGCGCACGCAAAGTGTATTGTTTTTTGGCGTACAGTGTGTTTTATGGGCGCGCAGTGTATTGTTTTGGGTGCGCAGTGTACTGTTTTGGGTGCGCGGTCAAAAAAAAAGAGAAGCAAGGCATCCCTTCACGGGCCAATCGGGGTGGTTGGGAGATGGTGTCCAATCAGCAGATGCCACTGCCGGCTTTATACATTTCACATGGGCATTTCGATGCTATACTCCGACTGTCTAAGAATGAAGCTAGCGCCATGGCCAGAACCAAGCAAACCGCTCGCAAATCCACCCGTGGCAAAGCCTACAGGATGCAGCTCGCCGCCAAGGCTGCGCGCAGGAGAGCCTCCCCGTTACAGGCCTGGCACCGTGTCTCAGAGAGATCCGTCGTTACCAAAGCTCCACTGAGCTGCTCATCCGCAATGTGCCCTTCCAGCGCCTGGGGAGAAAAATCACCCTGTTCTTCAAGACCAACCTGCGCTTCCAGAGCTCCGCCGTGATGGCCCTGCAGGAGGCCAGCGAGGCTTACCTGGTCGGTCTGTTTGAGGACACCAAACTGTGTGCCATCCACGCAAAGAGGGTGCATATCGTGCCCTAGGACATCGAGCTGGCCCGCCTTATTTGCAGAGAGCGCGCGTAAATTATGAAGTGATCTCCAAAATCCCACCTCAATATTTCCATCAAAAAGGCATAATTGATCTATTTATACGTGGTCCTCTGTAGCTCAATTGGTAGAGCATGGCGCTTGTAACGCCAGGGTAGTGGGTTCCATCCCCGGGACCACCCATACGTAAACATGTATGCGCACATGACTGTAAATCGCTTTGGATAAAAGCGTCTGCTAAATGGCATATTATTATTATATACGCGCACGTCTACATTTCCAACCACTTCGCCGGGAAAGAGCGACGCTACCGGCCACGGAAGAGACACCAACGGCCGGGTGAGTGCATTCAAAGCTACGTGGCTAATCTGAGAGATTTGGCTAGCTCTTGTAACTACGGGACACTTCAGGACGAGATCATCAGGGATCAGTTGATAGAGGGGACGTTATGTGAAAAGACATGGGAGAAACTGCTTTTGGAATCGGATAATTTACAACTAGATGGAGCTATTAAAATAGCACTCCACGTTGAAGTGGCGTTGGAATGCTCTTCAATGCTAACAGACAGCTCTGCAGCATACACTCGGCCCCCAGCCATTCTCACACAGCAGCTTCAGCCCGAGCAGGCGCACTACAACGATCACGCGCTGCGCACGCCCTCCCACGTCGATAGCTGCATGGACACAGACACCGGCATGCCCGTGCAGCAGGCACACAGACAAACCAACAGAAGTAGCTGTGGCAACTGTGGGGCTAGCTCTCACAATTCAAGGGCTTCAAACTGCCCAGCCCGTGGGAAAATATGCAAGAACTGTTCAAAATACAATCACTTTGCGAAAGTGAGTGTGTCGTTCGGCCCCTGCTACTAGCTCTAAGTTGTCGATCATCCAAGTGTCAGACTGGGTCCGAGCCCGACGGCCTCAGCAGTACAACAAAATGCCCTCATTCTGGTCGGACCCCTTGCAGGTCAGTCGACAACTGGGGCCCGCCATATTTCATGATGAGCAATGGATCACGCTGGCACGCCAGCCGCCTCAGAAAAGTCCCTGCCCCTCGAGGAACACAAAGGCACACAAAACAGACATGCAGGCCAGAGACGCCACCGGATGGACCTCCTCCACCACTACCACCCGAGCCCCAGCCTCTGTGGGCTCCCCAAGGGCCAGATCCACAAGCGGTGGCGGATGAAGAAAGGCCTATGCGGGCACGAACTCGCCCTGCTTATCTGGGGGACTACTTAACCTCTTTTCATTCTTAGGCTCCGTTAGGTGTCTTAGTCAACCTCCAGGTTAATGGACTGAACTGGCTAGTTTGGAGAGTCCATCCGTTTAAGGGTTAATGTTTATTTCTTACAGGTATCACTCTAGGTTCTTGCCCTATGGACGTTTTATATATGGTACCAGTCCCTGGTTTTGGAAAGGGGGGGAAATGTTATGTATGGTACGACGTGCTGTACTTCGTACTGTACGTTGTTATGGTTTACGATAGTGTGCTGCTTTACGGATGAATGGGTTGTCAGAATGTGTGGCACATTCATTAAACGACAGAGTGATGTACAATGTGAAACTGTGCAGATGTCCGTTCTTCTACAGCTAGGCTAGATATAACAAATATGACTCAAGTAAAAGTAGTCATCCAAATAATTACTTGAGTAAGAGTAAAAAAGTACTTGGTGAAAAAACTACTCAAGTACTGAGTAACTGTTGAGTTACTTGAGTTAATTTTTTAACACAAGGCAACAATCAGACAGACAAAAATACAAAATAATCATCTTTAGGCAAATTATAGTTCATCCAACAATAAAATAAATTAAAATGAATTACAAAATAGCTTAAATTAAAATAATTCCGGTAAATTCAAGTACTTATCAAATAAAATAATAATAATAAAAAAATAAGCACAAGTAACACACATTTCCAAACCTTTATACTTTTTTTTACCAGGCAGAACTAGAATGAGGCAGCCCATAAACTCTCATAAACTGTGTATGTGTGTGTCTCCACAGTGACAGAACAACAGAAGGAAACATAAACATTTCATACCAGGTATGCTGAACAGAAAACTGCACACCAGAAGGAAGCGGTCAACATAAAATAATCAATAGGTGTTGATTAGGCCTACTCAGTACCTTTGTATTGCATGGCAAGCAACAGCCCTTTTTCTGTGTGCCTAGAAATTAATACTCTGATCTGTGATTAGGCCACACTGCACATCTCACTGAGCAGAGGAAAAGAGCAGCAATACACATCAACTGAAAAAGCACCAGTCCATGATAGATGGCCAAATAAAACAATATTGCAGGCCTAGTATCCCAGAACACAAATTAAGCTGAATGCATGTTCTCTAAAAGGCATCAGAGGAGAGTGATGTAGTTGTAGATGGGGCATTATGTTTACTTCCAGCTCCAATATCTAACAAGAAAAGTCAGCAAAAAAAAAAGTCACACTTGTCCCCACCCCTCCAAGATAAGCAGCATAAAGCATGTATGATGTGTCTTTACAATGGAGTTATACATTTATAGCTCTGTGCTCTCTAGCACAACCATTACACAGTTAAGGGGATTACACGCTTTGCTCAAAAGCAGCTGAGAGAGGAGCAGCTTCCCCCATCTAGACTCCCACAGGCAGACAACAGATTTGGCAATATTCTAACCTTTAGGCTGACACTGGCCCTTTGACTGGTTGACTTCAGTCAACACTCCAGGAACTCTTTGGCACAGTAACATGAAAACCCTTTTATATTGAAGGCCCCACTGGGAGTTTGTGTGTGTGTGTCAAAACATGCAGAAACAAACTATTTCACCAAAGAATCGCTCAATGATGTCACTATTAAGCTTCAACAGTAGCTGGCTCTCAAGGTTCTTGCTGTGAAGCTGTGATCGTTTAGCAGTGAACAGGAGTCCTGCATGACTGAAAAGTCTCTCACAGGCTGCAGATGCAGGAAGACCTGTGTTGACTTTGAGTGACAGCTTCTTGATGTGAGGAAAGGTGTGGAGTAGATCCATACCTGCAGGGGACAGACATGAAAGGTACCTCTCCAGCTCTCCTACTTGTGATTTTCCCAACTCCATGGATGCAAAAAAGTCGTCTTCATCAGAGAGGCCGCTGTTTGCGCTGGTGACATCATCCAAGTCGGTGTTGAGGTGATTTCTGATGTAGTCAAGGCCTGTGGGTTTTAGGGCAAGATAAATCGTTTTTCAAACGAATTAAGTCTGCACATTATTCTTACCCTTCTACTGTATAGGCTGTCAAGCTGCTGATGTTTGACATTAAAAGCTACCTGAGCTTCTAACTATATTGCCACCCTGTGGTTTGTCACTGACACACTATAATCCTAAATTACAGTAATATTATACAGAGTTATATAGGTCAATGTCTACTGGTTCACATTTGAATTGATAAACAATTATATTTACCAGCATTTAAGATGTTCTCCTCTGTGGTCCAGGATGTTCTGAATCTTGGTAGGAGTATTGCTGCTGCAATCAGCTCAGGCTCTTTCATGACGTCTCCAAAACGTTTCTGGATCCCTTGCTGCAGGGCGTGAACAAGAGGTGTACACATTTTGCAAATTGACTCCAACCTCTTCAGCTTGTCCCGCAACTGGTAAGGTGTTGGCAGCAGGAGGCCCATATGCACAGATGATTCCCCTTGGAGGATATTAAGGACCATGGCAACAGGCTTCATCACAGCAGCATACTCGACCAAAAACCCAATTTCAGCTGGATTGAACCTATAAAAGATGTAACGATAAAACAATTACTTATAGCTATTTCTGGTACAATGTGTTTATTATGCATTGTACATGTTAAATGCACAAATAAATAAAAAATAAAATAAATTATTTAAATTATTTAATTCAAGTCATCCACAATTGTCACACCACCATGCAAAGAAAACTTAGTTACTTGAGACAAGTGGAATCACCCATTAATCAGCAAGGCTTATTTATTTTTATTATTCTTTTAAAACAAAATATACATTTTGTCAACTTACATCTTTATCTTTAATGCTGTGCAGACATTGCGAATTGCTTGTTCTCCTTGCTCTCGGTGAATGCGCACAATTCTTTCTACAGCGAGGAACAGGGAGCTCCAGCGTGTCTGATTGGGTCGGAGAAACAGCAGCTTGCATTCACGTTCCACTGTTTCATGAGCCATGGTTGACCTGCTGGTTTTATTCCAAAGAGCATGACACTTTGCAAAAGCAGACCGAGACAGCCTCTTGTAGGTTTCGTTTGCAGCTCCTCCTGCAGCAGTGGCATCAACTGTGGATATAAGATTGAGGAGATGGCATGCACACTTTTGGTGCCTTGGAAGTTAGTACTCAAGGCCTGTGTTGTCATCCAGAATAGCAGACACATCTTGACACTCCACCTCTGACTCACTCTGATCTTCTGTTGCATCATCAAGGGTGGAGTCACTCTCCTCTTGTACATTGATGGCTTCCTCCTTTTTCTCCTCACCATATAATCGAAAGGCCTTCAGGAAGTCTGTTGTCGCCATGGTCACTTTTTCCCTGATGTGGTACTCAGAATGTATTTCCTCTAATGCAGCAGCACGGACATCAAACGTGTGCGAGCCTTTGACAGGTCTACAAGCCAATGCAGCGGAGTGCCTCTCCAGTGAGGTGTTGTCTATCCAGTGACAGGTGACACCTAAGTAGCTACGTTGTCTGGCAGACCAGCAGTCTGTTGTGGTAGCAACATAGTTCACAGCACTCAGCTTTTTGATGATTATGCTCTTCTTGTGTTTTGCAGCTTCTTGTATTCTTGTGCATAACGTTTTCCTTGTCATTACTGTTTGAGGTTGCAAGGTTTCTATCAAAGTCTTGAAGGATGGCGTCTCAACCACAGAAAATGGTTGGTTGGCCTCACATACAAAACTTAGCACCAGCTTGTCAAGCGTTGCTTGTGTTACCCGTCCTGGGGCAGCGAAGGCTGTGATTTTTGCATTTTTCACAAGAGTATCACTGGAAGAGGAGGACTTACGCTTTCTGTGGTTCTCTAGTAAGTCTGTGTACTTTGCCAGTTTGTTGGGGAGAACCCTCTGTGGATGAAAAAAAATCTGTAATTTTCATCATACACGTCAACTATGACAGACAAATTGAGAAATTTGCTTCCAGAAAATCACATTGTAGGATTTTTTATGAATTTATTTGCAAATTATGGTGGAAAATAAGTATTTGGTCACCTACAAACAAGCAAGATTTCTGGCTCTCACAGACCTGTAACTTCTTCTTTAAGAGGCTCCCCTGTCCTCCACTCGTTACCTGTATTAATGGCACCTGTTTGAACTTGTTATCAGTATAAAAGACACCTGTCCACAACCTCAAAACAGTCACACTCCAAACTCCACTATGGCCAAGACCAAAGAGCTGTCAAAGGAACCAGAAACAAAATTGTAGACCTGCACCAGGCTGGGAAGACTGAATCTGCAATAGGTAAGCAGCTTGGTTTGAAGAAATCAACTGTGGGAGCAATTATTATGAAATGGAAGACATACAAGACCACTGATAATCTCCCTCGATCTGGGGCTCCACGCAAGATCTCACCCCGTGGGGTCAAACTGATCACAAGAACGGTGAGCAAAAATCCCAGAACCACACGGGGGGACCTAGTGAATGACCTGCAGAGAGCTGGGACCAAAGTAACAAAGCCTACCATCAGTAACACACTACGCCGCCGGGGACTCAAATCCTGCAGTGCCAGACGTGTCCCCCTGCTTAAGCCAGTACATGTCCAGGCCCGTCTGAAGTTTGCTAGAGTGCATTTGGATGATCCAGAAGAGGATTGGGAGAATGTCATATGGTCAGATGAAACCAAAATATAACTTTTTGGTAAAAACTCAACTTGTCGTGTTTGGAGGACAAAGAATGCTGAGTTGCATCCAAAGAACACCATACCTACTGTGAAGCACGGGGGTGGAAACATCATGCTTTGGGGCTGTTTTTCTGCAAAGGGACCAGGACGACTGATCCGTGTAAAGGAAATAATGAATGGGGCCATGTATCGTGAGATTTTGAGTGAAAACCTCCTTCCATCAGCAAGGGCATTGAAGATGAAACGTGGCTGGGTCATTCAGCATGACAATGATCCCAAACACACCGCCCGGGCAACGAAGGAGTGGCTTCGTAAGAATCATTTCAAGGTCCTGGAGTGGCCTAGCCAGTCTCCAGATCTCAACCCCATAGAAAATCTTTGGAGGGAGTTGAAAGTCCGTGTTGCCCAGCGACAGCCCCAAAATATCACTGCTCTGGAGGAGATCTGCATGGAGGAATGGGCCAAAATACCAGCAACAGTGTGTGAAAACCTTGTGAAGACTTACAGAAAATGTTTGACCTGTGTCATTGCCAACAAAGGGTATATAACAAAGTATTGAGAAACTTTTGTTATTGACCAAATACTTATTTTCCACCATAATTTGCAAATACATTTATTAAAAATCATACAATGTGATTTTCTGGAGAAAAAAAATCTCATTTTGTCTGTCATAGTTGACGTGTATCTATGATGAAAATTACAGGCCTCTCTCATCTTTTTAAGTGGGAGAACTTGCACAATTGGTGGCTGACTAAATACTTTTTTTCCCCACTGTATATTACTTTGGTCATTTTTCCTTTAACCCATTAATGTTGTAGGTGCGCCTTTTTTCAACAGTTCCCAATAGAAATCTGTACCGAACCTGCTGCTATTTCAACCTCTAAATGGCCGCCTATGAAAAGCCAAGTGACATTTACTCCTGATGTACCGACTGACCTGTTGCAACCTCTACAACCACTGTGCTTATTATTTGACCCTGCTGGTCTTCTATGAACGTTTGAACATCTTGGAGAGAAATGTGCCCTTAATGGCCACGTACTGTTGTAATCTCCACCCGGCACAGGCAGAAGGGCACTGGGCACCCCTCAGAGCCTGGTTGTTCTCTAGGTTTGTGCCTTTCTAGGCAGTTTTTCCTAGCCACCGCGTTTCTACATCTGCATCGCTTGCCGTTTGGGGTTTTAGGCTGGGTTTCTGCATAGCACTTTGTGACATCTGTTGATGTAAAAAGGGCTTTATAGATCCACTTCATTGATTGATTGATTGATGGTAGAATTGTCAAAATACCAGTGGTAAAAGGTGTGTACCTTGATGAAACCTCAAAATGGTACGTACAACGGATTCAGAAATGGACATTTCAAACCGCAACTGTATGGGAACAAAATGGACATTACATTTTACAATGACATCCTTCATTAAAAACACCTATTTGGTATCTCTTGTATACAAAAACACAATGGAAAATACAGTGGCAGTGACCCTTTAAAACACACCTTGCAGAATAAACGTGTCTTCCTTACCCTCTAACCTCTTTAGCCTAGATGACCGCCACGGGCCCATCGGGGACGGGGTCCCAGACCGCAATGTGCTCGAGCCCCGCCTCTCGGTGACCATCCCCCGGTAGGCAGAGGTTGGTCCCAGCACAGATTATGTGCCCCAGGCGGCTTCACCAACAACAAGCGGGCCTGTGGTAGAGGACACCGTTCCTGACCTGCTACCAGAAAAAATGAAGGGAGAGAAGAGTTCCAAAAGGCACCTCAGCGTTTAACTACGAAGGTGTTACAAACTAACCCTGACATTCAGTCTATGACAATTGTCCTCTGGCCTGGCATTCTGCTTAAGACAGTCATTTGTTCTTGAGGCCTGTCATCTTGACATTGAGCTTTGAGCAGTCCAGCTCCACAAACACTTTCTTGAATGCCTTGAACGTGTACTCCGGCTTTTGGGGGTGGCTGAGATTCAGAGCATACAGTGAGGGGAAAAAGTATTTGATCCCCTGCTGACTTTGTACGTTTGCCCACTGACAAAGACATGATCAGTCTATAATTGTAATGGTAGGTTTATTTGAACAGTGAGAGACAGAATAACAACAAAACAATCCAGAAAAACGCATGTCAAAAATGTTATAAATTCATTTGCATTTTAATGAGGGAAATAAGTATCTTGTCCCTGACATCCTTGGAGAGGTCTTTGGTCTTGGCCACGGCGGAGAGTATGGAATCTGATTGATTGATTGCTTCTGTGGACCGGTGTCTTTTATACAGGTAACACGCTGAGATTAGGAGCATTCCCTTTATGAGTGTGCTCCTAATCTCAGCTCGTTACCTGTATAAAAGACACCTGGGAGCCAGACATCTTTCTGATTGAGAGGGGGTCAAATACTTATTTCCCTCATTAAAATGCTAATCAATTTATAACATTTTGGACATGCGTTTTTTTCTGGAAGTTTTTGCTGTTATTCTGTCTTTCACTGTTCAAATAAACCTACCATTCAAATTATAGACTTATCATTTCTTTGTCAGTGGGCAAACGTATAGAATCAGCAGGGGATCAAATACTGTTTTCCCCTCACTGTATGTCATGCCAAGAAGAATGGCAGAAGCCTTTGCAAAACTCAGACCGGTGATCACTTAAGGATGACGCCTACCTCCTCTGGACCATCACTCGCCACGGCACCCTCCTCGTTGATCGCATAGATTTGCTTTACATGTTGCGCAAGGTCTTGCAGGAAATGACCCCCCTCAGCTTCCTGTAGAATAAATAACACACAAATACAGACATTCTGTCAATGTGGGGAACACATTTTATTCCACCTGGATTACGACATGCCCTTATTTGTTATCAGATTGCAGTGAACATTCTCTCCCTCTCTCACACACTCACACACGTGATCGAATATCCATGGATGAAAATGCTTTATTGCCCCCACACGGTAGTCTTTAATGAGGCCACCTCCAGTAAAGCTGAACAATAATTCCTCACTGAACTCACATCATGACCCTGATATAGAATAAAATCACTGATCTCATTGGATTCAATCTGTGCATGTGAAATCTATGAAATCACAGACCCAAGTATCCTATTTTAGCAAAAGGTGTACAATAGCACAGTGGGGCCCGTGGCTTAAATTGCAGCACCGAACATCAGCCAGCTAAATACAAAACAGTGCATTTTTCCTGAGGATACTTTACCATCCAGCATGGCCCGCAATCTGTCTGAAAGTACTCCTCCCTTGGAATGGAATAAGGACTTAGGGGCTTAGGGGTGTCCTGCATAAACCTTGCTTCAAGATGCTTTGCGGTGAGCCTGTGGAATTGTTCATTGATCTGAAAGACAAATACTGAAATATCATCAAGCAAGGCTCATAACAAAGAGGTTTGTCATAGTGAAGACATCATTTGGCATTTTCTTTTTTTGCCTGCCGACTCACCTGAGAGGCTTCTAAACAGAGCAGGCTATCTGTCTCAACACGGTTGATACGCTACTAGCTAGTTCGCGCTAATACAGACAAACCTAAATTAGCTAACGTTAGCTTAGCTTAGAAAGTAACCTAGCTAGCTACCTACTAGCTAAAGGTAGTATGACACAAATAAGGGGACGCGGAAACGTAGCGTGGGACGCCGTATTCTCGGCATATTCAACAGCGTTTAAATAATGCATTACCTTCAACAATGTTATCTTGTGATCAAGCCATCAATGTTAGGTGATTTTTGGTGATGTCAAAATGTTAGCAATTAGCAAGTTTGAAATTTCAGTGAAAATACTATTTTCAGCTTTTTGATGAGCGGTTTTGAGAAAAAAAAACTCACGTATTATCGCCATTCGGGCCCCAGTTGTTGGCCACCTTACTATTCAGTTCCATTACAAGATATATCCGTTCAATTTTGTTCAAGAGACACACGGCCCGCGTACCGGAAGTGTTTGACTAGTTGGCTAGGCTTCCGGTAAAAAATAATGAATTTCCTGTCCAGTTTTCATTGCGTGGCCCGGTGCGCCCTCTTGAGGACGATTAAAAAATGGTCCATCAGCTACAATGTCTCATCATTTGTCTTATAGATTCATCTTATGTTTTGAGAAAGTAGATAACAGTTTAAATCTAAAATATGAGTATTAATAATTTACATCAAATAAACCTTTATTTTCAGTGATGTGCATTGACATAAACAATGAAAACACTTGGAGTTTGTTGCAGAGATGCACTTGGAAAGTAAAGGAAGAACTACACAAGAGTGGTTCCATATATATATATAGCATTTTAGACTTATTTTTTTGTACAAATAAATAATTTCTTTTGAACACAAACAATTAAATCTCGACCTCCATCCTTATATTGTCACAAAAATCACAATAATATTCCAGCTCCACCGCTACCTCTTGATCCCACTGCACACACCTGCAGTGGAACCAGTGCTGGCAGAAGTCACAGCACAACCATGGCACCTCGGATCTACACTCCTGAGAGGAGCTTGCAGGCGGATCACGCTCCCCGCAGCGAGCACAGCAGGTCGTCTTCTTTTATACCAAATAATAGATGGATTAATATGGTTTTACAAAATGTAGAAGTTCTTCAGCAACAATAGTAATTGATACAACTGAGAGAGAGAGAGAGAGAAAAACAGATGAAGTACCTGAGAGCGGTGCCATGGGTGGCGTGACCGACGTGACCGGTGGAGCTTTTCTCTTCCTTCTCTGTGCTGCAGTTTGAGAAAAAGTACTGTTAGACAGAGCATGTTTCATGAAAACCCTTTTCCACTTTTTTACACCAACACCTCTGGAGGAAGCCGCAGAGGTTTTGGAGGAGGTGGAGATGACTTGAGGGCTGGTGCTATGCACTGTAGATATGTAAAGAGATATTCTGTTGTTTACATTGCTGTTGTATAAAACAGATAACAAACAGTCATTTTTATGTAATTTAACACGCGTTTACCTGTGGAGGTGGCGGTATTCAAATTGCAGGGGGCCAGGGACACCAGATGAGGCCGCTACGGTGGTGTGACCAGGGGAGTCTGAGGAGGCAGTTGGTCCAGAGGAGGCCGTGTTGGTGGTGACAGACAGGGTGGGTGGTGTGCATCGCGGTGGCGGTGGACAAAACCGCCGACGATGGCTTGGAGGAGCCGGTGTTTGTAACGGTGGGTTTGGGGGTTGAGGGGCCGACGACGGTGTGGCCGGGAGAGTAGGCACGTGGCCTTCTGCAGCTGGGGACTCCGGCGGCTCCTACAGGTGTTGCACACCGGGAGGCACTGGCAGTGGTGATACAGCTGTCAGGAGTGGTTCCGGCAGGGGGTCCCGCAGAGGCGATGGCGCCAATGGTCTCATCCACGGCAGGCCTCTCCTGTGCCCTCTGTGTTCCGAGGGCTGCCCGACGCTCTTTCCCCTCTCCTTCTCACCCCTCTCCTGCCACCGGCGCGTGTATTCCTCCCCGGTGAGGCACGTGGCGACCACAGCGACTCTTCTGTATCGGTCCATCCGATACTTCAGGACAGTAAGGATGTGCGCCAGGTCCTTTGCTATCAGCCCACCCTCTATTAGGGGGTGCTCTTCTAGAGCTAGGCCTGGGACTGGGACTGGAGATGGGGCTGAGGGTCCTCCTGTGGTCGCTGGGGAGGAGGCGCTGACGGATGGCACAGTGCTGCTGGTTCCAGGAGAGACGGTGGTGGGACACAGTAGGGACAGAGACAACATTAAACGGGACCCTTCAATGGCTCAAAAGGGTCAAAAAGGGAAGAGGCCACACTTATTAAACCCTTCCACCACATAGCGCATGTCCTTGCATCGCTGGTACGAGTAGCGGAATACTCTGGCAAATTCTGATTTGTTTACCATGTAGGAGTGGTCAAAATGGCTAAGGTCTCCAGCTACCTTGGAGAACTCAGCCTTTAAAGGGCCAAAGTATGCCACGTCCAGCGGCTGCAGGACACGGGTGCAGTGTGGTGGAAGACAAAGAAGTAGAACCCCTTCCCTTAGTGCCGCCGCGAGCACCTCCGGGTCCATGTGGCTATTGTGCCCATCGAAGAGGAGAAGGAGAGGGCGCTCCTTCACTGCATGCTTAATGAAGTGCAGAAACCACTTCCTGAACATGGTCCCCGTCAATGTAGCCACCGCTAGCCAAGGCTTGGGGGGGGGCATCCAAGTGTGTAGTGGCCACCGGGGAAACACTTGGGGTAGATGATAAAGGGGGAGGGGGGGGGGATTTGGGGGGGGACGTCCTCCCCAGCTGCGTTGACGCAGGCCAGCACTGTGATGTGCTCCTTGGTCCCAGGAGCCTGCTGGTACACGTGTTTTGCGGGCCGGGGAGCAAGCACTTTGTGCCTGCTCTGGTCGCTACGAAACCCAGACTCATCGCAGTTATAGATTTGTCTGGGTTTCTCCCTCAACCCACTCTCCTTCAAGTGCTTCTCATAAGAAGCGAAGAAGGTGTCCATCGTCAGACGCGTGCCACACTCAGCACTCCCCCTGTCCTGGGTGTCCGGCCTCCTCATGCGCAGGTTCTCGTGGCTCCTCCTGAACATTTCCCACCACCGCTTCCCCAGTGGTGGGATTGTTTCCCCTGGGTGCCGAAACCTACAATAGAATAGAATACATATAAGTGTCCATCCAGGATGAAAATGTTTGTTTTGGCATCACCATACACATCCACATTTACATCACACACATTGAGAACAGTCAGTCCACCAGTCTACATACATAAATACAGAGAACACCAAATACCTGCATATTTTGTCGGCGTATTTCATCAGCCTCTGTCTGGTGAAGGGGATCCCACGGCCGGCGCAGTAGATACAGTACTGCACCAGAGAATTTTCATCCTCTGGTGCAAGCAACGTGGGCGGTCCACTGCGACAACCACGGGTCACCAGGCCGCTCAGCCTGTCCGCCAGGGTCTGCCGAGGTACACCACGCACCTTGGTAGATAAGAAAACCAAACTGTTACTAGCAGATAAACATCACATACACACGGTACTCTCCTAATAACAAAATAAGCCTAACCTTGGCAGCCTGGGGGATAGCCATCCCTGCCCAGCAGTCCTCCATGGCACGGAACACGTCCACTGCTTCCTCTTGACTTTCTCCACGCTGTGGTGTTAATACATGTACCTAAATAACTTGGCATACTATACACATTTTGGAAAGATATCTGAATATGTATACACATTTACATTTCACAGCCAAGGCATTGAAAGGTGATGAACGTTTACACAATAACTAAAAGTGTACCCACGTTTTTTGTGTGATGTTATCTGTAATGACAATTAGTGTCCCAATGAGTTTAATATTGATGGATACATTGTACAATTTGACTAAATACTACCTCGATGTAGCTGTTGTAAGACGAAACATACCCAACAGTGATAGGTGTCAAACAGTTCACGGGTCAAAGTTCCAAATACATTTTTGCAGATTGTGCAAAACGCCTCCGTCTGATACGATAAAGCTTGACCACATTCCGCTGTTTTCGTGATATGTATTATCTAACGCTTTAAATGTTTTCCCTTTTTGCTGTCTTAGCACTTCTATCAACATTTAGCAACTAAGCTAGTAACATTAGAAAATCCGTTAGCTATTTTTCAGAGGTAAACAGATGGATATTACATGATGTGTGGTCTGTCGCGCAGTCGAATTTTAGAATACGCAGCGTGTTCCACTAAATGTGTACATATAACTTATTTGAAAACGCTCAAAACCTGCCTTCACTTTCTCAAATTGCACTGAAAATGGGTGGTCAGCTAGCTAGAAGGGTGTCGTTAGAAGCAAAACGTACCGTTGAATTTAAACGTTGACCTCGCAGCGATTTAGTCATCCTACCGCTAGAGAGTGTCAGAGGTTTGGGGAAAATTAGCTACAAGTTAGCTAGCTAGTCTAGGCTAGGCTACGTTAGCTAGTAACACATGACCAAACGAGAGCTCGCTAACCATCGGTCACATACGACCCAACAAATGTGCAGACAAAACATGTCATCCAAAAAACTGTCATGCAGAGGCCCAAACTTTACAGTGGAGCACGGAGGCCATCTTGTGGTTAAATGTGGGTACTGCACCTCATGGTGATTCCCTTTCAGCATTTGCTCTTTAGGCCAGCGTTTCCCAAACGCGGTCCTGGGGTCCCCAAGGGGTGCGCGTTTTGCGTTTTGCCCTAGCACTCCACAACTGATTCTAATACTCCAGCTTGATGATGATGAGTTTATTATTTGAATCAGCTGTGTAGTGCTAGGGCAAAAACTCCCAAAACGTGGCCCGAGTTTGGGAAACCCTGCTTTAGGCTAATACTAGCCTATTAGGATGACTTGGTTCGATCGCTTTAATGGCAACTGCTGAACTCTGGTTTTCACTAATTACTTGTCCCAGGTCACCATTATGAATCCAATAGCAAAACAAATGTTTCAAAATTGCTCAATAGTGAAAAAAGGCCAGGAAACGATGGGTTCTCAGCAATATTTCACCAACAACCAATCACTATTCACGCATAGACATTAGGATCATCAACAAATATTCCTAAGTCATACTACAAAAGGGTTGTAACGAAATGGATTTGTCTGTTCAATGCAAGTTCAACGTCAAAGAAAAAGTGCATCACCACAACAAACGTGTCTTTAGATACACTGTAAAAAATGACTTTGTGGAATGTACTCAAGCTATTACAGTCAACAAAAGCACACGTCATATTGTTGAGTAGATCTTTTTGCTTGTTTTTATGAGTAGATAAGCTTGAGTAAGTTGAGTTGATGTGGTCCAATACATTGAGTAAAGATGATAGAGACGTAAAAATGATTATATTACGTTGATTCGACTCAAATAGACATTGTGTTATTTTACCTGAATGATTCATCCTATTATGTATTTAGACCAACTTACTTTGGATTCACTCAATCACATCCCTTAAGAGAAAAGGTATCCGGACACCGGGAATCCATTTATTTAAACATCAACGGTTTGCAAAACATCTGTTATTATGAGTTGACAAATTACTGAATTGCTATCAACACTGCAGGTAAATCCTGATTGCTGCAGGTAGGCAACACCGTAGAAATAGGAACTACAACACTAACAACAAGTGACATTTACTCCTGATGTACTGACTGACCTGTTGCAACCTCTAAAACCACTGTGCTTATTATTTGACCCTGCTGGTCATCTATGAACGTTTGAACATCTTGGAGATAAATGTGCCCTTAATGGCCACGTATACTGTTATAATCTCCACCCGGCATAGGCAGAAGGGCACTGGGCACCCCTCAGAGCCTGGTTGTTATCTAGGTTTGTGCCTTTCTAAGGAGTTTTTCCTAGCCACCGCGTTTCTACATCTGCATCGCTTGCCGTTTGGGGTTTTAGGCCGGGTTTCTGTATAGCACTTTGTGACATCTGTTGATGTAAAAAGGGCTTTATAGATCCACTTAATTGATTGATGGTAGAATTGTCAAAATACCAGTGGTAAAAGGTGTGTGACCTTGATGAAACCTCAAAATGATACAATGGATTCCAAAAAGGAAATTTCAAACCGCAACTGTACGGGAACAAAATGGACATTACATTTCACAATGACATCCTTCATTAAAAAACACCTCTTTTGTATCTTTCGTATACAAAAACGCAATGGAAAATACAGTGGCAGTGACCCTTTAAAACACACCTTGCAGAATAAACGTGTCTTCCTTACCCTCTAACTTCTTTAGCGTAGATGACCGCCACGGGCCCATCGGGGACGGGGTCCCAGACCGCAATGTGCTCGAGTCCCGCCTCTCGGTGACCATCCCCCGGTAGGCAGAGATTGGTCCCAGCACAGATTCTGTGGGCCAGGCGGCTTCACCAAGAACAAGCGGGCCTGCGGTAGAGGACACCGTTCCTGACCTGCTACCAGAAAAAATGAAGGGAGAGAAGAGTTCCAAAAGGCACCTCAGCGTTTAACTACGAAGGTGTTACAAAGTAACCCTGACATTCAGTCTATGACAATTGTCCTCTGGCCTGTCATTCTGCTTAAGACAGTCATTTGTTCTTGAGGCCTGTCATCTTGACTGTGTGCTTTGAGCAGTCCAGCTCCACAAACACTTTCTGGAATGTCTTGAACGTGTACTCCACCTTTTAGGGGTGGCTGAGATTCAGAGCATATGTCACGCCAAGAAGAATTGCAGAAGCCTTTGCAAAACTCCGACCGGTGATCACTTACGGATGACGCCTACCTCCTCTGGACCATCACTCGCCACGGCACCCTCCTCGTTGATCGCATACATTTCCTTTACATGTTGCGCAAGGTCTCGCAGGAAATGACCCCCCTCAGCTTCCTGTAAAATAAATAACACAAAAATACAGACATTCTGTCAATGTGGGGGACACAGTTTATTCCACCTGGATTACGACATGCCCTTATTCGTTATCAGATTGCAGTGAACATTCTCTCCCTCTCACACACACACACACACACACACACACACACACACACACACACACGATGGAATATTCATGGCTGAAAATGCTTTATTGGCCCCACACGGTAGTCTTTAATGAGGCCACCTCCAGTAAAGCTGAACAATATTTCCTCACTGAACTCACATCATGACCCTGATATAGAATAAAATCATTGATCTCATAGGATTCAATCTGTGCATGTGAAATCTATGAAATCACCGATCCAAGTATCCTATATTAGCAAAAGGTTGATCACTTCCTGTCTTTTGGAGTGCAAATGTCTAGCTAGCTAGCTAGTCTAGGCTACGTTAGCTAGTAACACATGGCCAAACGAGAGCTCGCTAACCATCGGTCACATACGACCCAACAAATGCGCAGACAAAACATGTAATCAAAAAACTGTCATTAAAATAATGTGCATTTGTCCAGCATAGATTTGACTTGCAAAAGCGGCTGATTTTTGCGCATCATTTCCTGTATTTATGTTAAATTATTTGGAATACATTCACCACACTAAATCATGTTCACACGCACAAACAAATAATTTACTTCAAGATTTAAAGTTTAAGAGAGTGAGTACTCAATTGGACGACATTTCATTGTTACATACCTAGTCTCGTCTCAGCTCAATTTATAGGCCCTTTTCACGATGACGTCATCTAACTTCCGCCTTTCCGCGTAGCAGGTTAACTTCACTTCCGTTCGCCCGTAACCTGAGACTTCTCAACGAAAATACAACTGTTGACCACTAACTAGCAAGCTAGCTACTTGAAGAAATTCCAAAAGGTACGTTTAAGTTAAATTAGTAAAGTTAAGAGTAATAATGTTTACGTATATGCAATGGTTTGTAACTTGCTAACGTTATTGTTAATTCATAATTGTTCACTGCCTTAGTTACTTAAAAGTGGGCTAACGTTAGCTAACAACAACTTAGTACCAGATACCGATAACGTTAAAAGGTAGCGTTACATTGCTGCCTGGCTGTAATGTAACAAGTTTACTTAGCTAGCTATCTAACCCTTTGTTAGGCAGTTAGTTTATTCATGAATGTATAGTAACTCACCTATTCAAATACTGTTGTGCATGATAGCTAGATAAATATTGATTCCTGGTCAAAGCTGAATGTTAATTTAGCTGTTTCTTTTCTCCCGGTGTCTGTATCGCAACAGTATCCCATCCAACACCGAAGCATGGCACAATCTTCGAGAAGATGCTATTGCAGTGTACCATTTTGTTCAAACAACAAACAGAAATTCCCGTATCTGAGTTTTCACGATTTCCCTGTTGATGGAGAAATACGTGCCCGTTGGGTGAGGGCGATCAGGAGAGATGAGGGACATAATAATGATGAACAATACATTGTCAAAAGTCAATACAAACTGCAAAGTTCTGCATCAGTGTAACAAATAATATCTGACCTGTGTCCTAGGCCGGTGCCAGGTCTGCAGTGCGCTGGTGCATGACAGAGGCAATGGCACTGTCTTAAAGCCCATGGTAACATAGTGAGCACTTTGAAAAAGAAGTGCTACTATGTGATTACATAGTGCTTTCCCAGCAGAGCAGGAACATGACATGTGATTGAGTACCACAGGAACCTCTGCAGAGTCTAGTGTAACCTGTTCATAGAGACATAACAATTAGTGCTGTACTTACAAAACATTTTTTCTGCGTTTCATTATAAACTACTGTACACAATTTTCAAAACCCAATTTCTTTTTTTAATTAAGAAAAATTGGCTGTTCTGAAACCTTTGACAAGTAGTGCCAACACTTATCGAAAATTTGAACATTTTGAGTTATCACAGAATCTTTCCCAGTCTTTATTGCCGTTAACAACCCACATCGGTTTGTAAGAATTTTGTTGTGTATTAAGTTTAATGATACAAAATCAGAGCTCAGACTGAGAAACAAACTGATCCACAGTGGAACTTTGTGGAATCATTCTTATTAAATCTGCAACCGCAGCAAAACACAACAAAAAGAAAACTTATCTATCTTAACCTATCTTATCATAATGTTAGAGAACTGTTTATCTGAGAAACCTGAAGCCGATGAGCCTCCTCATTTTTCTTCATGGACCTGTAACATCGCCCTCTCACTGTCACCTCACCGTTAACTACACTTGAGACTGTTTCAATACAGTGATTGGGAGAAAGGGCGCAGCATTAGCCATTAATACATTACTGACTCTTATCTTACGGTCGATACAAACAGCAGTAATATTAAAAAGAGGCTGCAAAACAGAAACTCGTCAGCTCATAACCTTCGCTAGCATAGGGCTAATTTAAGCTAAATAAAGATAAACACGTACCTTCATAATCAAACAGGTAACCTTCAACGAAGAACTTGTAGCCTTTATCAAGCTTCGATCTTGAAGTAAGGGACCACTTGTCAGCAAGTCGTTCTACGTCGTTAAGTCGTATTGGTGGCAGATGTGAAAGGGACTGGGTGAACTCCATAATGATGTGCTACTAGCTAAGCGTTCCTAAGCGACACCGGATGTAAACATAACCTGCATCGCGGCAGAACGGAAGTTGTCTGACGTCACGTGAAAAGGGCCTATTACCAGACTTCTTGAGGTAGTGACGTGTTTGTATTTCGCAGCAATAGTATCTCTTCTTCTGTCACTAACTTCGGGGTGCAGCGCATATGGTTCTGTGGCGCTCATCAGCGCCATCTACCGTCGGGGAGTTTGAAAAAGGAACATTTTGCTCTACTTACCGTGAAGTAAAATCATAATAGTCATCATCATAATAGTAGTACATTACAGTATATATTTGAGTAAAATAGTACAATTTAAAGGGAGTATGTCAGGGTCAATTACTGACAAATGAGAACACACTGATCCTCAGGGGTCATTTTGGGGCAAAACGCACCACTTTGTGAAGGTTTTGTTTTGATTGAAGAGCAAGAAAAGTATTAATTGGTTCCACTTCTTTCCCTTCTAAATGCGTTTGCCTAAGGAAAGCCAGTATGCACATATCTAAATGTTATAAAACATTTTTTTTTTTTTTGCCACTCAGAACACAGACATTTACCTTAAGGGGAGTTACCCTCATTTTAGACTTCCCAACCATACATTTTCATGACAGTGTTCCTAATCTGTAGTAGGCAAAGCAGTTGAAAATCGGTAGGTTAACACCAAACCGTGAAGTGATTATGAATTCAGAGCAGTCGGATTAGGTCATAGTCAAATGCATTTGAACAAGTGAACAACAATATCACATGGAAAGTGATGTGAGCATTGCATTGTGGAAAGCAATGACTTTACAAGAACATGTATTGCAATGCGAAGCATGTATTTCTAGATTAAACACTGATTCAGTGTGGTGAACAAGTACCTGTATGATTTGGTGTGCTCTACTTGAACATGTGCTTAGAGTTTTGAAACCACTGTCTATATGATGAGCTGTTGTATTTTTATTTTTACCACATACTTATGAAAATTGCACCGGTTGAGAGATGATGGCTCTCTGATAATTTGGTGAAGAGTACTTCTGATCCAGCAGGTGGTGCTAAGATCCCTCCCTATATTACTTGAATGATGAGATGACTTATTCCTTATAGCTCGCTCTCTGCCAATAAGGCGGGCCAGCTGGATGTCCTAGGACACGATGGTCACCCTCTTTGCGTGGATGGCACACAGTTTGGTGTCCTCGAACAGACCGACCAGGTAAGTCTCGCTAGCCTCCTGCAGGGCCATCACGGCGGAGCTCTGGAAGCGCAGGTCGGCGATTTTTCTCCACAGGCGCTGGAAGGGCACAATGCGGATGAGCAGCTCAGTGGCCCTTTGGTAACGACGGATCTCTCTGAGACACGGTGCCGGGCCTATAACTGGGAGGCGCTCCTGCGCGCAGACTTGGCGTTGAGCTGCTTCCTGTATGCTTTGTCAAGGGTGGATTTGCAGTCGGAGTATAGCCTCGAAATGCCCATGTGAAATGTATAAAGACCCCAGTGGCATCTGCTGATTGGACACCATCTCCCCACCACCCCGATTGGCCCATTGCGGAGGACTCCTTTGTCGGTTACTGGAAGGGATGCTTTGCTTCTTTTTTTTAGGACAGCGCGCCCAACACAATACACTGGGCGCCCAAAACAATAGTCCACTAAGCGCGTGCGTACAATAGCACACTGCTGGCCCTTTGCGCGCAATAATAGTCGTCAAAGTCAAGAGTGAAATCTTGTGTTATATTTTAATGCTAGCCTGTTATGGCAAACGAGGCCAATGGTACACTGCCTGCACACAACTACACACTGCGCGCCGGCAAAAGCACACTGTGCGCGCGCAACAGCACACTGACGGCCCTTTATGCGGAATATTAGTCTCCAAAGTCCAGAGTGAAATCTTGTGTTCTAATCTAATGCTTGCCTGCTATGGCAAACGAGGCCTAGTAGGTGTTATTGTTCATTCATGGCCTCATGTGGGAACATGATATAGTGCCATGTATGTAAGAAATAGTCGACATAATTGTGTATACACCCACTCAATTGGTTGGCTCTTAAAATAGCCTTTGGAGGTTGAGTTGTCAAGTTGAAGCCGCAGTAACGAATTTACTTGGCTTTGACGGTCTTCTTGGGGAGTAGGTAATGGGGGCTTCTTGTTTGCACGGGCAATGTCTCCGGCCAACTCCAGGATCTCAGCAGTCAGGCACTCGAGCACGGCAGCCAGGTAGACTGGTGCGACAGCACCCACACACTCGGCGTAGTTGCCTTTGCGCATCAGCCTGGGCATCTCTTAATCCATCTTGATTTAAATGTTCATGTAAAATTTGTTCCCAACATTGAAAAATGTCTGTGTTTGTGTGTTATTTTTTCCCCCAGCAAGATGAAGGGGGTGATGTCCTGCAGGACATAGCACAACATGTAAGGAAAATCGTTGTGTACTAACCTGGGATATTTACGTTAAGGATTATGTTTACCAATGGATGACAGTATTGACTCAATACGGGGTTTGCTTTCCGCTATCCGTCGCCGTTTAAATGTCTGACATATAACCGTGCTCGAGAAAACCACAGGTAGCATAATGTATTTCAGCAGATTTCGTGCGTTTCTGTGTGAAAAGACACAAATTTATGTGCTACTTAATTCGTGCGAAAAGACAGCAATTTAATACACAACAACCATAAACGGATAGCCTATTTTTCTTTATTTTCTTTATTATGGCTAATTAAACGTTATGAATATACAGAAATGTTGTCTTTATTTAATAATGTTTCAAACATTGTAGTTGTATGCCTATGTACTGTTTGAGATTTTCTGAACATCATTTGTGAGAAAATACACACATTTACGTGCAACTTAATTCGTGGGAAAAATTGTTTTATTAATGCTAACGCTGTTTTCTATGCTTGATTTCGATTAATACTTTGGGATACTGGTGCACTTTTGGTCAGAAAGGCCCCTTTTCCGTGTAGGAAACAGTACACGATTTTCTTCATAATGCATTTCATATTTCGTAGAGTCTAAATTACACAATTTTCTTCATTATGCATTTAATACATGTTAAAGAGGTTAATGTAAAAATAATGAAATATGTCGGCTTTCACTTATGGCACTTCCAAGGCCTTTCTATTGTGGTTATGTCAATCATATTATATACTTAGGCTATTGTAACGCGTTCAACCAGTTAGCAAGTCAGAAATGTCTGTTTCCTAGTACCAACTAGCACTTGAATGCTGTATTATGCCAACTTCACATTCTCGTGGAAAATGGGAAGTTGTAACTCCCACATGATTGTGTTCAAGTGGTTTTGAAGTCGGAACAATTCTTAAACCAATAAGATTGGCAACAACATTTTCACTATTTCTCACTTGTAATTCCTACTTGGAGGGTCATTCAAGTGAAACTTCCCAGTCGGAACTAGGTATTTCCGATAACTCTGATAGCACCCTGAACACGACATTAATATGTGTGATCGACAACAGTAGGGTCTGGGTCCCGGCGTGTCCAGTCCCCATACCCATTCCATAGGAGTGAGTGTCAGTAGTCTACTATATGTCCGTGCTATGTGAAGTAAGTATGGTGATTATTATTAAGGTTCTGGTCGTCTGAGATACCAACAAGTAAGGCTATACAACATACAATATCAATAAATATATATTTTCTCCTATTAGTGTATTTGAGTTTGTTCTGTCGTTTCTGGATGATTTAATTGAAATTGCAACCAACTTTCTATGGCTTGTTTTAGATATAGTGATATTTGAGAGATTATTTCATTTCAAATAACTGAAAGTGAGAGGTTGTAATTTGAATAAAGGGGGGAAATGCCATTACTGAACATGTGGTGATTAGAACAAAATATTTCACTCTTGACTTTGGCGAATATTATCGCGCGGCAGTGTCCTAATGCCGTGGACTATTGGCCTCGTTTGCCATAGCAGGCTAGCATTAAATTATAACACAAGATTTCACTCTTGACTTCAGCGACTATTATTGCGCATAAAGGGCCGGCAGTGTACTTTTGCGCGCACATTGTGCTTTTGCCTGCGCGCAGTGTGCAGTTGCATCCGCGCAGTGTACTATTGGCCTCCTTTGCCATAGCAGGCTAGCATTAAATTATAACACAAGATTTCACTCTTGACTATGGCGACTATTATTGCGTGTAAAGGCCAGCAGTGATCTATTGTTTTGGGCGCGCAGTGTATTATTGCGGGCGCACGCAAAGTGTATTGTTTTTTGGCGTACAGTGTGTTTTATGGGCGCGCAGTGTATTGTTTTGGGTGCGCAGTGTACTGTTTTGGGTGCGCGGTCAAAAAAAAGAGAAGCAAAGCATCCCTTCCGATAGCCGACAGAGGAGGCCTCCGTAACGGGCCAATCGGGGTGGTGGGGAGATGGTGTCCAATCAGCAGATGCCACTGCCGGCTTTATACATTTCACATGGGCATTTCGAGGCTATACTCTGACTGTCTAAGAAGGAAGCTAGCGCCATGGCCAGAACCAAGCAAACCGCTCGCAAATCCACCCGGTGCAAAGCCTACAGGATGCAGCTCGCCGCCAAGGCTGCGCGCAAAGTCAACATGTAAGGAACATCGTTGTGTACGAACCTGGGATATTTACGTTAAGGATTATGTTTACCAATCGATGACAGTATTGACTCAATACGGGGTTTGCTTTCCGCTATCCGTCGCCGTTTAAATGTCTGACATATAACCGTGCTCGAGAAAACCACAGGTAGCATAATGTATTTCATCAGATTTCGTGCGTTTCTGTGTGAAAAGACACGAAGTTATGTGCTACTTAACTCGTGCGAAAAGACAGCAATTTAACACACAACAACCATAAACGGATAGCCTATTTTTCTTTATTTTCTTTATCATGGCTAATTAAACGTTATGAATATACAGAAATGTTGTCTTTATTTAATAATGTTTCAAACATTGTAGTTGTATGCCTATGTACTGTTTGAGATTTTCTGAACATCATTTGTGAGAAAATACACACATTTACGTGCAACTTAATTCGTGGGAAAAATTGTTTTATTAATGCTAACGCTGTTTTCTATGCTTGATTTCGATTAATACTTTGGGACACTGGTGCACTTTTGGTCAGAAAGCCCCCTTTTCCGTGTAGGCAACAGTACACGATTTTCTTCATAATGCATTTCATATTTCGTAGAGTATAAATTACACAATTTTATTCATTATTCATTTAATACATGTTAAAGAGGTTAATGTAAAAATAATGAAATATGTCGGCTTTCACTTATGGCACTTCCAAGGCCTTTCTATTGTGGTTATGTCAATCATATTATATACTTAGGCTATTGTAACGCGTTCAACCAGTTAGCAAGTCAGAAATGTCCGTTTCCTAGTACCGACTAGCACTTGAATGCTGTATTATGCCAACTTCACATTCTCGTGGAAAATGGGAAGTTGTAACTCCCACATGATTGTGTTCAAGTGGTTTTGAAGTCGGAACAATTCTTAAACCAATAAGATTGGCAACAATATTTTCACTATTTCTCACTTGTAATTCCTACTTGGAGGGTCATTCAAGTGAAACTTCCCAGTCGGAACTAGGTATTTCCGATAACTCTGATAGCACCCTGAACACGACATTAATATGTGTGATCGACAACAGTAGGGTCTGGGTCCCGGCGTGTCCAGTCCCCATACCCATTCCATAGGAGTGAGTGTCAGTAGTCTACTATATGTCCGTGCTATGTGAAGTAAGTATGGTGATTATTATTAAGGTTCTGGTCGTCTGAGATACCAACAAGTAAGGCTATACAACATACAATATCAATAAATATATATTTTCTCCTATTAGTGTATTTGAGTTTGTTCTGTCGTTTCTGGATGATTTAATTGAAATTGCAACCAACTTTCTATGGCTTGTTTTAGATATAGTGATATTTGAGAGATTATTTCATTTCAAATAACTGAAAGTGAGAGGTTGTAATTTGAATAAAGGGGGGAAATGCCATTACTGAACATGTGGTGATTAGAACAAAAGATTTTACTCTTGACTTTGGCGAATATTATCGCGCGGCAGTGTCCTAATGCCTGCGCGCAGTGGACTATTGGCATCGTTCGCCATAGCAGGCTGGCATTAGATTAGAACATAAGATTTCACTCTTGGCTTCAGCGACTATTATTGCGCATAAAGGGCCGGCAGTGTACTTTTGCGCGCACATTGTGCTTTTGCCTGCGCGCAGTGTGCAGTTGCATCCGCGCAGTGTACTATTGGCCTCGTTTGCCATAGCAGGCTAGCATTAAATTATAATACAAGATTTCACTCTTGACTTCAGCAACTATTATTGCGCATAAAGTGCCGGCAGTGTACTTTTGCGCGCACATTGTGCTTTTGCCTGCGCGCAGTGTGCAGTTGCATCCGCGCAGTGTACTATTGGCCTCGTTTGCCATAGCAGGCTAGCATTAAATTATAACACAAGATTTCACTCTTGACCATGGCGACTATTATTGCGTGTAAAGGCCAGCAGTGATCTATTGTTTTGGGCGCGCAGTGTATTATTGCGGGCGCACGCAAAGTGTATTGTTTTTTGGCGTACAGTGTGTTTTATGGGCGCGCAGTGTATTGTTTTGGGTACGCAGTGTACTGTTTTGGGTGCGCGGTCAAAAAAAAAGAGAAGCAAAGCATCCCTTCCGATAGCCGACAGAGGAGGCCTCCGTAACGGGCCAATCGGGGTGGTGGGGAGATGGTGTCCAATCAGCAGATGCCACTGCCGGCTTTATACATTTCACATGGGCATTTCGAGGCTATACTCCGACTGTCTAAGAAGGAAGCTAGCGCCATGGCCAGAACCAAGCAAACCGCTCGCAAATCCACCCGTGGCAAAGCCTACAGGATGCAGCTCGCCGCCAAGGCTGCGCGCAAAGTCAACATGTAAGGAAAATCGTTGTGTACGAACCTGGGATATTTACGTTAAGGATTATGTTTACCAATCGATGACAGTATTGACTCAATACGGGGTTTGCTTTCCGCTATCCGTCGCCGTTTAAATGTCTGACATATAACCGTGCTCGAGAAAACCACAGGTAGCATAATGTATTTCATCAGATTTCGTGCGTTTCTGTGTGAAAAGACACAAATTTATGTGCTACTTAATTCGTGCGAAAAGACAGCAATTTAACACACAACAACCATAAACGGATAGCCTATTTTTCTTTATTTTCTTTATTATGGCTAATTAAACGTTATGAATATACAGAAATGTTGTCTTTATTTAATAATGTTTCAAACATTGTAGTTGTATGCCTATGTACTGTTTGAGATTTTCTGAACATCATTTGTGAGAAAATACACACATTTACGTGCAACTTAATTCGTGGGAAAAATTGTTTTATTAATGCTAACGCTGTTTTCTATGCTTGATTTCGATTAATACTTTGGGACACTGGTGCACTTTTGGTCAGAAAGCCCCCTTTTCCGTGTAGGCAACAGTACACGATTTTCTTCATAATGCATTTCATATTTCGTAGAGTCTAAATTACACAATTTTCTTCATTATTCATTTAATACATGTTAAAGAGGTTAATGTAAAAATAATGAAATATGTCGGCTTTCACTTATGGCACTTCCAAGGCCTTTCTATTGTGGTTATGTCAATCATATTATATACTTAGGCTATTGTAACGCGTTCAACCAGTTAGCAAGTCAGAAATGTCCGTTTCCTAGTACCGACTAGCACTTGAATGCTGTATTATGCCAACTTCACATTCTCGTGGAAAATGGGAAGTTGTAACTCCCACATGATTGTGTTCAAGTGGTTTTGAAGTCGGAACAATTCTTAAACCAATAAGATTGGCAACAACATTTTCACTATTTCTCACTTGTAATTCCTACTTGGAGGGTCATTCAAGTGAAACTCCCAGTCGGAACTAGGTATTTCCGATAACTCTGATAGCACCCTGAACACGACATTAATATGTGTGATCGACAACAGTAGGGTCTGGGTCCCGGCGTGTCCAGTCCCCATACCCATTCCATAGGAGTGAGTGTCAGTAGTCTACTATATGTCCGTGCTATGTGAAGTAAGTATGGTGATTATTATTAAGGTTCTGGTCGTCTGAGATACCAACAAGTAAGGCTATACAACATACAATATCAATAAATATATATTTTCTCCTATTAGTGTATTTGAGTTTGTTCTGTCGTTTCTGGATGATTTAATTGAAATTGCAACCAACTTTCTATGGCTTGTTTTAGATATAGTGATATTTGAGAGATTATTTCATTTCAAATAACTGAAAGTGAGAGGTTGTAATTTGAATAAAGGGGGGAAATGCCATTACTGAACATGTGGTGATTAGAGCAAAAGATTTTACTCTTGACTTTGGCGAATATTATCGCGCGGCAGTGTCCTAATGCCTGCGCGCAGTGGACTATTGGCATCGTTCGCCATAGCAGGCTGGCATTAGATTAGAACATAAGATTTCACTCTTGACTTCAGCGACTATTATTGCGCATAAAGGGCCGGCAGTGTACTTTTGCGCGCACATTGTGCTTTTGCCTGCGCGCAGTGTGCAGTTGCATCCGCGCAGTGTACTATTGGCCTCGTTTGCCATAGCAGGCTAGCATTAAATTATAACACAAGATTTCACTCTTGACTTCAGCGACTATTATTGCTCATAAAGGGCCGGCAGTGTACTTTTGCGCGCACATTGTGCTTTTGCCTGCGCGCAGTGTGCAGTTGCATCCGCGCAGTGTACTATTGGCCTCGTTTGCCATAGCAGGCTAGCATTACATTATAACACAAGATTTCACTCTTGACTATGGCGACTATTATTGCGTGTAAAGGCCAGCAGTGATCTATTGTTTTGGGCGCGCAGTGTATTATTGCGGGCGCACGCAAAGTGTATTGTTTTTTGGCGTACAGTGTGTTTTATGGGGGCGCAGTGTATTGTTTTGGGTGCGCAGTGTACTGTTTTGGGTCCGCGGTCAAAAAAAAAGAGAAGCAAAGCATCCCTTCCGATAGCCGACAGAGGAGGCCTCCGTAACGGGCCAATCGGGGTGGTGGGGAGATGGTGTCCAATCAGCAGATGCCACTGCCGGCTTTATACATTTCACATGGGCATTTCGAGGCTATACTCCGACTGTCTAAGAATGAAGCTAGCGCCATGGCCAGAACCAAGCAAACCGCTCGCAAATCCACCCGTGGCAAAGCCTACAGGATGCAGCTCGCCGCCAAGGCTGCGCGCAAAGTCAACATGTAAGGAAAATCGTTTTGTACGAACCTGGGATATTTACGTTAAGGATTATGTTTACCAATCGATGACAGTATTGACTCAATACGGGGTTTGCTTTCCGCTATCCGTAGCCGTTCAAATGTCTGACATATAACCGTGCTCGAGAAAACCACAGGTAGCATAATGTATTTCATCAGATTTCGTGCGTTTCTGTGTGAAAAGACACGAATTTATGTGCTACTTAATTCGTGCGAAAAGACAGCAATTTAACACACAACAACCATAAACGGATAGCCTATTTTTCTTAATTTTCTTTATTATGGCTAATTAAACGTTATGAATATACAGAAATGTTGTCTTTATTTAATAATGTTTCAAACATTGTAGTTGTATGCCTATGTACTGTTTGAGATTTTCTGAACATCATTTGTGAGAAAATACACACATTTACGTGCAACTTAATTCGTGGGAGAAATTGTTTTTTTAATGCTAACGCTGTTTTCTATGCTTGATTTCGATTAATACTTTGGGATACTGGTGCACTTTTGGTCAGAAAGGCCCCTTTTCCGTGTAGGCAACAGTACACGATTTTCTTCATAATGCATTTCATATTTCGTAGAGTCTAAATTACACAATTTTCTTCATTATTCATTTAATACAGGTTAAAGAGGTTAATGTAAAAATAATGAAATATGTCGGCTTTCACTTATGGCACTTCCAAGGCCTTTCTATTGTGGTTATGTCAATCATATTATATACTTAGGCTATTGTAACGCGTTCAACCAGTTAGCAAGTCAGAAATGTCCGTTTCTTGGTACCGACTAGCACTTGAATGCTGTATTATGCCAACTTCACATTCTCGTGGAAAATGGGAAGTTGTAACTCCCACATGATTGTGTTCAAGTGGTTTTGAAGTCGGAACAATTCTTAAACCAATAAGATTGGCAACAACATTTTCACTATTTCTCACTTGTAATTCCTACTTGGAGGGTCATTCAAGTGAAACTTCCCAGTCGGAACTAGGTATTTCCGATAACTCTGATAGCACCCTGAACACGACATTAATATGTGTGATCGACAACAGTAGGGTCTGGGTCCCGGCGTGTCCAGTCCCCATACCCATTCCATAGGAGTGATTGTCAGTAGTCTACTATATGTCCGTGCTATGTGAAGTAGGTATGGTGATTATTATTAAGGTTCTGGTCGTCTGAGATACCAACAAGTAAGGCTATACAACATACAATATCAATAAATATATATTTTCTCCTATTAGTGTATTTGAGTTTGTTCTGTCGTTTCTGGATGATTTAATTGAAATTGCAACCAACTTTCTATGGCTTGTTTTAGATATAGTGATATTTGAGAGATTATTTCATTTCAAATAAATGAAAGTGAGAGGTTGTAATTTGAATAAAGGGGGGAAATGCCATTACTGAACATGTGGTGATTAGAACAAAATATTTCACTCTTGACTTTGGCGAATATTATTGCGCGGCAGTGTCCTAATGCCTGCGCGCAGTGGACTATTGGCCTCGTTTGCCATAGCAGGCTAGCATTAAATTATAACACAAGATTTCACTCTTGACTTCAGCGACTATTATTGCGCATAAAGGGCCGGCAGTGTACTTTTGCGCGCACATTGTGCTTTTGCCTGCGCGCAGTGTGCAGTTGCATCCGCGCAGTGTACTATTGGCCTCGTTTGCCATAGCATGCTAGCATTAAATTATAACACAAGATTTCACTCTTGACTATGGCGACTATTATTGCGTATAAAGGCCAGCAGTGATCTATTGTTTTGGGCGCGCAGTGTATTATTGCGGGCGCACGCAAAGTGTATTTTTTTTTGGTGTACAGTGTGTTTTATGGGCGCGCAGTGTATTGTTTTGGGTGCGCAGTGTACTGTTTTGGGTGCGCGGTCAAAAAAAAAGAGAAGAAAAGCATCCCTTCCGATAGCCGACAGAGGAGGCCTCCGTAACGGGCCAATCGGGGTGGTGGGGAGATGGTGTCCAATCAGCAGATGCCACTGCCGGCTTTATACATTTCACATGGGCATTTCGAGGCTATACTCCGACTGTCTAAGAAGGAAGCTAGCGCCATGGCCAGAACCAAGCAAACCGCTCGCAAATTCAACCGTGGCAAAGCCTACAGGATGCAGCTCGCCGCCAAGGCTGCGCGCAAAGTCAACATGTAAGGAAAATCGTTGTGTACGAACCTGGGATATTTACGTTAAGGATTATGTTTACCAATCGATGACAGTATTGACTCAATACGGGGTTTGCTTTCCGCTATCCGTCGCCGTTTAAATGTCTGACATATAACCGTGCTCGAGAAAACCACAGGTAGCATAATGTATTTCATCAGATTTCGTGCGTTTCTGTGTGAAAAGACACGAATTTATGTGCTACTTAATTCGTGCGAAAAGACAGCAATTTAACACACAACAACCATAAACGGATAGCCTATTTTTCTTTATTTTCTTTATTATGGCTAATTAAACGTTATGAATATACAGAAATGTTGTCTTTATTTAATAATGTTTCAAGCATTGTAGTTGTATGCCTATGTACTGTTTGAGATTTTCTGAACATCATTTGTGAGAAAATACACACATTTACGTGCAACTTAATTCGTGGGAAAAATTGTTTTATTAATGCTAACGCTGTGTTCTATGCTTGATTTCGATTAATACTTTGGGATACTGGTGCACTTTTGGTCAGAAAGCCCCCTTTTCCGTGTAGGCAACAGTACACGATTTTCTTCATAATGCATTTCATATTTCGTAGAGTCTAAATTACACAATTTTCTTCATTATTCATTTAATACATGTTAAAGAGGTTAATGTAAAAATAATGAAATATGTCGGCTTTCACTTATGGCACTTCCAAGGCCTTTCTATTGTGGTTATGTCAATCATATTATATACTTAGGCTATTGTAACGCGTTCAACCAGTTAGCAAGTCAGAAATGTCAGTTTCCTAGTACCGACTAGCACTTGAATGCTGTATTATGCCAACTTCACATTCTCGTGGAAAATGGGAAGTTGTAACTCCCACATGATTGTTTTCAAGTGGTTTTGAAGTCGGAACAATTCTTAAACCAATAAGATTGGCAACAACATTTTCACTATTTCTCACTTGTAATTCCTACTTGGAGGGTCATTCAAGTGAAACTTCCCAGTCGGAACTAGGTATTTCCGATAACTCTGATAGCACCCTGAACACGACATTAATATGTGTGATCGACAACAGTAGGGTCTGGGTCCCGGCGTGTCCAGTCCCCATACCCATTCCATAGGAGTGAGTGTCAGTAGTCTACTATATGTCCGTGCTATGTGAAGTAAGTATGGTGATTATTATTAAGGTTCTGGTCGTCTGAGATACCAACAAGTAAGGCTATACAACATACAATATCAATAAATATATATTTTCTCCTATTAGTGTATTTGAGTTTGTTCTGTCGTTTCTGGATGATTTAATTGAAATTGCAACCAACTTTCTATGGCTTGTTTTAGATATAGTGATATTTGAGAGATTATTTCATTTCAAATAACTGAAAGTGAGAGGTTGTAATTTGAATAAAGGGGGGAAATGCCATTACTGAACATGTGGTGAATAGAGCAAAAGATTTTACTCTTGACTTTGGCGAATATTATCGCGCGGCAGTGTCCTAATGCCTGCGCGCAGTGGACTATTGGCATCGTTCGCCATAGCAGGCTGGCATTAGATTAGAACATAAGATTTCACTCTTGACTTCAGCGACTATTATTGCGCATAAAGGGCCGGCAGTGTACTTTTGCGCGCACATTGTGCTTTTGCCTGCGCGCAGTGTGCAGTTGCATCCGCGCAGTGTACTATTGGCCTCGTTTGCCATAGCAGGCTAGCATTAAATTATAACACAAGATTTCACTCTTGACTTCAGCGACTATTATTGCTCATAAAGGGCCGGCAGTGTACTTTTGCGCGCACATTGTGCTTTTGCCTGCGCGCAGTGTGCAGTTGCATCCGCGCAGTGTACTATTGGCCTCGTTTGCCATAGCAGGCTAGCATTACATTATAACACAAGATTTCACTCTTGACTATGGCGACTATTATTGCGTGTAAAGGCCAGCAGTGATCTATTGTTTTGGGCGCGCAGTGTATTATTGCGGGCGCACGCAAAGTGTATTGTTTTTTGGCGTACAGTGTGTTTTATGGGGGCGCAGTGTATTGTTTTGGGTGCGCAGTGTACTGTTTTGGGTCCGCGGTCAAAAAAAAAGAGAAGCAAAGCATCCCTTCCGATAGCCGACAGAGGAGGCCTCCGTAACGGGCCAATCGGGGTGGTGGGGAGATGGTGTCCAATCAGCAGATGCCACTGCCGGCTTTATACATTTCACATGGGCATTTCGAGGCTATACTCCGACTGTCTAAGAATGAAGCTAGCGCCATGGCCAGAACCAAGCAAACCGCTCGCAAATCCACCCGTGGCAAAGCCTACAGGATGCAGCTCGCCGCCAAGGCTGCGCGCAAAGTCAACATGTAAGGAAAATCGTTGTGTACGAACCTGGGATATTTACGTTAAGGATTATGTTTACCAATCGATGACAGTATTGACTCAATACGGGGTTTGCTTTCCGCTATCCGTAGCCGTTCAAATGTCTGACATATAACCGTGCTCGAGAAAACCACAGGTAGCATAATGTATTTCATCAGATTTCGTGCGTTTCTGTGTGAAAAGACACGAATTTATGTGCTACTTAATTCGTGCGAAAAGACAGCAATTTAACACACAACAACCATAAACGGATAGCCTATTTTTCTTAATTTTCTTTATTATGGCTAATTAAACGTTATGAATATACAGAAATGTTGTCTTTATTTAATAATGTTTCAAACATTGTAGTTGTATGCCTATGTACTGTTTGAGATTTTCTGAACATCATTTGTGAGAAAATACACACATTTACGTGCAACTTAATTCGTGGGAGAAATTGTTTTTTTAATGCTAACGCTGTTTTCTATGCTTGATTTCGATTAATACTTTGGGATACTGGTGCACTTTTGGTCAGAAAGGCCCCTTTTCCGTGTAGGCAACAGTACACGATTTTCTTCATAATGCATTTCATATTTCGTAGAGTCTAAATTACACAATTTTCTTCATTATTCATTTAATACAGGTTAAAGAGGTTAATGTAAAAATAATGAAATATGTCGGCTTTCACTTATGGCACTTCCAAGGCCTTTCTATTGTGGTTATGTCAATCATATTATATACTTAGGCTATTGTAACGCGTTCAACCAGTTAGCAAGTCAGAAATGTCCGTTTCTTGGTACCGACTAGCACTTGAATGCTGTATTATGCCAACTTCACATTCTCGTGGAAAATGGGAAGTTGTAACTCCCACATGATTGTGTTCAAGTGGTTTTGAAGTCGGAACAATTCTTAAACCAATAAGATTGGCAACAACATTTTCACTATTTCTCACTTGTAATTCCTACTTGGAGGGTCATTCAAGTGAAACTTCCCAGTCGGAACTAGGTATTTCCGATAACTCTGATAGCACCCTGAACACGACATTAATATGTGTGATCGACAACAGTAGGGTCTGGGTCCCGGCGTGTCCAGTCCCCATACCCATTCCATAGGAGTGATTGTCAGTAGTCTACTATATGTCCGTGCTATGTGAAGTAGGTATGGTGATTATTATTAAGGTTCTGGTCGTCTGAGATACCAACAAGTAAGGCTATACAACATACAATATCAATAAATATATATTTTCTCCTATTAGTGTATTTGAGTTTGTTCTGTCGTTTCTGGATGATTTAATTGAAATTGCAACCAACTTTCTATGGCTTGTTTTAGATATAGTGATATTTGAGAGATTATTTCATTTCAAATAAATGAAAGTGAGAGGTTGTAATTTGAATAAAGGGGGGAAATGCCATTACTGAACATGTGGTGATTAGAACAAAATATTTCACTCTTGACTTTGGCGAATATTATTGCGCGGCAGTGTCCTAATGCCTGCGCGCAGTGGACTATTGGCCTCGTTTGCCATAGCAGGCTAGCATTAAATTATAACACAAGATTTCACTCTTGACTTCAGCGACTATTATTGCGCATAAAGGGCCGGCAGTGTACTTTTGCGCGCACATTGTGCTTTTGCCTGCGCGCAGTGTGCAGTTGCATCCGCGCAGTGTACTATTGGCCTCGTTTGCCATAGCATGCTAGCATTAAATTATAACACAAGATTTCACTCTTGACTATGGCGACTATTATTGCGTATAAAGGCCAGCAGTGATCTATTGTTTTGGGCGCGCAGTGTATTATTGCGGGCGCACGCAAAGTGTATTTTTTTTTGGTGTACAGTGTGTTTTATGGGCGCGCAGTGTATTGTTTTGGGTGCGCAGTGTACTGTTTTGGGTGCGCGGTCAAAAAAAAAGAGAAGAAAAGCATCCCTTCCGATAGCCGACAGAGGAGGCCTCCGTAACGGGCCAATCGGGGTGGTGGGGAGATGGTGTCCAATCAGCAGATGCCACTGCCGGCTTTATACATTTCACATGGGCATTTCGAGGCTATACTCCGACTGTCTAAGAAGGAAGCTAGCGCCATGGCCAGAACCAAGCAAACCGCTCGCAAATTCAACCGTGGCAAAGCCTACAGGATGCAGCTCGCCGCCAAGGCTGCGCGCAAAGTCAACATGTAAGGAAAATCGTTGTGTACGAACCTGGGATATTTACGTTAAGGATTATGTTTACCAATCGATGACAGTATTGACTCAATACGGGGTTTGCTTTCCGCTATCCGTCGCCGTTTAAATGTCTGACATATAACCGTGCTCGAGAAAACCACAGGTAGCATAATGTATTTCATCAGATTTCGTGCGTTTCTGTGTGAAAAGACACGAATTTATGTGCTACTTAATTCGTGCGAAAAGACAGCAATTTAACACACAACAACCATAAACGGATAGCCTATTTTTCTTTATTTTCTTTATTATGGCTAATTAAACGTTATGAATATACAGAAATGTTGTCTTTATTTAATAATGTTTCAAGCATTGTAGTTGTATGCCTATGTACTGTTTGAGATTTTCTGAACATCATTTGTGAGAAAATACACACATTTACGTGCAACTTAATTCGTGGGAAAAATTGTTTTATTAATGCTAACGCTGTGTTCTATGCTTGATTTCGATTAATACTTTGGGATACTGGTGCACTTTTGGTCAGAAAGCCCCCTTTTCCGTGTAGGCAACAGTACACGATTTTCTTCATAATGCATTTCATATTTCGTAGAGTCTAAATTACACAATTTTCTTCATTATTCATTTAATACATGTTAAAGAGGTTAATGTAAAAATAATGAAATATGTCGGCTTTCACTTATGGCACTTCCAAGGCCTTTCTATTGTGGTTATGTCAATCATATTATATACTTAGGCTATTGTAACGCGTTCAACCAGTTAGCAAGTCAGAAATGTCAGTTTCCTAGTACCGACTAGCACTTGAATGCTGTATTATGCCAACTTCACATTCTCGTGGAAAATGGGAAGTTGTAACTCCCACATGATTGTTTTCAAGTGGTTTTGAAGTCGGAACAATTCTTAAACCAATAAGATTGGCAACAACATTTTCACTATTTCTCACTTGTAATTCCTACTTGGAGGGTCATTCAAGTGAAACTTCCCAGTCGGAACTAGGTATTTCCGATAACTCTGATAGCACCCTGAACACGACATTAATATGTGTGATCGACAACAGTAGGGTCTGGGTCCCGGCGTGTCCAGTCCCCATACCCATTCCATAGGAGTGAGTGTCAGTAGTCTACTATATGTCCGTGCTATGTGAAGTAAGTATGGTGATTATTATTAAGGTTCTGGTCGTCTGAGATACCAACAAGTAAGGCTATACAACATACAATATCAATAAATATATATTTTCTCCTATTAGTGTATTTGAGTTTGTTCTGTCGTTTCTGGATGATTTAATTGAAATTGCAACCAACTTTCTATGGCTTGTTTTAGATATAGTGATATTTGAGAGATTATTTCATTTCAAATAACTGAAAGTGAGAGGTTGTAATTTGAATAAAGGGGGGAAATACCATTACTGAACATGTGGTGATTAGAACAAAATATTTTACTCTTGACTTTGGCGAATATTATCGCGCGGCAGTGTCCTAATGCCTGCGCGCAGTGGACTATTGGCATCGTTCGCCATAGCAGGCTGGCATTAGATTAGAACATAAGATTTCACTCTTGACTTCAGCGACTATTATTGCGCATAAAGGGCCGGCAGTGTACTTTTGCGCGCACATTGTGCTTTTGCCTGCGCGCAGTGTGCAGTTTCATCCGCGCAGTGTACTATTGGCCTCCTTTGCCATAGCAGGCTAGCATTAAATTATAACACAAGATTTCACTCTTGACTATGGCGACTATTATTGCGTGTAAAGGCCAGCAGTGATCTATTGTTATGGGTGCGCAGTGTATTATTGCGGGCGCACGCAAAGTGTATTGTTTTTTGGCGTACAGTGTGTTTTATGGGCGCGCAGTGTATTGTTTTGGGTGCGCAGTGTACTGTTTTGGGTGCGCGGTCAAAAAAAAAGAGAAGCAAAGCATCCCTTCCGATTGCCGACAGAGGAGGCCTCCGTAACGGGCCAATCGGGGTGGTGGGGAGATGGTGTCCAATCAGCAGATGCCACTGCCGGCTTTATACATTTCACATGGGCATTTCGAGGCTATACTCCGACTGTCTAAGAAGGAAGCTAGCGCCATGGCCAGAACCAAGCAAACCGCTCGCAAATCCACCCGGTGCAAAGCCTACAGGATGCAGCTCGCCGCCAAGGCTGCGCTCAAAGTCAACATGTAAGGAAAATCGTTGTGTACGAACCTGGGATATTTACGTTAAGGATTATGTTTACCAATCGATGACAGTATTGACTCAATACGGGGTTTGCTTTCCGCTATCCGTAGCCGTTTAAATGTCTGACATATAACCGTGCTCGAGAAAACCACAGGTAGCATAATGTATTTCATCAGATTTCGTGCGTTTCTGTGTGAAAAGACACGAATTTATGTGCTACTTAATTCGTGTGAAAAGACAGCAATTTAACACACAACAACCATAAACGGATAGCCTATTTTTCTTTATTTTCTTTATTATGGCTAATTAAACGTTATGAATATACAGAAATGTTGTCTTTATTTAATAATGTTTCAAACATTGTAGTTGTATGCCTATGTACTGTTTGAGATTTTCTGAACATCATTTGTGAGAAAATACACACATTTACGTGCAACTTAATTCGTGGGAAAAATTGTTTTATTAATGCTAACGCTGTTTTCTATGCTTGATTTCGATTAATACTTTGGGATACTGGTGCACTTTTGGTCAGAAAGCCCCCTTTTCCGTGTAGGCAACAGTACACGATTTTCTTCATAATGCATTTCATATTTCGTAGAGTCTAAATTACACAATTTTCTTCATTATTCATTTAATACATGTTAAAGAGGTTAATGTAAAAATAATGAAATATGTCGGCTTTCACTTATGGCACTTCCAAGGCATTTCTATTGTGGTTATGTCAACCATATTATATACTTAGGCTATTGTAACGCGTTCAACCAGTTAGCAAGTCAGAAATGTCCGTTTCCTAGTACCGACTAGCACTTGAATGCTGTATTATGCCAACTTCACATTCTCGTGGAAAATGGGAAGTTGTAACTCCCACATGATTGTGTTCAAGTGGTTTTGAAGTCGGAACAATTCTTAAACCAATAAGATTGGCAACAACATTTTCACTATTTCTCACTTGTAATTCCTACTTGGAGGGTCATTCAAGTGAAACTTCCCAGTCGGAACTAGGTATTTCCGATAACTCTGATAGCACCCTGAACACGACATTAATATGTGTGATCGACAACAGTAGGGTCTGGGTCCCGGCGTGTCCAGTCCCCATACCCATTCCATAGGAGTGAGTGTCAGTAGTCTACTATATGTCCGTGCTATGTGAAGTAAGTATGGTGATTATTATTAAGGTTCTGGTCGTCTGAGATACCAACAAGTAAGGCTATACAACATACAATATCAATACATATATATTTTCTCCTATTAGTGTATTTGAGTTTGTTCTGTAGTTTCTGGATGATTTAATTGAAATTGCAACCAACTTTCTATGGCTTGTTTTAGATATAGTGATATTTGAGAGATTATTTCATTTCAAATAACTGAAAGTGAGAGGTTGTAATTTGAATAAAGGGGGGAAATGCCATTACTGAACATGTGTTGATTAGAACAAAAGATTTTACTCTTGACTTTGGCGAATATTATCGCGCGGCAGTGTCCTAATGCCTGCGCGCAGTGGACTATTGGCATCGTTCGCCATAGCAGGCTGGCATTAGATTAGAACATAAGATTTCACTCTTGACTTCAGCGACTATTATTGCGCATAAAGGGCCGGCAGTGTACTTTTGCGCGCACATTGTGCTTTTGCCTGCGCGCAGTGTGCAGTTGCATCCGCGCAGTGTACTATTGGCCTCGTTTGCCATAGCAGGCTAGCATTAAATTATAACACAAGATTTCACTCTTGACTTCAGCGACTATTATTGCGCATAAAGGGCCGGCAGTGTACTTTTGCGCGCACATTGTGCTTTTGCCTGCGCGCAGTGTGCAGTTGCATCCGCGCAGTGTACTATTGGCCTCGTTTGCCATAGCAGGCTAGCATTAAATTATAACACAAGATTTCACTCTTGACTATGGCAACTATTATTGCGTGTAAAGGCCAGCAGTGATCTATTGTTTTGGGCGCGCAGTGTATTATTGCGGGCGCACGCAAAGTGTATTGTTTTTTGGCGTACAGTGTGTTTTATGGGCGCGCAGTGTATTGTTTTGGGTGCGCAGTGTACTGTTTTGGGTGCGCGGTCAAAAAAAAAGAGAAGCAAAGCATCCCTTCCGATAGCCGACAGAGGAGGCCTCCGTAACGGGCCAATCGGGGTGGTGGGGAGATGGTGTCCAATCAGCAGATGCCACTGCCGGCTTTATACATTTCACATGGGCATTTCGAGGCTATACTCCGACTGTCTAAGAATGAAGCTAGCGCCATGGCCAGAACCAAGCAAACCGCTCGCAAATCCACCCGTGGCAAAGCCTACAGGATGCAGGTCGCCGCCAAGGCTGCGCGCAAAGTCAACATGTAAGGAAAATCGTTGTGTACGAACCTGGGATATTTACGTTAAGGATTATGTTTACCAATCGATGACAGTATTGACTCAATACGGGGTTTGCTTTCCGCTATCCGTCGCCTTTTAAATGTCTGACATATAACCGTGCTCGAGAAAACCACAGGTAGCATAATGTATTTCATCAGATTTGTGCGTTTCTGTGTGAAAATACACGAATTTATGTGCTACTTAATTCGTGCGAAAAGACAGCAATTTAACACACAACAGCCATAAACGGATAGCCTATTTTTCTTTATTTTCTTTATTATGGCTAATTAAACGTTATGAATATACAGAAATGTTGTCTTTATTTAATAATGTTTCAAACATTGTAGTTGTATGCCTATGTACTGTTTGAGATTTTCTGAACATCATTTGTGAGAAAATACACACATTTACGTGCAACTTAATTCGTGGGAAAAATTGTTTTATTAATGCTAACGCTGTTTTCTATGCTTGATTTCGATTAATACTTTGGGATACTGGTGCACTTTTGGTCAGAAAGCCCCCTTTTCCGTGTAGGCAACAGTACACGATTTTCTTCATAATGCATTTCATATTTCGTAGAGTCTAAATTACACAATTTTCTTCATTATTCATTTAATACATGTTAAAGAGGTTAATGTAAAAATAATGAAATATGTCGGCTTTCACTTATGGCACTTCCAAGGCCTTTCTATTGTGGTTATGTCAATCATATTATATACTTAGGCTATTGTAACGCGTTCAACCAGTTAGCAAGTCAGAAATGTCCGTTTCTTGGTACCGACTAGCACTTGAATGCTATATTATGCCAACTTCACATTCTCGTGGAAAATGGGAAGTTGTAACTCCCACATGATTGTGTTCAAGTGGTTTTGAAGTCGGAACAATTCTTAAACCAATAAGATTGGCAACAACATTTTCACTATTTCTCACTTGTAATTCCTACTTGGAGGGTCATTCAAGTGAAACTTCCCAGTCGGAACTAGGTATTTCCGATAACTCTGATAGCACCCTGAACACGACATTAATATATGTGATCGACAACAGTAGGGTCTGGGTCCCGGCGTGTCCAGTCCCCATACCCATTCCATAGGAGTGAGTGTCAGTAGTCTACTATATGTCCGTGCTATGTGAAGTAAGTATTCTGATTATTATTAAGGTTCTGGTCGTCTGAGATACCAACAAGTAAGGCTATACAGCATACAATATCAATAAATATATATTTTCTCCTATTAGTGTATTTGAGTTTGTTCTGTCGTTTCTGGATGATTTAATTGAAATTGCAACCAACTTTCTATGGCTTGTTTTAGATATAGTGATATTTGAGAGATTATTTCATTTCAAATAACTGAAAGTGAGAGGTTGTAATTTGAATAAAGGGGGGAAATACCATTACTGAACATGTGGTGATTAGAACAAAAGATTTTACTCTTGACTTTGATGAATATTATCGCGCGGCAGTGTCCTAATGCCTGCGCGCAGTGGACTATTGGCATCGTTCGCCATAGCAGGCTGACATTAGATTAGAACATAAGATTTCACTCTTGACTTCAGCGACTATTATTGCTCATAAAGGGCCGGCAGTGTACTTTTGCGCGCACATTGTGCTTTTGCCTGCGCACAGTGTGCAGTTGCATCCGCGCAGTGTACTATTGGCCTCGTTTGCCATAGCAGGCTAGCATTAAATTATAACACAAGATTTCACTCTTGACTTCAGCGACTATTATTGCGCATAAAGGGCCGGCAGTGTACTTTTGCGCGCACATTGTGCTTTTGCCTGCGCGCAGTGTGCAGTTGCATCCGCGCAGTGTACTATTGGCCTCGTTTGCCATAGCAGGCTAGCATTAAATTATAACACAAGATTTCACTCTTGACTATGGCGACTATTATTGCGTGTAAAGGCCAGCAGTGATCTATTGTTTTGGGCGCGCGGTGTATTATTGCGGGCGCACGCAAAGTGTATTGTTTTTTGGCGTACAGTGTGTTTTATGGGGGCGCAGTGTATTGGTTTGGGTGCGCAGTGTACTGTTTTGGGTCCGCGGTCAAAAAAAAAGAGAAGCAAAGCATCCCTTCCGATAGCCGACAGAGGAGGCCTCCGGGGTGGTGGGGAGATGGTGTCCAATCAGCAGATGCCACTGCCGGCTTTATACATTTCACATGGGCATTTCGAGGCTATACTCCGACTGTCTAAGAATGAAGCTAGCGCCATGGCCAGAACCAAGCAAACCGCTCGCAAATCCACCCGTGGCAAAGCCTACAGGATGCAGCTCGCCGCCAAGGCTGCGCGCAAAGTCAACATGTAAGGAAAATCGTTGTGTACGAACCTGGGATATTTACGTTAAGGATTATGTTTACCAATCGATGACAGTATTGACTCAATACGGGGTTTGCTTTCCGCTATCCGTCGCCGTTTAAATGTCTGACATATAACCGTGCTCGAGAAAACCACAGGTAGCATAATGTATTTCATCAGATTTCGTGCGTTTCTGTGTGAAAAGACACGAATTTATGTGCTACTTAATTCGTGCGAAAAGACAGCAATTTAACACACAACAACCATAAACGGATAGCCTATTTTTCTTTATTTTCTTTATTATGGCTAATTAAACGTTATGAATATACAGAAATGTTGTCTTTATTTAATAATGTTTCAAACATTGTAGTTGTATGCCTATGTACTGTTTGAGATTTTCTGAACATCATTTGTGAGAAAATACACACATTTACGTGCAACTTAATTCGTGGGAAAAATTGTTTTATTAATGCTAACGCTGTTTTCTATGCTTGATTTCGATTAATACTTTGGGATACTGGTGCACTTTTGGTCAGAAAGCCCCCTTTTCCGTGTAGGCAACAGTACACGATTTTCTTCATAATGCATTTCATATTTCGTAGAGTCTAAATTACACAATTTTCTTCATTATTCATTTAATACATGTTAAAGAGGTTAATGTAAAAATAATGAAATATGTCGGCTTTCACTTATGGCACTTCCAAGGCCTTTCTATTGTGGTTATGTCAATCATATTATATACTTAGGCTATTGTAACGCGTTCAACCAGTTAGCAAGTCAGAAATGTCCGTTTCTTGGTACCGACTAGCACTTGAATGCTATATTATGCCAACTTCACATTCTCGTGGAAAATGGGAAGTTGTAACTCCCACATGATTGTGTTCAAGTGGTTTTGAAGTCGGAACAATTCTTAAACCAATAAGATTGGCAACAACATTTTCACTATTTCTCACTTGTAATTCCTACTTGGAGGGTCATTCAAGTGAAACTTCCCAGTCGGAACTAGGTATTTCCGATAACTCTGATAGCACCCTGAACACGACATTAATATGTGTGATCGACAACAGTAGGGTCTGGGTCCCGGCGTGTCCAGTCCCCATACCCATTCCATAGGAGTGAGTGTCAGTAGTCTACTATATTTGCAACAGGCACTTATTCTTAGGTATCTCTTGACTCACGTGACTTCCGTCTCGCTTCCGCATTGTCTCCGTGCTGCTGTGCTGTTTGTTGCTACTTGGCTACCTGCCAAACTATTCACGTTTTACTTTTAATAAACGTTTAATCAATCTCTGTGTTCAACAAATTTACCAACTTTTTAGTTTTGTCCTCACTCATCTTTTTTCGTTAAACTTTTTCACCCCGGACGTTTATCCCGAGACAGAAGAGTCATTTTCCTGTGCGTTTTAGCTGCCAACTTTACGTTATTTTCATTTTTTCCATCGCAACTTTTTTCCCTTATTCAACTTTTTCACTCCGGACGCTTTATCTGGACATGGTTCATCAACATCTTCAACAGCCGAAGCTAAGTAGTAACATTAACATGATGTCTTCTAATTGCAGTCGCTGTACTCATAATATACAGGAGAACGATCGCCTTACGGCGAGAATAGCTGTGCTACAAGCCCAGCTTCAGACGCAATCGTTAGGCAAGGGTAATCTCAGTGTAGGAAAGGAAGAAACAGCGTCTGTGCCACCAGTAAGTACAGACAGTAACGTTAGTATAAATCCCCCCGCACAGTCCCCGCAGCCGGACAACTTTCTCATGGCTTCTGGAGGGAAATACTGTTGGAATGCTCAACCGGTGTCGCTCATTCAGCCGACAGAAACCTTCAACCGGTTTTCCCCATTATGTAGCGAGTCGGAGTCTGAGTCTGAGTCTTCTCTAGTCTCTACTCCTCCCGTTACGGGGTCTGAGACGCCGAAGGCTCCCACCATTAGCTCTGACAAATTGAAAACCCTAGTCATTGGCGACTCCATTACCCGCAGTATTAGACTTAAAACGAATCACCCAGCGATCATACACTGTTTACCAGGGGGCAGGGCTACCGATGTTAAGGCTAATCTAAAGATGGTGCTGGCTAAAGCTAAAACTGGCGAGTGTAGAGAGTATAGAGATATTGTTATCCACGTCGGCACCAACGATGTTAGGATGAAACAGTCAGAGGTCACCAAGTGCAACATAGCTTCAGCGTGTAAATCAGCTAGAAAGATGTGTCGGCATCGAGTAATTGTCTCTGGCCCCCTCCCAGTTAGGGGAAGTGACGAGCTCTACAGCAGAGTCTCAGCACTTAATCGCTGGTTGAAAACTGTTTTCTGCCCCTCCCAAAAGATAACATTTGTGGATAATTGGCCCTCCTTCTGGGACTCACCCACAAACAGGACCAAGCCTGACCTGCTGAGGAGTGACGGACTCCATCCTAGCTGGAGGGGTGCTCTCCTCTTATCTACCAACATAGATAGGGCTCTAACTCCTCTAGCCCCACAGTGAAATAGGGTGCAGGCCAGGCAGCAGGCTGTTAGCCAACCTGCCAGCTTAGTGGAGTCTGCCAATAGCACAGTCAGTGTAGTCAGCTCAGCCATACCCATTGAGACTGTGTCTGTGCCTCGACCTAGGTTGGGCAAAACTAAACATGGCGGTGTTCACCCTAGCAATCTTATTAGGATAAAGACCTCCTCCATTCCTGCCATTATTGAAAGAGATCGTGATACCTCACATCTCAAAATAGGGTTACTTAATGTTAGATCCCTCACTTCAAAGGCAGTCATAGTCAATGAACTAATCACTGATCATAATCTTGATGTGATTGGCCTGACTGAAACATGGCTTAAGCCTGATGAATTTGCTGTGTTAAATGAGGCCTCACCTCCTGGTTACACTAGTGACCATATTCCCCGTGCATCCCGCAAAGGCGGAGGTGTTGCTAACATTTACGATAGCAAATTTCAATTTACAAAAAAAAAAATGGCGTTTTCATCTTTTGAGCTTCTAGTCATGAAATCTATGCAGCCTACTCAATCACTTTTTATAGCTACTGTTTACAGGCCTCCTGGGCCATATACAGCGTTCCTCTCTGAGTTTCCTGAATTCCTATCAGACCTTGTAGTCATAGCAGATCATATTCTAATTTTTGGTGATTTTAATATTCACATGGAGAAGTCCACAGACCCACTCCAAAAGTCTTTCGGAGCCATTATCGACTCAGTGGGTTTTGTCCAACATGTCTCTGGACCTACTCACTGCCACAGTCATACTCTGGACCTAGTTTTGTCCCATGGAATAAATGTTGTAGATCTTAATGTTTTTCCACAAAATCCTGGACTATCGGACCACCATTTTATTACATTTGCAATCGCAACAAATAATCTGCTCAGACCCCAACCAAGGAGCATCAAAAGTCGTGCAATAAATTCTCAAACAACACAAAAATTCATTGATGCCCTTCCAGACTCCTTCTGCCTACCCAAGGACGTCAGAGGACAAAAATCAGTTAACCACTTAACTGAGGAACTCAATTTAACCTTGCGCAATACCCTAGATGCAGTTGCACCCCTAAAAACGAAAAACATTTGTCATAAGAAACTAGCTCCCTGGTATACAGAAAATACCCGAGCTTTGAAGCAAGCTTCCAGGAAATTGGAACGGAAATGGCGCCACACCAAACTGGAAGTCTTCCGACTAGCTTGGAAAGACAGTACCGTGCAGTACCGAAGAGCCCTCACTGCTGCTCGATCATCCTACTTTTCCAACTTAATCGAGGAAAATAAGAACAATCCAACATTTCTTTTTGATACTGTTGCAAAGCTAACTAAAAAGCAGCATTCCCCAAGAGAGGATGGCTTTCACTTCAGCAGTGATAAATTCATGAACTTCTTTGAGGAAAAGATCATGACCATTAGAAAGCAAATTACGGACTCCTCTTTGAATCTGCGTATTCCTCCAGGGCTTAGCTGTCCTGGATCTGCACAGCTCTGCGAGGGCCTGGGATCGGGAGAGACACTTAAGTGTTTTAGTACTATATCTCTTGACACAATGATGAAAATAATCATGGCCTCTAAACCTTCAAGCTGCATACTGGATCCTATTCCTACTAAACTGCTGAAGGAGCTGCTTCCTGTGCTTGGCCCTCCTATGTTGAACATAATAAACAGCTCTCTATCCACCGGATGTGTACCAAACTCACTAAAAGTGGCAGTGATAAAGCCTCTCTTGAAAAAGCCAAACCTTGACCCGGAAAATATAAAAAACTATCGGCCTATATCGAATCTTCCATTCCTCTCAAACATTTTAGAAAAAGCTGTTGCGCAGCAACTCACTGCCTTTCTGAAGACAAACAATGTATACGAAATGCTTCAGTCTGGTTTTAGACCCCATCATAGCACTGAGACTGCACTTGTGAAGGTGGTAAATGACCTTTTAATGGCGTCAGACCGAGGCTCTGCATCTGTCCTCGTGCTACTAGACCTTAGTGCTGCCTTTGACACCATCGATCACCACATTCTTTTGGAGAGACTGGAAACCCAAATTGGTCTACACGGACAAGTTCTGGCCTGGTTTAGATCCTACCTGTCGGAAAGATATCAGTTTGTCTCTGTGAATGGTCTGTCCTCCGACAAATCAACTGTACATTTCGGTGTTCCTCAAGGTTCCGTTTTAGGACCACTATTGTTTTCACTATATATTTTACCTCTTGGGGATGTTATTCGAAAACATAATGTTAACTTTCACTGCTATGCGGATGACACACAGCTGTACATTTCAATGAAACATGGTGAAGCCCCAAAATTGCCCTCGCTAGAAGCCTGTGTTTCAGACATAAGGAAGTGGATGGCTGAAAACTTTTTACTTTTAAGCTCGGACAAAACAGAGATGCTTGTTCTAGGTCCCAAGAAACAAAGAGATCTTCTGTTAAATCTGACAATTCATCTTGATGGTTGTAAAGTCGTCTCAAATAAAACTGTGAAGGACCTCGGCGTTACTCTTGACCCTGATCTCTCTTTTGACGAACATATCAAGACTGTTTCAAGGACAGCTTTTTTCCATCTACGTAACATTGCAAAAATCAGACATTTTCTGTCCAAAAATGATGCAGAAAAATTAATCCATGCATTTGTTACTTCTAGGTTAGACTACTGCAATGCTCTATTTTCCGGCTACCCGGATAAAGCACTAAATAAACTTCAGTTAGTGCTAAATACGGCTGCTAGAATCCTGACTAGAACCAAGAAATTTGATCATATTACTCCAGTGCTAGCTTCCCTACACTGGCTTCCTGTTAAGGCAAGGGCTGATTTCAAGGTTTTACTGTTAACCTATAAAGCGTTACATGGGCTTGCTCCTACCTATCTTTCCGAGTTGGTCCTGCCGTACATACCAATACGTACGCTACGGTCACAAGACGCAGGCCTCCTAATTGTCCCTAGAATTTCTAAGCAAACAGCGGGAGGCAGGGCTTTCTCCTATAGATCTCCATTTTTATGGAACAGTCTGCCTACCCATGTGAGAGACGCAGACTCGGTCTCAACCTTTAAGTCTTTACTGAAGACTTATCTCTTCAGTAGGTCATATGATTGAGTGTAGTCTGGCCCAGGAGTGTGAAGGTGAACGGAAAGGCTGGAGCAACGAACAGCCCTTGCTGTCTCTGCCGGGCCGGTTCCCCTCTCCACTGGGGTTCTCTGCCACTAACCCTGTTGCAGGGGCTGAGTCACTGGCTTGCTGGTGCTCTTTCATGCCGTCCCTGGGAGGGGTGCGTCACTTGAGTGGGTTGAGTTACTGACGTGATCTTCCTGTCTGGGTTGGCGCCCCCCCCTTGGTTTGTGCTGTGGTGGAGACCTCTGTGGGCTATACTCGGCCTTGTCTCAGGATTGTAAGTTGGTGGTTGGGGATATCCCTCTAGTGGTGCGGGGGCTGTGCTTTGGCGGAGTGGGTGGGGTTATATCCTTCCTGTTTGGCCCTGTCCGGGGGTTTCTTCGGATGGGGCCACAGTGTCTCCGGACCGCTCCTGTCTCAGCCTCCAGTATTTATGCTGCAGTAGTTTATGTGTCGGGGGGCTGGGGTTAGTTGGTTATACCTGGAGTACTTCTCCTGTCTTATCCAGTGTCCTGTGTGAATTTAAGTATGCTCTCTCTAATTCTCTCGTTCTCTCTTTTTCTCTGAGAACCTGAGCCCTAGGACCATACGTCAGGACTACCGGGCATGATGACACCTTGCTGTCCCCAGTCCGCCTGGCCTTGCTGCTATTCCAGTTTCAACTGTTCTGCCTGCGGCTACGAAACCCCTACCTGTCCCAGACCTGCTGTTTTCAACTCTTAATGATCGGCTATGAAAAGCCAACTGAGAGACCTGAGCCCTAGGACCATACGTCGGGACTACCGGCCGTGGTGACTCCTTGCTGTCCCCAGTCCGCCTGGCCTTGCTGCTATTCCAGTTTCAACTGTTCTGCCTGCGGTTATGGAACCCCTACCTGTCCCAGACCTGCTGTTTTCAACTCTTAATGATCGGCTATGAAAAGCCAACTGAGATTTATTCCTGATTATTATTTGACCATGCTTGTCACTTATGAACATTTTTGAACATCTTGGCATGGTTCTGTTATAATCTCCACCCGGCACAGCCAGAAGAGGACTGGCCACCCCTCATAGCCTGGTTCCTCTCTAGGTTTCTTCCTAGGTTTTCGCCTTTCTAGGGAGTTTTTCCTAGCCACCGTGCTTCTACACCTGCATTACTAGCTGTTTGGGGTTTTAGGCTGGGTTTCTGTACAGCACTTCGAGATATTAGCTGATGTAAGAAGGGCTATATAAAATAAAATTGATTGATTGATTGATATATGTCCGTGCTATGTGAAGTAAGTATGGTGATTATTATTAAGGTTCTGGTCGTCTGAGATACCAACAAGTAAGGCTATACAACATACAATATCAATAAATATATATTTTCTCCTATTAGTGTATTTGAGTTTGTTCTGTCGTTTCTGGATGATTTAATTGAAATTGCAACCAACTTTCTATGGCTTGTTTTAGATATAGTGATATTTGAGAGATTATTTCATTTCAAATAACTGAAAGTGAGAGGTTGTAATTTGAATAAAGGGGGGAAATACCATTACTGAACATGTGGTGATTAGAACAAAAGATTTTACTCTTGACTTTGATGAATATTATCGCGCGGCAGTGTCCTAATGCCTGCGCGCAGTGGACTATTGGCATCGTTCGCCATAGCAGGCTGACATTAGATTAGAACATAAGATTTCACTCTTGACTTCAGCGACTATTATTGCGCATAAAGGGCCGGCAGTGTACTTTTGCGCGCACATTGTGCTTTTGCCTGCGCGCAGTGTGCAGTTGCATCCGCGCAGTGTACTATTGGCCTCGTTTGCCATAGCAGGCTAGCATTAAATTATAACACAAGATTTCACTCTTGACTTCAGCGACTATTATTGCGCATAAAGGGCCGGCAGTGTACTTTTGCGCGCACATTGTGCTTTTGCCTGCGCGCAGTGTGCAGTTGCATCCGCGCAGTGTACTATTGGCCTCGTTTGCCATAGCAGGCTAGCATTAAATTATAACACAAGATTTCACTCTTGACTATGGCGACTATTATTGCGTGTAAAGGCCAGCAGTGATCTATTGTTTTGGGCGCGCAGTGTATTATTGCGGGCGCACGCAAAGTGTATTGTTTTTTGGCGTACAGTGTGTTTTATGGGGGCGCAGTGTATTGTTTTGGGTGCGCAGTGTACTGTTTTGGGTCCGCGGTCAAAAAAAAAGAGAAGCAAAGCATCCCTTCCGATAGCCGACAGAGGAGGCCTCCGTAACGGGCCAATCGGGGTGGTGGGGAGATGGTGTCCAATCAGCAGATGCCACTGACGGCTTTATACATTTCACATGGGCATTTCGAGGCTATACTCCGACTGTCTAAGAAGGAAGCTAGCGCCATGGCCAGAACCAAGCAAACCGCTCGCAAATCCACCCTTTGCCAAGCCTACAGGATGCAGCTCGCCGCCAAGGCTGCGCGCAAAGTCAACATGTAAGGAAAATCGTTGTGTACGAACCTGGGATATTTACGTTAAGGATTATGTTTACCAATCGATGACAGTATTGACTCAATACGGGGTTTGCTTTCCGCTATCCGTCGGCGTTTAAATGTCTGACATATAACCGTGCTCGAGAAAACCACAGGTAGCATAATGTATTTCATCAGATTTCGTGCGTTTCTGTGTGAAAAGACACGAATTTATGTGCTACTTAATTCATTTGAAAAGACAGCAATTTAACACACAACAACCATAAACGGATAGCCTATTTTTCTTTATTTTCTTTATTATGGCTAATTAAACGTTATGAATATACAGAAATGTTGTCTTTATTTAATAATGTTTCAAACATTGTAGTTGTATGCCTATGTACTGTTTGAGATTTTCTGAACATCATTTGTGAGAAAATACACACATTTACGTGCAACTTAATTCGTGGGAAAAATTGTTTTATTAATGCTAACGCTGTTTTCTATGCTTGATTTCGATTAATACTTTGGGATACTGGTGCACTTTTGGTCAGAAAGCCCCCTTTTCCGTGTAGGCAACAGTACACGATTTTCTTCATAATGCATTTCATATTTCGTAGAGTCTAAATTACACAATTTTCTTCATTATTCATTTAATACATGTTAAAGAGGTTAATGTAAAAATAATGAAATATGTCGGCTTTCACTTATGGCACTTCCAAGGCCTTTCTATTGTGGTTATGTCAATCATATTATATACTTAGGCTATTGTAACACGTTCAACCAGTTAGCAAGTCAGAAATGTCCGTTTCTTGGTACCGACTAGCACTTGAATGCTATATTATGCCAACTTCACATTCTCGTGGAAAATGGGAAGTTGTAACTCCCACATGATTGTGTTCAAGTGGTTTTGAAGTCGGAACAATTCTTAAACCAATAAGATTGGCAACAACATTTTCACTATTTCTCACTTGTAATTCCTACTTGGAGGGTCATTCAAGTGAAACTTCCCAGTCGGAACTAGGTATTTCCGATAACTCTGATAGCACCCTGAACACGACATTAATATGTGTGATCGACAACAGTAGGGTCTGGGTCCCGGCGTGTCCAGTCCCCATACCCATTCCATAGGAGTGAGTGTCAGTAGTCTACTATATGTCCGTGCTATGTGAAGTAAGTATGGTGATTATTATTAAGGTTCTGGTCGTCTGAGATACCAACAAGTAAGGCTATACAACATACAATATCAATAAATATATATTTTCTCCTATTAGTGTATTTGAGTTTGTTCTGTCGTTTCTGGATGATTTAATTGAAATTGCAACCAACTTTCTATGGCTTGTTTTAGATATAGTGATATTTGAGAGATTATTTCATTTCAAATAACTGAAAGTGAGAGGTTGTAATTTGAATAAAGGGGGGAAATGCCATTACTGAACATGTGGTGATTAGAACAAAATATTTTACTCTTGACTTTGGCGAATATTATCGCGCGGCAGTTTCCTAATGCCTGCGCGCAGTGGACTATTGGCATCGTTCGCCATAGCAGGCTGGCATTAGATTAGAACATAAGATTTCACTCTTGACTTCAGCGACTATTATTGCGCATAAAGGGCCGGCAGTGTACTTTTGCGCGCACATTGTGCTTTTGCCTGCGCGCAGTGTGCAGTTGCATCCGCGCAGTGTACTATTGGCCTCGTTTGCCATAGCAGGCTAGCATTAAATTATAACACAAGATTTCACTCTTGACTTCAGCGACTATTATTGCGCATAAAGGGCCGGCAGTGTACTTTTGCGCGCACATTGTGCTTTTGCCTGCGCGCAGTGTGCAGTTGCATCCGCGCAGTGTACTATTGGCCTCGTTTGCCATAGCAGGCTAGCATTAAATTATAACACAAGATTTCACTCTTGACTATGGCGACTATTATTGCGTGTAAAGGCCAGCAGTGATCTATTGTTTTGGGCGCGCAGTGTATTATTGCGGGCGCACGCAAAGTGTATTGTTTTTTGGCGTACAGTGTGTTTTATGGGGGCGCAGTGTATTGTTTTGGGTGCGCAGTGTACTGTTTTGGGTCCGCGGTCAAAAAAAAAGAGAAGCAAAGCATCCCTTCCAATAGCCGACAGAGGAGGCCTCCGTAACGGGCCAATCGGGGTGGTGGGGTGGTGGGGTGTCCAATCAGCAGATGCCACTGCCGGCTTTATACATTTCACATGGGCATTTCGAGGCTATACTCCGACTGTCTAAGAAGGAAGCTAGCGCCATGGCCAGAACCAAGCAAACCGCTCGCAAATCCACCCGTGGCAAAGCCTACAGGATGCAGCTTGCCGCCAAGGCTGCGCGCAGGAGAGCCTCCCCGTTACAGGCCTGGCACCGTGTCTCAGAGAGATCCGTCGTTACCAAAGCTCCACTGAGCTGCTCATCCGCAATGTGCCCTTCCAGCGCCTGGGGAGAAAAATCGCCCTGTTCTTCAAGACCGAGCTGCGCTTCCAGAGCTCCACCGTGATGGCCCTGCAGGAGGCCAGCGAGGCTTACCTGGTCGGTCTGTTTGAGGACATCAAACTGTGTGCCATCCACGCAAAGAGGGTGCATATCGTGCCCTAGGACATCGAGCTGGCCCGCCTTATTTGCAGAGAGCGCGCGTAAATTATGAACTGATCTCCAAAATCCCACCTCAATATTTCCATCAAAAAGGCATAATTGATCTATTTATACGTGGTCCTCTGTAGCTCAATTGGTAGAGCATGGCGCTTGTAACGCCAGGGTAGTGGGTTCCATCCCTGGGACCACCCATACGTAAACATGTATGCGCACATGACTGTAAATCGCTTTGGATAAAAGCGTCTGCTTAATGGCATATTATTATTATATACGCGCACGTCTACATTTCCAACCACTTCGCCGGGAAAGAGCGACGCTACCGGCTACGGAAGAGACACCAACGGCCGGGTGAGTCCATTCAAAGCTACGTGGCTAATCTGAGGGATTTGGCTAGCTATTGTAACTACGGGACACTTCAGGACGAGATCATCAGGGATCAGTTGATAGAGGGGACGTTATGTGAAAAGACATGGGAGAAACTGCTTTTGGAATCGGATAATTTACAACTAGATGGAGCTATTAAAATAGCACTCCACGTTGAAGCGGCGTTGGAATGCTCTTCAATGCTAACAGACAGCTCTTCAGCATACACTCGGCCCCCAGCCATTCTCACACAGCAGCTTCAGCCCGAGCAGGCGCACTACAACGATCACGCGCTGCGCACGCCCTCCCACGTCGATAGCTGCATGGACACAGACACCGGCATGCCCGTGCAGCAGGCACACAGACAAACCAACAGAAGTAGCTGTGGCAACTGTGGGGCTAGCTCTCACAATTCAAGGGCTTCAAACTGCCCAGCCCGTGGGAAAATATGCAAGAACTGTTCAAAATACAATCACTTTGCGAAAGTGAGTGTGTCGTTCGGCCCCTGCTACTAGCTCGAAGTTGTCGATCATCCAAGTGTCAGACTGGGTCCGAGCCCGACGGCCTCAGCAGTACAACAAAATGCCCTCATTCTGGTCGGACCCCTTGCAGGTCAGTCGACAACTGGGGCCCGCCATATTTCATGATGAGCAATGGATCACGCTGGCACGCCAGCCGCCTCAGAAAAGTCCCTGCCCCTCGAGGAACACAAAGGCACACAAAACAGACATGCAGGCCAGAGACGCCACCGGATGGACCTCCTCCACCACTACCACCCGAGCCCCAGCCTCTGTGGGCTCCCCAAGGGCCAGATCCACAAGCGGTGGCGGATGAAGAAAGGCCTATGCGGGCACGAACTCGCCCTGCTTATCTGGGGGACTACTTAACCTCTTTTCATTCTTAGGCTCCGTTAGGTGTCTTAGTCAACCTCCAGGTTAATGGACTGAACTGGCTAGTTTGGAGAGTCCATCCGTTTAAGGGTTAATGTTTATTTCTTACAGGTATCACTCTAGGTTCTTGCCCTATGGACATTTTATATATGGTACCAGTCCCTGGTTTTGGAAAGGGGGGGAAATGTTATGTATGGTACGACGTGCTGTACGTCGTACTGTACGTTGTTATGGTTTACGATAGTGTGCTGCTTTACGGATGAATGGGTTGTCAGAATGTGTGGCACATTCATTAAACGACAGAGTGATGTACAATGTGAAACTGTGCAGATGTCCGTTCTTCTACAGCTAGGCTAGATATAACAAATATGACTCAAGTAAAAGTAGTCATCCAAATAATTACTTGAGTAAGAGTAAAAAAGTACTTGGTGAAAAAACTACTCAAGTACTGAGTAACTTGAGTTTATTTTTTAACACAAGGCAACAATCAGACAGACAAAAATACAAAATAATCATCTTTAGGCAAATTATAGTTCATCCAACAATAAAATAAATTAAAATGAATTTCAAAATAGCTTAAATTAAAATAATTCCGGTAAATTCAAGTACTTATCAAATAAATAAAAAATAATAAAAAAATAAGCACAAGTAACACACATTTCCAAACCTTTATACTTTTTTTTACCAGGCAGAACTAGAATGAGGCAGCCCATAAACTCTCATAAACTGTGTATGTGTGTGTCTCCACAGTGACAGAACAACAGAAGGAAACACAAACATTTCATACCAGGTATGCTGAACAGAAAACTGCACACCAGAAGGAAGCGGTCAACATAAAATAATCAATAGGTGTTGATTAGGCCTACTCAGTACCTTTGTATTGCATGGCAAGCAACAGCCCTTTTTCTGTGTGCCTAGAAATTAATACTCTGATCTGTGATTAGGCCACACTGCACATCTCACTGAGCAGAGGAAAAGAGCAGCAATACACATCAACTGAAAAAGCACCAGTCCATGATAGATGGCCAAATAAAACAATATTGCAGGCCTAGTATCCCAGAACACAAATTAAGCTGAATGCATGTTCTCTAAAAGGCATCAGAGGAGAGTGATGTAGTTGTAGATGGGGCATTATGTTTACTTCCAGCTCCAATATCTAACAAGAAAAGTCAGCAAAAAAAAAGTCACACTTGTCCCCACCCCCCCAAGATAAGCAGCATAAAGCATGTATGATGTGTCTTTACAATGGAGTTATACATTATTAGCTCTGTGCTCTCTAGCACAACCATTACACAGTTAAGGGGATTACACGCTTTGCTCAAAAGCAGCTGAGAGAGGAGCAGCTTCCCCCATCTAGACTCCCACAGGCAGACAACAGATTTGGCAATATTCTAACCTTTAGGCTGACACTGGCCCTTTGACTGGTTGACTTCAGTCAACACTCCAGGAACTCTTTGGCACAGTAACATGAAAACCCTTTTATATTGAAGGCCCCACTGGGAGTTTGTGTGTGTGTGTCAAAACATGCAGAAACAAACTATTTCACCAAAGAATCGCTCAGTGATGTCACTATTAAGCTTCAACAGTAGCTGGCTCTCAAGGTTCTTGCTGTGAAGCTGTGATCGTTTAGCAGTGAACAGGAGTCCTGCATGACTGAAAAGTCTCTCACAGGCTGCAGATGCAGGAAGACCTGTGTTGACTTTGAGTAACAGCTTCTTGATGCGAGGAAAGGTGTGGAGTAGATCCATACCTGCAGGGGACAGACATGAAAGGTACGTCTCCAGCTCTCCTACTTGTGATTTTCCCAACTCCATGGATGCAAAGAAGTCGTCTTCATCAGAGAGGCCGCTGTTTGCGCTGGTGACATCATCCAAGTCGGTGTTGAGGTGATTTCTGATGTAGTCAAGGCCTGTGGGTTTTAGGGCAAGATAAATCGTTTTTCAAACGAATTAAGTCTGCACATTATTCTTACCCTTCTACTGTATAGGCTGTCAAGCTGCTGATGTTTGACATTAAAAGCTACCTGAGCTTCTAACTATATTGCCACCCTGTGGTTTGTCACTGACACACTATAATCCTAAATTACAGTAATATTATACAGAGTTATATAGGTCAATGTCTACTGGTTCACATTTGAATTGATAAACAATTATATTTACCAGCATTTAAGATGTTCTCCTCTGTGGTCCAGGATGTTCTGAATCTTGGTAGGAGTATTGCTGCTGCAATCAGCTCAGGCTCTTTCATGACGTCTCCAAAACGTTTCTGGATCCCTTGCTGCAGGGCGTGAACAAGAGGTGTACACATTTTGCAAGTTGACTCCAACCTCTTCAGCTTGTCCCGCAACTGGTAAGGTGTTGGCAGCAGGAGGCCCATATGCACAGATGATTCCCCTTGGAGGATATTAAGGACCATGGCAACAGGCTTCATCACAGCAGCATACTCGACCAAAAACCCAATTTCAGCTGGATTGAACCTATAAAAGATGTAACGATAAAACAATTACTTATAGCTATTTCTGGTACGATGTGTTTATTATGCATTGTACATGTTAAATGCACAAATAAATAAAAAATAAAATAAATTATTTAAATTATTTCATTCAAGTCATCCACAATTGTCACACCACCATGCAAAGAAAACTTAGTTACTTGAGACAAGTGGAATTACCCATTAATCAGCAAGGCTTATTTATTTTTATTATTCTTTTAAAACAAAATATACATTTTGTCAACTTACATCTTTATCTTTAATGCTGTGCAGACATTGCGAATTGCTTGTTCTCCTTGCTCTCGGTGAATGCGCACAATCCATTCTACAGCGAGGAGCAGGGAGCTCCAGCGTGTCTGATTGGGTCGGAGAAACAGCAGCTTGCATTCACGTTCCACTGTTTCATGAGCCATGGTTGACCTGCTGGTTTTATTCCAAAGAGCATGACACTTTGCAAAAGAAGACCGAGACAGCCTCTTGTAGGTTTCGTTTGCAGCTCCTCCTGCAGCAGTGGCATCAACTGTGGATATAAGATTGAGGAGATGGCATGCACACTTTTGCTGCCTTGGAAGTTGGTACTCAAGGCCTGTGTTGTCATCCAGAATAGCAGACACATCTTGACACTCCACCTCTGACTCACTCTGATCTTCTGTTGCATCATCAAGGGTGGAGTCACTCTCTTCTTGTACATTGATGGCTTCCTCCTTTTTCTCCTCACCATATAATCGAAAGGCCTTCAGGAAGTTTGAGCCACTGTCTGTTGTCGCCATGGTCAATTTTTCCCTGATGTGGTACTCAGAATGTATTTCCTCTAATGCAGCAGCACGGACATCAAATGTGTGCGAGCCTTTGACAGGTCTACAAGCCAATGCAGTGGAGTGCCTCTCCAGTGAGGTGTTGTCTATCCAGTGACAGGTGACACCTAAGTAGCTACGTTGTCTGGCAGACCAGCAGTCTGTTGTGGTAGCAACATAGTTCACAGCACTCAGCTTTTTGATGATTATGCTCTTCTTGTGTTTTGCAGCTTCTTGTATTCTTGTGCATAACGTTTTCCTTGTCATTACTGTTTGAGGTTGCAAGGTTTCTATCAAAGTCTTGAAGGATGGCGTCTCAACCACAGAAAATGGTTGGTTGGCCTCACATACAAAATTTAGCACCAGCTTGTCAAGCGTTGCTTGTGTTACCCGTCCTGGGGCAGCGAAGGCTGTGATTTTTGCATTTTACACAAGAGTATCACTGGAAGAGGAGGACTTACGCTTTCTGTGGTTCTCTAGTAAGTCTGTGTACTTTGCCAGTTTGTTGGGGAGAACCCTCTGTGGATAAAAAAAAATCTTTAATTTTCATCATACACGTCAACTATGACAGACAAATTGAGAAATGTGTTTCCAGAAAATCACATTGTAGGATTTTTTATGAATTTATTTGCAAATGATGGTGGAAATAAGTATTTGGTCACCTACAAACAAGCAAGATTTCTGGCTCTCACAGACCTGTGACTTCTTCTTTAAGAGGCTCCCCTGTCCTCCACTCGTTACCTGTATTAATGGCACCTGTTTGAACTTGTTATCAGTATAAAAGACACCTGTCCACAACCTCAAACAGTCACACTCCAAACTCCACTATGGCCAAGACCAAAGAGCTGTCAAAGGAACCAGAAACAAAATTGTAGACCTGCACCAGGCTGGGAAGATTGAATCTGCAATAGGTAAGCAGCTTGGTTCGAAGAAATCAACTGTGGGAGCAATTATTATGAAATGGAAGACATACAAGACCACTGATAATCTCGTTCGATCTGGGGCTCCACGCAAGATCTCACCCCGTGGGGTCAAACTGATCACAAGAACGGTGAGCAAAAATCCCAGAACCACACGGGGGGACCTAGTGAATGACCTGCAGAGAGCTGGGACCAAAGTAACAAAGCCTACCATCAGTAACCCACTACGCCGCCGGGGACTCAAATCCTGCAGTGCCAGACGTGTCCCCCTGCTTAAGCCAGTACATGTCCAGGCCCGTCTGAAGTTTGCTAGAGTGCATTTGGATGATCCAGAAGAGGATTGGGAGAATGTCATATGGTCAGATGAAACCAAAATATAACTTTTTGGTAAAAACTCAACTTGTCGTGTTTGGAGGACAAAGAATGCTGAGTTGCATCCAAAGAACACCATACCTACTGTGAAGCATGGGGGTGGAAACATCATGCTTTGGGGCTGTTTTTCTGCAAAGGGACCAGGACGACTGATCCGTGTAAAGGAAAGAATGAATGGGGCCATGTATCGTGAGATTTTGAGTGAAAACCTCCTTCCATCAGCAAGGGCATTGAAGATGAAACGTGGCTGGGTCTTTCAGCATGACAATGATCCCAAACACACCGCCCGGGCAACAAAGGAGTGGCTTCGTAAGAAGCATTTCAAGGTCCTGGAGTGGCCTAGCCAGTCTCCAGATCTCAACCCCATAGAAAATCTTTGGAGGGAGTTGAAAGTCCGTGTTGCCCAGCGAAAGCCCCAAAACATCACTGCTCTAGAGGAGATCTGCATGGAGGAATGGGCCAAAATACCAGCAACAGTGTGTGAAAACCTTGTGAAGACTTACAGAAAACGTTTGACCTGTGTCATTGCCAACAGAGGGTATATAACAAAGTATTGAGTAACTTTTGTTATTGACCAAATACTTATTTTCCACCATAATTTGCAAATAAATTCAAAAAAAATCCTACAATGTGATTTTCTGGATTTTTTTCTTCTCATTTTCTCTGTCATAGTTGACCTATGATGAAAATTACAGGCCTCTCTCATCTTTTTAAGTGGGAGAACTTGCACAGTTGGTGGCTGACTAAATACTTTTTTCCCCCACTGTGTGTGTATATATATATATATATATATATATATATATATATATATATATATATACACACACACACACACACACAGTATCTCACAAAAGTGAGTACACCCCTCACATTTTTGTAAATATTTGAGTATATCTTTTCATGCGACATCACTGAAGAAATGACACTTTGCTACAATGTAAAGTATTGAGTGTACAGCTTGTATAACAGTGTAAATTTGCTGTCCCCTCAAAATAACACAACACACAGCCATTAATGTCTAAATCGCTGGCAACAAAAGTGAATACACCCCTAAGTGAAAATGTCCAAATTGGGCCCAAAGTGTCAATATTTTGTGTGGCCACCATCATTTTCCAGCACTGCCTTAACCCTCTTGGGCATGGAGTTCACCAGAGCTTCACAGGTTGCCACTGGAGTCCTCTTCCACTCCGCCATGACGACATCACGGAGCTGGTGGATGTTAGAGACCTTGGTTCCCTCAATGAACTGTAGCTCCCCAGTGCCGGCAGCACTCATGCAGCCCCAGACCATGACACTCCCACCACCATGTTTGACTGTAGGCAAGACACTTGTCTTTGTACTCCTCACCTGGTTGCCGCCACACACGCTTGACACTATCTCAACCAAATAAGTTTATCTTGGTCTCATCAGACCACAGGACATGGTTCCAGTAATCCATGTCCTTAGTCTGCTTGTCTTCAGCAAAATGTTTGCGGTCTTTCTTGTGCATCATCTTTAGAAGAGGCTTCCTTCTGGGACGACAGCCATGCAGACCAATTTGGTGAAGTGTATGGTCTGAGCACTGACAGGTTGACCCCCGACCCCTTCAACCGCTGCAGCAATGCTGGCAGCACTCATACGTCTATTTCCCAAAGACAACCTCTGGATATGACGCTGAGCACGTTCACTCAACTTCTTTGGTCGACCATGGTGAGGCCTGTTCTGAGTGGAACCTGTCCTGTTAAACCGCTGTATGGTCTTGGCCACCGTGCTGCAGCTCAGTTTCAGGGTCTTGGCAATCTTCTTATAGCCCAGGCCATCTTTATGTAGAGCAACAATTCTTTTTTTCAGATCCTCAGAGTTCTTTGCCATGAGGTGCCATGTTGAACTTCCAGTGACCAGTATGAGGGAGTGTGAGAGCGATGACACCAAATTTTAACACACCTGCTCCCCATTCACACCTGAGACCTTGTAACACTAACGAGTGAACATTTTCACTTAGGGGTGTACTCACTTTTGTTGCCAGCGGTTTAGACATTAATGGCTGTGTGTTGAGTTATTTTGAGGGGACAGCAAATGTACACTGTTATTCAAGCTGTACATTCACTACTCTACAATGTAGCAAAGTGTCATTTCTTCAGTGTTGTCACATGAAAAGATATACTCCAAACTGCTACAGACCTATATCCATCCTGCCCTGCCTTTCGAAAGTATTCGAAAGCCAAGTTAACAAACAGATCATCGACCATTTCGAATACCACCGTACCTTCTCCGCTATGCAATCCGGTTTCCGAGCTGGACATGGGTGCACTTCAGCCACGCTCAAGGTCCTAAACTATATTATAACCGCGATTGATAATAGACAGTACTGTGCAGCCGTCTTCATCGACCTGGCCAAGGCTTTCGACTCTGTCAACCACCGCATTCTTATTGGCAGACTAAATAGCCTTGGTTTCTCAAATGACTGCCTCGCCTGGTTCACCAACTACTTCTCAGATATAGTTCAGTGTGTCAAATCGGAGGGCTTGTTGTCTGGACCTATGGCAGTCTCTATGGGGGTGCCACAGGCTTCAATTCTTGGGCCGACACTTTTCTCCGTGTATATCAATGATGTCGCTCTTGCTGCTGGTGACTCTCAGATCCACCTCTACGCAGACGACACCATTTTGTATACATCTGGCCCTTCATTGGACACTGTGTTAACAAACCTCCAAACGAGCTTCAATGCCATACAACAATCCTTCAGTAGCCTTCAACTGCTCTTAAACACTAGTAAAACTAAATGCATGCTTTTCAATCGAACGCTGCTAGCACCCGCCCACCCGACTAGAATCACCACTCTCGACGGGTCTGACCTAGAGTATGTGGACAACTACAAATATCTAGGTGTCTGGTTAGACTGTAAACTCAACTTCCAGACTCACATAAAGAATCTCCAATCCAAAGTTAAATCTAGAATCGGCTTCCTATTTCGCAACAAAGCCTCATTCACTCATGCTGCCAAACATGCCCTCGTAAAACTGACTATCCTACCGATCCTTGACTTCGGCGATGTCATTTACAAAATAGCCTCCAACACTCTACTCAGCAAATTGGATGTAGTCTATCACAGTGCCATCCGTTTTGTCTCCAAAGCCCCATACACTACCCACCACTGTGACCTGTACGCTCTTGTTGGCTGGTCCTCACTACATGTTCGTCGTCAAACCCACTGGCTCCAGGCCATCTATAAATCACTGCTAGGCAAATCCCCGCCTTATCTTAGCTCATTGGTCACCATAGCAGCACCCACCCGTAGTCTGCGCTCCAGCAGGTATATCTCACTGGTCATTCCCAAAGCCAACACCTCCTTTGGCCGCCATTCCTTCCAGTTCTCTGCTGCCAATGACTGGAACGAATTGCAAAAATCTCTGAAGCTGGAGACTCTTATCTCCCTCAATAACTTTAAGCATCAGTTGTCAGAGCACCTTACCGATCACTGCACCTGTACACATCCCATCTGAAATTAGCCCACCCAACTACCTCATCCCTATATTGTTATTTATTTTGCTCTTTTGCACCCCAGTATCTCTATTTGCACATAATCTCTTGCACATCTAGCATTCCAGTGTTAATACTATTGTAATTATTCTGCACTATAGCCTATTTATTGCCTTACCTCCATAACTTGCTACATTTGCACACACTGTATATATATTTTCTGTTGTATTTCTGACTTTATGTTTTTTTTACCCCATATGTAACTCTGTGTTGTTTTTATTGCACTACTTTGCTTTATCTTGGCCAGGTCGCAGTTGTAAATGAGAACCTGTTCTCAACTGGCTTACCTGGTTAAATAAAGGTGAAATAAAAAATAAAAAATAAAAAAAATAAAAATAACTCAAATATTTACAAAAATGTGAGGGGTGTACTCACTTTTGTGAGATACTGTATATATGTGTATATGTTTGGGAGGGAACAGCTATGTGTTTGATATTTTCTAAGAAGTGATATGTGTCCCTAAAATAACTGGGGTGCTTAGTGGAGAGGGGGTTGATATAATTAAGATGTTGTAGGACTCACTGTTGCAGTCAGAAACCATTTCTCTTCCGGGGGGAACCTCAACGGGAACTATCCAGGTGTCTGGTTCTTTGTGTATACACCCACTCAATTGGTTGGCACTTAAAATAGCCTTTGGGGGTTGAGTAGTCAAATTGAAGCCGCAGTAGCGAATTTACTTGGCTTTGACGGCATTCTCGGTCTTCTTGGGGAGTAGCACCGCCCGGATGTTGGGTCCTCGTCGTTACGGAAGGCCAGCTGCAGGTGACAGGGGATGATGTGAGTTTTGGTGTTAGCTTCACACGCTAACGGCGAAGCTAACGGCGGAGCTAACAGCTAATACCGGAGCAAACAGCGAATCAAACGGGCCTGGAGGCCATTTGTGGTCGAGGCGAGAAGGGATACAGCTACGTCCGTGTTTGGTTGTATTTGGAAGGGACTAGTTCGCTTCATGTTGACTCTTCATTTGGACTGGACTGACTGACTCGACATGTAGGCGGGGCTCGGGAGCTTCAGAGCTAAGGGCAGGGCTACAGATTAGGTGTCCCTAAAGAACCGCTTGTCTAACAGTAGTTCCGCATTACATTAATTAATTTGCACTCAAGTTTGATTTATTTTTATACTGTGTATTCTCCGTGTAAATTCATGTACCGTACCATTTCGGTTCAATACAAATACATGTACTGTTCCACCCCTACATCCAACTGTAATCAAAATTGCCACAGCCATAGTTTCAGTAAATGTGATTAGTATATGTTCTCCCTTTCATTTTTTAAAGGATGATATGGATGAGCCAGACCTGTGGGATGCATCAGTGGTCCTCCTTACAACAGTCAGTGATGATGCCACAAGCCCAGTTCACTACCACCCAGTGAGAGTCTCTGTCGTCCTAGAGGGTGATGTGGTTGTCAATCTCCCCAGGCTTGCTGATGCCTTCCTGGTAATGTTCGGCCTGATTTATGCACTACATCTCAGCTATCCCAAGGGACTGACAAACACTTTTGAGTTCACACAGAAAATCTTACTTGGTCTTGATGACTCTAAACTGTCACCCAAGCTGCAGAATCTTAAAAATGAGCTGATGTTGTATGTGTAACTGAAGATCCAAAAAGGAGTGGTGGATTCTGATGGCTCACTCTGTTAGAGCATAGTCCATAATGAGAATATGTCATGTCAGGTCCATGTTGAATACTGTTCAACTGTTTATGTTAAAGTTGCTGCTCTACTCAACGGGTTTTCAGCCAAATGGCACAAAGTACACAGTGTCTTTGTACGTTTTAATGTACATTTAATTGTTGTTAAACTGAAATTCAGGGTTGAATTAAGTGTTTATATATGGAGGATATTTTTATTCATAATTCAAATTGAAAGGCCAAAGGGAAAACAAAGCGAGATCAAATTAAAAATATTATTATTTTACTACACTACTAGGAAAAATCATGCCATAATTAAATTTAAAAAGTCAAATTTAAAATGCAAAGCTTCAACTGTCAATCAATCAATCAATCAATTTTATTTTATATAGCCCTTCTTACATCAGCTAATATCTCGAAGTGCTGTACAGAAACCCAGCCTAAAACCCCAAACAGCTAGTAATGCAGGTGTAGAAGCACGGTGGCTAGGAAAAACTCCCTAGAAAGGCAAAACCTAGGAAGAAACCTAGAGAGGAACCAGGCTATGAGGGGTGGCCAGTCCTCTTCTGGCTGTGCCGGGTGGAGATTATAACAGAACCATGCCAAGATGTTCAAAAATGTTCATAAGTGACAAGCATGGTCAAATAATAATCAGGAATAAATCTCAGTTGGCTTTTCATAGCCGATCATTAGAGTTTAAAACAGCAGGTCTGGGACAGGTAGGGGTTCCATAACCGCAGGCAGAACAGTTTAAACTGGAATAGCAGCAAGGCCAGGCGGACTGGGGATAGCAAGGAGTCACCACGGCCGGTAGTCCCGACGTATGGTCCTAGGGCTCAGGTCTCTCAGTTGGCTTTTCATAGCCGATCATTTAGAGTTGAAAACAGCAGGTCTGGGACAGGTAGGGGTTTCGTAGCCGCAGGCAGAACAGTTGAAACTGGAATAGCAGCAAGGCCAGGCGGACTGGGGGCAGCAGGGTGTCATCATGCCCGGTAGTCCTGACGTATGGTCCTAGGGCTCAGGTTCTCAGAGAGAAAGAGAGAACGAGAGAATTAGAGAGAGCATACTTAAATTCACACAGGACACTGGATAAGACAGGAGAAGTACTCCAGGTACTGTCAGCTGGAAGTCGTTTCAGACCCTCCCACCAGCAGTTGGGCCATGCCTCCTCATTTAAATTGACACCTGTCACTTCTAAATGAAAAGCTTAAATCAAAATGTAAAAGGTGAATCTGAAAATGTCAATGTCAAATGTAAAACGTAAAATTCAAAAGATAAAATGTCGAATTGAAAATTATAAAGGGGAAAGGCTAAAATAAAACAATTATATTTTAGATTTTAATTGAAGTATTTCCATTTTAAACTTTTACATCATACATTTAATTATGGCATGATTTTTCCTCGTAGCGTAGTAAAATAATACTATTAATTTGATCTCGCTTCTTTTTCTCTTTGGACTTTCAATTTGAATTATGAATAAATATATCCTCCATATTTATACACTATGGCATTTTGTTTTTAAAAGGTGTACTATATAGCTTTGGGAAGTACATTTTTATCAGAAAGGAAAGCTCTTCATTGATACATTTTCATAAATAAATAAACTGTCCTCAAAGTTTCAGGCTACTTTACTTTAAAGTAGCCACCTTTCTAGTTGGAAACAGTGTTATAGGGACTTTATTTTCTTCTGAGGATGGGATGTTTATTCAGTTATGGAAATGGTTAAATACTTTTTATTGTCTTATTAATATTGTTAATTTTGCTTTTCGAGTTTGAATTAATTTTCTAAAACTATACAGTGCACCCTGAAGTTGCTAGATTTGAACCAGATAGCCAAAGGAAGGCTAAACACTGCCTTTGTACATGTTAATGTACCGTTTTGAAATTTTAGCCGTTTTAGTTGTGAAGAATTTACAAGCAATTTGTTTATACATTGCTGCACTGCAAGTTTACAACCAGATGGCCAAAAGCGTGGCTTTGTAATTGTTTATTTAATTCTCTTTTTAATTCTTAATTATTTGTATTACTATTATTGTTATATTACTATTATTATTAAATAGATTGTTTCATTTTGTGCTAAAAGGCACAGGTGTGGGCAAATAATATTTCTAAACAAATGTTTGGTCACCACCCAAGACTTGCTGATGCCCTCCTAGTAATGTTGTATTAACAGTTTATAAGCTATTTGTGATATAATGATATTTTCTTAATGTAATTTTAGCTTTTCTGAGTTTGAATATGTTCTACTATTACATAGTTCATCTTAAAGTATAAACAAAATGCCCAGAAGTAGACTTGTTAATTGTTATTTTTTATTAATGTTTTTTAATTTCATATTTTTTTGCTAAAAGACTGGGCAAGAAAAGTTTATACTAAACGTCTGAATAGATGATGTTTTTTTGTTTGACCTTTAAGTCAAGAGTACTTATTATTTTTAAGGCAATCAGTTGCCACAAATATTTTAAGTTTGGTGGTAAATGATTTTGAGTTGTAACAAGTCTATGCTTTTGAGTTATGGGTAATCAGAAGATTGATTGAAAAAACGAATAAATGTTAAGTTAACTCAGGATATTTATGTTTCATTTTCATGCTTGAAATTATTAAGTTCTCTTGAGATATTGCAATGAGAAAGATGAATAAATATTCTGAGTAGCATAAACTGAAAATGTTTGAGTTGGCTTAATCAGTACATTTAATTATAATTAAAAATTACATTTAACATGAACTCCAAATATATAAGCAATGATATACTCAAATGTTTGAGTTTATGAACTCAAAAAAACAGTGGCAACGGATTGCCTCACTTTCTTAAAGTTCTGCCTACTTATTCGGGTTTACAGTGATATGTCTGTGCTATGTGCAGGCAGCTAGTATAATTATTGTTTGTGAAGTAAGTATGGTGATTATTATTAAGGTTCTGGTCGTCTGAGATACCAACAAGTAGGCTATACAATATCAAGACATATGTATTTTTCTATTAGTGTATTTGAGTTTGTTCTGTCGTTTCTGGATGATTAAATTGAAATTGCATCCAACTTTATATGGCTTGTTTTAGATATAGTGATATTTGAGAATTGATTTCATTTCAAATAACTGAAAGTGAGAGGTTGTAATCTGAATAAAGGGGGGAAATGCCATTTATTGAACGTGGTGAGACAGTCTTACACATTTCTAGAGAACCAGTTCGGATTTAAGTATAACTTTTGTATGACTGAAGCTTTTAGTGGTAAGTCCAAGCTTAAAATATTTAATCAATTCTGTCCTCTCTATTGATATTCATTTTATAAATAGGCCCGTTTAATTTTGTCTGGCTTGCTGTTCCAAATCAAATGGAATATTTATTTTTCATATCAATTAAAAAACTGTTCGCTAGGTGTAGGCAAGACCGTAAACTGGGATAATACTATAGAGTTAATCAGTGTAATGTGAGGCTTCTTGTTTGCACGGGCAATGTCTCCGGCCAACTCCAGGATCTCAGCAGTCAGGCACTCGAGCACGGCAGCCAGGTAGACTGGTGCGACAGCGCCCACACGCTCGGCATAGTTGCCTTTGCGCATCAGCCTGGGCATCTCGTAATCCATCTTGATTTAAATGTTCATGTAAAATGTGTTCCCAACATTGAAAGAATGTCTGTGTTTGTGTGTGATTTTTTTATTCCAGGAAGATGAAGGGGGTGATGTCCTGCAGGACCTAGCAAAACATGCAAGGAAAATCGTTGTGTACTAACCTGGGATATTTACGTTAAGGATTATGTTTACCAATAGATGACAGTATTGACTCAATACGGGGTTTGCTTTCCGCTATCCGTAGCCGTTCAAATGTCTGACATATAACCGTGCTCGAGAAAGCCACAGGTAGCGTAATGTATTTCAGCAGATTTCGTGCGTTTCTGTGTGAAAAGACACGAATTTATGTGCTACTTAATTCGTGCGAAAAGACACCAATTTAACCAGTAAGCTACACACAACAACCATAAACGGATAGCCTATTTTTCTTTATTATAGTTGTGAATATACAGAAATGTTGTCTTTATTTAATAATGTTTCAAACATTGTAGTTGTATGCCTATGTACTGTTTGAGATTTTCTGAACATAATTTGTGAGAAAATACACACATTTACGTGGGAAAAATTGTTTTATTACATTTTAGTCATTTAGCAGATGCTCTTATCCAGAGCGACGTACAGGAGCATTTAGGGTTAAGTGCCTTGCTTAAGGTCACATCGACAGATTTTTCACCTAGTCGGCCCGGGGACTAGAACCAGCGACCTTTCGGTTACTGGCACAACGCTCTTACCCACTAACCTACCTGCCACCCTTATTAATGTTAACGCTGTTTTCTATGCTTGATTTCGATTAATACTTTGGGATACTGGTGCACTTTTGGTCAGAAAGGCCCCTTTTCCGTGTAGGCAACAGTACACGATTTTCTTCATAATGCATTTCATATTTCGTAGAGTCTAAATTACACAATTTTCTTCATTATTCATTTAATACATGTTAAAGAGGTTAATGTAAAAATAATGAAATATGTCGGCTTTCACTTATGGCACTTCCAAGGCCTTTCTATTGTGGTTATGTCAATCATATTATATACTTAGGCTATTGTAACTCGTTCAACCAGTTAGCAAGTCAGAAATGTCCGTTTCCTAGTACCGACTAGCACTTGAATGCTGTATTATGCCAACTTCACATTCTCGTGGAAAATGGGAAGTTGTAACTCCCACATGATTGTGTTCAAGTGGTTTTGAAGTCGGAACAATTCTTAAACCAATAAGATTGGCAACAACATTTTCACTATTTCTCACTTGTAATTCCTACTTGGAGGGTCATTCAAGTGAAACTTCCCAGTCGGAACTAGGTATTTCCGATAACTCTGATAGCACCCTGAACACGACATTAATATGTGTGATCGACAACAGTAGGGTCTGGGTCCCGGCGTGTCCAGTCCCCATACCCATTCCATAGGAGTGAGTGTCAGTAGTCTACTATATGTCCGTGCTATGTGAAGTAAGTATGGTGATTATTATTAAGGTTCTGGTCGTCTGAGATACCAACAAGTAAGGCTATACAACATACAATATCAATAAATATATATTTTCTCCTATTAGTGTATTTGAGTTTGTTCTGTCGTTTCTGGATGATTTAATTGAAATTGCAACCAACTTTCTATGGCTTGTTTTAGATATAGTGATATTTGAGAGATTATTTCATTTCAAATAACTGAAAGTGAGAGGTTGTAATTTGAATAAAGGGGGGAAATGCCATTACTGAACATGTGGTGATTAGAACAAAAGATTTTACTCTAGACTTTGATGAATATTATCGCGCGGCAGTGTCCTAATGCCTGCGCGCAGTGGACTATTGTCATCGTTCGCCATAGCAGGCTGACATTAGATTAGAACATAAGATTTCACTCTTGACTTCAGCGACTATTATTGCGCATAAAGGGCCGGCAGTGTACTTTTGCGCGCACATTGTGCTTTTGCCTGCGCGCAGTGTGCAGTTGCATCCGCGCAGTGTACTATTGGCCTCGTTTGCCATAGCAGGCTAGCATTAAATTATAACACAAGATTTCACTCTTGACTTCAGCGACTATTATTGCGCATAAAGGGCCGGCAGTGTACTTTTGCGCGTACATTGTGCTTTTGCCTGCGCGCAGTGTGCAGTTGCATCCGCACAGTGTACTATTGGCCTCGTTTGCCATAGCAGGCTAGCATTAAATTATAACACAAGATTTCACTCTTGACTATGGCGACTATTATTGCGTGTAAAGACCAGCAGTGATCTATTGTTTTGGGCGCGCAGTGTATTATTGCGGGCGCACGCAAAGTGTATTGTTTTTTGGCGTACAGTGTGTTTTATGGGCGCGCAGTGTATTGTTTTGGGTGCGCAGTGTACTGTTTTGGGTGCGCGGTCAAAAAAAAAGAGAAGCAAAGCATCCCTTCCGATAGCCGACAGAGGAGGCCTCCGTAACGGGCCAATCGGGGTGGTGGGGAGATGGTGTCCAATCAGCAGATGCCACTGCCGGCTTTATACATTTCACATGGGCATTTCGAGGCTATATTCCGACTGTCTAAGAAGGAAGCTAGCGCCATGGCCAGAACCAAGCAAACCGCTCGCAAATCCACCCGGTGCAAAGCCTACAGGATGCAGCTCGCCGCCAAGGCTGCGCGCAAAGTCAACATGTAAGGAAAATCGTTGTGTACGAACCTGGGATATTTACGTTAAGGATTATGTTTACCAATCGATGACAGTATTGACTCAATACGGGGTTTGCTTTCCGCTATCCGTCGCCGTTTAAATGTCTGACATATAACCGTGCTCGAGAAAACCACAGGTAGCATAATGTATTTCATCAGATTTCGTGCGTTTCTGTGTGAAAAGACTTGAATTTATGTGCTACTTAATTCGTGCGAAAAGACAGCAATTTAACACACAACAACCATAAACGGATAGCCTATTTTTCTTTATTTTCTTTATTATGGCTAATTAAACGTTATGAATATACAGAAATGTTGTCTTTATTTAATAATGTTTCAAACATTGTAGTTGTATGCCTATGTACTGTTTGAGATTTTCTGAACATCATTTGTGAGAAAATACACACATTTACGTGCAACTTAATTCGTGGGAAAAATTGTTTTATTAATGCTAACGCTGTTTTCTATGCTTGATTTCGATTAATACTTTGGGATACTGGTGCACTTTTGGTCAGAAAGGCCCCTTTTCCGTGTAGGCAACAGTACACGATTTTCTTCATAATGCATTTCATATTTCGTAGAGTCTAAATTACACAATTTTCTTCATTATTCATTTAATACATGTTAAAGAGGTTAATGTAAAAATAATGAAATATGTCGGCTTTCACTTATGGCACTTCCAAGGCCTTTCTATTGTGGTTATGTCAATCATATTATATACTTAGGCTATTGTAACGCGTTCAACCAGTTAGCAAGTCAGAAATGTCCGTTTCTTGGTACCGACTAGCACTTGAATTCTGTATTATGCCAACTTCACATTCTCGTGGAAAATGGGAAGTTGTAACTCCCACATGATTGTGTTCAAGTGGTTTTGAAGTCGGAACAATTCTTAAACCAATAAGATTACCAACAACATTTTCACTATTTCTCACTTGTAATTCCTACTTGGAGGGTCATTCAAGTGAAACTTCCCAGTCGGAACTAGGTATTTCCGATAACTCTGATAGCACCCTGAACACGACATTAATATGTGTGATCGACAACAGTAGGGTCTGGGTCCCGGCGTGTCCAGTCCCCATACCCATTCCATAGGAGTGAGTGTCACTAGTCTACTATATGTCCGTGCTATGTGAAGTAAGTATGGTGATTATTATTAAGGTTCTGGTCGTCTGAGATACCAACAAGTAAGGCTATACAACATACAATATCAATAAATATATATTTTCTCCTATTAGTGTATTTGAGTTTGTTCTGTCGTTTCTGGATGATTTAATTGAAATTGCAACCAACTTTCTATGGCTTGTTTTAGATATAGTGATATTTGAGAGATTATTTCATTTCAAATAACTGAAAGTGAGAGGTTGTAATTTGAATAAAGGGGGGAAATGCCATTACTGAACATGTGGTGATTAGAACAAAAGATTTTACTCTTGACTTTGATGAATATTATCGCGCGGCAGTGTCCTAATGCCTGCGCGCAGTGGACTATTGTCATCGTTCGCCATAGCAGGCTGACATTAGATTAGAACATAAGATTTCACTCTTGACTTCAGCGACTATTACTGCGCATAAAGGGCCGGCAGTGTACTTTTGCGCGCACATTGTGCTTTTGCCTGCGCGCAGTGTGCAGTTGCATCCGCGCAGTGTACTATTGGCCTCGTTTGCCATAGCAGGCTAGCATTAAATTATAACACAAGATTTCACTCTTGACTTCAGCGACTATTATTGCGCATAAAGGGCCGGCAGTGTACTTTTGCGCGCACATTGTGCTTTTGCCTGCGCGCAGTGTGCATTTGCATCCGTGCAGTGTACTATTGGCCTCGTTTGCCATAGCAGGCTAGCATTAAATTATAACACAAGATTTCACTCTTGACTATGGCGACTATTATTGCCTGTAAAGGCCAGCAGTGATCTATTGTTTTGGGCTCGCAGTGTATTATTGCGGGCGCACGCAAAGTGTATTGTTTTTTGGCGTACAGTGTGTTTTATGGGCGCGCAGTGTATTGTTTTGGGTGCGCAGTGTACTGTTTTGGGTGCGCGGTCAAAAAAAAAGAGAAGCAAAGCATCCCTTCACGGGCCAATCGGGGTGGTTGGGAGATGGTGTCCAATCAGCAGATGCCACTGCCGGCTTTATACATTTCACATGGGCATTTCGAGGCTATACTCCGACTGTCTAAGAATGAAGCTAGCGCCATGGCCAGAACCAAGCAAACCGCTCGCAAATCCACCCGTGGCAAAGCCTACAGGATGCAGCTCGCCGCCAAGGCTGCGCGCAGGAGAGCCTCCCCGTTACAGGCCTGGCACCGTGTCTCAGAGAGATCCGTCGTTACCAAAGCTCCACTGAGCTGCTCATCCGCAATGTGCCCTTCCAGCGCCTGGGGAGAAAAATCGCCCTGTTCTTCAAGACCAACCTGCGCTTCCAGAGCTCCGCCGTGATGGCCCTGCAGGAGGCCAGCGAGGCTTACCTGGTCGGTCTGTTTGAGGACACCAAACTGTGTGCCATCCACGCAAAGAGGGTGCATATCGTGCCCTAGGACATCGAGCTGGCCCGCCTTATTTGCAGAGAGCGCGCGTAAATTATGAAGTGATCTCCAAAATCCCACCTCAATATTTCCATCAAAAAGGCATAATTGATCTATTTATACGTGGTCCTCTGTAGCTCAATTGGTAGAGCATGGCGCTTGTAACGCCAGGGTAGTGGGTTCCATCCCCGGGACCACCCATACGTAAACATGTATGCGCACATGACTGTAAATCGCTTTGGATAAAAGCGTCTGCTAAATGGCATATTATTATTATATACGCGCACGTCTACATTTCCAACCACTTCGCCGGGAAAGAGCGACGCTACCGGCTACGGAAGAGACACCAACGGCCGGGTGAGTCCATTCAAAGCTACGTGGCTAATCTGAGAGATTTGGCTAGCTCTTGTAACTACGGGACACTTCAGGACGAGATCATCAGGGATCAGTTGATAGAGGGGACGTTATGTGAAAAGACATGGGAGAAACTGCTTTTGGAATCGGATAATTTACAACTAGATGGAGCTATTAAAATAGCACTCCACGTTGAAGCGGCGTTGGAATGCTCTTCAATGCTAACAGACAGCTCTGCAGCATACACTCGGCCCCCAGCCATTCTCACACAGCAGCTTCAGCCCGAGCAGGCGCACTACAACGATCACGCGCTGCGCACGCCCTCCCACGTCGATAGCTGCATGGACACAGACACCGGCATGCCCGTGCAGCAGGCACACAGACAAACCAACAGAAGTAGCTGTGGCAACTGTGGGGCTAGCTCTCACAATTCAAGGGCTTCAAACTGCCCAGCCCGTGGGAATATATGCAAGAACTGTTCAAAATACAATCACTTTGCGAAAGTGAGTGTGTCGTTCGGCCCCTGCTACTAGCTCTAAGTTGTCGATCATCCAAGTGTCAGACTGGGTCCGAGCCCGACGGCCTCAGCAGTACAACAAAATGCCCTCATTCTGGTCGGACCCCTTGCAGGTCAGTCGACAACTGGGGCCCGCCATATTTCATGATGAGCAATGGATCACGCTGGCACGCCAGCCGCCTCAGAAAAGTCCCTGCCCCTCGAGGAACACAAAGGCACACAAAACAGACATGCAGGCCAGAGACGCCACCGGATGGACCTCCTCCACCACTACCACCCGAGCCCCAGCCTCTGTGGGCTCCCCAAGGGCCAGATCCACAAGCGGTGGCGGATGAAGAAAGGCCTATGCGGGCACGAACTCGCCCTGCTTATCTGGGGGACTACTTAACCTCTTTTCATTCTTAGGCTCCGTTAGGTGTCTTAGTCAACCTCCAGGTTAATGGACTGAACTGGCTAGTTTGGAGAGTCCATCCGTTTAAGGGTTAATGTTTATTTCTTACAGGTATCACTCTAGGTTCTTGCCCTATGGACGTTTTATATATGGTACCAGTCCCTGGTTTTGGAAAGGGGGGGAAATGTTATGTATGGTACGACGTGCTGTACGTCGTACTGTACGTTGTTATGGTTTACGATAGTGTGCTGCTTTACGGATGAATGGGTTGTCAGAATGTGTGGCACATTCATTAAACGACAGAGTGATGTACAATGTGAAACTGTGCAGATGTCCGTTCTTCTACAGCTAGGCTAGATATAACAAATATGACTCAAGTAAAAGTAGTCATCCAAATAATTACTTGAGTAAGAGTAAAAAAGTACTTGGTGAAAAAACTACTCAAGTACTGAGTAACTGTCGAGTTACTTGAGTTTATTTTTTAACACAAGGCAACAATCAGACAGACAAAAATACAAAATAATCATCTTTAGGCAAATTATAGTTCATCCAACAATAAAATAAATTAAAATGAATTACAAAATAGCTTAAATTAAAATAATTCCGGTAAATTCAAGTACTTATCAAATAAAATAATAATAATAAAAAAATAAGCACAAGTAACACACATTTCCAAACCTTTATACTTTTTTTTACCAGGCAGAACTAGAATGAGGCAGCCCATAAACTCTCATAAACTGTGTATGTGTGTGTCTCCACAGTGACAGAACAACAGAAGGAAACACAAACATTTCATACCAGGTATGCTGAACAGAAAACTGCACACCAGAAGGAAGCGGTCAACATAAAATAATCAATAGGTGTTGATTAGGCCTACTCAGTACCTTTGTATTGCATGGCAAGCAACAGCCCTTTTTCTGTGTGCCTAGAAATTAATACTCTGATCTGTGATTAGGCCACACTGCACATCTCACTGAGCAGAGGAAAAGAGCAGCAATACACATCAACTGAAAAAGCACCAGTCCATGATAGATGGCCAAATAAAACAATATTGCAGGCCTAGTATCCCAGAACACAAATTAAGCTGAATGCATGTTCTCTAAAAGGCATCAGAGGAGAGTGATGTAGTTGTAGATGGGGCATTATGTTTACTTCCAGCTCCAATATCTAACAAGAAAAGTCAGCAAAAAAAAAGTCACACTTGTCCCCACCCCTCCAAGATAAGCAGCATAAAGCATGTATGATGTGTCTTTACAATGGAGTTATACATTAATAGCTCTGTGCTCTCTAGCACAACCATTACACAGTTAAGGGGATTACACGCTTTGCTCAAAAGCAGCTGAGAGAGGAGCAGCTTCCCCCATCTAGACTCCCACAGGCAGACAACAGATTTGGCAATATTCTAACCTTTAGGCTGACACTGGCCCTTTGACTGGTTGACTTCAGTCAACACTCCAGGAACTCTTTGGCACAGTAACATGAAAACCCTTTTATATTGAAGGCCCCACTGGGAGTTTGTGTGTGTGTGTCAAAACATGCAGAAACAAACTATTTCACCAAAGAATCGCTCAGTGATGTCACTATTAAGCTTCAACAGTAGCTGGCTCTCAAGGTTCTTGCTGTGAAGCTGTGATCGTTTAGCAGTGAACAGGAGTCCTGCATGACTGAAAAGTCTCTCACAGGCTGCAGATGCAGGAAGACCTGTGTTGACTTTGAGTGAAAGCTTCTTGATGCGAGGAAAGGTGTGGAGTAGATCCATACCTGCAGGGGACAGACATGAAAGGTACCTCTCCAGCTCTCCTACTTGTGATTTTCCCAACTCCATGGATGCAAAAAAGTCGTCTTCATCAGAGAGGCCGCTGTTTGCGCTGGTGACATCATCCAAGTCGGTGTTGAGGTGATTTCTGATGTAGTCAAGGCCTGTGGGTTTTAGGGCAAGATAAATCGTTTTTCAAACGAATTAAGTCTGCACATTATTCTTACCCTTCTACTGTATAGGCTGTCAAGCTGCTGATGTTTGACATTAAAAGCTACCTGAGCTTCTAACTATATTGCCACCCTGTGGTTTGTCACTGACACACTATAATCCTAAATTACAGTAATATTATACAGAGTTATATAGGTCAATGTCTACTGGTTCACATTTGAATTGATAAACAATTATATTTACCAGCATTTAAGATGTTCTCCTCTGTGGTCCAGGATGTTCTGAATCTTGGTAGGAGTATTGCTGCTGCAATCAGCTCAGGCTCTTTCATGACGTCTCCAAAACGTTTCTGGATCCCTTGCTGCAGGGCGTGAACAAGAGGTGTACACATTTTGCAAATTGACTCCAACCTCTTCAGCTTGTCCCGCAACTGGTAAGGTGTTGGCAGCAGGAGGCCCATATGCACAGATGATTCCCCTTGGAGGATATTAAGGACCATGGCAACAGGCTTCATCACAGCAGCATACTCGACCAAAAACCCAATTTCAGCTGGATTGAACCTATAAAAGATGTAACGATAAAACAATTACTTATAGCTATTTCTGGTACAATGTGTTTATTATGCATTGTACATGTTAAATGCACAAATAAATAAAAAATAAAATAAATTATTTAAATTATTTAATTCAAGTCATCCACAATTGTCACACCACCATGCAAAGAAAACTTAGTTACTTGAGACAAGTGGAATCACCCATTAATCAGCAAGGCTTATTTATTTTTATTATTCTTTTAAAACAAAATATACATTTTGTCAACTTACATCTTTATCTTTAATGCTGTGCAGACATTGCGAATTGCTTGTTCTCCTTGCTCTCGGTGAATGCGCACAATTCTTTCTACAGCGAGGAACAGGGAGCTCCAGCGTGTCTGATTGGGTCGGAGAAACAGCAGCTTGCATTCACGTTCCACTGTTTCATGAGCCATGGTTGACCTGCTGGTTTTATTCCAAAGAGCATGACACTTTGCAAAAGCAGACCGAGACAGCCTCTTGTAGGTTTCGTTTGCAGCTCCTCCTGCAGCAGTGGCATCAACTGTGGATATAAGATTGAGGAGATGGCATGCACACTTTTGGTGCCTTGGAAGTTGGTACTCAAGGCCTGTGTTGTCATCCAGAATAGCAGACACATCTTGACACTCCACCTCTGACTCACTCTGATCTTCTGTTGCATCATCAAGGGTGGAGTCACTCTCCTCTTGTACATTGATGGCTTCCTCCTTTTTCTCCTCACCATATAATCGAAAGGCCTTCAGGAAGTTTGAGCCACTGTCTGTTGTCGCCATGGTCACTTTTTCCCTGATGTGGTACTCAGAATGTATTTCCTCTAATGCAGCAGCACGGACATCAAACGTGTGCGAGCCTTTGACAGGTCTACAAGCCAATGCAGCGGAGTGCCTCTCCAGTGAGGTGTTGTCTATCCAGTGACAGGTGACACCTAAGTAGCTACGTTGTCTGGCAGACCAGCAGTCTGTTGTGGTAGCAACATAGTTCACAGCACTCAGCTTTTTGATGATTATGCTCTTCTTGTGTTTTGCAGCTTCTTGTATTCTTGTGCATAACGTTTTCCTTGTCATTACTGTTTGAGGTTGCAAGGTTTCTATCAAAGTCTTGAAGGATGGCGTCTCAACCACAGAAAATGGTTGGTTGGCCTCACATACAAAACTTAGCACCAGCTTGTCAAGCGTTGCTTGTGTTACCCGTCCTGGGGCAGCGAAGGCTGTGATTTTTGCATTTTTCACAAGAGTATCACTGGAAGAGGAGGACTTACGCTTTCTGTGGTTCTCTAGTAAGTCTGTGTACTTTGCCAGTTTGTTGGGGAGAACCCTCTGTGGATGAAAAAAAATCTGTAATTTTCATCATACACGTCAACTATGACAGACAAATTGAGAAATTTGCTTCCAGAAAATCACATTGTAGGATTTTTTATGAATTTATTTGCAAATTATGGTGGAAAATAAGTATTTGGTCACCTACAAACAAGCAAGATTTCTGGCTCTCACAGACCTGTAACTTCTTCTTTAAGAGGCTCCCCTGTCCTCCACTCGTTACCTGTATTAATGGCACCTGTTTGAACTTGTTATCAGTATAAAAGACACCTGTCCACAACCTCAAAACAGTCACACTCCAAACTCCACTATGGCCAAGACCAAAGAGCTGTCAAAGGAACCAGAAACAAAATTGTAGACCTGCACCAGGCTGGGAAGACTGAATCTGCAATAGGTAAGCAGCTTGGTTTGAAGAAATCAACTGTGGGAGCAATTATTATGAAATGGAAGACATACAAGACCACTGATAATCTCCCTCGATCTGGGGCTCCACGCAAGATCTCACCCCGTGGGGTCAAACTGATCACAAGAACGGTGAGCAAAAATCCCAGAACCACACGGGGGGACCTAGTGAATGACCTGCAGAGAGCTGGGACCAAAGTAACAAAGCCTACCATCAGTAACACACTACGCCGCCGGGGACTCAAATCCTGCAGTGCCAGACGTGTCCCCCTGCTTAAGCCAGTACATGTCCAGGCCCGTCTGAAGTTTGCTAGAGTGCATTTGGATGATCCAGAAGAGGATTGGGAGAATGTCATATGGTCAGATGAAACCAAAATATAACTTTTTGGTAAAAACTCAACTTGTCGTGTTTGGAGGACAAAGAATGCTGAGTTGCATCCAAAGAACACCATACCTACTGTGAAGCACGGGGGTGGAAACATCATGCTTTGGGGCTGTTTTTCTGCAAAGGGACCAGGACGACTGATCCGTGTAAAGGAAATAATGAATGGGGCCATGTATCGTGAGATTTTGAGTGCGTCTCCTGAGTGGCGCAGTGGTCTAAGGCACTGCATCGCAGTGCTAATCTGTGCCACTAGAGATCCTGGTTCGAATCCAGGCTCTGTCGCAGCCGGCCGCGACCGGGAGACTCATGGGCGGCGCACAATTGGCCCAGCGTCGTCCAGGGTAGGGGAGGGAATGGCCGGCAGGGATGTAGCTCAGTTGATAGAGCATGGCGTTTGCAACGCCAGGGTTGTGGGTTCGATTCCCACGGGGGGCCAGTATAAAAAAAAAATATGTATTCACTAACTGTAAGTCGCTCTGGATAAGAGCGTCTGCTAAATGACTAAAATGTAAATGTAAATGTAAAACCTCCTTCCATCAGCAAGGGCATTGAAGATGAAACGTGGCTGGGTCATTCAGCATGACAATGATCCCAAACACACCGCCCGGGCAACGAAGGAGTGGCTTCGTAAGAATCATTTCAAGGTCCTGGAGTGGCCTAGCCAGTCTCCAGATCTCAACCCCATAGAAAATCTTTGGAGGGAGTTGAAAGTCCGTGTTGCCCAGCGACAGCCCCAAAATATCACTGCTCTGGAGGAGATCTGCATGGAGGAATGGGCCAAAATACCAGCAACAGTGTGTGAAAACCTTGTGAAGACTTACAGAAAATGTTTGACCTGTGTCATTGCCAACAAAGGGTATATAACAAAGTATTGAGAAACTTTTGTTATTGACCAAATACTTATTTCCACCATAATTTGCAAATAAATTTATTAAAAATCATACAATGTGATTTTCTGGAGAAAAAAAATCTCATTTTGTCTGTCATAGTTGACGTGTATCTATGATGAAAATTACAGGCCTCTCTCATCTTTTTAAGTGGGAGAACTTGCACAATTGGTGGCTGACTAAATACTTTTTTTCCCCACTGTATATTACTTTGGTCATTTTTCCTTTAACCCATTAATGTTGTAGGTGCGCCTTTTTTCAACAGTTCCCAATAGAAATCTGTACCGCACCTGCTGCTATTTCAACCTCTAAATGGCCGCCTATGAAAAGCCAAGTGACATTTACTCCTGATGTACCGACTGACCTGTTGCAACCTCTACAACCACTGTGCTTATTATTTGACCCTGCTGGTCTTCTATGAACGTTTGAACATCTTGGAGAGAAATGTGCCCTTAATGGCCACGTACTGTTGTAATCTCCACCCGGCACAGGCAGAAGGGCACTGGGCACCCCTCAGAGCCTGGTTGTTCTCTAGGTTTGTGCCTTTCTAGGCAGTTTTTCCTAGCCACCGCGTTTCTACATCTGCATCGCTTGCCGTTTGGGGTTTTAGGCTGGGTTTCTGCATAGCACTTTGTGACATCTGTTGATGTAAAAAGGGCTTTATAGATCCACTTCATTGATTGATTGATTGATGGTAGAATTGTCAAAATACCAGTGGTAAAAGGTGTGTACCTTGATGAAACCTCAAAATGGTACGTACAACGGATTCAAAAATGGACATTACATTTTACAATGACATCCTTCATTAAAAACACCTATTTGGTATCTCTTGTATACAAAAACACAATGGAAAATACAGTGGCAGTGACCCTTTAAAACACACATTGCAGAATAAACGTGTCTTCCTTACCCTCTAACCTCTTTAGCCTAGATGACCGCCACGGGCCCATCGGGGACGGGGTCCCAGACCGCAATGTGCTCGAGCCCCGCCTCTCGGTGACCATCCCCCGGTAGGCAGAGGTTGGTCCCAGCACAGATTCTGTGCCCCAGGCGGCTTCACCAACAACAAGCGGGCCTGTGGTAGAGGACACCGTTCCTGACCTGCTACCAGAAAAAATGAAGGGATAGAAGAGTTCCAAAAGGCACCTCAGCGTTTAACTACGAAGGTGTTACAAACTAACCGTGACATTCAGTCTATGACAATTGTCCTCTGGCCTGTCATTCTGCTTAAGACAGTCATTTGTTCTTGAGGCCTGTCATCTTGACATTGAGCTTTGAGCAGTCCAGCTCCACAAACACTTTCTTGAATGCCTTGAACGTGTACTCCGGCTTTTGGGGGTGGCTGAGATTCAGAGCATACAGTGAGGGGAAAAAGTATTTGATCCCCTGCTGACTTTGTACGTTTGCCCACTGACAAAGACATGATCAGTCTATAATTGTAATGGTAGGTTTATTTGAACAGTGAGAGACAGAATAACAACAAAACAATCCAGAAAAACGCATGTCAAAAATGTTATAAATTCATTTGCATTTTAATGAGGGAAATAAGTATCTTGTCCCTGACATCCTTGGAGAGGTCTTTGGTCTTGGCCACGGCGGAGAGTATGGAATCTGATTGATTGATTGCTTCTGTGGACCGGTGTCTTTTATACAGGTAACACGCTGAGATTAGGAGCATTCCCTTTATGAGTGTGCTCCTAATCTCAGCTCGTTACCTGTATAAAAGACACCTGGGAGCCAGACATCTTTCTGATTGAGAGGGGGTCAAATACTTATTTCCCTCATTAAAATGCTAATCAATTTATAACATTTTGGACATGCGTTTTTTTCTGGAAGTTTTTGCTGTTATTCTGTCTTTCACTGTTCAAATAAACCTACCATTCAAATTATAGACTGATCATTTCTTTGTCAGTGGGCAAACGTACAGAATCAGCAGGGGATCAAATACTGTTTTCCCCTCACTGTATGTCATGCCAAGAAGAATGGCAGAAGCCTTTGCAAAACTCAGACCGGTGATCACTTAAGGATGACGCCTACCTCCTCTGGACCATCACTCGCCACGGCACCCTCCTCGTTGATCGTATAGATTTGCTTTACATGTTGCGCAAGGTCTTGCAGGAAATGACCCCCCTCAGCTTCCTGTAGAATAAATAACACACAAATACAGACATTCTGTCAATGTGGGGAACACATTTTATTCCACCTGGATTACGACATGCCCTTATTTGTTATCAGATTGCAGTGAACATTCTCTCCCTCTCTCACACACTCACACACGTGATCGAATATCCATGGATGAAAATGCTTTATTGCCCCCACACGGTAGTCTTTAATGAGGCCACCTCCAGTAAAGCTGAACAATAATTCCTCACTGAACTCACATCATGACCCTGATATAGAATAAAATCACTGATCTCATTGGATTCAATCTGTGCATGTGAAATCTATGAAATCACAGACCCAAGTATCCTATATTAGCAAAAGGTGTACAATAGCACAGTGGGGCCCGTGGCTTAAATTGCAGCACCGAACATCAGCCAGCTAAATACAAAACAGTGCATTTTTCCTGAGGATACTTTACCATCCAGCATGACCCGCAATCTGTCTGAAAGTACTCCTCCCTTGGAATGGAATAAGGACTTAGGGGCTTAGGGGTGTCCTGCATAAACCTTTGCGGTGAGCCTGTGGAATTGTTCATTGATCTGAAAGACAAATACTGAAATATCATCAAGCAAGGCTCATAACAAAGAGGTTTGTCATAGTGAAGACATCATTTGGCATTTTCTTTTTTTGCCTGCCGACTCACCTGAGAGGCTTCTAAACAGAGCAGGCTATCTGTCTCAACACGGTTGATACGCTACTAGCTAGTTCGCGCTAATACAGACAAACCTAAATTAGCTAACGTTAGCTTAGCTTAGAAAGTAACCTAGCTAGCTACCTACTAGCTAAAGGTAGTATGACACAAATAAGGGGACGCGGAAACGAAGCGTGGGACGCCGTATTCTCGGCATATTCAACAGCGTTTAAATAATGCATTACCTTCAACAATGTTATCTTGTGATCAAGCCATCAATGTTAGGTGATTTTTGGTGATGTCAAAATGTTAGCAATTAGCAAGTTTGAAATTTCAGTGAAAATACTATTTTCAGCTTTTTGATGAGCGGTTTTGAGAAAAAAAACCTCACGTATTATCGCCATTCGGGCCCCAGTTGTTGGCCACCTTACTATTCAGTTCCATTACAAGATATATCCGTTCAATTTTGTTCAAGAGACACACGGCCCGCGTACCGGAAGTGTTTGACTAGTTGGCTAGGCTTCCGGTAAAAAATAATGAATTTCCTGTCCAGTTTTCATTGCGTGGCCCGGTGCGCCCTCTTGAGGACGATTAAAAAATGGTCCATCAGCTACAATGTCTCATCATTTGTCTTATAGATTCATCTTATGTTTTGAGAAAGTAGATAACAGTTTAAATCTAAAATATGAGTATTAATAATTTACATCAAATAAACCTTTATTTTCAGTGATGTGCATTGACATAAACAATGAAAACACTTGGAGTTTGTTGCAGAGATGCACTTGGAAAGTAAAGGAAGAACTACACAAGAGTGGTTCCATATATATATATAGCATTTTAGACTTATTTTTTTGTACAAATAAATAATTTCTTTTGAACACAAACAATTAAATCTCGACCTCCATCCTTATATTGTCACAAAAATCACAATAATATTCCAGCTCCACCGCTACCTCTTGATCCCACTGCACACGCCTGCAGTGGAACCAGTGCTGGCAGAAGTCACAGCACAACCATGGCACCTCGGATCTACACTCCTGAGAGGAGCTTGCAGGCGGATCACGCTCCCCGCAGCGAGCACAGCAGGTGGTCTTCTTTTATACCAAATAATAGATGGATTAATATGGTTTTACAAAATGTAGAAGTTCTTCAGCAACAATAGTAATTGATACAACTGAGAGAGAGAGAGAGAGAGAAAAACAGATGAAGTACCTGAGAGCGGTGCCATGGGTGGCGTGACCGACGTGACCGGTGGAGCTTTTCTCTTCCTTTTCTGTGCTGCAGTTTGAGAAAAAGTACTGTTAGACAGAGCATGTTTCATGAAAACCCTTTTCCACTTTTTTACACCAACACCTCTGGAGGAAGCCGCAGAGGTTTTGGAGGAGGTGGAGATGACTTGAGGGCTGGTGCTATGCACTGTAGATATGTAAAGAGATATTCTGTTGTTTACATTGCTGTTGTATAAAACAGATAACAAACAGTCATTTTTATGTAATTTAACACGCGTTTACCTGTGGAGGTGGCGGTATTCAAATTGCAGGGGGCCAGGGACACCAGATGAGGCCGCTACGGTGGTGTGACCAGGGGAGTCTGAGGAGGCAGTTGGTCCAGAGGAGGCCGTGTTGGTGGTGACAGACAGGGTGGGTGGTGTGCATCGCGGTGGCGGTGGACAAAACCGCCGACGATGGCTTGGAGGAGCCGGTGTTTGTAACGGTGGGTTTGGGGGTTGAGGGGCCGACGACGGTGTGGCCGGGAGAGTAGGCACGTGGCCTTCTGCAGCTGGGGACTCCGGCGGCTCCTACAGGTGTTGCACACCGGGAGGCACTGGCAGTGGTGATACAGCTGTCAGGAGTGGTTCCGGCAGGGGGTCCCGCAGAGGCGATGGCGCCAATGGTCTCATCCACGGCAGGCCTCTCCTGTGCCCTCTGTGTTCCGAGGGCTGCCCGACGCTCTTTCCCCTCTCCTTCTCACCCCTCTCCTGCCACCGGCGCGTGTATTCCTCCCCGGTGAGGCACGTGGCGACCACAGCGACTCTTCTGTATCGGTCCATCCGATACTTCAGGACAGTAAGGATGTGCGCCAGGTCCTTTGCTATCAGCCCACCCTCTATTAGGGGGTGCTCTTCTAGAGCTAGGCCTGGGACTGGGACTGGAGATGGGGCTGAGGGTCCTCCTGTGGTCGCTGGGGAGGAGGCGCTGACGGATGGCACAGTGCTGCTGGTTCCAGGAGAGACGGTGGTGGGACACAGTAGGGACAGAGACAACATTAAACGGGACCCTTCAATGGCTCAAAAGGGTCAAAAAGGGAAGAGGCCACACTTATTAAACCCTTCCACCACATAGCGCATGTCCTTGCATCGCTGGTACGAGTAGCGGAATACTCTGGCAAATTCTGATTTGTTTACCATGTAGGAGTGGTCAAAATGGCTAAGGTCTCCAGCTACCTTGGAGAACTCAGCCTTTAAAGGGCCAAAGTATGCCACGTCCAGCGGCTGCAGGACACGGGTGCAGTGTGGTGGAAGACAAAGAAGTAGAACCCCTTCCCTTAGTGCCGCCGCTAGCACCTCCGGGTCCATGTGGCTATTGTGCCCATCGAAGAGGAGAAGGAGAGGGCGCTCCTTCACTGCATGCTTAATGAAGTGCAGAAACCACTTCCTGAACAGGTCCCCGTCAATGTAGCCACCGCTAGCCAAGGCTTGGGGGGGGGGCATCCAAGTGTGTAGTGGCCACCGGGGAAACACTTGGGGTAGATGATAAAGGGGGAGGGGGGGGGGGATTGGGGGGGGACATCCTCCCCAGCTGCGTTGACGCAGGCCAGCAATGTGATGTGCTCCTTGGTCCCAGGAGCCTGCTGGTACACGTGTTTTGCGGGCCGGGGAGCAAGCACTTTGTGCCTGCTCTGGTCGCTACGAAACCCAGACTCATCGCAGTTATAGATTTGTCTGGGTTTCTCCCTCAACCCACTCTCCTTCAAGTGCTTCTCATAAGAAGCGAAGAAGGTGTCCATCGTCAGACGCGTGCCACACTCAGCACTCCCCCTGTCCTGGGTGTCCGGCCTCCTCACGCGCAGGTTCTCGTGGCTCCTCCTGAACATTTCCCACCACCGCTTCCCCAGTGGTGGGATTGTTTCCCCTGGGTGCCGAAACCTACAATAGAATAGAATACATATAAGTGTCCATCCAGGATGAAAATGTTTGTTTTGGCATCACCATACACATCCACATTTACATCACACACATTGAGAACAGTCAGTCCACCAGTCTACATACATAAATACAGTGAACACCAAATACCTGCATATTTTGTCGGCGTATTTCATCAGCCTCTGTCTGGTGAAGGGGATCCCACGGCCGGCGCAGTAGATACAGTACTGCACCAGAGAATTTTCATCCTCTGGTGCAAGCAACGTGGGCGGTCCACTGCGACAACCACGGGTCACCAGGCCGCTCAGCCTGTCCGCCAGGGTCTGCCGAGGTACACCACGCACCTTGGTAGATAAGAAAACCAAACTGTTACTAGCAGATAAACATCACATACACACGGTACTCTCCTAATAACAAAATAAGCCTAACCTTGGCAGCCTGGGGGATAGCCATCCCTGCCCAGCAGTCCTCCATGGCACGGAACACGTCCACTGCTTCCTCTCGACTTTCTCCACGCTGTGGTGTTAATACATGTACCTAAATAACTTGGCATACTATACACATTTTGGAAAGATATCTGAATATGTATACACATTTACATTTCACAGCCAAGGCATTGAAAGGTGATGAACGTTTACACAATAACTAAAAGTGTACCCAAGTTTTTTGTGTGATGTTATCTGTAATGACAATTAGTGTCCCAATGAGTTTAATATTGATGGATACATTGTACAATTTGACTAAATACTACCTCGATGTAGCTGTTGTAAGACGAAACATACCCAACAGTGATAGGTGTCAAACAGTTCACGGGTCAAAGTTCCAAATACATTTTTGCAGATTGTGCAAAACGCCTCCGTCTGATACGATAAAGCTTGACCACATTCCGCTGTTTTCGTGATATGTATTATCTAACGCTTTAAATGTTTTCCCTTTTTGCTGTCTTAGCACTTCTAGCAACATTTAGCAACTAAGCTAGTAACATTAGAAAATCCGTTAGCTATTTTTCAGAGGTAAACAGATGGATATTACATGATGTGTGGTCTGTCGCGCAGTCGAATTTTAGAATACGCAGCGTGTTCCACTAAATGTGTACATATAACTTATTTGAAAACGCTCAAAACCTGCCTTCACTTTCTCAAATTGCACTGAAAATGGGTGGTCAGCTAGCTAGAAGGGTGTCGTTAGAAGCAAAACGTACCGTTGAATTTAAACGTTGACCTCGCAGCGATTTAGTCATCCTACTGCTAGAGAGTGTCAGAGGTTTGGGGAAAATTAGCTACAAGTTAGCTAGCTAGTCTAGGCTAGGCTACGTTAGCTAGTAACACATGACCAAACGAGAGCTCGCTAACCATCGGTCACATACGACCCAACAAATGTGCAGACAAAACATGTCATCCAAAAAACTGTCATGCAGAGGCCCAAACTTTACAGTGGAGCACGGAGGCCATCTTGTGGTTAAATGTGGGTACTGCACCTCATGGTGATTCCCTTTCACCATTTGCTCTTTAGGCCAGCGTTTCCCAAACGCGGTCCTGGGGTCCCCAAGGGGTGCGCGTTTTGCGTTTTGCCCTAGCACTCCACAACTGATTCTAATACTCCAGCTTGATGATGATGAGTTTATTATTTGAATCAGCTGTGTAGTGCTAGGGCAAAAACTCCCAAAACGTGGCCCGAGTTTGGGAAACCCCGCTTTAGGCTAATACTAGCCTATTAGGATGACTTGGTTCGATCGCTTTAATGGCAACTGCTGAACTCTGGTTTTCACTAATTACTTGTCCCAGGTCACCATTATGAATCCAATAGCAAAACAAATGTTTCAAAATTGCTCAATAGTGAAAAAAGGCCAGGAAACGATGGGTTCTCAGCAATATTTCACCAACAACCAATCACTATTCACGCATAGACATTAGGATCATCAACAAATATTCCTAAGTCATACTACAAAAGGGTTGTAACGAAATGGATTTGTCTGTTCAATGCAAGTTCAACGTCAAAGAAAAAGTGCATCACCACAACAAACGTGTCTTTAGATACACTGTAAAAAATGACTTTGTGGAATGTACTCAAGCTATTACAGTCAACAAAAGCACACGTCATATTGTTGAGTAGATCTTTTTGCTTGTTTTTATGAGTAGATAAGCTTGAGTAAGTTGAGTTGATGTGGTCCAATACATTGAGTAAAGATGATAGAGACGTAAAAATGATTATATTACGTTGATTCGACTCAAATAGACATTGTGTTATTTTACCTGAATGATTCATCCTATTATGTATTTAGACCAACTTACTTTGGATTCACTCAATCACATCCCTTAAGAGAAAAGGTATCCGGACACCGGGAATCCATTTATTTAAACATCAATGGTTTGCAAAACATCTGTTATTATGAGTTGACAAATTACTGAATTGCTATCAACACTGCAGGTAAATCCTGATTGCTGCAGGTAGGCAACACCGTAGAAATAGGAACTACAACACTAACAACAAGTGACATTTACTCCTGATGTACTGACTGACCTGTTGCAACCTCTACAACCACTGTGCTTATTATTTGACCCTGCTGGTCATCTATGAACGTTTGAACATCTTGGAGAAAAATGTGCCCTTAATGGCCACGTACTGTTGTAATCTCCACCCGGCACAGGCAGAAGGGCACTGGCCACCCCTCAGAGCCTGGTTGTTATCTAGGTTTGTGCCTTTCTAAGGAGTTTTTCCTAGCCACCGCGTTTCTACATCTGCATCGCTTGCCGTTTGGGGTTTTAGGCCGGGTTTCTGTATAGCACTTTGTGACATCTGTTGATGTAAAAAGGGCTTTATAGATCCACTTAATTGATTGATGGTAGAATTGTCAAAATACCAGTGGTAAAAGGTGTGTGACCTTGATGAAACCTCAAAATGATACAACGGATTCCAAAAAGGAAATTTCAAACCGTAACTGTACGGGAACAAAATGGACATTACATTTCACAATGACATCCTTCATTAAAAACACCTCTTTTGTATCTTTCGTATACAAAAACGCAATGGAAAATACAGTGGCAGTGACCCTTTAAAACACACCTTGCAGAATAAACGTGTCTTCCTTACCCTCTAACTTCTTTAGCGTAGATGACCGCCACGGGCCCATCGGGGACGGGGTCCCAGACCGCAATGTGCTCGAGTCCCGCCTCTCGGTGACCATCCCCCGGTAGGCAGAGATTGGTCCCAGCACAGATTCTGTGGGCCAGGCGGCTTCACCAACAACAAGCGGGCCTGCGGTAGAGGACACCGTTCCTGACCTGCTACCAGAGAAAATGAAGGGAGCTAAGAGTTCCAAAAGGCACCTCAGCGTTTAACTACGAAGGTGTTACAAAGTAACCGTGACATTCAGTCTATGACAATTGTCCTCTGGCCTGTCATTCTGCTTAAGACAGTCATTTGTTCTTGAGGCCTGTCATCTTGACTGTGTGCTTTGAGCAGTCCAGCTCCACAAACACTTTCTGGAATGTCTTGAACGTGTACTCCGCCTTTTAGGGGTGGCTGAGATTCAGAGCATATGTCACGCCAAGAAGAATTGCAGAAGCCTTTGCAAAACTCCGACCGGTGATCACTTACGGATGACGCCTACCTCCTCTGGACCATCACTCGCCACGGCACCCTCCTCGTTGATCGCATACATTTCCTTTACATGTTGCGCAAGGTCTCGCAGGAAATGACCCCCCTCAGCTTCCTGTAAAATAAATAACACAAAAATACAGACATTCTGTCAATGTGGGGGACACAGTTTATTCCACCTGGATTACGACATGCCCTTATTCGTTATCAGATTGCAGTGAACATTCTCTCCCTCTCACACACACACACACACACACACACACACACACACACACACACACACACACACGTGATGGAATATTCATGGCTGAAAATGCTTTATTGGCCCCACATGGTAGTCTTTAATGAGGCCACCTCCAGTAAAGCTGAACAATATTTCCTCACTGAACTCACATCATGACCCTGATATAGAATAAAATCATTGATCTCATAGGATTCAATCTGTGCATGTGAAATCTATGAAATCACCGATCCAAGTATCCTATATTAGCAAAAGGTTGATCACTTCCTGTCTTTTGGCGTGCAAATGTCTAGCTAGCTAGCTAGTCTAGGCTACGTTAGCTAGTAACACATGGCCAAACGAGAGCTCGCTAACCATCGGTCACATACGACCCAACAAATGCGCAGACAAAACATGTAATCAAAAAACTGTCATTAAAATAATGTGCATTTGTAAAGCATAGATTTGACTTGCAAAAGCGGCTGATTTTTGCGCATCATTTCCTGTATTTATGTTAAATTATTTGGAATACATTCACCACACTAAATCATGTTCACACGCACAAACAAATAATTTACTTCAAGATTTAAAGTTTAAGAGAGTGAGTACTCAATTGGACGACATTTCATTGTTACATACCTAGTCTCGTCTCAGCTCAATTTATTACCAGACTTCTTGAGGTAGTGACGTGTTTGTATTTCGCGGCAATAGTATCTCTTCTTCTGTCACTAACTTCGGGGTGCAGCGCATATGGTTCAGTGGCGCTCATCAGCGCCATCTACCGTCGGGGAGTTTGAAAAAGGAACGAACTAGTCTCTGATCTTGTCAACATCAGCATTTTGCTCTACTTACCGTGAAGTAAAATCATAATAGTCATCATCATAATAGTAGTACATTACAGTATATATTTGAGTAAAATAGTACAATTTAAAGGGAGTATGTCAGGGTCAATTACTGACAAATGAGAACACACTAATCCTCATGGGTCATTTTGGGACAAAACGCACCATTTTGTGAAGGTTTTGTTTTGATTGAAGAGCAAGAAAATTATTAATTGGTTCCACTTCTTTCCCTTCTAAATGCGTTTGCCTAAGGAAAGCCAGTATGCACATATCTAAATGTTATAAAACTTTTTTTTTTTTTGCCACTCAGAACACAGACATTTACCTTAAGGGGAGTTACCCTCATTTTAGACTTCCCAACCATACATTTTCATGACATTGTTCCTAATCTGTAGTAGGCAAAGCAGTTGAAAATCGGTAGGTTAACACCAAACCGTGAAGTGATTATGAATTCAGAGCAGTCGGATTAGGTCATAGTCAAATACATTTGAACAAATGAACAACAATATGACATGGAAAGTGATGTGAGCATTGCATTGTGGAAAGCAATGACTTTACAAGAACATGTATTGCAATGCGAAGCATGTATTTCTAGATTAAACACTGATTCAGTGTGGTGAACAAGTACCTGTATGATTTGGTGTGCTCTACTTGAACATGTGCTTAGAGTTTTGAAACCACTGCCTATATGATGAGCTGTTGTATTTATTTTTTTACCACATACTTATGAAAATTGCACCGGTTGAGAGATGATGGCTCTCTGAGCCTACGGTAAAGAGTACTTCTGATCCAGCAGGTGGTGGTAAGATCCCTCCCTATATTACTTGAATGATGAGTTGACTTATTCCTTATAGCTCGCTCTCTGCCAATAAGGCGGGCCAGCTGGATGTCCTAGGACACGATGGTCACCCTCTTTGCGTGGATGGCACACAGTTTGGTGTCCTCGAACAGACCGACCAGGTAAGTCTCGCTAGCCTCCTGCAGGGCCATGACGGCGGAGCTCTGGAAGCGCAGGTCGGCGATTTTTCTCCACAGGCGCTGGAAGGGCACAATGCGGACGAGCATCTCAGTGGCCGACGGATCTCTCTGAGACACGGTGCCGGGCCTATAACTGGGAGGCGCTCCTGCGCGCAGACTTGGCGTTGAGCTGCTTCCTGTAGGCTTTGTCAAGGGTGGATTTGCAGTCGGAGTATAGCCTCGAAATGCCCATGTGAAATGTATAAAGACGGCAGTGGCATCTGCTGATTGGACACCATCTCCCCACCACCCCGATTGGCCCAATGCGGAGGACTCCTCTGTCGGTTACTGGAAGGGATGCTTTGCTTCTTTTTTTTAGGACCGCGCGCCCAACACAATACACTGGGCGCCCAAAACAATAGTCCACTAAGCGCGTGCGTACAATAGCACACTGCTGGCCCTTTGCGCGCAATAATAGTCGTCAAAGTCAAGAGTGAAATCTTGTGTTATATTTTAATGCTAGCCTGCTATGGCAAACGAGGCCTAGTAGGTGTTATTGTTCATTCATGGCCTCATATGGGAACATGATATAGTGCCATGTATGTAAGTAATAGTCGACATAATTGTGTATACACCCACTCAATTGGTTGGCTCTTAAAATAGCCTTTGGAGGTTGAGTTGTCAAGTTGAAGCCGCAGTAGCGAATTTACTTGGCTTTGACGGTCTTCTTGGGGAGTAGGTAATGGGGGCTTCTTGTTTGCACGGGCAATGTCTCCGGCCAACTCCAGGATCTCAGCAGTCAGGCACTCGAGCACGGCAGCCAGGTAGACTGGTGCGACAGCGCCCAAACGCTCGGCATAGTTGCCTTTGCACATCAGCCTGGGCATCTCTTAATCCATCTTGATTTAAATGTTCATGTAAAATTTGTTCCCAACATTGAAAAATGTCTGTGTTTGTGTGTAATTTTTTTTCCCAGCAAGATGAAGGGGGTGATGTCCTGCAGGACCTAGCACAACATGTAAGGTAAATCGTTGTGTACTAACATGGGATATTTACGTTAAGGATTATGTTTACCAATCGATGACAGTATTGACTCAATACGGGGTTTGCTTTCCGCTATCCGTCGCCGTTTAAATGTCTGACATATAACCGTGCTCGAGAAAACCACAGGTAGCATAATGTTTTTCATCAGATTTCGTGCGTTTCTGTGTGAAAAGACACGAATTTATGTGCTACTTAATTCGTGTGAAAAGACAGCAATTTAACACACAACAACCATAAACGGATAGCCTATTTTTCTTTATTTTCTTTATTATGGCTAATTAAACGTTATGAATATACAGAAATGTTGTCTTTATTTAATAATGTTTCAAACATTGTAGTTGTATGCCTATGTACTGTTTGAGATTTTCTGAACATCATTTGTGAGAAAATACACACATTTACGTGCAACTTAATTCGTGGGAAAAATTGTTTTATTAATGCTAACGCTGTTTTCTATGCTTGATTTCGATTAATACTTTGGGATACTGGTGCACTTTTGGTCAGAAAGCCCCCTTTTCCGTGTAGGCAACAGTACACGATTTTCTTCATAATGCATTTCATATTTCGTAGAGTCTAAATTACACAATTTTCTTCATTATTCATTTAATACATGTTAAAGAGGTTAATGTAAAAATAATGAAATATGTCGGCTTTCACTTATGGCACTTCCAAGGCCTTTCTATTGTGGTTATGTCAATCATATTATATACTTAGGCTATTGTAACGCGTTCAACCAGTTAGCAAGTCAGAAATGTCCGTTTCCTAGTACAGACTACCACTTGAATGCTGTATTATGCCAACTTCACATTCTCGTGGAAAATGGGAAGTTGTAACTCCCACATGATTGTGTTCAATTGGTTTTGAAGTCGGAACAATTCTTAAACCAATAAGATTGGCAACAACATTTTCACTATTTCTCACTTGTAATTCCTACTTGGAGGGTCATTCAAGTGAAACTTCCCAGTCGGAACTAGGTATTTCCGATAACTCTGATAGCACCCTGAACACGACATTAATATGTGTGATCGACAACAGTAGGGTCTGGGTCCCGGCGTGTCCAGTCCCCATACCCATTCCATAGGAGTGAGTGTCAGTAGTCTACTATATGTCCGTGCTATGTGAAGTAAGTATGGTGATTATTATTAACGTTCTGGTCGTCTGAGATACCAACAAGTAAGGCTATACAACATACAATATCAATAAATATATATTTTCTCCTATTAGTGTATTTGAGTTTGTTCTGTCGTTTCTGGATGATTTAATTGAAATTGCAACCAACTTTCTATGGCTTGTTTTAGATATAGTGATATTTGAGAGATTATTTCATTTCAAATAACTGAAAGTGAGAGGTTGTAATTTGAATAAAGGGGGGAAATACCATTACTGAACATGTGGTGATTAGAACAAAAGATTTTACTCTTGACTTTGATGAATATTATCGCGCGGCAGTGTCCTAATGCCTGCGCGCAGTGGACTATTGGCATCGTTCGCCATAGCAGGCTGACATTAGATTAGAACATAAGATTTCACTCTTGACTTCAGCGACTATTATTGCGCATAAAGGGCCGGCAGTGTACTTTTGCGCGCACATTGTGCTTTTGCCTGCGCGCAGTGTGCAGTTGCATCCGCGCAGTGTACTATTGGCCTCGTTTGCCATAGCAGGCTAGCATTAAATTATAACACAAGATTTCACTCTTGACTTCAGCGACTATTATTGCGCATAAAGGGCCGGCAGTGTACTTTTGCGCGCACATTGTGCTTTTGCCTGCGCGCAGTGTGCAGTTGCATCCGCGCAGTGTACTATTGGCCTCCTTTGCCATAGCAGGCTAGCATTAAATTATAACACAAGATTTCACTCTTGACTATGGCGACTATTATTGCGTGTAAAGGCCAGCAGTGATCTATTGTTTTCAATCAATCAATCAATTTTATTTTATATAGCCCTTCGTACATAAGCTAATATCTCGAAGTGCTGTACAGAAACCCAGCCTAAAACCCCAAACAGCTAGTAATGCAGGTGTAGAAGCACGGTGGCTAGGAAAAACTCCCTAGAAAGGCCAAAACCTAGGAAGAAACCTAGAGAGGAACCAGGCTATGAGGGGTGGCCAGTCCTCTTCTGGCTGTGCCGGGTGGAGATTATAACAGAACCATGCCAAGATGTTCAAAAATGTTCATAAGTGACAAGCATGGTCAAATAATAATCAGGAATAAATCTCAGTTGGCTTTTCATAGCCGATCATTAAGAGTTGAAAACAGCAGGTCTGGGACAGGTAGGGGTTCCATAACCGCAGGCAGAACAGTTGAAATTGGAATAGCAGCAAGGCCAGGCGGACTGGGGACAGCAAGGAGTCACCACGGCCGGTGGTCCCGACGTATGGTCCTAGGGCTCAGGTCTCTCAGTTGGCTTTTCATAGCCGATCATTAAGAGTTGAAAACAGCAGGTCAGGGACAGGTAGGGGTTTCGTAACCGCAGGCAGAACAGTTGAAACTGGAATAGCAGCAAGGCCAGGCGGACTGGGGACAGCAAGGTGTCAGCATGCCCGGTAGTCCTGACGTATGGTCCTAGGGCTCAGGTTCTCAGAGAGAAAGAGAGAACGAGATAATTAGAGAGAGCATACTTAAATTCACACAGGACACTGGATAAGACAGGAGAAGTACTCCAGGTATAACCAACTAACCCCAGCCCCCCGACACATAAACTACTGCAGCATAAATACTGGAGGCTGAGACAGGAGCGGTCCGGAGACACTGTGGCCCCATCCGAAGAAACCCCCGGACAGGGCCAAACAGGAAGGATATAACCCCACCCACTCTGCCAAAGCACAGCCCCCGCACCACTAGAGGGATATCCTCAACCACCAACTTACAATCCTGAGACAAGGCCGAGTATAGCCCACAGAGGTCTCCACCACAGCACAAACCAAGGGGGGGCGCCAACCCAGACAGGAAGATCACGTCAGTAACTCAACCCACTCAAGTGACGCACCCCTCCTAGGGACGGCATGAAAGAGCACCAGCAAGCCAGTGACTCAGCCCCTGTAACAGGGTTAGAGGCAGAGAACCCCAGTGGAGGGAGGGGAACCGGCCTGGCAGAGACAGCAAGGGCTGTTCGTTGCTCCAGAGCCTTTCCGTTCACCTTCACACTCCTGGGCCAGACTACACTCAATCATATGACCTACTGAAGAGATAAGTCTTCAGTAAAGACTTAAAGGTTGAGACCGAGTCTGCGTCTCTCACATGGGTAGGCAGACTGTTCCATAAAAATGGAGATCAATAGGACGCGCAGTGTATGGGCGCGCAGTGTATTATTGCGGGCGCACGCAAAGTGTATTGTTTTTTGGCGTACAGTGTGTTTTATGGGGGCACAGTGTATTGTTTTGGGTGCGCAGTGTACTGTTTTGGGTCCGCGGTCAAAAAAAAAGAGAAGCAAAGCATCCCTTCCGATAGCCGACAGAGGAGGCCTCCGTAACGGGCCAATCGGGGTGGTGGGGAGATGGTGTCCAATCAGCAGATGCCACTGCCGGCTTTATACATTTCACATGGGCATTTCGAGGCTATACTCCGACTGTCTAAGAATGAAGCTAGCGCCATGGCCAGAACCAAGCAAACCGCTCGCAAATCCACCCGTGGCAAAGCCTACAGGATGCAGCTCGCCGCCAAGGCTGGCGCAAAGTCAACATGTAAGGAAAATCGTTGTGTACGAACCTGGGATATTTACGTTAAGGATTATGTTTACCAATCGATGACAGTATTGACTCAATACGGGGTTTGCTTTCCGCTATCCGTAGCCGTTCAAATGTCTGACATATAACCGTGCTCGAGAAAACCACAGGTAGCATAATGTATTTCATCAGATTTCGTGCGTTTCTGTGTGAAAAGACACGAATTTATGTGCTACTTAATTCGTGCAAAAAGACAGCAATTTAACACACAACAACCATAAACGGATAGCCTATTTTTCTTTATTTTCTTTATTATGGCTAATTAAACGTTATGAATATACAGAAATGTTGTCTTTATTTAATAATGTTTCAAACATTGTAGTTGTATGCCTATGTACTGTTTGAGATTTTCTGAACATCATTTGTGAGAAAATACACACATTTACGTGCAACTTAATTCGTGGGAAAAATTGTTTTTTTAATGCTAACGCTGTTTTCTATGCTTGATTTCGATTAATACTTTGGGATACTGGTGCACTTTTGGTCAGAAAGCCCCCTTTTCCGTGTAGGCAACAGTACACGATTTTCTTCATAATGCATTTCATATTTCGTAGAGTCTAAATTACACAATTTTCTTCATTATTCATTTAATACATGTTAAAGAGGTTAATGTAAAAATAATGAAATATGTCGGCTTTCACTTATGGCACTTCCAAGGCCTTTCTATTGTGGTTATGTCAATCATATTATATACTTAGGCTATTGTAACGCCTTCAACTAGTTAGCAAGTCAGAAATGTCCGTTTCTTGGTACCGACTAGCACTTGAATGCTGTATTATGCCAACTTCACATTCTCGTGGAAAATGGGAAGTTGTAACTCCCACATGATTGTGTTCAAGTGGTTTTGAAGTCGGAACAATTCTTAAACCAATAAGATTACCAACAACATTTTCACTATTTCTCACTTGTAATTCCTACTTGGAGGGTCATTCAAGTGAAACTTCCCAGTCGGAACTAGGTATTTCCGATAACTCTGATAGCACCCTGAACACGACATTAATATGTGTGATCGACAACAGTAGGGTCTGGGTCCCGGCGTGTCCAGTCCCCATACCCATTCCATAGGAGTGAGTGTCACTAGTCTACTATATGTCCGTGCTATGTGAAGTAAGTATGGTGATTATTATTAAGGTTCTGGTCGTCTGAGATACCAACAAGTAAGGCTATACAACATACAATATCAATAAATATATATTTTCTCCTATTAGTGTATTTGAGTTTGTTCTGTCGTTTCTGGATGATTTAATTGAAATTGCAACCAACTTTCTATGGCTTGTTTTAGATATAGTGATATTTGAGAGATTATTTCATTTCAAATAACTGAAAGTGAGAGGTTGTAATTTGAATAAAGGGGGGAAATGCCATTACTGAACATGTGGTGATTAGAACAAAAGATTTTACTCTTGACTTTGGCGAATATTATCGCGCGGCAGTGTCCTAATGCCTGCGCGCAGTGGACTATTGGCATCGTTCGCCATAGCAGGCTGGCATTAGATTAGAACATAAGATTTCACTCTTGACTTCAGCGACTATTATTGCGCATAAAGGGCCGGCAGTGTACTTTTGCGCGCACATTGTGCTTTTGCCTGCGCGCAGTGTGCAGTTGCATCCGCGCAGTGTACTATTGGCCTCGTTTGCCATAGCAGGCTAGCATTAAATTATAACACAAGATTTCACTCTTGACTTCAGCGACTATTATTGCGCATAAAGGGCCGGCAGTGTACTTTTGCGCGCACATTGTGCTTTTGCCTGCGCGCAGTGTGCAGTTGCATCCGCGCAGTGTACTATTGGCCTCGTTTGCCATAGCAGGCTAGCATTAAATTATAACACAAGATTTCACTCTTGACTTCAGCGACTATTATTGCGCATAAAGGGCCGGCAGTGTACTTTTGCGCGCACATTGTGCTTTTGCCTGCGCGCAGTGTGCAGTTGCATCCGCGCAGTGTACTATTGGCCTCCTTTGCCATAGCAGGCTAGCATTAAATTATAACACAAGATTTCACTCTTGACTATGGCGACTATTATTGCGTGTAAAGGCCAGCAGTGATCTATTGTTTTCAATCAATCAATCAATTTTATTTTATATAGCCCTTCGTACATAAGCTAATATCTCGAAGTGCTGTACAGAAACCCAGCCTAAAACCCCAAACAGCTAGTAATGCAGGTGTAGAAGCACGGTGGCTAGGAAAAACTCCCTAGAAAGGCCAAAACCTAGGAAGAAACCTAGAGAGGAACCAGGCTATGAGGGGTGGCCAGTCCTCTTCTGGCTGTGCCGGGTGGAGATTATAACAGAACCATGCCAAGATGTTCAAAAATGTTCATAAGTGACAAGCATGGTCAAATAATAATCAGGAATAAATCTCAGTTGGCTTTTCATAGCCGATCATTAAGAGTTGAAAACAGCAGGTCTGGGACAGGTAGGGGTTCCATAACCGCAGGCAGAACAGTTGAAATTGGAATAGCAGCAAGGCCAGGCGGACTGGGGACAGCAAGGAGTCACCACGGCCGGTGGTCCCGACGTATGGTCCTAGGGCTCAGGTCTCTCAGTTGGCTTTTCATAGCCGATCATTAAGAGTTGAAAACAGCAGGTCAGGGACAGGTAGGGGTTTCGTAACCGCAGGCAGAACAGTTGAAACTGGAATAGCAGCAAGGCCAGGCGGACTGGGGACAGCAAGGTGTCAGCATGCCCGGTAGTCCTGACGTATGGTCCTAGGGCTCAGGTTCTCAGAGAGAAAGAGAGAACGAGATAATTAGAGAGAGCATACTTAAATTCACACAGGACACTGGATAAGACAGGAGAAGTACTCCAGGTATAACCAACTAACCCCAGCCCCCCGACACATAAACTACTGCAGCATAAATACTGGAGGCTGAGACAGGAGCGGTCCGGAGACACTGTGGCCCCATCCGAAGAAACCCCCGGACAGGGCCAAACAGGAAGGATATAACCCCACCCACTCTGCCAAAGCACAGCCCCCGCACCACTAGAGGGATATCCTCAACCACCAACTTACAATCCTGAGACAAGGCCGAGTATAGCCCACAGAGGTCTCCACCACAGCACAAACCAAGGGGGGGCGCCAACCCAGACAGGAAGATCACGTCAGTAACTCAACCCACTCAAGTGACGCACCCCTCCTAGGGACGGCATGAAAGAGCACCAGCAAGCCAGTGACTCAGCCCCTGTAACAGGGTTAGAGGCAGAGAACCCCAGTGGAGAGAGGGGAACCGGCCTGGCAGAGACAGCAAGGGCTGTTCGTTGCTCCAGAGCCTTTCCGTTCACCTTCACACTCCTGGGCCAGACTACACTCAATCATATGACCTACTGAAGAGATAAGTCTTCAGTAAAGACTTAAAGGTTGAGACCGAGTCTGCGTCTCTCACATGGGTAGGCAGACTGTTCCATAAAAATGGAGATCAATAGGACGCGCAGTGTATGGGCGCGCAGTGTATTATTGCGGGCGCACGCAAAGTGTATTGTTTTTTGGCGTACAGTGTGTTTTATGGGGGCACAGTGTATTGTTTTGGGTGCGCAGTGTACTGTTTTGGGTCCGCGGTCAAAAAAAAAGAGAAGCAAAGCATCCCTTCCGATAGCCGACAGAGGAGGCCTCCGTAACGGGCCAATCGGGGTGGTGGGGAGATGGTGTCCAATCAGCAGATGCCACTGCCGGCTTTATACATTTCACATGGGCATTTCGAGGCTATACTCCGACTGTCTAAGAATGAAGCTAGCGCCATGGCCAGAACCAAGCAAACCGCTCGCAAATCCACCCGTGGCAAAGCCTACAGGATGCAGCTCGCCGCCAAGGCTGCGCGCAAAGTCAACATGTAAGGAAAATCGTTGTGTACGAACCTGGGATATTTACGTTAAGGATTATGTTTACCAATCGATGACAGTATTGACTCAATACGGGGTTTGCTTTCCGCTATCCGTAGCCGTTCAAAAGTCTGACATATAACCGTGCTCGAGAAAACCACAGGTAGCATAATGTATTTCATCAGATTTCGTGCGTTTCTGTGTGAAAAGACACGAATTTATGTGCTACTTAATTTGTGCAAAAAGACAGCAATTTAACACACAACAACCATAAACGGATAGCCTATTTTTCTTTATTTTCTTTATTATGGCTAATTAAACGTTATGAATATACAGAAATGTTGTCTTTATTTAATAATGTTTCAAACATTGTAGTTGTATGCCTATGTACTGTTTGAGATTTTCTGAACATCATTTGTGAGAAAATACACACATTTACGTGCAACTTAATTCGTGGGAAAAATTGTTTTTTTAATGCTAACGCTGTTTTCTATGCTTGATTTCGATTAATACTTTGGGATACTGGTGCACTTTTGGTCAGAAAGCCCCCTTTTCCGTGTAGGCAACAGTACACGATTTTCTTCATAATGCATTTCATATTTCGTAGAGTCTAAATTACACAATTTTCTTCATTATTCATTTAATACATGTTAAAGAGGTTAATGTAAAAATAATGAAATATGTCGGCTTTCACTTATGGCACTTCCAAGGCCTTTCTATTGTGGTTATGTCAATCATATTATATACTTAGGCTATTGTAACGCCTTCAACTAGTTAGCAAGTCAGAAATGTCCGTTTCTTGGTACCGACTAGCACTTGAATGCTGTATTATGCCAACTTCACATTCTCGTGGAAAATGGGAAGTTGTAACTCCCACATGATTGTGTTCAAGTGGTTTTGAAGTCGGAACAATTCTTAAACCAATAAGATTGGCAACAACATTTTCACTATTTCTCACTTGTAATTCCTACTTGGAGGGTCATTCAAGTGAAACTTCCCAGTCGGAACTAGGTATTTCCGATAACTCTGATAGCACCCTGAACACGACATTAATATGTGTGATCGACAACAGTAGGGTCTGGGTCCCGGCGTGTCCAGTCCCCATACCCATTCCATAGGAGTGAGTGTCAGTAGTCTACTATATGTCCGTGCTATGTGAAGTAAGTATGGTGATTATTATTAAGGTTCTGGTCGTCTGAGATACCAACAAGTAAGGCTATACAACATACAATATCAATAAATATATATTTTCTCCTATTAGTGTATTTGAGTTTGTTCTGTCGTTTCTGGATGATTTAATTGAAATTGCAACCAACTTTCTATGGCTTGTTTTAGATATAGTGATATTTGAGAGATTATTTCATTTCAAATAACTGAAAGTGAGAGGTTGTAATTTGAATAAAGGGGGGAAATGCCATTACTGAACATGTGGTGATTAGAACAAAAGATTTTACTCTTGACTTTGGCGAATATTATCGCGCGGCAGTGTCCTAATGCCTGCGCGCAGTGGACTATTGGCATCGTTCGCCATAGCAGGCTGGCATTAGATTAGAACATAAGATTTCACTCTTGACTTCAGCGACTATTATTGCGCATAAAGGGCCGGCAGTGTACTTTTGCGCGCACATTGTGCTTTTGCCTGCGCGCAGTGTGCAGTTGCATCCGCGCAGTGTACTATTGGCCTCGTTTGCCATAGCAGGCTAGCATTAAATTATAACACAAGATTTCACTCTTGACTTCAGCGACTATTATTGCGCATAAAGGGCCGGCAGTGTACTTTTGCGCGCACATTGTGCTTTTGCCTGCGCGCAGTGTGCAGTTGCATCCGCGCAGTGTACTATTGGCCTCGTTTGCCATAGCAGGCTAGCATTAAATTATAACACAAGATTTCACTCTTGACTTCAGCGACTATTATTGCGCATAAAGGGCCGGCAGTGTACTTTTGCGCGCACATTGTGCTTTTGCCTGCGCGCAGTGTGCAGTTGCATCCGCGCAGTGTACTATTGGCCTCCTTTGCCATAGCAGGCTAGCATTAAATTATAACACAAGATTTCACTCTTGACTATGGCGACTATTATTGCGTGTAAAGGCCAGCAGTGATCTATTGTTTTGGGCGCGCAGTGTATTATTGCGGGCGCACGTAAAGTGTATTGTTTTTTGGTGTACAGTGTGTTTTATGGGGGCACAGTGTATTGTTTTGGGTGCGCAGTGTACTGTTTTGGGTCCGCGGTCAAAAAAAAAGAGAAGCAAAGCATCCCTTCCGATAGCCGACAGAGGAGGCCTCCGTAACGGGCCAATCGGGGTGGTGGGGAGATGGTGTCCAATCAGCAGATGCCACTGCCGGCTTTATACATTTCACATGGGCATTTCGAGGCTATACTCCGACTGTCTAAGAATGAAGCTAGCGCCATGGCCAGAACCAAGCAAACCGCTCGCAAATCCACCCGTGGCAAAGCCTACAGGATGCAGCTCGCCGCCAAGGCTGCGCGCAAAGTCAACATGTAAGGAAAATCGTTGTGTACGAACCTGGGATATTTACGTTAAGGATTATGTTTACCAATCGATGACAGTATTGACTCAATACGGGGTTTGCTTTCCGCTATCCGTAGCCGTTCAAATGTCTGACATATAACCGTGCTCAAGAAAACCACAGGTAGCATAATGTATTTCATCAGATTTCGTGCGTTTCTGTGTGAAAAGACACGAATTTATGTGCTACTTAATTCGTGCAAAAAGACAGCAATTTAACACACAACAACCATAAACGGATAGCCTATTTTTCTTTATTTTCTTTATTATGGCTAATTAAACGTTATGAATATACAGAAATGTTGTCTTTATTTAATAATGTTTCAAACATTGTAGTTGTATGCCTATGTACTGTTTGAGATTTTCTGAACATCATTTGTGAGAAAATACACACATTTACGTGCAACTTAATTCGTGGGAAAATTTGTTTTATTAATGCTAACGCTGTTTTCTATGCTTGATTTCGATTACTACTTTGGGACACTGGTGCACTTTTGGTCAGAAAGCCCCCTTTTCCGTGTAGGCAACAGTACACGATTTTCTTCATAATGCATTTCATATTTCGTAGAGTCTAAATTACACAATTTTCTTCATTATTCATTTAATACATGTTAAAGAGGTTAATGTAAAAATAATGAAATATGTCGGCTTTCACTTATGGCACTTCCAAGGCCTTTCTATTGTGGTTATGTCAATCATATTATATACTTAGGCTATTGTAACGCGTTCAACCAGTTAGCAAGTCAGAAATGTCCGTTTCCTAGTACCGACTAGCACTTGAATGCTGTATTATGCCAACTTCACATTCTCGTGGAAAATGGGAAGTTGTAACTCCCACATGATTGTGTTCAAGTGGTTTTGAAGTCGGAACAATTCTTAAACCAATAAGATTGGCAACAACATTTTCACTATTTCTCACTTGTAATTCCTACTTGGAGGGTCATTCAAGTGAAACTTCCCAGTCGGAACTAGGTATTTCCGATAACTCTGATAGCACCCTGAACACGACATTAATATGTGTGATCGACAACAGTAGGGTCTGGGTCCCGGCGTGTCCAGTCCCCATACCCATTCCATAGGAGTGAGTGTCAGTAGTCTACTATATGTCCGTGCTATGTGAAGTAAGTATGGTGATTATTATTAAGGTTCTGGTCGTCTGAGATACCAACAAGTAAGGCTATACAACATACAATATCAATAAATATATATTTTCTCCTATTAGTGTATTTGAGTTTGTTCTGTCGTTTCTGGATGATTTAATTGAAATTGCAACCAACTTTCTATGGCTTGTTTTAGATATAGTGATATTTGAGAGATTATTTCATTTCAAATAACTGAAAGTGAGAGGTTGTAATTTGAATAAAGGGGGGAAATGCCATTACTGAACATGTGGTGATTAGAACAAAATATTTTACTCTTGACTTTGGCGAATATTATCGCGCGGCAGTGTCCTAATGCCTGCGCGCAGTGGACTATTGGCCTCGTTTGCCATAGCAGGCTAGCATTAAATTATAACACAAGATTTCACTCTTGACTTCAGCGACTATTATTGCGCATAAAGGGCCGGCAGTGTACTTTTGCGCGCACATTGTGCTTTTGCCTGCGCGCAGTGTGCAGTTGCATCCGTGCAGTGTACTATTGGCCTCGTTTGCCATAGCAGGCTAGCATTAAATTATAACACAAGATTTCACTCTTGACTATGGCGACTATTATTGCGTGTAAAGGCCAGCAGTGATCTATTGTTTTGGGCGCGCAGTGTATTATTGCGGGCGCACGCAAAGTGTATTGTTTTTTGGCGTACAGTGTGTTTTATGGGCGCGCAGTGTATTGTTTTGGGTGCGCAGTGTACTGTTTTGGGTGCGCGGTAAAAAAAAAAGAGAAGCAAAGCATCCCTTCCGATAGCCGACAGAGGAGGCCTCCGTAACGGGCCAACGGGGTGGTGGGGAGATGGTGTCCAATCAGCAGATGCCACTGCCGGCTTTATACATTTCACATGGGCATTTCGAGGCTATACTCCGACTGTCTAAGAAGGAAGCTAGCGCCATGGCCAGAACCAAGCAAACCGCTCGCAAATCCACCCGTGGCAAAGCCTACAGGATGCAGCTCGCCGCCAAGGCTGCGCGCAAAGTCAACATGTAAGGAAAATCGTTGTGTACGAACCTGGGATATTTACCTTAAGGATTATGTTTACCAATCGATGACAGTATTGACTCAATACGGGGTTTGCTTTCCGCTATCCGTCGCCGTTTAAATGTCTGACATATAACCGTGCTCGAGAAAACCACAGGTAGCATAATGTATTTCATCAGATTTCGTGCGTTTCTGTGTGAAAAGACACGAATTTATGTGCTACTTAATTCGTGCGAAAAGACAGCAATTTAACACACAACAACCATAAACGGATAGCCTATTTTTCTTTATTTTCTTTATTATGGCTAATTAAACGTTATGAATATACAGAAATGTTGTCTTTATTTAATAATGTTTCAAACATTGTAGTTGTATGCCTATGTACTGTTTGAGATTTACTGAACATCATTTGTGAGAAAATACACACATTTACGTGCAACTTAATTCGTGGGAAAAATTGTTTTATTAATGCTAACGCTGTTTTCTATGCTTGATTTCGATTAATACTTTGGGACACTGGTGCACTTTTGGTCAGAAAGCCCCCTTTTCCGTGTAGGCAACAGTACACGATTTTCTTCATAATGCATTTCGTAGAGTCTAAATTACACAATTTTCTTCATTATTCATTTAATACATGTTAAAGAGGTTAATGTAAAAATAATGAAATATGTCGGCTTTCACTTATGGCACTTCCAAGGCCTTTCTATTGTGGTTATGTCAATCATATTATATACTTAGGCTATTGTAACGCGTTCAACCAGTTAGCAAGTCAGAAATGTCCGTTTCCTAGTACCGACTAGCACTTGAATGCTGTATTATGCCAACTTCACATTCTCGTGGAAAATGGGAAGTTGTAACTCCCACATGATTGTGTTCAAGTGGTTTTGAAGTCGGAACAATTCTTAAACCAATAAGATTGGCAACAACATTTTCACTATTTCTCACTTGTAATTCCTACTTGGAGGGTCATTCAAGTGAAACTTCCCAGTCGGAACTAGGTATTTCCGATAACTCTGATAGCACCCTGAACACGACATTAATATGTGTGATCGACAACAGTAGGGTCTGGGTCCCGGCGTGTCCAGTCCCCATACCCATTCCATAGGAGTGAGTGTCAGTAGTCTACTATATGTCCGTGCTATGTGAAGTAAGTATGGTGATTATTATTAAGGTTCTGGTCGTCTGAGATACCAACAAGTAAGGCTATACAACATACAATATCAATAAATATATATTTTCTCCTATTAGTGTATTTGAGTTTGTTCTGTCGTTTCTGGATGATTTAATTGAAATTGCAACCAACTTTCTATGGCTTGTTTTAGATATAGTGATATTTGAGAGATTATTTCATTTCAAATAACTGAAAGTGAGAGGTTGTAATTTGAATAAAGGGGGGAAATGCCATTACTGAACATGTGGTGATTAGAACAAAATATTTCACTCTTGACTTTGGCGAATATTATCGCGCGGCAGTGTCCTAATAACTGCGCGCAGTGGACTATTGGCCTCGTTTGCCATAGCAGGCTAGCATTAAATTATAACACAAGATTTCACTCTTGACTTCAGCGACTATTATTGCGCATAAAGGGCCGGCAGTGTACTTTTGCGCTCACATTGTGCTGTTGCCTGCGCGCAGTGTGCAGTTGCATCCGCGCAGTGTACTATTGGCCTCGTTTGCCATAGCATGCTAGCATTAAATTATAACACAAGATTTCACTCTTGACTATGGCGACTATTATTGCGTGTAAAGGCCAGCAGTGATCTATTGTTTTGGGCGCGCAGTGTATTATTGCGGGCGCACGCAAAGTGTATTGTTTTTTGGCGTACAGTGTTTTTTTTGGGCGCGCAGTGTATTGTTTTGGGTGCGCAGTGTACTGTTTTGGGTGCACGGTCAAAAAAAAAGAGAAGCAAAGCATCCCTTCCGATAGCCGACAGAGGAGGCCTCCGTAACACGCCAATCGGGGTGGTGGGGAGATGGTGTCCAATCAGCAGATGCCACTGCCGGCTTTATACATTTCACATGGGCATTTCGAGGCTATACTCCGACTGTCTAAGAAGGAAGCTAGCGCCATGGCCAGAACCAAGCAAACCGCTCGCAAATCCACCCGTGGCAAAGCCTACAGGATGCAGCTCGCCGCCAAGGCTGCGCACAAAGTCAACATGTAAGGAAAATCGTTGTGTACGAACCTGGGATATTTACGTTAAGGATTATGTTTACCAATCGATGACAGTATTGACTCAATACGGGGTTTGCTTTCCGCTATCCGTCGCCGTTTAAATGTCTGACATATAACCGTGCTCGAGAAAACCACAGGTAGCATAATGTATTTCATCAGATTTCGTGCGTTTCTGTGTGAAAAGACACGAATTTATGTGCTACTTAATTCGTGCGAAAAGACAGCAATTTAACACACAACAACCATAAACGGATAGCCTATTTTTCTTTATTTTCTTTATTATGGCTAATTAAACGTTATGAATATACAGAAATGTTGTCTTTATTTAATAATGTTTCAAACATTGTAGTTGTATGCCTATGTACTGTTTGAGATTTTCTGAACATCATTTGTGAGAAAATACACACATTTACGTGCAACTTAATTCGTGGGAAAATGTGTTTTATTAATGCTAACGCTGTTTTCTATGCTTGATTTCGATTACTACTTTGGGACACTGGTGCACTTTTGGTCAGAAAGCCCCCTTTTCCGTGTAGGCAACAGTACACGATTTTCTTCATAATGCATTTCATATTTCGTAGAGTCTAAATTACACAATTTTCTTCATTATTCATTTAATACATGTTAAAGAGGTTAATGTAAAAATAATGAAATATGTCGGCTTTCACTTATGGCACTTCCAAGGCCTTTCTATTGTGGTTATGTCAATCATATTATATACTTAGGCTATTGTAACGCGTTCAACCAGTTAGCAAGTCAGAAATGTCCGTTTCCTAGTACCGACTAGCACTTGAATGCTGTATTATGCCAACTTCACATTCTCGTGGAAAATGGGAAGTTGTAACTCCCACATGATTGTGTTCAAGTGGTTTTGAAGTCGGAACAATTCTTAAACCAATAAGATTGGCAACAACATTTTCACTATTTCTCACTTGTAATTCCTACTTGGAGGGTCATTCAAGTGAAACTTCCCAGTCGGAACTAGGTATTTCCGATAACTCTGATAGCACCCTGAACACGACATTAATATGTGTGATCGACAACAGTAGGGTCTGGGTCCCGGCGTGTCCAGTCCCCATACCCATTCCATAGGAGTGAGTGTCAGTAGTCTACTATATGTCCGTGCTATGTGAAGTAAGTATGGTGATTATTATTAAGGTTCTGGTCGTCTGAGATACCAACAAGTAAGGCTATACAACATACAATATCAATAAATATATATTTTCTCCTATTAGTGTATTTGAGTTTGTTCTGTCGTTTCTGGATGATTTAATTGAAATTGCAACCAACTTTCTATGGCTTGTTTTAGATATAGTGATATTTGAGAGATTATTTCATTTCAAATAACTGAACGTGAGAGGTTGTAATTTGAATAAAGGGGGGAAATGCCATTACTGAACATGTGGTGATTAGAACAAAAGATTTTACTCTTGACTTTGGCGAATATTATCGCGCGGCAGTGTCCTAATGCCTGCGCGCAGTGGACTATTGGCATCGTTCGCCATAGCAGGCTGGCATTAGATTAGAACATAAGATTTCACTCTTGACTTCAGCGACTATTATTGCGCATAAAGGGCCGGCAGTGTACTTTTGCGCGCACATTGTGCTTTTGCCTGCGCGCAGTGTGCAGTTGCATCCGCGCAGTGTACTATTGGCCTCCTTTGCCATAGCAGGCTAGCATTAAATTATAACACAAGATTTCACTCTTGACTATGGCGACTATTATTGCGTTTAAAGGCCGGCAGTGATCTATTGTTTTGGGCGCGCAGTGTATTATTGCGGGCGCACGCAAAGTGTATTGTTTTTTGGCGTACAGTGTGTTTTATGGGCGCGCAGTGTATTGTTTTGGGTGCGCAGTGTACTGTTTTGGGTGCGCGGTCAAAAAAAAAGAGAAGCAAAGCATCCCTTCCGATTGCCGACAGAGGAGGCCTCCGTAACGGGCCAATCGGGGTGGTGGGGAGATGGTGTCCAATCAGCAGATGCCACTGCCGGCTTTATACATTTCACATGGGCATTTCGAGGCTATACTCCGACTGTCTAAGAAGGAAGCTAGCGCCATGGCCAGAACCAAGCAAACCGCTCGCAAATCCACCCGGTGCAAAGCCTACAGGATGCAGCTCGCCGCCAAGGCTGCGCGCAAAGTCAACATGTAAGGAAAATCGTTGTGTACGAACCTGGGATATTTACGTTAAGGATTATGTTTACCAATCGATGACAGTATTGACACAATACGGGGTTTGCTTTCCGCTATCCGTCGCCGTTTAAATGTCTGACATATAACCGTGCTCGAGAAAACCACAGGTAGCATAATGTATTTCATCAGATTTCGTGCGTTTCTGTGTGAAAAGACACGAATTTATGTGCTACTTAATTCGTGCGAAAAGACAGCAATTTAACACACAACAACCATAAACGGATAGCCTATTTTTCTTTATTTTCTTTATTATGGCTAATTAAACGTTATGAATATACAGAAATGTTGTCTTTATTTAATAATGTTTCAAACATTGTAGTTGTATGCCTATGTACTGTTTGAGATTTTCTGAACATCATTTGTGAGAAAATACACACATTTACGTGCAACTTAATTCGTGGGAAAAATTGTTTTATTAATGCTAACGCTGTTTTCTATGCTTGATTTCGATTAATACTTTGGGACACTGGTGCACTTTTGGTCAGAAAGCCCCCTTTTCCGTGTAGGCAACAGTACACGATTTTCTTCATAATGCATTTCATATTTCGTAGAGTCTAAATTACACAATTTTCTTCATTATTCATTTAATACATGTTAAAGAGGTTAATGTAAAAATAATGAAATATGTCGGCTTTCACTTATGGCACTTCCAAGGCCTTTCTATTGTGGTTATGTCAATCATATTATATACTTAGGCTATTGTAACGCGTTCAACCAGTTAGCAAGTCAGAAATGTCCGTTTCCTAGTACCGACTAGCACTTGAATGCTGTATTATGCCAACTTCACATTCTCGTGGAAAATGGGAAGTTGTAACTCCCACATGATTGTGTTCAAGTGGTTTTGAAGTCGGAACAATTCTTAAACCAATAAGATTGGTAACAACATTTTCACTATTTCTCACTTGTAATTCCTACTTGGAGGGTCATTCAAGTGAAACTTCCCAGTCGGAACTAGGTATTTCCGATAACTCTGATAGCACCCTGAACACGACATTAATATGTGTGATCGACAACAGTAGGGTCTGGGTCCCGGCGTGTCCAGTCCCCATACCCATTCCATAGGAGTGAGTGTCAGTAGTCTACTATATGTCCGTGCTATGTGAAGTAAGTATGGTGATTATTATTAAGGTTCTGGTCGTCTGAGATACCAACAAGTAAGGCTATACAACATACAATATCAATAAATATATATTTTCTCCTATTAGTGTATTTGAGTTTGTTCTGTCATTTCTGGATGATTTAATTGAAATTGCAACCAACTTTCTATGGCTTGTTTTAGATATAGTGATATTTGAGAGATTATTTCATTTCAAATAACTGAAAGTGAGAGGTTGTAATTTGAATAAAGGGGGGAAATGCCATTACTGAACATGTGGTGATTAGAACAAAAGATTTTACTCTTGACTTTGGCGAATATTATCGCGCGGCAGTGTCCTAATGCCTGCGCGCAGTGGACTATTGGCATCGTTCGCCATAGCAGGCTGGCATTAGATTAGAACATAAGATTTCACTCTTGACTTCAGCGACTATTATTGCGCATAAAGGGCCGGCAGTGTACTTTTGCGCGCACATTGTGCTTTTGCCTGCGCGCAGTGTGCAGTTGCATCCGCGCAGTGTACTATTGGCCTCGTTTGCCATAGCAGGCTAGCATTAAATTATAACACAAGATTTCACTCTTGACTATGGCGACTATTATTGCGTGTAAAGGCCAGCAGTGATCTATTGTTTTGGGCGCGCAGTGTATTATTGCGGGCGCACGCAAAGTGTATTGTTTTTTGGCGTACAGTGTGTTTTATGGGCGCGCAGTGTATTGTTTTGGGTGCGCAGTGTACTGTTTTGGGTGCGCGGTCAAAAAAAAAGAGAAGCAAAGCATCCCTTCCGATTGCCGACAGAGGAGGCCTCCGTAACGGGCCAATCGGGGTGGTGGGGAGATGGTGTCCAATCAGCAGATGCCACTGCCGGCTTTATACATTTCACATGGGCATTTCGAGGCTATACTCCGACTGTCTAAGAAGGAAGCTAGCGCCATGGCCAGAACCAAGCAAACCGCTCGCAAATCCACCCGGTGCAAAGCCTACAGGATGCAGCTCGCCGCCAAGGCTGCGCGCAAAGTCAACATGTAAGGAAAATCGTTGTGTACGAACCTGGGATATTTACGTTAAGGATTATGTTTACCAATCGATGACAGTATTGACACAATACGGGGTTTGCTTTCCGCTATCCGTCGCCGTTTAAATGTCTGACATATAACCGTGCTCGAGAAAACCACAGGTAGCATAATGTATTTCATCAGATTTCGTGCGTTTCTGTGTGAAAAGACACGAATTTATGTGCTACTTAATTCGTGCGAAAAGACAGCAATTTAACACACAACAACCATAAACGGATAGCCTATTTTTCTTTATTTTCTTTATTATGGCTAATTAAACGTTATGAATATACAGAAATGTTGTCTTTATTTAATAATGTTTCAAACATTGTAGTTGTATGCCTATGTACTGTTTGAGATTTTCTGAACATCATTTGTGAGAAAATACACACATTTACGTGCAACTTAATTCGTGGGAAAAATTGTTTTATTAATGCTAACGCTGTTTTCTATGCTTGATTTCGATTAATACTTTGGGACACTGGTGCACTTTTGGTCAGAAAGCCCCCTTTTCCGTGTAGGCAACAGTACACGATTTTCTTCATAATGCATTTCATATTTCGTAGAGTCTAAATTACACAATTTTCTTCATTATTCATTTAATACATGTTAAAGAGGTTAATGTAAAAATAATGAAATATGTCGGCTTTCACTTATGGCACTTCCAAGGCCTTTCTATTGTGGTTATGTCAATCATATTATATACTTAGGCTATTGTAACGCGTTCAACCAGTTAGCAAGTCAGAAATGTCCGTTTCCTAGTACCGACTAGCACTTGAATGCTGTATTATGCCAACTTCACATTCTCGTGGAAAATGGGAAGTTGTAACTCCCACATGATTGTGTTCAAGTGGTTTTGAAGTCGGAACAATTCTTAAACCAATAAGATTGGTAACAACATTTTCACTATTTCTCACTTGTAATTCCTACTTGGAGGGTCATTCAAGTGAAACTTCCCAGTCGGAACTAGGTATTTCCGATAACTCTGATAGCACCCTGAACACGACATTAATATGTGTGATCGACAACAGTAGGGTCTGGGTCCCGGCGTGTCCAGTCCCCATACCCATTCCATAGGAGTGAGTGTCAGTAGTCTACTATATGTCCGTGCTATGTGAAGTAAGTATGGTGATTATTATTAAGGTTCTGGTCGTCTGAGATACCAACAAGTAAGGCTATACAACATACAATATCAATAAATATATATTTTCTCCTATTAGTGTATTTGAGTTTGTTCTGTCATTTCTGGATGATTTAATTGAAATTGCAACCAACTTTCTATGGCTTGTTTTAGATATAGTGATATTTGAGAGATTATTTCATTTCAAATAACTGAAAGTGAGAGGTTGTAATTTGAATAAAGGGGGGAAATGCCATTACTGAACATGTGGTGATTAGAACAAAAGATTTTACTCTTGACTTTGGCGAATATTATCGCGCGGCAGTGTCCTAATGCCTGCGCGCAGTGGACTATTGGCATCGTTCGCCATAGCAGGCTGGCATTAGATTAGAACATAAGATTTCACTCTTGACTTCAGCGACTATTATTGCGCATAAAGGGCCGGCAGTGTACTTTTGCGCGCACATTGTGCTTTTGCCTGCGCGCAGTGTGCAGTTGCATCCGCGCAGTGTACTATTGGCCTCGTTTGCCATAGCAGGCTAGCATTAAATTATAACACAAGATTTCACTCTTGACTATGGCGACTATTATTGCGTGTAAAGGCCAGCAGTGATCTATTGTTTTGGGCGCGCAGTGTATTATTGCGGGCGCACGCAAAGTGTATTGTTTTTTGGCGTACAGTGTGTTTTATGGGCGCGCAGTGTATTGTTTTGGGTGCGCAGTGTACTGTTTTGGGTGCGCGGTCAAAAAAAAAGAGAAGCAACGACAGAGGAGGCCTCCGTAACGGGCCAATCGGGGTAGTGGGGAGATGGTGTCCAATCAGCAGATGCCACTGCCGGCTTTATACATTTCACATGGGCATTTCGAGGCTATACTCCGACTGTCTAAGAAGGAAGCTAGCGCCATGGCCAGAACCAAGCAAACCGCTCGCAAATCCACCCGGTGCAAAGCCTACAGGATGCAGCTCGCCGCCAAGGCTGCGCGCAAAGTCAACATGTAAGGAAAATCGTTGTGTAAGAACCTGGGATATTTACGTTAAGGATTATGTTTACCAATCGATGACAGTATTGACTCAATACGGGGTTTGCATTCCGCTATCCGTCGCCGTTTAAATGTCTGACATATAACCGTGCTCGAGAAAACCACAGGTAGCATAATGTATTTCATCAGATTTCGTGCGTTTCTGTGTGAAAAGACACGAATTTATGTGCTACTTAATTCGTGTGAAAAGACAGCAATTTAACACACAACAACCATAAACGGATAGCCTATTTTTCTTTATTTTCTTTATTATGGCTAATTAAACGTTATGAATATACAGAAATGTTGTCTTTATTTAATAATGTTTCAAACATTGTAGTTGTATGCCTATGTACTGTTTGAGATTTTCTGAACATCATTTGTGAGAAAATACACACATTTACGTGCAACTTAATTCGTGGGAAAAATTGTTTTATTAATGCTAACGCTGTTTTCTATGCTTGATTTCGATTAATACTTTGGGATACTGGTGCACTTTTGGTCAGAAAGCCCCCTTTTCCGTGTAGGCAACAGTACACGATTTTCTTCATAATGCATTTCATATTTCGTAGAGTCTAAATTACACAATTTTCTTCATTATTCATTTAATACATGTTAAAGAGGTTAATGTAAAAATAATGAAATATGTCGGCTTTCACTTATGGCACTTCCAAGGCCTTTCTATTGTGGTTATGTCAATCATATTATATACTTAGGCTATTGTAACGCGTTCAACCAGTTAGCAAGTCAGAAATGTCCGTTTCCTAGTACCGACTAGCACTTGAATGCTGTATTATGCCAACTTCACATTCTCGTGGAAAATGGGAAGTTGTAACTCCCACATGATTGTGTTCAAGTGGTTTTGAAGTCGGAACAATTCTTAAACCAATAAGATTGGCAACAACATTTTCACTATTTCTCTCTTGTAATTCCTACTTGGAGGGTCATTCAAGTGAAACTTCCCAGTCGGAACTAGTTATTTCCGATAACTCTGATAGCACCCTGAACACGACATTAATATGTGTGATCGACAACAGTAGGGTCTGGGTCCCGGCGAGTCCAGTCCCCATACCCATTCCATAGGAGTGAGTGTCAGTAGTCTACTATATGTCCGTGCTATGTGAAGTAAGTATGGTGATTATTATTAAGGTTCTGGTCGTCTGAGATACCAACAAGTAAGGCTATACAACATACAATATCAATAAATATATATTTTCTCCTATTAGTGTATTTGAGTTTGTTCTGTCGTTTCTGGATGATTTAATTGAAATTGCAACCAACTTTCTATGGCTTGTTTTAGATATAGTGATATTTGAGAGATTATTTCATTTCAAATAACTGAAAGTGAGAGGTTGTAATTTGAATAAAGGGGGGAAATGCCATTACTGAACATGTGGTGATTAGAACAAAAGATTTTACTCTTGACTTTGGCGAATATTATCGCGCGGCAGTGTCCTAATGCCTGCGTGCAGTGGACTATTGGCATCGTTCGCCATAGCAGGCTGGCATTAGATTAGAACATAAGATTTCACTCTTGACTTCAGCGACTATTATTGCGCATAAAGGGCCGGCAGTGTACTTTTGCGCGCACATTGTGCTATTGCCTGCGCGCAGTGTGCAGTTGCATCCGCGCAGGGTACTATTGGCCTCGTTTGCCATAGCAGGCTAGCATTAAATTATAACACAAGATTTCACTCTTGACTTCAGCGACTATTATTGCGCATAAAGGGCCGGCAGTGTACTTTTGCGCGCACATTGTGCTTTTGCCTGCGCGCAGTGTGCAGTTGCATCCGCGCAGTGTACTATTGGCCTCGTTTGCCATAGCAGGCTAGCATTAAATTATAACACAAGATTTCACTCTTGACTATGGCGACTATTATTGCGTGTAAAGGCCAGCAGTGATCTATTGTTTTGGGCGCGCAGTGTATTATTGCGGGCGCACGCAAAGTGTATTGTTTTTTGGCGTACAGTGTGTTTTATGGGCGCGCAGTGTATTGTTTTGGGTGCGCAGTGTACTGTTTTGGGTGCGCGGTCAAAAAAAAAGAGAAGCAAAGCATCCCTTCCGATAGCCGACAGAGGAGGCCTCCGTAACGGGCCAATCGGGGTGGTGGGGAGATGGTGTCCAATCAGCAGATGCCACTGCCGGCTTTATACATTTCACATGGGCATTTCGAGGCTATACTCCGACTGTCTAAGAAGGAAGCTAGCGCCATGGCCAGAACCAAGCAAACCGCTCGCAAATCCACCCGGTGCAAAGCCTACAGGATGCAGCTCGCCGCCAAGGCTGCGCGCAAAGTCAACATGTAAGGAAAATCGTTGTGTACGAACCTGGGATATTTACGTTAAGGATTATGTTTACCAATCGATGACAGTATTGACACAATACGGGGTTTGCTTTCCGCTATCCGTCGCCGTTTAAATGTCTGACATATAACCGTGCTCGAGAAAACCACAGGTAGCATAATGTATTTCATCAGATTTCGTGCGTTTCTGTGTGAAAAGACACGAATTTATGTGCTACTTAATTCGTGCGAAAAGACAGCAATTTAACACACAACAACCATAAACGGATAGCCTATTTTTCTTTATTTTCTTTATTATGGCTAATTAAACGTTATGAATATACAGAAATGTTGTCTTTATTTAATAATGTTTCAAACATTGTAGTTGTATGCCTATGTACTGTTTGAGATATTCTGAACATCATTTGTGAGAAAATACACACATTTACGTGCAACTTAATTCGTGGGAAAAATTGTTTTATTAATGCTAACGCTGTTTTCTATGCTTGATTTCGATTAATACTTTGGGACACTGGTGCACTTTTGGTCAGAAAGCCCCCTTTTCCGTGTAGGCAACAGTACACGATTTTCTTCATAATGCATTTCATATTTCGTAGAGTCTAAATTACACAATTTTCTTCATTATTCATTTAATACATGTTAAAGAGGTTAATGTAAAAATAATGAAATATGTCGGCTTTCACTTATGGCACTTCCAAGGCCTTTCTATTGTGGTTATGTCAATCATATTATATACTTAGGCTATTGTAACGCGTTCAACCAGTTAGCAAGTCAGAAATGTCCGTTTCCTAGTACCGACTAGCACTTGAATGCTGTATTATGCCAACTTCACATTCTCGTGGAAAATGGGAAGTTGTAACTCCCACATGATTGTGTTCAAGTGGTTTTGAAGTCGGAACAATTCTTAAACCAATAAGATTGGTAACAACATTTTCACTATTTCTCACTTGTAATTCCTACTTGGAGGGTCATTCAAGTGAAACTTCCCAGTCGGAACTAGGTATTTCCGATAACTCTGATAGCACCCTGAACACGACATTAATATGTGTGATCGACAACAGTAGGGTCTGGGTCCCGGCGTGTCCAGTCCCCATACCCATTCCATAGGAGTGAGTGTCAGTAGTCTACTATATGTCCGTGCTATGTGAAGTAAGTATGGTGATTATTATTAAGGTTCTGGTCGTCTGAGATACCAACAAGTAAGGCTATACAACATACAATATCAATAAATATATATTTTCTCCTATTAGTGTATTTGAGTTTGTTCTGTCATTTCTGGATGATTTAATTGAAATTGCAACCAACTTTCTATGGCTTGTTTTAGATATAGTGATATTTGAGAGATTATTTCATTTCAAATAACTGAAAGTGAGAGGTTGTAATTTGAATAAAGGGGGGAAATGCCATTACTGAACATGTGGTGATTAGAACAAAAGATTTTACTCTTGACTTTGGCGAATATTATCGCGCGGCAGTGTCCTAATGCCTGCGCGCAGTGGACTATTGGCATCGTTCGCCATAGCAGGCTGGCATTAGATTAGAACATAAGATTTCACTCTTGACTTCAGCGACTATTATTGCGCATAAAGGGCCGGCAGTGTACTTTTGCGCGCACATTGTGCTTTTGCCTGCGCGCAGTGTGCAGTTGCATCCGCGCAGTGTACTATTGGCCTCGTTTGCCATAGCAGGCTAGCATTAAATTATAACACAAGATTTCACTCTTGACTATGGCGACTATTATTGCGTGTAAAGGCCAGCAGTGATCTATTGTTTTGGGCGCGCAGTGTATTATTGCGGGCGCACGCAAAGTGTATTGTTTTTTGGCGTACAGTGTGTTTTATGGGCGCGCAGTGTATTGTTTTGGGTGCGCAGTGTACTGTTTTGGGTGCGCGGTCAAAAAAAAAGAGAAGCAACGACAGAGGAGGCCTCCGTAACGGGCCAATCGGGGTAGTGGGGAGATGGTGTCCAATCAGCAGATGCCACTGCCGGCTTTATACATTTCACATGGGCATTTCGAGGCTATACTCCGACTGTCTAAGAAGGAAGCTAGCGCCATGGCCAGAACCAAGCAAACCGCTCGCAAATCCACCCGGTGCAAAGCCTACAGGATGCAGCTCGCCGCCAAGGCTGCGCGCAAAGTCAACATGTAAGGAAAATCGTTGTGTAAGAACCTGGGATATTTACGTTAAGGATTATGTTTACCAATCGATGACAGTATTGACTCAATACGGGGTTTGCATTCCGCTATCCGTCGCCGTTTAAATGTCTGACATATAACCGTGCTCGAGAAAACCACAGGTAGCATAATGTATTTCATCAGATTTCGTGCGTTTCTGTGTGAAAAGACACGAATTTATGTGCTACTTAATTCGTGTGAAAAGACAGCAATTTAACACACAACAACCATAAACGGATAGCCTATTTTTCTTTATTTTCTTTATTATGGCTAATTAAACGTTATGAATATACAGAAATGTTGTCTTTATTTAATAATGTTTCAAACATTGTAGTTGTATGCCTATGTACTGTTTGAGATTTTCTGAACATCATTTGTGAGAAAATACACACATTTACGTGCAACTTAATTCGTGGGAAAAATTGTTTTATTAATGCTAACGCTGTTTTCTATGCTTGATTTCGATTAATACTTTGGGATACTGGTGCACTTTTGGTCAGAAAGCCCCCTTTTCCGTGTAGGCAACAGTACACGATTTTCTTCATAATGCATTTCATATTTCGTAGAGTCTAAATTACACAATTTTCTTCATTATTCATTTAATACATGTTAAAGAGGTTAATGTAAAAATAATGAAATATGTCGGCTTTCACTTATGGCACTTCCAAGGCCTTTCTATTGTGGTTATGTCAATCATATTATATACTTAGGCTATTGTAACGCGTTCAACCAGTTAGCAAGTCAGAAATGTCCGTTTCCTAGTACCGACTAGCACTTGAATGCTGTATTATGCCAACTTCACATTCTCGTGGAAAATGGGAAGTTGTAACTCCCACATGATTGTGTTCAAGTGGTTTTGAAGTCGGAACAATTCTTAAACCAATAAGATTGGCAACAACATTTTCACTATTTCTCTCTTGTAATTCCTACTTGGAGGGTCATTCAAGTGAAACTTCCCAGTCGGAACTAGTTATTTCCGATAACTCTGATAGCACCCTGAACACGACATTAATATGTGTGATCGACAACAGTAGGGTCTGGGTCCCGGCGAGTCCAGTCCCCATACCCATTCCATAGGAGTGAGTGTCAGTAGTCTACTATATGTCCGTGCTATGTGAAGTAAGTATGGTGATTATTATTAAGGTTCTGGTCGTCTGAGATACCAACAAGTAAGGCTATACAACATACAATATCAATAAATATATATTTTCTCCTATTAGTGTATTTGAGTTTGTTCTGTCGTTTCTGGATGATTTAATTGAAATTGCAACCAACTTTCTATGGCTTGTTTTAGATATAGTGATATTTGAGAGATTATTTCATTTCAAATAACTGAAAGTGAGAGGTTGTAATTTGAATAAAGGGGGGAAATGCCATTACTGAACATGTGGTGATTAGAACAAAAGATTTTACTCTTGACTTTGGCGAATATTATCGCGCGGCAGTGTCCTAATGCCTGCGTGCAGTGGACTATTGGCATCGTTCGCCATAGCAGGCTGGCATTAGATTAGAACATAAGATTTCACTCTTGACTTCAGCGACTATTATTGCGCATAAAGGGCCGGCAGTGTACTTTTGCGCGCACATTGTGCTATTGCCTGCGCGCAGTGTGCAGTTGCATCCGCGCAGGGTACTATTGGCCTCGTTTGCCATAGCAGGCTAGCATTAAATTATAACACAAGATTTCACTCTTGACTTCAGCGACTATTATTGCGCATAAAGGGCCGGCAGTGTACTTTTGCGCGCACATTGTGCTTTTGCCTGCGCGCAGTGTGCAGTTGCATCCGCGCAGTGTACTATTGGCCTCGTTTGCCATAGCAGGCTAGCATTAAATTATAACACAAGATTTCACTCTTGACTATGGCGACTATTATTGCGTGTAAAGGCCAGCAGTGATCTATTGTTTTGGGCGCGCAGTGTATTATTGCGGGCGCACGCAAAGTGTATTGTTTTTTGGCGTACAGTGTGTTTTATGGGCGCGCAGTGTATTGTTTTGGGTGCGCAGTGTACTGTTTTGGGTGCGCGGTCAAAAAAAAAGAGAAGCAAAGCATCCCTTCCGATAGCCGACAGAGGAGGCCTCCGTAACGGGCCAATCGGGGTGGTGGGGAGATGGTGTCCAATCAGCAGATGCCACTGCCGGCTTTATACATTTCACATGGGCATTTCGAGGCTATACTCCGACTGTCTAAGAAGGAAGCTAGCGCCATGGCCAGAACCAAGCAAACCGCTCGCAAATCCACCCGGTGCAAAGCCTACAGGATGCAGCTCGCCGCCAAGGCTGCGCGCAAAGTCAACATGTAAGGAAAATCGTTGTGTACGAACCTGGGATATTTACGTTAAGGATTATGTTTACCAATCGATGACAGTATTGACACAATACGGGGTTTGCTTTCCGCTATCCGTCGCCGTTTAAATGTCTGACATATAACCGTGCTCGAGAAAACCACAGGTAGCATAATGTATTTCATCAGATTTCGTGCGTTTCTGTGTGAAAAGACACGAATTTATGTGCTACTTAATTCGTGCGAAAAGACAGCAATTTAACACACAACAACCATAAACGGATAGCCTATTTTTCTTTATTTTCTTTATTATGGCTAATTAAACGTTATGAATATACAGAAATGTTGTCTTTATTTAATAATGTTTCAAACATTGTAGTTGTATGCCTATGTACTGTTTGAGATTTTCTGAACATCATTTGTGAGAAAATACACACATTTACGTGCAACTTAATTCGTGGGAAAAATTGTTTTATTAATGCTAACGCTGTTTTCTATGCTTGATTTCGATTAATACTTTGGGACACTGGTGCACTTTTGGTCAGAAAGCCCCCTTTTCCGTGTAGGCAACAGTACACGATTTTCTTCATAATGCATTTCATATTTCGTAGAGTCTAAATTACACAATTTTCTTCATTATTCATTTAATACATGTTAAAGAGGTTAATGTAAAAATAATGAAATATGTCGGCTTTCACTTATGGCACTTCCAAGGCCTTTCTATTGTGGTTATGTCAATCATATTATATACTTAGGCTATTGTAACGCGTTCAACCAGTTAGCAAGTCAGAAATGTCCGTTTCCTAGTACCGACTAGCACTTGAATGCTGTATTATGCCAATTTCACATTCTCGTGGAAAATGGGAAGTTGTAACTCCCACATGATTGTGTTCAAGTGGTTTTGAAGTCGGAACAATTCTTAAACCAATAAGATTGGCAACAACATTTTCACTATTTCTCACTTGTAATTCCTACTTGGAGGGTCATTCAAGTGAAACTTCCCAGTCGGAACTAGGTATTTCCGATAACTCTGATAGCACCCTGAACACGACATTAATATGTGTGATCGACAACAGTAGGGTCTGGGTCCCGGCGTGTCCAGTCCCCATACCCATTCCATAGGAGTGAGTGTCAGTAGTCTACTATATGTCCGTGCTATGTGAAGTAAGTATGGTGATTATTATTAAGGTTCTGGTCGTCTGAGATACCAACAAGTAAGGCTATACAACATACAATATCAATAAATATATATTTTCTCCTATTAGTGTATTTGAGTTTGTTCTGTCATTTCTGGATGATTTAATTGAAATTGCAACCAACTTTCTATGGCTTGTTTTAGATATAGTGATATTTGAGAGATTATTTCATTTCAAATAACTGAAAGTGAGAGGTTGTAATTTGAATAAAGGGGGGAAATGCCATTACTGAACATGTGGTGATTAGAACAAAAGATTTTACTCTTGACTTTGGCGAATATTATCGCGCGGCAGTGTCCTAATGCCTGCGCGCAGTGGACTATTGGCATCGTTCGCCATAGCAGGCTGGCATTAGATTAGAACATAAGATTTCACTCTTGACTTCAGCGACTATTATTGCGCATAAAGGGCCGGCAGTGTACTTTTGCGCGCACATTGTGCTTTTGCCTGCGCGCAGTGTGCAGTTGCATCCGCGCAGTGTACTATTGGCCTCGTTTGCCATAGCAGGCTAGCATTAAATTATAACACAAGATTTCACTCTTGACTATGGCGACTATTATTGCGTGTAAAGGCCAGCAGTGATCTATTGTTTTGGGCGCGCAGTGTATTATTGCGGGCGCACGCAAAGTGTATTGTTTTTTGGCGTACAGTGTGTTTTATGGGCGCGCAGTGTATTGTTTTGGGTGCGCAGTGTACTGTTTTGGGTGCGCGGTCAAAAAAAAAGAGAAGCAACGACAGAGGAGGCCTCCGTAACGGGCCAATCGGGGTAGTGGGGAGATGGTGTCCAATCAGCAGATGCCACTGCCGGCTTTATACATTTCACATGGGCATTTCGAGGCTATACTCCGACTGTCTAAGAAGGAAGCTAGCGCCATGGCCAGAACCAAGCAAACCGCTCGCAAATCCACCAGTGGCAAAGCCTACAGGATGCAGCTCGCCGCCAAGGCTGCGCGCAAAGTCAACATGTAAGGAAAATCGTTGTGTACGAACCTGGGATATTTACGTTAAGGATTATGTTTACCAATCGATGACAGTATTGACTCAATACGGGGTTTGCATTCCGCTATCCGTCGCCGTTTAAATGTCTGACATATAACCGTGCTCGAGAAAACCACAGGTAGCATAATGTATTTCATCAGATTTCGTGCGTTTCTGTGTGAAAAGACACGAATTTATGTGCTACTTAATTCGTGTGAAAAGACAGCAATTTAACACACAACAACCATAAACGGATAGCCTATTTTTCTTTATTTTCTTTATTATGGCTAATTAAACGTTATGAATATACAGAAATGTTGTCTTTATTTAATAATGTTTCAAACATTGTAGTTGTATGCCTATGTACTGTTTGAGATTTTCTGAACATCATTTGTGAGAAAATACACACATTTACGTGCAACTTAATTCGTGGGAAAAATTGTTTTATTAATGCTAACGCTGTTTTCTATGCTTGATTTCGATTAATACTTTGGGATACTGGTGCACTTTTGGTCAGAAAGCCCCCTTTTCCGTGTAGGCAACAGTACACGATTTTCTTCATAATGCATTTCATATTTCGTAGAGTCTAAATTACACAATTTTCTTCATTATTCATTTAATACATGTTAAAGAGGTTAATGTAAAAATAATGAAATATGTCGGCTTTCACTTATGGCACTTCCAAGGCCTTTCTATTGTGGTTATGTCAATCATATTATATACTTAGGCTATTGTAACGCGTTCAACCAGTTAGCAAGTCAGAAATGTCCGTTTCCCAGTACCGACTAGCACTTGAATGCTGTATTATGCCAACTTCACATTCTCGTGGAAAATGGGAAGTTGTAACTCCCACATGATTGTGTTCAAGTGGTTTTGAAGTCGGAACAATTCTTAAACCAATAAGATTGGCAACAACATTTTCACTATTTCTCTCTTGTAATTCCTACTTGGAGGGTCATTCAAGTGAAACTTCCCAGTCGGAACTAGTTATTTCCGATAACTCTGATAGCACCCTGAACACGACATTAATATGTGTGATCGACAACAGTAGGGTCTGGGTCCCGGCGAGTCCAGTCCCCATACCCATTCCATAGGAGTGAGTGTCAGTAGTCTACTATATGTCCGTGCTATGTGAAGTAAGTATGGTGATTATTATTAAGGTTCTGGTCGTCTGAGATACCAACAAGTAAGGCTATACAACATACAATATCAATAAATATATATTTTCTCCTATTAGTGTATTTGAGTTTGTTCTGTCGTTTCTGGATGATTTAATTGAAATTGCAACCAACTTTCTATGGCTTGTTTTAGATATAGTGATATTTGAGAGATTATTTCATTTCAAATAACTGAAAGTGAGAGGTTGTAATTTGAATAAAGGGGGGAAATGCCATTACTGAACATGTGGTGATTAGAACAAAAGATTTTACTCTTGACTTTGGCGAATATTATCGCGCGGCAGTGTCCTAATGCCTGCGTGCAGTGGACTATTGGCATCGTTCGCCATAGCAGGCTGGCATTAGATTAGAACATAAGATTTCACTCTTGACTTCAGCGACTATTATTGCGCATAAAGGGCCGGCAGTGTACTTTTGCGCGCACATTGTGCTTTTGCCTGCGCGCAGTGTGCAGTTGCATCCGCGCAGTGTACTATTGGCCTCGTTTGCCATAGCAGGCTAGCATTAAATTATAACACAAGATTTCACTCTTGACTATGGCGACTATTATTGCGTGTAAAGGCCAGCAGTGATCTATTGTTTTGGGCGCGCAGTGTATTATTGCGGGCGCACGCAAAGTGTATTGTTTTTTGGCGTACAGTGTGTTTTATGGGCGCGCAGTGTATTGTTTTGGGTGCGCAGTGTACTGTTTTGGGTGCGCGGTCAAAAAAAAAGAGAAGCAACGACAGAGGAGGCCTCCGTAACGGGCCAATCGGGGTAGTGGGGAGATGGTGTCCAATCAGCAGATGCCACTGCCGGCTTTATACATTTCACATGGGCATTTCGAGGCTATACTCCGACTGTCTAAGAAGGAAGCTAGCGCCATGGCCAGAACCAAGCAAACCGCTCGCAAATCCACCCGGTGCAAAGCCTACAGGATGCAGCTCGCCGCCAAGGCTGCGCGCAAAGTCAACATGTAAGGAAAATCGTTGTGTAAGAACCTGGGATATTTACGTTAAGGATTATGTTTACCAATCGATGACAGTATTGACTCAATACGGGGTTTGCATTCCGCTATCCGTCGCCGTTTAAATGTCTGACATATAACCGTGCTCGAGAAAACCACAGGTAGCATAATGTATTTCATCAGATTTCGTGCGTTTCTGTGTGAAAAGACACGAATTTATGTGCTACTTAATTCGTGTGAAAAGACAGCAATTTAACACACAACAACCATAAACGGATAGCCTATTTTTCTTTATTTTCTTTATTATGGCTAATTAAACGTTATGAATATACAGAAATGTTGTCTTTATTTAATAATGTTTCAAACATTGTAGTTGTATGCCTATGTACTGTTTGAGATTTTCTGAACATCATTTGTGAGAAAATACACACATTTACGTGCAACTTAATTCGTGGGAAAAATTGTTTTATTAATGCTAACGCTGTTTTCTATGCTTGATTTCGATTAATACTTTGGGATACTGGTGCACTTTTGGTCAGAAAGCCCCCTTTTCCGTGTAGGCAACAGTACACGATTTTCTTCATAATGCATTTCATATTTCGTAGAGTCTAAATTACACAATTTTCTTCATTATTCATTTAATACATGTTAAAGAGGTTAATGTAAAAATAATGAAATATGTCGGCTTTCACTTATGGCACTTCCAAGGCCTTTCTATTGTGGTTATGTCAATCATATTATATACTTAGGCTATTGTAACGCGTTCAACCAGTTAGCAAGTCAGAAATGTCCGTTTCCCAGTACCGACTAGCACTTGAATGCTGTATTATGCCAACTTCACATTCTCGTGGAAAATGGGAAGTTGTAACTCCCACATGATTGTGTTCAAGTGGTTTTGAAGTCGGAACAATTCTTAAACCAATAAGATTGGCAACAACATTTTCACTATTTCTCTCTTGTAATTCCTACTTGGAGGGTCATTCAAGTGAAACTTCCCAGTCGGAACTAGTTATTTCCGATAACTCTGATAGCACCCTGAACACGACATTAATATGTGTGATCGACAACAGTAGGGTCTGGGTCCCGGCGAGTCCAGTCCCCATACCCATTCCATAGGAGTGAGTGTCAGTAGTCTACTATATGTCCGTGCTATGTGAAGTAAGTATGGTGATTATTATTAAGGTTCTGGTCGTCTGAGATACCAACAAGTAAGGCTATACAACATACAATATCAATAAATATATATTTTCTCCTATTAGTGTATTTGAGTTTGTTCTGTCGTTTCTGGATGATTTAATTGAAATTGCAACCAACTTTCTATGGCTTGTTTTAGATATAGTGATATTTGAGAGATTATTTCATTTCAAATAACTGAAAGTGAGAGGTTGTAATTTGAATAAAGGGGGGAAATGCCATTACTGAACATGTGGTGATTAGAACAAAAGATTTTACTCTTGACTTTGGCGAATATTATCGCGCGGCAGTGTCCTAATGCCTGCGTGCAGTGGACTATTGGCATCGTTCGCCATAGCAGGCTGGCATTAGATTAGAACATAAGATTTCACTCTTGACTTCAGCGACTATTATTGCGCATAAAGGGCCGGCAGTGTACTTTTGCGCGCACATTGTGCTATTGCCTGCGCGCAGTGTGCAGTTGCATCCGCGCAGTATACTATTGGCCTCGTTTGCCATAGCAGGCTAGCATTAAATTATAACACAAGATTTCACTCTTGACTTCAGCGACTATTATTGCGCATAAAGGGCCGGCAGTGTACTTTTGCGCGCACATTGTGCTTTTGCCTGCGCACAGTGTGCAGTTGCATCCGCGCAGTGTACTATTGGCCTCGTTTGCCATAGCAGGCTAGCATTAAATTATAACACAAGATTTCACTCTTGACTATGGCGACTATTATTGCGTGTAAAGGCCAGCAGTGATCTATTGTTTTGGGCGCGCAGTGTATTATTGCGGGCGCACGCAAAGTGTATTGTTTTTTGGCGTACAGTGTGTTTTATGGGCGCGCAGTGTATTGTTTTGGGTGCGCAGTGTACTGTTTTGGGTGCGCGGTCAAAAAAAAAGAGAAGCAAAGCATCCCTTCCGATAGCCGACAGAGGAGGCCTCCGTAACGGGCCAATCGGGGTGGTGGGGAGATGGTGTCCAATCAGCAGATGCCACTGCCGGCTTTATACATTTCACATGGGCATTTCGAGGCTATACTCCGACTGTCTAAGAAGGAAGCTAGCGCCATGGCCAGAACCAAGCAAACCGCTCGCAAATCCACCCGTGGCAAAGCCTACAGGATGCAGCTCGCCGCCAAGGCTGCGCGCAAAGTCAACATGTAAGGAAAATCGTTGTGTACGAACCTGGGATATTTACGTTAAGGATTATGTTTACCAATCGATGACAGTATTGACTCAATACGGGGTTTGCATTCCGCTATCCGTCGCCGTTTAAATGTCTGACATATAACCGTGCTCGAGAAAACCACAGGTAGCATAATGTATTTCATCAGATTTCGTGCGTTTCTGTGTGAAAAGACACTAATTTATGTGCTACTTAATTCGTGTGAAAAGACAGCAATTTAACACACAACAACCATAAACGGATAGCCTATTTTTCTTTATTTTCTTTATTATGGCTAATTAAACGTTATGAATATACAGAAATGTTGTCTTTATTTAATAATGTTTCAAACATTGTAGTTGTATGCCTATGTACTGTTTGAGATTTTCTGAACATCATTTGTGAGAAAATACACACATTTACGTGCAACTTAATTCGTGGGAAAAATTGTTTTATTAATGCTAACGCTGTTTTCTATGCTTGATTTCGATTAATACTTTGGGATACTGGTGCACTTTTGGTCAGAAAGCCCCCTTTTCCGTGTAGGCAACAGTACACGATTTTCTTCATAATGCATTTCATATTTCGTAGAGTCTAAATTACACAATTTTCTTCATTATTCATTTAATACATGTTAAAGAGGTTAATGTAAAAATAATGAAATATGTCGGCTTTCACTTATGGCACTTCCAAGGCCTTTCTATTGTGGTTATGTCAATCATATTATATACTTAGGCTATTGTAACGCGTTCAACCAGTTAGCAAGTCAGAAATGTCCGTTTCCCAGTACCGACTAGCACTTGAATGCTGTATTATGCCAACTTCACATTCTCGTGGAAAATGGGAAGTTGTAACTCCCACATGATTGTGTTCAAGTGGTTTTGAAGTCGGAACAATTCTTAAACCAATAAGATTGGCAACAACATTTTCACTATTTCTCTCTTGTAATTCCTACTTGGAGGGTCATTCAAGTGAAACTTCCCAGTCGGAACTAGTTATTTCCGATAACTCTGATAGCACCCTGAACACGACATTAATATGTGTGATCGACAACAGTAGGGTCTGGGTCCCGGCGAGTCCAGTCCCCATACCCATTCCATAGGAGTGAGTGTCAGTAGTCTACTATATGTCCGTGCTATGTGAAGTAAGTATGGTGATTATTATTAAGGTTCTGGTCGTCTGAGATACCAACAAGTAAGGCTATACAACATACAATATCAATAAATATATATTTTCTCCTATTAGTGTATTTGAGTTTGTTCTGTCGTTTCTGGATGATTTAATTGAAATTGCAACCAACTTTCTATGGCTTGTTTTAGATATAGTGATATTTGAGAGATTATTTCATTTCAAATAACTGAAAGTGAGAGGTTGTAATTTGAATAAAGGGGGGAAATGCCATTACTGAACATGTGGTGATTAGAACAAAAGATTTTACTCTTGACTTTGGCGAATATTATCGCGCGGCAGTGTCCTAATGCCTGCGTGCAGTGGACTATTGGCATCGTTCGCCATAGCAGGCTGGCATTAGATTAGAACATAAGATTTCACTCTTGACTTCAGCGACTATTATTGCGCATAAAGGGCCGGCAGTGTACTTTTGCGCGCACATTGTGCTTTTGCCTGCGCGCAGTGTGCAGTTGCATCCGCGCAGTGTACTATTGGCCTCGTTTGCCATAGCAGGCTAGCATTAAATTATAACACAAGATTTCACTCTTGACTATGGCGACTATTATTGCGTGTAAAGGCCAGCAGTGATCTATTGTTTTGGGCGCGCAGTGTATTATTGCGGGCGCACGCAAAGTGTATTGTTTTTTGGCGTACAGTGTGTTTTATGGGCGCGCAGTGTATTGTTTTGGGTGCGCAGTGTACTGTTTTGGGTGCGCGGTCAAAAAAAAAGAGAAGCAACGACAGAGGAGGCCTCCGTAACGGGCCAATCGGGGTAGTGGGGAGATGGTGTCCAATCAGCAGATGCCACTGCCGGCTTTATACATTTCACATGGGCATTTCGAGGCTATACTCCGACTGTCTAAGAAGGAAGCTAGCGCCATGGCCAGAACCAAGCAAACCGCTCGCAAATCCACCCGGTGCAAAGCATACAGGATGCAGCTCGCCGCCAAGGCTGCGCGCAAAGTCAACATGTAAGGAAAATCGTTGTGTAAGAACCTGGGATATTTACGTTAAGGATTATGTTTACCAATCGATGACAGTATTGACTCAATACGGGGTTTGCATTCCGCTATCCGTCGCCGTTTAAATGTCTGACATATAACCGTGCTCGAGAAAACCACAGGTAGCATAATGTATTTCATCAGATTTCGTGCGTTTCTGTGTGAAAAGACACTAATTTATGTGCTACTTAATTCGTGTGAAAAGACAGCAATTTAACACACAACAACCATAAACGGATAGCCTATTTTTCTTTATTTTCTTTATTATGGCTAATTAAACGTTATGAATATACAGAAATGTTGTCTTTATTTAATAATGTTTCAAACATTGTAGTTGTATGCCTATGTACTGTTTGAGATTTTCTGAACATCATTTGTGAGAAAATACACACATTTACGTGCAACTTAATTCGTGGGAAAAATTGTTTTATTAATGCTAACGCTGTTTTCTATGCTTGATTTCGATTAATACTTTGGGATACTGGTGCACTTTTGGTCAGAAAGCCCCCTTTTCCGTGTAGGCAACAGTACACGATTTTCTTCATAATGCATTTCATATTTCGTAGAGTCTAAATTACACAATTTTCTTCATTATTCATTTAATACATGTTAAAGAGGTTAATGTAAAAATAATGAAATATGTCGGCTTTCACTTATGGCACTTCCAAGGCCTTTCTATTGTGGTTATGTCAATCATATTATATACTTAGGCTATTGTAACGCGTTCAACCAGTTAGCAAGTCAGAAATGTCCGTTTCCCAGTACCGACTAGCACTTGAATGCTGTATTATGCCAACTTCACATTCTCGTGGAAAATGGGAAGTTGTAACTCCCACATGATTGTGTTCAAGTGGTTTTGAAGTCGGAACAATTCTTAAACCAATAAGATTGGCAACAACATTTTCACTATTTCTCTCTTGTAATTCCTACTTGGAGGGTCATTCAAGTGAAACTTCCCAGTCGGAACTAGTTATTTCCGATAACTCTGATAGCACCCTGAACACGACATTAATATGTGTGATCGACAACAGTAGGGTCTGGGTCCCGGCGAGTCCAGTCCCCATACCCATTCCATAGGAGTGAGTGTCAGTAGTCTACTATATGTCCGTGCTATGTGAAGTAAGTATGGTGATTATTATTAAGGTTCTGGTCGTCTGAGATACCAACAAGTAAGGCTATACAACATACAATATCAATAAATATATATTTTCTCCTATTAGTGTATTTGAGTTTGTTCTGTCGTTTCTGGATGATTTAATTGAAATTGCAACCAACTTTCTATGGCTTGTTTTAGATATAGTGATATTTGAGAGATTATTTCATTTCAAATAACTGAAAGTGAGAGGTTGTAATTTGAATAAAGGGGGGAAATGCCATTACTGAACATGTGGTGATTAGAACAAAAGATTTTACTCTTGACTTTGGCGAATATTATCGCGCGGCAGTGTCCTAATGCCTGCGTGCAGTGGACTATTGGCATCGTTCGCCATAGCAGGCTGGCATTAGATTAGAACATAAGATTTCACTCTTGACTTCAGCGACTATTATTGCGCATAAAGGGCCGGCAGTGTACTTTTGCGCGCACATTGTGCTATTGCCCGCGCGCAGTGTGCAGTTGCATCCGCGCAGTATACTATTGGCCTCGTTTGCCATAGCAGGCTAGCATTAAATTATAACACAAGATTTCACTCTTGACTTCAGCGACTATTATTGCGCATAAAGGGCCGGCAGTGTACTTTTGCGCGCACATTGTGCTTTTGCCTGCGCGCAGTGTGCAGTTGCATCCGCGCAGTGTACTATTGGCCTCGTTTGCCATAGCAGGCTAGCATTAAATTATAACACAAGATTTCACTCTTGACTATGGCGACTATTATTGCGTGTAAAGGCCAGCAGTGATCTATTGTTTTGGGCGCGCAGTGTATTATTGCGGGCGCACGCAAAGTGTATTGTTTTTTGGCGTACAGTGTGTTTTATGGGCGCGCAGTGTATTGTTTTGGGTGCGCAGTGTACTGTTTTGGGTGCGCGGTCAAAAAAAAAGAGAAGCAAAGCATCCCTTCCGATAGCCGACAGAGGAGGCCTCCGTAACGGGCCAATCGGGGTGGTGGGGAGATGGTGTCCAATCAGCAGATGCCACTGCCGGCTTTATACATTTCACATGGGCATTTCGAGGCTATACTCCGACTGTCTAAGAAGGAAGCTAGCGCCATGGCCAGAACCAAGCAAACCGCTCGCAAATCCACCCGTGGCAAAGCCTACAGGATGCAGCTCGCCGCCAAGGCTGCGCGCAAAGTCAACATGTAAGGAAAATCGTTGTGTACGAACCTGGGATATTTACGTTAAGGATTATGTTTACCAATCGATGACAGTATTGACTCAATACGGGGTTTGCATTCCGCTATCCGTCGCCGTTTAAATGTCTGACATATAACCGTGCTCGAGAAAACCACAGGTAGCATAATGTATTTCATCAGATTTCGTGCGTTTCTGTGTGAAAAGACACGAATTTATGTGCTACTTAATTCGTGTGAAAAGACAGCAATTTAACACACAACAACCATAAACGGATAGCCTATTTTTCTTTATTTTCTTTATTATGGCTAATTAAACGTTATGAATATACAGAAATGTTGTCTTTATTTAATAATGTTTCAAACATTGTAGTTGTATGCCTATGTACTGTTTGAGATTTTCTGAACATCATTTGTGAGAAAATACACACATTTACGTGCAACTTAATTCGTGGGAAAAATTGTTTTATTAATGCTAACGCTGTTTTCTATGCTTGATTTCGATTAATACTTTGGGATACTGGTGCACTTTTGGTCAGAAAGCCCCCTTTTCCGTGTAGGCAACAGTACACGATTTTCTTCATAATGCATTTCATATTTCGTAGAGTCTAAATTACACAATTTTCTTCATTATTCATTTAATACATGTTAAAGAGGTTAATGTAAAAATAATGAAATATGTCGGCTTTCACTTATGGCACTTCCAAGGCCTTTCTATTGTGGTTATGTCAATCATATTATATACTTAGGCTATTGTAACGCGTTCAACCAGTTAGCAAGTCAGAAATGTCCGTTTCCCAGTACCGACTAGCACTTGAATGCTGTATTATGCCAACTTCACATTCTCGTGGAAAATGGGAAGTTGTAACTCCCACATGATTGTGTTCAAGTGGTTTTGAAGTCGGAACAATTCTTAAACCAATAGGATTGGCAACAACATTTTCACTATTTCTCTCTTGTAATTCCTACTTGGAGGGTCATTCAAGTGAAACTTCCCAGTCGGAACTAGTTATTTCCGATAACTCTGATAGCACCCTGAACACGACATTAATATGTGTGATCGACAACAGTAGGGTCTGGGTCCCGGCGAGTCCAGTCCCCATACCCATTCCATAGGAGTGAGTGTCAGTAGTCTACTATATGTCCGTGCTATGTGAAGTAAGTATGGTGATTATTATTAAGGTTCTGGTCGTCTGAGATACCAACAAGTAAGGCTATACAACATACAATATCAATAAATATATATTTTCTCCTATTAGTGTATTTGAGTTTGTTCTGTCGTTTCTGGATGATTTAATTGAAATTGCAACCAACTTTCTATGGCTTTTTTTTAGATATAGTGATATTTGAGAGATTATTTCATTTCAAATAACTGAAAGTGAGAGGTTGTAATTTGAATAAAGGGGGGAAATGCCATTACTGAACATGTGGTGATTAGAACAAAATATTTTACTCTTGACTTTGATGAATATTATCGCGCGGCAGTGTCCTAATGCCTGCGCGCAGTGGACTATTGGCATCGTTCGCCATAGCAGGCTGACATTAGATTAGAACACAAGATTTCACTCTTGACTTCAGCACTATTATTGCGCATAAAGGGCCGGCAGTGTACTTTTGCGCGCACATTGTGCTTTTGCCTGCGCGCAGTGTGCAGTTGCATCCGCGCAGTGTACTATTGGCCTCGTTTGCCATAGCAGGCTAGCATTAAATTATAACACAAGATTTCACTCTTGACTTCAGCGACTATTATTGCGCATAAAGGGCCGGCAGTGTACTTTTGCGCGCACATTGTGCTTTTGCCTGCGCGCAGTGTGCAGTTGCATCCGCGCAGTGTACTATTGGCCTCGTTTGCCATAGCAGGCTAGCATTAAATTATAACACAAGATTTCACTCTTGACTATGGCGACTATTATTGCGTGTAAAGGCCAGCAGTGATCTATTGTTTTGGGCGCGCAGTGTATTATTGCGGGCACACGCAAAGTGTATTGTTTTTTGGCGTACAGTGTGTTTTATGGGCGCGCAGTGTATTGTTTTGGGTGCGCAGTGTACTGTTTTGGGTGCGCGGTCAAAAAAAAAGAGAAACAAAGCATCCCTTCCGATAGCCGACAGAGGAGGCCTCCGTAACGGGCCAATCGGGATGGTGGGGAGATGGTGTCCAATCAGCAGATGCCACTGCCGGCTTTATACATTTCACATGGGCATTTCGAGGCTATACTCCGACTGTCTAAGAAGGAAGCTAGCGCCATGGCCAGAACCAAGCAAACCGCTCGCAAATCCACCCGTGGCAAAGCCTACAGGATGCAGCTTGCCGCCAAGGCTGCGCGCAAAGTCAACATGTAAGGAAAATCGTTGTGTACGAACCTGGGATATTTACGTTAAGGATTATGTTTACCAATCGATGACAGTATTGACTCAATACGGGGTTTGCTTTCCGCTATCCGTCGCCGTTTAAATGTCTGACATATAACCGTGCTCGAGAAAACCACAGGTAGCATAATGTATTTCATCAGATTTCGTGCGTTTCTGTGTGAAAAGACACGAATTTATGTGCTACTTAATTCGTGCGAAAAGACAGCAATTTAACACACAACAACCATAAACGGATAGCCTATTTTTCTTTATTTTCTTTATTATGGCTAATTAAACGTTATGAATATACAGAAATGTTGTCTTTATTTAATAATGTTTCAAACATTGTAGTTGTATGCCTATGTACTGTTTGAGATTTTCTGAACATCATTTGTGAGAAAATACATACATTTACGTGCAACTTAATTCATGGGAAAAATTGTTTTATTAATGCTAACGCTGTTTTCTATGCTTGATTTCGATTAATACTTTGGGATACTGGTGCACTTTTGGTCAGAAAGCCCCCTTTTCCGTGTAGGCAACAGTACACGATTTTCTTCATAATGCATTTCATATTTCGTAGAGTCTAAATTACACAATTTTCTTCATTATTCATTTAATACATGTTAAAGAGGTTAATGTAAAAATAATGAAATATGTCGGCTTTCACTTATGGCACTTCCAAGGCCTTTCTATTGTGGTTATGTCAATCATATTATATACTTAGGCTATTGTAACGCGTTCAACCAGTTAGCAAGTCAGAAATGTCCGTTTCTTGGTACCGACTAGCACTTGAATGCTATATTATGCCAACTTCACATTCTCGTGGAAAATGGGAAGTTGTAACTCCCACATGATTGTGTTCAAGTGGTTTTGAAGTCGGAACAATTCTTAAACCAATAAGATTGGCAACAACATTTTCACTATTTCTCACTTGTAATTCCTACTTGGAGGGTCATTCAAGTGAAACTTCCCAGTCGGAACTAGGTATTTCCGATAACTCTGATAGCACCCTGAACACGACATTAATATGTGTGATCGACAACAGTAGGGTCTGGGTCCCGGCGTGTCCAGTCCCCATACCCATTCCATAGGAGTGAGTGTCAGTAGTCTACTATATGTCCGTGCTATGTGAAGTAAGTATGGTGATTATTATTAAGGTTCTGGTCGTCTGAGATACCAACAAGTAAGGCTATACAACATACAATATCAATAAATATATATTTTCTCCTATTAGTGTATTTGAGTTTGTTCTGTCGTTTCTGGATGATTTAATTGAAATTGCAACCAACTTTCTATGGCTTGTTTTAGATATAGTGATATTTGAGAGATTATTTCATTTCAAATAACTGAAAGTGAGAGGTTGTAATTTGAATAAAGGGGGGAAATGCCATTACTGAACATGTGGTGATTAGAACAAAATATTTTACTCTTGACTTTGATGAATATTATCGCGCGGCAGTGTCCTAATGCCTGCGCGCAGTGGACTATTGGCATCGTTCGCCATAGCAGGCTGACATTAGATTAGAACACAAGATTTCACTCTTGACTTCAGCACTATTATTGCGCATAAAGGGCCGGCAGTGTACTTTTGCGCGCACATTGTGCTTTTGCCTGCGCGCAGTGTGCAGTTGCATCCGCGCAGTGTACTATTGGCCTCGTTTGCCATAGCAGGCTAGCATTAAATTATAACACAAGATTTCACTCTTGACTTCAGCGACTATTATTGCGCATAAAGGGCCGGCAGTGTACTTTTGCACGCACATTGTGCTTTTGCCTGCGCGCAGTGTGCAGTTGCATCCGCGCAGTGTACTATTGGCCTCGTTTGCCATAGCAAGCTAGCATTAAATTATAACACAAGATTTCACTCTTGACTATGGCGACTATTATTGCGTGTAAAGGCCAGCAGTGATCTATTGTTTTGGGCGCGCAGTGTATTATTGCGGGCGCACGCAAAGTGTATTGTTTTTTGGCGTACAGTGTGTTTTATGGGCGCGCAGTGTATTGTTTTGGGTGCGCAGTGTACTGTTTTGGGTGCGCGGTCAAAAAAAAAGAGAAGCAAAGCATCCCTTCCGATAGCCGACAGAGGAGGCCTCCGTAACGGGCCAATCGGGGTGGTGGGGAGATGGTGTCCAATCAGCAGATGCCACTGCCGGCTTTATACATTTCACATGGGCATTTCGAGGCTATACTCCGACTGTCTAAGAATGAAGCTAGCGCCATGGCCAGAACCAAGCAAACCGCTCGCAAATCCAACCGTGGCAAAGCCTACAGGATGCAGCTCGCCGCCAAGGCTGCGCGCAAAGTCAACATGTAAGGAAAATCGTTGTGTACGAACCTGGGATATTTACGTTAAGGATTATGTTTACCAATTGATGACAGTATTGACTCAATACGGGGTTTGCTTTCCGCTATCCGTCGCCGTTTAAATGTCTGACATATAACCGTGCTCGAGAAAACCACAGGTAGCATAATGTATTTCGTCAGATTTCGTGCGTTTCTGTGTGAAAAGACACGAATTTATGTGCTACTTAATTCGTGCGAAAAGACAGCAATTTAACACACAACAACCATAAACGGATAGCCTATTTTTCTTTATTTTCTTTATTATGGCTAATTAAACGTTATGAATATACAGAAATGTTGTCTTTATTTAATAATGTTTCAAACATTGTAGTTGTATGCCTATGTACTGTTTGAGATTTTCTGAACATCATTTGTGAGAAAATACACACATTTACGTGCAACTTAATTCGTGGGAAAAATTGTTTTATTAATGCTAACGCTGTTTTCTATGCTTGATTTCGATTAATACTTTGGGATACTGGTGCACTTTTGGTCAGAAAGCCCCCTTTTCCGTGTAGGCAACAGTACACGATTTTCTTCATAATGCATTTCATATTTCGTAGAGTCTAAATTACACAATTTTCTTCATTATTCATTTAATACATGTTAAAGAGGTTAATGTAAAAATAATGAAATATGTCGGCTTTCACTTATGGCACTTCCAAGGCCTTTCTATTGTGGTTATGTCAATCATATTATATACTTAGGCTATTGTAACGCGTTCAACCAGTTAGCAAGTCAGAAATGTCCGTTTCTTGGTACCGACTAGCACTTGAATGCTATATTATGCCAACTTCACATTCTCGTGGAAAATGGGAAGTTGTAACTCCCACATGATTGTGTTCAAGTGGTTTTGAAGTCGGAACAATTCTTAAACCAATAAGATTGGCAACAACATTTTCACTATTTCTCACTTGTAATTCCTACTTGGAGGGTCATTCAAGTGAAACTTCCCAGTCGGAACTAGGTATTTCCGATAACTCTGATAGCACCCTGAACACGACATTAATATGTGTGATCGACAACAGTAGGGTCTGGGTCCCGGCGTGTCCAGTCCCCATACCCATTCCATAGGAGTGAGTGTCAGTAGTCTACTATATGTCCGTGCTATGTGAAGTAAGTATGGTGATTATTATTAAGGTTCTGGTCGTCTGAGATACCAACAAGTAAGGCTATACAACATACAATATCAATAAATATATATTTTCTCCTATTAGTGTATTTGAGTTTGTTCTGTCGTTTCTGGATGATTTAATTGAAATTGCAACCAACTTTCTATGGCTTGTTTTAGATATAGTGATATTTGAGAGATTATTTCATTTCAAATAACTGAAAGTGAGAGGTTGTAATTTGAATAAAGGGGGGAAATGCCATTACTGAACATGTGGTGATTAGAACAAAAGATTTTACTCTTGACTTTGGCGAATATTATCGCGCGGCAGTGTCCTAATACCTGCGCGCAGTGGACTATTGGCATCGTTCGCCATAGCAGGCTGGCATTAGATTAGAACATAAGATTTCACTCTTGACTTCAGCGACTATTATTGCGCATAAAGGGCCGGCAGTGTACTTTTGCGCGCACATTGTGCTTTTGCCTGCGCGCAGTGTGCAGTTGCATCCGCGCAGTGTACTATTGGCCTCGTTTGCCATAGCAGGCTAGCATTAAATTATAACACAAGATTTCACTCTTGACTTCAGCGACTATTATTGCGCATAAAGGGCCGGCAGTGTACTTTTGCGCGCACATTGTGCTTTTGCCTGCGCGCAGTGTGCAGTTGCATCCGCGCAGTGTACTATTGGCCTCGTTTGCCATAGCAAGCTAGCATTAAATTATAACACAAGATTTCACTCTTGACTATGGCGACTATTATTGCGTGTAAAGGCCAGCAGTGATCTATTGTTTTGGGCGCGCGGTGTATTATTGCGGGCGCACGCAAAGTGTATTGTTTTTTGGCGTACAGTGTGTTTTATGGGGGCGCAGTGTATTGTTTTGGGTGCGCAGTGTACTGTTTTGGGTCCGCGGTCAAAAAAAAAGAGAAGCAAAGCATCCCTTCCGATAGCCGACAGAGGAGGCCTCCGTAACGGGCCAATCGGGGTGGTGGGGAGATGGTGTCCAATCAGCAGATGCCACTGCCGGCTTTATACATTTCACATGGGCATTTCGAGGCTATACTCCGACTGTCTAAGAATGAAGCTAGCGCCATGGCCAGAACCAAGCAAACCGCTCGCAAATCCAACCGTGGCAAAGCCTACAGGATGCAGCTCGCCGCCAAGGCTGCGCGCAAAGTCAACATGTAAGGAAAATCGTTGTGTACGAACCTGGGATATTTACGTTAAGGATTATGTTTACCAATTGATGACAGTATTGACTCAATACGGGGTTTGCTTTCCGCTATCCGTCGCCGTTTAAATGTCTGACATATAACCGTGCTCGAGAAAACCACAGGTAGCATAATGTATTTCGTCAGATTTCGTGCGTTTCTGTTTGAAAAGACACGAATTTATGTGCTACTTAATTCGTGCGAAAAGACAGCAATTTAACACACAACAACCATAAACGGATAGCCTATTTTTCTTTATTTTCTTTATTATGGCTAATTAAACGTTATGAATATACAGAAATGTTGTCTTTATTTAATAATGTTTCAAACATTGTAGTTGTATGCCTATGTACTGTTTGAGATTTTCTGAACATCATTTGTGAGAAAATACACACATTTACGTGCAACTTAATTCGTGGGAAAAATTGTTTTATTAATGCTAACGCTGTTTTCTATGCTTGATTTCGATTAATACTTTGGGATACTGGTGCACTTTTGGTCAGAAAGCCCCCTTTTCCGTGTAGGCAACAGTACACGATTTTCTTCATAATGCATTTCATATTTCGTAGAGTCTAAATTACACAATTTTCTTCATTATTCATTTAATACATGTTAAAGAGGTTAATGTAAAAATAATGAAATATGTCGGCTTTCACTTATGGCACTTCCAAGGCCTTTCTATTGTGGTTATGTCAATCATATTATATACTTAGGCTATTGTAACGCGTTCAACCAGTTAGCAAGTCAGAAATGTCCGTTTCTTGGTACCGACTAGCACTTGAATGCTATATTATGCCAACTTCACATTCTCGTGGAAAATGGGAAGTTGTAACTCCCACATGATTGTGTTCAAGTGGTTTTGAAGTCGGAACAATTCTTAAACCAATAAGATTGGCAACAACATTTTCACTATTTCTCACTTGTAATTCCTACTTGGAGGGTCATTCAAGTGAAACTTCCCAGTCGGAACTAGGTATTTCCGATAACTCTGATAGCACCCTGAACACGACATTAATATGTGTGATCGACAACAGTAGGGTCTGGGTCCCGGCGTGTCCAGTCCCCATACCCATTCCATAGGAGTGAGTGTCAGTAGTCTACTATATGTCCGTGCTATGTGAAGTAAGTATGGTGATTATTATTAAGGTTCTGGTCGTCTGAGATACCAACAAGTAAGGCTATACAACATACAATATCAATAAATATATATTTTCTCCTATTAGTGTATTTGAGTTTGTTCTGTCGTTTCTGGATGATTTAATTGAAATTGCAACCAACTTTCTATGGCTTGTTTTTGATATAGTGATATTTGAGAGATTATTTCATTTCAAATAACTGAAAGTGAGAGGTTGTAATTTGAATAAAGGGGGGAAATGCCATTACTGAACATGTGGTGATTAGAACAAAAGATTTTACTCTTGACTTTGGCGAATATTATCGCGCGGCAGTGTCCTAATGCCTGTGCGCAGTGGACTATTGGCATCGTTCGCCATAGCAGGCTGACATTAGATTAGAACATAAGATTTCACTCTTGACTTCAGCGACTATTATTGCGCATAAAGGGCCGGCAGTGTACTTTTGCGCGCACATTGTGCTTTTGCCTGCGCGCAGTGTGCAGTTGCATCCGCGCAGTGTACTATTGGCCTCGTTTGCCATAGCAGGCTAGCATTAAATTATAACACAAGGTTTCACTCTTGACTATGGCGACTATTATTGCGTGTAAAGGCCAGCAGTGATCTATTGTTTTGGGCGCGCAGTGTATTATTGCGGGCGCACGCAAGGTGTATTGTTTTTTGGCGTACAGTGTGTTTTATGGGCGCGCAGTGTATTGTTTTGGGTGCGCAGTGTACTGTTTTGGGTGTGCGGTCAAAAAAAAAGAGAAGCAAAGCATCCCTTCCGATAGCCGACAGAGGAGGCCTCCGTAACGGGCCAATCGGGGTGGTGGGGAGATGGTGTCCAATCAGCAGATGCCACTGCCGGCTTTATACATTTCACATGGGCATTTCGAGGCTATACTCCGACTGTCTAAGAAGGAAGCTAGCGCCATGGCCAGAACCAAGCAAACCGCTCGCAAATCCACCCGTGGCAAAGCCTACAGGATGCAGCTCGCCGCCAAGGCTGCGCGCAAAGTCAACATGTAAGGAAAATCGTTGTGTACGAACCTGGGATATTTACGTTAAGGATTATGTTTACCAATCGATGACAGTATTGACTCATTACGGGGTTTGCTTTCCGCTATCCGTCGCCGTTTAAATGTATAACATATAACCGTGCTCGAGAAAACCACAGGTAGCATAATGTATTTCATCAGATTTCGTGCGTTTCTGTGTGAAAAGACACGAATTTATGTGCTACTTAATTCGTGCGAAAAGACAGCAATTTAACACACAACAACCATAAACGGATAGCCTATTTTTCTTTATTTTCTTTATTATGGCTAATTAAACGTTATGAATATACAGAAATGTTGTCTTTATTTAATAATGTTTCAAACATTGTAGTTGTATGCCTATGTACTGTTTGAGATTTTCTGAACATCATTTGTGAGAAAATACACACATTTACGTGCAACTTAATTCGTGGGAAAAATTGTTTTATTAATGCTAACGCTGTTTTCTATGCTTGATTTCGATTAATACTTTGGGATACTGGTGCACTTTTGGTCAGAAAGCCCCCTTTTCCGTGTAGGCAACAGTACACGATTTTCTTCATAATGCATTTCATATTTCGTAGAGTCTAAATTACACAATTTTCTTCATTATTCATTTAATACATGTTAAAGAGGTTAATGTAAAAATAATGAAATATGTCGGCTTTCACTTATGGCACTTCCAAGGCCTTTCTATTGTGGTTATGTCAATCATATTATATACTTAGGCTATTGTAACGCGTTCAACCAGTTAGCAAGTCAGAAATGTCCGTTTCTTGGTACCGACTAGCACTTGAATGCTATATTATGCCAACTTCACATTCTCGTGGAAAATGGGAAGTTGTAACTCCCACATGATTGTGTTCAAGTGGTTTTGAAGTCGGAACAATTCTTAAACCAATAAGATTGGCAACAACATTTTCACTATTTCTCACTTGTAATTCCTACTTGGAGGGTCATTCAAGTGAAACTTCCCAGTCGGAACTAGGTATTTCCGATAACTCTGATAGCAGCCTGAACACGACATTAATATGTGTGATCGACAACAGTAGTGTCTGGGTCCCGGCGTGTCCAGTCCCCATACCCATTCCATAGGAGTGAGTGTCAGTAGTCTACTATATGTCCGTGCTATGTGAAGTAAGTATGGTGATTATTATTAAGGTTCTGGTCGTCTGAGATACCAACAAGTAAGGCTATACAACATACAATATCAATAAATATATATTTTCTCCTATTAGTGTATTTGAGTTTGTTCTGTCGTTTCTGGATGATTTAATTGAAATTGCAACCAACTTTCTATGGCTTGTTTTAGATATAGTGATATTTGAGAGATTATTTCATTTCAAATAACTGAAAGTGAGAGGTTGTAATTTGAATAAAGGGGGGAAATACCATTACTGAACATGTGGTGATTAGAACAAAAGATTTTACTCTTGACTTTGATGAATATTATCGTGCGGCAGTGTCCTAATGTCTGCGCGCAGTGGACTTTTGGCATCGTTCGCCATAGCAGGCTGACATTAGATTAGAACATAAGATTTCACTCTTGACTTCAGCGACTATTATTGCGCATAAAGGGCCGGCAGTGTACTTTTGCGTGCACATTGTGCTTTTGCCTGCGCACAGTGTGCAGTTGCATCCGCGCAGTGTACTATTGGCCTCGTTTGCCATAGCAGGCTAGCATTAAATTATAACACAAGATTTCACTCTTGACTTCAGCGACTATTATTGCGCATAAAGGGCCGGCAGTGTACTTTTGCGCGCACATTGTGCTTTTGCCTGCGCGCAGTGTGCAGTTGCATCCGCGCAGTGTACTATTGGCCTCGTTTGCCATAGCAGGCTAGCATTAAATTATAACACAAGATTTCACTCTTGACTATGGCGACTATTATTGCGTGTAAAGGCCAGCAGTGATCTATTGTTTTGGGCGCGCGGTGTATTATTGCGGGCGCACGCAAAGTGTATTGTTTTTTGGCGTACAGTGTGTTTTATGGGGGCGCAGTGTATTGTTTTGGGTGCGCAGTGTACTGTTTTGGGTCCGCGGTCAAAAAAAAAGAGAAGCAAAGCATCCCTTCCGATAGCCGACAGAGGAGGCCTCCGTAACGGGCCAATCGGGGTGGTGGGGAGATGGTGTCCAATCAGCAGATGCCACTGCCGGCTTTATACATTTCACATGGGCATTTCGAGGCTATACTCCGACTGTCTAAGAATGAAGCTAGCGCCATGGCCAGAACCAAGCAAACCGCTCGCAAATCCACCCGTGGCAAAGCCTACAGGATGCAGCTCGCCGCCAAGGCTGCGCGCAAAGTCAACATGTAAGGAAAATCGTTGTGTACGAACCTGGGATATTTACGTTAAGGATTATGTTTACCAATTGATGACAGTATTGACTCAATACGGGGTTTGCTTTCCGCTATCCGTCGCCGTTTAAATGTCTGACATATAACCGTGCTCGAGAAAACCACAGGTAGCATAATGTATTTCATCAGATTTCGTGCGTTTCTGTGTGAAAAGACACGAATTTATGTGCTACTTAATTCGTGCGAAAAGACAGCAATTTAACACACAACAACCATAAACGGATAGCCTATTTTTCTTTATTTTCTTTATTATGGCTAATTAAACGTTATGAATATACAGAAATGTTGTCTTTATTTAATAATGTTTCAAACATTGTAGTTCTATGCCTATGTACTGTTTGAGATTTTCTGAACATCATTTGTGAGAAAATACACACATTTACGTGCAACTTAATTCGTGGGAAAAATTGTTTTATTAATGCTAACGCTGTTTTCTATGCTTGATTTCGATTAATACTTTGGGATACTGGTGCACTTTTGGTCAGAAAGCCCCCTTTTCCGTGTAGGCAACAGTACACGATTTTCTTCATAATGCATTTCATATTTCGTAGAGTCTAAATTACACAATTTTCTTCATTATTCATTTAATACATGTTAAAGAGGTTAATGTAAAAATAATGAAATATGTCGGCTTTCACTTATGGCACTTCCAAGGCCTTTCTATTGTGGTTATGTCAATCATATTATATACTTAGGCTATTGTAACGCGTTCAACCAGTTAGCAAGTCAGAAATGTCCGTTTCTTGGTACCGACTAGCACTTGAATGCTATATTATGCCAACTTCACATTCTCGTGGAAAATGGGAAGTTGTAACTCCCACATGATTGTGTTCAAGTGGTTTTGAAGTCGGAACAATTCTTAAACCAATAAGATTGGCAACAACATTTTCACTATTTCTCACTTGTAATTCCTACTTGGAGGGTCATTCAAGTGAAACTTCCCAGTCGGAACTAGGTATTTCCGATAACTCTGATAGCACCCTGAACACGACATTAATATGTGTGATCGACAACAGTAGGGTCTGGGTCCCGGCGTGTCCAGTCCCCATACCCATTCCATAGGAGTGAGTGTCAGTAGTCTACTATATGTCCGTGCTATGTGAAGTAAGTATGGTGATTATTATTAAGGTTCTGGTCGTCTGAGATACCAACAAGTAAGGCTATACAACATACAATATCAATAAATATATATTTTCTCCTATTAGTGTATTTGAGTTTGTTCTGTCGTTTCTGGATGATTTAATTGAAATTGCAACCAACTTTCTATGGCTTGTTTTAGATATAGTGATATTTGAGAGATTATTTCATTTCAAATAACTGAAAGTGAGAGGTTGTAATTTGAATAAAGGGGGGAAATACCATTACTGAACATGTGGTGATTAGAACAAAAGATTTTACTCTTGACTTTGATGAATATTATCGCGCGGCAGTGTCCTAATGCCTGCGCGCAGTGGACTATTGGCATCGTTCGCCATAGCAGGCTGACATTAGATTAGAACATAAGATTTCACTCTTGACTTCAGCGACTATTATTGAGCATAAAGGGCCGGCAGTGTACTTTTGCGCGCACATTGTGCTTTTGCCTGCGCGCAGTGTGCAGTTGCATCCGCGCAGTGTACTATTGGCCTCGTTTGCCATAGCAGGCTAGCATTAAATTATAACACAAGATTTCACTCTTGACTTCAGCGACTATTATTGCGCATAAAGGGCCGGCAGTGTACTATTGCGCGCACATTGTGCTTTTGCCTGCGCGCAGTGTGCAGTTGCATCCGCGCAGTGTACTATTGGCCTCCTTTGCCATAGCAGGCTAGCATTAAATTATAACACAAGATTTCACTCTTGACTATGGCGACTATTATTGCGTGTAAAGGCCAGCAGTGATCTATTGTTTTGGGTGCGCAGTGTATTATTGCGGGCGCACGCAAAGTGTATTGTTTTTTGGCGTACAGTGTGTTTTATGGGGGCGCAGTGTATTGTTTTGGGTGCGCAGTGTACTGTTTTGGGTCCGCGGTCAAAAAAAAAGAGAAGCAAAGCATCCCTTCCGATAGCCGACAGAGGAGGCCTCCGTAACGGGCCAATCGGGGTGGTGGGGAGATGGTGTCCAATCAGCAGATGCCACTGCCGGCTTTATACATTTCACATGGGCATTTCGAGGCTATACTCCGACTGTCTAAGAATGAAGCTAGCGCCATGGCCAGAACCAAGCAAACCGCTCGCAAATCCACCCGTGGCAAAGCCTACAGGATGCAGCTCGCCGCCAGGCTGCGCGCAAAGTCAACATGTAAGGAAAATCGTTGTGTACGAACCTGGGATATTTACGTTAAGGATTATGTTTACCAATTGATGACAGTATTGACTCAATACGGGGTTTGCTTTCCGCTATCCGTCAACGTTTAAATGTCTGACATATAACCGTGCTCGAGAAAACCACAGGTAGCATAATGTATTTCATCAGATTTCGTACGTTTCTGTGTGAAAAGACACGAATTTATGTGCTACTTAATTCGTGCGAAAAGACAGCAATTTAACACACAACAACCATAAACGGATAGCCTATTTTTCTTTATTTTCTTTATTATGGCTAATTAAACGTTATGAATATACAGAAATGTTGTCTTTATTTAATAATGTTTCAAACATTGTAGTTGTATGCCTATGTACTGTTTGAGATTTTCTGAACATCATTTGTGAGAAAATACACACATTTACGTGCAACTTAATTCGTGGGAAAAATTGTTTTATTAATGCTAACGCTGTTTTCTATGCTTGATTTCGATTAATACTTTGGGATACTGGTGCACTTTTGGTCAGAAAGCCCCCTTTTCCGTGTAGGCAACAGTACACGATTTTCTTCATAATGCATTTCATATTTCGTAGAGTCTAAATTACACAATTTTCTTCATTATTCATTTAATACATGTTAAAGAGATTAATGTAAAAATAATGAAATATGTCGGCTTTCACTTATGGCACTTCCAAGGCCTTTCTATTGTGGTTATGTCAATCATATTATATACTTAGGCTATTGTAACGCGTTCAACCAGTTAGCAAGTCAGAAATGTCAGTTTCTTGGTACCGACTAGCACTTGAATGCTATATTATGCCAACTTCACATTCTCGTGGAAAATGGGAAGTTGTAACTCCCACATGATTGTGTTCAAGTGGTTTTGAAGTCGGAACAATTCTTAAACCAATAAGATTGGCAACAACATTTTCACTATTTCTCACTTGTAATTCCTACTTGGAGGGTCATTCAAGTGAAACTTCCCAGTCGGAACTAGGTATTTCCGATAACTCTGATAGCACCCTGAACACGACATTAATATGTGTGATCGACAACAGTAGGGTCTGGGTCCCGGCGTGTCCAGTCCCCATACCCATTCCATAGGAGTGAGTGTCAGTAGTCTACTATATGTCCGTGCTATGTGAAGTAAGTATGGTGATTATTATTAAGGTTCTGGTCGTCTGAGATACCAACAAGTAAGGCTATACAACATAAAATATCAATAAATATATATTTTCTCCTATTAGTGTATTTGAGTTTGTTCTGTCGTTTCTGGATGATTTAATTGAAATTGCAACCAACTTTCTATGGCTTGTTTTAGATATAGTGATATTTGAGAGATTATTTCATTTCAAATAACTGAAAGTGAGAGGTTGTAATTTGAATAAAGGGGGGAAATACCATTACTGAACATGTGGTGATTAGAACAAAAGATTTTACTCTTGACTTTGATGAATATTATCGCGCGGCAGTGTCCTAATGCCTGCGCGCAGTGGACTATTGGCATCGTTCGCCATAGCAGGCTGACATTAGATTAGAACATAAGATTTCACTCTTGACTTCAGCGACTATTATTGAGCATAAAGGGCCGGCAGTGTACTTTTGCGCGCACATTGTGCTTTTGCCTGCGCGCAGTGTGCAGTTGCATCCGCGCAGTGTACTATTGGCCTCGTTTGCCATAGCAGGCTAGCATTAAATTATAACACAAGATTTCACTCTTGACTTCAGCGACTATTATTGCGCATAAAGGGCCGGCAGTGTACTATTGCGCGCACATTGTGCTTTTGCCTGCGCGCAGTGTGCAGTTGCATCCGCGCAGTGTACTATTGGCCTCCTTTGCCATAGCAGGCTAGCATTAAATTATAACACAAGATTTCACTCTTGACTATGGCGACTATTATTGCGTGTAAAGGCCAGCAGTGATCTATTGTTTTGGGTGCGCAGTGTATTATTGCGGGCGCACGCAAAGTGTATTGTTTTTTGGCGTACAGTGTGTTTTATGGGGGCGCAGTGTATTGTTTTGGGTGCGCAGTGTACTGTTTTGGGTCCGCGGTCAAAAAAAAAGAGAAGCAAAGCATCCCTTCCGATAGCCGACAGAGGAGGCCTCCGTAACGGGCCAATCGGGGTGGTGGGGAGATGGTGTCCAATCAGCAGATGCCACTGCCGGCTTTATACATTTCACATGGGCATTTCGAGGCTATACTCCGACTGTCTAAGAATGAAGCTAGCGCCATGGCCAGAACCAAGCAAACCGCTCGCAAATCCACCCGTGGCAAAGCCTACAGGATGCAGCTCGCCGCCAGGCTGCGCGCAAAGTCAACATGTAAGGAAAATCGTTGTGTACGAACCTGGGATATTTACGTTAAGGATTATGTTTACCAATTGATGACAGTATTGACTCAATACGGGGTTTGCTTTCCGCTATCCGTCAACGTTTAAATGTCTGACATATAACCGTGCTCGAGAAAACCACAGGTAGCATAATGTATTTCATCAATTTTCGTACGTTTCTGTGTGAAAAGACACAAATTTATGTGCTACTTAATTCGTGCGAAAAGACAGCAATTTAACACACAACAACCATAAACGGATAGCCTATTTTTCTTTATTTTCTTTATTATGGCTAATTAAACGTTATGAATATACAGAAATGTTGTCTTTATTTAATAATGTTTCAAACATTGTAGTTGTATGCCTATGTACTGTTTGAGATTTTCTGAACATCATTTGTGAGAAAATACACACATTTACGTGCAACTTAATTCGTGGGAAAAATTGTTTTATTAATGCTAACGCTGTTTTCTATGCTTGATTTCGATTAATACTTTGGGATACTGGTGCACTTTTGGTCAGAAAGCCCCCTTTTCCGTGTAGGCAACAGTACACGATTTTCTTCATAATGCATTTCATATTTCGTAGAGTCTAAATTACACCATTTTCTTCATTATTCATTTAATACATGTTAAAGAGATTAATGTAAAAATAATGAAATATGTCGGCTTTCACTTATGGCACTTCCAAGGCCTTTCTATTGTGGTTATGTCAATCATATTATATACTTAGGCTATTGTAACGCGTTCAACCAGTTAGCAAGTCAGAAATGTCCGTTTCTTGGTACCGACTAGCACTTGAATGCTATATTATGCCAACTTCACATTCTCGTGGAAAATGGGAAGTTGTAACTCCCACATGATTGTGTTCAAGTGGTTTTGAAGTCGGAACAATTCTTAAACCAATAAGATTGGCAACAACATTTTCACTATTTCTCACTTGTAATTCCTACTTGGAGGGTCATTCAAGTGAAACTTCCCAGTCGGAACTAGGTATTTCCGATAACTCTGATAGCACCCTGAACACGACATTAATATGTGTGATCGACAACAGTAGGGTCTGGGTCCCGGCGTGTCCAGTCCCCATACCCATTCCATAGGAGTGAGTGTCAGTAGTCTACTATATGTCCGTGCTATGTGAAGTAAGTATGGTGATTATTATTAAGGTTCTGGTCGTCTGAGATACCAACAAGTAAGGCTATACAACATAAAATATCAATAAATATATATTTTCTCCTATTAGTGTATTTGAGTTTGTTCTGTCGTTTCTGGATGATTTAATTGAAATTGCAACCAACTTTCTATGGCTTGTTTTAGATATAGTGATATTTGAGAGATTATTTCATTTCAAATAACTGAAAGTGAGAGGTTGTAATTTGAATAAAGGGGGGAAATACCATTACTGAACATGTGGTGATTAGAACAAAAGATTTTACTCTTGACTTTGATGAATATTATCGCGCGGCAGTGTCCTAATGCCTGCGCGCAGTGGACTATTGGCATCGTTCGCCATAGCAGGCTGACATTAGATTAGAACATAAGATTTCACTCTTGACTTCAGCGACTATTATTGAGCATAAAGGGCCGGCAGTGTACTTTTGCGCGCACATTGTGCTTTTGCCTGCGCGCAGTGTGCAGTTGCATCCGCGCAGTGTACTATTGGCCTCGTTTGCCATAGCAGGCTAGCATTAAATTATAACACAAGATTTCACTCTTGACTTCAGCGACTATTATTGCGCATAAAGGGCCGGCAGTGTACTATTGCGCGCACATTGTGCTTTTGCCTGCGCGCAGTGTGCAGTTGCATCCGCGCATTGTACTATTGGCCTCCTTTGCCATAGCAGGCTAGCATTAAATTATAACACAAGATTTCACTCTTGACTATGGCGACTATTATTGCGTGTAAAGGCCAGCAGTGATCTATTGTTTTGGGCGCGCAGTGTATTATTGCGGGCGCACGCAAAGTGTATTGTTTTTTGGCGTACAGTGTGTTTTATGGGGGCGCAGTGTATTGTTTTGGGTGCGCAGTGTACTGTTTTGGGTCCGCGGTCAAAAAAAAAGAGAAGCAAAGCATCCCTTCCGATAGCCGACAGAGGAGGCCTCCGTAACGGGCCAATCGGGGTGGTGGGGAGATGGTGTCCAATCAGCAGATGCCACTGCCGGCTTTATACATTTCACATGGGCATTTCGAGGCTATACTCCGACTGTCTAAGAATGAAGCTAGCGCCATGGCCAGAACCAAGCAAACCGCTCGCAAATCCACCCGTGGCAAAGCCTACAGGATGCAGCTCGCCGCCAGGCTGCGCGCAAAGTCAACATGTAAGGAAAATCGTTGTGTACGAACCTGGGATATTTACGTTAAGGATTATGTTTACCAATTGATGACAGTATTGACTCAATACGGGGTTTGCTTTCCGCTATCCGTCAACGTTTAAATGTCTGACATATAACCGTGCTCGAGAAAACCACAGGTAGCATAATGTATTTCATCAGATTTCGTACGTTTCTGTGTGAAAAGACACAAATTTATGTGCTACTTAATTCGTGCGAAAAGACAGCAATTTAACACACAACAACCATAAACGGATAGCCTATTTTTCTTTATTTTCTTTATTATGGCTAATTAAACGTTATGAATATACAGAAATGTTGTCTTTATTTAATAATGTTTCAAACATTGTAGTTGTATGCCTATGTACTGTTTGAGATTTTCTGAACATCATTTGTGAGAAAATACACACATTTACGTGCAACTTAATTCGTGGGAAAAATTGTTTTATTAATGCTAACGCTGTTTTCTATGCTTGATTTCGATTAATACTTTGGGATACTGGTGCACTTTTGGTCAGAAAGCCCCCTTTTCCGTGTAGGCAACAGTACACGATTTTCTTCATAATGCATTTCATATTTCGTAGAGTCTAAATTACACAATTTTCTTCATTATTCATTTAATACATGTTAAAGAGATTAATGTAAAAATAATGAAATATGTCGGCTTTCACTTATGGCACTTCCAAGGCCTTTCTATTGTGGTTATGTCAATCATATTATATACTTAGGCTATTGTAACGCGTTCAACCAGTTAGCAAGTCAGAAATGTCCGTTTCTTGGTACCGACTAGCACTTGAATGCTATATTATGCCAACTTCACATTCTCGTGGAAAATGGGAAGTTGTAACTCCCACATGATTGTGTTCAAGTGGTTTTGAAGTCGGAACAATTCTTAAACCAATAAGATTGGCAACAACATTTTCACTATTTCTCACTTGTAATTCCTACTTGGAGGGTCATTCAAGTGAAACTTCCCAGTCGGAACTAGGTATTTCCGATAACTCTGATAGCACCCTGAACACGACATTAATATGTGTGATCGACAACAGTAGGGTCTGGGTCCCGGCGTGTCCAGTCCCCATACCCATTCCATAGGAGTGAGTGTCAGTAGTCTACTATATGTCCGTGCTATGTGAAGTAAGTATGGTGATTATTATTAAGGTTCTGGTCGTCTGAGATACCAACAAGTAAGGCTATACAACATACAATATCAATAAATATATATTTTCTCCTATTAGTGTATTTGAGTTTGTTCTGTCGTTTCTGGATGATTTAATTGAAATTGCAACCAACTTTCTATGGCTTGTTTTAGATATAGTGATATTTGAGAGATTATTTCATTTCAAATAACTGAAAGTGAGAGGTTGTAATTTGAATAAAGGGGGGAAATACCATTACTGAACATGTGGTGATTAGAACAAAAGATTTTACTCTTGACTTTGATGAATATTATCGCGCGGCAGTGTCCTAATGCCTGCGCGCAGTGGACTATTGGCATCGTTCGCCATAGCAGGCTGACATTAGATTAGAACATAAGATTTCACTCTTGACTTCAGCGACTATTATTGAGCATAAAGGGCCGGCAGTGTACTTTTGCGCGCACATTGTGCTTTTGCCTGCGCGCAGTGTGCAGTTGCATCCGCGCAGTGTACTATTGGCCTCGTTTGCCATAGCAGGCTAGCATTAAATTATAACACAAGATTTCACTCTTGACTTCAGCGACTATTATTGCGCATAAAGGGCCGGCAGTGTACTATTGCGCGCACATTGTGCTTTTGCCTGCGCGCAGTGTGCAGTTGCATCCGCGCATTGTACTATTGGCCTCCTTTGCCATAGCAGGCTAGCATTAAATTATAACACAAGATTTCACTCTTGACTATGGCGACTATTATTGCGTGTAAAGGCCAGCAGTGATCTATTGTTTTGGGCGCGCAGTGTATTATTGCGGGTGCACGCAAAGTGTATTGTTTTTTGGCGTACAGTGTGTTTTATGGGGGCGCAGTGTATTGTTTTGGGTGCGCAGTGTACTGTTTTGGGTCCGCGGTCAAAAAAAAAGAGAAGCAAAGCATCCCTTCCGATAGCCGACAGAGGAGGCCTCCGTAACGGGCCAATCGGGGTGGTGGGGAGATGGTGTCCAATCAGCAGATGCCACTGCCGGCTTTATACATTTCACATGGGCATTTCGAGGCTATACTCCGACTGTCTAAGAATGAAGCTAGCGCCATGGCCAGAACCAAGCAAACCGCTCGCAAATCCACCCGTGGCAAAGCCTACAGGATGCAGCTCGCCGCCAAGGCTGCGCGCAAAGTCAACATGTAAGGAAAATCGTTGTGTACGAACCTGGGATATTTACGTTAAGGATTATGTTTACCAATTGATGACAGTATTGACTCAATACGGGGTTTGCTTTCCGCTATCCGTCAACGTTTAAATGTCTGACATATAACCGTGCTCGAGAAAACCACAGGTAGCATAATGTATTTCATCAGATTTCGTACGTTTCTGTGTGAAAAGACACGAATTTATGTGCTACTTAATTCGTGCGAAAAGACAGCAATTTAACACACAACAACCATAAACGGATAGCCTATTTTTCTTTATTTTCTTTATTATGGCTAATTAAACGTTATGAATATACAGAAATGTTGTCTTTATTTAATAATGTTTCAAACATTGTAGTTGTATGCCTATGTACTGTTTGAGATTTTCTGAACATCATTTGTGAGAAAATACACACATTTACGTGCAACTTAATTCGTGGGAAAAATTGTTTTATTAATGCTAACGCTGTTTTCTATGCTTGATTTCGATTAATACTTTGGGATACTGGTGCACTTTTGGTCAGAAAGCCCCCTTTTCCGTGTAGGCAACAGTACACGATTTTCTTCATAATGCATTTCATATTTCGTAGAGTCTAAATTACACAATTTTCTTCATTATTCATTTAATACATGTTAAAGAGGTTAATGTAAAAATAATGAAATATGTCGGCTTTCACTTATGGCACTTCCAAGGCCTTTCTATTGTGGTTATGTCAATCATATTATATACTTAGGCTATTGTAACGCGTTCAACCAGTTAGCAAGTCAGAAATGTCCGTTTCTTGGTACCGACTAGCACTTGAATGCTATATTATGCCAACTTCACATTCTCGTGGAAAATGGGAAGTTGTAACTCCCACATGATTGTGTTCAAGTGGTTTTGAAGTCGGAACAATTCTTAAACCAATAAGATTGGCAACAACATTTTCACTATTTCTCACTTGTAATTCCTACTTGGAGGGTCATTCAAGTGAAACTTCCCAGTCGGAACTAGGTATTTCCGATAACTCTGATAGCACCCTGAACACGACATTAATATGTGTGATCGACAACAGTAGGGTCTGGGTCCCGGCGTGTCCAGTCCCCATACCCATTCCATAGGAGTGAGTGTCAGTAGTCTACTATATGTCCGTGCTATGTGAAGTAAGTATGGTGATTATTATTAAGGTTCTAGTCGTCTGAGATACCAACAAGTAAGGCTATACAACATACAATATCAATAAATATATATTTTCTCCTATTAGTGTATTTGAGTTTGTTCTGTCGTTTCTGGATGATTTAATTGAAATTGCAACCAACTTTCTATGGCTTGTTTTAGATATAGTGATATTTGAGAGATTATTTCATTTCAAATAACTGAAAGTGAGAGGTTGTAATTTGAATAAAGGGGGGAAATACCATTACTGAACATGTGGTGATTAGAACAAAAGATTTTACTCTTGACTTTGATGAATATTATCGCGCGGCAGTGTCCTAATGCCTGCGCGCAGTGGACTATTGGCATCGTTCGCCATAGCAGGCTGACATTAGATTAGAACATAAGATTTCACTCTTGACTTCAGCGACTATTATTGAGCATAAAGGGCCGGCAGTGTACTTTTGCGCGCACATTGTGCTTTTGCCTGCGCGCAGTGTGCAGTTGCATCCGCGCAGTGTACTATTGGCCTCGTTTGCCATAGCAGGCTAGCATTAAATTATAACACAAGATTTCACTCTTGACTTCAGCGACTATTATTGCGCATAAAGGGCCGGCAGTGTACTATTGCGCGCACATTGTGCTTTTGCCTGCGCGCAGTGTGCAGTTGCATCCGCGCATTGTACTATTGGCCTCCTTTGCCATAGCAGGCTAGCATTAAATTATAACACAAGATTTCACTCTTGACTATGGCGACTATTATTGCGTGTAAAGGCCAGCAGTGATCTATTGTTTTGGGCGCGCAGTGTATTATTGCGGGCGCACGCAAAGTGTATAGTTTTTTGGCGTACAGTGTGTTTTATGGGGGCGCAGTGTATTGTTTTGGGTGCGCAGTGTACTGTTTTGGGTCCGCGGTCAAAAAAAAAGAGAAGCAAAGCATCCCTTCCGATAGCCGACAGAGGAGGCCTCCGTAACGGGCCAATCGGGGTGGTGGGGAGATGGTGTCCAATCAGCAGATGCCACTGCCGGCTTTATACATTTCACATGGGCATTTCGAGGCTATACTCCGACTGTCTAAGAATGAAGCTAGCGCCATGGCCAGAACCAAGCAAACCGCTCGCAAATCCACCCGTGGCAAAGCCTACAGGATGCAGCTCGCCGCCAAGGCTGCGCGCAAAGTCAACATGTAAGGAAAATCGTTGTGTACGAACCTGGGATATTTACGTTAAGGATTATGTTTACCAATTGATGACAGTATTGACTCATTACGGGGTTTGCTTTCCGCTATCCGTCAACGTTTAAATGTCTGACATATAACCGTGCTCGAGAAAACCACAGGTAGCATAATGTATTTCATCAGATTTCGTACGTTTCTGTGTGAAAAGACACGAATTTATGTGCTACTTAATTCGTGCGAAAAGACAGCAATTTAACACACAACAACCATAAACGGATAGCCTATTTTTCTTTATTTTCTTTATTATGGCTAATTAAACGTTATGAATATACAGAAATGTTGTCTTTATTTAATAATGTTTCAAACATTGTAGTTGTATGCCTATGTACTGTTTGAGATTTTCTGAACATCATTTGTGAGAAAATACACACATTTACGTGCAACTTAATTCGTGGGAAAAATTGTTTTATTAATGCTAACGCTGTTTTCTATGCTTGATTTCGATTAATACTTTGGGATACTGGTGCACTTTTGGTCAGAAAGCCCCCTTTTCCGTGTAGGCAACAGTACACGATTTTCTTCATAATGCATTTCATATTTCGTAGCGTCTAAATTACACAATTTTCTTCATTATTCATTTAATACATGTTAAAGAGGTTAATGTAAAAATAATGAAATATGTCGGCTTTCACTTACGGCACTTCCAAGGCCTTTCTATTGTGGTTATGTCAATCATATTATATACTTAGGCTATTGTAACGCGTTCAACCAGTTAGCAAGTCAGAAATGTCCGTTTCTTGGTACCGACTAGCACTTGAATGCTATATTATGCCAACTTCACATTCTCGTGGAAAATGGGAAGTTGTAACTCCCACATGATTGTGTTCAAGTGGTTTTGAAGTCGGAACAATTCTTAAACCAATAAGATTGGCAACAACATTTTCACTATTTCTCACTTGTAATTCCTACTTGGAGGGTCATTCAAGTGAAACTTCCCAGTCGGAACTAGGTATTTCCGATAACTCTGATAGCACCCTGAACACGACATTAATATGTGTGATCGACAACAGTAGGGTCTGGGTCCCGGCGTGTCCAGTCCCCATACCCATTCCATAGGAGTGAGTGTCAGTAGTCTACTATATGTCCGTGCTATGTGAAGTAAGTATGGTGATTATTATTAAGGTTCTAGTCGTCTGAGATACCAACAAGTAAGGCTATACAACATACAATATCAATAAATATATATTTTCTCCTATTAGTGTATTTGAGTTTGTTCTGTCGTTTCTGGATGATTTAATTGAAATTGCAACCAACTTTCTATGGCTTGTTTTAGATATAGTGATATTTGAGAGATTATTTCATTTCAAATAACTGAAAGTGAGAGGTTGTAATTTGAATAAAGGGGGGAAATACCATTACTGAACATGTGGTGATTAGAACAAAAGATTTTACTCTTGACTTTGATGAATATTATCGCGCGGCAGTGTCCTAATGCCTGCGCGCAGTGGACTATTGGCATCGTTCGCCATAGCAGGCTGACATTAGATTAGAACATAAGATTTCACTCTTGACTTCAGCGACTATTATTGAGCATAAAGGGCCGGCAGTGTACTTTTGCGCGCACATTGTGCTTTTGCCTGCGCGCAGTGTGCAGTTGCATCCGCGCAGTGTACTATTGGCCTCGTTTGCCATAGCAGGCTAGCATTAAATTATAACACAAGATTTCACTCTTGACTTCAGCGACTATTATTGCGCATAAAGGGCCGGCAGTGTACTATTGCGCGCACATTGTGCTTTTGCCTGCGCGCAGTGTGCAGTTGCATCCGCGCAGTGTACTATTGGCCTCCTTTGCCATAGCAGGCTAGCATTAAATTATAACACAAGATTTCACTCTTGACTATGGCGACTATTATTGCGTGTAAAGGCCAGCAGTGATCTATTGTTTTGGGCGCGCAGTGTATTATTGCGGGCGCACGCAAAGTGTATTGTTTTTTGGCGTACAGTGTGTTTTATGGGGGCGCAGTGTATTGTTTTGGGTGCGCAGTGTACTGTTTTAGGTCCGCGGTCAAAAAAAAAGAGAAGCAAAGCATCCCTTCCGATAGCCGACAGAGGAGGCCTCCGTAACGGGCCAATCGGGGTGGTGGGGAGATGGTGTCCAATCAGCAGATGCCACTGCCGGCTTTATACATTTCACATGGGCATTTCGAGGCTATACTCCGACTGTCTAAGAATGAAGCTAGCGCCATGGCCAGAACCAAGCAAACCGCTCGCAAATCCACCCGTGGCAAAGCCTACAGGATGCAGCTCGCCGCCAAGGCTGCGCGCAAAGTCAACATGTAAGGAAAATCGTTGTGTACGAACCTGGGATATTTACGTTAAGGATTATGTTTACCAATTGATGACAGTATTGACTCAATACGGGGTTTGCTTTCCGCTATCCGTCAACGTTTAAATGTCTGACATATAACCGTGCTCGAGAAAACCACAGGTAGCATAATGTATTTCATCAGATTTCGTACGTTTCTGTGTGAAAAGACACAAATTTATGTGCTACTTAATTCGTGCGAAAAGACAGCAATTTAACACACAACAACCATAAACGGATAGCCTATTTTTCTTTATTTTCTTTATTATGGCTAATTAAACGTTATGAATATACAGAAATGTTGTCTTTATTTAATAATGTTTCAAACATTGTAGTTGTATGCCTATGTACTGTTTGAGATTTTCTGAACATCATTTGTGAGAAAATACACACATTTACGTGCAACTTAATTCGTGGGAAAAATTGTTTTATTAATGCTAACGCTGTTTTCTATGCTTGATTTCGATTAATACTTTGGGATACTGGTGCACTTTTGGTCAGAAAGCCCCCTTTTCCGTGTAGGCAACAGTACACGATTTTCTTCATAATGCATTTCATATTTCGTAGAGTCTAAATTACACAATTTTCTTCATTATTCATTTAATACATGTTAAAGAGGTTAATGTAAAAATAATGAAATATGTCGGCTTTCACTTATGGCACTTCCAAGGCCTTTCTATTGTGGTTATGTCAATCATATTATATACTTAGGCTATTGTAACGCGTTCAACCAGTTAGCAAGTCAGAAATGTCCGTTTCTTGGTTCCGACTAGCACTTGAATGCTATATTATGCCAACTTCACATTCTCGTGGAAAATGGGAAGTTGTAACTCCCACATGATTGTGTTCAAGTGGTTTTGAAGTCGGAACAATTCTTAAACCAATAAGATTGGCAACAACATTTTCACTATTTCTCACTTGTAATTCCTACTTGGAGGGTCATTCAAGTGAAACTTCCCAGTCGGAACTAGGTATTTCCGATAACTCTGATAGCACCCTGAACACGACATTAATATGTGTGATCGACAACAGTAGGGTCTGGGTCCCGGCGTGTCCAGTCCCCATACCCATTCCATAGGAGTGAGTGTCAGTAGTTTACTATATGTCCGTGCTATGTGAAGTAAGTATGGTGATTATTATTAAGGTTCTGGTCGTCTGAGATACCAACAAGTAAGGCTATACAACATACAATATCAATAAATATATATTTTCTCCTATTAGTGTATTTGAGTTTGTTCTGTCGTTTCTGGATGATTTAATTGAAATTGCAACCAACTTTCTATGGCTTGTTTTAGATATAGTGATATTTGAGAGATTATTTCATTTCAAATAACTGAAAGTGAGAGGTTGTAATTTGAATAAAGGGGGGAAATGCCATTACTGAACATGTGGTGATTAGAACAAAAGATTTTACTCTTGACTTTGGCGAATATTATCGCGCGGCAGTGTCCTAATGCCTGCGCGCAGTGGACTATTGGCATCGTTCGCCATAGCAGGCTGGCATTAGATTAGAACATAAGATTTCACTCTTGACTTCAGCGACTATTATTGCGCATAAAGGGCCGGCAGTGTACTTTTGCGCGCACATTGTGCTTTTGCCTGCGCGCAGTGTGCAGTTGCATCCGCGCAGTGTACTATTGGCCTCGTTTGCCATAGCAGGCTAGCATTAAATTATAACACAAGATTTCACTCTTGACTTCAGCGACTATTATTGCGCATAAAGGGCCGGCAGTGTACTTTTGCGCGCACATTGTGCTTTTGCCTGCGCGCAGTGTGCAGTTGCATCCGCGCAGTGTACTATTGGCCTCGTTTGCCATAGCAGGCTAGCATTAAATTATAACACAAGATTTCACTCTTGACTATGGCGACTATTATTGCGTGTAAAGGCCAGCAGTGATCTATTGTTTTGGGCGCGCAGTGTATTATTGCGGGCGCACGCAAAGTGTATTGTTTTTTGGCGTACAGTGTGTTTTATGGGGGCGCAGTGTATTGTTTTGGGTGCGCAGTGTACTGTTTTGGGTCCGCGGTCAAAAAAAAAGAGAAGCAAAGCATCCCTTCCGATAGCCGACAGAGGAGGCCTCCGTAACGGGCCAATCGGGGTGGTGGGGAGATGGTGTCCAATCAGCAGATGCCACTGCCGGCTTTATACATTTCACATGGGCATTTCGAGGCTATACTCCGACTGTCTAAGAATGAAGCTAGCGCCATGGCCAGAACCAAGCAAACCGCTCGCAAATCCACCCGTGGCAAAGCCTACAGGATGCAGCTCGCCGCCAAGGCTGCGCGCAAAGTCAACATGTAAGGAAAATCGTTGTGTACGAACCTGGGATATTTACGTTAAGGATTATGTTTACCAATTGATGACAGTATTGACTCAATACGGGGTTTGCTTTCCGCTATCCGTCAACGTTTAAATGTCTGACATATAACCGTGCTCGAGAAAACCACAGGTAGCATAATGTATTTCATCAGATTTCGTACGTTTCTGTGTGAAAAGACACAAATTTATGTGCTACTTAATTCGTGCGAAAAGACAGCAATTTAACACACAACAACCATAAACGGATAGCCTATTTTTCTTTATTTTCTTTATTATGGCTAATTAAACGTTATGAATATACAGAAATGTTGTCTTTATTTAATAATGTTTCAAACATTGTAGTTGTATGCCTATGTACTGTTTGAGATTTTCTGAACATCATTTGTGAGAAAATACACACATTTACGTGCAACTTAATTCGTGGGAAAAATTGTTTTATTAATGCTAACGCTGTTTTCTATGCTTGATTTCGATTAATACTTTGGGATACTGGTGCACTTTTGGTCAGAAAGCCCCCTTTTCCGTGTAGGCAACAGTACACGATTTTCTTCATAATGCATTTCATATTTCGTAGAGTCTAAATTACACAATTTTCTTCATTATTCATTTAATACATGTTAAAGAGGTTAATGTAAAAATAATGAAATATGTCGGCTTTCACTTATGGCACTTCCAAGGCCTTTCTATTGTGGTTATGTCAATCATATTATATACTTAGGCTATTGTAACGCGTTCAACCAGTTAGCAAGTCAGAAATGTCCGTTTCTTGGTTCCGACTAGCACTTGAATGCTATATTATGCCAACTTCACATTCTCGTGGAAAATGGGAAGTTGTAACTCCCACATGATTGTGTTCAAGTGGTTTTGAAGTCGGAACAATTCTTAAACCAATAAGATTGGCAACAACATTTTCACTATTTCTCACTTGTAATTCCTACTTGGAGGGTCATTCAAGTGAAACTTCCCAGTCGGAACTAGGTATTTCCGATAACTCTGATAGCACCCTGAACACGACATTAATATGTGTGATCGACAACAGTAGGGTCTGGGTCCCGGCGTGTCCAGTCCCCATACCCATTCCATAGGAGTGAGTGTCAGTAGTTTACTATATGTCCGTGCTATGTGAAGTAAGTATGGTGATTATTATTAAGGTTCTGGTCGTCTGAGATACCAACAAGTAAGGCTATACAACATACAATATCAATAAATATATATTTTCTCCTATTAGTGTATTTGAGTTTGTTCTGTCGTTTCTGGATGATTTAATTGAAATTGCAACCAACTTTCTATGGCTTGTTTTAGATATAGTGATATTTGAGAGATTATTTCATTTCAAATAACTGAAAGTGAGAGGTTGTAATTTGAATAAAGGGGGGAAATGCCATTACTGAACATGTGGTGATTAGAACAAAAGATTTTACTCTTGACTTTGGCGAATATTATCGCGCGGCAGTGTCCTAATGCCTGCGCGCAGTGGACTATTGGCATCGTTCGCCATAGCAGGCTGGCATTAGATTAGAACATAAGATTTCACTCTTGACTTCAGCGACTATTATTGCGCATAAAGGGCCGGCAGTGTACTTTTGCGCGCACATTGTGCTTTTGCCTGCGCGCAGTGTGCAGTTGCATCCGCGCAGTGTACTATTGGCCTCGTTTGCCATAGCAGGCTAGCATTAAATTATAACACAAGATTTCACTCTTGACTTCAGCGACTATTATTGCGCATAAAGGGCCGGCAGTGTACTTTTGCGCGCACATTGTGCTTTTGCCTGCGCGCAGTGTGCAGTTGCATCCGCGCAGTGTACTATTGGCCTCGTTTGCCATAGCAGGCTAGCATTAAATTATAACACAAGATTTCACTCTTGACTATGGCGACTATTATTGCGTGTAAAGGCCAGCAGTGATCTATTGTTTTGGGCGCGCAGTGTATTATTGCGGGCGCACGCAAAGTGTATTGTTTTTTGGCGTACAGTGTGTTTTATGGGGGCGCAGTGTATTGTTTTGGGTGCGCAGTGTACTGTTTTGGGTCCGCGGTCAAAAAAAAAGAGAAGCAAAGCATCCCTTCCGATAGCCGACAGAGGAGGCCTCCGTAACGGGCCAATCGGGGTGGTGGGGAGATGGTGTCCAATCAGCAGATGCCACTGCCGGCTTTATACATTTCACATGGGCATTTCGAGGCTATACTCCGACTGTCTAAGAATGAAGCTAGCGCCATGGCCAGAACCAAGCAAACCGCTCGCAAATCCACCCGTGGCAAAGCCTACAGGATGCAGCTCGCCGCCAAGGCTGCGCGCAAAGTCAACATGTAAGGAAAATCGTTGTGTACGAACCTGGGATATTTACGTTAAGGATTATGTTTACCAATTGATGACAGTATTGACTCAATACGGGGTTTGCTTTCCGCTATCCGTCAACGTTTAAATGTCTGACATATAACCGTGCTCGAGAAAACCACAGGTAGCATAATGTATTTCATCAGATTTCGTGCGTTTCTGTGTGAAAAGACACAAATTTATGTGCTACTTAATTCGTGCGAAAAGACAGCAATTTAACACACAACAACCATAAACGGATAGCCTATTTTTCTTTATTTTCTTTATTATGGCTAATTAAACGTTATGAATATACAGAAATGTTGTCTTTATTTAATAATGTTTCAAACATTGTAGTTGTATGCCTATGTACTGTTTGAGATTTTCTGAACATCATTTGTGAGAAAATACACACATTTACGTGCAACTTAATTCGTGGGAAAAATTGTTTTATTAATGCTAACGCTGTTTTCTATGCTTGATTTCGATTAATACTTTGGGATACTGGTGCACTTTTGGTCAGAAAGCCCCCTTTTCCGTGTAGGCAACAGTACACGATTTTCTTCATAATGCATTTCATATTTCGTAGAGTCTAAATTACACAATTTTCTTCATTATTCATTTAATACATGTTAAAGAGATTAATGTAAAAATAATGAAATATGTCGGCTTTCACTTATGGCACTTCCAAGGCCTTTCTATTGTGGTTATGTCAATCATATTATATACTTAGGCTATTGTAACGCGTTCAACCAGTTAGCAAGTCAGAAATGTCCGTTTCTTGGTACCGACTAGCACTTGAATGCTATATTATGCCAACTTCACATTCTCGTGGAAAATGGGAAGTTGTAACTCCCACATGATTGTGTTCAAGTGGTTTTGAAGTCGGAACAATTCTTAAACCAATAAGATTGGCAACAACATTTTCACTATTTCTCACTTGTAATTCCTACTTGGAGGGTCATTCAAGTGAAACTTCCCAGTCGGAACTAGGTATTTCCGATAACTCTGATAGCACCCTGAACACGACATTAATATGTGTGATCGACAACAGTAGGGTCTGGGTCCCGGCGTGTCCAGTCCCCATACCCATTCCATAGGAGTGAGTGTCAGTAGTCTACTATATGTCCGTGCTATGTGAAGTAAGTATGGTGATTATTATTAAGGTTCTGGTCGTCTGAGATACCAACAAGTAAGGCTATACAACATACAATATCAATAAATATATATTTTCTCCTATTAGTGTATTTGAGTTTGTTCTGTCGTTTCTGGATGATTTAATTGAAATTGCAACCAACTTTCTATGGCTTGTTTTAGATATAGTGATATTTGAGAGATTATTTCATTTCAAATAACTGAAAGTGAGAGGTTGTAATTTGAATAAAGGGGGGAAATACCATTACTGAACATGTGGTGATTAGAACAAAAGATTTTACTCTTGACTTTGATGAATATTATCGCGCGGCAGTGTCCTAATGCCTGCGCGCAGTGGACTATTGGCATCGTTCGCCATAGCAGGCTGACATTAGATTAGAACATAAGATTTCACTCTTGACTTCAGCGACTATTATTGCGCATAAAGGGCCGGCAGTGTACTTTTGCGCGCACATTGTGCTTTTGCCTGCGCGCAGTGTGCAGTTGCATCCGCGCAGTGTACTATTGGCCTCGTTTGCCATAGCAGGCTAGCATTAAATTATAACACAAGATTTCACTCTTGACTATGGCGACTATTATTGCGTGTAAAGGCCAGCAGTGATCTATTGTTTTGGGCGCGCAGTGTATTATTGCGGGCGCACGCAAAGTGTATTGTTTTTTGGCGTACAGTGTGTTTTATGGGGGCGCAGTGTACTGTTTTGGGTCCGCGGTCAAAAAAAAGAGAAGCAAAGCATCCCTTCCGATAGCCGACAGAGGAGGCCTCCGTAACGGGCCAATCGGGGTGGTGGGGAGATGGTGTCCAATCAGCAGATGCCACTGCCGGCTTTATACATTTCACATGGGCATTTCGAGGCTATACTCCGACTGTCTAAGAATGAAGCTAGCGCCATGGCCAGAACCAAGCAAACCGCTTGCAAATCCACCCGTGGCAAAGCCTACAGGATGCAGCTCGCCGCCAAGGCTGCGCGCAAAGTCAACATGTAAGGAAAATCGTTGTGTACGAACCTGGGATATTTACGTTAAGGATTATGTTTACCAATCGATGACAGTATTGACTCAATACGGGGTTTGCTTTCCGCTATCCGTAGCCGTTCAAATGTCTGACATATAACCGTGCTCGAGAAAACCACAGGTAGCATAATGTATTTCATCAGATTTCGTGCGTTTCTGTGTGAAAAGACACAAATTTATGTGCTACTTAATTCGTGCGAAAAGACAGCAATTTAACACACAACAACCATAAACGGATAGCCTATTTTTCTTTATTTTCTTTATTATGGCTAATTAAACGTTATGAATATACAGAAATGTTGTCTTTATTTAATAATGTTTCAAACATTGTAGTTGTATGCCTATGTACTGTTTGAGATTTTCTGAACATCATTTGTGAGAAAATACACACATTTACGTGCAACTTAATTCGTGGGAAAAATTGTTTTATTAATGCTAACGCTGTTTTCTATGCTTGATTTCGATTAATACTTTGGGATACTGGTGCACTTTTGGTCAGAAAGCCCCCTTTTCCGTGTAGGCAACAGTACACGATTTTCTTCATAATGCATTTCATATTTCGTAGAGTCTAAATTACACAATTTTCTTCATTATTCATTTAATACATGTTAAAGAGGTTAATGTAAAAATAATGAAATATGTCGGCTTTCACTTATGGCACTTCCAAGGCCTTTCTATTGTGGTTATGTCAATCATATTATATACTTAGGCTATTGTAACGCGTTCAACCAGTTAGCAAGTCAGAAATGTCCGTTTCTTGGTACCGACTAGCACTTGAATGCTATATTATGCCAACTTCACATTCTCGTGGAAAATGGGAAGTTGTAACTCCCACATGATTGTGTTCAAGTGGTTTTGAAGTCGGAACAATTCTTAAACCAATAAGATTGGCAACAACATTTTCACTATTTCTCACTTGTAATTCCTACTTGGAGGGTCATTCAAGTGAAACTTCCCAGTCGGAACTAGGTATTTCCGATAACTCTGATAGCACCCTGAACACGACATTAATATGTGTGATCAACAACAGTAGGGTCTGGGTCCCGGCGTGTCCAGTCCCCATACCCATTCCATAGGAGTGAGTGTCAGTAGTCTACTATATGTCCGTGCTATGTGAAGTAAGTATGGTGATTATTATTAAGGTTCTGGTCGTCTGAGATACCAACAAGTAAGGCTATACAACATACAATATCAATAAATATATATTTTCTCCTATTAGTGTATTTGAGTTTGTTCTGTCGTTTCTGGATGATTTAATTGAAATTGCAACCAACTTTCTATGGCTTGTTTTAGATATAGTGATATTTGAGAGATTATTTCATTTCAAATAACTGAAAGTGAGAGGTTGTAATTTGAATAAAGGGGGGAAATACCATTACTGAACATGTGGTGATTAGAACAAAAGATTTTACTCTTGACTTTGATGAATATTATCGCGCGGCAGTGTCCTAATGCCTGCGCGCAGTGGACTATTGGCATCGTTCGCCATAGCAGGCTGACATTAGATTAGAACATAAGATTTCACTCTTGACTTCAGCGACTATTATTGCGCATAAAGGGCCGGCAGTGTACTTTTGCGCGCACATTGTGCTTTTGCCTGCGCGCAGTGTGCAGTTGCATCCGCGCAGTGTACTATTGGCCTCGTTTGCCATAGCAGGCTAGCATTAAATTATAACACAAGATTTCACTCTTGACTTCAGCGACTATTATTGCGCATAAAGGGCCGGCAGTGTACTTTTGCGCGCACATTGTGCTTTTGCCTGCGCGCAGTGTGCAGTTGCATCCGCGCAGTGTACTATTGGCCTCCTTTGCCATAGCAGGCTAGCATTAAATTATAACACAAGATTTCACTCTTGACTATGGCGACTATTATTGCGTGTAAAGGCCGGCAGTGTACTTTTGCGCGCACATTGTGCTTTTGCCTGCGCGCAGTGTGCAGTTGCATCCGCGCAGTGTACTATTGGCCTCCTTTGCCATAGCAGGCTAGCATTAAATTATAACACAAGATTTCACTCTTGACTATGGCGACTATTATTGCGTGTAAAGGCCAGCAGTGATCTATTGTTTTGGGCGCGCAGTGTATTATTGCGGGCGCACGCAAAGTGTATTGTTTTTTGGCGTACAGTGTGTTTTATGGGGGCGCAGTGTATTGTTTTGGGTGTGCAGTGTACTGTTTTGGGTGCGCGGTCAAAAAAAAAGAGAAGCAAAGCATCCCTTCCGATAGCCGACAGAGGAGGCCTCCGTAACGGGCCAATCGGGGTGGTGGGGAGATGGTGTCCAATCAGCAGATGCCACTGCCGGCTTTATACATTTCACATGGGCATTTCGAGGCTATACTCCGACTGTCTAAGAAGGAAGCTAGCGCCATGGCCAGAACCAAGCAAACCGCTCGCAAATCCACCCGTGGCAAAGCCTACAGGATGCAGCTCGCCGCCAAGGCTGCGCGCAGGAGAGCCTCCCCGTTACAGGCCTGGCATCGTGTCTCAGAGAGGTCCGTCGTTACCAAAGCTCCACTGAGCTGCTCATCCGCAATGTGCCCTTCCAGCGCCTGGGGAGAAAAATCGCCCTGTTCTTCAAGACCGACCTGCGCTTCCAGAGCTCCGCCGTGATGGCCCTGCAGGAGGCCAGCGAGGCTTACCTGGTCGGTCTGTTTGAGGACACCAAACTGTGTGCCATCCACGCAAAGAGGGTGCATATCGTGCCCTAGGACATCGAGCTGGCCCGCCTTATTTGCAGAGAGCGCGCGTAAATTATGAACTGATCTCCAAAATCCCACCTCAATATTTCCATCAAAAAGGCATAATTGATCCATTTATACGTGGTCCTCTGTAGCTCAGTTGGTAGAGCATGGCGCTTGTAACGCCAGGGTAGTGGGTTCCATCCCTGGGACCACCCATACGTAAACATGTATGCGCACATGACTGTAAATCGCTTTGGATAAAAGCGTCTGCTAAATGGCATATTATTATTATATACGCGCACGTCTACATTTCCAACCACTTCGCCGGGAAAGAGCGACGATATCGGCTACGGAAGAGACACCAACGGCCGGGTGAGTCCATTCAAAGCTACGTGGCTAATCTGAGGGATTTGGCTGCTCTTGTAACTACGGGACACTTCAGGACGAGATCATCAGGGATCAGTTGATAGAGGGGACGTTATGTGAAAAGACATGGGAGAAACTGCTTTTGGAATCGGATAATTTACAACTAGATGGAGCTATTAAAATAGCACTCCACGTTGAAGCGGCGTTGGAATGCTCTTCAATGCTAACAGACAGCTCTGCAGCATACACTCGGCCCCCAGCCATTCTCACACAGCAGCTTCAGCCCGAGCAGGCGCACTACAACGATCACGCGCTGCGCACACCCTCCCACGTCGATAGCTGCATGGACACAGACACCGGCATGCCCGTGCAGCAGGCACACAGACAAACCAACAGAAGTAGCTGTGGCAACTGTGGGGCTAGCTCTCACAATTCAAGGGCTTCAAACTGCCCAGCCCGTGGGAAAATATGCAAGAACTGTTCAAAATACAATCACTTTGCGAAAGTGAGTGTGTCGTTCGGCCCCTGCTACTAGCTCTAAGTTGTCGATCATCCAAGTGTCAGACTGGGTCCGAGCCCGACGGCCTCAGCAGTACAACAAAATGCCCTCATTCTGGTCGGACCCCTTGCAGGTCAGTCGACAACTGGGGCCCGCCATATTTCATGATGAGCAATGGATCACGCTGGCACGCCAGCCGCCTCAGAAAAGTCCCTGCCCCTCGAGGAACACAAAGGCACACAAAACAGACATGCAGGCCAGAGACGCCACCGGATGGACCTCCTCCACCACTACCACCCGAGCCCCAGCCTCTGTGGGCTCCCCAAGGGCCAGATCCACAAGCGGTGGCGGATGAAGAAAGGCTTATGCGGGCACGAACTCGCCCTGCTTATCTGGGGGACTACTTAACCTCTTTTCATTCTTAGGCTCCGTTAGGTGTCTTAGTCAACCTCCAGGTTAATGGACTGAACTGGCTAGTTTGGAGAGTCCATCCGTTTAAGGGTTAATGTTTATTTCTTACAGGTATCACTCTAGGTTCTTGCCCTATGGACATTTTATATATGGTACCAGTCCCTGGTTTTGGAAAGGGGGGGAAATGTTATGTATGGTACGACGTGCTGTACGTCATACTGTACGTTGTTATGGTTTACGACAGTGTGCTGCTTTACGGATGAATGGGTTGTCAGAATGTGTGGCACATGTCATTAAACGACAGAGTGATGTACAATGTGAAACTGTGCAGATGTCTGTTCTTCTACAGCAAGGCTAGATATAACAAATATGACTCAAGTAAAAGTAGTCATCCAAATAATTACTTGAGTAAGAGTAAAAAAGTACTTGGTGAAAAAACTACTCAAGTACTGAGTAACTGTTGAGTTACTTGAGTTTATTTTTTAACACAAGGCAACAATCAGACAGACAAAAATACAAAATAATCATCTTTAGGCAAATTATAGTTCATCCAACAATAAAATAAATTAAAATGAATTACAAAATAGCTTAAATTAAAATAATTCCGGTAAATTCAAGTACTTATCAAATAAAATAATAATAATAAAAAAATAAGCACAAGTAACACACATTTCCAAACCTTTATACTTTTTTTTACCAGGCAGAACTAGAATGAGGCAGCCCATAAACTCTCATAAACTGTGTATGTGTGTGTCTCCACAGTGACAGAACAACAGAAGGAAACACAAACATTTCATACCAGGTATGCTGAATAGAAAACTGCACACCAGAAGGAAGCGGTCAACATAAAATAATCAATAGGTGTTGATTAGGCCTACTCAGTACCTTTGTATTGCATGGCAAGCAACAGCCCTTTTTCTGTGTGCCTAGAAATTAATACTCTGATCTGTGATTAGGCCACACTGCACATCTCACTGAGCAGAGGAAAAGAGCAGCAATACACATCAACTGAAAAAGCACCAGTCCATGATAGATGGCCAAATAAAACAATATTGCAGGCCTAGTATCCCAGAACACAAATTAAGCTGAATGCATGTTCTCTAAAAGGCATCAGAGGAGAGTGATGTAGTTGTAGATGGGGCATTATGTTTACTTCCAGCTCCAATATCTAACAAGAAAAGTCAGCAAAAAAAAAGTCACACTTGTCCCCACCCCCCCAAGATAAGCAGCATAAAGCATGTATGATGTGTCTTTACAATGGAGTTATACATTAATAGCTCTGTGCTCTCTAGCACAACCATTACACAGTTAAGGGAATTACACGCTTTGCTCAAAAGCAGCTGAGAGAGGAGCAGCTTCCCCCATCTAGACTCCCACAGGCAGACAACAGATTTGGCAATATTCTAACCTTTAGGCTGACACTGGCCCTTTGACTGGTTGACTTCAGTCAACACTCCAGGAACTCTTTGGCACAGTAACATGAAAACCCTTTTATATTGAAGGCCCCACTGGGAGTTTGTGTGTGTGTGTCAAAACATGCAGAAACAAACTATTTCACCAAAGAATCGCTCAGTGATGTCACTATTAAGCTTCAACAGTAGCTGGCTCTCAAGGTTCTTGCTGTGAAGCTGTGATCGTTTAGCAGTGAACAGGAGTCCTGCATGACTGAAAAGTCTCTCAGGCTGCAGATGCAGGAAGACCTGTGTTGACTTTGAGTGAAAGCTTCTTGATGCGAGGAAAGGTGTGGAGTAGATCCATACCTGCAGGGGACAGACATGAAAGGTACCTCTCCAGCTCTCCTACTTGTGATTTTCCCAACTCCATGGATGCAAAGAAGTCGTCTTCATCAGAGAGGCCGCTGTTTGCGCTGGTGACATCATCCAAGTCGGTGTTGAGGTGATTTCTGATGTAGTCAAGGCCTGTGGGTTTTAGGGCAAGATAAATCGTTTTTCAAACGAATTAAGTCTGCACATTATTCTCACCCTTCTACTGTATAGGCTGTCAAGCTGCTGATGTTTGACATTAAAAGCTACCTGAGCTTCTAACTATATTGCCACCCTGTGGTTTGTCACTGACACACTATAATCCTAAATTACAGTAATATTATACAGAGTTATATAGGTCAATGTCTACTGGTTCACATTTGAATTGATAAACAATTATATTTACCAGCATTTAAGATGTTCTCCTCTGTGGTCCAGGATGTTCTGAATCTTGGTAGGAGTATTGCTGCTGCAATCAGCTCAGGCTCTTTCATGACGTCTCCAAAACGTTTCTGGATCCCTTGCTGCAGGGCGTGAACAAGAGGTGTACACATTTTGCAAGTTGACTCCAACCTCTTCAGCTTGTCCCGCAACTGGTAAGGTGTTGGCAGCAGGAGGCCCATATGCACAGATGATTCCCCTTGGAGGATATTAAGGACCATGGCAACAGGCTTCATCACAGCAGCATACTCGACCAAAAACCCAATTTCAGCTGGATTGAACCTATAAAAGATGTAACGATAAAACAATTACTTATAGCTATTTCTGGTACAATGTGTTTATTATGCATTGTACATGTTAAATGCACAAATAAATAAAAAATAAAATAAATTATTTAAATTATTTCATTCAAGTCATCCACAATTGTCACACCACCATGCAAAGAAAACTTAGTTACTTGAGACAAGTGGAATCACCCATTAATCAGCAAGGCTTATTTATTTTTATTATTCTTTTAAAACAAAATATACATTTTGTCAACTTACATCTTTATCTTTAATGCTGTGCAGACATTGCGAATTGCTTGTTCTCCTTGCTCTCGGTGAATGCGCACAATCCTTTCTACAGCGAGGAACAGGGAGCTCCAGCGTGTCTGATTGGGTCGGAGAAACAGCAGCTTGCATTCACGTTCCACTGTTTCATGAGCCATGGTTGACCTGCTGGTTTTATTCCAAAGAGCATGACACTTTGCAAAAGCAGACCGAGACAGCCTCTTGTAGGTTTCGTTTGCAGCTCCTCCTGCAGCAGTGGCATCAACTGTGGATATAAGATTGAGGAGATGGCATGCACACTTTTGGTGCCTTGGAAGTTGGTACTCAAGGCCTGTGTTGTCATCCAGAATAGCAGACACATCTTGACACTCCACCTCTGACTCACTCTGATCTTCTGTTGCATCATCAAAGGTGGAGTCACTCTCCTCTTGTACATTGATGGCTTCCTCCTTTTTCTCCTCACCATATAATCGAAAGGCCTTCAGGAAGTTTGAGCCACTGTCTGTTGTCGCCATGGTCACTTTTTCCCTGATGTGGTACTCAGAATGTATTTCCTCTAATGCAGCAGCACGGACATCAAACGTGTGCGAGCCTTTGACAGGTCTACAAGCCAATGCAGCGGAGTGCCTCTCCAGTGAGGTGTTGTCTATCCAGTGACAGGTGACACCTAAGTAGCTACGTTGTCTGGCAGACCAGCAGTCTGTTGTGGTAGCAACATAGTTCACAGCACTCAGCTTTTTGATGATTATGCTCTTCTTGTGTTTTGCAGCTTCTTGTATTCTTGTGCATAACGTTTTCCTTGTCATTACTGTTTGAGGTTGCAAGGTTTCTATCAAAGTCTTGAAGGATGGCGTCTCAACCACAGAAAATGGTTGGTTGGCCTCACATACAAAACTTAGCACCAGCTTGTCAAGCGTTGCTTGTGTTACCCGTCCTGGGGCAGCGAAGGCTGTGATTTTTGCATTTTTCACAAGAGTATCACTGGAAGAGGAGGACTTACGCTTTCTGTGGTTCTCTAGTAAGTCTGTGTACTTTGCCAGTTTGTTGGGGAGAACCCTCTGTGGATGAAAAATAATCTGTAATTTTCATCATACACATCAACTATGACAGACAAATTGAGAAATTTGCTTCCAGAAAATCACATTGTAGGATTTTTTATGAATTTATTTGCAAATTATGGTGGAAAATAAGTATTTGGTCACCTACAAACAAGCAAGATTTCTGGCTCTCACAGACCTGTAACTTCTTCTTTAAGAGGCTCCCCTGTCCTCCACTCGTTACCTGTATTAATGGCACCTGTTTGAACTTGTTATCAGTATAAAAGACACCTGTCCACAACCTCAAAACAGTCACACTCCAAACTCCACTATGGCCAAGACCAAAGAGCTGTCAAAGGAACCAGAAACAAAATTGTAGACCTGCACCAGGCTGGGAAGACTGAATCTGCAATAGGTAAGCAGCTTGGTTTGAAGAAATCAACTGTGGGAGCAATTATTATGAAATGGAAGACATACAAGACCACTGATAATCTCCCTCGATCTGGGGCTCCACGCAAGATCTCACCCCGTGGGGGCAAACTGATCACAAGAACGGTGAGCAAAATTCCCAGAACCACACGGGGGGACCTAGTGAATGACCTGCAGAGAGCTGGGACCAAAGTAACAAAGCCTACCATCAGTAACACACTACGCCGCCGGGGACTCAAATCCTGCAGTGCCAGACGTGTCCCCCTGCTTAAGCCAGTACATGTCCAGGCCCGTCTGAAGTTTGCTAGAGTGCATTTGGATGATCCAGAAGAGGATTGGGAGAATGTCATATGGTCAGATGAAACCAAAATATAACTTTTTGGTAAAAACTCAACTTGTCGTGTTTGGAGGACAAAGAATGCTGAGTTGCATCCAAAGAACACCATACCTACTGTGAAGCACGGGGGTGGAAACATCATGCTTTGGGGCTGTTTTTCTGCAAAGGGACCAGGACGACTGATCCGTGTAAAGGAAATAATGAATGGGGCCATGTATCGTGAGATTTTGAGTGAAAACCTCCTTCCATCAGCAAGGGCATTGAAGATGAAACGTGGCTGGGTCATTCAGCATGACAATGATCCCAAACACACCGCCCGGGCAACGAAGGAGTGGCTTCGTAAGAATCATTTCAAGGTCCTGGAGTGGCCTAGCCAGTCTCCAGATCTCAACCCCATAGAAAATCTTTGGAGGGAGTTGAAAGTCCGTGTTGCCCAGCGACAGCCCCAAAATATCACTGCTCTGGAGGAGATCTGCATGGAGGAATGGGCCAAAATACCAGCAACAGTGTGTGAAAACCTTGTGAAGACTTACAGAAAATGTTTGACCTGTGTCATTGCCAACAAAGGGTATATAACAAAGTATTGAGAAACTTTTGTTATTGACCAAATACTTATTTTCCACCATAATTTGCAAATAAATTTATTAAAAATCATACAATGTGATTTTCTGGAGAAAAAAAATCTCATTTTGTCTGTCATAGTTGACGTGTATCTATGATGAAAATTACAGGCCTCTCATCTTTTTAAGTGGGAGAACTTGCACAATTGGTGGCTGACTAAATACTTTTTTTCCCCACTGTATATTACTTTGGTCATTTTTCCTTTAACCCATTAATGTTGTAGGTGCGCCTTTTTTCAACAGTTCCCAATAGAAATCTGTACCGCACCTGCTGCTATTTCAACCTCTAAATGGCCGCCTATGAAAAGCCAAGTGACATTTACTCCTGATGTACCGACTGACCTGTTGCAACCTCTACAACCACTGTGCTTATTATTTGACCCTGCTGGTCTTCTATGAACGTTTGAACATCTTGGAGAGAAATGTGCCCTTAATGGCCACGTACTGTCGTAATCTCCACCCGGCACAGGCAGAAGGGCACTGGGCACCCCTCAGAGCCTGGTTGTTCTCTAGGTTTGTGCCTTTCTAGGCAGTTTTTCCTAGCCACCGCGTTTCTACATCTGCATCGCTTGCCGTTTGGGGTTTTAGGCTGGGTTTCTGCATAGCACTTTGTGACATCTGTTGATGTAAAAAGGGCTTTATAGATCCACTTCATTGATTGATTGATTGATGGTAGAATTGTCAAAATACCAGTGGTAAAAGGTGTGTACCTTGATGAAACCTCAAAATGGTACGTACAACGGATTCAAAAATGGACATTACATTTTACAATGACATCCTTCATTAAAAACACCTATTTGGTATCTCTTGTATACAAAAACACAATGGAAAATACAGTGGCAGTGACCCTTTAAAACACACCTTGCAGAATAAACGTGTCTTCCTTACCCTCTAACCTCTTTAGCCTAGATGACCGCCACGGGCCCATCGGGGACGGGGTCCCAGACCGCAATGTGCTCGAGCCCCGCCTCTCGGTGACCATCCCCCGGTAGGCAGAGGTTGGTCCCAGCACAGATTCTGTGCCCCAGGCGGCTTCACCAACAACAAGCGGGCCTGTGGTAGAGGACACCGTTCCTGACCTGCTACCAGAAAAAATGAAGGGATAGAAGAGTTCCAAAAGGCACCTCAGCGTTTAACTACGAAGGTGTTACAAACTAACCCTGACATTCAGTCTATGACAATTGTCCTCTGGCCTGGCATTTTGCTTAAGACAGTCATTTGTTCTTGAGGCCTGTCATCTTGACTGTGAGCTTTGAGCAGTCCAGCTCCACAAACACTTTCTTGAATGCCTTGAACGTGTACTCCGGCTTTTGGGGGTGGCTGAGATTCAGAGCATACAGTGAGGGGAAAAAGTATTTGATCCCCTGCTGACTTTGTACGTTTGCCCACTGACAAAGACATGATCAGTCTATAATTGTAATGGTAGGTTTATTTGAACAGTGAGAGACAGAATAACAACAAAACAATCCAGAAAAACGCATGTCAAAAATGTTATAAATTCATTTGCATTTTAATGAGGGAAATAAGTATCTTGTCCCTGACATCCTTGGAGAGGTCTTTGGTCTTGGCCACGGCGGAGAGTATGGAATATGATTGATTGATTGCTTCTGTGGACCGGTGTCTTTTATACAGGTAACACGCTGAGATTAGGAGCATTCCCTTTATGAGTGTGCTCCTAATCTCAGCTCGTTACCTGTATAAAAGACACCTGGGAGCCAGACATCTTTCTGATTGAGAGGGGGTCAAATACTTATTTCCCTCATTAAAATGCTAATCAATTTATAACATTTTGGACATGCGTTTTTTTCTGGAAGTTTTTGCTGTTATTCTGTCTTTCACTGTTCAAATAAACCTACCATTCAAATTATAGACTGATCATTTCTTTGTCAGTGGGCAAACGTACAGAATCAGCAGGGGATCAAATACTGTTTTCCCCTCACTGTATGTCATGCCAAGAAGAATGGCAGAAGCCTTTGCAAAACTCAGACCGGTGATCACTTAAGGATGACGCCTACCTCCTCTGGACCATCACTCGCCACGGCACCCTCCTCGTTGATCGCATAGATTTGCTTTACATGTTGCGCAAGGTCTTGCAGGAAATGACCCCCCTCAGCTTCCTGTAGAATAAATAACACACAAATACAGACATTCTGTCAATGTGGGGAACACATTTTATTCCACCTGGATTACGACATGCCCTTATTTGTTATCAGATTGCAGTGAACATTCTCTCCCTCTCTCACACACTCACACACGTGATCGAATATCCATGGATGAAAATGCTTTATTGCCCCCACACGGTAGTCTTTAATGAGGCCACCTCCAGTAAAGCTGAACAATAATTCCTCACTGAACTCACATCATGACCCTGATATAGAATAAAATCACTGATCTCATTGGATTCAATCTGTGCATGTGAAATCTATGAAATCACAGACCCAAGTATCCTATATTAGCAAAAGGTGTACAATAGCACAGTGGGGCCCGTGGCTTAAATTGCAGCACCGAACATCAGCCAGCTAAATACAAAACAGTGCATTTTTCCTGAGGATACTTTACCATCCAGCATGACCCGCAATCTGTCTGAAAGTACTCCTCCCTTGGAATGGAATAAGGACTTAGGGGCTTAGGGGTGTCCTGCATAAACCTTGCCTCAAGATGCTTTGCGGTGAGCCTGTGGAATTGTTCATTGATCTGAAAGACAAATACTGAAATATCATCAAGCAAGGCTCATAACAAAGAGGTTTGTCATAGTGAAGACATCATTTGGCATTTTCTTTTTTTGCCTGCCGACTCACCTGAGAGGCTTCTAAACAGAGCAGGCTATCTGTCTCAACACGGTTGATACGCTACTAGCTAGTTCGCGCTAATACAGACAAACCTAAATTAGCTAACGTTAGCTTAGCTTAGAAAGTAACCTAGCTAGCTACCTACTAGCTAAAGGTAGTATGACACAAATAAGGGGACGCGGAAACGTAGCGTGGGACGCCGTATTCTCGGCATATTCAACAGCGTTTAAATAATGCATTACCTTCAACAATGTTATCTTGTGATCAAGCCATCAATGTTAGGTGATTTTTGGTGATGTCAAAATGTTAGCAATTAGCAAGTTTGAAATTTCAGTGAAAATACTATTTTCAGCTTTTTGATGAGCGGTTTTGAGAAAAAAAACCTCACGTATTATCGCCATTCGGGCCCCAGTTGTTGGCCACCTTACTATTCAGTTCCATTACAAGATATATCCGTTCAATTTTGTTCAAGAGACACACGGCCCGCGTACCGGAAGTGTTTGACTAGTTGGCTAGGCTTCCGGTAAAAAATAATGAATTTCCTGTCCAGTTTTCATTGCGTGGCCCGGTGCGCCCTCTTGAGGACGATTAAAAAATGGTCCATCAGCTACAATGTCTCATCATTTGTCTTATAGATTCATCTTATGTTTTGAGAAAGTAGATAACAGTTTAAATCTAAAATATGAGTATTAATAATTTACATCAAATAAACCTTTATTTTCAGTGATGTGCATTGACATAAACAATGAAAACACTTGGAGTTTGTTGCAGAGATGCACTTGGAAAGTAAAGGAAGAACTACACAAGAGTGGTTCCATATATATATATAGCATTTTAGACTTATTTTTTTGTACAAATAAATAATTTCTTATGAACACAAACAATTAAATCTCGACCTCCATCCTTATATTGTCACAAAAATCACAATAATATTCCAGCTCCACCGCTACCTCTTGATCCCACTGCACACACCTGCAGTGGAACCAGTGCTGGCAGAAGTCACAGCACAACCATGGCACCTCGGATCTACACTCCTGAGAGGAGCTTGCAGGCGGATCACGCTCCCCGCAGCGAGCACAGCAGGTGGTCTTCTTTTATACCAAATAATAGATGGATTAATATGGTTTTACAAAATGTAGAAGTTCTTCAGCAACAATAGTAATTGATACAACTGAGAGAGAGAGAGAGAGAGAGAAAAACAGATGAAGTACCTGAGAGCGGTGCCATGGGTGGCGTGACCGACGTGACCGGTGGAGCTTTTCTCTTCCTTTTCTGTGCTGCAGTTTGAGAAAAAGTACTGTTAGACAGAGCATGTTTCATGAAAACCCTTTTCCACTTTTTTACACCAACACCTCTGGAGGAAGCCGCAGAGGTTTTGGAGGAGGTGGAGATGACTTGAGGGCTGGTGCTATGCACTGTAGATATGTAAAGAGATATTCTGTTGTTTACATTGCTGTTGTATAAAACAGATAACAAACAGTCATTTTTATGTAATTTAACACGCGTTTACCTGTGGAGGTGGCGGTATTCAAATTGCAGGGGGCCAGGGACACCAGATGAGGCCGCTACGGTGGTGTGACCAGGGGAGTCTGAGGAGGCAGTTGGTCCAGAGGAGGCCGTGTTGGTGGTGACAGACAGGGTGGGTGGTGTGCATCGCGGTGGCGGTGGACAAAACCGCCGACGATGGCTTGGAGGAGCCGGTGTTTGTAACGGTGGGGTTGAGGGGCCGACGACGGTGTGGCCGGGAGAGTAGGCACGTGGCCTTCTGCAGCTGGGGACTCCGGCGGCTCCTACAGGTGTTGCACACCGGGAGGCACTGGCAGTGGTGATACAGCTGTCAGGAGTGGTTCCGGCAGGGGGTCCCGCAGAGGCGATGGCGCCAATGGTCTCATCCACGGCAGGCCTGTCCTGTGCCCTCTGTGTTCTGAGGGCTGCCCGACGCTCTTTCTCCTCTGTCTCGGCCCTCTCCTTCTCACCCCTCTCCTGCCACCGGCGCGTGTATTCCTCCCCGGTGAGGCACGTGGCGACCACAGCGACTCTTCTGTATCGGTCCATCCGATACTTCAGGACAGTAAGGATGTGCGCCAGGTCCTTCGCTATCAGCCCACCCTCTATTAGGGGGTGCTCTTCTAGAGCTAGGCCTGGGACTGGGACTGGAGATGGGGCTGAGGGTCCTCCTGTGGTCACTGGGGAGGAGGCGCTGACGGATGGCACAGTGCTGCTGGTTCCAGGAGAGACGGTGGTGGGACACAGTAGGGACAGAGACAACATTAAACGGGACCCTTCAATGGCTGAAGGGTCAAAAAGGGAAGAGGCCACACTTATTAAACCCTTCCACCACATAGCGCATGTCCTTGCATCGCTGGTACGAGTAGCGGAATACTCTGGCAAATTCTGATTTGTTTACCATGTAGGAGTGGTCAAAATGGCTAAGGTCTCCAGCTACCTTGGAGAACTCAGCCTTTAAAGGGCCAAAGTATGCCACGTCCAGCGGCTGCAGGACACGGGTGCAGTGTGGTGGAAGACAAAGAAGTAGAACCCCTTCCCTTAGTGCCGCCGCGAGCACCTCCGGGTCCATGTGGCTATTGTGCCCATCGAAGAGGAGAAGGAGAGGGCGCTCCTTCACTGCATGCTTAATGAAGTGCAGAAACCACTTCCTGAACATGGTCCCCGTCAATGTAGCCACCGCTAGCCAAGGCTTGGGGGGGGGGCATCCAAGTGTGTAGTGGCCACCGGGGAAACACTTGGGGTAGATGATAAAGGGGGATGGGGGAGGATTGGGGGGGGGGACATCCTCCCCAGCTGCGTTGACGCAGGCCAGCACTGTGATGTGCTCCTTGGTCCCAGGAGCCTGCTGGTACACGTGTTTTGCGGGCCGGGGAGCAAGCACTTTGTGCCTGCTCTGGTCGCTACGAAACCCAGACTCATCGCAGTTATAGATTTGTCTGGGTTTCTCCCTCAACCCACTCTCCTTCAAGTGCTTCTCATAAGAAGCGAAGAAGGTGTCCATCGTCAGACGCGTGCCACACTCAGCACTCCCCCTGTCCTGGGTGTCCGGCCTCCTCACGCGCAGGTTCTCGTGGCTCCTCCTGAACATTTCCCACCACCGCTTCCCCAGTGGTGGGATTGTTTCCCCTGGGTGCCGAAACCTACAATAGAATAGAATACATATAAGTGTCCATCCAGGATGAAAATGTTTGTTTTGGCATCACCATACACATCCACATTTACATCACACACATTGAGAACAGTCAGTCCACCAGTCTACATACATAAATACAGTGAACACCAAATACCTGCATATTTTGTCGGCGTATTTCATCAGCCTCTGTCTGGTGAAGGGGATCCCACGGCCGGCGCAGTAGATACAGTACTGCACCAGAGAATTTTCATCCTCTGGTGCAAGCAACGTGGGCGGTCCACTGCAACAACCACGGGTCACCAGGCCGCTCAGCCTGTCCGCCAGGGTCTGCCGAGGTACACCACGCACCTTGGTAGATAAGAAAACCAAACTGTTACTAGCAGATAAACATCACATACACACGGTACTCTCCTAATAACAAAATAAGCCTAACCTTGGCAGCCTGGGGGATAGCCATCCCTGCCCAGCAGTCCTCCATGGCACGGAACACGTCCACTGCTTCCTCTTGACTTTCTCCACGCTGTGGTGTTAATACATGTACCTAAATAACTTGGCATACTATACACATTTTGGAAAGATATCTGAATATGTATACACATTTACATTTCACAGCCAAGGCATTGAAAGGTGATGAACGTTTACACAATAACTAAAAGTGTACCCAAGTTTTTTGTGTGATGTTATCTGTAATGACAATTAGTGTCCCAATGAGTTTAATATTGATGGATACATTGTACAATTTGACTAAATACTACCTCGATGTAGCTGTTGTAAGACGAAACATACCCAACAGTGATAGGTGTCAAACAGTTCACGGGTCAAAGTTCCAAATACATTTTTGCAGATTGTGCAAAACGCCTCCGTCTGATACGATAAAGCTTGACCACATTCCGCTGTTTTCGTGATATGTATTATCTAACGCTTTAAATGTTTTCCCTTTTTGCTGTCTTAGCACTTCTATCAACATTTAGCAACTAAGCTAGTAACATTAGAAAATCCGTTAGCTATTTTTCAGAGGTAAACAGATGGATATTACATGATGTGTGGTCTGTCGCGCAGTCAAATTTTAGAATACGCAGCGTGTTCCACTAAATGTGTACATATAACTTATTTGAAAACGCTGAAAACCTGCCTTCACTTTCTCAAATTGCACTGAAAATGGGTGGTCAGCTAGCTAGAAGGGTGTCGTTAGAAGCAAAACGTACCGTTGAATTTAAACGTTGACCTCGCAGCGATTTAGTCATCCTACCGCTAGAGAGTGTCAGAGGTTTGGGGAAAATTAGCTACAAGTTAGCTAGCTAGTCTAGTCTAGGCTACGTTAGCTAGTAACACATGACCAAACGAGAGCTCGCTAACCATCGGTCACATACGACCCAACAAAATGTGCAGACAAAACATGTCATCCAAAAAACTGTCATGCAGAGGCCCAAACTTTACAGTGGAGCACGGAGGCCATCTTGTGGTTAAATGTGGGTACTGCACCTCATGGTGATTCACTTTCAGCATTTGCTCTTTAGGCCAGCGTTTCCCAAACGCGGTCCTGGGGTCCCCAAGGGGTGCGCGTTTTGCGTTTTGCCCTAGCACTCCACAACTGATTCTAATACTCCAGCTTGATGATGATGAGTTTATTATTTGAATCAGCTGTGTAGTGCTAGGGCAAAAACTCCCAAAACGTGGCCCGAGTTTGGGAAACCCTGCTTTAGGCTAATACTAGCCTATTAGGATGACTTGGTTCGATCGCTTTAATGGCAACTGCTGAACTCTGGTTTTCACTAATTACTTGTCCCAGGTCACCATTATGAATCCAATAGCAAAACAAATGTTTCAAAATTGCTCAATAGTGAAAAAAGGCCAGGAAACGATGGGTTCTCAGCAATATTTCACCAACAACCAATCACTATTCACGCATAGACATTAGGATCATCAACAAATATTCCTAAGTCATACTACAAAAGGGTTGTAACGAAATGGATTTGTCTGTTCAATGCAAGTTCAACGTCAAAGAAAAAGTGCATCACCACAACAAACGTGTCTTTAGATACACTGTAAAAAATGACTTTGTGGAATGTACTCAAGCTATTACAGTCAACAAAAGCACACGTCATATTGTTGAGTAGATCTTTTTGCTTGTTTTTATGAGTAGATAAGCTTGAGTAAGTTGAGTTGATGTGGTCCAATACATTGAGTAAAGATGATAGAGACGTAAAAATGATTATATTACGTTGATTCGACTCAAATAGACATTGTGTTATTTTACCTGAATGATTCATCCTATTATGTATTTAGACCAACTTACTTTGGATTCACTCAATCACATCCCTTAAGAGAAAAGGTATCCGGACACCGGGAATCCATTTATTTAAACATCAACGGTTTGCAAAACATCTGTTATTATGAGTTGACAAATTACTGAATTGCTATCAACACTGCAGGTAAATCCTGATTGCTGCAGGTAGGCAACACCGTAGAAATAGGAACTACAACACTAACAACAAGTGACATTTACTCCTGATGTACTGACTGACCTGTTGCAACCTCTACAACCACTGTGCTTATTATTTGACCCTGCTGGTCATCTATGAACGTTTGAACATCTTGGAGAAAAATGTGCCCTTAATGGCCACGTATACTGTTATAATCTCCACCCGGCACAGGCAGAAGGGCACTGGCCACCCCTCAGAGCCTGGTTGTTATCTAGGTTTGTGCCTTTCTAAGGAGTTTTTCCTAGCCACCGCGTTTCTACATCTGCATCGCTTGCCGTTTGGGGTTTTAGGCCGGGTTTCTGTATAGCACTTTGTGACATCTGTTGATGTAAAAAGGGCTTTATAGATCCACTTAATTGATTGATGGTAGAATTGTCAAAATACCAGTGGTAAAAGGTGTGTGACCTTGATGAAACCTCAAAATGATACAACGGATTCCAAAAAGGAAATTTCAAACCGTAACTGTACGGGAACAAAATGGACATTACATTTCACAATGACATCCTTCATTAAAAACACCTCTTTTGTATCTTTCGTATACAAAAACGCAATGGAAAATACAGTGGCAGTGACCCTTTAAAACACACCTTGCAGAATAAACGTGTCTTCCTTACCCTCTAACTTCTTTAGCGTAGATGACCGCCACGGGCCCATCGGGGACGGGGTCCCAGACCGCAATGTGCTCGAGTCCCGCCTCTCGGTGACCATCCCCCGGTAGGCAGAGATTGGTCCCAGCACAGATTCTGTGGGCCAGGCGGCTTCACCAACAACAAGCGGGCCTGCGGTAGAGGACACCGTTCCTGACCTGCTACCAGAGAAAATGAAGGGAGCTAAGAGTTCCAAAAGGCACCTCAGCGTTTAACTACGAAGGTGTTACAAAGTAACCGTGACATTCAGTCTATGACAATTGTCCTCTGGCCTGTCATTCTGCTTAAGACAGTCATTTGTTCTTGAGGCCTGTCATCTTGACTGTGTGCTTTGAGCAGTCCAGCTCCACAAACACTTTCTGGAATGTCTTGAACGTGTATTCCGCCTTTTAGGGGTGGCTGAGATTCAGAGCATATGTCACGCCAAGAAGAATTGCAGAAGCCTTTGCAAAACTCCGACCGGTGATCACTTACGGATGACGCCTACCTCCTCTGGACCATCACTCGCCACGGCACCCTCCTCGTTGATCGCATACATTTCCTTTACATGTTGCGCAAGGTCTCGCAGGAAATGACCCCCCTCAGCTTCCTGTAAAATAAATAACACAAAAATACAGACATTCTGTCAATGTGGGGGACACAGTTTATTCCACCTGGATTACGACATGCCCTTATTCGTTATCAGATTGCAGTGAACATTCTCTCCCTCTCACACACACACACACACACACACACACACACACACACACACACACACACACACACACACACACACACGTGATGGAATATTCATGGCTGAAAATGCTTTATTGGCCCCACATGGTAGTCTTTAATGAGGCCACCTCCAGTAAAGCTGAACAATATTTCCTCACTGAACTCACATCATGACCCTGATATAGAATAAAATCATTGATCTCATAGGATTCAATCTGTGAATGTGAAATCTATGAAATCACCGATCCAAGTATCCTATATTAGCAAAAGGTTGATCACTTCCTGTCTTTTGGCGTGCAAATGTCTAGCTAGCTAGCTAGTCTAGGCTACGTTAGCTAGTAACACATGGCCAAACGAGAGCTCGCTAACCATCGGTCACATACGACCCAACAAATGCGCAGACAAAACATGTAATCAAAAAACTGTCATTAAAATAATGTGCATTTGTAAAGCATAGATTTGACTTGCAAAAGCGGCTGATTTTTGCGCATCATTTCCTGTATTTATGTTAAATTATTTGGAATACATTCACCACACTAAATCATGTTCACACGCACAAACAAATAATTTACTTCAAGATTTAATGTTTAAGAGAGTGAGTACTCAATTGGACGACATTTCATTGTTACATACCTAGTCTCGTCTCAGCTCAATTTATTACCAGACTTCTTGAGGTAGTGACGTTTTTGTATTTCGCAGCAATAGTATCTCTTCTTCTGTCACTAACTTCGGGGTGCAGCGCATATGGTTCAGTGGCGCTCATCAGCGCCATCTACCGTCGGGGAGTTTGAAAAAGGAACGAACGAGTCTCTGATCTTGTCAACATCAGCATTTTGCTCTACTTACCGTGAAGTAAAATCATAATAGTCATCATCATAATAGTAGTACATTACAGTATATATTTGAGTAAAATAGTACAATTTAAAGGGAGTATGTCAGGGTCAATTACTGACAAATGAGAACACACTAATCCTCAGGGGTCATTTTGGGACAAAACGCACCACTTTGTGAAGGTTTTGTTTTGATTGAAGAGCAAGAAAATTATTAATTGGTTCCACTTCTTTCCCTTCTAAATGCGTTTGCCTAAGGAAAGCCAGTATGCACATATCTAAATGTTATAAAAAAATTTTTTTTTTTTTGCCACTCAGAACACAGACATTTACTTTAAGGGGAGTTACCCTCATTTTAGACTTCCCAACCATACATTTTCATGACAGTGTTCCTAATCTGTAGTAGGCAAAGCAGTTGAAAATCGGTAGGTTAACACCAAACCGTGAAGTGATTATGAATTCAGAGCAGTCGGATTAGGTCATAGTCAAATACATTTGAACAAATGAACAACAATATAACATGGAAAGTGATGTGAGCATTGCATTGTGGAAAGCAATGACTTTACAAGAACATGTATTGCAATGCGAAGCATGTATTTCTAGATTAAACACTGATTCAGTGTGGTGAACAAGTACCTGTATGATTTGGTGTGCTCTACTTGAACATGTGCTTAGAGTTTTGAAACCACTGCCTATATGATGAGCTGTTGTATTTATTTTTTTACCACATACTTATGAAAATTGCACCGGTTGAGAGATGATGGCTCTCTGAGCCTACGGTAAAGAGTACTTCTGATCCAGCAGGTGGTGCTAAGATCCCTCCCTATATTACTTGAATGATGAGTTGACTTATTCCTTATAGCTCGCTCTCTGCCAATAAGGCGGGCCAGCTGGATGTCCTAGGACACGATGGTCACCCTCTTTGCGTGGATGGCACACAGTTTGGTGTCCTCGAACAGACCGACCAGGTAAGTCTCGCTAGCCTCCTGCAGGGCCATGACGGCGGAGCTCTGGAAGCGCAGGTCGGCGATTTTTCTCCACAGGCGCTGGAAGGGCACAATGCGGACGAGCATCTCAGTGGCCGACGGATCTCTCTGAGACACGGTGCCGGGCCTATAACTGGGAGGCGCTCCTGCGCGCAGACTTGGCGTTGAGCTGCTTCCTGTAGGCTTTGTCAAGAGTGGATTTGCAGTCGGAGTATAGCCTCGAAATGCCCATGTGAAATGTATAAAGACGGCAGTGGCATCTGCTGATTGGACACCATCTCCCCACCACCCCGATTGGCCCATTGCGGAGGACTCCTCTGTCGGTTACTGGAAGGGATGCTTTGCTTCTTTTTTTTAGGACCGCGCGCCCAACACAATACACTGAGCGCCCAAAACAATAGTCCACTAAGCGCGTGCGTACAATAGCACACTGCTGGCCCTTTGCGCGCAATAATAGTCGTCAAAGTCAAGAGTGAAATCTTGTGTTATATTTTAATGCTAGCCTGTTATGGCAAACGAGGCCAATGGTACACTGCCTGCACACTACACACTGCGCGCCGGCAAAAGCACACTGTGCGCGCGCAACAGCACACTGACAGCCCTTTATGCGGAATATTAGTCTCCAAAGTCCAGAGTGAAATCTTGTGTTCTAATCTAATGCTTGCCTGCTATGGCAAACGAGGCCTAGTAGGTGTTATTGTTCATTCATGGCCTCATATGGGAACATGATATAGTGCCATGTATGTAAGTAATAGTCGACATAATTGTGTATACACCCACTCAATTGGTTGGCTCTTAAAATAGCCTTTGGAGGTTGAGTTGTCAAGTTGAAGCCGCAGTAGCGAATTTACTTGGCTTTGACGGTCTTCTTGGGGAGTAGGTAATGGGGGCTTCTTGTTTGCACGGGCAATGTCTCCGGCCAACTCCAGGATCTCAGCAGTCAGGCACTCGAGCACGGCAGCCAGGTAGACTGGTGCGACAGCGCCCAAACGCTCGGCATAGTTGCCTTTGCACATCAGCCTGGGCATCTCTTAATCCATCTTGATTTAAATGTTCATGTAAAATTTGTTCCCAACATTGAAAAATGTCTGTGTTTGTGTGTATTTTTTTTTCCCAGCAAGATGAAGGGGGTGATGTCCTGCAGGACCTAGCACAACATGTAAGGAAAATCGTTGTGTACTAACCTGGGATATTTACGTTAAGGATTATGTTTACCAATCGATGACAGTATTGACTCAATACGGGGTTTGCTTTCCGCTATCCGTCGCCGTTTAAATGTCTGACATATAACCGTGCTTGAGAAAACCACAGGTAGCATAATGTATTTCATCAGATTTCGTGCGTTTCTGTGTGAAAAGACACTAATTTATGTGCTACTTAATTCGTGTGAAAAGACAGCAATTTAACACACAACAACCATAAACTGATAGCCTATTTTTCTTTATTTTCTTTATTATGGCTAATTAAACGTTATGAATATACAGAAATGTTGTCTTTATTTAATAATGTTTCAAACATTGTAGTTGTATGCCTATGTACTGTTTGAGATTTTCTGAACATCATTTGTGAGAAAATACACACATTTACGTGCAACTTAATTCGTGGGAAAAATTGTTTTATTAATGCTAACGCTGTTTTCTATGCTTGATTTCGATTAATACTTTGGGATACTGGTGCACTTTTGGTCAGAAAGCCCCCTTTTCCGTGTAGGCAACAGTACACGATTTTCTTCATAATGCATTTCATATTTCGTAGAGTCTAAATTACACAATTTTCTTCATTATTCATTTAATACATGTTAAAGAGGTTAATGTAAAAATAATGAAATATGTCGGCTTTCACTTATGGCACTTCCAAGGCCTTTCTATTGTGGTTATGTCAATCATATTATATACTTAGGCTATTGTAACGCGTTCAACCAGTTAGCAAGTCAGAAATGTCCGTTTCCTAGTACAGACTACCACTTGAATGCTGTATTATGCCAACTTCACATTCTCGTGGAAAATGGGAAGTTGTAACTCCCACATGATTGTGTTCAAGTGGTTTTGAAGTCGGAACAATTCTTAAACCAATAAGATTGGCAACAACATTTTCACTATTTCTCACTTGTAATTCCTACTTGGAGGGTCATTCAAGTGAAACTTCCCAGTCGGAACTAGGTATTTCCGATAACTCTGATAGCACCCTGAACACGACATTAATATGTGTGATCGACAACAGTAGGGTCTGGGTCCCGGCGTGTCCAGTCCCCATACCCATTCCATAGGAGTGAGTGTCAGTAGTCTACTATATGTCCGTGCTATGTGAAGTAAGTATGGTGATTATTATTAAGGTTCTGGTCGTCTGAGATACCAACAAGTAAGGCTATACAACATATAATATCAATAAATATATATTTTCTCCTATTAGTGTATTTGAGTTTGTTCTGTCGTTTCTGGATGATTTAATTGAAATTGCAACCAACTTTCTATGGCTTGTTTTAGATAGAGTGATATTTGAGAGATTATTTCATTTCAAATAACTGAAAGTGAGAGGTTGTAATTTGAATAAAGGGGGGAAATGCCATTACTGAACATGTGGTGATTAGAACAAAAGATTTTACTCTTGACTTTGGCGAATATTATCGCGCGGCAGTGTCCTAATGCCTGCGCGCAGTGGACTATTGGCATCGTTCGCCATAGCAGGCTGGCATTAGATTAGAACATAAGATTTCACTCTTGACTTCAGCGACTATTATTGCGCATAAAGGGCCGGCAGTGTACTTTTGCGCGCACATTGTGCTTTTGCCTGCGCGCAGTGTGCAGTTGCATCCGCGCAGTGTACTATTGGCCTCGTTTGCCATAGCAGGCTAGCATTAAATTATAACACAAGATTTCACTCTTGACTTCAGCGACTATTATTGCGCATAAAGGGCCGGCAGTGTACTTTTGCGCGCACATTGTGCTTTTGCCTGCGCGCAGTGTGCAGTTGCATCCGCGTAGTGTACTATTGGCCTCGTTTGCCATAGCAGGCTAGCATTAAATTATAACACAAGATTTCACTCTTGACTATGGCGACTATTATTGCGTGTAAAGGCCAGCAGTGATCTATTGTTTTGGGCGCGCAGTGTATTATTGCGGGCGCACGCAAAGTGTATTGTTTTTTGGCGTACAGTGTGTTTTATGGGCGCGCAGTGTATTTTTCTGGGCGCGCAGTGTACTGTTTTGGGTGCGCGGTCAAAAAAAAAGAGAAGCAAAGCATCCCTTCCGATAGCCGACAGAGGAGGCCTCCGTAACGGGCCAATCGGGGTGGTGGGGAGATGGTGTCCAATCAGCAGATGCCACTGCCGGCTTTATACATTTCAGATGGGCATTTCGAGGCTATACTCCGACTGTCTAAGAAGGAAGCTAGCGCCATGGCCAGAACCAAGCAAACCGCTCGCAAATCCACCCAGTGCAAAGCCTACAGGATGCAGCTCGCCGCCAAGGCTGCGCGCAAAGTCAACATGTAAGGAAAATCGTTGTGTACGAACCTGGGATATTTACGTTAAGGATTATGTTTACCAATCGATGACAGTATTGACTCAATACGGGGTTTGCTTTCCGCTATCCGTCGCCGTTTAAATGTCTGACATATAACCGTGCTCGAGAAACCACAGGTAGCATAATGTATTTCATCAGATTTCGTGCGTTTCTGTGTGAAAAGACACGAATTTATGTGCTACTTAATTCGTGCGAAAAGACAGCAATTTAACACACAACAACCATAAACGGATAGCCTATTTTTCTTTATTTTCTTTATTATGGCTAATTAAACGTTATGAATATACAGAAATGTTGTCTTTATTTAATAATGTTTCAAACATTGTAGTTGTATGCCTATGTACTGTTTGAGATTTTCTGAACATCATTTGTGAGAAAATACACACATTTACGTGCAACTTAATTTGTGGGAAAAATTGTTTTATTAATGATAACGCTGTTTTCTATGCTTGATTTCGATTAATACTTTGGGATACTGGTGCACTTTTGGTCAGAAAGCCCCCTTTTCCATGTAGGCAACAGTACACGATTTTCTTCATAATGCATTTCATATTTCGTAGAGTCTAAATTACACAATTTTCTTCATTATTCATTTAATACATGTTAAAGAGGTTAATGTAAAAATAATGAAATATGTCGGCTTTCACTTATGGCACTTCCAAGGCCTTTCTATTGTGGTTATGTCAATCATATTATATACTTAGGCTATTGTAACGCGTTCAACCAGTTAGCAAGTCAGAAATGTCCGTTTCTTGGTACCGACTAGCACTTGAATGCTGTATTATGCCAACTTCACATTCTCGTGGAAAATGGGAAGTTGTAACTCCCACATGATTGTGTTCAAGTGGTTTTGAAGTCGGAACAATTCTTAAACCAATAAGATTGGCAACAACATTTTCACTATTTCTCACTTGTAATTCCTACTTGGAGGGTCATTCAAGTGAAACTTCCCAGTCGGAACTAGGTATTTCCGATAACTCTGATAGCACCCTGAACACGACATTAATATGTGTGATCGACAACAGTAGGGTCTGGGTCCCGGCGTGTCCAGTCCCCATACCCATTCCATAGGAGTGAGTGTCAGTAGTCTACTATATGTCCGTGCTATGTGAAGTAAGTATGGTGATTATTATTAAGGTTCTGGTCGTCTGAGATACCAACAAGTAAGGCTATACAACATACAATATCAATAAATATATATTTTCTCCTATTAGTGTATTTGAGTTTGTTCTGTCGTTTCTGGATGATTTAATTGAAATTGCAACCAACTTTCTATGGCTTGTTTTAGATATAGTGATATTTGAGAGATTATTTCATTTCAAATAACTGAAAGTGAGAGGTTGTAATTTGAATAAAGGGGGGAAATACCATTACTGAACATGTGGTGATTAGAACAAAAGATTTTACTCTTGACTTTGATGAATATTATCGCGCGGCAGTGTCCTAATGCCTGCGCGCAGTGGACTATTGGCATCGTTCGCCATAGCAGGCTGACATTAGATTAGAACATAAGATTTCACTCTTGACTTCAGCGACTATTATTGCGCATAAATGGCCGGCAGTGTACTTTTGCGCGCACATTGTGCTTTTGCCTGCGCGCAGTGTGCAGTTGCATCCGCGCAGTGTACTATTGGCCTCGTTTGCCATAGCAGGCTAGCATTAAATTATAACACAAGATTTCACTCTTGACTTCAGCGACTATTATTGCGCATAAAGGGCCGGCAGTGTACTTTTGCGCGCACATTGTGCTTTTGCCTGCGCGCAGTGTGCAGTTGCATCCGCGCAGTGTACTATTGGCCTCGTTTGCCATAGCAGGCTAGCATTAAATTATAACACAAGATTTCACTCTTGACTTTGGCGACTATTATTGCCTGTAAAGGCCAGCAGTGATCTATTGTTTTGGGCGCGCAGTGTATTATTGCGGTCGCACGCAAAGTGTATTGTTTTTTGGCGTACAGTGTGTTTTATGGGCGCGCAGTGTATTGTTTTGGGTGCGCAGTGTACTGTTTTGGGTGCGCGGTCAAAAAAAAAGAGAAGCAAAGCATCCCTTCCGATAGCCGACAGAGGAGGCCTCCGTAACGGGCCAATCGGGGTGGTGGGGAGATGGTGTCCAATCAGCAGATGCCACTGCCGGCTTTATACATTTCACATGGGCATTTCGAGGCTATACTCCGACTGTCTAAGAAGGAAGCTAGCGCCATGGCCAGAACCAAGCAAACCGCTCGCAAATCCACCCGGTGCAAAGCCTACAGGATGCAGCTCGCCGCCAAGGCTGCGCGCAAAGTCAACATGTAAGGAAAATCGTTGTGTACGAACCTGGGATATTTACGTTAAGGATTATGTTTACCAATCGATGACAGTATTGACTCAATACGGGGTTTGCTTTCCGCTATCCGTCGCCGTTTAAATGTCTGACATATAACCGTGCTCGAGAAAACCACAGGTAGCATAATGTATTTCATCAGATTTCGTGCGTTTCTGTGTGAAAAGACACGAATTTATGTGCTACTTAATTCGTGCGAAAAGACAGCAATTTAACACACAACAACCATAAACGGATAGCCTATTTTTCTTTATTTTCTTTATTATGGCTAATTAAACGTTATGAATATACAGAAATGTTGTCTTTATTTAATAATGTTTCAAACATTGTAGTTGTATGCCTATGTACTGTTTGAGATTTTCTGAACATCATTTGTGAGAAAATACACACATTTACGTGCAACTTAATTCGTGGGAAAAATTGTTTTATTAATGCTAACGCTGTTTTCTATGCTTGATTTCGATTAATACTTTGGGATACTGGTGCACTTTTGGTCAGAAAGCCCCCTTTTCCGTGTAGGCAACAGTACACGATTTTCTTCATAATGCATTTCATATTTCGTAGAGTCTAAATTACACAATTTTCTTCATTATTCATTTAATACATGTTAAAGAGGTTAATGTAAAAATAATGAAATATGTCGGCTTTCACTTATGACACTTCCAAGGCCTTTCTATTGTGGTTATGTCAATCATATTATATACTTAGGCTATTGTAACGCGTTCAACCAGTTAGCAAGTCAGAAATGTCAGTTTCTTGGTACCGACTAGCACTTGAATGCTATATTATGCCAACTTCACATTCTCGTGGAAAATGGGAAGTTGTAACTCCCACATGATTGTGTTCAAGTGGTTTTGAAGTCGGAACAATTCTTAAACCAATAAGATTGGCAACAACATTTTCACTATTTCTCACTTGTAATTCCTACTTGGAGGGTCATTCAAGTGAAACTTCCCAGTCGGAACTAGGTATTTCCGATAACTCTGATAGCACCCTGAACACGACATTAATATGTGTGATCGACAACAGTAGGGTCTGGGTCCCGGCGTGTCCAGTCCCCATACCCATTCCATAGGAGTGAGTGTCAGTAGTCTACTATATGTCCGTGCTATGTGAAGTAAGTATGGTGATTATTATTAAGGTTCTGGTCGTCTGAGATACCAACAAGTAAGGCTATACAACATACAATATCAATAAATATATATTTTCTCCTATTAGTGTATTTGAGTTTGTTCTGTCGTTTCTGGATGATTTAATTGAAATTGCAACCAACTTTCTATGGCTTGTTTTAGATATAGTGATATTTGAGAGATTATTTCATTTCAAATAACTGAAAGTGAGAGGTTGTAATTTGAATAAAGGGGGGAAATACCATTACTGAACATGTGGTGATTAGAACAAAAGATTTACTCTTGACTTTGATGAATATTATCGCGCGGCAGTGTCCTAATGCCTGCGCGCAGTGGACTATTGGCATCGTTCGCCATAGCAGGCTGACATTAGATTAGAACATAAGATTTCACTCTTGACTTCAGCGACTATTATTGCGCATAAAGGGCCGGCAGTGTACTTTTGCGCGCACATTGTGCTTTTGCCTGCGCGCAGTGTGCAGTTGCATCCGCGCAGTGTACTATTGGCCTCGTTTGCCATAGCAGGCTAGCATTAAATTATAACACAAGATTTCACTCTTGACTTCAGCGACTATTATTGCGCATAAAGGGCCGGCAGTGTACTTTTGCGCGCACATTGTGCTTTTGCCTGCGCGCAGTGTGCAGTTGCATCCGCGCAGTGTACTATTGGCCTCCTTTGCCATAGCAGGCTAGCATTAAATTATAACACAAGATTTCACTCTTGACTATGGCGACTATTATTGCGTGTAAAGGCCAGCAGTGATCTATTGTTTTCAATCAATCAATCAATTTTATTTTATATAGCCCTTCGTACATCAGCTAATAACTCGAAGTGCTGTACAGAAACCCAGCCTAAAACCCCAAACAGCTAGTAATGCAGGTGTAGAAGCACGGTGGCTAGGAAAAACTCCCTAGAAAGGCCAAAACCTAGGAAGAAACCTAGAGAGGAACCAGGCTATGAGGGGTGGCCAGTCCTCTTCTGGCTGTGCCGGGTGGAGATTATAACAGAACCATGCCAAGATGTTCAAAAATGTTCATAAGTGACAAGCATGGTCAAATAATAATCAGGAATAAATCTCAGTTGGCTTTTCATAGCCGATCATTAAGAGTTGAAAACAGCAGGTCTGGGACAGGTAGGGGTTCCATAACCGCAGGCAGAACAGTTGAAACTGGAATAGCAGCAAGGCCAGGCGGACTGGGGACAGCAAGGAGTCACCACGGCCGGTAGTCCCGACGTATGGTCCTAGGGCTCAGGTCTCTCAGTTGGCTTTTCATAGCCGATCATTAAGAGTTGAAAACAGCAGGTCTGGGACAGGTAGGGGTTTCGTAACCGCAGGCAGAACAGTTGAAACTGGAATAGCAGCAAGGCCAGGCGGACTGGGGACAGCAAGGTGTCAGCATGCCCGGTAGTCCTGACGTATGGTCCTAGGGCTCAGGTTCTCAGAGAGAAAGAGAGAATTAGAGAGAGCATACTTAAATTCACACAGGACACTGGATAAGACAGGAGAAGTACTCCAGGTATAACCAACTAACCCCAGCCCCCCGACACATAAACTACTGCAGCATAAATACTGGAGGCTGAGACAGGAGCGGTCCGGAGACACTGTGGCCCCATCCGAAGAAACCCCCGGACAGGGCCAAACAGGAAGGATATAACCCCACCCACTCTGCCAAAGCATAGCCCCCGCACCACTAGAGGGATATCCTCAACCACCAACTTACAATCCTGAGACAAGGCCGAGTATAGCCCACAGAGGTCTCCACCACAGCACAAACCAAGGGGGGGCGCCAACCCAGACAGGAAGATCACGTCAGTAACTCAACCCACTCAAGTGACGCACCCCTCCTAGGGACGGCATGAAAGAGCACCAGCAAGCCAGTGACTCAGCCCCTGTAACAGGGTTAGAGGCAGAGAACCCCAGTGGAGAGAGGGGAACCGGCCTGGCAGAGACAGCAAGGGCTGTTCGTTGCTCCAGAGCCTTTCCGTTCACCTTCACACTCCTGGGCCAGACTACACTCAATCATATGACCTACTGAAGAGATAAGTCTTCAGTAAAGACTTAAAGGTTGAGACCGAGTCTGCGTCTCTCACATGGGTAGGCAGACTGTTCCATAAAAATGGAGATCTATAGGACGCGCAGTGTATGGGCGCGCAGTGTATTATTGCGGGCGCACGCAAAGTGTATTGTTTTTTGGCGTACAGTGTGTTTTATGGGGGCACAGTGTATTGTTTTGGGTGCGCAGTGTACTGTTTTGGGTCCGCGGTCAAAAAAAAAGAGAAGCAAAGCATCCCTTCCGATAGCCGACAGAGGAGGCCTCCGTAACGGGCCAATCGGGGTGGTGGGGAGATGGTGTCCAATCAGCAGATGCCACTGCCGGCTTTATACATTTCACATGGGCATTTCGAGGCTATACTCCGACTGTCTAAGAATGAAGCTAGCGCCATGGCCAGAACCAAGCAAACCGCTCGCAAATCCACCCGTGGCAAAGCCTACAGGATGCAGCTCGCCGCCAAGGCTGCGCGCAAAGTCAACATGTAAGGAAAATCGTTGTGTACGAACCTGGGATATTTACGTTAAGGATTATGTTTACCAATCGATGACAGTATTGACTCAATACGGGGTTTGCTTTCCGCTATCCGTAGCCGTTCAAATGTCTGACATATAACCGTGCTCGAGAAAACCACAGGTAGCATAATGTATTTCATCAGATTTCGTGCGTTTCTGTGTGAAAAGACACGAATTTATGTGCTACTTAATTCGTGCAAAAAGACAGCAATTTAACACACAACAACCATAAACGGATAGCCTATTTTTCTTTATTTTCTTTATTATGGCTAATTAAACGTTATGAATATACAGAAATGTTGTCTTTATTTAATAATGTTTCAAACATTGTAGTTGTATGCCTATGTACTGTTTGAGATTTTCTGAACATCATTTGTGAGAAAATACACACATTTACGTGCAACTTAATTCGTGGGAAAAATTGTTTTTTTAATGCTAACGCTGTTTTCTATGCTTGATTTCGATTAATACTTTGGGATACTGGTGCACTTTTGGTCAGAAAGGCCCCTTTTCCGTGTAGGCAACAGTACACGATTTTCTTCATAATGCATTTCATATTTCGTAGAGTCTAAATTACACAATTTTCTTCATTATTCATTTAATACATGTTAAAGAGGTTAATGTAAAAATAATGAAATATGTCGGCTTTCACTTATGGCACTTCCAAGGCCTTTCTATTGTGGTTATGTCAATCATATTATATACTTAGGCTATTGTAACGCGTTCAACTAGTTAGCAAGTCAGAAATGTCCGTTTCTTGGTACCGACTAGCACTTGAATGCTGTATTATGCCAACTTCACATTCTCGTGGAAAATGGGAAGTTGTAACTCCCACATGATTGTGTTCAAGTGGTTTTGAAGTCGGAACAATTCTTAAACCAATAAGATTGGCAACAACATTTTCACTATTTCTCACTTGTAATTCCTACTTGGAGGGTCATTCAAGTGAAACTTCCCAGTCGGAACTAGGTATTTCCGATAACTCTGATAGCACCCTGAACACGACATTAATATGTGTGATCGACAACAGTAGGGTCTGGGTCCCGGCGTGTCCAGTCCCCATACCCATTCCATAGGAGTGAGTGTCAGTAGTCTACTATATGTCCGTGCTATGTGAAGTAAGTATGGTGATTATTATTAAGGTTCTGGTCGTCTGAGATACCAACAAGTAAGGCTATACAACATACAATATCAATAAATATATATTTTCTCCTATTAGTGTATTTGAGTTTGTTCTGTCGTTTCTGGATGATTTAATTGAAATTGCAACCAACTTTCTATGGCTTGTTTTAGATATAGTGATATTTGAGAGATTATTTCATTTCAAATAACTGAAAGTGAGAGGTTGTAATTTGAATAAAGGGGGGAAATGCCATTACTGAACATGTGGTGATTAGAACAAAAGATTTTACTCTTGACTTTGGCGAATATTATCGCGCGGCAGTGTCCTAATGCCTGCGCGCAGTGGACTATTGGCATCGTTCGCCATAGCAGGCTGGCATTAGATTAGAACATAAGATTTCACTCTTGACTTCAGCGACTATTATTGCGCATAAAGGGCCGGCAGTGTACTTTTGCGCGCACATTGTGCTTTTGCCTGCGCGCAGTGTGCAGTTGCATCCGCGCAGTGTACTATTGGCCTCGTTTGCCATAGCAGGCTAGCATTAAATTATAACACAAGATTTCACTCTTGACTTCAGCGACTATTATTGCGCATAAAGGGCCGGCAGTGTACTTTTGCGCGCACATTGTGCTTTTGCCTGCGCGCAGTGTGCAGTTGCATCCGCGCAGTGTACTATTGGCCTCGTTTGCCATAGCAAGCTAGCATTAAATTATAACACAAGATTTCACTCTTGACTATGGCGACTATTATTGCCTGTAAAGGCCAGCAGTGATCTATTGTTTTGGGCGCGCAGTGTATTATTGCGGGCGCACGCAAAGTGTATTGTTTTTTGGCGTACAGTGTGTTTTATGGGCGCGCAGTGTATTGTTTTGGGTGCGCAGTGTACTGTTTTGGGTGCGCGGTCAAAAAAAAAGAGAAGCAAAGCATCCCTTCCGATAGCCGACAGAGGAGGCCTCCGTAACGGGCCAATCGGGGTGGTGGGGAGATGGTGTCCAATCAGCAGATGCCACTGCCGGCTTTATACATTTCACATGGGCATTTCGAGGCTATACTCCGACTGTCTAAGAAGGAAGCTAGCGCCATGGCCAGAACCAAGCAAACCGCTCGCAAATCCACCCGTGGCAAAGCCTACAGGATGCAGCTCACCGCCAAGGCTGCGCGCAGGAGAGCCTCCCCGTTACAGGCCTGGCACCGTGTCTCAGAGAGATCCGTCGTTACCAAAGCTCCACTGAGCTGCTCATCCGCAATGTGCCCTTCCAGCGCCTGGGGAGAAAAATCGCCCTGTTCTTCAAGACCGACCTGCGCTTCCAGAGCTCCGCCGTGATGGCCCTGCAGGAGGCCAGCGAGGCTTACCTGGTCGGTCTGTTTGAGGACATCAAACTGTGTGCCATCCACGCAAAGAGGGTGCATATCGTGCCCTAGGACATCGAGCTGGCCCACCTTATTTGCAGAGAGCGCGCGTAAATTATGAAGTGATCTCCAAAATCCCACCTCAATATTTCCATCAAAAAGGCATAATTGATCTATTTATACGTGGTCCTCTGTAGCTCAATTGGTAGAGCATGGCGCTTGTAACGCCAGGGTAGTGGGTTCCATCCCTGGGACCACCCATACGTAAACATGTATGCGCACATGACTGTAAATCGCTTTGGATAAAAGCGTCTGCTAAATGGCATATTATTATTATATACGCGCACGTCTACATTTCCAACCACTTCGCCGGGAAAGAGCGACGCTACCGGCTACGGAAGAGACACCAACGGCCGGGTGAGTCCATTCAAAGCTACGTGGCTAATCTGAGGGATTTGGCTAGCTCTTGTAACTACGGGACACTTCAGGACGAGATCATCAGGGATCAGTTGATAGAGGGGACGTTATGTGAAAAGACATGGGAGAAACTGCTTTTGGAATCGGATAATTTACAACTAGATGGAGCTATTAAAATAGCACTCCACGTTGAAGTGGCGTTGGAATGCTCTTCAATGCTAACAGACAGCTCTGCAGCATACACTTGGCCCCCAGCCATTCTCACACAGCAGCTTCAGCCCGAGCAGGCGCACTACAACGATCACGCGCTGCGCACGCCCTCCCACGTCGATAGCTGCATGGACACAGACACCGGCATGCCCGTGCAGCAGGCACACAGACAAACCAACAGAAGTAGCTGTGGCAACTGTGGGGCTAGCTCTCACAATTCAAGGGCTTCAAACTGCCCAGCCCGTGGGAAAATATGCAAGAACTGTTCAAAATACAATCACTTTGCGAAAGTGAGTGTGTCGTTCGGCCCCTGCTACTAGCTCGAAGTTGTCGATCATCCAAGTGTCAAACTGGGTCCGAGCCCGACGGCCTCAGCAGTGCAACAAAATGCCCTCATTCAGGTCGGACCCCTTGCAGGTCAGTCGACAACTGGGGCCCGCCATATTTCATGATGAGCAATGGATCACGCTGGCACGCCAGCCGCCTCAGAAAAGTCCCTGCCCCTCGATGAACACAAAGGCACACAAAACAGACATGCAGGCCAGAGACGCCACCGGATGGACCTCCTCCACCACTACCACCCGAGCCCCAGCCTCTGTGGGCTCCCCAAGGGCCAGATCCACAAGCGGTGGCGGATGAAGAAAGGCCTATGCGGGCACGAACTCGCCCTGCTTATCTGGGGGACTACTTAACCTCTTTTCATTCTTAGGCTCCGTTAGGCGTCTTAGTCAACCTCCAGGTTAATGGACTGAACTGGCTAGTTTGGAGAGTCCATCCGTTTAAGGGTTAATGTTTATTTCTTACAGGTATCACTCTAGGTTCTTGCCCTATGGACATTTTATATATGGTACCAGTCCCTGGTTTTGGAAAGGGGGGGAAATGTTATGTATGGTACGACGTGCTGTACGTCGTACTGTACGTTGTTATGGTTTACGACAGTGTGCTGCTTTACGGATGAATGGGTTGTCAGAATGTGTGGCACATGTCATTAAACGACAGAGTGATGTACAATGTGAAACTGTGCAGATGTCCGTTCTTCTACAGCTAGGCTAGATATAACAAATATGACTCAAGTAAAAGTAGTAATCCAAATAATTACTTGAGTAAGAGTAAAAAAGTACTTGGTGAAAAAACTACTCAAGTACTGAGTAACTGTTGAGTTACTTGAGTTTATTTTTTAACACAAGGCAACAATCAGACAGACAAAAATACAAAATAATCATCTTTAGGCAAATTATAGTTCATCCAACAATAAAATAAATTAAAATGAATTACAAAATAGCTTAAATTAAAATAATTCCGGTAAATTCAAGTACTTATCAAATAAAATAATAATAATAAAAAAATAAGCACAAGTAACACACATTTCCAAACCTTTATACTTTTTTTTACCAGGCAGAACTAGAATGAGGCAGCCCATAAACTCTCATAAACTGTGTATGTGTGTGTCTCCACAGTGACAGAACAACAGAAGGAAACACAAACATTTCATACCAGGTATGCTGAACAGAAAACTGCACACCAGAAGGAAGCGGTCAACATAAAATAATCAATAGGTGTTGATTAGGCCTACTCAGTACCTTTGTATTGCATGGCAAGCAACAGCCCTTTTTCTGTGTGCCTAGAAATTAATACTCTGATCTGTGATTAGGCCACACTGCACATCTCACTGAGCAGAGGAAAAGAGCAGCAATACACATCAACTGAAAAAGCACCAGTCCATGATAGATGGCCAAATAAAACAATATTGCAGGCCTAGTATCCCAGAACACAAATTAAGCTGAATGCATGTTCTCTAAAAGGCATCAGAGGAGAGTGATGTAGTTGTAGATGGGGCATTATGTTTACTTCCAGCTCCAATATCTAACAAGAAAAGTCAGCAAAAAAAAAGTCACACTTGTCCCCACCCCCCCAAGATAAGCAGCATAAAGCATGTATGATGTGTCTTTACAATGGAGTTATACATTAATAGCTCTGTGCTCTCTAGCACAACCATTACACAGTTAAGGGGATTACACGCTTTGCTCAAAAGCAGCTGAGAGAGGAGAAGCTTCCCCCATCTAGACTCCCACAGACAGACAACAGATTTGGCAATATTCTAACCTTTAGGCTGACACTGGCCCTTTGACTGGTTGACTTCAGTCAACACTCCAGGAACTCTTTGGCACAGTAACATGAAAACCCTTTTATATTGAAGGCCCCACTGGGAGTTTGTGTGTGTGTGTCAAAACATGCAGAAACAAACTATTTCACCAAAGAATCGCTCAGTGATGTCACTATTAAGCTTCAACAGTAGCTGGCTCTCAAGGTTCTTGCTGTGAAGCTGTGATCGTTTAGCAGTGAACAGGAGTCCTGCATGACTGAAAAGTCTCTCACAGGCTGCAGATGCAGGAAGACCTGTGTTGACTTTGAGTGACAGCTTCTTGATGCGAGGAAAGGTGTGGAGTAGATCCATACCTGCAGGGGACAGACATGAAAGGTACCTCTCCAGCTCTCCTACTTGTGATTTTCCCAACTCCATGGATGCAAAGAAGTCGTCTTCATCAGAGAGGCCGCTGTTTGCGCTGGTGACATCATCCAAGTCGGTGTTGAGGTGATTTCTGATGTAGTCAAGGCCTGTGGGTTTTAGGGCAAGATAAATCGTTTTTCAAACGAATTAAGTCTGCACATTATTCTTACCCTTCTACTGTATAGGCTGTCAAGCTGCTGATGTTTGACATTAAAAGCTACCTGAGCTTCTAACTATATTGCCACCCTGTGGTTTGTCACTGACACACTATAATCCTAAATTACAGTAATATTATACAGAGTTATATAGGTCAATGTCTACTGGTTCACATTTGAATTGATAAACAATTATATTTACCAGCATTTAAGATGTTCTCCTCTGTGGTCCAGGATGTTCTGAATCTTGGTAGGAGTATTGCTGCTGCAATCAGCTCAGGCTCTTTCATGACGTCTCCAAAACGTTTCTGGATCCCTTGCTGCAGGGCGTGAACAAGAGGTGTACACATTTTGCAAGTTGACTCCAACCTCTTCAGCTTGTCCCGCAACTGGTAAGGTGTTGGCAGCAGGAGGCCCATATGCACAGATGATTCCCCTTGGAGGATATTAAGGACCATGGCAACAGGTTTCATCACAGCAGCATACTCGACCAAAAACCCAATTTCAGCTGGATTGAACCTATAAAAGATGTAACGATAAAAAAATTACTTATAGCTATTTCTGGTACAATGTGTTTATTATGCATTGTACATGTTAAATGCACAAATAAATAAAAATAAAATAAATTAGTTAAATTATTTCATTCAAGTCATCCACAATTGTCACACCACCATGCAAAGAAAACTTAGTTACTTGAGACAAGTGGAATCACCCATTAATCAGCAAGGCTTATTTATTTTTATTATTCTTTTAAAACAAAATATACATTTTGTCAACTTACATCTTTATCTTTAATGCTGTGCAGACATTGCGAATTGCTTGTTCTCCTTGCTCTCGGTGAATGCGCACAATCCTTTCTACAGCGAGGAACAGGGAGCTCCAGCGTGTCTGATTGGGTCGGAGAAACAGCAGCTTGCATTCACGTTCCACTGTTTCATGAGCCATGGTTGACCTGCTGGTTTTATTCCAAAGAGCATGACACTTTGCAAAAGCAGACCGAGACAGCCTCTTGTAGGTTTCGTTTGCAGCTCCTCCTGCAGCAGTGGCATCAACTGTGGATATAAGATTGAGGAGATGGCATGCACACTTTTGGTGCCTTGGAAGTTAGTACTCAAGGCCTGTGTTGTCATCCAGAATAGCAGACACATCTTGACACTCCACCTCTGACTCACTCTGATCTTCTGTTGCATCATCAAGGGTGGAGTCACTCTCCTCTTGTACATTGATGGCTACCTCCATTTTCTCCTCACCATATAATCGAAAGGCCTTCAGGAAGTTTGAGCCACTGTCTGTTGTCGCCATGGTCACTTTTTCCCTGATGTGGTACTCAGAATGTATTTCCTCTAATGCAGCAGCACGGACATCAAACGTGTGCGAGCCTTTGACAGGTCTACAAGCCAATGCAGCGGAGTGCCTCTCCAGTGAGGTGTTGTCTATCCAGTGACAGGTGACACCTAAGTAGCTACGTTGTCTGGCAGACCAGCAGTCTGTTGTGGTAGCAACATAGTTCACAGCACTCAGCTTTTTGATGATTATGCTCTTCTTGTGTTTTGCAGCTTCTTGTATTCTTGTGCATAACGTTTTCCTTGTCATTACTGTTTGAGGTTACAAGGTTTCTATCAAAGTCTTGAAGGATGGCGTCTCAACCACAGAAAATGGTTGGTTGGCCTCACATACAAAATGTAGCACCAGCTTGTCAAGCGTTGCTTGTGTTACCCGTCCTGGGGCAGCGAAGGCTGTGATTTTTGCATTTTTCACAAGAGTATCACTGGAAGAGGAGGACTTACGCTTTCTGTGGTTCTCTAGTAAGTCTGTGTACTTTGCCAGTTTGTTGGGGAGAACCCTCTGTGGATAAAAAATAATCTGTAATTTTCATCATACACGTCAACTATGACAGATAAATTTAGAAATTTATTTCCAGAAAATCACATTGTAGGATTTTTAATGAATTTATTTGCAAATGATGGTGGAAAATAAGTATTTGGTCACCTACAAACAAGCAAGATTTCTGGCTCTCACAGACCTGTAACTTCTTCTTTAAGAGGCTCCCCTGTCCTCCACTCGTTACCTGTATTAATGGCACCTGTTTGAACTTGTTATCAGTATATCAGGGCGGCATATCAGGGCGGCATGTAGCTTAGTGATTAAGAGCGTTGTGCCAGTAACCGAAAGGTCGCTGGTTCTAATCCCCGAACCGACTAGGTGAAAAATCTGTCGATGTGCCCTTGAGCAAGGCACTTAACCCTAATTGCTCCTGTAAGTCGCTCTGGATAAGAGCGTCTGCTAAATGACTAATTATTATTATTATTATTATTATAAAAGACACCTGTCCACAACCTCAAACAGTCACACTCCAAACTCCACTATGGCCAAGACCAAAGAGCTGTCAAAGGAACCAGAAACAAAATTGTAGACCTGCACCAGGCTGGGAAGACTGAATCTGCAATAGGTAAGCAGCTTGGTTTGAAGAAATCAACTGTGGGAGCAATTATTATGAAATGGAAGACATACAAGACCACTGATAATCTCCCTCGATCTGGGGCTCCACGCAAGATCTCACCCCGTGGGGTCAAACTGATCACAAGAACGGTGAGCAAAAATCCCAGAACCACACGGGGGGACCTAGTGAATGACCTGCAGAGAGCTGGGACCAAAGTAACAAAGCCTACCCTCAGTAACACACTACGCCGCCGGGGACTCAAATCCTGCAGTGCCAGACGTGTCCCCCTGCTTAAGCCAGTACATGTCCAGGCCCATCTGAAGTTTGCTAGAGTGCATTTGGATGATCCAGAAGAGGATTGGGAGAATGTCATATGGTCAGATGAAACCAAAATATAACTTTTTGGTAAAAACTCAACTTGTCGTGTTTGGAGGACAAAGAATGCTGAGTTGCATCCAAAGAACACCATACCTACTGTGAAGCATGGGGGTGGAAACATCATGCTTTGGGGCTGTTTTTCTGCAAAGGGACCAGGACGACTGATCCGTGTAAAGGAAAGAATGAATGAGGCCATGTATCGTGAGATTTTGAGTGAAAACCTCCTTCCATCAGCAAGGGCATTGAAGATGAAACGTGGCTGGGTCTTTCAGCATGACAATGATCCCAAACACACCGCCCGGGCAACAAAGGAGTGGCTTCGAAAGAAGCATTTCAAGGTCCTGGAGTGGCCTAGCCAGTCTCCAGATCTCAACCCCATAGAAAATCTTTGGAGGGAGTTGAAAGTCCGTGTTGCCCAGCGACAGCCCCAAAACATCACTGCTCTAGAGGAGATCTGCATGGAGGAATGGGCCAAAATACCAGCAACAGTGTGTGAAAACCTTGTGAAGACTTACAGAAAACGTTTGACCTGTGTCATTGCCAACAGAGGGTATATAACAAAGTATTGAGTAACTTTTGTTATTGACCAAATACTTATTTTCCACCATAATTTGCAAATAAATTCATTAAAATTCCTACAATGTGATTTTCTGGATTTTTTTTCTTCTAATTTTCTCTGTCATAGTTGACCTATGATGAAAATTACAGGCCTCTCTCATCTTTTTAAGTAGGAGAACTTGCACAGTTGGTGGCTGACTAAATACTTTTTCCCCCCACTGTGACTTGCCCTGCGGCTCAGTCTCCGAAGGGAGGGGATCATGCTCTGCTTCAGTATGTCACAGAACATGTTGGCAGTAATGGTTCCCTCAATGAACTGTAGCTCCCCAGTGCCGGCAGCACTCATGCAGCCCCAGACCATGACACTCCCACCACCATGTTTGACTGTAGGCAAGACACTTGTCTTTGTACTCCTCACCTGGTTGCCGCCACACGCTTGACACTATCTGAACCAAATAAGTTTATCTTGGTCTCATCAGACCACAGGACATGGTTCCAGTAATCCATGTCCTTAGTCTGCTTGTCTTCAGCAAACTGTTTGCGGTCTTTCTTGTGCATCATCTTTAGAAGAGGCTTCCTTCTGGGACGACAGCCATGCAGACCAATTTGGTGCAGTGTATGGTCTGAGCACTGACAGGCTGACCCCCGACCCCTTCAACCGCTGCAGCAATGCTGGCAGCACTCATACGTCTATTTCCCAAAGACAACCTCTGGATATGACGCTGAGCACGTTCACTCAACTTCTTTGGTCGACCATGGTGAGGCCTGTTCTGAGTGGAACCTGTCCTGTTAAACCGCTGTATGGTCTTGGCCACCGTGCTGCAGCTCAGTTTCAGGGTCTTGGCAATCTTCTTATAGCCCAGGCCATCTTTATGTAGAGCAACAATTCTTTTTTTCAGATCCTCAGAGTTCTTTGCCATGAGGTGCCATGTTGAACTTCCAGTGACCAGTATGAGGGAGTGTGAGAGCGATGACACCTAATTTTAACACACCTGCTCCCCATTCACACCTGAGACCTTGTAACACTAACGAGTGAACATTTTCACTTAGGGGTGTACTCACTTTTGTTGCCAGCGGTTTAGACATTAATGGCTGTGTGTTGAGTTATTTTGAGGGGACAGCAAATGTACACTGTTATTCAAGCTGTACATTCACTACTCTACAATGTAGCAAAGTGTCATTTCTTCAGTGTTGTCACATGAAAAGATATACTCCAAACTGCTACAGACCTATATCCATCCTGCCCTGCCTTTCGAAAGTATTCGAAAGCCAAGTTAACAAACAGATCATCGACCATTTCGAATACCACCGTACCTTCTCCGCTATGCAATCCGGTTTCCAAGCTGGTCACGGGTGCACTTCAGCCACGCTCAAGGTCCTAAACGATATTATAACCGCGATTGATAATAGACAGTACTGTGCAGCCGTCTTCATCGACCTGGCCAAGGCTTTCGACTCTGTCAACCACCGCATTCTTATTGGCAGACTAAATAGCCTTGGTTTCTCAAATGACTGCCTCGCCTGGTTCACCAACTACTTCTCAGATATAGTTCAGTGTGTCAAATCGGAGGGCTTGTTGTCTGGACCTATGGCAGTCTCTATGGGGGTGCCACAGGCTTCAATTCTTGGGCCGACACTTTTCTCCGTGTATATCAATGATGTCGCTCTTGCTGCTGGTGACTCTCAGATCCACCTCTACGCAGACGACACCATTTTGTATACATCTGGCCCTTCATTGGACACTGTGTTAACAAACCTCCAAACGAGCTTCAATGCCATACAACAATCCTTCAGTAGCCTTCAACTGCTCTTAAACACTAGTAAAACTAAATGCATGCTTTTCAATCGAACGCTGCTAGCACCCGCCCACCCGACTAGAATCACCACTCTCGACGGGTCTGACCTAGAGTATGTGGACAACTACAAATATCTAGGTGTCTGGTTAGACTGTAAACTCAACTTCCAGACTCACATAAAGAATCTCCAATCCAAAGTTAAATCTAGAATCGGCTTCCTATTTCGCAACAAAGCCTCCTTCACTCATGCTGCCAAACATGCCCTCGTAAAACTGACTATCCTACCGATCCTTGACTTCGGCGATGTCATTTACAAAATAGCCTCCAACACTCTACTCAGCAAATTGGATGTAGTCTATCACAGTGCCATCCGTTTTGTCTCCAAAGCCCCATACACTACCCACCACTGTGACCTGTACGCTCTTGTTGGCTGGTCCTCACTACATGTTCGTCGTCAAACCCACTGGCTCCAGGCCATCTATAAATCACTGCTAGGCAAATCCCCGCCTTATCTTAGCTCATTGGTCACCATAGCAGCACCCACCCGTAGTCTGCGCTCCAGCAGGTATATCTCACTGGTCATTCCCAAAGCCAACACCTCCTTTGGCCGCCATTCCTTCCAGTTCTCTGCTGCCAATGACTGGAACGAATTGCAAAAATCTCTGAAGCTGGAGACTCTTATCTCCCTCAATAACTTTAAGCATCAGTTGTCAGAGCACCTTACCGATCACTGCACCTGTACACAGCCCATCTGAAATTAGCCCACCCAACTACCTCATCCCTATATTGTTATTTATTTTGCTCTTTTGCACCCCAGTATCTCTATTTGCACATAATCTCTTGCACATCTAGCATTCCAGTGTTAATACTATTGTAATTATTCTGCACTATAGCCTATTTATTGCCTTACCTCCATAACTTGCTACATTTGCACACACTGTATATATATTTTCTGTTGTATTTCTGACTTTATGTTTTTTTTACCCCATATGTAACTCTGTGTTGTTTTTATTGCACTACTTTGCTTTATCTTGGCCAGGTCGCAGTTGTAAATGAGAACCTGTTCTCAACTGGCTTACCTGGTTAAATAAAGGTGAAATAAAAAATATAAAAAATAAAAAAAACTCAAATATTTACAAAAATGTGAGGGGTGTACTCACTTTTGTGAGATACTGTATATATGTGTATATGTTTGGGAGGGAACAGCTATGTGTTTGATATTTTCTAAGAAGTGATATGTGTCCCTAAAATAACTGGGGTGCTTAGTGGAGAGGGGGTTGATATAATTAAGATGTTGTAGGACTCACTGTTGCAGTCAGAAACCATTTCTCTTCCGGGGGGAACCTCAACGGGTACTATCCAGGTGTCTGGTTCTTTGTGTATACACCCACTCAATTGGTTGGCACTTAAAATAGCCTTTGGGGGTTGAGTAGTCAAGTTGAAGCCGCAGTAGCGAATTTACTTGGCTTTGACGGCATTCTCGGTCTTCTTGGGGAGTAGCACCGCCCGGATGTTGGGTCCTCGTCGTTACGGAAGGCCAGCTGTAGATGACAGGGGATGATGTGAGTTTTGGTGTTAGCTTCACACGCTAACGGCGAAGCTAACGGCGGAGCTAACAGCTAATACCGGAGCAAACAGCGAATCAAACGGGCCTGGAGGCCATTTGTGGTCGAGGCGAGAAGGGATACAGCTACGTCCGTGTTTGGTTGTATTTGGAAGGGACTAGTTCGCTTCATGTGGACTCTTCATTTGGACTGGACTGACTGACTCGACATGTAGGCGGGGTTCGGGAGCTTCAGCGCTAAGGGCAGGGCTACAGATTAGGTGTCCCTAAAGAACCGCTTGTCTAACAGTAGTTCCGCATTACATTAATTAATTTGCACTCAAGTTTGATTTATTTTTATACTGTGTATTCTCCGTGTAAATTCATGTACCGTACCGAGACGCCCGTACCATTTCGGTTCAATACAAATACATGTACCGTTCCACCCCTACATCCAACTGTAATCAAAATTGCCACAGCCATAGTTTCAGTAAATGTGATTAGTATATGTTCTCCCTTTCATTTTTTAAAGGATGATATGGATGAGCCAGACCTGTGGGATGCATCAGTGGTCCTCCTTACAACAGTCAGTGATGATGCCACAAGCCCAGTTCACTACCACCCAGTGAGAGTCTCTGTCGTCCTAGAGGGTGATGTGGTTGTCAATCTCCCCAGGCTTGCTGATGCCTTCCTGGTAATGTTCGGCCTGATTTATGCACTACATCTCAGCTATCCCAAGGGACTGACAAACACTTTTGAGTTCACACAGAAAATCTTACTTGGTCTTGATGACTCTAAACTGTCACCCAAGCTGCAGAATCTTAAAAATGAGCTGATGTTGTATGTGTAACTGAAGATCCAAAAAGGAGTGGTGGATTCTGATGGCTCACTCTGTTAGAGCATAGTCCATAATGAGAATATGTCATGTCAGGTCCATGTTGAATACTGTTGCTGCTCTACTCAACGGGTTTTCAGCCAAATGGCACAAAGTACACACTGTCTTTGTACGTTTTAATGTACATTTAATTGTTGTTAAACTGAAATTCAGGGTTGAATTAAGTGTTTATATATGGAGGATATTTTTATTCATAATTCAAATTGAAAGGCCAAAGGGAAAACGAAGCGAGATCAAATTAAAAATATTATTATTTTACTACACTACTAGGAAAAATCATGCCATAATTAAATTTAAAAAGTCAAATTTAAAATGCAAAGCTTCAACTGTCAGCTGGAAGTCATTTCAGACCCTCCCACCAGCCGTTGGGCCATGCCTCCTCATTTAAATTGACACCTGTCACTTCTAAATGAAAAGCTTAAATCAAAATGTAAAAGGTGAATCTGAAAATGTCAATGTCAAATGTAAAACGTAAAATTCAAAAGATAAAATGTCAAATTGAAAATTATAAAGGGGAAAGGCTAAAATAAAACAATTATATTTTAGATTTTAATTGAAGTATTTCCATTTTAAGCTTTTACATCATACATTTAATTATGGCATGATTATGCTTCTTTTTCTCTTTGGACTTTCAATTTTAATTATGAATAAATATATCCTCCATATTTATGGCATTTTGGCAAAAATATTTATGGCATTATGGCATTTTGTTCTTCTATGGCATTTTTTTTTTTTTTTTTTTTAAAGGTGTACTATATAGCTTTGGGAAGTACATTTTTATCAGAAAGGAAAGCTCTTCATTGATACATTTTCATAAATAAATAAACTGTCCTCAAAGTTTCAGGCTACTTTACTTTAGTAAAGTAGCCACCTTTCTAGTTGGAAACAGTGTTATAGGGACTTTATTTTCTTCTGAGGATGGGATGTTTATTCAGTTATGGAAATGGTTAAATAATTTTTATTGTCTTATTAATATTGTTAATTTTGCTTTTCGAGTTTGAATTAATTTTCTAAAACTATACAGTGCACCCTGAAGTTGCTAGATTTGAACCAGATAGCCAAAGGAAGGCTAAACACTGCCTTTGTACATGTTAATGTACCGTTTTGAAATTTTAGCCGTTTTAGTTGTGAAGAATTTACAAGCAATTTGTTTATACATTGCTGCACTGCAAGTTTACAACCAGATGGCCAAAAGTGTGCCTTTGTAATTGTTTATTTAATTATCTTTTTAATTCTTAATTATTTGTATTACTATTATTGTTATATTACTATTATTATTAAATAGATTGTTTCATTTTGTGCTAAAAGGCACAGGTGTGGGCAAATAATCTTTCTAAACATATGTTTGGTCACCACCCAAGACTTGCTGATGCCCTCCTGGTAATGTTGTATTAACAGTTTATAAGCTATTTGTGATATGATTATATTTTCTTAATGTAATTTTAGCTTTTCTGAGTTTGAATATGTTCTACTATTACATAGTTCATCTTAAAGTATAAACAAAATGCCCAGAAGTAGACTTGTTAATTGTTATTTTTTATTTATGTTTTTTTATTTCATATTTTTTTGCTAAAAGACTGGGCAAGAAAAGTTTATACTAAACATCTGAATAGATGATGTTTTTTTGTTTGACCTTTAAGTCAAGAGTACTTATTATTTTTAAGGCAATCAGTTGCCACAAATATTTTAAGTTTGGTGGTAAATGATTTTGAGTTGTAACAAGTCTATGCTTTTGAGTTATGGGTAATCAGAAGATTGATTGAAAAAACGAATAAATGTTAAGTTAACTCAGGATATTTATGTTTCATTTTCATGCTTGAAATTATTAAGTTCTCTTGAGATATTGCAATGAGAAAGATGAATAAATATTCTGAGTAGCATAAACTGAAAATGTTTGAGTTGGCTTAATCAGTACATTTAATTTAATTATAATTAAAAATTACATTTAACATGAACTCCAAATATATAAGCAATGATATACTCAAATGTTTGAGTTTATGAACTCAAAAACTGCACTGTAAACCCTAATAAGTTCACATAACTCAAATTATTTTGTAACAGATTACACAAAAATATTTTTGTGATGTTTTTAAATGTTTTAAGTTTACATAAAATAAAAATTACATTTACAGTTGCCTTAAATTATCTCAATGTTATCTTATAAATATTGATATTCCTCAACTTATAATTAGGGAGTAATTCACTCAAAATGTTCAATATTTTTCAACTCATATAATGTGGGAAATACACTGAAAATGTTCAATATTTTTCAACTCATATAATGTGGGAAATACACTCAAAACGTTCAATATTCAACTCATAAATGTGGGAAATACACTCAAAATATTAAATATTCTTCAACTCATATAATGTGTGAAATACACTCAAAATTTTCAATATTCTTCAACTCATAATGTGGGACATGCAAACAAAATTAATTCTAAACTGAAATACTGATGTCGGTCCATTACACAATTATAATCAGCGAATAATGTTAGAAAACATGAAAGTGACACCACAGTGACAATTAAACTTTTTTTTTATTCAACACAATGTGCTTTTAAAGGCACGAATCAAAAGGAGCTCAGTCAAAACAAAGTGCTTGTCATAAATTAAAACAAAAAAGGAAAAGGAAATGACTCCATAAAAACAAAATGTGTTTTAAAGTACATTAAGTGTTAATAGTTCCATATTCTGATAGTGGTCATTGCTACAGAGGGTAGATTCAGTATTTTGGGTCTCCATATCACATTATTCAGTAAACATTATGATAAAAACTCACAAAGGCTTCATGATAAAATTCAATAAGATTCTAATTATAATCCATCCTCAACAGCAATGACAACTATTAGAATGTGGAGCCATTTAAAACGTTTTGGCACTTACTGTACCCTGAAGGCTGCAACTCACTTTTTTAAAATAAAACATTCAAATAAAAGTACTGGTTTCTACTGTGCCGTACTTCAACTGGCAACATCAAGGTAAGCATTAGGTCACACAACATTAAACATGTATAGTGCATGAATTCAACAGTCGTTTCCCACAAGTACAGTACAAAAACTTGGGCTTGGCAATACGTCAATGTTGTGATATTTATCTATTAACAATCAATGTATTAAATCAAGGGTAGAAGAGGCAAACAGTGTAACATATTAAACATGAGGTAGAAGAGGCAAATTATTACATTTGTAAAGAGGGGAAAAAAACAAAAAACATCCTTAATACTCAGCTCAACAAATAGTCCATTCTGAGTGATTCACTCATTGAACAAATCATTCTTCAGTGTCAGTAGACGCCCTTTCAGTGGTTTGTTGTCCTCAAGACACATCACAACTTTTTGGATAAATGTGAATGTAAGCTCAAGATTCTTTGGGTACTGTAGGTCTAGTGCATAGACATACCCAAAGAGCAGGAGAAATGAGTCAGCCAGGTTTGTGGGACCACTCACAAGTATTTCATCTTCCACGACAATACAGATGCTCTCAGGGCTGAAGAGGGCCGCATCAGTAGTATCATCAGTGACAACTGTCAGGAGAGCCACCGGAGTGTCAGTGAGGTCTGGACCATCTGCTGACTAGAAAACACAAATAATACAAAAATGAGTTCAGCCCCTCAAGGATACAAATCATGCTAATGATGTCTAGACATTACGGTCACTTTGCACTTAGACTGCAACTAAGCTACATGTTTAAACTATTTTCTTTACACGTGCTTATTATTTTATGTTAGTTTCACACCTACCTGTAAGCATACTTTTTGTTTAGTGGAATTCTTTATACTTACCTTTTCATTTATGTAATTTCTACATGTCAGTTTGCAGAATAACAACTCAAGGAAACTTCATAAACAGGTTCTGGGGGCTATTCCAGAAAGGAGGTTCAACAAACTGAGCCTAACCCTGAACTCAGAGTTGACTTACCCTGTGAAGTGAAACTGAGTTTTCAGTTACAGAACAGTTGATCTGAGTTAGGTAAGTTGACTCAAGAGTACGTTAACTCGGAGTTGAGCTTGTGCCTGACGACTAGTAAAAAGCCATCATCAATGGAGCTCCGATACGGTTATTCACCATGGCAACGGGAGAAAACAGGAAGCAGACATTTTCTGGCTGCGGCTGTTATATAAATCACTGACAGAGTTTCAGATGCAGTCGTCTTTTCATTTTGAATTTAACATCACTTTATTTTATATTAGCCTTTAAGGAAGTGGTTGAATGTTGTTCAATGTTTTATTTTAGGCTATTTTGTTTTATTTAAAATCGGCTGAAAATGAAATATACTTTTTTTTTTATCTCATACTCAATGCGGCGACAAACTAGAAACACTGACTTTGAAATTACATGGTTGGAAAAAATACAATTGGCTATACTGATGGTTTTCACATAACCTGCTTTCTGGAATGCCCCTCTGGTTCTCCTAGAGTTCTTTGAGTGATGTCATGTTTAAGCTGACTGAATAGCTAAGCAAAGGGATTGATAGTGAGGCCAGTACACTTACATTACAGGTCCTGAAAAACTTGGAGGCATCTTCACGCAGGTACACAGGAAGTGCACGAAGGACGAGTGACGTCTCATTTTTACATCACGTTGTTCCTACATTGACAAAAAATATCCATTACAATAATAATTACACAAATATCAAAAACATTCATTGTACACTAATTATAGTAAAAATGAAAATGTTAAAAGATAAGCAAGTTAGTTATTAACAAGCAAAGCATCAAAGTTGTGTGCTTATAGATCTGCTATTTCTGTTGTTGTTCTTTGTATTTAACAAAGTATTAATAAAGGGTTCAAGTGATCAACTGTTGACCCCACAGTTGAGATAAAAACATTTAGAGAAATAGCAAAAGAATGACTGTGGAAACACATAAAATAAAACCAATTATTAGTGTAACCCTCTCACCAGGCTCGAATTTGACTCTCACGATATTACCTTATTTAGAATATCTGAACAGCATGGGATATTAGGTGAGAAGGACATCTCCAATAAGAATCCCTATTGTAAACTTGCTAGGGTGAATGACAAATAGGGTATTAACTTCAGATAGAATGATTATAGACTTGGTTATTGTTATAAGGATATGCTTTCCCATGCATTAAATGAAACTGAAACAGTAAATGACTCCACCAATACAACAGACATAAGGTTCAATATCTATATTAATCAAATGTTCAATGTATCACATCAAAAGAAATACAAATTATAAACCCCAATGATTTTTCCACAACCCCATGTCCAAATTATTTGCAAGCTTGCTTAAACCCTGGGCACGCGTTGGAGCTCATTAAAAAAATGACGACATACATAAAGTCCCGAAGTCCACCCCACATTTGTAGTTACTCACTACTTGTAGATAATGCCTCAGCAAAATATAGTAGTTCCGTGCAGGTGTCCTCACAAGATCCACCCCGAACACAGCTATCAATGCAGCCAGTACTCGGTAGCAGCAACAGACATCCGTTGGAAACCCGAACTGATCGTCACAAGCAATTCTCTCCAAGTCTTGCACGATGCTAGGCTAACCTCTAGGATGTCGAATGTCTCCACAATGCGACGGCAGCTTCAGTCTCCACTTGGTCTTTCTTAACTAAATAATAAACACTCTCTTATAGAAATAAAATCAGGATTTCCCTTAAAAAAAACTCTGTAGGTATGGTTTTGTTCTCTCTTTATCGTTTCCTTTGGTCGTTTTTCCTTCACCAACCCCACTAACGTCTCTCCTCTCTCTTCTTTCAACTTTTCCCTCCCTTTTCTTTCCCGGCAACCAGTCCACTCTCCCATTGGCCACAACTTAACAAGTTAGCTCATTGGTCAAAACTTTAACGAGATACGTGGGAAATTTAAACTTAAAAGTAAACCAACCTATTCACTTGTAAAAAATTTTTTAACATTGCTTCAAAAGAAATGCATTAATGACATTACAAATCAGGAGCTATTCGATCACCTTTTAAATCTAATACCAATGAATTATAACAAATACACTCTATACTTGGTTTTAGCTATGTATTACATTAGTAACACTATTTCATAATACATCCTACCTGAACTGTTAAAAGGATTTCGAGATGATCTCACAACCACACACTTGAGCCTAGGAAGAAATACAAACACAGGCCTGGTTAGCATCATGATAACACACTCACATTATGTTGTTTAGCATTGTTCGTTTCACGCTAGCACATACGTACACACAGCTCGATAACGTAAAATATTTACTGTGTAAGGCAGACACTTATTGAAATAAGTATACTCACAGTATGCACTTGCATTACCGGCGAACAGCAAAAACTCATGGACCTTCCTCCACCGTCAATGTCCCGGGTAAACATGCATTATGGGAAATGTAGTTCATCCAGGAAACCTGCTGATAACGTTACACCGTTGTAAGATGAAGTAACGTAACGTATATCACATATTTAACAACTTCTAAAGTTACAATTACTTAGATTTTTAAACTATTTACAACAAATATTCACTGTGCACATTGTACAAATGTATTCCCAGTTCCACATTTAAGACTATCGAAATTCAATTTTTAAAAAACAACATTAGAGTTACTTACCAAATCAGAGGTGATGATAAGATGGCGCTTAAGAAAACGAAGGCAATAAGACTAATGATAAAAACGGAGGTGGTGGTGGTTTCAAGCGAGCAGAATAAAACTGCGCATTGCAAACAAATTAAACTGTGTTCCACATCCACACGGGCGGCCCAAACAGCCCCGCATCAAAGCAAATTCAAGATGTCTGACTCAGCTTTCCTGAGGGAGAGATGACCCACCCACCAGAACGTCATGACGTCGATAACGTCATGACACTCACTAAACTTTTTTGAGCGTTCCACACAAATTACCTATAAAATATTGAGCCCTCTTCAATTAAAGTGGCATAAATCTCAACAGAGCTCAACACTATAGTTTGGTCAACTGCATAACGACATTTGACTGTTATGACCTTATTACTTATGAGCTAGTACAACTGTTTGGGATTACAGTGCAACAACCATAAATGGATAGCCTATTTTTCTTTATTTTCTTTATTATGGCTAATTAAACGTTATGAATATACAGAAATGTTGTCTTTATTTAATAATGTTTCAAACATTGTAGATGTATGCCTATGTACTGTTTGAGATTTTCTGAACATCATTTGTGAGAAAATACACACATTTACGTGCAACTTAATTCGTGGGAAAAATTGTTTTATTAATGATAACGCTGTTTTCTATGCTTGATTTCGATTAATACTTTGGGATACTGGTGCACTTTTGGTCAGAAAGGCCCCTTTTCCGTGTAGGCAACAGTACACGATTTTCTTCATAATGAATTTCATATTTCGTAGAGTCTAAATTACACAATTTTCTTCATTATTCATTTAATACATGTTAAAGAGGTTAATGTAAAAATAATGAAATATGTCGGCTTTCACTTATGGCACTTCCAAGGCCTTTCTATTGTGGTTATGTCAATCATATTATATACTTAGGCTATTGTAACGCGTTCAACCAGTTAGCAAGTCAGAAATGTCCGTTTCCTAGTACCGACTAGCACTTGAATGCTGTATTATGCCAACTTCACATTCTCGTGGAAAATGGGAAGTTGTAACTCCCACATGATTGTGTTCAAGTGGTTTTGAAGTCGGAACAATTCTTAAACCAATAAGATTGGCAACAACATTTTCACTATTTCTCACTTGTAATTCCTACTTGGAGGGTCATTCAAGTGAAACTTCCCAGTCGGAACTAGGTATTTCCGATAACTCTGATAGCACCCTGAACACGACATTAATATGTGTGATCGACAACAGTAGGGTCTGGGTCCCGGCGTGTCCAGTCCCCATACCCATTCCATAGGAGTGAGTGTCAGTAGTCTACTATATGTCCGTGCTATGTGAAGTAAGTATGGTGATTATTATTAAGGTTCTGGTCGTCTGAGATACCAACAAGTAAGGCTATACAACATACAATATCAATAAATATATATTTTCTCCTATTAGTGTATTTGAGTTTGTTCTGTCGTTTCTGGATGATTTAATTGAAATTGCAACCAACTTTCTATGGCTTGTTTTAGATATAGTGATATTTGAGAGATTATTTCATTTCAAATAACTGAAAGTGAGAGGTTGTAATTTGAATAAAGGGGGGAAATGCCATTACTGAACATGTGGTGATTAGAACAAAATATTTCACTCTTGACTTTGGCGAATATTATCGCGCGGCAGTGTCCTAATGCCTGCCCGCAGTGGACTATTGGCATCGTTTGCCATAGCAGGCTGGCATTAGATTAGAACATAAGATTTCACTCTTGACTTCAGCGACTATTATTGCGCATAAAGGGCCGGCTGTGTACTTTTGTGCGCACAATGTGCTTTTGCCTGCGCGCAGTGTGCAGTTGCATCCGCGCACTGTACTATTGGTCTCGTTTGCCATAGCAGGCTAGCATTAAATTATAACACAAGATTTCACTCTTGACTTCAGCGACTATTATTGCGCATAAAGGGCCGGCAGTGTACTTTTGCGCGCACATTGTGCTTTTGCCTGCGCGCAGTGTGCAGTTGCATCCGCGCAGTGTACTATTGGCCTCGTTTGCCATAGCAGGCTAGCATTAAATTATAACACAAGATTTCACTCTTGACTTTGGCGACAATTATTGCGTGTAAAGGCCGGCAGTGATCTATTGTTTTGTGCGCGCAGTTTATTATGGCGGGCGCACGCAAAGTGTATTGTTTTTTGGCGTACAGTGTGTTTATGGGCGCGCAGTGTATTGTTTTGGGTGCGCAGTGTACTGTTTTGGGTGCGCAGTCAAAAAAAAAGAGAAGCAAAGCATCCCTTCCGATAGCCGCCAGAGGAGGCCTCCTTAACGGGCCAATCGGGGTGGTGGGGAGATGGTGTCCAATCAGCAGATGCCACTGCCGGCTTTATACATTTCACATGGCCATTTCGAGGCTATACTCCGACTGTCTAAGAAGGAAGCTAGCGCCATGGCCAGAACCAAGCAAACCGCTCGCAAATCCACCCGTGGCAAAGCCTACAGGATGCAGCTCGCCGCCAAGGCTGCGCGCAGGAGACCCTCCCCGTTACAGGCCCGGCACCGTGTCTCAGAGAGATCCGACGTTACCAAAGCTCCACTGAGCTGCTCATCCGCAATGTGCCCTTCCAGCGCATGGGGAGAAAAATCGCCCTGTTCTTCAAGACCGACCTGCGCTTCCAGAGCTCCGCCGTGATGGCCCTGCAGGAGGCCAGCAAGGCTTACCTGGTCGGTCTGTTTGAGGACACCAAACTGTGTGCCATCCACGCAAAGAGGGTGCATATCGTGCCCTAGGACATCGAGCTGGCCCGCCTTATTTGCAGAGAGCGCGCGTAAATTATGAACTGATCTCCAAAATCCCACCTCAATATTTCCATCAAAAAGTCATAATTGATCTATTTATACGTGGTCCTCTGTAGCTCAATTGGTAGAGCATGGCGCTTGTAACGCCAGGGTAGTGGGTTCCATCCCTGGGACCACCCATACGTAAACATGTATGCGCACATGACTGTAAATTGCTTTGGATAAAAGCGTCTGCTAAATGGCATATTATTATTATATACGCGCACGTCTACATTTCCAACCACTTCGCCGGGAAAGAGCGACGCTACCGGCTACGGAAGAGACACCAACGGCCGGGTGAGTTCATTCAAAGCTACGTGGCTAATCTGAGGGATTTGGCTAGCTCTGTTAACTACGGGACACTTCAGGACGAGATCATCAGGGATCAGTTGATAGAGGGGACGTTATGTGAAAAGACATGGGAGAAACTGCTTTTGGAATCGGATAATTTACAACTAGATGGAGCTATTAAAATAGCACTCCAGGATGAAGCGGCGTTGGAATGCTCTTCAATGCTAACAGACAGCTCTGCAGCATACACTCGGCCCCCAGCCATTCTCACACAGCAGCTTCAGCCCGAGCAGGCGCACTACAACGATCACGCGCTGCGCACGCCCTCCCACGTCGATAGCTGCATGGACACAGACACCGGCATGCCCGTGCAGCAGGCACACAGACAAACCAACAGAAGTAGCTGTGGCAACTGTGGGGCTAGCTCTCACAATTCAAGGGCTTCAAACTGCCCAGCCCGTGGGAAAATATGCAAGAACTGTTCAAAATACAATCACTTTGCGAAAGTGAGTGTGTCGTTCGGCCCCTGCTACTAGCTCTAAGTTGTCGATCATCCAAGTGTCAGACTGGGTCCGAGCCCGACGGCCTCAGCAGTACAACAAAATGCCCTCATTCTGGTCGGACCCCTTGCAGGTCAGTCGACAACTGGGGCCCGCCATATTTCATGATGAGCAATGGATCACGCTGGCACGCCAGCCGCCTCAGAAAAGTCCCTGCCCTTCGAGGAACACAAAGGCACACAAAACAGAAGTGCAGGCCAGTGACGCCACCGGATGGACCTCCTCCACCACTACCACCCGAGCCCCAGCCTCTGTGGGCTCCCCAAGGGCCAGATCCACAAGCGGTGGCGGATGAAGAAAGGCCTATGCGGGCACGAACTCGCCCTGCTTATCTGGGGGACTACTTAACCTCTTTTCATTCTTAGGCTCCGTTAGGTGTCTTAGTCAACCTCCAGGTTAATGGACTGAACTGGCTAGTTTGGAGAGTCCATCCGTTTAAGGGTTAATGTTTATTTCTTACAGGTATCACTCTAGGTTCTTGCCCTATGGACATTTTATATATGGTACCAGTCCCTGGTTTTGGAAAGGGGGGGAAATGTTATGTATGGTACGACGTGCTGTACGTCATACTGTACGTTGTTATGGTTTACGACAGTGTGCTGCTTTACGGATGAATGGGTTGTCAGAATGTGTGGCACATGTCATTAAACGACAGAGTGATGTACAATGTGAAACTGTGCAGATGTCCGTTCTTCTACAGCAAGGCTAGATATAACAAATATGACTCAAGTAAAAGTAGTCATCCAAATAATTACTTGAGTAAGAGTAAAAAAGTACTTGGTGAAAAAACTACTCAAGTACTGAGTAACTGTTGAGTTACTTGAGTTTATTTTTTAACACAAGGCAACAATCAGACAGACAAAAATACAAAATAATCATCTTTAGGCAAATTATAGTTCATCCAACAATAAAATAAATTAAAATGAATTACAAAATAGCTTAAATTAAAATAATTCCAGTAAATTCAAGTACTTATCAAATAAAATAATAATAATAAAAAAATAAGCACAAGTAACACACATTTCCAAACCTTTATACTTTTTTTTACCAGGCAGAACTAGAATGAGGCAGCCCATAAACTCTCATAAACTGTGTATGTGTGTGTCTCCACAGTGACAGAACAACAGAAGGAAACACAAACATTTCATACCAGGTATGCTGAACAGAAAACTGCACACCAGAAGGAAGCGGTCAACATAAAATAATCAATAGGTGTTGATTAGGCCTACTCAGTACCTTTGTATTGCATGGCAAGCAACAGCCCTTTTTCTGTGTGCCTAGAAATTAATACTCTGATCTGTGATTAGGCCACACTGCACATCTCACTGAGCAGAGGAAAAGAGCAGCAATACACATCAACTGAAAAAGCACCAGTCCATGATAGATGGCCAAATAAAACAATATTGCAGGCCTAGTATCCCAGAACACAAATTAAGCTGAATGCATGTTCTCTAAAAGGCATCAGAGGAGGGTGATGTAGTTGTAGATGGGGCATTATGTTTACTTCCAGCTCCAATATCTAACAAGAAAAGTCAGCAAAAAAAAAGTCACACTTGTCCCCACCCCCCCAAGATAAGCAGCATAAAGCATGTATGATGTGTCTTTACAATGGAGTTATACATTAATAGCTCTGTGCTCTCTAGCACAACCATTACACAGTTAAGGGGATTACACGCTTTGCTCAAAAGCAGCTGAGAGAGGAGCAGCTTCCCCCATCTAGACTCCCACAGACAGACAACAGATTTGGCAATATTCTAACCTTTAGGCTGACACTGGCCCTTTGACTGGTTGACTTCAGTCAACACTCCAGGAACTCTTTGGCACAGTAACATGAAAACCCTTTTATATTGAAGGCCCCACTGGGAGTTTGTGTGTGTGTGTCAAAACATGCAGAAACAAACTATTTCACCAAAGAATCGCTCAGTGATGTCACTATTAAGCTTCAACAGTAGCTGGCTCTCAAGGTTCTTGCTGTGAAGCTGTGATCGTTTAGCAGTGAACAGGAGTCCTGCATGACTGAAAAGTCTCTCACAGGCTGCAGATGCAGGAAGACCTGTGTTGACTTTGAGTGAAAGCTTCTTGATGCGAGGAAAGGTGTGGAGTAGATCCATACCTGCAGGGGACAGACATGAAAGGTACCTCTCCAGCTCTCCTACTTGTGATTTTCCCAACTCCATGGATGCAAAGAAGTCGTCTTCATCAGAGAGGCCGCTGTTTGCGCTGGTGACATCATCCAAGTCGGTGTTGAGGTGATTTCTGATGTAGTCAAGGCCTGTGGGTTTTAGGGCAAGATAAATCGTTTTTCAAACGAATTAAGTCTGCACATTATTCTTACCCTTCTACTGTATAGGCTGTCAAGCTGCTGATGTTTGACATTAAAAGCTACCTGAGCTTCTAACTATATTGCCACCCTGTGGTTTGTCACTGACACACTATAATCCTAAATTACAGTAATATTATACAGAGTTATATAGGTCAATGTCTACTGGTTCACATTTGAATTGATAAACAATTATATTTACCAGCATTTAAGATGTTCTCCTCTGTGGTCCAGGATGTTCTGAATCTTGGTAGGAGTATTGCTGCTGCAATCAGCTCAGGCTCTTTCATGACGTCTCCAAAACGTTTCTGGATCCCTTGCTGCAGGGCGTGAACAAGAGGTGTACACATTTTGCAAGTTGACTCCAACCTCTTCAGCTTGTCCCGCAACTGGTAAGGTGTTGGCAGCAGGAGGCTGTCTATAAAAATATTTTTTATACATTTTGCATGAAAAGGGTCTAAAATATGTTTTAATGTTCAGCACTAGTAGGAAATATGTAGAATATAACATACAAGGGTTTTCAAATGTGATTAAAAAAAAATTTCAATGAATATTTTCAAAAATCATGTTTTAGGCAAAATCCACAATGCAACTAGTTCGGAATATGGAGGGATACAATTTTTTTTATAACAAACGTGAATAATATTTTTTATACATTTTGCATGAAAAGGGTCTAAAATATTTTTTTTACGTTCAGCACTAGACAGACATATGTAGAATTCAACATACAAGTGTTTTCAAATGTGATTATAAAAAAAAAAAAATTCAATGAATATTTTCTAAAATCATGTTTTAGGCAAAATCCACAATGCAACTAGTTCTAAATATGAAGGGATAGAATTATTTTTATAACAAACGTGAAAAATATTTTTTATACATTTTGCATGAAAAGGGTCTAAAATATTTTTTCTACGTTCAGCACTAGAAGCACAGACGTAGAATACAATTTAGAAGGGTTTTCAAATGTGATTTTTTTAAAAGCTTTTTTCAATGAATATTGTCTAAAATCATGTTTTAGGCAAAATCCACAAAAAAACTAGTTCGGCATATGAAGGGATACAAAATTTTTTATAACAAACGTGAAAAATATTTTTTATACATTTTGCATGAAAAGGGTCTAAAATATTTTTTTTACGTTCAGCATTAGAAGGACATATGTAGATTTCAACATACAAGGGTTTTCAAATGTGATTTGAAAAAAAATAATTCAATGAATATTTTCTAAAATCATGTTTTAGGCAAAATCCACAATGCAACTAGTTCGGCATATGAAGGGATACAATTTTTTTTATATGAAACGTGAAAAATATTTTTTATACATTTTGCATGAAAAGGGTCTAAAATATTTTTTTTACGTTCAGCACTAGAAGAACAGACGTAGAATACAATTTAGAAGGGTTTTCTAATGTGATTTTTTAAAAAGCTTTTTTCAATGAATATTGTCTAAAATCGTGTTTTAGGCAAAATCCACAATGCAACTAGTTCTAAATATGAAGTGATACAATTTTTTAAATAAAAAACGTGAAAAATATTTTTTATAAATTTAGCATGAAAAGGGTCTAAAATATTTTTTGACGTTCAGCACTAGAAGGACATATGTAGAATATAACATACAAGGGTTTTCAAATGTAATTTAAAAAATAATAATTCTATGAATATTTTCTAAAATCATGTTTTAGGCAAAATCCACAATGCAACTAGTTCGGCATATGAAGGGATACATTTTTTTTTATAACAAACGTGAAAAATATTTTTTATACATTTTGCATGAAAAGGGTCTAAAATATTTTTAATGTTCAGCACTAGAAGGAAAATGTAGAATATAACATACAAGGGTTTTCAAATGTGATTAAAAAAAATGTTCAATGAATATTGTCTAAAATCATGTTTTAGGCAAAATCCACAATGCAACTAGTTCGGCATATGAAGGGATACAATTTTTTTTATAACAAACGTGAAAAATATTTTTATACATTTTGCATGAAAAGGGTCTAAAATATTTTTTTTACGTTCAGCACTAGAAGGACATATGTAGAATTCAACATACAAGGGTTTTCAAATGTGATTTAAAAAAATTCTATGAATATTTTCTAAAATCATGTTTTAGGCAAAATCCACAATGCAACTAGTTCTAAATATGAAGGGATACAATTTTTTTTATAACAAACGTGAAAAATATTTTTTATACATTTAGCATGAAAAGGGGTCTAAAATATTTTTTTTACGTTCAGCACTAGAAGGACAGATGTAGAATACAATTTAGAAGGGTTTTCAAATGTGATTTAAAAAAAAGCTTTTTTCAATGAATATTTTCTAAAATCATGTTTTAGGCAAAATCCACAAAAAAAACTAGTTCGGCATATGAAGGGATACAAAGTTTTTTAAATAAAAAACGTGAAAAATATTTTTTATACATTTTGCATGAAAAAGGTCTAAAATATTTTTTTTACGTTCAGCACTAGAAGGACAGGCGTAGAATACAATTTAGAAGGGTTTTCAAATGTGATTTAAAAAAAAGGTTTTTTCAATGAATATTTTCTAAAATCATGTTTTAGGCAAAATCCACAATGCAACTAGTTCGGCATATGAAGGGATACAAAATTTTTTATAACAGAGGTGAAAAATATTTTTTCTACATTTTGCATGAAAAGGGTCTAAAATATTTTTTTTACGTTCAGCACTAGTGGGACAGACGTAGAATACAATTTAGAAGGGTTTTCAAATGTGATTTTAAAAAAAGCTTTCTTCAATGAATATTGTCTAAAATCATGTTTTAGGCAAAATCCACAATGCAACTAGTTCGGCATATGAAGGGATACAATTTTTTTTATAACCAAGGTGAAAAATATTTTTATACATTTTGCATGAAAAGGGTCTAAAATATTTTTTTTACGTTCAGCACTAGACAGACATATGTAGAATTCAACATACAAGTGTTTTCAAATGTGATTAAAAATAAATAAATTCAATGAATATTTTCTAAAATCATGTTTTAGGCAAAATCCACAATGCAACTAGTTCGGCATATGAAGGGATACAAAAAAAATTATAACGAATGTGAAAAATATTTTTTAATACATTTTGCATGAAAAGGGTCTAAAATATTTTTGTAACGTTCAACACTAGAAGGACATATGTAGAATTCAACATACAAGGGTTTTCAAATGTGATTTAAAAAATTAAAAATTCAATGAATATTTTCTAAAATCATGTTTTAGGCAAAATGCACCATGCAAATAGTTCGGCATATGAAGGGATACCATTTTTTTTATAACAAACGTGAAAAATATTTTTTTTACATTTTGCATGAAAAGGGTCTAAAATATTTTTTTTACGTTCAGCATTAGAAGGACATATGTAGATTTCAACATACAAGGGTTTTCAAATGTGATTTTATAAAAAATAATTCAATGAATATTTTCTAAAATCATGTTTTAGGCAAAATCCACAATGCAACTAGTTCGGCATATGAAGGGATACCATTTTTTTTATAACAAAGGTGAAAAATATTTTTATAAATTTTGCATGAAAAGGGTCTAAAATATTTTTTTTACGTTCAGCACTAGAAGGACAGACGTAGAATACAATTTAGAAGGGTTTTCAAATGTGATTTAAAAAAAAGCTTTTTTCAATGAATATTGTCTAAAATCATGTTTTAGGCAAAATCCATAATGCAACTAGTTCGGCATAGGAAGGGATACAATTTTTTTTATAACAAACCTGAAAAATATTTTTATACATTTTGAATGAAAAGGTTCTAAAATATTTTTTTTACGTTCAGCACTAGATGGACATATGTAGAATTCAACATACAAGGGTTTGCAAATGTGATTTAAAAAAAAAAAGTCAATGAATATTGTCTAAAATCATGTTTTAGGCAAAATCCACAATGCAACTAGTTCAGCATATGAAGGGATACAATTTTTTTATAACAAACGTGAATAATATTTTTTATACATTTTGCATGAAAAGGGTCTAATATATTTTTTTTACGTTCAGCACTAGAAGAACAGACGTAGAATACAATTTAGAAGGGTTTTCAAATGTGATTTTTTTAAAAGCTTTTTTCAATGAATATTGTCTAAAATCATGATTTAGGCAAAATCCACAATGCAACTAGTTCGGCATATGAAGGGATACAATTTTTTTTATAACAAACGTGAAAAATATTTTTTATACATTTTGCATGAAAAGGGTCTAAAATATGTTTTAACGTTCAGCACTAGAAGGACATATGTAGAATTCAACATACAAGGGTTTTCAAATGTGATTAAAAAAAAATTCAAAGAATATTGTCTAAAATCATGTTTTAGGCAAAATCCACAATGCAACTAGTTCGGCATATGAAGGGATACAATTTTTTTTATAACAAACGTGAAAAATATTTTTATACATTTTGCATGAAAAGGGTCTAAAATATTTTTTTAACGTTCAGCACTAGAAGGACATATGTAGAATTCAACATACAAGGGTTTTCAAATGTGATTAAATAAAAAATTCTATGAATATTTTCTAAAATCATGTTTTAGGCAAAAGCCACAATGCAACTAGTTCTAAATATGAAGGGATACACATTTTTTTATAACAAACGTGAAAAATATTTTTTATACATTTAGCATGAAAAGGGGTCTAAAATATTTTTTTTACGTTCAGCACTAGAAGGACAGATGTAGAATACAATTTAGAAGGGTTTTCAAATGTGATTTAAAAAATAGCTTTTTTCAATGAATATTTTCTAAAATCATGTTTTAGGCAAAATCCACAAAAAAACTAGTTCGGCATATGAAGGGATACAAAGTTTTTTAAATAAAAAACGTGAAAAAAATTTGTTATACATTTTGCATGAAAAGGGTCTAAAATATTTTTTTTACGTTCAGCACTAGAAGGACAGGCGTAGAATACAATTTAGAAGGGTTTTCAAATGTGATTTTTTAAAATGCTTTTTCCAATTAATATTGTCTAAAATATGTTTTAGGCAAAATCCACAATGCAACTAGTTCGGCATATGAAGGGATATCATTTTTTTTATAACAAACGTGAAAAATATTTTTTATACATTTTGCATGAAAAGGGTCTAAAATATTTTTTTTACGTTCAGCACTAGAAGGAGAGACGTAGAATACAATTTAGAAGGATTTTCAAATGTGATTTAAAAAAAATTTTTTTTAAATGAATATTGTCTAAAATCGTGTTTTAGGCAAAATCCACAAAAAAACTAGTTCGGTATATGAAGGGATACAAAGTTTTTAAATAAAAAACGTGAAAAATATTTTTTATACATTTTGCATGAAAAGGGTCTAAAATATGTTTTAATGTTCAGCACTAGTAAGAAATATGTAGAATATAACATACAAGGGTTTTCAAATGTGATAAAAAAAAAAATTCAATGAATATTTTCTAAAATCATGTTTTAGGCAAAATCCACAATGCAACTAGTTCGGAATATGAAGGGATACAATTTTTTTTATAACAAACGTGAAAAATATTTTTTATACATTTTGCATGAAAAGGGTCAAAAATATTTTTTTTACGTTCAGCACTAGAAGGACAGACGTAGAATACAATTTAGCAGGGTTTTCAAATGTGATTTTTTAAAAAGCTTTTTTCAATGAATATTGTCTAAAATCATGTTTTAGGCAAAATCCACAATGCAACTAGTTCGGCATATGAAGGGATACAAAGTTTTTTAAATAAAAAACGTGAAAAATATTTTATTTTAATTTTGCATGAAAAGGGTCTAAAATATGTTTTAACGTTCAGCATTAGAAGGACATATTCATAGAATTATTTTATTTTTTTATCACATTTGAAAACCCTTGTATGTTATATTCTACATATGTCCTTCTAGTGCTGAACGTTAAAACATATTTTAGACCCTTTTCATGCAAAATTAAAATTAAATATTTTTCACGTTTTTTATTTTAAAACACTTTGTATCCCTTCATATGACGAACTAGCTTTTTTGTGCATTTTGCCTAAAACATGATTTTAGACAATATTCATTGAAAAAAGCTTTTAAAAAAATCACATTTGAAAACCCTTCAAAATTGTATTCTACGTCTGTCCTTCTAGTGCTAAACGTAAAAAAAATATTTAAGACCCTTTTCATGCTAAATGTAGAAAAAATATTTTTCACGTTTGTTATAAAAAAATTTGTTTCCTTTCATATGCCGAACTAGTTGCATTGTGTATTTTGCCTAAAACATGATTTTAGAAAATATTCTTTGAATTTTTTTTTTTTAATCACATTTGAAAACCCTTGTATGTTGAATTCTACATATGTCCTTCTAATGCTGAACGTTAAAACATATTTTAGACCCTTTTCATGCAAAATTAAAATAAAATATTTTTCACGTTTTTTATTTAAAAAACTTTGTATCCCTTCATATGCCGAACTAGTTTTTTTGTGGATTATGCCTAAAACATGATTTTAGACAATATTCATTGAAAAAAGCTTTTTTTTAAATCACATTTGAAAACCCTTCTAAATTGTATTCTACGTCTGTCCTTCTAGTGCTGAACGTAAAAAAAATATTTTAGACCCTTTTCATGCAAAATATCTAAAAAATATTATTCACGTTTGTTATAAAAAAAATGATATCCCTTCATATTCCGAACTAGTTTTTTATACATGCAAAATGTATACAAAATATTTTTCACTTTTGTTATTTAAAAAATTGTATCCCTTCATATGCCGAACTAGTTGCATTGTGGATTCTGCCTAAAACATGATTTTAGAAAATATTCATAGAATTATTTTTTTTTTAAATTACATTTGAAAACCCTTGTATGTTGAATTCTACATATGTCCTTCTAATGCTGAACGTAAAAAAAATATTTTAGACCCTTTTCATGCAAAATGTATAAAAAATATTTTTCACTTTTGTTATAAAAAAAATTGTATCCCTTCATATGCCGAACTAGTTGCATTGTGGATTTTGCCTAAAACATGATTTTAGACAATATTCATTGAAAAAAGCTTTTTAAAAAATCACATTTGAAAACCCTTCTAAACTGTATTATCCCTTCATATGCCGAACTAGTTGCATTGTGGATTTTGCCTAAAACATGATTTTAGACAATATTCATTGAAAAAAGCTTTTTTTTAAATCACATTTGAAAACCCTTCTAAATTGTATTCTACGTCTGTCCTTCTAGTGCTGAACGTAAAAAAAATATTTTTGACCCTTTTCATGCAATATGTATAAAAAATATTTTTCACGTTTGTTATAAAAAAAATTGTATCCCTTCATATGCCGAACTAGTTGCAAATTTTTTTATAACAAATGTGAATATTATTTTTTGTACATTTTGCATGAAAAAGGTCTAAAATATTTTTTTTACGTTCAGCACTAGGACAGAGGTAGAATACAATTTAGAAGGGTTTTCAAATGTGATTAAAAAAAAAGCTTTTTTCAATGATTATTGTCTAAAATCATGTTTTAGGCAAAATCCACAAAAAAACTAGTTCGGCGCATGAAAGGGGTCTAAAATATGTTTTAACGTTCAGCACTAGAAAGACATATGTAGAATTCAACATACAATGGTTTTCAAATGTGATTTAAAATAATAATAATTCTATGAATATTTTCTAAAATCATGTTTTATTTAAAATCCACAATGCAACTAGTTCGGCATATGAAGGGATACCATTTTTTTTATAACAAACGTGAAAAATATTTTTTATACATTTTGCATGAAAAGGGTCTAAAATATGTTTTAACGTTCAGCACTAGAAGGACATATGTAGAATTCAACATACAAGGGTTTTCAAATTTGATAAAAAAATATATATATTCAATGAATATTTTCCAAAATCATGTTTTAGGCAAAATCCAAAATGCAACTAGTTCGGCATATGAAGGATATAATTTTTTTTATAAAAAACGTGAAAAATATTTTTTATAAATTTTGCATGAAAAGGGTCTAAAATATTTTTTTACGTTCAGCAATAGAAGGACATATGTACAATATAACATACAAGGGTTTTCAAATCTATTTTAATAAAAAAATTATAGGAATATTTTCTAAAATCATGTTTTTTTTTTTTTATCCACAATGCAACTAGTTCGGCATATGAAGGGATACAATTTTTTTTATAACAAACGTGAAAAATATTTTTTATACATTTTGCATGAAAAGGATCTAAAATATGTTTTAACGTTCAGCACTAGAAGGACATATGTAGAATATAACATACAAGGGTTTTCAAATGTGATTTTAAAAAATATATATTCTATGAATATTTTCTAAAATCATGTTTTAGGCAAAATCCATAATGCAACTAGTTCGGCATATGAAGGGATACAATTTTTTTTATAACAAACGTGAAAAATATTTTTTATACATTTTGCATGAAAAGGGTCTAAAATATTTTTTTGACGTTCAGCACTAGAAGGACAGACGTAGAATACAATTTAGAAGGGTTTTCAAATGTGATTTAAAAAAAAGCTTTTTTCAATGAATATTGTCTAAAATCATGTTTTAGGCAAAATCCACAATGCAACTAGTTCGGCATATGAAGGGATACAATTTTTTTTATAACGAACGTGAAACATATTTTTTATACATTTTGCATGAAAAGGGTCTAAAATATTTTTGTAACGTTCAACACTAGAAGGACATATGTAGAATTCAACATACAAGGGTTTTCAAATGTGATTTAAAAAATAAAAAATTCAATGAATATTTTCTAAAATCATGTTTTAGGCAAAATGCACTATGCAACTAGTTCGGCATATGAAGGGATACAATTTTTTTCATAACAAACTTGAATAATATTTTTTATACATTTTGCATGAAAAGGGTCAAAAATATTTTTTTAACGTTCAGCACTAGAAGGACAGACGTAGAATACAATTTAGAAGGGTTTTCAAATGTGATTTTTTAAAAAGCTTTTTTCAATGAATATTTTCTAAAATCATGTTTTAGGCAAAATGCACTATGCAACTAGTTCGGCATATGAAGGGATACAAAGTTTTTTTGTAAAAAACATGAAAAATATTTTTTCTAAATTTTGCATGAAAAGGGTCTAAAATATGTTTTTACGTTCAGCACTAGAAGGACATATGTAGAATATAAACATACAAGGGTTTTCAAATGTGATTTAAAAAACAAATATCTATGAATATTTTCTAAAATCATGTTTTAGGCAAAATCCACAATGCAACTAGTTCGGCATATGAAGGGATACAATTTTTTTTATAACAAACGTGAAAAATATTTTTTATACATTTTGCATGAAAAGGGTCTAAAATATTTTTTTTACGTTCAGCATTAGAAGGACATATGTAGAATTCAACATACAAGGGTTTTCAAATGTGATTTTAAAAAAGAAATTCAATGAATATTTTCTAAAATCATGTTTTAGGCAAAATCCACCATGCAACTAGTTCGGCATATGAAGGGATACAATTTTTTTCATAACAAATGTGAATAATATTTTTTAGACATTTTGCATGAAAAGGGTCTAAAACATTTTTTTTACATTCAGCACTAGAAGGACAGACGTAGAATAAAATTTAGAAGGGTTTTCAAATGTGATTTTTTTAAAAGCTTTTTTCAATGAATATTGTCTAAAATCATGTTTTAGGCAAAATCCACAAAAAAACTAGTTCGGTATATGAAGGGATACAATTTTTTTTATAACAAACGTGAAAAATATTTTTTATACATTTTGCATGAAAAGGGTCTAAAATATTTTTTTTACGTTCAGCATTAGAAGGACATATGTAGAATTCAACATAAAAGGGTTTTCAAATGTGATTAAAAAAAAATTTAATTCAATGAATATTTTCTAAAATCATGTTTTAGGCAAAATCCCCATGCAACTAGTGCGGCATATGAAGGGATAATTTTTTTAAAATAACAAACGTGAATAATATTTTTTATACATTTTGCATGAAAAGGGTCTAAAATATTTTTTTACGTTCAGCACTAGAAGGACATATGTAGAATATAACATACAAGGGTTTTCAAATGTGATTAAAAAAAATATATATTTAAAGAATATTTTCTAAAATCATATTTTAGGCAAAATCCACAATGCAACTAGTTCGGCTTATGAAGGGATAATTTTTTTTAAATAACAAACGTGAAAAATATTTTTTATACATTTTGCATGAAAAGGGTCTAAAATATTTTTTTTTATGTTCAGCACTAGAAGGACATATGTAGAATTCAACATACAAGGGTTTTCAAATTTGATAAAAAAATATATATATTCAATGAATATTTTCCAAAATCATGTTTTAGGCAAAATCCAAAATGCAACTAGTTCGGCATATGAAGGATATAATTTTTTTTATAAAAAACGTGAAAAATATTTTTTATAAATTTTGCATGAAAAGGGTCTAAAATATTTTTTTACGTTCAGCACTAGAAGGACAGATGTAGAATACAATTTAGAAGGGTTTTCAAATGTGATTTAAAAAAAAGCTTTTTTCAATGAATATTGTCTAAAATCATGTTTTAGGCATAATCCACAAAAAAAACTAGTTCGGCATATGAAGGGATACAAAGTTTTTTAAATAAAAAACGTGAAAAATATTTTATTTTAATTTTGCATGAAAAGGGTCTAAAATATGTTTTAACGTTCAGCATTAGAAGGACATATTCATAGAATTATTTTATTTTTTTATCACATTTGAAAACCCTTGTATGTTATATTCTACATATGTCCTTCTAGTGCTGAACGTTAAAACATATTTTAGACCCTTTTCATGCAAAATTAAAATTAAATATTTTTCACGTTTTTTATTTTAAAACACTTTGTATCCCTTCATATGACGAACTAGCTTTTTTGTGCATTTAGCCTAAAACATGATTTTAGACAATATTCATTGAAAAAAGCTTTTAAAAAAATCACATTTGAAAACCCTTCAAAATTGTATTCTACGTCTGTCCTTCTAGTGCTAAACGTAAAAAACATATTTAAGACCCTTTTCATGCTAAATGTAGAAAAAATATTTTTCACGTTTGTTATAAAAAAAATTGTTTCCTTTCATATGCCGAACTAGTTGCATTGTGTATTTTGCCTAAAACATGATTTTAGAAAATATTCTTTGAATTATTTTTTTTTAATCACATTTGAAAACCCTTGTATGTTGAATTCTACATATGTCCTTCTAATGCTGAACGTTAAAACATATTTTAGACCCTTTTCATGCAAAATTAAAATAAAATATTTTTCACATTTTTTATTTAAAAAACTTTGTATCCCTTCATATGCCGAACTAGTTTTTTTGTGGATTATGCCTAAAACATGATTTTAGACAATATTCATTGAAAAAAGCTTTTTTTTAAATCACATTTGAAAACCCTTCTAAATTGTATTCTACGTCTGTCCTTCTAGTGCTGAACGTAAAAAAAATATTTTAGACCCTTTTCATGCAAAATATCTAAAAAATATTATTCACGTTTGTTATAAAAAAAATGATATCCCTTCATATTCCGAACTAGTTTTTTATACATGCAAAATGTATACAAAATATTTTTCACTTTTGTTATTAAAAAAATTGTATCCCTTCATATGCCGAACTAGTTGCATTGTGGATTCTGCCTAAAACATGATTTTAGAAAATATTCATAGAATTATTTTTTTTTTAAATTACATTTGAAAACCCTTGTATGTTGAATTCTACATATGTCCTTCTAATGCTGAACGTAAAAAAAATATTTTAGACCCTTTTCATGCAAAATGTATAAAAAATATTTTTCACTTTTGTTATAAAAAAAATTGTATCCCTTCATATGCCGAACTAGTTGCATTGTGGATTTTGCCTAAAACATGATTTTAGACAATATTCATTGAAAAAAGCTTTTTAAAAAATCACATTTGAAAACCCTTCTAAACTGTATTATCCCTTCATATGCCGAACTAGTTGCATTGTGGATTTTGCCTAAAACATGATTTTAGACAATATTCATTGAAAAAAGCTTTTTTTTAAATCACATTTGAAAACCCTTCTAAATTGTATTCTACGTCTGTCCTTCTAGTGCTGAACGTAAAAAAAATATTTTAGACCCTTTTCATGCAATATGTATAAAAAATATTTTTCACGTTTGTTATAAAAAAAATTGTATCCCTTCATATGCCGAACTAGTTGCAAATTTTTTTATAACAAATGTGAATATTATTTTTTGTACATTTTGCATGAAAAGGGTCTAAAATATTTTTTTTATGTTCAGCACTAGGACAGACGTAGAATACAATTTAGAAGGGTTTTCAAATGTGATTAAAAAAAAAGCTTTTTTCAATGATTATTGTCTAAAATCATGTTTTAGGCAAAATCCACAAAAAAACTAGTTCGGCGCATGAAAGGGGTCTAAAATATGTTTTAACGTTCAGCACTAGAAAGACATATGTAGAATTCAACATACAATGGTTTTCAAATGTGATTTAAAATAATAATAATTCTATGAATATTTTCTAAAATCATGTTTTATTTAAAATCCACAATGCAACTAGTTCGGCATATGAAGGGATACCATTTTTTTTATAACAAACGTGAAAAATATTTTTTATACATTTTGCATGAAAAGGGTCTAAAATATGTTTTAACGTTCAGCACTAGAAGGACATATGTAGAATTCAACATACAAGGGTTTTCAAATTTGATAAAAAAATATATATATTCAATGAATATTTTCCAAAATCATGTTTTAGGCAAAATCCAAAATGCAACTAGTTCGGCATATGAAGGATATAATTTTTTTTATAAAAAACGTGAAAAATATTTTTTATAAATTTTGCATGAAAAGGGTCTAAAATATTTTTTTACGTTCAGCAATAGAAGGACATATGTACAATATAACATACAAGGGTTTTCAAATCTATTTTAATAAAAAAATTATATGAATATTTTCTAAAATCATGTTTTTTTGTTTTAATCCACAATGCAACTAGTTCGGCATATGAAGGGATACAATTTTTTTTATAACAAACGTGAAAAATATTTTTTATACATTTTGCATGAAAAGGATCTAAAATATGTTTTAACGTTCAGCACTAGAAGGACATATGTAGAATATAACATACAAGGGTTTTCAAATGTGATTTAAAAAAATATATATTCTATGAATATTTTCTAAAATCATGTTTTAGGCAAAATCCATAATGCAACTAGTTCGGCATATGAAGGGATACAATTTTTTTTATAACAAACGTGAAAAATATTTTTTATACATTTTGCATGAAAAGGGTCTAAAATATTTTTTTGACGTTCAGCACTAGAAGGACAGACGTAGAATACAATTTAGAAGGGTTTTCAAATGTGATTTAAAAAAAAGCTTTTTTCAATGAATATTGTCTAAAATCATGTTTTAGGCAAAATCCACAATGCAACTAGTTCGGCATATGAAGGGATACAATTTTTTTTATAACGAACGTGAAACATATTTTTTATACATTTTGCATGAAAAGGGTCTAAAATATTTTTGTAACGTTCAACACTAGAAGGACATATGTAGAATTCAACATACAAGGGTTTTCAAATGTGATTTAAAAAATTAAAAATTCAATGAATATTTTCTAAAATCATGTTTTAGGCCAAATGCACTATGCAACTAGTTCGGCATATGAAGGGATACAATTTTTTTCATAACAAACTTGAATAATATTTTTTATACATTTTGCATGAAAAGGGTCAAAAATATTTTTTTAACGTTCAGCACTAGAAGGACAGACGTAGAATACAATTTAGAAGGGTTTTCAAATGTGATTTTCTAAAAAGCTTTTTTCAATGAATATTTTCTAAAATCATGTTTTAGGCAAAATGCACTATGCAACTAGTTCGGCATATGAAGGGATACAAAGTTTTTTTGTAAAAAACATGAAAAATATTTTTTCTAAATTTTGCATGAAAAGGGTCTAAAATATGTTTTTACGTTCAGCACTAGAAGGACATATGTAGAATATAAACATACAAGGGTTTTCAAATGTGATTTAAAAAAAAAAAATCTATGAATATTTTCTAAAATCATGTTTTAGGCAAAATCCACAATGCAACTAGTTCGGCATATGAAGGGATACAATTTTTTTTATAACAAACGTGAAAAATATTTTTTATACATTTTGCATGAAAAGGGTCTAAAATATTTTTTTTACGTTCAGCATTAGAAGGACATATGTAGAATTCAACATACAAGGGTTTTCAAATGTGATTTTAAAAAAGAAATTCAATGAATATTTTCTAAAATCATGTTTTAGGCAAAATCCACCATGCAACTAGTTCGGCATATGAAGGGATACAATTTTTTTCATAACAAATGTGAATAATATTTTTTAGACATTTTGCATGAAAAGGGTCTAAAACATTTTTTTTACATTCAGCACTAGAAGGACAGACGTAGAATAAAATTTAGAAGGGTTTTCAAATGTGATTTTTTTAAAAGCTTTTTTCAATGAATATTGTCTAAAATCATGTTTTAGGCAAAATCCACAAAAAAACTAGTTCGGTATATGAAGGGATACAATTTTTTTATAACAAACGTGAAAAATATTTTTTATACATTTTGCATGAAAAGGGTCTAAAATATTTTTTTTACGTTCAGCATTAGAAGGACATATGTAGAATTCAACATAAAAGGGTTTTCAAATGTGATTTAAAAAATTAAAAATTCAATGAATATTTTCTAAAATCATGTTTTAGGCAAAATGCACTATGCAACTAGTTCGGCATATGAAGGGATACAATTTTTTTCATAACAAACTTGAATAATATTTTTTATACATTTTGCATGAAAAGGGTCAAAAATATTTTTTTAACGTTCAGCACTAGAAGGACAGACGTAGAATACAATTTAGAAGGGTTTTCAAATGTGATTTTTTAAAAAGCTTTTTTCAATGAATATTTTCTAAAATCATGTTTTAGGCAAAATGCACTATGCAACTAGTTCGGCATATGAAGGGATACAAAGTTTTTTTGTAAAAAACATGAAAAATATTTTTTCTAAATTTTGCATGAAAAGGGTCTAAAATATGTTTTTACGTTCAGCACTAGAAGGACATATGTAGAATATAAACATACAAGGGTTTTCAAATGTGATTTAAAAAAAAAAAATCTATGAATATTTTCTAAAATCATGTTTTAGGCAAAATCCACAATGCAACTAGTTCGGCATATGAAGGGATACAATTTTTTTTATAACAAACGTGAAAAATATTTTTTATACATTTTGCATGAAAAGGGTCTAAAATATTTTTTTTACGTTCAGCATTAGAAGGACATATGTAGAATTCAACATACAAGGGTTTTCAAATGTGATTTTAAAAAAGAAATTCAATGAATATTTTCTAAAATCATGTTTTAGGCAAAATCCACCATGCAACTAGTTCGGCATATGAAGGGATACAATTTTTTTCATAACAAATGTGAATAATATTTTTTAGACATTTTGCATGAAAAGGGTCTAAAACATTTTTTTTACATTCAGCACTAGAAGGACAGACGTAGAATAAAATTTAGAAGGGTTTTCAAATGTGATTTTTTTAAAAGCTTTTTTCAATGAATATTGTCTAAAATCATGTTTTAGGCAAAATCCACAAAAAAACTTGTTCGGTATATGAAGGGATACAATTTTTTTTATAACAAACGTGAAAAATATTTTTTATACATTTTGCATGAAAAGGGTCTAAAATATTTTTTTTACGTTCAGCATTAGAAGGACATATGTAGAATTCAACATAAAAGGGTTTTCAAATGTGATTAAAAAAAAATTTAATTCAATGAATATTTTCTAAAATCATGTTTTAGGCAAAATCCCCATGCAACTAGTGCGGCATATGAAGGGATAATTTTTTTTAAATAACAAACGTGAATAATATTTTTTATACATTTTGCATGAAAAGGGTCTAAAATATTTTTTTACGTTCAGCACTAGAAGGACATATGTAGAATATAACATACAAGGGTTTTCAAATGTGATTTAAAAAAATATATATTTAAAGAATATTTTCTAAAATCATATTTTAGGCAAAATCCAAAATGCAACTAGTTCGGCATATGAAGGATATAATTTTTTTTATAAAAAACGTGAAAAATATTTTTTATAAATTTTGCATGAAAAGGGTCTAAAATATTTTTTTACGTTCAGCACTAGAAGGACATATTCATAGAATTATTTTATTTTTTTATCACATTTGAAAACCCTTGTATGTTATATTCTACATATGTCCTTCTAGTGCTGAACGTTAAAACATATTTTAGACCCTTTTCATGCAAAATTAAAATTAAATATTTTTCACGTTTTTTATTTTAAAACACTTTGTATCCCTTCATATGACGAACTAGCTTTTTTGTGCATTTTGCCTAAAACATGATTTTAGACAATATTCATTGAAAAAAGCTTTTAAAAAAATCACATTTGAAAACCCTTCAAAATTGTATTCTACGTCTGTCCTTCTAGTGCTAAACGTAAAAAACATATTTAAGACCCTTTTCATGCTAAATGTAGAAAAAATATTTTTCACGTTTGTTATAAAAAAAATTGTTTCCTTTCATATGCCGAACTAGTTGCATTGTGTATTTTGCCTAAAACATGATTTTAGAAAATATTCTTTGAATTATTTTTTTTTAATCACATTTGAAAACCCTTGTATGTTGAATTCTACATATGTCCTTCTAATGCTGAACGTTAAAACATATTTTAGACCCTTTTCATGCAAAATTAAAATAAAATATTTTTCACGTTTTTTATTTAAAAAACTTTGTATCCCTTCATATGCCGAACTAGTTTTTTTGTGGATTATGCCTAAAACATGATTTTAGACAATATTCATTGAAAAAAGCTTTTTTTTAAATCACATTTGAAAACCCTTCTAAATTGTATTCTACGTCTGTCCTTCTAGTGCTGAACGTAAAAAAAATATTTTAGACCCTTTTCATGCAAAATATCTAAAAAATATTATTCACGTTTGTTATAAAAAAAATGATATCCCTTCATATTCCGAACTAGTTTTTTATACATGCAAAATGTATACAAAATATTTTTCACTTTTGTTATTAAAAAAATTGTATCCCTTCATATGCCGAACTAGTTGCATTGTGGATTCTGCCTAAAACATGATTTTAGAAAATATTCATAGAATTATTTTTTTTTTAAATTACATTTGAAAACCCTTGTATGTTGAATTCTACATATGTCCTTCTAATGCTGAACGTAAAAAAAATATTTTAGACCCTTTTCATGCAAAATGTATAAAAAATATTTTTCACTTTTGTTATAAAAAAAATTGTATCCCTTCATATGCCGAACTAGTTGCATTGTGGATTTTGCCTAAAACATGATTTTAGACAATATTCATTGAAAAAAGCTTTTTAAAAAATCACATTTGAAAACCCTTCTAAACTGTATTATCCCTTCATATGCCGAACTAGTTGCATTGTGGATTTTGCCTAAAACATGATTTTAGACAATATTCATTGAAAAAAGCTTTTTTTTAAATCACATTTGAAAACCCTTCTAAATTGTATTCTACGTCTGTCCTTCTAGTGCTGAACGTAAAAAAAATATTTTAGACCCTTTTCATGCAATATGTATAAAAAATATTTTTCACGTTTGTTATAAAAAAAATTGTATCCCTTCATATGCCGAACTAGTTGCAAATTTTTTTATAACAAATGTGAATATTATTTTTTGTACATTTTGCATGAAAAGGGTCTAAAATATTTTTTTTATGTTCAGCACTAGGACAGACGTAGAATACAATTTAGAAGGGTTTTCAAATGTGATTAAAAAAAAAGCTTTTTTCAATGATTATTGTCTAAAATCATGTTTTAGGCAAAATCCACAAAAAAACTAGTTCGGCGCATGAAAGGGGTCTAAAATATGTTTTAACGTTCAGCACTAGAAAGACATATGTAGAATTCAACATACAATGGTTTTCAAATGTGATTTAAAATAATAATAATTCTATGAATATTTTCTAAAATCATGTTTTATTTAAAATCCACAATGCAACTAGTTCGGCATATGAAGGGATACCATTTTTTTTATAACAAACGTGAAAAATATTTTTTATACATTTTGCATGAAAAGGGTCTAAAATATGTTTTAACGTTCAGCACTAGAAGGACATATGTAGAATTCAACATACAAGGGTTTTCAAATTTGATAAAAAAATATATATATTCAATGAATATTTTCCAAAATCATGTTTTAGGCAAAATCCAAAATGCAACTAGTTCGGCATATGAAGGATATAATTTTTTTTATAAAAAACGTGAAAAATATTTTTTATAAATTTTGCATGAAAAGGGTCTAAAATATTTTTTTACGTTCAGCAATAGAAGGACATATGTACAATATAACATACAAGGGTTTTCAAATCTATTTTAATAAAAAAATTATAGGAATATTTTCTAAAATCATGTTTTTTTGTTTTAATCCACAATGCAACTAGTTCGGCATATGAAGGGATACAATTTTTTTTATAACAAACGTGAAAAATATTTTTTATACATTTTGCATGAAAAGGATCTAAAATATGTTTTAACGTTCAGCACTAGAAGGACATATGTAGAATATAACATACAAGGGTTTTCAAATGTGATTTAAAAAAATATATATTCTATGAATATTTTCTAAAATCATGTTTTAGGCAAAATCCATAATGCAACTAGTTCGGCATATGAAGGGATACAATTTTTTTTATAACAAACGTGAAAAATATTTTTTATACATTTTGCATGAAAAGGGTCTAAAATATTTTTTTGACGTTCAGCACTAGAAGGACAGACGTAGAATACAATTTAGAAGGGTTTTCAAATGTGATTTAAAAAAAAGCTTTTTTCAATGAATATTGTCTAAAATCATGTTTTAGGCAAAATCCACAATGCAACTAGTTCGGCATATGAAGGGATACAATTTTTTTTATAACGAACGTGAAACATATTTTTTATACATTTTGCATGAAAAGGGTCTAAAATATTTTTGTAACGTTCAACACTAGAAGGACATATGTAGAATTCAACATACAAGGGTTTTCAAATGTGATTTAAAAAATTAAAAATTCAATGAATATTTTCTAAAATCATGTTTTAGGCCAAATGCACTATGCAACTAGTTCGGCATATGAAGGGATACAATTTTTTTCATAACAAACTTGAATAATATTTTTTATACATTTTGCATGAAAAGGGTCAAAAATATTTTTTTAACGTTCAGCACTAGAAGGACAGACGTAGAATACAATTTAGAAGGGTTTTCAAATGTGATTTTCTAAAAAGCTTTTTTCAATGAATATTTTCTAAAATCATGTTTTAGGCAAAATGCACTATGCAACTAGTTCGGCATATGAAGGGATACAAAGTTTTTTTGTAAAAAACATGAAAAATATTTTTTCTAAATTTTGCATGAAAAGGGTCTAAAATATGTTTTTACGTTCAGCACTAGAAGGACATATGTAGAATATAAACATACAAGGGTTTTCAAATGTGATTTAAAAAAAAAAAATCTATGAATATTTTCTAAAATCATGTTTTAGGCAAAATCCACAATGCAACTAGTTCGGCATATGAAGGGATACAATTTTTTTTATAACAAACGTGAAAAATATTTTTTATACATTTTGCATGAAAAGGGTCTAAAATATTTTTTTTACGTTCAGCATTAGAAGGACATATGTAGAATTCAACATACAAGGGTTTTCAAATGTGATTTTAAAAAAGAAATTCAATGAATATTTTCTAAAATCATGTTTTAGGCAAAATCCACCATGCAACTAGTTCGGCATATGAAGGGATACAATTTTTTTCATAACAAATGTGAATAATATTTTTTAGACATTTTGCATGAAAAGGGTCTAAAACATTTTTTTTACATTCAGCACTAGAAGGACAGACGTAGAATAAAATTTAGAAGGGTTTTCAAATGTGATTTTTTTAAAAGCTTTTTTCAATGAATATTGTCTAAAATCATGTTTTAGGCAAAATCCACAAAAAAACTAGTTCGGTATATGAAGGGATACAATTTTTTTATAACAAACGTGAAAAATATTTTTTATACATTTTGCATGAAAAGGGTCTAAAATATTTTTTTTACGTTCAGCATTAGAAGGACATATGTAGAATTCAACATAAAAGGGTTTTCAAATGTGATTTAAAAAATTAAAAATTCAATGAATATTTTCTAAAATCATGTTTTAGGCAAAATGCACTATGCAACTAGTTCGGCATATGAAGGGATACAATTTTTTTCATAACAAACTTGAATAATATTTTTTATACATTTTGCATGAAAAGGGTCAAAAATATTTTTTTAACGTTCAGCACTAGAAGGACAGACGTAGAATACAATTTAGAAGGGTTTTCAAATGTGATTTTTTAAAAAGCTTTTTTCAATGAATATTTTCTAAAATCATGTTTTAGGCAAAATGCACTATGCAACTAGTTCGGCATATGAAGGGATACAAAGTTTTTTTGTAAAAAACATGAAAAATATTTTTTCTAAATTTTGCATGAAAAGGGTCTAAAATATGTTTTTACGTTCAGCACTAGAAGGACATATGTAGAATATAAACATACAAGGGTTTTCAAATGTGATTTAAAAAAAAAAAATCTATGAATATTTTCTAAAATCATGTTTTAGGCAAAATCCACAATGCAACTAGTTCGGCATATGAAGGGATACAATTTTTTTTATAACAAACGTGAAAAATATTTTTTATACATTTTGCATGAAAAGGGTCTAAAATATTTTTTTTACGTTCAGCATTAGAAGGACATATGTAGAATTCAACATACAAGGGTTTTCAAATGTGATTTTAAAAAAGAAATTCAATGAATATTTTCTAAAATCATGTTTTAGGCAAAATCCACCATGCAACTAGTTCGGCATATGAAGGGATACAATTTTTTTCATAACAAATGTGAATAATATTTTTTAGACATTTTGCATGAAAAGGGTCTAAAACATTTTTTTTACATTCAGCACTAGAAGGACAGACGTAGAATAAAATTTAGAAGGGTTTTCAAATGTGATTTTTTTAAAAGCTTTTTTCAATGAATATTGTCTAAAATCATGTTTTAGGCAAAATCCACAAAAAAACTTGTTCGGTATATGAAGGGATACAATTTTTTTTATAACAAACGTGAAAAATATTTTTTATACATTTTGCATGAAAAGGGTCTAAAATATTTTTTTTACGTTCAGCATTAGAAGGACATATGTAGAATTCAACATAAAAGGGTTTTCAAATGTGATTAAAAAAAAATTTAATTCAATGAATATTTTCTAAAATCATGTTTTAGGCAAAATCCCCATGCAACTAGTGCGGCATATGAAGGGATAATTTTTTTTAAATAACAAACGTGAATAATATTTTTTATACATTTTGCATGAAAAGGGTCTAAAATATTTTTTTACGTTCAGCACTAGAAGGACATATGTAGAATATAACATACAAGGGTTTTCAAATGTGATTTAAAAAAATATATATTTAAAGAATATTTTCTAAAATCATATTTTAGGCAAAATCCAAAATGCAACTAGTTCGGCATATGAAGGATATAATTTTTTTTATAAAAAACGTGAAAAATATTTTTTATAAATTTTGCATGAAAAGGGTCTAAAATATTTTTTTACGTTCAGCACTAGAAGGACATATTCATAGAATTATTTTATTTTTTTATCACATTTGAAAACCCTTGTATGTTATATTCTACATATGTCCTTCTAGTGCTGAACGTTAAAACATATTTTAGACCCTTTTCATGCTAAATGTAGAAAAAATATTTTTCACGTTTGTTATAAAAAAAATTGTTTCCTTTCATATGCCGAACTAGTTGCATTGTGTATTTTGCCTAAAACATGATTTTAGAAAATATTCTTTGAAATTTTTTTTTTTAATCACATTTGAAAACCCTTGTATGTTGAATTCTACATATGTCCTTCTAATGCTGAACGTTAAAACATATTTTAGACCCTTTTCATGCAAAATTAAAATAAAATATTTTTCACGTTTTTTATTTAAAAAACTTTGTATCCCTTCATATGCCGAACTAGTTTTTTTGTGGATTATGCCTAAAACATGATTTTAGACAATATTCATTGAAAAAAGCTTTTTTTTAAATCACATTTGAAAACCCTTCTAAATTGTATTCTACGTCTGTCCTTCTAGTGCTGAACGTAAAAAAAATATTTTAGACCCTTTTCATGCAAAATATCTAAAAAATATTATTCACGTTTGTTATAAAAAAAATGATATCCCTTCATATTCCGAACTAGTTTTTTATACATGCAAAATGTATACAAAATATTTTTCACTTTTGTTATTTAAAAAATTGTATCCCTTCATATGCCGAACTAGTTGCATTGTGGATTCTGCCTAAAACATGATTTTAGAAAATATTCATAGAATTATTTTTTTTTTAAATTACATTTGAAAACCCTTGTATGTTGAATTCTACATATGTCCTTCTAATGCTGAACGTAAAAAAAATATTTTAGACCCTTTTCATGCAAAATGTATAAAAAATATTTTTCACTTTTGTTATAAAAAAAATTGTATCCCTTCATATGCCGAACTAGTTGCATTGTGGATTTTGCCTAAAACATGATTTTAGACAATATTCATTGAAAAAAGCTTTTTAAAAAATCACATTTGAAAACCCTTCTAAACTGTATTATCCCTTCATATGCCGAACTAGTTGCATTGTGGATTTTGCCTAAAACATGATTTTAGACAATATTCATTGAAAAAAGCTTTTTTTTAAATCACATTTGAAAACCCTTCTAAATTGTATTCTACGTCTGTCCTTCTAGTGCTGAACGTAAAAAAAATATTTTTGACCCTTTTCATGCAATATGTATAAAAAATATTTTTCACGTTTGTTATAAAAAAAATTGTATCCCTTCATATGCCGAACTAGTTGCAAATTTTTTTATAACAAATGTGAATATTATTTTTTGTACATTTTGCATGAAAAAGGTCTAAAATATTTTTTTTACGTTCAGCACTAGGACAGAGGTAGAATACAATTTAGAAGGGTTTTCAAATGTGATTAAAAAAAAAGCTTTTTTCAATGATTATTGTCTAAAATCATGTTTTAGGCAAAATCCACAAAAAAACTAGTTCGGCGCATGAAAGGGGTCTAAAATATGTTTTAACGTTCAGCACTAGAAAGACATATGTAGAATTCAACATACAATGGTTTTCAAATGTGATTTAAAATAATAATAATTCTATGAATATTTTCTAAAATCATGTTTTATTTAAAATCCACAATGCAACTAGTTCGGCATATGAAGGGATACCATTTTTTTTATAACAAACGTGAAAAATATTTTTTATACATTTTGCATGAAAAGGGTCTAAAATATGTTTTAACGTTCAGCACTAGAAGGACATATGTAGAATTCAACATACAAGGGTTTTCAAATTTGATAAAAAAATATATATATTCAATGAATATTTTCCAAAATCATGTTTTAGGCAAAATCCAAAATGCAACTAGTTCGGCATATGAAGGATATAATTTTTTTTATAAAAAACGTGAAAAATATTTTTTATAAATTTTGCATGAAAAGGGTCTAAAATATTTTTTTACGTTCAGCAATAGAAGGACATATGTACAATATAACATACAAGGGTTTTCAAATCTATTTTAATAAAAAAATTATAGGAATATTTTCTAAAATCATGTTGTTTTTTTTTTATCCACAATGCAACTAGTTCGGCATATGAAGGGATACAATTTTTTTTATAACAAACGTGAAAAATATTTTTTATACATTTTGCATGAAAAGGATCTAAAATATGTTTTAACGTTCAGCACTAGAAGGACATATGTAGAATATAACATACAAGGGTTTTCAAATGTGATTTTAAAAAATATATATTCTATGAATATTTTCTAAAATCATGTTTTAGGCAAAATCCATAATGCAACTAGTTCGGCATATGAAGGGATACAATTTTTTTTATAACAAACGTGAAAAATATTTTTTATACATTTTGCATGAAAAGGGTCTAAAATATTTTTTTGACGTTCAGCACTAGAAGGACAGACGTAGAATACAATTTAGAAGGGTTTTCAAATGTGATTTAAAAAAAAGCTTTTTTCAATGAATATTGTCTAAAATCATGTTTTAGGCAAAATCCACAATGCAACTAGTTCGGCATATGAAGGGATACAATTTTTTTTATAACGAACGTGAAACATATTTTTTATACATTTTGCATGAAAAGGGTCTAAAATATTTTTGTAACGTTCAACACTAGAAGGACATATGTAGAATTCAACATACAAGGGTTTTCAAATGTGATTTAAAAAATAAAAAATTCAATGAATATTTTCTAAAATCATGTTTTAGGCAAAATGCACTATGCAACTAGTTCGGCATATGAAGGGATACAATTTTTTTCATAACAAACTTGAATAATATTTTTTATACATTTTGCATGAAAAGGGTCAAAAATATTTTTTTAACGTTCAGCACTAGAAGGACAGACGTAGAATACAATTTAGAAGGGTTTTCAAATGTGATTTTTTAAAAAGCTTTTTTCAATGAATATTTTCTAAAATCATGTTTTAGGCAAAATGCACTATGCAACTAGTTCGGCATATGAAGGGATACAAAGTTTTTTTGTAAAAAACATGAAAAATATTTTTTCTAAATTTTGCATGAAAAGGGTCTAAAATATGTTTTTACGTTCAGCACTAGAAGGACATATGTAGAATATAAACATACAAGGGTTTTCAAATGTGATTTAAAAAAAAAATATCTATGAATATTTTCTAAAATCATGTTTTAGGCAAAATCCACAATGCAACTAGTTCGGCATATGAAGGGATACAATTTTTTTCATAACAAACTTGAATAATATTTTTTATACATTTTGCATGAAAAGGGTCTAAAATATTTTTTTAACGTTCAGCACTAGAAGGACATATGTAGAATTCAACATACAAGGGTTTTCAAATGTGATTAAATAAAAAATTCTATGAATATTTTCTAAAATCATGTTTTAGGCAAAAGCCACAATGCAACTAGTTCTAAATATGAAGGGATACACATTTTTTTATAACAAACGTGAAAAATATTTTTTATACATTTAGCATGAAAAGGGGTCTAAAATATTTTTTTTACGTTCAGCACTAGAAGGACAGATGTAGAATACAATTTAGAAGGGTTTTCAAATGTGATTTAAAAAATAGCTTTTTTCAATGAATATTTTCTAAAATCATGTTTTAGGCAAAATCCACAAAAAAACTAGTTCGGCATATGAAGGGATACAAAGTTTTTTAAATAAAAAACGTGAAAAAAATTTGTTATACATTTTGCATGAAAAGGGTCTAAAATATTTTTTTTACGTTCAGCACTAGAAGGACAGGCGTAGAATACAATTTAGAAGGGTTTTCAAATGTGATTTTTTAAAATGCTTTTTCCAATTAATATTGTCTAAAATATGTTTTAGGCAAAATCCACAATGCAACTAGTTCGGCATATGAAGGGATATCATTTTTTTTATAACAAACGTGAAAAATATTTTTTATACATTTTGCATGAAAAGGGTCTAAAATATTTTTTTTACGTTCAGCACTAGAAGGAGAGACGTAGAATACAATTTAGAAGGATTTTCAAATGTGATTTAAAAAAAATTTTTTTTAAATGAATATTGTCTAAAATCGTGTTTTAGGCAAAATCCACAAAAAAACTAGTTCGGTATATGAAGGGATACAAAGTTTTTAAATAAAAAACGTGAAAAATATTTTTTATACATTTTGCATGAAAAGGGTCTAAAATATGTTTTAATGTTCAGCACTAGTAAGAAATATGTAGAATATAACATACAAGGGTTTTCAAATGTGATAAAAAAAAAAATTCAATGAATATTTTCTAAAATCATGTTTTAGGCAAAATCCACAATGCAACTAGTTCGGAATATGAAGGGATACAATTTTTTTTATAACAAACGTGAAAAATATTTTTTATACATTTTGCATGAAAAGGGTCAAAAATATTTTTTTTACGTTCAGCACTAGAAGGACAGACGTAGAATACAATTTAGCAGGGTTTTCAAATGTGATTTTTTAAAAAGCTTTTTTCAATGAATATTGTCTAAAATCATGTTTTAGGCAAAATCCACAATGCAACTAGTTCGGCATATGAAGGGATACAAAGTTTTTTAAATAAAAAACGTGAAAAATATTTTATTTTAATTTTGCATGAAAAGGGTCTAAAATATGTTTTAACGTTCAGCATTAGAAGGACATATTCATAGAATTATTTTATTTTTTTATCACATTTGAAAACCCTTGTATGTTATATTCTACATATGTCCTTCTAGTGCTGAACGTTAAAACATATTTTAGACCCTTTTCATGCAAAATTAAAATTAAATATTTTTCACGTTTTTTATTTTAAAACACTTTGTATCCCTTCATATGACGAACTAGCTTTTTTGTGCATTTTGCCTAAAACATGATTTTAGACAATATTCATTGAAAAAAGCTTTTAAAAAAATCACATTTGAAAACCCTTCAAAATTGTATTCTACGTCTGTCCTTCTAGTGCTAAACGTAAAAAAAATATTTAAGACCCTTTTCATGCTAAATGTAGAAAAAATATTTTTCACGTTTGTTATAAAAAAATTTGTTTCCTTTCATATGCCGAACTAGTTGCATTGTGTATTTTGCCTAAAACATGATTTTAGAAAATATTCTTTGAATTTTTTTTTTTTAATCACATTTGAAAACCCTTGTATGTTGAATTCTACATATGTCCTTCTAATGCTGAACGTTAAAACATATTTTAGACCCTTTTCATGCAAAATTAAAATAAAATATTTTTCACGTTTTTTATTTAAAAAACTTTGTATCCCTTCATATGCCGAACTAGTTTTTTTGTGGATTATGCCTAAAACATGATTTTAGACAATATTCATTGAAAAAAGCTTTTTTTTAAATCACATTTGAAAACCCTTCTAAATTGTATTCTACGTCTGTCCTTCTAGTGCTGAACGTAAAAAAAATATTTTAGACCCTTTTCATGCAAAATATCTAAAAAATATTATTCACGTTTGTTATAAAAAAAATGATATCCCTTCATATTCCGAACTAGTTTTTTATACATGCAAAATGTATACAAAATATTTTTCACTTTTGTTATTTAAAAAATTGTATCCCTTCATATGCCGAACTAGTTGCATTGTGGATTCTGCCTAAAACATGATTTTAGAAAATATTCATAGAATTATTTTTTTTTTAAATTACATTTGAAAACCCTTGTATGTTGAATTCTACATATGTCCTTCTAATGCTGAACGTAAAAAAAATATTTTAGACCCTTTTCATGCAAAATGTATAAAAAATATTTTTCACTTTTGTTATAAAAAAAATTGTATCCCTTCATATGCCGAACTAGTTGCATTGTGGATTTTGCCTAAAACATGATTTTAGACAATATTCATTGAAAAAAGCTTTTTAAAAAATCACATTTGAAAACCCTTCTAAACTGTATTATCCCTTCATATGCCGAACTAGTTGCATTGTGGATTTTGCCTAAAACATGATTTTAGACAATATTCATTGAAAAAAGCTTTTTTTTAAATCACATTTGAAAACCCTTCTAAATTGTATTCTACGTCTGTCCTTCTAGTGCTGAACGTAAAAAAAATATTTTAGACCCTTTTCATGCAATATGTATAAAAAATATTTTTCACGTTTGTTATAAAAAAAATTGTATCCCTTCATATGCCGAACTAGTTGCAAATTTTTTTATAACAAATGTGAATATTATTTTTTGTACATTTTGCATGAAAAGGGTCTAAAATATTTTTTTTTACGTTCAGCACTAGGACAGACGTAGAATACAATTTAGAAGGGTTTTCAAATGTGATTAAAAAAAAAGCTTTTTTCAATGATTATTGTCTAAAATCATGTTTTAGGCAAAATCCACAAAAAAACTAGTTCGGCGCATGAAAGGGGTCTAAAATATGTTTTAACGTTCAGCACTAGAAAGACATATGTAGAATTCAACATACAATGGTTTTCAAATGTGATTTAAAATAATAATAATTCTATGAATATTTTCTAAAATCATGTTTTATTTAAAATCCACAATGCAACTAGTTCGGCATATGAAGGGATACCATTTTTTTTATAACAAACGTGAAAAATATTTTTTATACATTTTGCATGAAAAGGGTCTAAAATATGTTTTAACGTTCAGCACTAGAAGGACATATGTAGAATTCAACATACAAGGGTTTTCAAATTTGATAAAAAAATATATATATTCAATGAATATTTTCCAAAATCATGTTTTAGGCAAAATCCAAAATGCAACTAGTTCGGCATATGAAGGATATATTTTTTTTTATAAAAAACGTGAAAAATATTTTTTATAAATTTTGCATGAAAAGGGTCTAAAATATTTTTTTACGTTCAGCACTAGAAGGACAGATGTAGAATACAATTTAGAAGGGTTTTCAAATGTGATTTAAAAAAAAGCTTTTTTCAATGAATATTGTCTAAAATCATGTTTTAGGCATAATCCACAAAAAAAACTAGTTCGGCATATGAAGGGATACAAAGTTTTTTAAATAAAAAACGTGAAAAATATTTTATTTTAATTTTGCATGAAAAGGGTCTAAAATATGTTTTAACGTTCAGCATTAGAAGGACATATTCATAGAATTATTTTATTTTTTTATCACATTTGAAAACCCTTGTATGTTATATTCTACATATGTCCTTCTAGTGCTGAACGTTAAAACATATTTTAGACCCTTTTCATGCAAAATTAAAATTAAATATTTTTCACGTTTTTTATTTTAAAACACTTTGTATCCCTTCATATGACGAACTAGCTTTTTTGTGCATTTTGCCTAAAACATGATTTTAGACAATATTCATTGAAAAAAGCTTTTAAAAAAATCACATTTGAAAACCCTTCAAAATTTTATTCTACGTCTGTCCTTCTAGTGCTAAACGTAAAAAAAATATTTAAGACCCTTTTCATGCTAAATGTAGAAAAAATATTTTTCACGTTTGTTATAAAAAAAATTGTTTCCCTTCATATGCCGAACTAGTTGCATTGTGTATTTTGCCTAAAACATGATTTTAGAAAATATTCTTTGAATTTTTTTTTTTTAATCACATTTGAAAACCCTTGTATGTTGAATTCTACATATGTCCTTCTAGTGCTGAACGTTAAAACATATTTTAGACCCTTTTCATGCAAAATTAAAATAAAATATTTTTCACGTTTTTTATTTAAAAAACTTTGTATCCCTTCATATGCCGAACTAGTTTTTTTGTGGATTATGCCTAAAACATGATTTTAGACAATATTCATTGAAAAAAGCTTTTTTTTAAATCACATTTGAAAACCCTTCTAAATTGTATTCTACGTCTGTCCTTCTAGTGCTGAACGTAAAAAAAATATTTTAGACCCTTTTCATGCAAAATATCTAAAAAATATTATTCACGTTTGTTATAAAAAAAATGATATCCCTTCATATTCCGAACTAGTTTTTTATACATGCAAAATGTATACAAAATATTTTTCACTTTTGTTATTAAAAAAATTGTATCCCTTCATATGCCGAACTAGTTGCATTGTGGATTCTGCCTAAAACATGATTTTAGAAAATATTCATAGAATTATTTTTTTTTAAAATTACATTTGAAAACCCTTGTATGTTGAATTCTACATATGTCCTTCTAATGCTGAACGTAAAAAAAATATTTTAGACCCTTTTCATGCAAAATGTATAAAAAATATTTTTCACTTTTGTTATAAAAAAAATTGTATCCCTTCATATGCCGAACTAGTTGCATTGTGGATTTTGCCTAAAACATGATTTTAGACAATATTCATTGAAAAAAGCTTTTTTTTAAATCACATTAGAAAACCCTCATAAATTGTATTCTACATATGTCCTTCTAGTGCTGAACGTAAAAAAAATATTTAGACCCTTTTCATGCTAAATGTATAAAAAATATTTTTCACTTTTGTTATAAAAAAAATTGTATCCCTTCATATGCCGAACTAGTTTTAATGTGGATTTTGCCTAAAACATGATTTTAGAAAATATTCATTGAAAAAAGCTTTTTAAAAAATCACATTTGAAAACCCTTCTAAACTGTATTATCCCTTCATATGCCGAACTAGTTGCATTGTGGATTTTGCCTAAAACATGATTTTAGACAATATTCATTGAAAAAAGCTTTTTTTTAAATCACATTTGAAAACCCTTCTAAATTGTATTCTACGTCTGTCCTTCTAGTGCTGAACATAAAAAAAATATTTTAGACCCTTTTCATGCAATATGTATAAAAAATATTTTTCACGTTTGTTATAAAAAAAATTGTATCCCTTCATATGCCGAACTAGTTGCAAATTTTTTTATAACAAATGTGAATATTATTTTTTGTACATTTTGCATGAAAAGGGTCTAAAATATTTTTTTTACGTTCAGCACTAGGACAGACGTAGAATACAATTTAGAAGGGTTTTCAAATGTGATTAAAAAAAAAGCTTTTTTCAATGATTATTGTCTAAAATCATGTTTTAGGCAAAATCCACAAAAAAACTAGTTCGGCGCATGAAAGGGGTCTAAAATATGTTTTAACGTTCAGCACTAGAAAGACATATGTAGAATTCAACATACAATGGTTTTCAAATGTGATTTAAAATAATAATAATTCTATGAATATTTTCTAAAATCATGTTTTATTTAAAATCCACAATGCAACTAGTTCGGCATATGAAGGGATACCATTTTTTTTATAACAAACGTGAAAAATATTTTTTATACATTTTGCATGAAAAGGGTCTAAAATATGTTTTAACGTTCAGCACTAGAAGGACATATGTAGAATTCAACATACAAGGGTTTTCAAATTTGATAAAAAAATATATATATTCAATGAATATTTTCCAAAATCATGTTTTAGGCAAAATCCAAAATGCAACTAGTTCGGCATATGAAGGATATAATTTTTTTTATAAAAAACGTGAAAAATATTTTTTATAAATTTTGCATGAAAAGGGTCTAAAATATTTTTTTACGTTCAGCAATAGAAGGACATATGTACAATATAACATACAAGGGTTTTCAAATGTGATTTTAAAAAATATATATTCTATGAATATTTTCTAAAATCATGTTTTAGGCAAAATCCATAATGCAACTAGTTCGGCATATGAAGGGATACAATTTTTTTTATAACAAACGTGAAAAATATTTTTTATACATTTTGCATGAAAAGGGTCTAAAATATTTTTTTGACGTTCAGCACTAGAAGGACAGACGTAGAATACAATTTAGAAGGGTTTTCAAATGTGATTTAAAAAAAAGCTTTTTTCAATGAATATTGTCTAAAATCATGTTTTAGGCAAAATCCACAATGCAACTAGTTCGGCATATGAAGGGATACAATTTTTTTTATAACGAACGTGAAACATATTTTTTATACATTTTGCATGAAAAGGGTCTAAAATATTTTTGTAACGTTCAACACTAGAAGGACATATGTAGAATTCAACATACAAGGGTTTTCAAATGTGATTTAAAAAATTAAAAATTCAATGAATATTTTCTAAAATCATGTTTTAGGCAAAATGCACTA